>NW_017387245.1:1294612-3918902 GCF_001651985.1 Fonsecaea erecta | reverse complement strand
AACCTACATCAACTTCGATCGGCTGGTCCGGATCTAGTTCCGTGAATGATTGAGGCTCACCAGGCTGCGAACTTGAGCCCGAGCCAGGGCCTGGATCTTCTGGTCGATATTGTTCCGCTATTGGCGGGGGTGGGGGGGGGGGAGGGAGGCCCTGGATTGGGGGGGGGGGGGGGGGGGGTGTTGGGGGGGGGGGGGGGGTAGGGGACCCCTAGTGAGGCTAGACATGGGCGTTCAGATGACTCCTCCCGGGGTTCGCAAAACCTTCCCCCAATTACTTCGCATTTTGCTGCCCTGCCAACATCAGCTTGTTTACACAATCACATGCCGAGGGATTATTATCACTAGCAGGGCTTCAGTCAACAACGTAACTGCTATCTTAGACTAAGTCAACACTTCAAACTACGACACTACATGACAGAGTCTCTCGCGAGACAACTTCAACTTACCTGCCTCCAAGCTATCGGCCAGACCGACCCAAAACGTGAAGTGAAACACTTGTGTACACAACGTGATTGACGTCGGCAATGGTAGGTTTGACTCTTGTTTGTTCGCATCTGTCGCTTCCGTCGCTGAGACTTCATATGTACAGACTTCATACAAATCCACATTCAACAACTCTCCCCGTTCGTCGCCTTTCCGCCGTCCTGGTTCACCGAGTTCGCCCACCCTCGTGAATGGAAGACCGGCAACACCTCCAACAAACAGGAGCGCCGCTTCACCTTTGACTTCGCCATCTAAACTCAAGCATGCCTATACCGTCTCAGAGGAGGAGGAAGACGAGATCATCATGTCAACCCCGTCGAAGTCCTCCGCAGATCCGCATTTTCGAAGAGCACAAACGGAACCCCCTCCATCACCAACCACAAGTCGCCTTTCGCAACCTTCTTCGCCTTCAAAATACGAGACGGCGCCGCTCTTGATGCCCAACTCAAGGAATCCTGCCAGCAGAGAACCACGCAGGCTCGTGTCTAATGGCATGCTCTCTCAGAATGATAACCTCTCAAAACTCCCTCCACAACTCCTGCATAACATGCGCGAGTCGTTCTCTGTCCTCGATTCCAATTCGAATGGCACAATCGATGCCTCATCTGTGGCCGAAACCCTGCAATCCCTTGGACTCCACGAGAGCAATCTGTCTCAATTCTTCCCGCCGGGACAGCCACAACAAATGTCCCTGCCGCAATACCTCAATCAGCTGGCGAATATTTTGGTCGGATTATCGCCTCAACAAGAGCTTCTCAATGCCCTGTCTGCATTTGATGACGATGATAGCGGGCAGATCGACGTTGCAGAGCTTCGTGCAGCGTTGTTGAGCACAGTGCCAGATCCGGGAGAGCGGCAGCTGACCGGAAAGGACATCGATCGGGCCATGGAAGGTTTCACGGGAAGGAGGATTTTGGGCAAAAATGTCATTGGTATCGCCGGAGTAAGAGGCTTAAAGGACCCTGCACCAAAGAAAGGCGGTGATGTATTTCGATACCAGGAGTTTGTGGCGAACTTGACGGGCGGGCCTGCAACAGACTCTGTACATCCTCAGAGTGTTTCTTCACGGTAACGGTTGTCAATGGATTGTTAGACCGATGTCATGGCGTTACGAATGGGTCATGCGTGTTATACGGACCGAATACCATATATTTCCACGATGAACGCGTTGGGAGTTCGTCCGTCTGTCAAGACTACGACGGTGTTCAACTTCCACAGCCCCAGATCCGTGTCCCCGTGGCCCATCCTGGTGTGGATATGACTACAAGGCGAGGAGACGTCGTGTGGAATCCGTAGTCATTTCGTCCACTGCACGACGGTTGTATCGAGATACACAGGCTTGATGCATTGGTTTGGCAAGAGGGTTGAGTATTCGGCTTGAGCGATGCATGAAAAGTCCAAGTCGGACAAAGGCGTGTGAGAATGTGATCGTACTAGTAGACGTGGAAAGCGGATTGATGATCCCCATTACAGTGCGACCTGACTTCACTCAAGCAAAGCATTTTGAAGAAATTGATTCTGAAATTGTGCAGATTGTACATAGGTCCGTCTGTTCCTGTGAGATACTCTGTGGCCCTTCATTGCCCTTCTTCCCAGGCTTTCATCCATGACGCCTCGTCGTAGGAAAGATTGACTTCCAAACACCTGGTCTCTACGACCATATCCAAGATCAGCAGGCTGTCAATTATCGGTTTCCATCGGGGGTCAAAACTTCCAAGTCATCACGCTCATAGTCACACATCTCAGACCACAAGGAGCCATCAGGTCCCATACGGTTTCAATAGCTTTATGTTCCTCAGCCCAGTCCAATCCGGTCCTCACTTCTTCGACGTCTTTGGTGGAGGAGGGAAATACAGTTGCGGTGCGGCTGACCCTGATGGACTTATGCCAATCTCAGGAGACTTCCCATTCGCCTTTTCGGGGCCGGCGCCGACTCGCTGAACGAACCCCGGACTCATTGGACTTCTCGGCAAATCAGGACTTCGAATCGCGAAGGATGGAGATGTTGCCGACGGGATATTTGGCGAGCTGAAGTGGCTCCGCAGCGGGAGATCCTTTGTTCCACCCAGTGTGTTGAATGCAAGTGTTCGCGGGGTCATCGGGTTCAGTCGACCACTCGCCTGACCTGGCGTATCCGGCATAGGGTATTTTTGTCCTATGGTCTCGCCCGTCTCATCGTCCTGATAGGTTTCGAACTTCGCCCAGCGCTCAGCCTTGAGTCGTTGCTTCTCAGCGTATTCCTCGCGTTGTTGCTTGCTGGGAAAGCATGAGTACGCAGCAAATGCGAAATAGGTGAGAAAAACACCGAGCATGGCGCAAGTGCATGCAAAACTCGCTTTCGCCTGTTTGCAGTACCCGATGTTGTTCTTGTTATGAGTGACGCTGCAGGATTTGGTGATATACCAAGGTGCGCCGTGCTGAGGATGCTCTGGGTCGGTGGTGTCACTGCTGGCTTGGTAGTCGACCGAGACGGCATATAGGATGAGGAGGCCGGCGTGAACAAAGGCAGAGAGGACCGGCGGGAAAACGTGGAGCATGTACATGATGGATTTGACCAGCATGATGAACATGGAAAGGACGACGATTGCGACATTGTAGTCAGTTATGCTGGTGCAAGTGATCAGCAAATGGTCTTTGAATCGCGACGAAGACACTCACAATTGCGACCAGACTTTGGGAGTGGTATAGGGTCGATAGTTGGCGGCTGCATATAGCCCCGTCAAGGGACTCGAGTTGAAGCCATTGTCTGCACCATCTTGCCACAGTCTCGTTCGGTAAGTGTCTGGAGACGCGATACCGAATAACGCCAGCAGAGCGATGGTCAATGGGATCTCGACGAGTATCAGGACGTAGAAAGGCCATTTGTTCGGCTTCCAACGCCGAGAAAGGAAGAACTTCATGGCGAAGGAGTCTCAGGAATGGGTTCTCGTTCTGCTTGTCTGGGGAGCCTCAGGTGGTGATGCGTCGATCCGATGATTGTGGATATTTGCCTAACGATCTCGTTGCATGTTCAGCCTGGATGTCGCTGTCGTCGGATGTCGAGTCTCTCAGGACCCTTCAGGAGGACGCGAGGTTCTGACTTATGGACCTGGCATGAGGAGGGAAGACGGCAGAGAATGGCGCAAGTCTCATAAAAGCCGGCCATGAAGATCGGTGGGAGGTGCTTACATGGCAGCACGACAGCAGGCGCTTACAGGTCGAGATGGCGAATGAGCATCACAGAGCGATATCAAGGAAGCACCAATAGGCGGGGTGTGAAGACCCAAGCTGCAGTGACTGGGGCTTGAGCACACCTAGGCGATTGGCTGGAGGGGAGGTGATAGAACCTGATAAGCATCGAATCGCCGGGCTCAGGGACGCCTAAGGGAGGAGCCCCGCCCGATACCCTTGGGCTCGATGTGCTAGGTGCCCTGCTCGGACGAGTAATAGCACGCAAGAAATACATAATTCCGAGTCTCCTCTTTTTCTCCAGGTCACCCGATTGTGTGTGTGACCGGCTGCAAATGTGACAGGCCACCACCCCTCTCTGGTAGAGTACAGCAAAGATGGTCCTCACTGTTGAGTTCAGGAAGCGCTGCCCTTCTTTTCAACCCAACACGATCACTGGGAGGGCTATTTTTACTTTAGCAAGCATTTTATTTCAGCATGTCTTTTTAATGTCCAACTCAGCGACCACGCAGGGTAACGAGCAATTGGAGCATCCCCGGAAAACGCATAGCTCCAGCAAGAGCCATCCTGCACTCACTCAAAGAACCGAAAGTTCTTTATTGCTCCATCACAAATGGAACGCAAGGCTGCAGCCTCCTCGTCTTCCGGAGAATTTGGTCTCCGGATGGACCCAGTCACGTGCCAGATTGGCGCTCACGTGACACGATCTATTTTTAAGGTCCCCCTTTTCCAGAATTTCTTGGTAACCTCATCCACCTCGTCCCTCTTGTAGATCTGTCTCGCTCGCCTTCGAACACAGTCTCTCTTTGCCCACGCAGACGTTAACTGTGTGAGACAAGTATCAGAATGTTTTCTTCCACAGCCTGTGACGACATAATGCGAGGCATCACGTCAAGAGCTGTCAAGCGAGCACTTTCCACTGGACTACTACGAGGTGCAGAGGACTCGGCACACTCCTCTCCCACCCCCTTGGGAAGGCTTCGACCCTTTTTTCGCGATCGGCAAGTCGGAAAGGTGGGTTAATGATTATGCTCCAGACTTGCGGGTGCTGTGACCCCAGTGTCCCGGCTGCTACTGGTGTTCTTGGAGCCACAGGCTCAGAATGTCACTCCAGGGCCCATTTGGCTCTCAGCCTGGTGTTTGACCTTGTTTCGCAGCCTTTCCCTTTTGGGCCTCCCGAAACACCTCCTTCCCTGTGCCACCCTCAACGCGCCCACCAGCCTTCTCTCTCGTTGAGGAGCCTTTCCTCTATCCACTGCTCTGAATCAAAACTCTCTCGCACATGTCTTTGTCCACGTTTCAAGCCAGCGCGTGCGCAGGCCGTTGGGAACCTTCTTTTTCTGCAAACCCGTTGTCATTCTTGCCAACGTTTCCTGAGAACCATCTCACCGTCTCTTCAATGGCATGAGTCTTCCTCTAGACCGCATATCCAATTTCCCCTCCGTCGATGGCCTCACGCTAACCTTTCTCGCCCGATGATCTCTCAATTTGCCAGGTACTGGCCCCATGCTGTACTGGGATAGTGCTCTCACGCAAAAGGAGCTTGCGACGACACCCTTCGTGCCATCTGCACCTCATCGATCTTGCCTTCGCTTCTCGCCATCTTCTCTCGCGACTTGACTGCAGGTGACGTTCAGTCCATCCTGCCTGCCCACAGAAAACAAGGCAGGATGTTCCGACACGGGAAGGTTCTTCACAAACGAGAGCCTCAGAACTCGGCTGCGCTCAGCTCCCTCCCTTCGATTATACCAAACCCAACGTCGGGTCTCCCGCAGTCAATTGCTCCGAGTTCTGTTACCCCAGACCCATCGGTGACCGTCCCAATAGTCACGGCTCAGGCAGTGTCGGGACTCACCACCATCACCGAAACACAGACCCTAGAACAGAGCCTCACCGGTCAAGGCATTGAAACCACCTTCACCACCGAAAGAACCAGGACCATCACCGACCCAGCCGAATATGCCTCCCTCACCTCAGCAGCTGCCGCTGCATCCTCCACCTCGACAACTGTGCGGTCCTCGACGACATCAGCTGCTGCAACCAGCAGTGCTGCTGCCCATCAGTCCAGTTCCAACCTCGGCACTCTTATCCCAGCCATCGTTGTCCCTATCGTCGTCGTATTGCTAGCCTCGTTGGGTCTATTTTGGTTCTTCATGAGGCGGAGGCATCAGAGAGATCTGCACATTGAACCGGAGTTTGTGATGACGGGCAAGGGTGAAAAGCTGGGCAGCCGCTCGAGCAGCAGCAGGTCAACCACATCTACTCCTAGAGGGTTTGAGAAAAAGTCTCCAGCAGTCACTCAAAAGGAGCTTCCGTCTGCCACCTCGCCATCAACTCCCATGTCCGAATGGCCATCCGCGCAGATCGGTCTTGCTCGGCCACTCACCCCTCAAGAATCGAAGCCTGCTAGACCGGATCGGCCTGCTGACGAACCGAGATCTCTAACCGTCAACTCTCCGTACCGAAATATGCGCGGGCCATCCGCACCAGGGCGACCGTCGACGTCTGGACGAGGCGCACCACCGCCTTCAAGCTGGGAGCAAGTTTCAAACAGGAACAGAAGTAACAGCACGCCGGGCCAGCGTGGTCAACCTCCCACATCACGCTCGGGCCCCAGTCCAATCCCCAGGACAGCTCCGAGTCCAGTGCTGCGAAGCGGACCAAGTCCCGTACCTCAGCGGCAAAACCCTACAGAGTCTCCTCGACCGGGAGCAACGTCAGCTTTCCGCTTGCGGGATCCTTCGCCTAACATGAATCTAAGCAACCGAGCACAGGCACCATCGCGGCTTGAGGCCCCTCCACAGGGTGCTTTCAACGGCGCCTCGTCCATATCACAGTACTCCCCTATCGTGAAGGATACGCCAACCATCGCAAAGCCACCTCCGAGTAAACGTCCGCCGCCACCCATCAACACTGCCAACCTTGGACCTAAAGGGCACAAGTCACCCACTCCGGGCAGCCCTCCTGGTCATGGATTGACGGAGGAAAACCTGCGCATTGCGCGACTGGCAAACTCTTCTCGTCTAGGTTATACTCCTGGAGAGCCGTCCCCATCACCTAAATTGCCTCCCCCTGCCACTCGTTCGCAGTTGATACCGCGAGAGAGTCCAAGAGAGCACCAAGATCGCTTCTTTGGCGGGAGTGCAAACAATCAAATGATCCATCGTCCCCAGAGAGCTTCAATCCATTACGACGGAGCTCGAGCGAGCATAGTGTCGGATGCCGACGACTATGAAGATATCGAGGCCAAATCAGATGTCAGCAGTCTTAATGAGTTTGAGCGCTTCGACTTCGGCACCGACATCAACGGTGGCAGGGGCAGTGCCGGCGGAGGCTCCTTAACCTTCTTTGCGGCACAAAACAGTCCAGCCAGTGACAGAGGAAGCGCCTTTGGAACCGGCGGGACTCATGAGCGCTGGTGATCAACAATTCGACCGCAAGAAATTGAAAGCTGCGGAGTGATATTCGACTTCGCGATCTCTCATTTATTTTGTCCCTTTTTATTGGTCATCTCATGACATTGACGATCGTTTTGTGTACTACATGTTGTCCTTTTTTTCCCCTGCATTTTGTTCATGCTCGCTGTCAGAAAAGCAAGAAAGAATTTGTACTTTGCAAGAGCATGCGAATGATACCCATATCCCACCAGTCTTCGGGTCGGCTTGTGAGAATAACTTACTGCATATGTGGAGACGGAGTCGAGGAAGGTATCTGAACAATAATTATCCAAACAAGAGTCTTGAAAGAGACAAGAAGACGAGAATGATGAGGGGAAGTCGGCTTGTGGGATGGGAAGACAGCTGAGACGGCCTAATCCAGTCGGACTCCGCTTCTAGATACGGCGGCGGGACGAATAAGAATATTTCTAAACCCGGGCCTTGTGAGAAAGAATGTCTTGCGTGATCAGAGTGAAATGGTCTCCTGTTCGAGGAAGTAGTCTTTCGACAGAGTCCCAAGATATGGTTCACCCTGGAAATGCCCTTCCCAGTCCACGCATGTTCGCAATCACCAACAAGTGCTGGCCCCGTACCTTGCGCCCTGCAACTGGAACATGCCTGTCCAGTTTTGGTTCTTTTGACGTTTGGCTGCTGGGGTGCGAAGGGTGTTGGAACGCCCAGGCTTGACTCGTGCTCTCTCTTGCGGTCAGGAGCAATCTTGCTGAACTGCATCATCGTATCGTCGCAGGCTGGCTGGCTGGGTTCTGGCTAGACAGGGATGGTGAAATGATGGGCCGGCGTCATGTTGTTGGCGGAAGTTGATAGCATCGAGTCTGGCGGCGTCTAGCGCCTTGTACACCACAAATATCAAAATGTCACTTGTCCTTCTTCCTTCCTTTTCCCTTTCACATCGACATCTTCTTATGCCATCTACTTTTCCCTGTGATGCGGCATACTCCCCTTACGACTACGCGAAACTACACGGAAAGTAACCACCTCAAGGGCTACCCCGGACCGTGTCTGCAGTGCGTTCTGGTTGTGGTGCAATGCCATGGATCAGGAATTCTACGGCCAAGTCGACTGGGAGAAATGGACGGCAAGTTTCTTCCGTGCTTCTCGAGGTATTGGCTGTAGTTGCCAGGCTCCTATTGGGGCAGAAACAGCCCTAGACGCAAGTTTAGCTCTTGGATTGTCGCCTCAAGGCTGGGGTGCGACATACACCGGGTAGTTGTTGGATCATCTGAATGATAGAAAAACAGGGCTATTCGGATCGGGATCTTCTGACCAGAACGATCATAGAAGATGGTTTCGAGGCTGCATTCGTCAAAGCGGTCTTCCAAAGCAATGGCGGCCAGAATTTCACTGGGTTCGGCTTAGACCACTGCATGTTCGACCGGAAGGGCCTTCAGAGCGGCTCTGACTACGTCCGCCTTTTCGGTTCTACCTTTCGGATATAGCCATCGTGGGCTTTCTGGAAGCCAGGGCAGACTGAGGATGGTAACGATGGCGAAGACGGCTTGAAAGGCTGCGACAAAGTCAGAAATCATCAATGTGACGACGCAAAGGCCGGACATTCCAACTGCAAAGCGCCACACGACCTGCCCGGTGAGCTGGAAGAAGCCATAATTCATCCAGCACGCGATCACAATGCCAAATGCTGCGATTGGCAATTGGGTCGCGACCAACTGCCCTCGATGTTTGGCTATGGATGTCTCAGAGACCCCATCACCTGGACGATGGGCGAGGATCCCACAGGTGTCGGTCCCAAGACCAATACCCAGGACCCCGCGAAGCTCCAGAGGGGATCAATTCCTTAGACGTGCATATTTGGCGAGAACAGTTCGAGGACTGTCGCAAGCAAGCGACAATGGTTGACGGGTGCCGTACTGGAGCGAATGATGACGCTTAGCGGGAGGTATATATGTACAGGCGTTATATATCGCCGCTCAAGTAAACGAAGATGAGGCACAGACAGGGCATACCATAACGAGAATCAACACATCCTCTATCTACGAAGTCGATGAGTTGGGGGGCTCTTTGAGTTCTTGATCCGCGGCAAAACATCTTGTTGTTTGTTGCCTGTTGCCTTGTTGCCTAGCCTAGAATAGATAATCGAGCTATTCTACCTGTCTATCCATCTCGCTCATACCTCGTTCGTCGTTCACGAGATCATCAATCAATCCGTCAATGTGTTCTCGAATGCGTCGACTGCATTGACTTGAGTGATTTGATTGCCAAATGAAAGGGGGCCCTTGTGAAGAAGATTCATTCCCATATCCATATCAGATATCCTTTGTTTTGCGGGGTTTTTTGTTTGGTTTCATCCCATTCCCATCATTCATTCCGTCGTTACCCGTCAAGATAAGATAAAAAGATGCATATCATATCCCTCCTCTTGCCTTACACCGTCTGGGCCTCCCCCCCTTCTCTTCTCTTCCAAGAAGAGGCTAGTATGGAAGGAAGGAAAAGAAGCCCCTTCTTTACTCCTCGCTCCCTGAACCTCCGGCAACCACACCGTGGCGGAACAGATGGCGATGCATATCCCTGCTGCTACGCCGGTGCCTGGCCAAGTGTCGCTTGGCGTGCGACGTCTCGTCGAAGAAAGGCACCATATCTGCAAGAGGAGACGAAGACGAAGATGACGAGGACATGTCCGGCTCTGGCCCTGCCTCTCGCCGGCTCTCGTGGTGATATCCCAGGGCGGAGGTGGTGCTGGTGGGTGTGATCTCAGGCGGCGACGCGGGAGATTCCTGCACCTCGCTGATCGTCCCGTCCGAGGCGACTGCCACGGCCATCGGCGGGCCCACCGTTGTAGAGGGGTCTCGCGCGTCGAAGGACACCGTGGACGACGAAGACGCCGAGACCGCGGCTGAAGCGGAGGCGGTCGTTGGCACGGCTGCGAACTCTGCGCCCGTGGCGCCCGCCGTGCCGAACGTCTTGCTGTGTCGGCCGTTGCCGCCGCGGCTGAAGCCCGTCGTAGGGACGGAGAAGCTTGATGGAGGGGTGGGCGCCACGGGAGGGGCGCCCGATGGTGCACCGGGAATGCTGACCGAGGGTGGAGGGCCCTGGGGCGATGCGGTCGGGAACGGCGGTCCGGCGGTGGTGCTGGCGTTTTCGCCGCCGGTGCTCTGGAAGACCTGGAGCGAGTTGACGGACCAGTATGCGTCCTGGAACGCTGAGGGGTTGTTCTGTACGAAGCTCTCGCAGGTCGACGCCTTGGAGCCGCACACGGGATCGGAGGTCCAGACATTGCCCGCCCAGTCGCCGCAGAAGGTCGTGTCGAAGACGATCTGATTATTGTTGAAGAACTCGTCGATGTTGCACCCTCCCGAGAACGACGCCAGCGGCTGGCCCCAATTGCTGGGGTCTGGTGAGCCCGAGGAGATGTCGGACGGGATGGCGGAGCGGGAAAAGAACCAGATGCTGATGGCCGACGAGGTCCATTCAGTGGCATACACCCCGCCTTGGGCTTGGTTGAAGCCAGTGCCGTAGGTGCCATCGTTGGGCGTCGAGATCGAGCAGCCTGCGTTCATCGCTTGACCCGCGGCCTTGATGTCGCAGTTCGGCGTGGCGACGGACCCAGAAAACATGCCGTTGTTGGTAATGCTGCACCCGGAGTCGGTGTGGAGGGTCATGGCGTTGGAAGCCTGCGAGTTTACGCCCTCGATGATATCAATTTCGCCTGCACTGGGCCAGTTGGGGCCGACGGTCCAGAAGGCTGGCCACGTTCCGCAGATTCCACCGGGCATGTGGGAAAGATCCAGAACAATCAGGCCATGGGTATAGGACTTCTTGCTTGTCAGGCGGACGCTTTGACGCCCGGAACCCGACGCAACATTGGTGTGGTCAACCCCCATGTAGACGGCGCCATTGTTGGTGTTGATGAGCCCGCCGCTTTGAGCCGTGTTCTGGTCCACATATTGCACATATCCATTCGTGGGATCTGCGTCCTGATTACTTGGGTCAGCGATATGCCTGGTATTTGACAGAAGGGGGGCTGGGGCGTACGGTGAAGAAATCGAACATGGAGAAGAATTGATCAGCGCTGTAGTCATCTTCCAGCACATATCCAGCTGTGCTCAAAGAGACAAGTCCCGCCAGGGTGACAAGAAGTGAAGAAGCCAACATTTTTGCTTTGAATTGAGAAAAAGATCGACAGAAAGGAGCGACAAACTGCAGCAAAGATGCAGGTTCAAATGGAAAGGGACAAAAAGGAGTGGACGCAAAAATGCTGGCTTAGAGAAACAAGAAATGGCAGAATGACCTGTCCACGAGGAAAGCGGACGGACCATGCCCTCGAGCAGGTTGTTGAAATATGTATACCACGAGGGGGGGGTATGGGTACGTCGAGAGAAAGGGGTGAACCATGGTCCAGATGCCCGTCCTGGGCGTCTGCGTGCACAGGCGGGGGCCAAGGACCCAAACAGAAGTATCCATCCATCGGTCCGCGTCGAGGCTGTTATGCACATCTGACGTGCAGAGGAGCAATAGGCTTCGTGGATTGGCGCATCGATACCTGAAAAAGCGCTGTCGAGGAGTAAGGGGGACTCCATATACGGCTCATGTGAACGTGGACTGGGGCGGGTCACGAAGCGAAGAAACCCGAACTATCAACAATACCTCGGACATGGACTCTCATGCTGCAAGGATAGGAACATCCGAGACCTCCCCCTAAAAGAAGGCCGTGGACTTCTGAATGGCTGCTCAAGACATGATTAAGGAGAGCTGAGACTTCCTCCCTGTTGCTGAGCTGGCTGGCAGCCTGATGAACAGCCTGGGAAAAAGGATGTGAAAGATGGCAAACTGGGATAGTGGGAATGGGCTTGAAACGTTGGCGCCCTGAGCACTTCCTTACTGCTTGCGTCCACTCCGCATATTTGAAACGCGGTAACGACGGATAAGTCTGATAACTTTAAAAAACGGCCAAAGCGTTGACCTTGGTCTTGGGACTCTTGGTGAAGTGGGTTGTGGATGGACTGAATCGGGCACGCTGGTCATTGGGGGGGCTGGTGACAGGGAGAGACAAGCGGGCAAAAAAAAGGGAGGAAGTGGAAGCATTTCAAGGGGCGTCTGAGGTGGTCGGAATGGACCAATCAGAGCTTATAGACGGACTGGTCACGTGTCGTCGAAACATTCCATGTCTCAGCGTCTTGGTCCGCGTCCAAGACTCCACCACGTCGAAAGGGAAAAAGGAGAAGTGAAGGACGTGATAATTACTGTATCGAGCTATACGCAGGCCGGGCACGCCAACTGAGGAAGAGGAACAGGGACACCCTCTTCCACGCCTGCCTGTCCCAAGCATTTCTGGTGGTACAGATGGCGGCAGGAAAACGCCACAATGGGACCAAGCTCCTCGGCCGGGTCATTAACTACACCGCCACTCTCGCTCTCCACTGGCTCCGGGGAGCTCACTCCGACTGTGGCTTTGCCTTTGCCCCGAGCCTCATCGTCTTCCACCACGGCTTCGACGTGCTGGACCCGGCGTCGGCGGAGGAGTCGGGCTTCTTCTTTTTTCTGCCACTGCTCCCAGACATTTTCGCCGACACCCGGGCCCCAGACACGTCGTCGACAGACTTCGCATACCTGCCCTCGAGGTCGCCAACCGCGCTGTCTCAGAGCAGCCACCTCGTCCAAGCGGACAAACACGTCCTTGTCCAACATCGCATTCGAAAGGCCCAGAAGGGACTCCTCATATGCATACGCGGAAAATATGGAGCTGATCACATTCCGCAGTTCTGAAAGAGACGGGCTTGCTTCAGCAGCATGTGAGAGGAATGCACGTAGGATGCGTAAGAACATCATGTCTCGACTGGAAGCCCCGTCTCGCATGGATGTAGTACTGGTGAGGAGTGCAGTAAAGACCTGTTGAATGGTTGATCGAAGGGCCTGCGTGATTTCGAGGGCTTGGTCGCCTCGTGGTGCCTCCTGGTTCGGCGGCGAATGAATCGAGACGTCTCGAGCTATCGACACCACGCAGAGAATCAGGTCGAGCCAGAGATTTTCTTCAAAAGACAATGCACGCGTGGCACTGGCGGATCTTTTCGGGGATTTGGCAACTGGCAATGACTTGGGAACATTCTTCATCTGCCCCTGACACAACCATATGCCCACTCGAGTGTATTTGTCCAAGGATTCGAGGAGGTTCGTGGCCGGGTGCTGGACCGATGCATCGTCGGCCTGGTCAACAAAATCTGACCTCAAGCTCCTCAAGGTCGAGCCCAAGAAGGCCAAGTGTCGTGTTAACCGATCCATTGCCTCCTTCACTTGGCCCTGGCGAACCTGCAAGATGACCACAGCATCGACGATGCCACTGTCTTCGATCGTTGGAAGAACTTCTGCAAGTCGAATGTCCCCTTCCTTGATATTTTCCACGTAATCTCTCACGTGTGAAGGGTCGAATTGGCACAGGAGGCGAACGTACTGCTCCATGATCTCATGGTCGTACTTCCGACGTGCGCGCAGATGGTCTTCAGGCTCTAGAAGCGTCTTCAGGTACTCAAACTGTACAAAGAGATCATCCTCCATTGCTTGCAGGAAAATGCGGTGCAAATCCGGCGCCACCTCATCAATAGTAGCAGCACATCTTGGGACATCGATGTTGATGAGATCATGCGCGTGCTTCTCGACGGTGTCTCTGACCTCTTCTCGCTGCCGTTGTGTTAGAGACGATTCTGAACGGAGACATTCAACAACCGAGGCAAATACCCCGGCTCGGTCATGGCTGTCCACGAAAAACGTTGATATCATGTCGGCATATTGTCGTTCTTGCTTGAACACAGACTTGAGGACGCGATAGAATCTGGCTTCCCGCAGGAGGGGAACAAAGTCGAGCACGTTGGGTGGTTGGTAGACGGAAAGGAGGTATTCGATGCTCAACTCGCCATCTTCTTGCATGTCGTCTTCTGGGTACTGACACAGTCGAATAAAGATCTCTTGCAGAACTGTGCCCGAGAGGACCATGTACTGAGGGTATTTGGCCAGGTTGCGTGCGATAAACATGTCCAGGTAGATGGTGTCATCGGGGTCGAAACCTGACGACATCACTTCTAGCAATATGCGAACGATGTATTGGCGGGTGTAGGTACGCGTCGCGGCGGTTTGATTCAGGGCGAGACTATCGAGCGCATCGTCGTCACCCGAATTGAGATAACTGTCTTCAAACGCTTCGTTCAGGGCAGCGATGAAGCTCGCGGTATCGAAATGGAGCACTCGAGACAGATTGCCGAAAGAGGCCGCGGGTTTCAGGATGGAATCGCTCCTCCTCCTGGCCACTCCATTCGCACCTGATCCTCCTGAAAAGAAGAAGTCATAGATTTGTCCCTTGGCAAGCGCGGACTCCTCATCGCCTAGCATATTTCCAGTGGGATACACGCGACCCGTCAGTATGAAGGAAATGTAAGGAAAGATCTTCTGGGCGAGATCGTATCGATCAATCACGTTGACAACTTGCTGACGTGGAAGCTCCTCGCTGTCAGCCAGATCGAGCATCATCATCAAGGGTGTCGTGAAGTCACGGAGGGCCATGGTCCAGACATAGATGTAGGCGTCATACAGGGCATATCGCTGGCATAGGGTGGTCACTTGATCAATGTCCATCGGGGCAGTATCCAACATGCAAATAATCTCCTCCAGCACCGACGGAGTGTGTGTCTGCACAAAGTGGTTGATCAAAGTCTTCAGAGCAGGCGGAGGCATCGAAGGGATCCTGTGATCTAGGATGTACGGCTCAAGGACGTCCACAAACAAGGGCCCATGTCCATGCTCCTCATACCAAGCGAAGACTTCTTCGAAAAGGAAGTTCTCGTCCTCCATGACAAGACAGGCTTTGATACAGGCGTCGGCAAGTTCGGCCATCTGGGGCTTTTCGATTTGATCACTCCCGGCTTGCTGGTTCTTGCCAAAGGCGTACTTCAAGGAGGCGGTCATCATCTCGACCAGCTTTTCCTTGACGACACCTGCACGAACGTTGTCTTCTTCCGGAAGACCAATTGTGACCTTTTCCCCGTCACCTTGGTAATACTTGGTAGCAAGCCGGATGGCGCCAATAAAATCGCCGACGTTGATCATGGCCAAAAGTCTATCGGCCCAATTGGTAAGGACGCCGGTCCAAATGTCATTGAAGCCCAGCAAGAACAGCCTGCCTTTGTACGCTCGGAAGCTCATGTGGAATGCATCCGCCACCACGCCATGCATGGACGTGTCTTCTTCGTCAAGCTGTTCGATGATAGCTCGCAGCTGTTGCGAGTAGAGATCTGCATGATAGATATTCTTCTTCAAGAGGTCAAACGCTTCGGTTACATGCATGGTCAGGTCTTCGATGATCAGGAGCTGTTGGGTGATGGTCAATACGGCCAACACCGACTTGTTCAACCACTGGACCGCCACAATCGCCTCGTCAGCTTGATAACGGCTTCGAGCCAGGAATTGGAGGTCGGGAGGTTTGTTCTTGTCGACGTCGTCATCGCCCTGGGTTCCATGAACTTCCAAGATGGTGAGGATGTTGGACCATGCATACACAAGCTTTGTCTTGGAGACTTCCGAGCCCTGGGATTTGAGCTTGATGGCTGGAAACCATGCCAACGCCGCCGTCATTGCGCTGTGCGCCGCGACCTCTTTGGGACGGGCGGCTTTATGCTGGGTCTGGGCTACAGGTGTCGTCGAGACAATGACAAGGAGATACGGCGTCAGCATTGCCACGAGTCCCATACTATCTGTCCTTTGCTCTATATTACCCAGCGGCAACGGTGAAAAGGCCAGGACAGAACTTTTCTTCAAAGGCTTGGATGTTCGCGAGACAACTTCCGGGTAACGCCCCAGAATTCGAGTCGTGCGGACCACGCGGCCAACCGCTCCCATACCGCGTGTTGCTAAGTGCGAGAACGCCATGCCCTTGTCATCGGCCGAGACGAGCGCAGTATGCCTGTAGCCCAGAAACCCGACGTGAAGAACAGCGCTCTCTGATATGTGACCATCTCCTTTGCGAGCTTGAGGTTGAGAGACTTCAATTGGCTGGATGTGCAAAAAGGGTCTGGATGGTCGGGCTAATTCCCAAGTGAAGATATGGCCATTTGCATGTCCAACGGCAATGGTGGTATGATCAGCGGATAATGCGAGGGACGTGACAGCGCCACTCTCGGCGGCTTTCGTGCCGCTGCCAATGATTGCTTTGTGATTTTGATGGTGGTCAAAGACCAGAACAATCCCCTTGGACGTCCCCAGCACCAACTGATCTGACACCGCCAGACATGTTGGACTTCCGAAGTTTCTCTTGCCAATCTCGGAAAACGCTTGCCCGGTGATCTTTCTGAACTTGCTCCATCTGATCACGTCCCAAGGATTTATGGTTTCGTCCGCCTCGGAAGGCGTGTGCTGGTCCTGACTAGCAGTGGAGGAGTGACGGGAATGGGCGTTTAGGAAGGCAGGCGAACTCGAGCGTAGAGGTGAGAGCTGGGAACTTGACAGTCGAGATTGAAAGCGAATATCAAACGGACGATGGACGGTCGCAGGGCTACCTCTGCGCACGGGACTGCGGATTGAGGCTGCATCGCTTCGAGGGGAAGAAAGCACCGAGTCTCGTACAGAAGGAGTGTCGTCGGGGATTGAGGCCGAGTCGTCAATACTCGGACTCTTCGTGGCTTCATTGAAAGGGGGGATATTGTCGGTTCCATTCGTTCCCGGCACGTCTGGTGGTGCCCCTTCTCCGTCTATTTGAGCAGGATCTCCATGTTCAGCCTCTAGCACAGTATCAAGTGCGTCAATCACGTTCTCCGCTGGCTGACGTGGTTCAGGAGCTACTATGTGTGGCACGTCGTTGTCATCCTGCGCTCTCGACTCTTGAGCAATCTCACCCGCATGCTCCCCATCATCCTCGTCGCGCAGGAAGCTCTCGCCCTCATCTGGGGTCGAGTTCATCGAGGTATCGTCGACACAATCATTGCTTCGTGGGCATCGTCACCACCGGGTCGAGTCTCCTGCAGCCAAACCCACTGGCGAAGCACAGAATGTCCCGCAGGCAGCAACAAAGCAGCAGTGGTGGGCTAATTGCGCTGGGATGCTCGGATTGCAGGTATCAAGGGCAGGGAGAGAGGGGAGGTCAAGAAAGGAAGCATCTACTGCAAAGCCTAAAGCAGGACGAAGAGAGACCAAGAGGATGAAGATTGAGATGCTACGTCTGCTGTGAATGGGTTACAGCAACCACGATGTGTTACGCACGCTTGGGGGGACAGCATTGGTGGTGATGGCGGATTGGAGAAGGGTGCGGTTGATGGAATATATGCTCAGCCGTAGAGTACGGAGGATCATAAAGATGCACTGGCAGCACCTGGGAGTTGGCACGTGACTGGACACTGGAACACACCTGCGGTCAGTCAGTCTCCGTAATCATGATGTATACATACACAGCACCTCTCACTGTCCAGTCCAGTCCCAATGGGTACAAATGGCTGGGTGTTTTATACGAGGTCCTCTATCCTGCCTGGTCTAGGTACAGCTCCGTCATCCGACTCCCGCCGACAAATAAGCGAAGGAGGGCCGGGGAAAAGGCCTTTCACCCACGAGGAATTTTCCATCACTGACTCCGCAAACTTCCTCGGCATCTTTCTGCGAATTTCCAGCCTCTGCCTCTGTTCCTCTCCATCGGCGGCGAACTCATTGTCAGCCCCAGATTTATTTCCTCCCCCTCGGCCGTAACCACAGCATCATCTACAGTCGACAACCCTCTCTCTCTGCCATTCCATTCTCTCCACCCCATCCACTGGCGATATATCAGCGGCCAGAGAGACATGACGAGATAACAGAAGAATGACGACAGTTTCGCCGCCCAAACCTTGGGAGCGAGCTGGATCAACCGGTAAATAGTTCTCCAACCACAGCCAGCTGCTTGCTGGTCACAAAGGTCTTATACTGACGAGTGAACCACGACAGCTCCCTCTGGCACAAGCACACCTGTCACCTCTACCGCCATGACCGCGCCTTCACCCACCTCCGCCTCCACAGACTCGGGTGCCCCAGCTCTCCCCGACCGACCCTCGACGTTAAACAGTGTCGTCAACCAAAATGCATCCAACTTCACTAATCAGAACCGCTTTGGCGTGAACGGCATGAACGGCATGAATTCCAGTCCTTATTCGGCGCCTTATTCGTCCTATTCGTCCCCTTACTCGCGGTTCGGTGGCGGCATGTATGGTGGAGGCATGTATGGAGGTGGTTACGGATATGGTGGCGGCATGTACGGCAGTGGCATGTATGGGGGTGGATATGGAAACTACCCAGGCATGCCAGGTGACCCAAACAACCAGAGTCTGACCCAGACATGGAACAACAGCACTGCCGCGACTTTCCAGATCATGGAGAATATCGTCGGCGCGTTTGGGGGGTTCGCGCAAATGTTGGAGAGTTCATTCATGGCGACGCGTTCCTCGTTTTTCGGTAAGTTCGTTTCCTGCCCACAACACAACATGCTCAAGGCTGACCGCCCCGACCAGCAATGGTCTCCATGGCCGAACAACTCGGGACTCTACGCCAGACCCTGGGCTCAGTTCTCGGAATCTTCACCCTCATGCGCTGGCTTCGGACGCTGGTCGCCAAACTTACCGGGCGTCCACCCCCGGCCGACGCAACCGCTCTTACACCTGCGGCGTTTTCGTCCTTCCTCAATGGCGGCCACGGTGCGACCCCTGCGACCCTGCCTGACGGCTCCCCCGCGCCCCCCCGCCCCTCCCGGAAACCGTTCATCATGTTTGCCATCGCGGTGTTCGGCCTGCCCTATCTCATGAGCAAGTTGATCCGCGCCATGGCCCGCTCTCAAGAAGAGGAAATGCGTCGGCATCAAGAAGTCGCGGCCATGACATACACAACCGGCGAAAACGGAGAGCAGATCCCCATCGACCCTAAGAAACTCGACTTCTGCCGCGTATTGTACGACTATACTCCCACGCCCCAGTCTGGAGGGATGGACCTCGAGGCCAAGAAAGGCGACTTCGTGGCCGTGCTCTCCAAGACGGACCCTATGGGTAATGCCAGTGAATGGTGGCGGTGTCGTGCGCGCGACGGCAAGATGGGATACCTCCCGTCTCCCTACCTCGAACCCATCCAGAGACCCGTGCCCAAGGCGGCCCCACAGATCACGGAAGGCAAGCTCACGCCACAGATGACGGGGACGGACGAGATGGCCGCTTCCTTCAAGCCCAAGCTTCTCCAAAACGCCGGCGAGGCGGATGCCGATACTCAGGCCGTCATGGACTCGCTCAAGACACGGGAGAAGGACTACAAGGAGCGCTACAACGCCGTGTATGGACCGGCGACAAAGAGGCAGCCGGAGGTGGTGAAAGGACCCAAGATGGACAGCAGACCGGGTGATATTTCGGCCGAGAGTTTCCAGAAGAGCGCGTTTTATTCTTGAAGCGAAGCAAGCTGGGCAGGAATGGGCAGGGGGAACCAAAAAAAGGGGGCTGTCTGTGTTCGGGCGAAATGCGTATTTTTGTGAGAGTTTTCTGCCTACCGATATCCCTGATGAAGCTGCTGAGCAGGAGTTATTCGTATAATAGTTGGAAAGAAGCGACTGAGATCGTCTTCTTTTATGTTATGCCTGTCTGTCTATTGCATTTCTGTCTCTCTGTCTTCCCTAGTACGAACTGTCATAGTCGCCATCTATCATGGCTGAGATGCAGTCAACTCAATCGTAGCT
Organism: Fonsecaea erecta; assembly: GCF_001651985.1. Taxonomy (NCBI): domain Eukaryota; kingdom Fungi; phylum Ascomycota; class Eurotiomycetes; order Chaetothyriales; family Herpotrichiellaceae; genus Fonsecaea; species Fonsecaea erecta. The sequence continues at coordinate 3,899,129 of NW_017387245.1, read as the reverse complement.
CGAGTATCTGGTATTGATAGTATGCATCTCGTTTTTAAGATTCACACCAGGCTAGATCGCGAGATATTACATATCACAAGCTTGTGCTTGGCACGGTCAACAACCTACTATCTACAGTATCTATCATTCATACGTTTCTTGGTCATGCCTTTCTAGGAGGGTCGGCCTCTTGAAGCCCCAAAATCACGGGCAGAAACGAGTCCTCATGCTTGAACACGTACCGACCCAGCCCACCGAGTTCTGTAGTACTAGCAGTCGTACAATCTGAGTGCATAGCGGGAAGTCGCCATCCTCATTATGTTTCAGCGAAACGATCGTGCACACCGATTGTTCTGGGGGGAGGGAGCCTCTCAACGGAGAGCTTTCTCGCCATCACCCCCAAAGGGCGTCTCAAAGCCAGCCCTTCAGTATCTCGAGAAGAGCCGTGTTCCCTTCGGCAGTACCAACGTTAGAGATGCCGAATCCCGCCCCAAGTGCCTCTCGAGATTCTATGTCAGAGGGTATGCCGAGCAGCTTGCATACGTCGACAACTGAGTTCAAATCTATCTTTTGTCAGTATTGGTACTCTGCTGAAAAGGCCGTAACGAAACCGGCAATTTCTCACCTCGTGAACAGACGCTGGGTCTGGAGCTGAAGCTGGGCCTACTGGGCCCCCTTCCAACGAACTGGCTTTCCAATGTGTTACCGATAAACTCGACGCCATAATTGAGCGCGAGGTTGGCGAGCTTGTTCCATGCTGCGTTCATCAGGTCGGGACCGGCCGATGGTACGTGGTCCTTGGTCCGCTCGGTCCCTTGCGGCTCAGGTTGACGTGGCGGTTGGTCTTGTGCCGTATTTCCTCCGGACCGGTTGCCCTCTGGTTCATGGTATGTGTTCGCTGAAGCTCTGAGAAACTTTGCCGCAGAAGTGAGATAGAGTCCGTTTCCTCTATCCAGCTCTGTGAGTATCCTGAGAACCGGGGCTTCCACACCACCATAATGACGAGATACCATGTTTCTAGCGTATCCCGCAATCTCATCACGATTCGATGGCCAAGTGAGGCAAATCCCCGTATCCTCGTGTTGATTGTTGTACTTTCGACCGTGGTGATATAACCCTGCTCCTCCGGCCAAGAAGCTCCACCAAAGGGAACGAAGCTGTGCGAATCTGTTTGACTGAGCAGCATCCGGGTGCGTCCAATGTGTTGTGACGAATGTAATTCTTGGGACGAATTCGTCCCCACAGAACAATTTGAGGAACTCGGGGAGCTTACGGTCGAGGTTTCCAACCCGAGAGGAGTTGACGCTGGCCACAAAAAGCACTCCAACGATAGTGGCGTGCTGGTAGATCGCCTTTATGCCACGGGCGACCTCGAAGAATACTTCTACCTCGTCTCCCGCGCCGAAGCCCGGTGAGTCCATGATGAAGAATTGCTCGCCGTTGATGATCAATTCTTCGAGCTGGAATGCTGTCGTTCCTGTGGTGAACGGTAAATTTTCAGGACATGGGGCTTTTTCAATGTAGCAACACTGCGAGGAAACGGGACTCTTCACTTACCAGGGCCTCTATCATCACGTGCGTGACCCCGAGCACTGGTGAGATCCTCAAACAGGATGGATTTTCCCTCATCTTTTCCGCCGAGGATGATGATGACTTTGGCAGGCTCGTTGCTCGCTCTAAGAGGAATGTGAGAAGTCCAGCCACCAGTATTGAGCAGGGTCGAGAGACTCAGACCTGTTCTTGATCTGGTCGAGACAGTACTGTGTCCGCGAACCAATATCATGTGTAGTGGACTCCATGATTGATGAGGTAGACGTGCAAGGATAAATCCAGGTAGAAAAAGAGAAATGCCTCGAGCGGGCTAAGCTTATGTCGTATGGGTAAAACAGAAATCTGGCAAGGGGGACTTGAAGGTCGATGGACGGATGAGAAGCGATATGGGAGATCTTAAATACATCTATCCCCCTTGTGCACTTTGTGGCACACGACAAGGCTCACTCTTGAGCCCAGTTTCTCTTCCAAGGCCTCGCATGTCTGAAAGGCGTAGGATCGCGTGATGCAGCTCGGCCTCATTATCAAGCGAACATGGATGTGGTGGTCATCTCTATTGGCCCGAGATAGAGTATGTGACCTTTCGCTGGCCAGGCATACAGTGTGGCATATGTGGACGGTGCGGCTGAGCCATGTGCATGGATTTTTTTGCAAGGAGCGTGTGGATCGAGACGAACAGAATCCCTGTGCAGATGCAACGAAGCAGGGCACGTATGGACTGAGACGAGCAGTAATCTCCTGTGCAGATGCAACGCACTACATCTGGTTCCAACAGACTCCTCTACAGTACTAGGAGTGGGCTTAGCCTCACCTCCACCCTGGTGAATTTCAAATGGGTTGACCTACAGTATCCTATACTCAGCCTCATAGCCTCCGAGTCTATCTTTGGGAGTTGCTCATGACTCAGTCTCCCTCATCCGGTCTTTCTCCCTTCCTTGATGGTGGAGTTGTAACCGTTGCTTGATCTGAATAGCTCGGCTTCATCCAGTCTCCTTTTGGAATATGTCTCCCCGGCTTTGCTTGTTGTCTGGTCATTTTTGACTGCTTTGTAGACGCCCTTCATATCCTGTGTCTTCATGTATTCTCCGACCGTTTTCCTCATTCCTGTCCCTCCTTTATGGTAGGCGAGGCTATTACAATTTCCACCGTCAGCCTCGAGTGCTCGATTACTTTCATTTTCCTAGCGCCGTCTCCAAACAGACTCATGGAGTTTGCCTGATCGGAGCTGAAAGGAAGAAAAAGAAGGTCGACTATACCTCACGAGCGCGTCGAACCCATTCTGGCTCAGCTTGTCCGAGTTTTCAAGGCTGCTAACAGCTTTCTCGTATTGCGGTAGGACTTGCTTCAGATAAACCTCCCCCTGCTCTTTGCTGAGGGGTTTGCCTGTCCTTTGGAATTCTTCTTTAATTTGGGCGCAGATTATAGAATTTGCATTGCTGTTGATACCGAAGCCAATCGACTGTCCACTTGCTGCGCTTCTGCCGTCCTGGCTAAACTCGCTCTTGAATCCTTCCTGGTACTTCAGGAACTCTATGCCTTCCTGGGACATTCGCGTCGGCGGCGTATTGCCCATGACGAAATGAGAAGCCCGGAATTGGAGTCTCCTGTATGCAGCTCTTTCCAATGATCCGAGATGAGCTAGGTCCTGTGAAAGGAGGCGGCGCCTTGGTAAAGCACGGGGAAGTTTGACAAATTCCAACCAAGCGAATGTGAAAAGAAGTCAAGCTTCGCTGGATGATTGTAAGTATAGGTATCGTCAGCAACTCCTAGTGCCTCCTGAACATCTCGATGCTCGGAAGCTCTTGATCTGATGTCTTGCTGATTTCGGATTCCACCATGCTTTTTGTGTTGGCCGAAACTGCAGATGCCACATGATAGGGGAAGATTATGTTGCCTTGCCCTGAAGCTAACCAGAGCCGCCCAAAATATGCACGAGGGCAGGTTCAGGAATCTCACCAATAGGCGAGTGACTATCGTGGACGACCACTAAGGCGGACGCCGCCTGGCACAGAGACTGGTGAGGCTGGAGATCTAGACCTGGGCTCCTGTCCGACAGTTACCTCTCTCAATTGCCAACTCAGCTAGCGGCCATGCACAGGACATTTTCGCTAAGCTCGCAAATAAGCACGCTCTGGTCTCGCACCAGGCGTCCTTTCACGAGATGCCTTATTTGCGAGGAAAGAACACGGGCTGCCAGAATGTGTTCCATCGGTATAGTATATCATACTTGTAAGCTTTTCGCATTTTCAGATCCGAACATCAAACGCTCGACCCAGCCTCATCTTTGGCACTCTTGGATTAAAACTCAAGGCTTTCAGCACGACTCAAATCTCTTATACGCCAATGGAAAAGCAACTCCCCAGGTTGGAGGAGATCACCAGAAATGACTCCCCAAGTTCAGCAACATTAGAGTCATTTCGACCAATAGTTCTTCGTCTCCGCGAGGAAATGTCTGACAAGAAGATACAGCACGCTCTCAAAAAGGTATACGGGGTGAGCACAAGGTACGCTGCGCTCGGGGTATCCTGTCAGAGAAACAACTATTTGTTTCATATACTAAGAGGCTACAAAGTGCGAAACAGCTGAATCGTTTGAGGACCAAGAAATGGGGCAGCATGAGTGCTGATCAAGCACAAAAGTCTGAAGATCAGCGACCGTATTCTCGAAGCATTCAGGAGACTACCATATTGCCTTCCCCAGTCCAAGCTGGTTTCTACCAAGACGATATCAGGACGCGAGAAGACAAGGTACAACATTGGGTGAATTCATATATCGACTGCTACTTCACTGCCAACCAGGCTGCAGTAAGGGAGTTTGATCTGCTGTATTCTACTCCCGGCGAGGACTACCAGATCAGCTGGCAAGAGCTGAACCAGATCACAATCGGACTCCCTGACCTCATGAACCCAAAGGCTCAAGCGAAGTTCTCACAGACCTGGCGTCAGATTCTTGACGGGGTGCGAGCCGCAATCCGAGCGACCAGGGAAGCCAACGCTCTCATATTCTTTTGGAGAATCTGCCGACAGCTGTTGGACATGCAACAAACAGAGGACGCACAACATTGGTTTCGCAACGAATATCCGATCGAGGCCCTATTTGCAGCCATCCTGGCAGAAACAGAGAATGATCAAAACGGCCTCCCTCTTCTGTTGAATCGCTTGATTGAGGTTGTGTACACGGCTCCTCGTGACGAAGTGACTGGCCTCCTTGAACGAGGTTACTTTCACGCCATTCGGCGACTAAGAATTGCCTGGCCTACGGAAACCTTCACGATCCCGCAGATGGAAACAAACTACCTTATCCGCTGGAACGAGACGACTTCCCATGTCCGGCCGCTCAGCAGTGAATACGAAAAGCTCATTTTATGCGCCCTCGAGAAGTTTGGAGAGGACGACGAGCGCGTGTTCATCTTCCGGCACCAGTTTCTTTTTTTCCTGTCACGATGTGTGCAAGATCCGACGGTCATTCACTGCACTGCAAAGCGCCTTTACAGAAAAGCCAAAGATGTGCTGGTGAAGAGGCCAGGCTTTATCTGGAATGGGGTCCCGAGAGCCTTGGGATTTGCAGCGAGGATCCTGATGACTGTCCACGGCCAAACCCTGCTCGACGATGTCGGAGAAGATGATCGTCGGAATGCGATTGCTGCAGGATTTGCATACCCAACTGACGCCTACAATGTGCTCTCTCTTGGCAACGATGATTGCCAACATCAAGCTGACCGTCTGCACAGAGATTTGGGGGGTGAGAGTTATAATTCTTAGTTCTTGCATAGTGTTTATGTCGGTGATATGTCACTCCACAGCTTGTACGGTATCGGTGCAACCGGGTCTATATCTGTCTCTGTGGGAGCCATGGTAGAGTACGGGGGAGTGCCGGGGGAGCATGCCCGAGTACTGGGTGACCCACAGGGAGCCCCGTCCTGATGCCAATCCACAGAAACAAAATTCTCTCACAATGGGACAGCGAGGAAGGAGATTCATACTTGATAGTCTTATGAGGATGGTGTCATACGCCCCTGCTGTATATATTTGGCGGGTGGGGGGGCGCGCCGGGACCTCAAATCAGGCTGTGGGCCACGTCTCTAGACCAGCGTCCAACTTGACACTTCCCTCTCTGTCTGGTCACACCTTGACGCATTCGATAACCGCAACGTCAGTCGCCAAGCTCTTGTGCACGCCGACCATCTTCAACCCAGCACTCGCTGTCAGGTCATCGAACATCTTCTCGGTCCGCTCCTTGCCACCGAGATTCATCATGCAGAGATCGGTCCAGGCATTCAGGGCCGTGGGCGGATTGGGCATGACTTGCTCGGTGATTAGGACTCTGGAGTCCGGGGCCATGGCGTCGGCGAGGTGAGAGAGGATGATGCGATCGTTCTCGTCGGACCAGTCATGCATGCAGCGCCGGATGTAGTAGACGAGAGCGCCTGGAAAGGAGGAAAAAAGGGGGAGTTAGACTCGCGGAGGGAAAGGCGAGGTGGGAAGGAAGGAAGAGAAGGGTAGATAGAACTTGCCTTTGACAGGGTTCGGCTGGAAGAAATCATGCGGAATCTTCCTGACCTCTTCAAAACCGGGTTCGTTGGCCTGAATGACTTCCTCAATGACCGGTGCCCGGTCTTGCAACACCAGTCTCTTGGCCGGGATCTCAGGAAACGCAGCCATGATGCGCTTGAGGGCCTGGCCCTTGCCACCGCCGACATCGACGATCAACGGTCTGTCCTCGGGACCCTCCGTGTTCTTCGCAATCCAGCTGAAATCGTACATGCCCGTCACCGGCAGCACCTCGTCGAGCGTATTCATGCTCTGATTAAAATCGACCAGACGTTCCGGGTCCTTGCTGATGACCTCCCAGAAATTCTTGTCCGGGTCGCCCCAAGCGAACGAATGGGGATTGTGATTCCCCAACTTGGGTTCTTTCAGACCGTACTTGGCGAAGAATTGCGGCCACTGGACCCATGGGACCATGGCTTCATCGAACCTGGAAACAGAATAGTCCTCAGTGTCACACATCGCACGAAGCGAGGGGGGGCCGGGAGGTTTACATGATCTGGAAAAAGACCCCTTGGGCGTTTCCAGAGACATAGAGCTTCGAAAGCCTGGAATGTGCGACACGGTCCTCCCCGATTTGATGGAGGAAACCTGTAACGGGTTGAGACGGCGAAACTCGAGCGCAGTCATATCCGCCCAAACTGACCTGTAGCCACCATCATCCAAGCCATGCGAGCTGGCAACGGGTCAGTCATGCCTCGGCGAAATGTGCAACCAATCAAGCGTACTGACGAGCGGCACCTCAGCACCGAGACTGGCCGCCAAATCCTCGTAGGAAATGCTTCCTTCCAACGGAATCTTGTCAAATGCTTTCATCTTCATAAACATCCGAATCGCCCCCATCTCGGCCATCTGGAGCAAGTCTCAGTTGGGCATGGTCCAGGGTGTATAGGGAGGGATAAAAACACTCACGTGTGTCGAGAATTCATATGGCGTCTCACCAGGCTCCCGGACGACGTTGATGATCTGCCGGGCCGCATTGGTCATTCGTTGACGCAGCAGCAGACCCTGTTGCCCCGAGGGGTCCTTGTAGTCCTTGGAGGTCTCATAAATCTGATTCGTCAGGGCGTTGAGAGACTCGATGAGCTCACTTGCGGCGACATCCAAAGCGGGCGGGTCGTTTCCTTGGGAGCTCATTGTAGCAGACCAAGAGACGGGTGGAAAGCTGAATAACTTTCTCCAGGGGTTCAATCGATGCCTGAATAAAAGACCGTAATGGCAGATGACAAGGTTTCTACTTTCGATGAGGGGGATCAAAACCCCTCGATAGGATTCTTCTGCCCCTCACAAGGCCGGCAGGATTACGCGGGAGTTGCAATCAGACCTCTTCCATGGACCATGACACCTCGGGAGGTGATCCGGCCATGGGAAGGGTATGTTGGCAACCGTCTCGATTGAGCTGGTTGCAGGTACGAGGGTGTTTTGGTTGCATCGTGGCCCTCTGTCAAATGGAGTCGCCAAAAAAGAGTTGGACGACTCAGCGTGAGTATTTCGCCGTTCTCGGCCGCTATCGGCACGGCTCGCGGGCTGGCAGAGCCGGTAATAGTCCCGGCCTACGGCCCCACACACCGGATCCCAGCCTCCGCCAGCTTTCTCAGTTGCTTCCTCAGGTGTGAACTCTCACTGGCCAACGGGAGAGACTCCGCCCGTCAAAAGTACTCCCCCACTCACCAGGAAGCGTCACCCCAAGTGCCGACTACATAGCGTCCGTGGTTTCCGCGTAGATTAAGTTTCAGAAAGCTCAATGGTCTGCAAGACGATGGTTTTTCCATATGAGATCACATCATGATAAAATAGAGACGACTAAGCAATGGCAGATACACCACCGGACAACAATGAACAGATCCAGCAGATCACGCAGGCGGCCATAGAGCCAGACGTAAGTTCGATCCATGCTCTGCTCCAGGAGTTTTTGCCGAACCCGCGATATTGCAGTCCCCGCCCGAAGACGAAGGTTTTGCAGAATCGAGGTGATTTAGCTGAGCCAGCCTTCAATCTCCTATATCATATTGCTGACGAAAAATCCCCTTCAAAAGCACGTCTAGTTACTGTACCTCGATCCAGTCGGAGATCAGAAACGGGCGGATTGAGAATGGTCGTGTGTATGCCGCGTACGGACGAAATGGTAATATGGATATTAGTCCCCAACTCCCCTTCTGAAGACTTTTTAACGTGGATTATTAGAATATGGCTTGCCCGTTGACGATTATGAGCTGGACCGGATCGACATGAACCACGAAAAGTACACTCTGCTGCAGAACAACAAGCTATTTCTTGCCCCGTTGCCTCCGAATCCCCAGAAGATGTTAGATATTGGCACCGGCACGGGTACTTACTTCTAACTTGCAATCCACGAATCCCCAAGCTCGAGAAGAGAGGTTCTGACACAGTAGTAAGGAATCTTTGCCATCTACCTCGCCGATATGTTCCCGTCGGCCGTAGTCCTCGGAACGGATATTTCGCCGATCCAACCCCCATGGTTAGCGGTTTTCCTGGTCCAAATCGAAGAGGTTCAAAGAGGCTGATGAGAAGCAAATAGGGTCCCTCCCAATTGCCAGTTCGAGATTGATGATGCAGAAGAAGATTGGCTGTATGCAGAAAACTCATTCGATTATATCCACGGCCGAGATCTCTACCACTCGATTCGCGATTGGCCCAGGCTCATCGGGCAGGCGTACAGGTGAGCAGCAGTTCCAAAGCAAATCCGAAAAAGCGGCCTGAACTAATTAGCACCGGTTCCAGCCACCTCAAGCCGGGAGGGTACCTCGAACTTGCCTGCGTGTGGCCAGTGCCCAAGAGCGATGACGGTACCTTGCCCAAGGAAGGATCAGCGTACGTCGAGGTGTGCGACACGTTCCAAGAGATCGCGGCTCGGATCGGGGCCGCGCCTGACGCTCCTTGGAGCTACAGGTCGTGGATGGCCGAGGCCGGCTTCCAGAACATCCACGAGCACATCTTCAAAATCCCCACCTCTCCCTGGCCTCGGGATCCGAGGTTAAAGAAGGTCGGTGCGTTGGAGCTGGTGAATGTCATGGAAGGCGCGCAGGCATTCTTGCTTCGAGGCTATACAGCGAACCTGGGCAAAACGCGAGAGGAATTGGAGGTCTTGCTGGCGCAGATGAGGAAGGAACTTGTGAACCAACGGTTTCACAGCTATGTTTCATTGTAAGGAGAACTCCCGTTCCTTCTCCCGGTGTTGGAAGGATCCAAAAGCTAATCCGATCTCTAGCGTTGTCGTATACGGGCAGAAGCCGGAGGCATCATGACCGTGGTATGGTAGGGCGACGGAACTTGTACCACAGGATTTGACTAGGTAGTCAATGGACGCTGTTATGACTTTACTAAAGCAATAGTTGCGACAGCAACACAACCGCCCAGGAGGAACTCATTTTTAGGATCCCGTATCATTGGCCGACACAATGTAGCTGTTCGAGGGAGAGAAAAGAACAAATAGTATGGAGGGAGGTGCGCACTCGAGGCACATGAACAAATCAACAACGAGGTCAACTTGCTATGGGCCATCCTGAACGAATAGAACAAGAAAGGATCAGGATCAATCTTTCTCCCATTCACTGTCTGAAAAGCACAACTGATCTAGTCTGTAAGAAAGAAAACTCGTAGCAGTGTGCACTTGTTGTATCTGTACAGATTCGCAACCCGAATCGATCATCAGTCTCATCCATGCGAGCTTGACGAAAGAGGCAACGACGATGCCTTCAGCCTTCATTCTTTGGGGCATGGGGGCGGCATTGGCAAGACACAGCTCGCTTTCCACTACGCTCAAGAACAGTCCGACTATTATGGGTCTCAGCTGTGGATCGACGGCACAACAGAACGGACTCTATTCAGTGGTTACAAAGAGATCGCGAGCGAGCTTGCCCTAGAAGGAGCCACGTCGCCGACGAACTTAATATTTCCGGCAGCGCCGCCGTGAAGTATTTATTCGCTTGGCTGAAGGAGCCGAAAGATCAGCCATGGCTCCTGATTTTGGACAACTTCGACGAGGAGACTACGATCGAAAATGGCATTAGCACATACCTACCACCTGAAGGACAAGGCAGGATTCTGATCACAACCCGGAGGAAAGGCGTCCATCTCGGTGCGCGACTCCACCTCGTGGAAATTGGTCTCGATGAAGCTGCGCAGCCTCTGATCAAAATCATTCGGGATGGAAGAGAGGTGGAAGTCAAAGCCCATGTCGGACCGTGCTCGACAACGTGAGCTCGACGACGCGCTTCAACTAGTCCAAAAGCTGGAAGCCAATCCTCTTGCGGTATCTCTCGCAGGCGCTTACATCCGAGACGATGGGCTATCTTCCATCCAGTCTTACTTGACCCTGCTCGAATCCCAGGATCCAGATGATATCAAGGACATTCCAGGTGACTAGGTTTTAGTGTGTACAGAAAGAAATAGGTAAGGGTTGGATCTTACCTAAGTTATGCGCCTCTGTAGGTAGTAGTCCCACCACCACCTCTCCTCACCTCAAAAACTAAAACTTTTGGAAATTGCTATATTGATAAGATCTCAGATGACGGAAAGCAGGCATCAAAATAAACAGCAAAAAAAGGAACATGCCTCGGACGAGAATCGAACTCGTGACCTTCGGATAGCCCTTGTGTGTTCACAAGATCATAAATATTTTATGAGACCGACGTCATAACCGACTTTCGGAAAGTTAGCTTGAATCAAAGACCATGTAGACGGAAAATCATACCTAGACCACCAAGGCAATTTATTGATTGGATTTGGGACAGATTTTGGCCATGAAAATTATTGTCCGAGTCAATTTCTGGCTGTGGGAGCGGAGTTTACCGCACGTGTTTAGTGCCGGGGGGGAGACCGAAAAGTGCCTTTACGGTGCTCGGCAGCAATAACCGAGAGTGGGCCCGGCACATGGGAACCCGCATAGACTTAGGCAAAAACATTTCACGGGCGTGCCTCAGGGCTTGCCAAGCCGAGCTCAGGATTGCACAGACACGGCTCAGCATGGCTTGGGTCACGACACGGGTCAAATAGCGAGATGCTCAGGTTTAGAAGCGGAAATAGACTTTAGAGAGATTAAGATTTCGCCGCTGAGCATCGTGGTATAGGGCTCATGATCGAAGAAGCCCCTGAGCCCCTGAGCCCGAACTGGCTTATGAGAACAGGCACTAGAGAAGCTCCTGACTGCTCGTCCAGTGCTCGGGCGCGCTCCCTCGTACTCTACTGTAGCTCCCATGCTTGGCCGAGCATCCGCCACGTGCCCGAGTAAAGCGGCCTCGCTCCCTTTCCTGAATGAAAATGGCAAGGGACGGAGCACTGTTTGGGGATGATATAATGTATATATATATCTCCCCGGCACAGCCTTGTCGCACGCACGCACACATGGCGCAAGATGCGCTAAGAAGATCGCCTCAGTAGCCCCAACCTCCTCGAGAACCGGGCAGATGATCGACACTGAAGCTGGTCAGGTTACAATGCACCTTGGGGAATGCTGCTCGTTGCATACGTATGTGGCACTACGATTGAGCAATGGTTGAGTTGAGGAGCTCTACTCCCTCGACCTTGGGCTCGACATCGAACTTGACTGTGCTTCCCACCATCACCGACATCAGTCTGCTTCTCCTTGCTTTTGAACACCGCCACCGCCACCACCATGGAGAGCGCTACGACGACCACAACCGTGAGCAGTAGAGACACCACCAACAGGAGCGTTATTAACGTGAGCATCTTTGCCAGCCCAGAGACACAACAACAGCAGCGCGATGTCTCGTCGCGTCCGCCACCTCCCACCAACGACACCCACCCCTCCTCGCCCACCGAAAGTAAACCCTTCAAACCCACCCGGCGGTTCTGGCTCGTCATGCTCTGCATCTCAGCCATGTCTTTGTGCGGATCCGTGGAGGGGACTATCGGGTGAACGCACTGTGCTTGCTTGTTCCAGGAGCCCCTTTCCCCCCCCTTCTGGACGCTGACTGCAATACAATACAGCAACCTATCTAGGAAGACTGCCCTCGGAACAGCACTTATGGTGGTTGGTCACTTGTCCGGCAGGTCAGGTCAGGTCAGGTTCAGCACGGAAGAGAGGAAGAGGAAGAGGGAGAGGGAGAGAAAGAGAGAGAATAGATTTTTGGTGTACGTGTGCGAGACACAGACAGAACAGATATAACAGACCGATCAATCTGAGATACAACCGTGGTAACAGGATATTTGTAGGTTGAGTTAACTGTCGCGCGTGAGAGGGAGGGACTATGACAGGACGAGCTTAAACAGGCAACAGTTTCGAGCGCATCAGACCAGAGAATATGGAAGCAGAATCCCCCAGTGTGTCAAATAGTGCTTGTGGGAGCGAAAGATTCGATTCTCTTAATCAAAAAAGACAAGAACATATCAACTTTTGAGTGAACAAAGTCACAAGGTAACAGACAACCATCGCAGCGAGCAAAAAAGCGGCAGTCAAAAGCCGGCACTGTAGCAACGATGCATACAACAAGCCCCATGAAATAGATGAACACGTAGGCAGCATGCCTCATAGCCTCTCAAAGGTTCCTTGCCCATTGCGTTCCAGTGTGTGTTGAGTTACAGTCTTTTCTCCTGGCGTTTCTTGTCGAGAGGGCGATGTGGTGCAATCATACTCCACCGGCAAATCGCCAGCCACATACACTTTGGGCCATCAGATTGACTGTCCAGGGAGATACACGGCTTCAGCGATCTCAGAGCCTGCCTCGATGGTGCATACTTCTTATCTGTAGGTATAGTTAGGGCAATGCTACTGCTGAACGGGAATGTTAACATGAACCAGCGTGATATACGGACATACCTTTCGCACGCCATCATCTGTGTCGTCGTCGTCGTCGTCGTCGTCGTCGTCCTCTTCCTCTTCTTCCTCATCGTCCACCAGCGTCGCACCCTCGTCACTACATTCAGTATCATCACTGCTGTCATCACTGTCGTCTGCGGATTTCTCACCCCAGCTACCTCGTCGAGTCGAAGAACGTCGTGCACCATTGACGACAAGGGGACCTTGTGGGGATGTCGAGCCGCTGCTGTATCCCGTTCTATCTCTATTAGACCGAGACGGTCCTCTCGCTGCTTCCTTGACCGATGCAGTGACACTCCTTCTGGACTTGGAACTGCTGGTCTTAGAAGCACATCCACCGATCTTCTTTTGCTTCGACGAGCTGCTTCCACTCTTTGTCTCCTGCATCGCACTCCGGGATGACCCTGAGCTGGACGCCTTGCTCGCCGTGGTCATCGAAGGCTCGTCTTTCTCCTGTTTGACGCTGATCTTGCGGTTAGACAGATATCGACCGTCGAGGTCGCGGACGGCGACGAGGGCTTCGGCGGGGCTTTTATATCGTGCCCGTGCTGTGCCCTTGTTCTTCCCCGGGTTGCGGCTGTCAGGGTGGATCTCGAGGTAGATAACGCTGCCGTAGCGTTTGAGGATGCCACGCAGTTCGCTCTCAGATTGGTAATATGGTAATCCAGAGATGAAGATTTTGCTGCCGTCATTGGCACGACGGACGGGGGGAGGCGCAGAAGACGTTGGCGGAGGCAGTCCAGAGTCACCGGAAAAGTGAATGCTGTTCGGGGTTGCTGGGCCGACGTTACCTGCATGAGCTGAAGGCGTCAGATATGAAGATCGAGGCGGACAGACCCCAGATAAGTATGCCATCGTAGTAGGAGCTAGGGTGGGAGTGAGTGAAGGCACGCTTGGTTGACCAGCCCAGGAAGTCATGGTTGCATACTGTGTAGTGTAGCTCATGGACGCTGGCGGATGAGCAGAGGTCGTGTAGAGAGGGTTTCTGCCAGAAATGTCAGAAGAGGACAGCAATTTCCCGTCCAGAAGACGTACGCAGAAGACCGTGCCGTCGCAGCAGGTCCTGGTAGGGTTGGATGGAAAAGTCCGGCTGGTCTCTCAGAGGGGACGATCCCATTGCTTTCCTTGGGTCCCTCGATTTTTCTCAAGCTCCCGTCCTTCTCTTGGGCAACCAACTTGACACGCACACGGTAGCCATTCCACCCCTGAGTGCAGAGGTTCTCTGTATCTCGTGAGCGTCTACACAGCAATTCTGAGCATTAAACATACCATAGACCTTGACGGCGTCGGCCCTTCCCTTGATGGTGCAATGACCCAGCTGGGTTCCGTCTCCAACATTGAAAACTTCAGCTTTCAAGCTCTGTTCACCCCCGAGACTTCGTGTCATGTCCTTGAGCTCTTGCCATCGGCAGTGGCGTGGAATCTAGGAGATCCATGTCAGCCTCGGATTTGCACAGATTTGGACCACCCTGACCTACATCTTGGACGAGGATAATATAGGGTTGCTCGTCTTTGCTCGAATGACGGCGTCGATGGCGTTCCTGCCTCTGAGGCATTTTCCAGCAAGGCTGGTGACCAAACTGTCAATGTTTTAAAGTGAACCCTATCCGCCTATCAAAGCTGTCGGCGTTTCTGGGTTGCTCTTCTACCATATGACCGGAGATGGGCCAGTGGATCTGACAGTCTTGCTGGCAAACGCCCTCACCGCAATTGTGTGGGAACAGAAGGTGAAGGTCAGCCTTTATAGATTCGAACTGATGCATATGGATCAGGCTGATAGGAGCCCCTGGCCGCTTTTCCCTCCAGAGACGCAAGTGGCCCCCTGCCTAGAGATTACCAGAAAGAGGAAGGTGGACAAGCAGGGGTAGGTGGAATCATGAGTTCTTTTTCCGGGGGTAGCAAGACAATAGGAGCCCGGCCTGCTTCGACGGGGGAAGCTGATAGCAAGAGACAAAACTTCTGACACGGTGAAGATGTCTTGGGTTCGAGGAGAAGACCAGCCTTTCCGAGCGAAACTGAAGACTGATTTATAGACTTGACCTACCCAGGCTTTTGCGACCATGGTACACAGTGGCTTGAATCCTTGATGCAGTACATCTGTTTGCGATTACTACTTGATTTCATAGTGGAGAAGATGTCATCGAGTCTCTTGAGCCGAACCCAATGGAAGATCCAACAGCATAGGTCGCCTAGAAGCTCGCAGGTGACCCCCAATCGGCGGAAATCTGATATCAGATCGCTTCGGGCTTGCATTATTAGGCGACGAGGCATCTCTGCTCTTGGAGGAGGAGAGAACAAGACAATCATGCCAGCTGAGCAAGCCTCCATGTTGCTGTATCAGACCCGGGGATATGGGAATATCCTTGTTGAACGCGCGA
Source organism: Fonsecaea erecta (assembly GCF_001651985.1). NCBI lineage: Eukaryota > Fungi > Ascomycota > Eurotiomycetes > Chaetothyriales > Herpotrichiellaceae > Fonsecaea > Fonsecaea erecta. Next base: position 3,883,875 of record NW_017387245.1, on the reverse strand, counting down.
CCAATACCTAGGCGGTGGTTCATCTGCAAGCCTCTTTGAGAGGGGCCAACGGGTCATGACAGGCATGTGGAGGGACCCTTAGAATCTGTCAAAATCAATAGTTGCAACCTTGGAAAAGGGAGAGGGTCCGTGTCTGTGCAAAGACGACCGCTGCTGCATTCTCTGGAGTCCTGACGTAAAAAGCGGTAGGTCTTGCTGCAAGTCAAGAGAAGATTCTTTGGTTCGACTGGGTCCGGAAGCCCTCATGAGCTTATAAGATACCTCCGGCCCCAGCCGCTGAGGGTGGATTCGGCCATGGAACTGGAGAAAGGCTGGTGCCAAGGGCAAGATGGTCGCATTCCCAACCTCTAGACACGTTCGTGAAGCATCCGAGTTTGGACCCCTGTTGGGATGGATCGCGTGCCAACCTCGGGTCAGGCGAAACCCTCGATCTCAAAGAACGAGTCGTTCAGGTGTCCAGCCTGTTCACCTCACGATCGTCGAGTAGGCTCTTGGGAAAGCGCCCTAGAAGCTAAGAATGCTCCGGAGCGCTTCTGGAGGGGAGGACAGTGTAATGCCACACGCCTTGGTAGGGTTAGGGACCAAAAAAGACTCTCGCGTAGCAGGCGTATTGATGACTTGCCAGGGTCAGCGGGGACACCACAAATCTCGGTGCTCGATTGCCCGCTCCACATGCAGGAGGCGCCCATAGTTCCGCCTTTTCACGTTACGATGCTGCTGTCAAGTCGCAAGGAGGACGCCGGGGAGACGGAAGACACCACCATGCACCAGCTTGTTTGGGACTGAGATGCCATCATTGCACATTCGATGGCTGTCCGCGAACGAGTCTGATACGCGGGCTGCGGTCCTTTGACACGAAAGGGTGGTGTCGCCTCTGACCCAAGCAAACAGTGGCTCAGCTCAAGTCCACCTCTTCATGCTCCTCTTCACATTGTGGGATTGCGCCCCGTTTCCACTTGGTCGCACAGCGGGCGCCGCAGGATCTCTGAATTCTGGGATACGCTCCGATGCGATGTCCAAACTCGGTGCATTTATGTACGACGGTCATCCGATCCGGTACCCAGATGTGGGAGGGTCTATCTCATCGAGATCTGGGCCGTTGAACAACGGATTGTCCTCCACCTCATTGGAGGCTTACACCAGCTGCTGTACGACCTTCCGCTTGTGGGTGGTCGTGAGACGACTCGAAAGAGATAGGATGAGGCTTGTTCGAATGGAGAAGCCAAGCAGCGATCATGTCGGCCACCGATCGGCGGAGTGTTAGGTCGAGTTGCTCATTCGTGCATGTGGCGTGGCTGTTATTTTGTGAGAACTGGATCTTCGATCAATTGACCAGTGAACATGCCAGAGAGACATACTCCCGCATGCAGCAATTCCCCCCTAAAAGCAGGGTTGCGTCTGGATTGCAGGATCTAAGAGTGTGTGACGCAAACAATCAAGATAAGAGTGGTGGGAAGAGGCAGAAAAATAATTTGCAACTCCAAGCTATTCTCACTTCCTGCCTGACTATAGCCATATTTCCCAACTATGCAGAAAAAAATAACATGGTGCTAGATTGCTCCAGCGGTTGCCACGTACACAGTATGCGCAGTAAAAATATATGCTTCCAACGCTCAAATATCCCAAATGTGTCCAATGTAGCAGCGCACCGATTGTTGCGCCCTCGTGTTCAAGAATGTGGCAAAGAGAATATGCACTTTGTACGCCCGTGGCCTTGTTGCTGGATCGGACTAAATGGCAGCTGCCTCTAGCCCTCCGTGAGAACTGGTGCCTTTTAAAAACAGCCCACGGCGGCGTGTTCGCTGCCAAAACCAACTCATCTCGCAGCTTTTGATCCATTCCCACGGTCCACTTTGTTGCACCGCTGGGAGATCATCCTGCATAGAATCTCCCACGACAGGTCCCGAATATACATCTCCGTGAGTCATGGCCAATAGGGCAAAATCCGCGTTTGCCCCGTGTGCTGTATCCGTTGTCGTACGAGATGTCCGTTGTTCCGGATGTCTTCACCTGCCCATCTTACTCGCCAATCGCAGGTCTCAATCGTATTCAATCTTTCGTTCCGAGTGTTCCAGGGTGAAAATTGAGGAGGCAAGACAATCGGAGGAGGGGTGAACAGAGGGGGACCCTCTGATGAAGGATGGCCCCGAACAAAATGCATCTGCTCATTTGACAAAGCCCACCACGTTGGCACATCTTTGGCAGTAGTATGAGTTCATGCCAAATCTGACTGCGCCACTGCTCTGAGCAGGAAGCGAGGTATCAATGCTCAGGGATCGTTGACACCGAGAGCAGCGAACAATGTCGAGGGAGGACTTGGGTGAAGCGGAAGCGCTCGAAGACAAGGTATTGATGCTGTCGTCGCTCTTATTGGTCTTGGGACTGATTTTGGTTGGTTTGGCACCATTGGCGGCCAGTGTCTGTAGTTGCAAGATGGAAGGAGGCGTCGACGAAGCCATTTTGTGGATAATGGGTATCTAAGGTATTCACAGTTGCCTTTGGGCTGATACTGAAAGAGGCTTCAGCAAACTCGGCTCTTTCTCAATTGACGACGGTATGGGAGAAAGACGACAGGAGAAAAACAGGGAGGAATTGCTCTCGAGCAAGATGATAACGCAGTCAGAACAAGGGATCCGGGATTGCGACGGGTTGTGGTATGGATATCGACGGTGGTCATGAGGGAATCTTGGATAGAAGGCGATGAAACGGGACCAGGGGGCGGATGGGGAATTGCTAGTGCATGTCGAAACTGGATAATGACGGGATGAATGGACAAATCAGGGCAGACGACGATGGTCCAGGAGGCACACACGGGCATGAAATCTTCGATGGCATGGGAAACAAACATGGCATTCTTCCATATGAGATGTTCGATGACCAGCACCCAGCTCGATCGCAGGAAATCGACCTTACGCGCGGCGGCACAGAAAACCTTAGCAGCAACCGGCTGGGAACTCCAGGCTTCAGGCTTCCTTTCACGCCTCGCAGTTGTCCACCCCCGGGGGGTTATTGCACTTTTTCCGGCTGTTGCCCCCCAATCACCGCGAGCCATGGCTTGGGAAGACCCAACTGTGCCTCTTCCATGCTGGGTTTTTTCACTGGCGGGCTTATGTTCCGGGGCATGATTGGGCGTCTGGTTGACGAACGCCACACCTAGAGGGGCAGTCGGGGCCCCCGCTCAGCTAAATCTTCCTGGTTGCTCTTCACTAGTAGCCTTCGTCATCTCCGATCTGTTTGTTTAGGTTGCAAAACCGAAAGAAACCGAGGCTTTCGTACAAGTTACATCCTTGACACGCTGCAGAGATCGATCTGGTTTCGGATAGCAACGCAACCATCTCGGCGCCCCCTATCCGTTTTGACCACGGGTTTAAGATCGATGCAAGTTTTCTGAAGAGTGAGAGTTCCAGGAAAGGCCGGAATCATCATCCACAATGGCAATCGGTTTCGATGGTCCGTCCACAGCATCCCTTGTGAGAGTACTCGTCCACATGATCAGGTATCGGGCATAAGTGCCTCGAGTATTGAGATATGAGGCATTCTCGTGGGTAGCCACGTCGGCAAGAATATCACTCACGGCGAGCGAAATTGTCTCTACCCAAATCTTTTGTGGCCACGAGCGGCTGCCACTGCTGCTGAAGACTGTCAACGACATACTCGTCCACTGGATTTCCTTTTCCGGTCTCTCCGTGAGGACTTTTATTCCAGGATTAATTATCACATGGAGACGTAATGATTAAAGCAAAGGTAGAAAGAACTGGAAGCAAGTCCCTGTCCAAATTGCACAGCGTACGGGGTAGGCAGTGACCTTCACGATGACTTCTTCCGAATCAACGTTTGTACGGTTTGTGCCTCGTAGCCAATTTGAAGAAAAGCTTAGTCACTCACCTGGAGCAAAGTCAGCACTCCAGAGCTTATCACTTATCTGCATGGCCTTTCGATTCAATATCGTCTTGTCTGACGGTGGCAGATAGGATTTCCCGGCATGGCCGCACCAATGAAGTGGCCCATGTTCCCTTGTCAGACCGAGTAACCATGACGTCAAACTTGGTCTGCACCAGGCATTTTCCCCTGCGCACTTTTTTGATCGACGACTGCGAACTTTGCGACAAGGCAGGTATATTTCCTCGATTCCTCGAGTCTGTGCCAGGTGTGAAAGACGTACCACTCTCCCTCGATCGATTTTGCTCTCATCGTCACCCTCCTTTTGGTTCCTTACGCTCCTTCTCCTTGCCCTAAATTCACTAGTCGATTGGACTCGCTCGAAGCACGGCACCGATTTTCCCCCAAGACAGCCCCTCACCTCGTCAGATTCCCCAATACAACTTGATCTTGTATCGCTGGCGCACATCCTCAGGTGATCTTTGCCTTCATCCGATCCTCAACTTTCTTCCGGAAGAATACCGTTGGACGGAAGACGAATATCGCGGCCTGCGTTGCCGCCGAGGGCCAAGTGAGCCGTCTCGAGTCAGGACCTACGCGAGTTAGCCCCGCCAAACACCAGAGAGAAAAAAAAAAGATGGGCAAACAACCCAACCTCTTTAGCTACCCCACCGTCGACGAAGTCGCTGCGCATCTGCGCACCTACATCCTCGCCTGTCAAAAGGCGGCCTTCCAACGACACGGCAGCTTTAAAATCGCCGTTTCAGGCGGCAGTCTTCCCGCAACCCTCTCAAAGGCGCTTCTCAGGCCACGCCACCATGAAGACCCCTCATTCGTGCCCGAATTCTCGAAATGGCAGATTTTCTTGGCCGACGAACGAGCCGTACCCTTTGACCACGAGGACAGCAATTATGGGCTGCTGAAGAAAGAGCTCCTCGATAAAATTCCACCCGAGCGAGGGACGCCCGTTGTCCATCCCATCGATGTGACGCAGCTCGACAACACCCAGGAGCTGGCGGACAAGTACCAAGAGGTTCTCATGTCAATATTTGCCAACAAGGACTCTGTGAAACTGCCCATATTTGACCTGATCCTCCTAGGCTGCGGGCCGGATGGCCATACCTGCAGCCTGTTCCCCGGCCACGAACTTCTGCGAGAAGCGGATGCCTGGGTGGCTGCGATCGAGGACAGCCCGAAACCGCCGCCTAGAAGGATCACCTTAACTTTGCCCGTGGTAACGCATGCCCACAAGATTGCATTTGTGGCTACAGGAGGAGCGAAGAAGGATATTTTGAAGAAGATCTTGGAAGCGGATGATGAAGGAAGAAACTTGCCTTGTGGACTTGTCAACGAGGCTGGCGGGGAGAAGGTCAGCTGGTTTACCGATGATGCGGCGGTCGAAGGAGTAGCATTCCCTAGGAGGGGTAGCTTGTGAAGCGACGGCGTTTGTGGAGTGTCGCAGGAGTGTTGGGTGAGCACAAACACTTCGTATTTTGCTGGTGTGCAAGGTGACCCGTACTGCATTTCAGTTGAGGAGGAAATTTCGCAGGACTTGCGGTATGAATGGCTTTTGAGCAGTCATCTCATCGAGTCTGGCCACAAGTTCCGGCTCTGAGCTCCTGAGAAAGCGAAGGGACTCAGCGGCAGGTGTCATGATTTTTTCCCTTGTCGATTCAATTCGCCGTAACTACCTTGGCTACGTGCGTCTTACACGCCGTGGTAGAGCCAACGTAACTTTTTAGAGAAACTACAAATGACAACGATCAACGCTCGTGGAGTGGTTACTGGGGATTCATGATCGTCGAGATGGGTACATGATCATCTGCGGTCGTCAAAATGGGCCAACTGGCCCAAGTCAAGATCAGCCGTTGCGATCTGACGCAGGTAGAGCGGTCGGCTGGCGGCCCGCCTATCTGGAAGCAATTAGTTAAAGCCTATCGTGCTTCGCACACTCCAAGAGGCCCCGCAGGCACCGGGCACAGGCGAGATCTCCAGGCGGCCACACGATCGGCTAGAGGGCGTCCGGTTGCCAGCTCCCCACACGGGCTCAGTCAGCGTGTATGTAGGTGCATGCTCACTCCTTGGGCCAGTTGATCGGACCTTTTTATCCCCCGGCTTCCTCGGACCACCCCCCTTGAAGCGTCGTTTTAGGTCATTTGCATATCTGGACGAAGCCTTTTCTGTGTGAAGCTCGGCGTATTCGTAAGAGACGCCTAGGAACACCTACGATGGATTTCTTCCCTCCACAACACAACATCTATCCATATCGATACCTACGAGTTATCTACTCGCTACCTATCTACCGTCTAGTATCCACCTCACGAACTCGCTTCATTCACCCTTACATACCATTGACCCTCCTCCCCGCACGCAGCACATCTCAGTACGTCGACGAAGGGTCGATCCCCGTCTGACCGCATCGTCCACCGTCTTGTCATTCCTTTGCACTTCCCTCTACCTAACTACACATGCAAAGTCCACAAATTAACGATCAGTAATCACACCGACGGCTGGGCTTTGAAAGCTATGACTCCATTTCTGGCACAGGTTTGTTCTTGCGATTGGACTCATGCGTATGGATTAACCAAGAGCTGCTGGAGAACCCGGGGGCGGAGTAACCAGTCCCTGCCACTCGCAGAAGTTATGTACAGTATTACTGCATTCAAGCCGAGGCTTATCATGCCTGGGTGCTTACATGCTCACTACTACTTCATTCGTTCGTGGGCAGAAAGTATTAGGACGAGATATAATAATAATATATAGACACCCAATCCTTGCTGAATACAACAACACTCCAGCCATCCATTGTCGACAATTGACAAGATGTCTTCTCCTATCACATCCCATCCATTCACCTCTCCCACCACCGCAAAGCCGTACACCTACCTCACTGCCGGCCCCTCCAATGGACCCCTGGTCATGTTCCTCCACGGCTGGCCCGGAATCGCCCTGACATGGAAACCCCAGCTGCTCTCCCTGGCGAGCTTGGGCTTCTACTGCGTCGCTCCAGACATGCCCGGGTACGGGGGCACCTGGACGAGCGACGACCCGAGCGAGTTCGCGCTGGAGAAGCTCGTGCCGGACCTGCTGGAGCTGCTGAAGCACCTGGACCGCAAGGACGCCCTCTGGGTCGGCCACGACTGGGGCTGCGGACCGCTGTGGGCATTGGCGAGCCACCACCCAGAAGTCTGCCGCGCCGTCGTGGGCATCTCGGTGCCGTACCGCACGCTCGAGCTGGGCTTACCGACGCTGCTCGACCTGATCGACCGTGAAAAGTATCCGGAAAGCGAGTTCCCCTACGGCCAGTGGGACTACCAGGTCTTCTACGAGCAGGAACCCAAGGCCATCGACCGACAATTCGAGTCCAACCCCTCCGTGTACCTGAAACTGGTCTTCTCCCGAGGCAGCCCGCAGGGTGGCAAGGGCCTCGCCCGCACCGCCCAGGTGATCAAGCACAAGGGCTGGTTCGGCGGGCCCGGGGCGCCCGTCCCCGATCTCCCTCTGGAGAAGACCGTGCTGGATCAAGAGATCCACGACGCCCTGATCGCCAGCGTCAAGAAGAACGGCTGGAAGGGCGCCACGGCCTGGTACTTGAACCACGCGGCGAACCGCAAGTACACGCTCGAGAAGAGCGTGGACGACGGCGTGCTGAAGATGCCCGTCCTCTTCATCCACACCCAGTACGATTCCGTCTGCCAGACCGTCGACAACCCCAAATTGACCCAGCCCATGAGGGACAAGTGCCGCGACCTGTCCGAGTTCGTCATCCAGGCGGGCCACTGGGGTAATCTGGAGTGTCCGGAGGAAGTGAATTCGGGCATCGCGGGCTGGGTCATGGACAAGGTGCAGGACTGGTGGCCTGGGCCGGAGCTGAAGAGTCGGTTATAACCAGGTAGTATAACAGACAGGTAGTACGATTATTATTTTCTATGAGGACACCGAGAGAGTGTGTGAGAGAGAGAGAGAGAGTACAGAGAGCTCTCCCTCGTTCAATGAGGCCTTCACTGTTTGTATATTTTGATTATTTAGAAGTGCTTCCTGAGTTTCCCCTCGTTATATGCTGGCTCACATACTGACTGCACTCCCTCGAACCCCCGAGTTTTGTGAAAGCAGCCAGCCAGCCTCTCTGTCTGTCCCTCTTCTCTTTTACTAGAAGGAGCGCCAGATTCTCCCAGCATGATCACCCCTGTTCTGGACACGGTTGGTCACGCGAAGCTTCCCTTCCCTTCCCTTCTATAGGCTATCCAACAGCGTTTCTCTGACGGATATATCAATATAGATGGATTTGATTTCAATATGCCGCGACTTCAGCAAAGCACAAGGCGTCTCTCCTCTACATGATCCATCGCAGAGATCTCGCCATGCATGAAATCGTACGCAGAGACTTCACCCACGATCTTGAAAGAGACCGTTATCCTCACTGAACGGGCCGTAGCCCAGGAGCGCCGGCGACGGCTGCTATACCGCACCCGTTTGAGCTGGATCGGCGCGCACAAACCAGCATGGCCTCGCGGCGTGCTGGAAAGGACGTCTTCATAGACACCGTCCTAGGAACGTCTTGCGCGAGAACAGCTTGATGCTGATAAGGAGGCCCCGCCCCTTGGTGCGTGTAACGTATTTCTTTATGTTGGCGTATTCGCGCTGGACACTGGTGGGCTCTGTACGGCGTGTGATGGCGAGATAATTGTGCTCGAGGCCGCGGGTGGTGATGCAGGTATTGGCACAGGCATTGAGCTGCGGGAGGGGATGAGTGCTCAATGCTCCACGATGCCTCTCAATCTCTCCGAGGCATATCTTAGCTTGGGCGTTGTCGCGCTCGTAGTCAGCCTCAGACATTGTGAAGACGATTCGAGGGTAAGAGCACGCACAAGACAAGCCTCCTTCAATCGTGTCTGTGTGGTCGCCGTCCTGTGCCCTTCTGCGCATGCGGCGCTGATCGTGTCAAGGTACTTGCGCGAGAGTTCCATCGCCCTGGCTGGCTTGGATCTTATGGTCCAGTCAAAGATACCGATACCTCATATTTCAACCCGTAAGGTTGCAACACGCAGCGACTTTGCACCCTGCCAGCTCTCTTGCATGACACAGCCCAGAGACCACTCCTTACGGGCACCCGAGGCTGGTGTGGCTGTGACCGTGAAGGCGGTGAAGCTGTATGCTAATCCCGCTTTTGCGTGGTTGTAGGCGTATATGATTGCTTCCCAAAGGCAATTGAAAGTCGTTTAGACGCGGGCTGAACTGTAGCGAGGTTCGTCGAAAGCTGGGAATACTATACTGTACTTGCATGGGTAGTCACAATGTACAATCCAAACTGGATTGCAAGGGCCAGAGGGATATGGCTCCCGAATCACCCGGTCCACAACCCTCTACCTCTTCACTCTTTTTAGGACATGCGCAGAGGCGGAAATGTCAGCGTTTGGAGCCTCAGCACCATCAACAAGCTTGGACCAGAGCTTCGATTGAAGTAGCTCGTTTGCATGGGGCCGATGAACACGTTGCCACGAAAGCATCCGCTCAAGCACATCAGCAATAGACGCCGGTCGGGATCTCAAGTTTTGTATGATATCTTGATGCGCGACGCTGCTGACACCTTTCTCCCACTTGCAGTGCTCCTGGAAGAAAAGTTGATATCCTGAAAGTCCCAAGGCCCAAATATCCACGCGGCAATCATACGGATCCTGATATAGACTCTCAGTCTGATACTTGAGCCTGAGAATTTCTGGCGCAAGATATGCAATGGTTCCGCAGTAATGATCTGTCGAAGTAGCTTCGAAAGTGGCGCTCCCGTAGTCAATAATAATTGCGTGTACCGGTGAATACGACACGATCATCATATTCGTAGGCTTCAAGTCTCTGTGCATGATACCATGTTGATGCAGATGGGCGAGACCTCTCAAAACCTGATGGAAAGCGGACATGCGAACGTCGTATGGCCTTTTGGAGAGGGTCAAGTCAAGGAATGTCTGTCTGGCCAGTGGAGAATGTACCAGGTAGACATCATTGATCCTGGACTTGCCTGTGCTGTACTCATCGCCTCCAGAATATAGGTCAGCCATCAAATGGCAGAGATTTGGCTTGCTCCGTAAGTGATTGCACCCCAGAGATTGACGGATTTATTTACTCACATGGTTTCCTATCTTCTTGTAGATCTGGATTTCAAGTTGAATTCGGGCAACCGTCGCCGGCGTACGCTTGACACGTTTAATGGCTACGGCCCGGCCGGTGGACTTTTCGAAGCCAGCAGACACCACACCGCTGGCACCGGATGCGAAGGGGGAATGTATCAGAAACCCGTGCAGTTCATGGTGGTGCTCAAGAGGGGTTAATTCGAGTGACATTGGAGGCACGTCGCCATCAGGATGAAGCCTCGTGAACAGCTCTCCTAGCTTTTCCCGATAACTGTTTTCATTCAAACCGGTAAATTCCAAGTTGTAGGATAGGTTGCCGAAGGACAGGGCAGTACGCACAGACCCAAGAACTCGCTGCGAGCCTTCGAGTCTTTCAATACCATTGACAAGCACAACCCTGCCTTTGCCAGTCACGAGCATCAATGCGCCGTTTTGAGCATGGTGGACCAGTCGAGCATGTCGACCGTGGACATGATGTCTGTTTTTCTGGAGGGTCAACAGGAAATCAACGCCACCGTTGACGAGATCCTTTCTGCCGCTCCCAAGCACCCAGCCCAATCTCGTGTGGTTGGTCAAGATGTCCAAGCTTAGTCGGTAGTAGCCCATCAGCACTTGAGCAGGGTGCCCACTTGTTGTATCACTGGAGGCATCACTACCATCCCATTCAGGAGAAAGTTGCCGGGCGGTTTCCTCGATGAACAGAAACTTCTTAATGTGAGGGTTCCAATCCGGTTCCAGCCTCGTCCGTTCGGCGATGGAATGGAATGCAAGCACTGCCGCATGATTGACTGGGACTAAACGAGCGAAGTCACCCTGCAGCCTTGCACTGGTCCTGGGGCTGAAGAAGTGGTCATCCAGGGGCACTGTGTCAGGCGTATTGGGTAAGGTATCAGGACCCTCCTTGTCCACATCAGCCATTGTGCATTGGCATGCCCAGGAGGGAGATCGGTGTGGATCGTCCTTAGGAGGAACCCGTGGTTTATATATAGGGGCCCCGATCCCAAAAGGCGTCAAGTGCAAATAGGCAGACGCACCACCACAAAGGGGTACCACCCTGATTATCGCTTCTGTATCATTTCATGTCGTGATTCATACCTGCACCATTTGTTCTGTGACACTCCTCATCGATGGATGGACCAGGAATCGTACTCGACCAGCAACCATCCAATTGCTTGTATGCTCAGTTGTTGTGTTCATCCACCATGGACAAACGAGTCGTGTTTGCGCTCGGCCAGAACCGGAATTTGCCGTGGTTGCCGGCTTGGCACCCAGTGCACGTGATTTGTAATCCACCAGCTGCGGTGAACACGAATTGCCGCACCTCGCCACAACGACGACTTCCACATCCCCCGTTACGGTCCCCTTCACATCTGATGCCACATCGAGTCCATCCCAATGTTGGATGATAGCAACTGGCGAGAAAAGAGGACGCGTTCGCCGTCTGTCATCCCAGACGATGGCATTCGCCGCTTTCTCGAAGAAAAGACGGCACACCTCTTTGCCACCCAGCTGCAGTCACGTCTAGACGCTCTTGAACAAACCAGAGAAACACCGAGATTCCTCAGACGCAACTCGTACAGCCTGTACTTGGAAGGACACTTCGCCCTCATCGACCCACGCGAACTTGAACGCACTACCCTCAGCCCCACGCCTCCCTCCAGTGACGAAGATTGGACAACATCAGAGCACACCCCTGAACCAAGTTCCAACATCAGCCAGTACAAACCGTATCTTGTTGAGAATCTTTTCCCGAAGTCGAAAGCCCTCCACGGCCGAATTGAACGGAAATCACTGCGGCGCCGGAACAAAAAGAGCAGCAGAACGCTCAATCCAAATCACCGCATGTTACGTCGCTCCAGAGATAAGCCCAATTCGCTCTTTTACGAGCTGGACTGGGTGGGCAGAAATGCAGTGGCCGTGTGCCAATTGGCGCAGGACACTTCCGAAATGGGTATCAACAACAAGAAAGGCTGAATGCCAGAAAGCTGTCTCTGGGGCCTTTTGTTGAGACCCCACCACCACCATCACCACCACCACCAAAAAGTCTCGAAGTATGCGCGTTCCACAACAGGAGTGGTGCTTTTCAGGAGAGAAATGTATCCCCGACGGGACTTTCTCAAAAAGCACATCGGCGCTACGAGATCATGTCGGCCCCAATGCCAGCCTTTCATGCCTGGTTACTTAAGGCACGGCATCCAGAGGGACCATACCTGATTGGGTTCTTTTTATTCTCAAATCAAAAACGATCCCATGACAGTCCCAGGATGACTTTACCGCTGTGATACAAGCGGCCGACAAGGTTATGAGCGGGTCGACGTCAGTGGCAGTGATCAGATCAAGATATCTCTGACAGGAGGGCAGCAACTTTGCGTCTCTCTGATCAGGGTATGGGATGGAGGCGATGGGGAAAAGTCGATAAGCCTTTGTTTTCTCTTATATTTTTGTGTAGTATTCAGCCTTAGCGGGAGTTTTGCTGGGTTATGTTTAGTTAGCGATGGTGACCTTTTGCAGAACACACCATGTCTGCTCCAGGTCTGGTAAAATTCTTCCACCCAAATTCCTCCAATTCCTTTCTCTTTTTCCCTTTTCCTTTTTTCGTATTATCCGCTCGGTCTGCTGCTCGTATATCCTTTGACTTTTACCGTATCTTTTTCCACTGTATATCTCTCTTATGTTATATTTCAACCCACAGTACTTTCACTTCCAAACCCCTCTTCCCAACATGATTCTCTCATTCCCAACTCTCAGCAGAATCAGGACCAGCAGTGCGGTGGTCAACGAACTCAGGACGGCCACCAGGATCAGATGGGCCGGGGTATACGCCTTGGTCGGTCGGCACGATCGACCGTTCGACGACGGCGCATACCGCCCGACCATTTTCTTGATGGGCTTCACATCCTCGGTCACGGCGGTCTTGACCCCCCGCTGCAGGCCGGGCAGGCCGTCCATGCTCCATGCATTTTTGTGCGCCCAGTATCTGGAGGAGGGGGAGTGGCAATCGGTCAGCTGGAGCCGGGGTCGAGCAGGATAGGATAGGACGAGGATGATACACGACAAAACGTAAACGTAAATTCCACGTGAAGGTGGAGAAGAGGTGGAAAATCAAGAAGGAGGAGAAGGTGAGAACTAAAAGCACGAACGAACCTCTCAATCCCATCCTCCCTCTTCCCGGCGTTCTCGCTCGCGACGCGCTTCTCGAAAAACTCGTTCAGCGTGGGCCGGAAACTGACAAATTCGTAGCGCGGCATGGAGAAGCCGCACGACGTGCCGACCTGGTGGATGTCGACCATGATGATCGAGCGGGTGCCGGGGATGATGGTGATGTGCTGGGAGGCGACGATGTCGTTGAATGCGGGTGTGCCGTACTCTAAGGGTGTGCCTGTTCCCGGGGGAAAAACAAGAGAGGGGTGTTTGTGAGTCAGTTGTATCATCTGAGAGGAAAAGCAGCATTGAACAGGGGAGCTTCGGTAACAGCTGCTGCGACGACAACAAGGAAAAGATAACTCAAGCCCCTGCTTCGTCCACTCTCACTTGATCATTGCCCTCGACACAGGTGACTTGGTCCGCTCATTCTCATTCTCATTCTCATTTCCCTCGATGCAAATCCAACGGACGTACTTGGGGTAATAGCTTAGGACGTACTTACCCTTGCCAAAAATGCGCAAGATGCGCGGCGGGCCCGAAAACGCATTGAACATGACGGTGATGCGGCCATTGCCGGGCTCGTGCAGGTGCGAGGTGGTCTCGATGCCGGAGCCGGTCAGATCCATGTACCAGAACTTGCGGATGACGACGTCCTTGTCGTCGGATGCTGCCTTTTTCTCCGCGTCGTCCCCGCCGCCGCCGTTCTTCGACTCCTTGATGACGCCAAAGAACGGCCCGCCCTTATCCGAGACGCCCTTGGGAGAGACGTTGACATGGCCGTCGCCCGACAGCGGCGCTGAGGCGATGTAGAAGACCTTCTGCTCCAAGAGCCATGCGACCAGCGAGGGCGGGAACGTTTCGAAGAACTGGCCCATTCTTGCTTGCCTGCCTCTTCTCTTCTCCCCTTGTCTTTTGAAATATTGTCTGTGCCTCGAAGTGAAAAAAAAAAAACCAGATGAGAAGTAGAAGTGCAGTGTTTGCTGATGTCGCACGCCTGAAATGTAATAAGCTGGAGAACAAACCGGAGTGATGGTGATGGCAATAGGAGATTCCGCAGTGGAGTCAATGAAATAGAGACCTGGATCAGATAGATACTGTTGTCTATGCTGACCTCGGGTTGACGGAATTCTGTATGGACGTATTGGCAGGATTTCGAATACGAATGGCAAGGATACCATTTGATGTCTGATGAGTCAATATCCTGGTACTGTACATGACCAACCCCACTGTTCGGATCAACCAACACAGTGACTCCCGGATTCTGGGGTGCAGCCGATATCGGCAACCTACAGTATTACACGCAGTATTACTTGGTACACCAGCTACATACAGTATTAGTACGCACAGTATATCCCGGTCTGACAGCTCCACTACGACCTCACACTAACATTCACACCGCAAACCTGGTGAAGCTGTACAAGACGAGGCTGAATTCCTGATATGTAGATTGTATGTTCGAGGAACAGTAGGTGTGACTCGGAAAATATATACAATAGTTATTGACGCTGTGACCACTTCAATCTTGTAGTTGTCAACCACCGATATCAATACCCGAAAACACCAGTGTGCCACAAGCCCATAGCAGCATACTCCAGGCTCTGTCCCTGTGTCTCGAACATCTCCAGCCCGGGGATGTCTCATGCACAACGTATCTGATGCAGTGGCCTCGTCAGACCTTTGCTCGCTTTGCAGCTTCGGCGTCCATCGCCGCCTCATCCTCCCGTTTTCGCTTGCAAAATTCTTCAAAACTATTGCCTTCCTTGATCCACACGTCTTTGACTTCCCACGTGCGTCGATCCCATTCGGCCGCCTTGACAGACCATTCCTGCTTCGCCCTTTCATTGTCTTCGCGATTCTTGTTCGTACGGTCAGTGTACGGCTTCTTTTCTTCCTCTGAGAGCGCCGCCCACATCTTCCCGAGCTCAACTCGCACCTGGTCACGCTCGGATTGCTTGCTTCTCTTGCCACCCCTCATCCGTTCTTCTGCAAGACGGGTCTTGACCTCTTCCCAGTGCTCTCCAGAGTATAGGAGGAAAGAATTCACATTGAGTTTTTGTGGTTTGACCGGCGGAGGGCCGAGATCATCGTAAATCCGGACCCACATCGCCGCGTCCCATGCTTCATGCAGAGCGTTGTCTTTCTCCTTCACAGGCCGTGTGAAGGTGCCGGCGGGGAGCAGTTCGTCACCTTTCCTTTTGCCGGCTTGAGCCATGTGAGTGTCCATCAGTTTTAGTTCGACCACACTGGCCGATCTCTTTCCGCTGGCCGGGGGAACAAGCGTCGGGGGAATGGCTATCGGTCCAACGATCGACTCAAAGACCTCATGAGCGGCCCGGAGACCAGATAAATATGCACCGTGCACGGTTGCTGGGTGAGTGGCGATGGTGGCTTCGCCGGCAAAGAAAAGATTTTGGATGGGTGCTGCGATGAGATCATAGTCGCCAGGTCTTGCTTCAGCGGCGACATAGGAATAAGTGCCCCGAGCGAACCGATCCGAGCCCCAACGAGTAACAATTGACTCCATTGGCATTGGAACATTGACGGCACCAAAGACATTGCGTAGTTGCTCTAGGCATTGCCCAACAAGGACCTCATCACCAAGCCGTTCGGCCTCGTGTGCCGCCTCACCGGCCATCAGCGCGATCAGGACGGGAAGGCCACTTGTGTCGATGCAGTTCCAGAACAAGTAGAACTGACCGCGGCCTTCTTTGTAGTCGCTCTGGTCGTTGCCCTGTCCATTACGTGGAGCTCGCAGGAGACCGAACATGTCTCTGCCGACATCCCAGAACGGTTTCTCGAAGACAAGGATGACTTTATTCAGTAGGCCAAAACCCATCCTCCTGATGGCGTCGCGCTTCCACTGAGGCAGAGGCGGATCAAACTGAATTGATTGCTCCTTCAGCACTCCCAGTGGCGCAGCGAACACGATCTTGTTCGCTTCGAAAGATTGCCCATCCTCGCAGGTGATGGTGGCTTTTCCCTGCGAGCCTACGGCGCTGTACCGAATGCTCTTGACAGGCTTTCGTGTTCGCACATCAATTGGCTCGGGATGACGCCACAATGCACGCGGGACCTGCTGATAGCCACCGACGACTTGAGCATGTTCTCCTTCAAACTCGTTGCCAATGTCCTGATCCCAGCCACGCAGGCTCAACTTGTCGACATTGGCAGCATTGGCGTATTCAAGGTTGGCAAAGTGCCAGTTGATCAGGCGAAGAGCATAGGGCTTGAGGTCAAGGAACTTTTGATATTGATCCACACCAGCATTCATCAGGGTGCCGAGTGATTGGTTGAGCTGCGATGCAAGACCGTCTAATTCGAGCGTCTCATGCATCGGAGTTGTCTTGCGCAACAGGAAGCCAAACTCCTTGGCTGCTTGGGCCGCGGGGAGTTGTACTTTGGTTTCCATGCTTGTATCCACCTCTTCCGAGGATTTGTCTCCCTTTGCAGCTCGGTGGCCTGCGCCACGTCTTTTTGACTTCTTATTCGGCAAAAGCTGGTCAATTGTGCCCAAGGCAGTAGCTTCTTCAAACTGTTTGATGGTGATTTCGTCCTCATCTGGAGGATCCCGACCCGCTTCAATCAAATCTTTGTCACCCCGTGCAGTTCTCTTGACAGTGTGCTTGAGTCGGTAATGGCCGGTCCGGTCGAGAATGTCATTGTATAATCTTTCAATCATGGCATCATTCGCACCGTTGACCGGCGTGCCGTCAATGTCGTAGAGGGTGGAGAGGTCTCGCAGGAGGTGGTATTCAAGAGCAAGCTGCCCACGAACAATGGCGTCGAGAGGATTGCCGCGTTCGAAACCGACAATGATGTGGGCGCCCATTTCAGCCGTCGGCCTTTGATGAGGGGCGAGCTTGGAAGATCGCATACTGGTAAGTGGATGTGAGTAAATTCGCCCACCTATTCGATCCCGGCCTTCCAGGACAATGATCTTTGGGGGGGCACGATCGGGATAGTGCCGAAACAGGTTGGTGAGCTGGCGTGCGGTGCTGAGACCCGCCATGCCACCTCCAATGACTACAATGGTTTCTCGTGATGCTTCCTTCTTACGGCCACGGCCGACACTTCGGCTGAGGTAGGGTGGTTCGACGCATCCGAAATTGATGTAGCCCCGACGCACCAGCCATTCGTAGGCAAAGCAAGCAAGACGGGTCCATCTCTCATCTCTTGCACAACCGATAGCTTCATCGAGGTTGACGCTTACGCTTGGATTTCGAGTCCACAGCCGGAGAATGCCATTTCGTATGTTCAAATATACGGTGACGTGAGAATAACATAACTTGTCTTGCAACAACTTGTGCTCATCTTCGTGCAAGGCATACGGGTTGAGCCTCGAGGCTTCGGCGGCTGCCACACACTGACTGGCATACTCGGAAGGTGACAGCCTCGGAGGGATAGATGATTTGGGTTTGCAGGTGGTCGAGGCTTTCAAGAACATGTACGGGCTTACATTGTTCGAGCTTTCAGATTTGGCCTCCACCTTGAGCGTGATTTTCGTCTTTGATGGTTCTGCAGAGGAGGAGGAGGAGGCTACCGAGCCCGAGGTCATGGAGCTATTGGGAGAGTCTCGGTTTCCGCCTTCAAGCTGCAGGCTTCGTAAGACTGAGGCTGGGCCGCTTGATGACGCATCGTCCGAGTCGTCTTCCATTTTGTGGACAGAATCGTCGTCCGAATAGTCAAGCATGATCTGATCATGGCTGGGGCTTGATCAGTATCAAAAAGATCACCAGTTTGATTCCTCTGTTGCGCCCATAAGACGCACAAAGCGAGCCAGCATACCTTGAACCAGCTGCCATCGACACCTTTGCCACGTCAACACCGAGTATTGTAGCAGACATGATTTCTGGGGTATTTGATATTGCTATTGTTGCCGCCATAAAGTCATATGACCATCAGCGAGTGATCTGATATTGACGACCGCCAGGCGCAATATGTGGCAAGACGGGCCAGGAAGTAAATGAAATGATCGAAATCGGTATTTCAATGGGACTACTGCACAGTATTAGCATTATACGATGGGTGTTCAGAGGTATCGGTTACCTGGTGCACCCTCCCTGAGCTGGGTGGTATGATATGCTCCACTAACATCGAAAAATCTTTCAGTTGGCCTGTCCAAGCCACCCTGTTCTCGCCCTGGATCCTCCACGCCGTCCGCAAAAGGAGTGTAGGTCGACCAGAGTGCATTATCAAACCGGTGGTGCTGGCTGGAGGGGATGTATTGGCAGGAGTGAGGTCGAGGGAGAGAGAGGGAGAAAGTCCCAGCTGTGTCGCCGCCCACTAAAATGGAGCATCTCGGCGCTGCTCTGACCAGCTGAGTTTGATGCAACCGCAACTCCTCTCATCGCCTCAGCTTTCATCAAAGATATCAACCAACTGATCATCAAAATGATCACGACGATGCCTGTCTTCTCATCCATTCACAGGATCATCCTCTCTGACAGCACTTGTGCCCTCTTCGTAAGACAACCAACTGCGCTCCGACTCCTACCCTGCCCCCCTCGGGTGCACCCATCACAGCCCCTCATTACTACAGCCTCTCGTCCTGCGCTGGCGATGATATACCCTCAAAAGCATTGGCACGAACGGAGACTCATCACGAGACATATCTCAAAGCTTCTACGGTCGAGGTAACACATACTTTGAACCACTATATGCTCTTTCGATGGATTATGAGGTGTATATCGTCGCCATGTGAAAAATGTGTCGCCACCAAGCTTCTGAGACATATCCCTTTGATACCGGGTTTAGCCATTCATCCATCAAGATCTCTCTAGAGACTCGGTGTCCACACCTGTGTATGCGATGATCTCGATTCAATTGATGCCAATACATGATGGCTCGCTGGTGAGTGATACATGTCCCCGGCTCTCAGCCTCGGACGGATACCAAGCATAGAACGAAAAGGTATGGCTTCAACTGAATCAATGAAAATACCTCGATACGTGATGCGGACACGACATGTGAAAATGAATTACCGGTATTTGCTTGCTTCGTGTTTATTGCGTATCTGGAGCTATGCTGACACGACAGAACATTCTCAACCCCATCCTGTCTGGTGCTGGCCAGGTTTCTCTCTAGCAAGCCCCAACTTTTACGATCGTTTCCACAGTCAGCCGTCTTTTTAAGACATCGCCTCGACTAAACAAATATCTGCGAATCTCGGCCACTGAACTGGACGTCGAATGGGATATGATCAAGAGCGTAGGTATCCAGATGGACCAAAAGTCAGGCAGTCATGGATAAGGGAGCAGGTCATCATGAATTCCAAAGCACGCCGATATCAGGAAACCTGGCAATTATCGCGTGGCCGGTTCTGGTGACGGTTGTTGCGAATGTGTCGTCAGGCTCAGGCGGCGCCCGGCACGTGTCAGAGCGCAGGCGACAGATATCTTCTCCGGGTTGACTTATTTCTGCTCGTAGTAAGAAGAGACGAAGAAGTAGAAGAGATATTGGATATACACTCGTATTTTGAACAAAGTACCCGTTGTGAGCTCTCTAAGAGAGGATTCAAGGCGACGCTTCATATGCAACCAGAATCTCGTCGGCCTTCAGAATGAAGGGTTCGATCCCGTTGTTCGTAAGATGGTGGCCGTCTATGTCATTCTTCAATTGAATTTCTGTTGATATACTTGATCCTGGGTGTTGTCTGTGTCGTGCTGCAGCTGCGTTTCAGTATGTACGCAGGCGGGGTCACTTCGGGATTCTTCGACCTCCATCTCTCAATGAGCCAACGACATTAACGAGTTCCTGGACAGCCTCGACAAAGCACGAGGAGCCTGACCAAATCTCGTTCCACTCCTGTCATGTTATGAACGCATTCGCCAGATCCCTTTCCTGCGGGGCGCGAGCTGTCGAACCAACAACCTGTAAACGCCTGAGTTGGACTCTTCCTCCTTTCCTTTGTCTCCCAACAGCAGGCTCGAGAAGAATGGCCACCGTGAAAGACCCTGTCCCCCATATCATCAGGACGGCTGATGATCCCCGGCAAACGGGTGTGTGGACAGCCAGGCTGAGCAGGATTGAACAAATCAATTCCAAGATCCGGTTGCTGAGACTGAGCCTGCAAAGAGATGGAGTATGTGCCCTTTTTTCAATCAATCATGTCAGAACAATCTCTGTCTGTCTCCTTGCAAATTACTTCTTCTCTCTTTAGACGAGAAATACATGCTTCCAAATACAATTCGACCACCGTGGGTTTGTTTGTTTGTTATCCGACAAGGAGAGTTGCACACTATCTAATGATTTGCTGTTTGTTTCTATGAGAGCGTTGCAAGTTCGAGGGACCAGCAGATACCACTTGCCTTGCTTAATGGAGACTTTTATGCTCACACGGACAACGACTCTAGTAGCCACCTCTCCGCCATCTCCCTGGTCAATACATCGACCTATACATCCCCAACATCGACGTCGTGGGCGGCTTTACCATCACGTCGCCGCCTCAATCGGCCTCTCCCTCCCAAGATGACCCGCACATAGAACTGGCCATCCAGTCCTCTCCGTCAAATCCGCCCGCGGCGTACCTCTGGCGACCCGCCCCAGAGATTCTCGACTCCACGGTAACATTTCGCGTGGGTGGGAATTTCGTCTATCCCCCACCGACGTTGAACCGAGACGAATGCCGGGCGTTGGAGAGAGTGGTCTTCGTCGCGGGGGGCGTGGGGATCAATCCCATCATGAGCATGATCTCCGCGATGCACGCGGTGGGCGCGGACAAAGTGGGCGGGATGACCCGGACCGTCAGAGTCCTGTATGTCTCACGACGAGAGAAGAATGCGGAGACCGGGGCCGAGGAAGAGATTTTATTCGAGAAGAGATTGAAATGCATAGCTGAGACGTGGAAAGGCCACGACCGTGTCGACTTCAAATACAATCTTTTCGTGACGGGCGGACAGTCGGGGACGGGAGGGACGAAACAAGACGAAGTCGAACAAGGCAACATGTTGACGCGATACCGGCGGATCCAGCATGGTGACCTCTTTGACGCCCTCGGCTCTGAGAGCGGCAGAGGCCACACGGCCGTCTATGTATGCGGCCTGCCGACCATGACGGACGAGTTCGTGGCTTTGCTGCAGAAAGCGCCGGGGATGGAGGACAGGAGAGTCCTGTGCGAGAAATGGTGGTGAAATAGGGAGGAGGAACTGGTAGGTAGACGAAAGCATCCAGGACTCGATCACGAGGCCTCTCTCAGGATTGAATGGAGGTGAATGAATGATCTTATACATTTTCCCTCTCAGAGGTATCTATCATCTCTTTCCTTTCCTTTCCTTCCCGCCGGCCGTTCGTTGCGTGACCTCTCTCTCTCTCCATTTTGCTTTTATCCACCATCATTGATTGCTCTTAGCAAAGCATCATGCTCAATCGAGCGACTGAACCATGACAGCAAAAAGAAAAACCCTAGGTGGTGTGACAATTCGAACGCAACCAGACATGCATTCCAGCCCCCCGTCTTGACGCTGAACGCCGAACGCCATGCGACTGTACATGCTCTATTCGTGACAAAATCACTTCCCTTTCCACAAGAGACCAATATATGACAGCAAAATGAAAGCAACATGGCTGCGATAGTCAGTCGCCTCCCCACAATAAATCCCGAGTCCGCCATGTCGTGTTTGGCGGGCAAGGTGTTCTTTCATCGCATCACATGCCCGTGACGACCTTCCCACCGTCCACGACTATCTGCTCGTCAATCCTCCTCTTCAGCGTCTCTTCATCGCCCCACTCTAACCTCTTCCACGTCGTGATCCGCGCCTCGTTCATATCCATCTCGAAGAATCTCACTCGTCTGTGATATCCATAGTAGCCTCCGTACCCGCCAAATCCCGCCCCGCCGCCATAACACATCCATAAGGCGGGTTTCTTTTCCTTGTTGTTCGCGGGAAGGCAGTAATCGTTGACGTGGTCGTGACCACATGACACGAGGAGAACGTGCTCTTCGACGAGGGCGTCTTTGAAATTCGAATTGTATGCCGGGGCGGTCGGTGGCTCTGTCCAGTTTCCCACCCAGGCCAGATTGTCCGGATTGCGATATTCCGGCAAGGGGATGTGAATGAACGCCAAGTCCATGTGTATATGCGTGTATTCCTTGTGCTTCCTCTTCAGAGATTGAGACGTGGCCTTGAACCAGTCGATCTGAGATTGTTTGAGCCAATCGTAGCCGTGATAGTGTTGTTCGTCGGGGGAGTAGGAGTGGGTGTCGAGCATGTACAGCGTGAGCGCAGAGTGTGAGGTGGACCCCCGTCCGAGGATTTCCACCACGTAGTTGCCCACGCCTTCGACATCTTCCGGGCCAGCAGTGGAGAGCGAGTAAGGGAGGCCGTCCATAACGGCCATGGATTCGGCGCGGTCGAGGTTTCCTTCATCGTCATGATTACCGAATATGCCTGCATAGGGAATTTTATGTCGCGCAAACATTTCCGAGTATTTGAAAATCGCGGTTTGGGCGTCGGGCGCGGTATCGCCGTTGACTTGGTCGCCGGTAAGGACAACAAAATCCGGCTTCTCGTCTTCAATCATGCGAGCAAGGAAGTCGAGCGTCCGTGGATCGGCTTCGCACTCTTCTCCTTCCGGTAGTGCGTGGCGACATGTCCCCAAGCCCGTCGCGAGATGGAGATCTGCTGCTTGCATGATCTTGAATTTGCCGTCTTTCCGTATTCGAGGGACGGGTCTCTCAACTTTCAAAGCGGAACCTTTGCGAACCGTGAGACGAGGTTCGGGCGACTCACGGTCGGCGTCAATGAACAAGGAGATGTCTTGAATTTCCCAGTTCGAGCGCGGGTCCACGGCGTCGGCGCCAAACAGGACATCGACTCCTGTGACCATGCTATCGTGCCGTTTCGAGGACAATTTGATCCATATCCCGGCAGGACGAGATTCCCATCTTTCATCTTTCGAAGTTGGATCGACGACCGAGGGCTGCAAGCGGCCAATCTTAACATCCGTAACGACTTCGGCGTGGGTGCTTAGATCGTCTTCGCGCTGTCTTTGGACGTAGAGATAGGCTTTTGACAAGAAGCCTTTCCCCAGATACAAGTCCTTTTCGACTCGGTGCCAGTCCGCCCCATCGACGGTACATCGGCTGAAAGGGTTTAACGACGAGCAGGTGACGACTGTCAGATCGGTGACCACAAAGCCTGGGTGGTGCGCAGGCAGATGGCTGTGGATGGCATTAGGGAGGACTCGGTATCTATTATCGAGGAACACGACGACGAAGAAGACGATGGTGACGAGCACACCGAGCTGGATGCCCGTGCGAACCTGAGATGATGGTCAGCGGCACACACCGGGGTCGGGATCGGGGTCGAACGTACAAGCCTCCTGGTCATGTTCGCATGTGCTGTGAGGAGGCCGCCTGAGCGGGCTCACCCTCTGGACAGATCTGAGCGCTCACAACTTCAATTCGATGCAGTATAACGATACCAAGGATCATTGAAGGCTCTTTGGACGAGGGCGTCGAATCATCTGATAGACTTCTTTCAACGAAAGTACTCGGTTGTGTTGCGCATGTCGACGATCCGAATATTTGGGCAGGAGAATGATCGACGTCTGATTACCGAAAACAGACTAGTGAAATCTGGGGTTTCGGCTGACCTTCCTCAGATGGTATGCCTGTCTTGGGAGAATTTCCGGAGCGACACGGATTTGTAGATGTTCCAAAAGAGAAGGACCTTTGGGGAACCGTTGGCTTGAGTAGGTTGGTGGCATGTCTGGGGTGTTCCGGTATCTGAGACAAGCTCTTGGATTCTCGAGATCCCCGGACAAGATCCCCAGCGTCCTCCAGAATGCCATCGTCCGAGATTTGACGCGGTTTGCGGAGGGCGACAGAGTGCTTGTCGATGGATCGAAACTCACTTTTCCTCTGCAGCAAAACGCGAAATTCGAATTGTCGAAAGGGCAGATACCATTGAACGACATTATTGGCAAGCCAGTCACCTCGACGTACGTTCGATCTTCCAGGGGCGCTCTGCACAAGGTCGAACTTCCCTCGCTCGAGGACTATGTCACGCTCACGCCCAGGCTCGTGACGCCCGTCTACTCCAGCTATGCATCGTCGATCGTCTCCCTGTTAGACATCCACCCTGAGCCGCACACCGCAATCTCAAACAGTGGCGTCCCATTGTCCCGCCTTCAGATCCTGGAAGCAGGAACAGGCCATGGCAGCCTCACTCTACATCTGGCTCGAGCAATAGCCGCGGCGAACCCGCCTCCTCCGACTAACCAGCTCCCTGGCCTACGCAGACTGGCGGAGAAGAAGCCCACACACTCATCGCCTCAAACTGAAGACGGTTCGCCGGAGGCTGAATCCCTCACGCGGATGTGGGACGAATGGAAGCAAAAGCGTCGCGCGGTCATACACACGGTGGAAGCGGTTCCGGCGAACAGCCTCCACGCGGAAAAGATTGTGCGCGGGTTCCGGAGGGGTCTATACTGGCCACACGTGGATTTCTACACAGGAGACGTGAAGGAGTGGATGACAGCACGTCACCGGAGCAGAAACAACGAATTCCTCGACTACGTCCTCCTCGATATGCCTGGCGTACACTCTCAAATCCAGCACGTCGAGCCCGCGATGCACGACGGGGCAAAGCTAGTCGTGTTTGTGCCCTCGATCACGCAAATTGCGGATTGCGTGAAGGCTGTTCAAGAGCTGTCCCTGCCACTACACATGGATAAGGTGTTGGAACTGGGCGAGGGTATCAGTTCAGGGCGGAAGTGGGACGTGAGGTTTGTGAAGCCGAGGAAGAGCTCCCTTTCCACCGCTACCACCAATAGAGAGACCAAACAGACCAGTGACGAGCAGGTGCCCGTCGTGGCTTCGAGGCCGGAGAGCGAGACTGGACCACCGGACGGTGCAAATCATAAGGAGGTTGAAGACGAAGAGCCGCCCGAGAGCGACATCTCCTCAACCACGCAAGACGGTCAACCCGTCATGGTCTGTCGCCCGCTCGTGGGCGAGCGCACCTTTGGAGGCGGCTTCATCGCGCTGTTCAGGAAGACGTCGCCGGCCTCCGCCGCACTGGCTGCAGAATGGCGCCAGGGTCAGACGGGGAGGGCGAAGAGGCGAAATCGCTAGGCTGTCTGTCTCCTCACTCACTCACCCCTTCGTGTCGGAGACCAGAGCGCAAGCAAGGATCGATCGACAGAACATATCAGTCACTCACATTCGTCAATCTACATGTTGTATATTGTACGATTAAAATACCGGTGGTTGGCTTGCTTGCTTGCTTACTTGCTTGTACAACACTTCCTACTTACCTACCTGCCTACCTCCCGCCAGGACCGAGATGTCGGCATGATTTCGCTGTAAATCATACTGTACCGTGTTAACCTGGGCTTTCTTTGCTCACTATCTACCTACATAGGACGGAGTACTTGGGTCCTACCTAATTATACGGCGACGAGGGTCAAGAAAGAATCAGGATGATTGCGCAATTATAAGAAAAAGTCTCTTCTCGTAACTCGCCTTTTTCTTCTTCTGTCTGTCCTTCTGTCCTTCATATTGCCTCTGGAAAACCCTGGCCGCCTGATGCTACAAATCTATGTATGTAGGGAGACAGAATAAAGATATACTAAACCCTCAGGGCGTGCATAACTGGAGGATAAGCAAAGTAAAGCCAGGAATCATCATCCCAAACATAGACCAAGCCCGTACGGATCCTGGACGCAACACGAACGCCATGCACACACGCACTCTCTGGTAAAATGCTGATCTTTGGCCGGCCCGGTGTCTCCCCCCTTCCATCAAGATCTATCCCAAAAGGCTCACTCAATCCACCACAACAGGCGCGTGTGCCCCTATTTTAGAGTAGCGGGCACACTGGCCTTTGCCTTCTCCAGGACATTCTCCGCGACCGGCATGGCGCGGCTCTTGAGGCCCTCGGCCAACGGTTTCGCATTCTGCCTCAGCTTGGCGGCGGCCTCCTTGAGCTTCCTCTCCCTGAGGACCCGGATGTAGGAGAAGAGTAACAGGAACAACAGCTCGACTCGTTCCTTGGTCATCATGAGAATCCCTTGCACCATGAGACCCTTCATGAGTTGAGGGCCAATGCCCTTGAAAAGAGCGTGTGGGCCTTCATGCTCGATGATATATGCCATCACTTCGGTGAAGGTCTTGAAGGGTTTACCCTCCCGAGCTGGGGGAGGTCGGGATTGTAAGCCGACTTTGGCGACGATTAACGGCTGGGTGCAGATCGTGGCGATTGACTTGGAGATTGCTCCAAGAACTGTCCACGCGCGTCAGTCGAATGTATTCAACAATGATCTTTTCTGACTTACGGAAAGCCTCCCAGGGATGGAGTCGACCCCGACCAGGGAAGATAATGTCCTTCAGACGCTGATAAGCGCCATATGTAATGGCCGGATTGACACAGAGCACGAGAGAGGCCTTGAGACCCCTCCAGAGTCCCGTCCACCCGTCTTCGCTGTGGACGACCTCCTTGCCCGTCTCAAACAGGCCCTTCTTGTGGCCTTTGGGTTGTGTCTGCTGCCGCGTGGTGATGACGGCCACGGGGATTGTGAATATTTGCGCAATGGCCCCTGCGACGGCACCCAGCGACAACTCGGCGGCCGTGCCAGGATGTCCTCCGGGGGCAGTTCGGTATTTTGTGTACAGCGTCCGCACCACCGAGTACCAGTAGAAGTAGGCGAAGTTGGTGGATGCGACACCGATCAGAGCACCATTGATGCCCGAGTATAGGCCGACGATACCCTCATGGTCGACAATCTTCTTGATAGCGTCCCACGTCGAGTCGTAGTGGTGGTGCTCGGCGGTGTGTTGGTGTACATGACCTTTCTTCTTTATCTGCACCTGTAACCTGGTCTTGACACTGCAGCCCCAGTTAGTTAGTAGCGTGTCTTATATCTTCCCGTCTGAAGATTCCATACATATCAAGCGGATAGACCAGCGCATTTGCGAGCACAGCACCGGTTGCACCTGCAACGGCGCTCTCCCATGGCGCCAGCTCCCCGGGTTTCGTCATGGTCTTGTCTGGACTGGCTCTTGGGGGGTGAAAGAAGGAGTTGACGAGAGGACGAAGCCGAGAGGGGTGAGGCGACGGTTACGTGGTGATATAGGCAGTCCGAGGGGAGGAGGAGGAGCTGGGGTTCTTTCGGCTGGTTCAAAACGTCAGAGTTTGGAGGAGCTGCGGGATGATATTATGGCAGAGAAAGAGAGAGAGAAGAATGGTCGCGTAATTATTGGACTAGATCAATCATTCCTCATCTGCCCGAGAGCCATGGGCGATCTCGCATGCCAAAAAACCCCGTGGGACATGGATTGAGTGGGATTTATCACTTGAGTGGCTCGGTCATGGCAGCTTCGATCTCAACCAGCCGAGGTAGTGGCAATTCCGCCAGTCCATCCATCTTCCACTCTCCCTTGGATCCCTTGAATCCCGGCCCGCCTCCGACATTTTCCCATGGCCCGCTGACGTCTGCGAGTGCCTTTATCTCGAGCTAGTTGCCTAGGTTATAATAGGCCATCATGGGTGACAGCCTCTCCAGCCTCGAGGAGCAGGCACGCTCCATCGAGAGGACAATCCCGTCCAAATCCACCGGCAAGGCCGTACTGGCTGCCACCGTCAAGACGGCTGAGCTGTACCTCCAGGCTCTTCGCCTCGCTGACAAACCGTCTGACCGGCAGAGGTTCGACGCCAGGTTCAACGAGCTCCTAGCCCGGGCCGAGCGGCTCAAGGCAGCCCAGGATGAACAACAGCACAGACCGGGCCCGGCGGGAGGGTCAAGAGAGCTGCTCAACCCACCGATCTCGAAACGTGAGCTCACCACGAGAGAGAAAATCATCCTCCTGGAGAGCGGAAAATTGAATGGGTTCAAGTTCAACCCTTGGACAGCTCCACCGTCCGCGGACGAATTTGCACTTCGTGAGGGTGGCCCTCTCTTCACAGACTCGGGTTCCCTGCCGCTGTCTCCGGGCCAGCTGGAATCATTTGATGGTTGGAAACGACCGCAGCAAGCACTTCCATCGGTGCACAGCGAGCCCAATGGTCACAATGGCGCTCACGGGGCCGTCATGTATTTGCCTGAGCCTATGGACCTGGTGCAGGATATGACATCGGACTGCTCGGTGGTTGCAAGCCTCTGTGCTCTGACTTCGAGGGTCGAGCGTGGCTTTCCAAAGGTAGGATGGGGGGCTCTGAGAGACCATCTCGTCACTGACTCCGACGCAGATCCTGCGCACTGTAGTACATCCTTTCGACTACGAGACCGATCGCATGATACTGTCACCTAACGGAAAATATATTCTCAAGTTATATTTCAATGGTTGCTGGAGAAGGGTGGAGATTGACGACTATCTGCCGTCCTCCAAGACCAGCCGAGTCCTGCATGTGATTGACCGCCGACATCCCCGATTGCTATGGCCGGCCCTGGTTGAGAAAGCGTATCTGAAGGTCCGTGGTGGCTACGACTTTCCCGGGAGCAACTCTGGTACGGATCTGGCCGTGCTGACCGGGTGGATTCCCCAACAAATCTTTCTTCACGATGAAGAAGTTGAGCCAGATCACTTGTGGGAAGAGATTATTGCCCAATTTCGAAGAGGAAATGTTCTCGTCACTATTGGAACCGGCAAATTACCCCGTCGTGAGCAGAGGCACCTCGGTCTGGCAGCCGAACACGACTACGCGGTCCTCGACATATCTACTGATGGTCATGCCAAAGAGATGCTGGTCAAAAACCCCTGGGCGGATGGGGATGTGTGGCGGGGGGCAGCTAGACGCCGCCCGAACCGGAACGACGAAGGATCCTCGGTCACGACGCCCGAGAACGACGAGATGATGCCAGGCACATTTTGGGTGGACTTCAACAGCGTCTTTCAATACTTTGAGAATATGTATCTCAACTGGAACCCTGGTCTGTTTTCGCACCGGGAAGACCTCCACTTCTCATGGGACCAGGCCAATGCCACTTCAAGTGCCAACTTGATTGTCGACAATCCCCAGTTCTCAGTGGCAGCTTCCGACACGGGTGAAGTGTGGCTGCTACTACAGCGACATTTCCGCACCGGGGACTACACACAGGAGACAACAAAAGAAAATGGATATATCGCCCTCTACTTATATGCCCGTGACGGCAACAGGGTCATCTCGAGTGAAGGTGCAAAGATACGAGGGCCATTTGTGGACTCTCCCAACACCCTGTTGAGGTTCCAAGCTACGGCGCGATCGTCCTACACTGCAGTTTTGATATCACAAGATCTACCTCGGGGGAAAATGAACTTTACAATTTCGGCTTTGTCCAAAGCTCCGGTCGCACTATCAGAAGCACGGCTGCCATATCCCCAGAAGGCCAGCCTCAGCTCCGCCTGGACTAGGTCGAACGCTGGAGGAAACTCGGACTCAGCAAATTACTTGTCCAATCCCCAGTTCCGAATGTCCCTGTCGTCTGCGCAGAGGATTGCACTAGTTCTGAGACTGGTCGAATCGGGCAAGCCTGCCACTGCAGCAGATCCCGACATCAATGTCAAAATCTTGGTCCTATTCAGCAACGGGTCAAGGATTACCCGACTGCGCCCACGGGATGTCTTCGCCCATTCGGGAGACTATCGACGAGGGAGTGCTGTTGTCGAAACCCAGCTAGAACCCGGCAACTATACAGTCATCTGCTCTACATTCGACCAAGGCGAGTGCTCAGATTTCTGCCTCGACCTGTACTCCTCTGCCGGTGGGACAACTTTGAATCAGCTGCCAGCGGAAGGGGCGGGCAGATTGAGCATCAAAAGTACCCCAGCCGTGTTTCCGGGTGGCACAAATCGCCTCCTCGCGCCTCTTGCGATCTCGAGGCTGTCTCGAATCTCATTCGTCGCGCGATACGAAACCGTTACCACTGCGCAAGCGAATTCCTCCCTCTTCAAGATGACCCTTGAGCGAGGTCAAGGGCCATACAAGCAGATTCTCGCCACCAGCCAGATGGACCACGAAGAGTTTAGCAGTGTCTCGTCGGGTCTCCGGATTGTTGACATAGACCTGCAGCCCTCGCTGAGCGCGCCTGGCACCAGTGGTCTGTGGCTGGTTCTGGAGCGGTTGGCGCAGGGTAGCCCGGGCAGTGGGGGGGCCGGGATCGAGGGGCAGAACGATGAGATTTTACAAGTAGAGATGTTCACAGACGAGAGAGTCGAGTTGGGCGCTTGGGGCTTGGGGGACGGTTAATCTGGGGGTGGGTGCACACCATCCATGAAAGGACCGGCATTTTGTCAATGGGTGATGGGTGATGGGAAAGATTTGGAAAGGGGCATTCATTGGTATGATATACCCAGGCTGCTAGTGTCACAGGGAGGATGGCCATCTGTTCTTTACAATCTCCAAAACATCCTCCTCCTCCTCCTCTCTGCAAATCGAGAGTTATTGTACAAGAAAGAAAAGAAGTAATTCCCATTGATCACGGTCGCCCTGGAAGAAGACCCCTGGGGATAGCCAGCCTTCTTTCCGGCAGCCACGTACAATTCAACTAACTCTCCTTCCTTCCTTCCTATCTCCCCTCCTAAGTGGCCTGCTTCATGATCAGACTCTTCAAGCCGGGCACAAGGCCCGATTCCACGACATTCATGCCCAGGCCCCTGGCACGGGCGAGCACGCTGCTCACGATACCGCCCGAACCACCACTTCCACTGCCCATCTGATACGTCCAGTGCAGGGCGTCGACGCCGCCGGCCATGACGAGCCCGCGGCCGAATCGCGCGGCGTTGTAGCGCTCCAAGGCGAAGCCGTCGCCGATGTCCATGCCGTGGCGCACGGCGTAGGCCACCGTGTCGGCCAGGCACGCGGCGTCCGCGAGGCCCAGGTTCAGGCCCTGGCCGGCCAGCGGGTGGATGGTGTGGGCGGCGTCGCCGACCAGCGCGACCCGCGGGCCGGTCAGGGACGTGGCGTGGCGCAGGCGCAGCGGGAACGAGGCGAGCGTATTCTCCTGCACGGACGTGACGAGAGGGACCGGGCGCGAGATGCTCGGGGCGGGCGTGTGTTGGAGGCGCCACTGGAGTTCGTCCTCGTGTTGTTGTCCCTCCGGATCCGACGAGGTGCCGGCAGGGAGCGTGAACATGTACTGGATGTCAGTCTGCGACAGGCGCAGGGCGGCGTTGATCATGGCCCGTTGCGCGGCGGGCGGTAGAGACTTCAGGTAGGCGGCGTTCGCGGGCGTGGTGGACCACACGAGCGAGGCGTGGTTGTTCGGGAGGGGCAGCACGGCGACGGGCCCGCCCAGGTCGGGCAGGAAACGTTGGTACGCTGTGGCGCGGTTGGCCTGGGGCTCCGCCGAGAAGAGGTCGAAGTCGAAATCCTCAGCTGCACTGGCGCTGATGTCGGTGTCGGCGGGTTGCACGGTGAGCGTGGCCACCACGCCGTGCCGGTGGTAGTCCCACCCGTGCGACGATATGCCGGCGAAGGTGCGCACGGGCGAGTTGAAGCCGTCGGCGCCCACGAGCAGGCGGGCTGCGATGGTGGACGGACGTGATGGTGACGATGACGGGGCCTGAGGGGCCGGTTTTGATTCAAGCCGCAACACCGGCCAGGTGGACAGGTTGAGGCCGTTGGGGTCGTCGTCGCCGTTCGTAATGGACGCGACGCTGGTGCTGGAGAACAGGGACGCTTCGGCCCCGAGCTGGGCGATGCGTTCCAGGAGGGCTCGCGTCAGATTGGCGTTCTCGGTCATGGTGGCCACGGTCCGCGGCGGCGCGTTATATTTGCTGGTCTCGGCCGTCCAGTCGAACTGGATGGAGGCGTCGTTGGAGGCGTCCCAGACCTGCATCTCGTCGTAGGCCTGCACGCGGGACTGGTCGACGTGGTCCCACGCGCCCGCCTCCTTCTCGAGGAACGACATCGACGAGGGGGTCAAGCTGCTGGCGCGGTTCGAGTACCGGTCTTCCGACGAGCTCCATTGGCGCAGCTTGGACAGGTCTTGGGTCTCGATCAGTGCCGTTTTCAGATGGGATGTGATGGGCGATGACTCTGGAGAAAAAGAAAAAGCCCGGTTAGCTTAGCTGTCCAACCCATTTCTTCCTGTTGCTGTTCGTGACAGACAGACAGCGAGGTAGGAGGAAGGGAACAACGGACTCAACGCTGCGAGGAGGGCGAGGCCAGCTGGTCCGCCGCCGACGGTCACGATATCGAAGACCTCAGGAGTTGATGACGATGCTGCTGATGCTGAGAATGCATTGGTGGATACGAGTCGTCGCCGTCGGGCTGAGCTGCTCAGGGTTTTCCGGCATTGCACGCAGATGAAGCGGGTGTCGGCCACGGGCAATTTCGCCGGCATCTTGCTGAGCGCCAGGACTGTAACGTCTGGAGCCGATTAGAACCAATAAAGGAGCTCGTTCTATCACAAAAGTCGATGGAATGAATAGTTAAATAATTGGTGTCGATGAAGAAGTGAGAAACGACGGTTGAGGTTGGGGAAGTGAGATTTGGACCAATCACGATCGATGTGAAGCGGATGACCACAGCCGGCACCAATTCACAAGTATACAACTAGTTATATACAATATACATCGGGGTTTTATTACAAGACTCTGCACTGCTCGTCCTGGTATCCAGTTGCCTCAATTCCGATTGCTCCTGCAGGTACAATCATAGGCTGCTTTGCGGGTGCCCTCTGTTTCATCACCGGTGGGTAAATCCAAGAGGGCCCTGGGCATAGCGGCCATTCACGTAGTACAAACAGACATCCGAGTCCCCCACGCCCTCCAATCTATCGTACACATGCTCAACTTCGCCAAAAAGTACCATGTGGTCTCCAATCTCCACTGCCTTGTCCGGCAGGTGCCGGCACCGTATCTGGAACTTGGGGAAATACTGGATGATCGGGGGTGAATTGGGCCGCAATGCCGGCGCTGCATCCGACCGCCACCGCGCAAACGAAGCCAGACTTCCATCTTTTCGGTGAAAAGGTGAAAACGCGTTGCCGCGCGCAAATTTCTCCGCGATTTTCTGTCCCATGTGGTCGCAGAGGAACAGGTGAACGTTGAAAAGGCCCGACGCCCTGATGGCCTCGTATGTCGAAGAGAGCTGCTTGATGTTGAAAGAAACAATTGGTGTGGGATCTAGTGTCACAGTGTTGAATGAAGATACCGTCGCACCCCGCCACGCGGAAGGATCGCCGTTCGCATTGACGGATGTGTCGGTCGAGGTGATGACGGCGACAGGATGGGGCACATGGCGCATCAAACCTTTGACTCTCTCTCGAAGAGGCATTGACCACCTCATTTGCGACTGGGCATTAGGGCCTCTCTCGCTGCTCGTCGTGTTCTCGGAGGCGAGTCGTCGAGAACGGGAGGAATCACTCGACAGTGCCGGATCTGCCCCAGCACCGGCTTCTTTGGTCTGGGAATCTTGCGCCGTCGTCTTTGAGCTGTATCGTCTCGCAATTGCGCGAGCATTTGCCGTCTTTGCGTGGGCTGGTGTCGGGAGACATGCTCCCTGCAAGTTTCGGCGTCGACGGAGGCCAAGATTTTTATGCAGCAAAGAAAAGTCGCGGCTCGAACCGCGACAAAGTCGCTGAAGCTCAGTTGCTTGACAGGGTCAATTGGAGTAAAGATAACGACGTCGCCATTGTGATCTTACGGTGTAAAGTCTCGTTTTTCGACAGCAGTGGATGGACAGAGGTCAACCTGGGGAGATGACCCCGGACGCGTAGAGAGCTCATATCAAGGACTGGAGAGGCGCCGGCTGCCGATGCATCGCCATTAGATTAAAGGCCCCATGACCTGCGTATCTGGCGACTGAAGGTCAGAGTCCCAACGCGGATAATACATTAGGATACAGACATTTTCAAACTTGCATATGCCAGTCGAAGCTCGAATCGATCCGAAACGATAGTCTTGGCGAATTTGCCGTGTTTGTGTATCAACCACCTCCTTTATCAGCCTCAACGTCTCCATCGATCTGTTTCTGTGCCTCCAAGAGCATTGCAGTCGCTAGTCTAATGAAGTACTTGATGAACTCCCAGTTTCCGGCGCGTCTGATGGAGATATCGCCGAGTAGAAGACGTCCTTGGCAGGTTTATCGAATACCAGGCCAATCCACATCAACGAGTCCATCATCTCCTGAAAACTGGTCCATGAATCAACTCCACATCGTTCAATGGTCGACTTCAACCAAGGCTTCAGCCAAGTACCACCAGCCTCATCGACCACTGCAACGCCGCCGACGATAAGCAGCCAAAGCAACAGTGGCGGCCATTGCTCTTCTAGCATGTCGAGTGCGAAAAGGCATTCTTGGTAGGCAGAGGACAAGGATGTCCTTCGTACCCTGAAGTCGGGTAGTTGCAGACAGACCTGTGACGAGAATGCTAGTAGTCCGAGCCGGATGGCTGCATCCAGAGTACCAGTGGCAAAGCTCATATGAAGAAGACGATACATGACTGAAGCAGTGGACTCGAGCAGAAATTCTTCGGGGAGTTTGCGTTTCGTCCTGGCGGCGCGGTTGAGCTGCAGGCAAAGTCCCTTCAGAGCTCTCCAGACAGCAGCCAGATCGTCGTTGATGGCGCTGAGGAATTGCTCCGAGTAAGAGAAGCAAGTCCTCATATCGGTTGCCTTAGGAATGGGTGCGGACATCTGGGCTGGGAACGGTCTAAAGGGCTCACCAGACGGCCTGGTCGAAAAGAAAGTAGGCCTAGAATCCGTCTCGATCGCTAGCCCTATATCACATCTACGCAAACAGTTCGGCATTAGGGTAGCATTGCCACGGCGTCGAAAGGGCTTCCATACCTGAAAATTTCCATCGCAAGTCTTGTCTTGGGAATGATGGTGATAATTCCTCCTCTGCAATTGATAATCTCGCGAAGGCCTTCCATGTGATTCTTCGCCATGTCATAGTCGCCAATCATGCGAGCGTAAAGTGCAAGAGCAATGACCACCATCATCGTGGGATTGGCGATTTTCAGTTCCTCGTCTGTCGAGTCCAGACGCTCGCGGAGAAGCTGAAGCGCCTTGGGGAAATGTGGTGACATGGTTTGGAGGGCATTTTGATCTCCACGGCCTCGCATTAATTCGACGTATGCATGGGTTCCCAGCGCAGTAGCGTGCAGGAAGGCAGCATCAGATGCCATAGGGCCAACGAGGACCCTCTCTTTGTTGTTGAAAGCAATGCATTGCTCCAATGGCACCGTCGCTTGTCGTGCGAGAGAAGAATCTGGATTTCCCCGTCATGCAGTAAGCACCCAAACTTCAGAGCATTGATCCCTATGCGCAAGATGCACCTACAGGTCAAGATATCCGCGATTGCAGCCGGCTCTATTTCGGCTGCGAGCTGGGTAAATGACCACTCTGACCCGACTTTTTTCGGAATTATCGAGGACGAGGGCGCTGTCGTTACTTGGCCACGCTCAGAGGGGTCCCAAACTTCAGCGTCCCAGGGCAGGGGAGTTTGGGGCCCATCTGTGGGCCTGGCCCGGCGAGATTTGCCCAGATTTTTCCCTCGCATTACATGGCTCCTTATGAGTTTGCGTG
Organism: Fonsecaea erecta; assembly: GCF_001651985.1. NCBI lineage: Eukaryota > Fungi > Ascomycota > Eurotiomycetes > Chaetothyriales > Herpotrichiellaceae > Fonsecaea > Fonsecaea erecta. The sequence continues at coordinate 3,848,274 of NW_017387245.1, read as the reverse complement.
TTTGGGGATCATCTTTCTTCGACACGCCGGCCGTGATAATGAATGTCAAGCCGGCTGTGCAAGGGGGAAGTCAGAATTAGGCCCAGAGGGTCTCAAATGAAATGGACAGTCTTGTCGGTCGCACCGGAGACTTACCCGGCGAGTCTCGCTGTGGCATATTGGAAGTATTCGCAGGAACCATGCAGGTACGTATGATGTCGAGTTCAGCGAAATTGTGATGTGATCAGATCAAGTGTGCCTCGCAAGATGCAAGTCGGGGGGGTGACTGTTTTCCCAAAGTGACGACGTATTGCTTTCTCTTTCTGGTCTAGGAATTGGAAATGGTGGCGAGGACAAATCCCGTCGATGTCGAGCATGCGCCTGGACTGTGCGTCTTGAGTCGGGGCTGTGTGGTGGGTTGGAGTTTGTTTCCAGGCGGAGAACCTCATGCATAGATCATTTGCTACTTCAGGTATAGCTTCGTTCATCTAAACCGCTTTGGGAACTGGGTGGCATAACTATTAAATTACCGAGCCTCGCCATCGCATCAATCCCCTTGTGTAGCCATAGCAGTATCCGTCTCGATGGGATCGACCTTGTCTTAGTCCACCGTCAAGTGACATCTTTCTTTGTTTCATCGTCCGGAATGTTGTCAACTCGGCGCCGAGGTCATCATCGCGTAAGGGGAAGATCGTGTAGATATATATTTCTATATAACTGAAGTCTCACAGTCCCTCTCTTACGACCCAAGTTTTGCAATCTCATTCTCATTGGCTCACTCCATCTGACGTAGAATCCGTTCATCATGCCCTCCTCCAGAGACTTGCCACCTATAACCACCCCGTTCTTCCCAAGGCTTTTCATCAGGAACCAGTTCCGTTCCAAACCCCAGTACCCACCAGAGGGAACCGACCTCTCCGGAAAAGTAGTCATTATTACAGGAGGCAATGCAGGCAAGACTTTCTTCTACTTGGATCCTATCCTATCTCCAGGGCACACCATGACCGTGGTCACGCTGAGCTAGTGTTAATGCTTGCTAACAAATATATCCAGGCTTGGGTTTGGAGAGCGCCCGTCAACTCCTCTCCTTCAACCTCTCACGTCTGATCCTGGCCGTCCGTTCTCCAGAGAGAGGGGCGGAAGCAGCTAAGAATCTCCATGCCTCATATCCTCGGGCGACCATTGATGTTTGGAAACTGGACATGGCCTCTTATGAATCCATTCAAGCGTTTGTCCAACGCGCTGAGTCCGATCTGTCACGTCTCGATATCGTCATTCTCAATGCTGGCAGGTGGACTTACAACTTCACTACCGTGCCTAGCACTGGCCATGAGGAGATCTTTCAAATCAACTACCTCTCGACGGTGCTCCTTGCTATGCTGATGCTTCCTGTCTTGAAGAGCAAGGCCCCAGAAAGAACACCTGGCCGCCTGACGATCGTCAATGCAGCGCTCTCTCTCACTGCGAAATTTCCCAACAGAGACAAGACCCCGCTGCTCCCGTCGTTCGATGATCCCAAGGCTTTCAACATTAGCGAAACGTATAATACATCCAAGGTGTTGGCGCACATGTTCCTCTGGAAACTTGTGGACTATGTGTCGGCCGACGACGTCGTTGTGAACCTCGTGGATCCTGGCTTTGTCAAGGGCACGAAGCTCGCACGAGATGCACCGGGGCTGTTGGTGGCCTTTCAGAACATATTTGCCGCACTCACCGCCAGAAGTACCCGAGATGGCGCTTCGACGTACCTCGATGCCTGTCTGCTCAAAGGAAAGGAGTCCCATGGATGCTTCACAATGGGCTGGCAAATCAAACCGTGAGCTTCCTTCCCCTGCCGGTCCCGATCTCGCTGTTTTTCGTATTCCTTCTTTGCTGACGTGAGGGAAATTGAGGTTTGCGACCATGCTATACACCCCCGAAGGAAAAGCTGTCACCGAGAAGCTGTGGCGCGAAACAATAGAAGAATTAAGCTTCGCCAACGTGCAGTCCGTGTTGGAGTCGATGAAGAGACATTGATTCTCACCGCATTCGCATACAGAATTCCTCGCCTGTCGCGATGACGAGGACCAGGGCGTTAGGGGGGTGGAGGCACCTTCAGGCGCGACAGGCTTTCCCTTCTCCCAATTTCAGTTCATGTGCCCTTCTCTTGTACCTAATTTAATGCACGTAGCCTGATATCTCAGCCGCGGGTAGAGCATTGTCTCCTACAGGTTGGCATCGACAGTGGTTGTGGCGAAATATATCCCATTGGCGACGCATGGAGAACACCGAGATACTCGGCTAAGCCTCACTAGCCCAAGGAGGCCAACACGAGCTTACTGCTGATGGCGATCCGTATACCAACTGTCATTTCTTTCCCATTTGACTCTCATCAAAGGCACAACATCGGTCTTGTTGAACTTATTTTGTGATTGTGCATGGCTTTGCCGGGTCCATTGACTCATATCACCCACGCCCAACGCGTTTGAACCTTTGCGACAGAGCGATTGGGAAAATCCTGAAGGAGAAGCCCGTCCACAAAATCAACACTCGACAGCCCACAGGATAATCACCATGCAGGACATCGAAGAGGCCAGCGTCACGTTCCGCAAATCCAACATGACGGTCAAGTGGCTGGCAAAAGATCGTTTGTCACTGCTGCAACTAGCAGAAAAGTCTGGGCTGAGTCCTGACTATGGCTGTCGATCTGGTGCGTGTGGAACGTGTGAAGTCAAGCTCTTGAAGGGAGAAATCGACGGGGTCTTAGAGGGAGATGACGGTGTTCTCATTTGCAGCTCTGTCCCAGCAAGCATTGAAGTCGAGCTCGAACTGTGAGGCGGAACCTTCGCTGTGGCAAATTGCTTCAGGCTTGATGAGGACCTCAGAGGGGACGGAAACGCAGACCATGGGCTGGCATTCAGCGAAAGGGCTTCTGGTCCATGCAAAGCTAGAGGTAGAAGTTGTGCCGTGGGACTCATGGCTGGCACGAGGCCTCAGTGAATGGACCTGTGATCGTTGTGGGAATTTGAGCGACGAGAAGGCAGACGACATTGGAACTGAGTGTCCAAGGAAAGCAGTATCACTATCACTGCAATGGAATGCTCCAGAGCCTCAGTGCTGCGTGGTCGATAAGTGAAACAACAATTGTGGAAGACGTCTACCTCGGAACAGACTGCGCCCTCAATGTGGGAGAGTCTCAACCTCCTGTTTCTTTCATCTGAAAATCTCACCAGTTGCTTCCGTACGACCCAAATTGCAGAAGGACCACGAGCCCTTCTTTCCCACCCCTTCACCTTCAGACTTTCCTCTTTGGCACCGGCGTCACCCTCCTCCTCGGTGCCTGCTCACTGGAAGCTGCCGCAACCTCTGACCACTGCTCGGGTCCAAACAAACAGTCCTTGGACACTTTCTCAACTCTACGCCTTTCTCTTTTCGAGGATTTGGCGACGCCGACACTTCGTTCTCATTGTTGTATCCGCATGTGTATCTACTTAATCGACGATGCCGTTTCCCAGCTTGCGACGGCGCACGGTCAATGAAACGGTTCAGCAGCCAGAGGAACACAAGACTCCTTCGCCATCACCAAGAGGTCGCTCAGCAACCGTCCCTAGCCTGACTCCACGCAAGAGCTTAACATCTCTCATCGGCTCCGTCAGAAAGAGAGGTAATCCGAGGTAAGTCTGGACTCTAAGAGATAAATCGGCCGCTGACAGTGGCTGCAGCCTCTCGTCAACCAAACCTCAGCATCATGTCCTCGGACAAGAACTGTACTCCGACTACGATGCCTCGAATCCCGATCACGACCCTTTTAGTGCTGACCAACGCTCTTCTGTTGCGGACAAATCCAAGCGGTACTATCGGACACCAAGCCCCCATCCTCTGAAGATGTCAGCCGCCTCCTCTCTCTCCCGATTGTCGAAGTTGAGCCGCGGCACTCCCAGTAGCAAGTGTTCAGGCTCCTCTCCAGCTGGATCACCTCCAAAGACCTTCCTGGAAACGCTGGCTGACGCTATTCGAGCTCCGACTTCATTGTTTTACAAGGAGAATAAGACCAGCTCACAGGGTGAGGACGGCAAAATATCCCCAGGGAAGAGTGTCAGTCCGAAGAAGTCGGTCAGATTCAAGCCTGGGAAATCAATCATCGAGGATGAACCCCGATCTTCGCCCATCGACATCCCGAGAGCGACACCGTCCCTGCCTCCCGTTCAGCTAGCGAGCACACCTCTCATGCAATTCTTTGGGAATGATCACCCACATCTGATCCCGACCGCCAGGCCTCCTCAGCCGCGAGTACTGAACTCTACTATCAATTTCCGCCAGGCGATGGCTGAAGCTCAGACGTCCATCACCGAGGACGAGCTGCAGGAAGTCGCATCTGTTAGCACCCCTCTGTCAGAACTTCCGTTGCCTTTACGGGGAGCGACTGCCGCCGTGGAGAAACCTTTTAGAGATCCAAATGATGAGCGCGACCTGGAAATTAGGCGGACTATGCTCCAAGAGTACGATAACCAGTTGACGATCAAAGGAACAGAAGCTTGTGGATCCGCGGACATTGTCATTGACAGAGACTTCGCCGCTAACGATCAGAAAGTGCAGAATTTGCCTCAAGGCAATTCCACGAGAGCCCCAGTGGCAGCCTCTCGCTTGAGTTTAGTGTCGAAAGCAGCCAAACAGGATGAGGGTTCGAACGAGCCAAAGCTCTCCTGCGAGATCAGTCCGTTTGAATTGTTCACCGAGGCCGCAAACACGCTCAAAGCCGATGGGCCAGCTGCTGCCCGAGACGATACAGACTCGGATTACTCCGATGGACAATCAGTTGCTGTGGCGGTTTCATCCCTGAGCACAGGTGAAGATGAGGAGAGGTGGAACGAAGGCCCAACTCACGAAGATATTCGTCTCCGGTTTAAGCATCCGGAACGCTATAGATCCCTTAATTCTCGTGATGCGGACAAAGCTTCAGACTCGAAGGCGAATTTACAAGAAAACACCCGTGCAGGAGCAGCCATTACTCCGTTGCCAGATTCTGCTGCAGAATGGAGTCCGATTCAGCAGCTTTCACCGCCTAGAACTGCTGGTGAGGTAAGCCCAGAGTCACGGAAGAGAAAGAAATATCAGCGTTCGACCTCCGATGAAGTGAGTGAGAATCAGTGCTCTAGCCTCGACAGTACGCTGATCTATTTTAGGACCCATACCTGTATATGCCCGAGGCCTTTCTTAACAACCCACCCTGGGTCGCTGAGCTCGCCCTTCGGGGGGATAGACCGTACCCAAACAACCAATCGAGACAGCCTTCCCCTCTCTTCCCTGGCCCTCGGATGGGAAGATACGAGAGGATAACGTCGGTGGCGGCAACTATGACGGAGAGCGAACCAGATGGCGGGGCTTTCTTGTATCCTGAGGATGCTGAGGTTAGATTTCATTCACCGCAGTAGCCAAGCAATTGCTAACAATGCATAGATCGAGAGGGAAGGGTATACTGAAAACTGGGGCAGCTTCAAGGTCGAACCATGTCCCTGGCCACCGCTCCCTGGCGCACCGAGAACACCGTCTCCAGCATCCGTTCCGTTGCCTTTGTCCACACGCCCCTCGGCCAGAACCTCTTACGAACTGCATACAGATGAGTACGGGTCCTGTCCCTTTGGAGACGACCGAGAGCCATCTAGCTTTGGTGATGGATATGCCGGACAATGTGGGGTGGCCAACACCACTGGGGCTGATGAGCATAGCCTGAATCGGAACAACTGTGCCGGCCTTGGAAGGACTTCACAACCAATTGGTCGTGATACAGAGGAAGATAAGCTAGCAAGAGCTGCTGAGGTCTTGAAAAGATTCGTCCCTCGCAAAGCCAGTGGTCCGAGCACCACGCATAATCCGACCACGGAGCTGGAACCCAAATCTGCACGTGAACATACTACCAAATCCCTTCGATTGAAGCGTCTACCAGGTCGAAGTTCGGACACGGAAATGGAGAGCCTGAACCAATGCATGTTGAGTCGAAGGAGATCGACTACAGTCGAAAGCAAATGGTCTGCAGGAAGCGAAATGTCCCAGGACAGTGGTTCAGGACAAACCCACAAGACAGCGACGTCCACAGACCTCTCTGAAACGCTGGAGGAGGACGAACGTCTGTGCAAGGGCATTGTTTGATGGGGAGGAGGGACATTAAGCCGAGTGCTCAGCTGCGCGAAACTACAGCTATCTGCTAGGGGAAGCATGTCTTATTGGCACAGACCTTCGTTTTGGAACCAAGTGGCCATAGTTGCGCCAAACCCGGCAGTACATTGCATCAGGATAGCATGATATGTGAATAGAGAGCTCTCCTCTTGAAGATTAGGGGACGGTATGGTTGAGGATGTATCCCCTATCATGGTGGGCCTTACTCACTGACGCCCATCTTGTTGGCCGCGTCTCTGGCAGCTGCGTGCTTCTTCACATTGCCTTCCATGCCGTAGCGGATGGCTTCGGTGGTGCCAGGGATAATCATCTCGAACGTCTCGCGGACGACGGCATAGTCATAATAGCCACACCTCGCAATGGGTTGTGTCTTGGCCACATCGATCTTCCCGTCCTCGGTCAAGACCCGGTCGTCGATGTGAATGCCCACGACCTTCCCGATGACCACGTCGACGGTGCCCATGGGCGGATTCCCGGGCAAGCGCAGCGTCGAGTGGTACTCGCACTCGAACCTGACGGGGGAGGCCTGGACCATGGGCACGGGGGTGGCGAGGCGGGTGGACCACTCCTTGGCCAGGCCGGCGCGCTCGAACTCGTCGACGCCGTAGGGGACCTGCTCGGCGGTGACGTTGACGGCCTCGCGCAGGTCCCAGGTGGCCAGCTGCCAGCAGAAGACGCCGGTGGCCTCGGCGTTGCGCACCGTGTCCTTTTGCGCGGCGTCCGGCGTCTGGTTCGCCGAGAACATGACGAACGGCGGGTCGAACGTCAGGTTGTTGAACTGGCTGAAGGGCGCGAGGTTGGCTGTTCGCGACGAGGATGAGGATGAGGTTGACTCGGGCGACACGGTGCTGATCCAGCCGATCGGGCGCGGGATGACGCAGGCCTGTGCGATGAGAGTGAGCAGTAGAGGAGAGGAGAGGGGGAAGAAGACTGACCTTGAACGGATCGTATGGCAGGTTGTGCTCGGTCTTGCCTGGTTCGTAGAACATGATTAGAAGTTCACCAATTGAATCGATCAATCAATCAAATCCTCCTTTTTGGGGGGTAAGTCGTGTCGAGTCGAGACACAGGAGATCCAATTCCTCGAGGGGAGATATATCTCTGTGTGAAGCAAGAACACACACACAGGTCTTCTTGGTCAAAAGCAAGTAAAACAACCCCAGGCAGAGACAGATGACTGTATTTTTATATCTGGCACTGCTGCTGGTGATATATGATGCCGGGAATGACTCTGGGCGGCGTTTTTAGCAGCGCGTTCGTACAATCTCGTTTTTGCTTGATCCTCGGCAGAATCCAACCACATCAAATTCATATCGGGGTTTTTACTAGCTATATAAACAGCCGGACGGAACAATTATTAAACACTATTGATACGTGAAATGCCAGGGTAGGTAACGAACGAAGCGAAGGTTGCTAGACTAAGCTTTGAGGATCTGCTGCGCATGCCGTGACTGTTTAGTCCTGCATCTCTTTTTGACCTTTTCGAGCGAGATCATTTGACCCCCCCGCAAAAACAAATCAGTGAAAGCACCAAATACCAAGATACTCAGCGTCGAATCTCGCCCTTTCCAAGATCCATTCCCGCTTCCAGACCTGAGCATCTTGCTACTGTTTCACCTGATGAATGACTAAGCCATTCTGTGCTGTGGCTGTATAATCCTGAGTTCGGCCTGGTGAGCCCGAAGCGCGTCTTGGGTAGCGTGAGTAGAGCCCTAAGGCTTGAAGGTTCTCTGGAGGGGCGACCTGCCTGGATGATCCTGCCGAACTAACAGCCTCATTGGGAAAGGTAACATCAGGCAGGGGGCTCATGGGCTCGTGGGCTCGTGGGCTCGTGGGCTCGTAGGCTAAGAGGTGCGAGATGGTGTGGATAGCTTCAGGCCAGATGCTTGAGGAGGGAGGGCGGGTGTTTGTGGGATGTTGAGTATTTTGCTTGTGTGGGCTCCCGGAAAGTTTGGTATGAGATCTGTTTCTTCCTGGGGTTGAGTTCCAGGGATCCGGGTAAGTCAACTACCCTTTCACCAGATCGATTCTAGGCCCCAAGTCATCCCATTCGTATCTACCCCAGACACCACGCAGTCGGCCTTCGGTAGTGGTTGATCACGTTACTCAACACTAAACCTCGAGAGGGCACAGGGAGACGGAGAGACACGTGAGAGTTGGGAGTCGATGGGAAATGCGCAACCGTCTCATTCAAACCTGAAGGTATATCGTCCAGCTCAACACCCTCACAACCGAAGGTTCTCTTGACAATGATGCCGTCATCCCCCTGGAGGAGTTGGTCGCCTGTGCACTCCTGGCTGTCTGCACTTCCTGCAGACCAAACATTTCCACGCAAGGGCGAGATTCCTCTCTGTGTTCTTTACGACTGGACCTTCCTAGTTGCCCTGCCCTGTCTCGAATATTTTATCTTCCCATCCTTCAGCAGCCAAGTTTACCCCCCTGCGCTCCCCCACGGCCGACAGCGCTCGGGACGATGTGCGGTGCACGTCCTCCTCACCAGCCTATTTCTCGCCACCCGGATGGGCGTTTCCAGCCTCCTCGACGTGAATACCTGTGCTGATGCCTTTGGCATGAATCTCATGGGTGGCCGTGTCGATCTCCACGTCGACCTGTCGGACGGCAACTTCATCATCGTCGCCAAACATGGCTGCAATCTCTTCCAAGGGTTTGCCTCGAGTATCCGGGTAAAAGAACCACATGATGAGGGCCAGCAGGAAGCTTGGAATGACGAGACAGAGGTAGAATTTCCAGCCGATGCTGGCAAAGGCGCTTGGTGCGGCTTGGAGCCAGATGATGTTGGTCAAAGAAAATGTGGCGACGCCGAGACTCACTCCCTTGGCTCGAAGGTGCGATGGGAATATCTCGGTGAGGTAGCAGAACTGGGGGCCGTCGATGCCGAGACTGTAGAAGACACCGAAGACGAACATCATAGCCACGCCAGCTCTCAGCGCGTTTTCATTGTGGGAGTTGGCATACTGGGCGACTAAACCTGCTTCGGTGGCAAAGGCAGCTACGCAGCCCATCATGCCGATTGCCATGTACTTGGGCCGTGGGAACCGGTCGACCAGAAGCATGCCAAGTGCATTCTCGAAAATCCCGATGGTGACAAGCAGTGCAAGGATTAGGAGCTGCCCATGAGCGTCCAAGCCCAAGGTCGAGAAGATCAGGGGCGCATAGTCTGCAAATACCGCACCCGGTCAAAAATGCCTCTGGAGATGTCGACGGCTTACTTACTCGTGATCAGGAGGACGCCTGATGTCTGCGTGGTGAACATGGTCAGCATGGCGAGCCCAGCTCGCTTTCGATAGGACGGCTTGGTGAAAAGTCGGAACCAGGAGTTGTCCAAGTGGCTGTCAAGCTCGAGTTGCTGCTGAATTTGAAAGAACTCGGCACGAGCGAGGTCGCCGTCCGGGTCCGAAGGGTGTCCATGCAGCCTCCTGAGCACCTCTTCTGCCTCAGCTTCACGCCCTTGCATGCAAAGCCATCTGGGACTTTCGGGTAGAAAGGGCATGCCGGCGACGAAGAGCAGCGGGAAAAAACAACCTATGGCCAGAGGCACTCGCCAGGCATTCGCACTCCCATCACTGGTCCAGAATGAGAAGCCGTAGCCAAGCCAGCCTGACGTGGTGTAGCCAACGTTGAGCCCTACGCCCATCACGTCGACGCATGCTCCTCGGAATCGGGGAGGTACAAGCTCGCTCATCATGATGGGAACAATGGCTGCTGTGGCATAGCAGCCAAACCCGGCAATGAAGCGGAAGACGATGAACATTGAGATCTTCACCGAGCCAGCGAGGAATGCCTGTGCGATTATGATGATTACGGACGGCTGCGGCAAATCAGTGACAGTCATAACCACCTCGTGCGAAGTTCCAAGAAGCATACCACAATGCAGGCGACTTTTCGGCCATGTCTATCGGCGATGACTGGCAATAGGAGGGTTCCGATGACGCCTCCAGCCTGGAAGACGGCATTCAACGAGCCGATCAGTGCACTGGCATTTGAGCGGGTGGCTAGATCAAAGTAGTTGATGAATGATGGTTGACCTGTCCACTCGTATCAGCACTTGCCACAAGGTCTCTGGACCAGGTCAGTATTACCTAGTGTTGTCCCAATGATTGCTGCGGTGTACCCATAGCTGATAGACCCAGTACCGAGGATGGCCAGCACGAATGCCACATAAGGGGTGAAGGTATGTTGGCGTTTGATACCATCCTCGAGTGTGTATGCCATGTCTTGGACAATGTCGATCTCGATAGATGGGTCCTGGGGTGGTCTGCTAGGATCTCGCCTGGATTTGACTTGAGGTCGGGAGATCTGGCACTTGCTCTGCATGCGTCGTGAGCTTGATATCTACTCCAGGAGTCCAGATGGACCATGGACATTGCGGGGCTCCGCAGATGCTACGTTCGTCCTGGTCTTCGCCTCGTCTCCTCGTCCCTTCGTCTTCTCGAGATTCACTGGCCAATGGGGAGCTTTAGTGTTAGCCACGGCGATTTCCTTCGGCTGGGCCGCTCCATGTCAGGGGAGTAAAAGGACCTAGGTAATGTGTGGCCTGTTTCTCTCGGCAATCAAAAGCTCTCGTCGGGGTTGTATACTCTCCCCGAGTCTCGGGGCTTTGGTCTGATCGCCCCGTGACTAGTCGAGTTAATAAGGTATATGATAACGATTATGCTCGGCCTTTAGCCGACAGCTTCGGACTAATGCGAGTAACTGCTTCGTTGATTACTGGATAGTGAATGGCTTGATGGTCCTCGGGAACCATAGGATCCCTCGTGTTCCTCCACTGTCCCTGACAGCTTCCCCGTACATCGCCACATGGATTCTCTCTCCCACAAATTTCCGCCTCCGAGGGCGGTCTAGGAATCTCGAAATTTCGGTCTCACGCCCGACGGGAATGGACCAGCCTCAGAGTGGCGCTGGTCGTGCAAGCGGATCCCAGCCTTACTGCTCCGAAAACATCTCAGACAACTCAAATCGACCTGGTGTTCAGCCCATGGCATGGACGCGTCGAGATTCGAGCAAGATTGCTCTAGCCTCCTCGATCATCCGTGCATATTTTAACTGCACCGAATTACTGTGACGGATTCGTCCAGACTTTAACTCTTCGCAGCGTGGATTTGAGTCTTGACCATTTCCGAGCCTCGATAATGGCGTCCCTCAGAGGAAAGGTGATTGCTGTGACTGGCGCAGGCGGCGGCATTGGATCGGTCACCGCAAGATTTCTTGCCTCCAAAGGGGCCAGCCTTGCGCTGGCCGACATGGATGTCAAAGGGTTGAACCGGGTGACTGAAGAAATTCGCCAAAAGTATCAAAGCAGCGTGGTCACGACCAAGGTGGACGTCTCCGACTCCCAGCAAGTGGACGCCTGGATCACCTCGACGGTCAAACACTTTTCTAAACTCTCAGGTGGTGTGAACCTGGCTGGGACAGTTGGCAAGGAGTTTGGGCTGAAGCAAGCACATGAAATCTCCGATGCGGACTTTGACTTGGTCATGGCGATCAATGTCAGAGGTCTCATGGCATGCCAACGGGCACAGTTGCGGTACATCGAGGACGGCGGATCGATCGTTAACGCGGCCAGCGTCTCAGGAAAGATGGGCATTCCCAAAGCAGCATCTTACGCTGCCAGCAAGCATGCGGTCATTGGGCTGACGAGGGTCGCCGCGGCCGAAAATGGCCATCGCAACGTTCGGGTGAATGCGATTGCACCGTGAGTCCTTCTGCATGCTCCTGCTCAAGATATCCTCGGACTGATCTGTGTTACTGTAGAGGAGCTATCGACACTAAGATGCTAGATCTAGCGAAGGAAGCAGGGGGTGCTGTGAGCGGGCAAGGAATGTCTCCAATCAAACGGATGGGCAAGCCAGAGGAAGTGGCAAAGTTGATTGCATTCTTGTTGAGCGATGACTCTTCATTTACGACCGGCGCAGTCTACACAATTGACGGTGGCATGACTCCTTAGACACTGTCAACTGCAGTTGTTGTATAAAGCTCAATGAGAGCACTCGTCCTCGTGTAACTTTGGGGGAAAAGCACTTTGAATGGGAGCTGATTAAACGAGGCTTCTGACGACGAATCTGTATCATCGTACTTTTTGATCTTGTTTCTAGCCCAGGGCCATATATCCCGACGAATTGGACTTTGCCACATCGGCTTGTCATCTACTCGTAGATCTGGCCCGGCAGTGGACAAGCCGCGCCTGCTGGGGGATCCCTGATAAATATCGAGTGGTGAGTCCACGCTAGTCAAGGTTCCAACTATCTACTACGATCGTCTACCAACTTTGCTCGTCTGTGGCGCAGCTGTACATCATTCATCCATATTCATATCTTCCTTTTTGTTCTCCAGTACAGGTAGCTACCTAGGCCACCTCAATGGATGCGAAGTCAGCCTCCAACTCAGAATCACAGGGGAGCGAGCACGCTGTCAAGAAAAGGGCATCTCAAGCATGTCAGTATTGCCGTGTGCGAAAGATCAAGTGTGATTTCCACAATGCCGGTGTGCCGTGTCATAATTGCCGTCTCGATGAAGTCGAATGCATCGTGCCCGAATCGAGAAGAAGCAGAAAGCATCGACTTCTGAAACGCAAAATAAAAGGGCTTGTTTCATTTCCGCCCCTGAGCCGGAGTGAGGATGTGAACCGACCTTCATTTTCGCCGTCAGCTGCCGCCGAAGATAAAGATCGATCCCAGAAGGCTGTTGAACAACGTTCATACGGTATGTAAGCTGGTTCAGAGGCAGAGACTTTGAGCTGATGAGGGCGAGGAATATCAAAACCGACCTCTACCCGAGATCACGGGCTTCCTGATCGTTCCGGTCGACAGAAACATCTGGGTCAACTTGGTGAGCAAGAATCAAGCCTAGAGACCACTGGCGGATCATCGAGTGAGCAACATCAGGCGCCAATAGAGCTCCCATCCTATATTCGACCTGTTCGACCGAACATCAACCCAGACGACGTTGAGTTGCTAGCTCGTCGACAAGCTTTGACGATACCTGATATTGAAATCCGTGACCAACTACTTCGATGCTTTGTCCTCTACGTCTACCCGTACATGCCAATCATTGATCTCCAAGACCTGTTCGATGCCCTCGATAACCAAGGGACATCGAAAATCAGCCTCACCCTGTTCCAAGCTATCATGTTCGCTGGGTCTGCCTACGTGGACCTAGGACTTCTCGTCCGTGCAGGCCACGAGAATCGACGAGCTGCTCGGGCTGAATACTACAGGAAATTAAAGGTAAGTGGAATTCTTGCCTTCTAGCTCTGGAGGGCATATCGTTGATACAGAGTGAGCTTTAGATGCTCTACGACTTTGATTGGGATACCGATCGAGTCGTGCTCATTCAATCACTGCTTTTTGCAACCAATTGGTATGTTTCTGAGAATGACCAGAAAGATCCCTGGCACTGGCTGGGCATTTGTATCTCTACCGCCACCAGCATCGGATTGCACCAGATCATTACCTACAATGAACACGGCTTTATGACGCCGAAGGCACGACGGCTATGGAGACGCATCTGGTGGCTCTGTATCATGCGCGATCGAACCATAGCTGTCACCATGCGAAGGCCGATGCAGATCAGGGACGAAGACATCCACCTTCCTCCGCTCACGCTTGACGATTTTGACACGGATGCCATCTCGACTTCCATCCCTACGCTGCAAGGGTGCCCCATACTACGCAGCACTATCGTCCGACAGGGTCTGGCCGAAATGTGCGTCGCCCATGTCAATGTCATGGTGTGCATGGGTCACATCGTTTCGAGCCTCTACCACCTGGCCGTCATGGCTAACTCAGCCTCCACCAATGGACCAACAATGCTCTATAAACCACGGGTGTCCGGCATCGACGTGAGAAAGGTGGACATGTTAGAGAAACAACTCGACGTTTGGCGTCAAAGCCTTCCAACGAGTTGCCGCTCTTCACCCAGCGTTACCGACTACCAGGATAATGACGAAACCGGAAATGTGTTCTTCCTCCACAGAGCCGTACTACGAATGATCTACCTGATGGCCATCGCACACATCAACCGCCCGCTTATGTTTATGCTCGAGAGTATGTCGACTCGTGAGTCAACATCGAAAGTTCAAGCAGCAGCCGAACGAATGGCGGAAATGTTTCAGTCCCTCGAAGAGCGACATTTGGTCGGACTACTCCCTCCGCTGTCTGTAGGATTCATAATGTTCACCCTCCCAGCGTTTTTGGTCGAGACGAAGGACAAGGCTCAGAGGTTTGGAGGTCTAGCGAGTCAGTCTTTCGCCTGCTGTATCCGAGCACTCTGCCAATTGCGGGACACGTGGCCGATTGCCGACTACGCCTGTTTTCTGATCGCCCGAATGATGGCGAAAAGTCGCACTGGTGGATTTTCTTCAAGGGTACACACGCAATCTTCTGCCGATTTAGAGCAGCTGGGAATGCACATGGTGAGCTCTCCGACCGATGATACTGCTCAACCAGCACGGCAAGCTGTGCACCAAACTTCCTTTGCCCTTCCACCGGAAGCAGGAACTGAAGACGCTCTTCGAGCCCCCGACACTGGTATGGAGGCGATTCAAAGCAGAGCCTTTTTGGGCTCGACTGCCGTCTCACATTGGCTAGACCCGGTATTCTACACTTGGTCAGACTTGGCCTTTGACTGCCCAATATCGCCGGCGGAATTGGTCCTGGGCGAGAGCGGGGATGGGTTCGACTTGCAGAACGACCTTCTGGCTTTCTCGAATAACTACTACGAGGCCGGTCAGATGTCCTAGTGAGGAACAGCCCTCTGCCGACCTGAATTTAATTCTATCTGATTCGATTGGGATACCGGCGTTATACAGCTCAATCTAAAGTACCAGCTACTATATTGGAAATCCGTCCTAATATCAGCGGAGTAGCTCCAGGTCCATCTCCGACGCATGCATCCGGCTGAGTAAATGGTCGCATCGGATCGGGAGGATCGGACAAGTCATTCGAGGTCGATCTGTGACGGTCTAGGCACTTCATGATCAGTATATTGAATAACTGGAAGCGCCACCAAAGCCACCGGGGACAATTGGTGACTCCGATGGGCAACATCTGTCACCATTGCTACCGTATCAAGGTCGAGCATTAATATGATATACAACCACCTTCGTGCTCAGACGCCTAGTCGTTGTTCATTCGCCTTTCAAGGGAGTGAGCTTTCACCACACAACGCTCGACATGAGTCCTCCTACCGCAACAGAGACCTACGCAGAGATTGCATCGTCTCCGGCCGAGGTGCCCGAATTCTCAGATGTGATCCAATTCTCGAAACTGCCCAGTCCCCCTAGATTCAATGACAAGTACGATGAGCGTGCATACCTGAAGGGTCGGCTGGCACTCGCGTTCCGACTCTTTGGCAAATTCGGTTTCGATGAAGGTGTTGCAGGCCACATTACGCTGCGCGACCCAGTCATGCCAGACCATTTCTGGGTAAACCCATTCGGGCTTGCGTTCAGCGAAATGAAGAGCTCTGATCTGATCCTCGTCAATCCCCACGGCAAGGTTATCGAAGGGGGAGCCAACAGACTCCTCAATCAGGCTGCGTATATGATTCACCACGCCGTGCACACCGCGCGGCCCGACGTCAACTGCGCCGCACACGCACACAGCATCTACGGCCGGACCTTCTGTGCATTTGGTCGCGAGCTCGACATCATCACCCAGGACTCCTGCATGTTCTATAACGACCACTCGGTCTACCGACAGTTCAAGGGGATCGTGCTGGCGGAAGAGGAAGGCCAGCATATCGCACGCGCCATCGGCCCGAGAAAGGCGTGTCTCCTCCAGAATCACGGACTGTTGACCTGCGGCCAGACTGTCGAGGCCGCTATCTTCTGGTTCGTCAGTCTCGACAAGTGTTGTCGAACTCAACTTCTGGCTGATGCGGCAGCCAATAGTGGTCGAGGGAGCTCCACCGTCAAGATCGACGACGAGGATGCTGCGTTCACGTACAAGAGCGTTGGCACGCCCCGGGCGGGTTGGTTCGCAGCTCAGCCCATGTTCGATATCATGGCCAAAGAGGCCGGCTCGGAATATCTACAGTGAGAGCGGAACAAAGACGGCCAGGACCTTGAACACCACCAAAAATTGTCGTTTTGTATCCCAGCTAAAGTACTTTTGCGCCTTAAGTTGCTATCAAGCTCAGCTGCCAATTAGTTCCCGTCTAGAGAAGCCAAAAGACACACTACAACTACCATAGCTCCTTGCTCAAACTTGCATAGCTGGCGTTTCAAGTGAATGGATCCGGCGAACGACATGCTATTACTTCAGGTACATTTTTTTATGGCCAACCCAGTCTCGCATTGTCGGCACGGCCATAATGTCTTTTGCCTCCAGGCACTCACTTGTCTCTACTTTTTGGCCAAATGAAAAGTCTAGCAAGAGTTTTTGATTGGTGGGATTGTTGCATTGCTCCCCGAACAGTTAGACTATGCAGAGCGATATTGCCACAGCGGAATATGCTTTGGCGTCCCCGATGGGTCCTCTTTATGAGACGCCCGTCTCCCCGGAAGCGAGCTGGCGCTTGTCCGTCCGCCTACGGCTATTCAATAATCTGTACTACGCTAGGAAGGGGGGCGCCTTCTAGGGGAATACACGTCCGTCTCCGACATGGCATTTAGCTTCCCCGAATCATGTCTATTCATTCCAAGGGCCATTAACAGGATTGCACTTCGCGTCCCCAGGTGAGACGCCGGGTCTCGGACTCGGACTGTTACCTAGTAGCACACGCTGTGATACTGAGAGTCCCTCGGCATCAAATCAAATCGAAAAGGTTCAGCTTTCCCCTCAGGGGGCCCAGAGAGCAAGGCTAGACTGCTAATAACATTTGTTGCTCAGGTGCATGCCTGGGAGGGCACTTTCGAAGCATAACTCCACCCTCCGACTAGGATCACGCCGGAGCAGCGACAATCTCTCGACGTACGTTGAATGTGCTCAGACGGCTCATTGTCACAATAGATGTTACCAAGCCTCAGACCTTTAGCTCGGCTTTCGTGGCCCACCGCTATGCTCGATAAGTAGACAGCATATTCCTGCTCAGAGGCCAAACGAAGTTGTTACGTGAGGCTGTGTCAAATTTTCAACGCCGCAAGAATTGTGGCTCAATGTCGGTGGCAGGAAAAGTCGCAATAGTGACGGGTGGGGGTAGGGGACTGGGCCGGCTGTATGCCTTGAGCCTGGCTAGACGAGGGGCCAAAGTGCTTGTGAACGACTACGGCGGCGACCTTGAAGGCGCACCGGGAACCATCGCCGTTGCGCAAGCTGTCGTGGACGAAATCCGGGCGCACGGAGGCGTCGCCATCGCGCACGGCGGGGATGTCGCCACAGACTCCAAGGACATCGTGGACACGGCGGTGAGAGAGTTTGGCACCGTGCACATCGTGATCAACAACGCCGGGATCATGGGCAAGCTTTCGTCTCACGACAACGTCGATCCGGCTTCCTTCATGCGCGTCCTGGAGATCTCAGTGCTGGGGACGGCCATGATGACCAGCGCCGTGTACGCGGTCATGGCGCAGCAGAAATACGGTCGAATCGTCAACGCCTCGTCGAACGCTATGTATGGCTTGGGATCGGGAGGCGATTGCGCATACACGGCGGCCAAGGCAGCCGTCTTTGGAATGACGAGGCAGCTAGGTCGCTGGTCGGTCCGCGACGGCATCAAGATCAACTGCACCATGACCGCGGCGTCGTCGAGGATGGCAGACCTGTCCGAAAGCACCAAGGCTGTCACGAGGACTTATTTTCCAGCAGAGGTACGAAATGGGGGATGGTTTCACTGTTTACCCCCTCCCAATCTATCTCAAGGTCTTTGGAGTGAGAAACGAGGCTGACCATCTGTTAAATTATCACATAGGGTTGTGTACCCTTCACCATCGCGCTTTGCTCTGAAGAGTGTCCGTGTTCGGGCGAGGTGTTTTCGACGGGCGCAAACCGTGCGGCACGAGAGACTCTGGCCACGTTTCCGGGCCTGCAGGCCGCAACGCCGGAAGAATTCCTCAGGGGCTGGGACAAGGTCATGGGCACCGGGGACGAGCCGTACTTGGCTGAAAGCACTCTCGACCAGGTCAAATATGTCATTCGTCAGGCACATGGCACTGAGATGGCTGATATTGCCGACTTTGGCCCTGGGAAACACTAGGAAACGATCGCGTGTGTGAGAGAGAGCTAGAACTAGACAGACATGCTATGGCCTTCGCCAAATGTTCAGGCCTGGACCGCATCCTTGAAATCCTCTAGAAATCTCCAGTACACCTGGTCACGCCAGCCTTTGGCCTTCCAATCATTCGCTTCCAACGGGAAGAGGTCCACAATGCCTCTGATGCTCGTATCATGAGCGGAAATGAATAAGACATTGGCGGCCGCGTCCGGGACTTGCGCTTTGCCGATGGTCTGCATGGTCAACGGGATGTCCTCGCCATATGCCGGCTCGAAGAAGGGTTGATCTGGCCTTCTCCCTCGGTCTTGCTGAATTTTCTCAAATGCAGTTCCAGGACAAAAGCCGCCTGGGAAACCCTGGAAAGCATCAAGCCAGACCTCCCTTGGCAGTGGCATATGTTCAGACGGGCGTAGCGCACCACCGTGGTGGCACAGGTCTCCGCCCATCATGATGAAGGTGTCCGGTGTGGTGCGAACAAGGCCGGCCAAGTGGCCGATGGCGTGGCCTGGGGTATCCAGTAGGTAGAATGAGCCGTCGCCAAAGAGGTCGAAGGCACGGAATGGGCCGATTTGGAGGACATCCTTGGGCTCGTGAAAAGTGATCTCGCGGAGTTCGCGGCCCCTAAGAAAAGGAGCTTAAGCATATCACAACAGTAGCATGCCCCGATAGTTGAGGACTTACTTATAATCACTCTCCCGTATCGGCGAATCTTGTTTGGCTGGGTATCCCGGGAGAAAGGCCTCCTTGAAGCCCGGGCCGACGACCAACTGAGTGGATGATGGGAATGTCGATGGATCACCAATATGATCCCAGTGCCAGTGACTGTTTTCCCTCGGATTAACAGCGAACTTAGATGGGTCTCCCAAAACACAGGCGATGGACACACCTCCAGACGATAT
The DNA here is from genome assembly GCF_001651985.1 of Fonsecaea erecta. Classification (NCBI taxonomy): domain Eukaryota; kingdom Fungi; phylum Ascomycota; class Eurotiomycetes; order Chaetothyriales; family Herpotrichiellaceae; genus Fonsecaea; species Fonsecaea erecta. Next base: position 3,829,072 of record NW_017387245.1, on the reverse strand, counting down.
CCGTGATCGAGGCAGGGTCCACCATTGCATCTTTCAATATATCTGCAACGTGTCTTTTGGACGAGACTTGCCAGCCCCAGCCGTCCATGTTCAAGAACCTCAGCACCCAAGGCGAGAATTCCTGGTAATTCGGGGGAATGCCCAGGTCGAACAGGGCCTTGCGACCGCCGGGGCTCTCCACTAGGAAGGACCAGGTCGGCAGTTCAGGCAACACATACATGCCAGGCATGGGTGGCTTGAGGACATGGTGAGTTTCGAGAGTTTTGATGCTGGTTGTTGTGTCGATGATACGCACACGCGCAATGTCGCCTGCAGGTACAGGGAAGTTCCTCTCCATGGCTGTTGCTTGATGCGAGACTTGGTGGAAGAGAGGAACAAAGACGTTTCTTTAAGTGGTCCAAAGACACTATCTGGAGCCGTCGTTGTGTCTCCCTCGGCACCGTCACGGCCCTGTGACGGGGAGAGTCATTCGTCTTTCCGTCCTGAACACTCACTCATTCAAGCCTGAGCTAGTCGCTTCTATCCGAGATCTACCGACCGGAACTGCCAGCTGAGTCCGAGGTACTGCACCAAGGGACGAGGATAGAAAGTGGTCGTATCCTTTACAGAACCCCCAAGCCCAGATCTAGCGCCATCTCTACGGAGGATACCTCGCAGCCTCGTGCTGTGAGTAAACTCCCTTCTTAACCTCAAAGCTCCCGATATCGCACTTTCAAGCATTGGCTAGGCCACGCAACGTCTACGCCCAGCTGCCAGGCCACCTTCAAAACCCATTGAGGCTCTCGCAGAAATTGCCTTGCCACGAAAATGACATCCGCCATGGGTTCTTGACCCTGCGCATTGGTCATACCCTCGGCCACAGCAGCTTCTTCTGGGATCTTGCATTCCGGCGCCTGTCTAATGGCGACATCCTCACTTCTAGGGGTCCCTTCGACAATGTCTCTCGCCTGCTCAGCCCTACTGATGAGGCCAACCGCACCAATCAAGAGCTTCAGCCCGGCGCGCCTAACTCTTTGTCGTGTCTGAGCCGCCATCTTTGTTTGGTAGTCCTGCGACGACATCATCTGAATGCGTTGTTGCGGATGATTTCCACCACTGCTGCAATCGAGTAGATCGACTCCGAGCGAAGGTAACAAGGCGGCGAGCTTGATGGTGCTCGTGAGGTCCCAGCTACCATATTCCTGGCCGAGCGCGGTCTCTTCCATCCACTCTGTCGCGCTGATTCGGAGAAACAAGGGCATGTCGGCCGGGATCTCTGCTCGGACCGCTTGAAGGACCTCCCTCAGGAACCTAGTGCGGTTTTCGAAGCTCCCGCCGTACTGATCAGTTCTTCGATTGGTGATTGGGCTGAGAAATTGAAAGATGAGGTATCCATGCGCGCCGTGGATCTCAATGACGTCGAACCCAGCTTGCACCGCACGCCTGGCACTTGCTGCAAACGCGTGGACGATCTCCTGGATGTCCGAGACGCTGAGCTGCCGTGGAGACCAGAACCCCCCGTCGTCAGCCAGACCCTTCCCATCCCAGGAGTTCTCTGGACCACCCATCGGGCCGACGACGTGCTCAGGCCACCCGCCGACTTCTGCCGTCGCACGCATGGCCGATCTATGTGCCTGATCGGCAATCCAGGGCGGAACAGTACTGGCTTTCCTACCCGCATGGCCAAGTTGGATCCCGGCGAGACTGCCTTGGGATTTCACAAAGTCCGAGACCCGTCTGAAACTCTCGATTTGCGCATCATCCCACAGCCCCGGGCAGTGGGGTGTGATTCGGCCGTGCGGCTGTACCCCTGTGGCTTCGACAAAGACAATTGCGGCTCCTTTGACGGCGTATTGCCCAAGATGCACCACGTGCCAGTCGGTCAACTGGCCGATCTGAGGCCCTCCAGAAGCTGTCGAGTACTGGCACATGGGCGACACAACGATTCGATTGCGAAGAGTCTTGCCCCGGATCCTGAGGGGTCGGAATAATGTAGGCGTATGAGGTGTCAGCTGATAGGGCACGCCTGGGCTGACGGCATGCGCTGGCGTGAAGTATGGCAAATTCGGCACACCTGGGTTCAGACCTGGTGCGGCCGGAGCAATTGGGATCTGCGACGACATGCTTTATGCCCTTGTCGTCCGCGGTTCCTCGGACTCAATCCTGGCAAAACGACCCGGGACTCATGGGAAGACCGGCCTGACTCATATCGAGCAACTCTCCAGGCCGATCTTTTATGTTGGTTCAGGCAGTCAGTTGAACAAAGGTTTCGTTTTGGATTTCTAATACTTCTGAGGTTGATTTCTGACGACTTGATAATTGTGAACTCGGCGAAATCCAGGGCCACACGGGCACGCCGCGTGAGGCTGGTTGTCCACCTCCCTCTGACTGCTGATTAGGTGGGCCTTGGCCAGACCGCCGTACATTGTGGAAAGTGTATTGATGGTGTCGACAAATCGCGGAGCCGCGAGATACCCGCTGAATACCTAGTGACCCTTCTGTTTCGGACTCATGTTGGGTGTCCCCGATCCTTGAGCCCTGCCTACCTCGGTAGGGACACAACATAATAATAATGAATAACAACTCCACAGGTTTCCTCCCTGTCTGGGAAGTGGTCCCTACCGTGCTGCTTGGTATGAGACGATGGATCGAGCACTCCGCACAGACCCCGATCTCCGGATATATAGGGAATGGCTGCATCGAGGGTTCCGGCCTTACTAGACATTATCATCATAACTGATCATGTACCCATTGTGAGCGCCCGCCAGTAAACCAAATAATGGCGATCACCGAAATTGCCCTGCTCCCCCTACGACACGGCGAGAACCCCGAGGAGACGACCAGCAGGGCGGCAACGGTCCACGCCGAAGCCCTTGACGTGGTCCTTTCCCAACCAGGCGCCCGGCGAGTCTGCTGGGGTCGACAAGTCGAGGATCCCTCGGTGCTGACATGGTTCGTCGACTGGGATGAGCTGGAGGACCACCAGAAGTTCATGGACTCAGAGTAGGGCACATATTGATTGATTGTTGACCATTCCACCTACCTCACCGTCCGTGGAGCTGATACCACATGCTGTAACAAGTGCATACAACCCATTCCTTGAACGATTTGGCAGCATCCTCGGCGCCGGGGCCAAGGCGTATCACGTTCGGTTTCTCCCCGAAATTACCACTGCCACGATCGATCCCTTCAGCACCAACACCGCTCCGGCCACGGAGATTGTCACCATGTGGCTGCCACGCTTGTACTCGGAAGCAGATCAAGCTCGGCTGGTGGAAAACGTCAAGGCCTTTCTCGCCGTGCTGGAGAGGGAAGCCAAGGGCTACAAATCTTGGGTCGGAGGCTGGGTGGAGGAGGAAGAGGGGATTGACATTCCCGGAACCGATGGGAAGGGCAAGGCATATGTCCTGGTGGTGGGCTGGGAGTCCGTCGAGGCGCACAAGGAGTTCTGTGAGACTCGGGCGTTCAAGGAGAACATCTCTCTTGTTCTGGGCGTCAAGGATCTCAAGAAGATCGAGGCCGTTCACGCCAGTTTGATCGAGGTCAGGAAAAGGCCCGACACAGGCTCATAGATATGTTCATCTCGGTAGACACATTGATATGAGCTATACAATGGAGTGAAATCCCTTTTAGGTGTCGGTTCACTTGGATCTTGATGATGGTTGGTCGCGGAGGGTAGCGCCAGAGCACGAGAGCACGAGAGGATTCAACAAAAGGTCTGTACAAAGAAGGTTGACTCGATTCCTGCCAATCGTGAAATCATCCCAGGCCAGCTGACGTTCTAGACACACCATTTAGTGAGAGGTTAACAATGACGGCGTGTTGCAATTGGGCTTCTCATTCACAGGCGGCAATCAAAGCTGTTCCGAGTCTCCAGCTGTCCATGAACTCGCATCTCGTCCTGACCTTTTGCGAGACAGAATCATAGCCTCAGCAGAAGTCTCCGTCGAAAGCCCCGGGCGCTAGATTCAGCCTGACTGGCTGCTGGCGTTGTGCTATGAACTTCACCACCAGGCCAATCTTGATCCAGAAAACATCTGGGCATGGTTTCTCTCTGGATCATCCTCCACTACGCAATCCACCTTGTCGCATTGGTCCCGGCGAGTCTCCTGTTCAGCTTTTTGTAGTGTAGATACAATCCCAAGGTGACACAGGCGCCAATCAGCTGGAATCCCGCATTGACCCCATGACCCAGCTGGTACAGCGGCTTGTCTTGAGCACGATATATCCAGACGCCGATGATCTGCCCAGGTCCACTGGAAGCGATGTTCAATGCTGTGGCAAGAGATCCTGCGGTGGTGGAGCGACCGTTGTCCCCGACCCAAGCACACAATGGGGGCAGTGCCGAAAAGCAACCGCTCGTGGCGACGATCAAGAAAAAGTAGCGTACCGCGTAATGAGTTCCGGGAATGGCAGCTATGGGGGACTCCGAAGTCAGGGATAGGTGCTGGGTAGTATGGGGGACAAGGGGGGGGGGCCGGGGGGGCATGTGTGTCGTGCAGAACTGGAAACTCACCGAGGATGAGAAAGGAGATGGATGCGGTGGTGAACGCGGCACACGCAAACAGCCCGCGCATGCGCCGATTATCAGACCACAGAGCAACCACAAGAGTGACCACGTACGCCACTGCGTAAGGCGGGACGGTGAAGAGCTGTGCTCGCAGGCCATGGTACCCAAGGCCTGCCACGATGACGGGAGAGAACAGCGAGAGAGAGGTGGCTCCACTACCCGCTGCGAAATACGTGGAATAGTGAACCCAGAGTTTCACGTCCTTGAGCGTGGCCTTTGCATCGGCCCAGTTGATCTTGGCCTCGCTGTCCTCGCGATCAGTATCATTGGTGGAAAGGTAAGCCCCAGCCCAATCACTCACCCATGTGAACTGTTTCCCGCGGAAAGGCGTTGACGCTGGATGCTCTTTTCGGCTTCGGTCAGCCAGCCTGCATTCTCTGGGTAGTTGGGCATGAAGAAGAAGACCAGGATCCCCACGATAACTGCCCGATGTTTGTTGGTTAGATCGAAGCACGGTCCCTGGCGGGTTTAAAAGAACGGATGCTCACCTGATGGTAGTCCCTCTATGATGAACAGCCATCTCCATGCCACAAGTCCACCAGCATGATTCATATGCCCGACGCCGTAAGCGATCGCACTAGGAGGGCATGTGTCAGCCGTCAGAAGTTCCCAGGTCAGGAGTGGCGACTGACCCTCCAAACGCTCCGGCGAGTGTTGCACTGCAGAGGAAGACTGCAATACGCGTGGCTCGCTCCTCGGGCTTGTACCAAAAGGACATGAAAAACACCATGCCAGGAAAGATACCGGCCTCACACGCCCCCAGCAAAAATCGGAGACCAACGACGCCGGCAAAGTTGGTGGTTCCAGCAATACCGCAGCAGATGGCACCGAAGGAGAAGACGAGGAAGCCGAGCCATCTGAAAGAGGTCAATCCAGCAGCCACATGACACGTCACTTGGGGAGACGGACCTGTTCGGCGTGAGAACCTTCAAGGCCAGGTTGGATGGAGCTTCGAAGACGCAGTAGGCGACGATGAAGACCATCAACGCAATGGTGAATTGATAGTTTGTCATATGGTTGGTCTGGGGCATGGCATCGCCCTCATCGGCGTTGAGAATCTTTGCGTTACCTGCCCAGTTGGGGGCACGTTAATCGAAAGTATGGGACCAGGCTTGTCGGCGATGGCATGAATCGCGAAACGTACCAATGTTGCCTCGGTCTATATAGCAAAGAAGGTAGATCAAAGCGGTCGTCGGCATGAGTCTGGCATCGATCTTGCGCACGATCCTGGAGCAGAACGTGATCAACAGAGATACCCTGGTATGTCTGACCGGGATCCAAGTGTCTCGTACCTCGCCTCATCCTCTCGACCGTACGAGGGTGGCTCGTCGAGTTTTATTTCCTCCACCATCTCAATCTCAGCCGGAAAAAGCTGTTTTGGCACGATGTCTGCCATGGTTGAGATGTACAAATCAACGACCAAGGATGCGAGGTACAGAAGATTGCGTGGTGGATGAGACTCTTGTGGTCGATGGGTGTTTTGTTTGACTTCGACAGGTGAGGTGGGGAAGCAAAATTTATATCATTGCCGGAAAGGTTCTGCTCTGGGGCCCCGGGATGTGTTTACCACGCTAATGTACACGATCAAGGGCGGTGGGCGAATCAGATCCCGTCGTGATAGCTGCTTTCGCCGGCGTCAGTGAGTCTCGACCTTGGTGTGAGACCTCAGCATCGCGCTCTCGGCGGGGGTGGAGGAGGAGACGGTGGTGTGTTTATTGAGTGGCGCACACGTGTATGCCTCCATCGGGGGTGGTAGAAATAGATTTTAGAAGGCTAGAGAATGAATGAAACCTTTGAGATAACAACTGTGGACCATGTACGTCTGCCTCCGACCAATTGTCCCATCGCACTATAACCGGCTCCAATCCAAGCAGAAGCCCCATGCATCGGCCTCGACCTTAGCGTCCCCGATCGAAGTGACCGTGTTCCAAGTCACCGAAAATGGTGATGCAAGAGGAGTTGAATACTCAGCTCAGGACAGAATCTGTGTCCTACCACGGGCGGTCAGCAAGTTGAGATACCTCAGGCGCCGATTATGACCAGCCTCACCATGCAGGAAATCACTTCCAGCAATGCACATCTCGACGAACTCAAAGGCAAGACAGTCATTATCACCGGGGCAGCTGGTGGCATCGGTGCTGCGACGGCAAGGATATACCATAGCTACGGAGCAAATGTGGTGGTGGCAGACCTCGAGCGAATGCGAAGCGCTGGTGAGGCGCTGGTGGCCTCTCTCGCCAAATCAACACCGGCGCCGGCGCCACGGGCCATGTTCGTTGCCGTCGACATCTTGGACTGGGCGCAGATGGTCTCGCTGTTTCGGGCGACTAAGAACCAGTTTGGCCGCATAGATGTGGTCGTCGCCAACGCGGGCGTCATGGAGTCTTCGCTCCTGCTGGAGAGCGACGAGGTGGACGCAAACGGCGAGCCCAAGGAGCCTATCGAGGCGGGCCGAGTCATCGACATCAACCTCAAGGGCACCTTCAACAGTAAGTCTGACCTCCGTTCGGCTTCCAGGACGATACTGACCTCCGGGGCGAGTAGCACTCCGACTCGGACTCTTCCACATGGCACAGAACGAAGCTCGCTTCTCCGATGGCTCGCGAGGCTCCATCGTCCTCGTCACGTCGACCTCGGGCTACTTTGGCGGCACCGGCGCTGCGGCATATATCTCGTCCAAGCATGGAGCCACTGGACTCTTGCGAGGCTCCCAGCTTGCCGCGAACAAGGTGTTGGTTCGCGTCAACGGCGTCGCACCGAACTTCACCGCCACGCAGTTGACGCAGAACCTCGCAAGGGAGTGGTACGCAGCGGGCATGGAGGCCAACTCCCCTCACAACGTGGCTCGGATGATCGCTCAGATGTCGGCCGACCCGTCAATGCGCGGCGCTTGCTGCTTAGTATGTGGTATCCTGAGGGCGCAAGGGCACACACTGACGAGTGTACAGGTCGCCGGCAAGATCCTGCGCGAAATGGAGCATTCGAGAGCTGCTTTGTTGCCTGAATGGCTCGGCCCAGACCTTGTCCAGTTCATGAGGAGGGCGGGAGCGCTCATTGATGGCATGGGAGGTCTTCCATTGCCTAAATTGCCGTCACTATTTCCGGAGGACGATCTTCCCAATTGATCTGTAGTGACCATACGGGATGTGACTGAAGATGATGCCTGCCATATACAAATAGCATCACGAATTTATAGTCACATACCAAATGGAAAGGTGGTCATCTGGCTGCACTTGTATGGTCGGCCGGCCCGTTAAGCAAACGCGTTCCACTCACAAGTTGATGAAACGAAGATCGACAGTAAGGAGTCTAAGCAATCAAAGATTGGATATTGCAAGCAGTCGTACCGAGACATCCGAGTCTCGGTGATTCGCCAACCTCTATATAGGCAGATAATATAGATTCGAGTGTGAGGCCTTGGCCACGATGATGACCATTGTGGTGACCAGAAAGCTATTCGATATCCCACTCGCTGTCAGAATTACGAACATACGGGCTCAACCCAGCAACGTCTTTGCTTGCTGACGCTTTCACTGTGCCGTTGCCAAGATAGGCAAACCGATTCTTGTACCTGTACTTCACGTCGTAATCCTCCATTCTGAGATCCTTGATGGTTTTCAGGTAGTGGATGGTCTAAACGGCGGTTAGACTATTCCCCCCAACATATCGTCGACTTGGTTCTAAACTTACCGGTCCAGGCCACAGGTAAATCCGGTTTTTCAACTTTCCGTCTTTGTACCAGCTGCGACACTCTTCTTGCCAGACGGTGTGTCGGTGGAACTCGTCAAAGTGCTGGTAAAGATCGTCGGTGGCCTCTTGTTTCACAGCAACAGACAGAACGCCTTCCTTTTGAATCTTTTTCATCAACTTGATAATGTACTCGATCGTGGTCTCAATTGCCGGAAGGAGACTGCCATTGCTCCAAGTCGAACCGGGTCCCTTTTACCAAAACGAAAAACATGAGTTGACCTCATAGTGAATGGAGATGGATTTAGCAACTTACGGCGACTGTAAAGTAGTTGGGGAACCTGGGTGCAGAAATACCCAAGTACATATTGCACCCCTGACCCCAATCGTCAGAAAGGCTGATCTTGCCGTTGAAGACCTAGAGAGATGGTGAATCCGCTCAGCATGCGTTCTCTCTTGTGCTTAGGCGGTAGACGAACCTTGAACGGAGGCTTGAAAGCAGGTGAAAAGCCGGTCGCGCAGACCAAGATATCCACCTCGTGTTCTTGACCAGCCACAACGACTCCTTTTTCCGAGACACGGTCAATCTCTCCGTAAATGGGTTCGACGTTCGCTGATACCAGGGCCTCGAGATATCCATCGGCCGGCGAGATTCTTCGACATCCGGGTGACCATTTGGGTATGATGAACTCTAGAAGTTTCTCCTGCCCGGGACCAATTCGCCGGTACATCTCGTCCAGAATGATCTTTTTTGTAGACTTGGAGACTTCTGTGCCTTGCTTGTACAACTCAAACATGATATTGATTTCGGCCTCGATCTCTCGCCGGAAGCGTAAAAAGTATTCCGGGTCATCTCGGAATCGCTGCTTGTCGGCCTCGGTGAATTTGTATTGCCTTGTGCTCAATTTGACCTCTGCACCGTTCCGCAAGGCCGCCAGCGGAGCTGCACCAAAGGGAGGGCTGATCCAAGTGGGACTTCTCATAAACACCTTGACTTCCTTGGCCACCTTCTGGAGCTGGGGCAGAATCTGAACCGATGAGCTACCGGTACCAATTACCCCAACAGTCTTGTTGGTGAAATCGACGTCGTGGTTCCATTTAGCCGAGTGCATCATATCGCCCTTGAAATCGAACAGGCCTTGGATCTCGGGCCACTTCCAGTTGTTAAGGATGCCCGTGCCATTGACAAACACGTGAGCCCAGTCATTCCAGGTTTTCTTGGTCTTTTGATCCTCGAGGACGCTGTGACACGGGTCAGTTACTTAGCCAGGCAAGCACGCGTGCATTTGGTGCAGCATGATTCATCGCTTACATGTTCCAGACGCCTTGATTATCATCCCAGTTGATCTCCAGCACTTTGGTGTTGAGCTTCATATACTTTTCTAGACCTGTCGAAGAAAAAAGGGTGTGTCAGCTTGCATATAGATCCCGATGCGGCTAGAAACTCACCGTGGCGTTTCGCGAAACCCTCAAAGTACTGCTGGATCTCGCTTCCTGAGGCATAGTAGTGAGACCAGTTCGGATTCGGATCGAAGGAATACGTGTACATTGGAGCCGGAATGTCACACGCCACCCCTGGGTATGTGTTCTCCCACCAGGTACCGCCAAATTGGGGATTCTTGTCAAAAAGACTGAGCTCCCAGGTTCCTGGCTCCAACTGTCTTTCGAACTTGTAGGCGAGACATAGCCCCGTGGCGCCTGCTCCGGCACAGGCGACTCTGATCTTGCTGGTTTGAGAGTGATACTGATCCAGCAGCTGATATGGCGCGGGTGGGTATTTGACGACATTGGGTCCGTCCTCGGATGAGACCCAAGGGGACTTCGTCTCAAGGGTGTCATGCTTTCCTGAAGGCATCTCTTGCAGGTATTCAAAGTCAATGATCAGATAATTGAGATAGGTGTAACTCGAGGATCAGGTCTGGAAGGTGTGATATAGTATGCACAGCATGGTAAAATAAATGAAATTTGTTCAGCCGGTGGAGCAAGCAATGGACATCCATCGAGTAGTCACACACGCCACTGGAGTCCGTGTCAAATCTCGAGATCGCCTTTCATCCAGGAGATGTTTTCAGCACAGTTCGATACACGTCTCGATTGCTACTCGGGCCTCGGCAGGGAGGTAGATAGACGCTCCATGGTTGTGGGGAGGCTCGCTGTTTTGGCCTGGTATTTTGAAGTTGTTTGCGGGGGATGCTCTCTCCCACAGGTCGGATGTATATTAGTCCCCCCGACACTTGTGGAGTTGACAGCTCAGTCTACAACATTTCGCCACCAAAGAGCCTCCGTAAAGCTAATGTCCCATGAATCAACATTTATCGGGGAGGGCAGTCCTAGGCCCGACTGTGCTCGTCAGTGGACATCATGTCAAAGGCCCAATGCCCATCAACGGCTGCCCCAGAAGTTGCGATTACTCGCCTCAAAAATACCAGTGCCTTAAACACCCTCGGGATGAGTCAAAATGTCCCGATTGCGAATGATTGCATTGGCTGAGACGAGCAGCGCTTTGGAAGGTTGCTAGGCTATGAAAAGATAGGAGCTGTCACCATCTATCGCCGCGTGCCTGGGTATCGAGTGCCAAGCCCCTTATTCCTCGTCGCGGCGCCGCATCAAGTTTTGAGGCGCGAAGATTTCGGCACATCCATTATCGCGTTCGCTTTGGTGGCCTGAGGCAATCCAAAGAGGCCAAGGAAAAGACCCGACTTTGACTTTACCGCACCTCTGAATAGGCCAGAATGAAAAGGTAGCTCCTGGTTGACCAATGTGCAAAATATTTAGTCCTGGCCTGAAACTTTAGGTGCAACATAGACTGTCGATGGATGCAAGTTTGACATTGTAATTGTGTAATATTGGAGGCGGTGGTAGACCCGGAGGCTTTGTTCCCGGGGCACGACTGATCTCCAGCTTGGCACATTCCTGGCCTTTGGATTCCACGTAAATGGGAGATCGGCACAAGGATATATATCCAATATCAGTGAGACTCAATGATCGTGAGGCTCGTACAACATCAAGAGCAGTTCCAGGTCTTTCTGGAGTGCTGGGCTCAGTGGCGCAAGACCTTCGATATAATGAAGCATGTAAGAACACAGAGCATCCGAGTTCTGGGGTAGTGTCGCAATGAGTCTTTCATCATGGGATTTTTTCAATGCGTGCGCAATTAGCAAAGTGCCAAAGAACGACCGGCACACAAAATACTTCAGAGGCGAGAAGCTGTCCATCTGTTTGCATGACCCAGTCGCAATTGGCCAGTCCGAGGCCGTTTGCAGGGCCTCGGAACAAAAGTTCAACTCCTGGTCGGTCATTGCGCAAGAGTTGCTCAACGCTTTGTACAGGAAAGGTCGTCCAAGGTGGTAAAGGGCTGAGCGATATCTAGTTTGGAGCAACGACATAGCCACTGCTTCGGCCGGACAGCTGAAGGTGTCCAGATTACCGTCAAGTTGTAGGGCCGAGGGCAGATTCCTGTACCACTGGTCCAGCTGATGTCGCAATTCATTTGCGACCCTCGTGGAAGGATGTAGATGGTACATTTCGTCTCGGATGCGAGTGAGGATGATGCGGTGAGCGATCTGGGCCAGAAAGTGATAATGGTAGTATGAGTCGTCCTTTCGGACAGGTTGCAGCTTCTTCGCGTTGGGGTAGGCGAGGAATCTGGGGAGCGGAACCACGTCCTCGAGCTCTCGGAGACGGCTTCTTGGTAGGTCCAACTCCTGCCCAGCCACGGTCTCCATGAGCAGAGCGGACCAGAAGACGCGGGACTGCATATCGATGGTCCATTCATCTGAGCGATTTTGAAGTTGAGTCCAGAATATCAGGCAGTTGGTACTGGCACGATCCGTCATCATCCACTGGTCGACAGGGCGCATTGACTGAGCGTAGAACAACGCCGCGGCCAGGTAGTATTGTGAGACTTGAATGTCCTTTGCGCCAGAGCAGAGTCCGATGCGGCGCCGTGATTCGTTGAAGAGCCCTTTCCCTGGCACGTCTTGGTTCATCAGAGTTTGAACGATTCCTGTCGCTGGCACAACATCCTCGTTGTGGTACCCTCCCTCTTCAAACGCCTTTGCCCCAAGACAGCCGAGTGCCATGACAGCCAGAACCAAGCACGACTCAATGTCGTCGTTAAAGCCTTCGCTGACGACGGTTGAGAGGCTGTGTAGAAAGTAGTAGTCCCGATCGAGAACCGGAAAGATACGATTGAAGGTGCTGAAGAAAGCGTTGGATAGCGCCTTGACTGTCGACAGGCTCAACGATTCCAGCCAGTCAGGCGGAAACTCTTCGGTCTGGACATTCTCAGGGAGAGCTGGCCCGTCGAATTCGACATCAGCGAGACATACGCCGAGTCCTTCAGCGCGCGTGGGAAAGGAAGTGGAGGAATACTCCGGGAGAAGACCCAGCCAGTAGAGAGCCTGACGAGCGCTGAAAGATAGTTTGGAATCTCCTGCGGTCCTGGCAAGCCTGTGGGTGTTGGGGAATTGCTGAGGAGAAAGAGATTCAGCAGAAAGAGCAGGTGGAGCAGTGGTGCCAGCATCGCCCTGCGGCGAAGTGTGCATCGGCGCCCCTGGGTTGTTGGTGTTCTGAGATGCGTGTGCAGCATGATTGGCGTCAGTCTCATGCTTACTGGTTAGGCGACTGATTTGGGTCTCGATGCGCTTCAGACGATTAAATATCATGCTCAGTGAAGCTTCATTCCTGTGGAGGGCTGTGAGGGACGAGTGACGTCTGCATCAACGCATGCTGACTGACCTGGTGGGTTTTCTTTCGGTGTAGACACAATGGACGCCCAGGTTTTTGCATAAGCTGCACGGTGTCTCTTGGTCGCATCGAGTCTTCCTCGCTCGGCACCTTTCACAGGCCTATTTGAAGGCATCAGCATGAATTGGACACTGTCACGCGGCGCAGGATTTACCTGTCTCGCAATGAAATTGCGCGGACGTTTGGCCGGCCGGTTATTGTTCTCATCGTCCTCGGAGGTGTCTGTATCGTCAGATGCGTTTCTGGCCGACACATTCACGCTGGTGATTTGTGCCCCTGTGTCGGCAGCGTTATAGTTGTCTGAAGGCATTGGTGAATTTGTGGTGTAGTCAAGACAAAGAATGGAGGTGGCGAGGCAGTCCAAGTCGCGGCCGACCTGGAGATTCTTAGAAAAGCAGTATTGCCGAGAGCATTGAGCCTGGTGAGCCTAGGCCCACTAGCCCTTCCCATGCCTTGGGGACATAGCTAAGCTATTAGGCCCTCGGCCCTGCAAGCTCCAGCTGGGGCCATTATTAGGTCCGTCCATGGTCCCCAACAGGACACCTTCGAGCAAGCGTATTTATTCCTCGCGGTGCTTCCCCTCCTAGCTGGATCGCTGCCAAACCTCAACGCAACATTAAAAAGGGTCATTTCTGATGGCTGCTTCGGAAGACCGATTCCGGGGATTGCGGGCAGCACTGGACATGCGGATGTCACTTTTGTCCGGTCTATTCCAGGCACAACTCTCGGTTGGAAAGACCACAAGGAGAGTATTGCTGAAGTCGTGAGCATCTTCAAAGACAGATCTAGGGAGCGTCAATTCTGGCCGTCAATGAGGAGAGTTTTCACCTTTTGGCTAGGTGAAGTGTCCTGGTGTTAATGCTGATGTTCAATCGGACATATCAACGATATACATACTTGATCTCGAAATCCTATTGTAGCTTCAAGACGTGCTGATCTGTCTTCATAGATATGCTACCAAGAATCCTGGGCGGAGTGACCGACTATGCAGCTGCGCCAATCATAGGCTCTGCGGGAACAACGTATTGCGCCTGTCGAGCCGCATTCAACCGGAACAACTAGGCTATGGACAAATACTTGTTACACCCCGTTGTCCTAGTGTTATGGGGATATCAGGGTTAGGTGGTGGTGCGGTAAGGCTGGGTCACGTGCTTGTACATTGCACAGGACGGCGGTAGTGCCTTCGAATTGGCCAGACCTGGAGCGTAAGGCTGGGACTTTCCTTCTTCCTTTTCGTTATTACAGCTCAACGCGGGTTGCAGGGAAATTTCCCGCCGATTCTGGTGGCTAATCCGCCGCTTTTGGAGGATTACTTCCCTCGACGCCAAGATCCATACTTAACTCCCTTCCCTGAACCAAAAAGGGAAGAGAGAAAGCATAGTTCGGGGCATGTATAATGTGTATATATATATATATATGCTGTGGGGAGGTAATTACGTCCGTAATACATGGGACGAGATGGTGCCCTGGTGGTCAATTAATTAGTTAGTAGGGCGCCTGGAACTCCAGGTTCAACACTGTATTACGCAGCACTAATTAATAGATTGGTCTTTTCCCCGCGAACCGGATCGAGGACCTGGCGTGTTATGAGACCCATCCACATATGTAACAGCGGGCGAGTCGGAGGCATTATTATTGGGGGCGAGCGACCGAGCTACTTAACTCGGAATAGATCGAGGAAATACTTCATTTGGTTCCGAGAAGGCTTCTCTCTTTGCCCAAGATACGCACTGCCAGCAAGTCAGAGATTGTGATATCACAAAGCATGAACACAGCCCAACTCTTACTCAAAGAGGCCCATTCGGCGTCTCATCCAGTGCTATGGCTTTCAAACATCCTCCTCGGCACCGGGGGCATCTTCGTGCAAGAATCCCCTGGCTGACGACCTACCTTTCTTCCTTTCCAGATCCCGTTGTTTCCTGGTCTCGGGCCCGGCTCTTCCGTCTCCTGTTGTCATCAAGCTGTTCTCCTCTGGGACAGCTAAGTCCGTGCGATGTGGCAATGAATCCAACTCACGATGCCGAACCGAGACGGCCCAGCAGCCATCTGGTTGGATGGCCCGAGAAAGTTCCTCCGCAAAGGTAACACTGCGATGCTTCCCCCGTTCACACATGATGCCGACAACGAGGGTGGTTGACGGTGCCGCAGACAATGAAGGCGATTCCGCGCTGGTGTCCAAGCCTTCGCGGGCCCGTTGCATCTCACCCATCTTCGCCTGCACAGTCTCGAGAATGAGCCCCAATCTTGCAGCGGCGGCCTGGTTGGCCATGACCTCCTTGCGCAGATGAGAGGAGAGACCTGTGTGCGTCCTGCGCAGCCTGGCGGGTGGGTTCCTGATGTCCCTGACGGAAAAGGTGAGCCTCTCGACTGAACCCAGGCCTGCGAGGGTAAGTGGGCCCTTGGCATGGCCGTAAGATATGATGACGAGCTCGAAGGTCGAAACAGACTTTACTGTTGCGGGAAGTGCCTCTGTTTCGGGGATTGACTCATGATTGTCGACATCCTCCATTGTGTGCGTGACCTGGTCACTGTCAACGGATTGGGCTGCTCAAGGGGTTAACAGAGCGCGAGCAGAGGCATCTTGTAGACCGCGACTATTGTCAGGGAGATGGGCGTGACAGCTTTTTCACGGATGCTTGCAAGTGGCGTTCGACGAGACCTTTCCCGTAATAATAGTGGCCAGGAAATAGCCATGTTAGATGGTGGCCAGAAGAAGAAAAAAACCCTGGATATTTCTTGGCGTATCACGTGACTCGGTTGGTTCCGAATCAGCCACCAGCTGCTGACTGATTCTTACGCAATCAGCCCCGCGGAAGGTTTTCCGACTAGTTCCATCGGCATTTGCTGCTCATCGATTTCGCTTCGCTGCGCTGCGCTACGGCTCGAAAACAAGCCAAACACCATTGTAAAGATCTTCATAAGCTGCAAGCTACCCTGTGTAATGCTGGTGGTCGAACTGTGCTTGCCTATTCTAGCATATTCGGCATTCCATGATTCTCCCAAGGTATAAGTAACTTCCCTCTCCGTTCCATGAAGCAGATCTACTCCTTCTTGATCACCATCACAACAGCACTTCTTATTGCATACTACTCCAGCACTCTGGCCTCCTCGAAGACTCTTCTTCAACAAGCCAGACCAGTTTTCAGCGGCATCCTACATCGTATAAAACCAACAACCGCACAATCTCCAACAGCGACACCTTTTCTGGGACTACCTCTCATTCCCTCTCGTCTAGCTTCGACCTCGGCAGCGAACATGACGACTCCACGACAGATCAAATTTTCTTTCCTCGCCCGTGAACAATCAGAAGGCGCAGGTGCTGTAGTACGGCGCTCGGTTGGCACACCAAAACTGCGACATTTCACACCTTTCCTCATGCTCGACCACTTCAGGATATCTCCCGGTGCAGGTTTCCCTGACCACCCTCATCGAGGACAAGAGACGATCACCTACCTCCTAAAAGGCGGCGTCAACCACGAAGACTTCGCCGGTAATGCAGGGAAAATCGGGCCTGGTGATCTACAATTCATGACTGCTGGCCGAGGAATCGTGCACGCTGAGATGCCCGTGCAAACAGAAGATCTCAGCGTGGGCATGCAACTCTGGGTCGACTTGCCAGAGCACCTCAAATCCTGCGAACCGCGATACCGCGATCTGCGTGCCGACGAGATCCCCATTGCAAAGACCGAGGACGGCAAAGTCGAGGTGAAGGTCATTTCGGGGAAAAGCCAAGGCGTCGAGTCTCTGAAGGATCTGGCCTATACACCGGTGTGGCTTCTTGACATTACAATTCAACCCGGTGGAAAGATTACACAGGAACTCCCGCAGGGATGGAACGCGTTCGCCTACACGCTAGAAGGCGCGGTGACATTCTCCAACGGCTCGGACGCACACAAAGCGGAAACGGTTACTCCCTACCATAACGTCGTTTTCGAGCAGGCCGGCGACGTGGTGACCGCCTCCGTGGTAGAAGGCGCACAGGAAGCTGCGCGATTCATCCTCGTCGCGGGCCAGCCGCTGGATCAGAACATTGTCCAGTACGGCCCGTTTGTGACCACCTCCAAAGAAGCCATCTATCAAGCCATGATGGATTTCCAGACCGCATCCAACGGCTTTGAGAGGGCGGCAAACTGGGAGAGTGAAATTGGAAAGACAATGGGCCGAGTCAGATAAAAGGAAGACACCATTTTGGAGTGAGAATGTCTCGGAGAGCACAAAAGTTCTCTAGTATATCAACATGGAGTTTGAATTTCAAGCCGCCCTGTGTTTTACCAGGGTTCTGTACAGTATAGCGCAGCACAGGCGCCAGGGCATAGATGGAAATATATATCCAAGTGAGATTTGAAGTTACGTTAACAGGATCTACCATCGCACCTCATCGTTCGTAAACAAGATGTAATTTTTATTTTTTAAATAACCCCCTACGTGAGGAAAAAGAGGCTGTTGTCTACAACTGCTTTTTGAGATGGCTCGTTGCGCCTCCTCGTTCGTCTGTCTGTCTATCGTCGTAGCCCGTGCCGCGCCACCTCCATTGCTAGCGACAATCATTCGTTCATTTCATTTCTTTCGAGATTGGGAGGAGAACCGGTCGGTCCCACCCCTGCTGCCCCGTCCACTCATTCCTCATGTGACAAACAAGATAAGACCTGATTCGATTTGAGTCGAGTCGAGTCGATTCGAGTCCCCTTGTCGACTGCCTCCGCCTTCTTCTTCTTCTCCTCCCACGGTGCAAAAGGTTGTCGCGAAGAATCCTTTGCCGCGAAAATTTCTTGCTCGCTTAGCTAGGCGATAGTTCTTTAGAAGAGAGAGAGAGAGAGAGGAGGTGGTTGGATTCAGGTGAGTGATTGGACCTGTACCACAATCGCCAGTGTCCGGGCAGGTAGATACATGTTCGTGCCGAGTTGCACCCATACATCAACCTTGGCGATCCGCCCCTCCCATTTGCAAGTTTGATTTTTACTCCTCAGCTTCCTCGCCGGCGCCGTCCGTCTCGCCGACTGTACCAATCATCCCGTCGTCGTCATCCTCAAACGTGTGCAGGGGCACCTCGTACAGCCTGATGACCGGCTTATTGGGATCCTTGACCAGGACGTATTTCCTGTCCTTTGCGGGAGCGGCGGTGGCTTCTTCCTTGTTGTTGTTGTCGTTGTCCGCTTCCTCCTCGTCGGCGGCGTCGGACATGCTCCGGACGAGGTCGACAATGGTGCGGACGATGCCCCATCCGTTGGAGAAGCCCAGGTTCATCTGGGAGGCGAATTCACGCGGCTTGTACCCGACCACGCCCAGGATGACGTGGTTCGCCGCGCTCTTCGGGTTCGCTCGCGACACGAACCCCAGCTTCATCTGGTCCGCCCTAGCGAGGATGGCCTGGGTCGTCCACCGGGCCAGCTTGCAGCTGTTGTTCTTCATCTCCGTGGCAACCACGGCACCCCGCTGCGAGGTGAGCTTGGTGCGCCAGTCCAACGCGCCGCCGCTGCCTTGGGCCTTGTGGTCGAATTCGTTGAGCGCCTTCAGGGTGAGGAACTGGTCCTCCCCGGAGATGTTGTTCTTGATGGCGGCGTCGAGCTCCGTGCGCACGATCAGGTTCAGGGGCTCTTCGTCACGCTCCAGCGAGAGGTCAAAGCGGCGGTACTTGTAGGCCTTCGAGGCGAGCGGGTCGGTTTCCTCAGAGGCGCTGTAGAATGGGTTGGGATGAGGGAACTCGACCTTGCTGTTAGGGTTCTCGATCACGGTCTGGAAGGCGAAGTTGTGGTTGATCATTGTGGCTTCCACGGCCAGGTTGGAAGGGGTGTTGATACTGTCCGGTTTGACACCGGTTTGTTGCTGGGACGGCGTGGTCGAGGTGTCTGCTTCCAGAGGGGCGTCGGCGGCATTTTCGTTGACGGTGACCAGGTCGATGGAACTGTCGGGCCGCTTGTCCAGGAAGATCTTGTCACCGTGTTTTAGAATCACAATGTCCCAGCTGTACACGGATCGAGTCGCGCACATCAGCATGGAGAGGATATCTGAGGTGGCGAAGATGGTGGCCTCGTCCTTCTCGGCCAGTTCTTGGATCACCGGGTCGGCCGACGTGGTAACATTGTAGGCGGCTCGTTCCAGGGAAAGGAGTTTGCGTTCGGTGTTCTTCACGGGAGCCTTGTCATAAGACCGGTCATAGTAGTAGAGGAATCCGTAGCTGTCGATGTCTTCCCCGTCTGAAGTCTCCAGGTTGAGTTTAGCGAGTCTGTTAAAGTCGATCTCCTCCTTCATGATCCAGTCGGGTCGGATGTTGACCGAAGAATCGCGATTCCGTTGCGGCTTATCGTAGTCCCGCCACCCGAATCGACGACCTCGACCGCCTCGGCCACCTCTCTGGTCGAAGAATTGTCCTTGCTGTTGACCCCCCTGACGACCTTGTCCAACTCTTTGGAATGCTCCTCTTGCGCCACGTTGAGCGGCTCCTCGCTGACCGCGGCCACGGAAGACTGTCACCCCGCCCCTACCAAAACCACGGCCCTTTGAGGTTGTTCTTGTGTTATCGACGACGGAGAAGGTGGCTTCGTCTTCAGCAGTTTGCACCGCGAAAAGGGACGATGTGCCTGCGCCATAAATTTGTTGGTCTAGACACCCATTGTCAGTGACATTTTCCAGTTCGAGTGTAAAGGAACCTCACCCCTGTAATTCCTGCCATATTGTCTGCCGCCTCGGTCTCGACCTTCTTTGCCTTCTTGTGTCCAGTCGGCCATGCGACCTAGTTTATCACTCTTGGAGTATGGGGCGTAGGGGATGCCATCGAGAGTGGTCGTGGTGGTAAGTGACGGCCCCCATTCGTCCTTGACGCTGATCCCACTGATAGTTTCCGCAAGACTGATCTCGGACATATTGGATGCTGGACAGATACCAGAGTCTCGAGGGCTCAATTTGTTCGCAGACAATTGTTCAAGCCGCGCACGAATAGTGGGGTGTAAATTGTGAATGCCAGTGCCAAGAGAAGGTAAATCGACGCCCAGCTGAGCCCTGATTGGGACTAGTGTAATGCCGCCCTGTGCTCACCAATGGTGGGGGCTGAAGTGTCTAACGCTCCCGGTAATATTACGAGGTAATTAAACTATACCGAGTAAGCTAGACCAAGCGCCAGCTTTCCCAAATGGGAAAGCCAAGGTCTGTCCACAGTGATTAACCGCAACAGGTAACCCCATGCAGCCCTCCGCCTTTGCAAATGTGTATTTGAGAGATGCTGACACCAACAACTCAGTCCTACCCATACCATGTGCTCTCCATAGTTGCTACGCGCTTGCGAATAAGCAAGACGGTGGTCAGATGTTTGACTCTGAAAGGCCTGTCGCGGCTGGCAGGCACTACAGCAGTCTTGATCAAGATCTTGATCTCTCGTCCGTTTCAGCTGCTCCTTGGTAAATTCCTCAAAGTCACTGTCACCAATAGACTTGATCCCGGTTCCAGGTTTCTGGATGAAGTTGACTCAAATTTTCCGGCGGGAGGGCTCGTCTATATCGCGGTATAGAAGGATGAGATCGAACCTAGATCTGAATGCAGGATCAATGGCGCTGAGGTGATTCGTGGTCAGGAATATCAGGCCTTGATAGTATTCTAGCCGACGAAGGAAGACTATGTAGATCAACTGGTTGTTCACGACCACGGCGATCATGATGCAGGGCGAACAAACATACTGAAAACGAGCTCGTTACGATCCAAGCTGTTAGAGCCCCTCGTCTCAAGGAAGACATCGACCTCGTCAAGCAGAAGGATCGCGTCCCACAGCTGACAGCACTCAAGGGCCTTCGAAAGACCGGCCTTGACTCTTTCGGGCGAGGTCTCAAGATCGCTGGCACTCGGAATGTATAGTGGTACGCGCGACTTTTCCTCCACTTGGGACGTCAACCACCGCGAGCGGACTCAGGGCAACACAACTTACTTGCTTCGGCTGTCAGGATTTTACCGACCCCTGGAGGACCACAGAGGAGGATCATAATTCCCTCGCCTTTGAACCTCGTGTGAGCCAAAGCGGTCCAACTGTACGGACCAAGTTACGGAGGTCTCACCTTTGTGGGCGATGAAATCGTCGAAACCCTGGCTATTGAGTCGAGGGCGATCCGCAAAAGCCATGATAGGTTCTTTCTCACCCTCTGGAAGGACAAGCTTGTTGTATGGTGTCTCGTCCCATTCGGTATCCTCAATCTCGTCCACATTCAATTCAACTGCAGGTCAGTGGATTGGCACATCGATAGGAGCTGGGAGGGGCAGAAATGATTAGTTGAGAGCGTGCAGACCCCAGAGATGTCCACTACACCATGGATGAGGAATTTGGAAGAACAGCACATGACTTATATCACCGACCCCGACATAGAGCGCAAATGGATTCATCTGGCTGATCTCGGCTTCGTCCAACTCCTCAGGCCTTGGATTCTCGTTAGGATCAAGAGTCCCTCGACGGAGATATGTTTGCGTGTGTCGACGAACATCAGGGGGAAGGAAATCTGCCTCAACAGTGCCGGCTAAGATGACGCACAATGGACAGCCCCTAGTTGCCGACTTTCGGAGTAGACCAACCGGCCAGTGGGGTACGTGAGGCCCATACAAGTGACGAGAAGAAATGTCTTCGCGTAGACTGGCATGAGGCGCGAAGAAAGATACAGGAATCTGGCTACACATATGACACAAAGTTGACATTTTCAGGCTTTGGAAGGAACTTCATGAGAGGTACATGTCGAAAGTATTCTAAGGAGACAGAGCTACGGTCCGATCCTTGCGAGGCACCATTAGGCAGCGGCTTCGCAGGAGGCACTAAGCAGGAGCCAGCTCCCGAAGTAAAAACGGCTTCTCAGCCGGCATGCTGACTATGACTCAGTGTCACATAAGGGCGTTCGCGACGGACGCGTCGGCAGACGCGACAAAAGCTTTATTCCAGCAACTTTCGTTAGCAAGTCTAGGGGACAACACACGCTAACTGCAAGGGTTTGAAGCTGAAAGACTATGACGCTGAGTCCCTGCTAGAACGCCTGGGGCTATCCGGGACATAGAATCTGATATAATCGGAACCGAAGACAAGGCGTCGGGCCATGCCGCGAAAGAGATCAGCAGGTGCTGGAGTGCGAACCAGTCCACCTGGACATGTAGACTTATCGCGGAAGGTCAGCCAACCGTATCAATCTCGCCCACGTTCAGTGACAACATCCCGGCCCTCAGCCCATGGCTCGAGAATTAGAGTCATGGACCCGGATTTCTTATGTCTGGAACGTTCAAAATCCGAGCCCGCAACTTCTAGGATTCGTTAGATTATGCTATGGCGCTCACGGGACTTATGTTCTTCACTACGCGACCCTCCTTTCTCTTCGAACTAACAATTGCTAGAAGAGGCGGTGTAGGTATGCGGCTCTGGGGAAGAATTAGCCACCTCTCTAGCAGAGGAGCCCTCGAGAGTCTTGTTCAGCTCCCGAGCGAGGGGCTGCTAAGGTGCCCAATCAGTCAGTCTGCTATATCTGGCAGACCTTACTCGGTAGAAACTGACCATTGCCCCACACGCATTTGTCCAAATGCCCAACACTTTAGTGGTCCATTCTGACATGCTGTGTGCAGTTCCAGGCAGACACAGTGACGGTCTGATGGTGTTGCATTAAGCATTGCGTGATTGGAGGTTCGTCTCCCTCTATCAGGCTTAGATCGAACTCATGGTCCGAGCACAACGGACAGACCCCACAGAAGGCTGTCGAGCCTCAGGCTGGCTGGCTGCGAGCGGAACTCTAGGGACTGCTATAAGCCTATCAATCACAGCTAGTTGCATGTACGCCAATCACCAGAGTCCACGTAAGGCCGCACACTTCCAGACAAACCGACGAGACGTCATCGCCGAGTTATGGCAGGCAATCAGCTCCCTTCGAACCTGTTCCGGCGCAATGCTTTCAACTTACATTCACGGATGATTTTGTATCCACCCCCGCTGAGATGTTCACCTAGCGTGGATTTGTAAGGAAGAGCGGCTGTCTTCCATTGGCGGCTCTAATTGCGTGTCGGGGATCACGAAGCACACCCCTGATTGTTATCATAGAATGCTGCGCGAGAATGTTCATTTTGTACTTCAACCGGGCGCCGTCAGCCTCCTTCATCAACAAATCAAATCTTCGTGGGGGAAGCGGGGTAGGTTGAGCAGATATATCAGAGATAGATTTAAGCATGGTCCCATCGTTGATACTAAAATCGTAAATACTTCTTTTCATTACTTCGTAATCTCTTCTGGTCTATAATCGAGCCTCGTACCCTCGTACTATGCCTGACACTACGACCACTCGGGCGGTTGGCGCGCCCGGATTCGCGCAACCCACTCAGAATTCCTTAAGCAAGGTTGCAAACGCATCAGGAGGGCAAGACCATTCTACAAACCCCCAACAACGCCCAGTCAGTCCTCGCAGCAGTAGAAGCCAACCCTCAAATACGGCAGGTGCGTCACGACCCAATTCGGGCTCCGAAGCGAGGCCGAATCAACGGAACAGAGGCACGAAAGTAGGTGACACCTAATCCCCTATCCATGATTAGTTATGGTAAATAGAATTAACTCAATCTATAGGGGCATGTCACTCCCAAAAGTGCATCGGAAAGCGACCCGATGGAAGGCCCATCGAACGCCGGACCACGTGCCAAGGGGAAGGCAACAGCTGGAAGCGTGAGTGGAGACTCTCTCCCTATTGGAACCAGGAGAATTTCAGATGATCTTGGACCGACCCTGCGGGAAATCCGAGAATCTCACCGGGAGACGAGAGATTCCTGTCGAGAGACAAGAGAATTGAGCCAGAAGACAAACGATATCGTCACAGCCCTCCAGGATGCATTCGATGGGCGTGTGACGAACTATAACACTCAAATGGAGGAGCAACGAACTCAGGACCAAAGGCGGATGGCGGCACTGACGACTCAAATGGAGGAGCTACAAAGGCGGATGGCGGCACTTGAGTCCCAAATATACCCGGGGGTGCGGGTGGCTGTATTTCGGACTGGCAGAGACTGTGTGAGATCCATGGAGAAGGCGGGAAAGATCATACGGATCAATGGCCAGGTTCACAAACAAAGGGCACGCTAGAGTGCCAAGCCTGGTGAATGTCTCCGGATAGTTCTCCACGAACTTTTGTATCCAGTTGTTTTCTAAGCAGCCTCTGAAAGAGGCAACAGGCCACTTTGCACAGAGACGATGCGGCCCGACCGCTTTTAATGATAATCTACGTTCGCCCAAAGCTCCACCTCAGACTCCGTTGATAGTCTCCTGAATTGTCATACAGTGATCATGATACGTGCAATCACTCCTCTGAGGTATATTTACAATAGGGCACAGGGGGTCATCGTATGGCTGGGAAACAACACTGATACATGGTTTGAATTCCTGCACAACTTTGCACATCTATCCATTGAGGAAGCGAGAACATTTATTCGAAAAGAGTCTCGGAAGCCGGACCTGGCCCCTTTTTGGAACATTACCAAACATGTTTTGGAGATGCCGTGGTGGGATCGTGCTGGAATCCTACGGCCGCTTTTGCGTGGCTGCAAAATCACTATTCAGTGTGGAAATGCTTTGGCAGATTGGAACGCATACTACTACCTTTCGCTAATGTCGCGAGAAGCCTCGATGGGCCTTGTATACGAATGAATTATGTGCTATTCTTCAAGGCTAATCCGTGGCCCTACGCTGCTCCTTCAAATTTCTTCATGAGATTGATTGCTCCGGAGACCTCTGCGCTGTTTGTCTTATCCCTGCAGCTCTGTCCTACCTGGGATGGTTTCACATGTGCCATATTCGGAGGCTTGGCCTCTGGACTTGCTCAAAGGCAGTGATCAAGAGAGACTGCCAAGATCGATGCCGTGATTGAAAACAAGCCCCTACCCCCTGGGACAAAACAACTTCAATTCAGAACATCCGACGAGGCGAGGAAGAAACGCGCAGCGAACAAAGCTGAGCGCAACAAGGAGGCCGAATCTAAGAAATAGAGAAATGGACTCAGACTGGCATGCTCATTGATGGGCCTTTCATGGATCGTAACTGACTGAGATAGTCGCTCCAGTCACGGCGTTTTTGCTCGACAAATTCCATAGTGTCAACTCTCCAGTATCTGGCCACAACATCCTGGAATATGCCGGCGTCCTCTTCAGAGTGAGCAAGCGCAAAAAGGGGTTGTATTTTGTTGATGAATAAATTGTACGCGATCCGCGGGATTCTCACTGCGGTCAAGTACCAGTGCTGGTTTCTCTGAAGAGAGTCTCTCATTGCTTGAGCATAGTCACGAGGGCGAGTTGGGAATATCTCCCCCTTATTGTCTTCTTCGAGGATCTGAAGGAATTCTTCACAAGCCCTCTCGAACTCCTGTTCGTTCTCTCTTGTCTCTTCTCCATCAAGATCATCGAGCTCGTGTCCAGAAAGCCAGAAGGGCGGATGTTGCATTTCCCTAGGCAAAACACAGCTCCACTCAATGTCCACAATACCTGTGATATTATATTTTTTGTCCACAAAGAAATTACTTTCGTGCAAATCCGTGAATTGAAAGACAGGCGGGTTTCGCTGTAATGGCATATTCCTAAATCTCGGGTATAGTGCCTGTAGAGCGACGATAGTAGCCATCTGACCTTCCAAGTCGAGTTTACTGCGGGCCGCATTTGGTTGATATATTAACCGCTGATTGTGGCAGTTTAGGAGATCAAGAAGGTACGAGTCGGTAGAGGAATAGCAGTAGTCTCGGGGGATTTGCGTCTGGATACCTTCATTTTCAAGTACAGCTAACCCCATTGTCAATGGTCGGTTGCTGAGACTCACTTCTCCAGACTCGTGAACGGTAAAGGAGCCGATCCTAGATAGCGGGCGCGACAGGTCGAGAAGTATGTCTCGCAAACTTCGGAAAAGTGTTCTCCGATCTTCTGCGGTGGGACGCTCTACCGCAGAGAGCATTCGCCCTCGCTCTTCCTCGAAGAACTCCATCAACAGATAGCCGCTCTTCAATGAGAAATGACTTTGACACGGAATGAATGGCCGGAAATATGGTTTTCGAAAGATCCATGACCAGTAATATTTCAGAGATGTTAACGCTCGCTGGTACCAGGGCGCGTGCTCCAGAGCTGAGAACTATCATCTGTGAGTCGATTAACAATCGAGAACAGTATTTACTCACATGTAGGCCGCCTGGGAGCCCAAATCCCCATAGATGTGGAATAGGAACACGAGGGTGATTCCGAGATAGGTGAGCAAATGAAGCTGCTTCACAACGGAGCTTTTCGTCCATCAGTGCAGTCGTGTGTAGACCACCCAGGCGGTGGGGGAAAGGGCACCTAATCAGGACCCGTTGCGCACGCCAGTTGCTAATGAAGACAGGGACACAGAGGTTAAACGTCCCTTTGTCCAGCCACTGGGATCTTTCTGCAACTCTGCACATCTGATGTGATCTCAAGTTCAGATGTTGAGTAACAATTGCTTCGATGGTAGGTATCTCATTTTCAAGATACTCTGAGAATTCTTTTCTCAACTGATCCCATTCCACATGTATCAGCATATTATTGTCTTCTTCCTCGAGCTCTTGCATCGGTTTTTCCCATTTGCATCCCTCTTCTGTCTCGTTTGTTTGATCGTCTGGCTGCGGCGGCATGTCGACGAGTTAACGCAAGCCAACACTGGCCAAAGGGCAGGTGTAGGGTGAAAATAATCGAAAGGTGGTCAAGCGCAGCAGCCTGAGTCATATGTACATTCTGAAGATCTCAGGGGTGGAATTATTGAGATTGTTGCTTCAGAAACAGTTGAACTGCGAAGTCATTGGGGCCTTAGTTAGGAAGGTGTAACGAGAGGATCAACAAACCTAATTTAGTGCCAAGGTCGCTTAACGGACATCAGCGGTAAGCTATCCAATTAGAAGTCAGATGGTGGTCTCGCGAAGCAGAACTCATCCAAAAGATGGCGAGAGCGTGGAAGAGGTTGGAATGTAAGCGAGAGCACGTCGGCGAAATGCGAAGCTGATATACCTCCAATGTTATTTTCGGTCTGACGACGAGGCGTGAAACAGGATCGAAGGGTGAGCGACTGGCTCACTCCCGTCGAATATGGTTCCCAAAATGGAAGGTCATGGGTGGAAATGACAAGTAAATACGCTTTGTTTAGACATCCCAGACTGCAAAGACAACCCTCACATCTCTCGTGATTGAATAGTTAACTGACAGCTTCGAAGTGATAAGAAAATTAGTTTTGCTTAACTTTATTTACAACTTCTAACGACGTAACGAACGGGAATGTCTCCAGACAGCGTTTTCGCGTAAAACTTGTGAAATGAGGGCTGTAGCTCAAATGCGAAATGTACGGGAGCTGTGATGGCACGGCACACGGAAGAAGAGAGTGTCCAGAATGTTTGGATTGCAAGTGATCCAAGACACCAAGCTGAAGATGAAGAGAGAGAGAGAGAGAGAGAGGTTGCACCGAAAGCCTACATTGACAAAGGCTGACGCTGATCGCTCAGAAAGCGTTCAAGTTTGATTTGGGAATTTTTTGTTTTGGCACTGATTGGGGGAGACTTCGACGAGAAATGGTATGAGTAGGCATTGATTACTATCCTGCACCAATTGATAGATCCTCTGTACTTTTCAAAGGCATTGCTTCGTTGCCTGTGGGCGTCCCTCAGAGGAATGCCGGCAACGGGCCGGTAGGGGACAAGAGGACTTTCACCGCCAAAAAGCATTTGTATGCACATCCGAACTGTGCAGTCAGCATCTTCGACTATGAAACCCCCCCAACACCGGAGTCGAGCCTTTCTTGCAGATCGTGAGCGAAAAGAAGAGACATAACTACATAATGACTCCTACCGGCGTTGGGTGCCGCTATTGGGTGTAAGTGCGCTCCGCGATAACTTCATATCACGGCTAGCACTGATACAGCAGATTGACCGTTTTGCAAGACTGGACGTAAGCATGGTTAGTTATAACCGTAAACGCCGTGCAATATATCACCTCCGTTATATAATTCAACTATTCAAATGGCCAGACTCCCATGAAACTCGATATAAAGGAAGGCGAATGGCTCTAGATGGCTTAGGTATTGTCAGAAACGCTCGGATCAAGAAAAGCGGCTATGATAAGATCCGTCTCGTCATCCTGATGTTTGCTGTACTAAATTAGTGTATGATCGTTTTATCTGACTACGTTGGGAGAGATTAAAGAAAGTAGGAAAGGAGGGAGGAGAGAATCAACTTCATCGTCGTACCTTGCGAACGTGAATTGTACCGATAGACCAGAGTTAGGTTCTCGAGTTCCAACTTCTCTTCTGGCGTTACTTCGAGTCTCGACACTAAGTCCGGACCAAAATATTTTCCCAGAACAGTTCCTATAAACTCGATCACCTATAGCTCAAAGTAGCGTGGAAAAAAGCCGGCAGTGGCCTGATCAAGTAGACATAATCCGCCCCATAGATCGATCATAAAGTTACGTGGCGCCAGGTCCATATGGTAAAGGTATAGGTTATCCTCGCGAATATGTGTTTTTCTTCAGAAGAAGGACAATCTTTCGTTTAGATAAGTCTCTAGCTCTTGGACGTGATGAAATGCAGTTCCGGAGCCACTCTCCGACCATAGAGAGTGGTGTGCTTCTCCCCTAGAGATAGGGCCCGGGAACTTGCTCGATATCGAGTTGATCGCGTTAACAGCCGCGACGATACGTATGAGCATTCTAGGTTGCTCCTAGCCCATCTGCTCATGTGTCACTCCCTCGATATACTCCATTACGAGGTATCCTATCTTCCAAAAAAGCGCATCTGGTCTCTCGAAGAAGTGATACCCCGTGGAGTGCGCAAAACGTCCCGATTGACCTGTTTGAACGCAATCTACTGCGCACTTACCTCTTGTAGCGTCACACCAAGTCCGAACTTCACAACAAAACCATCTGACACTCGTATAACTTTGCGACCAGTCGACTTATGGCTCAGCAGCGACAGCTAGAGGACTCTATATTGTTGACAGAGACGCACAATATCGTCGTCATTATAAGGTGAAGAATCCATAGGCAGAGATGGGTAAAAGCTATGGATTGAATGTCAGATCTGGGAATGCTGCAGGAGATGTTGGAAAAAGGTCCTGGCGCTAAGATACAACTAACTGACTCGGCGGCTGGATTAGGAAAGGTTTGCGGGTCTGTCACGGGTGGAAACTTTACCCACTCGACATCTTTCGCATAGCGCCCAATCTTGCGGCCCCACAACATGTTCTCAGCCAGAGTATGATACTCGCCGGTGGCCTCAAAGCCTAGGAAATCGCGGAGAGTATACCCGATAGCGTACGGGCCATCGAATTAGACATTCGATACCACATGGCAGGATTGCCCAAGCCATCACCACAATGTCCCTTGTCAGGAACTAGGAGGATACGTAAGGAGGCACACGCAACGCGTCAAAGACGTCCCGGCGGGACCATCCTCAGGACTCGAAGAGAGAGACGTAGAATCATCCCATGCGCCAAGGTCCGTGAGAAATTAAGCACCCGCACTGCGACACGCCGCGCCCTCGACACTCAGTTCTCCTTGAGGGACATGGAAATGGTATCGATGAAGGGCTAGAGTTCCCGGCGGTATCTTATTAGGTTCCTCTGTAAGAGGGCACCTGTTAACACCGTGATTAGTACCGGCAACTATGCAGACCTTCCATTTAAGATCGGTGTGTTCAGATTAAGGTGAACGTATCGGGCCACAGTAGTAGGTAAATATCCATACATCGCCGTCGCCCATATCTGCTGCTACGTTAGTTGCTCTGGCCTGGAGGAACTATCTTGCTCCCTGGGAAGGAGTTCAAGGGGCCATAGAATACGGAACTCCAAGCTGGCGATTGGTTTGCACCATACAGATGGTATTAGAACATTTCGTTTTGATGTATTTCCTCATTATATTTTGCCATACTTTAAGATCGCCACTTCTAGAGGGTGATTAATACAGCCTTGTTCGTCATTTTGAGTCGTTTAGTACCACTGTGGCAACCATTAGATTCCTAATTTTGCCCGGCGATTCCCTAGATCTAGTGAATCTCGAGAGGATGCCGAGGGAATATTCATTCCAAGATTCAAAGTTGACCCATTCGCGCTATCCTAATATGGTTGGAGGAGAAGTATGCTAATCATGAATCAGGGCGTAGATCTCTTCCGGTACCATTCCACCATTCTGGAGCAGCACCCCCTCCAGCTCAATGTAAAGAGCCGTGTTTTGTTCAAGGCTGCCAAGGGGGCCAGCATTGACGTCCAATCTTTGAGCTAAAACCTCACGGGCGACGAGACTGGAGTCCAAATACAACAGTTTCATTAAATCCACAATCGAGGAATGCCAGAGCAACTTCAAACGACGTCTGTCCGCACGCCCCCTCAGAATCGTGTGCAACTGCGATTTGGTAAGCTGTCTTCCTGCTTCCCCTAGTTTTAGTCACGCAGCTAACTTTGGGGCGTTTGGCGGTAGAATACCCACCATCCTGTCTGTCACTCGTACTTAAGATCGATTTTGTTTCCCAGTATCCATGGCTCGTCCAATCTCAGTGCTCAAAGATCTCGTATTAGGTGCCTGCATTTCCTCAACGATTCTTTCCAAGTTTGAGTTCAGCTCAGCCAGGTGCTTGGAGAAGTCTGACGCCAATAATGTGGCAACTTGCTTGAGCTTGTCATGACTGTCGAGCTGCTGATTGACCAAACTTCCCATCTTGGCGCCCAAGTCGTTCAAGGACTGCAAGACAGACGTGTTCTGACTGCTGAAAGCTGCATGGTTGGAATCAAGCTTCTCAGTCACGGCAGAAAAATTGTTCGAAATAGATATCCAGGCCTGTTCGTGTTGTTTGATCAACGATTCCTCGGATGCGAGCCTAATCGTGTGAGACCGCATGTGTTTCTATTACAGGATAGGAAAACTTACGAATGCAGATAGAGGAGATGACAGAAAGAGAGCGTAATACTCGAAGTATGGGTCACAATCACAGGCCGGACCTTCTTGAGCTCCGACGAGAAGAAAAGTGCCCAGGACAACTTGGACCACGTGCCCCGGGTGTACCCTTGCGGGATACTCTTACCAAGCGTAGGATCGTGTTGTGCCAACCTCTCGGTGAAGCTTCTCACAACCTTGAGGCAGAAATCCGCTTGTGCAGCTAGCGCCGTCGCCACTGTTGTGACTTCGTTGTTGGCCGCAGAAGTGTTACCGGGGATACTTCCCGCGCCCTGAACAATGTTTTGAACTGCGTCCAACTCTTTATTAACCTCTTGATACTCTGTCGCAGCCCCTCCGTGGTCTTTCAAGGCACCACAAATCGATTTGAAGGCACCGACGCCGGTGATGAAGTCTCCTGAGTGGGGTGATGCTAATTAGCTTTTGTCCCTTCTGGGCGGGAGCTTTCGTTCACGCTGCAAAGATGGATCGTACCTATCGAGAAACCAAATGGCACCAGCCTAGTGGCATACCAGATTTCCTGGGAGCTTGTAATTAATTCCGGGCAGAGCAAAAGGTCCACTGAAGAACTAATGAAGGGTAGGTGAAGGATTAGGCTGGGAGAGCATGTTTATAAGGCTGTGACTCGAGCCTTAGCAACTCCTGCAGCAAGCCTGAACGGGCACAAGGCATGCGCTGACAGATCAATTCTGTTCTTCTTGCACACATCTGGGCTACTGGCTGGCTACTAGCTATTACTGGCCTTCTTGGAAGCTTTTGGTGGGGGAATCAGCTGCCACCGCCACCAGTCATATTTTTGCATTCAGCTGCGAGTACTTAAGCCCGAGAGCGACGTTACAGCGACAGCCTTGCGCAATAGAGCAAACTTCGTTGTTTCCGATCTGCATTCCTCAGTTAGTCACCATTCAGACGGGTTTGAGAAAGGAAGCCGGGGCTTCTGCACCCGGTGCGTGACCCACTACGCCTCAAATACTTGTCGACGCGGCCAAATGATACCAAATACGACTCAAGAGCCCGCTCCCCGGAGATTTTCGAAGCCATGGCTCAGTCGACAGCATCTTCTTGGTGCCCAGATCTATTCACGTCTTCCGTGTATATTGGCGGCCGCGTTACACGTCTGCCTCTGAGGCAAAATAGTGAGGAAGTTTGAGAATATGAATACTCCAGGATCGAGCCTCAGATGCGTGGTGCATTATGCTTACCCCCTGTCGAGATCAGCAAGTTGAAAAGCACCGATCGATCTGCAAATACCTCCGTTCCTTACAAAGCAGGACCCTTCCGCCCACCAACCACATATAAGCGGCCGGGCCTTTTTCGGCGGTACAAGAGCCTTTGGAGAACCCTTCCTAGTTGCTGTGGATGGGCTTTGGGGTCGAATACATTGTGGGCAGCAGAGCAGCTGTGGCCTTCTGGTGGCGCCGAGGAAAGCCGGCCCGTTCCCTCATCTCCTCGGTCTTTTGATTGTGCTGTCATCCTCCAGTGATGATGTCCATCAAAAGTTGCATCTCATCTTCACCAGCTTCCAGATTCTCTTCATAGCTTTGACCAAGACTTGCGACTGGGAACTTGTGAAAGCAATGAGAAACAGGACACTCAATAACAGGTTTGTCGGACGGGTCAGGATCTCGAAGCGAATCGCCGTTGTGATTGCGTTGCGCGAGTATAAATAAGGACACCCTTTTTCGGGAATGCTGAGACTTACAGGTGACTAACAGTCTCTGGGATCGTGGCCATCATCGGCATCTATAGCTGCACGGCGAAATTGGAGAATGGCAGAGTCATCTTCACTCCAGTCTGTTGGACGCCGGTCAGCTTTGCCGCCCTGGCCGTGTGGATCTTGTCGTGGGCCTGGGTACGTTGGTGCTGGCTTCCTAACCCAACTCAACGCTCCATGGGGGCATTTGTCGCTACATTGATATTGCTATTATGTGTGTAACACCTGCTGCTGCACCGGCTTCGACTTATAGAAGTATGCCGTTGATCCATATCCAGCGGTGTAGTGAGGAAGGACGGCAGCAATGGACCCACCAGAGATCAGGCTCCGCGACAAGCACCTTCACGGAAGCATTTGAGGAAGACAGACGACATCTCCGGGCTGGTCACTGGCGGCGATGCCGCGATCCCTCGTGTTTGGAGGACGTGGTTACTCGCCGGCAGATCAAGCTCGACGCTCCTCGACTTGGAGAAGCTTGACTTAAAATGGGGTATGCGATTCACACGCGCTGTTGGCTAACACTTTCATACAAATACAGCATAGCTACATGCCAGACCTAAAATTAGCTTGAGAACGATTTTTCCCCTCTCCGGCTGCTCTACTGGTTGGCTTCATCCAACCCCAGCCTTTCTCAAAGCGGAAGCCTTCGTTTGCTGTTTCGGGGGCAGAACCCGCGGTGTACTTGATTTGAAGAGTAGCTGATGACCAGCATGTGACCGCCTGGCCTGGCCTGGCCTGGCCGCTTGCTTATGTTTATACGAGCTCGTATGCAACGTCCTGCAAGGCCACCTACGGGGCTGAAATATGTGCTGGCTAAACTCCCTAACCTGCACCTGTATTAGGGTAGCAAGTTCATGATGAAACATAATATTAAATACCCGCCAAATTCCTTCTGAAGCTTTTGTGGCTTTCCTGGGCTGTTATAGAGAGCAACCCACCAACCAAGTAACCAACCTGTGACAATAGCCCCCATTGATCCTGAATACCTCCGACAACGGCAATCCCGTGCCATTGTCCCCACGATGCGTCTCATCGCCCTCCTCACCATCGCCCTCACGACGGCAGGCTTTGTTGAAGCATCTTGCAAGACACGCAACGACTGCCCAGGTGACCAAGTCTGCTCTCGTACGTTTTTCTTTCTTCCTCTTCCTCCTCCTGCACCACCACACACCCTGTTTCATTGTGAACATCCTCTCTCGCACACAATTAACATGTGACCACTGGGGTCCAGAATGCCCGGCACAGGAATCCCTTGAGTTTGCCTGCGTCGAGCCCACGAGTTCAATCTGTGCCGGCAGGGGGAACTGTGAAGGCGGGGGCTCCTGCGATGTCTGTGGGAACCCAGGGGATTTCTCGAGACTGACCCCCTGCTCCGAGAATGAATTGTAACGGGAGAGAGAGAGAGAGAGAGAGAGAGAGAGTTTGGAACATAGGGAACCGAACTGTTGCCTGCCATATTTGCGGCAGCGGATGGGATTCTTCACAGGCTGGGCTATAGTAGTGGCAAGCAACACTATCCAGCACCCCGGAAAAAGCGGCCAAACAACGTCTCAGGGTCACGATGAAGGGGCTTGGTACATAATAGTACCCGTGAAAATACGCATGTGGCGAAAAGTAGAGGAAGATAACTCAGACTGGTGGTCAGCACCAGCAGGCTGTTCGGACGGTCCACTCTTCTCGATGGGTCCAGGTACATATGCCGCACACTCTTTATGTGGCCCAATATCCATTTGCAGGACACTGCATTGATGGCGATATTGCAATCCCCGTGCGTGATCCCACTAGCTCAGTGAAAGAATTTGCGAGGTTGCAGGTGGACATCCTGCTTGGTGAAGTTCGCGGAGCTGAAGGCGCTCCAGGACCAACATGCAATACCATCATCAACAGCATGTAGGTTGGGAATGTTTAGGTGGACTCCTCCTCACACTCTTTTCTTCCGGCCGCGTCTGGCTGCACGGCGGCGATGTGTCTTTTGTCTGGCATTGATACTGGTGGATGTGGTGGACTGCGGTCGGTTCAGGGAAGACAGCCTGTCATACTCTTGAAGGGTCCAGTCAAACATATTGTCATAAACGAAACCGTTGCGGCGAAAAAGACGGTCAAACAAACGCCGAAGGTACTTGTAATTTGGACGGTCCTGATTTCCCAATCCACGAACGTAGTTCATGTAGGTTGCAAATTCTGGGGGTAAACCATCGCAGAGCACATCCACAGAGGTTGTCTGCTTGCACTCCAGGACTAGCCGGTCTGCGTCCTCCTTGGGGCATTGCAAGTGTTCCCAGGGAAGGCTCCCGGACAGAAAGTACACGGCCATATAACCCAGTGACTCAAGGTCGTCACGTGGTGATTGAACTGCAATCAAGGATCTTTAGCCGTAGGATCAACAATGCAAGCAAGTACCAGAGACTCACCGCTTCTGAAATGAGCATTGATGCTGGCATAGTCGCGCGTGCCTACTAACTGAAGGATGGGGGGGTCTGTATCGCTGCGTGAGACGTCTTGATCGCTGGTAGCACGGTGAGGAGTGGCGAGTCCAAGATCTGTCATGAAGACAGTGTTGCCTTGTCTCCCAGTCCCCAGCAGGAAGTTGTCAGGTTTGATATCACGATGAAGATAGCCCGCTGTGTGAAGCGTCTGCACCCGGCAGAGAAGTTGATCCATCAGCATCAATGTGGTTTTCAGCGAAAGTCTCTTGTTACAGTATCGGAAGAGATCTTCGAGGCTGGGTCCCAGTAGCTGGAAGACTAAGACCTCATAGTCGTCACGGAACCCGTGCCAGTAGACTTCAGGCATGCCCGGTCGTCCACGGAGAGACTCATAGATGTCGGCTTCTTCCCCCAGGTGTGAATGCATCACTGAATTGTGTTCGAGCTTGATGGCCACCTCCTGACCCGTAGAGACGTTCCGTCCTGTGCAACCCGTTAATACCTTGCTAGTGAAAGGGCATAACCGACATACCAATGT
The DNA here is from genome assembly GCF_001651985.1 of Fonsecaea erecta. Taxonomy (NCBI): domain Eukaryota; kingdom Fungi; phylum Ascomycota; class Eurotiomycetes; order Chaetothyriales; family Herpotrichiellaceae; genus Fonsecaea; species Fonsecaea erecta. The sequence goes on along the minus strand of NW_017387245.1, from coordinate 3,793,502 downwards.
ACACTCTTCCAAAAGTGCCTGAGCCTAACGGTTGACAGATCTGGTAGCGTCCGCCTAGACGAATCTCAAGGACCCGTTGGACAAAGGGGTCTTCCATGATGTCGGTGAGGAAGCAGTCTGATGATCGTCTCCAGTCTCGTTGTGAAAGCCGTGAAGTCGTGTTTGATCGTGTTTGTTTGATGTGTTGACATGGAGTGACACAGAATTTCGGCTGACATTCCATCTGCAGTTGCTGGCATGCACCACCACCACCACCACCGCTGGAGCAACGAGGCACTTCGCAGGAATCCGGACCGTCTCATGCTGGAATGTTGCTTGCTACCGTCGGTGAGCTGCTCATGTCGACTTGCATCGCTTCGCTTTGCGGCCACCGCATGGACGCTCTCAGCCGTCCCGATTTCCATTTGTCCTAGCCAGCGGTGACATTTTCTTTCAGCATGGAGCCTGCTCTTCACCGCCCACGCCCAATCAGTGAATCAGACCGTAGGGGGTCGTCGGAGGTCCCATCTGCTGGGAAGAGACATAAAAGAACATCCTGTTCCGGCCGTCTGACTCCAGGCTTCTGGAACCGCTTGTCCTCAATCCGCCTGACGCGAAGAGCGCTGGACGAATTCGACCGCAGATTTTCAGTGCGAAAGAAGAGTTTGTTCAAGCGACCTACCAGCGTCAAACCACTCTCTGAACCTGGAACCCTCCGTCTAGAGCGCTTTTCAAGACACGGCGGCCCTGATTTGACCCATCTTCGAGGAGTACGTACCATCTATACGCATGCTGGTGTCTAAACTAATGGGTAATATAGTTTACCATCAAGGACGCACGAGACTACACCATGAGCCCATCCCGTGCAGGCAGAAAGCCGGAATCCATACCGGATGGAGGTGATGACCGCCGGAAGAGCAAATCTACCTACGACGCCAATTTTGAGCAAAACATGATTGATAGTGGAATCTACCCAGCAGGCTATCAGCACGATGACACACAGGAGCAGCTAGAACCGAAAAATATCGACGAAATACGAAGGACTCTGCGGGAACCCCGGGCTTCTCTCTGCGAATCACAGTTCTCTGTCCATGCTTTCCGGGATTTTCGTATACAGCTTGTAAGAGCGCGTGATGAAGCGAAAGCACGGGCTGAAATTCTGTCTGTCGTTGCCGGTGAGAAAGGAAAGGAGCATTATAACGCGTCAGATCGGCTATTCAACAACTTGGAACCCTTGGATAAACACCTACCAACTCCAAAACCGGACTTCTATGATGGTGCTCAACCTAGTTCTATCCTTCCTACTGTCCGGTACGAACTCAAAGACTATATCGTTCCATGCACCAACACGTCGCTACCAGCCGCACCTAACTTCTTCGTGGAGGCCAAGGGTCTTAGCGGCCGTCCTGATGTCGGGACGCGTCAGGCCTGCTACGATGGAGCGCTTGGGGCTCGAGTAATGTATTGCCTTCAAAACTACAAACTACCCGAGGCAAATTACGATGGCAACGCTTACAGCTTCTCGTGCACGTGGTACGATGGCTTCCTGAGATTGTACGCACACTATCCATCGCCGCCCACGACTCCTGATCAACCACAAAGATATCATATGACACGGTTGGCCGGATACGATATGACAAACGATGCCCATTCTTTCAGAGAAGGAGCAGCTGCCTTTCGCAATCTACGCGATCACGCCAAAACCGTCCGAGACAAGTTCATCAAGGAGGTAAATCAACGAGTGGCAACTGGTCATCAGGAGACTAGCCAGGCGAGTCCCGCTGGGTCCGTTTCAGAGCTCCAAGACCGATCTGAAGTTTCAGCAGACGACCCTCCCGCAGAGTAAGTAGACCACTGTCAAAACGTGCGAGACGAGACACTGTCTCTGCGGTGAGTGGTCGAAGGCGTGGCCAGCACACACACACACAAACAGAGAGAGAGAGAGAAAGAGAGAAAGAGAAAGAGGGAGAGAAAGAGAGGGAGAGAAAGAGAGGGAGAGAGAAAGAGTTCTGAATAATCACAGGAATGTTGAATTGGGGGATCTGGCTCCAAAAGAAAGATCGGAAAACAAACGATGACGGAGGACCTCCAGTTATTGTCTCAAGGTATTCTTCAGCTTTGGGGTTTGTTCGACAACGGTTGACGTGTAATACCATGGATGGTTCCTGTCCTGCCCCTAATGGCCTGATGGCACCGATCAATCTGCTCTAGCTTGTTGTCTCCGTCGTCGGCACAGGCGTTCTATACATCTGTGCTCCCTCCCCGCCTTTCTTTCGCGCGTTGGCATTTCATTTCTGTCGACAGTCTCCTCGTGATAAAGACGTGTGTGCATGTGTGTTTTCTGTATACCCGACCACGTCTCTACTCCCCCAGGGTCTTCAAACTCCCTATAGACCAACCTTCGTAGCGACTGATCCCCTCGGAGAAAGAAGACGATGCAGGCGGGGATGCAAAGCACCCCCCACATATACCATCATTAGCCTCTTTCCCCGTCCTGGAAGTTTTCCACTAGTCCGCGTGTCCGGCTTCTTGGAGCCTCAGCCTCGCCAGATCCGCCGGCGTGGTGGGCTCCCTGCCCAACAACCACTCCAAAACGCCCGGGTTGCCCAGCAAGCCCCGGCTGTTGTAGTAGAGCAACATGCGCTCCGGGGCGTCTCTGTACGTCTGGTCCACATCGTCGTCGTCGTCGTCGCTGGCGGCGGGGGAGCCCCAGGTCATCCGGACGAACGCATCGGCGGCCTGCTCCAGCGGAAGGCGCTTGATGTCGACGCGCCGGCCCAGCACGGCCACGACGGCGTCGGCGTACGCCGCGGTGGTCATCGGTCGGGTGCTCACGAGCTGGTACGTGGCGAAGAAATGGCGCGCGCGCTCGCGCACGACCTTGACGGCGACCTCGGCGTGGTCGCGCAGCGCGGTGAAGGACATGGGCACGGCCGGGTTGAACGGCGCCGTGAAGGTTACCGGGTCCTTCTGCTTCTGCTGCTGCTGGCTCAGCAGCTGGCCGAGGAAGTTGTCCATGAAGATGCTCGGCTGCAGCACCGTGTACGCCAATCCGGACTCGCCCAGGTACTCCTCGACCTGCCGCTTCTGGTCGTGGTGCAGCAACTTGCTGGCCTCCGGGTGCAGGGCGGAGCTGAAGATGAAGTGGACGGACGCTAAATACAAGTCCACTTCTCTTTTCCCCTCCTGCTCCGCCTCCTCCTCCTGCTCCTTTTGCTGCTGCTTCTGCCATCGTCGACGACGATGACGAGACTCGGCCACGACAGCGTCGACCATGTTCATGCCCATGGTGACCTCGTACGGGTGGAAGGGCGGGCCGACGTAGAAGACGGTGTCCGCGCCAGCCACGACCGCGGCGCACTCCCGGGCCACCTGGAGGTCGGCACGCACGACCTGGGCGGCGGGATACTGCTCGGCGAGCCGGGCGCGCGACGTCTCCGAGTGGACGACCAGGCGGAGTTTCGCGTGTGGGTCTGGTGACGATGAGGCGGAGGACCGTCCCTCATACAGCAGCGGGATGATCTGGCTGCACTGCCTGCCGCTGGCGCAGGTCAGGACAATGAGTCCCGACTCGGTGCCCGGGACTGGGCTGGTGTCCGTCACGGAGTCCATTTCTCCTTGCTGTTGTGTTGAGTGGGTGTATCGATTGGGAATAGTCGGCGAGATGGCGTGTCGTAGTCGTTAGAATGGGATGGTTCATTCAAGCCTTGGGGGACCTAATAGTTGATGTACCGAGCATAATTTCGCCACACCTGTGACGAGACGTTGTGTAGTAGAGACCAGACCAGATCAGGCGGACGGATGCATAATATTATATATTATATGGCTATCTTAGATGACACATGATAAGAACCACGTACATACTCGCATCGCTTCGGCGACCGACACGAGGTACATGTGTATGTCGATCTTGTGGATCATCAACGTCCCTCCCCCTGTAATGCATCTGTAAAATACCGTAAGTTAACCCTAAGTGCCTAGGCTCTAATAGGTGCCGTAGTGATAATACTGTAGACTCTATCTATTAGGGGGTGCGCCAGGGCGAGACGTGACTATAACTAAGCGAAAAACCCTCGGCACGTGATGCGACGAAGAAGAGCCAATCGGATGCGAATGCTCTTTCAGGCCAATCAGATCCGCGGCTTTTTCGACAAAGTTGCCTGCTATATAACTATTCTGTTTCGCTTCGAAACACTCCCAGTTCATCATGACGGGGGCGACCAGTTAACCTGTCCTTGGTCCATCCCTCAGCTCTAGCGGCGATCTCTATTAAGAGGCAGGAAAAAAAAAAGTGAACACGTGTAATCATATTTCGGTGGTGCTGCCGACGTCACTCAGCAACAAGCCCAAAAGAACACTAACTCACTCACTCGCTCGCTCACTACCTAGACCAACAGTGGGCGGTACATCTCGTATCATATCATATCTCAAAACAGCCATCCCACACAGAAAATCCCCGAAATCACCCAGCAGCAAAATATGCCATCGCTGGCCCCCTTGTCCTATATCATATATCCATCATGAGTACATCTCGTCGATTTCCGCCGTGTAGTCCGTCCCTAGTTGGTCGTATGTCTCCGGCTTCGTGGCAAAGATACTCGAGAGAGCGTCCCGGAGCTCGAAATCTTCCATGACCGCCCCAAATCCATAACAGCGGACTTTACTTCTGATGGACTCAATCATTCCCAAGACATCCTCCCTGGTCAGACTGGCGTAGTTGCGATGGCCCTTGAGTGATTGTAGAGCCATGATGGGAGTGACTTGGCCACTGGGGATGGCGCTGCCTTTGAGCGTCTGGCTCAGATTGAGTAAGTTGTTCAAAATCTGGACCGACTCTGCATCTGGCACTTTGTGTTCGTAGGTCGGCACCAAGCCGCCGTCTTCTGCAGGAACGCGCGCGATGTGGCTTGGGGGTGGGCAGGTCGCCATCAAGGCGTGCCCAGAAAATAGCGCCTCGTCTTCAGTGTTGGGGGAGTCCGCCGACCGCCGGACAAGATACTCCTCGTGATCACGACACGTCTGCTCCAGCCTGGAACCATGTGGTTAGTCTCAACAAGCGGAGATATGCATGACGGTAGGACCACTCACTTCAAGATGAAATCAATGCCCAACTGCGGTTCTCGCTCGAAAATGCCCGGCATGTCTGGTATGACACCTTCTTCCGTTTTAATTCCAAACTCCTGGACCTCCGGTCCGTGAGACGAACTGGCGTAGTGAGTTGTCCCTGGCGAGTGACCGGACACGCTCAAAGAGCCACCGTTGAGATATGCTTGAGGGGAATAGCCGCTTGTGACAGAACCAGGACCGGTTACGACCGTTCCATAACCTATCGATCTGGGTCCGACGGATGGCGCCGTGAGGGTGCTCACGGACGGAGGCGTCATCGAATTCTCCTCCCGCTTCGGTTTTAACGCCAGCATAGCTTTTCGGTTCTCGAGTTCGTTTTCGAATGCAATTCCCCGAGACGTGAGGACCTCTCTCAACGCCAAGTTCTCCCGTTGCTGGTTCTCAATCAATAGCTTTTGCTGCTGTATGGTACCGTCACGTGTTTCTTGCTCGAAGATGAAAACTTCGCGCAGACGTGCGAGTTCCATTTCCAGGGCCTTGATGTAATTCTCTTTGCGTTCCCGATGCGTTCTGATAGACCATCACCTTAGCAGATAGCTCACGGGGCATAAACGGACACCGCTTACCTCTGAGCCTGACGATTGAGCTCCTGTCGTCGTGTTTGTGCTGGTTTACTGTCTGGTTTCGGTCCTCTTCTCTTGGCGGGTTGCCCGTCTAGCTGTGGTCAGCTTTGAATCGGAACCTGTGATACCAGGGATGCTTACCTCTGGTAATCCTTTTCTGCATCCCGCCAAATCCCTTGAGAAAGCCCATGTTCACGGTGCCGCCGGGGGTTTTTGCATCGCTGGGAACTCCATTGTCTATTGTCGATCCCTAGTTAGCCACTGAACGGGCAGGATTCAACAAAACCAAGATTAGTCTTGTGCAATTGACTCGAGCGCCCCTTCACGACGTCTGCAAATTGACCAGCCGAGTTACTGCTGCAACAGCATATGAAGTTCAGAGTACTCGAGTAAAGTTCATCATCGACCACCCATAAACCTAGCAAGTAGAGAAAAAGCAGACTGCAGGGACTCACGGTAGGAAGGGCCAGGCGTGTAGTCTTGACCTGCCCAAGTCGACGGGTCCATGTCGGGAGATTGTTGCATGTTAGGACGGACCCAAGTCGGGATGCGCTGATATGATAACAAATAGGCCGGCTCCAACAACCCCGCCGCGACAATAAGGTCAGTCAATAAATTTGCAATCCGCGAGAGTGGAAAAAAACGGGGGTAAACTCCTGGACTCTGGGGTGCGATTCGGAATTGGGCGAAGCCGGTCAGAGTCAGTCGAGGAGGGGAGGCGCAGTTTCTTGTTTTCGGAAAGGCGACGCAATCGTTTACACCAGAAGGGAAAGTAAACGACAATGACGAGGAAATCGGGTTGGGGATCTGGCAGTTAGCATGTCGTGCTGAGACTAAAGATGAGACAAGGGTGGAATTGCGCCCTGAAAAGCCAGTGTGGACGCTGCAGGAACTGGATGGAGGGGTCGAGCGCGCGAGGCGATATTTTTATGGCGGGACAAGATTGCTGATCGTGGTAGGGATAATCTGTGTGACGGTTCGGTCGCAGGTTTGCTGGCGAGAGCGATCCGCAGGTCGACGACGGACCGACAGCAATCGTCGTTAATGATGGCAGAAAAGACGTGTTCGAAAGTTGTGAAAGGTGGAGTGAGAAAGACGTTGAAAGATGATGCTGAAGCGGCGTGATTGAGCAGGAGGCGGAACCGGGTTCGATGCGAAGCCAGCCCACTGAAATTCGAGACCGGGAAGCACAGAGGACAAAGGACCCTGAGTAGGGCGACTCGTCCGCTGCTTTAGAGGAGGGATGGCGCAGGGGACGTCGAGACTCGTGGTCTCTCGATGCGACAGCAGCCAATTGGCCAGTTGGCTGGCGGGATGGTGTAGCGTTGCGTGTAAGTATACCTAGGTTGGAGGGTCTATATCGCCGCACCTGGGGGGGCGGTGGGTGCCCTTGAAGCGGCGGATCCAGGCACGGAGGGCTGGCAGCAGTTCCCCTTGCAGGGGCTGCTGAGGGGTCTTTGGGGGATGGGAGGGCGATGGCTGTCGGAGGATGGTTAGATAGTGGGTTGGAGCGTTACACGATGGGGAGACGACGCAGGACGGACGCGAGCTGTGCAACCTGTGTTCACGATCGGATGCGCAGATGGCTTGATTAAGTAGCCAGGCAGGTCGTCGGTCAGTCGATGATCGATGAGGTTTGTGGAAGAGTGGAAGCAGAGGCAAAGTGCTTTTTCCTTATCCTGTTCGTCTTTTCTCTTTCTCTTTCTCCCTCTCTCTCTCTGTGTGTCAGCAGCCGAATCCGAATCCGGTGAGAAAAAGCCACAACTCTCTCGATCAGTCCATTTCTCAGGCACAGCCCCCAGTGACAGTTCCAAGTTGTTGTATACTGTCAGCACTTGAGCCTAGAGCCTTGGACAGAGCCCAGCAGCACCTGGTCATTCGTTCATCCGGGTGTTAGTAAGGCTACCCGGAGACCCACGGCGGATAGGCACCATTGCGTCAATGGTGCCCGCTAAATGATCCCCCAAGAGGCTAGTGACGCCTACGACAAGTCCCCGGGTACTCACTGAGGTCAGGTGCTTGTTGGCCCCCAGACGAGACCCTGGGATAATCACTTAGCCCAGAAGCCGCATCGGCATATAATAACAGAAATCAGGACAGACCTTGGGAGACATCTTTGACCATGAATGACTGACGGATCCGGTGGACTCTGGGCAGCTCCAATACTTGATCCCAGCAGCGGTGCCACGGCTCAATCTCCAGCCTTTGCACAGACGTCGACATCCCATATGTGGCATCTCGTGAATCAGAATGCACTTTCCAGCTGCCTGTTGCCTTCAACCACCCATTCAAAATCCCTGCGTCTCTCAGATTCTGTGTTCGCTTTCGACCCCTTTTCGCGCCGTGTCAATCTAGCACTTTGCTGCCAACTTCCTTGGACCGCGTTCTGTTGCACCAACTTTGTTGTGCAACATTTCCCACCTTTCATCCCCGTGCGGCACGGCCATCAAGGTCTGGTGCAAATAATTACCAGAAGTGGTTGTTCTGTGCCATCAAGCCATGCTCTGGAGGCTCTGGGTTCTTTGCGAGACTGCAGCCGAAATCAATGTGACATGTCGGCTTGGGTATCCGGGCATTGGACCGACCCCATCGCCGTATCTGAAATCAGCACTGCATGGCTCTCGGTAAGTGGAAGTTGTGAAAGAGCGGCACGGGTGATCTTCCATCATCTCAGAGTTGTTCGTTTGGATTTTTTCCTGCAACGTTGTCCAAAGCTTAGCACGCAGCATACAAGTACTTGGAGGTGCTCTCAGCCCCGTAGAGCGCATTGGGACTCAGTGTCAAGCGCAACTCTGCCGAGTTGATGCCATGGACTCAGATGCTCGTTGTTCTGTGACCGTAGTCCTTGAACGACAAGGACACGTTCCGAGAAGTCGCTCTCGGCGCTCTTAGCTCAGAGACACAGTGTACTCAATACCCCTTTCAACCGAAGCGTTTTCGAGCAGGAGCAATGGGGGTGGTGGAAAAGAAGTGAATTGAAGGGGAAATCGAAGCATCTCGGCAGCGAGCTGCTGATTGACGAACTGGGGACAGTACTCAACATAAACCCGTGATGTGCTAAATCGACTCAACTGCGACATAGGAAGGTCTCTAGGGGTAGGTATATAAATTGCCAACAGGAGGCATGCGGCTGACAAGGTGGTGGGACACTGATTCAGACACACATGGCATCCCATACTACACGCATCGCGCTTATCCATTGCCTACCAGATGATCGTCGTCATGGTCATGATTGGTGGATTGGCTTTGTCGGTCCGCAGTCTTGATCTGGGTGTAATAATTTGGAATTCCAACATACGCCCACGAAAGAAAACCCAACACGTTGCTGCACCAACAACTTCACTCGTTCACATTCCTTCCTCGAGGACCGTGGATCGGCGCTTTTCGTCAGTGACGCGGGACCCTACTATACGCTACCCTCGTCAGCAGTCGTTTGGCTTCCCTCACCTCTAACCCTCTTCCCACTGACCGAAAATGGGCAAAAGTCGAATGTTGTTCCTACAATGGAAACGGTTGACAACGAACTCCTAGTCCACATCAATGCCCCCAGCACCGCTCAAGATGACAGACGCTACGTCTCCATCGCACAACACGTTCTGGACTTCAGGTCGGCTGTGATCACTAGAGTATCTGGCGCCAGTCCGCCCTCGCTCCTCTCTCCTCCCCAGGGTGACGACGACCACGGAGCATTCATTGATACTAGGTTGGTGTTTAGCGTCTGCAGTTTTGGCAAGTGTGACTTTCGATCGGAAAATCCCAGCGCATATGCATTTGTCTCGCGACATTGCGTTTGTATTGCTACAGGAAAACTTACTGTGAGACAGGAGATCCTTCTCGCCTCAACCAGAACTGCCTCGTCCGAGTACTGCCCCCGAACTGACCTCAAGCGGCGACCCGCCCAGATTAGCTCGAACGAGGACGGGTCGCCGACGTGCCTTCTCTGAGACTTCTTCTATCAGCAACTCCTTTCCCGCCCGTGGCACGCAAGGTGTCGAGAATATATCTGCCACCGTGTCACAGCTTCCGCCTGGAGCAGCCCCGGCCGAACCTCTATTGGCTTCCACAAATAGCGAGCGAAGACGGAAGAAGCCACGGACAGAAATTGGGTATAGCGAGGCTGAGTGCGTCGATCGGTCTGCAGCCATAGCTTCTGACGGCGACGAGACAGATTCCACAGAGTCTGTGACGTCGTCTCAGCTAAGGGCCTATGGTCTATCGGGAGTGGCAACGCACAGGCCTGAACCAGCAGAAACTCGCTGTGTGATCGATCTGACAAGCCCAGTCGATGCTAGTCCTGATGCTCGTCAAGTGGAGGTGAACAGCTACCGATCTCCAGCCTCGCCAATTGCCAGTCGCGCCGAGCCTGCTCCTCCTCTCCAGCAGGTTGACCATCAGATACGACTCCTCCCTGTGGAAATCCGGCCCCCGTATCCTCTGGGGGGACGCTCGAAGTTTACGACGCATATCACCAAGACCTTGAAGAAGCTGGCCCACGGGGAGGCCTCCTTGCTCAAGCATTTCCGGCCGGCATTCGTTTGTCGAGACGTCCGAGTTCTTGAGCGGGGATATTGGCAATTTTGGATCCAAATCGCAGAGGAGAGCGTTGTGAGAGAATCAAGACAACATAAGCGGGCCACACTGAAGCTTCTAGGGTCTACTGCACGCAAGAAACGCAATGACTCTGTGATTGTGCTGGATCTCCAGAGCCCCAATCATGCTCTGTGGACCGAGGATGAATTCCTGCAGTTCTGGAAGAACATGACCTTGGTCATTGAATCAGGCAAGGTGGGATGGGCGACACGTATGACTAAGGAGTTGGAAGATGCCAGTCTCTGGAAGGTCAGAGCATTCACATGGGGGGAGATGCTCGGCCATATTTGGATGTTGTTTTTGGTTCTTTCGGATAGGCTGACGGGGAAAGTAGCGATGGAATGGATCTCTGGGGATGGTGCAGTGGTTGTGGGCATGTCAAATGGCAAACATCAGTCTGGGATGTGGACGAGAAAGGGGCCAGAAGGGGCACGAGGTGTCTGGGGGCTGGCTTGAGGCTGGTTTAATCAATGTATTTTTATGATTTACAGAATGGTAGTTTGTCATTACGACTCGTTCTCCTCATCAGCCAAGGCTGGTGCTTCGGCATACGAAGTAGGACCTCGTAGGTGTGGATAATATGGACGGTTGAACCTCATGGTCCGGTTCGGCGTTGGAAGGGCTAGAGCCGGCGAGGCGGGACAGTCGGACTGGGTGGGATGATGGGATGATTGGACGCAGCATCCAACATGCAACATGCAGCATGCAGCATGCAGCCATGTTTTTCCACCTGCAAACTGCGCTCGCGGAAACCCACGACAAGAAAATCGCATGTGAAAGATTCCTGTGGCCTCGTCCATTGTCCATTGCGTTGCTCTCCTCTGTTGACTTGCTTCAGACATTGCGAAAAGTCTATCGTACACACTGTCTTTGTCTTCACCTCGTCTCGCTCGCTTCACCCTCATGACTACCGCCTCTTGCCGCACCCGCCCGTTCTGCAGCCCCGAGTCAACGCTTCCCAACAGATCGTCCAACGGTTTCTGAGGCCTGACTTCACCGTTACCGACGACCTCTCTCCTCGAGTCCATGCAGTCTCCCGTTTGACGGCTGTTGTCTCCTCCGACGACTAACTCGTCTCTCTGCACCGCGCCTCTCTTTGTCGTCATACTCTCACCGCCGCGTCAACTTCCCGCCACATTCAGCGACCGACTCACCGGACGACCCGCACCTCTCTCGTCCTACATCGTCTCCCAGAAGTCCAACCACTGGTTGTATCTGACACATCTAGGCTGCCCTGGCGCAGCCTAGGAGAAGAGGTGGAGGGGTTGCGTGATTGATGTTGGCAACTCAAAGAATGTCGTCCCATGGCGGACAACACCAGAACTTCCCGTTCGGCTGTACGGCCTACACCTCTCCTATCTCTCCCTACCCTTACTTCTTTCCTTATGGAGATGCATTTACTTACGTCTATTCGCCAGACCAACCTGAAAACCTTCATGGCATTGGTTTACCGGAGTTTATGACGCCGGGTCCCCCTCCGGGCCAGCCTTTGCTTAATGCGCATGAGAATCAAGACCTGGACAACTTCTTTCAGGGCTTTGATCAAAATGCCGCGGCCAATAAAGCACTGACGCATCCTCAGTTCCATCCCCGCACCGACCATGACCAGCTCTTTGATATGCCCCCAATGTTCGTGGGTTCTGATACTGCGCTGGCGCAGCGGTCCATCCTCGACCAGCATCAGCTAACAGGAGCTGGATTCCCCTATGGCGATGGCTTTCTGGGACATGACATGAACACGGTCTCACAGGCGACTCCACTGGTCAGCGGAATGCATGGGGTCTCGTACGCTGACGCAAATTTCCCAAATCCTCTCATTGCTCAACTGCAATCCGCCAACTCGATGCAACCGGCCTATACTCAAGGTTGGCAACAACCCTATCCGCCCCAGACTGCAATCAGAATGCCTCCAACAGGTCGCCTGGGGGTGGACTTTGGCACGGATTCTCGGTTTCAACCGACTGGCTATGCAGCTCCTCACAATCCCCTGGATCCTGACCTGCCTCAGGGACTACAGATAACGAACCCTCTCAGCGAATGGTTGGAACCGGCAAGTGGAAGCACAACTCAACCGAACACGCAGCCAAATACCCAGCCGTCAAGTCCCACGTGGTCAAAAAAGAGAAACTTTGATGATTTCGCGAGAGATCAACTGCCTCGCAATGGGGTGATGGCCTCGGCCCGGCAAGCGGACATGGCTCAACCGTCTCCATCTCAGCCCAACCCTCGCAGGAAGCGCTCTGTTGTCAAACCCGAAAAAGCGATATCAGCATCTCAGCCGCCAACACCGCGGTCCAACAGCAAATCGCACACTCCACTCATCCCTGACAACCCGGCGATAGGCGAGCAAGGGCTAGATTCCGAGGAAGAAGTGGAAAGAGAGGATGAGGATGACGCCACACAACAACCCAAGTCACCCTCTCCGGCACCCTGGCCGTCCTCGAAAGCTCGCCCTCCTCGAAATACAAAGGGTCCCTCACCCAAAAATCCTCGTAAAAACAAGGCCCATACAACCCCATCTGCAGCCGCCAAAGCCAGATCAAAGATGATCTATCGTCCTGGTACTGCCAACCCCCGCGTCCCTTTAAGCGTCGAGCAGAAGAAAGCCAATCACACTAACTCAGAGCAACGACGTCGGGATGCAACAGCCCGTGCATACGCTGAACTGTACGACTTGGTGCCAGAACTTGAAGAAATGGGCAAGCAGAGTACCATGAAAAAGCTCGAGGTTGTCGTAGCCAAAGTCCAGCGTGTGAAACAAAAGGTTGAGGAGTTAAGAGCAAAGGTCGGAACCGGTGGTCCAAGTGGAGGACAAGGAGTGCTCTTGTACAGTGACGTTCCCGGCTGGCGCCAATGATCGATCAGGGGAATGAACGCACTCCCAATGGATCAGTACACTTATTCCCGTGCACCTTCACCATCTAATGAATAACTTGACCCTGCCGGACGTCCAACATTCGAACACCGGCAACTGGATCACCCAACTTATCGACCACAGGGAAATGAACGAAGTGACGACCGCTTAACGATATCCTTTCCAACTTGTGCAAATTTCTTTGACTTACATTCTCTCTCATTGTCCACTTCTTCAACGATACCCACTTAAGATTATCCAAGCTTTTGATGACGGGAACGGCGCGTTGGGGGAAAAGAAAAAATGGAGCGGATCGCCCAAAGGGCGGATTTTGAATACTAAATGCCTTATCAGTTTTGAAAGAGAACAAAAAAGAACAGAAAAAAAAGAAACCTCCTTGCTCCGTCGGAACATGCGCGGAAAGCCCCGAGACATCCCTTTCGACTCAACACCTGCGGGAAGGAAGGTCGGAGAGTGTGTTCAGAGGGGCGGTTTTAATCCCAATAATAGTGTCCGCACCCATTCTCCAAGGACAGAAGACAGCAATGAATGAGAGTGGATATGGACGGCCTCAGGCGAAATTGGATATGTCAAGTAGAGTTGACGACGCCGGCCACACGGTGCGAGACAGAAACGGATTGCTGTTTTCTCTTTCGCAAAATCGCTCGAAGAGCTGGCGACTGGCAACGGGATACATGACCAATTTTGCCTGCTTTTGAAAATTCTTGGAGAGACAAGACAAGACAAGACATGCTAACTAATACCCGTACAAACGATGCAAATGCTGAGGAGTCATTAGATATGGTACCGTTTTTCATCTCGAAAAAAGGCTTCATTCATTCTTCTGCTCGGTCGTAGCGAGTTTGGACGGTTGACTTTCTTTTTCGCCGCCCTTTGTTCCTTTCTATCTGCAGTTTTGTCGTCCGTCGGTCTCTGTTTCATCCCCCTGAGCTCAGCAGGAAAGCTGGATCCTGACACAGCGCCCCGCCGGCGGTCGGCTTCTTGATGAACCGGCAGCTCATTTGTTCCCTGTCCCGTCCCCATCTGTGTGCGTGCAACTCTGTTCTCTCAGGAGTAAGTATTCCTCCCGTCGTTCATCCCCAGTCCCGCCCGAGGCTGTCCCTTCTGGACTGCGGAATGAGAGATTGATTGGAATGAATGAATGCATCCATCACACGTCCCAGTGCAGTTTCTGGCATCTCTCACGGAGTAGCTTTGCGAGCATTCCCGCATCGCCGCCTCGTGCGGTGTCCACGGCCAGCACGTCCGCTATCTCTACGGCTCTCTTGGCCCAGAACTGCGGGGAGGTAACGGCGGCGGCAGCGGCAGCGGCAGCAGTGGTGACTTCTTTGCTTGGTTTCTGATGCTTGTCCCCTTTATCTTGTGTGCCGCTATCGGCCGTTGTGGATTCTGAGTTCGACGCATATAGATCGATAGCGAGATTGAAGAGCGTCGCCGCGAGCCACTCGAGTTCTTCGGTCGGGTAATCTTGACCGGGAGCGGACCGCGCTAAATTCAGGGCATGTTTCGTGATCCTTGCCACGGTGCCCAGGCCTTTCTCTTCTCTCGCGCTGTCTTTCTCGGGTGATTCGTGGGATCGCGACTCCCGCCAGTCGAGAACAATCTGGACCACGCACCTCACCCATCTTGCGGCTCGACTGTTGTCGTAGTTCGGGTGGTTTCGCAACCCGGATATCAGTTTGGCGATCAAGTTCGTGGTTGTCGAGATGGGCAGCACCGACCTGGTCGGATCCTGCTCAGGAAGAGGAGCATCAGAGGCCGTTGTGGAGGCAGACAAAATCATGTCAGCAAAGATCGAATACGTCTTCTGAGGCGGGTTGAGTTGCACCATCTGGTCGACCATTTGAGCAAGGGAGAGTTCGTCTTGTAACGGAGCTTGATCAGGGACATCGGCGGTCCTTGTGCGCGCCAGGAAGAGGACTGCTTCGAAGGCTAACGGGGCTAGGACGATAACTTTCTGCGTGATGGCATCGAGAACTTCCTGCTTGACCAGGGCGCTATTGGGACTCTCTCGTAATGCATCCCCGTGGCTCTGAATTTCTGAGAACTTGGCGAATACAATTCTGTACAAAGCAGACCTGATTTCCGTCTGCGAAGATGGTGGAGCCTTGCCGGAATACGCAGTCTTCGGAATGTTTTCAGTCGGATACGCGGTAGCGGCGGCCCTGGCCTCGACCGTGTATAAGATTGCTTGAATGTACTTTGCCTCGGCGTCATGAATGTGCTTCTCATCTTGAACCTGGATTGGGGCTTGGGCAGGAAAGTGCACCTAGGCAGGTCATCAGTCGCAGGAGGCGAAAGAGAACGGGCAGTTTGTGCTTACTTGGCAAGAATAGTGTAGAAGGTCGATGACATATTTCGCCGGCCATGTCTGGAGGTATTGCACAGCAGTGTTGTAGCTGGCCTTCTCCAGCCACCTGCATTCTTGTAGTTGATATTCCAAAGTCGCTCTTTTACTATGCTGTTGTTTTTGTGTGAATAAAGCAGCTGATTTTAAGTCAGCTGAGGAAGCTATGAGCTTTTGGGGTCTCGCACCGGACTTGAAGATGCTACATAGCCGAGACAGGATCTCTTCGTCAAGATCGTCAGCTTCGGAAACTGCTAGAAGGAGAAGGCGAGCTGTACATCTCCTCAAATTAACAACAACTCAATATCTTGTTCCGTCCTGTCCTACCTTAGAAGGGCAAATGCATCAATTTCTGCTGGCAGATTGTCTTTGTATTTGTCCAGAATACGCTGGAGTAGTTGCGCGCCCTGAAACTTGCTACCGAATTGCGTTGCTTCTGAAACAGCGGCAAACAATAGTTTGTTCCGGTCATCGTGGATGGTGGCAAGGGAGGCCAGTGTCGATCTCGCTGTCCGGATGTTACTCTCACATATCACGCGGCCAGGGGGAGCCGGCTTTACCGTCAGCTTCATCCCCTCGCCGCAGCGCGAGGCAGTATCGCAGATATCGCGAAAGTGGATGTTGTTTTCTCGCAGGAGACATCTTCTCGAGGGTTGAATGAGCAGCGTCGAGGTCGCAGAGGTCGATTTGACATTTGATTATCTTCCTGAGACGAGACACCCAGTGAGCGAGAGGATAGGATAGACACGACAAATTCACACCTCTCAATTTTTCCAACGTTGTTGTCTCCGGCATTGCTAAACAATTGATGTAATGCCACCTGGCACCATTTGGTCGCAATCTCCTTCGACCCTTGCTCGAAGGTATGTTCGATTCGTTTCCACAATAGCTGTATTATCAGCAGGACTCTCCGGAGACGGCGATAACAGAACCTACAATCAGTGCGCCATGGGTCGCCTCTGCACTGAGGGCTCTGTTCCAAGCTTTGTATATCTTGTCAAAAGCTCCTTCGAGGGACAATAAGTCGACATCGGTATGTTCATTGCTTTCCGCAGTCATTAGCCAGATCAATGTAATGATGGCGTTTTCAGTCCATGTATGCTCGTCACCTGGAGCGAGTCTGAGGACGATGTATGATTCCAAGACTCGGATGGTGTTTGAGGTGCTATTTTCGGTCAGTTTGATTCATACATTGCTTGCTACTCGCACCTCAGGATTTTCAGATGATGCACATAGTGCATGATTCTGATGGCCATGAGAAAGGCGCATTTTACCCATCAAATGCTAACTTACAACTTATGATTTGGGTGAATTAAATGAGCAGATCGCACAACATTCAGTAAATCTTCGAAAAATCAGGGACAGTCACTGACGACTTCATGGGGAAAACGGTCTTACCAGCGGTGAATGCGTCCGGATTCGTAGATGGATCTTTTGTAGATACCTCTAATTGGAGGAGGACGACAGGAAGCCTGTGACCGAATTCCTAGAACTTTCAAAATCTTATTCCGGCCACTGCTGGGGTCAAGATAGTTACCTCGCGAAGTCCCTGGAGGAGCTGGAAGGCCTCCTGCCCGGCCTGCGGCTCCTCAATCGCTAGAAGAGCTCGGACTGCTGAACGTGTGAGTGTTGGCGGCAGCGGAGATGAAAAGGTTTCCCACCGCAAGTATGTACAAGGGTAAGTTTTAGATCAATAATGTCGACATCCTCAATCTGGGGTCTATACTCGGTCGCGAGCTGGCAACCTCTTTTGAGCCATTTCACGGCGAGAGCGTGATGTTTCTGGTTGAATTGATCATTGCCAATCTCGTAGCATAGGTCGAGGAGTTCTCCGATCCGAACAGGACATAACTGGGGTTTAAATGCCTCCAGCTGATTGTAGAAGTGCTCGGCTAGGTCTGGTCGTCCTCGCTTCCATGCCTGTTTCTTTAGTCGAAGCACGCCAAACTCTTCGGGGTACAGACCAATGTAATACGCATCAACAAGTATTGTGTATTCAAACTTCCCGTGATTCCTTCGATATCGAGCTCTTCCCCGCCGGGACTCTTAGGCGGAGGCTCTACTTTTGACGCCAACTGTTCAATGACCTTGGTGGCGATGTCAACCAAGCCAACATCTGACGAAAAGATAAAAGTTAGGCGACCGGGTGTTCCAACGACGCTGGGAGACCTACCAAGACAGGTTCTGCTGGCCCTCAACCCATTCTTAAACAATCGACGTTGGCCTGTGGTTGAGTAAGTCAAATTCTGCATCTAGGACAGATGTGCGCACTCTTCCACTTCGAACTCGCTGAACTTTCAAGGAGGAGATATGCGAATGCCCGGACTGAGTATATGTTAAATAGAGGCGTCTTTGAAGGTGGGGAAAGATACCCTTAGCTAGGTTGGCGAGCAGCTGCGGGCTTTTATCGCTTCCACTCAGTTTACAACATGTGTTCCACAGTACGACACCCTTGCGGTCGAATGCCACCCGCTGATCTGGAGCGAGATCCTTACGGGGGAGGGGAAGAGCATTCAAGTATATTGACAGGTCAGGAAAGTCTTCGGCCGACACGCTCACTTCGTTGCCGAGGACGGATTCAAGGTGAGAGGAGAATTCTGATTGACAGTTAGTTGATGTGGTAGCCAAAACAACGGCGGGTATACCAAGAATGGATCTAGCCGCACTCGCTTGCTCCTTTGGTGACATTTGAGAGATTCCGAGCTGCACGCAAGAAGTAGAGAGCCAACAGTCTGTGGAAGGTCTATGGTCAGGAAAGTGAAGGGCGTGGTTGACACGTGACTTCGTTAACCGCAGCCGTCGCAGGGTCACTGAGCACGCAAATTGAAACATCATGACATTGGCATCATCAATGGCTGCTATACACTAAACTCCGGGGTCCTGTACTTCAACGTTTTCCAGAACTCATGGGCAAGAAATTCCCCACAATCAGCGAGGGTCTGTGGAAGAGCGGAATAATCAGTGAGAGGCAAAAGCCAGAAGACTGTGAGACTTACATATTGTAATTATCTCTCCGGATGGTAAAGGAGAAACAGCAGTGGATGTCCACAACATCACCGCCTTCAGCTGGACTGCGCAGGGTGCAGCTGGTGAGCATAGCCTTTTGCTGTTGGTCGAAGCAAATAGCACAGAACTTCTCCCAGTAGCTGACCAGCTGGTCTTCGACGATGATCTCATGTATGGCAAGCTTTCCCTGTGCCCACCCGTTAGTTCGTAGGCTCGACTGCTAGTGAAATCGTTACTCACATCACGAAGCGATTCAATGGGTACCTGAATCAGTTCCGCCATTTCCTTGTTCCCTCTGAAGATTTCACCCGTCCTTCTCCAGCAGCAGGCTGGAATAGCCATGCTGGCAAATATCCTATCATACTCCATTAAACTCCGCTCGAACCACATCTCGACCAGTACCAGCTCAATATCAGTCAAGCTCTGCATTCGCTCTCTAAATTTCGGCCGGAACTGGTCCAACTGCATCAAGATCTTGTGCCGAGAATGTGGCTTCATGTGCTTTTCCATGTACTTGTTGAGCCTGGCATATCCATTTACGTAATTGAACGGCCGTAACATTCCGGCGTCATATTTGGCTTTGAGTAGCTTTTGCATGCGCTCCTCCGGGGGCTCAGCACCGGTCGGATCTGCCGCCATCATGTAGTATTTCTCTCGGGCTTTGTCCGAAACCGGCTTGACACTAGATGGTCTCGATATCAAGGCCGCCTGAGCTGCGTTGTTCTGGGTTGTTGCTTGGGAGTGGTTGATGTGCTCCGGCGGAAGAAGGGTTTCAACCGCTCCGGTCGGGAAGGAGGAAGCCGCCATCGAATTCATGAACGAGGGGTCGTTGAACGGCCCCTGGAATTCTTCGGTGGAATACATTCCTGTCTCTTCAAAGAGGCTGTTGCTGAGGAAGTCGTTCAACAAGTTGAATTCATCGGTGACTTCGTTGGCGTTGAACATGTAGTTCGGATGGAAGGCCTGCATGTCATGAAAGCGATTTTGGACTCCGGCCCATGGATCATTATAACCGAAGTCTGCACGTCATTAGGGACAACAGCTTTCCCCCAAAAAGATTGAGACACACTTACGAGGGTGAGCACTCCCATTGATGCCAGCACTTGGTGCAGCCGTACTCGAATTGGAGACGGCCATGTTGTCATTTGTGGAGGGTCTCAGTCCAATATTGTCGTCTTGCAGTAGGTTAGGAGTTGAGTCGTCCATCAAAGCGGGACCTGGCAAGCTGGGAGCCGTGGAAAAATCATCCCGAGGGGGAGACTGCTCGTCCGGGCCACCAGTGTCTGAATCGGTCTTGGACTTTTTGTGATAGCCATGTCCTTCTCTTGGTTCGTCATGACACAGGTGGCCGATGTTTCTCTTGATGCAGCGTTTACAAGGTCGATCCTGAGACACGGTCCCCCAATGGGAGGGTTGCGTTAGCCAGACAGGACTTGAGTGGACGGTATCGAGCTCGACACCAAGTGTCAGGGAGTCGTACAGAATCGCAAGTCATATGCTGTGTATCCCACCAAAAACAAGCAGTCAGCCCATACTGTGTCTCGCCATGTCTTCGAATCTCGGTACTTCCGCGCGACAGAGGTCAGAGGAGCTTACCGAACGTCGACAATAAACGCACGCTGAAGAAAGATGTCAGCGCGGGTCATGCTCAAGACTCGTTGGAACATGTACGCACCATGGTTCACCTTGCGCTTCTTCTTTGGCTGGTCTGTGGATGGAGAGGTCTGGTTCAACTTGCGGGGCGCAGTTGGAGAGGTCGCCTCGTTCAGACTGTTGTTTGGCAGCGAACTTCGGCCGTCGAAGGACTTGTTCATGCCATTGCCTGCACGGTCAGGCTCATCTGCGAGATCTGACATTTGCCGACAAGTTGCAAATCGGACGGCGGCGTAAGGATCCAACAAAGAGAGCGTGGGCAAAGCTGCGTGCGACCTGATCGCATGGGCTCATGGTCTGCAGGGAGCGGCGCAGAATACCTGTACGGGAGATTGAGCAGCGGCACGACGCACAAAAAGAGGGAAAATAGAGAGAGGGGATGAGTGACGAGTGTGTGATCCTGACGCAGAAGAAAGGTGAGCCTCGGAGCACAGCTCGCCAGGTATCTCGTGCACCAAGGCCGGTGCCGGAAGGCTGGGTCTTGGAGTTCGAATCCGTGGGAGGCGACGGCGAGGCGGAAACCCCGCAATCGCTTTGACTGAGCCCAACTTGTTTGCAGAATTTTGGAACAGGCTCCACGGACCACGGCTGAGTGGAGTTCGGCTTCCTGCAGCCACGGATTGAGCTTTGTTAGCCTGAGCCAGACGCACGGCTCCAGAATGGGAAACTCTGGACGGAGGACGCAGCATGCAGGACATTATTTTGATTGGTATTTTGGAATGCTTATTGATAGGGACAACATTATTGCACGTCTCCCACAGTGAAGTGTGCTGATAGTAAGTCCTCGAACATATTTTTACAGATGGTCTCTCATCTCCTGCCCTGCACCTCCGTGGAAGCATAAAGATACCGCACCACCCACCGACTCAAGCCTCGAAAGGAGCAGTGCGCAGATCCCAAAGGTCTTTAGAACGGGGTTATCCCGAAAATGGACCGTCAATGCCACTGACCGCTGGAAAACAACAAAGACGAGCCGGCTAAATGTTGACGCTGGGGCGCATCCTCTTTCTGCCTTTCGTTCCTCCTGGGGTGCTTTCCTCCTCTCGCTCTTTGGCTCTCTTCTCTCGCTGATCTAGCACCAAACTCAGGACGTCAAAGCCAAATTGCGGGTACTCTAGGCACATCTTTTTGAATTCGTCCTCGGCTTCGTGGCGCAAGATGTGTGATCGGGTGGCCCAGAAGGCGGCAACGGGTCTGCGAATCGTGACATCGTCTGCTGGCGTATTGCCATAGACAAATCGTGCGTATGCAATCTCACCGACAGCGGTTGAGTTGATGCGATGGATCTTGGAATGCGCCAGCGTCTTGAGGTCAGGCAATCCAAGTTTCTGGGCCAACGTGTAGACGCGAGCATGTTTGAGGAGCTGTGCGCCGGTGTTGTCAATGGCGGGCACTGAAGGATCCAATTCCAGCCCCTCCGGCGAGTCTGCAAGGCGTCGAGGGAAGTATTCACCGGTGTATTGGTATTGAAGGAAACACCCCACTGCATCTAAAGACTCGTCGGGCAGATCAATCGTGAGTGCGTCGTCGTCAAGGACCGAGAGTATCTCGCTGAAGTAGGGGGATTTTTCGAGGATGGCCTTGTGGGCAGTCAATGTGGTTGCGTCATCGCCGGCGCCCACGATCAGCTGGACGATGGGGGACTTGAGGTATTCGAGAAACAGAGTCTGCGGATTGGAGGGATTGCCGTTGGCCACCACGGTGTCATTGCCTCCTTCCTCTGCACCTTCCGCCTGATCAACTTCCGTCTCTTGTATCTCCTCCATAGTCCCCATCTCGACATCTAATTCACCGGGCTCGGGCGCTTGCCCGCTTTCCTCGTGGTCAGCCAGGCTTTTTGCGACGGAAGGAGAGGGGGATATCTAGTTCTCGTGCAGACAGCTTGTTTAGAACGTCAGTTCGAAAAGGTCGATGATAGAGCAGGTACAGTACACAATGATGTTAAATAAGGAGCGAATGACTAAAAAATGAGCAGCGAACGGGGGAAAAGACGTCGAAGAGGGTAAAACATGTAGAGCATGAGAAGGTTGGGACTGTTGGAGTCGCAGCTGCGGAGCGTTGGTAGGGAATGCCGGTGGCTGGACAGATACCCTCTCTCACTGGTGTCACTGTTTTGCCAGACTTTGTTGTCTTCATTTGCACGTATCTTGGTCTCTAGGATTCTCATGCTTTTATCGATACTGCACAAACTAGCCTGGACCTTTTCAAGCTGTCGTCAGGCGGCAGAAGAGGTTCACGGCAACAGATTAGTACAAATCACGTGCTCTGTACCTTCCGACTTCGGCCCTTTGCGAAAGGGGACGTTCTTTGTCGATAGCATAGTAGACCAAGCACCGTGCAAATTGGTTGGACGGCAGAGGACATTGAGTATCTCGGTGAAAGATATTCTAAGTGACAGGAGAGAGAACTATGGGTACCTTGTACTCGGTCCGGAGTAGAGGGATGTCACGTGCGTGTTGTGTGGAGGGTTCCCGTGGTTCACGTCGAGACATCTTGCTGCATGTGGGAAAGATGTACCTGTTTGCTCAATAAGGAAGGGTTGCAATCTGAGTAGAAGAAGTCAGGGGCTTCACGTGGTTGATAAGGATCGTCCAAGACATGCTCTACATGGCATTGATTGGCGGGGCAAGAGAAATGCGGGGAGCCACAAAGGTCGAGAACTACGCACAACTACCTCGTACTGCACAAGGCTGCCCGATGACCGACTCCAGGTCTGGACTCACATCCTACAGCATTTTCATAATAATAGCAACAACAGCAGAGACTGTCATATCTTGGAGGTTCCTCGGCCTCCCGTACAGCGAGGTGTCCGGCGTCTTGTCTGTGATACTTTGGCGATGGCCCTTTGTTGCAACACGGAGGCGCCGTCCTCGTAAGGTCTTTTCCTGTAGCACAGTCAGCCAATTTCCGTACCCCGTGTTTTTTGACCTCGCACATACGAACCCGAGTTTGCCAAACGAAGGGCCGACCTATCCCACCAATGGCGGATCTCGTAACAGGCAGATCGCAGGGAAGCAATCAACTGGAAGTGGTAACTCAAGCGACGAATAGAGTTGGGGATTGTCTTCGGGGGAGACAGGGGCATGTAAGGGAGATGTTAGGGGCACTAGGGGGGATGATTGGGGGTGAGCCGGTTAGTGCCCCCAGCCGTGCATAGCCGAGCACCCTCCTGGGTGTCTTCCCCTTCAACGTCCTAGGCACCAAGGCGAGGCTCACTAGGCCATGCTGCAGGGTCGGAGAAGCGGCGCCGCCAATTCCAACGTCTGTTCCGAATGCAGCCACGAAATTAAGAGTCGGTGTCTTATCATCGACGCGTTACTACTGTACTAGCCGGCATCCAACGAGGCGGCGTGGTGATACACCGCCTTCACTTGCCCGCTTGTGGCAAACAATGGCGTGATCACACTCTCAGATGTTGTCATTTCCTCCAGCAACCTCCTGTGCGGGTTTCGATGATGCCTTCGCGCCTTCATATTATGTTATTGTCGCCTTTGTAACATCGGAGCATTTCCATCTTCGATTTTCTTCGTCATCCTGTATATACTTCCATCATAGTTTTTGCCTCGGTGTGCCCCTTTCTTACCAATTTCTTTCCTCCGTACGCTCTCCTGGCAAGACCGATGGCCAGATTCCTAATCCCTTAGTCCTCTCAAAGCGAAAAGGGTGCTGACCGTGAGCACGCAGCGCCCAGTCCGCCCTCGCAGCAATCAATCACACAGAGTGACGGCCTTACCGCCTTGCACGATGGCTAGCGAAGTCGGCCAGATTGAATGAATATCATCGTCCCCACATACGCCATACCGGGATCAGTAAACCTTGTGGGTAGCTGCAGGCCAAATTCTTTTTCGAAACCACAGCCGTTCGGTGCCAGTCGCTCCGTATTGACCTTGTTTTGTTTGTGGTCTTCCCTCGCCCTTCCGTTCAGGGTCAGTACCATTTCCTTTGGATTTTAAACCTGGTCTCCAGTTTCCTCTTGTCATTCTTTCTGTTCCTCATTGGGGAAACTGAACGTGTGACCCCGGAAAGTCTCACGCCCTGCCCCTCGTTCTCATCATATTCTGCCGACTATATCTGTCCGCTTCCCTCCCTTCACGTTCCCAGACTTCCTACCCTCCTTCATTCGGGCTACAGTCATTCAGGCAGATACAATAAGGCCTTCTGCTGCGTTCTTGACCCGTATCGCCCTCCCAAGCTCCAGGCTACAAATTGATCTTTGCAACCATGGGTTCTTTCAATCCCTTCCCTCAATCCCCTCCAGTGTCACCTCCCAATGGCTATGAGGGCGTCCAAGGCTTTTCGACGCCTTTGTTCCCGGCCAAACCGAATATCCTCTTCATCATGGCGGACCAACTTGCTGCTCCTTTGTTGAAGATGCACAACCCAAAGTCCCAGATCAAGACGCCCAACCTCGACAAGCTGGCGGAGCGCTCTGTCGTTTTTGACTCGGCGTATTGTAATTCTCCGCTGTGTGCCCCGTCTCGGATGTGTTTGATCAGTGGCCAATTGCCTTCAAAGATTGGCTCGTACGACAACGCCTGCTCCATTCCGTCAGAGACACCAACATATGCGCATTACCTGCGAGCTGCTGGCTACGAGACCACTCTGGCTGGCAAGATGCATTTCATTGGGGATCAACTTCACGGCTATGAGAACCGGTTGACTTCTGACATCTACCCTGGTGATTTCGGCTGGGCGGTGAACTGGGACGACCCTGGCCGAAGACTCGAGTGGTACCACAACAGCAGCTCTATCTTGCAAGCTGGGCCGTGTGTGAGGACCAATCAGCTGGACTACGACGAGGAGGTCCTGTACAAGTCAAAGCAGTATCTTTACGACCATGCGAGAGCGCCTGCCGGAAAACGACCATTCGCTCTTACAGTTTCCTTCACGCATCCTCACGATCCCTATGCCATCGAGGAGAAGTATTGGGATTTGTACGAAGGCGTCGATATCGACCTGCCAAATGTGAACATCGGCGAGGAAGACCAGGATCCACACAGCAGACGCTTGATGCATGTCTGCGACATCGAGGGCCACAAATTCACGGATGAGCAGATCAAACGCGCTCGCCGAGCGTATTATGGTGCCGTGAGCTACGTCGATGATTGTATTGGCCAGTTGCTTGACGTTCTGAAGAAGTGTGGGATGGAAGATAACACCGGTAAGCAGAGATTTCCATCCCCATGGTGGTAGAGTTCCACAGACTGACACCAACCAGTTGTTATGTTCTCCGGTGACCACGGGGATATGCTGGGCGAAAGAAGCCTCTGGTACAAGAGTGAGTTCGCTCTTTGGTCCCCTCTAGAACCCCTTGATTTGTCGTGTCCAGACAGCTAACAAAGCGTCTGTAGTGTCGTACTTCGAAAATTCCGTCCGGGTGCCTATGTTGATCAGTCATCCAAAACAATTCCATCCTCACCGTGTCTCTCAAAATGTCTCGACTCTGGATCTCATGCCAACTCTTGTGGACCTGATCGGATCAAAGTTGGTTCCTGGACTGCCCATGGACGGTCTGTCCTTGTTACCTCATCTCTACGGTAGTGACGGTGGCCATGATACCGTCTTTGCCGAGTATATGGGCGAGGGAACCGTGGCTCCCCTAATGATGATCCGACGAGGCGACTGGAAGTACATCACATGTCCAGCTGACCCTCCTCAGCTGTTCAATCTACGAAAGGACCCCCATGAATTGACCAACCTGGCTACTAGCCAAGACCCGGAAACTCTGGCTGTTTTCAAAGCTTTCGAGAAAGAAGCAAACCAAAAGTGGGACTTTAAGAAAATCACCGACGATGTCCTGAGGTGTCAGCGTCAACGTCGATTGGTTTGGTCGGCCTTGACCCAAGGCCGCTTTGAGAGCTGGGACTGGAATCCCATCGATGATGGCCGCATCAAGTACATCCGGTCTCAGATCCCCCTGGACGAACTCGAAAGGCGAGCTCGATATCCTATGCACACCAACGTGCCTGCCCAAATTTCTGTCAACAACAAGGCTGAAGTGGTTTGCCTGCAGCCGAAGAGGTTGACCGAAATTGCGAGCGACGGTGTCCACTATCGTTGAGTTCCATGACCACTTTACGACGACTTCCTTTTGGATCCTGATTGGGTGGGCGTTCTGGTTCCAAGACTACTGTTCTCTGGGGTGTCGCACTCGCAAGCGTGGGGTTACGGAGTCGGTATGGTGTCCTCCCTGCTGGCACCGCATTTGGTCGACGTCTTTCCTGTCTTGCAATGCCTTGCTTCTACTTTCGGTTTTTAACGACCTGCGCTAATGGAGTTCCACGGGACTGGATCTGAACTGTGTATGACCTTGATATTCGGATAATAGGGAGGAAAGGGACTGGCTTGGGACGTTGGTATTGCTGATATGCAATTGTCCAACTCGACAGAACATCCCACACTCGTGTCGAGTGGAGGTGATGAACTACCTGGGGAGGGAGGCTATCTAGCTAAGTACAGAGAAAACCCCGAAAAAAGGAAAAAAATCAAAAAGGCCATTATTGACCACAACCCATTGTCCAATTCCTGCACCAGGCAGTTCAGCTTGTGCTTGTCTCACTTTCATCCACTCAATACAGTGTTTTTGTGTGGCCGTTGGCCTACTCTTTCCCAGTCATCACGCATAATTACGATCACCTTCTGCATTGGCTTGAGCTAGAATTGCTTTTTCCTTCTTCCCCAATGTTCGTCTTGTTTCCTTTTTCCTACCTTACGTTACGTGACCGACGTTGCCTGACGTTTCCAGCGCCTTGCATGGCTTTGCAGGCACCACATGATCAACACCTCCACGGTTGCATGGGGACGCTGCCCATTTGGTTGTTATTGGGAATCCATGGTCAACCCGAAGGTGAGCAACTTGCCACCCCCATCAACATTATTACTTGACTGAACCAACCAAAGGGAAGTCACAACCATTGACACCCATTCTGCCGTGTCTCCCGAGGACTGGACAGTGTGTGTTCAGCAGGTTGGGCAGTCTCCTTTGAGTGCTCATTCTCGTCATGCTTTCTCCCGCCAGCGCAACGCAGCGACTGCAAACCATGGTTACCACATATCGAAGACAAACATGAGCCCAGCCCACCACGTCGACAACATTCAGCACAACTCCGCCTGCCTCAAGGCTGTTATGAGGTCGGGGAGTATAGCCATCTACACGCGATCACGAGCGAGTCACGTTGAGGACGGTTGTCGGCGGCCGGGAAGCGGGTTTTCCCCACGTCATACGAGGCGTTACGGTCATCACTGTCATGCGGCTTATCGACTACATCGACTACCCTTCTGGTCGCAGTTCCAGTGAGACATGAAGACATCCCCGACAGTGCTGGCAAGGGCGGGTTCCTTCGCCACGAGCGAGAGGGAGGACTTTGACACAGCACACACCCATGAACAAGGTCAAAAGACCCATGAAAGTCTAACAGCTAAGTGCCAATTGAAGATCCAATCAGAGTGCCCACATACGCTAAATCGAATCAAGGCATAGAATCCATGTGGAACTAAGTGACCGGACTAACTGGAGAAAGAACAGACAGACTTGCTAAGCTAGACCGGAGTCTTATCAGGATTGCCACTTGCTCGGCGTCCAATGCGTCGGAGTTGAAGAGCCTGGAAGCGTCTCGTACACCGGGGTCTCTGAGGCTGTGGATGCGTGCCTCTTGCAACCCGTGTGTCTCTGCCTGCTCAACGGGCTGCAGCAGAGTACAAGGGAAGCACAAGCACAAGGGCAGGCAAAGCGATGGGCACGACAACACACCGACCCTAACTCGAGCCCACCAAGGATGCAACTGTCAGTCGGGCCGCATGCAATCTAGGCTCTCCGAGACATTGGGCTTGCGGAAGTCAGAGGCCAGAAGTCAGAGCCTCGAGCGATCATCTGACCACTTTATCTGGGCTTGATGGCTTCCTTCCCACCACTGCCGGTCCACCTTTCTGCCTTCGCCTGCCGCGCTCCCCGTCGCTACGTTCATCCTCACCCACGCCAACTTTGCGGTGACTAACGCAAACTGCACTATCAGCTGAAAGCCGACTCCTCAAAACGACGAAGGGCACGAACATACCTGCAGGCACTGCAACCCATTGGGCACGCTGTCCAATGGACCAGAGCCTTTCTGCCAGGCAGAATCGCAAATCCGACTGTCCCGGGACCCATGTACTCCCCGAGGCATTCGATAGTGTTCTTTCTTTATCTGATTCCCATTCGGTAACCTCGTGCGCAATGCTCCAAAACCACGCCTCGCAGTGCAGGGATTACACCGTAAGTTTTCAGGCGATTATCAGGCAGGCTCCACGTGCATCTCCTGGCCGGTCACACTTGGACCGCGACCGCCAGCCAGACACTCTTGGGTAGATTATACCCGAGCCCGTCCACCTGTCGCGCGGTCCGGATGGATTGAGGAGAGGAGAGCAGACCAGCGCGATCACGATAAGAGGAGCAGTAAGTTGATCGGCGGCAGCAGGCTGGGCCTGCAGAGCCGAGACTCTGGCACAGGCCTTTCCACGGCGAGACAAGGCTAGAGCAAGCGGGCAAGCGACAGCAACCACGGCAATGTGGTGTGTGTTGACTCAATTAGGGAAAAGGGACTACTGCCATGACATGACATGGGCCGCCTCCCCACAACGAACAACGCATGAGACTGAAAATGAAGGGGACGAGCGTTCCTCCGTCCATGCCAGATGCTCTATCCAGCACAGCAGGAAGAGCCAGACAAACGGCTGCGTGTACATGCACAGAGTCCTCACTTTCGGGGTTGGGTACATTTCGGCTGTAGATACTGGAGCTACCTCATCAGGTGTGGACTCGTATCTATCTACCATTTCGAATCTCATGTCATGGTCCCCTCCATTCATTCAAAAAGTACTTTTTTGCCGGTCCATCGGAGCAACGGCCCCGAAACAGACACTCATTGCATACACAATTGGTGAGACCGTCGATGAGCCCAACGGAGAGGTCCCCCAATTCGACTCAACTCTCAACTCCAATTCAACGTGCCGATTTACTCCAGTGGAAGGTTGTTGTGATGTATGACAGATGCTCTTCGCTGCTTCTTGCCCGCTCCCCAAGTAGGAAGAAGGCTGTGCGCTCGGTAGGGTAGTAGTGCCTCTAAACCCTCTTCGATTGTCTTGCCTTGACCTGGTTTCATTCGCTTCGTGCTCTCACTCGCACGCATGCCCTCCAGTCTCGCCGTGTATCTTCCCAAAAAGAGTGCGGATCCTCCCGTCTCCATTATCCCCCTCCTTGACATCCACGTCATGCGTGGAAGCTGACGTAGCCCAAGAAGGAAAAGAAAGACGTGGCTCCGGCTCTCGGTTCCGTTGGCCGTCTTGCCTAGCCTTGCTCGCCGGGTCTTTCTGCCTTGGGGAGTCGCTGCCCTTCGCTTTGGCACCTCCGAAGGTTTGTGAAAGAAGGAGAGCGGTCACTTTGCGAAATGCAAATCGTACCCGAGCCACTTGCGCGCATTCACTTGAGCGGGAGTCAAGCCCGGCCAGCCGTACGTCAGTGGGAAGAAGAAGTAGAACCCGTACAGGACGGCGGCCAGGATGACGGCCGTCGCGATCCAAGTGCCCAGCATGCTCTGGCCCTTGAGTCTCTCGGCGGCAGTCTGGAAGTGTTTCCTCGTCTTCTCTGGGATTTTGCCCGTGACTTTGTCTTTCTTCTGTTGCACGGCGTGGTGGGTCTCGTCGTCAACGGCAGGGTCGACGTTGAAGATGAATTCGACGAGGGCACCCGTCACGAGGCACGAGGCGAGATGGGCAGGGAGATAGTGGTGGAGGAACAGCTGACGGCCCATGAGGTAGAAGGGGAAGTAGTGCGCGGCCCAGCAGAGAAAGAAGAAGCCTGCCGAGTTGTAAAGGCGGGAGCGGGTACCTACGTCAACAGGTGATCCACGGTTAGTAAATTATTCCTTCGTGAGGCTGTCGAAATTGGACACGGGTTGAACTTACGACGATCAAGCGCATCAATGCCTCTCCTCAGACTCAGTTGGTCTGCACCCAAGATACCGGCAAAGACAGCCAACAAGGCACTCGCGATCCAGTATCCAATGGGATTTCCCAGGAAGTAAATCTGCTGCTTGGTCGAGTCCTGGGTCCAAAAGCTGACTCCCCTCAACAAAAAGGGCCATTGGTAGGGTAGGGTTGCATATGGGTGAGAAGCCGTCAACGCGTTGTTGTGGTAAAACATGGCACGCTGCAGTTCGATGTATTTCCTGTAGAAGGGCAAGGACTTGGTCTTCTTGACCTCCTTCACTCGGCGCGGGGAATCCTCAGGAAGGTTGGGAATGTCGTCCACATACCAGATGTTCGACGACTGTTGGGCATTTTTATTGCCGTTGATTTCTGCCTGTTTGAAAGCCCACTCCGGCAGAGGGGTCGTGTGCGTCCACATGGCGACCTTGGTCGGGTAGTGGATCAGTTTGAATTGGCCAGACATGGTCTTGAATGGGGAGCCCTTTTTGCCTTGTTCCATGCGGATTTCGAACAGAGTGTCGTTGTGGCGGTCTCCGGCTGCAACCTCAGGGGGTACGGTGGTAAACTCCTGGTTGGTAGGGAAGTAGGGGGATGCAACGTCGTGGGTCAGAAGCAGGGTGTTGGTCACCACATGTCGAAGCTTGACGACGTCGCCGTTCAAAACCGGTTTTCCCGACATCGAGGGGTCAGGGACTACAGTATTGGGCAGGATTTGCCATTCGTTATTGGTATCGTTGAAGGGGTAACCCGTGACTTGTTGACCTTGACTCGAAATTCGGCCATCGTCATATCTCAGAGGGTATCGATCTGGGTGACTGTGCAGATACACCTTCGTGTCCTTGTGGCGTAGGGTGATGTAGTCGTAGTATTGGATGTCGACGGACGCTTGATGCATCAAGTTGTCGCTCAGGGTCTCCTGGAATTCTGGGGTCATGAAGTCGTCCCCTGGCCCAGATCTGCTCAAAATGGCGAAATGGACCTGGAACCAGAACAGGTAGAAGAAGAAAGGTATGATGACCAAGCCGAGCGCGCGAGCCACGAAATGCTTGCCAAAGGTGAAAAGATCCAAGGGGCCGTCTTTCCGGTTGATATCGAGCAGATCCCAAAGGTCGATGAGGACTGCGCATCCAATGGTGAAGAAGGTAAAGGCACCGACGTATTTGGTGGAAATAACACAACTCATGCAGAAGCCGCACAGAAGAAGCCACTTCCACCACTTTCGGCCAAAAGGATCGTGCCGCTGCTTGTAGAATCGAACGTAGCAATAAATACTGAGCGACACGAAGAAGACCAGCGTTGCATCCAGCAGAATCAACCGGGTTTGGCCTACGTGGGAGTTGTCGAAGAGAACCAGTCCAGCCGCCAATACACACGCTGGGAGCGAGTACCCCGATTCCCACATAATGAGGTAGACGACCACCACGGTAAGGGCTCCGAGGAACGCAGGTAGTGCTCTGAACGCAAGGTAGGGAACGTTGTTGGTGATGTAGGATTCACCGATATTGTCAAACAGGAAATGTCCATCATAACCGACAAGCCAGCCCACAAAGGCAAAGAGGAGCTTTCCAAAGGGAGGGTGTACGTCGAAGAAATACGTGCGCTGGAGATAGTAGGATGCGAACTGCGCGTAGCTTCCCGTCAGAGCTGGTTATCATCTCAAGTCTTTGTCATGTCCACATACCTTTCCAAAGTGCACTTCGTCAAAGACGACCTCATTGGGATGGCTGATCCCAAAGAACCGGGTTGCAAACGCAAGGGCAGTAATTACCCCTAGAGCCAGCTTATAGTCCCATTCTTTGGTCAGACCCTTCTGCACATTGTTGAGTGCCTTGTTCAAAACCTCATCGTCGTTGTCCCCGCCGACTGTAGCTTTATTCTTCTCTTTTGGTCCCCGGTGTCGCAGGGTCGAATTGGGGGACGACATATTCGATGTCTCGAAGATAACGAAGGGATTGGGTGCAATGCAAGCAAGAGTGAGGACGGTGTTGACTGGCGGGAATTTAAAACGGAAAGTAAACGGGCCACGAACGAAGGAAGAGAATCGAAGAATCAGAAGAGGTTCACAGCCCTCGGAACGAGGAAGAGCATAGCATGAACGTTGGAAGGGAATGAGGAAATGAGGAGAAGGTCTCACATTAACACATTAACGTGTCCTGAACTTTTTTTGACGCGACGTTACGAGTTTCCCTCCCCGCCCCCCAAAAAAGGAGAGGTGGCCCGTGCGCCAGAGCCTCGTGGAAAGGGGCGATATTCACCCACCCCCTTACCCGCATACCATATTAATCAGAGCACTTCCTGGTGAATATCCGGATCTCATTTCGAATTTGCCAACACTATTTACAACACACAACACAGAGCATATGCCTGTTCACTCATCTAGATCCAGCAGACTCAGAGTTTCCAATTCCCGTTGCATCATGCGCTCAAATTCCCCCCGAGTGATACCTGCACTACGTGCCAACCGATACATGCTTTTCATGGTGGTGCTGATATGCTGCCTGATGCCAATTTCTGATGCTCCGTACCGCTCTGCATGCTCTTCCAGCCGGGCCACCGCGTCAGATCCCCTCGACGACGGGGACGACGGTACTGGCTGATTGACCTCTACTTCTATCTCCCCCGGATCGTTTGCGAGGTCGGCGAATCCTCCCTGGTATGGAGGAGGATCTGGTTCGGTATGAGGATGCCGATTTGCTGACAGCATCTGCTGCAGCGCGTGCCCATTCAACCGAGGTTCTTCGCTGCTCTCCATCTGTTCGTCTGGGTCGTGATTATCCATGGCAGGTTGAACACTCCCATATCGAGCGTAATACTCGTCTTCAGAAGGACCTTGTGCAGGTTGGACGGATTCTTTCCGAGCAGGGGTCCTGCTGGGTGTGTTGTCATACATGGCCCAGTAGTCATCCTCGTTCGCCGGTGGAACTGATAGATTTCTCTGACTTCTCGCGTTTGCAGCGTTGTCGGCCTCCTGCAGAGCTTCGTCGACCAGCCGCTCCTTGGAACTCTCGTTTGCTTCGCCAATAGAGGTCGACCAAGAAGGGTCTCTTTGGAGGTCTTGGTCAAACGGCAACAACTCTGCAAGCTTCCAGGCATTGCCCTCCTCATTCCCAGTGCACCACAGATATAAGGCGGTGAATGGCCAGTCCACTAGAGGAATCTGTGCCCGTAATGTCTCTTCATCAAACCTCTTGTATTTTATCTGATGTGTCTCACCCACTTCGATCTCGCCAGACGCTGGGTGAGGCTCGAAGACTGCGCCCTCGATCTTGTCCTTCAGCACTTCGCCTTTTTTGGCATCCCAACACAACAGCCCAGCCCAGCTGTCGCGTGACGAAGTCGGTGTGTGTAGTTGTAACCGCTGCCGTAGTACGGGAGACAGCAAAGGTAGCAGTGCGGGCGGTGGTCTAGGAGATGCGAACGAGGTAGGTAGACATGCGAGCAAGGGAGGGAGTAAAGAGAGGGGATCAGGAGGAGGTATCAGCTCAACCATGCTTAATCCTGGGAGGTATCAACTTGAGGTTGTCATCTGCGGGGGGAGGGTCGGCTGTAGCGAGGACGGAGTCTATGTGGTTGTAGCAGCAGTCAGTGTGAAAATATGGGAACTTGGCTCAGTGCGAAAGTAATGGCGATAACCGAATGAAGTTGTTGAGCTTTGAGAAACAGGATGGGAATGGGAGATTCCTCTATGCACGAGCGACGGGTGGCCAGGCGGTAGGTGGTAGGCATTATTAGGCGGCACAGCACCCAGAGGGCTGTGATTTGGTTTGGTTTGGTTTGGTTTGGTTTGGTCTGGATCTGGAAATCGGGTGACCGAAGAGAGGGCGTCCCAGTCCCAGGGTTGCACTTTCCATTCGCCCGGCCGGCTTCGCATCGTCATGGAGACACCTCGGAAGAAGTGCTGATTGGTCCCAAGGAATCAGGCTGAGCCGCACGTGCCCGGGAAGCGTGTGAGGCTGAGCATTTCAGCGTTTCAGCGTTTCCGCAGTTGCGGTGGCGGCTGACATGTGCCACCTACTCCGGACAATCGGCCTGTCGCTCTTCTTCAGCTCAGTCAATCTTGAATACTGTGTGACCACAGTGAAAATGGAAGCTAGCCGCCTGCCACAGGATCACTTCTGGGAAGCAGCAGTCAAATCAGCTCCCAGTCCCTGACTCAGAGAGAACCTGCTCGTCACTGCTCTTTCACGTGCTCAGCTGAACCTGCATCCTGCATCACAGCAGAGCCTCAGATAACTGTCAACAACACGCTATTGTCCATCACGGGAAGAGTTAGGCACGTGCTCACTGCGATGATCATCTTCATCCCAGACTCCAACGTATCCAGCAGATCGCTTCGACATGGCATCACGGTGCTACTCATGCACTGATTACCGCTATCGCATACGCACTTTATCGCCCTCATTTCCCCGCACCAACGCACAGTCTTTGTGACCGGGGGGAAAATAATGGAGGGTGGCATTTTGCCACAGACCTGTGTCTCTCTACTGAATAACACCCATTTCCTTCACGAGACAATTCTTAGCTAGAGAGACTCGCAGGTTATTCCCCATGGCTCTCTTCCCCGGGAAGAAACGAGTTCTAGAGAACCAATCCGAAATTGCACCCAGTGTTCAAGTGACTGGCCCCTCCGACCCAAACCGACGCTCTGAGGTCGTCCAGGAGGGACTGCAAAATGATCCAGCTCGAGCCCAGGCAGAGGCTCGCCTCCGTCGCAAGGTCGACCTGCGGCTCTGCACCATTGCTGGCATTCTCTGCAGTCTAAATCTCCTCGACAGTGGAATAATCTCGTCGGCAGCTGTCACAAGCATGCTCTCTGATCTCAACCTTGTCGGAGATCGCTACTCTGTTTCGATCTTCATCTTTACCGTCGCCTCTGTCGGCTGTCAACTCCCGGCAACTATCTTGTTACGTTTCGTAGGACCTCGGGTGTTCTTTTCGTCCATTACTTGTGCTTTCGGTATCATCACCATGTGCACCGCCGCGATCACCAACTGGCAACAGATGATAGCCCTGCGGGTCCTCCTCGGTATCTCTATGGCGGGAATCTATCCGGGACTGACATATCTCATTTCAACGTGGTATACTCGCCACGAGCAGCAGCTCCGATTTGCGCTGCTGCAATCTGGAGAAATCATCATCCTTGCCACCGGCTCTATCGTCAACTTTGGGTTGAATCACCTCGATCATCACGATGGCCTTCGAGGTTGGCAATGGATGTATCTTGTCCAAGGCTCAGTCACTGTGTTTCTCGGGCTGATCACCTACTTCTGGATGATCGACTTCCCCGACCGTTGCGAGAACTCGTTCCACTTCCTGACAGAGGATGAGAAGAGTCTTGCAATCTCTCGGATCAATGAGGATCGCCGTGATGGTGGAAAACCCGAACCATTCAGCTTGGGTGCCATTTTGATACACTTTCTTGACTGGAAGCTTTACGCTTTTTGCGTGCTGTTCTTCTTGCTCAACTTGGTCTCAACGGCTCTCTCGTACTTCTTGCCCATTATTCTGCAGAGCGGAATGGGTTTCGACTCCAACAAGGCCATTCTTCTGTCATCGCCCCCCTACTACTATGCGGTGATTCCCGTCCTACTTTCTTCGTTCATTGGAGACAAATACAGGGTTCGAGCACCGGTGATCATTTTCAATGCAATTTGCTTGATCGTGGGATTCTGCATGTTAGGTTTCAGCAGTCAAGTAACGGTGAGATATATTGGCACGTTTCTGGCCACCGGCGCGTACATCTCCAACTGGGCCGCACTGAACGCTTATCAAGCCAACAACATCGTGGGTCAATGGAAGCGTGCCACAGTGGCAGCGGCCGTTTCTGGTTGCAATGGTTTGGGCGGCATAGCCGGCAGTTACATCGTCCGCCAACCCGAAGCCCCCCGATATTTGACCGCAATATGGGTGAGCATCGGGAGTCATATTTTGATGATCGTCGTGGTTGCAACATGTACATTGTGGTTCTGGATCGCCAACCGCAGATCAAAGAGGAAGGGAAGTTTGATCGAGGGAGTTGCCAACTTTTACTACACCTATTGAGATGAGTCCTTACGCGCGTCTACTGGGGGAACATGCAAGAGATGGTATGGGAAGTGAATCTTGCCGCGACAGGATAGAAGGATAGAGGAGGGGATAGATGATACCTACACCCCGTAGAAAGGAAGATAGAGATTATGTGTATACACAATCCAGTCTAACTGTGTTAGCATTAGTCGAGTCTATTGCACTAAGCCTAATTGGGATGGTATCAACACGAGACTCGACTGCGATGTACCAGATCGTGTACTTCAATACTCGTGCTTCTCCAAACTGTTGTCCTATTTTTCCAAATTGCGGAAGCATTGTCTGTTCAGGCGAAGACATAATGGTCGCATCCAAACCCTCTCCATCTGTATCTGCCTCATCAAATCCCAGAGCGGGATTGGCCACCCTCGAACCGCGCATAAAACAGGTGTCCCAATCCACGATCCGCAAGAAATGGAGACCTCTCCCGGCGTCGTCACAGGACAAGGTCAGACAGATCTTCTTGAACCTCAAGACGAAGAGGTCTGGTGCTGGCGGGAACGGCAGGATCCCACCGATCGGCAAGTCGCGCAACAACGCGAAGGGGCAGAGAAAGAACGCGACGGCGGCCAGTATCCGAGAGGAAGAGTATGAGAAAATGATCGAGGAGGTTGCTGACAAGTACGTTTGATTCTGCTCTGCATCTACTCTCCAAACCAAGCCACGTCCACGCTTTTCTCTATCGTCCCCCTACCCTCCCTTGACTGCCGTTCCTAACACCCACCCCCCCTTATGACAGACTCCTCGCCCGCCTGCCGCGAATGCCATTCCCACAGACACATAATACAAATACCACCACGGTCGACGATTCTCCGTTCGACCTGTCCGCGACCCTCACGCGCATCGCGACCCTCCAGTCGCAGCTGACAACCAATCTCCAGTCGGCGCACCTGCTCCGGCGCCAGATCAGGCGGGAGAAACTCGCGTTGAAGAGGGACCGCGCGCAGCTGAAGACGTTGGAAGAAGGATTTAAGGGCAGTGAGAGGCTCAGGCGGAAGAAAGAGCAGGGCCTGCATCCGCTGGCCAGGAGCATGCACCGCCCCAGGGGCGAAGACGACGACGGAGACGGAGACGGAGACGGCGTCGAGGCGAGACAGCGAGAGGAGATTGAGCGCGTCAACCACGTGGCAGGAATAATAATACGCCCTGCGAACAACAACAACTACAACAACAAGAGTGTTTCCTCCACGTCACCCACGCCCACGCTCTCGCTCGATTCGGAAAACAGCGACCCGGAAATGAACTCGCTGCTCGGTCAGTTGCGGAGTCACCTGCTCAGCATGCAGAACAACACGGCGACCATGCAGCCTGTGTTGGCCGCCATGGACGAGGCGACGACGGTGTTGGATAAGTTTGCCGCGGGACAGGGATGGTGTCAGACAGAGTGTACTCGGAAGAACACATGATTGTAGTTATTTAAATGTTTACAGTGTACAGTACGTTGGTGGTCCTGCCTGGACCAACGGACAACAGGTGCAATCGATCCTCAAGCCGCCGCCCCCCGCGGGCCAAAGGAACAAGACAAAACAATGAGCGGGACGAAACAGCACACAAGGGTTGACCGGACCAGATATGATGACATGACATGACAGTACATTAATCATCACGCACATGCCATAGCCCGTAAACCGCTAAACCCATAGACCCCGATCCGCAGCCATCCAGTTCCTACTTTCTATCCTTGACCCTTGACCATAGGTACCAAACCCGACCCAACCCGATCAAATACAGATGATAATATCCACGACCCATGGATGGCTCGTCACAGCGAGCGAGTGCCCAGCCCGGCACCCAGGACGGCCGCGTCGAGGAGTCCGGCCCTGTCTCGGCCGGGGGCGAAGCGGCGCATGGCGAACCAGAGGAAGAAAACGGCCAGCATCTATTGATCGTCGTGAATTTGTCTCGGTGTCAGCAAAGGAGGTCTGTTCTTCGTAATGCCATACAGAGCACAGAATGGCGTAGAGTAGCATAGTGTGGCAGGGCATGGCACGGTATGGATTAAAACAGCAGTCTCGACCAGGTAAGGTCGAGGTCAAGGCGTATAAAGATATACCCAAACAAAACGGGGAAAGGGGAAGGAGAAGGGGAAAGGGAAAGGCAAAGGGAAAGGAACATGTAATTTTCCCTGTGTGTGTTGATGGTGACATACCAACGGCACGGCGGCGACAAAGTACCACTTGAGGCTGGGGTTGTCGCGCAGGGCGTCGACGTTCATGCCAAAGGCGCCGACCAGGAACGTCAGCGGCAGGAAGATGAAGGTGATCCAGCTCAGCCGCCACAGGCTGGCGTTGAGCTCGAGAGACACCTTGGAGTCGCGGATCGTGACGGACTTGTACATCTGTAGTAGCGGAGCGGGGAGAGGTAGTTAGTATATTTTGTGTGAATGGTGAATTGGACAGAGTGAGTCAATAGACCGACCGACCGACCGACCGACCGATCAAGCAAGCAGACAATTCTGGGGCGAAAAGGAGATGGAAGAAGGGGGAAAGGGGAAAGGGGAGAGAAGAAGGAAAAAGGAAAAAGGGAAGATGCCCCCATCCATCCACAAGTCCATACCAGGTCAATCATATGTTCCAGCGGCTCGAGGTAATCGGTGCCAATGTTCTCGGCCAGCACCTCAAAGTCGTCCAGCAGCGGCGTCAGCCAGGTCGTAGCATTGCTTCCAATACTACTACCACCACCACCACCACCACCACTACCGGCGCCACGAGGACCACCACTACTGCGTTCTCTGGCTCCCGAGAACCCGTCTTCTCCTGGCCGCCACTGCTCAGGCGCCCCTCCCCCGTGCCATTTACCGCCGCCGCCATCGTGATAGTGATAATACTGATACTGGTACTGGTACGGGTACTTGTCCACCATCATCATCATCTCGGCAAACTCGGCAAAGACGGCAAAGTCGTCCTGCACGGCCTCGACCACCTTGGAGTGGCGGTTGACCAGCTTCAGCATGTTGTGCAGGCGCTGCGACATGGCCCAAACGTCGCGGGCGCGCGACGAGTCGGCCGGGTGCGCGTAGATGTGGTCCTCCAGCGCGGCGTGCGGCTCGTGGATCAGCGCGATCTGGTCGCGCCACAGCTGGTACAGGCCGTCGAAGACGTGCGAGAGGACGGCTTGCAGCGTGGGCGTCGACGCGGACCGTCGTGTGGTGTCCACTACGGGAGCCGGGGTCTTTCGGGTGTCCTCTTGCGCTCCAGGGCTGAAGGCAAAGGGCGCCGGCGGCGGGAAAAGAGCCCCCGGGTTCAGACCCAGCAGGACATTCGCACTGACGATCTCCCCGGCCTCGCCGGATGAATACTCACAGATGATGATCGTGTCGCGCTTGGCCATGTCGTGCAAATGGCGGGAGCCCGAGTTGAAGCGCGTGACGCGTGGGCCGGGCAGGGCTTGCGACGAGGCACGTTGCATGTAGACGGAGATGCGCTGCCGGTAGAGCGAGGGCCTGGTGGTGGGCTGCACGGGTTGTTGCGCATGCTGGTGTTGCTGGGGATGCCGATGAAGATGCGGGTGATGATGATGATGGTGATGATGATGATGAGAATGAGAATGAGGAGAAGGAGTTTCCTGGCGCGGCACCACCAACGATCCAAAATCCAGCCCAAAGGCCATGCAGATGACACCTCTGGCAATGTCGAACGCCGGCCGCCAGCGAATGGCCTTGTGCGAGGCCCGGCGCGTGTCGCGGTCGTCTTGCATCCAGTCGCGAAAGCTGCGCTCGCCGGTCTCGGCGCTGGAGCCGCTGATGCCGAACGCGTTGCTCAGGTAGTTGATGGCCTCTTCGTTGTTGCAGACGTAGATCAGCCGGAGCAGGGATTCCGCGTGCTCGTCCTCCTCCAGGTGCTTGCGCAGCCCGGCCACGTTTTCGCACAGCTTGGGCGGTGCGCAGAGCAGGACGCCCTGGTCGTCTGGTGGGAGTAGCGTTAGAAGAAGGAATGAGGAGGGAGAGAGAGAGAGAGAGAGAGAGAATGGGAAATCAAAGAGAGCCCAGTCCAAAGCCGATATCCATCTCAACAAGGGACTTATCTGACTCACCGACGTCGTACTCCAACACATAGAGCGCCCTGCGCTTGAACAGCGGGGCCGGTTTCTGTGAGAGGATGGCCGTGGCGTGCGTCGTCGCGAGCCCGGCGGCGTGCTTGATGCCACTGATGGCACCGGGCTTGATGGCAGGCTTGATGCCCAAGCAGCGCCGGATGCGGTCGATGGGGCGACTGGCACCGGCGCGACGGCCCACGACGTCCGACGCGGAGCGGGTGATGCGGATCTGGGCCTCTTCGGCGTTGATGTCGGTGTTGACGCGTCGAAATACGGCGGCACGCTGCTCGAGCTCGAGCTGCTGCTGCGGGTTGGGCTCGGGGAACGGGTTGGTGAATGCCAGCGGTTGCTCTTCCTGCGCGTCGACCACGAGTCCGTGTTTCTTCTCGTCGTCGAAGGCGATGGCAGCAGCGTCCGAGAAGCCCCTCACGCGCTGGCCCGGGTGCACGTCGAGGGGACACGGAAAGAAGTCGGAGTGGGTTAGCGACGAGGCCGCCGCGACGTGGCCCTTCTTTGCCTGGGACGGTCTGGAGAAAAAATCCTGCACGAACGACGTCGGCGTCGTCGTCGTCGTCGTTGAGGGGCTGTCTTCTTCCCGGACCAGCGGCGGCGGGCAGCGCAGGGGTCGACCGTGACCTTCTTCGATGCGGATCGAGAGCTCGGCGGCGCGTTGGTGGCGATCGGTCGAGTATTTCCTCTGTTTGGCGGACCGTGTCGACAGGGTCGAAGATCTCCTTGCTGTTGACGCCATGGACGGATAGATCTTTCTTTTCTTTTTTTTTTTGATCTTTTTCTTTTGATCTTTTTCTTTTTCGTTTCAAGAATAGTAATAATAGTGATGATGGTCAGGATTCAGGACAACGACATTGTGCTAGAAGTGAGCGAGTGAGTGGCTGTTCCTTCTTTTGGTGGTGGACGTCCCCAACACACAACGAGGCTGGCAAAAAGAAAATACATGGCCTGGCCCGAGCAAGGAATCTTTGGCTGGACGAGGATGATAGGAGGCCCCCTGGTCGATCCATCAGGGGCTGCAGCCGATTCGCAACCGAGAAACCACCAGCCAAGAAGAACTTCGGATCGATGAATATGTCCGTACCGAAGTATTGCAAACAAGGGAGACAGACGAAGATGAGAGACAGTGAAGGAGGGAGCACCAGAGTGTTGGGGAAAGATTGTAACTATGACAATGACAACACTACAAACAATATCACCGCCCACGGGTATCACGGTGTCATAAAATGACTGCCCCTGTCCCTG
The DNA here is from genome assembly GCF_001651985.1 of Fonsecaea erecta. NCBI lineage: Eukaryota > Fungi > Ascomycota > Eurotiomycetes > Chaetothyriales > Herpotrichiellaceae > Fonsecaea > Fonsecaea erecta. The sequence continues at coordinate 3,752,041 of NW_017387245.1, read as the reverse complement.
TCCTCGTCCTCGTCCTCGTCCTCGCTCACTATCCCAACATGACCGAGATTCCCTAGTAGTCTTTGCCAATAATGGCAAACAGAAATAAAATCAGAATCCTTCTTCGGCAACCAACCACCACGACTTCAGTGTCTGCCATATGCCTTCCGGGGAAAGTCGTCCCAGATATGCCTCATTTCCTCGACATCTAACCCATCTTCATTCACCAAATGTCCCTGAAAGTCGACATCATCGCCGTGCATCAGTCCCCGGAACCGGCCTTGCACCCAACCCTCCCGGTCGAACTCCATGTGTCCATCACACCCCCGCCCGAACTTCATGTCGCCGTCGTTGTCATCCTCGGACCTCCACCCGAATGACACCGCGTCTCCGGTCGTGATGCGAGAGATGTCGTCCGCGTGTAGCACCCCCAGCTTGGATCCCACACTGAAGCGGCCCCAGAGCTTTTGCTGGCGGTGGTCGATCTGGAGCGTCACGTCAAAGGGGAAGAACGGCTTCTTGGGTATGAAGTAAGTGCCGGAGACTTGGACGACGCCGCCGTCAGAGGTGTGGGGAAGGTCGTCCGGTTCCTCATCAAACCCCAGTGACTCGTAGGCCGGAGGGGCGTCGTCCATGTCGACGTCGTGGCGGAATGAGACGGGTGTGTGGCCATGGACCTGTGTGGGAGGGTTTGCGACGGGCCGGGCGCTGGTTTTACGAGGGAACGGAGTGCTTCGTCGAGCAGTCTGTCGCCTTCGTGGTGGTGCTGCGCCGGCGGTTGATTTGGCGGGCGCTTGAGCAGGAGATTTTGGGGGTGCAGAGCCAGGTTTGGGGGTGGCAGAGGATGTTTTGGCGCCTTTGGGGGGCTTTTTAGATGACGAGGCACCACCAGAGGCGTCTTTGGATTTGGCCGCGGCCGACGACGACGACGACGACGACTTCTTCTTCTTGGCCGCGTCGAGCACGTCCCGGTCAATCTTGAGCTTCACGCCGTCGACCTCCAGCTCGATGGTCGTCGTTTTCTTCGAGCTCCCACCACTGCTGGCCATCGCTTTCTTCTCTTTCTGCCCGGCGGCGGGCTGGTGGACGTCCTTCTTGGCCTTCCTCAGCGCACTGGCAAAGTCCTTCTTCATCGCGGCCTCCATCTGCACGATCTCCGGCGGCACGGCCAGGGCCTTGGCCGAGAGCGCGTTGGTCAGGCGGACTTTGGCCGTGTTCTTGTCCTTGGAGCGCGGCAGGCCGTAGTGCAGCAGCTGCGCTTCGTACCAGTGGGCGACCTGGTCCTTGGGCGTCGAACCACGCTTGGGCAGTAACAGGTCCTTGAGGTCGGTGGTGGAGGCGCGGGGATGGCGTCTGTTGGGGCCGCCCAGGTCGACAAAGAGCGTGTCTTTGTAGACGAAGTCGCCTCTTCGGATTTCTGTGTTGTCCATCTGTGTGGTTGTGGTGGTGGTGGTGGTGTTGTTGTTGTTGAGGAGGAGGAGGAGGAGGAGGATGAAGAAAGAAGACGGTTGTTGATTGAGTTGAGTGGCTTGAGATATTATGTCACACACATATTGGGGTAGGTACCAATTTTCACGGTCTTCACTGTCGACATGCCCAACCCTCCAACCTCGCATCTGATCAATACAATAAAGGCCAGATAACCTACCTAGGTACCTATCTGAGAAGAGAAGTCTGATAAGGGTAGGGAAGTGTGAAGCTGGTCCTGTTGAGGCCCTCAAAGCTGGCTGGCAGATGCGTAAGATGTCTTGCTGACGACAGGGGCAATGTGTCGAGTACACCCGTTTGGCTCTCTGTTTCTGTGTGTCTGTCCCAGGTAGGTAGATAGGTAGGTTCCTAGTCCTCCTCCCTCTCTCTCGACACAGCTAGGCTTGAGCCCCTGCTGCTGCTGCAGCTCTCCGACTCACGCCCTCAGTAGCCGCACACTCAGCCGCGAACCCCAAGCACCTCAAAATCCAGCCTGGTCCCCAATAGCTCAACTCGATACAGTGCGGTGCTCCCAGCACGATTCCGCTCTCGACCCTGGGACTCCCGCGAAACTCCCGGGCAAAGTCATGGACAGTCTCCCGTGAGGCTTTCCACAGGGCGTCATGTTCCCCCAGGCCATACATGACCGGGACTTTGATCTCCTTCGCATAATCCTGCCAGTAATCCAACCACTGGAACGAGCCGTCAGCAAACTCCCCGAGGGACATGGACGTATTCAGCTCCTCGCCCATGTCCCGGATCTCGCGTGACACTCGTCCCAGGCGGGGATCCCCAAACATTGGGCCGTCTTTCAACTCCAACAGCCAAGCAATCCGGCCGTCGACGACCCCGTTCGCCACAATATGTTGTGCACTGGCGCGTGGACGGCCATGAACCGTGCCCCAGCCGGACATGATCAGCCCTCCACAAGGATACTGAGGTTGAGGTTCCTTGGCATGGAGAGCGGTGGCCACGATAGCGCTTGGGGAGCCCAACGAGTGTGCGAGGACGACGACGGTGGTTGCTCCAGAGCTGGTCCCGAACTCTTGCCATATGGTAGGGAGGATGTAGCGGTGGAGGTATCTGCCTTCTTCCTGGAGGAACGTGGATCCCTCTGACACCGGAGGCAGTTCCGTGCTGTCTTTGTAGCCCGGCCGGTCAATGGAGACAAACGGCACTCCCAGTGTTTCTGCCAGCCGGAGGGCGGAGTTGGTGGTACCGGCGTCGAAATACTTTGAAAAGTATGTCCCACCGTGTATGCCAACGACCAAGGGTTGATAGGCAGGCGTTGCCGTCGAGGTTGGGGCTCGGGTCGGCACCGAGAGAATGCCTGAAAGGTGAGCCCCATTCGGTAACGACAGCCTAAAGGGCTTCATGATATCTATCGACTTGGTGGATGGATGCAATAGCCGATGAGGTTATGCCTTGGTTTTGCTCACTTCCTGCATCCCGGTCGGAAACTGGCGATTCAGGATGATAGTCCAACGAGTATTATGGTCCCATCGACCCGTCCTTGCCCCGATCTATAGTGGAGCTGTCGTGGAGAATGGCCGACATTCATACATACAGCGTTCGAGGTACATCACCTCTCCTACCAATTTCGGATCATCTCGGTTCGCCGATGTTGGAGACGTCTCCAAAGAGTCCCTCTACCATGGACGCCATTGACACTGTACGTCCAATGAAGCACGTTTGACCCGAATAGGACGGTGCCTCACCTGGACAGAGGCACATCTTTGCACCATCTCCTGCGACAACGTTCAGCTCATCCTGCAAGGAAACAGAAGAAAAGAAACGAAAAATATGCATGGAACACTGTGAGTGAGTCCTGGTCGGACAAAAAAGACTGAGCAGGACTTCAAGACTTTTTCGATTGCTAAGTGTAGTGTAACCCACTGACGCCCTATCGACTGGAATCCTTCGTTGCAATAGCCCCTTTCCCACACAAGACGGTGTTCCTCCCTGTATCTCGAACGTTGCTGGCCGCGCAGGAAATCATGTGTCGTGATGCTTCCATATTGCGCTTCCCCCGAGTACCGTATAGACAAGCGACGAACCAAACTTCCGTAACGATCGTGGTATCTCAAAACTGCAAACACGTAGGAACGACCACGTTAAATCTCGACTATTACCACGCAATATGTATGCACAGATCGTGAGATGCATTGGTCCCAATGAACAGCCGTCCCGGATTTCGTCTCGTAGCGACAAGCGCGCTCAGTCCAACGTGCCACGCTCCAGTATTACCAGCAGGTCTAATGTTGGACCACGTCGTGGTAGATCCTTGTGTCGTCATTGAGAGCTGGGGTCGCAGGGAACTCTCCTGGCACATGGAAGTCTCTGGTGCTCTTCTCATTGCTATAGGCCGGCGCCGGCTTGACCACGTAGTCCGTCGGCGCAGTTTTGGAGCTTCTGGGCCCCGCATACACACCATTGGCGTCAAACATGGTGTCCGTCGCCGCGCCATGACCGCTGCTTGTAGGCACGGTTGACAAAGTTCCCTCTGTCCCCGAGGATACGGTGTTCGCAACCGCCGAGCTGGGCGCTGTCGTTGTTTCGCTCATTGCCCGCGGCCCAGACGGCGCGTCGACAGGCGCCGCAGTGGCTACGGGGATAGGAGCAGAAGATTCCCCATAGTGCGGTATGGCTGATTCGCCGTCTAGTCGTTGGGCAGTGGTCTCAGCTTGCTTCTCCTGCAGATGCTCGTGGTGATGATGCATGGCGCCGGCGGCCAACACCGCGCCTCCCGTGCCTGCAGCGATCGGTGCCATCCATTCACCGTATTGACTCGCGCCATCACGGGAGCCGGGAGGAGGTTGATGGCTGGGGAACAAATTCGGATGGTGACCTGGTGTATACTGGCTGGTCGTGTTCATCTGTGAAGTCGGTTCTTCAGGGAGGTGAGCGTCCGGTTGAAGATCCGTGTGCTTCTCCGTCGTATTGGCGAAAGGTACTCCGCTGCCCGGCAGAGCTCCTGCTGCTGCTATCACATCACGGTCTGGGTCAGAACTCTCTCCACTAGAAGGGGACAGCGGAGCCTGTAAGCCGCGCTGTACGTTGAGATCAGATGGAAATCGCCCACCTGGTGCTGGTCGTTGTGGAGGACGCCACCCGGCTTCAGACCTGTTGTCCTCGATGTCGTTCAACGCAACCACACCGAGTCCACCGGCGCTGGCGGCAGCCGCAGCTGCAGCCGCCCCAGCTCCATCAGCAGACGTTCCTCGCACGGACTGTTCACCGGAAAACGCAACGCGATCCGCCTCATCGTCTTCCATTTCGCCCTCCGAGCTGATAATGCTCGCCGGCTTGACGCTATTGCCAGACAGCGATCGAGCGTGCGTTCTGCGGACAAACTCGTTGCGCTCCTCGCCTCGCTTTTCAGTAAGCTCCTTGATGTCATTGAACCATGCCAACATCGTTTCGTGGGATTCGGCTCGAAACACCCACGCGTGCCCTCGGTGCATCGAGCCGGTCTGTCGACCCTTGAGCATGAATTTATGAGACGAAGAGTCGCGCTCGGAATGAGAGCCCAATTTCTGCTCAGGCAAGTACAATGACATGACAGGCGACTGGAATGCGATCCGGTCTGCCGACTTGAATTCGTGCAGATGTGTCGGAGACAACACGTACCTGCCGGGCGCAGTTAGTTACCGTAGCCGCAACATTCGCAGTGCAAGCTTCTTCTACTCACCATCCTGGGGTGTAGTTCTTCAAATATTTGCTCTTCCGCTCGAGCATCCCGCTCCTCACTTCTATAGCTGCGGGGTGGTCTTTTCCCGGATAGATAATGTGAGAGACTTGTCGAACCGGGATCCTTGGGTCCACCATTTGATTGTTATTCCTGGTGAATTCGTCCCATTCATGGTCCTTGGCCATCGACAGCGGTCCGTCCTTGAGCTTCTCGGCGGTATCATAGGCGTCGTCGGCCTCGCGGCGCAGGATACCAGCAAGCACGTTGTACGCTTTCTGGATTTCGCCAACCACGATAGACTCGAGCTCTCGGCCAGAGGCTTCGAGGTTGAGGTAGGCCTGTTCATGTTAGCTCAAGTAATTGTGCCGGAGCTTGCCGAGGCGTCCTACCCGATGCAAATAGTTCTCTTCATCGATCTGTTTCTCAATCTGCTTGTCGACAGCCATCTTGACCAGAAAAGGATCCCCTTTCCCTCCGGTAGATGTTGCGTCGTGATCAACCATGCCGAGCGACTCCTGGAGAGACTGGACGGCCCTTTTGGTCGCCTCCTTTTCCTTGTCTACTGAATTCTTAAAATCACCAGACAAGCTTTTGATCTCTTTGATCTTCTGTTGGAGATCACTACGCAGACCCGTGAGTTGAATAATGACTTCATTTTCGAGATCCCGAGCCTTGTTGGCTTCGTTCAGTCCTTGTTTGTGGAAATCTCGAAGGATATATGCGGCGTCGCCCAAACCACCAGACGTCAAGAAATTGGAAGGGATGGTGGTGTTGTTGATGACGTTGGAGGTCGACATGAGCGCCTTGGACCGCATCTCATACGTCTTGTGCAACTCGCGGAAGTAATTGATCAAATCCTTGAGGACTTTCCGCCATGCTGCCGCCGAGATTAGAAGAGGAACGCACCACCGAGTGGGTCAATGGGGGGTTAGAGCATACCTTGGAAGCGCGCTGCGAGAAGTTCTGTTGGATTTCCGGTTGTCGGGACCGGGCAGTAGAAAACACTATTGCTCTCTTCGGTTTCGCCATACTTCTCCTTTTCGGCCAGTGGCATGCTTCGCACAGAGCCAGCATAGCTGCTTCTTTTGCTCGCAGTCCTCTTCAGACTTGCGCTCTTGTGAAGGGAGGCCTTCTTCTTCAGTGTCCCGCCTCTCGATGGTAGCAGCGTCTGCGATCCTGACATGTGCGAGTTGGTCCGAGGGAGCTCTGGGGAGTCCTGGTTTTGGTGGACGACTTCATCATGGAGGTCGGCGGCTTGCGATACGGTGGATTGGTCCTGCAGTAAAGCGGCTTGAGAGTGGTTTGGATGCGACACGGTCTCAGTGTGCTGGGTACCAGCATAGGATACGGGCCGATAAGATAGTCTAGCACTCGGTGCTCGCGCGGAATGTATCGAAGCATCAGGGTGAGCGCTTTGAACCGGTGAAACAGGAGTGATAGGTCTCGAGGACATGATGACGAGGTCAAGATAGGGACGTGAAAGCTCGGTTGCAGCGCTATCTGTAGGTCATTGAAGTCTAGGAACACCGGTAGGTCTCGTTGGAGAGCTATGTCGTGAGCAGCATCTTGGAGCAGACACAGGCGTTTTCGAGTATTCAGCACACCTAGTTGGTGCGAAAGTCCGAAAGGTACAGCAATTAAAGCTGAGAAGAGAGCTCAGACGAGGGGAGTCGAGTCCAGGGAAAGGAAATGCGACAGGCGGCGCAAAAATGGATGACGTCGATGCCAGGAAGAACCAAGAGTCAAGAAAGTTGCGATGATGAGGGCGGTTCGAGGGCGGGCGGGAGCGTCGACGTTGAGGTGGACAGGTCCAAGGCAATAATAAAAACGGTGAAGTCAGTGCCCGCTTGGGAAGCTTGGGGTGGGTGCCGTGGGAGGTGGAGGCTTGGATTAGGGCCCCTTCCTTGAAGTTGCTCAGTGCCACCGGCACGGCGGGAACACGTTGGTCGAATGGCAACAGGGCGTCGGTGCCCAGTGGAGCGCCTGGAAGAAGAGAGGGGAAGGTCCGCCCAAGGGTGGTGGGATTAGGCTGCTGGGCGGTTGGTTAGTTGGCAGCTGGCCAAGGGGAGTCTGGGTGACTAGAAGGAGCTGGGGGGCCCCCCTCGGCGGATGGCGGCCAGGCGGTTGGCGCGTGGAGCTGCTGAGGAGCTCGACCCCTCGAGATTGAGTGCTGAGCATCAAGCGGCAGTGGAGTGACGAGGCATTCTCCTGACTGCCCAGCGTCAGACACTGGTGATGTCATGACTCGCATTCGCTTTGTCCTGCTACAGTACCCTACAGTATATACACCTTCCAGAGATCGTTCGCCAGAGCACCACCCGTCGCAGTACGACAGCATGGCCCCAAGGTTTTCCTTCTCGATCGCCGGTTGAGCATTGCCGAGGGTGGTCTCGCAGGATTAACCAAGTCGACAGCTCTCGTGGTAGCTAGCTCGCCCGCGATTGCGTCGCTAGCCACATGAACTATTTGAGGGAACCACTCACCCCGCCAAATCATACTGGAAACCGTGAACAGCTGCACTTCTTAGGCGCGGCAGCCTTCCGAACCTGGAACACCCTCTAAACCGGAACAAGAAGAGAGCTATCTAAGCAACGAGGACAGCTCTCAAGGCATGCAGGACACCACGGGAAGACTCGCAGGAGAGGGAAACATGCTCCGATGGACACTGACGGGAGCTCGTGGGAAGGGTAATCCGTATACCTAGGCAAATCCTCTCTGCGGTGGCTGGGCCAGTGGCATTGCCTGATGATCAGGTCAAATGGCTCGATAGTCCAGCTGCCCACTCAAAAGGCAAAAGCTCAGGAAATCGGCACATACCGTCATCAATCGTTCATCTCTGCGCCCCCTCCACCGATCCGCCAGTGGGCTGGTCCATTGTAGCGTCGTACGCAGGACTCAGTCAGCTATTAGCAAGCTCCTCTTTGCCTGGCCCCGTGCGAGAAAGCACCGAGGAAGTACTATCCAGCAGAAACATCACCTTTTGATGCCTCACGGGAGATCTGGATTGGGTGTGGAGGACTCATGTCTCGACGGGAGTTCGACAGATCCCATCGAGTTCGAAGTTTGGTACAAAGTTGTGGCGTGACTGCTGGAAACCAGCGGATAAGGGACTGCGCAGTGTCATTTGTCCAAGGGGTGGCATTCGACACCACTAGATATAGCAACAATAGCCACCCAAGCCATGGTGTATGGGCAACTACATAGGTAATACGGCACAACACTGGAAATAAAACACCAAGACCAGGCCATTGTTCTCTTGCATGGCCCCAATTCCTCCATGTGTGCAGATTTTGTTCCTGCTTTGGTTAGATTTGCTTACTGATGCACATGCATTTGCTGGGCTCATCCATCACCTTGTACCTAATCAGTCCGGCCATCAATTCGATCGCCGTGGCTTGTTGCTTTCCCCATAAGAGTCTTGAGGCAGCAATCTAAAGTGAGCCACATGATGTTGAACATGGGAACTCTGGTCCACAGAAACCCAGGGAGGAAGCTATCTTCGTAGCCTCGTCTTTCGAGTTTGGACTGGAATGCAAGCATATGCTTTCGAACATCTTGGTATGGTTCGCGTATGTACAAATGATTTTCGTGGCCATTGAGCCAGCCAATTCCTCACATTCAGCCTTGCGCATGGTGTAACAAGCCTGTCTGCGTCCCTCTTCTTGCAAGGTTGAAAAAACATCACTCTGGAGCCTTGTTCGCTAGTACAACTGCCCAGGCCGGCGCTTCAGATTCGGAGCCAATGGTGTCGCCCGGGGAGAAAGGGGTCGCGGATCATGCCCCAGGTGCGGCCTTGCCCTCGTAGTAAGGCGGTTGGACATCGAAGCCGTATCTTTCCTTAATTCTCTGCTTCCGTCTTTCCTCGTACCCGGGCCCGTAAATACCTGAAGCCGTGTGAATCAGCCGCCTGCGAAGATTATCTTGCCGAGCGCGCTTACCTCGTCCTTCGCCCAGCTCGTTGATTGTTTCATTGAGCGGCCTCCTGAACCGAGCCCTGGCCTCCTCTTTATGTGTCATCCGGTCGTCGAAGGCCTTGTCTGAAGATGATTCAAAAATCGAGCGGCCAGTGTAGCTGATCACGCCCATCGCGGTGCCAAGAGCCAAAGCACTGCCCAGCGTCGATGCCATTGAGCGCTCTGTCCATCAGTCAGCAATATCCTCAATGTGTCTTGTTTTGCGTTCCATACTCCAGAGGCCATTCAAAGAGCCTGCAATGGTACCCCCAATCACATGGTTGATGTAATCATTCTTTTCTCGCAGATTTGCGGAAGCCGTACTTGCGAATTGGAATGTACCTCCCATTGCCGCTGGATACGGTCAGAACTGTACTTCAATGGTCGGAGGAGAATCCCATTCATACTGAGTAGACCAATTGTCCGCCCAAACCGTGTAAACACCCCAAAGGCACCGATTTGTTCCTTCGCAACAGTGTTCTGGACAGAGGCAATGAAAAGCCCCGCCGCGCCAGTCAATGCAGCCGAGCGAGCCGAGATGCCCAGAGCATCCTGAGGTTGGTAAACGGGTTCATCGACATCGTAGTTGGGCTTCGGGTCCACCAAGTCCCCCATGGCTGCGATCCTGGATGTTGGGAGTTGAGGGTAACCAGGGTCAAGTCATCCGAAACTGGGTCAGGGCGATATCGACTCGGTGGAGGGGGAGAAAGGAGTGGCAGGTGTGGTGTCGATGGGGAGATTGACCTGGTGTGAGAATCCTCAATGCTGAAGCTCTCACCAGCAGTCGGGCGGGCGCAGCCTTGGCGCCTCTGGTTACCCAAGTAGGAACTGGTCGGAGCCGCTTTTACAACTCGGCGTGCCTCACCTATATCACCATACTGTTCTATCGTAGTCACTTATCCTGAGCTACTCCTTCGAGCATGACGCTGGTCGGAATATGCCCACTCGGCATTCGACCACTGCCCTTTGTTCGGATACACTCCTCCTTCAACCAATACAGAACATGTGCGAGCCGTCTAATTCCGGCTCATGAAGTGGGCATTTGCTCTGTGTCCTCTCGAGACAGCACACGGTAGGCTGTCACATTGGCATTGTCTACTCCTTTACCGTTAGATTCAATCGCGTCTTTCTAGGCACGTAGGTTATACATCGGCCACGATCCGTGAGAACTGTTCTTCAACTTTTACTGGTAGGTTTGAATGGCAAACCATACATAAATGGGGTTCCATCGAGGAATGAACGGCTAGAGATACGAGGCTATGACAAGGACGCCACGAGCAAAGATGTATATACTTGCACTTCCCAGAGAGACTTGCAACACTCTATGATGTCGAGCTGGCCTGCAGCATACTAATCTCATTTTCTTCAAGATGTCTGGGCTTCCACTTCTCACACTGAGAACAGGCACACTTTCTGGTGACGTGAAAGCAACTTGAGTCTTGACGGTTCAGCTGTGGTGGGAATCAAGGTCTATGACAGGTAGCAGCACATCATGGAGGCTCAATATCATGGCTTCGGCTGCTTGAAAACCAGTCTGTGTCTCTACCTAGTGCTTGCTGAGAGACGGTCCGTCAGGAGTTAGTTGTCGACTGTCACGATCACAATGTCACGGGGATGTGAGGCTGAATGAAGTTCACAACCGCCTTAGTGCTGCACGAGCAAAACTCTCTTCTGACACGGGTCTAGACCAGACAAAATCGCGCCGTCCGTAATATATCTGGCTCCCGATGAAGCGGCCTCACGAGCATGGGAATTTGACTCGGCAAACCTGCCGCACAGGAAGCTATTGGGCAGTGGCGCCGCCTTACGCGCCCCCCAGATTTGGAATCCACGGGCTCTCGAGTCGCATATGCCTTTCGCCATTCGCAGGCTGCTACGAAATACATCATTTCTCCTCAGTTATGGCAGGATCTCCTGGACTCCTCTGGTACCTAGCATATTGACCGCGCATGTGCTTGAGTCTGTCCGACGTCTCTTCTGTCACTGCTCGACAGAAGACTGCGGAGGTGACGGTCTCGGGGAAAGGTCCAGTTCAGTCCTCTGCTTCATTGCTCGAATCCTCCGTTTCAACAATCCATCACAGTAGTTCCCCGGTCCCAAGTCTCCTTCGCCCGCATGAGCCTAGATCGTCCATATCCCGCTTTGTCTAGATTCAGCGACAGGACATTTGCACGCCTGCCCTCATTGCTGGCTCGGAGAGCTGGTCGATCGCTTTCCAACCGACTTGCATGGCCGGCGTGCAAGGTAACATCCGGTCCTTCATTGCGCCGATCAGAGGATCTGGTGCGTAGACAAGAGATAATACCCAAGAGATGCTGTATAGTGACGAGATACCACAGGTCGAACTGCCCCGGCATTCATCGAGGATTTGACCCTCTATGAGCCATGGCGAGAGTCCGAAGACCTTCCGAATCTGCTCGCTGATTCTCCTCTCAAGTTCATCCAAGCGCCCTATTTGGCCGCCCGGCTACCTCTTTATAGCTGCAGGCACAAATTTGGGTTGAAGCCGAGACAATGTGAGCTTCCCGCGTTGGACGAGAGACCTGGGCCGGAGTCAATATGGTGCATCGCGGCTTTCTGTCAAGTGTGCCGGGTGCATTTGCATGTCAAGATCGATTACAGCATCAGATTTAACAATGGCTCTTGTCCAAACGTCGATCATCCTCTGCATCACCTGGTGAGGTCAGCCTTTCAAGAGCCGTTGGAACAGAATGCGTGGCGGCGCCAGAATCCGGACTCTCAAGATGAAATATACTCCTACCGATGTTCTTCCCCTACCTGCTCCGCCACCGTTACCGTGCGTTACGGCCCTCCAGTCCTGCGTCCGAGCGACATCCATACCCTGACCGACCCGTCGCTGCTTGGTGAAAGATCAAAAGAGGCTTTTCGCAAGAAGGCAGGGGACACAGAGGGGATGAGGGCTCCGGCGCCGGTTGATGTCCTAGATGATCTTCGAACGTATATCAGGAATTCCTGGCGTGCAAGAGAACAACCAACCTATAGATCAATCAGTGCGTCAAATCGGAGATTCATTGTTCGATTTGGACTGGAGGGCCATGCTTGTAGGGATGTTCTGGAGCATCTCGGGTTCCGGCCTGCGGTAGGTGGACAAGCTGCAGACGTTGATATATGTGTGTTGACTCCATGATCATAGCCTGGAGGTTGCTGGATGGTCCCAGAACCCGACTTCGACGAGAACCTTCCGTTCCAAAGTCCTGCCAACCTCTGGTTAGATAATGCCGAACACGAATTGACGGCTCTCATTCTGTCGCGCCCCTATGAAGAACGAAAGCTGCTGAAAGATAGCACCCCTCCTGCACCCGCGGATAGGGAGCTTTCACGAGCCCTTGGCTGCCAGGACTGTGAGTCGCCTGCCTGCATCTGGTGGAGATGGACTAATGTGTCGCAGATGACAGGCACCCTGAGAGCAGCACTGACCGAATCTCTCCCGCACTGAAAACTGCGTACAGGCAACCCTCTCCGGTTTATCATGGGGCGTGTGCTAACGTGGACGCAGTCCTTTCGTTGCCCTCGGGTGCCCGATGGATCTGTCGGACCAACTGGTGGCCAAAGCGTACCACTGGCAGGTGCAAACAGATGCTCCAAACGCACATGTGTATCTCACCAACCTCAAGCATATTGTGCATCAGCGCCAGAGTGAAGTTTTGGAGACTGAAGTCGTATTGGAGACGTCACGGGGCCGGTATGATGCGGAAATGTTGGATGAAGCGTATAAAGCCTTCCATCTGAGCGATGTTGGGGGTCCGGTTAGCGACGAAGACATTATCGGTTCATTCACAGCCCAACTCGCAGACTCACCAGGCCACGAACACCAACTGAGAGACTATCTCCGTATCATCGGAGCTCATCGTGACAGTAAACGCATCACTGACACTGCCCTGAACAGTGAGTTGGCACGCTCTCGATCAGTTGGGATTCGCTTACTCACAATTTGACCACAGTTATTGACAGCTACGAGTCTGCACTTGCCTTCCTCGACGCCGATCCCACAGTCGAAGACGAGCACATCCAAGCTTTGTTTGCTGTCAAGGTTTGTTGCCTGCTCACTTGTCACTCAATCCGTGCTCATCTTTGTTTGCAGACAAACGACAACAAGGCACTTGAGGAGCAAGCTACTCAAGCTGTTCGCCTAATCGCTCAACATCGCAAAAGCGCATTTTTGACAAACTGGATCGACTCAGGGTTTTCCAACGAAACGCGCAACCAGATGGAGCCTGCTGAGGGCTACCAAGCCCTCCAGATTGACAACCGCGAGATCGACGATGAAATGATCCTCTATCAATATAATATAGCCGTCGATGAAAATCCCGGCAGCGTGGAATACTACAACAGAGCTCTGGCCGCAATCGCCAAAGGTCGGAATAGCTCCATTTTGTTGGACCATTTACACAGCAGGGCGCCTCAAGAACCTCAGGGCAGGCCGGAGGAACCTGTCGGACTAGAAAATATTGGGAATACCTGCTACTTGAACAGCTTGTTGCAGTTCCTATTCACGATGAACCAAGTGCGACAGTTAGTTCTCAACTTTGATGATTACAAGATGCCCTTGGACGAGAAGAGCATGGAGCAAAAGCGCGTTGGACAACGAAAAGTCAGCGTCAAGGAGGTTCAAACTGCGCAGAGGTTTGTCGACAGCCTGGCGTCTCTGTTCCGCGGCATGATACAAACACCCCGTTCATCCATCAAGCCGGAGCAGGAGCTTGCGCGGTTGACCCTGGAGACTGAAAGTGTCAAGGAAAAGATGCGACGAAGGTCAACACTCAAATCGAATGAACGCCCCAGCTTGGGCTCGATCGGGTCGTTACCTGTTTCGGGTCTCTCGCCAGTGGTTGACTCCGAGGCGAATGGGACAATGGATACGATAGCCATCCAATCTCCAACCGACACTCAGACCGCCGACGTTGACAAGATCTCTAGCTCTGACGCTTCGAAATTGGAAGCTGAAGAGGACGTGAGTCCCGGCCAGCAAAATGTCGATGATCCCGTCGTCAATGACAGTGCCAGTGATGCCACCTTGGTGTCAACTTCTGAAAGTGACCGCAATGTGACGGTGGAGAGAACTGAACAACACATGTCGATCTCAGATAACAAGGAGAATGTGTCACCCGTTAATACCACGAAAACATCGGTGGCTATGTCTCCTTGGACTGGGCAGCCGCTGACAACAGCAGCACCAACAAATCCAAATGCTCAATCAGGTGCAGTGTCTGGAGATACCGACAAGAAGGCTTCTGGCATAGATCCTGAATTGTTGAAGTATGCCCCGCCTCCTGGGAAGCCACCCCCGGTGCCTCCACGGAAACCCATCCTGAATACTACAACTACGTTGGAAGAGTATGCCCGCCAACAAGATGTAACCGAGGTCATGAACCACTGCATTATCCAGTTGTCGTACGCCATACGGCCTACAGGTTTCGATAGGTCAGGAGAGCAACGCGACGAAGTGCATGATCTATTTTTCGGGCAGCAGGTAATCCACAGCCAACCTGAGAAAGAAGCACCAGAGGCTCTACCGTTTCTCAATATCATCACACGGGTATTCCATCGGCCCGCTGATGTATATGCTGCGATTGACAACGAGTTCGACCTCCAAGATGCCCCAGATGGCGCAAAAGCATATACATCAATCGCCAGTCTACCGCCAGTCTTGAGCATAGCCTTGGACCGCGTGTCGTGGAATAACGAGACGAAACGTCAAGAGAAGCTGAACTATCACATCGATGTTCCAGAGACCATCTACATGGACAGATACCTGGAAAGTTCACCTGGCTCTGACCTCCTGCAACGACGGCAGCAGACGTGGGAGATCAAGAAGGAGTTGGCATCACTGGTCACACGGAGGGATGAGCTTGAGGAAAAATACGTAAGACGACAGGCCTCCCTTCATGAACTGTAATAGGAGCTGACACCATGCGCAGGGCAAATCTGCAGATGTGCCTGGTCTTCTCGAAGATGCAAAGGTCATCTTGGAATATCTCGCCGAAGTGCCGGGAGATCAAACATCAGGCGAACTCCATGTGAATCCAAACGCGATCGCTACTCTCGGTATCTTAGCTGAGAATGCTCGTTCTGAGCTCCGAGGTAGGGGCTTCCCTCCCTTCTACACCCCTGACGATGAAGTCCTAATCTCCCCTTCTGCTTCGCCACAGAAATCCGTGCTCGTGTGTTCCATCTCTCCCAACAAATCAAAGAATCTTTCGTCGACATGCGCAAACACCCTTACCGCCTCCATGCGGCGTTCTTCCACCGCGGTTCGGCTGGTGGAGGCCACTACTGGGTGTACATATTCGACCACAAGAAAGAGGTATGGCGGAAATACAATGACGATCGAGTCTCCACTGTCACCAATCTAAACGAGATTTTCGGAAACCCGTATGCACAATTTCAGTCCCAAGGTCAACAGCAGCCAACCAGCGGCAGCGGCTTGAACCCGCCTCCGAACCCGTACCTCTTGGTCTATTTGGATGCAAATCGGATCGACGACCTCGCGGAGACAGTCAAACGGGAGATTGTGAACCCGCCTCCTGGCGCCGCGGAACGACAAGATCAGCCCCAAAGCCAGATGACGGCTGTACCACCCACTCAGAGATTAGGCAATGGTGCGGATGTAGAAATGCTGGAGTATGCCAATGGTGGTGAGCAGGCCCGTTCCTCCCCACGAGAGCTTTCCATCGCCCTCGACAGCCCCGAACCAAGGGAGCCAAGCACGGGGAAGGAAGGACATTGGGATGACAGCCAGCTGATGATGGATAGGAATATTAACTGGTAAAGATAGTGACCAGCAAGACGCGTGGTGGAATTTACAATCGCTAGTGTGAGAGAAACACCCGGCGCAGGTCTTGGGCATCACCCGCTGGAAAGGAATAGTCAATCACTTGGTAGCATGTGGTCACAGCAAGGTGCACAGGGAAGAAACGAAGAGCTCAAGATGGCTAGAGTCCGGCACAAAGGGATAGAGATGGACCTAATGGCATTCGAACCGGCGTCAACGAGCGCGATCAAAATACACACATACACACACACACACACCTTGCACGATCATCTTCGTCTGTTGAGTCCAAGTCCGAGTCTGAGTTCTCGTATTTGTGCTTTGAACCTTATCCTGAGAGTGACTCGTCGAGGACCAAACTAAACTGTAGAGAAGAGAGAGGCTTTCATCCTTGCCTCGTTGTTTCCGAACTCGAAAAAGGCTCATGTGCGCGTGTGCATACATAATATATCCTGGCTTCGTCGCATCCTGCCGGTGAAAGAGACATAGACATATCCGACTTATCCTCCTGCTGGACCGACGGCGCCAATGAGGACGACCATTAGCAATACATCTCCAGCCGCACGGCCGCCACTGAGTGCGTTTGCCGGCTGGTTCATGCTCTGTGAGTGAGTGCATGTAATAATAATTTCGAGTGTCGCTTGGCTCGTTCATGGCCCCCGGTACATGTTATGCCACACCGGCGGTTGCCGTCCCTGGTCTTTGCACCTGCTCACCAATCGCAGCCCTGTGGCGGATGGTTGTTGCTGTTGTTGCTGTTGTTGTGAGGAGACGCTTCCGCCAGAGCCTGCGAGGCTCTGGGGACTGGATCGTGCTGGGCCAGCTGCTGGCGGTGCTCGTCTCTGTGCCGTCGTCTCTGGGTGAAGCCCTGCTGTTTCCTAAACAAGATACGCTTCGTCCAGACGCCGTGACCTGGTAGGTAGTAAGTAAGTACCCTGCGTCAGCCGTGGGTTGTTTACAAAGTGCTGGATTGGGGGTTCATTTTTACCTCCACCAATTCTGGATCACCTCGATCTGCCTGACGTTGCCGTTGATCACCCTCGAATTTTGTGGGTCTGAGTGGTCTACGAAGGATACCAGGCTTTGGGGGAAAGTCAGCAACATTGTGACCAACCGTGCTCTGCCACACCAAAGGGAAAAAAAGGGGGATCTTACTTGTTAGCGTAGACCACTTCAAACCGCCCTCTACCAGCCTGCCGTTGTTGGTTGATGGCTTTGAGGAACTCGGTGAGCACCGACTTCTTCGGGATAGCGCCAGCTGTCATGCTCTCTTTCGACATCTGTGTTGTAAATGTCAAGTTGCCACGCTTTGCATTGCGTGGGCCTTGGACTCGTGGCTTCAGAAATTGCTCGTCGCTGTCGGAAGTGTCCACCTCCGGCCTGCCACTGGGGCCGCGCGCACTGTGAAGGCCGGCACGACCTCTGATCTTGAGCCCTTCCGGCCGTAGACCACGGTTGGCCGATTCTATTTCCCTCTGCTTCGAATTTGACTCAAGGCTTAGGTTGATGACCTGCTCGGAGGGGAAGGACTTCAATGACCATCTTGCTGCTGCGACTTGGTTCGCATTGGGACAGTCACCTACGAGATGGGACTTACTTGCGCAGACGCAACAAGAGATCCAGTGTTTGGTAGGACCAACGTCTGACATCCCGTAAGATGGCAAGAATCGCTGAGGACATGTCTGCTCCGTATGATTGAAGGTGCCACAGATATCACAGGGTATCGTGGTGATTTTCAGGCCTGTGGGACAAGACTCAGCAGTGTGTCCGCGGTCACGACATTTCGAGCACCTCTGAAGCAGAGGGCAAAGGCGGCTAGAGTGGCTGGCAGAGCAGTGGACGCAGGTCAATTCGGGACAATCTCGCTCGGCATGGCCGCTTTGAAGACAGCTCAGGCAGACAGCAGGCTGATTGAGGTCAATTTTGCTGCGACTGACGTGGAAGAAAGCGTACTTCAGCTGAAGCTCAAGCTCTTCCGGGCTCAGATCTGCAAGGCGAGGGCCTGGCTGTACTCGGACGTTGGAGGCAACAGAATGCGAGGGGAGTCCGCCCATGACGGTACGGGAGAATCTCTCGATATCGCCCTGTAATTGGTCGTGAGCATCCCGTTCGGTAGAAGAGAGGGGTAGTGTTGTCTCTCTAGTAGACGACTGGGGCTCTGTGTCCTCCTCTGAATGTGAATGTGTTTCTCCTTCTTCCTCGTCGTCGCTGTCTTCGTCTTCCTCTTCAACTTCCTCCTCCTCCTTTTCCGTTTTCTCCACATCCATCTGATCGTCATCAAGGACCATATCGTCAGAGAGCTGGTGATTTTGGACGGTGTCAATGTTAATGACCATCCCCCCGTCATCGGACTCTTGCTCGTCGTCAGAAATCTCGATCGCATCGTCTATGGAATCTCCTGATGATAAAGTAGGTTTCAACGAGTTGTCACTTTTGCTGATAATGGGCTGCGACTCGTCAGGAGCGGCGGGAAGGGCTGCTGTGCGGAAGCCTGTAGCCAGTCTGTTGTTCCCAAAGCCTCCGGAGGCGTAGATCGTTGTCGACGCCGTGTCCTTTGGACTCTCTTGATCTGGGGTCGCCGCCACCGCTGCCCGCGAAGTCGCATTGCCCATAGCGGAAGATTGCGAAGATATCGAGGAATCAGTTGGAAGAAGTGGTGCGGAGTTGACTTGACCTTTTTGTCTTGCTTCACGCGTCAAACCGACTGCAGCGGTCCTCGACTCAGTCTCGTCATCAGAGGAAGGGAGTCGGGCCATCTGGGCCGTGGACAACGTCATTGAGAGACACTCAGGAACGCGTCCGCAGTACTCGGTACACGGGATCGCGTTTTCCTAACCCTGGAGGCCCCGTTTGTTACCAGACTGCAGCCCGCAGTCCCTCAGGCACAGGAATATTGGGGAGGCGGAATGGAAAGTGTACCGAGGTGCTAGCCTTAAACTGACTAGTGTCACATTTTATGAGAACAGCCCCCTTGCGTCTCACAGCCTTGCATTCCAGCGAAAACACTCCCGAATTGTCTACCTCTATCTTTTCAATCCTTTCAATCCTTTCACGAGTTGAACAAGAATAGAAAGGCACTGTCTAACGTATTCCCAATAGCCGTAAAAACTCGAAATCAATCAATCGTGCATGAAATCCCCCAAGATCACCAAGAAGACATAAGCTTTGCAACGCTGCGATATGGTATTCTTTCCCACCGGCATCCATCCTTTCGACTATGGCGTTTATGCCCACATTGCCCTGAACTTTTGGTTGAACTCCTCTTGAAGCATGGTAAAGGCCTTCAGAACCATGAACAAGTTTCCATCCCCGATCTCGGACTCTTTCCCTTGTCGTTCCGACTCCCTCGCCGGTTCCTTCGCACTTGTCATCATAGGCTTCTTTCCCGCTTTGGCCGCTCTGACCGCCTCACCCATGGTTTCTGGAATGGCCCCATTTGTTTCGGGCTTATCGCCGTGGTCACTCGCATCGTCTTCCCAGCTGTCAACCACCTTCTTTTTCCCATCGCTAGATCCCGCCTTTGTAGCTGTTAGTTCCTGCTTCAGCATTTCTCGATTGGGCAGTGTCCGAGCGCTGGAGGTGGCTTTGTTGTCTGGACCCGCTTCCAGGGCTTTGTCATCCAGCTCTGACTCGTGTACATCACCAAACCCCATGATGTCGATCATCTCGGCTGCCGTTGGTAGGGAAAGCTTCAAAAAGTTCTCTAGGCTGGTAACGATAGTCGCAAGGACAAGAGAGAAATCATTGAGGACAAACCAGACCTCAGCTTTGCGAACACCATTCTCTTTCTCGAGAGCAACCACGTTACCATGTTTGAAGAAGTCGTAAAGGTAAGCATTTAAAAGCGCTGTGCTGTCGTTCGGATAGGTCCCCACGTAGGGGACTACGGCTTCCTCCAGCCAGACTCCACTGCGAACCATCTTGCACAAATCAGAGACGCTTTTCCACTCATCTCGATGGCCCGAGAGAGCAACAAAAGCCGAGTTTATGCGGGCGGGAGGAAGAGGAGAGACAGCCACGCCGATCTCCTCTAGTGACTTGTCTCCGCCGCATTTTAGTCCAGTGAGTGGCAAGTAGTGATCAAGCTCCGTGACGTGCTGGTCGATATAGGTTGACACATAAGCAGCATACACATCCAGTGTTTGATCGTTGTGGGCCAATAGGGTGCGCGCTGCCTTTTCTGGCAGAGGTGGAAGTACGACGACCGACGATGACCACCGTGATTGGGCGCGGCGTGACTCCAGAACAGACTGTCTCAGGTACCGACGTCCGAAGAGGTGTGACATGACAAGTATCAAGTCAAGCAAAACTTGTTTAGGGCTGACATGAATATCCCCACAAAGCTTGCTGAAATACCCACTTTTGAGCAATGCGTGGAACGCAAAACTTGCGTTCTCAGTGTAATACAGGTGAGAGACACAGCCAGTAAAATTGAGTGGAGCACCCGAGACGTCCAACAAATGGTTGCGGCGAAGATACTCTATTGAAAACCGCAGATGGTGCAGGACAGTGTGTTTTGACTCTGGACCACCCAGATAGATCCGCGGGCACGAGAGGATCGAATTGATCGCCTTGACAGCGTATGCTGCATTCCCTGATTCATGGAGCAAGATGAAAAGGCGCAACACTAAGCTCGTCGTGATGGGAAAGTGACCGTTGAGGTCTGGTAGCCTCGAGCTGAGCAGGCGGCAGACTTTTGAATATGGTACTCCTTGGAAGACCACATTACCCAGGACATCAAATCCTCGGCGCCCTGCTCGACCCGCCGCCTGGCGAAAGTTGAGAGCCGTCAGAAAGATCGAGTCTCCAGAGAAAACAACAGTCTTGCAAGGCATGTTGATACCCAGCGCCAGTGTCCCGGTGGCTATCACGACGCGCAAGTACCCTTTGCGGAACAGAATCTCGCACACTTGACGGTATTTGCGGTTCATGCCGGCGTGGTGGACACCGATACCTCGCCTCAGGCCGTTGATCAGCCAGTCCGGCACCAAGCGCCTCTTAAGCTCATTGGCGTACTCCTGGAAATCAAGGCGACTGAGCTTTTGCGTGTTGGCGAGGTGAAATCCAGAGACGGGATCATCGGGATTGAAAGATTCCAGGATGCTTGACTCTTCCGAGCCTGTTTCCCGCATCCGCTCGGCCCGTGTTGCTGGTTCGTCGTCTGCATTCCCTCTCTGCACCTTCTTGGGAGCCTTCTTCTTGCTCAGCTTGTCCTGGTTAAGTTTCCAAGCCTCCCAGCTCTTAATCTTAGTTTTCCAGGTTCTGCTAACTTCCTTCCAGCGGTCTTCTGCCTCCTGTAACTCCTGGAGGAGACGCTGACATATGAGTTCACACGCGTTCCGGTCATAGTTGAAGAATAGTGCGGGAAGAGCTCCTTCGTCATGGAGCGAGCAGACGAGAGGCAGTGTGGTGTCGAGGAAATCAGCCTCCTGGACGGCACGAAGGGTCTTGCTGTTGTTGACTTTCCCAGAAGATATCTGTACCCCTGGACATTGTGCGTCCCTCACGGGCTGCTCCAAATCCTTCAGCACCAGCTCAAAGGGAGACTTGCGATTTTCTACCCACGTCTTCAGGAGTGCCTTGAGATTAGCATCCCAATCGACGATGTCAACTTTGCGTACGATCTGTGGCAGGCACTTTGAAGGGTCTAACGACTCGTCAACAGGGAATGCCTCTGTCTCGTGCTTCTTCATGGCGTTCCATAGCATCCAGCAATCTCGCGGTTCGAGAGTCAAATCATCAGGTATCCCTCGCGTCCGATCGACCAAGCTCGCAACAGGATGCATGAAACTCATACCGATTGCGTTGTCGATCCCAACAGAGGGTAGTTGTGAACGTTCGGACAAGCCATCGAAGAGAAACTTTTGTGGTGGACTGTAGATATACTTCCGTAGGTCCGAGTAGCGATGATGGTGTTCTATCATCTCGAGTTGGATGCCGTTGGTCTCTTGAGTCTTGCTCAACCAGTTGCTGAATTCTCGTGGGTTTCCAACCGTGGCTGAGAGCGCGATGATGGGGCACGGAGCTAGAAGGAGTAGCTGCTCCCACACAACCCCGTCATCGGCCTGGCCAATACAGTGAATCTCGTCGAATATGATACGCTTGACACGAGAAGACCACGTCTTCGCATTTGACGGACTCAGAAGCATGATCTGGAGCATATGAGGGACCGTAACCAAGACCTGACACCCGGTCGGGTTGTTGACCCGGTGATCGCGTGTGTGTATGGCCCAGACGGACTTTCCAGGGTGCTGGAAGTTCTTGGAAAATCGAGCCTGCACCTCAGCGGCAATTTGGTTCACCAATGCTTTGGTGGGTGCAACGTACACCAGCACCCCGTCATCATCCTCCTCGAGCACCTGCTTCATGGCGTAGAACGAAATAAACGTCTTTCCCGCGCTGGTGGGAGCAACCACGAAGACGCTCTTCTTCGCATCGATCTGGTCCAGGACGTCTCGCTGCCACTTATCCGGCTCAAAATCGTGCACGCGATCATCCGGTGCTGAGCCCATGTCTCGGTCAAAGAAGGGCCCTGCGTGGACGAGCTGGAATTCCAGGGGCGATAGTTGCGTCGGCACTGCTTCTCTCGCAGGGGTGAACAAGACGGTTGCGGAGCCAGTATTGCGTCGTTCTTGGACTTGGAGAGGTCCCAAGGCCGGCAAACGAAAGGTTTGGATCGTGTTGACGACGTATGCTGCAATCTCCGTGGTGATGCCTTGGTTCAGTCTTTTAATCTGGAGGATCTGGTCCCAGATGAGTCCCATGATCGGCATCGCATGGACTCGGTTGTCAGCCGAGCAGTTCACTGTCCACATCTCGACCAGAATGCTGAGCAAGTACACCGACACCTCTGCTTCCACCGCGACTCGCTTGGTCTTTGACAGCCCGTTCAGATAGCTCTTGACTTTGAAGTAGCGGGATGCCAGGTTTAGCTCTTTAGCAAACTGGGTTCTCGCGGAAGTCCATGCTTCCTGCAGCTTAGCAATATCCTTATCCTGCTTTTCTCGCGCCGCTACTGCAGCCAGCTCTTTGACATTGAATCTAGAGCCTTGCTTCTTTCCACCGTGTGCTGGGGTTTGCGGAGGTTTCAATCTGCTGGAAACGCGTGAAGGCCCATCTTTCGACTTGACAATGATGGTTTCGGGCTCCAGAATGCCCCCAATAGCACTAGTCAGGCTGGCAGCGTAGTCCCTAGTTTCTGTCATGAAAAACTGATTCCTTCGATTATCGCGCGCCTTCTGCCATTCTGTCACTACCCGAGCGGCCTTATTGTCGATGGGTCGTCGATGATTGTGCCAGTGGCTGATCTCTTTAAAGATTTGCGATGTGCTCTTTTTGTCAACCGATACGTCGATGGCAAGCTTAATAGGACCCAGGTGGGTGTCGAACACCGGGTTGCTGAAAGGGAGTACCGTCGTCCGAACATTACGTCTATTCGTAGGTGTGGTTGTGTCCCTCCCCTGTCTACAGTGCCGTATAACGTTGAAGCGCATTTCTTGTTGTCCTATAGTTATCTGAGAAGGAGTTCTCGAGTCCCCTGGTTCGAAGTGCAGATTGATGCCACAGGTTTCCTTCATGAGAGATGTGAAGTCTCTCAATGACGAGAGTATCAAGGGGCCGAGAGCCGTTGGTCCACGAGACCTCTGAAGCTCAGACACCACATTGAGAAATAGCCTTCCATCGAGCAAATCGGCTAGATCACATGGAAGCTTTTGACGCAGGACACTGTCTCGCCAGGCGTCTGACACCAGAATCTCGCGGGATACTTCGACAAAGTCCGTCAAGAACATCATGTTCATGTTAGAGCTTATTGCATCCACTGCTCGACCGTCAAGACGACAGTCCCGCATCACGATCGCATGGAGGATCATTGCACATGTTTCTAGTGCATAATTCGCTCCGATTCTGCCAGATCTAAGCATGATGCTTAGAGCTGCAACTATAAGCAAATCCCGTTGTGTCAGAGGTGGCTCTGGCGTGCGGTCTAGCAGCATCAACGTCTTTGTCAGGACTTCTGCTGGCGGTACGTGGACATCCGTTTCTGTGGAATACGAGTTCTGCGATGAGGTAGGCACAGCTTCCTCAATTTCTTTGATGACTGGGTTTTCGACCCTATCGCAAGCAGCGTCGCCTGGGATATTGGAGAGTGATTGGTCTTCCAAGGCAGGAGGTATTTGAGATTTGTTGCCTTGAACACGCCTCAGCAGGGTCATCCGTTCTCTGGAGCCTTCCACAATCATTGCCATGACCTGCTACCATAGTGAGATATTTCTCGACAAACTAATACTCGGAGGAGAGACCGCCTACCTTTGTGTCCCGGAACTCCACTGTGGTGACAAGAGCAATATTGTAGCCACGACCAATGAGCCAGTGGATCATCAGCCGCAACACCACCTTCCGAGTCTGATCAAGTCGAGTTACTTTGATATTTCCATTGCCAAGTATTTCTTCGCCGTGCCCAAAAGCGCCGATTGTACCAGAGTCGTCAGCCTGCAGCTCAGATGGAGCTCGAGATTCTTTTTCGATTTTTTCTTCTTCTGTTGAAGATCCTTCGAACTCGTCTTGGATACCGGACCGTGGAAAAGAGCCATCATGACACATGAAGAAGTATGCTCCTGTTGTTGCCAAATACTCGTCAAAGTCATGGGACAAATACGATTCGAATGTTTTGACTTCTATGAATGGGACAGTAAGGGGAAGATTGCAGCTGAGGTGCTGGATGATGGCCTCTCGAGCGAGGAGATACCTCGAGTGAAGGTGAGCTGGGGTATTCTGTGGGATGCACATGTGTGCCTGATTGTTGAAGAACACGACATTGAATTTGCACTTTCGCTGGAGAAGAGCTCGAAGGAAATTTTCCACAATGTAGGTGGCATGGAGCAGTTGCAAGCCCGGCGAGAAGTCGATTTTGTCGTCCGAAAAGGAGTGGAGAAGTAATGAGTCCCCTTCGATGATGAAAGGTTCGTCACCCGCATAGTCGCCAACGAGATCGACAGTGCGAGAATACAGGTCATCGTACCTACGGCACTTTAGCAGGCAGCCCAGAAGCTGATGGCATTTGGATACTCACCAGTCCAGCAGATCTTGGGAGTCCGCCATCGGGCGGTCGGGTAACGGAATGGTATTTCCTGTAAGGGTCACCAGTCAGCTGCAAGGTGAAGACGTACCTCGCTGGCTGCGGGACTATACAACCCTTCTCAAGCATGCACCCGATAGCGTCACGTACCTGAAATCCGTTAATCTTGTCGGAATGATTTGGAAAATAGGTGGGAGCTGGAACTCAAAAGTCTCGCTACCGTATCATTAGGCCTTCTACTCCAGAGAGTGGCAGGCACGCGAGAATGTTCACATCTAAAAAGAGCAGCCGCGCGGTAGAATATTTGAGAGAAGAAAGCGGTTTCAGCCTACTCAACATGAGCAGCCTCACCTTGAAGGCCATACTCTTCTTGGCGCGGGATACCTTAATTTGACCCTCCAATCATATGACGAGGCGCTTTTAAGCAAATGATAGAGCTTGGTTAGTCTGGCGGAGCGGGCCGATGGCTGTCTGCTGATAGTACTTATTAGTAGGACCTCGTGGACGTCTTCATCCGACGATCTAATACATAGCGACACGATCCTTTTGTGTGCTTAATACGGTCCTTTCGATAGGGACTGGATCAAAACAGAATGTTTTGTATATTAGTAAAAATCACCACTACACATGAAGAATTCTAGCGCATCCTGCGTGTTTCTGCGGATAGTGGGGTAGGGCAGAGGCAGGATCGGGCTCAATAGACCGTACTTCCACCCCACGAGATCATGTCGTTCGCCTACAAGCCAGGAAAGCGTGCTTTGGCTTCAGCTCTCTGTCGGTCAGATGCGAAGAGAAAATATAAGGCGGAAAAAGGCAGCCAGTGAAGTCAAATCGTTAGAAGGACCCTGCGGAAATGGGTCGGATTGCGCGGCAGACGGGACGAAGGAGCAGGTCCCCGGTTTGGCCAGCGGCATTATCTGGACTGGTACTGGTGAAAGATCACGTGATCCAAGCATATCAACCACTCAGATAAATGGTGTCTGCTCAGAAGCTGCAGGCTGGCTCGCAATGGGGAGCTGCATGGCTACCGGCTAGAAAGGCGGAATCCCCACTACTTGACCAGTGCTGTGTACTGTGCTGTAGGCCACTGTTGACGAGCAAATAGGCAGCGTGCTCGTATTCAGCCTGGCTAGTAGCCTTGTTTATTGAGCCAGACGACGTCCGGGATTGCCTCACTTACGTGGTTCAACCCACAAAGGACCATCAAGACGGGGGTTCTCGTTGAGCATCGCTCTCGCTACGAAAGCATATCGGCGAATGAGTTCCATGATTTTGAACAGGACCGGTGTGGGCGTTGTTGCACCTCTCTCGCCCAGGGGGTTTCCCTCCGCACCTCCATTCCTTATATTCCGTACTGGAAGACATCCGAACTTCTAATCTGCTTTTTCAACAGACTTTTAAAATGAACGGCAGCGGCAGCAAGATCTGTTTCAATTATCTCGATTATGGGACTTGCCGGTTCGGGTCGACATGTAAGTTCGCGCATATCGAGCCAGGAACACAGGGTGGATCTCAAGTACGTTACCACATTCCCCCTTCATGCCAGTATCTCTTCTCCGCCGTGCTCTCGTCCTTTGCTGAGTCGAATATAATAGTCTACCGCACAAAGCCCTCAAGGCACCCGAGCCAGGCCAAACATGAAGCGTCGAGGCAAATCGAAGCGCAGAGATCATATTGGCGACTTCTTTGCCGAATATCCCGAGTTTGACTATGACCAGTCTGCGGAGATATGGCGAGAATTCTATCGCATGTGCGATGGATTCGGCTGGAGAGGGAGGAATGATGAGAAAGAGGAGGCGAAGGAGAGATTCAAGTCAGCAATGGTTCTTCAGTTCAACGATCTCTATGGTACGGACAGAGACGACCTGAATGCCTGGCAAGGGCTGTGCCGCATCTTGAACATCTTTCCACCGCCTACCGAGCTGGACGAATGCCGAAAGGTGAGCCCCTGTGTTGTTCCACCCCGGAATATTCGTTGTCCGCGAGGGAATAGCTGTTGTTGATCATTAGCAGAGAGTTCGACGGACACATGTAAACCTTGTGGATCTCGTGGACGCTCCACGGACAGGAGCGCGAGTAGAGGTATTTACAAATCTGGAGGAGCTACAGAAATACACAATCGACACCGGAAAGTATTTCCCAAAGGAGGATGCGTATGCTGGGGGTTTGCTCAAATTCTTGCTGCGTGAAATTTTCGGGAAGCATAAAGGAGGCCGACAACGTGTTCCTGATAGAAGACCAGGATGAGGGTTCTCGAAGCTAGGGGTTCCAGGTGGTGAACAAAGAGAGACTGAGTCCAGAACTCTGCCTTCGTTCAACGCAAACCGATGACCTTGCGTCAGGTCTGTCACTGATGGTGTTGTCCTGAAGGAGCTGATGCGAAGCGCTTTGCCTTTCATGAAAGGGTTGCCTTCTAGCCTATAGCCTGCAAAGTTAGGTTCTCTCAACGACAAACGTGGAAGAGTAGCATGCTGTTTCAACCAGTTTGTTCTTCCGACATTGTCAACTCTGTCGTCAGGGTGTCCAAGCGTGGTCTCCTCCTTCCATCCCTTTGGCTCGAGCAGGGTAGTGTGACTTCTATGGTTCAGTTAGTAGGTCCCGCTCGGTTTCGACATGGACTCATGAGAGGATGGTCATTCAGCCATATATAGAGAATCTGTTGAATAGCCAATGTTCATTTGAATGAGCACATTCAGACCTGTAGGCATGCTCAGTCCTCTACAGCAATGTGCGGTGGAGTGTATGCAACAAAAGCGGCCTGTTTACCGTGACGGAGATGTCTTGACGAGAAACAAAACCGGCTGACGCGAATCCCGGAATTAATTACAGACTTGGTTTGGCATGAGCGATAACTCATCAATATGCAAACCTTTGTATTGAAAATGCGTCGCATTGTATCAACGCCGGCTCGGGTCTTTGTGCACGAAACTGCCCATCCTCATTGGATAATCTGATCCTCTGGAACCATCGGTACGACTTGAGCTCGACTTGACACGGTCCATGTAAGATAACGACTTGGAAAGGGGGCATTCTTTGAAGGCAGTACGTGGCTGTGCACGAGGTGGTAGAATGGTTGTCCTGAGGTGAAAGACATACCCAAACAGTGTCTACAGATAGGCGGGCATGCCAGTCCAAGCCACATGGTAAAATGAGGGCAGATGAAGCTTCTCTTGTTAAGTGTGGATGGCGAGCAAGCTTGATTCATCTGGGTTTGCCAAGAAGTGTGACGTTGCTGAAGCAAGCCGATGGGGGAATTCTGAAGGGGGTCGTGTGCGCAACTGCTGGTCACTGACTCACTGGCCTTCGGGGCTCACTGGGCCTCGGTAGCTTGTGCATTTAGGGCTCACTAGGTTTTCTTATGCCCTTCTTTAACCAGTGCCGATCTCTCTAGGTCCCCCTTCCTACTGTGGGCGACTGTCTCATAATACCGTCGTCACCAATTCCCCATCCGCCGAGCCACCTTCCCCCATTTACATCCCGATCTGAGACCTCATCGAATCCGAACACCGTGCGCGTCTCACTACATACTCCTTCAGTCTTTGTGTCTCCGGATCTTATATACTCTGTGCAACTACCGTCCGCAGCCTATCAACTTGATCTGAACATCTTCTGTCATTTATTTCACTTCATGACAACAAACTCCGGTTTGCTGGCGAGCTGCACACTCCGAACGCGATTGATCCCGCTTCAAACCCCCCAGGGCTACCTCA
This sequence comes from Fonsecaea erecta, assembly GCF_001651985.1. Taxonomy (NCBI): domain Eukaryota; kingdom Fungi; phylum Ascomycota; class Eurotiomycetes; order Chaetothyriales; family Herpotrichiellaceae; genus Fonsecaea; species Fonsecaea erecta. The sequence continues at coordinate 3,723,375 of NW_017387245.1, read as the reverse complement.
GGTACGGTTGAAGCCTACGCCACTCACTTCGCGTTGCTGACCACATGCCGGCTTTCTTCAGTTCACACCTCGCCATATTTCACTCATAACTCCTCGTTTACGCCTCCCCAGATATCCTCCCCTCGCTTGCAACACCTGCGATTTTTCGATGACCTCCCAAACTACCCTCCACCGCTCCATCTCCTTCGAAGCCAATGCAAGACTAGCCCCTCCCGTGTCGTCCTACGATCCAGCCATGAGCACGACGAAAAGTGGTCGGAGGAGGAGATCGAGCAGTATCATATACCAAGAACCTCCAGAGTCCTTAGAGCAGATCAGCGACCAGTCGGCTCTTCCCAACCTCAACTCCCAATGGGTGAATGCGAAAGGTGCGCCATACTGAGATAGCCACAGCCTGATACGAGCAGGAGAGTGAGGGAGTAATCTGACATCGTTCGCAGGAGCCTGGACGATACACCCTGTCCTGATAATCGGCCTCAAGATCCTCTTTGACATAATCCCCGGCGTCACCCAAGAGATATCGTGGACCCTCACGAACATAACCTACATGGCTGGCTCGTATCTGATGTTCCACTGGGTTCGAGGCGTGCCCTTCGAATTCAACGCCGGAGCGTACGATAACCTGAACATGTGGGAGCAGATTGACAACGGTGACCAATACACACCGGCCAAAAAGTTCCTTCTCACCGTACCCATCGTCCTATTTCTGTTAAGTACACACTATACCCACTACGACTTCACGTACTTCAGCATCAACTTCATGGCTCTCATGGCTGTCGTGATACCGAAATTGCCGCAGTTCCATCGTGTGCGAATCGGGCTCTTTTCAGAGCCTCCGGACGAGTGAAGCACTTTCTATTTGACACATTCTCCAAGTCGGTGGCTTTCTTCCGGTAATTCGAGGGTTGGGGCTGATAGGGGGGCTGTACACGGGGTTTGCTCCGTTATCTTTTGCGGGCCATGTGGTTTTCTTCTCACCTGTCTTCAACTGTCATTTTGGGAAATCACAAAAACAAGGTTTAAAATGAGCTTTGTCTCAGCAGCATGGTTCATGGGTCATGCTATCCAGAAAAATCCCGATCACGCACACGGAGAGAGGAGAGAGAACAGGTAGCGGATAGGGCAACCGATCATGGACAGGGGACGGACGGGAATGGCCAGGGAATCTTGTATCAGGCTGAGGCTTGAGGTGGGCGATGGATGGGCAACCAATAACACTGGAAATCTTGCCCCTGCCTCATGCCTGGTGCGTCGTATGCCTCACAGACTTGAGCGCAACAGGGATGGATGGGATCAGGAAAATCAATCTCGTGCTACGTTGTCCCGAAATCAATGATATCCGCCTTTTTCAGTCCAATTTACGGGTGTTGTTTTCTTGTTCTTCTCCTTATCGTCATGACCCCTCCCTTTTGCAGCTTTGATCTATTGCCCCTAGGGCAGGATTTGCCAGACACAGGAACAGACACGACTCCAACACGCCAGAAGACATCGTTGCTCATGGAGGGAGGAAAACAAAGGCAGGACAGGATATGTCGAAAGTCAGTTTCATTCTGGGTGACTAACACTTGTCCTACTAACATGCATATAGCGAAGTCCTCAGAAGTCCTGGATGTGCCGTCGCCATAGGCAGTGTCTATCGACTCGATCTCATACGCGGAACGCATGTCGCTCCCCCCCCCGGTCCTGTTCTCGTCTATCTGTCTCCACCCGCCTATTCGTTTATCCATGCATCCGTCCATTTACATACGATTCCTCCTCCTTTGCAACGGGGAGAGCGGTCGTCGTCACTGCGCGGGCAAGAAGCATGAGTCAATCCTGAACATGGGGGCTCACACGTCCTCTGCACCGCCCGCTTGCATCAGTTACTACATACTCAGGACATGCACAAAGGACGTGAGTTGCAGGATCAGTATTTCTGCATACTTAATCCCATTCACTTTGGTGTTGCTACCGCGACTCACACTACTTATTGTTGCTGAAGAATTGGATGCGTCTTGAAATTCAGCCACCAGCACACGTTCTGCATTGCTGTGAGAGCCCACGTTGATGGCGATGGCATACTCATGTTCAGGAGCACAAGTGCTCCTAGACGTTACCAAAGCTAGAAGAGAAGGAGGCTCGCAAAGGGGAGACGAAAGATCGCACTTGGGAACAGTCTGCGCAGGGAAGGGCAGATCATCTGGAATGGACCAACCGCACATACACCACAAACACCGTCATCCCTGTTTCCTTCCCGGCTCGCAAGCGATAATTCACACGATTTTGACCGATCGGAGCGCAAGATGAAGGGCATGACAGGTCAAGTCAAGTCATATCATATCAGAACCAGGGCAAATTCTCCGACTGGTGGCTGATGGGGAGAGAGAGAGAAAGAGAGAGAGAGAACTTTGAAAGAGCTTTGACGTGCAAACAGAGAAAGGAACAAGACTCAGCTTGCAAAGGAGCGTTTCCTCTTTGGGTTTGGCGGTGTTGAGGAATCCATACATATGTATGTTGTAGAGCTGACCACAGAGAGCGAGTTGGGTTCCAGAGCGAGAGCACGATTGGTTAGGGAAAACTGATGCTATCCTGGTCTCCTGTCAATCAATTATTCATACATAAATTCCCAAGCGTCCAGGCTCCCCTTTCTCACCCAACCAGGTCTCGGGTTACCAATTGCTGTCCAGCGTCATCCATGCTCTTTACGAAGTGGCCGCCTCGTTCATCGAGCGCAGATCGCTGTGTTCCTCCTCAGTGCACGCCAGTCTCGCGCCACACTGAGGGACGGTTGGCAGGATCTTGTCAAGAGCGTCCAGCTTCGATGTCATACCGCTTTACCCATGGCGAGAGCCAGGCGAGCAGTTTGATTGCTCTCGAGGTCATCTTCGTGGCAGCACTCGAGTTGCACAGCTGGGTCGAGGGGTCTGAGGCGGTAATCATGTCAGCTATGAACCATCAAGGTGAGGATCTGATGCCGGGCCTTTACTCCGCTGCTGTCCGGCGGCATACGACATCGCGAACGCCTACCTCTCAAGGCGCAAGGACTAGAGCAAGTTCAATGGAAGGCCAGGTGAAGAATGCAAGTAAATGTGGTCGTATCCATTTTTGTACGTTACGCATCTTGGGTCAAGAGTTTGACGCCCATTTTGCTGCTAACATTTGGAGTGCATCAACGGTTACCGGGTCATATCCACTGATGTGGCAGCATAGGGCTCGAGTTCTTAGGTACCTGAGGAAGACCAAAATCAAACGGACGCGGGCTTGGAAGCGTCTTGTTTTGCTCGAGACATCGAAGAGCCTGGTCTCTTTCTTCTTCGACGGACTGTAGTTCGTTTGACTGCTCTTCTTGGTCAGTTTTTTGCACTTTCCGCTTGAAGGTTATTTTGCGCTTTCTTCGGCAACACCAAATGAGTAGAGTGACGATCAGGGCCAGGCCTGCCATTGAGCCGATGACACTTCCGGCAATCGTCGCTGGAGGTGTTGGCGTAGACTTTGTTGTTGCAGATGCCGTCGGTTTTGGGCATTTGCTTGATGTCGCGCTGGCGGTTCCATTGGCGCTTGAGCTGGGAGTTGCCTGGACAAGGTTGATGGTCAAGGTTGTGCCTGGCGCTACAGTGGTCAAGGTGGTATTGGCGGTCGATATTGGGATAAAAGGAAATGGAATCGAGGATGCTTGTGCACCGGGTAACGTGGAAGAAGTACCAATAGCACTGGGGATCAGACTGCTTGGGTTGTTGGATGTCTCATCTAGCTCACCTGTTGCCACGTAAAGGGAGCTAGTGGGAGAGCTGATAGTACTGGTTGCAGCACCCTGGAGAACCGTTTCGGTCACGGTGACAGTAACGCCAGCGCCACATGAGTCTGAATTGGAATCGGGAAAGGTGTCTGCGCAGACGCCAGCACTGCACGGGTCGTGGGTGCAGCAGCCTGAGTATGAAACGGAAGAACAGTGATAATAGTTCTGATTTTCAGGGCACGTCAAGTCATCTCTGCGCCAGAGGGAAAACATCGTGGTATATGGTAGAAATGAGTACCTCAATTGGGTAGAAGACACAAACTTTGGTGGTGCTGGGGAAAAAGAAAGAGCCGAGTTTGCTGTTCGGATTGCGCCTATGTCCAACTGGGAAAAGGAAAGTGCACATTGATATCCCAAAGGTCAGGATTGGGACAGTCATGGCTGTCTTTGTTGTTGTCTCCCAAGTAAAAATTACCACTATAACAAGTGAGCACAAGGAAATTCCAAATATAGCAGACAACTGAGATAACTCAACGTGCACACCTTCCCATGCATGAGACAATGAAGGCTTTGTCCTGCCATCTTCGAGAACCACGAAAGACCTTCTGGTACCTCCTTTGCCGCGGAATAGCATCCACTGCGTTTTCAAGAAATCCATGCCTTCATATTGATGGGTTGACTTGAGACATAGGCTCGCGTTTTGGATGCCACATGAGCATGAGTAGGTTTTCCCTCTTTTCGTTCCTGCGTTGAAAAATTTGGTGAAGCCCGCAAGACCCGATTCTCAAGGCCGTACCCCTTGCATATCAGAAGGGTTTGAAAGTTCTGAAAGACAAAAGAGAGTTGGGTTTCAGAGAAACGCATATGGCAGCAAGGGGCTGACCATCGCAGCCAGGTACCAGAACAGACACGTGGGTTGGAGCAGGGAATGCTCCTACCAACTCGTGGCTCCAGCGTTGGGCAGCCTCCCCCACAAATGGACGGTGTTGGCACCTCATATGCGCTCGAACAAGCACGACAACAAGCACTGTGAGGGTTTTCAAGCCGCCAAACAAACCTTGGGGCCAGATCTGCTCCCCCCCCCCCCAACGAATAAGCCAACACAGGGATGGGTCTGTAAATAGTGGGGTGTTGCGGCAGAGATCTCAGCCCCCAAACCACACTAGCTGGAGGAGGCAAAAGGAAAAGTCTCCGGAGTAAACCTCCAGCAAAATGTGTTCGCCTATGGGTTTGCCGGGAACGGAGAGTTGCGCCATCCTCTTAATTACATACAAAATAACCCCCTGAGTGGAAAGGTGTGCAATCCAATTCTGGGCACTGGTGTTGCTGTCTGGGGTTTGGTGGAGTCCATAACCGGAAACGGCAAAGCTTTAGCGAGAGTTAGATTGCCCTAAGCCGGCGTGGCAATTCGGTGAGATTCACAGTTGGGCTCAAACCGATGCACACCAGTGCCTTTTAAGTACGCAGGACGGCAGGTTAACTAACTGGTCCACATGGGAAATCAGGAACACAGCCCCCATCCAAAAGTTTCTTAGAGGCCCAGAGCAGTGCCTGACTAAATTGTCCCAGGCGGTTGTTGCCTTCCACCTTGAACTCAAGGCATGGCTAGGAAGATACTTACGAAAAGAGTTGGACGTATCGGAAGGACTGCCTGCAACTCGGCGAGCGAGCGGGTCCAGTGCCATCCCACCCTTTCAAAGAGACCTTAGACATATGAGAAGGCTGTAAATGCTAGCTTGATGGATTATGAAGAGGCGTGGATGCTCCCTGTTCTGGGAAACTAGCGAGTGGTGTTTGTCTCCAGACCACAATCTAGAGTCGATAAGGCTGTTGTCAACGGTTGAGCGAACAAAACGAAAGAATGCGTTTATCCCCGAACCGTTGATTCGAGGCTGCAGGCTGACAATCCAACAATCCGAAGTCGAGGTGCGAAGCCGAAGTTTGTTCGGATACGTTAGCTACCCGGCATTTTGATGCGCAACCCGGGAGGCATGAGGCGGCGCTACTGGGTTAACACGAAGTCGCAGTGTGACAAGTGCGACCTTACCTTCGCACACCAGCTATGCCAGAAAGGGGATTTCAAGCTGCCAGCCACTTTTGACATGTTACACAGGGAAAGTCTGGCCAAGTTGAAGGCGTTGAAGCGACGCCGGCTGGTCGGGGGGAGGCGAGTCGCGAACCGTGGCGCGGCGGCCCAGATGTTGATTCATGAGACACTGTTTCTCGACAGCCCTGGACTTCGCGAAATAACCTGCGATCAACGCTTGAGGCCAAGGTGGCGACCAACGATACGCCGGTCCGATGATAGGGCATCACAGTTGTGGTCGGAGGAAAAGAGAAAGTTCTGCTCCACTCGCCTATCTCAGTGCCCACTTTGCAAAAAGCCCACCATGGCTGGAAATGGCCATGTGTGCATGTCGGTATCCGTTTCAGGCTACCGGTGCTCGCATCTGCCAGGTGTGACGGAGAAAATCAACCATGTCTTCATCCATGACCCATCCAGTCTGTTTTTGCCCATATTTGAGTTCAACCTGGAACTGCCAACCTGCACTTATTCGATCAGCTGAGCCAGGGGAATCAGGTACGAGAAGTTGACTTTTCCTTTGATTGCTCCTAGCGTGTGAGGTGTCGAAGGCATGGAAAAGCAACGAGTGGCTCAAGATTTGTGGGGAAATAGCCACCGTGCCTGTTGACATGTGGATTGGAGGCCGACACATGTCAACGAACTGGGTCAACTGGGTCATTGAATACGAGCCACGACGGGGGGTAGCTTTTTTGTGTGTGTATGTCTCTCTCTCTCTCAGCCCGCCACCCACCTCTGTTGGTGTTGACAGTCACCTTTAGCATTCCCCCTCTGCCCAGTATATCGAGTCGATGGTTTGGCAATGGCCACGGACCTCCGACTCTTGCTCGCATTACACGGGGAGAGAAGCCATAAGAGAAAAGCGAAAGAGTGGTGTGCCATGACGCCGTGAAGCCCGACTAGACTCATTTGACGTACAGAGGCAGCCTCATGATTGGCTACCGTGCACTGGGTGGCGTAGACTAGTGACGCTAGCTTAGCGAGCGGAGCCTCGATGCCGATGCTATCGCGCCGATCATTTCCCGATTGCCTTGCAGCTGCCTGTGGAGAAAGCTCGATGGCTTGACACATGGAGTCATGGACTGAGATGCCCCTCGCCTTCGCCGATCCGAACTTGGCCAGTCTCCAGCCCATCGGTTCATATTGCTGTTACTGTTACTGTGCACGTCGTAGAGAAAACATAACAAGCAAGCCCCTTGCGCCTTGCCTCCCTCCCCCTTGCTCAACGGCACCCGCACGAACCTTTTCATGCAGCCCACTTCGGAAGGGGAAAAAGAAGCTCCCTTACTGCTGCCAAACCCTGACCAGAACCCGGTGACCTCTCGGTGGCTCCATGTTTCTTTGGCCACGAAGCTTCACAGCATGTCTGCGCCCTCCATCGCGGCCTGTCTTCCTGGTGTTCATTCGCCAGAACCTTGTCGGGACCTGGTCAACCACTTTGGGCTTCTCAATGCGGCTTCTGTCTAGCAGGTATGACACGTAGAACATAAACCTGCCTCGTTCCCGCGTGTCTCGATGCACTCTGTCTGTTGTAGCAGAAACGGCCAGAGACTTACTTCTCTCTGTCCTTGCAGAGCACGACGTTGACCTCGCTTTTGGTTTTTTCTTTCAGATTTCTGTTGATCCAAAGCAACTGCCCTGGCTTTGCCCACCTTCCCCCATTGTCACTTACAGGCTACCCCCGCAAAATACTGTTAAACTCCCTCTTCGAGGCCCTCGAACGCCTCTGCCAGAAGTTTCAAGCATACCTGGGGTAACCGCTACCACCTCTTCCTTCCGTCACGGTGTATTCTGTGTCACCTCCTCAGACTGAACCTGGGTCTCCATCCTTGAAGACTGGTACCTCGTTGCGCGTCAGAGACACCGCTGAGCCCGACCAAGATGGTTCTCTCACTGTCGTACCGCCGTCCGGCCTATGTCCCTTCCTCTCGCGATTCAGTTGAGTCCGACTCGGATGGTCGAGTCGAGTCCATCAATTCCGGCTCCAGCTGCCCCTATGGTATTCCAGACGCCCTCTCCTTCGATAGAATCATCGGTGGCGGGACCTGTCCTGTGAGTTGCGACCTCGAGTACCACCAAGCTTGATAGCATAGCCCTTCAGCTGACCTGTTCTTGCTGCAGCCTGTGACCACGCGCGAATTCATGGACTTCCTCCGTTACATTGAGTTTGACGCCGAGAACCTCCAGTTCTATCTGTGGTATCATGACTACTGCAAGCGCTTCAATGAACTTCCCGACAGCGAGAAAAAGCTTGCTCCCGAATGGACCGTTGATCAAGCGTTGGCGGACAAGACGCATGCTGAGAAGGAGAAGCTCCCGAAGAAAATGACAAGCGCTGCTGCTTCTGTGTTGAAAGGGACCGATTTCGATCCTCATGCAAAAATCGCTGTTCCAGAGGCCGCCCCAAACCCCTTCAACACTCCTCCTAGAACGCCTTCAGCCACTGCGACAGACCAGGGTAGCTTGGTCCCGTCGACTCTCGGCTACAGCGACGATGCTACGACCCTTAGAGCGGGATCAACTGAGCACGGAAAACGAGCCGAGGCAGCATTTGAAGAAGCGGGAACTCTTCAACCATGTAGGTGGTCAATATTCCTGGTCTGCTTTTTCGCACTAACCGCATTCTAGTCACCATTCAACCATTCCGGGAGGAAGTATCACGCATCATCGCCATCTACATCGCTGATGGTGGGGCGAGATTGCTCAACCTGTCGGCCAAGGAGAAAGCTGGCTTGCTCAAGGCACTATCTGTCACCACTCATCCTTCAGCATTCCGCGATGTCATTGCCACGGTCGAGTGGACTCTTCGTCATCAAGCCCATCCCAATTTTATTCGCTGGACCATTTGCAACGGCAACAAGCCCAGACAAGCTTTTGCACGGTTCCTGGGCGTAGCTGGAATTGTTGGCGGCATCGTCTACGGCATCGTCATCACACTCAGTTCAGCCAATAGAGGCTGGAGGGCTCTGGTGTTCCTTGGTCTTTTTATCGGCATTGCGACACTCTTTGCTGCTTGGAAAGGCATGTGCGTTGTAAGTCATGACCAGTCTCTTCCTTCAAGGCAACTCTTCTAACGTCGTAGGTTCTTCATGGGATGCACCACCGACATCTTCGACCGTGGGAGCTTTTCGGCGATGAAGACGAGGCTTCGTCTGAAAAGAAAACCTCGTTCGACAGCCTGGGCTCTGCCAACAGTTATGAAGATGAGCCTTGGGTGGCCAAATATGAGAAGCGCAACATCATACGCAAGATCTTCGATCGTGAGGTCTGGATCCAGGAGCCTGCACTGCGGCAGATTCAAGACACGATCTTCGTCCAAGCTCTCATTACCGCCTTTGTTATCGGAGCGATCACGACTGCTATATTTCTCGCGGTAAAGACAGGACCTTCCCCGTGATATCGTGCTTTCTTCTAACTTGAATCGATAGGTGCCCCGCGGTAACTTCTTTTGAGCTCCCTTGTCGACATCGCCAATTGATATTGAGGTTTTTGCGTAGAACAGCAGGAAAACAAAAGTAACCCCTGAAAAGAGACAACTCTCAGGGAGCGTGACTGGCAGAAAAACTAACATGTCCAGTGATATTGTCAAAGGAGTGGGCTGAGCTGAGTATATGGGAAGATGCACAGGCTTTTGTTTGTACTCGGTAAACACATGTCGGCCAGATAACAGGAGTTTGCGTGGTAAGAAGGCACAAATCGTGCTTGTGTATCTGGACTAGCAAAATGTTTTGGTGGGTAGGGCAGTCGGAGTCTGGCGGGTATCTCGTGCAACTCAGGATGTACGTTGTATAATGTTGGACGACTTTTGTATGGCGAAATGCTGAGGCAAATACTATCTGATAGTTCCTTCAGGGTCTATGCTAGAGACGGATATGACTGCTGTTAAGGTCAGTGGAACGATTAGAAGGCGTCAATATTGGCCAAAGGGTGCTATGTCCTGTGTCACATATCGTCAGAACACGAAGAGGTGAAGCGCGGGTTTTGATGACTCCTGAACGTTTCTGTCCATGACGCTGCGATTAAGAGTGATTTTGTATCCTGTACGACAGAGTTGGTGCTAGTAACAAGCCAACGTGGCTGTCATACCTCCTCATACACCGCGACCAGAGGCGCATTCAACTTTGTATATGATTGGCTAATCCATCATCAATGCAGGCGAATGCTGGCCTCCCCTTCTTTCTCACCTTCGCTCTTTGATCCGCCCCTAGCGTCTTCTCGAGTAAAAAGAAATGGAGCTCGCAATGGGAACTCTGTTCGCGTAGAGCCACCTGCCCCTGGGCCAGGTTGTAAGCAGGGCCATGTGGAGGAGTCGGTGACAGTATTCTGCGCATCTGCAGTAGCGTCCCTCGCGTGCCCTTCCGGGGTTTGTCCAGCAGGCCAATTCGGCGTACCAATTCCGATCGTCGGGGTGCTCACACCAGGTCAAACGGAGGAAGTCAGTCAACGTCACCAGAACGAGACAAGTATTGGTGAAGACATCTTTGACTTCCTCGTGGATGGAGGCTTTGGAGAAACGCACCCGTTGTGTGAAGGGCGTCGGCATTTGAGAACTCTCGAGTACGCTGGGCGATTTTCAATTGCGCCCACAGTCCACTCTCTCGGACAAGGCTGTTGCGGAGCTCGAGATAGATCATCCTCGTGTGCGCAGTGGCCACTTACCTAGGTTGCCCGAGTAGGAGATCCCCAGTCTACCCCAAACTCCCTGCAAAGACATTTTGACGTGAACAGGTAAAGTCATCCATATATCGTCGACTCCGACTTTGTCCCAGGCTTTGCGACTGTGACCTCCTCTACATCTAGAACTTTCCAGAAAGGGCATGGCGCCGATAGGCGAGGGGGCGCCTTAGCGTCTTCTGCCAAGGAGCTAGTGTGGTCGTTTAGGCACATCTCTTGGCACCTTCTAACGGCGCGTGTATCTGCCTTCCGTGCCAAACTACGCGCTCTCGCACCTTTCTAACGTCCTGCGATCTCCCATACATGGGCTGCCTTCGTGAATCGAGGTTGAACTCTCCGCCCAATGTCTTCTCGACGTGTACGACGGCCAAGACCGTCAGACCTGGACGACGAAGGATCACGGCCGGACACCCCCAACTCAACCGCCCCTCACGACAGCAAGCGCAGCCGAAGACATTTGAGCCACGTCGAGGATTATGACCATGCATCGTCAACAGAGCACGTCTATAGCCTCCTGGGAGTGGGTGGTGGTGCCCACCCCGAGAGAGGCTACCGGACTGGTGCAATCGTCAGTGTCAAACTTACGAATTTTGTCACATACGGCTCTGTCACGTTCACTCCCGGACCAACTTTGAACATGGTCATCGGACCGAACGGCACTGGAAAGAGTACACTGGTTTGCGCCATCTGCCTTGGGCTCGGGTGGCCACCTCACGTGAGTCGAGGATCGCGTCCTATGTCTGAACATTTCACTCACGCATTCTAGTATCTCGGGCGCGCAAAGGATCCTACGGAATACATAAAACATGGGACCCACAAGGCCATCATCGAGATCGAGCTGCGGCGATCAAATGGCAGTCACCAGAATTATTATGTGAAAAGAGTGATAGAAAGAGGTGGAAGCCAATCCAAATTCTTTCTCAACGGAGAGCCCTGTACAGCGTCCCGGATAAAGGGACTAGCGGGCAAACTCGACATTCAAATCGACAACCTGTGCCAGTTCCTCCCTCAGGACAGGGTTGTCGAGTTTGCCCAGTTGAGTCCCATCGATCTTCTCACCAGCACGCTGCGAGCCGTGGCCGAACCGCAAATGATCACCTGGCACGAGGAATTGAAGCAGCTCCGCAGCAAGCAGAAAGAAACCATGACAAACGACAGAGATATGCGAGAGCGCCTCGCAAATCTGGAGAGCAGACAAGCAATGCAAATCTCGGAGGTGGAACGAATGAGGGAGAGGGCCACGGTCAAAAAGAGACTTGCGGGCTTGGAGAAGCTTCGACCTGTGGTTCTTTTAACCGAAGCTTTGAAAAACCGTGAGGAAGAGAAGGAGAAGATAACGGCGTTGAAAGACGAGATCAAGCGTCTCGAGGCCGCGGTAGAACCTATCTCCGAAAGTGTCAATGCTCAACAGGCCTACGAGACCACGGCACGGGCCTACAAAGCAGCTTGTGAAAAGGAACTGGCGACAGCTGTCAAGGAGGGCGAGCGCAGATCGAGAGTTATCGAGCAGAGACGAGAGGTCATGAACGAAATCGACAATGAAATCCAAGCCGAGAAGAGGAGCGTCCCGGAAAACAAGATCAAACAACAGCGGGAACAGATGAAGCTAGACGACCTACTGCAAAAGAAGGCAGAGATTCCAGAAGCATTCGATCCTCAGGCCTTGAACCAGGAAATTCAGCAGCTCCGGACAGATCTGCGGGCATTGGATGATCGAAGGAGTGAGCTGGACTCGCGTAAGGCAGACATAGCAGACCGAGTCGACAGATCGAACAGAGACCTCCACATGAAGAGGAACCAGCTGGCAGGACTCGAGACGCAAGCCGGTCAACAGGCAGCGAAACTAGAGAAGCTTTCACGCGACACCTCGAAAGTGTGGAGGTGGATTCAAGAACACCGCAATGAATTTTCCGCCCGTGTGTACGGGCCCCCGCTCGTGGAATGCTCCCTCAAAGACCCACGCATGGCCGATGTGGTCGAGGCGTTCATGCACACCAGCGACTTCAAGTTCATCACAGTCCAGAACCAAGCTGATTATCACCTACTTCAGAGACAGGTGTTCGGCACCCTCGGGCTGCACGATGTCAGTCTCCGTGAATGCGTCAGCGACAGCCTGGACGAGTTCCATCCACCCTTGACAGGGGAAGAAATGAAGCGATTCGGATTGAGCGGCTGGGCTTTAGACCATCTGCAGGGTCCAACTATCGTCCTAGCTCAACTCGCCGCTGAACGGTCCCTTCACAAGTGTGCGATCAGCTCCAGAGAGCTTGGTCAACAACAGCATGATGAGATGGTAAACGTAGCATCAAGTTACGCTGCAGGGAAAAAGATCTACTCATTCTCCCGACGTCCCGAGTACGGTCAAGCGGGGACGTCTGCCAGAGTCTCTGACATCCTTCCAGCACGAATGTGGACAGAGCAGCCGGTGGACGCAGGAGGACAAGAAGCTTTGAAACGAGAGATGCGCGAGCTGAAAGGCGAGCTTGACTCGCTCAAAGCTGATGCTCAAGCCATTGACAACGAAGTCGAGCAACTCAAAGGCGAGCGGTTGTCCTTGCAGAGGAGGTACGAGGCTAAGCAGCAAGAAAAGGCCGCCAAACAACAGGCCCTTGCCGAATGGAGAGCTCTGGACCCCAAGATCAAAAGTCACCAAGAGAGGATCCGCAACCTGGTAGAAGCGATGCGTGGAGTCAGGGCTCGGTTGACTCAGCTCAATGCTCGGCGCGACAACGCTCTTCGGGACGCAGCCGAAGCGGTCCTCGAGTTTGCGTCTGGCTTGAGGGACGTCAAATCGAAAATTACGCGCTTAGACGAAGCCAAGCTCTTCCACGCGGAGGCCAATTCAGACCTCGAGAAGTTGAGAGGCCTCCAGAAGAACATGCTCCAAGGCATGATTAAGATGACGGCCGAGTTGAAATCCCATGAGGAAACTTTCAATCAGGCGCACGATCGAGTCCAGCGTGGTCGGGAGCTCCTCAAGCAACTGAAGGCAGAAGGCCAGAGGGCTGAAGCGGATGGCGATCGGAGCCTCCTCGAACTCCTCCTGTTTGTCAGGCAGAACATAGATACGGAAGAGAACCTCAACATAGAGATCGCCTCCGAGACGGCCAAGCTGGAGTTGACTGAGGGGGGCAGTGTTGACGCCATCGCCGAGTTCGAGAAACGAGCCAGAGACATTGGGGTGTTGAAGAGCAAACTCGAAGAAGCTACCCGGCTCCGCGAGGATAAAAGACGTGCAATTCAAGAGATCCGAGGCGCCTGGGAACCTCGTCTAGAGGCAATCGTGGCCAAGATCAACGACGCTTTCTCCGACGCGTTCGCGCGAATTGGGTGTGCTGGGCAGGTTGCCGTCCACAAGGCATCATCTGAGTATCCTGCGGACTGCACCGAGGAGAATGGCGGAATGGACAACGGACTCGACTTTGCCAATTGGGCCATTCACGTCAGCGTCAAGTTCCGCGAGAATGAGCCGCTGAGTCTTCTCGACAGCCACCGACAGTCGGGCGGTGAAAGAGCCGTCAGCACCATTTTTTACTTGATGGCTCTACAAAGTCTCAGCCGAGCACCCTTCCGGGTGGTCGACGAGATCAACCAAGGCATGGACCCGCGAAACGAGCGGATGGTCCATGGCCGGATCGTTGACATTGCGACGGTCGGCGCCAGTCAATACTTTTTGATCACGCCCAAATTATTGAGCGGCCTCACGTACAAGGAGGGAATGACGGTGTTATTGATTTTCAGCGGCGAGGGTTTAGCTGATGATGCCAAACAAGGTGACGGGCCAGGCAGTTGGCCTGACCTATCGAAAAGCGATCTCCGGACGTTTTTGGGCAGGGCACAGCGGCTGGGTATGGGTGGCTCTGCCTAGGGAGGACCATCGACTCGCGGTTTCTAGTAATGATTGGGAGGTTCTGCAGCACTGGGCCGGTCACGAGCCGGCAGCGGGGTTCAAGGGAAGTAAAGGAAGCACAGTCCGTCGGCAGCTACTTCTAGGATGAGCCGACGGACAGAATTATGGATATAATATGTGCGTGTCGGCAGAATTCAATCGTTACTATTAAGGGACCCGGGTCAGTCTGAGCCGCAGCTTTGCCGAGGTCTTCAGCAGTATTTGCACATCCGTTCTCCGCATCCAACTTGATATTATTTGGCTGGCGTCGCCCATAGCCTAGCGATGATGGCCGAGATAGCCGGTCACACAACTCCTTGCTCTCTTGATCTTTCTGATCCTGATCCTGGTTCTGGTCCTGGTCCATAATCCATGGTGTAGGGAGCTGGCCTCGCGAGTCGCTGGTGTGTGAAACATGGTGCTCTTCAAGTCTCCTCATCCGCGGATCGAGAGTAAGTCACCACTGGAACCAGCCCATCCCACCGATCGTGGCAAAGGCTAAGACTGACATGCATTGGCACAGTCCCGGAAGACATCACAACGTGGGAATGGGTCTTTGAGACGAAAGAGTTCTCCCCACTGTACAAAACGCCCCGGCAGCCGCTGGCCGGATATGTCAATGCCATCACCAAGGAGCGCTTGGATTGGGCCGCCGTCAAGACCGCCGCCACACAGCTGAGCACCGCACTGGTCAAGGAGTATGCGTTCCAGCCCGGCGAGACAGTTTCGCTGTTCAGCACCAACACCATCTGGTACCCGGTGGCCATGTGGGCCGTCATCCGAGCAGGGGGAAGGGTCAACGGCGCGTCTCCGGCCTACAACGTCGAGGAGATGACCTACGCGCTGAAGATCGCAAAGTCTCGGTTCCTCGTCACGTTGCCGACGTCCTTGGATGTGGCGTTGGCGGCGGCTCGCAATGTAGGCATTCCACGCCACCACGTCTTCCTGCTCGAAGGCAAGGCGGACGGCTGCATCAGTATCCAGGATCTCATGAAGCGCGGCGAGAGGTACACTCCCGATCCGCCGTACCGGGTGCCACGCGGCAAGACGAATAAGGACGTCTGTGGGTATTTGAATTTCAGCAGCGGCACGACGGGGCTGCCCAAGGCGGTCAGTACCAACCCCCATGTTTTGAGGTGTAGAGCGATGGCTGACCGGAGAGGCCGCACAGGTTATGCTCTCGCACCACAACGTCATCGCACAGTGCCACCAGCTCAGACAGATCCAGGCCCCCGGGCCGTACAAGATCCTGGCCGTGATGCCGTTGTTCCACAGTATGTCTTGTCCCACATTCACGGGGAAGAAAAATGGCGAGAAAGCTAACCGTGGCCCTGGATGAGTTCAGTCACCGGCCTGGTGAGGTTCTGCACGTATCCGATCTTCATGAACGGGGACAGTGTGATGCTCCCGGCGTTTAGCATGGAGTCGATGCTCCGCGCCATCTGCGAATTCCAGATCCAAGAACTGATTCTCGTCCCGCCCATCATCATCCGCCTGGTCCGCGACAAGATCGTCGACAACTACGACCTCAGCCACGTCAACCGGTGGTCGTCGGGCTCGGCGCCCATCTCGCCCGAAATCATCGCCCTGCTACAGAAAAAGTTCCCCTGGACGGGCTTCCGCCAGGGCTACGGGGCCACGGAGTCGACGGCGTGCATTTCGGCTCATCCGCCCTCGCATTACGACTACAAGTACGCCACCACGGGAGGGCTGTTGGTCGCCAACACCGTGGCCAAGGTCATTGACCTGACGACGGGCCAGGAACTCGGGCCCGGGGAGACGGGCGAGATTCTCGCGCGGGGACCCCAGATCGCGATGGGCTACCTGGACAACCCGGCGGCGACGGCCGAGACGTTCGACCAGGACGGGTTCTTCCACACGGGGGACGTGGGCCATTTCGACACCGAGGGCCTGATCCACATCGAGGACCGCATCAAGGAGATGATCAAGGTCAAGGGCCTGCAGGTGCCGCCGGCCGAGCTGGAGGATCTGCTGCTCGGCCACCCGGAGGTCGAGGACTGTGCGGTGCTGGGCATCCCCGACGAGTACTCGGGCGAGAGACCCAAGGCGTATGTGGTGCTGAAGTCTGGCGTGCGCGAGAGCGACGAGGTCGGCCGGCGGCTGCTGCAGTTCGTCAAGGAGCGCAAGGTGCGCTACAAGTGGATCGTCGAGATCGAGTTCACGCAGCAGGTCCCCAAGAGTCCAACCGGCAAATTGCTGCGCCGGATCCTGAAGGTCAAGGACAAGGAAGGCAAGGATAGGGGGCTGAGGGTGAGGGACGGGGGGGAGAGGGCACGGCTGTGATGGATGGAGGGAGACATGCTCCCTGCCATCAGGGCCTGTTTCGTAGTTACATAGGCGAAGGGAATGATGGGCTATAGAGATAGAATAGATGTCGTAGAATGCACCAGCCCTCGAGAAGAAGCACGAGTCAGTTTGTCCTGGTGTGGTGTGATGTGATGTGGTATGTGATGGCCAAATCACATTGTGCCAGGCCATGGTCCGGTCGGTATTCTCTCGAGCTTTACATAGAGATATCTCGAAAGGCTGGACGTCTCCTGGCTAGGTCGGGACTATACAGGTTTACTCCGTATGTACTCCGTACAGCAATTACAGTGTGTAGTATACTTCGGTAGTGTCATTTAGCTGGGGCGGGAAACAGCATTTCCCACTTCCCCCCTTTCAGCTGCATGCATAGGCGGAACAGCAAAATACTTCTCCTTCTCCATCTGTGTGACTTCTATGTATATATATATATATATATTATATACCCCAGACTATGCTTTATCCCTTACCATTTTCGTTCAGGAAAGGGAGCGAGGCCGCTTTAATCGGGCACGTGATGCAGCATTCAGGAGGCTCGGCTGACCCCGGGAGAGCGTCGAGGGAGCCACGGCAGAGTACGGGGGACCGCGCCCGAGGACCGGGGAGGCACGCCCGAGCACTGGGCGAGCCACAGGGAGCGCTACCTAATAGGGCCCTACTGCAACCTCCGCGGCTAGCCTCCGCGAAACCTCCTCGCGCCGCCTATTCTAGTAAGGTGTTTCGCGTGCCACTTAGTGCCTAGGTATCCAAAGTAATCTTTTAGGCGCGAATAGACTTGTATACAACTTTACCTACTGAGAGGCTCACGCGTCTAAATGGACATTAAAGGAGACATTAAGGACGAGGCGGTAGCCTTCGCTACTACCGCTATAGTAGTAGCTATAGCGACCGTCAGGTAGTAGGCGTAGATAGCCTGAAGGGATCGCTAGCTCCCTACCCTATATAAATTATAGGCCAACGTAGAACTGATCTCTTACCGTAGGCACAATTCTCAACGCCTATCTACGTAGACGCCCTTTCGAGATAGCCTAGTCACTTAATAACTAAGCCTATCTAGGTAATCTACGGAGGAATCATATTCCGATTCCATGTGCGATCTTTACGGTACATGACAATCATCATCACCTCCCAATAGTAGTGGCAGCGCTGTAACGCAAAAGCGGCATTAATCTATCCCAACTTAGCCAGACCCTATAGCGAGGATACGCAGTTGGCTTGGCCCAGTCACTCACCCTCTGAGGTCGAGTGCCGCGCAACCTGCCCCTTCCACCAAGGCCCCGCCAACGGCAACGAGACCTCTTCTGAAAGTGCCTCCACGCCGCAGTACAAATCGAACAGGAAAGCTGCTCGTGATATTCACCTGCTCATACATGGAGGGGCAGCTGCCTTCAGCCTTATGGCAAAGTGTTTGCGAACGTTTACAGCACCTGCTAACGTTGGGTATTGGGCGAGTCCTGACTCAGCCTAATGCTCCAAGAACTCGGAACAACAGTCTAAAAGAAGATCCATCGCTCGAAATACCGCTTCACGCCCTGTTCATCACAACGCTATGTGCTCTTTATGCATCTTTCGGATATACATGCTAGTTGAGGATGTCATTTCATTACGTCAACTTCCCGCATGTCAAGGTCTCAGGTGAACTGCAGTATATTGACTATGTTGTTGCACGAGGAGCGAGTGCAGAGCGCTATGGACGGAGTTATATACACGAGGAAAGGGGGGTTGGCTGGAGGTAGCTAGTATAGAACCGTGACACCGCAAGCGCGTTTGACACTGTCAACTGATCCATGTATCTATCGCAAATCGACCTGTGATGGTGAATGAAAGAGAGAATAGGTCTAAAAGCTAATACATACGTCATCATCTCCGATCGATGTCTCCGTGTAATCATTCTCTTCTTCCAGATCTTCATCCAGTTCTTCCTTAGTACCCTCCACCACAACAGGCGGCTCCTCGTCGTCCGCCCTCCCAGACCCCGTCATGAACGCTCCCTTGCTCTGGAACAGCTCCGTCTCCACGCCCGCCCGCTTACACCGGATGACATGCACCCGGTACGCAAACACAATCCCCGGTGCCGTCTCATACGAGTCCGTCACCGTCTTCTCCTGATGGTGCGCCACACTCGCCCCCAGTTCCAGGGGCACGGGCCCGGGGATTGGCGGGCCGGACCCGGACAGCTCGACCGTGTAGTTCGCGCCCGTCCCCTTCTTGACCGTGAACGACGTCTTCGCAATCCTGACCCCCGAAACCACGTACACGGCGCGCTTGCCAAACACGCCGCTAGCCATCTGCTGCTGCACGACCGGCAGCGCCGCAATCTTCAGGGCCGTCTCTGCGGTCAGCGGCTCCGCGAAGGAGCGGATCTCATGGTTGACGGCGCCATAGCTGAGGGATGCGCTGCTGCCGACGTCGGTCTTTACCGAGGCGGAGGCGACGGCGAAGAATTGCATCCAGCTGCTGAAGCCGTTGGACTGGGCGTGCGATTTGTCGTGGACGTGGTTGGTTTCGGTGAGGATGCTAGTCTTTGGAAGCGTTATGCCAGAGTCTGGGGAGCTGAGGTCGGTGAGGACCAGTGTGGGTTTCTTGGGGTGGGCGATGACGGTGCCGAGCTGGAGGGGGCCATCGGCGGCGAAGGTGAAGTCTGGGGGAAGGAACCAAGTTGGCATTATTTTGAAGTCCTTGGAATCGTATTTTTCTTTTTGGCCGAA
This sequence comes from Fonsecaea erecta, assembly GCF_001651985.1. Classification (NCBI taxonomy): domain Eukaryota; kingdom Fungi; phylum Ascomycota; class Eurotiomycetes; order Chaetothyriales; family Herpotrichiellaceae; genus Fonsecaea; species Fonsecaea erecta. The sequence goes on along the minus strand of NW_017387245.1, from coordinate 3,703,981 downwards.
GTTCGTGGTGTTCTTTGTAGAGACTTTAGGCAGCTGAGTTATGGCGCTTTCGTGGCGTATCACCGGAATATAGCTAACCCGTGGCATCTCTTGGCGCTTGTTGATGCCCCTGATGTGGCCTCGATATCGATGTTTTGACCGTATATTAGCATGAAATCAATCAATCCTGGTGTTATTTATGGGGATCCTACTTCTCCTCATCGCCATCGAGCTCCTTGAGCAAGCAAAGCCTCCCAAGCGCGTTTGGAAGCCTCAGATCAGCCACCAAGCCCCCCATTTCATCTGGCTGCTGGATAACGGCCGGAATGCAACGCGCGCATGAAATTTCGGTACAAATAAAGCCCTGGGGTGTTTGCCACACTGCTAATGGTATTGTTATAGCTTTGATCATGCGGAAATTCGCCGCCTCATCCCTCTTCTAGGCATCGAATCGATCGAATGGAAGCATCGCAATCAACCAGATCCTGTACTCGCGTTCTGCCTGTTTCTCCACCGTATGTCATGGCCAAATAAGCTGCAGGAGGCGGATATATTTGGTCGTTCTATAGGGTGGTTATGCCGGGTTTTCAACGATGTGGTGATGCATCTTGAGAAGAGATACCGAGAACTGCTCGCGTAGCGGCCAGCTTTGAATAATTACCACACGATTCGAGAGTTTTCGAAAGCGGTATCTGCTATAGGTTATAGAAAAGCTGGGAAAGGAAAGGTCTAGGGGTTTATCGATGGTACTTTCGTGGGGTTTTGTCGGCCAGAGGTAACTAAGCAGAAGTACTTCTACCCAGGCCACTATGATAGCCATGGTATGAAGTACCAGGCTATTATTACACCAGACGGGATGATATCTTCGCTTTGCGGGCCGTTCGAGGGTAGCGAGAACGATGCTGGCATGCTCATACGCTCAGGAGTGCGGGATAAGATCAGGAGCATCAAGTTCTGTGGTATTCGCTCCCAGGCCTCCTTTAAAGATTTGCCTAACTCTTCCCTAGCCTTGTCCTCGCCTCCGGATAAATCGTCAATGTCTGGATTGACCTCATAGACAAGACTGTTGAGCTGAAACCAGATCTGTTCGATGGGACTCATGTCTGGAGAGTAGGGTGACCATTCAACGACTGGAATGCCCTGATCTCGGAACCATTTCATCGTCTTCTTGACCTTATGGATTGGAGCGTTGTCCTGCATGAAGAGAAAGTTAGGTTCCCAAAGAGTTGGGATTACTTCCTCCAGAACTGATATGTAGCTAGCAGCGGAGTATCCATGCTTCTTTGACTGAAAATCTCGCTCAAAGATAGCAAGTTCTGACCTCCCTCCTGCTCCTGAAAAGGCTGCCCAAACCACTGCAGAAACTCCCTTCCCTTTAGGAGTCTGCTTAATCATTTCTTTGTCCCACTTATGCGACGGCGTTCTGAAGACCCACTTACGCTCTTTGCCTGAACTGCGTACTACAGAACACTCATCACTCTAGATGACATATTTCCACTTGTCCAAGTCTCAATTAATATGTTCTTTTGCCCAGTTCAGCCTTGCATCTGCATGTTCTTGTTTCAACAATGGCCGCTTTGCTGCTCTCCATTTGGTGATGTCATAGACACTCAAAAGGCGTTGTAGTGTGGTCTTCGAAAAATCGATCCCAGCCGCTGCTTTAAGTTAGGTATAGGTCAACTTAGGGTTGGCTCGAACAATGCGAAGGATTTTGCGTTCTTCTCGTTTCAAATAAGACTTCGGTCGGCCGGATCTGGTTACGGATCTGCCGTCATCACCTTCTGTAGCTTTCAAGATGGTGCGTCTGACGGCAGATTCAGAGCATTTGATAAGGACTGCGATGGCACGGCCAGAACGGCCTACAAGCTTCTAGCTATGAATAATTCCTCTCTGAAATAGGGTCAACTCATCTCCAGGACCTCTATTTCCAGAGATTGGGGCCAGAGGGGCCCGTTGCCGGTTCATGGCGTTGGCTTTAAAGAAGGTTATCTCTGGGAGACGCGACACGAAAGCGTGAAAATGACGAGGTGCGCACAGACTTCTGACCTGTGACTGTATCTATCTCATCACCTCCTTCTGCGGTAAAGCCCTACACATCCCCCGATACATGCTCGAATCATCCGACTTGTACGACCAGAACAGAATCGGATTGATGAAATACTGCAGCGCATTCCACGACTTCGCCATGCCAAAAAGCATATGTCTCATGCCGTCAGTCGTCTTCAGGTCGCTGTACACGCCCTCGGCGCCGCACCCGCGCAGCACATGTGGCACCAGCGCCGCGTACGCCAGCATCAGGCCCATGACGCCCGCCGCCACCGCCGTCGCAACCGACGTCCCGGCACTAAAGTCACGCTGCGCAAACCGCGCGCGCAGCTCCGCCAGGACAGCGTCGGGGACGTTGTCGCCGTACGTGCCCAGCAAGCGCCGCGATTCCTCCGAGGGGATGGGGTTGGTCTTGAGGAAGGCGCCGGTGCTTTCGGCGGCGTACATGGAGATGACTGAGGGGTCGCAGGCCGGGTAGGCCTCGGCGCGATCGACGTCGTTGCCTGCGCTGGCGAGGAAGACGATGGCGCCCTCGCGGGCTTTTTTCACGTCGTGGATGGCGTCGCTAATGGACTGGCTGAATTTGGGGAAGCCGAAGGACATGGAGATAACGTCGACTTCCCACTCCTTGCCCGCGTGTCTTATAGCCTGTAAATACTACTTAACAAAGCAGAGGGCGTATGGATCGAATGAAGGTTACTCACCTTTGCGACGCCCTCCTCATTGCGCTCCAGCTGCTGCCCCGTCTGCGCAACGCGCGCAATGTAGAGCTCGCAGCCTGGCACCATCTGCATCACAAGCCGCGCCATGAACGTCCCATGCCCATATTCATCCACCCCAGTCTCAGACGGCGGTTCTACCGCAAAGTCGCGCCACCCCTTGAAGCACTTTGCCGCCTGGAAAGATTTCAAGGTTAAGTCGCAGCCCGTGTCGAGAATGGCAATCCGAACCGGGGGCAACTTGATCCCCATTCTGACATCTAATATACGTCTCCGATGAAATACCAAGTTGGAGATGGCCCGGATGTCCTCGAACCACCTTTCAGCACTTCCTTCCACTCGCCGATCGCTGTCGAAGTTCGGGGTCTGGACGCGTTTCCAGAGCTCCTGGATCTCAGCTTTGTCTGGGTTGTCTGAAAAGGTGGACTGGCGGCGCCTCTTGGCGTGCTGCCCCTTGCGGGGTCTGATGAACATGTCATCTTTTCCGTCGCCGTTGCCGACCTTAGCAAGCCAGTAGAGTGGCGACACGACGTTGTGGTAGATGGCCTCTCGGCGGTCCTGCATGGCGCGCTTCTGGTACTCTGTCCGCTTCTGGTCCTCGGCTGCTTTCCGCTGCGGTGAGAGCTTCTCGTACTCTTCTGGAGTTAGCCTGCTTCGCCGTTTGCGGGTACTGGGGCTTTCGATGAACTTGCTGGGGTCCAGGCAGTTTGAAACCGCAGTGTCGAAGGCTTTCTTGTACTTGCACATTTCCCAGACTTCGTTATTGAGCGCCGCTAGTTGACTGCTTGCGTCCGAGTGGGCATCATTCACACTATCACGCAGTTCCCCAAGATTCTCGTTAGCAGTCAGCGGTAGTAATCCCAGCTTCTCGCCGCGCCCAATCTCAAGCAGGATGATACCCAGTGACAGAATCCGCGGATAACTGTGTGTCAAATCATCCACCTCCAGAAACTCATCCGGCCCCGGCGGGTCCTGCCCAAACGGAAAGTTCACAAACGCCTTGAGCTCCAAGTTATCGCTGCTCGTCTGGTCCTTCTTACACCGTGGCATGAGCCAGATGTCCTCACTGCACCACCGCGCCGTCGTCAGCTCGCTCCCGTAGAACTCCCAGAAGCTGCGCGCGACGGCAAATGACAGCATGATCCTGTCCTTTGGGGTGAGGTCGTAATGGCCCAAGTCGAGGAGTTCGGCGAGCGAGAGGCCCTTGCCCTGCGGCTTGGCGTACGGGAGCGTGTGCGCGATCCGGTGCTTGTGCAGGTGACAGTTGTGGTCCAGCTCGAGGAGGAGCTTAAGGCCGGAGCGCGACTTGCGTTCGCGCTCGAGGATGCGGCAGACGTCTCCGACTTTCATGATGATGATTTGGCGGTCTGTATCGTCTGGTAGTTCGACTGAAGCCATGGCACCAGATGACATCTTGGACCTTTCGTCGGGTTTTCTATGAGAGCAATCAGCTCTAAATCACACAGTTTGTCTGGATATGCTGCAGACAGACTCACAATGCAACGCTTAGCGAGAAGTCCTGCCAGAACTCGAAATTCATAAAAGCCATGACGAGATCGAACTCGACAAGCTGTTTCACATTTCGTCCCTCGGTGCTGAGACACAATCTGGTGGGATGGCGAGGATTCATGCCCACCGGTGCTTCTGACTTATGCACCGAGGACACACACGTCGCATGCTCCTTCAGTGCCGTAATTAAATTCTCACGGATGTCGTCCGGGTAGACATATTCGTCGTGCGGCTTGAGATGTCTGCCGTGCAAGCTGCTCTGGCCTACGCCGTCGAGCTTTCGGTTGTCTGGCTCTAGCAGGTCGAGGAGCTCCTGGAAGCGGTTGGCGTAGAATTCCACGTCGGTCTGTTTCGCGGCCAGGAAATTCTTGATGCCGGCGCGCATCATCACCGGCCGCGACGAGAATAGTATGTTTAGTTCGTCGTAGATGCTGCGAGAACTTGGAAACGGCAGCCAGTTATTAAACTCTTCATAGTCCTCCGCCTTGATTGCGGCCGACTTTGCTGGCCACTACGGGTTTGACAGTTAGCAATTGGAACGATGCACTATGTAGCAGGCTGAGCCGGAATGCTCCTCACCTTGCAAATTTTCAGAAAATCCTGCAGAGCCCGGCGCGAGAGGTCCTGGGCCGTGGCAGGGAGCAGGAATGGCTGCGTTACCTCCAAGTGCCTCGCAATGAGGTGCAGCGCAGTGCCAATCCGCGAGCCTAACACCGACGGCAGCGGCTTCTTCTTGCTGGCGCAGTTTAGGATCTCCTTGCAGGCCAGCGGGGCGACTTCGACCAGCAGATCCGAGCTGAAGAGCTCTGACGCTTCGCCGGACGAAGCCATGGTGGACTCATTGCTTCTCTGCCGGGCGATACTCATTTAGATGGTCGTAACTTTAGAAGAGAAGAGGCTTCTGCGGCAGTGAGCTGGGTTGTTTCGTGTGTTTGGGCCGCCTGCCACGAGGGGCTCCGGCGCTTGCAATTGTGGCGTCCAGCCATGGATGTCGACGCTTTCAGCTCCTGCAAGAGCCGCTGTACGCCCCCGCCAAGAATCATTCGACCTCCCTTACCGGCCGAGTAGCAGAGACTTTAGGTAGCTGAATCATCTCTACCACTAAGCCGTTTATAGGCAATATGTGGTGTGAAAGATAAACGAACCTGGTAGTCGCTCCGGAAAAGGCCCGTGCTTTAATTCAGCTTGAATTCCATGTTCCGCTGGTATCGAGAGAGGTGCGCAAAAGTGAGTCGAACACCCTGAACGCTCAGATAAGTCACAATACATCGCGATGGAGCCGACGCAGCAGGACAAGGCCGAGCAGGTTGATGAGCTGGCCGGCAACGCGACCCGCGCGTGTTTCGCGCGCTTCCGGTCGTGTATTGCCGCACTAGATGGCGAGCACAGAACCCACCTCGAGGTCCGGTTTGCGGACCTGAAGCTTTGGGCCGACAGCGTGGGCGCCCTGGCTCATGGAAAGGCGTCGCTGGACTGGCGGCTCAGCGGGCGGTTAAGGGATATATTTCTCGTCACCAGCCTGCTGGACATGCTTGAGCAGTTTCTGGAGGGCTACAAGACGGCGGCCATCGAGGATGGCGACGAGGACGAGATCGAAGAGGCCGAGCAGGGCATTGATGAGATGATGGACAATTTGGCGTGGATTGGCTCTGCAATTCGGCGGTCCGGAACGAAATCGCGGCTGCAAAAGGCCGACATGTCCTTTGAGCGCGACAGGGCCGGGAAAGACAAGCGGCAGTGTGACCAGTTGCGAGCACATCTTATCTGCATCATGAAGTCCAGACCGACTGAATCCGCCAAGTCGAAAGACTATTCAAAAGATTTTCACAGCATAGAGCTCCAAGGAATACAGAATCGGCTGGTGGAGGCCAATCTACGACGTTGGCACCGATTCCGATATGCCCAACGCCACTCCGACGTCCTCAGAGCCTCACGAGCTGTCCAAAACATGCCAATGCATGTCATTCCAGAAGTCACTACACCTGATTCGGCGGCAGAGCCAACGAATACCCCCGCGCCGCGAATCAATACCGCCAACGCAAAACAAAGAAATGAGGCCAACGATCAAGGCGAGACACGCACTACCGCTGGGTTGTCAGCCTCGGCGTTTGGGAGTGAATACCAAGGACTCGAGGGCCGATATGCCCGACCAGCGAAGTCTACAATGACGCGGATCAGCAGCATCACCAGATTTGCTCGCTTTCCAAAGGCAAAGAAATCACAGACGCAACGAAAGATACTGCTGTGTCCTTGTTGCTGCCAGGCCCTACCACTAGAGGAAGCTGAGGATCCAGATCTATGGGCGTAAGTATCCTGGCCCTTGAAATCGCTTCGCCTCACACCCGCGCAGGAAACACATGAAGAATGACATCAGCCCGTACACCTGCATCGTAGAAAACTGCCCTACGCCGTATCGATTCTACGTCACACGAAACGAATGGAGAGAGCACGTTCTATGCGACCACCCGCCAAAGTGGAGATGTTCCTGTTGCACAGGAACCCGTCCCGTCTTTCAATCTCTGCCGTCATTCATGGCTCACCTTGACGAAAAGCATGAAAGCCAGGTCTCTGATGAAACCTTTGAACGCATAACGGCCAAGTCAACCTTTCGAACCTTTGGCATAACCAACTGCCCGCTGTGCAACGACCATGGTCCCACCGACTCTCCTGAGCTCATCGAGCACGTCCTCGGACACATCTACGACTTTTCCATGTATGCTCTCCCCTGGCGAACAATACCCCAGACAGGCCTAAATAAACCAATCCGCACCTTCAACGACATCGCTCCAGTACTCGACCCAAATGACGACGAAGACGCCACAGAGATGCGAATGTTCAGCCACACCAGGATTCTAGAATGGGTCGAAGAACCTCATCCAGAAGAAGAGAGCCTTACTCCCGAACAAAGGGCAACGATCCGCGACCTTGATTGGGACGACTATCAGGCCATGGATAATGAAGACGGAGCGGACCCCATCGTGGCCGATTATTTCGACCGCGCCGAAATCGACTATTTCGAAGACGATGCCAGCAGTCGCGGGGCTTCTTCTCAAGCCGGCCATTCGGCTAGCACGCGGCAGTTATCTATAGCTTCTAGTAGCACGTATTCGAGCCGTACCCAGGCTAACCCTCCCCTATCTGCTCAAGAAATGGACTCCGCCCTCGCCGAGGCGACCATCGCTGACGACGACGAGAGCGTCCCCGACAAAGAGAGCATTGAGGCGATGTACATTCGGGCGCTGGTCGGGAACGAGAAGGCACTTGGACCGGACCACACATCGACACTCGATACGGTCAACAACCTAGGCAGACTCTATGCCGACCAAGGTAAGCTGGCCGAGGCGGAGAAGATGTATATTCGGGCGCTGGTCGGGAACGAGAAGACACTTGGACCGGACCACATATCGACACTCGATACGGTCAACAACCTGGGCAGACTCTATGCCGACCAAGGTAAGCTGGCCGAGGCGGAGAAGATGTGTATTCGGGCGCTGGTCGGGAACGAGAAGACACTTGGACCGGACCACATATCGACACTCGATACGGTCAGCAACCTAGGCCGACTCTACGCCGACCAAGGTAAGCTGGCCGAGGCGGAGAAGATGTATATTCGGGCGCTGGCCGGGAACGAGAAGACACTTGGACCGGACCACACATCGACACTCGATACGGTCAGCAACCTAGGCCGACTCTATGCCGACCAAGGTAAGCTGGCCGAGGCGGAGAAGATGTATATTCGGGCGCTGGTCGGGAACGAGAAGACACTTGGACCGGACTACATATCGACACTCGATACGGTCAGCAACCTAGGCCGACTCTACGCCGACCAAGGTAAGCTGGCCGAGGCGGAGAAGATGTATATTCGGGCGCTGGCCGGGAACGAGAAGGCGCTGGGCGCAGATCATCCTGCTACGTTGACGAGTATGAACAATCTAGCGTTAGTACTACAGGATCAAGGGAAGTACGAGCAGGCGGAAGAGATAAACCGACGGGCGCTGGCGATGAGTGAGAAGATGCTGGGCGTGGATCATCCTGCTACGTTGACGAGTATGAGCAATCTAGCGTTAGTACTACAGGATCAAGGGAAGTACGAGCAGGCGGAAGAGATAAACCGACGGGCGCTGGCGATGAGGGAGAAGATGCTGGGCGTGGATCATCCTGCTACGTTGACGAGTATGAGCAATCTAGCGTTAGTACTACAGGATCAAGGGAAGTACGAGCAGGCGGAAGAGATAAACCGACGGGCGCTGGCGATGAGGGAGAAGATGCTGGGCGTGGATCATCCTGCTACGTTGACGAGTATGAGCAATCTAGCGTTAGTACTACAGGGTCAAGGGAAGTACGAGCAGGCGGAAGAGATAAACCGACGGGCGCTGGCGAGGAGGGAGAAGATGAGAAATAGTATGTAACTTCTTTATTAGTTATAGGGAAAAGCTACTATTCTCTTCGTCTCGAGTGTCTTTGTATTTCGAGTGCTTACTATCATCTCGTCGCGGATATGGTCCGTTACGTCTTCTATTCTTTGAGTTATACTTCTTTGAATTGGTTTAGAATGTTGAGTTCTATGAATCATCTTGTCACAATCTTAGCAGTTTCCTTATCGTTCGTGAGTTGGCTGTATCTGCTGAATCTTGTCGTAGCTCTTAGTAACTGTCTTTGTTTCTGTTGTTTAGAGCAGAACATGACGATATGCTTCGCAGTTTGTTGTCTTCATTCGCAGAGACACTCGGTGGTGATATTTGAGACTTTTTCGTCTTTTAGAAAGCTGTTAAGACCGATCGTTTCTGTTCGTATTTGAATGTAAACTGTCGCTTTCGCTGCTGTCAACTTTTCGTATCTCTTGAGTCTTTCTTTATCTGTCTTGTTCATTACCCCTGAATACGATCGATTGCGTGTTGTTTGTCTGTGAACGTAAATTTTTCATTTCTGACTGTCGCGCTTGCGTAAATATTCGTTTAGTTTTCTATTCTGATTATGCAATTGATTGTTCTCGGTTGCGTTCTGTTGCGAGGTCTGATCGAGTTTCTTCTTGATTATCTATTGTTTTAGTTCTTAATATAAAGTAAGACGCTTTCTTTCAATTGCTCTTGCGTTCGCTACTATTGAGTCGCATAAGTTCGTGATTAGTCGATCTATTTCGTGGTCTTTCTTCTTATTGAATGTCTTGACTATGAGGTATGTGAGATAGCTCGTGATTGATTGTATCTCGAATTTCTTTTCGAGAATGATTCGATTCGATGCTTTATATACGTCGACGATCTTTCTCAAGAATTGTTCTTAAATTTTGTTTAGAAGTTTATACATTCATTTGCGATCTTTTTCGATCTCTTTCGATTGAAATCACGTAGTTGCGTCGTATGTAATCGTGAGTCGAATCGTTGTTTGATATATTTGTTTTACGCGGTGAACTCTTTCTTCTCAAGTTGACGTCTTGATACGACTTAGAGCGACTAGTAGAGTCTTTGTCTTGTTCGTAATCGTTCGTAGATGTGGTCTTCAGTTGAGCTTTCTATCGACTTATACTCTCAGAATTAGAACGTGTTCTTTCGATTTTAGTCGTAGCTGATTGATGTTTATCGTGGCTTTGATGTTATGTCTTCTTGCTCTCGTAAAGTGTATAAGTTCGTACTTTTTCGGAGCAAATTTTGCTTCGCTTTGTGCGGCTTATTATTGACATTTACGATGCGTTTCTTCGAGAATCTTGCAGTTGAGCTCCGTGCCGTATTCGTAGATGATGTTGATGTCGTTCACGAAATCTATTGTAGAGACTCTTTACTTTTCGTCATTAATCGTATGCATTAGATTCGCAATAAAGAAGAGAAAGAGAACTGATAATATTGATGATTCTTGCGAAATGTTCGTTGAGATTGCGAACGTTTGCGACTCTTATTCTGCTGTTTTAATAGTAGTAGTTCTGTCTACTAGAAAGCTCTCGACTCAGTTCGTAAGTGTTCGTGAAATATCTCTTTGACGAAGAGCTTTGATTACTTTCTGATGATTAACATTATTGAATACTTCTAATAGATCTTTACAAAGTATCGTAGCTACTTGTGATTTTTCTAACTTGTTTTAGACTGTGTGTATTTGTTCTGTTAGAAATCGTAGTATTAGGTTCGTAGATCTCTTTTCGCGTGCGTTTATCTGTGATTCTGAGAGAAGATTGTTAGTTTTGACGAGTTACGAGAGTCTTCGAGCTATTATTAGTTCTAGCAGCTTTTCGCAGATATTTAGAAGTGCAATCGGTCGATAGACTTTTAACGACGTATAATTTTTCTTTCTCGATTTCTTGATAACGATCGTGATAACTCGTTTTTATTCGGAAGAATAATATTCTAGTTGAATACACGCTATATTAAACTAGGGCGAGGCTAAAAGGCTAAAGGTATTAACTTAGTCGGCGGTAGGAGAGATCTTAATAGGTATATACGTAATAATATATATTAAAATGTCAGGAATAGTGCCTCAATTCCCTGCCATAGGCAAAAAGACAGAGAATCCTATCAATTATTGAGAGATTCTAGGCACTATAGTAGATAAGGATAACACTCCTGTCATTCATGACATTAGCCCTGACTCATGCACCGGCATGCCCAAGCATGAGAGCTCGGGATTCCTAGACAGCCGGGATTGACTGGCTCAGTTCAAGTCCCCGTATAGTTCTAGCAAGAGTCGTTGTCGATTGGGTTGGAAATTGAGAAGTGTTATATACGCCCCCCAGCCTGAAACTTGTACGTGCCGCGCTACTGCCTATTAAAGAGAAGCCGGGCTGGCGTGCCATCCTTATGAAGGTGGTGCACCTGAAATGCTCAGTTCCGGGTTTCCCTTTAGGGAACTCCGTTCAATAAAAGTGGCGGCTGCGGCGGGCCGCCGACGCCGCACGCCAACACAGGAGGAGTCACCCCAGGTATCCAAGAACTTCTTAGTTCTCTTTCATGACCGCACGAGGGACCGAGGGGACTGATTTAGTACTCGTTAATTAATATGACTGTTAACTCTGATCAATAACAAAATGTATAGCCACGGTAATCAACACCACCTTGCGACCTATGCAAGCTACCCGAGCAGTCCATCCAATTGAATTTGACGGGATGGTCGGTCGAAAAGACATGCCATTAAGCGTCTGAGAACACGTTTGAAGGCCAACTGGCGCGAGGGACAAAACGTGAATTTCCTTTTCTGGTCAAGATCCTGGCGATCAGTCAGCAAGTTCATTGGTTGGTTGGTGGTAGATCATTTAGTTGACAAGTTGATATTCGACGAAGCTATGGCCTCCGATATTGCCCTATATAACAGCTAGACATCTTGCGTTCTCCATTTTCACATTTTCTCTTCTTCATACCTACCCTGGGACTTGTTTCCTTCTTGTATGAGTCAATATACGTTACGTTCTACCACAAGCACAGTTCTCCGTAATGGCTAGACTGCTTGAGGGCAAGTTCGGCGTTGTGACTGGCGGCTCGAGAGGTAAGATATCTTGTTCTCGATTTGCGAGATTCGCGTCCTCCCACTCACAATACCGTCCCGAACAGGAATTGGAGAGGCTATAGCCAACAACCTCGCCAGCAAAGGCTGCAACCTTCTTCTTGTTTATACTTCAGACAGCTCAACCGCGCCAACCATGCAGCTCTGTGCCACCCTCTCCGCCACTCACAGCATCAAGTGCTACCCCGTCCAAGCGAACCTCAGCGACCCTAAGCCTGCCTCGGAGAAGATCCTTGTCGCCGCAAAACAATATTTCTCCTCTTCGCCTTCCTCCTCGACCACCGCCTTTTCTCCAGAGGATACTACCACTACCGCAACTCTACAAATTGACATCATTGTTAACAACGCCGGAGTTGCGTTTAACCAAGCCCTCCCCGATGTGACCACAGACGAATTCACCCGCCACTACACCATCAATGTTCTTGCCCCACTGATTCTACTTCAAACCCTTCTACCCTACTTACCGAAAGATCGGTCCGGCCGAATCGTCAACGTATCGTCCGTAGGCTCAAGCCTAGGATTTCCGAACCAGACGGTATACGGCGGAACGAAAGCCGCATTAGAGGCGATGACAAGAACTTGGGCGAGGGAGTTGGCCGACCGATGTACGGTGAACGCAGTGAACCCAGGCCCAGTAAAAGGAGTCATGTATGAGGCTGCTGGGGAAGGATTTTGGAGGGATCTTCAGGGGTGGCAGGATCATACGCCCTTAAGCAAGGTTGAGGATCCTTGTGGTGATGAAGATGCTGACAATGCGGTCTTTTTGAAGTTGGTTAGGGAGAAGATGGGAGGGAGGAGGCCGGCGTATGCGAGTGAGGTCGCCGGCGTGGTGGGGATGTTGTGCACGGCGGACGCGGCGTGGTGTACGGGGAGTGTCGTTTGTGCAAACGGTGGAATGAGGATGAATGAGTAGAGTCTACTTCCACTATATCCTCGAGAATTCTGGATAAGTTTCCGAACCGCCATTTTCGTCCGTGAGCCCTACTTTTGTACTTTGCACCATCCAGGCCGCAGCGGCGCCTGGTGACAATTGGGCATCTATTGGATTTGCGGCAAAATGTGATAAACTTGCCGCAGTAGAGCCAAGACGGATGCAGCCTTGGTATTATGTATGTGACTGGACTGCATGATCCGTTGTCCCCGGTGCCTTATTCGTTCTCGAGTAATCCGGGTCTTTCACCTTGCAACTGCTTACATGCATGGATGTGATGTGCCTCTGCGCCTACGTGATTCCGCAATTTCTGCACTCATTTCCTGTTTCCTCCCACTGGTCGAAATTAATATACGTGGTTTTTCGTTTCTGCAGATAATATACTTTAAGGTCCACTTTCCGGTAAGTGAAGGCTAGCTGCTTGTAATAAACACTTCGCGACAGTCAAAGCTCAACTCTATGCATCCAGAATAGAATTAGGTAAAATCTATAAGTTACACCGGCAATATCACTTCGCTAATTTCACTAGAGAAATACATACGAGCTAGAAATATGCACAGTTGAAGAACCAATCGAGGGGACCTTTAGATGTGGATATATAAAGGGAAAGACATACCTAAACCTATTTCCCATCCGTACGACGATATTCTAGCAGGTCGAACGTGCTAAGGGAAGAAGAGAAGTGATAAGGTAAAACGCCGTAGGTACTTTAGTGGGTTTAACTATCCTAATTATCGTAGGAAGCCACCCTAGGGTCGAAAAGCTCTGATATCGATTCTTCCTATTTACATCCCTCTTGGGGTCTCATTTGTTTGATCCTCCGCCCCATTCCTCATGACGGTCATTGATATCCCACTTGCAGCGACGGCGATATTTAACCCACGGAGAATTATCTTTTTGACAGCATCACCGAGCCCCTTCTCCCTCTGATGCTCCTGGAGCCTCCCGGAGCCTTGAAGTTCCTCTTCATTCAAAACATCAACTTTAGTCGACTTTAAACGATGGGATCTATTTGGGTGCTGGGAATCTCATTCCAGCTCCTCTTCTAATCTGCCCACACTGCTCACAATGCGCCACCTTATGATGCTCCTACTGTACGTAGCAACGACAACTTTCTTCGTGTGATAGGGTCAACCAAGGAAGTACTCAGTTTAGAGAGACTCAGGGCGGGCGAGCAACCAATCGTCACCCAAGGTAACGACTGCCTGGCTCATCCTCTGTAATCGCCTGGTCTTTTACACCAGAGAAGCCTGTTGGAATATGCTCAAGCAAAGAATGTGTCGTAGAGTACGGAAAGATGTCGACGAAGGCATTTACGCAGGACGAGAATTTGGATTGGAGAACATCCACATGCGTATTCTAGAGATGTCGGATCATTATGCTGGCATTACATTAGGTAGTAGTATGCCAAGAAGGAAGCCCGGAAGCCCGGAAGAGTAAACTTTTAGAACCAAGAATATATATATTTTCTCAGAATATTTACCAACAATTACAAGGGAACATTCCCCTGTGGCGCAGTACGTTGTTCCTTGCAAAAGCTGGCTTGCAAAGGTTTTCACTAACATAGTTCTAGATTGGCTAGACGCGTCTGACTGTTAATCAGGAGGTTGGTGGTTCGAGCCCACCCGGGGGAGATTTCTTAATTTTTTGACGTTTTGTTTGAAGTTCGATCTCCATTCTGGCCGATGATGACAAGCCTCAGGACAAACCGCTTCGTTCTTTTTTGATCTTGTCAGGCGCCAGCATCTTTCATCAATGCTTCGTAGTGTTTGTTTTCTACAATAGTCTCCACCCTCTACAATGCATGAGTATACCAAACTCAATTTGTGATCGTATTAGTCTACGGTATCCCTTTACGTGACCACCGCACGCGGGTGAGACCCTCAAGGCTAAGGTGGCTGAGAAAGAATCTAGCGGCATGACGGACGTCAACGGCAACGGCAAGAAGTAGCAAATAACAAATGCGACCACTGCTGTAAGGTACATCTAGTTGACGAGAGCTGGAAGTTACGCCTTGGCCTCATAATCATTAGAATCTGGCAAATCTGATAAGAATGATGGTATTTAAGGAAGAAGCTAGGACTGAGCAACAGAGGCTCCGCAGCCTTACCTGTACGCTCGGCGGTCACATAAGAAGGCAACTGCCTGGGACAGTGAATCTAACTAGGCAGTGAATGGTACAGTAACCGTAGGAGGCTGGATGCGCACAAACACTTGCGAACATTCGACCCCTTTTCGATTGTTGCATGAACCGAGAATTTCAAATCCCAGGTCGAATCAAATCGGTCAATCCACGATGCCTCCTATATATGTGCCTTGCGCCTGGTATGGCTGCAAGGAGAGTTTTGTTTTAAATAACCTTCCCCTACATTGCGAGACGCGGCATAACATGAAAACAGGCTTCGGCTGCAAGGATTGTGGCTACATTGATGAAGCGAAAGATAAAGTCCGCTCTCATATCCTTCGGGAGCACGGACGACAGGAAGAACCAACTCGAGCATCCAGAGCATTCGCCCTCTATTCACGCGCACGATATCAAGAAAGTGACCCCTCTGCGCGTGACATCCCACGGGCCGCATTCTGGACCAGAGGCAGGAACAGCGCATTTCAGTCAGCCGAGAATTCCTGCCCGGAGTGTGGCACCCTCATCGCACCATACACGAAAACCGGCATTATAGAACATCTGCGTGAGAATCATGAGATAATCGTCGATCTGAATTGTATAGGAATACGCAACCGCTACGCTGCCCGCCAACGTGCCCAGCCATTAACCGATACATCCCATTCTGTGACGGATCTCGAAGAGCTTGAACCGCATGACACCGATGAAGATGATAGGATGAGTTGCTGCGACGGAGATGGGGAAGATTATGACGAAGCACAAGAAGAAACATCAGAGAAGTTGGCTGTTGACGGAGAGTACCGAGAGCGTATTGCTCAAGGCACGGAAACAGAGATGCAAGAGTCTATTACGACGTCCAAATCGACACAGAATTGCATCCCAGAGTGTCTACGCGACATCTTCATGGGTTGGGAATGTGGAGAAAGCGCTTGAGACTTACAGTATGAGACCAGAACTCTCGCAGATGGAGAATACCGAGTCAATAAGAACTTACCGCACCGCCCAATAAAATTCGACCCAGAGGATATTGTCCACGCTAAGCGTACTGACGGATGGCTCCCCCCGTTGCCCAAGTGCGCTCTCCCGTACTCGGCCGGACATCCGTCACGTGCCCGAGTAAAGCGGCGGCGCTCCCTTTCCCGAACGAAAATGGTAATGAACGAAGCACAGTTCGGGGCATATATAATGTATATATATATATGCATACGGGGTTATCTGAAGACGTCCTCAAAGAGTCAGCCGTGGAACCATGGAGGTCGCACTGAGTGACAATCCTGGCGAAGCGGATATCTCTCCTCCTCCTGCTACTACTAACTACTAAAAGGAGGTACGCCTATCTCACCCTCTGCTGATTTCGCTTGTTAGACGAACCAACCTTGTGCCCTTTCGGGCATCTTGCAGGAGCCTTGGCCGCGACTTCGCGTCCCTGACTCGCCTCACGATTTCTCTGCTCCTTATTGCTTAGGCAGGCAGTATTATTAGGTAGACACGAATCGATTTTCTCTCTTCGGGACCAAAATGGTGCTGGACCCCGATGGCGTCCTCCACTAGCAGATCTCTTGCGCGGGTGAAGAGGGAACTGGTGCCCATCGAACCCAAGCCGGCGGCCGCTCTGCCGGGCGAGCTTCAAGATGGACCAAACAAGGAGGAGGAAAAGCCTCAACCCAAACGCTTCAAGGACCTGACGCGTGAGGAGAAGCTGCTGGCCATCGTGCGCCACAGCGTCCAACCCTTCTCAGACCGCCTGGACCCGTTTGCCGCTTTGCCCGTCAACCTCGACCGCTTCCAGGAGCACCTCATCAGCTTCTACTTGCTCTACTACCCCAAAGCGACGTATGGGTTCAGTCCGCGGCTCCGGCCCCACCCGGTGGCCAGCAACTTCTCCATCGCCTTGACCACTCCGGCCTGTTTTCAGGTCATCATGGCGCGATCGGCTATGTACCGGGTCTCGCTGAACAAATATGCCTCCGACGCGGAGAAAAGGTCGCTTGAGCTGGCCGTGATGCGGCACAAGGGCGAGGCTCTGAAGATGGTCCGCCAGCTGAGTTCCCGGGCGAACCCCAATCGCAAGGATGACCTCCTCGCGTCCATCATCAGCCTGGGGACATTCGACCGGCGATCCGGGTCTCAAGAAGCGGCGGGCATGCATTACCAGGCGGTCAGAAAGATCCTGAAGACCACCGGTGGTCCTCTCGCGGTCAACTCGGTGCTCTTGTCGCGTGTCATGTGTTTCTTTGAATGCATCTATGGGACGAGCCCCGAAAGCTACATATGGGACAATTCGGATCTCAAGAGGCTGGTACGCAGCCTGAATGCCTCCCTGGAGAAGCTATGGGAGTTCTGGCAGTCTCTGTCGAATATCAGTGCCCTGACGGCGCCCTCGCCTCGAGAGGCTGACGACGAGGCTGATGAGAGACGGATACACTCTTTCGACCTCCACGAGGGTTCGACGTTGCTTGGGCTGGTGTCCAGGCAGCCTCCACCCGGCGCCGAGCTCACGCAGCCACGCCGACTCGAGCTCATATTCCAGCTCACCTGCCTGCTGACCCTGGCCATGATCACCATGGACCTGGCCAGCGATTTCCGGGCGTTACAGACGTACATGGACAACCTGCATCAATCCATCGAAGACCTCCGGCTCGCGGGGCAAAGCTGCAACAACGCCATGTGGCAGATCCAAGTCAACGACCACAGCGAAGCTCACAGCCGGCGGATATGGCGGGCAGCGAGTTTTGCCTGGGTGATGAAGCATTGTTCGTACAACGTGCAGTTGTCGCTGAAGGAATGGTTGTTGGCATTTTTCACCGGCAAGCCCGTCGAGCCACCGTACCACCTGGCCTCATTCCATTTCAGCTACGCGAGTTGAGTGTGTGCTAGCTGCTGTTAGTGTCCAAGATGAAAATGTCCAAGACCCGACACAGAGCCCGAAACACGCGGGAGACGTGTGCCTGAGACGAAACGAGAGCTTCCAGGGGGGCAGCCGGAAACATGTAAGATTCGGAGAATATCTTTTGGCTATCGATTAGCCAGATACGCCAATCGCGGGAAAATAATCGATAAATGCTACGGGCATTTTGTGCACCCGTCGGTGGTCTGTAACCCTTGCGGTGGAAATGAGGAAATGTTGTCAAAGACGGCGGTGACGGCACAAATGGTGCAAATCTTCCAATTAAAGATGCCCCTTGAATGGGACTGGCCTAGCTCGGGCCAGATTTGCTTCTAGGCGTGACGGTTCTGTGGCTGAGGGTGCAAATGGTGGCACCCGCGGCACCCACTAGGGGTTCCGACGTTAGGTGCCTACGCGGTAACACGGTCAACCACGCCCGCTGCGCGTCGCCGTTCCGGGGGAGGGACTGCACTACTCCTGCGGGCGCTGGGAAGGCTGATGCTTGGTATCTTTAACTACCTGGCCTACTACTAGCCACCACCAAACGCACGCAATTTAGGTCCGAAGTACCTCGTACTCTGTACTTTAGGCGTGAACCTGGCGATCTCCTTGGGTCTCTACACGTACATCTGTGCAGGACAGCAGGGAAAAGCGTGGATGCCATTTAGCAACCCGCTCATAGGTGGTACCCGTCTGGACCTGCTTTTTGGTGAAAGACTGTCATGCTGACAGCTGAGCAGAAAAAATCAGAGACAAGAGAAGAAGAAAAAAGAGCTGAGCCCTGCTGCTGCGCGTAACCCTGTGCCACCCGCCCTCGCATCGAATGATGACTATGTACCGAGTACTCCGTACGGAGTACCGAAGCATTCCGTAGGGGTCTCACAGAGCACTACTGCTACCTGGAGAGGAATCTCGGTGGAAATGCTTCAACCCCCTCGTGTCCATTCCTGCCCCCTTGCAATTTCACAATGACGCCTTGACGCCCCTCCGGCGCCTCCCACCAACCACCACGTCGCTCTCCCTTGGTGTTGGTGGAGTATTGCGTCCCTCGTACTGCTGACTCTCACCAACTACTACCATCCATCCATACCACCTTGCTTTCTCGAACATGTCTTGTTAAGACTCCCTCATCCCACCCACACCACCCCTCCAGGCACAGACCTCTTCTCTCCTCTCTCACAGTGCTTCCGAGGGCCTCCCTCCACTCATCCCGCTCTGACACTATGATCACCTTAATGATATGAAATGCATCATCCCTTGCGTTCTGTGCTTTTGAGCTCGCATCATCCACCCATGGTCATTCCTTAAAGAATCACTACCCTTACGGTTGTCACTCGTTCACTCAGCCAACAACAGTCACTCGTTACCTGCTGTCTCTCCATCTTCTGTCGTATTACTCTTATTCTCTGTTATATCAACAACTTTGGATACCCCCTACAGTTCTTCTCTGCAATTCAAGAAAATGACGACCAAAGGTACGCCCATACGCTGGCCGGCCGCGATGCGGCACAAGGATACTCACTGACTGACTGACAACCCACCACAGACGGTGTTTCGACCATCCATGGCATCCCTACGAAATACGTCTCCCTCCTCACTCTCGTCGTCCAAAACTCCTCCCTCGTCCTTGTTATGCGATATTCCCGAATCCTACCCGGTCCGAGATACCTGAGCTCAACTGCGGTCGTGCTGTCCGAAGTCCTGAAATGTCTAATATGCTTCTGCGTCCATATCAGCGAGCAGCGGCACCAGTACCGATCCTCGCACCTCCCGACCCTCTCCAACGACGCACCTTCGCACCTGAATCCCACCAGCTACGGTCTGAGGCAGCTGTGGGCTGACATCTTCAGCGTCAAAAGTGGCTTCTTCAAGCTCCTCGTTCCGGCGATCCTATACACCCTCCAGAACAACTTGCAGTTTGTTGCGGCCACCAACTTGGACGCCGCCACGTTCCAGGTTACCTATCAATGCAAGATCCTGACGACCGCCTTGTTTGCCGTGTTGATGCTCGGCCAGAGCCTGTCGGCCCAGAAGTGGTTGTCCCTGGTCATCCTCACGGCCGGAGTCGCCTGTGTGCAGATACCTTCCTCGACTGCCCCGGCCAACCCCCAGCAGGGCAATTATGCGGTGGGGATCATTGCTGTCGCAATTGCCTGCATTTGCTCGGGATTCGCCGGTGTCTATTTCGAAAAAGTCCTGAAGAATGGTCAGAGCTCGTCCATCTGGGTCCGCAACATCCAACTGAGCATTGGCTGTCTGGCCATCGCTCTCACCGGGGCTTTGGTATGGGACGGCCAGGCAATCCGCGAGAATGGCTTTTTCCAGGGCTACAACTCCGTCGTCTTCGCGACCGTCTGCATTCAGGCGGCGGGCGGCCTCATCGTGGCCATGGTCATCAAGTACGCCGACAACATCCTCAAGGGCTTCGCCACCTCCCTCTCCATCATCCTCTCGACCGTGGCCTCGATCTTCATCTTCAACTTTGTTCCCACGCTCTATTTCCTGTTTGGTTCAATCTTGGTGTTCTTGGCCACCTATCTGTACAGCGTGCCGGAGGTCCCCAAGGCCATTGAGAGCACAGCTACCGGCTCAGTCGAAAAGAACCCGATCCTTGTGGTGGAGGATTATGACGTGGAAGGCCGAGTTAGCTCAAGGACCATACAGAAGCCGTTTCGGGATGACAGCGATCCTGAGTCGGGCGACGAAGCGGGCCGGGATAGCATCAGCATCTACGACCGGGACGACGGCAACTATTCCCGGAATTTCTCGCCCTCGTTGATTCAGAATTCGACCATGGAAAAGCAGGTGCTTCCGGAATTGGGTCATGTGGCATGATGGCTGGCCCCTGAATAGTTGACAGGAGTTCTCGGCTTGAGTTCGCTTTGGGAAACCAGTCTGAAATTTGTTGTTCACGGCCATCTATGCGATTCGGGCTGGCAGATGTCTCGTGGGCTTTATCAACACCGCTCATTCCAGGTGGGAAAGAGAACCTGCGGAACCAAAGAGACCCTGCCACCAAAAACGCACACGAAAAATAGTTGTTCGGAAATATGTGACACGACTTTTTGGGATACTATTCACCAGTTTGGGAGGGGGCGAGGAGTTAAGACGGAAAGAAAGCCGGGCATTGTTATCATTATTATCATTAGAAACGATGGTCGCGGGCCAGAAATGGATACAATTTTTCACAGGAGTTACGCAATCTTGAAATCTTCTTCGATATCGGTCTGGAACTCTGTTTGTCAAAAGAACGAGTTATCGTGATCATTCCCGGCGAGCCATCTATGTGACATGGTGGCGGTCGAACCATGTTTATGTCGGCATAGAAAGAAAGAAAGAAACAGAAGCCCAAGCAGTTGTTTCTCGTGCAGAAAGGACTCGATCGAACTCGACACATCATAATCTAGTCACACACAAAAGTAGTTGGATTCCCTTACGCAAGAAGCTTGTGTGTGGGAGAGAAAAGGAAGACGGAATATCGAAGGACGAGGTCTGTCTGTGTAAATAGATCTCCTTTATATATATCCACATACATGGCTGCCACATCCCAGCCGCTGTTCTGCCTGCCTGCCTGTCTATCTATATATCAATATATCTATCTATCCATCGCCAGCCCGATCTAACCCGCGCCCGGAACCCACGTGCCGTTGCCATGCCACACCGCCGGCGCCGTGAAATCGCCGTACCACTCCCCGGCCGCAAAGTCGAGCCTCTTCACGTACGCGAATCTGAAGAACTCGGGCTCTTGGCTCACCCGCCTCGTCCATTGGAAGGTCATGTCGTCTGGCTTGAAGGCGCGGAAGCGCAGGACGTCGTTGACGAGCACGCCGATCCCGTCGAATGCTGATGATGACGAGGATGATGATGATGATGATGACAGGGCGAAGTCCCCGTCGAAAGTGAACGTGATGTTGTTGTTGTCCCCGCCGACGACCGGCGCGCTGGACAGGTGTGGTACTAGGCTGCCAACCGCGCCACCGTCTTGGAGGAGCTGGCCCGGCGTCTGGAGGATGCTGTCGAAGCCCCACCGCGCGACGCCGTTGATGAACAGTCCGACCAGGATGCCCTGGTACAGCAGGCTCGGGCGGGTCTGGAGAGACGTCCCCGGCAACAAGATCAGGGCCAGGATGTAGTGGTGGATCCGGAGGTTCATGCCGGGGATCAAAACAAGCGCCGTCAACAACACGCCCACGACGCCGTAGAAGAGCAGATACCGCGGCATCCGACCTTCGGTTCTAAAGCACCAGGCCTGCCCCACCGCAATGACGAGGATGATGCCGACGATCAGCGACAGCGCCAAGATGGCGCCGGGCTGTTGCTTCAAGTCGTGCGGAGTCAGCCGCGATATCGGGATGCGGTCGAAGGTGACGTTGTTGAGTGCTCCGACCCAACATCCCCCGAGCCAAAGCACAGTCCTCTCGATGGGCGCCTTGAGATCGGACAAGGTCCGGCGAACACAGTACTGGTAGATGACATGGCCCACGAAGGCCGCCGGCAGAAATCGTCTGAATGCCAGCGAGACCGCGTCGGCGTAGTCTTGGTAATACGGGGGATCCGATATCAGGGCCACGTGGAAAAAAACGCCGACGAATATTGACCAGAAAAACGTCACCGCCGAGGTGACGAAGACGGACAAGATAGAAGTGATCAGGAGCGACGTGCCCAAGAACGTCCACCGAGAATCCTTACACGCGGCCGTTGCCGAGCTGGACGAGTTGAAGGTGAAGGAAAGCGGGAAGTTGGATGGGAATCCAATGCTGAGGATCCCGTGGGCGTCAACACTGGGGAAGTTGGATCGCTCTCCCGTGCGCAACACCACCCCACAACCTCCTCTGGAGTTGGTCGTGATTCCGGCGTGGATGGCCGCGGCACAGATGAAGGAATCTCCGCGATAGACGGCGGAAGCAGGATCCTCAAGACGTTGTGGTCCTCCGACCACGAGGCTTCGGTAATTGACTTCCTGAGATCCAATGAAATGAGGCTCAAGTAACATGACGTCTTTACAACCAGCCGGGCAAATGAATGCGAAATGGTTGTCATCGAAAGGACGGCATTCCTGGCCGTCCAACCCGCAGGCGGTGCTGTTGGCCCTGTGGAAGGTTAATCACAGTTCATACTTGTCGCATCCAAACACATACCATAGCCGAGATGTACAGTCTAGCCTGATCGGTTGGCCATCGGCGGAATCAATGCTCGATATCACCGACTTTGGAAGCGCTAAAAGAAACATGCCACTCCACGAAACATAGAGAGCAAGCAGGGCCAAGAGCTTGAGCCATCGACCGGGCAAAATCCGGTCAAGGAGCCGGTCGCACGCATCCTGGAGCCACTCGGAAGATTGAACGTGGTAGACTCGAGGAGGCTGAGGGCCTCTAATCCATTTCGAAACAGCTTGGAAGGGGGACTTGGATTTAAGTAGCCGGTTTTGGCGTGCCCAAGAGAACCCGTCGCCATCAGCTGGAGGAGCAATCAGAATGCTTGCTTCTTCTCGGTCATAGTCTTCTAGTTCGGCTGGGCCAAGGAGGCTCTCGCGGCTGGAACCGACCCTCGAAGGGTCGACCACGTGCAGGTTGCGCAAGGGATGGCCACCGTTCGAGTTTCCAGGTTCGTATGACGGTGAAGATACGACGGAAAAATCTGGAGAGGGCGACAATGCTCCGTCCGACATTATCTGTACTGCCTTTTAGTTCTCTGTGGCCTTCGCCCGGGATTCTTCCAGCGTTAACTTTTGTGGTTCGGTTTGCAGATTCCTGTACAAGTGCAGCAAAAATAAAACAAAGTAAAATACAACAGATTGTAGGTCTAACTGCAGTAACAGATGTCCAGCACCAAAACCAGAGATGAGTCGAGATCAGCGACTGGCAGCATGGTATATGCTCCAATACACTTTCAACAGCAGGTACAAGCAACGTCCAAAATCACAACTCCGACATGTTGTCGGCCCCTCTCCTAGCCAGCTAAGCGCGCGCAAAGCTTTTACAGCAAGGCACACACGAGACTGGAAGAAGACGTGCAGGAACAGGAAAATTTGGCTCGAGGCTGCAAGGGAGGCGTTATTGAAAACAACAGCACAGCGTCGTTGTCGTTGTCGTTGTCAGTGTCGTCGTCGCCCCCGTCGTCGTAAAATGAACAGAGGCAAGTTTGCCGAATACGCGGATAGCTGTGGAGTCTTCGTCCCTCCAATGCGCGTATTCCGTCCGACTATCAAACAAATCTCCCCTGGCTCCCAACACAGCCTCACTAGCCACGGCCTCTCTCTCGCCCGTACATCTTTCCTTGCTAGACTCGATACATCGACTTATCCGACGCACTCAATCGCACTCTTTCTCATGGTCCCCACCACGTAACTGTAGAGATGCATGCCAACCTCCTGGTGTCCAGCCAGGCAGCCGGCAAAGAAAAAAGCCAAAGAGGGAGGAGACCGCTGGGTATATATTGAAGGTTCACATCTTGAAGTGCTCGAATGCTCCCGTCTCCTTTTCAGTGCTTTTCAAAGGGTGATTTTCTCGTCCTTGCTCGACCTATTTCCCTCTATCTGTTCCCCCCGTCTCTCCTCTCCTCCTCCACTACCAGAAGAATTTTGATCTGAACAGCCGAATCGACCACAATGGCGCATGGCCACTCGGACTTCAAGCTCTACCGCTACGACCCCTCCCTCGCCGCAGCCGTGATCTTCGTCACCCTGTTCGCTCTCGCATCTTTCCTCCACACGTACCAGCTCCTCCGCACACGGACATGGTTCATGATACCCTTCTGCGTGGGTGGGTACTTTGAGGCCATCGGGTACGTGGGCCGGGCGGTTGGGTCTCAAGAGAGCCCGAATTGGACCGTGGGCGCATACGTGGTGCAGTCGGTCCTCATCCTCGTGGCTCCCGCGCTGTTCGCGGCCAGCATCTACATGCAGCTCGGACGGATCATCGTGCTCACAGACGGGACGAGGCTGGCCATTTTGAATCCGAGGTGGTTGACAAAGATATTCGTGGGGGGCGATGTCTTCTCGTTCTTGCTGCAAGCGTCTGGTATGTGTGTCGGTTGGCTCGTGAGAGCATGCTCTCTCTCCCCCCCCTCTCCCTTTCTTCCCTGCATCGTCCATTGATGGCCAACGCGTTTACACTCTTCTCATCCAGGTGGCGGAATCATGGCCGGCGGCACCGAGTCGTCCATGAACACGGGCAAGAACATCATCATCGGCGGCCTCATCCTGCAGGTCCTCTTCTTCTCCTTCTTCGTCGCCGTCGGGGTGACCTTCCACCTACGACTGGTCAACAACCCCACGGCGCGGGTCCTCGCCAACGCCGACGTCGCGGCCGCCTGGAAGAAATACATGTTCGTCCTGTACGGCGGCAGCGTGCTCATCCTCGTACGGTCTGTCTTCCGGCTGGTCGAATACGGCCAGGGCAACGCCGGCTATTTGATCTCGCACGAGGTGTTTCTGTACGTCTTCGACGCCGTGCTGATGTTCAGCACGATGATTCTCTTTGCCGTGTTTCACGGCAGCGAGCTCAACGCGTTGTTGAAAGGGGGCAGTGGCAGGGTCGTGAGGAGGATCGTGTCGGTCTACAGCTTGAAAGGGAACGACAGAGGACGTGGCCTTCCGTGATTATGAATTCTGCAAGGGGACAAAAGTCATGGCTCTGTGCTTCGCTTCGCTATAGAGTCTCTTCAAAAGAACGGATGAATGTGGGGACGGTGCACACACACACACACACGGACCATGGTGTCGTTGTTTAGTTGACTCAAGGATGCATTATCGGCGGGCCTGGTTTCGGCCTTAGGGTATCTTTCCTATGTGGCGCGGCGCGCGGGAGAAAAGTAGCTGGTGGGATTTTTATTTTCCAGTAGATTGGGATCGCTGTTCTGACAGAAATGTATGATTTTAGTATTTACAGACTAAGATGATGAGATTGTCATCTACCCGTGCCCGCGGTACACAGCACGCTCAAGGTAGTCTGACCCAGTTATGCAGCAGAAGTAATTGTCACCACAACAACTGCTCACGAACAGCAGCGTAATGAATCTTTATTGATTTGCCCCATGTCGCGAGATGCCAACCAACAAACTATTGTAGTTTAGTGCTGGGGGTTCTAGTCACAGACGGGTAGCATACAAAATAGTTTCCTTCTGTCATCCATCCCTCGTCCTCAGTGAGTGGTGGACGTGGCCTTATTGAGAGAGTGAGAGCGCGAGAGAGACAGAGAGGAGGGGTTACATACATGTCATAAATCTCGTTCCAAGACGGGACGGGATCAGTGACAATCAATGCAGCAGCAAACCCCGGCGAGCGTCTCACCATCCTATACAATCGCAGGCCGGGAAATAGTGGACGAACAGCAATAATGATATGTAAAAAGAGACAGATGGTCAAAACACACACTCAACAGTGGAGCGAGGGCCGGCCAGACCAGCCAGACCAGCCAGACCAGCCAGCTAGCCAGCCAGCAGGAGGTACAAATGTATCATCCACAAGGGAAGCGACAGACAGGACGGGACAGGATAGGGCTATCTACGATACTGGTATAGTCGAACGTGTTCCGAGAGGTTCTTTTTTCGCCGTTTTCTGAAAAAAGCTTGTCATTTCTTTCTCTATCTTTCTCGCCTCGTAAGCCTCGTTCGTTGACCGAGTGATGGTGATGTGATAATGTATCATCAATGGTATCCTTTCTATATGTTAAAAAGCGTTGGTACAAGCCAAACAAACAGGACGTGACATGACAACCCCCCCTCTTGCTTGAAAGTGTGCCATTCATTTGCGCGTGTGTGTGTATGAGTGGCAGAGGACACGAATGTCCGATCCGTCCGTTGTTGTTGTTGTTGAGGTCGGACTCATGGACGACGGTGGTTTCCCCCAACCGAAACGGTTCACCACCAGTCAGTCCCATGAGGCTTTTGGCTGCTGCCGCCCCAATTTCCCTGATTTTCCTAAAACAAGCCAAGGGCAGGCCTTGGCCTTGAGTCCAAGTATGTCCCTCCAGTATCCCAAGGTGCTATAACGCTTCTCAAATCACAACATAAGTGAGCCAAAGTGCAAAAGGGAAAAAAGACCCGGAGAGTTTAGAAGTTCTCCTTGCCCCATACGAATCGGAAGCCCTTGTCGCCCTCGCTATACATGTTACACAGTATGTGCAACTGCGAGCCCAGGCCCTTGGGACCGCAGAAGAACACACCCGCTTCGCCGGGGGAATGTAGTTTGCGAATCGCCCGGAAGACCATGTCCCAGTTGGGACGGCCAAAGTTGGTCGGAGTTCGTAACCCTGTGATGGCATCGGTGTCGCTGCTATTGAGCATGATGTTGTTGGCATCTGCGGCAGAGATCTTGGCGGTAAGGTACTGTAGGCGAGACAGTCAGCAAAATGTGCGTTGAAAATGAAGTCAAAGAGAAAAAGAAAACATACAGCGTGGATCTCGATCGAGTGTTGTTTATCTTGCGCTTCAATAGCCGTGAGCAGACTCTTGTACCACTCCAGAGACCCGAAGTCGCGGCAAATCCAGAAGAAGTAGACCTTTTTCAGCCGCGTGTTGTTGCCACCGCCTTGGCTCATGCGGTACCAGATAGACTTGAGGATACTGGCAAAGGGCGTGACTCCAATACCGGCGCCGACCAGCACCGCTGTTTCAAACTTGAACACATCCTCGGAGGCAGAACCGAAGGGCCCATCGACGTAGATCCGCGGGAGGAGCTTCTGCAAACCCCCGGGAGCCATGGAGACAACCTCAGAGCGAGCCTTCTTGGCACCGTCACCCTTACTATCGCCTCTCCCCTTGCTGTCTTCGCAGCCGAGCGCCTTACCGAGTGCCTTGGTGAAGTTGCCCACCATCCGCACATGCACCGAGATGTAGTCTTCTTCTGGCGCCGAGGTTAGGGTGAAAGGGTGGTACTGCCAGATGGAGACCTCGGGGCAGCAGAGGAAAATGTATTGGCCTGCACGGGTCTTCGTCTTCTCCTTATGCATCTGGATCTCCACCACGTTGCTGGGGTGTTGGATGACTTTGGTCACGTAGGTCTTGTGCCGGCCACGGATCTCGCGAAGGACTCGCTCCAGGAGATATGCGAAGCCTCCGTACATCCAGTACTCCCAGAAGACGCCCGTCCCGAAGCAGAACGGAGCGGTGTCGGCCTTGATCATGCAGAAGGCACCGTGGACGGACCAGAACACGAAAAACACAATGAAGAGGTGGTGGACGGACCAAAACCGCTCATAATTGGCACGCCGCGGCTTCTCAATGGACGTGAAGAGCATCGCCATCAAGGCGAAGAGCATGACATAGCCAGACCAGCCAGGGCCCGTGACAAAGTTGATCTTCAAGAAGCCGACGAAGCCCAGCTTCTGTTTGGCCGCAAGTTGTGCGAAGTTGTTCCAGTGGGCAATGGTGTGCACCCACGTGAAGAAGACGATCGAGTAGGCGACGAGCTTGTGGAAGGTGAGGTTCTTGTCGAACGGAACGATGCTGTTGAGAGGCGTCTGGCGGAGCAACGATATCAGCGTCCGACACACCGGGAAGAGGATCAGGGCGACGTCGAAGTGCAGGACCAGCGCGGCCGACCTCGCGATGGGATAGGTGATGCCGAATGTCGCCCGTGCCCCCGTCAAGTTGTCCTTGAGTTGGTAGTTCATGAAGCCGAAGCCGAAGACCAGTCCGTGTACCAGCACGAACACTCCCACCACTATCCGCCGCGAGCCCTCGTTGACCATCCACCTCTCGAACTTTTCTCTCATGTTCAGGTCCCGGGGCGCCTCGCCACTCACTTCGCCAGACAGCAGCATCCTCGACAGAGGAGTTGATCGTGTGCGGTCCGCCATCGAGGATGTTGTCGACGACGTGTTTGACCTGGCCAACGGCTTCTCGAGGTAATACATTGGAGCATTATTGTGCGTCGTTGTGTTAGACCGTCCCAGCGGCTTCTCGTAGAAGTAGGAAGGATAGGGCGGTGGCGTCGAGGTATTCATGACGGGCAGGTGATAATGTACAGTTCCAGAGCTGCGGTCCAGAACAACCTGATACGATTCTGTTTCCAGTGACGGTCCACTGCGCACTGCAATTCGGCGACCGAGGTTGTCGCAGGGTCAGAGACGAGTTCGCACGACGGTTTCGAAACACGGTCTTGACACAGTATTAGTATGAAGGAAATGACCGCCTCACTAAGGGACTTGGGTATACTCGCCTCGTACACCAGGAAACCTGGCGAGTCTTAGCACCCGTACGAGCGTGTCTCGGCGTGTCAGAAGCGAAATGAAAAGTGTTCAACACCGAAATGGCTATCCAAACGGTCCAAAGAAGGCACACCGGGGCCTGGGCAGAAGAGAAAAGATGGTGATCAGCACAAGGAAACAGGAAGATCAGAAGGAACCTGGCCACAATTGAAGTATTAACCTGACATTTCTCCCCTCCTTTCCCCCTTGGGCGCTTCTCGCTACACGATGGACCTCAGCGGCCATGGCAGAGTTTGTCGACCTTTTTTTCTTTCATGCAATTTTCAGGGGGAGGTTCTGGCAGGTGCAGATCCCGCGAGCCAGAAATCAATCGGAACACAGAGTCCAGTGCTGGGATATCCACATGGTCGCTGGAGACAGCGTGACAGGCGTCGAGACCCGACGAGAAAGCGAAAGCCAGATGCTGTGGACGAAAAGGTCGAGAGAAGGGCATTGGAAGACGATGATTTGGCGGTGATGCGTGGTGGATGAGGCCTGGTGAAACGCGCCAGGGGTTGGAGAGACTCCCAAACGGGCCAGCCGACGCCGGACAACCAACTCTTTGCCTGTCCCCGTCCTGTTTGCCGCTCAGCCTCCTTGTTTCAGGCGATGCAAGGCTTTCCTACACATTGCTACGTAGGATCCATCCAGGTCCATCAGATCCATCAGGCCACGCAACCTTGGCCAGTTCTGGGTCAGTTTTGTCGAGGCACGTGCCTGAAGCCTCGTCCATCGTCGGAGCGCGGCCTTCGCAAGCCGAACAACTCCTCTAATTGGGTGGCCAGGTGGTGTCCTATCAATCCTGGCCATGCATGCGGTCATTTCGCAGCTTACGGATTATTCCTGGAGGGCTTGGGGGGGCGAGGCGGCTGCAGCATCGAATCTCAGGCGTCGACGCCCCTCTTGACGTGATCAACGAGCGTCGAATTGCAAATGGACGAGCTGCAACAGGTGATCAAGGAAGAAACACACACGGCGGGATAAGCAAGAAGCACAGTTTGTCAGTTATCCATCAAGCACCCCCTGGTGTAATGCATCATAAGAGTTCATCCGAAGATCGTGCTGCTGGACATAAACATCCCTCCATAACGTCTGCGCCTGTTTCTCCCGTTGCTCGTCGTTGCATCCCTTGGCGTAATGCGTATGTCATCCTCGGCCAACCGCATCCGTGGAGTCGCGGGTCATCTAGCAAAACCCTCGTGAATGGTTGTTATCGTCACCATTGCTCCGTGCCGAACGCTGTCAACCCTCGTCTGAACAAGCACTATTGCCTCCCCTGCTGTTTGGCACTGCCGAGCACCGCCCTGCAACAGCCACCGCCCGTCCTGCTATGTGAACTAGATCGCAAACTTTCTTGTCCATTCCCTGGCGGTTGCTTCGTATCGAGCACGGTCGGTCTTGTAGACATGAGCAATCTCCGGAACAAGTGGATCGTCGGGGTTAGGGTCGGTAAGCATCGAGCAAATGGATAGAAGGACTGTTCCATGGTTAGCCCCAGCATGTCCCATCAGGCAGGCGGGAACCGTGCAAACCTTTCGATATCGTCAGAGCAGGGCTCCACTGGTCTCGGAGAATGTCCAGGCAGATGCTGCCGTTGGAGTTGATGTTGGGGTGATAGATTCGAGTCGTGAAGTTGACCTTGGGTGGCTTGAAGGGGTAATCTGTAGGGAAATGGATGGCCAGGAAGAAGACACCGCCTTGGAATGGGCTGTCACTCTGAAGAGGCGGTCAGTCCCGAAATCGACCTGGTCAAGGGGAACAATGATGACTTACGGGACCCATGATCGTTGCTTGCCAGTGAAACTGTTGTTAATATTAGCTGAATATTCCAGTCCAACAAGCGACATCCGCTCAACCGCCTCGTCGGTGGCCGGCGGCTTTCGAGGACTGTGTACTCACCAGGTCATCTCCCATGGGACCGGCTGAGCATGAGGAAGGGGGGTCACTGCATCCGATATTGTCAGTATAGCCGTTCCGCCAAAATCCCCCCATATGATCTTATCAGGCCCTTTTTTTGCCTCGTGCAGCGTGCTGCGGCACTTCGAGGGGCAGATCGGACTCACCGGCCAAGATCTGTGAGTTCCTTGTTGATTCGCTTCAGAGCCATGGCTGAAAATGTGTCGTAGGGAGAGTGTTTGAGGACAAAGATGGTCGATGTCGAGCGGGACGTGGGGCTGCGATCTGAGTCAACCTTGTTTGGTAATAACGTCGAGAGGAGAAAAGGATGGCATACGAACCAGAGGAATGTGCAGACTGGAGAGATTAAGGATTAGAGGAGTTGATGAGGTTATCGCGGTAAAGTAGACAGCAGTGTTAGGACGTTTGTTCCCAGGTGGTTGTTATGTAGTCAAGTGGTGAAAGGGAAGAGAGATCGACTTTCCTTCAGCCGACTGGATCGCAGTTTAAACTGAAAGAAGGGCGTTCACGCTTGGCAGGCGGCAGAAGGTGCTGGACGCAGTAGTGGGCGGACAGGCGGGCAGAGCGAGGGGGGCAACTAATTAGTACCTAATAGTAGTCACCCATAGTAGTAGTGACTTCAGGTGACGCCGGTCGGGCGTGGGCGGTGCGTGGGTGTTGCCTTTGCCTGGAACGCCGGGTGCCCAATGATATCCACTTGGGCTTCAACTTTTCCTTGACTTCGCCACCACCCGGCAAGGCCATAGTTCCTTGTCATTAGATCTGGATCTGACAAAGCATAGCTGGCGACCTTGGAAAACCATCGTCAAATACTCCTCGAGAGGCCCGTTTATCCCCTCGCTGTCTTTTCCGCCTTCTGAGTCAGGAACACTGCATGCTTACCGGAGCACACGTGGCAATGACGCTACTATGTCACTTACGTTGTTATACAGAAACGAAGGTCAAGAATGAAGCTTTTTCTCTCGGAGAGTTTCCAGTCTATTTCCGTGTAGTAAATGCTATTAACTTTTCCTGCTTCAATTCCCGGCCAGGAACAGATGTGGCCGTGGAAGCTTGAGCTTGTGCCGCTCCAGTCAGTGCAAATCTGATACAAACCACAAACGTCCGAGTGCCAAACTGCTCCGTTGGATCCCTAAGCGTTTGAAGCATACAGGAGGAAACACGCCCATCGGAAAATAATACAGTCGGCTAGGTAGGATTATTGCATCAGGGAGGATTGTGTTTCCGTCGAATTGCAACCAGATCGCTCGCCTGTCCAGGTGTCGGACGGACCCGCGGTTGGGATGGCAAGGGTCTTTTCAGCGTCACTGAACAGCGTGTAGTCGTCCGGGGACCCGATAGAATGCGGATTTAGCTGGAACGGCAAAAACTAATTCAGATTCTGCTTTCAACAGTCAATCCGTCCTTAGCAAAACGCCTGCAGTCCGGTAATGGCCCGGCCCAGGATCAAGGCGTGTATATCACTCTGTCCCTCATATGTCTGCGTCACGAATAGATTTGCAACGTGCCGACCGATATGGTATTCATCGCTGACAGCGTTCCCTCCGAAGATCTCCTGAAGATGCCTGGCATTCACCAACGCTCGATCACAGTTTTGTCTCTTGATCATTGAAATCATTTCTGGAGTGACCTTTCCCTCATCCTTCAGACGACCGACTTGATACGCCGCGGCAAGTCCAAAGGCGGCGTCTGTAACGGCATCGGACAGCTTCTTTTGAACGAGCTGATACTTGGCAAGCGGGTTGTTCTTGAACTGCTTTCTCTCGAGGGCATATTCTCTGGCGCGACTGATGCAATCTTCGAGGGCGCCCATGGTCCCCCAGGCGATCCCATACCGCGCCGAGTTGAGGCAGGCGAACGGACCTTTGAGACCCTCAACGTCGGGGAACATGTTCTCCTTAGGCACGGGACATTCGTCGAGCTGGATCATGCCGGTTATCGACGCTCGAAGTCCGTTCTTGTCCTTCAAGGGTGGCGTCTCGAGGGTGCCCGGTGGACATTGCTCTCTCTCGATCAAAAATCCACGAATCTTCCCCGTTTCTTGCAGCTTCGCCCACACGAGCAGCACGTCCGCAATGGGGGAATTGGTGATCCAAGTTTTTGATCCCGACAGCGAGAAGTATCCTTCCTTCGACGGGTGCGGCTTCGCAGTCGTCTCCATTGAGCCTGGATCAGAGCCGTGGTTGGGCTCGGTTAGGCCAAAACAGCCAACCAGCTGCCCTCTGGCCAGCTTCTCCAAATATTTATCCTTCTGCTCTTGCGTCCCAAACTCATCTATGGGTCCCATCACCAGAGAGCTTTGGACAGACATGCCTGATCGGTACCCGGAGTCAACCCTTTCCACTTCTCGAGTTATCAGTCCGGCAGCAACGTTGCTCACGCCAGCACACCCGTAGCCTTTTATTGTAGCACCCAGTAGACCCAACTCGCCCATTTCCTGCAAGATGGTTTTGTCGTAGTCTTCCTTGCGGTAAGCTTCCAGAACTCTGGGCAGCAACCGCTCCTGGCAGTAAGAATGCGCCGTTTCTTGAATTGCTTGTTCTTCCTCGGTCAGAAAGTTCGACAAGTTGAGAGGGTCTTCCCATCGAAAGGCTGCCGCGGAGGACGCATGCCGGCGAGGAGAACGGGGCGCTGGCGGGGACAAGTGCGCCCGAGCAGCTCGACGAAGAAGGGAGCGAGACAACATCTGGAGGGACTCTACAGAAGGCGTGCAGAGGAAAGGAAGACAGACGAAACGAGAGCCTCAAGTTGAACAGAAAGGGCTAGATTTGTTGACGTGGAGATCAGCGAGGTGATTCAATACATGCTATATATTGGCAAATTGCCGAGGCGATTTCTTAATGCGCCCCCGAGTCGAAAGATTGAAGAATCTCCGAGGCGGCGGAGGGGTTCAGCCACAGAATGTGTCGGAGACAGAGGACTTTGCACGAGCGTTCAGAGGACTCTCTTCAGGGGGTTGAAGACCTTGGTGTTTGGCAATGGCTTCTGAGAAGGATGTGCATGTCCGCCTCTACAGAGTACATGTCGGGTCGCCGCAGGCAAGACTGCACTACCCAGCCTTTGGACTCGGCAGTACTCAAGGGCCCCGTGACTTCGGAGGGTCTGGACGAGCGCAAGCGCAGTTATGCACGTCATCCACTGCTCGTCCTGCAGGCGGCGCGGAACGCGATTCTACGGATCACTTTACGCGCACTTTTTGACCTCCACCTTCTTGTCATGCGATGCACCCACCGCCCACTCAACTGATCTGTGAAAGTTACAACGCCCTGAAACGATGGGTATCAAACGTATGTTGCATTGCTCCGCTGGATGTCAGAAAGCTCACTGCGAATAGAACTCTACCATGTCATCGCCGAGGAGGCGCCCGACGCCATCAAGACTGGGGAGATCAAGAACCACTTTGGGAGGAAGGTTGCGATTGTACGTGATTGCTCTATCTAGCTGATGCCTTGAACTAACAGGGACTTGCTAGGATGCGTATGCTTCGTATAACCTCCCGAATCGGCGAACAGGCAACTGACTCTCACAGATCCATGAGTATCTACAGCTTCCTGATAGCGGTCCGCTCAGATGGCCAACAGCTCATGTCTGACACGGGCGAGACCACGTCCCATCTCATGGGCATGTTTTACCGCACTTTGCGAATGGTCGACAACGGCATCAAGCCACTCTACGTTTTCGACGGCGCGCCCCCCAAGCTCAAATCTGGAGAATTGGCGAAGCGTTTTGCTCGAAAGAACGAAGCGAGTGACCAACATGAAGAGGCAAAAGAGACGGGCACGGCCGAAGAGGTGGAGAAATTTTCCAGGCGCACAGTCAGAGTCACGCGAGAGCACAACGACGAGTGCCGGCGGCTGCTCAAGCTGATGGGCATCCCCTATATTGTCGCTCCTACGGAAGCCGAAGCCCAGTGTGCAGTTCTAGCGCGTGCAGGTAAAGTGTACGCGGCAGCGTCCGAGGACATGGACACGTTGACGTTCAACTCGCCAATCTTGCTCCGGCACTTGACATTCAGTGAACAGCGCAAGGAACCCATCCAGGAGATACACCTGGACAAGACCTTGGAGGGGCTCGGTATGGACAGGGACCAGGTATGGACCTCACGAAAATCACGAACAGGTCCGGTCAGCTAACCTCACCAGTTCATCGACCTATGTATACTTTTGGGGTGCGACTATCTGGATCCCATCCCCAAAGTCGGCCCGAACACAGCGTTGAAGCTCATCCGCGAGCACGGCTCCCTGGAAGGGGTTGTCGAGTTCATTGAAAATGACGCCAAGAAGAGATACACGATTCCGGAGGACTGGCCATACAAGGAGGCGAGAGAGTTGTTTCTGCACCCTGACGTGCGATCTGCCGATGATCCAGAATGTGACTTCAAGTGGGAAGCCCCTGACATCGAGGGTCTCGTCCAGTTCCTCGTTCATGAGAAGGGTTTCAACGAGGATCGCGTCCGAAGCGCGGCTCAGAAACTGCAGAAAAATGTTAAAACCGCTCAACAGTCGCGGCTCGAGGGGTTCTTCAAAGCCGTGCCCAAGACCGAAGAGGAGAAGAAGAGCCTGAAACGCAAGCACGACGAGAAGATCGCGGAGGCTAAGAAGAAAAAGAAGGAAGACGCCAAGACTAAGAAGGAGTCCAAGTCCAAGGCGCACCTGTCGACCTGAGAGGGATTGCCCGAGGAAGCGTGGACGGTATATTTGGGAGATTCGGGCATGCAGTTTATGACGCATGAGGTTATGGGCAAAGGCAGGGTTCAAAACTACTGTGTACAACACAGACCTGAGGGCACACACAGCATGGCGTTTTGCAGTGGACGGCTCACGCCACGCTATTCACTCTCGTATCATTGCGCTGGGCACAGATTACAGAAGGTTGAGATAGGATTGGCTCTAACCTGTCCGGGAACATCTCACATGATCCGGCAGATCGGATCCTCTCAATCCCAATGGCTGAGCTTGATCCATCCTCCCCTCCAGTTTTTCTGGAGGTATGAGCGGGAGAAAGCCAGCATTCACAGCGAACTGCGTGTTCATAATGTCACGATCCGTTGTGAATCCCTCTTGAATGACTCCAAGTCGCCACATGGACAGATGACCAGAAGGGATTTTTCCGTGACTTGGCCCAAGCGCGTCCGCAGCAGGAAGTATGTAGGAACAGTAACATGCCGAGTGACAGACAGGGTTGCAGTCATCGTCAACATCGCGGCAGGGACCTTGAATCATGAGACAAGCTCGACACAGGCAGCTTAGGTATCGAGTTACGACATCCCCATGGACATCGATAAGGAAATCCCATAGGAGGGTGATGTGCACGGGATAGGATACGCACACAAACTCAGACACAGGCTACAGGGGTGTGTGGCGTGAAGTGGAGTGGAGTGGAAGGGAAAGTGAGAGGAGAGGAAATCAAAACAACAAAAGTGGGAAAGAGGAGAGAGAACAGAAAACCAGATCACGGAATAATGGGGGGGGGGAGCAGGGAGGTAGGTCGGAGCGAGGACTCTTGGTGTGGCCGCGCGTGATCTGGCTGTTGTGTGTTGTTGATGATGATCCGCTGGGGGGGAGAGTTTCTGGGTGCGTGTCGCCTTTGTCCTGGGCGGGTGGGCGGACAGCAGCTGGGTTTTTTGGGTTCCGCTGGCTGCCGGACCTGATTGGCTGAAGACCAGTGCTGCTCGCGGGATCAACCACACGTCACATGCGAGGTATAAAGCATGCGCCGTGTCCCCCGCCCTCGCGCGCTCGCTGCAGCCATAGCCCATTCTCATCTCTCATCTTGCATCTTTCCTCTCAACCCAAAGCTCACCCGCCGCTCACTGTTTCGTCGCTTTTGTCCATCAATCAGCTTCTCAACCCAACTCAACATCTTCCATCATCACCATGCCTTCCAAAACAGTTGCTAGCCGCGCCGCCGCCCCGGCCAAGGAAACAAAGGAAAAGAAGCCTGCTGCCGCCCCCGCTCATGCCTCCTACAAAGGTGCGTTTGCCGCTCAAGGCACGGTCGCATCGCGTCGGACGCAAGTCCATCATTGTCGCGTGTCAATGCTGACTCTGTACATCAGACATGATCAAGGAAGCCATCCTGAACGTAAGTCTAGCTGCATTGCGACAACCTCGATGCCCTCCCGCGACCGCCGACCGTGCCGGCCTGTGTGAAGTGGAGGAGAGGCAGAAGAGCGCGTGGTTGTTGACAATTGTTT
Organism: Fonsecaea erecta; assembly: GCF_001651985.1. Taxonomy (NCBI): domain Eukaryota; kingdom Fungi; phylum Ascomycota; class Eurotiomycetes; order Chaetothyriales; family Herpotrichiellaceae; genus Fonsecaea; species Fonsecaea erecta. Next base: position 3,667,004 of record NW_017387245.1, on the reverse strand, counting down.
TACTGTCTGGTCATGATACTGACGCGTCTCAACATGCAGCTCAAGGAGCGCAATGGAAGCAGGTAAGCATCTCATCTACACCTCATCGTCGCCCCGCGATCCCAATCCAAGACCAGTTGCTAATTGAACCCAGCCGACAAGCCATCAAGAAGTATGTCAAGGCAAACAACAACATCACCGTTACGTCTGAGACCCAGTTCGACTCTCTGTTCAACAAGGCCTTGAAGACTGGTGTCGAGAAGGGTGACTTCCAACAGCCCAAGGGTATGGCAGTATCATCGCGTCGCCGAAGTCTAATCATACTGACTGTGTTTGCTGTAGGTCCCTCTGGGCCCGTGAAGCTGGCAAAGAAGGAGGCCAAACCTGCTGAGAAGAAGACGGTCAAGGTTCGTAGCACTGCACCCATCGTCCTCGGTCCCAGCATATACTGACCTTTTCCCCAAAGAAGGAGAAGGCCGCCCCTAAGGAAGCCAAGGAGCCCAAGGAGGCCAAAGAGGCCAAACCCAAGGCCCCCAAAACGAAGACTGTCGCCAAGCCCAAGACTGTCGCCACGAAAGCGAAGAAAGCAGCCGCCCCTAAGAAGGCCGCCGCCGCCGCCAAGCCCAAGGCCAACACTGCTACTAAGAGAGCACCCAAGACCAAGACCAAGGCTGAGGCACCGGTATGGAGTTGAAGTCCGTGCCGTCGCTCTGCGGATCGTGTTGCTAACCCTCAACCAGGCTCCTGCTGTTACGGAAGTCCCGACTGTTTTGAAGAAGACCAAGTCAGGTCGCGTGACCAAGCAAAAGACCGAACCCAGCTCAAAACCCAAGGCAACATCAAAGGCTAAGGCCCAGGCATGACCGGCTTACAAGGTCACAGCCCGGATCGAGATGACATGAAAGGTCCTGGGCTTTTCGACCACGTTGCTGTTATGACATGACATGTGCTGCTTGCTCTTTTTGTACCTTGTATTTGGGATCATGTCGATTGGTTGGGGGAAACATGCGGCTTGTATGGATGGATGGGCGTCAAACGAAGAGAGAAAGAAAGAGAGGGAGAAAGAGTGTGTGTGGTCATCGGTACCAGTCATCGCCATCTTACAGTCTCTCGCGTCATGAGGGTTCTTCGTCTGCTTTTTACGCTTGTACTGGGTATGTCTTACTGGGTCTCATTTTGGGTGACGTGGTCAGAAGGACTTGTGTTCACGGCGTTTGGGTATTTTTTGGGAACTGGACCATCAGGGGAGTGATCTGGGCAGTGTGGATAAGCGCTACAACAAGACCAACGACACCAAGGGCCGGTGGGAGGAAAGGATCTCTTATCGTGCATAGCTCTATGTCAGCGAAATGGACACGAGCTACATCCCCCGTGCAGATATCTGATACACACAAATCAAAACCCGCCTTAAACTTCAAGTTGCTTGTGGCTCATCGAAAAACGCATTATGCCTCTCTCACTCGGACGCTTTTGAGAATCTGAAGTGCTCGTTCTATAGAAATGGGGGGGTCCCATATGTTTGTAAGTCTCTATACCACTGGGGAGGTCGTTGTATATCGCTCAACAGGGGAGCAGATGAAGAAGTGTGACGCTATTCTGACCGCGTAGACAGGATGTCCTTCTTGGGATTCTCGATATATATATATCTTGCTTTCCCAATATGGTCGGTCACTCACAGCTGCGAGCAAAATCGTGGCGCCCGCCACCATCACTCCTTGGCTTAGAGGAAACAGAAGAACGACCGGCCGACCAGCATGCCGTTGAACTCTCTCTCCGTTTGTCCCTTTCTCCAGCTCCTCCCCATCCCCTTCGGTCACTCCCTCGATCCTCCCAAAGGCATGCCACTGCTGCCGCGGCTGCTCCGGCGTTCCATCCAGCGCAGTTTCAGGTCCTGATTCCTCACCATCTGGAGGGTTAGCTTGGGCTGGCTGTCGGCCATGACGGCCTCGCAGCGGTGACGGACGTGGTCGGGCGTCTCGTCTGGGTGGACGGGGACGGCCTCGCAGCGGTAGTGGGCGAAGATTGTCATGAACACGCTCACAAACTCGACCTGCGACATCTTCTGGCCTGGACACGACCGCGGCCCGGACGACCACGGCAGGTACGTGCCCTTGGGCATCGTGCGGAGGGCCTGCGCGATGGTGTAGTCCGGGTGGGTGCGCGAGGGCGCCACCACGTCCGCCGGCGGCGAGACGAACCATCGCGACGGGCGGAACGTGGTCGCGTCGTCCCCCCACGTCGACGGGTCAAGGTGCAGGCTCACCGTGTTGACGTAGATGATGGTGTTGGTCGGGATGTGGTACGAGCGGCCCGAGGGAGTCGTGATCGATACGTCGTGGCTCGAGTTCGTCTGTTTGGCGCTGTGTGTTTGGATTCTCGTCGTCAGTACGAAAGGGGCATTATTCTTCTCGCAACAATGGGGAGGAGGGGAAGAAGGAACAGGAACAGGAGCCTTTCAGCCACAAGAACAACAACAACAGGGCAGATGCTGGACTGTCCTGGAAGGACAAACTCACATGTGTGTCAAGGGCGGGAAGAGTCGCATCGTTTCCAGCTGTGTCGAGAAACATGGTCAGTGGCTGGCCTTCTTTTACGTATATTCTAGGAGCCATGATAGATAGATAGAGACGAGGTAATTCAACAAGATGGACCTTGTTCTCTGCGTCGCGAGAAACTTACCATCAGAGCCAAACACCGTGGTAGACGAGGGTATATCTCCATGTACTCCAGGTCATCGGCCCCGGCATCACCCACGACGGCGCTGATCTCCTCGTACAGCCAATCCTGCCATTCCGGATACGTGGCCAACAGGGCCAGCGCGTAGGCCATGGTGTTGGCGGTGGTGTCGAACCCGGCGCTGGTGAAGATGAAGAGGTTGCCGAGCATCTCCTCCTCCGAGAGGCCCTGCGAGCCGGCCTTGGACGAGTCCGAGAGCCGCACCAGCATGCTCATCAGGTTGCTCCGGGGCTCGGAGCTGTCGCGCTGCAGCGTGCGCTCGTTCTCCAGCATCGCCCGCGTGTGCAGCGGGAACTCGTTCTTCGCGTGCCCGATGAGCTGCCACGACGCCGCAAACACGGGCAGCGTGAGCAGCTTGGCCGGCAGCACGGCCGCTTCGATGACGTTTTCCACCACCGCCTTGGTCGCCTCCATGTACGTCGTGCGGTATCCCCGGGGCCGGCTGGACGTCTCCTCCTTCCACGGCTGCGAGATGCCGAATCCCGCCGCGCCCAGGACGTTGATGGCCACGCGCTTCATGCCGCGCATCGTGTCGTCCGTCACGCCACGGAGGTCGTGCATGTACGAGTCCAGCATCTCGCGGGCCTGTCGACACGACTCGCCGAAGACGAGCCCGCTGATCTTCTCGTTGATGTTGGGGGCGATGAGGCGGCGCTGGCGGGCCCAGTTCTCGCCGTTGGTGGTGATCAGGCTAGGGCCGAAGATGTTTAAGATGACGCCCGCGATGTCCGTGTTGGGGAAGTCCTTGATGCGCTTCAGCACCTCCGTGGCCAGTTCCGGGTCCATCAGGCTCAGCTCGTTGGAGCCGGCCGTCACGAGCACGAATGCCGGGCTACCCTTCTCGAAGAGGGCCGTCTTGTCGCGAAACTCGAACCCGTAGGTCGCGAGATTGATCGGTCTGTACACCCATGCCGGAAGGAACCTCTCGAAGAATGGCCGGAGGGGCACGGAGAGGATCATCCATATGGGGTGGTAGTTGTTGAACGGGAAGACGACGATGGGGAGGCCTGTCTTGCGCGCCGAGAGGTAGTTCTTGAAGAGGTTCCAGAGTGTGGAAGCCACCCACAGTCCATACAGCGTCACCAGCACCGCGATCCACGACATGTTGTGGCTTTTTCTCTTGGGCCAATTCAAGCTCCCAGATCTGTAAGATGTGTGTGTGTCTCTCCCGATCAATGGGCGAAATTGGAAGGGGGCAGGTTGTGATGTGCCCGTTATCTATATCGAGTATAAATATGGTATTTCAAGGTCATCCCACCATATATAACTCCGCCACCATGACACGGTGAGGCTTCTCAAAGCAGAAGAGAAACCAACCCCGTCGGTTGAGATAGGGCAAAGCGCTTTATCGGTTGTTTTAGGATCTGTAGTGTATGTTCCAAGCAGCTACTGGACGCCTGATTGAAAATACGAGAAAACCGCTCAGACACTTTGACGAACCACCACCATCAGCATTCTACTTGATCCTCCAGTGTCTAGGAGATAGCATAGCTCTGGTCAAGGATCCAGGATCTGGCTCGACAGAGCAACATCTACGTCCTACAAATGCCCAACCAGATATGGGCGGTCAAAAGGGTATATTCGTTCAGCGAGCCTCGCCATGCATTGAATCATTACATTTTCCTTAAGCCGCCGTGGGTCGCACGAGAAGTACGAGGTACACATGCACACTTCTATTCAGCTCTCTCTGGTCGTCTCTGCGTCACCTGGACAGCGCAATGTCATCTATCCGTAGAATCATCTTGACCGTCTCCGCTGCCAACTCGATAGCACTCGTGCTGACAAGCAGGGGCTGGAGCACTTTCTCGTCTGCAATGTTCGTCTTCACGCCGCCGCTTCTGATGCTCACCCCAGCGTTCCGTTCTCCCATGTCGTGTCGATGGCGAAGGTCCGTCACCACCTTGATGCTGTTAAGACCTGCGTTCTCCGCCAGCGTGGTCGGAATCACCTCCATCGCGTCGGCAAAGGCTTTCCAGCATATTGATTCCGTGCCTGTCAACTCCCGTGCCTGCTTGGCCAGTTGATGGGCGATTTCGATTTCGGGCGCACCGCCACCAGCGATCAGAGCCTTCTTCTTCACTAGACACCGGATGACACACAGAGCATCATGGATTGACCGCTCCGCCTCGTCCAGCACCAGCGTGTTGGCACCCCGAGCGACGATGGATACCGTCTGATGTTGTGGAGACGCCGTTCGAATACCCGTTACCTTGACGTACCGCGCTCCCGATGACTGTACTTCCTCCACCAGGTCGGCACTGCCGAGCTTGTCCTCGGTGAACGTGTCGACGTTGGCGATGGGTTTGCAGCCCGTGCTCTTGCACAAAAACTCCACCTCGTCCCGTTCGATGTCCTTGATCGCCATGATCTTCAGACGCGACAGGAAATGTAGAGAAAGGTCATTGACCGCGTCTCGCAGGATGGATTTCTGGATCAACAGAACATTGCACTTGGCCTTCTGGATTTTCTTGACCATATTGAGCAGGTATGTTCTCTCCTCTTTCAAGATCTTGTCCATTTGCCGGTAATCATTGACCACAATCTGGTTTTCCATATCCGGCTTTGGAGGGCTCAGCTGGAACTGAATCAGGGCGATCTTCGCTTTCTCTATCCTGGTAGGACCACCGCTGCTCTTGATGACCGGCTGATTGAGGACGAGTCCGTCAATCATTTCCGAGTCTTCGATTGTCCCGCCCACCTTCTTGATGATTCGGATGTTTCGTAGATCGACATTTTCAGCAGTCTTGGGGTCGATGGTCTTTAGCACTGCGTCGACCGCCATCGGGCCGAGCAGTCCCGAATGCTGCGACACGATTTTCGAAGAGAGGGATGTCGAGGCAGCTTGTAGTAGGGTGGTGCGATCAGAGAGCGAAATCGGTTGCGACATGTCCTGCAGAATTCTCACGGCGGCTTTGGAAGCCCTCTGGAACGATTCCGAAATAATGGTGGGATGGATGCCTTTGGCAAGTAATCGGTCTGCGGCTCCCAGGAGACTGCCTGCAATGACGACCACAGACGTTGTACCGTCGCCCGCCTCAACATCCTGCGCATTACTCAGGTCCACCAACATCTTCGCCGCAGGATGCATAACACTCATGCTCTTCAACATAGTACTTCCATCATTCGTGATGAGGTTCTCGCCTTTGCCCGACTGTATCATCTTGTCCATTCCTCGAGGGCCCAGGGACGTTCTGATGGCGTCGGCGACTGCCCGAGCAGCCATTATGTTGGCCGTCCGAACGGCCATCGGCTTCTCCTTGTCCTGGTAAAAACATTAGGGCCAACGTTGTTTGCACAGTCTGCGATCTGAACGAACCTTGAACGCCGCATTTCCCACGTTGCCCTGAATTCCCAACGCTGCAGCCATGGTGGCTACTCAGTAAGAAGAAAGTGAACTTGGCTGGAGAGTCCTGAGCCGGTGTCGCAATAGCCTCGTGAGGGAGATACACTTCATTGAATGCCTGTACAGGCGACATGAAATTTCCTCGAAAGTTGGAGAATCGAAGCGGGCCACGAGTGCGGTCTGTGGCTTACATAATGGGGATTCAGGCACCGCGCTGGCTGCGCGGACTACGGAGACCAGCATCATTCGCTTTGCTCTCGCATGCTCTTGTCAACACCCTCGCTGTCCCGTTCATTTCCATAATCTTCTCACAACCTGTACCGTCAGCTTCACGGTTACTTACTCCATCCATCGGTGTCCAGTCCTCCTTCCTAGTCTCGACTCCCGTTCTCCCCATATCCTCTCAAGATGCCCAGTGCCACCGGCCAGAACTGGGAGAAGTACCAGAAGAACTTCGCCGACGAAGATGTGCCAGAAAAGAAGATCACACCCTTGACAGAAGAGTATGTGTAGACCCACAAAGGCTGCGAGGATGTCCCGTATTGATTTTGTCTAGGGATATCCAGGTATTGAGAACATATGGAGCGGCGCCCTATGCTGCTGCGCTGAAGCAGATCGAGAAGCAGATCAAAGAGAAGCAACAAAGCATCAACGAGAAGATTGGCGTAAAGGTATGATAAGCTGCGCTTGCTTGGAGACGCATACTGACGCCTCTTCAGGAATCAGACACTGGTCTCGCGCCTCCTCATCTCTGGGATGTCGCCGCCGACCGTCAACGAATGCAGGAGGAGCAGCCGCTTCAAGTCGCCCGGTGTACCAAGATCATACAAGATGAAAAGGACAGCGAGAAGAGCAAATATGTCATCAACGTCAAGCAGATCGCAAAGTTTGTCGTCAACCTGGGGGAACGAGTCAGTCCTACAGATATCGAGGAGGGAATGCGCGTCGGTGTTGATCGCCAGAAATACTCCATTATGCTTCCCCTACCACCCAAGATCGACCCCAGCGTGACAATGATGACGGTGGAAGACAAGCCCGACGTCACGTATGGAGACGTCGGCGGCTGCAAAGAGCAGATCGAAAAATTAAGAGAAGTCGTCGAAATGCCGCTACTGTCGCCGGAGCGCTTCGTCAAACTCGGAATCGATCCTCCGAAAGGTGCCCTGTTATACGGACCCCCAGGCACGGGGAAGACCCTGTGTGCGCGAGCAGTGGCCAACCGAACGGATGCTACATTTATCAGGGTCATCGGGTCCGAACTGGTTCAGAAATACGTCGGTGAAGGTGCAAGAATGGTTCGCGAGCTCTTCGAGATGGCGCGAACGAAGAAGGCATGTATCATCTTCTTCGACGAAATTGACGCGATTGGCGGCGCTCGATTCGACGATGGTGCCGGGGGGGATAACGAAGTGCAACGAACCATGTTGGAACTTATTACCCAACTTGACGGTTTCGACTCGAGAGGAAACATCAAAGTCATGTTTGCCACCAACCGACCTTCGACGCTGGACCCAGCCTTGATGCGACCGGTAAGCTCCGGCCAAATGGTCAACTCACTACGCATGTCTGCAATTACTGATATTACCGCAACAGGGGCGTATCGACCGTAAAATCGAGTTCTCCCTACCTGATCTGGACGGCCGTGCTGGTATTCTCAGAATCCACGCCAAATCCGTGAGTAGTTTCTTCTGGAGTCCGTTGCAGAACGGTGCTGACTTGTGAAAACCAGATGTCTGTGGAGAGGGATATACGTTGGGAGGTGAGCAATTTCCAGCCTTTCACCGCGTTTGCATGGCTAACAGATTTGCAGCTCATAGCAAGATTGTGCCCCAACTCCACCGGTGCCGAGCTAAGGTCGGTCGCCACTGAAGCTGGAATGTTTGCGTGAGTCTTCTCTAACTTGCCAATGTTTGGCATGATGAATTAATTAACACTCGATTGCAGCATTCGTGACAGAAGAAAATTGACCTCCGAGTCCGACTTCCTCAAGGCAATCGACAAGGTTATCAAAGGGAACCTGAAGTTTGGAAGTACAGCGGCATATGCACAGTACAATTAGAGGGGGAATGGGTTCTTGGATCGTTTTCGAGCGTGCATTTCCTGGAGTTGAAACCGGAACGGCCCAGCAGACCACGGGTCCAGGGGCATGTACCATAAATTTGGAGCTAGAACAACGGGAGGGACTTATCGACCTCTTTTGCTTCAAGACGTGTATTAGCTGGAAGCCAGCCGGTATCTCCGTATTCCATTATAGCCTTCGTTGTGTATTCCAGCCACAATTTGAGGGCTGGCCATCGGCCGAAATCGATGTGCACAGCATCAGAGCAGCTAGTAAGGAAGAACGACTCGTTGCTTCACATAGTGTACAAGTCCCATTCCAGAACGGCCCTGTTTTGCCCCAAGAGCAGAGCTGTTTAGAGGAGAGGTGATGGACGACTTCCTATATGGGACGGTGTTGGTCACCCCACCGCTGGTGCCGCAACATCCAAAGTGCGAGTAATGCACTTGAATTACCTCGCCTCCGATTGGCCACTGTCTCTCGTACACCTCGGGACTAGACTGCGGTCTTTGCTTCAATCAGTCGAATGTTGTAGGTTCATCCCTCCTCTGAACCACGCCATCTCGCCCTTCATCTCCATCATCCCCATTCTCTTGTCGAAGCTCAAGCCTTGAATGACTTGTGCCTGCCCAAGATGAGCTGTCTCAAGATTCTGCGGAGCTTAGGTCCCGGCAACAAGGTACATACGAGCTTCCTGGGCCCCGATCCGAACCTGACCGTGTGTGTGCACAGTTCTCGACAAGCTTGAGACAAACCAACAGGCGTCAATTTTCCTCCACGAGACCTGTCGGTATGTTCGGAAATCATGACTGTGGCGTCCACCAGAGACTAAGACTTGTCAAATAGCCCGGGTCATCGCCTCTCAACCTTTGCGAGCGAAAGAAGCCGAATCCTTCCCCTATGGCACCTATCCGATCATAGAGTTCGTCGGTCTTTGAGGGAAGAGCTTGACACAAACTGATCATTTTTGGCAGTCACGAATATGACGCCGTGGTTGTCGGTGCAGGTGGCGCAGGTTTACGAGCAGCATTCGGTATTGCCCCTCGCATCTTGATTTCCTGTTCTCTATTGACAGTGGCGAAGGTCTTGCCGAAGCTGGCTTCAATACGGCATGTATCTCGAAGTTGTTCCCTACGCGAAGTCATACGGTGGCGGCGCAGGGCGGCATCAACGCCGCGCTGGGAAAGTGGGTAGGGCCCTTGTTGGTGAAAAGACCTGTGACTGACGGTTGCGCAGCATGCACGAGGATGATTGGAGATGGGTAAGTGCTTTTGGACAGCCTCCGTTGGAGCTCCTGAGAGCTGTTGCATAATTGGGATGTCTGTTTTCCATGACACGTGAACGAGCTAACCAGTGGCTTCCCACCTACAGCACATGTACGATACGGTAAGCTTTCCCAACGCTTCGTACGCAGTACTTCGATGCTAAACGTAGATTAGGTCAAAGGATCAGACTGGCTCGGTGACCAGGACGCCATTCATTATATGACCCGCGAAGCCCCTCGATCCGTCATCGAACTCGAAGGTTACGGATGCCCATTCTCTCGAACCGAAGACGGCCGGATATACCAGCGTGCTTTTGGCGGACAGTCGCAGAAATTTGGCAAGGGCGGGCAGGCATATAGATGTTGTGCCGCTGCCGATCGAACGGGTCATGCTCTGTTACATACCCTGTACGGTCAATCGCTCAACTACAACACCAACTATTTCATTGAATTCTTCGCACTAGACCTGCTCATGGAGGACGGAGTGTGCAAGGGCGTCATCGCATACAACCAGGAAGACGGCACTCTCCACCGATTTAAGGCGCAAAACACCGTTCTGGCAACAGGCGGCTATGGTCGAGCCTACTTCAGCTGCACGTCGGCGCACACGTGTACCGGTGACGGCATGGCGATGGTCGCTCGTGCAGGTCTGCCGAATCAGGACCTCGAATTCGTCCAATTCCACCCGACCGGTATCTATGGGGCTGGCTGCTTGATTACCGAGGGATCTCGTGGCGAAGGTGGCTACCTCCTCAACTCCGAAGGTGAACGATTCATGGAACGTTACGCTCCCACTGCCAAGGATCTCGCATCCCGAGACGTGGTGTCACGATCGATGACGATGGAAATCCGTGAAGGTCGCGGCGTTGGACCGGAGAAGGACCACATCTATCTCCAGCTCAGCCACCTGCCTGCTGAGATTCTCCACGAGCGACTTCCGGGCATCTCGGAGACGGCCTCGATCTTTGCTGGCGTCGACGTCACTAAACAGCCTATCCCGGTCCTGCCAACAGTCCACTATAACATGGGCGGCATCCCGACCAAGTACACCGGTGAAGTGCTCCGTCTCGACGCCCAGGGCAAGGACGAAGTCGTTCCTGGACTGTTCGCCTGCGGTGAAGCCGCCTGTGTCTCTGTCCACGGAGCCAACCGACTGGGCGCCAACTCTCTGCTCGACTTGATCGTTTTTGGGCGTGCGGTGTCGCACACGATCCGAGACAACTTCTCACCTGGCCAGACGCAGAAGGAGCTCGCCGCCGAGGCGGGCGCAGAATCAATCAACGTGCTGGACAAGATCCGGAACTCCAGCGGCCCCAAGAGCACAGCAGAAATTCGGGCTGCCATGCAAAAGACCATGCAGACCGATGTCAGCGTCTTCCGAACGCAGGAGTCGCTGGACGAGGGTGTGAAGAAGATCACCGAGGTTGACCAGATGTTTGACCAGGTGGGCATCAAGGATCGAAGCATGATTTGGAACTCCGATCTCGTGGAGACCCTCGAGCTGCGGAATCTCTTGACATGCGCGTAAGTATCGGTCGAGGTCCCCTTTCGTGAGATGAGATACTGACGGCGGGATCTACAGGACGCAAACCGCGGCCGCGGCGGCGAACCGCAAGGAATCCCGCGGTGCGCACGCCCGCGAAGACTACCCGGAACGTGACGACGAGCACTGGATGAAGCACACCCTTTCGTGGCAGAAGTCGCCACACGGCAAAGTCGAGTTGGGTTACAGAGCGGTCACCAGCCACACCCTTGACGAGAACGAGTGCAAGTCTGTCCCGCCTTTCAAGCGAACGTATTAAGCAAACAGGCGCACATGCTCTGGGGAGGTTTGAGAGGGTGTTTCGTGACGAGCTTCGCATTATGTCGATAGGAAGGTCATATACCACGTACTCTAAGCAAATCAATGTAAAAAGGTTACTGTGAATTCGTTATCCCGTGGAGGCATGCTCGAGTTTCCGAGTCTCGAGCCATCCAGCTCTCCTGAGCTCTTTGCATTCTACTCCCCTATAACATACTCACATCCTTTTGAATGAACTACCAGTCAGCCAGCATCCAGTGTGAGCACTCTAGATAACGAGGGGCCGAGAATGCTCGACTGGCGGGATTCGTGAAACAGGCCAGCCCGTAGTTACCATTACATATCGTCCAGGCTCCCAGACTCAGGCAGACATGTACGGGTAGCACTCACCTTCTTCACCCATCCACACCTCGTGGACCTTCCCTGCAGGCACGTCGATGCGAGCGCCAACCCCGAACGTCTCCTTGGTTGGATTCCCGTCCTCAGGGTACGTGATGGTCAGCGACCCGCGCCGGATCAGGTGTGTCGTCAGGCCGCTGTGCGAGTGGGGTGGGTAATGTGCATGGCTGCGTCTTTTGCTTCAGTATGCACGGCAACAAGACACGATAGTCATGCACGCTAGGGAGTGTATATAGATAGATAGGTGGCTATCGGGAGGAAGGGGGGAAAGAGGTTTATCACTCACGGGCCGTCGGTCCACGTGAAGACGTGGGAAAACCCCCATTCCCTCACCGTCTTCTCGTCCTGCGAGCGGGACGTTGACCGCATGGACATGGCTTGGGAATGCTATGATTGACAGGTATCCTGTGATGGTTTCAGACAGAGACAGCGACGAGTTCGAGATGCGGGTGTTGCTGAGGTGAAGGGAGGAACGTAAGAGCAGGTGATAGATTGCTGCTTGACGAGGTTTACGTATGCCAAGCTCGGTCCATATGCGTGCGTTTCTTTTTGATCCATGTTTCATGCCAACCATCTTGCCACGGCCTGGACTTCGCACAGACGGGTGGAATCTGGAAATGTCTTATGCCTCCTTGCCTCGTTGCTCACCTGTCGATTGGCTAGACTTTGGGTAGATCGCACAGTCATAGCCATAGGGTTGGGCCAGCAACGTCCAGAGCACCCGTGTCGCCACCACACTGCCCGTTTCTTGCGCAGCCAGTGTGTGGACACATGGCCACCAAGTGTGAAATACACAAAGAAGATAGATATGGTTATCAGCAAAACGTGGTCGGAAATATTGGATTGCATCATCTCTCTCCGACGATCGTTCGGTCGCGATCATGACGCGCTCGACGAAGCTTCCCATAGGCTCGTCGGGTCGTGGGCCGCAGCATTGGTCGCCGGGGGGATGTTATGCTCATCCCCAGCTGAGGCATGGCCATGGCAACCTTGATCGCAGAGTCGGGAGATAGATAGATAGAGAGTTGGGCTCTTCGTTCGCGTTACCATGGCATTCACGTCTGACGTTCCCTTTGCACGTCACTGCAGTTCTGGCTGGTCTGCGATCGACACTTGGACAGAATCCAGTCACCGCAGCGACAAAAGGGCGATAAAATATCTCACCACATCAACCTTGAGCTGATCCCTCTCCAAGAACGCGTCATGGATTGGACGCGTATTTCCTTGACCTGGACCTGATGGAAGTTGCAAACCCACCGATGGATGAAGCCGGACACCGCCGGACTTCCGAGATAAACAACAAAAGTATCACTGAGAGCCGCAATTGGACTCAAGGGGTAACGGTTATGGAGCATGAGGCTGAACTCACCAAGGGCTGGTAATTGGAAGCAAGGCTCTCTACGAGGTACATCCATGAACCCAGCGTGGAAGCCTCGTGGAGAATAATATAACACTGATCCTGCTCCACGGACTTCATTTGCGGGATGGTGAATTCGGAGGTTACTGCTGGTTTTCGCCCTCGCCGAAGCTTACGCGTCGAGAATAATAATACACAGTATAAAATGCGGTCCGGGAGGTGAGAAGTGACGGCCATGTCAGCGAACCGGGGCAGTCTGAAGCGGAAGATGCAATTTCCCCGGATGTCGCCTGGCTCCACCCGGCAACGTAATGCAATCTAGCTGGGTGCAAGGCCGGCCATTAGGAGGCGTCGTGGCGGCAGCGTGGACGTTGAAGATAGTCAACAAAGGGGGAAGTGTTCAGGGGAACTGGTGGAGCAGTATTCGCCCAATTGGGGCTAGCGCGGGTGATGGGGCTATCTCAACTTCGCGCTCTCTCGCCTGGTCTCTCCTCCCAAGCTCAGGCCAAGTCCCAATTAGACCATTTGGTGGAGGGTCCGAAGAGCTAACCGACACCGTCGTGCACCCTGGCAGCCCTCCTAGCAACGGAGAAAAAAACCATACGTGGACAGACCTGATCGTCCTGGACAGGAGGGAGGAGTGAGGGCAAGTCATTCCTCGCTGAGAGCAGACCCTGCCAGGCCTGAAGCCTGCCACTACCGTGTCTGGATAACTGGTCTACGCCATTGAGAGCTGTTTATGGCTGCTCACCAGAGGACCACGGTGGTGTCTCCCCCCAGCCAGCCCCAAGGCTGAGAGGGCGCCAGGATCCGTTCCCTCCCCCTGCATGAAAATGCGTCAAGCCCTCCCTTTCCCTTTGTTTGCCCCAACTCGAGCTTGGCCTTACCGAGAAAGAATGCGTGTGCACTCCACTTTTAGGCCATTGTTGGGCCAGACGCGGCCAACGACGTCGGCGATCCAACGCCTCGACAATCTGGGCAGGACAATGAGAGTGGACCCGTCGGCCGGCATTGTTTGTTTCACCTCCATGGCTTACGGTAGGTCATGGGGGCTGAACGATAGTCTATTCGAAAATGGATCTGCTATATTTCCCTCCCCCGAGTTTCTTTCTTCCCTCTTCCCTCTGTCGTTGGTTGATAACCTCCGTCGAGTATCCCAAAGAAGTCTGTGACTTTCATTGCGCTCTTTCGACACACGCTCTTTTTGTCCCCGGAGGATTCATCACGCTCTTTTATACCGACCGAGACCTTCCTGACCCTCGACGCTCATTACAAAGGCCGTTCTCGACCGCCGCGCTCTTTTTTGGAATCCCGTTGGAAAACAACCTACACGAAATCCTCGAATTCAACCGAAGAAAGCAGCGAGAAGGAAAGAAAACAACTAACCAACATGCAGCTCATCAAGACCGTCTCAGTCTTGGCCCTGGCCACCGGTGCCGTCGTCGCTATGCCCGCCAACGCGGAACATGGTGGACTTGCCAAACGTCAATGGTGGGGGGGAAACCGATTCTGGCAGCGTCCCAACCCGGACGCCTACATCACGGTGACTGGTTACGCGCCCGAGCCAACTGGTGGCAGTTGGTATACCGATGCATCGACCTCGACCTCGACCTCGACCTCGGCCACGACTACATCGACCACGACCAGTGATGTGGTTAGCGCGACTCCTGCCGCTACTGACAGCAACTTCGGCAGCGGTGGTCCCTTCAACCGACCGTCGCCCCAGGACTACACCCCGACCGAAGCCCCAGCGCCCCCTGCTACCTCTGCTCCCCAAGCTCCGGCGTCGTCTCCTGCCACCCCGGCGTCGTCCGCCCCGCCCGCCTCTGGGTCGTCCCTGTACGACTACATGGATGTGGTCTCGAAATGGCGCGCCGCTGGGGGTCTTCCGGCTCTCACCCAAAACAGCCAGCTCGAGGCTAATGCCATGAAGACCAGCACGGACAGCGTCGGCGGCCTCATCCACGAGTTGAACCCCGGCACCATGGCCCAGGTCCTGGCCCCTGGCACCCCCGACAACTTCGAGAGCGTCTACGTCGGTGGATGGCTCTGCGAGATCCCCACGCTTCCGGGCCTGAACGGCATCTGTGCCACCGAGGCTCAAGGATGGGATCACTCCAATGGCGAGACCGGACACGCCGAAATCTTGACCTCGACCTCTTACTCCAAGATCGGTTGTGCTCTGGCCCTGTCTACAGGCGTCTGGGCCTGCGAGTACGTATCATCTCTGTTGCGATTTGTGGACGTGTTGAAAGCTAACAGATGTGTTTGTGCAGCTTGGCATAGAGCGACGACGCGTCGTCCTGTCCCCACCACCACTACTACCTCGAATTATTTCCTCGACGATTGGAGGTCACGCCGATTTGATGGAATTGAAAGGAAAAAAAAGAAGATATGGTCTCCTGTTCGGAAACAAGGAGACGTATCTATGGCAAAGCTCAGGCGGTGGGACGAACAGAGGAGGAGGGATATAGGGACATCCAGCGAGAAGGAGACGGGCGACATTGGTTTGTGTGTTTTTCTGTGTGTAGAGCCGAGCTGGAAATATATGTATGACACTTCGTTTTTTATGCATTTATGCATTGTATTTTTGCTTCGTTTCAGATTTTATCTGATTCATTCATTTCTTCCATTCGCTCTCTATCTCGGTCTTTTTCTCTGACTTTTGTCCTCCTTTGGTTTTATTCATGGAACGATCCAAATGAACGAGCGAAAAAAGAGGTAGATAGTTTGCTTTTTAGGGTATTCCGTAGCTAAATAAACGCCTTCCAATCCAAAAAAACAAAAATGCCACAACTTCCTTACCTGCTTGCTCCCTTGTTCTCGCGACGACATCTTTTGTCCATCTTGCGCAAATCCAAGCGTGAATGGAGGTTTGGTCCAATTGTTTTCTTTTCACGAGTACAGAAGCACGCACATCCGGCAGACGACTTGTACATTGTTGTCGTGACTATGATAATACACTTCCCACCCATTCACCATGGTGGTTGGGCTGTCGGGAACACCAATAACAAGCCAGGTGCGAGTGAGCGAATGAATGGGTATGTGACCAATGAAGCCGAGAGGGAAAAGAAGAATGTTTGTTTTATTGTTGTCGTGGTGAGGATCTGGAGTTGACCGGGACTCCCTATCAGCACTCGTCGCGGGGTAGGGGAAGCAAAGAGGAGGAGGAGGAGGAGGAGGAGGAGGAGGAGGAGGAGGAGGAAGGGCTGGGGGAAGGAAGGAAGGAAGCAAGGAAGAAAGCCGTTGCGTTGCGTTACAACCTCTTGCTGCTCGTCATCATCCTCAAGAACCGTGCCGGGTTGTGCCGTGCCACAGGCAGACTACGTACCTACTACACTGTTACAGACTCGGGAACAGAGATGGGTGGGTGGGCTGGGTGGATGGGTGAGCGAGAGAGTTTTCGCAGCACGATGATGGTAAAGATGAAGGCGATGCTCAAGAAGAGCGCGTCGAGATAGATCCCATGTCCACTATCACCACCACCACCACTACCACCAGAAGCTGCTGAATCAGTCAGAACTTGGAAATGGACATTTCTGAAAGCTTGCATTAATACTCGTACAGAGTAGACTATCTATCTATCTGGAGACCATGAGTCTATCCGGAGAGTTGCCGTCTACTGAGAGAGCACGATTCCGTTGAAACAGTGTGCTGTCTATCGAGAGAGTATCCCGTCCATCGAGTGAACATGAGGTTGTCGAGAGAAGTATGCCCGTTAGTGCCAGGTCCACTTACCTGCAAGGCAAGTGCAAAGAGCCAAGGTACTAAAATGCTTAACATCTCGCACGCCTAACCGCATCCATCAAAGTCGCCGGGTTCCACGTACAATCCCAGAAATCTTTCATGGCCGCTGGTTGGACTGTTGCCTCCATACCTGCAGCATCGATCTTGAAAATGGGCAAGGGCCGGCAGGGCAGCTCACCGTAACCAAACTCTTCCTCGAAGGTCGTGGTTGGTTGTCCGTTGACGCGCTCCCAAACTTCCCATCGAAACTTGACTTCGCCCACCAGCTGGATGTCGCCATAGAAGATTGCCCCTGTGACCTCATCGCGGCGGAGATCTTGCGCAGATGTTACATGAATTGGGAGGCGGGATGAGCTTGCGTACGCTGGAGTTTCCATGATCTTGACCAAGACAACGCGTTGGATAGTGGGGTTACCGGTCAGATAGAGAGGGACTAAGCCGCGGAGACATTCGAGAGACTGTGACTTCCCAACTTCGACAACAGTGTGAGGCTGATGCAGATCCTTGCCCCAGTTGATGACCAAGTCTGGCTGTTTCGCAGACGACGCGTATGGTCCTTCAAAGTTGTCAACGTAGAGGTTTTGCACGATCGACATCTGGGCCTTCTCGTTCGACTTGGATCTGGCACCGGAGCCGACTTCTGAAAGGAATCCAAGGATAGCCCGGTGCATGAAGAGGGGGGGTGGCATGATGGTAAGCACAGCGGTCGAGCTATCGTATGAGACTGGAAATTGTTTTCTGGTTTGGATTAGTACAGACATGACATAAATGATTGGGATGGTACTTACTGTTCGATACACAAGTCAAAGTCAGGGTTTCGTTGCAGCTCTAGCCATGCCTGTCGAGAAAGGGTGAGTTCAAAAGGCTCTTCCGTCCGAGGATGAATACCTGACACGTTCTCTTGAATGACTTTCAGAACTGCCTGGACTTGAGCAGTGATTGGTTGATGCATGGCATCTGGGAGTGACAGCTGCGCGCCATTTGACGGGGTACTGGGCTCGAGATCACTTGCAGGTTTTCCCATGATTTGATCCATCATGTTTCCTCCACAAAGTCACACAATCTTTGTTTCTTTGTTGATGATATGAAGTGAAGGATTACTTTTGTTGATGTCG
This sequence comes from Fonsecaea erecta, assembly GCF_001651985.1. Classification (NCBI taxonomy): domain Eukaryota; kingdom Fungi; phylum Ascomycota; class Eurotiomycetes; order Chaetothyriales; family Herpotrichiellaceae; genus Fonsecaea; species Fonsecaea erecta. The sequence continues at coordinate 3,649,204 of NW_017387245.1, read as the reverse complement.
ATGAAAGGAAAAGTTCAAGAATCAAAAAGATGTGCAGGGTGTATATTGGAGAGCCTCCGGTCGAGCATTCGCGGTGCATTCGTGCACGCAGTGCTACACAAAACCTACTAACGGTGGAGCAAAGGTGCAGTTGGTAAACCCGCACCGCCTAATCTGCTTTGTTAACAGCACAGCGATTCACAAGCAACCTTGAGACACGATATGAGACAAGACACGAAATGTGACACGACCATGACAAGGGTTATGAAGAAAAGCGCGTGGCATCTCATGCAGGACAAGCAATTCAAGAGTGGTTGATAAAGGCAAGACATCCTCATCCTCATCCCATTGTCGACCACCCTCACCGACTGTCTCGGGTAGGGCTGGGTGCTCCATACACATACGGATGTCGATACCATTGAAATGCCGTCGCCGTGGCCTGTTCCTCGCTGAGGGGAACGAGTCACACTCCTTGTCAGGCAAGTCGAGTCAATGCTCAAGAACCCAGCCAGGGAAGCCCGAGCATTGGATGCAGAAACATCAGAAGGGAAATACGTGAAATCTAGTCTGTCCAAGCTGACCTGGCTAGTAGTTGGCGCATCTCATTTTCGCAAGATAGACCGTGGGCGAGGTGGATTGTCGTTTTGGCCTTTGTCACATCATCTCGGTGTCTGTCCAACCTAGCAAGGCAAGAAGCACACGACCGTTGTCGGATGATACATTCCTGTCGTTCTTTAATTTGATAGGGCAAATGAATCGCCACTATCCCTTTCAATCGAGGAGGATCGTAGAGTTCTTTCAGTAAGGATAATATTATTTTAATATTGCCTCTTCTAAGACTCCCTCTAACCAAGGATCGAGGTCTTGGCAGCAAAAGACGAGCTAAATCGTGCGGCCTTTGGCACGCTGTTCGTCCAGATCGAATGACATTGTTGTCCATTGCACGAGTTTCTGGGGATAGGCGATCTGGCTTGGACCTTGGTTAGAGGCGAAAAGTAGGAGCCTTTCTTAGGTGAGACGATGGCCACGTGCTCGACATCAGTGGTACATACTTTCGTAAAAGGGATATATAGGGGAGATATATAGGGGATTGTCGGGGAATAGGGGCTAACTCTAAAATGCTACAATGAACCAGAGGATGAGGCATCAGCTCCCCTGTGATTGGCATCTCTCCTTCGCTAAGAAGGCTGCCTGCAACTACATGATACTGTACGTTCCTTTCTCCGTCGTCCCGAGCCACTATGGTGCGTCGAGACAGATCAAACGCTCGGAAGACTACAATGCGGCCCCTGAGGCAGCCAAACCAAAGTCATTTATTTATCCGCTTTCATCTTCAGTACCCGGACCAGTAAAACAAAACGCCCTCAGAAAGACGAGAAGATAGGCGAGGATGAATGTGTTAGGTCGCGCGTGATGAATTATTGGGGTAATGGTGCGGGCGAGAAAGGCTACTTCGTCAAAACCGTATAAATAGATGGATGAGTTTGTGTCCCACTTTGTCGTTTGAGCCTGGGTTTGAGGCAGCTCTAGATTAGGCCGTTCCTGGGACCGTTACGTCGATCAACCAAGCTCTTGACTACCAAATCTTGATTCCAAAATTGCAGATTCCAAATGGCTGGCTGTCCTTTTGCGTTTAGCCTATCCGAGTAGAGGCGAAACCATGAGGTCAATATCAGCGAGATGAGTCTGTGGATCCATTGCCGAATTGAAACTGCCATTGTTCGCCTACCTTCTCTTTGTGGCAAAGCGAGTTCTTTATTTTCACGGCGCCTCAGATTTGGTCACGGAGCTAGTACACCACCGGATTCAGATAGTGGCGGTCGATGGGAGAATGGGGACTTTGCAGACCTACATACAAGATGGGAATTCTCACCCCAGACTTTTGCTTCCTTCGAGTTCTGGTTTGAAGTCTGCACTGTGTTTATTGACGAGACATCGTTGTCCGCTCTTTTACTTCTCGTCATGTTCAAACGCGCTCTTCTGGTTTGCTCGCTTGGCCTACTTCGCTCTATTTCTGCCGACTCGTGGTCCAAATGGGAAGATCCTGATGTTACAGTGACCGCTATAGTTACATCCACTGTATATACTTGCCCTTGTGTTGGGCCTCTTACTACACCAGAGGCATGGACGCACTCGGACAAAGCGATATGCACCACGTCTTCGCTCAAATCCGAGCATGACAGCCACACTGATTGGAATGAATGGCTGAGCAGTGATACTGCCGTTTCGAGCACTACATATAGTGGCCAGAGTTGGATAAGTAAGCAATCATCACACACACATTCGACAGAGACGAATCACCATCATCTCAGTACTACTCCTGTACACTCGTGGACTTCTCAATCTCTGTCGGGTTCCTCTACAAGGACGACCTACAGCACGACATCTACGCCCCATCCCACAAGATCGAGCACTACTTCGACCAGCACGACATCCACGCATCATCATACCAGGTCGAGTACTACTTCAAGTAGCACCTCGACCAGCCCGACTACGACTACGAGCTCCCCAACCAGTTCATCCTTGAGCACCTCCACCAGTCCTTCTACGAGCACGACCTCGAGCACATCCAGCACGACCTCGAGCACATCCAGCACGACCTCGAGCACATCCAGCACGACCTCGAGCACATCCTCCAGCACGACCTCGAGCTCCTCCACAAGCACTTCGACAACTTCCACTCAACCAACAACGTCGAGCTTTTCTACCTCAACCACACCGTCAACCACGACCACAACAACCACTACCACCTCAACGTCAAGCATACCCACTACCACCACTTCGGCAATAACCACACCGACAACCACGACCACAACAACCACAACTACAACGACAACAACTACTACTACTACCACATCAGTAGCCCCAGCGGGCCCAACCTGCATCAACAACAGCTGCGGGATCCTCGACATAACCGATTTTCAGGCGATCGAATCCAACCCAGACTGCTGCGTCGGAACCGTCTGCGCTGTAACTCTTCAACAGGTAACCGGCACATGTCAAACCTGCGCCGCCGAATCAGATTACTGCAACACCAATGCGGACTGCTGTGCCGGGCTGATCTGTTTGGGCGGAACGCCCGATGTTGAACTCGGGTTCTGCATCTGAGACGCAACACTACGCACTCGGAAGAAAGCGGGAAAACAAAAGCAAATAAAGCTCGAGAAGGAGGGGGAAAGCTGTAACAGCGGGAGGAATTGCTCTTATTCTGGATTCTTACGACGCCCTGTCGTTGCTTCAAGGGGACGCTGTAATCCTGTAGACGCGCAAGATATAACTAGTCCTTATGAGCGAGGGGGAATATTGCAGCCTACCTGAATCCCGTTCCAACTCAAACTTCTCTTTAGCTGTGCGACGAGTTTCGCTAGGGTCCTAAAACTGCACCCGAGGTTGACACCACAATATATCTACCTCCGGCGCTGCCCCCAACCGGATCGCGCTCTGTTCAAGTCTTGAACAATGCGACTGTGGGCCAATTGCTGAATCTCTCCCATACAACGTTGGACGGTGCCAGCAGTCAGCAACATTTGGCTTGAATGGTGGCCTAACCTGTGCGCACCCCTGGCAACAAGAACCGCGTGGCAGGTCAGAGAACGTTTGGTTCATCTCTCGCTCAGACCCAATCTCAGGTCATTCATGTAGAATCCTGACCTGTCCGCCTCTGCCATCCGTGCGAGCCATTGCTCGGGCGAGGCGCGGTTTACGCGGTTTATGGTATTTTCAGCCTCTCGCCTCCCTTTCTGTAAGGTAAACGACGTGCTGCTCTGTTGCTTCTCGTTGGCACATGGCAGCCGGTTGAATATCTGCATCCCGCCGGATATAGATAGCCCTCCATAGTTCACCCTCGATGCTCTCAGCCCAGGTCGTGTAACCATGGCCACGTTGAAAGACAATTTTCTGTTGAGGGACATCTGCTACCGCTCCATTCATTTCCATCTTACCATTGTTGGATTTGTCGAACATTCCGGCCAACGCATCTCGAGATATTGATGATTGACCAGCACGTTTACAGCAAAGCGCGAGCTTGGGGGTGAGCACAGAGCGGCATCACTTTCGTCCCAAAGAGGGGCAAGCCATGTAGGTTTCGATCTACCTCGTCTTGGCACACGACATCCCTCTGAGACGCTGGTGGCGCTGCAAAAACGCAGGCTGTGCAGGGCCCAGGCTGTACCAGGGTTCCATCAAACGACCGGCGCAGCTAGCGATGCGCAACCACCTGTTGTTTTTCAGCTCTCCCAGGATTTCTGTCTCTGAGACTAGAGATGATGGCGGACGCCAGTTGCGGGTGGAAATCCCCTCTCAGGACGATCCGTTCATTTGTATGGCTGAGCAGGTAATGCCGTCCTGCTAGTGACCACTGCTAACGCCAGCATTTCCTCCTTCTCAAACTTTCCAAATCCTACATGACAGTTGCCAATTCCCACATTCGATATGCCTAGACCTCGCTCCTCCATGCCTCTCGTTGGCTCACTCTACGTGACTTGAACCTTGAAGAACTGTTGTTGTTCCCTCGAACTGCCTCTTCGAACTGGAGACTTCTTGCGACGCCGTCCCATTCCCTCCCTTGGGCAACACGACTCCTCCCCCCACAACCTGTCCCGTTGAAGAGAGAAAAAGAGAGAGATCACCCACAAGATGATGCCACATGCGATCATGGGCTACAAACTGCCGCTTCGCGCTGGAGGAGGCGGGCAGCCGTCTGAGGCTGCCACCGATTTCACCCTGACGCCCTTTTCCGAGTCCGTCTTGTCGCATCTCGTGGCAGCGAGGAAAGATGTCTCCTCCCAGGATGGGCAAATATTCACCGATGAGGCGTCCTTCTTGACATATATGGCCTCGGAAAAGTCCAGTGCAATGTCGACCCCTGTAGACAACAACCTGGACTACCCCATGTCCTCTTATTTCATAAGCTCCAGTCATAACACGTACCTTTCCGGGAACCAGCTCTACGGCGATGCCTCTGTGTATGCATACACCAATGTTCTCAAACGCGGGTGTAGGTGCTTGGAGATAGACGTGTGGGACGGGGAAAGCGACCCGGAACCCAGCAGCTCAGATGAAGACGAGGATAAGTCTGATAAGTCTGACTCGAAGCCTTCACGCTGGGGTAGGGTCAAAGCTCGTGCAGCACGCATGCGCTCAAGCTCTCGGTCACATGCTGCCAACACGAACAACGCCGTACTCGCTCAGCCCTCTGGTCCTCCCGGAGGTCTTCCTGGAGCTCAAACCACAGACGGGCCAGATAGGGTTGGGGACACGGGCTCGCCGCAAAAGCCAGAATCCTCCTCGCTTGACTCGAACCGCCTTTCACCGCACCCTTCACCCTCCCTGTCTAACAAGATGGAGCCGCGAGTACTCCATGGCTACACACTGACTCACCCTATCACCTTTCGCGCCGTCTGCCATGCTATCAGGGAGTCGGCTTTCGTGAGCACGGAGCTACCATTGATCGTGTCCCTGGAGGTGCACGCCTCCCTTGCCCAGCAAGAGATCATGGTCGAGATCATGCGCGATGTTTGGGCGGAATTCCTGGTGTGCCTCCCCAAAGGAACGGACGTTTCTGCGCTTCCATCTCCGGCGTCACTCCGGAGAAAGATATTGATTAAGGTCAAGTGGGTTCCAGACTCTCAAACCGGAGAGTCCAACGACCCAATTGAGCATGTGAGCTCAAATTCCACCGACGGGGCGGGGAGCGATGCGATACCAACCTCCCCGGAGAAACGAAAGAAGGCCTCGAAAGTGCTGGCTGCACTCTCCGAGCTGGGGATCTATACTCGGGCCTATACGTTCAAGCATTTCTCACAGCCCGAAGCTACTATCCCAACACACGTTTTCAGTCTGTCCGAGAAGAAAGTCCACAGCATGCACGACGACCCATCGCACGGGCCTGCCTTGTTCAAGCATAACAGAAACTTTCTGATGCGCGTGTTTCCCAGAGGAGCTAGGATCAACAGTTCAAATGTCGATCCGATCTTCCACTGGCGACAGGGCGCACAAATGGTGGCCCTGAATTGGCAGAAGCTGGACACGGGAATGATGCTCAACGAAGGAATGTTTACAGCGACTGGGGGCTGGATGCTCAAGCCAAAAGGCTACCGCAGTACTGCCGCAGCTGGACCCGCAAACTCTCACAAGGAAGTAGAACCCAAGAGGGAACGGCTAGATCTGGAAATCCGACTCCTCGCGGCGCAGAGACTGCCCGTTCCGGTCGACAAAGACTTCTCACACGGTCCCAGATTGAAACCATATGTCAAAATGCAACTACACGTCGACTCGCTTTCCTCTCCCGACCGCAGCAGCAAAGACCAAATCGAAACCCGTGGCGGTGAAGACGTCGATTCCAGCCTTTTTAAACGTAGGTCCGCTGATTCCCGCACCGATTCTCCTGATTTCCGGGGCGAGGTGATGAGCTGGTTGAATATGACAGACGTCCTACAAGACCTGAGTTTCATTCGGTAAGTGTCTTTTCTGTTTATGCCTTTCTAGTATTTGTTGGTGCTATTCGAACGTGGCTTTCGTGCCTGGGAAGGAGATGCGCCCGGCTGAACGCATCACGCCACTCTCTGCTGCAGCGAAAGCGACAGAGGCTCACATCATGCGGTGCGCGACATCAGTTTCACCGCAAGTTCCCTCCTGGTCTGGCACTGCTTCGCTTGTACCCCCTTTGAGCTGTCTTCTGCCGGCGTCTTACCAGGATACCTGCGACGTTGTCGTCGTCCGTTTCGATGTTAAGCGCATTGAGCAGCGATAATAAGCCAAAAGGCCGTTCAGCGGCTGGCAAGCTGGGATGTTGGGCGACGGGTAAAGCCTGCCTCTCCACGGGCCTGCTGGTGCGCAGTGATCTTGGAATCCTCGCAGGGAAAACGATTTCCGGTTAGAGCCTAATCAACGCTCGAGCAGCGCAGATGCAGGACATGGACCAACTGCAGGATTGTGTGACACGCGTGCGATCTTCATGTACGATCGTGTTACACGATACTTTTGACTTTCGCCTGTCCACTTTCACCTCCCGTTATGTATCATTTCACGCTTGATAGGTCATATTGTGGCTTGATTGAGTTGCAGAAAACCTGAATCTGTTCTAATTCTGGGCATAGACTAAAGGTCATCGACGACCGCTCCATGAGCAAAGACAACCTACTAGCATGGGCCTGCATTCGACTCGACCGCCTCCGGCAAGGGTATCGATTCATCCATTTACTCGATTCGAGCGGCATGCCATCACGCGGTGCACTGCTTGTTCATGTCTGTAAGCGTACGAGTTAAGTGGTCGACGAAAAGTGGAAACCCTCTGGCTGGTCTTCCCCGCTCGAACAGAAGGTCCTGGTGGGAATTCTCCTCCCTACTGAACACCATAGCCCACATTTTGGTAGGCTGGGGGAGACGTCGCATCTGAGAGAGATGCGCTCGGGCTCCACCTGTATTGTTATTTGCAGAACAAGAGGCACTGGATCTGATTTGGACGCAGTACTCCGTCCTCCAGCGCGACGAATGCGGGCTTAAAGTCTTGGTACCCCTGAGTCTCCCGGGTTATTTGACCTACGTTGGTCGGCCGTCGGCAGCCAATGAGACTTACTGGGCGAATTGGCAAGGGCCTTGGTCGAAGACTCTGCTGTTAGCGCTGATTTCGACGACAACTTTGGACCAGCAAAGCCGGGCTTTCCTGCTTGAGAGGAGGCTCGACTATTTTCTCGTATCAAATGCGTAACAAACTTTGCGCCTGGATCCTCGATACTTTGTGCACAGTCCCGCAATGGATGAGCCTCGACTGGTCCACAGATACCAGACACAGCCTGTCACGGTGCCTGCGCGAGGGTGGGCCCTCTTTGTGATGTTGCTACGAGCTCGATGCCGTGCACAGACTTCAGATGCAGGTTGAGCTTATCGGGATGGCATGCTCATCTTAGAGGACGGACAGGGCTATCGTTTGCCAGGATTCATTTCCCGTGCCACTGGAATGTCCCTCCCAGGTAACAGGACAGGTGGGACCGCTTCTGACTTATCCGTCGTGGCACATGTGGCGAGTTCAGCGATTTCCCATCCAGACACATTCGGAAAACAGACTGGTACCTTTCAACTAGGATATGCCGATCTGAACAGCGGTCCGTCCAGGAGTCTGGTAGAACTCCTACTCCCTTGTTGATCAAAAGACAAAGACTTGTCAACACAGTCGGCAGACGAGCGTTCCACTGACTCGCATCGGTTCTGATGAGGCTATAGAGTCAGCAAATTCTGATGGCCCTGGTTAGAATGACCACGCTTCAGGCAACATGCATCTTGCGGGGAATGGAGCTGCTCCTGAACCTTGCCGGTCCTTGGGAATTCTGATTTCCAGGGACAGTGCCATTTCTGTGGCCTACAAAGTTGCAGAGGTCATCTTTGGATAGCAGAGGATATATAATGGTCAAAAAATCACCACTCCAGCCTTACTACATCCGCTTCCCACAGGTGAAACCTTGTTGCGACTCCAAAGGTGCAACTCTACAAACTTATACGCAGCCACTCTATCTTGCCTCATCGGTACTTCGTCCTCGACACACACATCATGAAGTCTACAGTAATGAACCTCGACGACGCCCTTCCCCCCCAGCGAGAAGCGGCACACTCGAAGGTCCGGCTCGATACGCCTCCGAATGTTCTCACTAGACCGGTACCTCCGCTCCATGGAAAACATTGCCTGAGCAGGAAGCTGATGAATTCGAGGCGAAGATGAATGGAGTACGCTGCCCTCGTTGCAGGGCCAACGGAGTAGAAGTCTGGGTCATTCCGTGAGTGTTCCCCCTCCTCGAAAGTGTCAGTCCTGCTCGCAGACTTGACTGTCCTCCGATCGCGGCAAAGTCGGGACAGGCTGACAGTAACGGCAGCGGGACCAGATGCCACCGATGTGGCTTTCCCTGTTGAGGGACGAAGTGCCAACGCCCATTATCGAACACGAGTATGCTAAGAAGGCTCTTTGTGCAAGGGTTGACCGAGTGATCCGCGGGCTGTGCCATAGTGACATTAGGCGGAAGGGGCCAAATGCTCTACAGGGCAGTAATGGTGCGGATGTTTCTGTGCGGGCGTCGCGGTCAGCCGTTGGGGGATGCACGCTTACAAAGGGAGGAGGATACACGCTTCGCATTGGGGACTACTCTGTCATCTGGAGGCCGTCACCGGCTGGGGTCTTTTCATGGCATTGTACTTGTGGGTTCAGGGTCGAGAAGAGGGCAGATGCACTGACGTCCGGACCTGTATGTCTCTATCAGGCTGCGCCATCATTGACGCAAGGACGCTGGTTTGGGGGTAGAATAATGACACTGCTGACGCTGGATATGGGACAGGAGCGATTTCAAATGAGCCTTGGGGACAAGGTTTGTGGAGAGTTAGCCCCGTCGTCGGAGCCCTACAGGTCCAAACCTACGCAGATTGATGGGAGGGGAGGATAGCGCAGGGGGAAGGATAGACGTCATGTTACGAATGGCCGTAGGGGAACGTTCCGTGGTGCCAAAGATCCTCAGCGCGAATCTATAAATGATTAATGCACCTTGGATGGGGCGGCTGCAAATCACTGGCATGGGGGTGCGTGGGACGAGCCACACCTCCTCCTGTGTCATGTGTATGTACCTAGGCATGGTGTGGACAAGGGGTATACCTGTTGGGGTGCCTGTTGTACGTGTCCAAAGACTGCAAAGCCACTTGAACAGGGAGTGTGATTCCGCAACAGGAACCAATCAGAGTAGACGCAAGCTGATTGGTTCGGACCCCACCTGAAACGCCAAGTTTCAGTTTGCAGCTTGAATCCAGGCCAGGCCACACACAGCTGTACTGTACGAGGACCAGCACGCCCTCACACACGCACACGCACTCTCAACACAACACAACACAACACAACCCCTCGGAGGACCACCAGCCAAATTCTCGGCCCAGACTGACGTCGGCGTTGGTCATCGCATCGTTGAGCATCGTTGGCCTCAGTTGACGCTTGGCAAGCCACCCACGTTGGGTGCAAGGCTCCTTTGCTCATCATTGTCAGGATCATCGTGTCCCATCAACCACGTTTTGGTCCTTTTCCCCATTTACCGCACCCATCTGGAAGTGGTGGAAGCCAATACCTCAAAACGTCAGCTCGGCAGCGAACCGAGGCCGTTTTCCATCAACCACCCACCACCTGCCTGGGCACACCACGTTAATGGTGCACCACTTGCCCTTCTCTTGATCTGGCCTAGGCACGGACTACTCCTTCACACTTCTCTCACACACAGCTTGGGCGACACCTCGACGGGTGACCCGGATTTATCTCTGCCATTGGGACATTTCCGCCAGGCCGTACGAGTACACCACCCTCTTGTGGCGTCACCGAAAAAGGCAGCAATGCCATCTATCCTTGGCTCGCCCTGAACAAACAGACACGTTGGTTGGGTTCCTGAGATATCGGCATTACCCTCCTGTTTGGTCAGAACCCCACATGTGCTCCCAGGGCTTAAAGTCCAAAAGTCCCAGTTGGAACATCCATATTCCTGAAACAAGTTCAGGGCTGCCAATGTTATGTCACGCCACCAGGGCCTCGCAACAATGCCTAAGCCGAAAATCGTCCTTTACGCGGAAGCACTGACCCACATCGGACAATTGAACTTGCATGCTTCCTTACAAACAGAAAAAAACGAACACACCAAGATCCTGCTCTCCTCCGATAAGAAAGTCATTACTGCCATTCACGATGGGGAATCCTCGAGCATCTATCTCCCCACCCAGATTTCCGGCACTGCTCACGTCACGTTTCCCATTGACAAGAGGACAGAAATCTCAACTCGGTTGCAGATAGACGATGTCGGGCAGCTCAAACCTACGAGTGAGGGAGTGACCGACGTCGAAGCTCCCTGGTCTGCAGTCAGCCTGCAGGAACATAGTTTCATTTACTGCAGCCAATGCGATGCTGCTCTTCTGGTGCCGGACCGAATCACGGCCTGGAAAGACTTGCCCAGTGAAAACTGGGCCGAGTTGATGGACTTTTGGTTCTGCCATAAGCCTCACAACAAGCAGTCTCCTCATGATCATGCGGCCCAGTCCGCAAACCTCGCTGCAAAGGGTAAAGTCACTCCCTCTCCGGGGGTGGGTTTAGTGGATACTGTTTCTTTCCTATTGTGTGGAGAAGACTGTGCAAACATCGAGGTGAGTCGGACCATAGATGCATCCCCGGCAGAAAAAGCCGCAGACGTTATCGGCGCAAAGAAAGAAGCTTTTCAGGTGTCTAGCCAAGAGTCCATTGATCTAGTTTCTGATACAATCGCCGGACATCAAGTCTGTAATGGGTGACCTGGTGGCAGACTCAACCTCCTGTCAGTGACGGATGATCTGCCGCCGTGGACCAAGACAACATGCCTCCTTTATTTCACTTTTGCGCCTTTGAGTGGCACTGCGCGAAGGGATATGCGTGAGGTACATTCCAGCTGACCTTGAACCAGGTGACCAAGGACCCTACGAAGGAAGGTGTCGACGTCCTTCGATGCGTTTCGTGTAAAGGCAGTCTCGGATCTGGTGCAGGGGACGAGAGAAGCTACCGCCTCTACAAGTCCAGGCTGGCAGTGATGCTAGAACCAGGTCAGGCTCTTGAAAGATTCCCAGCTGCCGTCTTCCTGACCGCTCAGCTGCTGTCGCTGATTGGGAGCTCGGTAAATCGCAGAGTTGTTGTCCATGACGGCAAGCAATCTGACTCCGAGCACGGCCGTCAAGGTCTTCTCCTCTGGATCTTCAACCCGGATATCTACTATTCCAGCAGCAAGCGGGGACCTACAGCCCACCGCGCGATGAAGGTGTTTTACAAATTCCTTCCTCGTCCAGAGGAGTTTCTGGATGGCCCGGGTTCGAACTGTGAAGAGCTTGTTGTTCCCGAAGAAGACTTTGGTGAGTTCAAACACACCTTACAAGAAAGCACAGACATCCTCCCTCCATCGGCGCGAACATTCCAGGACTGGGACGTCGGTCTTCTGGACCGATGGGAAAAAAATGCGACAGGCTCCGCGAGGATGGACGAGAACCCGCTGAACAAGAAGGTGGATGAAGGATTCGAGCTGTTCAAGTTACCCGCAGGGATGCAGGAGCTCTATCTTTGAGGTCTGCATCTAGGGTCCCGTCCGTAGCGACGGACTCTTGACATTGGGTCAGCCTACCGTCCCGGTAAAGATCTGAGACCGAGCAACATGGCTCCGGATATGGTCGATCTTATAAATGCCGGACGGATGGATCGTCCAATCCCGCACCCTTAGCACGGTACCGTGCTGCTTCGACGTCAGGAATCGCAGAAGTTGAACAGCCTACACACTCAAACAGCAATTGGAACGAGTTGTCAGCATTCGGAACCCGGACAAAATACCATGTGACGGCTCATCTGATACCCAGCTTGGTGCTATCAATGATGGCAGCAATAGCCTCAGATCGCCTACGAGCACTTTCTTATGCGTGGCTTCGTCAACCCCAGCACAATGGCCGGAAGCCGAACGAGACAGTGCTGGATGCCACGGGGCTGACCGCTGTGATTTCTTGTATATACCGCATGAAATGAAGTGCGTGGGTTCGTACGGCTCTTTTTGCTTCTCGGAAGCCCTCCTTCCCTCACAGCACGATAACGCGGAATCGACTGCTAGGTTCTGAGAGTGCAGTTACGTGACTGGAAAGTGTTGAGCCCCCATATGCTCATTGAAATGGTTTCCCTGGGAGATGATCGGTCATCTGTCGCCGCGTGATTATAATGCGCCGTTACATCACCACGGAACCTTTTTCTCGACGTGTGTGGTTCTGCCGATCAAAACTTGAATCTAACCATAGCGAAAGATCATGGGTTAACTCAAACGCTACTGGTTATCTTGTTCCGTGAATGATGACCATGGAGCTTTACTATCCGAGACATGACAGATAAAAGACGATATGGATGACACCCTCGTGAGCCTGGGAGACTACGGCACCGCGACCAAGGGGGCCTGACCGTATCATAGAGGCCTCAATCTGTATACAGTAGTTGGCTATGAAGAGGAGCATTGCATAATATTGCTCAGTGGAACTAATAGCTCGGCCAACCTACCTCTTCTGAAAATCTTGGCCTAGTCCAATTTCGGAATTGCAGCTTGGCCATCTCGACATCACGGTCCGCAGAAAGCTCAATTGGAGCTCGCTACCGTTCTCAGGCTGTCTCGTGCAACATTTCTAAGCTTGCCTTCACCATGAGTGCCCTCCGACTGTCCCGAGCAGCGCTACGCGCCAGGTCTACTATTGCCCTGAAACCAATCCAACGCAGAGGCTACGCCGACGCCGTCTCCGACAAAATAAAGCTCTCCCTCGCTCTTCCTCACCAGGTGCGTCCGCCCGCGATCGCTGGCCTGCAAAGCAAGAGAAGATGACTCTAGCTTCAAGAGCTGAACTGACAATGTGGTCGATATCTAGTCCATCTACACCTCACAAGATGTGTACGTTATCCACCCGCTCTCCCGATTCGAATCCTCACTAGGGTCGAGCTGACACCACACCTACAGTGTACAAGTGAACATCCCAGCCGAATCCGGAGAAATGGGTATCCTGGCACAGCACGTCCCTTCGATCGAGCAGTTGAAACCGGGCCTGGTCGAAATTATCGAGGAGAGTGGTGGGAGCAAGCAATTTTTCCGTACGTTCCACTTCTGAAGGAAAGGGTCCGCAACACGGGACATGAGGCATGTTGCATCAGTAGCTGACAAGGAGCGCTTTGCTGCCAGTTTCGGGAGGCTTCGCCGTTGTCCAACCGAATTCCGTGCTGAGCATAAACGCCGTGGAAGGGTTCCCGCTTGAGGACTTCAGCGAAGAGGCGGTTAAGTCACAGATCGCGGAGGCGCAGAAGATTGCTAGTGGAAGTGGAAGCGAGCAAGACATTGCCGAGGCCAAGATCGAGCTCGAGGTGAGAATAAACACATTGGATTTACCGGCTGGTTACTGACTTCCTTTTTTTCTTCCCGCTACACAGGTTCTCGAATCGATCCAGGCAGCGATGAAGTAAAGAATTTGACTCACTACGCTTTGTACATATAGAGTAAGGCGGAAGGATAACCAGGAGGAGCGCTCTCCGACCCTCAGAAGATTTGAATTGACCTATTCCGCGCACTACTTGACTGTTTCACTTTCTCTTTTTCGTCTACAATACTTCAGCAGGATATTGCCTATGCGTGCGAGGGAGTGCATGGAGCCAAATGCTGCTCTTGCACTGCGAAGACTTGCCCAGAGCATGGTGCCCTTTCGGTGTGCATCCCCTCTGAATATCCTGATCAATGAGTTTTTCACGCTCCTGCCATGTCGGAGTTTGGCTTCCTGCTTTACAACAACCTTTGGTCAGGAACGATCCTTTCTCTTCTCCCTTCTCTCAGGAAACATTCATTTTCTTAAGCTAGGTTTATTATTTACTTGTTCCCTCAAAGCGTCGCGGTCACCATGATAGGGCCCTTATCAACATAGCCGCCGTACCCATCTCCGAACATGAATAGCTCGCAGAGGTTTGTGGTGTCGACTCGCCTCAGGTTGGCCAGCTAGCTAATGAATTCACACAGTCCGCCAGGTGGCACGGTGGCCAAACGTATTCGAGTCTTTCAGGAGGTCCAGCAACTCAGAGCAGGAATTCCCCCTTTTGCTCTCCCACCTCGCGTCGTCACCCAACCTAGAGACTTCAGTTTCTTCTCCAGCCAAGGGCGAAGAGGAGACTCCAGCTTCCCTCCTCCAGCCAGACGGGTGTTCAGGGATGGTATTGAAGGGACCAGAGGAGATGGACGTCCCCCAGGGGTAAAAGCCCACGAGCAAGGAGAGAGTCACGAGATTGTTCCTCTACGACCTTTCACCAGTTTGGACGGGCCCGGTGATGAAAGAGCCCCTGCCCACTGGCCAGCCCTCCGCCAGGTCGGTCATCAACTCCATCGCCAACACCGCTCCATGGAGAACGTCGGAGACGATCCTGCGCTGGAGATTGCCATGGCCAGATCTCGACTTCGCTCTATTGCTCCAAAACAGCACGCCGCCCGGCAAGAGCCATCACGCGGCCGCTCTTACACGATGGACGAGTTGAATAACATGTTGGATGATGCGATCAGGAATAGCTCACCCCAACCTGAAGGCACCCCCGTCGAGCAGCCTGGCAATCTTGCCCCAAAGCCCGGCTTCGTCCTTCGTCGAGCATCTATCCGGCAAGATCGTCGGCCCTCGCAGCCTCGTCCCCGGTCCACCGGCCGAAGCACCGAGTCCGTCATGCCTCGTAGCAGTGAGGAATCGACGAGAGTGGAGTACGAGAGGGAAAAGGAGACGGAGCAGCCAAAAAAACAGGATGCGAGCAGCAAAGAAAGCCAGCAGCCAGTGTCTCCTGCTGCCCCGCGATTGAAACCACTCGCTGACCCAATCGGCGAACTGAGTCCCGTCAAGCAAAGAGCTGCCATGTTTGAGAGCCTCAGCAAAAAGCCCACCGGTCACGAAGAAGTTTGTCAGCATTTTGTGCACGAACACGAGCCATCACAACAGCATCAGCACCACCTCCCTTCCCCGCACAAGGAGACCAAGAAGATCCATCGTATCAAGTTTGGAGACACGATTGAGGAACGACCCGGCACGCCCTTGATTCCCTTGACATTGCCAACACTCGTCACGCAAGAGAAGACCAGCAGGCCTCCGAGCACCATGAAGCAAGAGCGAGTCGACTTTGAACTCCCTGCCCCTCTTGAAGGAGAGACGGCAGACGACGATGTTTTTAAGGAGGAGAGGAAGCCCTCCTTGAGCTGGCCTTTTCGATGGAGCATTTTTAACAAGGGAGCCTCTGCGCCACCTCAGGAGACCGACACTCCCTCCGGTGAGGCAGAGGCAAAAGACGAACATTACCCCCCCACTCGACATAGTATTGTCCGGAGCAAAGTTCAAGATCTGCTCCAGGCTGCAAATGAGAAAGACGACGCAGAGCAGCGACGCCGAGACGCGGAGAGAGGTCGTCTCAGCAGAAGACCAACTCGGGCTCAACCTCCAAGAAGGCAGGCCGAAGCAAGCCGCGACGAGCCAGAACAGGAGAAAATAGCTGATCCGATATCTCCGGACACCCCGGGAAAGGAGACATTCCACAATCTGAAGATCCCCCTGGAGACAAGCGACAACAAGCCACCCCCTAGGACTCCTCTCCAACGTGCTATGTCAGAAAAACAGGTCCTAGCACCACCCACGCGGACTGATCCAGACGGTGAATCAGGATCAAGTCCACGGAAAGTTCCTCCACAGACTCCCATTCGTGGAAGATCCGTCTCTACCCATCGGCCCTCACTTGGGGAAAACAAACGCTCTGTGCAGCAGCAATTCAGTCTTAGTCCTGGGCCGAGCCGCAACGGTTCGAAGCAACGTCAGGGTGTCAAAGTCGAGGTGGAAATCCGTGATAGCCCCGAGCGCGAGGCCAGAGACAGGGGGGACAAGATTGTCATCATCAGGGCAGACGTTTCGGAGATGGATGATGAAGGGAAGTGATTGAGGGTTGGCTCTCTGATTGGCAGCACCAGACAGGACCCTTTACGAACGCGTACGGGCGTCCAGCGTTTGGAACAGTGTGGAATGTTTGTTTACAGTGAATACGTGGAGACTGACGTGGAGCGAAGAAGGGAAGTTATTGTCGACTTGGTATAGGTACTGTTATTTCTTAACAAACAGCGGTGCAACATGCTGTGAAGCATGGTTTCAGCTCTCAGGCGGGAGTGGGCAAGGCAATGGTCCTGATGTATATCGCTTATCGTTTGGCTGAAGGAGTTTGCTTCCTAGTTGCAATCGACTTACTCTTGACGTTCCATACACCTATGCTACTGCTCGAGGCCCACGAGTGTGATGAGAGAACATCCATGCCGATGATTCTCCCAGCCACGATCCCGGCAAACCAACCTTCCAGTCAGTCAGTCAGTAGGCCGATCGACCCTCGATCGCTGATCAACAGAATTGATTGACCGATTGACTGATTGAATCATTGGCCTCCTTCGTTCTCTCTGTCCGTGCACACCTCTTAAAGGCTCTGATCTCTTTCATCTCGTCCCACCATTGTACTTACGGAAATGGAAAGGGAGGCAAACAGGCAGGCAGGCAGGCAAGCAGGCAGGCGGTGGGGGACTTTGCTTGACCATTCAACTCAACTCAACTCAATTGAATGTGCACAGAAAGTAAGTACTGTTGGTATGCTTGTAAGTATGTATGGGGGCTGGATGCAGAAGACCCGCCCGCCATCTGACATCCTCGCTCCGCCAGCCAGCCAGCCAGCCATACTGATGTTCTTCAAAGGCCCCTGACCTGACCTGACCTGACATGACACGACATGATATGAATGACATCCCGACGAGTTGTTGCGATCGAACTCCAGCCAGTCCACCTAGGCGAAACTCACGTACTCAGACAAACAGTAAAAGAAAAAGCTCTTTGGTCTCGTGCAGACCGCACTGCCGCATATTGCATGTCTCAGTGACCGTCCCACCCCATTGTTTCCCTCTCCTTAGCTGTATGTCTGTATCTTGTGGTTGTGTCTCTCTTTTGGAAAAGCGCATGCATATACCAAAATCCAACACTTGGGAGCGTCATCGTCGCTCCGTTGCTCTATGCTGCTTGCTTGCTTGCTGATCCTCTCCTCTTCCTCCCTGTTCATCGTCGGTCCGTCATTGTTCTTCTCTGGCTCCTCCACTCCCTCGCTCTCCCCTGTGGAACAACCCCTTGATTGTATTGGCTGAAATATGGCTGGTGACGAACGCGCACAAGACGCCGAAGAAGAGGAATATTCCCAGCGCGATGTAGATGCCGGTGGTGTAGGCAGAGGACGGAGGCGAAGCCAGCGTATTCACGGCAGAGGTAGAGGTAGGCGTGGAGGTAGACGTGGAGAAGTTCAATGATGTCGGTGATAAGCTCGAATCACTAGCCCACGAGACGGTGGAGCTGTGTGGCGACGGGATCGGCGACGGGGATGTGCTGCGGAAGGTGGTCATAGACGCAGACGGAGACGTCGCCGCGAGCAGAGACAAGGGGGACGATGATGACGGAACAGTCGGGCTTGAAGTGTCGCCGACTGTTGGCAAGCCGGACCCTGTTGAGCTGAGGTCGACCTCATTCACGGTCGAGGGTGACGGACCTTGGTCTTGTGAATCTTCACTTGGCCATTGGGTGGTCGAGGTCTCCCTTGGTTGATCGTCCGTGGAGGTGTTGGACGCAGAGAGACTCGTGTTGGTGGCGGTTGTGGTGTCCATGATGTCCACAGCGGTTCTGGTGAACTTGGATCGGGTGTGAAGTGACTCGAAGCCTGTTGCGAAGACCCGGTGACCAGAAAAAGGAGGGAAAAAGGGAGGAAAGGTCTCGGAGCAGGAGACTTCATCGTCGTTGTTGTCATTGTTGGTGGTGTCCCGTACTCGTGCCATCATCGTGGCCGTCTGGCGGGTGGTCCGATATCAGCGAGCGTCGAAAAGAAGGCTCGGCTCGGTCAGAGGGGGTAGGACGAGGAAGTGGCGTCGGAAGATGAGCGTGTGATGATGTGGTTCAGACGGTAATCCGCTTTCAATGAAAGCAATTGGACTTGGTGAGCTCAAGTTGAGCGCGATCTGGGTGAAGGTGAGGGAGGCAGAGTACCCTGATAACGTTGTAGCTTGAATTGGATCAATGGTGGAGAGACAGAGAAAGAGAGAGACCAATGTTAATAATCACACAAGATGGGAGACGAAGTCGACATTGCAACGGGATGGCAGGTAGTGAGTGAATTCAAGTCATGAAGTTGGGTATCTAGCGATAAGTGAATCGACACACCAACGCACCCACAAGTGAAGTAGAGACCGGCTTGCTTGTGCTTGTAAAGCTGCAGATTCATTCAATGCCGCCCTTGGGTAATATGGTCGCTTGCATCTTTTCTTTCAATGGTTACTCATTAAACCCGCTCGAGGGACGAATACTAGGCATCCTGCTCGAGAGCGACGTCTGTTGCTGTCGCCGGGGCGGCGGCGTCATGAGACTCGCCTGTCTCGCCTTCGCCAGCCTGCCCTGTTGGCCCAGCACTGTCCGAGATTGCCGGCTCACCTGAAGCCTGCTGGCCCCTGAGAGGAGCCTCGTCTTCGGCGTCCATCTGGAGCAAGAAGGTTTCCCACAGTTCGATCAGCTGTTGGGCTGGTTAGCAAAGATCCTGGTTGGGGACAGACAGACAGCCAGACATACCTCTTTCTGCGCCTCAACAGCACCCTCCAGGAATGTCTCCACGCCGCTCTTGAAATCTTCCACCTTCTCCCGCTCAAATCTTTCCAGTTCTCCCCTCATTAATCGACCCATGTCTTCAAACAATAACCGAGCTTGGTGCGCTTTCTTCTCTGCATCGCTGACGCCGGCGCCAACCTCGTTCAGCTTGTCTTGTTGGCTTTTGCCCTGCCGTAGAAGCTTCTCGTGGGCACTTCGCCGTTTGGCCAGTTCACTTTCTGCAGCATGCCACGAATGGAATGCCTTTTGCCGCTGTGTAAAGGCTTGCTTGACACTGCCAATAAGCCTAATATACTCATCCACGGTAATACCCAAGGTCAATATGTCTTGCTGTGCTTGTCTTTCGTAGAGCTCTCGGATCCTCATCTGCACATCCGACAACCCCAGCAATGGACCGGAGAAAGCGGGTGAGAGGTCGACCTGGGCGAGGCTATTAACCGACGCGGCGAACTCTCCTGCGGCGGCAGCTAGACCTTTCCGTTGGTCAACCACCGTGTCGACAGCCTTCAGTAGGGATTTCAGCTGGTTTTCTAGGGCGTCGAGGTAGACCCTGCGATCATGGAACCAATCGTCATGCTCAACGAATTTGCCGCTCGACGAACCAACATTAATTCCGATGGCACTCAGCATACCCTTATTCTGACCCAGATCCGGTTCCCGGTTCTCCTTGTTCTTGACGTCAATGTTAAAAGCGTCACTTTCGAGGAAGATTTTCAGATCGGCATCGTGATGGAGGATCGGATGGGCGGCAATCTTGTTGAGCATCCGCTCCAAAGCTTGACGTCTTGACTCGACAAACTCGCTATCGAACCTACCCACCGCTTGCTTTTCCGGGGGCGGGGGGACGACCACGCCAGGATTGTTGTTGTGCAATGCAGTATAGAGCCAAAGGAAATCTCGATACCGACGTGAGACGGCAAACTCGGGCTGTTTGTATGCTTTTGAGGTTGTCTGCGACCGTCAGAATCTGTAGCCATGCGCCTGTTCGACTTGCATACCTTTGTGCGGACTTGGTACACAATGTGACTGCTGGTCAGATCCCCGACCTTGTGAGGGTCTCCCACCGAAATCTCGAAGCTTGGTTTGGCGGCCTGTTCCACGCTCACACTGGACGGCGTTTGTCGGACTGCAGGAGCGCTGGTTTGTGGCTGTACCGGCGGGGGACCCTTGGGTCGCGCGAGAGGAAGAGTGGTATCTTCATACTCCGAACCGGCGAAACCAGGCGAAGTCGCAGAGGGCTGTCGGTTCACTCTCGCCGTGAGTTCTTTCCGCGGCGGAGTCGGCGCTTGATCTGCAGATACGGAAGATGCCGCGGGAGCTGGATCTGCGCCCAAAGGACCGAGGGGATCTAGAGAATCGTCCACAGCTTCGAGCTTGGTCGGTTGCACTTCGATCTTGCGGGCCGGGATTTTTCGAGACGAGGGGGGACGGGGGCCGGAGGAGGTCTGTTTCGTGGAAGAGGGGGCTATATGTCAGATGAGCATGTCGGACTCAGCCAGCTGTTAGGAGCATGTTCATACTGTCGTTTGGTTTGGTCGAGCTGGCCAAATCCTGCGGGTTATCTGACTGCGATTGGGATGGAACGTCTACAGGAACTGGTCAGCTGGATCAAAAGACAAATGGACCCAAGCAGCAGTCACCTACCACCCCACGGCGAGTCATCCATCTTTGTAAATATAGAGCGTAAGGAGGGAGATATAATGTCACTGCAGATCGAGGACGAGGGTGGTTATTCATTAGTCTGGAACCTTTGCAATGCGGAGCAAAGAAACCAAACTCGCCAATTCCCCGGACTCACGTGTGATGAACTCTCCGAACTGTACGGAGTAATAGTACGTGTCTGCTCCTTTCTCGAGGAAATGCTGCTATAAAACAATTTCTAGCTACTGTGGCTTCTGAAGCTTCAGAGGTTGGAAAGTAGTATGCTCGGCTTCTATGAGCAATAACATCCTGGTGTAACTGTTTGAACAATCTCACGTATTGCTAAGTCGCAGCTATATCAGTGTGATACGCTACGGAGCATATTTCTCGTAGGTGTAGATACTCCGTACCGCTGCTGCGGAGAGAGCTTCACATTCGAAAGAGCAAGATCGAAACCATGGAAGGCTGCTGGGCCAACAATATGGCCCAATGTGTGGCCAGGAATGGAGCATGGTACAGTGGCCAGGGTCTAACTGTAGTCTGCCTCTTCACACGTATTGTACATTGACCAGTTTGTCCCTGCTGGTCGTTCCTGATAGATGTGCCGGCCCCTGCAATGCAGAAATGCTCAAGATGCATGTATGAATTGAACTCTTGGTCCTACTTTTTCTCACTCTTTTTCGGCTGTGCTGGCACATTTTGTTGACTGCCTTCCTGGCCGAATGAGCTCACAAAGTCCAAAAGGTTGATGTCATCCTCAGCAAACATATTCTGCTCCTCCTCAAATGTCGGTTCTTTTGTAGGGGCGGCTCTACTCTCTGACGAGGACGGGGGGTTCGCGAGAGAGTCTGGGGCAACCTGGTCGGTCTTCTTGGCTGTTTTTGAACTGTCGAAGCTGGTGCCGAACCGGGCTCGGAAGCTCGCCAACCTCCCTGACTCGTCGTCTTCAACGTTCAAAAGCTCTTTCGAGGTAGGGTTCCACAAGGGAGAATTTCTGGTGTCCCGGGTCGATCTGTATACCGGGATGGGAGAAGTAGTCCGCATGGTGAAAGCGCTACCGTCGGAGAGCGTGACCAGCTGAGTGAATGTATACGGCCGTTTCGGTCGCTTTATGAGTCGCGCGTGTCGACATGCCTGACAGACGTAGGTGGTAGAGGTGGTGGCCGAAGGTAAACTGGGTAGCGAATTGGGTCGCAGACTGGGACGAAGGGCAACCGACATTGAGGGTTTTGGGTGCCTCCTCTGATGAGGGTAATTGGAAATTGTCTTTGCTCTCCTTAAAAACTAGCGACAGGGTCCGCTCTCGACATTAGATGAGACACTCTTTCTTCAAAGGTGGTTAATGGAGTTTGCGGAACGACAATCAGTTGAACAAAGATCTCCGCCAAGGATGTTGAAGGCGCCGCTCTGTACTCCGCCGTAGCCCGAGATCGTACATACACCTTTTGACTCCCGGAGATGGTTGCCACTGTCACTAAACAAAGAGGACGAGGATGTATAGAATAATTTATGTTTCACAACGCAGGATCAGCTTTGCCGGATATCCGTGAGGTCTGTACTGTCTCCAGGTCCAGATATTACTCATACACAAGCGGCATATGACGTCCAGCCATATATTCTCCTGGGACTATTCTTCAGGCATTTACCAGCATAAAGGAAAAGGTATCCCTCTCAACGCTGGACGTTGACAACCAAACCTCTTTGGGCTACTACGAAGAAGTCAAAATGCTATTCCCAAGAGCTTGCCGGGATGAGGCAGACTGCTGGTCTGTCTCCGGAGCAGCTGAGGCAGCAGCACCGTATTCATCTTGAACAGCGCCAAATGCCCCCCGATGCACATATGGGACCTGCCACCCAACCTTGAAGCATGAGAATTTTGGTTAGATAAAGAAATGACCGGGGATGGTCGAACTCGGCCTGGAACGTGCATCGCTCCATCATTCGGAGCTTCGGATCTGCCTTCTTCGATCCATTGTTCTGGCTGGTAGGATTCGGCGCCTTGGGCGAAGACGCAGCGATCTCGGTGTAGAACCTATGCGTTGACCGCGATACTGGCATCTCCAGGCAACCGGGTTCCATCAGTCTCGAGTTGGTCCAGCGCAAACCCGGTAATTGATGGATTGCCGGTGGAGTGTTCCCATGGTCTTCGCGACAAGTAGCGCGCTTGTGACGTCAACGTGCAATGCGTGCTATATGGTAATATGAAGATGTCCAGGTATGTTCAAGAAGGGAACAACGGCGCCCCTAGCCGCTCCGATGTCATTGCAGTCCCTCTATGGGCCTCTTTCTCGGGAGAATGTGGCCTTTGGCATGACCACGTCTCACGCCTTCGCTGTCATTGGTGAAGGGCACAAAATGTTCTTCTAAGGGGCAATACCACAGGTGTCTGTCTGATGCTTGTTCTCTGGTGGCGGCGTGTTTCAGACGCCTGGATCAAGCGGAGCTCTGCTTGCCTGCTCCTGAGACAGCCTCTCCTATTTGTCCATCCACCAAGTGATGGCTGCGGAGGAAAGTAGAGTGCGATAACAACGTTCAAGACAAAACGTCATTCCCGACATGCCAGAAAGACAGCAGAAGCGGATCATTTGAGGTGCTATCAGGGGTAGACCCAATGTTGTCGAGCACATCGTCGGTCTGAGGCTTTAGTCAGAGTGGATTTCGAGTCAACCTTGTGCTCGTCGTCCGAAGTTCGCATAAGGCTTTTTGAGACTATCTTGGTGGTGGTGGCTAGCCATGCTAACTAAACCAAGCAACAACGGCGGATTGTATGTCTCGTGAACACAAATGTTAACAGGCAATTTTGTAAGGATTTCCCAACATGTGGCATGGAGAAAAGGGTCAGTTGATGAGATACAGGATGGAGGATGACCCTTTGATTTCAAGACTCTTCTAGGCCAGGCTTCCGCCCGTAGACATTGTAACTGGAATATATTAGCATGTGCACGCTCTACCGCAGACTTTACACTCACTAGAATATATAACTGTGCATTCTTGGATTTCGCAATTCGCGTTTCGTCTCGGCGATCAGAATTTGCAGTTCGTCAGGGTTCCCTCCCAGCATGGTGGTGTATCCGCGGAGCAAGTAGGCGTCCAGCCCATTCCTGAGGCTGTAGTTCTCGTAGGCGCCGATCTCCTTGAGCCGGGCATCTTTCGGCCAGATGCCCTGGGGAACCTTGTAAATGGACTCTGTGACGTCGACGAAGCCGGCGCGCTCCATCTGCGCTCTCCACAGCGTCGGTGCGTTCAACGGCGTGCCCATGGCATCGGCCATCTCGAAGAACAGTCTTTCGACTTCCTTCAGGTGCGAGTCTGCCGGCAGGGTGCCGTCGCCCGAGGTAGGTGTCGGATACGTGCCCCCGACTTCCATGTATGCACCTGGCCGGAGGTGGTCGAATGCCTGGCGGAACAGCCTGTCCCAGTCGCGAACGGCCATAATGAGCTCGCGAGCATGTATAAAGTCGAAGTCGGTGGTGGGAAAAAGCCACTCGTCCTCAATATCCTGTATCTCGAATTGGCAGTTCGGGGGCACCCACTCGGGCTGCACGGGCGCGATGTCGACGCCCGTCACCAGAGCGGTTTCGTACTTGTCGGCTGCTTCTATCGCCCAAATACCCGACCCAGTGCCTAGATCCAATATCCTCATCGGTTCGGAGGGCATCGGCGCTCGGTGTAATACCTTGCCGATGATGAGGCGAAATTTGATGTGCTGAATGTTGTTGCGCTCCTGCTCCCTTTCGTCAACGGGGAGGCCGTACATGTTTCTGCCGTAAGCGGGGTACTGCCGGCCATTTTCCTCAATGCCGTTGCGGATGTGCGTTAAGATAGAGGTCATGTAGCTGCTCGCATCATCCGACATGGAGCCATATGTTTCGTCTTCAAACGAATCATATTCGTCATCGTTTATGAGGTCCTCGTTGTGGGCTGCCATGTGAGCGACGGGGCTGGTGGTGGGCGTAGTAGCTGGCTAGAGATCTTTAGAGTGGAAAGCGGAGGAGAATGTTGGACGGGGAAAGCGAGGGGCGATAAGAGCCCAGACCCCCGAGCCTATTGCGAACTAGCACCGTCGTTCATCGACGAGCCGGCGTTGCTACCTTTCGCACCGTCGCGAGCCACGGCGAACGTTGGGGACGCGGGGTTGCTGGCTCTCCTGCGACAAACCTTCTCCTGCTTCGTAAGAACCGAATCCGCGAAGGGTACCTGGGAAAGCATCATGGCACCGGCCTCATTGCCGTCGCATGTTGACATGGACGTCGTTTCCAAACTCTTGCAAGATGTAAATGAGAATGTGCAGGCCTTTGGCTCGGGAGACCTCAAGACGCGTGAAGCAGCTATCGAGGCTTGTCGGTCGCTTGCCTCAGTCCTCGAAACTCCCAGTGAGGCGGTGGTGAGAATGACTTGGGTCGAGGTCAGTGCGCTTTGCCATCTATGATTGACATGGCCACCTCTCTCTGACCTTGAGCGGCCACAAACAGCCCAGTCATCTTGCGGCGCTGCGCATGGCTGTTGATATGCGGCTCTATGAGCATGTCGCTGCCGAGGAAGGCTCCCCGAAGACAAGTGCCCAGGTTGCGGCGGCGTGCTCAGCGGAGCCATGGTTGGTTGGTTCGGCCAGCCCGTTCAGCATTTCATTTCATTTTTCTTGATGTTAGGAAAAAAGAACGTCGTCATACTGACACGAGTTTCCACTCTCAGGCCGGATGATGAGGCATCTCGCTGCGATGAATACCCTTCGTCAGGTCGATGCAGATAGCTATGTGCCAAACCCGTTTGCACAAGCCATGACACAATCCATCTTCAGAGAGAGCGTTGTTTTGATGTGCGTCACTCGACCTGGAGAGAAAACCACAGCCTCGTGCCACGAAGCTGACAGACATCCGGCCGCTCTGGAAAAACAGGCACGATATTTGCATTCCGATCAACATGAAGACGGCCGAGTTCTTCGCAGAAAATGGCTACACCAGCCCGACAGATCCTCTCAACACACCAGCTCAACATACATTCAATGCCAAAGGCAAGACACACATCTTAGACATATTTGCACAACGTGGACAGACTCAGGGACTTGCCAGTATGATGGCTACCTGGATGCTCGACCGGCCGCACTGGTCCGACGACGACTTGGGCTTCTATCCGGTGAAGCAGCGACTGATACAAGGCGCGACCGGTGACGATGATTCGGTCTTTCTGGTGGATGTTGGAGGCAGCACGGGGCATGATCTGGAGAAGCTTCTCATTCGACACCCGTTCAACAGCTTCCCCGGACACCTGGTCCTTCAAGATCGTACTGAAGTCATTGATTCGATTCCCGAGAACAGCCTGAATGCTGGGATCCGTGCGACGGCCCACGACTTTTTCACTCCACAGCCGGTACAAGGTAAGTACAGTAACAATTCTGTATACAGACTTCTTTTCAAGATTGTAGCCTGTGATCTGATATGCGTATTCAATGGCCGGCAGGGGCGAGAACATATTTTATGCACAGCATAATTCATGACTATCCAGATGACAGGGCACGGTTGATTCTAAAGAATATCGCCCGGGCAATGAAGAAGGGGTACTCCAAACTTATCTTGTGGGATTTCGTGCTCCCAGAGAAGGCCGTGGCCTCGACACTGTCAGCTCTAGATTGGGAAATGATGTCTTTTTATGCCGCCAGTGAGAGGTCAGAGGGTCAGTGGAAGACATTACTCGAGGATCCCGAGGTTGGGTTGAAGGTCAATGGGATCTGGAGCTACAGTCAGTTCGACCAAAGTGTGATTGAAGCAGAATTAGCTTGAGCGGCCACTCGTGTCGACTTCCGAGCAACGTTAGTGGAGATAGAAGTCTGAAGGCTGCAAGCTGCTGAATGTGAGGACTGGTAAATAGTAGTCGAATGGAGCATTTTGATCTGCCAAGACTGCGCCCACAATGCGGGTCCGTGGCCTGCGCCGCATGTTGTAAGAGGCAGCTTGTTGTCGTCTCCAACTGCGGCTTCTCCTGGTCTAAAAAGTGTCGCTTGTCCATGCAATTCTAGATCTGCCCCTGCCTGACTAAGTACATGCTCTCTTTCGCATCTGTTGATCTCGACCCTCGCGCCGTCCTTAAGCCACCATGTCCGAGCCCAAAATCGCTGCTGATTTTGATGCGATGATTCAGGCTGGTATTTCGCTCTCTGTCCCGCTCTTTGCGCTTGATGGGCCACTAACTGGATTTCCAGATCGACAGCGCAAAAAGAATGAAGCCCTAGCAAATGAGATTTTTGGCCGGAATAAAGCGAACAAGAACACCCCGAGAAGCGCAAACAAAGGCTCTTCAAGGACGCCCGACCTTGCGAGTCGCATCACAAAGGTATAACCAAGCAGAAAGTCATGGCACATTGGAAGCGCTGAGAATCATATCCGGACTCGTTGCTGATGGGAATGGCTGGTGTAGCGATCTTCATCTGTTACCAGCTCAGGCTCTTCCCGGAACAATGTGTTCACTCCACCGTCAAGACCATCCTCAACCACCCCTCAGAATACACGCTCATCTCGCCTCGCTTCTGCGCTCGAGTCTTCAAATGCCTATATAGTAACCTCTCAGACAAAACCCAGAGGCTCTGGTCTAAGCATAAAAGGCAAGGCAGGCCCCTTCGTGGTAGAAGCCAGCAATTTTGCCCCAGGCACAACGGCGGCCGACATCGAATCTGCCCTACAAGGTGAAACGTTGGACGAGAATGGCGTCAGCGGAATGCTCTCATGTCGCCTCGTCAAGACCAATCCAGTTGTTGTAGCGGAGCTGGTGTTTACTGAAAAGCAAATCGCGGAGCAGATTATATCCACCTACAACAATCAAAAAGCAGACGGACGGATCTTGCGACTTTCTCTCAAGAGACCTGGCACAGGCTTAACTTCTACGTTGCAGTCCAACCAACGGAACCTCAGTCCGGCACCTGAAGAGCTGTTACCAGAAACACAACCTCAGCCCGAGAATGCGGACACTATGGAGGACGTGGAAATGGAAGCAGAGGGCGCAACTTCCTTTGATGATCGACACAATCAGGAACCCAGAAATGCTGAACTAAATGTCCAAGACGGACGCTACGGTTTTGAAGAACAGCAACCTTCTGATTTGCATGCACGCCACAGCGACAGGAGGAGAGACGATGATCGACGAGACCGCAACCGTGACCGTGAACGTGACCACGACCATGAGCACGAACGAGAACGAGAGAGAGAACGAGATCGCGAGCGCGACCGTGATCGAGATCGAGACCGGGACCGGGACCGGGACCGGGACCGGGACAGAGAGAGAGACCGCTACGATCGTCATGATGCTCGACCTGTGGGACGCGGCGCCTATCGTCACGGTGATAGACTCGATACCTACAACTCACGGCCCTCGCATTACGGCAACGGAGTCGGCGGGCCCCCGGGTCCTGGAAGAGGGATGTTTGGCGGTGGCGGCGGTGCGGCGGGACCTTTCCCGCGGGGTGGAGGTCGGATGTACAACGACGACGGGATGCGTGGCGGTCGGAGAGGTGGCGGACCGTTCGGATTTGGCCCTGCAGGATATCCGAGAAGAGGAGGGTACTAGTGATTCCCTCCCCATCTCTCTGCATCTTGACGTTCTGGCGAGTTGCTGTGGGACGTGGACCGGCTCAGCCATCATTGTGTCTACCGAATTTCTTTGGTCTGGGCTGCGTTTCGATGTACTTCTACGACGGTGACAAAGGGAAAAGGCAGCAAAATAGGATTGGAGCTCTGATCTACTCGTATGGAGGATGGGGCGAAGGGGAGAGGAATCCCAAAACCATGAATGGAACAGAGGTATCCCAATTTACACCAGCCCACGCGGGCAACGAAGGGATAGATGGATGGACGGACAAAACACAAATAAAAGAGAGAAAAGAAAGAAAAGCCAACCAAAGACTCTCTCGCAAGCCTGCAATTAAATCCGTATCTGTCTGGTTCCTGTTTTTCCCTCACTCCTTTCTCGTCCGTTAATGGTCCATGCATGCATGCTTGCGTTCGGCGTAAGTTGATGCTTGGGACCTCTGGAATTCTTGAGTACCCGAAGAACGCCTCGAGCTAACTCCCCCTTTGTCCTGATTGTGTGTCCTTCAGGAGAACCAAAAAATATCAAGAACAAAACTCGTCGCGCATGTTGGTCAATCAATCAATCAAAAAACATAAACGGATCTAATGCCAGGTATCCATCTGTCTCCATGGAGCTGTAAAGCCCATCTGTGGCCCCCGTCAATCACCCGTGGGAAACGCCTCGCTGATCGGTCCAGTACACCCTGTTCCATGCCCCCCGTCTGTCTCCTGAAACATAACCCAATCCCGGTGTCATCAGATGTGATGGTCGCTGCTTCATGCACTCGTTCGTCTCGAACAGAGCACAGTGGGCTCAGTCGCTCTTCAACATGCTCTCTACCAGATCCCCAAGTGGACCCCAGTAATCCTTACCGCCACCCTTCTCAAGACCGTGCTCGTCCACAAAGAGTACGAAATGTTTGAAACTCGTATTCAAGTGCGGCTCCAGTCCAAGGTGCACGATCACTTGGTAATGGTGGCAGTAGATGTGTGCATACACGCGGTAGAGTCGTTTGAAGAGTTGTCGTACAGTAGAGGGGAAATGCTTGGGGAAAGGAACGCCGATTCGGGAGGGAAAGGTACTCTCGTTGTCAATGTTGGACTGCACCCAGGTCATGAGATGTTCAATGTATTCTGGGGCGGGCATCTTGGTGGGTTTCGGGAAACCAGTTGCGGCATCTTGCCAGAGATACTCAAATCTGCAAGCAGCATTAGAAGTCGGATGGTAAGCGGCTTCAAGCACGAAGACAGGGCTAACGTACTCATCAGTAGCCTTCATCTCGGGGCAGGACTGTGGTGAGCAGAATTCAGTGATTGATCCATAAAGCAGGTTGATCTGATTGTAGAAATCGACCACTGTCGGGCGCCGTTGCACTTGTCAGCGACTCATCTTTGCGAAATTTCTCCTGGCACTCTCTGAAAGGCATGTATGGTTACCGTTGACTGCCAACCACTCATTTAGATCTTCTCCCTCGGGCAACTTGACGGCTTTCCTCAAGCTGCCACTTCCCAGTGTCGCCTCGGCGAATTGTCTCAGTTGATAGCTTGAGGTCCCCTTGTTGGCGCGTTGCGGTTTGAACTGGCCTCGAGTGCGGGCATTGCTAGATGGTGAAGGACATCGGTCAATATTGTTCTGGGAAGGAGAAGAAAACAGGCCCTGACGCAGGAGTTGGACGGCCCGGGAAGGGGTGCTGGGCGAGTTGGTGGCAGTTTGGGGAGCCTCCTTCTCGCCATGCCTCTCACATGAGATGTAGGAGTTGATGGTAACGCATGAAGAGGATTGTTTCAAGGTCAAATGAGGGGAGAGAGGCTGTGGAGAGGGAGAGGAATTGAGAAATTCGTACATGGTGGTCAGGAAAGAAGCCATGTGGTTGGAGGACGGTGGTCTCGTCGTCGGCTGAGGAAGAGGCTTAAGTTCAAATCTCTGTAGGGGCACGACGTTTTCTGCCGCACATTCCAGGAGTCAGTGGTCAAAGTGTCCTTAGGATGTGAAGTTGTGTCTGGTGCCAAACTCACGGAGAGTTGAGCGTGTGCTTTCCCGTCTTGGTGCCGCGGTCAAACCAGACAAACGAAGTTGCTGGCGTGGGGACAGGACAGAGATAGAAGGGCTGTGTAGCAGAGCTGCTTGCACAATTTGAACTCGTTCTGAAAGATCACGTCTGCGGTAATCACCATCAACGAGCAATCCTTCTTGCGGGAGACGACAATCGGAGGCTGAATGCAGCCTTGGCGCCAACGTAGCCACAGCAACAGGGAGAACTTCGGCTTATCTGCATCAATGCGTCAAGCCACCAGCTGGGTGACCAGCATCGTCACTTTCATGTCAAATACGCATTCGCAGGAGCACTGGATTGAGCAAAAGATGCCATTGCTCACTTTAATTTGGCCGGAAGAAAGTTTCATCAGCCTCGCTGTTTCGTACCTAAGAGCAGCCCTGCCTTTACAAAGCCCCAGGATGCAGCTCGCCAGTTTCCTCGTCACCATTTCCCGCACGAAGTAGTTCATGGTGGTGCTATCTGCAGTCCAAGCCCAGCCACATACACACCTCCCATGACATCCAGCCTTGTGAAAAAGACGTACAGCACAAAAATGTTGCAGAGCATCGCAAGTTCGCTAAATACCAAACCACACCGCTCACCTGACGCTCACAACTTGGGCGTGGTCATGAAATCTTGGACAAGGCCACGGACTTCATTCTCCAGCTCTTGAGTCTCCTTGTGTGGGTCGTACATTTTGCTCTTGATCCATTCTTCCAGCTTGCTATCACTCATATCGCGCAGATGGTGCAGGCGGTCCACATTGTCTTTCTGCGCCGCTCGGATGACGTACAACGCAACGCGAGCGCTGACATCACGGATGCGTGTAATTGAAGGGTACAGCAAAGCTCGGTCTTTCTCCTCCTCGGTGATCATGGTAGGCAAAGCTTCGCCAGAAGCATATATCATGTTGGAAGTGACTTGGACAGCTTTGGATAAAATGGTTCCAAGGCCAATGCCCGGGAACACATACATGTTGTTTCCCTGACCTCCATGATACGTCTTGCCCTTATGCACGACAGGATGGAACGGAGAGCCGGACGCAAACAGTGCTCGGCCGTCGGTATGGGTGATTGCCTCCTCGAAAGTGCATTCCGACTTGGAAGAAGGATTTGATAGTGGGAAGATGATCGGCCGCTCGTTCCATTTGGCCATCTTTTGCAAGATTTCCGGGGTGAACGCGCCTCCAATCGTGCTGAGACCCATAATAATGGTTGGCTTAACATACTCGAGAACGTCATCCAAGCTCTTGAACTGTTGACCGTTGTTGTCCGTTCGTGAGAAGTAGATCTTGTGCTCAGCCAGCTTGTCGCCTCGGTCTTGAGTTACGAGGCCTTTACTGTCAACAAGCCAGAAACAAGATTTGGCTTCTTCCTCAGTCAGTCCTTCGTGCATGAAATAGTCCACGATCTGCTTGGCGACACCGACACCAGCTGATCCTGAACCCAAGAAGACTGCACGGTGGTCTCTGGGTGCAACTCCAGACTCCTTGATAGCACCAATCATGCCTCCCATGATGACAGCGCCAGTGCCCTGGATGTCGTCGTTGAACATGGCATAGTCTTGGCGGTAGCGCTCGAGGGAGGGAAATGGGTTCTTCCAGTCTTCAAATTGGATGACAATGTCAGGCCAACGCTCTTTCAGTGCCGCCATCAGCTCATCAAGGAACTCCTGCTCTTCCTCAGCTGTGACCTTGCCTCTCCGACTGCCCATGTACAGCGGATCTTCTTGCAGATCTTTGTTGCTGGTTCCCAGATCAACGGTCAGAGGGAGTGTGCCTTCTGGTCGGATGCCTGCGCAGCCAGTGTACAACGCAAGCTTTCCAATTGGAATGCCCATGCCACCCACTCCCAAGTCACCCAGACCGAGGATGCGGGAGCCATCAGTAATGACGGTGATCTCAACGTTAGATTGAGGCCAATTTTGGATGATAGCCGAAAGGTGGCCTCGATCCTCGAAGCTGAGATACATACCCTCAGCTTGCTGGTAGATTTCTGACCATTTCTGGCAGGCTTCTCCTACGGTTGGAGTGTAGACCAAAGGAGTCAACTCAGTGAAGTGATCGGTCAACAAGCGGTAGAACAAGTGAACATTGTTGTGCCTGATGGTGCTCAGGTAGAGAAACCTCTCCAGATCTGTTGACTTCAAAGCCAATTGTGCCAAACATCTCTTCTTCTGGATCTCGGAACTCTCTGCACGAGGCGGAGTGAGACCATAGATTTGGAAGTACTTCCGGACAGGGACAGAAAGAGAAGTGTCGAAGTGCGCCGCTCGATTGGGGACATGAGCAGTTGCATGGGTGTACTTGGGTCGGTGGGTATGGGCAGTCTGAGGGTTGGTGGCTGAGGTCAAACCACCAACCGTCTGGGCGACAGGCGCGTCGAGAGATGAGGTCGAAGACATGCTTGCAGAGTGAACGAGGTTGAAGAGGTTTGGCCTCGATTTTGGATATCTGGAGATGTTGGAAAGCATTCGGAGGGCAAGAAGGGAATGTCACAGTTTATCAATGGTCCGTAAAGTACGAAATGCAGACTCGACTCGACTCCGAACTGACACTCGGGCCGGCACCAACACACTGGCTCAGAGTGCTCCGTACGAGTAGCTTAGGAAATGGCTCAGGTGGATTCGGAAGAGGTACGAGGATGAATAACGGGACTTATCTCCCACGAGGCCCAAACATATAGGGACGTGTCAGCCCATGGGACAAACCGGGTGGGAAAAGGATTAGACAAAAGAAACGCGGCGCACAGGGCGAGATAGTCACACCCGACTAGTCGCGGAAGGCGTATCATCAATGTTTTAACGGGCATTACTGGCAGTGGAGAAACGGGTGGAAAGAGGGAAGGAGCGGATATGAGACGGCAATCAGCCGTGCAACTGGGTGCGGTGAGTGAGGGACGTTCACTCAGTGAGGCGGTCAATTTGGTGAGCCAGAGTTGTTGAACTGAAATCTCAACTATTTTTTTTTTGTTTTGCCCGGACGATGGATGAATCATAAACAGCCGGGCAGCCAATCCAAGGGCGCAGTTTTCGGAGTGAGAAAGAGTTGAGCGACTCCCAAGGCGCGGAAAGCCTGCTGAAAGGGGCAAAGAGCTCTAAATTTTTAGGGGTACCAGGGGTGCATTAGGCACCCTGGGAACAGCCGGCGCACCCCTAAAAGGCTCGTGCGCTCTGGGGCTTCCGGCTGGCGTCCGCCATCCCCAGTAATTCCAGGAGGCGAGCTAGTTAAACCTCCCAATGGGACTCTGGCGGAGCTGAAGAGCCTGATCTCGGCCTCCATAGACGCTTCTCCCGGCGACCGACAGAATACGATAGTGTCACCATTGTCAGCGGACAAACCATGGGGCCGAGATTATTACTGTGTCTCAACCCTTCATCCCGATACAGTTCAATAATGTCGAGCGTTGCCAGCGTGATGTCGAGGACCCTACGCAGTTCTACGCGCTATTATGAGCTTGTCAACAACAGAGCGGTGTCGGATATGTTGTAAAACCTTTCCGTCCGCTGCAGCTAGGAATAGTTCATCCCAATCTCTAAGGTCGGCACATCTCCGTCCGATTGACAATCTCGATCAAGCATGTCGGACTATCAGTTGCCCGCAATCTATTTCCAGATAAGGGACCACAAGGCTGTTGCACGCGGTCTCGAGCCATCGGTGAGCATGGCGGTCTGTGAAGTTTCCGACTTCTCATCGTCGCTTGACCTTGTGACTCATTTAGTGCCCTACAGTACCTGCTTACCTTCCCCAGACTCAAAAGTGCGATGTAGCTCAAATCATAGATATTCGTGGGCTTGCCGCTTATGCAGGAGCTGCAGGAAAATGCGGAGAGAGATACGAGGGCTCGG
This sequence comes from Fonsecaea erecta, assembly GCF_001651985.1. NCBI lineage: Eukaryota > Fungi > Ascomycota > Eurotiomycetes > Chaetothyriales > Herpotrichiellaceae > Fonsecaea > Fonsecaea erecta. The sequence goes on along the minus strand of NW_017387245.1, from coordinate 3,614,934 downwards.
AAAGTCCAGTGCTTCGCAAGGCCAGGCCTGAAATCAAATAACCCGAGCTGCAGCATATCCCAGTCACCGAGCCCGAATGGCGAGGAACTGCTGCCTCAACTTCTCGCAACGACGGACCCTTTCAACCTTGTTCGCAACCCGAAGGGCGTGGGCAGCGAGGGGCCAAATAGAAAGTCCAGAATGGCGTGGGCAGCTGTGGGCTGTCCCGGGGATGGGAGCTGCGAATAGGCCTATCAACGTTGACATTGTAGGTGCTCTGTGTCGTTGATATCGCACCTTGAGACTCTTGCTCTCAATTGAACATATACAGTAGGTAGGGCTGATGTACCTCGACACGCCAGCAACGGCGATTGGTGGGAAGGCGGACATCTTCTCCGCGAGCTTGGCAGACGAGCGATGACGATTGAGCTGCAGGCTGCAACTCCGCAGTCTTGAAACTTGATCCTCACCTCTCTATTGCATCGTGCATTGAGCAAAATCTTCCAAGGCAGATGGCTGCCTCACAATTGTCTTCCTTCTCTCACGCGGCTGCTTCCCTGCTACGCTGAGCGATCAATCCTTCACACACACCCGCGTCCCCTTCCCTCACTTCTCCAGCCGCAGCTATCATGTCTTTCCTTGCCCGATGCTGTGGCTTCGGCCGCAAACGAGGGGAAGACACTGATCCATTGCTGCCTCGCTATGCAGACGACACAGCTCGCCAGCGTGCTCTCCATCAGAAGCTGCACACGTATCAGATGCTGAGAGCCCTCTCAAAAGGCTACATGCCCTCCACCGAGCAGACCATTATCAACCTGCGAACCCTCCTCGCTGCAGACATACTCAATCCAAACAACAAAGAGTTGAGCGAGTCAGGCCGAGCCCTTATCCGGAATTGTCGAACTTGGATCAAGCTGTTCATCGAAATTTTGAAAAACAAAAACAATCAAGACCAGATTCAGGACTTCATTTGGTACACGACAAAGTCTCGAATCTCGCTGGATATCGATGACATTACTCATTCAGCCTCCAAAGTCAAAGCCAGGGCAGATACCCGTGCTGCTTATGAAAGCTTCCGCACAATCAGCAGCTTACTCCTAACCAATGCTGATTTTAGACTGTTTGTCAATGATGTTGCTACAATCGGAAGGGAGGTTCTGGCAGATACCGCGTTTTCTTTGTCTTCCGCAGCCGAGAAGGCTGGCAAACAACTCGAACTCTCTGAGCAGGAACAACAGACCGTAGCGAAACCTGGAGCCGACGAGGACACTTTACCGTCCAAGCAGGAACTGGAAGCGAACGCAGAAGAGACATCCAAGGCGATCGGCTCGGAAGTAGCAAAAGTTGGAAAAGATGCGGTCAAGAGCGCCAAAGAGAACTTTTCGGGCTCTCAGAAAGATACCCTGCTCTACCGTCTCAAGCAAGCCATCCTTAGACTGAGAAGTCGGACCGACTACAACGACTCGGTGTCGACAATCTCCAAATTGATTCAGCGCTATGCTGTGGCGTATTCCCGGATCGCAGATACCGCCATCGCTGCGGCACAAGAAGATATCCACACCAACCCAGCCCTGGATCGTGCCGTGCACAATTTCTGGAGCTTTCTCAGCAGCTTTGGCGATCCCAACGCATGGGAGCAGTTGGAGCAGGACTTCAACAAGGTCATGAGCCACGCAAAATCAGACCCTCAATTCGAGAACTTCATGATCGAAGTGGGTAACGCGGTGCAACGAATGTTCACTGATCCGGACTTCTTCGACAATGTGGACCAGAAGCTCGACGAGCTCAAGGAGAAGTCGGCCAAGTTGGGCAACGAATCCGAGTTCAGGACGGACTTCGACAAAATGCTGAGGCAAGCACAGGTCACCATAACCTCTGTGATGGAAGACAAGGAAGTCAACGGGCTGTTTCTGGCTACGAAGCGGATTTATTCTATCCTGTCGCCTCCAAACCAGGTCACTAATCCTGACCTGATTACTGACGCTATCCACATTTTCCTGCCTCTGCTCATTCGGAGCGTTCAATACATCCCTATCCCCCGGGTTGAAGTCAGTGTTCCGGAAATGGACCTTCTTCTGGAAAATCTCGTGCTTGAGCCCGGTCGAAACGTCAACTCGACCTCTTTCCTTCCCTATCGTCTACTTGTCTCAACCAAGAACGACCTCGAAATCCGCAAGACGCACTCTAAAAAGACGGTCTCCAGCACCAAGTCTATCGTCACCATCTCCATCAACGGGCTGAGCGTCGCAGCTCAGGATCTAGGCTTTTGGATTCGCGGCCATGCTGGTCTCATTCACTTTGCCGATGAAGGCATTGCTAGCTTCTATCTCGATGAGCGTGGCATTGACGTCTCTCTCGACCTGGAGATTGGTCGCGAGAAACTTGAACAAATTCTCACCCTGCGAGGTGTGAGAGTTCACATTCACAAGCTTGATTATGACCTCCGCCAGTCAAAACTGTCTTGGCTAGGGTGGCTGTTCAAACCCTTACTAAAACACCTAGTTAGACGTTCCCTGGAGAAGGCACTTGCCGAGAACATCGTCAAGGCTTTACGAGCCGCAAACCGTGAGCTTGTTTTTGCCCGAGAACGACTGCGTGCCACTCGCATCGCTGATCCACAAGATGTCGTCACGTTCTTGAAAGCCGTCATGGCGAGGTTGACGCCAGAAGAGGACCCGGATCTATACACGAGAGTGGGTGTGGATGCTCCGAAGCAAGGGGTTTTCAGAGGGGTTTATACACCAGGAAGTATTGTCAAATTGTGGCACGAGGAGGCCTTGCGGGCCGAAGAGGCTGTACAGGATGGAGAAGAGACGGGTGGTGGCTGGAGGAACGACATTTTCGATACACCTGTTATGTGAGGTGTAGCTTGTGCGCCGCACCGTCTCATGGTAAATCAAGGACTTCTATTACCTGTGGAGGAAACGTGGCTTGGTAAGTCAGGAGGGCAAACTACTAGTTTATGCGCTAAGCCACAGGTCTCAATCTGACGGTGTGGCGGTGGTTTACATTGTCTTCATACACAAAGATGCAATACCACTGATAATCAAATCAATCTTCGTACTTACATTAAATGCATTAAACGTTCATTTTTTAAAAGCACACCGACGTACGTGAAGGAAACGTCTTGCTGAGTTGTGCGGCTTTTTGCTCGTAATTACATATGTATTCTGCCGAGGCTTCCTTGCTGCGGCCTGCGTCGGACATTTGTACTGCCCCTTATATCTATCTCTCTACAGCAGATCTGTGCCTGTCTGTGCCGACCGAGGTTGTTCGTCTGCACACCGCCAGTTGGCTCGAAGCCATGGAGACTCCACGAATTAGAGCAGCTCGCTCTCCAGAGCCTCCCCCCCTGAAGAGAGCCCACAAGCCTCCGAAGGATACAAGTACCCCGCGTCGCAGCTACACTTGATTCGCGAATTCGCCAGGGACCACCAGGTACGTTAGGGTGAGGAGTTGAAAATGACCATGTCACTGCATGCCGACTGCCGTGTCGAGAAAATGAACAGCTTGAAACTGCGGAGAAGGGGTCTGGAAGGGTATAAAGAGCACGACAATGCTCAGCAGTGGACTTTTGTGCTTCTACAGGTACCTACGTGAAGAGCAACAGCGAGGTACAGAATGTTGGCGAATACTCTCAAGCTCTTCTTGATCTGCATCCTCCGGTGTGCTCTACTGGGACGGGCACAGTCCTCTGGATCATCGTGCCCTGCAGCAGGAGCCACGGAATGGAGCTTGGAGGTAAGATGCCGCTCTCCCGTTGATATCGCACAGCGGCGAGTCCTTTGACACGGTCAATCACAGTACGGTATCCCCCTGCTCGCCTATGAAAAAGGGTTCGGAGGACTGTTGAAAGCAGGCCTGGGAGCAAACCAGCTCGCTCCAAGCTCGACATTGGCCACTCCCCAGTCTACAGCAGTTGTCAAACCGAACCGAGACACTCTCTATGCCAGTCTTTTCTACGATTTATCTAGACAAGATCTAGTGGTTGATGTTCCACAAGTCGATGACCGCTATTATGCTGTTTCCTTCTACACACCGTATGTCAGCGCTCATCCACACTAGGGTACCTGCTGATCATATTTTATCAGTTACGGGGATAATTATATTAATCTAGGACCAGCTGGCGGCAATCCAGCGGGAAAGTATCTCCTGACCGTGGCGCCTTCGAGTAGTAACATGGGGACTTTCTCAACTTCTGGTAGCAGCGATGGCTTTATGGGTACCGTGTACTCTCCCACCACTTTTGGCATTATTCTGTATCGAATTCTCGTCCGGAACACAACTGGCGACTTATCTGTCGTGAGCGGCATCCTGCAAGGCTACACCATCACGCCGACATCTCGCAACGGATCGATTGTCGGCCCAGCCCTTGACAGTGCCATTTTCGCAGGACTACCGAATTCGACGGCGCAGAGCGTGATGGAGCTGGATGCACGATTCAAGCCCGTCTCTCCTTACAATGCTACCGGTCGCATGTCCCCTGACACGACGTCAAACTTCACTCAGGCCGGTATCTCAGACGGCACGTACACAGCACCAGACTGCGTCAATATGACCTCGACATGGTTGGCCGTCCAAGCTGCAGTGCAGTCGTTCCCTCGCGTGAATGGGAGCGTGGTGGATGTTGGTAACGGATGGACCATCAACAACCCGCAAATCTCAGGTGTATACGGTCCCAACATTCTGGCTCGGGCCTATATTGCTCAGTTCGGGTATCTGATGCTTCAGCCTTCACAGGCGATTTATCCCTCCTTCGCGGGAAATCTCAGCTTGATGGCAAACGAATCCTACATTCTGAGATTCTCTGGCAAACCACCTTTGACGGAGCTCGGGTTTTGGAGCGTCACCATGTACAACGCCGCGGGCTATCTCGTGGATAATCCCATCAACCGATATTCCCTCGGCGACCGCGACAATCTAACTTATCCAGATGGCACTCCCGTGTACGGGCCAGGCAGTGACGCCGCGGTGGACCAGCCGTTCGATATCCTCATCCAGGCCGCGCAGCCACCAAGCAATTGGACATCCAACTGGCTGCCTTCTCCTGCAGAGCCGGGTCCCTTCGTCCCCTTGCTTCGGTGGTATGTGCCTGCACCGGGGCTTTCGAATGGAACCTATATCTATCCTCTTGTAACCAAAGGAGGCGTGATTACGGGGAACCTGGAGTCACAGCCTTCGCCATCCCCAGCTATCCCGTCGTCAGCGGCACCTTCGTCGGCATCGGGAACAGCTTCTGCTAGCGCCTCTGCAGCCTCTACTGCGACGTCATCGTCGGGTTCGCCTTCGTCGGGGCCAACCCATCGACCTCGAATGTTGCTGCTCCTCGTCGGAGTCGGTTATCTTGTTCTGCTGTTCTGAACAGGGAGGGACATTGAGCTGCTAGTGTGATGACTTGTCATGGCCGTTGTGTCCACTATCCTCTCTCATGAGGAATTGTGCACCTTCGTGCTTTCGTTAAGCATGCAAGGAGCCAAGAGATCAGTCTTTTGGCGAGCGCAGGAAAGCTTGTTGGCACAACCCTACCGGGAGTGGAGAACTTGTGGCTCGGCCCATGGCTCCAGGATGCGGGTAGAGCGAGATTCTGCGACCTGGCCGTGAGTTTCAGTAATGATCTACTAGCATAAGGTCCAGTTCCTCGCTGGGATGATATGGTAAACAAACGAGGCCTGTGGCGATGTTCTACGCCTTCACCTGTGCCACCCAAACATGTTTCTCTCATGCAATCAGACTGTACGTCGCCATCCACCGAAATGTGATGACGGATCAAAGAGGACGTGCGAATCGAGATCCCACGGGTGAGCTTTGCGCGGCGACAGCCCGAGGGCGTTTGTGCGCCCCGTAGGATCCGCAGATTCTCTTCGACGCCTCAGGCCCTTGTCATCCATTTTCTGGAGATGCCACGTTGACTTGGCAGGGCAATCTCAATCTGGAGGTGTCTCGAAGCCGTGCTGCTGTAGCAGATGCACGGAGCAGATGTACCAGCCCGACAGGTAAGGTGGATATTTGAAGTGTACTCGGTATTGGAAGCCAAAACGGCCAAAAAGCTTGGCTGATCCTCGCACACGAGATTTCTATTCCTATCATCCAATTGACTCAACGCATGAGGTTATACAGAGTTCTATCTCGTCGTCTCCCGCGCGGTACAAGCCCCGGGCTATCTGGATACTAACTTAAGCATAACCCTAGGCCTTCACACACACGAGGTGAACGAGATCTGAGACGTGGATGTCAGCCACAGGCCTATCTACAACCAATCACCAATCATCAGCCTATCTTCCTGTCGCCCTCTGCACCGCCTCTGACTGTTTATATTTGATATCCGCTTCATGAAAGATACGTGTCATGGCATCAGGTTACGATCCAGTCTATCTCCAGCTTCCCTAATCGGACAGGAGCTCTGGGATCCAGCCTGGTGGTGGCTCCCGCCCCATGCCCTTATCGACCATCTCGCCTGGCTCGGTGTATGTAATGCATCTTTTGTTTCTCGCATAATATGGCTTCAGCCCCCTGTATTACCTGTCTCTGTCCCGTCAATCCCCTATTATCTTTCGTCTATCCTCCTTCTGACACGGCGTACGTGGGACTGACATCGCTCTAATATTGGCCCCCCCCCGGACGTGTATAACAAAATGGACGACGTGAAGGAGGAGAAACCGTCAGAGACCCCTGAGGGGCCTCTCGCGTCTGGCGAGCAACAAATTGTGATATCCTTGGAGGGAGAGATTGTCAACGCCTCGGGCCATGTCGACCAGCTGAATCGTCAGTATGGCCTTTTGAGTATTCTGGGTCTCGCGTTGACGGTGGACAATGCTTGGGTCGCGCTGGGGACCTCGCTCGCCGTTTCTATCTACAACGGAGGCGCGGCTGGCGTGATATGGGAGTTGTGGATTGCGGCATTCTACTACAGCTTCATCAACGCGTCCATTGCCGAGCTCGCGTCGTCGGTGCCGTCTTCGGGCGGTGTCTATCACTGGGCGACCATCACCGCCGGACCCAGATGGGGTCGTCCTGTGGGCTTCTTCGCCGGCTCTCTGAACTATTTCGGCTGGCTCTTTGACCTGGCGTCCATCGCATACATCATGTCGGAGCTGTGCGTCCAAATGTACGCACTGTACCATCCGAACTATGTCATTCAGCCGTGGAATCTCTTCGTGGGCTTGCTGTGCATCATCGTGCTGTGTCTGACGGTCACTATCTTTTTCAACAACACCTTGGCGTATCTTCAGCAGTTCGGCCTGTTCATTGTCACCGTAGGCGGCATCGTCACCATCATCGTCCTCGCCGGGATGCCGTCCAAACATGCGTCCAACCGATTTGTCTGGACCGACTTCCAGAACAACACGGGTTGGAGCGGCGGGGTGGCTTTCTTGACCGGTGTTCTCAACGGGGCTTTCACCATCGGAACAGCTGACGGGGTGACACACATGGCGGAAGAGCTTCCCAACCCCAAACGCGACCTACCCAAGGCCATCTTCGCCCAGATTGGCCTCGGATTTCTCTACGCCTGGTGTTTCGCCATCGCCCTGTTCTACGGTGTCAACGACCTCGTCGCGGTCCAGAACAGCAACGGATCGTTCCCCCTGGCGGAGGCTTACGCGCAAGCGACCGGCAGCCGTGGTGCAACATTCGGCTTGCTTTTCATCATCTTTTTGTCACTTGTTCCCTGTCTGATCGGGACGTTCTTGACCGTCGGACGGACCTGGTGGGCGCTGGCTCGCGACAACGCGACCCCGTTCGCGGGCTTCTTCTCGCACGTCAACGAACGGCTGAGCTGTCCCATCGAGGCCACCCTCTTGACGGGTCTGTTGACCATCGGTCTCTGCGCCATCACGCTCGGCAGCAAGACCGCCTTCAACGACTTGGCCGGGTCGTTTGTCGTCCTCAGCAGCGTTTCGTACGTCGTGACCATCCTGCCGAACATCATCACGCGGAGGAAGTACATGCCGGTCGGGCCCTTCAACCTGGGCAAGTGGGGCTACCTGGTCAACGGCCTCGCGGTGGTGTTTATAATCTTCTTCGACACCTTCTACTGCTTCCCGGTAAGTTTGTACTCGCCACCTCCCCGCCACATGTCCTCCATTATTACTCTTTCCGTGAGTGCATATTGACCCCGTTTGCTTCCGTTATATAGTACGCTCTCCCCACGACGGTGGACTCGATGAACTACAACTCGGTCATCCTGGTCGGGGTGGTCGCGCTCACGACGTTCTGGTGGTTCTTCCACGCCATCCGCAAGTACGACGGGCCCAACGTGGGCAAGATGATCCAGGCGAACACCATGGAGGCGCGCCGAGCGTCAAAGGTATAGAATAGATTATAAAACATGCCTGTCAGATAGAGGAGTGTCTGTCTGTGTGTGTGTGCGTGCGTGTATATGTGTTTGATAAGATCGTCAAATCAAGTTTTAGACTTCACGGGATAGAGAGGTGAAAAGAGACTTGATTGATTATTCATGTTGTTTCTTGATGCCTTAGCTTCCTTCTACGGCTTGTTGAGTTCTTGACCGCTTGAACCTGGAAGACGCCGTAGAATGCTCCAGTACTCGGTCGGTTAGCGACTTGAAGAAGAAAAAACCCTTTCGAGCTTCCATAATCGAAAACAGCACGTATATAGCAGGCATTGTTAACCTGGACCTACAGTACGTATCTCCCTCCCTCCTCCCCACAGCAGGAAGCAACTCGACGCAGGATAACCCGAACCAAGTAAGGTGTCTGTTGCTTTGCTGAAGTGCTTGAGTAGATATCTCTCTACCGGTCTATTCCACTGAATCGAGAGAGGGAGAGCGAGATCAAAGAAGGACGATGGCTAGGCCAAGGAGACATACGTTTCTAGCGTTGGTACCATTGGTGATGGGGATGTTAAATCCCCCCTATCCGTTTGCTTTGCACGTTTTGGCGTTTGTTCAGACAAAAATTGCCTCGCCATAAAACACTGGTGATTGAAGAAAAGAAATATATCTACTCCGAAAACTGAGAATCATCGATGAGAGAACAATTGGTTCATGGACAACACACCAGGCAACAGGCTTGTGGATTTTAATTATTTCTTTGTTTGTTTATCCCACTCTTTCATGTCTAAATGCAGCAGCAGTGCTGTGGAACGCTCTTCGACACTGCCATAATGGTGTTGATTGCTTCACGTCAAGGCTTGTGATGTAAGCCCTCCAATTTCGGTCCAACCATCAAGAGGGGAGAACTGGAATCGGCACAACCCGGATATACAACCAGATTGGACCATTGGCCTCGAATGGTGAGATATATATGTACAAGCAGGCGCCGACATGTTCCAACAACACGTCCTCTGCCGGGTAGGCCACTTTTTCCCAAGTTAAGGTACAATGCCCTATTTCGTAGTCTGTTTCTGGCCCGGGTGAGGATCAATATCGCTACCTTTGGTCGGGTGGATGCTCTCTGGGAGAGCCTTCTCCAGCGCCTCTGGGGCGGCTTTCTGCACAAATTCGGGGACTACACTGGGCCCCGTGGCGTGGCTCTTGAAGCTGGACTCTTCGTTCTTGTGGGGGTCGATGGCGCTGCCTTTGGTTGGGTGCACACCTTCAGGGAGAGCCTTTTCTAGTCCCTCCGGTGCGGCTCGCTGGACGGGTTCGGGAACCACGCTCTCACCCGTTGCGTGGCTCTTTCCCTGCGCTGTTGCCGTCGTGTCAGTCTTGGGGTATTGCTATCAACAACCAAACACAAGTTGAATACCTGGATTGTTGAAGCTGCTGTCATTGGAGGTTGGCGAAGTCCCTGCCTGACGTGGACCACTGGCGATGATTGTCCGGCTCAGCGTCCTGGTTCCATTTACGCGAGGAACGACGCGTTGGAGGAGTTGAATACGCTGCATTTTTGCTTTCACTGTTTGCCTGGAGTAGGAATCTTTGAAGAAGAGACACAGTGGCCACGGCTACCCCTCCGAATCCTCAAGAGCTTCATATACTCTGGTGTCAGAGCCTCAGGGCAAAGTCATGACATCAACTTGTCGAGTGGTGATTCATCGAACCTAAATGACACCTGCGCCATCCATCTGTCCCGGGCATCGCATCTCGATGATAGATCGAACTGCGGATTACTTCTGGCATGCAGCGGACGAATTCAAATTGGTCCCGAAGGTATTGGTACAGAAGTAGATGACGATTGATGACCTCTTCACGTTTGTGGGAGGACGGTTGTTACACTCGACAGGGGTTGCGTTATGGGCTTCGAATCGTGCAATCATTGTTGAGATCACAGACACCACCATGACTACGGAGTACACTGAGCAATTGGACCTAGCTTGGTTACAAGAGCTTTGAGGCAATGAAGTGGTACATGATGAACATCCAGCGCGTGTACCTCGTACAGTGTAACGCCGTCAGAGGTGGCTCGGTGGCTCAGTAAATGCTCGGGTAAACATCGGGGGTATCAGCACCCCAATTTCACAATTTCAGGGCAGCAACAATTCTTTGCACGACACCAATTGTTCGTCGACAGGGCAAGCCTGCTGCTGAACTCATTGGTCCACGTCGATGCTTCATGGCTCTCCCCATTCGAGAGTCCTGTTGAACCTATCCAGACGAACTGTCAGCAACCTTGTGCCACGACGGCGGAGCCTCCTTACCCTTGCCATTGAGTCCTCTTGCGACGACACCTGCGTCGCCATCCTTTCCAAATGTACGACGGCGAATGAGCCGCATCATGTGAAGGCACGGCTGCTATTCAATGGCAAGATCACGGCCAAGAACACCGGCAAAGGCGGCATTCTCCCCACCGAGGCTCTAGAGAGTCACCAAGCGAACCTCTCGAGACTACTAGAGAACGCGCTCCCGTCTCTACCAGCCGCCACTGATGCGCCCCCCGATACAAAGAGAATATGGCTCCGAGACGGCGCGCTGAAGCATAAACCAGACTTCATATCGGTGACGAGGGGACCCGGCATGTCAGCCAATCTGGGTGTCGGGTTAGCTACCGCCAAAGGCCTCGCAACCGCATGGCAGATACCCATGGTTGGCGTCCACCATATGCAAGCTCACGCTCTGACACCAAGGCTTGTCAATGCACTGGCGGATGATGGCCGTCCCGAACCTGGAGCTCTTAAACCATCGTTTCCGTTCTTGACGTTGTTGGTTAGTGGCGGACATACCATGTTACTCTATTCAAAAGGTCTGGTCGACCACAAGATCTTAGCTACAACTACCGACACAGCCATCGGGGATGAGCTGGACAAGTGCGGACGCCTCATCCTCCCTCAAGAACTGCAGCAGAGCACCCCGGACACAGCGTTCGGGAAGTACCTCTCCAGGTACGCCTTCAAGGACCCGAAAGACTTCAAGTCCTGGCATGTGCCTCGAACACGCGTCGAAGAGGTCAGCAAGCCTATGAATGAGTTTGGGTGGAGATTGACTACCCCGATGTCTCAAAACAGAGATCTGGCCTTCAGCTTCTCGGGCATTGCGAGCCAGGTCAAGAGGCTTATACTCGCGCGTGGAGCCGAAACCGGTCCAATGGAGGAACAGGAGCGTATTGTATTGGCGCAGTCAGCCCTGGGTACAGCGTTCGAACATCTGGGTTCGCGAACCATAATTGCATTGGAAAGCCTCCGAGCAGAAGGCGTCGAAATCCCTACGCTGGTGGTGAGTGGGGGCGTTGCGGCGAATGACTTTTTGCGCTATTACCTGCGGGGACTTTTGGACGTGCGTTCTTTTGAGCGAATGAACCTGGTCTTTCCGCCCGTTGAGCTTTGCACGGACAATGCTGCGATGATTGGTTGGGCGGGCATGGAGATGTTCGAGGCTGGATATACAACAGACCTTGGCTGCGCACCGGTCAAGAAATGGACCATGGACAGCCAAGGGCGAGATGGAGGAATTTTGGGGATTGGTGGCTGGCTCATGAACTAATCGTAGTCGATTGCTACTTATACCGAGCACCCATACAGCCCGGCCTGAAAACTGGCTTCTCTTTGAGAACACATTAAGTCCCAACACTTCCCCTAGCGGGATAACTGAAGACCGGACACAGCAGCCTTCCCCAGATCACGGAAATCTAAGATACAACCCCAATACAATCCCATACCGTATTCGAGGGGGAGGTCTACTAAGAGCGGCACGAATGGGGCCACTTAATATCGCCAAGCGGTCGAAGGATGCAGTGCCACGTCGCTCAGACATTTTTGATGCCTAGTCTAGGAAGGCAAAGCAAAACATCATAGTTGATGTTGAGCTGAGGCGCTTATGGGTTTGGGTGTTCAGATCCCGTCTGCTTGGAATCTTGCTCGGAAAGGAGCCTCTTATAAGACTGAGTAGCCGTCCACCACGTCTTTTCGAACGGTATCGTTAAAGCATCGTCGGCAGCATCCACAAGAATCACCGGGGCGATCCAGTTGCGCGGCTCAAATAAACCAAGGTAATATCCCATTATGGGCTAAGTGCATTCATTGTCGTATTTGCTATTGTTCAACGGCTTGTCAGGTGTGACTGATCTCTTCATGATCCCGAGTTGGTTGTCGTGGAACCTCTGGCCGTTCATGGAGTAACCAACGTCCAGGTCCTATATACGGATGACTTTGTTCATGTCCTTATTACGATCCAGCCTGATCTAAACTAGACTACTATCCATCTTGGATAAGATCTGAAACTGTCGTAATCAGAAGTAAATGATCGTAGAAATCGGATTATGTCCGCTTCGGTATAAGGCTCCGGAGGAGGCCTCGGGGGAAGCGGGTTTACCACTTAGCACACCTACATTCATAGATTCCGCTCTTGATTCCGTGATCATCGAGAACTTCCTTTAGGCGCACATTTTGCACATGTCGGATAATGTCCAAGCTTACCCAAGGAGTATTTACCACCAGAATTCGAGGTCAAACACTGTGACAATGAAAATCCGAGTGCGAGGGTTCGTGAGGCACGAAAGGAGTTGAATCGATAAATATGGACGACAGGCGCAGTTGCTAAGACTCGGTTCCAGGTACCGAGTAAACTATATGTAGTCACGGAAGTGCACGGACCGCCATACGTATCGTAAGTCGCGAGAGCTGCCTGTCGACCATTGGCCAGTGACAAAATGTGTCTAGGTTACTGATAGAAATGGGCATTTACTGCGTAGCTTTCGAAAGGCGAAGCCAGGTTCGAGACAGACTGTAGAGATTGCCATTCTCGACGATACAAGGCTGACGTCCTACCACCACGCGAAGAAACACCATTCGCATATTAGTCTTCTCTTTAATGGTCAAGGTGGTGATCAGGTGATAGCGTGAAAGTGACACGCGCAGACAGAGGCTCAAATTTCGGATAGTGAGGCGTTTCGATTGGCCCAAAATACGAGGCACTGCAGTAAGGAGGGTGACTACCCGCTCGACCTATGAGTCACCTTGATTGAAACTTAAGTGCTGCATTGTGTCCTTTTCGACGGGCTTTCTCCTTGTGGAGCAGGATTATTGCAGCGGGAATGGAAGAGACACGTCTCTCTAACTATGCAAGGTTACAAAATGCCGTAACCAGACATGCGTCATGAACACATGGGACGCCTGAAGTCCCTTGCATCCAGTGCATATCAGCCAATCGCCGATGTCCAGAACGCTGTTTTGCTGTATTCACCGGTTGACGCGTTGTGGGCTTGTGATCCAGGAACGAATGGATAGCCATTGCCCAAAGAGTGAACAGAGTGGCGACTTTCACCAAAAGTCCATGTGGAATTCATGCACAAGTCCCGACACAGGCAAGGTTTCCCAATGGTCGCTCGTGTCAAAGCTTGCACTGCCACAGCCAGTGCCTTGTTTGCATCCTGTGTTATCCTATCCCGAGTCTCTCCGCACGACGAGCTTTTTTCTTTCATTTTCAAGACCGTAGAATAATGGCTGTCACCCGGGCGCATGTGTTCACGGGTTGGCATGGAAAGAGTGTCATTGAGATCCCGAACTGATCATCTGTCCTGCGTTAGAAAGGGAATGATAAGATCACAAATCAAGATGTGCAACGGGTTGATTTCGAGCCGACTCCGTTCTTGGCAGGGCTGACTCTGATTTGTATGTGGACTCAGTTGATTAGATAAGCGATGGCGTGAGCTGCCACCACCACTCCGTCATGGAACTGCCAGACTTCGGCGTTAGCAAGAGGCCTGATGGTGAATGTGGACTGGCTTCTCCTGAGGCTCTTCATGCTGCATTAAAGTCCCTTTTGCTCTTTAGGGCATGATAGGAACAAGAATCCTGGTTCATCGTGCATGGGACAGAAACAGAAGCACAAGGGCCCAGAGATATAGACTGGCTGCCAGGCACCCAGCCAGGCGGATGATTAGGAGACTTACGGCCGACGGACAGGGGTGTTGAAGACCGAGACGTGGATGACCAGCAACCTCCGGGCACCTCCAGGGCGGGCCCGTCAACCCAGTATTAAAGCCGCCCGAATACACCACTGGGGGCACAGCACTTGCCCGCGCCACACTGGAAGGGAAGGGAAGCGAATAGAGAACCCCCCTCTTCACCCAATAGCATCCAAGCGGTGGACGACCCCTGTTCGTGCCAAGCAGGCAACAGCGAACTTGAGATTCAAACATCATCAGCGCAACAGGCTTCACTTCGACTCACACTTCTTCATCTCAACTGCGACCTTTTCTGCCCTGCTTCCCTCCATCCTCCCTTCTCCCAACCTAAGCCTTTCCATTCGGCTACACCAGCTAGGGACACCACCTGGGACTCGCCACCTTGGCCTCAGGTTGTCGCTTCCACCCCTCCGAGACCCTCTATCTCACTTCCAACTGAACCTCACTTCATCCCCATTTGGTTCAATTGCACTTCTGTGTTCCTGCGAAGGGACGCTGGTGCACTCCTAGAACCCCCGTTCGTATCAGGCTGTGAGCCCAACTCGTTTCCACCCACTGGTGTCGTTGTACATTACCTGTCCGCTTTTTCGAGACCCTCCAACGACCGGTATATACCTTGCTCGGCGGCGTCCACGCCCGATTCGAGAGGCCACATTGTACTCAACACGAACCCCACACATTAGACGGGAGCGGCGTTCTCCTAACTGGATATCATTGGCACCAACTGGAAAAGAAAGATCAACAACGCGGCAACTGTGAGTAAAGACGACTTCGATTTCCATACATCTTCCGTCTTCGGTTTATATCCTTTTTGAGGGGTTATTGGCACGGGTGAGTCATAAGCAACGGGGAATGATCCAAATCGACCAATCGACCGCGTGCTAAACTTCGGGCTAGCACTTTCGAGCGTGTCATCTGCATCTTCTTCTAGCCTTGGGGCATCCAGGACTTTACATATACCAACCATGGCGTCCTCCACCACCATGCCTCCTCCACCCACTCCTTTTGCTCATCGCCGTACTCCCAGACTCATCACCAAGGGTCTCTCCGCGTCTTCTCCCACTTCGACAGAGTCATCAGCATGCATCTTGCATAAGATGTCCCTGTCCAAGGGCGCCACTTTCCATCACTCATCCTCGCCGGCGACTGGGGATGACCCAGTGCTCAGTATCCCTCACCTGACTCGTCGCTCTCCAACATGCTCTCAGTCGACTCTCACTAGCTGGCTTTCTGAAAAGGAAGACGTCACGCAGTCTATCGCAGACTTCGAACACACCTTCTCTGGCGCCCGAGGTCGAAAGACATCAAGCCGTCGTCGCTCGACTCAACCGCTTGACCAACAGGTCTGGGTCCGCCGCGTCTCGCTGCCTTCCGACGAAGGGTTGGGTTCCTCAATCAGCCCGTCGAGTGATAAAGGTCTGGCCAAGACATTCGAAAGAGCTTTGGATTTGTTGTCGAACAAGGACAGTGGGCTGGGCACTTCCATCAGTGACTCGGCTGAGAAAGTCGTGGGGGCCACTCCCGAAGACGACGGTCTTGCACAAGCAGTTCAAGGTTGGATTGCCCGCTGCATGTTGATGTGTGAAGACAGTGTTGACAAACCTCCCGCAGTAGCTGACTCTACAGAAGCGACAACTCGACACACTAGGCAACGAGACAGTCTCCCCTCATCTACGGCTTCCAGCGTCGTTACCCGATCCGCTGTCACGCAGAGCATCAGTCCGCCTATTTCTCGACCTGCCCTGCGACACCCCGCACTGAGTCCTTCCGCACGGAAGAAGATCAAGGACTACATAATCACTCCCATCCTCCGAGAAGACCGGTTTGAAGACTTCCATCCTCTGGTCACCGCACTTGGATCCAAGAACAATAAGGCTGTCAGATGTCTGCGTGATCTTGAACAGAGCCTCATCTTCCAGCCACTGGTAAGCACCCTCATCGTCGACCGATTGACATTCTCTGACGTCGATCATCATAAGACCCTTGCCATCTCGAGGCATTTGTACCGCATCTTTGGCGAGTTTACGATCCAGCTTGTTGTCGATACCTATCAACATCTTGCTGAATCTGAACAACGACGTGCTGCTGACCGTCCATACGATAACGGTTACTTCCTTGATCTCGTCCAACAAGTCAACCGACTAGCTGCGCATATCGGCTCTTCCAGTCGCGCTCAGCAGGCGGGCACTGCTGAGGAAGACGACGACATGTCTTACTCCATTGATGATGAAGTCACCCTTGAGGGTGGCCTCGGTGAAACTGGCAATGAGGCTGAACTCGTTCGCTGGAAGAACGGCAAGGGCTACTCTCTACGGACTGGTCTTCCTTATGTGCCAACACCTGGAGTCAAGCGATCAAGCAGTGAGGCTCTTGATGAAGACGTGGCACGGTCCATGGCTCGTAGAAAGAAGGGCTACATCCCTGAAATTGTCGAGATGAAATGCTCCGACCCTACCTGTGACAAGGTCTTCAACAGGAAATGTGATCTGGCCAAGCACGAGAAGACTCATTCTCGTCCTTTCAAATGTCCTGAGACGAGCTGCAAGTATCACGAACTTGGCCTTCCAACTGAGAAGGAACGTGAGCGGCATGTCAATGACCGTCATTCCAAGAATCCTGTCTTCTACAAGTGCGAATTCTGTGAGTTCCGAACCAAGCGTGAGAGCAACTGCAAGCAGCATCAGGAAAAGAAGCATGGTTGGCACTATGAACGTGCCAAGGGCAAAGACAAGGCTGTCACCAGAATGACGCCGGCTCAGACCCCACGAACTCCAAGCATGGATTACTCTCCAAGCCCCGCCGTTTCCATCAGAACTTGGGACGACGCCAGCTCTGTTGCGGGCAGCATCGCTGGAAGCATGCCAGGTAGCTCTTCCATAACCCCATTCGAGCAGCCCATCAATGCTTTTGACAACTTCAACTCAACGCCGGTCACCTACTCCAACCCGATTTTCCCACGCAACACTCCTGCAACACAATATAACCCAATGGGTGACGATTTCGACTTCAACGCTCCCTTCCAGGGCCTCTACCAGCCTGCTCAGTATCCCAACATGATGACCACGCCTATTACACCAACATACAGCAACATCACCGAGCCGTCTCCATACAACACGGCAATGGAAATCACGGTGGACTGCAACAATCCGACTTCTTGGAATCAAGGGCTGCCGACACCGAGTTCTTACTTCCAGCCCACCTCCCGCAACCCATCCATCTCAAGCCACTCTCCTATGATTGCCGGTCCTTCTGGACAGTCATTCAACGATGCCCCGTTGATTGGCTCGGACGTGGAGTTCCCCCACAGTGACTTCTCACTCTTTGCGGGCGAGGCCAGCAATGCCTTTTCCAATCCGGCCGCTGCCACCGCGACTTTGTTCCCGGGTGGTCCTGAGGCCTTTGCTACTTTGGACAACGACCCCATGTTCGATTCGGCATGGAACGATAGCGATTTCATCGACTATGATATGAACAACTAGACGTCACTGAGAAGAATTCTCGGTGGAAATCACGGCGGAGAATGCGGCAATGGGCACACTACCCGCCGCCATGTACACCTGAGCATGTTTGCGTGCAGCGAATTTCTGTTTTATTTTGAAGGACCTGTTTCTTTCACTACCAAACTCCACCCATCGATAAACACAAAAAAAAGATGTCGGTGTTGAGACAAGAGTGAAGCGGTGTGAGGATTGACGACTTGAATAATTGATGACGTGATGATATTGGTCCAGTTGTTTTCCATTCTCAATTTCTTGCTGTGGAACGAAGAGGAATTGGAGGTTCGAGAGTCGAGGCGGAGCAGCCGGATGATGCCAATGGACAGGCTCACGGTTGTGATTGGGAGCAGAGGATCAAAAGGGAAAGACTGCTACAATCAATCCACGTTTTGTGCTGGTTTCGTATCATGATTCAATAGCTCTTGTTTGGCTATGGAGAATGGGGGAAACGGGTCACCATGACATTGATATAAGATACAGAAATACAAAATCCATCTCCTTGAGAAAGCTTATTTCATTGCTCGATCTAACCTGTGCTCCTTTTTCATATTCCGGTTCTGGTCTCTGCGGTCGAGCTCGAGCTTCGGTGACTTGTACACGGAATGCCATACTCTGCCACGACTCAGAACTCTGTCCAGCCCCATTATTGATGGATAGATGAATAGACGACTCACGCCCTTTCGGTTCTTTGGGACCTATCGGTAAAGATGATGATCTCGCGTGCGTACGTATAAACTGTAGTTAGTTCTCTCCCACAGCCCACTGAGCAAGCGAGCCTCTTGGGCTTGCGTCCCAGCTGCAATGTCTCAGGAAAAGATGGGCAATTCAACTACCAATTAACTCTACAGGGTCCCGAATACTTACTTGACTTTACAAGCATGCGTATGTGCTGCACTGTACTGTACCTCGTCGTCCTCTATCTATAGAGACTTGGCTTGGGCTTGCTCACTTGCTTGCTTGACATATTACGGGACTGGGTACCACCATACTGCTACTACAACAGCAGTAGGGTAAGTGCGTCGAGCAGTTGTGGAAGTGACAAGAGTGCTTGCTTTTCTTCTGGTCTACTCTATCCTCCCTTGGTAGTGTTCGAGACATGGCCAGGATTGGCGTTTTGCTCTCTGTGTTGCTCTGTTGCTGTTGAGTTTCCGAACTGCCTCATAGAACTCAGGTCACATCTCTCGTGTTGGGGAGCTAAAGCATCTATCCACGCCCCAAAACAACGAGGTACTTGCTCAACCACCCACCATGACTCGTACATCGCGACAACACCCCTTTGCGTTAGCCAACCATCAACTCGAGGCCTGTGAAACTTGCATGAAGAACCGCAACATACGTCCCTTGCGTTCGTGCTTCTTGAACCAAATCAACGATAACTCTCCAATTCCGCTTCGGCACGCGCCCTCAAGTCCTCGTAGAACTCCACTCCTTTAAAGCCGTGTCTTTCCTTGCACACTCGCCACCGGCGGCGTCGTAATTCATCGACCTTTTCCTTGAATCTGTCTCGAGGATTCTCTCCGCCAGTGAAGTCACGGTCACGATCATCTCTCACGAGGGCAGCACTTCGGCCTACATATGCCGATCTCGTAGTGAACTTCGATTTGGAACCAGCAGAAGCGGCCTCGAGAGACCAGAAACTTGCAAACCGCTGCTTCGGCCCCAAAGCCCGAGCAGCGCTTCTCTCGCTTTGAATTTTCTGCACGCGACCGGTTTCCCCATTTACATAAGTAATGTGCTTTCTCAGCTGAGCACGGAAGTCCGCGAGATGCACGTTGTAGAGCGTCAGGTTGGTCGAGGTGCAGGTATTGAGGTATGCTTCGAGGTGTTCATTGTGCGGATTCGGACTGAACGCATCGCGAATCATGCGAAATCGTGGGGATGTGATGGCAGGAGAGGGGGCTGGAGTGTCGAGTCCGTAGACGTGCTCCCGCAAGGGGGATCTTGCCGCCGCCAACGGAGAAGACGGAGGCAAGGGTAGAATCCCTTCGAAGCGTGCGATGAGGGTCTGAACTGCAGTTTTGCGCATCAACGGGTCTTGGATGATGCGAGTGCCTTGTAGTTTGAACTCGGCTTTGTGATTGAATGGCAAAGGAGGAAGTGGCCGGGCATTGACATTACTGTCAAGATGCCCCGTGCAAGGCCGTTTGGGATTTCGGCTGAATAGAGGCGACGGTACCAGATTGTCTTGCAGTATTTGCGCTGAGCTGGGGCTGCGCCCGAGTCGAGACACCTCTGTACCTGAAGTGACTGGAGTGATTGGGTATTTCACTACGTCGGAATTTGAAGTTCCTTCTTCTGAATCGACGTGTGCCACTGGTGCCGACATCTCTTGACATGCGTGTTTTTGCGGCGATGATTCACTGGAATCCGCACTAGATCCTCCTTCTGAACCGGCGCTTCCTAGCGAGTACACACTACCAGAAGAAAGTGAAGGCGATATCTCTGTAAGACGGCCCTGCGCGCACACTTCTTTTCGACCTGCTTGCTGGGCTCCCGTGATGGTCGTGGATCCGAAACCGGTTGTGACGGGAGACTCCTCCGGCTGTTCGTAAGATCCGACTTCACTTGATACATATGGCAGAGGAACACATTTTAGAGCCTGACAGAAGCTCTCCCTTGCGGAATCCAGAAATCGAAGTTTATTATCCGAAAAATTGTGCGCAATCAGGCCCATCGACTCGTAGGAGGTAGCATGGTAGAACCAGAGGAAAGCCTTGTGTAGGGCGTGAATCTTCAATGTAGTCAGGGAGTCGAAATCCTTCAGGTTAGATTTTGATTGAGTTAACATACCTCCGATCTCTGGAGTTCTTCACAAAGTGCAATGCACTGCTTGTAGCGACGCGCGTAAAAGAGACTCTGGACCTTAACGAGCTCGTCTTTGTGATAAGATATTCTTGTGTCCGCGCCATGAGGCGACTTGACACGCGCCAGGCTCATCTCCAACTCTGAAGAACTGGCTCGCTCTAGCACTTCATGACTTGTTTGGGAAGAAGCCATCGAAGTGACAACTAAGAGATCGATAACTAGCCTGTGTGAATTAATACCGGACCCGAGTTCGTGTATACACGAGGGGCACGTCCGGACCCAGGCAACAGAAGGACGCCATTCTCATTTGATAATAGACATGGTGCAAGTTCCAAAAGCAACTTGGAGAGTTCAGCTTCGATATTGTACGAGTTGTTGTGGTGCTTGCCTATAGCGAATGAAAGGAAGCAAAAAATCCGGCAGTGAATGCATGCAAAGCGCGAACAATGCAGACAGAAATAACTTTTTGAAAGGCCAGGATTAGCTTCGGTCTCCGATAGTGGTAAAAGTATTTCGACAACTCTTTGACTCTTTCGCCGAGGCCTCGATTTTTGGTCGCTGAAGGATCAGCGACCAGGTCTTCTTCCTACAACCCTTCAACAGTAGAGCGAGATATACGTCGGACATTTCAAAGAGGTTGAGCTGGCGGCATTATGAGCCCATCGTCGACCATGTCATCAAGCTGAACCCTAACCCAGTCCTGGCCTCTCCCCTGGTCATGCTGGGCAGCATAGGATGCAATATCATTCTGTGTCGGAACAGCCTGAGCAAGAATGGCTCTCAGCTGCGATGAAGCTTTCTGTTCGGGGTCTTGGTAGAGTTTGCTGGCATTGCGATAAAATGTTTCTGCATTTTTCAGGAGCTGGGACGCGTTCGCGATGGCGGAGCTGAAGGATATGGGCGGCCGTCCTAGCTGATATTGCAGAAGAGAGCAATTCCCCCGGATAAAATGTGTTTCGGCAATATCCTCAGGCAAAGGACCGGAGATCTTAGATGCAGCAGCCATGTTAGCGATCGCTGCGGCTAAAGCACTCCACCGCATGGACGCATGGGTCACGGCATTCGAGGGCTCGCCATCCGCAAGAGCAGAGTTGAACGCAATCAGACTGTTCGCGTTAGCCAGGAGGGCAGGAAAGTTCCTCTCCAGGTCCAGTTCAGGTACTTGAAATGCTTCGTCCCGCTCCCTCCTGTATGTCGTTGGGTCGATTGACCCCAATAGGTAGCCTGCTTTGAGCAACTCAGATGCCAGATTCGCCCGAGCAAGTGCAACTTCTTGTAGTCTTTCTGGCTCAGCATCTTGAAGGAGCGGCGGCAGCTTTATATTGATCAGTCTGGAGGAACATTCTTCAACGTAACCTAAGCTAGAGGCCGCGACGGAGTCAGAGGAGCTCAGAAAGCTACTGAGGGTAGTGAGGGTTCCCAGCTGTGCAAGAATGGTGTCGATAAGAGTCTCTTTTGTGACCGGCTCCACGACCGAGAACCACTGGTCTTCGGTGCCAGCTGCAGAGGGAGCAGGATCGGGGGCGTCGTCCAAACCAGTGACGGGTTCAGCTGGCTGTTCCGATGCTATTTGGGCGGCCGCCTCGTCCTGCTGTTGCATGTATTCCTCGAGCCTGAGCTCTTGAATACTCAAACAACGATTCTGTAATTCCAAGGCTTCCTCGAGTGGTTGCAGAACATCCTGATCAGCGTGACTTGCATCTTTGGCATTGACTTCGGCAACAGCCGTCAGAACTTGAGCCGTATTGAACAAAGTGTCCGGGTTGTCCTGGTCCAGGCTAAGAGCGTAACGATGCGCCTCTAATGCCTGCTGCAGGACCTCGAGAAGTGGTCGGTGCAGATGTGGCACCAGAAGAGGATGCGTTGCAATTTCCAACAAGACCCTTGCTCTAGTTGACGGTCAGCCTTGTGCCAGAAGCAAGTGTACGATTGGCCGACAGACTTGTTGTACGCCAGATCAATGCTAGTCGGGTAGGCTTGCAACCCCTGGTCATAGACCTCGATGGCTCTGGAAAAGAAACGCATGGACTTGACAGCGTCCCCAGCCCTCCATTTCCCTGCAGCTTCTTCGAAGTCCACTCCAGCTAACAAGGAATCAGCCGTTGCGGCTGGTCCGGGAATGGCTGTTCATGCGATCACTCACCTGCCTGAAAATCATCGACGGTTTCTAGCGCCTATGTAATTTATTAATATCAGCCAGCCGGGGTTTGCTCCGTCTCACTTGTTCTGCTTTCTTCTTCGACTTTGATTGTTTGAGGAACGCCTTGGGCTTAGACATCCTGGAACAAGGCAGAGTGCAGCCGCACACAGCCCAAGGCTATACCTGTTGCTACTTTCGGAGAAGGCTCGTACTAGACAGGATTCTGCACGAGTAATCGTCGTCGGTTGGCAAGTGATAGTATGAACGCGGGAGCTCCTTTGACCCAGATGTCGTGGAATCTGCCGACTTGATGTCGCACAGTCAGATCGCGCTGCCTGAGTGGTAGACGAGGCTAAGGCCAATCAAACAGAGGGCGCCTGCTAGGATGGGAGTGCGGATGGCGAATTCGAGATCCAGACAAGGCCTGAAAACTCTGATTCGGTGGAGCGACGTGGGTGGAATCCCGCATGAAAAGTACGTAGTACGACCCTTGAGGAGCTAGTTGGGAACCCAGCCATCTCTTCTTTCGGACGATTCAACGGCGACATCACTGCCGTACTGTAGAAGATGGACATGATCGGATACGGTATGATCAACTCCAAGTGAGGCACATAGACGACGCAGGGGGGAAAGAAGGGGTGAACGAGACGGGATACGTACCCCAGGCACAGGCGTGAGAGGAACAGATGGTCCAGTGGTTCATGACCGCAGGCTTGTCCCTCTGTCGCCCGGCGGGTGCGCCCCGCCCCTTCTCGCCAAATCAACCGCCCCCCTCCCCCCCTTCCTTCCGGACGCTCTCCTTGCTAGGTGCCGGTTACCGCCTGTGGTTACACTCAGGTCGCCCAGGAGGCCTACATAGGTAGGTTACCGGTGCCTGTAACAGCACCCCTACTAATCGGGACAGATGCCTGGCCTCCTCCCCCCTCCCTCCCCAAGTTGAAGTCAGGTGCCGATAAGGCTTCGTCCCTGGCCGTGAGCCTCAGGAGCTGCGGGAGCTTTGCGGTAAACAGACAGAAATGCGAGATGATTGATTTCTGAACAGCACGATAGAGATGGTCGATTGACCTGGGCCATCGGGATGCTCTGCCTTTGGGGTGTGAGCCTGATGCCGAAGTTCGGTACTAAATTGATCCCTTCTCGCAATCCCCCTCAGTCACTAAATAATCGTTTCCCGCCCTCGCCTCGAAACCAAGCCCGGACGAATGAATCTCCGCGACTTCATGCCATCGTCCAGCTTCAACGTTGGAGCATCAGCGGCAACACCTCGTATATCTCACCACTTCTTTCTCCCACACGCCACCGAGGCACCAGGCTAGGGCTGGCTTCTCAGTCTGCTCATGGGATCAGAGCAGACACAGGACGTGGACACTGCACATGATTGTCTGTCTGCTGGTCAATGACATCTTACCCACCATCTCGAGTTCGCTCCCACTGACTCAACCCTCCATCCACAAGCACTCGGTACCTCAATACGATCATCCCGAGCCCTAAAACCGCCAGGACCTCCCCACCCACTCCCAGCCCACTCCTTCTCTTCCCACACACACCCTGCGGCGCCCGGCCAGCGACTCAGAACCATCTTCAAGCATGACCCTGGTGGACGCCCACGCCATTGTCCGCCTACTGCACGCTCACTGCAAGTCAAGGAAGAACATACCCACGCCATCGCACCCCCCCAAACCGCAGAACCCCGCTGGGTGGAGCCTAGACCGTCCCAAAGCCTTCTCTGACCTTTGAGCCTGCAAGTGGTACCGTAGTGGGCTTTTGACTGCTACCATCGCCGACCTCGAATTTTGCCCTTTCAGCGCATTTGTCCAGCGTTGTACGGCCTTGTCCTTTTTTCCAATTCGTCCCTTCACGAGGCTGCGCTGCATCTGTGTCGCCGAACGTCAAGCTTTGCCAACTTGATCTATTCGGTACTGCCATCACTGTCCCGGCCACGCTCGAGTGGGCTGCTCCTGTGTTGCCGACTTCAGAGATGAACCTCCTTTGACCCGTCGTGTCTCCCATCAGCTACCTCCCGCAGCCCACCTGCGGGCTTTACCCTCATACCGTCAGCCTCGAGGATGACTCAACAAGATCGCGAGCAGAATGTCGTATGGGCTCAAGATATGCAAGATGACGGCATGGTGGCCGGGGTCGGCGACGAGGACTTTACAAAATTCCTCGACCTCGACAATGACTTCCAACACTATGCGGCCATGAATAATGGCCACTCCGGCCTCGACACCCCCATGGGTCGCCTGGGGTTTGGGAATAACGCCGCTGATCTAGGGTTCTCTGGAGCTGAACAGATGAACGTCCATGTGACGCCGACCAGCGACCCAGTCGATTTCGCCAACCAGCTCGCGTCGAACCAGCCATACGCCCAATACCCGCAGTATCAGCAAATTCAGATGGCGCAGCAGTACCATGTGCCCCCTACTCCTGTGAGCGCCGAGATGCACCCGGGGAAATATGCGCAACAGATGGGAAACAACGGACAGATCCTCTTCGACCATCAACAGGTAGCGTGGCGGCGGCACACAGAGTTAAGGCTCTCATTTTGCTGACGGCTTTTCCAGGTGTCGTTTACTCCGCTGGTCTCTCCCGCGCAAACACCAATGGACGGCGGGTTTGCCATGTCTGATTACGGGCTTGCAGACGAGTTTTTCAGTCCTTTGACGTCTCCTGCGATTGAAGCACAGGCGGCCTTTACCTCGACTGGGACCACCGCTTCGCCTGTTGACCTCAACGATTTGAGTGCGGCGGGAAAACCTCTCACAGCAGGGACGAAGCGCCCTCGACGCAAAGGTAGCAATGCAGCTCGGGCACCCGCTCGCAGCGTAAAGCAGTCACCTGCGATGAAGCCTCAGCCGCGTCGCCGACATCCCTCCCTGACGTCTTTGCCTATGGACAAAATCCGAAGCATGCTTCCTCAGGGGACGCTTGGTTCTACACTCCATCCCTCAGCGCCCAATAGCGCTGCGCTGCTGGGAAGCGATGACTCGGTCTCGCCAGAACCCTTGTCCGAAGCCGCGATGAGACCTCCTCCTGTGCCTCATCCAGGCAAGTCGCCGCAGTCGACGATCACCGCTCAGAATGCGCAGTCCACCAATCCGGTGACTCCTGCCACGTTGATGAGGATGCCCAGTAACCAATCGGTGGCCATGAGGCAGATGGAGCACCACGGCCCTGTCCAGGGCGCAGATGAGCCTATGGAGGATATTATGTTACCCGCCGCAGCGGCTTCTGCCACCATGTCCCAAGGGTTGCAAAGTATTGACCTTGGCAAGAGTTCTGTTTCCGGCGAGAACACGCCGACCCTTTCTGCCAAATCTACCAAGATTAGCGCCGCCAGTACACCCCGAAGTGCGCTGACAAGGACGACGTCGCAAGAAACTTTTGCCAAACCTGGCAAGATTGACAGCCGTGGAGGAGGTCGTGCCAGCAAGAAGCGCCAGAGCACGTCCTCTGCAACAATTTCTCCAGCGTTGCGACCCAAAATTTCCCCGAGTATTAGCCCATTGGCTCCTGCGACTGGTAAGTGTCAACTCGGACGCGGACAGGTGCAGGGTAGGCTGACCTTTCCAGGCCCGGGCATGTCACATCTTTCAGCAGAGACGAGCGCGTTATATCTTGCGTCCAAATCAAACTATCAGAATATACTAGAGGGGACGCATCTCCCAGGAGTTTCGTATCCTGAGACTTTGGCTGAAAACCTGACGTCGAAGCGAACATCACACAAAATCGCTGAGCAGGGCCGACGGAATAGAATCAATCTGGCATTGAAAGAGATCGAGGCCCTCCTTCCTGCCTCTATCCTCGTGGCCAACAATAAGAAAGACAGACCATCCAAAGACGAGAACGAGGACGGCGAGGCATTGGCTGCGGCGACGACTGGAAAGCCCCCGCCGCCTGGACAGGGTGCGAGCAAGGCTAGCACGGTTGAAATGGCCATCGTCTACATAAAGAGTCTACAAAGCGAATTGAAAGACACCAAAGAAAGACTCGAAGCTGCGGAGAAGAAAGCTGCTGAAGCTAGCAACAGGGAGAGCAGTTCAGAGTGCCAGGGCACCTCGGAAGCGGAGGGCGTATAGAGGACGACCCCAGAGTTTTTGGATACGGCTTAATGGCGTGATGGGTTTATGAGTTTCAGACCGCCATGAAGAATAAAGTCCGCCCGGTGGGCAGCAGGAGTTGAAGATTTATCAGGGGACGAGACATGGAAGTATAGGGATTGCTAATCTTGTGACATATTCAGACTCGATAGATAGCTGTGATTCTACCAAACCATCTTACATATCACAATGGCGGATGGATGGGCGGTTGGTTGTTCTGGTTGCATTGTGTGATGCATGCATACATAGCTACAGACAGCATCGCGCAATGCTGATGAAAAAGGAAATGTTAATATCAACCATGAATCTTCCAGTATCACCGTTCCATGGTCGACCCAGCTGTTTGAGCGCCGAACCCTGTAGAATCTACGAGCGTAGACGGGTGGCCCCTCAAGGCTGCAAGATTCGAGAAGCCTCGTCCTCCCCCAGCCTATACTGGCCAGGCAACGCTTTAGGAGTGGGCCTAGTCAATGGGTTTTGTCTGACAGAAATAACCAGCAGGGGTGGGCTTTGAGCCGCTGCAGGAGATAGCAGCTATATGCGAAGCAAGCAGGAGGAAACCAGGCCCAGCTGTCACTGATCCCGATTCTTGAGAGACAGAATGAAGGTTAAACTTTATGTTACTACATAGGTAGAGTAAACAATCCCTTTCAAGGACCTCAATGTAAGCTGTTTGCATAACGTGTTTGCAGCCCTTTCTGCCAGACTGTGTCTTTTCGTCTGGCGCGTGCTTATTCAGGGTTGTGGGCCCATATCTTGGCAAAGGGAGCTGTGGGGACTGCGACTGCAGAGGAAAAAAGAACCATATGGAAGCTCCCCAGGGTTCACTGCGGCTAAGTTTATAAGGCATAAACACTTTCCAGCCTTCCCTCTCTTTCACTCAGACCATCACACAGAAATTTTCTTCCACTCTTACTCCCGCACCAAAAGGACAGTCAGTATCTCTGTCTCTTTAACACGATCATAATACTTCTGTAAGTGAAACCCCAATACTACCTGCCCGCATTGACCCAGTCTTGCCTGCCTCCATTGTCTGTGGCTTCTCCAACTTGCGCCGTCGCTGGCAGTAACAGAGACCGTGGTTGCACGCATCGACTTGGTCAGCTCAGCGTTATCTTCGTTCCATATGTACTGACTCTTGTCTTTCTCCCACAGATCACCTCTCTCACGCACAATACCACAGCCATGGCGTCTGAAAGCTTCGAGTTTCAGGCTGAAATCTCCCAACTCCTCTCCCTCATCATCAACACCGTTTACTCCAACAAAGAGATCTTCCTACGAGAACTGATCTCCAATGCCTCGGATGCTCTTGACAAAATCCGATATGAGGCCCTCTCGGATCCAAGCAAATTGGACTCTGGCAAGGACCTCAGAATCGACATCATCCCAGACAAGGAGTCCAAGACCCTCACCATCCGTGATACGGGTATCGGTATGACCAAAGCTGTAAGTTCAATCAATCCGTGATGATATAGTTCCGAGCCGTCATGGCTAACTTTTGGGTAATAGGATCTCGTCAACAACCTTGGTACCATTGCCCGGTCCGGTACTAAGCAGTTCATGGAAGCCCTGACTGCTGGTGCTGATATCTCCATGATCGGTCAATTTGGTGTCGGTTTCTACTCGGCCTACTTGGTCGCAGACAAAGTCACGGTTGTCTCAAAACACAATGACGACGAGCAATACATCTGGGAGTCCAGCGCAGGTGGTACCTTCACCATCACACACGATGAGAAGGGCGAGCCTCTTGGCCGTGGCACCAAGATCATCCTCCACCTCAAGGACGAGCAGACCGACTACCTGAACGAGTCGAAGATCAAGGAAGTCGTCAAGAAGCACTCTGAATTCATCTCCTACCCCATCTACCTCCACGTCCTGAAGGAGACCGAGAAAGAGGTCCCCGACGAGGAGGCTGAGGAGGCTGAGGAGGATGATGAGAAGAAAGCCAAGATTGAAGAAGTCGACGATGACGAGGAGAAGGAAAAGAAACCCAAGACTAAGAAGGTCAAGGAGTCCAAGATCGAAGAGGAAGAGCTCAACAAGACCAAGCCAATCTGGACTCGCAACCCCTCCGACATTACCCAAGAAGAGTATGCTTCCTTCTACAAGTCTCTCTCCAACGACTGGGAAGACCACCTCGCGGTGAAGCACTTCTCCGTCGAGGGTCAGCTGGAGTTCCGCGCCATCCTCTTCGTCCCCAAGCGTGCTCCGTTTGATCTTTTCGAGACGAAGAAAACGAAGAACAACATCAAGCTGTACGTCCGACGTGTCTTCATCACCGACGATGCCACCGACTTGATTCCCGAGTGGCTTGGCTTTATCAAGGGTGTCGTCGACTCTGAAGACCTACCCCTCAACTTGTCGCGTGAGACTCTTCAACAGAACAAGATCATGAAGGTCATCAAGAAGAACATTGTCAAGAAGTGCCTCGAGCTCTTCAACGAGATCGCTGAAGACCGTGAGCAGTTCGACAAGTTCTACTCTGCCTTCAGCAAGAATATCAAGCTTGGCATTCACGAAGACTCGCAGAACCGCCAGTCCCTTGCTAAACTTCTCCGCTTCCAGTCGACCAAGTCTGGCGAAGAGGCCACCTCGCTCAGCGACTATGTCACCCGCATGCAAGAACACCAGAAGCAGATCTACTACATCACCGGCGAATCCATCAAGGCCGTGCAGAAGTCGCCCTTCCTTGACTCTCTCAAGGAGAAGAACTTCGAGGTCTTGTTCTTGGTTGACCCCATTGACGAGTATGCCATGACTCAACTGAAAGAGTTTGACGGCAAGAAGCTCGTTGATATCACCAAGGACTTCGAGATGGAGGAGACCGAAGAGGAGAAGAAGGAGCGTGAAAAGGAAGAGAAGGAGTTTGAGAGTCTTGCCAAGAGCTTGAAGAACATCCTTGGTGACAAGGTGGAGAAGGTCGTCGTCTCTCACAAGCTTGTCGGCTCTCCTTGCGCCATCAGAACAGGCCAATTCGGTTGGTCTGCCAACATGGAGCGTATCATGAAGGCCCAGGCTCTCCGTGATACCTCCATGTCCTCGTACATGTCGTCGAAGAAGACCTTCGAGATCTCACCGAAGTCGCCCATCATCCGTGAGCTCAAGAAGAAGGTCGAGACCGACGGTGAGAACGACCGTACCGTGAAGTCCATCACTCAGCTTCTCTTCGAGACCTCTCTGCTCGTCTCGGGCTTCACC
Organism: Fonsecaea erecta; assembly: GCF_001651985.1. Lineage (NCBI taxonomy): Eukaryota > Fungi > Ascomycota > Eurotiomycetes > Chaetothyriales > Herpotrichiellaceae > Fonsecaea > Fonsecaea erecta. Next base: position 3,584,915 of record NW_017387245.1, on the reverse strand, counting down.
ATCGAGGAGCCGGCCAGCTTTGCCGAGCGCATCCACAAGCTCGTGTCCCTCGGTCTGAATGTGGACGAGGAGGCAGAGACTGCTGAGGAGAAGGCCGCCGAAGAGGCCCCTGCTGCCGAGGGTGCCGGCGAGAGCGCCATGGAAGAGGTCGACTAGACGGCTTCTACCACAGCATAGGTGCTTCATCGACGAGATCTCAAACTTTTTGAGCGATTGTCTTTGTGTCATCCCTCTTGGCGTTCCGGTGTCAGTCAGACGTGGTTGTCCTTGCCATGTTTTTCTTTCAGCGATATCCCGGCAATGAGTGAAATGGTTTGGGAAAGACTGGTGGTAGGAAAGGATTGCAACGACCACCAAAAAGCGGATGGGGCGGTAATGGAAGAAGAACGGGTCAAGCAGTGGGCATATCTTCGTGGTTGTGGTCACAGCTTCCTGTATTCCATAGTTCCAATTGAGCATGATTAGATGAGAACATCTGCATGAAACACTTTTCATTCCTGTTCAGTTTGTTGTAGAAAGTGGCCTTTGATTTTACTGCATATTGTAGCCACATATATTTATGTTGGAGCGGAGTGCCTGCGCCAAGCGGCGTGTTCTGGACCCCTGCTTGCTTTCTCCAAGATGAAATCCGCAAGTCGCAATAGAACATGCTGTCCACTCTCACCCATTTTGATAGCTGGGCAATTTACGAGTGCAATGTCGCTGGCTGCTAATATGGCAAGCATTCCAAAATAACCATAGTCCCTTCGTTTTGTCTTAGCGACTGAATTTCTCAGTTCCCCTCCCCGGAGGCGCTGTGCGCTCCCTTGCAGCCTCCTCTCTCTCCTTCCTCTCATTCCACGCTTCCGGCAAAGAATCTTGTCTTCCTGACCAGCTCCTCTGGAGAGACCTATAGACGGCATCATAACTCGCCATGGCACTCAAATCGCGGTTTCACCGGCTGGATGCCTTCACAAAGACCGTGGAAGATGCACGGGTGCGGACGACCTCCGGCGGCATCGTCACGATTGCCTCGATCCTTATTATCCTTTACTTGGTATGGGGAGAATGGTGCGACTACCGAAGGATCGTGGTTATGCCCGAGTTGATTGTGGATAAGGGACGAGGTAAGAAGAACCTGATTCCAGGGCCGGGAGCCGCAGCTGCTTGCAAGAGGAAGACAGACAAGTGGAAGTGCTCATACTGATGTGGTGTTTTGGTTGATGTAGGCGAGAAGATGGAAATTCACCTCAACATCTCTTTTCCCCGTATCCCGTGCGAACTGCTCACTCTCGACGTCATGGACGTCTCGGGCGAGCAGCAGACGGGCGTCGTGCACGGGGTCAACAAAGTGCGGCTTTCCTCCGTCGCCGAGGGTTCCAAGATCATCGACACGACCGCCCTGATCCTCCACAGTCAGCAAGACAACGCCGCGCACCTGGATCCTGAATACTGCGGCTCCTGCTACTCCGCCCCTGCTCCAGCCAATGCATCTAAACCTGGCTGCTGTAATACGTGTGACGAAGTGCGCGAGGCCTATGCGACGAACAGTTGGGCCTTCGGAAGAGGCGAAGGCGTGGAACAATGCGAGCGGGAAGGCTACGGCGAAAGACTTGACGCACAGCGCCAGGAGGGATGTCGCATTGAGGGCGTCATTCGCGTGAACAAAGTCGTGGGGAATTTCCACATTGCGCCCGGGCGCAGCTTCTCGAACGGAAACATGCACGTGCACGACTTGAACAATTACTTCGACACGCCCGTCGAGGGCGGACATACATTTACACATGAGATCCACTCGCTGCGGTTTGGCCCGCAGTTGAGCGAGAACGACATGGGAGTGACGGCGAAATGGAGTGATCATCACCATTCGAATCCGTTGGACGGCGTGAAGCAGGAGACGGAGGAACCCGGGTTCAACTTCATGTATTTCATCAAGGTGGTGAGCACGAGTTATCTCCCGCTTGGCTGGGACGAGGATCGGAGTGCGAAACAGCACTCGTCTCTTGCGGATTTGATCCCGCTGGGCATGCAGGGCAAGGGTGCCGGGAGCCAGGGGTCGATCGAGACGCATCAGTACTCTGTTACCTCGCACAAGAGATCTCTGAGTGGTGGCAATGATGCAGCCGAGGGACACAAGGAAAGACTGCACGCGCATGGAGGGATTCCGGGCGTCTTCTTCAGCTACGACATTTCTCCGATGAAGGTGATAAACCGGGAGGCGAGGCCGAAGACCTTTGCCAACTTTTTAACCGGTGTTTGCGCGGTGGTGGGAGGGACGCTGACCGTGGCGGCAGCGATTGATAGGGGTTTGTACGAGGGCAGTACGAGGTTAAAGAAAGTTCATCAGGGTTGAAATAGAGAGGAGAGCAATGAATCTTGGGAGGGAAATATGATGTGTCCATTTTGCATCCAGCATGGGCGTTGTATGGCAAAATATCTGGGCCGGACGTGATAGAACGTATTCTATATCCCAAGGGAAAACGGCAATGTCTGCTTTTCCTGGGGATCTTCAAATCGAAACGACGGTCGAGAAGTTCGTAGTCTCGGTGTCAACGTTGGCTCCGGCCCCTTCATGCAGTCCAGCTCCTCGCTTTTGCTCTCGCCCCGTACCTCGTATTATTGCAATCGAATCCCACACAGGCCTAGAATGTCGGTGCACACATTGTCAGCGAAATATATTCCCCACACAAGATGAGATTTCTTATGCGACCGAAAGCGGACGGGCAAAAGAGAAAGAAAGACAGAGAGAAAGAATCTTCTTTCTCTCTGCTTTTTCCCTTTTTCCCCTTTTTGGGGGAAGGCGGGTTTCCCATGTATCAGAAGAACCAGTTTCTAAGCACCGACGCCTGGGGCAAGACAGACCCCCCACGACCACACGACCACACGACCACAAAAGAAAGAAGCAAGTAAGTAAAGCACCACATTTGACGATGTGGCTTCTTTGCCTGTCTTTCCATCCGTGTTTGGATATGTTTGTGTGTGCATGATTGGGGCCGGGGGGGAGTTTTTTAAAAAAAACAACTTGCGGCATCCTTTTCCGGCTCTTCCTAATGCCGTGAGGTTTCTTGTATTCATCATATTGGGAGGAATATTGTTGCTAAATTTGGGAAAGGAGAAAACCAAAAGGAGAGAGAGAGAGACGTACGTATAGGACTGACTTGTCATACGGTGCTTGTGTCTGCGTGCCGTTTACTGCTTGCTCTTCGGAGGTTGGTACTTCAGATGGGCAAATTCATCCATTCATTCATTCATGCGGCTGGTGAGATGTGTGGGTTAAACATTACAGTACAGCACAGCACAGCGCGGCACAGCACGGTTAGCCGCGATAGCCCCAAGCACGGAGGGAGGGGCATGACATCGCATCGAGTTCTTCCAGAGGCACGGAAAGATGGTTGGTTGTCGTGGCTAGTCAAGTCAGTCACAAGTCACAAAATGGGAATTTATGGAAAGTTTTTTTTGGTGGTTTGGTGAAAATACATCTTGCCTGTTTAGGAAAGGCCACTTTTCGGGACTTTTCCTCTAAGCCTGTTTCGGCCGCTGTCAACATAACAGTGGTTCTATGCAATATTATGCATACGCAGTATAAAAACACACACACTGTGGGCACTCGTGTTTCTTGATACGAGGTACGAGGTGTCCCCGTATGCTCCAAGACTGCTAACGTTGTTGCTCTCAACCGCGTTAGGAAGGGTGTATCTCCTAGTTCCGTGCAGCTAGGAAACTCTAGCTTTTGGTGTGCATTTGTGTGCCAGGCATTTTCTCAAAATTTCCATTCAATGCTGTAGTTGCCGTGTCCATCAGTCGTCTCCTTTAGAAGGCTTTTTCCCTGTCTTCCTCGAGACCAAATGCTAGAGTTCTCCCCCCGTTTTCGGGGCAGGGCGCCCTCTCTAAACTAAGCTCCCACAACAGGGGGCGTCCCGCCTTCCACTCAAGTCCGTCAGCAGAGCTTACACATCTCTAGAGTCGTCATAAAGGCCCGAACGACACACAATTCGACCAGCGGCTTCGAGCCAATTGTATTTCGCCAAGGAAGGTCCATGGAGAATTCGGGTCACGAGAATGGTGGGATGGAAAGAGGCCGATCAGGCAATAACGAGTATCTCGTATGTCAGAAATGACAATACTCTTGCCCTTGCAGTGGGAAGAAGACCAATGGTGCGCAAGAAGTAGCCGCGTTTGGATTGATATGCTATCGACACACCCCCGCTCACCATTTTCAATTTGCGGGACAAGTCCCCGCGAGAACTGGCCGATGTCAGATGTAAGCAGTGCATTCCAGGTAATATGAAGGTGACTAAAACCAGGGGCCATACGCAGTACGAAGCTTACACGAGAGATAGACAGATACCCGCGTGCGTTTATTCTTCATCCTGACCTCGGTCACCGCTAGCAAAGCACAGCACTGTGATTGCACCGATGTTGTGCATATCCACATTCGACAGGCGACCCCGCTCCAAGGTCAACCCCAGGCTTTACCAACGGCTCTCGAGTTGCCTAGGCCCAGCAAAACTACCGGCCGGTAACGGGGAGAGAGGGTCCCTCATGAAGCCAAGGGAGCGAGGTACAAAAGTGCAGCCCTAGGACATGGGTGTTAAAGAGTTGAATACCTTGCGAGCATGAGGCGGCCTGTGCTGACAGCGTACAGACTTGTTCAGGTAAAGTATAAAGTCGCTTCACCGAGCGTGGATGTGCCGAGTTGACCAGAATTACAACCCACACTGAAAACAACTTCGTCCTATAACAGGACCCTGTCACCATGAGCGGGCATTTGGATGCATCTGGCCTGAAAGACAGGTCGATCATTGTCACAGGTGTGTCCACGCCGATGCATTTTGATATGTCAAACCCCTGACAGAAACCATAAGGAGGTGCTTCGGGCATAGGGCTCGCAGCCGTCACACGGTTCGCCGAAGGGGGGGCCTATGTCACGATCGCCGACGTTCAAGATGCTGTCGGGAACAAGGTGGCTGCCGACCTCAATGCCAAAGGCTGTCATGTCTCCTTCGTCCACTGTGACACGAGCGATTGGGAGTCGAGTGTCGCTGCGTTCAAACACGCCGCTTCCTTCGGTCCAAGTAAATCTCTGGACGTCGCAATTCTGAATGCCGGCATAGAGGGCGACAGGGGCAGCCTGACAGATCAGGTCCTGGCAGCTCCTGAGCCTTCGTTGGACCCGGATGTCATCCCAACACGACCAACACGCAAAGGAGCGGCTGTGAACTTTTTGGGGATTTACGACAATTGCTGGTTGGCATTGCACTATATGCGTCTGCCGTCAAAAGTCGATTCAGCGAATGCACAGCACAAAACAATAGTCCTTACTGCCTCTTTGGCAGCTTATGGTGATATGCCGGCCTCTTCGGATTATAATGCTTCAAAGTGTGAGTACACGTCTCTTTTGCAGCACAAACGGGTGAGATTGATTGATTTGCCGAATGCGGTGGTGGTCATCACTATTTTGCTTGTCTGCGGGACGACAAGATTCTTCTTCTTAGCAAACCCGCATGTTGTGCTACAGCGACTTCAACCAGTTCCTCATGGAGTCATGAGAACATTCAGACTAACTCGGAGTGTTAGTTGCCGTCCGAGGCCTCTTCCGAGGTCTTCGGCACACGACTGCTGCGCTCAATGTCCACTTGAACCTGCTCGCACCTTACTGGATCAATACACCCCTCGTTCAGTCGGTTTTACCAACATTGGAAAAGCAGGGAGTGAAGCCAGGCCAGGGATTTTCGTGGGCCAGCGTCGAGTATGTGGTCGATGCGATGGTTAGGTCTGCCACCGACCCAAATGTGGGCGGCAAAGCCTGGGGAATCTGGCCAGAGGGCTACTCTGACATGGGAGAAGACGAGGCCGGAGGCTGGGCTGGCGATCATATGCGGAAGCACTGGGAAATTCAAAGGCAAAAGGGCGACATTATGCTGTGAGAGCTAAGGACGCCTCATTCGGCCTCGACTTTGCCTCGAATCGATCTCGGGGAATATGAAACAGAGTAGAGCGTATTTTGTGTGAGCTGAGGGAAGTCTACTGGCCTCTTGAGTGCTCTCCGTCCCTGTTCGTTCGATTCCCGCCAAGAATGGCCATTCGCAGTTTTGGAATCTCATTAGCCGTAGTGGAGAGGCGTATGCGAGGGTTTGAGCGAGCACATGATTGTGACACTCTGCTGTATCGTGATACGGGAATTTTGCGAATTCATGGGTGAAAATTATCTGAGGTAGAGACCTTGAGTGAGAATGCACTTTGAAGGATCGGTTCTTGTCTGCGGGCAAAATCCGGTTAAATCAACCAACGCGTCTATCGTGGCATTTCCACATGCGACCTCTGATGTCGACACATTTTCTATATCCACCCTTCCAGCGCCTTGTGCTTTGGCTATAGCCTTGTTCCATTTGTGTTCTTGCATTTTGAAGGCAGGTGCAAGATTGCCGGCCAGTCGAACAACCCACGAAGGACCGGCTTCCCCATTATCGCAGCCCACATGCCGGTCAATGGCGCTCAGCATGAGGAGGATTTGCTAGATTCCGGTAACCTCAGTCCGGTGACGGCTACGCTCTTGTGTTGACTGCGGACAGACGATTATGATCCTATAGAACACCTCGACCAGATATTCTCACACCCTTCGACCCTCTCCTCTGTTGGCCAGACTTTCGAAATCCTCCAGGCATACCAGGATGACCTCGACGACGAGATCGAGGCTCTCGAAGATGAACAGATCCAGTCTAACGCAGAATGCCTGCAGCGCATGGAAGTCTCAAAGGCCGAGCTGGCGGAGCTATTCCAGCGCATTGAGAGCGTCCGAGAGCGGGCACTGCGAACGGAACGAAATATCACCGAGATGACAGCGGATATCAAGCAGCTGGACAATACAAAGAAGAATCTCACGCTGTCGATGACGGCACTGAAGAGACTGCAGATGTTGACGACCGCCTACGAGCAGCTGCGAGCCATGAGTAAGACGAGGCAATACAGAGAATGTGCGCAACTGCTGCAGGCGGTGATCCAGCTCATGGCGCACTTCAAATCCTACCGGTCGATCGATCAGATTGCGACGTTGAGCAGGAATGTGGCGGATATACAGCGGGAGTTGCTAGAACAGGTGTGCGAGGACTTTGAGATCACCTTCAGCAAGGAAGAGGTGGCTCAGAAACGAGGCCTGCTCCATGAGGCGTGTCTGGTCGTCGACGCACTCGGCGACTCTGCCCGGTCCAGGCTGACCACCTGGTATTGCAACACGCAACTTCGGCAGTATCGGCATATCTTCAAGGGGGACCAGGAGGCAGGATCGCTCGACAATATTGATCGGAGGTACGCATGGTTCAAAAAGACATTGAAGATATACGACGAGGACCATGCCGCCATCTTCCCTCCACACTGGCGGGTTAACGAGATCCTCGCCAACGTCTTTGCTGAAGGAACGCGGGAAGACTATAAGGGCATCCTCTCAAGAACCACCCGCAACGGGCAGACCATTGATGTCCAGCTGCTACTGTCATGTTTGCAGCAAACCCTGGATTTTGAGCACAGCCTGGAACGGAGATTCAATCAGACCTCCAGAACGTCAATCGATACGATGGCGTCAGCCAGTGACACTCCAGTCTTTGGCCAGCCCATCTCCGAGGCTTTCGAGCCGTATCTGAGTCTGTGGGTGGAAGCACAGGATAAGGAGCTGGCTGGTCTGATACCGCAATACAGACAGCGACCGACCAAACTTGCGGACGAGGAGTTCTCCTCACAACACGTCATTGCTTCTTCGACTGAGTTGTTCAACTTCTATCGACACTCCCTCGCGCAATGCGCGAAGCTTTCCACGGGGCAGCCCTTGCTCGACCTGTCGCGGGTATTTGGCCGCTATCTTGATCAATATGCTCAGCAAGTACTGCTGTTCTATATTTCGGAGAAGCCGACCGGTGGCACCCCCTCTCGAATACCAACAATCGAAGACGTGATCTTAGTCCTTAACACGGCGGACTACTGTTTCCACACTTCGAATTCTCTTGAAGAAAAGATCAAAAGTCGCATAGATGAAGGGCTGAAGGACAAAGTCGATTTGCAAAGCCAAGCGGATGCTTTTATGGGAATAGCGAGCGCGGCAGTCCGAGGCTTGGTCCGCCGTGTGGAAGTTGACCTGGAACCCAGCTGGCGTGAGATGCGAAATACGTCCTGGTCCAAAATTGAAATTGGTGAACATCAAAGCGCCTACATCAAAGGCTTGGAGAACCGAGTCAGAGACCGTTCCAGTGAGATCCTGGGCATGCTACATAAGCAGCAGTATGCGCGAGCATTCGCCGACAATCTTGTTGAGCTGTTCGCGTCCACTTACCTTGCCAACATTGCTCAATGTAAGCCCATCTCGGAAGGCGGAGCTGAGCAGATGTTGCTCGACACTCACGAGATCAAGAACATCCTGAACCAGATACTTCCTGGGACTCCCCCGCCACTTTACCTCAAACGGGTTGCTGCTGCCTTTGGCAAGATTGAGCCGCTGTTGAAGACTCTGCAAGTTCGACCATCACCGCCGGAAGCCCTTGTCCAGGCATACCTGATCCACATCGCCGACCTGTCAGAGGTCAACTTTCGCAAAATTCTCGAACTGAAAGGAATCCGCGCAAAGGCAGAACAAAACCACTTGGTTGAATTATTTCAGATGCACAAGTTCAGCCCACGATACAAGGATACACTGGTGGAGAAGTCGCCCTTGCTCACTCCACTTAATCTTTCAGCATCAGGATCATCCACTGGAGCTGTGGTCACACCAGCAGGTGCGCTCCACAATCTTTCTGCCTTGGGCAACTCTGCGGCGGCGTCCCTGAGCACGGCAAACATTCCATCGAACATGAAATTTGACGCTTCTGGACTGGGGAACGCGATCATCGACCGGTTCAGTAGCCCCGGTCTGGGAACACCTCGAGAGGGAGCAACAAGTCCCCCACCCGGTGGACCCGCCACAGGCCTGCAAACTGCTGGTGATGGCGGGTTCCCCGGCGCAGAGGCTGGGGCGAAGCTGAACGAGAATTTGAAAAACCTAGGAAAATTCTTCAAGAGGGACCTGGGCGGGTTTGGGGGTATAGGTCGATTTGGAAGTAGTAAAACCACGAGCCCTGCTCCTCCCGAAGACCGCGCCAACAGCCGATAGGATAGGTATAAAACGAACCAGCACAACGGACTGAAAAGTTAGCTCACGGCTTTCGACGCTTTCATAAATACATGTCCATTGTGAGATCAAGGGGGTCGATCCATTGTTTTGCGCCTCGAGGTCTTTATGGAACAGGGGCCACCAGGAGCATAATGGCCGATGACCATAATAACCGACCAATGGCAACAGCAGCCGAACAAGAAGGCCTGTGCCAACTTGCCAAGCCCTGGTAATTGACCATGCCTAACACAGGCTAGCGGTATTTCACGTGAGGCTGCCTGACGAACAAGTGGGCCTCCGCCTTTTTGCTCGAGTCTGCCACTTTGCCTACAAAAAGTTCCCTTGTTCCTTCGCAGGAGGCAGCTTCAGTGTTTTTGTCTACTCTATTGATCTCTCAATATCTTCTTTGTTAACATATCGTCTTCCGTCACTCACTTGCTCTCGCTGGCACCGTTTTAATCTTCTCGACATTCACCATCTGGCTGTGTTACTTGGACATACTTAACATACCTTTTGGTTAAATAAGCCGCCACATACAAATCTTCAAGCCACATCCCGCCAAATACCCGCCTCGTTCAATCCCCCCAGATTTCGATCAGGTACATGAGCAGACATTGCCTTCAACTCGGTGATTGAGAGAATCTAGGTGCTGGACGGGTTTCGGAGAGTTGCTGAAAAGGTCTCCACCAGAGCACAATCAGCACAGTCGTTTGACTCACGCTCGCATTTCAACAAATCAAAATTCGAGATCCGTCTTCAAGACACGGACCATCTACTTACGCCATTTGAAACACAACCTGCGGCATCAATCACTTGACCGGCCGTTGTTCCCGCAGCCATCGCGGGTCAGAGCGTTCACAATGGCATTCGGTAGATTCGGGGAATCGTCACAAGGCAATCAATCTGCAGCCACGCGCGATCTTGCGATCAAGGGATGGACAACTTCGAAACTGGCATCCACACCAGACCAAGGAGTTGCCTCGCTACTGGTATTCCTCCGCAAGAAGTCCGGGGATCGACAAATCTTGTCAAGCAAGGTCGTCGGCAGAGCGAACAATGTCCTCATTATCACTGTCTATGAAAACGACAAGGATCGATTCTACCATCTGAACAATTTCCAGTGGGCTGGCAGTACTCTTACGGTCGAAGACTCCAGATCTCCCGCCAACAATACCAATCGATTTCAGCAAAATCAGGCTCATGATCGGTCTCAAAATCATCTACCCTCATCTCAGCAATCTCAACCAGCAAGATCTGCGTTTGGCCAGAATGGCACTACACCACATGGTCGTCACCACCAACCACCCAGCGGACCTCGAGGAGGCGGAAACGCTCACTTCAACCAACCTCGAAACGGCCCCCGCTTCGGTGCCCAAGATACCAACAAAAATGACCCTCTCACGAACGAAGTGGAAAATACCATGATCTCTGTCCTACGCAAACGCTACGATCCTTCCATGAAACTCCTAAGTCTCAATGCTCTCGGTGCCGACGACGAACTCCTACAAATTCCTGGCATAGTCGGTTCAGACCCTGCCAAAGTCTTCGAGGCTATCTTTACCCTTTGTAAAACCAAAATCTTCGAAACCCCCAGCAAACGTGACGAGTCCGTCCACAGCATTACCCTGAGCAACAACGGTTTTGAATCCGTCGAACAAATCATGTCCCTGTCAAGGACCTTTCCGCGCCTTCGAAATCTCGATCTTGGTCACAACAAACTTGCGAGCATGGACTCGTTGAAGTTTTGGAAGAACCAGTTTCGGGATCTGGAGCATTTGATCTTGCAGGGGAACCCCGTCAACGATCTCCCGGATACATTGCCGACTCTGCGCCAGTGGTATCCAAAGCTCACATTGTTCAACAATCTCCCCGTCGGCGACAATCAACCCACGGCGCCCATTGTACAACTGGCACCCTTCCAAGCCAACCCCCAGCCTGTACCGGCACCAGCGGTACCGGCGGTGACCGGCCGCCTGCCCCATCCGGAAATTCCGTCAGACTCGCTGTTCGGCCTTCCGCAGGCAGACAAGCCTGCGGAAGTGCTTGAACGCGAGAAGATGGGCCTGCAGTTTAGTTTCGACACGAAACTGCGGCTGGCTGCCGTGGAAGAGTGCCTGGTAGCCAACAACTGGGACTACGACTCAGCCATGAAGAACTTCATGGAGCTGAAGGCCCAAGGCGCCATCCCGGCGGAGAAGTTTATACCCGGTGTTTAGGAGACCTTTGTGGACAATGGAGGGGACGTGGTCATGTTGGACCTGGGGTGAATTAACAACAATGTTATTATTATTATTATTATTTCAGAATGGCACTTTCAGCATGGCGCTCGTTTGGATAGCATTTTTAGCATGGCTTTTGCTCCCAGGGAGCACGTCCCTGAGAAGGGCGAATCACATTGATATTGTATATTTGTAATCGCCGTTGTCTTGCTGTTGGCGAGCATGTGAAAAAGTAGGCCCTCCTGCTGAGAGGGGTATCAACGCCCTCACCAATGGAGCCCCATTCCAGATTGGCCGCTGTTCTATCTCGAACTCCAATCGTGTGGAAGAACGTGGTCTGGATGTGCTGGAGGAACATGGAGCCTTGTTATGAAGCGTTGGCTATGGAATCAACAGTTTCACATGTGCGAAAAAACGTCATGGCGGCCAATTCAGCGTCGCCTGGCCATCTCATAGTCGGATTTCCACATCCACCGCATCATTTTCTATCATTGGCAAATGCCCGCTCTAAAGCCAGGAACCCGAACGCGTACCTGCATCCTCCCAACCCTTTCCATGCTGCCTGGTTCCCTGCTCCCTGTCGCGTCTTCCTCTCTCTCTCTCTCCCTCCTGACTGTGTTTTGACTTTCGCCCTCGACCCTTCATGGAGCACGACGTGAAGCCGTCACTCGTCGCACCCTGTACACCGCCTTCTCTGCCTGCTCCTCCGGCTGCCCTGCGAGATGCTTTGGAGTTCGAATAAAGAGAATGCATCGGGCTCAGAAGATGAAAAAATTGTTGGGGACTCGGACGATGATGTCCCCAAGGAAATCGTTCTTGCGCAGCCGCAGCAAGGACGGACGCTTCTGCCTGCGCCAGCTGCTGCTATTGTGAGCGGCGTCACCGGCCTGACCTCCTTTTATGTTCGGGGTGCAACAAAAGTCGGAGGTTGGGGACTTTATGCCGGCAGAGAAGCTACGCTCAAGACACTAGCCGTCAGTCGCAGTGCACTTGAGTCTATCCTCGTCGCTGCAGGACGAGATGTGTCTACGCGAAGCACCGGCGAATTGGGACGGGCAGAAGCAGAGAATCTGTTGGAGAGGAGTGTGCGTCGGAAGAATTGGTATTGAAGAGCATGGGACTAACATTCTCACAGATTTCTGCGCTGCATTCGACCATCTCCACCACCTCTTTCGTTGCCTCGACCGGCTTTCACCTCACCGAAGCCTTTATGAATTCCATCTCTGGTCTATCCATCCAAGGGCTGGCGACACTCAATGCTATTCTCGGCTCTACCGAATCCTCCCGTGCCGTCGCCGCAATCATCACGCTGATCAGGGATGAACTGAACAAGCCCGAGGTGGGTGGAAGTGGGGAGGTGGTGACATACCTGGACCTCATCGTTGCCACCATCGGATTCGTGATGCTGCAGAGGTGGGGGAGGCGTAAGACAGAACTGGACTTTCGGGATGCTGGCGGTGAAGAAACGATTTGGGACGCTGTCATTGACGACAAGGGTTTCCGAGCCGACGTCGTGGGGACAAGGAAAAAAGGCATGATCAGTATACACGCCAATGCTGGCGCGCCGCCCATGACATTCACTTCTCCAGATGGCGATGATGACTTTGAGGCATTGGAAAGGGGCACGACTTTCGAAGCCCAATCGGTTGCACTCTCAGCCGACAACCAGACCAAGCTTACTGACGAAGAAATTCGTGAGCGGATCATGAGCCAAATACCTTCTGGGGCTCGTGCCGTCATTACATCGGAGACCATCACCGCCAAAACGATTCGAGTCGAGATATACGATACTGAGACGGCTCATATTGACCCTCCGCCAGGGACCATCATGGTCGCAGAACGGCTGAACCATGAAAGCCCAACAAACGGCAACCACGTCGGACCTCATCAAACCGTCATATTCCGCACGGCTTTGAAGAGATCGAGCAGCAGAGAGAAGCCGTCCTCAGCCGAACAATTGCGATTAACAGGCCATGACGGGCTGGCCCAGGACCACCCTGACGCCGAGGACTTGCTCATGATGAGGACCGCCCCGAAACGAATCTCTATCGTGGATGAACCAATCCAGATAGACAACGGCACTTTTTCCAGTTCGGACCGCGATGAGTCGGCGATTGAGTCCTCTTCACCACCCACCTCCTCTCCCCCAAAGCTTCTGGGCCCAATTGCAAATCAGAAAAAGAGCCGCCGCCCAGTTCTTAACTCAAGCAAGTCTTCCTCCCATACGAGCGGTGCCAGTCGAATACCCCTCGTCAGAGGTAAAAAGGACAAATCACCTCCAGTGGCTAAGAGCGACAAGGGTGGGGTCATAAAGAAAGCGTTGAAAACGCTCAGTCCAAGTCAGTCGTCAGCAGCGGTCAAAGACCTCCAAAAAGCACCACCGCCGCAACGGAAACCATCGGCCTCGATGACAGTGCAGCCACCCAGGTCTCGTGCGCCTTCGACAAACCGTGAGGACGTCACGCCGAAGAGAACTTATGCTTCGCTGAGCCATGGTCATACCCCCTTGACGAGTCCGAGTCTACACCGGGCCACCGAGTCATCAACGAGCTATTTTGCATTGCACGACAGGAGAAGAGACTCTATTGTCTCGCAGACCACGGAAACATATTCTGTCCACTCGCACGACAGTCGACCGGGCTCCCCCACGTTTACACGGACTCGCACTCGAGTGGTGAACGGGCTGACCCAGACGAGATCGGAACTCGGATTGGCACTAGATGAGACCGAAGCCAGAGTCGACCCAGCTGCGGGCACCATCCATCATAGACGGTCCAGGTCTTTTGTTCCGAGTCTATATTCGATGGCGACGAAGGATTCCACGGAAGCTATCCTTTTAGCGCCGAAGACCCCGGCACCTCGAAAATCGATATATGAGGACCATAGCATATTGGCTGCCCTCATCACAAATGGAAAGGTGCCAGGGATCTTCCCGGACCGTCATCTTGTCAAAACAGTTCGACGATTTGCAAGATTCGCATCTGCTTCATATGGTGCAAATTTCCTGCGGGTTATGGGTCTCACAACCGCAGAAGAGGAGCTTAGCAAGTCGACGGAGCTCATGACCCTTGACGTCCACCACGAGCACAGCTCGTTTTCCAGCCACACAGGCTTGCCTCCCGACACCATTCTGTTGTCATCCTTCTTTGATCCACAAGGTGTGACTGGCAATACTGACTGGTCTCCCTCGGCAATATCACCACTGATCCATTTCATCTCCATCGACGATGACTCCAAAGCTGTGGTTTTGACCTGTCGCGGGACGCTTGGTTTTGAGGACGTTCTGACTGACATGACGTGCGATTATGATGATTTGCTGTGGCAAGGCCAGCGGTACAAAGTCCATAAAGGCATTCATGCATCGGCAAGACGACTCTTGGGCGGTAGTGGAAGCCGCATGATGGCCACCATCAGAGCGACACTGGAACAATATCCCGATTACGGCTTTATCCTCTGTGGACACTCCCTGGGAGGTGCGGTTGCGGCCATCCTTGCCATCTTGATCGCGGAGCCGTCGTTCGACGAGTCTAAGACCTCGTTCGTTACCGGCAGCAAGCCGAAACTCCTCACCCATCAATCCACCAGCGAATCGTTTACTTCCTACGTCCCGCCCATCAATCTTCCTGCGGGGCGTCCCATTCACGTCTACGCCTACGGCACACCCGCATGCATGTCCGAGCTGCTCCGTGTGGCCACCCGCGGCCTCATTACGACCATTGTCAACCACGCTGACATTGTGCCCTGCCTCTCCCTGGGCATTCTCCACGACTTCCGCACTGTCGCACTGCACCTCAAACACGACACGACGGACGCGCTTGGTGCTCTCAAGACCCGGGTTTGGAGTCGTCTCAAAAGCGCCGTAAAGTCGGCATTCTATAACAACCCCAGGGGACCGCCTCCGCCCGAAAACATGGCAGGCGATGGCCTCGGCGAAGATACATGGGCATGGGCAGCACTCAAAACTCTCCGTGCCGCCATGGTGAATGATAAACTGGTTCCGCCTGGCGAAGTCTTCGTGGTGGAGACGACCCGTGTCTTCGACCGACTGGACCCGGACGTGGCGCGCGAGGCTGTCTTTGGGCCTGATGACTCGAAAGATGACCGTACAGAAAAGCTGTATCGGGCGCTCGGCAGACCAGCGACGAGAGTGCAGTTCAAACTGGTGCGGGATGTGGAGAGGCGGTTTGGCGAGCTGAGATTTGGAAGAGATATGTTCGGCGATCACAGCCCCGGCCGATACGAGGCCAGTCTTGCGGCATTGGATAGAGGAATCTGTGAAGAATGAGCTGTATGGCTTTTTTTTGTTGGCGGGTCAACGATGTTACGATTTTTCTATGAGACCATTGCAGGTTCCCCCCTTGAAAAAGGCGGACTAATTCAGATATATAGAGATATATATATCCCACGTAATGTCAGATGTTGCTTGCTGGTACACATTATCTGCTCGATCTCATCTGCTCGATCTCATTACACAGTGACTGGATTTGCAAGCATATATGTGTGTTTGATCCTTGATTTTAGGCAAGGAAACAACACATCCGTCCAACCCTTCTGAGAAGCAAGGAGAATGAGTGGAAGGGAGCCAAGTCGGTTTGTTTGTGTTCTCTTTTCTTTTTTTCCTTTGCAAACAGAACAGGACAGGCCTAGACAAGCCGTCCCCGTTCAGATCGACCCGTCGCGGTGCGGCACTGTTTGTCTGCGTCTTCCCCCTTTCCATCGTTTCTTTCCTTATCTCTTTATCTTTCACTCCTCCTGTGCCCGCCCAGTGAATCTGTGACAAACTGGCTCCCTTTTCCCACGCGCTTACACGCACACGCACACGGGCACGCGACCCCCGTCGGTGACTTGTTATATAATCAAGTGTCCATCCAGTCTGAGCGGCAAGAAGCGGTAACACTTACCTGTCCCCTGTCCCTCGGGGCGCTGGGAAACATGTGAGCAAGCATCAGCTGTACCGGGTGGTCATGCTGCCCCTGGGGGAGAGCAGTGAATGCCGACTTTGGGTTCTATATATACATCCCACGAGACGGCGAGGTTTCTGAGATGGGTTTCTCCTTTCCTGCTCTCTTCATACAGAAAGAAAGCATCGATAACGACAGACAACGATATCAGCAACAAATAAATTCGGTCTTGTGCTCGCCTCGGCATTCCATTCGTCTCCAGAAGGGGAAGGGGAACAAAGCGACAAGGACGTCGGTATATTAAAGCCAAACAGCTATCATCCTCCCGCCATACCACACGTTGCGGGAGCAGTAACAAGGACAACACCGGAGTCCAGCTCATTAACGGGACAAATCACACCTTGTAAGTGGGCAGAGGGGAGGGAGGTTGAGATATGGTCTGACCAGAGCCAGGATATAGGTATATTGACGACAAGGACTTCACATTCTGTCAGAATGCAGTCGTTCGCTGGTCTGAGCTTCGGGATGCTTCTCATTCTCCTCGTTGGGCTGGGTCAGTTCGAGCTCGTCAACGCTCGTGCTGACGTAGTGCACAACTGTCCATATGCCGTGTGGTGCGCCATCGTTGTCGGATACCAGCCGGACGACCCCACGCCGCAACCCACACGCCCAGCGGTGACCTGGGTCAACCAGCCCGCCGGCGCGCTCTTGACGAGCTACTTCCTCGACTACCCGCCGGACACGGGCGTTGCAATGATGTGCACGCGAGACCCCTCGGCCACGACGCCGCTGGTCACGCAGCTCGAATACGCGTGGGAGCAGGACGAGGGCCAGACGTACTTCGACGTCAGCAACGTGGCGGGCGCCCCCTTCGTCAACGAGGGGTTTCGGATGGACGTCGACGACCCCGAGGATCCCACCCTGGCTCTCCGGAGCTGTCACGGCGCCTCCTGTGCGCCCGGGGACACCACCTGCAACGACGTGTACGAGAAGTCCAACGACGACTTTCAGGGCATGAGGACCTGTTCGGACTCGGTCAATATCAACTTGACGTTGTGCTCTGGGTGAGCATTAGATACCATGGTGGCCGGTAAAGGAAACTCTGGTGAAGTATATATATTATACGTATTTATCCTCAGGCACACACACAGAGAGAGAACGAGGGAGTCCGGATGCAAAGGGGATGGATATCCGAGGTCTTGCAGCGATAGGATATAGATCTCTGACTCGCCCTTGCATTGGCTCCGACAAATTGATGGATGCATTCTGAAACCCACCGTTTGTTCCCAGAGGATCCGTAGTCTAGCGGGGATATCAGAACCAAGTCTGGCCCTTTTGCCATGTTGTGACTCTTGAATTCATCCTTTTGGGTTGGTGGCGCACGAGACGTACTGTAAACGGCAAGTGGAAGAAGTGATAATTAATATCAAATAAATGGGTGATGATGACGATGGCGATGACTCCTCCGTGCGCGCTTGGCCCGTTCAACGGTCCTGTGGCTGTGGCGACTGGTTGGCGGTGATTGGTGATTGGTGATTGGAAGAAAAATCACGTCGCACACACCGGTGGCTTCTTGGGCGACATGCACCATTACATACACACCATTTGAATGATTCACAACTCTCCCACCGGGACCTTTGGCAACCCTCAGTGTGTGCCCTTTTGCTTTCGATCAGCCTCGCTGCCAACCGAGACACACGAAAGAGCATCTTGAGTAACAACAGCAACGCCTGCCGTGCAGAGCATATAAAGAAGCACAAGAAAGCAAACTCCAGACCGACCCCCGCAACTCACTATTTTATTTATCATTTAGCCCCTCCTGCTACATCTTCCACCCTCTTTTTCTATCTCCCTTTGACACCAACTGCGCCTCTTGAGTGAAAATGGCGGTCCGAGCACAGGTAAATGTTCCTCGTCCTCCTCCTCCCTGCTGCTGGTCACCCGTAGCCCAAACCCGTCTCTTAACATTTTCTCACCGCCGCAGTTCGAGAACTCCAACGAAGTGGGCGTCTTCGCCAACCTCACCAACAGCTACTGCCTCGTCGCCGTCGGGGCCTCG
This sequence comes from Fonsecaea erecta, assembly GCF_001651985.1. Taxonomy (NCBI): domain Eukaryota; kingdom Fungi; phylum Ascomycota; class Eurotiomycetes; order Chaetothyriales; family Herpotrichiellaceae; genus Fonsecaea; species Fonsecaea erecta. The sequence goes on along the minus strand of NW_017387245.1, from coordinate 3,566,624 downwards.
GAGAACTTCTACTCCATCTTCGAATCCGAGCTCGCCGACCTCATCCCCATCGCCCACTGCACCATCGCCGGCACCCGCATCGTAGGCCGCCTGACCTCTGGGAACAAGAAGGGCCTGCTGGTCCCCACGTCCACCACTGACCAGGAATTACAACACATACGGAATACTCTGCCCGACGAGGTCAAGGTTGAGAGGATAGAGGAGAGATTATCGGCGCTTGGGAACGTCGTGTGTTGCAGTGAGTGGCGTGCTCTGTGTTGCGAAAATGGCGCATTCGCATCTCATTTTAATCTTTTTTTTGCAGATGACCATGTCGCCCTCGTCCACCCGGACCTCGAACGCGAAACCGAGGAAATCATCGCCGACACCCTCGGCGTTGAGGTTTTCCGCCAAACCATCGCCGGCAACGTACTGACGGGCTCCTACATGTCCCTCTCGAACCAAGGGGGCATCGTGCACCCGAAAACGAGCATCCAAGACCAAGACGAGCTGAGTTCGTTACTGCAAGTGCCTCTCGTCGCGGGCAGTGTCAATCGCGGCAGCCCCGTCGTCGGTGCCGGCATGGTCGTCAACGACTGGCTGGCCGTGACCGGCATGGATACCACAGCTACAGAACTGAGTGTGATCGAGAGTGTCTTCAGACTGGGCGAAGGCGGACCCGGCGGCCTGGACGCCAGGATGAAGGCGAACAAAGAGAGCATTGTCGAGAGCTTCTATTGACGGCCACTACCGCTCTGCGACACATGCACGTATCCCATGGGACACCGGACATTGGCATTATCAACAAACTTGGCTCACGGATAACAATGGTACATTCCCTCGCGGCAGACTGGTTTTCATGAATCAGTCGCAGATGAGGGAACGGGCGGCGACGCACCTCGGGCGATTAGAGGGGAAGGAAAAAAAATACTTATCTCGAGCGACGAGGTTCTACATACCATCCCGCATATTCCCGCAACCTCTGATGAGATCTGCCTCGGCAGCGAGTGTAGAAAGGATTCCAAGACGAGAGAAGAAGAAGAAGCAAAAAAAAGAGGATCGATGTAGGCCTTTTCTGAGGAAGGCCACATGCGCGGGAATGATCACTACCGAAGCTTGCGAGCTAGGTGTCACAAGCAAGAGCAAGAGCAAGAGCAAGAGCAAGAGCAAGAGCAAGAGCAAGAGCAAGAGCAAGAGCACGAGCACGAGCACGAGCAGGAGCGCGAGTGGCAGAGCAGATTCAAAGCGCGGCGAACTTACTTGGTTGGTGGCTCTCTATCCCGACATCTCCTGATTCGGGACCCCCACGAATCGCTTAACGACTCAGCCAACTCCATGAAGGAACGGACAGACGGGACTTGACGACGTGACTTATGAGGCCTGCCTTTATCACTTTACAAGGACAAGGCCAAGGAAAAGGGCAGAAAGGCATGATTCGCCCGGTATGCTCCCCAAAAGGACGTGATGATTGAGGGGGAACTGAAGGAAGGAAGGAAGAAGAAGAAGACGATGATGATGATGATGAAGAAAAAAAAGAAATAGACCGAGATCGGGGCTTCATAGGAAGAGTCTGAGCAGCAGCAGCGATTGATCCATGGAGTGAGTGTCTTTTCCTCCCTCCGTCGACCAGAGCTTGATTGATTACATGACTCGGTAAACTCGGTCGAGAGTTGAGACTCCGTTGAGATCTGTCTGTCTGTCTGTCATCTCAAGGCTACATCAATATCGCAGCAACACAGCACATCGCCTCGAGGATCAGGCCAGTCAGTTCAGGGACCAAGCATCCATCACCGTTCAACAAGTCAAGTTAACCTTTCAACATTCATCGCGCGATCCTCGATCGAGATATCATATTCATCCATGGGAGCCTCTTTCTCTTTTCTCTTTTCTCTTCGCTTTCCATCATCCATCTCTGTCTGTCTCTGTCTCTACCCCTCTCTGGCCTGACTGGATTTAAGAGATCCCGATTGTGAATAAAACCCGACCACAGTCGTTTAGAACTTGGGTACTTTTTGGGCCTTTCGAGAACTTCGTCGCTTTGTCTCTCTCTTTCTCTCTCGTGTAGCTATTATATCAACCAGGTCGTTGGTTAGCGTGTGCTCCTACAACTACACAGAACAGCTTAGGCTAGTATCCCACACGCTGTGGTCAAATGTGAAAGAGAGCAAAAAGACCTTCTTGATCCCTAGAAGGATGGGACGACAGTGGGCGTGACCCCCAAGACTCAATCAGTCAACCCCAGCAGTGTCACTCTCCGCGCGCTGTGGACGATCTCGCCAACCGTTCTGATCCTCGATCCTCGAGTTACCAGGTTGATGTACACAAAAATGTCCAAGTTGCTCCAAGAATCCTCCCCCCTTGCAATGGTAGTACGCTCGTGAAGTAATGCAGAAACTTCCAACCTCGACTCCGTGCTCATAGCTGTTATCCGCCTGCCTCTGTCGCGTCAACGGGCTGATCATCGACCATGGGATTTCTAATCGCCCCCTCCGCCTCCGGGCCAATGCCATTCCTCATGACCACGTCTTCCGCGTCATCCCCGTCATCCACATCTTCCGCCTGCGCCTGGGCGAGCACGTCCGCCATGCTCTTTCCCTTGAAATTGGTGTCCGCGTAGATGTCTGTGTCGCCGCCCATTTCCACATCAGCGCCTTCATGTTCCCCGTCGCGGGGTGTACTGTCGGGCGGCGTCTCTACTGGCGGCGCAGGAGGAGGTGGCGGGGGTGGTGGCGTCTCAGCCTCCACGTTGACTCTCTTGACCGGGGATCCAATCGGTTCTCGTTCGTCCTCGGCTCCGGCCCCAGCGAGGTCCTCTGTCTCGATACGCTTCCGTTTTAACGTCCCAGCTCCATTGGGCTCGGATGGGGTGTTGAAACCGGGCGTAGCATCTGCGTCCCCGTCTTCATTATCCGACATTTTGATGTCCTCATTATCCAAGGCGGCATCTGCTTCAGGAGGCGATATGGTAGGGGACTGAGCAGGTGACGCCACGGCGCCCTCACCGTCTCCTGGGCCCTTCTTCCTCTCCTTCTTTGCCGCCGCCCTTTCAGCCTCGTGCTTCTTGTGCTTTTGGTAAGCCTTTTCGAAGAATTGCTTGCAAAACTCTTTCACTTTCTTCTGTTGCCGCTCATCAATTTTGGTGGGATCCGTCACTCGCCCCGCCTTGTAGTCTGAGGCCACTAGCTTTTTAGCGATCTCCTTTGCAAATCGTTTCAGGTCGTCCCGGGGAATTTTGTGCTTGTATTTGTTCATGACGTGTGAGATATGGGGGAAGAGCTAGACCAGCTGGTTAGACAGTTTCCCCATGATGCGGAAGACAAAGCAATGCTTACAGTGTTCTCGTAGAGCTTCTTCTGTTTCTCAATGTCGTACGACTTCCACTTCTCTTCCTTCTTCACTTTGGTAGGCTCCGGCGTGTCCGGGGTACTGTTTTTGGTGTCTTTGTCGTGAGACGTGACGATGTTCTCAATGATACTCTTCAGCACATCTCGCTCGGATGGCTGTTTCGGTGGCGGTGGGGGAGGGGCTTCTTCTGCGGGTTTCGTCGGTCGGGCCCATGTGGTCTGCCCGTTAACAGAATAGTAATAAGTCCTGCCTTTGTCTTGGGCCGAAAACCAGCCTCGCGGCAATGGAGGCGGCCCACGATGAAAAGGTATGGGGGGACGTGAGTAGAAGGATCCCGGTCGCTGGAGTGACCGTGGGCCGGAGGGCGCACTTATCGAAGCAGGCCCTCTCGGCGGAGATGGCGACCTCGATTTGGATCTTTTTCGTCCCTGGGCAGATTCTCTCCGCTCAAATGGCGTGGTCTCCGTCTTGACGGGTGTGGAAGCATCTTCCCTCTTCTTCCGGGGTATTCTGTACGCTAATTCGAGCTTCGACCACGCATCCAGCAGCGCTGACGCCTGGGTCGCTACTCTCTCGTCAGAATGATTGGTTAAAGACTCCATGGTCTTGTCAATCTTGGCATCCACGATTTTATTCCTCGTGAGCCGGGGCAGTCGGTCAAGGACGTCGAGAATCTGAAGAATAATGTTCTCGTCATCGCGCCATGCCGAGAGCTGCGAATTGAGGATCTGGTACCCGTGGAATCTGACGACTCGGTGCCACGCCTGGTCATCGGTACATCGTTGAATGCGTTGCAGGAGCTTGACGGCAATCCACTTCTCTTTGCATTGCATCAGTGCGGCCATGACCTTGGTAACGCCATCGACGTCTAGAGATTTGGCTTCGACACTGTCCACGTAGTCCTCGTCGTCTTCCGCCGTCTTCTTCTTGCGTGGCCGTTTCGCAACCATGGTATCCCATGAATCATCATCCTCGATACCCAAGGCTTCGATAGTCGCGGCTGACAGCTTGGTGGCTCGTTCGGTCTGGGTCTTGCCTCCGATAAAACCGGTGCAGTTGGCCTCGCCACAATAGCAGGGCTGCGGATTGGCGCCATATCGATCGACATTGTAATTGAAGACCAGTTCTTCCCCAGCCTTGATATAGCGCTCGGCGAAGATGCCCATGCGCAATTTATCACCGACCACCCATTTGTCAACGTAGCAATTGGGGTTACAAGAGTGGTTGCAGAAACGAGCAAGGTTTCCCTTCTTCGTAGCATCGATAAACTCACCTTTGCTCAGAGACATGAAATAGAAATGCTTGATCCCTTCGTCGTCATACTGCCGCATGCGCTTCCGGAAAGTCCCTTCAGGAATGGTCTCGCCGATGTATTCAAAGATGAAGTCATGGGGTCGCAAATCGACGTCGGTGCGAAGACCATAGCCCTTCTTTTCGGTTTTGATGATGGACACTTTGGCGTAGAGGCGTCTGAGAAACCGCTGGTTTTGGCACGAGGTACCGCAGCCGCAGTCATTGACACATTCCATTTTACACGCGCGGTTGATGCAGTCGGAATCCTCTCCACAGGCAAGATTCTGCCTGGTGGACGGGTCTGGATATATACATAATCAGCCGCTGCGAGAATTATCAATGATCCAAATGGGCGGCAGACTCACCCCACTCCTCGCTGCAATCGCAGTCGAGAGCATGTTCGCTGTAACCGAGATATTTGTTTTGGTAAGTGCACGTATCAATGACAGTGAATGTCGAGGTGGCTTCTTTTGTTGCATCGGGGAGGTGGTCGTAGAGAGGAGCGACACGAGGGGGAAGCTTAGAGGTGGCCCGGGAGGTCTTTGCGGGCTTTGATGGCTCCTTGGGTTCAGGCTTGACGGGCGCGGTGGAGGTCGAGTGGTGACCATTCGCCTCGTTCGGCTCTTTCTTGGCAGTTGACGTGTCAGGATCAGCGGCGCGAAGCCGAACTGAAGAAGATGTCGATACAGAGGATGAACGTGAGGACTTTAACCGGGCCGGTTCCAGAGAAGGTGAAGCCGACGGGCTCGCCGAGCTGTGATGCTTGATGGCGGCTACGCGGGTGGTGCTCAGCTCGTGGGCAAGCTCTGCATCCACCGACTCTTCGCGCTTGACCTCAATCGTCTCTTGCTCGTCTGTAGATGCACGTCGGGATGAATCTCTGCTTAGCTGACCCATCTTGAAGACGATTGTGATGAATGTGTGACCCCCAGGGATGGTTTGGTGTCAAACCGACGCCAGAGTGAGGTGGTGCAGAAATTTCACGGGGTCTTGGGCATCTGGGCGACCGTGGAGCTCCAACAAAGATAGCAATTCAGCACTGGACAATCCAGAGTTCAAGGTGCGATGATCAGGAAGCCCTTGTTTTCCCTAGCTGCACTTGCCAATTGCGTAAATTGCCTGAGGTTCGAGGGTGGGAATGAGACAGCAGAGGAGCCGCCGAACGGTCTATCAATGAACGAGGGGCAGAGGTGTCTACCACCCCATAAATTCGCCGTCGCACGGTGATCTTTTGTGTCTCTCTTCCTTTCAAGGAGTGAATGAGATGAATTGTCTCTGCAATGACCGGGGACCAGGTGACGAAGCAAAAGCAATAGGGCGGCGGCGGGTGAAGGACATTCAAGAGGGCAGGATAGCGTGGTGGCTCCCTCCCATCATCTCCAGGCGCCACAGACACCGGGCACGAGGCAGCGAAATATGTAACCAAGAATCAGGGAGTCCCGGCTGCAGTTCCTCAGGAAACCGCCAAAGAGAAGAAAACGAAGATGGGTGAGTCTGAGGGTGGTTGATTGTTGGGAGAATGGGAGGAATGGGATGATGAATGGGTGAAAGGTCTCTTCTCTCGCTCGTCTCTCACAGTCTCTCTCTGCCAAGACGAGCCTCCGACATTCCGCCTCTCACAGTCAGTCTCGGTCACAGTCGCACCCCTTCGGAAAGGCATCGCGCTGTCTCTCTTATCCTTCCATTCACTATGCCTCCCCCCGTATCCAAGCGATAATGGCAGCAGTAGCACTCTCACCAGCCCCACCATCTCTGTGTACCTCCTCCATCTTCCAATGTATCCCCAGGCCGAGGTCGGGTGCTCCTCAGACGTTCAAAATTCCACCTCTCTCGCCTGTCTATCCCCATATTATCTGTGAGCCCTTCCTATGTCTATTAACCCTCCAGTGCCGTTTACTCCCAAGACAAAAGTTTTCGATGGTGGGATCGTGCGTGTATCACCAGACACGGAAAACCACAAGATATCAGCCTGTATGTCCTGTGGTCCTCCAAGTGGCTGGAATATCGAGTAGCCAATAGGCGTCAAAACAACATATTGAGGCCCTGCCATGTCTTCTCGTCCCAGGCCTGGCGCCTCTAGATGGTGTATCATGGAGCCAAGGCCCAGGGCCAAATCTCCTATGCAATACCCAATTGGTGATAGATAGCATCTCCGGGTTCAGTTGGCCTCGTCTTTCGACCGTGTTCGGCTCTTGCTCTTAACCATGTCCATAAGTCCCATGAGCGAGGTTCTTGCTTGTCGTCCAGCATCTACTGCCTTACCTTTCCATGCTGAAGAGTACTTCCCGGGCGACTGAGGGCTGGTGGGCGTGCTCGTGTTTTCTTCTACTTCAGCTCCAGCCCCCGCGGGTGGAGGGGTGCTTGCTTTCGACGCCTCTGCTTCTTTGGCTCGTGCTCGTTGTGCTTTCTCGGCGGCGATCCATTCCCGGTGTTCCTGCCTCCTTCTTTCATACTCTTCTCTGGCGGCTTGTCGCAGTGCGCGGCTGACTTCGGTCACCCGGGCCTTTCGAGCAGAGAACTGCGTATAGTCCTTGATCTGGTTCTTGGCTTCTTCGCCCTTCGCCGCCCATTTACCGGCGAGTCCGCTGATGGCCATCAACCGAGCATCCACGCGTCTCGTGAGGTAAACGTTGGGCTCCCTCTTCTCCTCCTGGGCTCGAGCCATGATTCGCTCAATCTCGTCACGGTACGCGGTTTCGTAAATGTCCACGTCCGCTGCCCCAGGGCTTTCACTGACGATGGGCACATCTTCGTCTCCGGGAACAAAGGTCCTGTCGTCGTCGGGGCCAGAACTGACCCCCGAAAATGTGGACGGACCAATGTAAAGGTATAGTTGGTCCTCTAACGGGTCGTGCGCGTGCCCTCGGTGGCCTATCTCGTCAGTAGTGTTTGCATGCAGCCTCAGCGATCGGAATGGAGGCAGCTTCATTGGATCGAGCTTTTCAATGTCTATTGGGCTTTGAACTCTGGAGAGCGAGTCATCTGTGTTGGTGGGTGTGTGAGTCAGTCCTCCCGAAGGGCTGCCAATGTCCCTGCCTCTTTCGACACCTTTTTGCTCTTCGCTCTTTGTCGTATCGTCGATACTCAGCGTAGGTACTGGTCGGACATTCAGCCTGTTCACGTCTTGGGAAAGCTCCTCAATTCGTGGTTGCGCGTCGGTATGCTCTTGGCCAAAAGCATTGAAACTATGTGATTTCGGGAGAGGAGATTCGGAATCTTTGGATATGGCTCCCGGAGGGTGAGAGAAATGTGCGCCTTCTTGGTCGCCCAGTATCGAGGTCATACCCTTCGGTTTATCCTTTCCTACAAGCGACTTGAATTTGTTGACAGCTTTCACCTGCAGAAAATGATCATCAGCAAAGTTCTCAACCAAATTCAATCTCCGAAGCTTACAACTGTCATGAGATTCCTCATATTCTTGGTGATGGCCGCGTTCATCTCAGCCTCCGTGGGGGGCTCAACGAGATCAGAGGTGTTCTCCTCTTCTGGAAGCAGCTTGTCAGTGCCCTTGTTCGTAACCCACGGATGTTCCTGGACCAGGTCAGCATGTGTGACACGACTCAGCGGGAGTATTTACTCTCAACTCCGGCATCTTGATACGTTTCTGCGGATCTTTCTCCAGAATGCGGTTCATGAGATCCCGAAAATCTTCATCTACTTCGTCGCCCAAGTCTGGCTCGTCGGTTTTGATGGCCTCGTAGAGTTCGAAAATGTTCGTCTTCTCAAATGGGATTCTGCCGTACTTTAAGCAGTATAAAGTCACTCCCATTGACCAGATGTCTGTCGCACGCCCCGATACATCTCCGTGTCGAGCAACACAGAGCTCCGGGGGGAGAAACGCTGGGCTGCCGGCGGACTTTGCAGTAAGCATTTCGGAGTCCTTTTCGAACATCTCCGAGACGCCAAAGTCGACCACCTTGAGCACATCATCTTCAGTGACCAAGCAGTTGTCCGGTTTGATGTCACGATGCACTACCCCTTGAGCATGCAAATATTCAATTCCGAGAATCAAATCTCGAAACCAGTATCGACAGACATGGTCGGGGTACGGATCTGCTCTTTCTTCCAGCCCTACCTTCATCACCACACCTTTCTTGCACATCTCCAATACCATGTATAGCGAATCTTCTGTGGGATCATCCAACACCTCAATCAAGGAGACCAGGTTTGGGTGGTTTAATTTCTTCATGATGGCAATCTCTTCTTTTATCAGGTCAATCGAACTGGCTTGCAGTTCGCCCTCATTGCCGACATTTCGGTGCAGGGGAGAATTAAAGCCTTGTAACGCTCCCCGGCGCCTTTGGGACAGAGGTTTCCGGAGGATGTGAGACTGTGCTCGCTTGCGCAGTCGCGCTTTGGAGAATTCTTTGACGGCCTGTTCCCGCAGGTTAGCAAATGCTCCGTGGACTGGTCCGTCAGGAGTCCTTACGTATTCTTTCCCATACTGGTCGATGGCTAAGTGAACTGCGCCAAAGGATCCGCGGCCAATCTCTTGCTTGATAATATACTGATTGATGCGGTGTTCTGCGACGCCGTCATCTTTGCTGGTGACGTATTCGGATCGTGCATTGAGAGATTCCTGCAAAGGCTAGATCAGAAGGCCCGTAGAGTCGTCTCGGAGGTGGTATACCTTGACTTGTCTGGCCGCTGAAGGGCTCCGGCGATGATGGCGTGAGGGTGTATTGTACTCGGGGCTGGACCTACAGCGGAGGTCAGACACTTTGATCCCGTCGTAGATTGGTAGGTATCTTCGACTCACAAGTGTTTGACCACAGGAGGCTTGATGAGGGGGGACGAGTTATTGGTGTTGGCACCGTCTTGGAGGGTATTCACATGTGATTGTGGTCGATCGCGGGGCTGGTCTGATGCATTGCTTCCGGGAAAGCGACCAGCTTCCTCCGCCGACGTGGACGTAGGCGACGCAACGATATCCATGGGGCACTCGACATTGGAGTTGGAAGCCTCCCACGATGGCCGTTAGATATCTGGATACAGAGCCCGGACGAGCTCAGCTTTGGTTAGGTACCGTCACCCAGCAAAAGAATGACGCCGGATGGTCGAGGACCATGGTCGATCGGTGGATGAATTCTCCGCTGCACTTGCCCGTTCTTGGCTGGTGCTGGAAGTCTGAAGTGTCTATCTGCAAGTGACCACCGGTCATACGCTGCGCAACGTCACGTTCGACAATCGGACATTCTGTTCTATCTCAGAGCCTCTGAATAGGTCACTGTTTCTTTCTGGTCGACCTGCTGAGTGAATTCCGCCCTCGGTGCATGTCCGCAGCCATCAATTCTTGACGATTGGAAACCAGCACACTCACCGTCACAATGGTGGTCTACTCTTTCTACATATTCGATAGACATGGTGAGGGATTATTCAGGCTACAGGTTGACCTCTTATGATCCGAGATGTCTGATTGTTGCAGCTGAATGCATCTACAAGAGGCGATGGCTGCCTCCATCAATCTCGACCACCGGCAAAACCTCAAGGCCGTCTTCCCAGACATACGTCAATGGCGGGCCGCAAGCGCGCTCTATGTTGAGCGCAGAGGACGACGCAAAGCTCATATTTGGGACAGTGTTCTCTCTGCGAAACATGGTGCGGAAGTTGGGAGGCGAAGATGACAGGTCGGCCGGTCGGGCAACCTGGTAGACCAACTCTGCTGATCGAGAATACAGCTTCCTTTCCTACCGGACCTCCCAGTACAAACTGCATTATTACGAGACGCCGACCAATACGAAGTTTGTCATGCTCACGGACACCAAGTCGGGCTCGATGAGGATAGCTTTGCAGCAAATCTACGTCAATTGTTATGTCGAGTACGTAGTCAAAAATCCATTGTCACCTGTCGAGCATCCTGGCGGGATTGGTGTCAACAACGAATTGTTTGAAGCAAGTTTGGAACAATTTGTGGTAGGGTTGATTGCCCCTGCTGGAGGAAAGCCTTGTGCTGACCAAGACATGAAGGACCGCGTGCTGAACGCTCCCTGACGACAGCAAGATTCCTCTCGTGGGGAAGGGGTAGGCTCGCGTGCTGGAAGCCTTGGAGATCCTACCTCACATTCCCTCGTGGATTTCCCGGGCGTCTTCTGCATCCGTAAAATTGCAGCAGGTGGGTTGACTTGAGACATCGGCACGGAACGAATCCACCTACTATCTAGCCACCCCCAGACTCTGGGCGCGGCTTCGCTGCCAGTCGCAACAATCACAATCAAACAATGTATCACTTTTCGCCCCAAGGCAGCGGTCACAAGGGACGAGACGAACATGGATATCCAGCTGACCAAGATTCTTGTACGAGTACGGTCAGATGCGAGCGCCGGCATCTCCAGCGTGCAGGAAGCAACGGTTTTGGTGAATTCTGGAATCTTGACAATCCTGGCACTGTGGCACGTCGGCTAGATTCTCAAGAGCAAGCCGCAAGGGGCGGCTCCGGCTGGACGGATGACCGAAAAGGTCAGCGCGTAGACGACCTGGGGCTCACATAAGTTTGAGAAATAAATTGGTCGACACAAAGCAGAGGACCAATGTGAATCCGAAATCGAAGATCTCGGTGTTGATTGGATATGTGCCAAAAATCCTTGGTGCCGAGCTAGCGATGGCGTTGCTGAAAAGTCGGGCGAATCATAAAATTCAGACGGAGAAAGTCTACCGGAGATCCCAAATATCTGCATATACGAAAGAGCAAGCGCTCATCCCCAATCTCGAGGCAAATGCTCCGTCTTTTCCATGGCGATCTCCATGATCGGCGTGTCATGGACTGTCCTGGCCATCCACGTGCCCAAGATGGCGCAGCCTCACCAGGGAATACTCCGCAAGTGGACTGACCTGGCCTGGCCGGGCCTGGCTTGGGCGAGGGACTTTTCTGGTTGCGTGATCAGGGAAAGACATAGGGTCAGATAAGCGGTCAGTAAGGTTGACAATGTCAAAGCCATGATTTGCAAAATCGGGACTCGAACTTTTTCTGGGCCGGACAGGGCCAGAGAAATTTGTCGAGCATGCATCACTGTAGTGCATTTTGGAAGTTGACGTGGGGAACATGTCCAATGACATGTAGATGCTGATGTCCAGGCAGAAAAGTGCGACTCTCAGCGTGCATACTGAGGGTGATACACCAAGTGAAACCTTGTATGCCCTCGGAGTGCTGAGTGAATTGTTGAGCTCTTGTCCTTTAGTGGACTATCCGACTTACCCCCCTTTCCCTCCAGCGAGATTTCGTGTTTGAGGACTTTTCTAGCTGAGAATGTGGCGAAAGAACAGGAGAGGAAGATCAATGCCAAAGCTGGCACGCGACCAGATGGAGTGACGCAGGCCGAGGGAAAGATCGGTGAAGCAGCGCGGTGATAGCGGTGGCTGGCCGCATTGACTGGGCTGTCACTTTGCCGATTCAAGGCTGTCAAGGTGGCCGCAGAAGTGGCCAGCTGACAGTGTGGACGGAGCACGAGTACCTGCACCATCGTACTGCTTTTTTCTGATACATCGTCTAGAAGCTTGCGGGTATATTCGCCGAAAGCGTGAGGCTGGGGCGGAAGGAGGTAGGAGTTACCTTCGGATAGCCCGAGCAGGGCGAAGCAGCAGGCTTGTTTCGCTGGAGGAAGAAGATGGTAATTCGTCGTATGTACCTTGTACATGGCCTCCGGTCAGGTAGATTGCATCGATGTGAAGCCAGGCAATCACTTGAACTTGAGACAGTATGTAAGAGTACTGGAGGACTGGTGTACCTTGTGCCTGCTATTGAGTATACACAATTCGGCACTGGCCGGCTTGGTATTTTGGGGTGTGGGCAGTACTACCGCCTAGGGCCTTGGGACGATAGGGCCTAGAGCCCTAGCCAGGGACCTATTCTTACTCCGAGCTCCGTAATTAGGGCCCCGAGTCCAATGCTCAGGCACCAAAAGTTAATGCCAACTCCAGCTTGCATCTGGTGTCCCGCGCACCCTGCGCCTTTCGTCACTTTTCCAGCTGACCATGTGTCCATCAACTTTTCACCTCCACTTCAATGACATCGCATCACTGATTCTTCATCAACATTCGCCATGGACAAACACGAGGAAACACGCCAGCTGCAAGGTTACTGAGGTTTCCCAGCTTGTGTGAGCGTGTTACTGATTCTAGACCAGTGTTATGGCCCGGACTACCTTACGAGTCCTCGACTCTTCGGTACCCTGCCCTCTTCGCAGTCATTGTCTGTCTCTTCCTGTTGTTCTCTTTGCCATATCAAAATTAGTCACGACGAAAAAAAGGAGTGGGTGACCCTCGAACACCCCCTGGCGCGAGATGATGTACTCCGTACTCCGTACTCCTCCTCCGAGTACCACGCAGTACCACAGCAGGGGGGGCAGATGAAGCCTACTGTACGGAGTACCTGGGACTCCTCCATCCTGGTCCATCACGAAAGACGGAGACCCAACGTGCAGCACACACCCTGGACCGTTGGCGGTTCCTGGAGTTCCCTAGCCTGGCTGGCTAGCTCCGGTTTCTTTTCCACTTGAGCGGCCCTGGTCGATGACCCTGGTCCCAAACTCACACATTCTCAAACCTTGCCAAACCGCGTCAAACCCAGAGAGTCGTATTCTCAGGCCCAACGCCCAATCCCTCCATGCCCGATCCATCGGGTTTTCCTTTGTGGTCAAAATTGCTCCAGCTTACGCATTGTTACCCCATTCGCTCCCAGGGACCAGGGCTAACCCAGGCACCGTTGTGTGCAATTCTATCCACACCTTCCATTGGCGAAGGCGGTGGAAAATGCATCGCGCCACTGGCACATTCGGCGAGTTGGGTACGTCCCTTTCCAGGGAGTACCTCTTGGTGTTTTGCCCTCGCCTCCTTCCTATCCCAGCCTCTGCATCTTTGTCCAGCGATTGGGCTGACGGCGGCTGTCCATGGGTTTGCCGTGTGCCAGTCATCCAGAGGTGCCTGACAGTTATCTCCACCACCACTGCCAAGTACAGGATCCGCTCCCCCACTGGCATCGGCCACGATCAAATACATCCTCCCCCCATGTGGAACGGAGCTGCTACGACGTCTGTACCTTGCTCAACCCAAGACGCCTAACAAGCCGAATAAATTCACAGTCAGCTGCAGGTCCAGGTCCTTCAAGAACCCGTGCCACCACTCAACCGCTTTTTACTTGACCAGGGCCTCTGTGTTCTATCTCCACTTTTCCGAATTCCCACAAGCCCTCCACCCCGCCGAATCCTCGCTCGTCTGCTGGACATGGGCCAGCCCTGATTGACGACTTTCCTTCTCAAGACAAAAAGACGGCCCTTTTGCGCGTCTGAGGATCCGTCTGGACGACTTTCTCTTCCACCCCTCATCTTGTCCATAGAGCACCAGGAGAAATCTGACGGACCAGCGTCTGTTTCTTCATATCCTCTGCCGTGCCACCCTACCCTCCATTTCAACTCTCCCACATCTACTTGTCCCCATTCTACCCATCACATCACGCGACTTGGACTCACAAATACCTCTCGAATCGCCACCAGCCTCAATGACCTAAACCGCGGTCATGAGAATATAGGACTGAACAATCTGGCTTGACTGCCTCGCAAACAACTCGAAATGTCTTCGACGTCTAGTCTCGGGGGCTCTTGCCCGGCCCCGTTCCTGCAAGAGAGCCTCTTCCCAGAGTCAGGGGGATGTATGTACTTATCTTCGATCTCGACTGCTCCCTGTGGTGTCGCTAACAATCTTCAGTTACGGCGGGACGGTTTTGCATGCCCTTGTCCACGCTTCAACCCAACCTAACCTGTTGTTTACCGTGTCCGATGACGGATTGGACATATTCGGACGGTAAGCGGAGGGCAGAAAACACTGTTAGAAGTCGACGTGCTGAACTTCTTCGTCAGGATTTGAATCCCGCACCGAAATTGCCAACTGGGTAAATGTGGCGGCTTTTGTGCTGTCCATATATCTTCTTCTGTCATTTGCTGTTCTTCCCGTCAAGTATACCCATAGACACTATTTAAGTGTCTGTCTGACCTTGGGAGTGGTTTTTGTGGAGGTATGTTCAAGGTTGATGATCGCATTGAACCTTGTGGCTGATGTTCTTGGGGTCAAGCTCGCTTTCATTATTCCACTGGCCACGAAACCAGCGCAGTGCTACAACGAAATTACCCCGAATGACATGAAATCGAGCGGCTCTTGCGCAATCAGCGGGGCCTTCTTGTTATTTGGTGGTTGGGCCATTGTTATTTGGGTTTTCTGCAGAGCACTCGCCCTCCATCTCCAGATCTGCTGGGAGGTTGTACTTGGGAACAAGACTTTCTACACATCACTGGTGCTGGGATGGCTAATCCCTATTATTGGCCTTGCATTGACCCTAAGCCTGACTGGAGTGTCATTCCGATTTGGCAATGTCTGCCACATCAACCACAAAGACGCCCTTCAAGATTACTGGGGACCTCTGTTGGCATTCGGCGCGTTGGCGTTGGTATTGCAATTCGTCACCATCGGTTATTGCGTGCAGGTCTACGTTAAGAGTCTTCTCGATGACAAGCAAACCACCAATTCCAGCTCTCAGCCTCCGACATACCAAGGGAGCATGAAAACGGTGACGGCAAGACAGACTTACCGCCGAGTCAAGAGGGTGGTCGAGCTTCAATGGCGTGGGGCCAGTATTGTGCTTGTCATCATTGCAGAAGTTGTGTTCTTCTCGGTGGTCTTTGTGTCCATGGACAACAGCACTAAAGTCGACGCGGCGCTTTTGCAGAAGGCCCAGCCTTGGCTCACCTGTCTGGTCGCCAACAAAGGCGACAAAAACAAATGCTTGTCGCTCGGGAGCGGCCTGGTCAAATCCGAGGGGGTCGTTCTGGCGGTGCTGATTGTTCTTGGGGTAAGGCTCTCTTGATCTTCATCTGTTCCCAAACATATTCTGATCTTTGTCACAGTTGAGCGGGTTCTGGTGCTTGATGTTCATGGGCCGGTGGTCTATGACTCATGGCTGGGTGGAATTTGTCCAAACAAAATTGTTTCGAAAGAGTGAATTTGTCTCGGCTGATGCCAGACGGTTCTCGAACGACCCTCGTACGTACGAAATGCTGAGCGGAGCGACGCCTCAACTGAACCTCAAAACCCCAGATCGAGCTTTGACCAGTCCCCGAATGCGAACCGAATTCTCGCCGACGGCCACGAAGCAAGAACTCTATGGCTCAGCTCGAGCGTACGTTACGCCGGTATCGAGCTACTCCCATCCCACTCCGCCGAGTCAACACAAAGATTGGGATCCGAGGATGACACACGCGAGACCGATGGATCTCTCCGGAAAGGGGATCGAACTGGACAATTATTCGGGATGAAACATATCGATGTGTCTCACCCGAACTTTTCACTCTATTTATTCAACAATATATACTTTCTGCACATTTCAGCGTGTGGCGCCGAGGATTGCTTATGATCTAAGCAGCAGGAATTTTGCTACTGTTTCATATGGCCGGGAAGTGGCTGTTTGACCATATCTTACTTACATGGTCCACGGTCCCGCAGTGTTTTCAATGCATTATGAGTTTACGCGGCTTCTATGTTCCCACAAAGGAAATGGAAGAAAGCACAGTGTGTGTGCAGCATTGTGATGTACAACTGGGAAGACGGAAAGCATTGGGAGGCGGCAGAATGTGTACACAAGATCGCCCGTCGGCAGGGCGTTTTCCTGGAGCCACCATGATCGTGGTTCAACATTCGAGGGTTCCCCTTTCGAGTCGACATTGTCAATACAGAGGAGAGGACGCTTCACAGCGAGAAAAGCAACGTTGACGGCGAGTGACAGAAACGAGAAGGAATTGGATTGGGACGGCAGTGTGAGCTGCTGGCTTCGACAAAAACTGTACAAAGATGAAGAGAGATTCACCCTTGTCGCTTTGTAATGCATGGCAAGAGGGGTGCTGGATCGTACCAGAATTGCCTGTTATTTTCCTTTCGAAAGCGAACGATATGGGGTGGGTGAGGCAGCACTGAGGAGAGTGGGAGAAGTCGGGCCATCCTGTCCCGTGATAGCTTGACTTCTGGGGTTGTGAAGCAGGACGAGAGGCACTGGGCCGGAAGTGACCGATGTGAGGGTAGATGTATCTATGTATGTATAGAGTTGATAGAAAGGTTCAATCAAGCCTTCCTTGAAGATTCAACAGCCAAGAGTCTATTTCGTCCTGTGTTTGTCCTCTGTACCACCACAAGGCTGTCTCTCCGTCGTCCTCCAGCTCGTGGTATCCATACCTCGTCTTGGCCACCTGCTCGCCCTCGGTCCAGCCGGGTGGGTAGACTACGCACACAGGGCTTTTCGCCAAACACCCCCGGATTCTGCAATCTGCGAGTAGGTTTCGACGCGTTCGAGCCGACCTTCACTCGCTATGACGCTTGCCGACAGGACAGGCCAGGTGAAGCGGAGGGCTAGGCAAAGCCTATTATGTCTGACTGGCACTGACTCACTGACTCACTTACTCGCTCAATGATCAAATCGTCGACCGAGCAGTGGGAATTCCAACTGCGACGCTCAGGATAGGACGTCGTCGCCGCTACTGTACCTAGAGTCAGGCGGGCCCCACCAACGTGTGAGGAAAGGGACGCCAACTGGGTAATAATTCGCCCGAGTCCGTATTCGGACTGGCCGTTACGCCAATCCCGCCTGACTAGCGGAGCACGCTAGATCCGATCCTGAAGATATCTCCGTGCACAGTGTGGATGTACTAAGCCGTTCTTGGTACGAGTACGAGGGAGGGAGGTAGGTAGCTCGGTAGGTAGCGAGTAGGTACAGTAAGGACCTCCCCTTCCCCCTTGCGACAAAGCTTATCTTCTCGAGAAGAGGGGGGGGCCGGCCATGCGTCTCCTGTTCCTGGATCCTGGATCCATGTGGGGAGGTGGAGGGAGGGTTTTATTTCCCGAAAAGACGCCAGTACTCGGTACATACATTAGTGGTTCCTGCGAACGCTGTACTGTCTCTCTCCCCCCTTGTAACAACAACGACTCGTAGCCTACCTCTATGTATGTATGTATATCTGTAAGGAGTAGGGAACGCGGAAGTGACTCACACGGAGCTGCTTGCATCAGGATATCCTCTTACGTGTGGGGCCTGTCTCTCTACATACTGTATGTATTCCCATGTGTCCGTACCCGCAGTAATGCTACTTACTGCGAATGTATGTTCTCAATGAGTTCGTAAGCTCCGACCCCGGATCAAAGTACGAGGTACCTAGCTAGGTACAAGTACAAGTACAGACATTCATACATTCATACGTACTCAGGACATGGTGAACTTGACTACAAAAGTAAAGCTAATGGTCTCGGGGAACCTGATCTCGATCTGCAGAATTGTGGCACTTTGGTGGGCACCCGCCGGCGGCGGTGGCACAATAAGGGGGGCGAGATCCTTGTTACCTTGTTAGTTACATGTTTAGTTTTAGTGAGGTCTCCGATAAGTGAGCGAGTCAGTTGTGCACGGACTCCGAGGGGGGTGTGGCTGGGGTTGCAGAAATCTGAATCCGAGCCTGGCAGGCATGCTTGGTGGTGCGTGCCTGTTTCCTCGCATGCTACCGTAGCTACTTGATCGTTACTATGTACTAGTACTACTACCAGGTATCTACTACTGTATGTATGCACAGAGAAGCAACACTTTGAGGACGAGGTACGATACATACATCACTGACTCAACGACGTACGCCTCTTAAGGTTACATCGTCCTTCAATGCTCATGGGACAGTCCTTTGAGTGAAGCCAACGTCGCCGTGTTTCGTCGTTTTCTGCGTCCCCCCTTTCCTCAGTTTTAAAGCAAGCCAGCAGGCAAATCAAGAATACTAATTATCAGTACTAAATATTTCCCCCTTTTACCTCTTCGGGTGGGAGTGAGAGAGCACCTCTCTACTTTCCTATTTCCGTGCATCAGTGCTTTCGGTAGGCAGGCAAAGAGGTGCATCCGCCAGGCCGAGCGAGCGAGCGAGCGTTCTTGGCTCGCTATCGTGGTTTGTCCGCTGAGCGAACTTCGGCTCGCGTAATCTATCGATGGTCTGTGTACGGAGTATGTACGCAGTACCGAGCACGGAGGGACTACCGGTTCGAAACTTAATGCGAACGCTTTTCGCTGTTGACATATGTAGGAACATATGTACCAGCATTCCTCCGTACGGAGAACATCCCAAGCAAATCCTTCCGGGCTTCGTTTACGAGTAGTGTAGTGCTCGTGCGCGTGAACGGGTGGGCAGACGATGTTCCTTCGCGCGTGCCTTGCCGTCCTTTTGTGGTGGTCATTGAGATAACCGAGCCCCCTAGGCATGTAGGCAGAGCGCGAGCACGTAAGGAAGAAGCGAGAGCCCGCCCTTCGGACGAGGACAATACGAAGCAATACTCGTCGTCGTACGTATGGGGGCCGTAAAAACCCTCCAAAGAGCCGGAATGCGAAATTTGTTTTTCGTGGCCACTGATGGGGGGAGGCGCTGCTGGACCTCTAACTTACTGACTGACTGATAGATTGCCCTGCTGTATCCCTTGTCTGCTTGCTCTCCCGGCGCAGTCGCACCATCGTAGGCGTCGATGCGCAAGCTTGATGCCGGCGCGAGTGTTTTGACATAAATACTGATTTCGGACGGTCGTGGGCGTGGCTTGAAGGCGTCGCGACGGATCTCTCTGGCTTTTTTTGAGAGTAGTAGTAGCGCCAAAAAAGGCCAAGAACTAGTGAGGAATTGGGGTTCCGTTCTTTCTAAAGATATTCAAGAAGAAGATGATGACGATTATGATAATGAAGCATGTCGGAAAATAATGGCATTCTGGCACAAGCGAGATCAGATGGCGCGCCATGATGCATGGTTCACGGCCTTTTTAGCTCGACCACGCGCCCGGCAGCCACACTCGTCGCACCTTGAGCGGCTGCAAAACTCTGAGTGCAACTTACATACCTTGAGGACGGACAGATTGGGGGTGCTGCAGCAAGAAACTGTGCATGGGCGTGTTCCGGGGTCGTAAATTGGAGGCTGGCGAGGCTGCGGCCGGCCAATTTAAGCATGCATAACGCCATCCACGTGCCGATTGGGCAGTGTGACAACCACGACGACGCCCAGATCCAGGAGGCTGGCCGCCGGAAATAACGAAGGAAACTCATAGCGTTCGAGTGCTTTATCCTCTTCCAGCGCAGGGGTGAATATCCAGGTGGTTAGCATAATCCAAGGACTCGGTAGGATCGGCGTGCCCAAGGCCACCATGCTTGTCAGGACTCGAAAGGTCAATTTCCAAACTCAATCGACCGTTGCTGAACAAGGAACGCCTGGTCGCGGAACTGAAACCAACAATCA
This sequence comes from Fonsecaea erecta, assembly GCF_001651985.1. Taxonomy (NCBI): domain Eukaryota; kingdom Fungi; phylum Ascomycota; class Eurotiomycetes; order Chaetothyriales; family Herpotrichiellaceae; genus Fonsecaea; species Fonsecaea erecta. The sequence continues at coordinate 3,546,738 of NW_017387245.1, read as the reverse complement.
AAGAGAGTTTTCCAGATTTGAAGAGTCCCATGATCCCGGCACCACGCGGCCTGCCACGTGCAAAGTTATATGGGACAGCAGTAGGGTTTGTCTCTAACAGAGGCTGGCTTGAGCGTTGCAAAGATGATGTCTCTGCACAGTGAAGCAACATGTCTTCGTATAACCAAATTGTTGATGGGCAACTTGGATTATTCATTTGCTCAGCTGGGCTCCAGAAATTGACATCGTCCATATGGACACGAGGGGCTTTCGCCTCATCCAGCGACTCGACCCCTTCGGTGCACGTTCCCTTCCAGGGCAGACCCAAAGGAATGAGCAATCAACCAGGCGTTCTCACCATTGTGGGATACGGGGGCTGCATGATTCAGACTGCATGAAGGTGTTTGAAGAGCTCGTTGGCAGGCAGCATTCGATGACTGAAAGGGGGCACTGAATCGTCTCGAGCTCACATGGAGGGCCTCAAGCATTGTACACCCTTTGTGAGCCCCAGACACGAGGTATTGTCCCGCAACATGGCATTCAGAAGAATGATCCTGTGCGGAAGATCCACTGTGTGCCAGTGGGTGAAGGGCCATGCAGGGTTGAAGGCAATACCCAGTGGTTTACATCCATGGAGTGGTAAGAGATTGCTCATGAGGCAGGGACTGGAGGCTCATGATAATTTCTTCAGAGGGTGTTTCAAGCTTGACGATGGCAGTTTTCCCATATACGAAACACCCGCGAAAACGGAACAGGTTGGAGACACCGGCGAGGATGTTGCGATGAAGAAATTTCTGTCCATTGTGGACCCAGATCATTTTTGCTGCACTTACCTAGTTGTGCGGTTCAGTGCCAGAGCCCTCGCCTAATTCAAAACATTGGTTTGTATCAAGAGCCCAATGGTAGGATAGCAGCGTTGCAGTGAAGTTCATCTACTGAGCCCAACATCTGCACAGCGAAGTTTGGAGGGTGCTGACATCTTTTGCAGGAAGTAGTTCTAATCTGAAGATCGCCAGAATCCAGCAACGGTCGTCACATCCATGGTTCGGTGTCAGGAAGTGGTCAACGCTTTGTCTCGTGGGTGGAAACCTGTGGGACGAGAGCTCACACTGAACGCAGCGGTGCTGTTTCTCCTTTTGCGTCTGTGAGGGTTCCAGGGTATTCGCTTCGTACTCCCGTTGCAGGTGTGCAGATCCAGCCCTCTGGGACCGGCGGCCTTGCCTGAGGAACCGACTACTTGGTGGGTTGGCGACTATCTCCATGCCTGTCTGTCGACGTCACGAAAACGCATTTGTATGCATCTTTTGGATCCTCCTTGCGAGGACCCTGCAGATGTGCCTTACCTTTCTGAGGGGAACTTGGGGAATTTCTCCACGACCTCAACGACTCGTTGTCGAGGGTTTGAGCAATGGTAGACCCCTCCTCCCCAATGATCTTTTGACACTCAAAGTCCATGACCCCACAAAGCCGGTGCAGAGGCATGCTGGAGCATGCAAGTTCGTCGGGGTCCAGGAGATTCTCATTCTGCATCAGCTCTGGATCAATGCCAGATGTTACGATTCCACATGGACCTGCACCTAGGAAACGGTCCCGGCTGGCTTGAAGTAGGTGTGGAACCGGACGTACCCATCTTGTCTGGAGCTTGTCAACTCAAGACAATTGCAGGCCTGAAGGGTGCTGGTCAGTCACAGACCACCCAAGGAGAAAATTCCATCGCTGCTCGAAAAGCACCGAGAAACTCTCATGAACGAGTCCAGGCCCACCACGACCAGAGACTGACCAGAACCGGTAAACTCGCTCTCCGGTGGTCGCGCTGTCTCCCAGGTCAGACACCGTCCTGGATTCCAGCCATCCCATCCTCAGAACAGCCACAAGTACTCACAAAGCTCGTCCGCCTGGTACTGCATAGCGGTGCATGCATCAGTCGTGAAACATCGTAATACCAGAGTTCGCATCCGGGTACTTGTACAACGCAGCAATTCCTTGCAGGCCCTTGGAACATCATGCAGATGGCTTAACTTTGTCAGAACGAAATATCCTTCCCCAAGCACCGCAACGAAGAACGGTGACCTCCTCACCTGGTTGTGTGTGTGTGTGTGTGGTCCCACAGCTCCACTGCTATCATACCGCAATAGGAAGGATTCCCTAGCGCAGGAGTGCTGACTGGCACCTCGTTCTCCTGGAACTGCAATTCTTCAGGGCGGATGCAGGAACCTCGCTCCTCGGCCTTGGGCCTTGCATGAAGCATTGGTGGCCCTAGCGAAAATGTCTCTTCGAGAAGTGTTCCACTGGTGGATTTCTGCTGCAGTGGTGCCTGGACATTTCTGTCTGGCTGTATCAAGACGGTGTGTTTCAGATTTTTGGCCAGGCCAAATACAGGTGAGCCCCTCCGGCATGCTGTGGGGGGGGCAGTCCCTGCTCCATGACCATCCCAGAGTGGTGACGAACCGGTCCCTGGGTCGAGCGGAGTTCTCTCTGCGTATAATGACATCGTAGCCATGTGTCGAAGGGAGGAATTATGCTTTGAGGGGCACAGTTGAAAAGAGGATTTCTCAAGGGAAAAAAGACTTGAAGATGGGCCTAGGTGCCCCGTACCGGAGTAAAGCAAACGAATGCATACACCTGGGAGAACAGGTGGGATTCAGCCAAGGAGCAATTTGAATTCTCTTGATCTCAACTCAGTGCTTTGTCTTCTTCTCAAAGGACAGGACTGACGAAGATGAATTAGCAGCCAAGTCAAATTCACCAGTGTTGCACGTGCTGCTCGTTCCCGTCCCCAGCTCCTTTGACAGCACAGTTTTCGATGGATCGCAAGCTATTGCTTCGAATGCTTGCATCTCGAGCCATGAAAATGGACGATCTGACAGAGACGGGGTGTTCATTGCCGACGTCTCGGCCGAGTACATGGGCGGGCAGGGAGGGCATATGGTTCACGGTCTGGCCCATGAACAAGCATGATCACCCGCAGTCACAAATGCAGGGGTTTGGGCGGAGGGATCCAAACGAGTAGAAAGCCAGCATGTGCTTTCCTCTCCGGGCTAAGCTGGAGTGTTGACAGGGTGTAGAAGCAGCTCCCCAGGACGGCAGTCTCGTTGTAAGGGCCAAAAACCGGGCGCAATGATGTGATGGTTTCCTTACCGGTCTGGACACGAGGAGGATCCTTAGGCATCACTCATGCAACACGTGCGACCTGCAGGGCCTTGATCTTTGAGGCCGTGGTGAACGAGCTTCAACTAAAGGGCTGTGCTGCTCCGATATTCGGCAAGAACATGGAAGCACACGAAGATTATCCTCATCCGAGCATCTTTTATGTGATCGAGTAATCACAAATGACTCCGCGACAAATGAATCTGCGACAAGACTTGCTCCAGGGCTCCGACGCAGGCATAAAACAGGGAATAGACAATTGTCACCTCCCGTCCATGCACAATCCCCCATCGATATAGAGGACCGTGTTTGGTAATTGGAAGGTCAAAATCTCCATATAGGCACGATAGATTGTTCTCCTTCAGACATCGTGCATTGAAGAAATAGACACGACGCTGTACACACAAATGCCAATGATCAAAGGTGCTGTGAAAGATCATGAAAATCGTTGAAATCAATCGGGAGGAAATGGAAATTGGGCAGCCTTGCAATAGGGTAATTGTGGGGGAAGTTCTGTCTCTTCTTCGGATTGTCCATCTCCCATTCAAGACAGTGTCTGGCCGTCCGAGAGCATGTCCGTTGGCGTCGAAAACAGCCCCCACGATCGTACTGGATGATTCCCATCACAACTGTGTGTCATTCCATCGCGCAAAAACAGAGACCCTCTTCCATAGACGCCGTGGAAAGTGTCGTCTCGCTTTTACCATGCTCATCAATCGCATACCACAACTCAGGCTTCATCAGAATTTTATGCCTCTGTTCCCGAATTTATGCAGCGTCTCTCTTTCCTTCCCGCACCTCCTTAAGCGCCTTCATCGTTCCGTGCAGGGCGTGCTTGTGGTTTCTTCGAAACTTGGGATCCGTGCCTTTGAGGGATGGGTATCTGAAGGTCTTGGGCTTCTTGATCCTGTCATTTTCAACATCTGTGTCAGTACCGTAAAGTTACTTTTGGGGAAAGCGATCGCCAGGAGCACGGTGGCCGCGCTTGCTGAGGCCGCAATCTCGTACCCGTTCTTGTGAGCCTTCTTGGCTTGGTTGTGTTGAGACGAGTTCTTGGATTCTGGGCAAAGTCAGACCGGCGCTTCAGCATCCTCAGCCATACGCATGTGTAGACTTACTGGCCATCTTGAGGTTCTCAACGACAGACTGATCGTAAGGTTTTGTAGGCTGGATTGACGGATCGTTCGAACTCGGTCGTCCAAAAGTTCGACCAAATTGTCAAATGTGGGCATAATATTGGGAAAGTTTGCCGAAGTCTTGGCGTGGGCCTTCGCAAGGCTGCTTCTGGAACCTCGTGCCAGCCTTGCCATTGTGACTCTACAAGTTTGTTTGCTGCGAGATCAGTCCAATTAAAGGTTGACTTGTCGACTGTATCGCTATGTGCTATCAGACAGGTCGTCATCGCAGTGCACACCAGCACACAGCAGTGTGTGGCAACATGACATATCTGACTCGTCTATGGTAGCTATGTTTTTCTGTCTAGGCGCAGCGGCCATCATTCATCCAGGTCCATATGCATCTTGAGTAACAGAATCCTTTGGTATCATATGCAGGGGTCATTCACATTCTCAGCGTAATCATGCTTTTCTCTCTTCACATCTTCACATCTGGCCACCTTGTGCGATTAACTTGGCAAAAAAGACTTTGAACGCCTTTGGCTCCATGGCCGCCAATTTCTGCAAATACTCGTTGATCAAGGTATCATTCATGCCCATGGATCTCAACTCCTTTTCTTGCAACCACGTCAGGTACTGCTGACCTGTTTTTGTGTAGATGGTCTTCTGAAGACCCGCGGCCTCGGAAAGAGCTTGCCGCGCCTGTGCATCCTTGCTATTAAACGAAGGGTTAGTGGGCAGAGCCCAGCAGAGTGGCGAGAATCGGGTGATCATGAACTGATCAAATCCAGGAAGGGCAGGCTGCGGGCCAGGCACATTGTTGTTCACCTGACCTGTTGCAGAAACAACATCAGGTCCTCCCCATACTGTGCACATCCTCGAAAGCAGCAAAAACGCCATCTTGGCAGTGGGGAAGTCTTCCACGTCTCTCGCGAGGTGCTCAATGGAGGCGATCACTGATTCAAAGATCGGCTGGTTTCTGGCGCTGACTAGGATCGCACCGAGGTCATTCCCGAGGATCACCATGAGGAAATTTAGATACTCTCTCTTCAGCTCTGCTAACTCGATCTCATCGTCCGTGCCTGCGGTGGCGGCAGATATGCCAGCAAAGACTCTTTGAAGAAGTCCTGAGAAGAGCCGATCGAGAAAGTCTTGTATGTCGTTCTTGAAACCGAAAATGACTTGGTCCAGCAATCGCAGGAATAACGCCATCTCGTCTCTCGTCGAAGTGTCAGTCAATAGACTGTCAACCCATTGGGGCAGTTGCTGCATCATCTGAGTACCGACCATGCCGATTAATCGTGAAAAGGCGAACCTGGCAGCAGTCCTGATTTGGAAGGATGACTTAAGCGCCGTCAGAGAGAGGAGAGTCACCTCGGCGACCTGTGCAAATGCCTGTTTCGCTTGTGGCGATGGCTCAACTCCGCTTCCTTGCGTGCTGAGCCCAGGGTTGAAGTCGGAGAAGCCGCGGGCAATTGTACCGAGCGCCATGATACCATGATGCACTTGAAGACAGGCGAGCTCATTTCCTGATCTAGCGGCCTCCAAGTTACGCTCGATATCAACGAAGAGCGGCTGCATGACGACAGATAGATATTGTACCTGTTTGTCTGTAGGGACGGTATTTGCACCACAGATGCAGCCAACAGCTTCAAATAGATACAGCTGGCTGGTAAATGTAGAGTCGGCGGCGGCATCACCGTCGGAGGACATGTCATCTCTGTCTTCTTCGCTGGGTAACTCCGCTCGTATAGCCAGGAGATCCTGGAGGCTCTGCACGACCGCTTCCGCCGCATTTCCCACGAAGATCCGAAGTTGGCGGATGAGACGCTGAATGAGATACCACGCTCGTGCCTTGACTTTTAAGCTGGGGTGGTGGGCCAGCTCGAGGAAGTTTTGCAGAACTGGCTGAATGTATTCTGAATGCTTCTCGAAGAAGGAACTGTATCTGACGCTTATTTCCATATATTGCAGCTGGATGGCGGGGTGTGCGAAGGAGCCTGTGTCTGCCAACTTGTCAGCAGAATCTTGTAGATATGGAGATACTCTCACGTACTTGACTGTACCATTTCCAGCATCATCCGAACTAACTTTTCGGCAGCTGGTGAGTTTGGCTTGTTCTTCTGGTACAACCCACCTCCCTTTACAGCCAAATCCCCCATCAGATAGACTTCATGCAATGCAAGATCCAAGTCGCGCCAATTGAGCCGTGATCCTTCCGATCGGAGTCGTTCAAAAGTATCGTGAACAAGTGCGGAGATTGCTTCAATGTAGAGCTGCTCATCCGCGGCGGCAATGGCCGACTGCAAGCTCGCCAATCGTTTTCTCAACTCCTGAAACTCTGCTTCGTCTGTCTGTTCGTCTTCCTGGCCCCAGTCGGCAGTGTCATCATACCTCATCTTTAAAAATATGGCTTTGAGGATGGGCAACAGCATTGCTGCTCTTTGGGCAGAAGCGGCCTCACCCTGGCTAGCGCGTCTCAAGAAAGTGAGAACATCGTTCATAGCGTTGAGAACCGTCGAACAGACTTCGTCGAATATGTCGGAGAAGAATCTAAGCAAATGTGGCAGAAACGCAGCCAGCAGCTGTTCAGCCTTGACCCAAGTCGTTGAGCCCTGGGTCTCCGTCTCCAGTACTTTGATAATATCCATGGTTGTAGTGTTGACCAATTTGGCGACTGTTTCCGCGAGATCGACATCGTAGTTTGATGCTCTGCTGTCGCTCAGTGGCGGGCAAGTCACGAGTCGCGAGACGACTGTTTCGAGATTAAGAAAACTGATCATGTTGACCTTGTCTGCCGACGGCATCTTCTTTGCGACCGTCTCTGTGAATACATCAATGGCTGCGTCCCTTGCTTGCTCCTCACTCTTGCGAGGATCGACCTTCTGGGCTCGTTCCAGCTGCTGAAAAAGGAGTTCGAGCATCGATTGATTCACCACGAAGGATATATCGATCCAGCTAACCCATTTCCCGACAGCTTTCAAACATAACTCGGCCACAACATCGTTGGAAGTCCCCCAGTGGGACAGAATCTCCTCCCATGACCGAGCAATTTTTTGAACGTCTCGGGCTCGAATCAGATCTTTCAATGAATTTGCCCTGTCCTGCTCAGCCCGAGACCTGGACAGCAATTGATCTCCAATCTCATCGTGGATAGCGTTGAGGACTGTTAGATAGAAAACCAGTCCAGGGTAGTTGTCTTTGGGGCCGGTGCCTGTGGAGGTCAGGGCCAGCAAATCGTCGAAGCAAGTCTCCCATCCAGAACCGTAAAAGGTTGTGAATAGGAATGTCACAGTCTGAGCAAACTTGTTGAGGATTGTGCCCGGGTCTGGTGTGTCTGTCTGGCCTGGTGCCCCATAGAACTTCCGCAGATATGTCAAGAGCTGCTCTTCGATGGTTTTTAAGCCTTGTTGATCCACCAAGCCACCCTGGACTGCATTGTTGACGATATCGAGGCAGTAGACTCGAATGACCATGGGCTGTCTAGGGACTTGAAGGGAGATGGCCAGACACGGCTGCCATGCCGAAGGCTCTTGCCTCAGCTGGTTGACATAGTCAAAAGCCTGTCGTTTGAGGGCTGGGTCGGCGGAGGGGTCGTAGGCGATCTGAATCGCTGAGATTATCTGGAGGACATGTTAGCAGAGACGCTGAAATCATTTTCTGGTAGATGACGAACCTGTTCGTCCATCAGGTAATGCCAGTGTTCCTCGCCCACCGCGCTATGACTTCAGGAACACTGGGCAGGAATGATAGTCACCGCATTTGGGCGTGACGAAAGTGGAAGCACGTGCTTCCGGAGTTAGTCCATGAGAAAGGCCTTGTTTGTTAAGGAATTGACAATGAATAATGGGTGCAGGCATCAACAGTATCGGTAGAACTTTCAGTTGGATGTCTCTAAATTCTCAGTTATTAGTGCAAGACAGAGAATGCCGCAGCGTCGGGCATCATTCGACAAGCCTGAGTCTGCACCATCGAAGGCGGAGAAATCTCCCTCCAAAAGTTTCCGGTCTTGGCATCAAACCACCCACCGGCCACCACCAAATGACGCACATATTCATCCTTCGATTTCCTTCCCCTGACTAAGACACAATATTTCTGCTGCCAGCCTATGAATGCTCCTAGCCGGCTGGTGTTGGAACCAGTGTCATCTTGCAGAAGCTTCTGCAGCAGAGCATTTGGGTTCGGTTCTATTCACCGCGAGCTCCAATGAAAGCCCAGCATCAATAGGCTCCAGGCTCCAGGCTGCTCCATATCAACGGTGAGGGTAAGGCAGGCTGCCTGATCGTGTCAACTACTGTGAAGATCTGTACGTCCTGAGACTCCTTCTTCATCGGCATACGGCATTTCCGATCGCTGCCAGATATTCGGACTGCTGGGACGAGTATGCTGGTTCGCGTCAATCCGTTCGCCGTTGCGCAACTCAACTCTTGTGATCACGGCGTACCTGTTCAGGAGGAAGTGAAAAACAAGGCATCATATCGGTTTTGAAAGGGTCTGAAAAAAGCATAGCGAAGTTACAGGTGTTTGATGCTCCACTCGCAACATACTCACAGGCTCCTAAGGATGCACAATGTGTACCGCCAGTATCTAGGACCAACACCTCGAAGTCGGTGAAGTCGGCACTCCCAAGGACTCATAAGTGTCAGCATGGCTCGGCTAAGGGAAAGAGAGATGGTGAGCCGTGAAAATACTTGGGACAGCACTCCACAGCCAGAGATGACTCCGTGAGGCCGGGGATTCAAGAAGGCTTTCCCTCGTGGGTTTCCCTCCACATACATACATCTACTATCTAGCTACAAATTTCGCAAATTCGAGAGGCTGTAGCCTTGCGCGATGTTCCCCATTCAAATGCAAAAGAAGTGGGCAGCCGTTCTCCAGGCAACATGACTCCTCCTGCGAGCTCGTCTGCGGTAAATTGGTCTCGACCAGGAACTGAGACAACTCATTGGTCCATGGTTCTTATCAACGATCGTACTTCGGCTATTGACGGCGCCATCACCCCCCTACCCTACAAGGCCATTTTTGCGCCCTTTTGCCTACACATATGGACCCTTCTCGGCTCACAAGGATCAAATACCTTGTGGCCCAGAAATATATCTCGGTACGCCCTCATCCTGTGCAGTAAGGATCGGCCGCCTTACATAAACTTCTCATGATGATTCGTACCGCATTGGCTTTTTGCCTCCGCCGCGGCCGAACCTTTTATACCATAGAAAAAATTGCCTCTCCGCATTGTTAGGGTGGTGCTTTCTTATCCATTTGCTTGCATGGACAGATTACATATACTGTACGCTGGCCCTTGACTTCTTCAAACTAAGATATCACCAGTCGAATCTGCTTTTCCAAAAGTTTCCCCTGCAGGGACGAGGTTCTCAATTGACAGGGAGTACAATGGACGAGACGCAACCACTGCTCAGAAATGCCATCCAGGCTCAGCCGGGCCCGGACAAGACCGCTCACCCAAGCGACATCGTTGATTTCGACCCAAATGGTGACCTGGAAAACCCAAGAGACTGGCCCAATGTCTACAAATGGGGGATTGTGGCTTTGCTCGCTTTTATGGCCTTCACAGTGTATGTTCCCATCCAAGTCCTCGACCTTTTGAATACCCCCCTCGCTAGCAGTCAAGCTAACCTCGTCCATAGGACTTTCACATGCATATCGGTTGTGCCCGTTGCCAATCGGATCGTGTACGACCTCGACGGCACCAGGAGCAAGTCCGCCAGCGTCCTCCTGGTCACAATATGGGAGTTTGGGGAGGCGTTTGGCCCCCTCGTGCTCGCTCCGCTGTCTGAGTCGTTTGGGAGGTATCCGGTCTTTAATGTGGCCAACGTCCTCTTCATCTCCGCCACGGTGCTGGCGGCACTGTGCCAAAGCACGCCGCTCTTCATCACCGCGCGAGCCTTGACCGGTGTCGCCGTCGCTTCGAATGTGCTCAACCCGGCCATTGTGGGCGACATGTTCGTGTCGGAACAGCGCGGGTCGGCCATGAGTTTCATCATGCTGGCGCCTTTGTTGGGAGGGGCCATCGGCCCTGCCATTGCCGGCGCCATCGCCGAGACGTTGGGCTGGCGCCAGGTCCTCTGGGTGGGCGTGACGCTGGCCAGCGCGTGTGAAATCGCGTTTCTCACGTGTTTCCGCGAGACTTACAAGGTGACCATCCTCAACCGCAGAGTTGCCAGGCTGAGGAAAGAGACCGGCAATCTCGCACTACGGACAGCGGTTGATGTGGACGACGCCGAAGCGAATGTGAAGGGAAGCACGAAGCTGTGGGATTCGGTCCTGCGGCCGTTTGTCGTCTTCTTCGACTCGGGTGTGTTGCAGGCCATGTCCCTCTTTGGGTCGCTGGTATTCACCTATTTCTACGTCATGTCGACGACGCTGCCGGATATCTTGGAGGGCATCTATGGTCTTTCACCTGCATTGACTGGATCCATGTTCATCACTTTCAGTATGTTTTCCAGCCCCGTTGTCCTCCCCAGAGCACCCTTCCCCCCCTCCCTTCTCTCTCTGTGCTGGTTTTTGCGTGCAAACCACCCTCCCCATTTCTTTAAATGCTAACAACGTCTCTGCAGGTGTCGGATCCGTCGTCAGCGTGATCATCTGCAACCTCCTCCTCGACCGCGTCTACATCCGGCTGCGCGACGCCCAGAAAGGAGCCATCCGGGAAGGACAGCCCGAGTACCGCCTCCCGCTCGCCATGGTTGGCGGCTTCACGCTCCCCTTCATGGTCGCCCTGTACGGCTGGGCGGCCGAGCTCCATGCCCCGCTGCCGGTCTTGATCCTCGTCCTTGTCTTCCTCGGCGCCGCGCTGATGCTCGGCTTCATCCCGCTGATGGCCTACGTGGTCGACGCGTTCAAGCTGTACTCGGCTAGCGCCATGACCGCGCTGATCGTCACACGGTGCCTGATGGGCACGTTCCTGCCGCTCGGCGTCGAGCCCTTGGTCAAGGCCATGGGGTACGGGTGGGGCTTCACTATCTTGTGTGTGCTGAGTCTTGCCACCGCGCCCATCCCTGTCCTGATTTACCGTTATGGTGCGAAGTGGAGGAAGTTGTCGACGTACACGGAACAAGAAAACTGAGAAGAAGAAGAAAAAGACGGGTGGGTGGTATGTGGAGGCCATCTGGGGCCTCGTTCCGTCGACGAGGCAAAAATCAAACGATAAAACTGCATGGCGTTTTTGGAGTATACTGTTCGAAAGCATCGGAGCGCATTTATCAGGCCGAAGGGCATCTGTAAAGGGGAAGAAAGTTCCACAGCGCCCCTCAACTGGAAGGAGTTGGACATTTGCAGGTCCTTGAAGGATAGATAAACATCGTAGACAGGCGGAGAACTTCAACACATAAGCCGGTTAGAGACCTGTTTTTCTTCTTCCGACACGGCGCTCTCTATCGATCTACCTCCCACTTCTCCACTGATTACGGCGTGACGATCTGCTTCTTGAATACCACGCCCACCTCCTCCCTTCGTTCCCAAAGGGATTCCTCCCAAGACATTCTTCGGCCTCTTCATAGGACATGGCCTGGCTGCATGCATACTGCTGCTCTCTCATCCATACTGCTGCTATCTCATCCATACTGCTGCTATCTCATCCATACTGCTGCTATCTCATCCACCTACCCCCCTCGCTGTTTCCTCGGCCTTTCTTCGTGTCCTTCGATGCTCGATCAGGCTCCGATAAACCGATGGCTCCACGGCCTCTCGTGAGCAACATATCTTCGGCTTCCACAGGAGTGGAGCCCCCGTGGCACGAGGACTGTTCCCCACAAGTTCCGTCGCGCGTGCGGCACGGAGAGTGGCGTCGAAAAGCTAACGCCAGACGAAGAGCTTCTGCGCAATCATTGTCGGAGATGAGGGGGCACTGCTGGGGAAAGCTCTCGGCGTGTGGCTGGCGTCGTCAATGCCTTCGGTGTCTGGCATTTGGCGTTACTCGTGCCTGTTGAGGGTGAACGGGGATGATGCTGGGTGCTCATCTCTGACCGGTCCATATTGTTCCAACAATGAATGGATGGTTCTGAGTGCGGCTCCATGACAATTCAGAGGGTTGGATATTGTCCCAAGGATGGCAGGCTAGTGGATTCCAGGGCAGTGAGTGGTTTCTTGTAAAAGCACTCTTTGGCAACGCCCGGCACACGGCAGCCCGTCTCTTCAAACGCCATGCGGTCGATCCCTCTGCCCATGGTCGCCAAGTGTTGGCGAGGAAAGACGTGCCACTTTTTCGGACCCGGACTGCCTAGACGACCTGGCCAACCCCAGCCGCTGGCGATGTGGCAGGACTCGTAAACACAGGATCAGCGGGCTGCGCATCTGCCGGGCTCTAGATGATATAGATCTCGACAGACAAAAGGGCAGCAAAGGCAAGGAACCCATAGTTTCTTGGTTCCCTGTCGTGGTCGACGTTTGAGATGTCGGGTTGTGGAACAAATGGCGTTGGCAAGTGGGATTCGATGATTGTCTAGGTAAGCAGAATCGGCAGCTCTCCGTCATTTGACTTGCGTTTTTTGGACTGAGCTTTGTGCCTGTCGTTGGGGCGTTGACTGGGACTACCACCAGTCAGTCACCGCTCAGCCTCGTCACGTGATGGACGAGAAGGGGTACCTACTTGAGGATGACTGATGGGATTACCACCATGGTCTAGCGATCGGGACAGTTTGATGTTGGGAATTGATTCAAAGGCTTTCTTCTGTTGCCAAAACTGGTGGTTGTCGTTGTTGAAGGCAGAAGACACGCCATCTGTTGCGCCCAGATAGGCCAAGTCCAAGTCCGAGTTCATCTTGGCCGTGACAGTGACAGTGACAGTGAGCAGATCAAAGACGATGGCTGGAGAGCTATGTGAAGTTGAAAGGGGGAGGAGAAGCAGCAGCAGAAGAGTTTAACGTAGACTGAGAGGATTGAACAGCTCGTGATCCAAGACAGGTCTCGTATCAGATAATGAAGCGTTGGGAACAGTCAGGATATTAATCTGAACAGCTTGAGTTTTGCATAGAAAGCAGGAGATCATGGATACATGGTAGGTATAAATAGGAAATGACAGAATGGAGAGCAGACGGCGCGGGCTTGCGCGAACGCGACATAGCAAAGCTTTGAATAAAGGACTAGACTTCACAGTGAATGAATCGGCATAGTCAAAGCTTCTGGTTCTTTTTCATTCCGCTTCTATCCCTGTCAGTTTTCTATTGTGTCTGTACATCATGCAACATACTATGCAAACAGGTACTTCGCGGCATGGTCAATGTGATCATCCGCGAAAGTCGCCATTGTGTAGTAGCTGTGATCATAGTCTGGTTGGAACCTGACATGGACTCCCTTCTCCTGCCCAATTTCCTTTGCAGCTGCGGTGAAGTTTTCGGGCAGAAGCTGCCCTTGCTTGTAGAAATTGTCACCAGTACCCTGAGGATGTCAGCAGTGTATGAGCACAGTCTTGTAGGGCCACATACCACGTCGATCAAAATGTCAAGTGGCCCTCCTTTCCACTGCTTGATTAGTTCTGTCGAATCATGCTGGGCGCCCAGTTTTTGCCAGTCGTCACCGAAATAACCCTTGAACGCCTTCTCGCCCCAGGGACACTTCAGGGGATTGGCAATAGGAGCGAAGGCGCTGACACTCTTGTATTTCCCCGGGTTCTTCAGGTATAGGGATAGCGCACCATGGCCTCCCATACTGTGTCCACTGATACTAACCCTGCTAGAGTCGATCTGATCTTTAAAGGCTTCGAAGACGGTTTTGGGAAGTTCCTCGGTGATATATGAGTACATCTTGTAGTTCTTGGACCAAGGGTCGGCACTCGCATCGACGTAGAAACCTGCACCGGTGCCGAAATCGTAGGCGTCGTCCTCGCCCTGGATGCCAATACCCCCTTCATACTGTCAGTCTACGCAGTGATCGTGAAAGCCCTGGAACAACTTACTTGGGCTAGTGTCCGGGTACAATACGGCGATGCCCTTCTTACTGGCCCCGTGTTGAAAGAAACCCTTCTCAGAACAATTGTCGCCGGTACACGTGAGGCCAGAGAGCCATATGAGCAGAGGGACCTTGTTGTTTGCAGCTTGAGGAGGAAGGAACAGGTTGAATTTCATCTCGCAACCGGTGGTGGAGGCATTGTGAGCGAGCTTCAGAAGCTTTCCGCCGAAGTTTGCAATAGTGGCTTGAGTGGTCACGGACATGGTGCAATTCTGTGTCTTAGGGACTTCGTTTTGGGAGGAACGAGAAGACAACAACAGACTATGAAGAAATGTTTTCGAAGAGCATGTTTTTGCATGCGAGAAATGACGTGGGGGACAGCGCAGGGAGGGGGGAGGACGCATTGGAGAAGACGAGGGAAAACTGCCCCGCAGGTGGCAGATGCGGAACAGCAGCCAGCGAGCAGCATCTGGGCCTCACTAGCCCTCACTATCCAAAGGGGACAACTCGGGAGTTTGCAATCTCACCGGAAGAAGCACCAGCAGGAAGGAAAGAAACAGGTGGATCAAGGAAGAGGGGCCCGACGTGAGCCTCTCCAATCAGTCTATCGGCAGTGCGAGGAAGATTGAATTGGGATACGTTTTCCGCCTCGACGACAATTTCCTTTCCGAGTTCAGAGTCCCGAAGATGGAAGCGGTTGTCTCTGTGCCGTGTAGAGCTGTTTCAAGGCGATCAGGGCCGGAAGTCCTAGGTCTTCAGCCGATAGTCGCCCGAAGCCCACGGCATGTTGTTTGTTAGAAATAGGACAGGCAACAACATCAGACAGAAGAGGCATCGTCATGGTCGAGCCTGTGATCACAACACTATTGTAGAGGATGATGGTGGAATGAATCTCGAAGGGAGACAAAGGCGCAGGAGGGACGCGCAGGAGACGCAGGTCAAGTTCGGTAATACTTCGGAACTGCACGTGAGGCTGCCAGAAGATACCATCACCACCATCTCCTCTGTGTACTTGTGTTATTCAGATTTACGTGTGTCTCTGTGTCTCCCAGTGCACTCTCTCCTCGAGTGAACCCCCTCAGCATCAGTCATGGCGTCGGTGGCCTCGTACACGCCCTCTGTACAGGAAGCGACCCTCTCTAAGACCGCCAGTCCGTCTCAACCGACCTACAACTTCAGCTTCACCCCCTTCCTCCGCAGCAACGGTCTCGCCGCCCTCGCCTCTACCGTCCCTGTCTGCCCTGATTTCGCCAAAACCGGCCATTGTCCGCGCGGGCGTCGATGTCCCGACCGACATCCAACTCCCACCCAAGCACTGGCACCCCATTCCCAGCAACACCACTACGTTCGCCACGCCAACGATAACTATGTCTGCAAACATTGGCTCAAGGGCCTCTGCAAAAAGGGCGACGCCTGCGATTACTTGCATGAATACAACCTGCGAAAGATGAGCGAATGCCAGTTTTACAACCAGAACGGGTACTGCCAGAACGGCGACGAGTGCCTCTACGTACATGTCAAAGAGGGCTCAAAGTTGCCTATGTGTGAAGATTATAACAAAGGATTCTGTGAGAAGGGTCCTAGATGTCCGAATCGACACGTCAGGAGGAAATTGTGCGAATTCTATCTGGCAGGGTTCTGTCCAGACGGGAGGGAGTGCAAATTTGGGGTTCATCTGAAAAGCGGCCCGGCCGCGGCGGCAGCGGCGGCAGCAGAGAGGGAAGCAGATGCACACAGAAGAGAAAGGGCCGCGGACTTGGAAAGAAGGGACGAAGAATCGCGCAAAGACTACGGTTGGAAGGGCGGCAGAGGTGGGAAAGCAGGACGATGGCGAAGCAAACGGGACAGAAGGTGATCAGGAAAAGAGAGAGCGCATCTGCCATACTCGAAAGGAGCATTGGTAATTTCTGCCTCGCTTCTCCCCACTATCAGCATTCCCTTGTCCATCAGGCGGGCCAGGACAATCTTCCATTAGATGGAGGAGCTGCGCTAACTTTCACTTGATCGGATCAATACACCCTATGGGCATCGCCGACAGAACCAGCCAGCAAAGGGAGCCCTTGATCCGGGCCATCGACGCCCGGAATTGGGTATTGTGAAAGACTGAAGCAGAGCTCAAACCTTCTTCGATATGATGAACGCCTCATCGCCCTTTCTGACTGGCAGGTCGAAGAATTTTGCTGGAGCTCTAGTCTTTCTGACCGCCTACAGACACCGAACGAGCTCGCAAATGGGCTGTTCGAATGGTCAAGGAGAACCCACGGAGCTCAATCGCTTCCTATCCTCCTGCTTGTCTCGAATGAGTTTCACCGCCGTGGACCGACTCTCGTCGCCCAAAGGTAAACAGAGCGCAAAAAGGCAAGGGGGAGTGCTTGAAGGGGGAATAGTGGGTTTCACATAGTGTGAACAGTCTACCACGGTTCAGCTATTCAGATTGTCCCCTCCAATCCTCGAAATTTGGAGCATACAAAAGACGCCGGGTCAAACCAGGTGGATTAGAGAATGAAAGTTACAAGGGATAAATACTCAGAACGCGTGGTCCTGATCAGATCTGAATTACTGAATACCTCTTCTTTTCTTCTCCTCTTTCTTTTTCATCCTCCTTTCCTCCTTTCTCATTCATCTAGTATTTGTATGTCCAGTCCAGTACAGGATGTCAATTCTATCCCACGTCAACCTAACTATCACCACCACCATACTGTATGTATGTATGTATATGTATGTATATATGGGTTTCTCACGGAAACACATGATACCTACCTATCTATACCTCTGATATCATACATACATATCCTTTCATCCCCGTTCCGGGCAATCCCATACCATACCATACCATATCATTTTTACATCGAGCGGCTGTTCTCTGGTGCTTGACAGACAGACAGACAGACAGACAGACAGACAGACAGACAAATCTATCTTGTCTTCTATTATGCCTACTCTACTCTACACCTCCAACACAGAGCAGAGACACGGCCCTGACCCCTTCCGGAGGAGTCTTTTTCTCTCTCTCTCTCTTTTTTCTTTTCTTTCAGACGTCCTCCCTCCCTCCCTCCTCCCTGTAAATGCAGCGCAGGAAAGGAGGAGGAGGAGGAGGAGGAGGAGGAGGAGGAGGAGGAGTACATCTTCGCCCAAAATCTGGACTACTGTGATGGCGAAGGAGTGGCAGGCAGAAAAAATAACGGAGCTGAATGGAGGCATTTCGCTGGCTCGCTCTCGTATATCTCGGGATTCTGCGGCAGGAAACGAGAGAGAGAGAGAGAGAGAGAGAGAGTAGATTCATGTTTTATTGGGGGAGGAGGAGGAGCGGGCGGAGCGGGGAGGAAATTTGTTCAAATCCTTGCGCCATAGACCATCGGTTCTGTTAGTCGTTGGTCAACCAGGAAGCAAACATACCCTGGCTGTCGAGGGGGGATACATAGGTAGCTGTGTATAAAAGGACGTACAGTAGTTATCCGAGGAAAAGACAACGCCCCGCCTGCTATGTCCGTCTGAAGTTTTCCAAACGAGCTCGAATAGACCAAAGAAAAAGACCAAGGTTTCCGCTGTCAAATGCAATCTTCTCCTCCCAGCTGAGTTTGTGCAGCGGCTTTGTATGTTTTCTCACCCTTGCTGCCTATCTCCCGTTCCCGCTGTCATGGCTTTTTCGACATCCTTTTCTAAAGTGCCTCTCCTACTTCGTTGCTTCTCTTCCTTCTCGCGCAATATCTCCTGTCTCACCCTTTCTTGTTCTTCGATCCCCGTTTTGGCCTTCTCGTGCGTGGTGCTGAGCTCCTTCTTCTTGATGAACAGGCTCACCACGATCCCAAACGCTGCGAAGCAAGTGTAGAAGATCCACATCGTCCTCAATGAGTCGGTGTATGCTTTGTCGACGGCGTGGCGAGCTGGTCCATGAAGCTTGCGCACGATGGAGGTGGTGGCGCCGAAGGAGGAGGAAGTCAGAAGCCTCGCGCGCTCTGATCCTATCACGGGGACCAGGCCGTCATACTTCTTGGAGAGTTCGTTGGTGAAGACGACGCCGCCCAACACCACCGAGATCGAGGTGGAGAGGTTGCGAATGAAGCCAAAAGTCGCCGTCGCGACTGCCATATCGTGGCCCTTGATGTGGGCCTGTAACGCAATCAATGGAGACTGGAAGTTGGGACCCACGCCGATACCTGCAATGATCTGATATATGATGATCTTGGCCCAATCCGGGCTGGATGGCAGATCGATGAACAATCCGTACCCAAGAGTCATGACGCAGAGGCCAAACCAGATGGGGTCTCGGAATCGTCCTGTTTTCTTGACATAAAGCCCGGTACAGGTCGAGACAAAGGACAACGTGAGGACCATTGTCAGAAGATACACCCCGGAGAGGAGCGGGGAAGCGCCAATCACGGTCTGAAAGTAGAACGGGAGATAGTAGCTCCCGGCGATGAAGACGAAACCGTGGATGAAGCAGACACCCAGTGCTGCGAGATTAGACCGATTTTTGAAGAGTCGAAGTGGGATGACCGGGTATTTCGCCAGCTTCCACTCGTTCAGGAAGAACAGGGCAATGGTGATGATGCCGAAGATGATGAGGCACAAGGTATACGCACTGTCCCAGGGCCTCGTTGTGCCTCCCGAGGTCATGCCAAACAGGAACATGACAACTCCACCCACAATCGTGACGACGCCAACCCAGTCGATGGCCTTGACTCCGGCCCAGAAGGGTGTCTTGGGAGTGTCCAGCTTGAGGAAGAACGTGAGCAGGATCAAGGACAGGCCATCTAATGGCAAGTTGATGTAAAAACACCATCTCCATGAGACACCCTCGGTGAAAGCGCCGCCCACAACCGGACCGACTCCCGAAGCAATGGCCCATACCATGCCCAAGATACCAAAGTACTTCGGTCTTTCTCTCATGCTGAATAGGTCGCTGATGCAGATGTAGACCAGTGTTATAAGACCACCTCCGCCAACGCCCTGAATCACCCGTCCCCCGATAAGGAGACCGATTGAGTTGCTCAAAGCGGCTATTAGACTTCCGGCCATGAAAACTCCATTGGCCAGCGTAATGATAGGTTTGCGACCCCAGATGTCCGAGAGTTTGCCCCATAAGGGGACACTTGCGGCGTTTGCGAGTAGATAGGCACTACCAACCCAGGTATAATCCGAAGCCGAGGCCTGGAAATGTTGAGCAATGGTGGGTAAAGCTGTCGTGATGATGGTGACGTCTAGAGCTGCCAGGAACAAGGCCATGCACAGAGAGAACATGATGATAATAGTTCGGCTTTTGGAAAAATCGGAGGCTCTGGATTTTGTTCTGTCCAGCGTGGGCTTTTCCAGGGCATTCTCTTCGGTCGGTGATGCATTATCTTGCGGCGTTTCCACGACGACATCATTTGCCTGGTCAGGCAACTTCTCTGATGCCGGGTTACTGGAAGATGCAGATGAAGGCGCACCATCCGGTGCAGCAGCTCCCTCTGGAGATTTGATTGCGCCTGGCGGTGCAGTACTTTCGGGCGCGACATATTCGGTCGCTGCCTCGACTCTCTGCTCGGGGTCTGACGGCATATTGATTTTAAAAGGTAACAATATTGATTGCGAGGTGCGCAGTCCTCATGAAAGGTAAGGGTCGTGAATTGGTCGATCTCTGGGAAATATGTCGACTGAGGCGAAACGGTAGTGGTGAGTAACGGGTCAATATTTGTATGTGATACTCTTGTACTCCACGGTTCAGGCCGTGTGTCCGGGCCACCGAGAGAAAAGAGGGCGCCTTGTCAAGCCGACAAACAATACCAGAGGCCCCGAGTGGCTAGCTCCTGCGCATGGTGACCAGGCAGTTGGAAGGATAACAGAATATTTGGTTTACAATCAAAGAATGGCGGGCGACGGTGGTGAAAATACGCCATGATGGAGAACAGCCCAATGCCCGGCGCCTTTGGCCTCGAACAAAGAGACAGATCGGGCCCGAATGGCGATGCCGAGCCGAATACGGGATCTGGAGAGGGGTGGACGTTCGATGGGGGCAAGAGCGGATCGATGACGGGAGGAGAGGGCGTCGTGACGATGGCTGGGGCATGCCGCGTACTCGTATGGGATGAGCTGTGGGAGAGCGATTTACGGAGGTGCGTTTCGTCAACCATTAGGTAAGGATATTAAATGCGGAGGGGCCGCCCGTGTCAAATCAAAACCGTCGCTGTCATGTGGAGAAGGGCGAAGGATTCTCGCACAGTCGCTTCGTACATGCAAAGCAGGCAGAAAGGAAAGGAGTATGGAATAATACAAAAATCTACTCGGCTCTCCATGGTGCCGGTCCCGCGTCATGTGACCTCGCTTTGACCCTCACTCATTCCTGACCACCATCATCATTGCAACCACCACGGGGGGACTCCTGGAACAGCTCGTACTGGCAAGCCTGGCACCAACGTAATGTTTTTCGGCCGTTCTCAGACTCAATAAATCTGTTACATGGCTGCGCTGCTGAAGTTTCGTCTCATCATCCTCAGCCTCTCTTTTGAGACAACAGGATATCCCTGTTCAAGCTCCAAGCTCAAACTCTGTGACAACGTCAGGCAACTCCAAACCACCTTATGCTCCTAAAATCCTGGTAAAAATCGCCCGATATCGGATCAAATATGCCATCTAAATTCAGCCGCAAGGAATATCTTCGGGGAAATCGAGGTACCCGACACGCGCGCGCGCATACGCATCTCCAGCCGGTTTCATACAGGCCGTTCATTCAACGGTGCGCCGCATCGCAGACAATCCAAATTCATATTCCAGACCACGGGTTGGAACGGACCGTTAGCACTCTGCTTGCTTTGTGGTACAAGCTGCTGGATGGTGGCAGCATGATGATATAGTTCAACTGCGTAATCCGTAGATTGGATGTCAACTGCGAACCTTTGAGTTCGCGAGATCTTGCCTTCCAATTTGCCTGCCCAAGGTTTCGCGCCATTCGAGGGCTTTCGTGTCTTCTGGTTTGAAGAGTCATGCTCCTCGGGATTCTCATGGGTGAGCGTCCCCTCTTTGAATCGTTGCCATGCCCTCTGTTCCATGGCGGCAATTAGGCAAGCCTCGTGGTTGCCTAAGCCGCAGCCGGAGCACACGTACATCTCCCGATCGGGGTTGTCGTAGCCCTTGCAGACACAGTGTCGTTTGAGCTTACTGAGTGCTCTCAAGCTGCGCTGTTGCACGTTGAGATTGTAAGTTTGGCGCCAGAACAGCTCTGCATTCAGTAATCCGATTTCCCTCTCATCCCTTTCCTCCCACCGGCAGACGGAGGCGAGGTTTGAGATTGTCGTCATCTCGACGATGTCGGCCTTATTGCTCATCAACAGTTCTCTTCGGCCATGATATGGTTGCCGCCCCATGGGTAGCTCCTCTGGCCAGTAAAGCCACCACAGCCGGACGAAGGCCGTTTTGCGCTCTAGGGAATGGAAGCCAGCTATAAGCGCCACCCAGAAATTGTCCTTCAGCCATTGAAGTTCCTCCTCGTCTGTTACACCCTCTGGAAGTGGCCGTCGCGGAGGCGTGTGGCGATTGACAAGCACGTAGTCGTTGACACAGAAAGTGTAATCAGTAGCACCGTTCGCATCTAGATGCGTAAGGATCGCGTCAGAACAGATCATGGCTGTTGGGTTGGTCAATACTCACACACACCACTCTTGAACCTTGATAAGCGAGTCCACTTCGCGCCCGGTTCCACGAGAAATTCAATACGGAGGGACTTCAGTCCAAGAGGGTGGTCCACGTATAGTTGGTGCCCGCTGTCACTTTTAATTGTCTGTCTCTGTCTCCACGAGATGGGGCAAGTCACAGTGAACCCGTAGGCAGCGCCTGCGTCTTGGTCATGCCCCTCGCTTATGACTCCGGAACCCCGGCTTGTTTCTTGGGTGGCCGTGTCGCAGTCACCTTCCATTTCCCCCGCCTTTCGCTTGCGCCCGATGACCCGGCTCGATGTCGGGGCTCCTGTCTCCTCGGAGCTTGTAGAAAATCCATCTGTCTCGCTCCCACTCTGGTTCCCGGTCTCAGAAATGGAAACGGGAGACATTGGCTCGGCCGATTCCAAAGCAGAGGCCATATTGCGAACACGACTGAAGGAAAGCAGGGGTAACGGGATCAGGAGCGATGAGTCGCGGGTTGCGGGTTGCGTATAATCCGGCGCGCGTCGTGGCAAGCGGAGATGTTTCCGAAACGTGGTGAGTTTCGACAGGGTTCGATACCAAAGGCGATCAGAGGCTCATGGTCGGTGGTGGTTCAACAATGAAGGTGGAGGAGGGTTCAAATGGCTTCGGAGCGCTCCTCAAGTGAACGTAAGAACAGCAGCGACGGCGTCTGCACAGTCACGACAATGACTCGCCGCCTTGACACCTCACTCGACGAGGATCGTGAAACACAAGGCCAGTGGCTGTGGTTTTGGCAATATTGTAGCAAAGAGAATCAGGAATAATAGCAACAGGAGGAGACGTGCTCCGTACAAGGTCGGGGCTGGGGTTGCACAAAACTGGCGGGCGACAGCTTTTTGTTGTGCTGTGCAGGCCGCTATTGTACGCCTCCACCCAGGCTTTCCCTATGGTTCAGCCAACCACGAACAGGTTGGTGGGTAAAAGGACCCCTCAGTTGTGAACAAAGAATGTTATGATGTGGTCACTGCGAGAGCGCATTTTTGGCACGCGACGTGACCCAATCATTTTGCCGGATCCCCATGCCATTAGGGGGCTCGGGGGGAATTGAGCGCGGTGGATCGATAATGGTGTGTGGTCGTGTTTTTCTTATTCAGCATGAAAGACGCGCATGTGACTCATTCATGCAGGATGGTACCACCCTATTGAGTTGCTTTGTCTACTGTAAGATTCTCTATCCATTCGCACTCAAAGCTTGTGTTGTAGATCGACAACGCCTGGAGAAACCAGCATATGAGGGTATCATCATTCGTCGTTCGCAGCGCCGACGGTTGCCTGCTAACTCCTCTCCACCAGCCATGCCATTTTTACTTCTTGACCGATGGAGACCCAAAGAATCCCTTGATCTTGTCCAGCAGGCTATCCTGCTTCTTCTCGTGGATATGTTGCTCATTCCCTGCCCCTCCTCGTCCAACGTGGTGAGATTCTACTTTGGCGATACGGGTGGCCGTCTCAGGAACAACATCCGTATCGTGTGGTGTTGCTGACGTTGGTTTCGCATCGTGCTCGATATTTCCTACACCACCACGACCAGCTGAGTATGGTCCGTCGCCCTGGTCACCGACTGGACCTTCTCGCACTATCCCTCCATCGGCGTAGGCCAGGCTATCGGGACCAATGTTTGCTGCACCTGAAGGACGTGAGCAGGGCAGCCTGGCATCGAGGGGTGCTCAACCTACCTCCACGACCGTGAGAGACGTTGGCCATGTGCGCGGTGGAGTCTGGGGGTCTGGCAAAGTTAGCTGGCGGTTTCCCATGTCCCTGTCATTAAGATTGCGTAAAAGCGCCGGGTTTGTGGATGGCGTTGTGGTTTAAATTTGTCAATGCACAAGACAAACTGGGAGACGGCCCCACAAGCCTGAGGTAAGGCTGGGTGTGGACAGGTGAGAGAGAGAGAGTTCACTTACTGCAGTGATGTACAGTGAGATGGATGGGTTTCAGGGGTGCAAATTGGGCTGTATTTCGTAAGGTTTGTCAAGTTGTGCAGGTTGAGTAGGGCTGGTGACTTGGGGAACTGGAGGAGGAACAGAAAGTGAACGAGAGTGAGCCGGCGGGTTGTTGATATGGGCAGAGGTACTCGGTGCTATCCGCGCAAACCAAGAAATGCCATGACAATTACACCTGACAAAGACAAACTGCAAATGGTGTGACTCTCACCCAGCGCCCAGCGCCCAGCGCCCAGAGCCGCCGTTTTTTTGGCTGTGTCGGTTTGCTCAACATGACGTCCACAGGATCAAGTTTCCTTTTCACCTTTTGACGTGGGCCAAGATTCGCTAAGTTCTTCTGCCCAGCCTCGCGCTATCAATGGCCAATCCCAGCCACCCATTCACCCCGTCGTCCTCCTACTACTGCCAAATAGTATGCAGACACTACCGAGTCCGGAGTACGGCACGGGGCACGTTTCTCCAAGGCTTATCACACAGACTTGTTCATCGCCTCGTGGTACTAAATTCATCGTTGAGCTATCAAATGTCCCATTCTTGCAAGCCAGTGCCCGGTGTCATTCATGTACAGTAATTTCTTTAACCGCCGCCCTGCTCTGGCAAGTTATCCCCTTCCTCTTTCTCGTGTCGTCTTGACCTGGTGGCCACTTTCTACATCTTCGCGGTCTCCTTCTTCTCTGGGGCCCCCCCAGTGGTTGGCAGGCCCATGAAGATCTTGAACGAGTCGTAGATCATCCATTGCAAGCCGGTCAGTGTTCCAATCATGACCTAAAGGGTTCAGAGCGTTAGCCGTCGGTCTCACCTCTGCGGTCAGGTGCTGCCAACTTACAATTCTGACGGGAAGACCGTTCCAGAGACCCGAGAATCCGATCTTGGAGTAGATGCGGCTCATGGCACCGCCGAAGCTCTCGCCCGGAGCACGTTCGGCGTTGAGCTTGCTGACCATGACATCCGCAGGGTGCGACACAATCGCGCAGAGAATACCAGCGAGATAACCACCGACAAAGGCCACACCAGTCTGGGCACCCTTGCCGTAATCTGACTTGCTGCCGGGGAGGTAGTTGTAGATGGCGGCAACGATGTTTTCGAAAGAGGCAAACTTCATCATGGTATATGGGATCTGTCGGCCCCAGAGAGGATAGAGACCCTTGTACAAGCTTGAAGCTGTCAGCATGACTTGACATTGGAATCCTTGGAGATGGGACCTACCCGCCGATTCCTTCTTTGCCGGTGATGGTGGACAGTCCATTCATGGTGCCGGAATATGCAGGCGGTATGGTGGTCTGCATGCGGACCTTGACGGCCTCGAACGGGCAAAGACCCACGTCGGCGATGAATTCGGCCGACGCAGAGGCAGTCAGGTAGAGTGTGGTCTTGTATCTCTGAGCATTCTCCTCACCGGCGAGCTCGGAGTACAGATGTTTGAAGTATTCATAGAAGCCATATTTGCCAGCGCCTTGCACCGAATAGCCGAAGAAGGTTGGGCCGAAACCAGTGAAAATACCCCGGAAACCCTCGGTCCTGGCGATGGTACCCCAGGCCTGGAAATTGCCCTTGTAAAGCTTGGGGTCGACCTGACGACGACATTTGACGAGATCGAGAGGAGTGACAGCGGCGTGAGTGGTACCCTATGCTGTTGGTTAACTCCGAAAGCACTGTAGGGTGAACAAGACCATCAACATACGCATGCCAGGATACCTCCCACGGTACATGCGGCATAGTACTTGGCAGAATAGAGCTCGATGCCCCCGACTTTGGCCTGGGCCTTTGCGCTGGCCTTCTCATATTCTTTCTGAGCAGCTTCGCTCAGTTCAACCGCCTTGTCTTTGGCGGACTCGGCCGCACTCCAAGAGGAGAAGACGCGGCGCTTTTCGAGGTTCTCGGTAGGTTTAGGGGCAGGCTTGTAGTATGGGGAGGTGGGTGTGAATGCCTGGCACAAAGCCGTCGAGTTAGGGAAGAGCCCGACCATGGTGCTGTGTACTGATCAGCTTATCTCCGGGGAGTCCAATTGAGCAGGTTGAACGAGCTATTGGTGAGACAGGACGAAGGGATGGTGAGTGAGCTGGGGAAATACCTCGAGTCTGGATCGGTGAATCGACTGCGGCAGATGGATGCTAGGTATCGTGCAAATGAGCGACGAGTGACGATAAAAAAAGTCGATGAGGTGAAGAGAGAGCAGGCCAGTTCGAGGAAGCGAGCAATTGCATGCGGGAGCGAAGGGGGGCCAAGCTGGGCGTCAGTGGTGCTTGCTATCGTCACAGCTTGCCAGCTCCGACGTCCACTGGTCGGTCTCTTGCGGGCCTGGGGAAGGTGGGCTTTGGGAATTCCCCCCCGTCCGAGTAGCAGTACGTCACTGCTACGGCTGCCCACAGAGATATCCAGCCGCAAATATCACGAGATCCAGCAAAATAATTGAGGCACAGATTTGCTGGTTACTCCATGTGTTGAACGGCCAACGTCTCTAGCCTACGACTCGACCATGATAGCCTTTTCTAACAACAGCTAGCTGTAATTTGCAATATTCTCTCTCTCTCTCTCTTACTGGACACCGAAATAACCCATGGATCATTCTCAGTCTCTTCTCGAGCAGGGCGTGCCTTTGGGCCCAACGGTCGTCCCTCAGCCCAACGGACTTCCTCCTGATGAAGACCAACATGCTGCCAAATTGTCGATGTGGGCAGACAAATATCGAGGTGCCACGGTGGCTGACCTAGACCTCCCTCCTGCACTGTCTACTTCACCAAGCACGTCACTTGCCTCCGCTATGCTCTCAGCTTCATCCCATGACTATTCGCACTTGACGGTCCTGTCCGACAATACTCGCTCCCTTTTGGGCTACCTCCCGATCTCGAAATTGAAGCAACTCTTCGAGTCCGGGCATCTCCAGCCCTCTGACCCTGTGTCGAAGGCTATGGTGAAATTTCAGCGGGGCGGAGGAAATAAATACCAGGTTGTCACAATGGAGACCGAGTTGTGGGAACTTGAAGGATTTTTTGAAGACGTTGGGCCGCTGGCAACTGGTGCAAAACAAGATTTTGCTGTCGTCACTGACGGCGGGAGGAAGTTCGTATTGGGGGTCGTCACTAGGAGTGATCTGGCGGAGTTTGTCAAGAGGAGGCCAGCATGAACTTCAGACCCTCGACCTCAGACGCCCTGCCGGCAAGCGATCATCTGAATTGAATCTTGGGGACATGCCTCTGGAAACCCCTGGAAATGCATCCAGTGTTATTCGCAATGCAGGAATCCAGAATCCACGATTGCCTTTCGAAGCTGCGTGCACGAGGCTTATGAGTACTCCTGTCCCCGACCTAGCGGCTAGCGGCTGGGTCAATAACCCGCAGGATCAATTACCATTGTGTGAGTATGGACGCCTGCCTTTTGAGCATAATATCTACAACGAAACGGAATCTTGTGCGGCCGCGTGTAGCTTTCTCAAGCTGCCAACTAAGCCAGGTCCATCTATGAAACTGCTGGAATTCTAAATCGCTTCGGGATCGCTCTAGAACCAGGCAGGCTGTCAGAAGTTAGCCCGCCCTTGCGATACGGGCAATAACGACTTCAGGCAGCTTGGCCGGGAGGTCTTGTGGCGTTCTTGGGAGATTTTTCCCCGAAGACGGCTTGCATGGAAGAGAATGTGATGTTCGCCCGGTTCACGGATGCAACTGGCAGGAGAAAACGGCAGGAATCATCAGGCTTCTACTCGAAGATTCCAGTTCCACCGACAGGCGGACGAAGCCACAAAGAGCGCTACGCCTTCTACCCGTACACAGCTCTGACACCCAGCGCACACTTGTCAGGAGCACAAATCTCAAGATTCATCCTTGCCAATCGACTTCGGCTGTCCGTTAAGATGGCTTTTCCCAGCGGTACCACTTCCCCTCCCAAGATTGCTGTGAGGCAAGTCGTCGCCACGGCAGCGAGTGCAACGCAAAATTTCCCAGTTCTATGCCAGTCTCAGTTCGTACATGAAATTCTTTCCCTGTCGATCGAGAGTCATCCTGTTCTCATGTCAACATGCCCCAGTCAATCAGGGACCTTTAGGAACTTTCCTCTCGACCACCTCCGGTATATGCTCAACAGAACATCCCCCCTTCTATCGATCGTGATAAGACTCTCCTCAAGTGCATGTTGGCCGGTTGGCATTGGCGACTGATTATCGAGCCCATCTTATACTCCAGTGTCTCGCGGAACGATTCCCAGCTCGTCAAATTGTGCAAATCGCCGCGCCCCGATAAATTACGGACGAGTCTCTGACTGTTGGAACTGACGATCCCTGTTACGCACGTGGGCTTGTCCCTTATCCGGCCAAAAGAGGTCTCCGAGGAGAGAGTGTTGTGCGGCAGTTATCCAAGATTGCTCCGCTCATGACGAACCTGCAAACCTTCTCGTTCCGTGTCACTCACGAAGCACGTCGCTCCACGTCGTAGTGCGCCTGAACACATTCTGGGAGAATCAGTTCGAAATCTGGAAGTCGATACACTGTGCTATGGACGCAGATCAGCCTCGGTGCACCTCTGTACGACGCTGAGCTACCTGATTCCTCAATTGGACAAACTCCGTCTCAGACTGACAAGACTATGTGAATATTTGCTTCCGAATAAAGAGACGCGAAAAATACTCATCCCCAAGACTGGATGGAGTTCGAACGAAGGTGTTATGGCCATCCAGACCGTCTGCGAACGAGATGAATTCTCAGTCACTTGGCCGTGCGGCAACCGATCAAGTCCTCTCGTCGCGTTTGGGATCGCTCATGACCACGAGTCTTCCAAAGTTTTCCTACAATCAGTGAACAATCTCTGGCTCCATGCAAGAGAGCCTGACCGAGGCCTGGAACATTGTCTCTCAGCCGACTCGGCAAAATGATAACGAGCGAGAGGATCAGACACTCGCCAGATTGACCGACCTTGGTGATTATGCTGAAGGCGGAAAAGGGGTAGAAGCATGCAGAGTGCTGAGAATTTCGGACGAAGCGGGCGAGCCCTCGGCTTATTTGGATGTCCAAACAGACCATGGAAAGACGTGGGAGATCGGGTCATTGAAGTCCTGCAAGTAGGTCGAAGGCTGCCCCCTTCTCTCGTGGCGACTCTCGCTCTACGGTATGCTCATATCCTGATGGTCGCGGGAGGGGGTTTCGGCTGACACAGCAGCGAGATCGTTTTAATGACACTCGGGTATGAGATACGGCCGCTTCCATGGGATCGACTGGAGCTCGGCGGACCGGTGTCTACAGCAATCACCTACTGTGCAGCTGCTTCGCCTCGCGGCTTTATCCAGCTTGTTCCCTGTGGGTGGTTTATCAGCCTTGTGGATGGGCCTCTTTGTGAACGCAGCCTGTGAAGAAGAGCTGCATGAACAGGACATGGTAGCGGCTAAAAGGGATCCTTTGAGAACATAGCCCCATAGCAGGCAGATGCAGTAGATTGCCAAATGCCTGCCCCAAAACGGCCACTCACAATATGACATGAACTGCATTCATCTCCTCGGTAGAAAGCTTTCATTGTCGTGAACCGTTCAGAACCACAACACAACGGGACTTCCAAGTCACCAACTACATAGCTCCATGGTTGGTATACGTATTGGCTTCGGGAGAGCGGAGAAGCTATCTCGGTCAGGGACAGGGGAAAAGTAGAAGAAGAGAAAAGAGAGCAACAGCGCTCGGAGCACTGGCCAGGGCTTTTCTCCTCCGAACCATGGGTTGTCCGGCATCGGGCACCCTGCAAGCCATTTATATAACCCTTTTTTGTTTCTTTACGACAAAACAAACGAGGAGGATCAGAAGGTGGGAGACGCGTGTTGTCGTCGACGTACATAACAGATCTCTATATATTATATATAACTAACCAGTTGTAACGTTACATATCCTACAGAGAAAAGAAAGGAAAGAAAAACCAGGGATCCATTCCACGTGACGAGGCTGAAGTTCTCCTTTTTTTTTTGGTTCCCTCCCTCCCTTGTTCTTAACGCCCTCCTCCTGGTCTCCTGATTTTACGATTTGGAAGTTTTGGAACTTGCCAATACTCGCGCGGATAATTGGGTCAAGTCAAGTCAAGTTCAGTTCAGTTGATGGATGAGATTAGACTCTCTGCACGAAGACAAGGTAGGGTCAGGGTTAGGGTCGGTGGTGGCGATGGTGTTCTCGTCCTCTTTCCTTCTTTTCTTCTACGTTTTGCTATGGGCTGGGGCGGGTCGGTGTGTGTTTAGACCGATCTGTACTCCATCCTAGGACGTGTAGACTTTCGAGAGCTGGATCACGGCCATCACTACGGGGATTTGAGAAACGAGACGCAAAAGATTGAGCGAGCTTCGCTTCTCGTAGTCCCTTCAAAGTCGGCTAGATATGGAAAACCGTCAATTGTCTACTCTCTTCGTCCGATAGCTGTGAACTTGTTCGTGACCAGGTCTTCCTCCTGTCTATTGTGTATGTGGTGCGATACAGTGGCGTAATGAGCTGAGCCTCAAGAGATGGTCCCGGAGTTGTCGGCGCAGTCGAAGACTTTGGAGATTAGTCCGTCATCGAAGGCCTGTTTGATAGATACCGCAACGCCGTATCTGCATTACAGCACACCGCTATTAGTAAATGATCCCTAATACTTTGAAAGTAAAACCAAGAGAAGCAGACACAGCATTGGGCTTCTTGGGAAAAGGTTCAGCAGGAAACCCAGTTGGTCACTTACGTTCCACCAACCACCATGAAGAGTCCGACCAGCACAATCAGAATATGTGACCAGTAGATGGCCTTCTGCGAGGCACTGCCCCGCGCGTACGTCTTGTAGTCGTACATCCACAGCATGGCGGGGAAGATCAAGCTGAAGGGTGCGAAGCACAGCGACCCGGCCAGACCCAGCAGGTAGTTCAGGATGGGCACGGCCTCGGCGATGATGAAACCCAGCACGCCGAGGAGCAGATTGCTGCCCAGCCAGGTGGCCCAGTGAGCGACGGTGTTGGCCTGCAGATGGCGCGAATCGCGCAGCACGCGCACGAAGATCAGCTTGGCCGCGACGTGCTGGTAGATGCCGACGCCGACGACCAGGCCCGGCAGCGCGATGCCGTACGAGATCTTCTTGAACAGCGTCCCCGCGCTGCCGAAGGCCGGCGTCGCCAGCCACTGCCCGCACCACCGGTAGATGACCAGCGAGAAGGTCAGGTACATGGCGCCGACAAGGATGCCGGCCACGATGGCGGCCTTGCGGTAGTCGCGGGGCCGGCGCATCTCGGAGATGACGGGCAGGTACATCTGCGAGCCGCTGCCGCTGATGAAGATGTTGGCGCTGGCCGTGATGCCCGCCACGAACGTCGGGTGAGCCACCGCCGTCCACCCCAGGTCGAAGGCGCCCGTCTGTGGGGCCGCAGCCGGCCGGTCCTGCTGCGTCACGGCGACGACGAAGATGAACACCGCGATGAAGAAGGTCGTGAAACCCAGCCACGTCAACCACCCAAGCCGCGAGAACGTGCGCACCGACGAGAAGCCCGTGATCAGCACGGCCGACACGAAGCTGAAGACCACCGTGCAGGCGCCATGTTCGGAGAGGGCGTTGAAGGCCGTTGAGCACGACACGATCCCCGCCGCCGTGATGAGTACCTGTGCAACCAGGATTTGCAGTCCGACGAGCTCTTTGCCCACGCGGCCCCAGAGGAGCCCACACATGTCCGCGAGTGCTGCGGGTTGAGAGTCAGAGGAGGGAATGGTTCCTCACTGGCCACCGGGTGGAAAGGACTTACTGTGGCATTCAGGGTGACGGTTGCGAAAGTCGCCCAGGATGACGGCCGTGTCTATTGCACGCTGGGGTTAGTTTTCTGATAGCCCATCCTTCAGTCACACACATAGCCTGGGAGGGGAATACTCACAGGTATTCAGGATCTCCCAGCCCACGATGGACAGGGCGCCCCCCACGGCTCCCAAGGTGGCCAATGCCCCCGGCACGGCGAGGATGCTCATGGCGAACTGGATCTTGAGGAAGATGATGGTGGCACGTTGCCAGCTGACGGTGCGGAACTTGACGCCCTCGTGGCCGTCCTTGAAGATCTCGCGCGCCTCCAGCGTCGCCTCTTTGTCACTGGGTAGAGAGGCATCCGAGTGAGGAGTGCCGATGGCATCGCTGTGGATCTCTGCCGGGGTCTTCTCGTAGGTAGCAGCCATGTTGGCGACCAGTGTCTTGTTCTTTTTGTCCTTCACCACTTTTTTCTCGTTGGCGACCTCTGAGGTCAACAGCAACAGCAGCAGCAACAAACAACAACAACACAGCTCAAGAACAACCCGAAGGAGGCGGTGGAGGATCCGGGACGAGAATGAAGAGAAAAATCCCACTTCTCCAGCAGCAGAGGGGCATTGTTCGATCGCTCATCCCACATGGCCATTATATATCTGTCCCCACAGGCCGGGCACAAAACCACCAACGACACGATTCTAGACCAAAGGATCAGATGCCGGCCATGTCCCTAGGTTGATAAGAGCCACTCCACCGACACCAAGGAATACCTGGTGCATGGGGGGTAGTACCTAACCGCATCGACTTATCAGTCCACAGCCGCCTATCCACCTCCCTAAACCAGTAAAGTTTGCGTCCAGCCAGGCTGCTGGGGTCCGCCCGATATCTTGTACCGAGTACTGTGTGCTGGAAGGCCGTTTTATAGATACGAAAGCAAAATGCCAGATTGCCAACGAGCCAATTGGGCACCGCGGCCGCTTGGACGTTGATAAAACGAAGCCAAGCTTCGAGCCACAAATGGGTTTCGTATGGTGGGTGATAGTGAGGGCCGTGCTATTATTACATCGTGGCATCTTCGTCCATGGACTCCGCTGCGAAACTCGGATTGGGGAGATACATGCCACGAGTCGGAGAGCGTCCTGAGATAGTTCCCTAAGGAGGAGGTGTCTATCTATCTACTATATATATATATATATATTAGTACAACTGAGTCCTGGGGTAGGTAGCTGGCCCGAGACCCGCTCTTGGCCTCTCCTGGAGCTCCGAGCCTATTCGTATCCGTGACATTCCCTCGTCCTGTTGAAGCCGTTATAGGCGTCGACGGCACCATCGTCTGTGTGGAGGCCCTCGGGTTCAATCCACCAGCCAAAAACACCAACAACCACCCATAAGACGACCGTTCGACATCTGTTGGACACGATGTGTAATCTCAGGGACGCCCTCCCCCCGCAGCCGAGGTACTGTATTGTTACCAGGGAGGGAGTGAAGCAGGCTAGTGTTGGCTAGCACTTTAGGCGCCTCTAAATTACAGCAGACAAGGGAAAGAAAATGCTTCGGGCCCGGGTCGCGTGACACTCCAATATCCAGGCCCGCAAGTACTCAAAGCTTCGTTAAGCCTCGTCGAGGCCCCCCTTCTGGCGCAACTCAGTAGGGACATTCTCCTGTACATGGGAAACACGTTACTCAGGTACACGGAGCTTGTCTCAAACAGAATTCATAATGGCTTGAACGCGGTCTGTGATTCACGTGTCTCTTTTCTCTTTGTCTGCACCGATGTGCTGGAGGTCTCGGGCAACTATAGTACATGGACGATATGAAACATTCTGGCGGGAGGACCTTGGGGGGAAAAGAAAAGGGGGTAAATGGCTAGCAAGGGACTCTGCCAACAAACCCCCTGCGCGGTCTTATCGTCGACAATCCAAAAAGCAAACCAATCAAGCCCATTTTCCAAGCAAGGCCATCAGACCGGTACCCAGCAACACGCACACGACCATGAACGTCAGTCTCTTGTTGTCTTTCGTCCGCAGCGGGTTGAACAGGAAGTCCCGGGCCAGCAACTCGACCAGCCCCGTGTAGATCAAGATGCCGGCCGACATGGAGTCCAGCACGCCGCTGACCACGTTGGCCGTGAACGAGTTGGGGTTGTACGTGGTGCGCACGCCGAGACCGATGGCGATGGCGATGGGCGTGGTCAGCCCGTAGGCCGCGCAGAGCGCCCACGGCAGCCAGCTGTCCGACTTGAAGGGGATGGCAGACATTCGCGCGCCGATCCCCAGCCCCTCGAAGGACTGGTGGAAGACCAGCACCGGGTACAGCGTGCTGAACTCGTCACCCACGACGCCCAGGTTGAGCCCGATGACCACCGAGTGGAAGATGACGCCGAATTCCAGGATCAGGAACGCTGCAATCTGCTGCCGGAACGAGTTCTTGCGCAGCTCGTCGTCGTCCTCTTCCCCCCCGAAGTCCTCGGCGAATCGCTTCTCGTACGCCGACGACTTCCGCCGCTCGTCGTGTTCGCGCCGGATCGACGCGATGCTCGTGGCGCGATCCCGTTGTGCCTCGGTGGGCACGCGGTCCGTGTACCCCGTCACCGCTTCTTGCAGGTCGGCTTCACTGTCGATACCGTACTTGACCTCCACGTACCGTTCGGCGCCGAAGTCGAAGAGGAAGATGAAGATCACCGACGTGAGGACAATGGCCGGGCACCACCTACCAGCATCCACATGGTCAGTTTCGCGTGGTGATGATGGTATAATATCTCAACAAAGACACTTACGAATAATCCGCCCAGCCGCCTGTCATGCCCACACAAGTTTGGGGGCCAATCTCGCCATATGCCGGGTCAAGGAGATGGATGAAGGCCGTGGCGACGATAACTCCGGCGCCGAAGTACCGTGCAAACAGGTAGACATAGAGCGGGATATGCAGCCGTGGCATCCTCTTTGCGATGACGGGGAAGAACGTCGCGGCGGACGAGACGATGAGGATGACGAACAGCGCCGAGATCCTGGCTCCAAGTTGGCCATTGTAGTCATTCCCCGACTCTGCGAGGGCGCAGATGACATCTCGAGGGTCAGCAGAGGTCAGATTGACGTTCTCTGGGTTGAAGGTGTTTCCACCAAAGTCGGAGGATGAATTGGAAGAAGCCATGGTACTGGGATGCAGGAGTATCGGAACAAGAATTGGCCAAGAGACTCAAGATCATGCAGGGAAGCGCGTACCCGGCCCTTTTAACATGTCCGCCATGGAAGAGGATTGCCGACCGTAAGGCTTGCCCTTGCCCTGAAGTTCGGGTACTTCACCATACGTCCAGGATGGCCCGAGCAAAAAGTGAGGACCTTAAGGGTACCGGGATTCCACTAAACCCGATGCAGTAGGTCCATCTCGATTTCCGGCATGTAAAGAAAGCGAGATACAGCCTTGCCTCCACAATAACCCTCGGTGACTGGGTCGTGAACGTGGTGGCTGATGAATAATGGGAGCCATTGGATGTTGGAGGCCGAGCAGAAAACCCCACGAGAGGTTGCACTCTGGACAGCTGGATCCTCCCGCATTCGCCATAGTAATCGAGGACCTTACATTTTGAGGCGGCGGTCTTTCGTCCTTTGTCACTGTTCTCTTCCTTTTTCGCCCTCGTTCGGCTGTTTCCCGTTTGATCTTGTCCTAATAATTGTAACGTGGTGGCGGCTAAGCCTGCAAAAATCCACCTTCACTTCGTAGAACCACGGGCATGTCAGCTCAAATCTTATGGATCTGCAACCGAATTGTGGCCATCATGTCAGGACAGAGAGATGTCAAATTGTCGGATTAGGAGATCATCTCGGTGGCACGGTCTGGCCAGGTTCATGCGGTGACTGCCTGTGGCAAGACCATACTCTGCCGGTCGACGGAGTGACCACAGACACTGCGAAGGCAAGGCTCGAGGAACAATGAGAATAGATTACTGGGGAGCAAAACCCTTCCAACGGGCCAGAAAGATCGGTCTTTAGTCGGCTTCATTGTGTAAGAGAGCACCCAGAATGGCGGCAAACCGTCTCGCAATTTCCCAATGCCCAATCCGCCTCAAGAGATCGGTCAGTCCGCTCAGGGCTGCATTAGTCTCGGTCGTAGTAGGCTTTCCGTGCTTGTATCCGCTCGCTTGGAAAAGCAACTTTGCAGGATTGACGCCGATGGTTTTGAATTCTGGAAACTCCAGGGCCTCGGCGGCGCCGGCTGATCGCTGACCAGCGGCTTGAGAACCAAACCGAGTGTAGCAAAACCAGGCGACTCCCGCTCTGAACATGGCCCTGGGCACGTGGATTGCCGGCTCAAAGCCTAGTGGGAGACTTTCCAATTTCTTCTGCACAATCAGCCCGTGAATCACGCATCTTTTGGCCTGGTCGGAGTTCGCCCAAGCCGTCACGGCAAGTTGGTCCTCAGGTGAGAGGTCAGGTCCATTTCGACCAATCGCTCTCTCCAGGAGATCAAAATCGGCGAACATGATCATGAAGGCCAGATGCCAGAGGATGCTCATGTCCATGTGATCCGCTTCCCAGGCAGCCGATTCTTGCAAGAAGTTTCGATAAAAGGACGCCAAGATGTTCAAGAAGTCTTCTGTCCTCGATGGCGTGGAACGAGCATTGATTCGGCTTTCAACAATGTTTGCACATATGCCCTCCAGGACCGTATACGCTGTGAAGTAGCTGTTGCCGGGGATGGCAGCCAGGTCGAAATCCAGGTGCGCATCGATCGACGCTGGGGTGGAATTGAGGGTTTCGAAATTGCTGGGGTCATTGAGATACGACTGGCGCCAGTCTTCCGGTCGAGTAGCCATAAACGTTTGATTTGATGCCGCGACCGGCAGCTGTCTGGAATTGTGGCGGAGAAACGGTTCGTGATGGAACATGGCGGCAAGTTCCGCGTCGTGTATGTGCACACTGAGCGCAATCCGGATCAGTTCTTCATTCTTAGCCCATTCCCTCCAAATCTTGTCGAGTTCTAGGGAGTCGACATTGAGGTCGAGTCCTATCATCTTCTTCGTTCTGAAGGTCGACCAACGTCGCGCCCACGAAATCAAGGTTCCATTGAAGGCGTCGACAATGGCAAGATGTCTCGGCTCTCCAGAAAGTAAACCAAAGGTCTGTCCAATGATGGCTGTTTGGATGAGAGAGATTCGTTGATCTACGCCTTGGGCAACGAGTCGGTCCCAATTTGCAAGGACAGCCTTGTGCAGTCTCTCGAATATATGTACCCCCTGCCGAATGGCATGCACGCTGCCTGTGAAAAGGCTGCCAACGGAGCATATTGACAACAGCACCATGGAATTTGCCTTGGAAGGACGGAATGTGGGCGCATGCACCACCGGGAACACTGGATGAAACCGTGCAAAATACGACCTGACGCACAGATTCAGAAAGTCCGCCGACGGCAGTGTCTGTTCGTGGATCTGGCGAATTTGGAGACTTTGCGTCAAGGTCTGGCGATACGTGTCGTCGACTTCGTCCCGGGATCCGGGAGGCGTTGCAGGGCCTGAGCGTGTCACTTCATCCAGGGCATCATCGTTGGCTAGGAACCAGAGCCTCTTCGTGTTGGAGACGGGTTTGTAGCTGCTCGAACCAAACGTGGCGTAGGGGCTTTCTGGCCAAGCAGGACGCAATTCCGCCATGGTCGCGACAAGGGGAGTGTCCAGGATCCCCCCGTGCAAGTCGCTGTCCACCAGCCAGGAAGGGAACTGGGCCTCGAAATCGAAGTTGAAGACGTCGATCGCCGTGTCAAATCCGCTCCCCGACTGGTCCGAGGGGACCGGATTCGAGTACACGTCGGTGGATGTGTTGCTGGCCATTTGGCTCCCTTGATAATCTTTCCCATCCTTGAGGTAATCGGGGTCCGACACGCTCAGAGACGAGTTAATATTGGGAATCAGTATCGGGTCGGGCTGTTCTGGCAAGATTGGCGTGTCGTCCAGCGGTATTGGGTTGGCGGAAAACGATCTCTGGTCACTCTCTGGTCCAAATAGATTACTGGCTGGGTGCTTGTCTTCTGCGACACCTAGAGTGATATCTTCCGCCGAGTGGTCCTTCTGATGCCGGAGTAATGTATCGCTAAGGAAGAAGATGTAAGCACAAAAGCCATTCCGCTTGAACCGCAGGCACCACTTACTGCCGACCATACTTCCTACCACACCTGACACAGACAAAAGGTTTCTCTTTGGTGTGAGATCGGATGTGCCGCTCCAGGTGGTCAGTTTTGGCAAAGGTACGCCCACAGGTCGGACACTCTCTGATTTTGGCGCCCCGGCGGCCCCGCGGACCATGTTTTGGGACTGGTGCGGTGACGGGGTCAGGCATTGCCGAGAGGGAAGAAATTGGCAAACGACAGGACCGCCATATCAAGGTGGCAAGGAAACTCAACCTCAGACTGTCTACTCATAACGTGATAGAGGGTAGAAGAAATGCCCATTGATTTGTGGGGGAGGAAGAAACGAGATGTGACGGGAAATCTGGGGGACGTTGGCGGCTTGGCGCAGCCTCACCGGCCCCGCACATATGTAATAGAGGAGAAGCCGCGGCTAGTGGGCCCCCGGAACGGCGCAAGGGGGGCCGGTTCCGGGGGCCCCTTGAACCAGACAGCCTGATAGATACAGTAGGTCCGCAAAAGTCACCGGACACTAGCCGCTTGGCACGCTCCCCGACCACTACACCCCCATACCTTTCATAAGTTTTTTCTATGTATCTGCTATGGTAGAATAATACAATTAGTATGAATCGATAGCTCAGTATAAGCACTCTCAGAATATCGCATCGTCCAGATCAAAATCGCGTATACCAGCCCTTAGCTTCAATGACAGCGTTGACTCTCTCATCCATCGACTTGACAGCATTCTTGATCTTCTTCCTATCGATACTCGCCCATGCCCTTGAAATAGCACTTGCAAATCGATCGAGAGTCTCTTGCGAGTCTCCTGTTGTGTACTGAAGCTCTGGATCGATCGCGTTAACCAGGCATTTGAGCTCAAACCATAGGTTTTCGATAGGGTTCAAATCCGGCGAAAATGGTGGCCATTCCATCACAGTTATTCCATTGATATCAAGCCACTCCGTGACCTTTTTGGCTTTATGAATAGGTGCATTATCTTGCATGAAGATCCGGCCAGGCTCCTAGATTGACGGGATGTTATCGGCAAGGACTTTGAGATAGGAATTGGCTGAATAGCCCATCTTTGCTGACTCCTAATCGCGCGACAAGATGTATGTATCAGAAGATTCGCTACCGAAGATTGCAGCCCAAATCATGATAGACACATCTTTAGATATGCCCTTGGTGCTTATTTTGTCTCTATCCCATTTCTGATTAGGTGTGCGGAAGACCCATTCTCGCTGGTTTCCACTGCCGCGTTGAATAGAGCATTTATCGCTCCAGATGACTTTGAGCTAATTCTCCCACGTCCAGTCCTTGTGGGTCATTGCCTATTGAAGGCGTTGTTTAGCATGTTCGTCCGTAAGTCTAGGACGCTTTTTCGCAAGCCATTTCTTGATATTGTGCTCTTTTAGTAGGCGAGAAATTGTGTCATCGGACACTTCAAGTTGCAGCCTTTTTCTCAACTCTGGATAGGAGATTTTAGGTAAGTGTTTGATAGTACGTAGAATGAGTCTCTCTGAACGCTTAGATAGCTTTTTAGGTCGTCCAGTGCGAGCGTTCTTGTCTGGTTGTGGATTTTGTACGATGTCATGAATTGTTGATTTTGGAATCCCAGTGGTGGTTGCGATTTCGCGGATAGATGCACCCCATAAATGCAGTCCATGAACAAGGCCACGCTGATATTCAGAATGCTCTTTTCTAGCAGACATCTCTCAAACAAATAAAATAACAAATGAAGCATTGGTGGTTGAGAAATAATTGATTGAATTGTATACATCTATCTGTGGTGGTGGGTGCCAAGGGGCTAGTGTCCGGTGACTTTTGCGGACCTACTGTAGGTGCCATTCACCTACCATTGTTCGAACATCTTGCTTATCACTTGTCTATTTGCGTGACCATGCATACACAGAACAAAAGCACGATGTCATCCCTGGAAAGATCTCGACGCTCTGGTGTTGAACCGAATCCTATTATTGC
The DNA here is from genome assembly GCF_001651985.1 of Fonsecaea erecta. Taxonomy (NCBI): domain Eukaryota; kingdom Fungi; phylum Ascomycota; class Eurotiomycetes; order Chaetothyriales; family Herpotrichiellaceae; genus Fonsecaea; species Fonsecaea erecta. The sequence continues at coordinate 3,507,196 of NW_017387245.1, read as the reverse complement.
TCCGGAAAGCTTCATTCCCATTTCAGTGGCTGGGAGTGTTGAAGCGTTCCTACCATCAGGTTCCCTGGGTATACAGAGCTCGAGGGTACCTGGCCAGCAATCTCTCGAAAACTTATCGGCGCCATGAATGCCGTTCGAGTACCTTTCTCCCGCCACCTCTTCTGGTGGTAGATTGTGGGGATTTTATCTGCAAAATGTGGGACGTTTCCACGCCCAGGGAGGAGTTTGCCGCGGCAGAGGCAGCTGAGTTGCACACATTACCGCCATAGGATGATCTCCCTCGGTGGATGCTTGCTTAGCAGCATGGATCTCTGTCAGATTGATGAGGGTTGATCCCCGGAAGCAGCAACACCCAGCAGAGGAGCCTCGCGAACGACCCCACGGATAACGTCCCACAATAGCGCCCTTTTCAGTTCCTGGAGCAAATTCCTCGGACCTTCAGCCTTTGAACGTTTGCCGACAAAAAGCACCGGGGATCCGCGTGCTGGAAGTTTTTCAATATAATTGGGACGGGTGACTTCATCTAACAACAACAGTTCGACCAGTGCTTCAGCTTCTTGTCCCGTCATCGATTGATAGACCAACACAACAGGGACCACTTTGGTCGTGGGCTCAGGGATTCTCATCCACTGTCTATTTTAACGTCATGACTCAAGGAGTACCTGATGTTGAAGAGACTGGAGTCATCATATGTGGCGGTGGCCCGACGGGCACGGTGTTGTCGGCCCTGCTCGGGGCGATGAAAGTGCCCAACATCGTCCTGGAAAGGGAGAAGGACATCACCACCGACCCTCGGGGCATCGCCCTGGACGAAGATGGAATCCGTATACTGCAATCGATTGGAATCTACGACAAGATATACACAGAAATTGGGACGTGTAAGTGATTCCTCCCGCTCTCCTGTTGGAATACGTTCCTGGGCTAATCCCACCGGTTGGGGAAAAAAGGTATGGAGATATTCAACTTCGTCACTGGCAGCGAGCCGAATCTATACAAAAAGCCCCTCCTCACGATGGACTACACGACGACGGAAGGTGGTACGGGCCATGTCGGGTTTATATGTCACAAGCAGCCAGCAATGGAACGGGCGATTCGAGACCAGATCCACCGAATCCCTTTCTCGGAAATCCGGCCCGAGTCTACGGTGGTCGGGGTATCAGAGGATTGCGAGAGAGTAACCGTTGAATACAAGAACGCGCAGGGAGAGACTCGAAAATTGACGGCACCGTTCTTGGTGGGAGCAGACGGGAAGACGGGCTACGTCAGGAAGTGCTACCTCGAGCCGAAAGGCGTCATCATGGAACGATGCAAAGAGTGAGGTCTTTCCCCCCCCCCGTTCCTGGGCGGTTCATTCGTGCTGATCGGAGGAATGCAGGTCGGACTACGAGGAAACCTGGGTGGCATTGAACTGGCAAATTTCTTTACCCACGGAGAAGACTCACCCCGACTTCCCCCTCTGGAGGCTCGGGTACACACCCGAACAAGTCTACGACCGGTTCTTCCCTAGACAGTTTCGATTCCTCTGCAATCCGAGGCGGCCGTCGGTGTGCGGGAGGTTCGGGCTGCAATCGGATCGGCTGTGGCGGTTCGAATTCGTGGTGCTGGAAGGCGAAGACGGCCACCAGATGGCCTCGCCCGAGGAAACCAGCAAGATCATCTATCCTTACCTCACCCATCCCGGCAGCTGGTACGGACTCCCAAATTCCGTGCGATTTCCCGAGGACTGCATCAAGACCTTGAGATCTCGGCCGTTTTCTTTCGTGGCGCGGAGCTGTAACAAGTGGGCCTTGGGAAGGGTCATCTTGGCTGGCGATGCGGCTCATGTCTTCCCTCCTTTTGGTAAGAACCATCGCTCTTGCAGATTCTCATGTGAGAGTGATCCCACTGACGAGTCAATAGGCGGGCAAGGTATTGCTTCTGGATTCCGGGATGCTTCCGCGTTGGCCTGGAGACTGGCGTTGCTCCATCGGCGACCGGCCACGGATCACGAAGCTTTGTTGACGGCATGGTATTCCGAACGCAAGCAACAGCTCGAACGGTCCCTCGCCGCCACCATCCAGAACGGGGCGTACGTGACGGAATCCGACCCCATCAAGGTCTTCATCCGCGAATGGTACATGTGGGCGGTCCAACTGGTCCCCAGCTGGAGGAAAGAGCTCCAAAAAGGCGCCCGAGCACTGGGGATGACCCAATATCGCTATAGCCCCGGGCTGGCATTCGTGGGAGAGATGGGAGGCGGCCTGCTTCTCCCGCAGATCTATGCTTTCAACTTCGCGAGGAACAGGATCGAGTTCACGGACGACCTCGTCTTTTCTCCTGATAAAAAGGGCCTGTTCCAGCTGCTTGTCTTGCCCGACACAGCCGGCCAGATCCGGTCTCTGACAAGAGATATCGAGGCCATCAGCCAACGGTCAGGCAACCTCATCCTCATCCTGGGCGAGGAAGCTACCATCCTCATTCAGTCCACGGAGGCCTCGATTTCGGGCGTCGACATGCCCTTCCAACAGGTGGTGGCCCGAATTGCAGCGGGCGACGAATTCGCAGCAGACCCGCTTCTCTGCAAGAACCGTCCTCCCCCTATCGGCTATGACGAGCTGCGGCTTTACAAAGAAGTCCAGGGCCGAAAGTATGTGATTCTCCGGCCCGATCGCTTTGTCTTTGCGGCGTGTGATACACCCGCTGAGTTGAGAGAGGCTGTCAGCAAGCTTCCAAGCGCATTGCATTTTTACCAGTAGGTTGAGGGTTTTTACATAACTCGCCAACGACATGAGTACCAGAAGACAAAAGATGTATCAGCGACAAAATGTAGAAGGGCGCGATCTCAGATGGCCCACATGCTCTCCACGGGGGATCAAGCGGAGTGGGGGAGGAGGAGGATGATGATGATGATGTGCATTTATTTTTTGGTGGGAAAATTGCCCGGTTGTGTTGCTTTGCTGCTTTGCAGCAGCCTCTTTGCATACGCACGGTGCGACAGACAGGTAACAGGCGTGTCAAAAATAAAAAGGGTTTCTTTGTTTTGTTCCTTGGGATAAGCCGGAAAGTAAGCCAGGAGAGCACCACCGGAGGGAAGAGGATCTGATCCATTGCCACTCTCTCTCTCTCTTCCCTTTCTCTTTTGTTTGTTTGTTCGGTTTCAGTCCTTCCAGGAAGTAGGACGAGGATCATTGTCATCATCATTACCGAACGACCATTCACCCACCACACCTCGGAAGGTGTCCAGTATTAGTTGTCTGGTGGCCCCCTCCCCCCTTTGGTACCCGGAACGGATCAGCCGGATTCGGCAACCGTTTTGAGATGCGTGTGTGGATGGGTTGGGCACCGTCCTGTTCTTTCCGAGCCTGACGTTCAGCCTCCTTGTTTCTTATCAGAAATCCGACCCGGCCGACACACCCATGGCTTGACTAATACCTCGTACTGCTGTGGCCCTCTGAGAGCGGTCAAGATATCCGAGACTTCTTCTCGTCACGCTAGAACTAGAACTAGAATCGTAGTCAGGACGGTGCGATTGCATGTGGTGGTGGTGGTTGTGGTGGACCAGGGGCCTGGTTCACCCCCTGGACTCCCTTGACTTGACTCTTCTTACGCCATGCATGACGCATCCATACCAATAATTCTTGGAATGTGTTGTTTGTTCCAGCCCTCAGCCCGGGCTTGGAGCCTTGTCCTACTATCACTACCCTATCATTGTCCCACGACCACCGTATCCGTTAAAAACCACTAACTGCGGCGCTCGTGCGAGTGGACGCTGGCTGTGCTGCGGTTCAGCTTCTCTCGCTCTCGCCCTTACGACCTGACAATTTCCAGAACTCTGGGGGCACCTCACCGCTGTTCCTACATATCAGCTTTTAAAACCCTGCCACTTCCTCTCCAAAATCACCCTCTGATACAGTCCAAAACTCGCTTCTTCCGTCGCAGTTTTCAAACAAGTCAGCTCCTCCCCTTTGCTGCTTGATTGATTTTTGTTTGATGTGTGTGTCCCCAGGCTCCTCCACTCACAATGGCGGAATTGTCACTTTTTACTCTGCCACCGGAGATTCGTACGCAAATATGGTCTTACCTGGTTCAACCGACGATCATCTACCCCTGCCAATGCGCCATGAGGGACGAACAATGTCAAGCCCACCGTGCGGGCGCCTGCTGCCACAACGCCTCCACCTACCAGCACTGTGACAACCGCATCCTTCGCGTCAGCCGACAAGTCTTCGAAGAGGTCCAGCCGATGGCAAAGCACGCAGAGAGCAAGCGACTCTTTGTGCTCTGCAACAATCTCTGCCTCGACAACTTCTTCAAGTCCCTGGACCAAAGTGACTGGAAATGGGTCAAGCATGTGCGGGTCAACCTGTTCGTCGGCTGGGGCAATGACAACCAAGACGACTGGTTTCTCTGCCAGATGCACCGCTGGGCAAAGAGATACGTGGCGGGCACCTTGAACAAGTATGAACAAGGGCGAGAGGTCTCGATCCAGCCCGCCGAGGAAGCGAAAGAGGACAAGAACGGGAGGAGGACTCTCGTCGTCGACGTCTACCTTTCGTGACGCACTACCTACAGCAACCTGTTCTTGCCCAGCCAACGGCAGCATGTGGCAGCAGCAGTAGCAATCTGGGCTTTACGGCCGGTGGACGCTGCTGATGCATGGGCTTCCGGGTCCGTCGTTTCGATTGCGCCATCGCGTTCCCACCCACTCAACAATTTTTCGCCCCTCTGTTCCGGGATGACGCGAGAGCAAGAAGACAAACAACATCAATAGCAACAGCAGCATCAGCAGCATGATAAGCACAAACCTTGGTTGTGCCGGCGAAAGATTAAAAAGATAAAAAGGACTGTGGGTGGGGGCACGGGATCTCTTGGCGGCTTGTTCACGTGACTGGAAAGTATTTCCGGGCGATCATATGGCCGGTAACGCCTTTCCACCTTCGACCTCGTCGCTCCAGTCCAATGCAACCCTCCCACGATTTCGTCGTCAACAGCGCTGGACCACCTTCCTTATAGGCTCGACTGGGAATGAAATTCCCTCTTCCGGCACTTACTTTGTCAGATTTCCAAATCAATCCCCCCCGTGGGAGTATGACTGCTCCTGATGGTGATTGCCCTGATCTGGGTGCCACACTGGAGGAAGGAGATCCCCATTCAACTTTCAGGACGAGAGCAAGAGGCGAAAGGACCAATATGATGCCAAAACAGGTATGACGTTGCTGAAGCCGAATGTAACCAGAGCTCCTTTCCTTTGCATAGTGCTCACGGGTGGGTAATCTCTATTCGGTTTGATTCGAATCAGGCGCGGCGGTTGAAGAACGACTTCGTACAAGGGATGCACGAGGTCGTTTCAGTCGATGGTGATGGGCGAGCCCTTTTCTTGCCCACGACATTGATAAGGACATAAGAAGAAAATGGCGAGACAATGGGAGAGTCCGCAGAGTGCATACCTGATTGACGAGTTCCCTTTTCACACCACAAAATATGTCTTCATCACCAGCGTCGCCGACCTTCCCGATACTCTACACGGAAAGACTCGAGCTCCGGATGTTTGACCCGTCACGGCCCTCCGACTACAAGGCCATCCTGACCATCTACGAAAGCGATTTCATCCTGCGCACGGTGGGTGACCCGGGTGTGCACACGCGCGAGGACCTCGACCTCCGCAGCCAAAAGTTCCACCTGCGGCCCCGGACCTCCGACAACGACGGCGACGAAGACGACGCCGACTCCTCTACGAAACCCCTCCCCTCGCACCCGTGGCATTTGATCTACCTACGCGGTACCGACACGCTGGTCGGGACTGTGTCCTTGTTCCACCGCCACCCGCTCCCCTACCCGGACATGGGCTACGCCGTGCTCGAGCCCTACATGGGCCGCGGCTTCGCGACCGAGGCCGCCCGGGCCGCGCTGCGCTGGTGGACCGACGACATGGGCGTGCCCAACATCTGGGCCGCCGTGTTCGACACCAACGCCGCCAGCCACCGCGTCGCGCAGAAGATCGGCTTCGTCCATGGCGGCATGGTGACGACCCTGCTCCGGGACGGCCGCGTCATGCAGTCCATCGCGTTTGTGCAGCCCGACATGGGCCGCTGTCTAGACGGCTTGACTGTCGACCTGCGCCCGTGATGAGTGAGTGAGTGAGTGAGTGAGTGAGTGAGTGAGCAGGGGGTGGATGGGTCGGTAGATGTGTGTGTGTGTGTTGATGGGCCGGCGGATTCTTTTTTGGGGGGGGTGGGGGGATCATCGAATCCGGCAGCTTTCTCTTTCCCTTTCGATAACATGATTAATCCTTCTCCCAACACTCCCCATCATTCTGGCTGGCATGATGGCTCACATATTTTTTTTTGTTGGTGTAATGCATTCCGTCATTCAGTCTGTCAGTCAGTCGGTCAGTCATGTGATTCTGTATTATCGGAGCCAGCTACTACTCCTGTGCTATTACCCGGCATTTACAACATATAGTTATAGATCGATATATTGATAGATAGACAGACCAAGTCTGTCAGATCTTCGCAGCCCGGGCCCCCTTACCACCTAAAACACAATGTCTCAATTCAATCAATGCCATTGTCTATTTATTCTTCATTATCCTATTGCTCCAAATCCCGACTTCATTCATCCCTCCGACGAAACCATGCATGTATACATACACGCCTTCAGCTCGACTCAATTTCATATTTTCATACTTCTTCTTCTCCTCTGCCCTTTTCTCTCCCTCTCTCCCGCCCTCGACAAACAAACGAAAGAACGAACGGACCAAGGCCCACTCCCCAACTCAGCAGCTTGACTTGGCTTTCTGGCCAAAAAAAGAAAGGAAAGCTCCCCAGCATCCACGACGGCGATTAGGGAGTGAGTAAGTAAGTGACCGGGCGGGTCGTTGGTCTGTCTGTCTGTTGGACTGGACTATCATCGGTCTTCCACGTGCATCGGTCGCATCATTGGACCAGAAAGAACCATACCCGATCCGATCCCTGCTGATTTTCCGCCACCGGGGCACAGGCACCGGCACCGGCTATTCGTCGTTCGTCGCTCTTTCGATGAATGCATGACCTTGCAAATGACCTGTTTTGCCTCCCTCGCTGTGTGTTTCTGTGTGTTTTTTGGGGTTTCTTTTGTGATTTGTCTGGCAATCTAATATTATAATAAAGAAAACTTCCACCCGGGTGGGTGATGAAGGCCAAGGCGGGCGCCTCGTGCATCATGTACCACGGCCACAACTCTCGCCACGCTCGCTGCAACTCCCGCACGCACACGTCTTTTTCTTACCATCCAGTGCCATCTCAAACCATACCGTACCATACCATACCACCGCCGTCTGACTCACCACGGATGCAAGCCGGCGCGCGCATGGCATTGCAATTGAGGCCTCTAACGCGGTTTGCTTTTTAGACGTGGAATTGCGCCTTGTACCGCGTCTCCAGCGCCGCCTTGAGCGCGTCGCACGTCTGCTTCGCGTCGCCGAACAGCATCCTCGTGCCGGGCATGTAGAACATCGGGTTCGGGACGTCGGCTGGTGGGTGAGATCATCATCAGCGAAGGGGTTCCTTACTCGTAGAGGTGGAATGGGGGAATGGTGGAGGGGATAAAGAGGGGGAAATGAGTGGTTCTATACTCACCATATCCACTGCTCATGCCTCGCTTCATCACCACCACGCCCTTACTCTTCCACGCATGCAACACGGGCATTCCGGCGATCGGGCTCCCAGGTTCCAGGGCGATCGGATTCACCGTGTCGTTCGCGCCAATGACCAACGTGAGGTCCGTCTCGGGGAAATCGTCATTGATCTCGTCCATTTCCAAGACAATATCATACGGCACGCTGGCTTCGGCCAGCAACACGTTGCACTGTCCCGGCATGCGTCCGGCGACGGGGTGAATGGCGAAGCGCACGTTGACACCCTTGGAGCGCAACAGAGACACGATCTCGGCGATGGCGTACTGGGCCTTCGCCACGGCCATGCCGTAGCCGACCACAATAATGACCGACTCAGCATTGGCGAGCGCCTCGACGGTTTCTTCCACGCTGGTCTTGGTGATCTGCCCTTTGATTTCCTGCGACGTTTGGGCGATCGGGGCTATGCCACCGAAGAGGACGTTGGTGAGGGAACGATTCATCGCGACGCACTGGTTTGGAAAGTGTTAGCAAATGATTTCCAATAGGCTCAAACACAAGAATCTTCTGGGACGGCTGGTTCTTTACCATAATGTACGACAGGATGGAACCGCTGACACCGATCAACGAGCCTACGGTCAGCAGTAAGGGGTTGTCAAGCATGAAGCCCTCCGCGACGAGAGCGAAGCCTGAATAGGCATTCAACACCGTAATTACCACAGCTATCACGAGCGGTCAGTAGAGGTCCAGCTAGAATGAGGGACTGGCAAGAACGCACGCATATCCGCTCCGCCTATGGCGGCCGTCGTCGTAAATCCCTTAGCGAAACTGAGAGCAGTGTTTGCAGACAGGCACACTGCAGCCACGGCAGGCGCACCAGGCGCCATGGTCAAGAACGCACCCATTGTGCCGGCGTTGGCGGCCAACAGGCTAGAATTAATGAGATGGCGGCCAGGAAGGATGGTCGGCCGAGACGACATTCGTCCCGCGAGTTTCAGGAAAGCAACAAGAGACCCCGTGAATGTTACGCCACCTGAAGTTCATCAGCGTCAATTTCGAGACGAAGTGGTGACCTGGGGAAGTCGACCATCCCCGTTGGCAACATACCAATGAGAACGCCCAGGTACGCCGTCACCATGTGTAAAGTCGAAATTTCCGAGACATCAGCAAGGACACTGCCTATGCTGGTGAGCACCGCGGCCAGACCGACAACGGAATGCAAGGCAGCAACCGTCTGAGGAAGCTCGGTAGGGGTAATACGCCGGCCGATGAGGGCGCCTGTTGGTTGTCATGAGTACCTCTGTCATGTCCACTGGCAGCCAAATCGAGAGAAGAACGTACCAACAACACCACCAATAGTTGCAATCGCGCCAAACTGTGTCAACACCTCTGGAGAGAATCCCACTGCGCCAAGTGAGGCTATGATACCGGCCAGCACACCAAGGATGCCGAGCAGGTTCCCTGTTCGCGCTGTCGCCTGTGATGCCAGTCCTTGGATAGATCCTAGAATTGACGAGCATCAGGTACCTAGAACGCGTTGTCGATAGAAGACCTGAGGCACTTACCAATACACAGCAGACTGCTCACCAGATATCCGGCCTGCACGAGCCCATTCATACCCGTGCTTGCGGCGGCGATAAACCCACCGGCGAAGAGCACGCCGGGAATCGCGTATAGCCATGGATATTCCGGAGGGTCTGTTGGTCGCTTGAACATATCCAGCATTCGCTTCGTAATGACAAAACCACCCGAGACATTGACAAACGCAAGCAGAACAGACAGCGCACCGAGTACTTGTGGGACTGTTTCCGGCAGGTATCCGCCGCCCATGATAAAGAAGCCACCAACACCCACGATGCCGGAGATGGCGTTGGTAACGCTCATCAAAGGAGAATGAAGGGCCGGAATCACCCCCCAGACCGAGCGATAGCCAATAAGCCCTGCCAGGCCGGCCGTAAATGCGCTACCCATGAACAATGGGGATGTCAACTTCCCTAGGGCAAGAGCTGCACTCATTCCTCCGGTCACGGCCGCTACATTGCGGGCTTGACTTTGCCAAGGTGTCAATTCGACGGGCTTGGATTCAAGTTCGTGGTGCTGCTGTGCAGGAGCCGGGGGTGGAGCCGGCCGCGGAGCCGGGGGAATGATTTTACCATCGTGGGTAACGATAGAGCCTCGGACGACTTCATCCTCCAAGTCAATGCCGAAATGGTTGTCCTTAGGCGAGATGGCCAGCAGGAACTTTGTAATGTTATTGGAATACAAACTCGTGGACTGTGTAGGTAGTCGAGAGGGGAAATCTGTGTATCCGATGATGGTGACATGGTTATACACAATCAGCTTACCCGGCTGTGTAACCTCGCAGTTTCCACCGCCCTCTGAAGCAAGATCGACAATGACAGAGCCGGGTTTCATGGCACTGACCATTTTCTCCGTGATCAGTTTGGGAGAAGGCTTTCCTGGAATTGCAGCAGTAGTAATGACGATGTCGACCTCTTTGCACTGTTCCATGAACAGTTTCATTTCTGCCTCGATGAACTCCTTGGACATTTCCTTACTGTAACCACCGGCTGCTGAGCCCTCTTCTTTCACACTGACTTCCAGGAAGTCAGCTCCGAGTGACTGGACTTGTTCTCGGGCGGCAGAACGAGTGTCAAACCCGCGGACAATCGCGCCGAGACGGCGGGCGGTCGTGATGGCACTCAACCCAGCCACGCCGGCTCCAATGACCAAGACTTTGGAGGGAGGAATCTTTCCAGCAGCAGTGACCTGGCCAGTCAAGAAGCGACCATAGTGATTAGCCGCCTCAAGCACAGCTTTGTAACCCGCTATGTTGGCCATGGAACTTAACGCATCAAATGCTTGAGCACGCGAAATCCGGGGAATCATGTCCATAGCAAACGCAGTCACTCGTTGAGAAGCAAGAGCCTCAACAAGGGGCCTGTTCTGCATGGGTTGCAGAAACGAGATCAAGGCCGTTCCCGGGTGAATCTTGGGTACTTCCGACTCCAAGTTTGGTGGACGAACCTTGAGTAGGATGTTGCTCTCCGACCACACGGTCTCGCTGTCAACCACGGTGGCGCCAACATGTTCATAGACCTCGTCGGAATACTCAGCTTCAATACCAGCACCTCGCTCCACCAGGACCCTTGCGAAGCCTTTCTTCAACAGCAAAGGGATGTTCTGGGGCGCGACGGCGACGCGACGTTCACCCGGGAGGGTCTCCTTTGGAACGCCGATGGTTAATTGCGAGTAAAGAACTGGCTCAGCCGGCAGGTCGGACTTGAATCTCGACCATACTGTGACGGCCCTTGGCGGGAGTTTTATCAGACTTTTATGATGATGGTGGTTTTTCGAGGTGAGCGGAACCAGCCCGCAATTGAGTGAGTGCACATGTCGGTTTGCGTGACGGCTCTGCCGCACACAACCATAGATGGCGCCTATCCCTGGAACTGCAGCACATTTGGTCAGCCTGGATCTCAGGGTCCCCCGAGCAGTCTTTCCGATGCAAATGGATTCCAGCAGTACCTGAATCTCTAAAGCTGAAGCAGCTCTTGGTTGATAGTTTTACCGACAGGGGCGCCGACAAGACGGGAAAAGAGGCGTGAGCCATCGTGCTGTCTCACCGCCACAAACAAGCTCGATAGGAACCTTGTAAACTCGGATCTGGAGCTGCAGATAACCGCGATGACCTGCATGTCAAGCCCGGAGGCACCCGTCAAGCAAAAAAGACACGATTCTATGGCATGCTCTGGACCCGAAGGCGTCTTGCGAACTGGCAGCGTAGACAAACGCCCGAAAAAACAAGGGGAGAATTGGAGAGCAAAGATGAGGAGGTAAAACGTGGCAGGCTGGTGATGAAGACGACTCACCAGCACAGCAGTCGAGTTAGCGGGCAGCGGGACCTGTAAGGAACCGATGAGACTGCCGAGGGAGAAACGGGCACATGACGGCTAGGCTCATCCAGGAATTCCAAAGTGCCTGAAGCTTGTTGTCTGGTTGCATTGATAGCAGGGGAAGGAAGCGTAGCTCGCGACATCGGCAAGGTTGATGCCCCTCCAACCGATTGCCTCGAGGGGACAATAATAATGCTGGGTGTACGAGAGCCGCCCGTGGGGGTGGAGCTGGCGGGGGTGGGAGTTGAATAATGTGGAGGAGGGGGAATAAGCTGGGTGGCCGGCTGCTAGGGGGCAGAGTTATGCAGAAGGACACGATAAAGGAGGCCGTCACCACCATTACTGCCACGAAATCTAGCTTGTATACAACCACATGGCGAGCTGAATGAGTGTGGGTTTGTGCACTTCTGCATTGCTGTCGAGCTGCAAGAGAAGGTACCCCACCAACGAGAATCTGGTTGAGGGATCTTCTGCACATCACGGTCTGCTGCTCATCAGGCTGTCAAGAGTCGATTTGGCTCACTCCTTGACTCACCAGCCACCAGCTCGTGTTCCATCCCAGCAATAGGCTCCAAGAACCCGCGGAATGTCGTCCTGGTTATCACCCAGTTCTTGTGGAAATCATCCTCCTCTTTACCTTGGTTGGGGTAGGGTGGACTGACCGTCGTCGCCCGAATGTCCATCTGTCCGCCGATATCAGCCTGTTTGTCTCCCTTCATCTCCTCTATATCCAGTGTCCACCTCATCCCGTATCCGCTTGCATTCCTGATCTCGTACACTGCTACCCTGTGGTGTAGAAGCATCACATTCCTCCAAACTGCTTGCTCCAGCATGTTCTCTAATATCCCTCTTGCAATTTCCGTCTTGTTCTCGTTGCTCCCTGAAGGCAGGGACCAAAATGGATGCGGCCGGCCATGCTCCGATGATGCACCGCCCCGCTCAAAATGTTTGCAAAGGGCGACTGCACCCGAGGACATACGGGTTTGGGGACGTGGTGGTGCATTGAATGAATCGCGCAAGGTGGATGTTGACGGAGGTAGCAGAAAGAGTGTCCCTCTGGTTTTCACCAGGCCGGCAGCACGGTACTTGTTTTCGCGATCTGCGGGATTCGTGGACCATGGAAGGATGAGGGAAGGATACATTTTGCCATGAATGGTGATGGTGTTTCTGCAGCCTGTCAAGGAATGAAATGGAATAAACATGTAGGACCTGCAAAGAGCGGTGAGGAGCCTTTGTCCTTTGATGATTTGAGCAACATTGCTGCGAGGCAGTGCGATGAATTATTGAGTATCAATGCATTGCCTTGTAAACAAGAAGGTGATAATACATAGGCTGCCTCGACGATGAAATGCACCAGTGCTGCAAAGAGTGGCTGGATAAACAATGCCCCGAGAGAGAGAGCGCCGGAGCTTCATCAGATTATCAGATCCCGATAGCGTCATACTCTTTTGTTATGGCGCGGATCCCAGTCGCGACTGTGCCGAGAGGCGTCCAATCCGGAGGTCAAATTGGTCAGCTTGACGGCCTCCAACGGTGTTTACACACGAAACCCCAGGTGCCTAGTGGGCACCAGGGTGCTCCGCAGGAGGGAGTGATGATCCATGATATTTGAGATGACTTCTACCGCTTTCCCCTCCTCCAACATGCAGAACCGCATCCGTCCTCAAACTCTACTGAATCCGGTCCTTTGAGCGTTCCAGCGCACCCCATTCCCTTGTATTTGCAGCCAACGCCCACCATGGCTTCTGCTACGGGTATTCCAGAGCGAAATCCCGCCGTTGAAGAGGAGGAGCCCCTCTTGGGACGACCAGGAGATGTCACACAACGGCCAGGCCAGGGAATGCAATTCAATCTTGTGACGGGAACAGGTACGAGAGGCTGCGTTTCTACTTGTCGAAGCCCTCCTTGTTCCTAGCATCGTTGCTGACGAGGTACTCGCTACAGCTATCCTCGCCCAAGTAGGCGTCGTCATCCTGACCGCCCTGGTTTGGGCTGCAGTGTTCACAAACACGTTTATATTCTTCTCCTACCACCCTCTGCTCAACTCCTTGGCCGTCCTCCTGCTCGTTCAAGGCGTGCTGGTCCTCCAACCCACGGCAGCTCCAAGGGACAAAATTACAGCCACATATGTACATTCAGCAATCAATACGTCGGCAGTGGCATTGCTCATTGCCGGCTTGGTCATTATCGAGATGAACAAAGCCTCACACCCAGAGACCCGGTTCCAGAGTATCCACGGGAAGATGGCATTGGTGGCTTACATACTCATCTTCCTGCAATGGCTCATTGGAGCTGCTGCATTCTACCTGCCCGAGACGCTGTTTGGCACTGTCGATCGGGCCAAGTCGTTGTATAAATACCACCGGTACGTGATCCAGAATTTCTGGCGATCAGCGTCGTCTAATGATGAGACAGAATGTCGGGCTACATCCTCGCCGTCTATTTTCTGGCTGTCATTGCAGCAGCCACCCAGACCACCTACAACAAGAAAGTGTTGCACATCAAGCTGTGGGCGGTTATTGTGGCAAGCGTTTTAGTGCTTGTGGGTGTGATACCGCGAATTAAAAAGCACAAGCTTGGATTGTGAAAGAGGCATTGATGCCAGCACAAGGGTTGAGGGATGGGTGATCCTTTTTCTCATCAAGAGGCGTCCTCATACCTCAAATCCTACGGCAAACAGCTAACACGGACAAAACCGACAATGGTCCAACACGAGCTTCTGGGCCCAACGCGTCGGAGGACCTCAAAACATAATAGAAGGCACACACAAAACTTGGGGAAAAGACTGCCGCCTTATTGTCTGGTTGCTTGTTAATAAAAAGCTGCAGGGGTTTCATCTGCTCGTCCACAATATATGGCAATAGCCGCACTGTTAATTGGCGATTCTCTAGGCCGAGTAGCTGCTGAGGCAAGCGTGGCGAGCAAACATCGTGAAATCGATTTGGCGTGCGGAGTGACTCGGATTGTGAAGGAAGGCGATGACGCCGAGGTGGTGAGACGCTGCAGTTCCGCCCCCATTTCAACTGCCATGTGCGTCTCAATAATTAATTTTGTCGCCCATCAAACATAGGCATTGCCTGCGCTGACTTCGATGAGCTGAATTAATTCTGCCTTCGAATACCCTCGGATCCCAGTATCTGCAACCATAGTCCCAAGATGGCTCTTAACCTGGAGAAACAACTGCGCTTCGTGAGCACTCGGCGACCCCTCCGTTGTCGATCCCACTGACCACTTGCACACAGTATGGCGCATACCACCATGACGCAGTACGGCTCTCGATGTCGGTTCAGGACAAACGTCGCTGATGAAAATTGCAGGTCAATATTGGCATACACATGGTCGGAGTTCCCATTATCCTCTGGACTACATTTCTCCTGGTATGAGACAGAACCATGCGCCCAACGAACATGACGACTTACCGTCTGGTAGTTCACGAATTCCGGCACCCTGATCAAACTACCAGAGTCCATGACCATCCCCCACCTCGAACTGAATGCTGGCACCCTCTTCTGCCTATCCTACTGCGGCTTGTACATCTTGCTCGAGCCAGTGGCCGGAACGGCGTTCGCCGCATTGCTTCTCGCCGGAACCGCCTACGCACACCAACTGGTATCGGTCCACGGGATGACTGCCAACTTTTGGGCGGCGGCGGCATTTGTGGCATCCTGGATCGCACAATTCTTGGGCCACGGAGTGTTTGAAGGACGTGCTCCTGCTTTGCTGGACAACATCTTCCAGGCATTTTTCTTGGCCCCGCTCTTTGTCTGGTTAGAGATCCTGTTTGCGCTTGGGTACAGGCCAGAATTGAAGAGCCGAGTGGACAAGATGGTGGAGCAAGATATTGCCAAATACCGCGAGTCCAAGTCGCAGAAGGCGAATGGGCAGGTGAACGGGACTGCTGCCAACGGCCACGCCAAGCAATCGTAACCATGACAGCAGCTGGCTCGGAGACGACGGCGATGAGGGAGCCGACAAAAGGGTGATACTCGAGGATGATGACCTCTATAATGACGTTTCAATTTACTGAGCGCGTTCAAGCTATACAACAACGCTATCGATTCCCCTCCGGCACTTTTCCACGAGGAGCGGCGACATGCTATTCGGGCGGAGTTATTTTGGCTGTGTATATCGGGCTGGGCGAAATTTATGTTTCCTCAAACATTTCAAGCGATGACCTTTCACCAAAAGTAGCTGATTGAAGTGTTGCGGTCGCTGGGCGTTGGTTGATTGTTGATCGTACATGCAGAGTCAGGATGCCACCGAAAATGTAGATTTCAATCCTAGATAATTTTCCAAAAAGTGTACTTGTCATGTCGCACCTGTTTTATACGATAATATCACATACAGTCCTCTGTATATTTTCGTGACTCCCTGCCCTCTTTTTAGCCAGCAGTGGACAGGAGTTGCCAAGCCTTCGACATGTATTATTACCATCCCTGCAGAGCGGTCTAGCAAATCTTGCTCCTTCGGTGTGATGATGCCCCTGGAAGCACGGGTCGACACTCCGCTCGATGCGCCTCTGAAGCACGACTCACACTCTCACAAACAGGCCATTGAAGAATTCAATCGGGCCAGCGACCGTTCGTTGTTGCCAGGATGGACGCACAACAAGCTTAGTGATGCGAAATCTTTGTCTGAGGACGGAACCGCAACGTTCGTCAGTCTGTCGCCTCCCTCGGAGCAGCAATTGACAGTCAGACAGATGGAAATTGCTACAAGGTTTAGAACGGAGGGCTCCAGCCTGCGGGGAAAGCAGGTCGACGACACTTCCCTCGACCGAGGAAGAGCTTCGATCGGCTATCAAAGCTCTGAAGTCTTCGACCAAGGCGATTGAGCGCCGGACGCGGGTTTTCCGCGCACAAAATGCTCATTTAAAGCACCTCGGGGAGGCTGAAGACGCGATCAATGCCCGAAAGGCCAGACAAGAACAGTACCTCGACCAGAAACGAGCCGCTGAGGTGCAGCATGTCAAGTTTGCTGTAAGTCTTCACCACTTGCTGACCGCGATCGAAGAGCCTGTCGATATCTGACCCGTGGACAAGAATGAGCAACTCCTCGAAGCTCTGAGGTCAACGCTGCGAGCCGAAGTCGGTCGTGTTGCCAAAGACGTCAGATCAGCTCTTGCGACTGTTACAGAGCTCTTGAATTCGGACGACCGCGTGCTGTCCGAGCTCGATGACTTCTCATCCTCCAGCGTGAAGGTGGAGTGCCAGACAGACCTCGACGCGTTGGCTGAGCGAGTGAGCAGACTGACAGGCGCCTTGCGGCATTTTCGTGCCCAGACAGTTAAAGATCGTCTTGACTGTGCCTATCTGGAATCACTCAGTGCTGCAGACATCGTCCCTAGTGCGCAGGATGTGACTGACGGTACGACGGACGCTGTTCAAGGAGATCTGAATTCTCTCTACTCGGAGATCGATGATGTTGTAGGAATTGTTGTGGCTCAGGAGCATGGAAATGCACTTCACGCAGCTCTCCAGAGTGTTCGACGGGCGCGGAAGCAAGATGAGAGGAAACTCAATGAAAAGGTAAGAGGATCTATGTCTTGCAGTCCAATGTTTAAAAAATCACTCACACGCGGACACTTTACCTAGGTCTACCGGCAACTTTGCTCCCTCACAGAAGCCGCGGTCAATCTCTCGAAGCGGCTGGAAAGCCTGCAATCTCGACGACGGGGCTTACACGAATTGGATGGGCAACTTCTGCATCTCGAAAATACTGCTCGCTCTCATACAAAACCGGCGACCATCGACCACCCAGGAGCAGAGTCAGAAGACCACATCGGTCCTGCGGCACAAGCTCTAAGTCAACATCTTGGGCTCAGTTTGGACGTCGGGGATCGAAAGGTATCTGATATCACGGCCGCCACAAGACAACTCGACGACCTCACACTGAGTTGGGACTGTCAATCAGCAGGGAACGTTCTGCGACTCCTTGAACTATCAGACGAAGCGGCTATCAGGCGACGTGCTGCAGTCCAATGTGTTTCGGAAGCCCTAGCGTCGAACGATTCATACGAGCGTGATGCCCGTGAGCTGGAGGAAATGATTGCAGCTGCAAGGACGGAAATGGAGCGAGGAGTTACCTGAGACTGTAGCTCGCACGAACTCGATCTGACAACAAACAGAGGTATTATGTTATTCCGCCTCCAGTGTTGATGCGAAAAGCCTGTGTGTGTCGCGACAGGGCCTGCTACGGTCGATCTACGTACCGTGTCCTAGGACATTTTCAATTGCGACCCTCACACATCACCACGCATGTACATACTGTATGTATGGCACATTTCACGAATCCGCCTCTACATGTGACATCCCCTTCTGGATGGAACATACAGGAGAGCCTTCACACGCGCCCCCTGAAGGACTATAGACGGGCGAACACAATGAAATAGACTGATGGTTGGAACGTAAAACTGAATTTCACGGCAATGTCCAAGGCAGACATGTCAAAATCTCCACTCCAGAATCATCCAGGTTACCAGATCGCTTTGCATATTTACCATTTCAGAAAAGAGAGAGAGAAAAACAACGAGACTCTCGTTGACGTGATCTATATCCATGATCTATCCATCCTAGCACTGGGTCATTATACGTGTGGTATTACAAATTTGGGTGAACCGAGCCAAAAAGAGAAAAAGAAAAAGGCACAAACCAACGCTCAAACATCCTCTCTAACCCGGGGCAACACGACGGGTGCCCGCCCGGTCTTAGCCCCATCCTCCAGCGCCCTCGCGGTCGGCACCCTCTGCTTCTCTTCGGACTTGCTCTTGGTGAAACTCCTCGTCATGGTGAAGAAGCCCTGTCGCAGGGACAACGCGGCGCCGGCGGCATGCCCGGGGCGTCGGCCCTTCATGCCCTCGGTCTCTTCCTCCTTGAACCAGCCTGCGGCGCGCTTGACGTACTTCCAGGCCTCCATGCCGCTCACGAAGACGAAGACGCAGACGACGGCCGGGGCCCACTCCCAGCTGATGCCCTTGTGCTTGAACACGGAAGTGTTGAGGCCCGGGATGTAGACGGCCGGGAAGACCGACAGCGCGCCGATGACCACGGACCAGAACAGGAACTGGTTCTCCCAGATGTCGTGGAAGAAGGGGAAGGCGCGCGTGTCGTGCGCGTTGATCCGGAACATGCTCCGCCGCAGCGCCTTGAACTCCCACGCCGAGATCAGGATCAGCCAGGTCAGCTCGGCGAACACGGCCGCGCGGGCGCGGAACACCACGTCGCACGTGTCGTTGTACGTGCGGTTGCAGTCCTGGCCCAGTCCGTCGGGCCCGGGCCCGTAGACGATGAAGACGAACGTCATCAGGCAGCACGTGCCCTGGATGGTGCCGTACACCAGCATGTCCGTGATAAGTTCCCAGGTGAAGACGCCCTTTTTGTTGTCGTGTGGCGGCCGCTCCATCACGTCCGGCGACGCCTTTTCACGCCCGAGCCCGAATGCGGGAAACGACGAGGTCAGCATGTTGATCCACAGGATCTGCAGCGGAGAGAGTGGGAACACCGAAAAGCCCGTGTCGTCCTGGAACCCCAGACCGCAGATCAGGAGGATCACTTCGCCCACGTTGGACGTGAGCAGGTGCAGCACGAAGCGTTGGATATTGTCGAACATGCGCCGGCCTTCCTCGACCGCATTGACGATGGACGCGAAGTTGTCGTCGGTCAGCACGATGTCCGACGCCGACTTCGCCACGTCGCTTCCGTTGAGGCCCATGGCGATGCCCACGTCGGCGAGCTTCAGGGACGGCGAGTCGTTCACGCCATCGCCGGTCATGGCGGCGAATTTGTTCCGTCGGTGCAGCGCTTCGATCATGCGGACCTTGGTCTCGGGGGCGCAACGGGCAACCACAAGGGGCAGCGTTGGAAGGGCATCAATCTCAGCCTCGCTCATCCTGTCAAATTCGGTGGCCGTCTTCACGATGGCGGCCGCCACGTCTGCCGGGAGAGTGCCCATGTTCTTCGGGATGATGCCGACTTCCTTCGCAATGGCGGTCGCCGTGGACGGGTGGTCGCCTGTCAGCATAGACACGGTGATACCAGCGGTCGTGCAGGCCTGCACCGCGGCTTTGGTTTCCAGGCGCGGTGGGTCGTAGAGGCCGGCGAGACCGAGCAGGCAGAGATCCTTTTCGACGAGGCTGCGGTCCACATCGGAATGTTCCTCAATCTCCATGGTCGTGAATTTCCTCGCGATGGCGAGCACGCGCAGGCCTTGTTCGGCGAGGAACGTCATTTGCTCCAGGATGGCCTCCTTGAGTGATGCGGTCATGGCTTGTTCGTGTTCATCCACGCCCACGGCCGTGCAGAGATCGATAATACGTTCCACGGCGCCCTTGGTGAAAATGACGGACTGGTCCATGCCGGGTTTGGTGTACACGACCGACATGCGCTTGATGGAGCTGTCGAAGGGGTATTCCATCTTCTGCGTCCACCCATTCTCTTCCAGCGTCTTCTTGCCGTAGTTGAAGCGGTGCGAGAAGACCTGCAGCGCAATCTCGGTCGGGTCGCCGGTCGTCTTCCACTTCTCCTCCTGCCCGTCCTCGGCGACTTTGCGGACAGAGGCCAGGTTGCAGAGGGCTGCGGACTCCAGGAACGCCTGGAGTTCTGGCGTCACCTCGGGGTTAGATTTGACGTCGCTTTCTGATTTCTTCGTTCCCTTTTCCGGGTCATTCCACAGTTTCTGTTTCTCGCTCGGGAGATCGAACGAGATGCCAGCGGTGCTGCGTTTGCGGTCAAAGGCCTCTTCTCGGGCTAATTTCTCTGCCTCAACTTCCTGACGAGACTTGGGGGCCTTTCCCAGCGTGATGGTCCCTTCGGTGGGGTCGGACGCGTTGTTGGAATTTTCCACGCTATAGATGCCGACGCCGGGGATCCATGCTTTCCGCGTCACCATCTTTCCCTGGGTGAGAGTGCCGGTCTTATCCGAGCAAATGTTGGTGACGCCGCCTAGGGCCTCGAGGGCGCTGAGTTGTCGCACGACGACCTTGCGCTTCCGCATCTGCGTCATGCCCACGACCATGGTGATCGTGAGGACGGCGATCAGAGACTCTGGAATAATGGCAATTCCCGTCGAGATGGCGTAAATGGCGACCTCGTTCGTGACATTGAATCGGTTGACGCCAAACACGATGATGGCAAGCAGGATGGCACAGCCGAAGAGCACGTAGGCGAGTTTGCTGAGCTTGATCTGGAGAGGCGTGCCTCCGGTAAGGCCGAGGAACTTGCGAACACCGTCGTATGTACGCAGTGCACCGCCCTTGACGGGCTGCATGCGTCCGTATTTTTTTCGGGACATGGATCGATTCGGTTTCCGCCGCTTGCCCTGCATCGAGGCAGCTATCCCCCCAATTGCTGTCGACATGCCCGTGAACACCACAATACCGCGGCCTCGCCCCTTTGTGACCGTGGAAGATGAGTATGCAATGTTGAGTCGATCGCCTAGGCCCAGCTCCTCTTTGGCGATACCGTGCTTGTCTTCAAATTCGACTTCTTTGGCCACGGGCAGCGCCTCGCCGGTCAAGATGGCTTCGTCACATTCGAGGTTCATGACCTCGAACAGTCGCAAATCCGCTGGAACAGTGTCGCCGGTCTTAATTGATACAATGTCACCGGGCACAACTTCGGCGGAGGGGATCGTCATCTCATTCCCGCCCCTGACCACGGCTGCTGAAGGGGAGGAGAGAGACCGCAACGCGTCCATTTTCTTTTCGGCCTGAAACTCCTGGTAGAAGCCAATCACGACGTTGAGAACAATGACGGCTGTGATGACGGCACCCTCAACAAAATCTTCCACGCCATACGAGAGTGCCATGGCGAGCACCAATACCTGCCACACGGTCAGCCGTCTTGAAAAGATGAACAAACCTGCTTGATGTTTAGGGAACGTACCAGAATCATGGCATTGGAGATTTGTTTCCCCAGAATGGCGTACCAGGAGACGCCTCCATCTCCTTCGAGCCTGTTGGGTCCATATTTCTGTTGGTATTGCTGGACTTGAGCATCGCTCAGTCCCCAGTCGAGCCTCGTCTCGAGGTGATTGACGATTTCATCGGCAGAGAGCAGGAAAGGGTGCTTGGGATAGTTCTGCTCAGCCCTTCCGCCCTGCTTGCCCATATCAGGCGGTCGTCGAGGCAGTAACTAGGTGTATGAGCAATGGAATATTCGAGATCTGCTTCCAGGTAAGTGGAGACAATTGTAATGCTCTTGATGTCAAGCTTGATCAGATGTGTCTGGTATATGCAAGTGAGGGACAAGCAAGTATAAGTCTTGCTGAAGCTTGAAAAGAGTGTGGTGGACCCATCAGGAATCAAGGGATGAGTCCCATGTTATATAGAGCTGAAACAGCATCTTGTCGGACGATTAGGCCCGAAGGCCCCCGCTCCCTGATATTCCAAGGCTTCCTCCGTGTCCGTACCCTTGGAGCCAAGAGCCATCACGGCGACATCTCTTCTCGACACACGTCCTTCGTGCCCTTGGCGCGGTGGAAAGGTGGCGAGACACAGCACCGGCACTCCCATAAGTGCGGAATCGGCCAAGCCTGGGCGGAGGTAGGAGGCGGTTTGACAAGGTGCCACCAAGAGCACGTCGCCGTCCCGGGGCCTTGGGTTGACGCAATGGCAGGTGATGCGAGCCTGTAAGCGAGCGGAGTCAAGAGGATGAGTGCTTGGCGCCAAGATCATCGCCCGCTTGTTCGGTTTCGCCGAGCCCCGGAACAAAGTGTTTCCGCCACTTTTCCACTGCCCACTGTTATCCAGCGACCTGGCCGTAGATCTTGGCTCATGACATCCATTGACTACTTCATTGTGACGGGTAGTGCCGATCTGACATGTGCTCCGGGGGAATCTGGCCAAGCATCTACAAACGTGCCATACTGTCACATAAAGAGTGGCTTGAGGTTACTTGATAGGATCGAGGCTGATGGGGACATCTTTATGATGCGGGTCTGTCTATGGGGTACTAAGAGTATCTCTCAAAAGGTAGGTCGTTGTCACTTTCTCGAGATCATCGGCACCTTGTCATTCACGTAAAGAGAAAATATCCCGATGCGATGACAATAATGACAGTAGGTGGTCAAGTATATTTCGTTTTCACTTGTGTTGGGTGGGTTGGTGTTCGACCAAATTGAAACGGAATATGACATGGCAGCCTCCGTTGAGTGCATCTTCCTCTCACTTATTCCATTGATGCATATGCCACACTCTCAAAACCACCTGCCTCCCATGAGATCAAATTTTAACACATCGCTCCAGCCCAAGTGTGCAGCTGGACACGTAAAGGCTATTTCCAGGCAAACCGGGTACACCCAAGTATGCTTGCATGCCTGGTGCACTGATGGCTGTTGCATCTTCATATCGGCACATTTGGCTGGTACGGGCAGAACGTTGCGCTATGAACCGTATACCAGAGCACCAATGCTGTGCTGGGAGAATACGTCATGAACGTTATCCCGTGGAAATCTCGACAGCAACTGCCAGTTGCGAGATGCCGTGTATCACTTTGGGTCTCAAGCTCCTCCTGACAGGTCACCTCAGCTTAGCCGACGAGGCGACCCTTCCCTGGGAATGTGGTCGTATTTTTGGACATCTTTTTCAATTTCTAGGAAGGATGAATTTTCCAGTGTCTTGTCAGCACTTCTTTGGGAACTTATAAATTAACCGATGCCGTGGCACCGTGGTTACAAGTCAACGCCGGTTTCCCCGCGCGGCTACGACTCCCAATCGTTTTTGATAGCCGAGATTCTCCGGATCCGGACGCATTCACTACTTTCACAACGCCGCTGATGCGACTTTTTTCCTTTGATTCACAAGATTGAAAAGTCTTCTTAGGTCTGGTCAGGCTCAGTCATCACAGAAGACATGCTGACAGGAAAGGCAACTGCCCTCATTGGGGCAGGGACGCAGGGCCGACGGCTGGCATACATGGTGAACAACTCTGTGACCCTTCATCGAGTTTGGATCGAGACTGACTGGCTCCGGCGCAAAGTGGTCAAGTCAGGGCCGAGCTGTTCATCTCATTGACGCCCAGGCGAAGCAGCTTTCTGATAGTGTCAAATATATAGACCAACTTCGGTCTGCATCTCAACGACAGAACGCACGATGGGGCGAAATCAAGACATTTACCTCGGAATCATTACCCGCAGGGCTGAAAGATACATGGTTGATCGTTGAGGTACGCAAGCTCCATCGAAACTATGAGTCGAGATATTGAAATCGAGCTGATCGACGTTTGGAGAGCAGTGCGTCCCAGAGAGGCTTGAGCTCAAGCGACAAATGATCAAACAGGTGGACGAGCTGGCGGACTCCGACACCATCATTGCCTCCAACTCCAGCAGTTATAGCATATCCGAGATCATTGACGGCTTGAAATTATCCCACGAGCAGCGGATTCTCAGCGCTCATTGTTGTAAGTACAAACCTCATGAGTTCTGGGTGCAATACTGACCAAGATCTGTCATAAAGACTGGCCTCCAGAGACTTCTGGTAAGTTAAGCTGTAAAACATATAGTCCGCGCACTAACCTCTGGTTAAGCCATCGAACTTATGGGTCATGCGAATACTGATCCTGCAATTATCCCACTTCTGATGGAGCAATGTCGAGAGCATGGATTTAGCCCTTTCCATGTGAAGAAAGATTCCATGGGATACATATACAACAGGTTTGATCGCCTTCCCATACCCTCCAGTGTCTCATTCAGAAGCACTGACCGCATCCCGTGGAAACAGGATATGGGCTGCAATCAAACGGGAAGCCTTGCTCACAGCAGCAGAGGGTGTGGCTACTCCATCCGAGATCGACGCCATTTTCAAGGACGTTTTGAAGACGCCGAAAGGTCCCTTCGAGCAGATGGACGTCGTTGGCCTCGACGTCGTGCTCAACATCGAGGAGCATTATGCAGAAAAGAGGAAAGATGTCCCTCCTGAGCCTCGCCAATATCTGCAGCGATTCATTCAAGATGGTCTCCTCGGTGTGAAGAGCGGTAAGGGATTTTACGAGTATCAGAAACCATGACTGTTCTGCAAATAGATTGTTGAATGAAGACCCCTTGCACCACTTGTTATGGTTATACGAAGTTTAGGCACCTGGATAGCCTACCCTGCCTAAAGCTTAGGAGTCGTAGGCGCTCACTTACCCCGCAAACCTGCCCCGAGATCCCCCTTTTCCCCCGGGTTCTCCCTATCGAACATTCTCTAGGCGGTTTCGAGTGCTGTCCATCCAACCAGGCGGTCCGTACGAACTACACGCCAACAACCAACGTAGTTTAGCGGCTCGAATGCCTAGTAGCCTCAAAACTTTGGCAGCGATTTCATCACTGCAACTCGCCGCCTCTTTTCCAACTCTCACTTCTGGTTTCTCAACAATTTCATGCATCTATCTGTGCCTTGTGGGCACATGGGCTGCCATCTGCACCATCATGTCTCAAGGAGAGATGGTCCCGCGCCGGATCCAGTTCTCTAGTTGCGATGAATGTCGTCGGGCGAGAGTCGCTTGTGATGCCGGTCGCGCTCGCCGGAACCGAGAGGACCAACAGGAGCTTCTGTCCTGCACGAGGTGTCTCAACCGGCAGCTGCAATGCACATTTGAGGTTTGCATGGTCAATGGACTGGATTGGCTGGCAACACGTGCTGACCAAAGCCCTTGTGTCCTAACAGTGGATGAAGCCGAGCACTGGCACTTCTGCAACTAATCGCAAGGGCCAGGACGGAAGAGTCAAGAGGAGACGGTCTAAGATACCCACAACAGAGACGACTATTTACGAAGAGAACGATACTAGCATAGATGGCGAATCACTGCCCAGGCTCGTCCACCAGCGGTCTGAAAGTACCACGAGCGAACTATCGACCAAGTATGCTCCAACACTTTGTTGAAATGCTTTCCTAACGATGACAGGCCAAATTATGAGTGGGCCTGGTCGTCGGATCAGCTATCACAACCTCTGCTCGTACAACATCATTTGACACCAGAACCCATCAGTGCTATTGAAACCCAATGGCTCCATACCATATACGAGGGGGCTTTTGAGACCATATTCGGTTCTTGGATGGGTCGCTACAGCAACCCTTTTGCGTGAGCACACCGCCATAACTCAAGTGCGCGGCATTACTGACGACATCAGTTTTGGAGAACAGAGCCTATCAGATGTGGTCAGTATACGCCGAGTTTGCAGCGAACTCGATAGACACATCGACGAAGAGGATACTGTAGGAAGCGCAATGCACGACTCCCGAGCTTCACCAGATCTTGGTAGGCATGAGAGAGATGCACAGCTCGACCAGTTCCTCGACCATGCTGTCCAATCTTTCGCCGCTCGCTGGCTCCCCCTGACTCAGCGATCCATTTTGCCAGCCCTCTCCCAGGCGGATATCATCTGTCGACTTTGGCGCCGTGCACATACAGACATGCTCAAGGTCATCAACAGGCCATCTTATCGATCTATGCTGACTTTGCTTTTGTTTGCTCTAACACCAATCCCGGTGGGCATCCCTGAAGAGGAAGAACTTGAGGGAGTATCGGGACAGGTTTGTGTTCACGCCGCACTGCAGCAGATTCAAACACTTCGTGCGCGTCAAAAGAGCCTTCAATTCAACGGGACACGAGTCAATCTCACCAACTCAAACCGCCCTATGGGAGCAAGTCCCGCTTCACTTGCAACCGCCAATTTCATTATTGCCGAGAGCACTGCATACTGGGCTGCGCTCACATTCGATACGTCCGCCTCGTTGACTCTGAACTGCCGACCGTTGCTTTCTTCTGGACTTTTTGGGTTCGAGTCTGAGCCATCGTGGCGTATGGTACGGACTTGTATCGGCATCTTCCGCGAAACGACACGAGATTGGAGCAATCTTGACGTCGATCTAACAGATGAGAAAGCAAATCAGGTCATTGCGGCCGGAGCAGCATGGAAACTCTTGGTCTGGAAACTGACTGCGAATCTCAAAGAATCTCTGAGGGATGGCCATGATGAGGCAGAAGTTCTAAGGGCGTTCAACTCCGTGTCCAATACTATCGACCAGTTCAACATAACCTACCGCGAGCTGCTCATTGCCTGTCAGAGGCGAATACAGTTCTTCAACCAAGAAACGAGACTTCGCTGGTGTAAGCCTTCCCGATCCCTCACGTGTGTACGGAGTCATGGTACTTAAGCTGCCTATAGATGAACTCATGCTGCACTATAATCTGGCGATTTTGATGGTCACCGATATCGCGACCGCCACTTTACGAGAAGATCTCCTCTCGCTCTTCTCGGCAAAAAGAGTTGATGCGGAAACCTGGGTCATGAACTGCCTGGTCTTTGGCTTGAACAACAAATACACCTTAAAACTCCAACCTGAACCTCCTGTTTCCGAACAGGAAATGGCACCCAATCAGTCGACAAGCTTGACCGTCCCGTTAATTGCGATTGATCCGTATCCTCACCACGTCGTCGCGGCCGTGAAGCTGATGCAACACGCCATAGACAGGGACTTTGGAGCCGACAAGATCAGCAGAGATGCTTACAACAACCTGCGTTCTACCCTGAAGCACACCTTAGAACAACTGCCGCAAGTCTCCAAATCGGTCCAGACAACAAGGGCGGAATTTGAGACAGCTGAGTTTCCACCCCAGCCACTATATCCATGAAACTGGAAGCGTTGCGTGAGGCGATTCTTTGAATGACCGCTATCTTGCCTCGTCAAATTTCCGTCTACTAAATTGAACCAATACATGGAGATTGCAGGAGACTTTCCATTGACGACCCACGAGATCACACCACTTCCAAGCTCCTCATCGTCGACCCCGGCTCGCGGAGACGGCATATGCAGGCAAAAGTACGGACATTCTGGTTCGCGGTATTCAATTCAGAAGTGGCGAGCGGATCGTTTTGGTGAGCAAGTGACAACTGTTGACCTTAGCGTGGATAAAGGGGTCCCCTGAAGTCAGAAACGTTTTCCCACTGGCTCTAAACGGCAATGTTTTGCTACAAAGCTATTTGTCCTACCGCAAAATCGTGTTCTCCAGCCTTTCCCTTCCACACTTTGCTCTTCGGTGGCAAAGTGGAAAAGAAATTATCTGCAGACTACGATAAGCGGCATGGCTCCTTTTATGTGCTGATGTTGCATCCGGATCCGAAAATAACGTTTTCGGGAGTCATCCGTCAGTCCAGGCCAACGAGGCTTCGTTGGGGCGTCAGATACGACCTCTCCTGGCCAATGAGTCCTCCTACGTTAGCGAGGACTCCGGATCCGACATCTGTGGCTCCATTCTCCGCCAGTGAGTGTCTTCTGCCAAGAGCCTCGCTCCGCGCTAAGACTATCCTCCGCAGGGGAATGTTCTACAAACACGCGGAGAAACCTGGAGTTGGCGCGGGAATTCCGTTTGGGGGACTGGGCACATGTCAGAGGCTAACGCTCAACGCTTTCATTTCGAACATTCCTGACGTTATCTATATAACTGGTACGTTTTCCTCGAGATCAGCACTTCCTCCGCCAGTCTCTCCAGTTGCTCACTCAATATAGAAAGTTCTTGAGGCTTCAATATATTTGATACCCCCAACACTGCTATCAACCATGTCTGGGACTATCTCCACGACGCCCGAGAAATGGGCTGAAGAACGTGTGGAGAAGCCAACCTTCACCGAGAAGGATGTGGTGTATGAACACGCTGTATGTGATTGTCGACCTCGAGCTTGGACATCTTGCGCTTGATCTGATTGTTTATCCTTGCTAACGATATGTTGTTGCTATAGAAATCGAAGCATCATGACCCAGACTGGACGGGCGAAGGGGTGGATACCTCCAACGTCGATTCTAAGAAGGTCCTGCGCAAAATGGATTTGCGTCTGATACCTATGCTGGCAATCCTATACCTCCTCTCTTTCCTCGACCGAGGCAACATCGGCAACGCGAAGATTCAAGGCATGGAGACCGACCTGCATCTTTCCGGCCCGGAGTACAGCCTTTGCGCCACTGTCTTTGTGAGTTTCTAGCTCATTACAGTTCGTGCGCGGGCTAACGTAAATCGCCGCTAGTTCTTCACATACTGCGCTTTTGAGATCCCATCGAATCTGCTTTTGAAGCGCCTCAGACCTTCCGTATGGTTACCGTCTATCATGGTCGCATGGGGTAAGTAATTGAAGCATTGGCGAACAAGATTTAGCCGCTGACAACTATAAGGCACGGTCATGACCTTGATGGGCCTCGTCCAAAGTTACCACGGCCTTCTCATCGCTCGTATCTTCCTTGGTGTCGCCGAGGCAGGGCTTTACCCGGGTGTTGCATACTATTTGACAATGTGTAAGTGACCACTCTAGCTCCTCGCATTCGGCTGTGATTATTCGTGACCTCGAATGCTGACGAGACCTTCATTTAGGGTACTGCACGGAAGAACTTGCATTCCGCCAAAGTCTGTTCTTCAGCGCCGCGAGCGTGGCGGGTGCCTTCTCAGGTTTACTTGCATATGCCATCGCCCAAATGGACGGAGTCGCTGGTCAGGCAGGCTGGCGATGGATCTTCATCCTTGAGGGCATCGTGACCGTTGCTGTTGCCTGTGCTGCTTTCTTCCTCTTGCACGACTTCCCAGACACTGCAAGCTTCTTGAGCCCTGAGGAAAAGGCCTGGGTTGTGCACCGACTCAAATACCAAGGGAGCAAGAAGAGTGGAAGGCTGGTTGCTGAAAGTGATCACTTTGAATGGAAATACGTTGTCAGAGGTGAGTCTGCCCCTGGACTCTTCCTAGCGAACTGCGGCTAATTATCCTCAAGCACTTACCGATTGGCAACTCTACCTGTCCCTATTTATGTACTGGGGAATCGTTGTTCCACTTTACGGAATCTCATTCTTCCTTCCGACCATTATCAAGGCACTCGGGTACGAGTCAACGACAGCACAGCTTCTGACCATTCCGATCTATGGCACCGCCGCAATCCTGGCCGTTCTCGTCGGGTGGGCCTCCGACAGAGCCACGAAACGAGGTGCCTCACGTTGGCCTTACATTTTCTTCCCCATGTGTGCCATTCTGGTCGGCTTCATCCTGGCTATAGCTGGCTCTGCCGCGGGAGACGTCCCCGGTGTGGTGTATGCGGGCGTGTTTATCGCCACGTGCGGAATCTACCCTGCTTTCCCTGGCAACGTCACCTGGATCGCTAACAACCTGGCGGGCAGCTACAAACGAAGCGCCGGCATGGCCCTTCAGATCGGTCTCGGCAACTTGGGCGGAGCCATGGCGAGCAATTTCTACCGCAGCGTCGACGCGCCTAAGTATTTGCTCGGCCACGGCTTGGAGATCATGTTCGTCGTTTTGGGCCTTGCGGCGGTCATCGTTTTGAGGATCTCGTACGGGGCCATCAACAAGAAGAGAGAGCGCAGTGGAGTGGCCGAGGAGCTTACGGACGAACAGCTTGCTGACCTCGGCGACAAGAGCCCGACGTTCAGGTATACGCTGTAAACCGGTCCAGCGGGGGGTAAGCGGAAGCTGTTGGGCATCAGATTCATTTTTGGTGTGGCGGATGGTTAGAGATCGCTATCCACTAAGCTTGTCGTCTAGAAACTTTCCGAGTTCATAAATTCAGAGAGAGAGAGTGTGTGTGTAGAAACATGCTTCAACCAGAAGAAACCTTCGTGTTTGTTAACCTACCCTAACCCGTCCATCATCTTGACAATCAATATGTATCTACGTAAGTAAGGGGGCGAAACGGCATTATGTATCGCACAGCCCGCTATCATTGCCGGTTCACCTGTCGGCTTGAGTTAGCCGGCAGAGACGCAGACAGACCCAGACAGGGCCGAGCAGACCAACCATGGCTGATCTCATCTGACGGAAGTGTATTGGACTGACCGTCTGTGCTTCTCCACCTCTCGATGCATCTCAATTACCGAGTTGCGGGGGTTGGGGGGTTGATACTGTACACCTTGTACTACTCCCATAGCCGATGTGTGTATATGTAATGGATACTGTGCCGAGTCGCATACAGAAATATACTGTGTATTATGGTATCCATCCCGAGGAAACGTCCCTCTGTGTTCCTCCCTGCCCTCTCAAAACCCAACAAGAAGACTCACTCACTCGCTCACCACACAGATTCAATAGAAAGAGGCCTCGAAAAAGACGAACGCCCAAAGTCCCTTACTTGGCCCTCCTGACAGGGAGCACTGACTGAGACGAAGTTGCTGCTCTCGTTGAGGCGTGAGGAATTGATTATTCCTGGGGGTCATGGCACAAGTCGTCGATGTTGCTCTCACAGGCAAAGGAGCCATCGTCACAGGAGGCGGCTCCGGTAACCTATTCTATTCTATTCTATTCCCTCCCAACATCATCGCCCACCCAACCACTGACCCGGCCAGCACGATGTACATTATGGAGATGATGCTAACGCAACACTGTTCTGAACGAACAGGTATCTGTCTCTCCTTTGTCCAGCACTTGTATCGAGCGGGCTTCAACGTCCTGATCTGTGATCTCGCCCTGCATCGCGAGGCGGTAGCGTGGCTCGATACGATCCAACCACGAAAGGATGATACCAGTACAACCTCTCATCCTACTGTCGCCTCTTCCTCCTCCTCGCCGTCAGGAGGACCACGGGTCGCGTTCCTCAAGACCGACGTGTCGGACTGGAAGCAGCTGCATGGAGCGTTCGACGGCTACGCGCGGGAATTCGGGGGTGGCGTGCCGGACGTGGTGTGCCCGGGGGCCGGGGTGTACGAGCCGTCGTGGAACAACTTCTGGAACGACGGCGACGACGACGCCGGGTTCTACACGCTGCTGCGCATCAACCTGGAGCACCCGCTGAAGATGTCGCGCATCGCGATCCGGAAGTGGGTGCAGCACCGACGACCCGGCACCATCGTGCTCGTGTCCAGCACCGGCGCCCAGAAACCCAGCATGCTGACGCCGCTGTACGGCGCCGCCAAGCAAGGGGTCAGCAACCTCGCGCGCGGCATGGCGCGTCTGCAGGACATGGAGGACATCCGCGTCGTGGCCGTGGCCCCCGGCCCGACGATGTCGCCGCTCATGTACGACCACCCGGAGGCGCTGCGCTTCGTTGACCCGGACAAGGACAAGCTGTCTACCCCCGACGAGATCGGCCGCGGTATGATGGCCGTGGCGTTCGATCGCGAACGTTTTCCGCCCGGCACCGTCCTTGAGGTCACTCACCCGGACCGCTGGAGGGAGGTCAACCTCCTGAACGACCCCGGCCCCGGTCCGCATGCCTTCACCAGCAGGAAGGAGGAGGGCATGGCAGACGTCTACGCCGCGCTCGAGGCGGACAGGAAGAGTGCTCCTGCGTAGGGTATGTAGTGTCACATATACGTACATATGTAGGGGACGATTGAGTATGAGTGTGAGCACCCCCGCAGCAAGAAATTTAATCCTTAACCAGCCTGGGTTGCTCTTACGTGGCTATAGAAAGAAAGTCTTGCTTCAGGCCTGATCACCAAGTTCCATGTGAGCGTTGTTCGGGGCTGTGTGGCGTATGTACTTCGGCGGCTCCTCCATGGCTGTGAAGGCGTTGCCACTCGAGAAGGGTGCTGGTGGTGGGCGAGGAACAAACTGCAGGACATACCTGCTAGCCTCGAGCTCTCTTTCTGTCTGCTGGTTTCGCTGAATCGAGATCTCTTCCCCAATTAGCTGAGGGCGTCGACAGGGCACGGGATTGGCATCCCCAACCATGAGCCATCGTGTAAACATATCTATCGTCCAGCAGATACTGTCTCGTCGAATTGCGGGAGGCGTGGCATGAAAGATACCGCAAAGCTGGTCGGGCAGAATACAGCGTCGAGGTGGCTATCTTCACCACTCAGGACGTCGATTGCATCTCACTCCCTGGCGCGTGAACGTGTTCTCAAAGTCGTTGTATTTGAACTAGAACATGAGGTGGAGACTCAAATGCCGTTCACGGAAAATCCGAGATCTAGATCGTCGTACGATTGATCAAACATGCCCTGGAGTTGTGAGCCGATGTCGCTGGCCCATTCCGGGTCGAAGAAGAGTGGCGGGCGATCATGGCCAAGGAGAACCGCGAACAGCCGGGTCGTCTCGGTCGTGGCACCGGGGAAGAAGTCGTGGTAATCGACGCCATCCAAGATGTCCAACTCACTCAACCCCAGCGCCTGAGGTAGATTGCCGCTCGCCACCTGGGACGAGGCAGATGTGTCAGGGTTGACGCCGGCCAGCAGCTTCTCAAAGCCCAATAAGAACATCCTCGAGGAGTGCCAGAGGCGGGACATTTCCCGCAGAGCAAGGAAAAGAATGTCGATTTCCTCGTTCGCGGCCATCCTCAGGGGCTCGATCCGACGCGCATGCAGGAGGGCAAGGATGGCGATGCTGACGTACCAGCCCGCCACGCCTGGAAGGAATGCAATGGATCCCCGAGCCAAGAAGTCTTCGAAGATGCGCGCCACGCACGAAGCGGAAAGGACGGCCGCGCTATATGCCTTGGGGAGCGGTTGCGTCGAAGCGCTCATGTAGAGGAGGGTGATGGCCGACAGGTAAGGGAGATGGAGCTGGTAGACATGGCGGTCGAAGCGGGAGGTCCCCGCGGTGCTGAATGGCAGCCTCAAGCGTGCTGGTAGCGCCGTCACCCATGTGATCAACCTCTGTGCCAGCTCAAAGGGAGATCCGCTTGCACTGCTCCGACTGTGCAAGTGCTTGGACAAGTCCCCGATGATCTGGCAAACCTGGACCCAGGAGATGAAGACTTCGGCCTGGTCGCGTCGGTCACACGGGAACTCGTCCACTCTCGGGAGCTTGACGTTGGTGTCCTCGGGGTGGATGATGCACGGGCGTCCCTGACACACCGATGTCAAGCGTTCTCTCGCCTACAAGAGAATCAGCAACGCAAGGCACAGGAAGGATCAAAGAATACTCACAAATAACGTCCACCATATGCAACGTCTCAGGATTTTTGTTTCGCCAGGTCTTAGCGTCTGCCCGGGAGTTACCTCACGGTGGAGACCAATCTCCTGAGCCAGTCGGATTGCAATAGACGTCCACCAGTATTGACTATCCATGCTGACCACACTGGGGGGACCAGCACTCCACCAGTAGATGAGAATGATGGAGACAATCCTCACCAAAGGATTTCGCTCCGTGCTGCCATGAAACAGCGATTTGAACTTCTCATAGTGTGCCCGACGAGCCGGATGGGAAAGTCTTGGGGGATTGATGGTCGTGCCCAACAGGCCCATTGCTTGCTGCAGGAGTTGGGACCGTGCGAAGGGGAGGTGGACGTCCAGAAGGTCCTCCCGGTATAGCACCGGACACCACGGGTAGCAGTATTCTACAAAGGTCTCAGCATAGCTCTGTCGCAGAATGAGAGGCAACCCCGAGACTGGCTGATTCGGCGTCATCGACGGACTGATACCCGGATCAATTTCCTCTCTAGAAGGATGGTCGTCAAACATGGCCATGAAACCTGACTGTCCCAGATAGCTTCGTTCCCCTTGATGGCTTTCGGGAAAGCTAGCTGGTCCGGAGTCCTCGTTCCCGGTATCATGTCGCCCACCAGCACTATTGCTCCCCAGTGTGCTTGGAGAAGGCTGTCCTGCGTCGTTGTCTCTAGTCGCATTGCCGGGCGGCGCTCGATCTAACAGCGCGGTCGAAACAGTCCTTGCGCTTGCCGAAGGCGGGAGGGGTTTTCTTCTGGACTTCCCACGACCGGGGGGAGGCCGGCGTCTGGATACTCGAAGACTGCAGCTTTCTGAGCCATGGGCTCTGGAGAGCAACCAAGCATGTGTTTCCACTCACGAGCAGGCCG
Source organism: Fonsecaea erecta (assembly GCF_001651985.1). Lineage (NCBI taxonomy): Eukaryota > Fungi > Ascomycota > Eurotiomycetes > Chaetothyriales > Herpotrichiellaceae > Fonsecaea > Fonsecaea erecta. The sequence goes on along the minus strand of NW_017387245.1, from coordinate 3,472,987 downwards.
ATTTAGCCGCCTGACAATTGGTGCATTTGCTGTCAGTTGGGACCGAGTTGAGGTCGCATTTGACCTGGTATCAATCACCTGTGGTCAGAAATTCGCCGCCACTGTCCAAGACATGGAAGGATACCTTCTTCTCGTGGCACCGCAGACACACAACGTTAGATCTCTTCTGGTGCAGGCCGGTGGCCTGATCCCTCTTTGGGATATGAGACGCGGTTATTGCTGCCATAAGTGGCAACCGAGGATGCCTTGCAAGCATGAATACGGAGTACGATGAGAAGATTCCGGCAGTCATGTTGTATGTATACGGGAACCGTGAATGCGGAGATTCGGCAAAACCAAAACGCCGAGACCAATCCGGCTCCGGTTCATGGTCCTCTGCCGATTCAGAACCGTAACATAATGCAGAAATCTGTTGTCTAGATCTACGGGGATTATAAGATAGCCCATAACCCGAGCCCTCCCAGAAGTCTTGAATCGTTTCTGTTGTCACAGGAAACCCCCTTGTGCTGAACTCGTTGGGAATACACGCCCCAACTTCAAGGCTGGCCGTCTCCCTGCCCTTCTCTTCGTTCTCTTCCCGAGCTATCGTGATGTCCACACGTTCTCAATCAGATTGGATGACCGTTTCCAACGTTCAGGGCGATTAATGAAAGAAAGAAAGAATAAAAGCAGCCCCAAGCGACACACTAAATCTCCCTTATGATATTTTACTCTGATTGGTGGCCGTCACTCATCCGGCTCCACATTATTTTCCCGCCTCGATATCCAGATATTGATTGACTTGATTGACTTGATTGACTTGCTTCATATTAACAACCCATCAATGCTTTTCGAGTCCCACCGAGCAGCCACCATGTGCACCTCTCGATACAATGCTGTCTCTCCTAGATGATGTCAAGCTGCGGTAGCGACGACATCCACTCTGTAACCCCCATAGCACCGTGAACGGCGTCGATACCAATCCTGCGGAAGAAAATGCCTGCGACGGCGATTGCACCTCTCCGGCGTGCAGATGTGCTGCGAACGCCCTGGACCACAAGACTGTGTCTACAGCAGTTGATGACACATGAAAGAGCAAGGTCGCGGAATACACTACTCTCGCAAGGTTGCCGGCATCACTCATCATCCGTCGCCGCCGCGAGTGCGCGCCCAGGATCCTCTGTCTCTGCCTCCGAAGTGTCACACTTCTCTCGCCTCGCTTCCTCGTGGTGGGATCCTCACGGCCCTTCTCGCCTGCTGCATCTGATGAACCCTCTCCGCCATGACTTCATCCGGTCGTGCGTGCAGCCGTCTTCCTCCGAACGCAACATCGAGAACGAGAAGAGATACTCATATCTAGACGTGGGTTGTGGCGGAGGCATTTTCGCGTCTTCAGCGGCGCGCCTCACGACGACGTTGCGCGTCACGGCCATCGATCCCACGGAGGACGTTATCCAGGTGGCGAAGGAGCACCAGCGCGGCGACCCTGCTCTCGCCGCGCCAGGGAAGTTGGAATACATCAACTGCGCGATCGAAGACCTGCCGGTCCCGGTCACCAATGACGCCAAATACGACGTGCTGACCGTGTTCGAGGTCCTGGAACACATCGACTCGCCCGCCTCGTTTCTCGACCTCGCCATCCCCCACCTGAAGCCGGGAGGATGGCTCATCGGGTCGACCATCGCCCGCTCGCCTGTGGCCTACCTAACCACCAAGCTTATCGCCGAGGCGCCCCTAATCGGCGTGGTACCGCGCGGCACCCACGACTGGGACAAGTACATCAACCCGTCCGAGCTGCGGGGGTATTTCGAGTCGGGAAAGGCGCCCGGGCGGTGGGCAGAGTTTATCACCCAGGGGGTCGTCTACCTCCCCGCCCTCGGGTGGCAGGTCATCCAGGGCAGCGAGGAGTTTGGGAATTACTTCTTTGGAGTGCAGAAGCTGGAATCAACGTGAAGAAAACGGAGGCAGCCTTGGTCGATATTGGGACATTCGGTGGCGTCGACTGGATGCTGCGTACCTTTGTCTCAAGTCGTGTGTACAACATTCGAAGAATTATGTCCCATACATACTTCAACTGTATCAATACCCTCCCCCCTTCCCCAACACACGATTTAACCGGTGAATCTTTTGAACGGGTGCCCATTCAATCCCGCCATGGATGTACGTATGCACGTACACACCGTTTTAACCCGTGGGTGGTTGGCCTCCTGCTGGTTTCGGGTTCGTAGTGGACCACAAACGATGCCCATGCCCACAGGCCTCTGTGTACGGAACACCATCATATCGGTTGATTATTTACATGGCACTCCATGGGTGTTTGGAATCTAATCGAAATTGGAAGAGGGACTCCGAGGCAAATCATCCAAAGAGACCTCATCTCACACAGCATATCGTGTCGGCCCACATTCGCACGTCGAAATAACCAGATGTTGCTTGAACATCATCAGAAAGGCTGCTAGACGAACTCACTCCATCTCGGAGGACAACCAAAAATGGCGGCGGTGACATGGTATGCAGGACGATAAAAACACAGGTGGTACTCCTGGACCCCGGTGCGAATGTCAATGTCAAAGACAAGAATAATATGACTCCATTGGATCTGGCTATCAGTGAGGGTAAACGACCAGGGAGCAGAGTTGCTTCAGTCTCGAGGAGCCAATATCTCGGCTACTACGAGTCCGCAGACCAGCTGAAGATGTTCAAGTTCCTTGTCGGCAAGGGCGGTAACCCGACCCGTGGACGCTATGGAAATCTGCGCAACCGTGCGGTTGCTAGGGCCTCGATGTCATCCTGGAGGACATGGTGGCGTGTACCAGCAGACGGATTGTCATTAACCACAATAGGTATTCTTTGTGTCAAGTGTCAATGGACTTTATACAGGTAGCCGTCTCTTCAATATCCGGGGCGAGGAAGGAGAGTCCCAATGGCTGCAATGCCTTGAGCTGTTCATCTTGAATGCTAAACTGAGAGAAGAGAAAGAGACCAAGAGATTGGAGAGAGAGACGCAGGAGTCATAAGGACTCGATCTCGGTCCACCTGCCACATCCAGCGGTCATACTCTATGACAGTCTTTGCCGTATGTTTACGACCTCGTTCGCACAAGCTATGGTTCTCTCCTTATCAAGTGTTCAGTAGCTGAGAGCATCATGGGTATCTTGCTTAGGATTTGGCAATCGATGCCAGATATCAGGGACCAATTGGTTCATGAGATAAGTGATGTGCCCAGCTCTGGTAAACAGGATGCCCCGAAAGTGGGTTCCAATCAGGCTTCTTATCTATGGTTTTACTCGACAAGCCACCGGTCGAGCATTGGCTGGACCTAGAGGTCTAGTCTCCTTGAGGCCTGATCAAGATATGGTCGGCGGACTTTACCTCTTTGTCAATCTTTCACACCATAACTGTCAAATCGAGAACACGCACAAAAGATGTAGAAGTGTTTGAGGTTTGAGGATAGGAAGGACCGATATCCCCGTTCATTCAACATCCAGCACGGTTAAGCCAGGTTATCCAATCCCCATAAATCCAGATGGGGCGCCGAAAGCTGAGAATGGACACATACCATGGAGCGGCCAGGCCTCCAAAGAGCCGAAAATATCGTCCATGTGATGCTTGTCGGCAACAAAAAATCGCTTGCACGATTCCACTCTGCCCGCCTTGCGCTTTTTGTCTGCGGCGGAATCAGCCTTGTGAATTCCTCACGAGGCCTCGTCGCCGGGAGAGTACGCAATCCCCCTCGCCTCCGGCCGACTCTGCCTCTAAGAGTGGCCAGGGTCACTTGAATTCAGACCTGGATACATCTCGACATGCGGGATCCCCGGCCTCCTTGCAGGAGCTCTACCTGACAGTGGTGTCCACTCCTACAGATGACTTGTCCGCCAGTCGAAATACAAGATCCCGGTTCGAACTCGGATCAGGAGTCGTGGGGCCCTTTCAAAGATCGTCACCGCAACGTTGTAGCTGGGGAGGTGAACAAGATAGCGGAGTCGAGCCTTTGGAAGAGTATTGTGACGCTACAGCCCATTTCCTGGGCTTTGCCAGCGAACAAGATCCACATCTTCTCTCTACATTTCGTTCCAATATCCTCAACGAGACCAGCTACGTCGACGCAAAAATCCGTCAAGTCTTCGCAGGCAATGACGATTTAGGACAGCCACCGATACACTTCAGCATCATCAGAAACCGGTTCCCTGAGCCTGACCAAAGGGTGAAACGACAAGCCTCTGATTTAATCGAAACTCACGTGGGCAACCACGGCGATGCCTTGGTTCGCCTGTTCTTTCGCTTCGTTCACCCGACTTTTCCCATTCTGTCCAAACGGCATTTTCTGGAAGCGTATCGTACCGCAAAATTGGGTATTTCGACTGCACTCCGGGGGGTTGTGTATGGCCTTGCAACGGTCTTCTGGCAACAAGACGAGACACTTCGATGCCTGGATCCGATCGATCAAGGAAAGCTGTTTGAGCTTGCGCATTTGTCACTCAACCGGGAGCTGGACTCCCCGAAGCTCTCTACCCTGCAGGCAGCTCTTCTGATCCTGCATGAACTTCCCCAAGCCACTGGCACGTTAGAGAGCCCAAGAATCTGGGCCATGTCCAGTCAGGCAGTTTCGTGTGCACAGAGCCTCGGCCTTTATCGAGACCCTTCAAGATGGCAGATTCCACGTTGGGAGAAGTGCCTGCGGAAGAAATTGTGGTGGGCAGTGTATCTGACTGACAAGTTCTCGTCAATCGGACACGGGAACCCATCTCACATTGCAGACGATGGGTTCGACACACCGGCTTTAGAAATGGCAGATCTGGCTTGTGATGAAGATATTAGTGCTTCGGACTGTCTACTCCCGGAGGAACAGACGCACTTCGACATCCAAAACGCTTCACATTTCTTGGAAATGATTAGACTGTCACAACAGCTAAGTCATATACTAGAGAGGTTTTAGTAAGTCTACCGCAACATATGTGAACAATGGCTTATTCTGATACTGCCACAGCTCGATCAAATGTGTGAGTAGTGATTATCTGCACGAGACAAGAGGAGATGCTCTACGATCCTGTTTGGCCCAGCTTGAAGCTTGGTATGCGCTCCTACCACAATGCTTGACGATGGATTATGCGAAAAACCAAGGGGTGCCTAATATGCATGGTAGGCATCATGTTCGCTCCGTCTGAGGCGACCCCTATAGCTGAACGTCTGCGAATTAGGGTCGCTCCACCTCGCATACTTCGCCGTCAAGACCTTGGTGTTCCGTGCTCTGATGTTCCCGGCAACTCCGGCATCGAAAGCAAACCCATGCTCCGAACTGCGGCAGAACCTCCCAGAAGCCTTATCTCAGTCCCGTGCATTTATCAACTACGTCGCTCAGATTCGCGCGGGGGATACCGAAATGTTCTGGGGCCGCCGTGGGTCTTCCAAGTCACATTATATGTAATATATCTACTAATGCTGCCAACTCTTCAGATGCTCGGTCAAACCTCCTCCTGGCTGGGAATTTCCTCGTGTATCTGTTCTTACTCGCAGTCGAAGAAGTTCATGTCAAGAACGCTTATGATCTTCTAGAAAGCTACCACAATTCCTTGTGCTACCTGGTAAAGGTCTCAGACAGCAAGACTATGGGATTAATCAGACCAGCTGTCCTTCGATCTGAATCATTTTTCCAACAGGCACCGTGGATCCTTCGACATGGGTTTATTTAGGCTGAAGAAATAACTAGCATATGCAATTGCCCCTATGCGGTTACGGCAGCCGCCCTCGTCTGATACTGTGCTTTGGCTCGGAGAAGTCGATATGCTTCTTGCTTCACTGGCGCGTATTTGACAGGGTGACTTGCATCGGTGCAAGCCGGTAAACATTCGATCAGGGAATCTGAGTCGGGGCTCACAAAATATGGGATCGAATATCGACGCCTTGTCAGTTGCTCGGAGCCCGTGTATCGATCCTGCTCTGGTGGTAGGGTAACACGATGGAGGGTCGATTTCAAGTAGTCTATCATCGTTTTGTCAAAGATCTTTTCACGCTTGAGTCGATCTTTCTTACCATTGCACCAACGCATCAGCAAATCGCCGACATTCATCACAATAGCATTTTTGATGGGAGTGGCAGTCATGAAGTGGCCTGGATTGTGTGGATTTTCAACTTCCAAACCACCGCAGTCATCTTGGAAGAGCAAAGTCACCGAGCCCCAATCTGTGTGGGCAGGCATTCTAGCGACAGCGGCACTGGCCAAGGAGGCCGCCTTGACGGGCGGATAGTGCAAGAGGCGCAGTTGGTTGTTGTGTCCGGAATGGAATCTCAGCAAGAAATCCTCATCCAGGTCCAGTCCCAGCGCGATAGCAGACAGGATCGACCGTGCGACCTCAGAGCACTCCCAATAGAACCTGGTGGTGAAAGCACGGAAGCCTGGCAGGACGTCTTCCGGAAGCCAGACATTGGGTTGTCCTGTGTTTTCCTCGCTCCCGATCTCATAGCTCTCCTGTCGGTTACATGTCGTCAGTCTGTCACGTTCCAGTCAGACCGTCCAATGCCTTCCTTCACTTACCTTAAGATCAGTGGTCTTTCTGAGAAGGCTCACGAGTTCAGGGTCCTCTTTCTCGCTGATTGTCTGGGACACTTTCTCCAGGCCAGGCCAAGAATATCCACGGTGCACTTTCGCTCCATCCGGATGCGGCGCCAGCATCTTCTTTTCCATGTCCAGAGCAAAGAGCTTGCGAGTCCACTCAAATGCTTCCTCGAGAAGTTCGGCGGGAAGAGCATGGTTGACAATGTAGACAAACCCAACTCGTCGGCAGGCGGCCACCAATGCTCTGGCAATCCGGAGACGGTCCTCTGGAGTACTACTCTCAGACCTCCATGCTGAAAAGTCCAGCACGGGGATGTCGAACTTCTCGCTCAGGACCGAAGGTTGTGCCATTGTCCTTATCGTTCTTATCGTCCCTTTTCAAGACCAGGCCAGAATGAACAGGTAAGAGGAAGTGGTGTCGTCCAGAGGAAGCGCTCTTTTTCTATTAGGAGATGCATCTGGTGGCGGCCAGTCAGCCGACAGGTTTGACCTGTTGTGATATGGTTCCGCAAAGCAATCTGAGAGTCAATTTAGTTCGCCGAGCCTAGTGGACCATGGTGAACGGCTGCAAAGTACCGCTATCCAGATCCACAAGAACATATCGGCCCAATCGCGAAGGACAGAGTTGGCCGTAGCGTCGGCCAACTGCCTCACAAGGTGTCTCGCTAACGGTCTATGTACGTCCAAATATGCATACCGTAATTCTATGGCTTCTTTGGCACTGATAACGCCGATTGACGAGAATGCCATGATCAGCTTGCATATAAAGATGGAGGAGGCATGTTTGCAAGAGAGGTTTCCGTCTGGGATTCAGGTACTGATATCACCCTCGGGAATTCTCAGGAACAGTCCTTTCTCTTAAATTCGAACTTGTTCTCTGATCCGCCAGGATGGTGTCGGACAAAGCCAAGGCAAAGGTCAAACACTGGGCCGCGAAACTCGAATGTCCCGTCGATGAGGAACGGGATTACGAAAATACTTATGTCAGTTAAGTTTGATGAACCGCGGGCCGATGACAAGCTGATCACGTTGACAGTGGTGTAATCGTGATTTGATTCCGATTCCGAAAGAGCGACGGACTTGGACGTGGCAGGGCTATGCTGGATACTGGATCATCAATGGTGAGTACGCGATATACCTGACCAGTCTTCCCTGGCTGAGCTGCCCTGACATGTGTCCCATCCCCATTTTCCAGGCATCAATACCACCGCGTGGACCGCTGGGTCAAGTTTGCTGTCGCTAGGACTCAGTGTGGGCCAGGCGATGGGTGTCGTTGTTGGCGCCTCCCTGTTCGCCGCCCTGATATCGGTCATTACTGGCTGGCCTGGTTCACACCAGTATCTGGGCTTTACTGTCCTCTCCAGATCGTGAGTTCTCTCCTCTCCATGGGTGTGACATTGTCCCACGCCGTGGCGTACTTCTCGCTAACATCACTCGGCCCAGATCATGGGGAATGAGAGGAGGATTTTGGCCGGTCCTCAACAGGATTATGACAGCTAGCATCTGGGTAAGGAAGTTTTCTCTGCCTGCCCTGGAGCACATTCTATTCTCTCGAGACTGGGGCACAGACACCCGTTCGCTAATGATCTTATAGATGGGCATTCAACTGTACTGGGGAGGTCAAGCGGTCAAGATCATTCTCGGTTCCATCATCGGCCATCCGTTTGTGCATATGCGGAACACTCTCCCCGAATCTGCCCATGTTGACACGGCGAGCTTGATCAGCTTCTTCATATTTTTGATCTTTTTCCTGCCAACTCTGATGGTCCCGCCAGAAAGATTGCAAAAACCATTTCTGGTATGTGATGGCGTGGCCCTCTTCCCACACGTTACGCGCGCACAGAAAGACGACGACCTCTGACCGGTCGTGGCAGGTGGCATTCGCCATGATTACGTGCACCATGTTCGGAATGCTGATTTGGGCTCTGTGTGCCGCCCATGGAGCTGGAACATTGATCAGTTCTCGCCCAACACAAAGTGGTTCTGTTTTGAGCTGGAACACGCTTTACGGTATTAAAACAGCACCGTGATCCCCTTGACTTGCGTGGGAGCCTTCTTTGACGTTTCACATATGTACAGGACTCCAGTCCCTCGTCGGTGGCTATGGCAGCGGTTGTCTTGGGCAGTCAGGTATGATTCATCCCATATTTGCACATTCTCCCAGTCCCCCCCTCCGAGTCTCCTGTTACGGGATACACACACTCCTGATGTTCCCATCTGACGTTCCTCCTTCGTGTAGATTGGACTCGTTATTCACGGTACCCAAATGCGGCTCTCTTCGGGCAAGCCGTCACGGCCCCTATTGCCATTTCTGTCACCGCGGTCTGCGGACTCCTGATCACTTCTGCGACGGCGTCGATCTACGGCACCGTTTACTGGAATCCTTTCGAGCTTCTTCTTGCGATCCAGCAACACTCCCTCTCCCCTGGCGCGAGAGCCGGCACTTTCTTTGCCGCCCTTGGCTTCGCCGCCTCGCAATTTGCTCTTTGCATTGTCCTCAATTCCGTCTCGGCCGGTATGGACATGGCTGCCCTCATGCCCAAGTATGTCAATATCCGCAGGGGGGCCTATGTCTTGACCCTGATATCTGTGGCCATTTGTCCTTGGCAGTATGTCACTCAAGCGACTGTTTTCATCACTGTTCTCTCTGGCTGGAGTGTCTTCCTCTCCCCAATGACTGGAATCCTGTGCAGCGACTATTTCATGGTGCGGAAGCGAGAGTATCATATCGGGGACCTGTACCTGGGTGTCAATAAGCGCGGAGCGTATTGGTACACTCTAGGGTTCAATTGGCGAGGATTCGGTGCGTGGGCCATGGCTCTTTGGCCCATGTTACGTGAGTAGTTTCTCTTTCTTTCTTTTCACCTTATCCCTGTCCTCTCTGAAAAACTCCCGAGTTCCCCAAAAAGCACCAGTGTTGGCACTAACTTGGATCATGCATGGCAGCCGGCTTCGCAAGAGAAGTCAAAGGGACGAGCGACGGAAACGGTTGGGACCGCTTGTACCAGATGAGCTACTTTTTTGGCTTCATCACGGCCGGGCTGCTCTATTGGACCTTCCACACCTTGTTTCCTGTGGAGAGACAAACTGGGAGTTCTCCATTTTCGCTGGAAGCCCACATCAAGCGCACACGGATGGGCGAAGACAAGACTACGATCCTCGATGGCCAACCGGTCGATGTCTTCGACGGGATCAACGACGAAGCATTTCTCAAGCACCCCGCCAAGACGGAAGCCTGCGTAGTGGATATTAGTATCCAAAGATAGATAGATAGATATAGAAGAGGGAGGAGGCCCAGCACACAATGGGACTAAGCAACGGTGATGAGAAGGATGGATGGGGTTGCTTGCTGATGCCACTGAATACCACGCGACGACCCTAGAGGCGGCCCTCCTGGCTCAACAGCTATCTTAGAAAATCGAAAGTCATTTTTCTCGACTAAAACAAGCATCGCCCGTCTGGTCTGCTGAGCCGTGAAGCCCGAACATTCAAATACCGAGACAATAGAGAGTCGTCTTCGAAACCCTTCTGTAAAGAGATGGCCGATTTAGCATATTACATAAAAATCGCCGTTTTAGCGGGAGGAGCAAAGCGGTGGTGACCATTCCATAGTCAGCTATTTGATATTGTGCGCGAAGGACGAGTGTTTTGGGGATTCTATATATCTATATATCTATAGCTCCATACTGCATGCCGCCTCAGAAGGGGGAGAGCGGGCAGCGAGCGAGCGAGGGCAAAGAGAAAGCCAAATCATACACCCTGGACTATGTATTTATCATTAATAACACTGCTTCTTCAAAGTGAAAAAAACTGCCGGGTGTTCTTGGAAATACGGTACTGGCTGATCCATCTTCATGGCGCGCGAGCGTGCAGGTTGGGGCAGAGAGGATCAAGCAAGCCGGAAGAGAGGGAGAAGAGTATGGAGTGCGAGAGACGTGTTCTTGGAGATCTGTTCACAGCAGAAATGCGGTCACCATTTGCCTACGAAATAGGAAGAACGAAGGGGGCCGAAGGCCAATGCAGAGAAGGAGAGGAGGATAGTGACACTCTTCATTCATTCGTCCTCGCTTCACGAGAGACAGGGATCCCGCTTTTCCAAAGGTGATGATAGCCAAACCAAGACCATGGGCAATCTAGTGACCGCACAGTCAGCTAGGGATTCAGGTGGCAGTCCATTAATGAGAATACACCGTATCCTGAATGAATGTGTCTCACCAATCCACCACAGCACAGCACAGCACAGCACCGGCTCGAGTTTGCCCCCTTTCAAGATCCTCAGGAGCCTTCACTTTTTGGCTTTCTTCTTCCCTTTCCTCTTCTTCACAGCGCCGCTCTTGGCCTTTCCCTCGCCGCCACCCTCTTCACCGTCGAGCTCAACATCGCTGCTGCCTTCGGTGTCAACGTGCGGGGATGTTGTCGACGTCGGTGCGGGAGGGACAAGGAGGCCTTCCCCAAGCAGTTTGGTCCTACACTCATCGAGGATCCGCTTTGCTTTCTCGTCGTCCCAGTCGTGGCTCCGTGAGCTCTCGCCGAAGATGCCCTCGTAGATGGATTGGACTTCCTCGGGTATGCTTTTAGAAGCAGACGGTCTCGAGTCGACGGGGCTTGCTCGTTGCTGCTGCTGCTGGTGCTGGGAAGGAGATTTGGATGCTTCAAAGTTGCGGCTCGGACTGTTCAAACCTCTCTTTCCTTTCCCTCCACGCAATGTCCTCTTTGGCGCCGGCGCCGGCCCAGCTTCAATGACGGCGCCCTCCAGGTCCTCTTGCTCCAGCTCGCCCCTCTCCACCATCTCCTGTAACTTTCTCTGAGCGGAGATTTGCATCATCGCATCACGGTGTTCGTCCCTGAGGCCCTCCATCAACAAGTCTTTGGTGGCGTTTTCTTCCTCGAGTCTCTGTATCGTCTGCTTCAGCTTTTCTACCTGCGTCTCCTGGGAAGTCTCGTGATGCTCGATCCTCTGCATCAAAGACTTTGTCAGTGCCTTTTCTTCTTGATATTTCTGGTTGATGGTCCTGGCCATCTCTTCGAATTTCGCGCTTCGTTTTTCAAGTCGTGCTTTCTCCTTTTCCAGTTCGGGAACCAGACCTTTGGCGACAAAGTCATGTTCGCTTTCCAGAGTGGACAGTCTCTCTGTGGCGAGGCGACTCTCCTCCATTGCCCGGTCCGCTTTCTTGGTTGCTTCCGAGGCTTTGTCCACGGCTCGCTGGACGACTTCCTCAAAATACACTCTCTGACTCTCCAGCTGGCTTGTGAGCAAGTGCGTGTATTCCAATGCGATATTGTCCATTTTGGCAACCTCGAGATCCTCCTCTCCCTGGAGAGCGGTCGGCTCACGTCGTCTGCCCGGTAGTTCGACCAACTTCTCGCCCGGCTTCGCAGCGTCTTGGATGATTCGATGGACATAGCCATCGCCTGCATAATCCCAGACTCTCTTACTCTCTAGGTCCATGCTGAATGTATGCCCACTCTCTTCAAAATGGGCATATGCGTGTTTGCCCTCATACCTGCCGCAACCAATCTTCCCACATATGAGACACTGCCACAAGCTTGTGTCTGCGTGGCAGACCTCACACTCTAGTGGGCCATCGTACGGTTCATATTCTCCCTTGGATGTTTTGCTCTTGAATTTGGACGAGGCCAGTCGTGAGGAGAAGTCGTCATGAGTGTACCGACAGACTGGGCAGCCGCCGCCGGACCATTTCTCCAGGCATGTACAGTGGAAAACGTGTTGACAGGGTATGGTCAAAAGGCCCGTGGTTTCGTCCATGCGCTCAAGGCAGACCGGACACGTAGGCAGTTCGACCAGGGACGGGGTCCGCGGGGCGAGCGGTTTCGTCGTCGCCGAGGCTGGGACGAAGGGATCATTCGACATGCGAGGATAGCTCGTCGTCGGCGAGCTCGGCCCCGTGGTTTGATCCACGGACGATGGAGTTTGGATCAGTTCCACCGATTTAAGAAACACAACGTGGCATGTTTCTGGCTGCAATATTGTCAGCACTTCTCCACAGTTGCTGGCAGAGGGCACGTACCTCCATACTATTGAACACCTTACCGTTCCACTCGTGCTGCCACTCTCGTGCCTTCTTGCCGTGTCTGAACTTCATCAGGACCATGTAGCGGTTCGCCCTTGAGGTGCGCACCATCCTGAAATGGCTGACTTCGCTGCGCGTATCCTCGCCCACCCAGGAGAGAAAGTCGGAAGGTGTCATGTATGAGGGAACCGCTAGGATGCACAGAGTTGTACAGTCTTCATCTTTGGGCGGAGGGTGTGGCTTTCCTGTGGGAGGGTTGCGCAGTCCGTCGCTCCAGAAGTCAGTTGAGCGGTAGACTGAGTCCTTGTATAGCCCAGCCGTCTCTTCTGCATCTCTGTAGAGGTGAACAATCCCCCAACCTTCTACGCTGTCGTGGCTTTCCAAGGGTTCGTAACGTCCTTTCATGTGGTGACCCGATAGCGCACTCCCGATCCCCTTTCCGATTATATTTTCTTTTGCGACCTGGACCTCCTCCTTCCCGCCGGAGTGGGCCGACATGTCCGTACTTTCGAGGGTGATGGTATCTAGTCGGTGGTCCTTGGGATCAGAGTGACAGAGGTCACGAGGAGTCTGTTCCGACTGCGCCGCGGGGGCTGGACAAGCACTTCTTGAGAGAAGGTAGTCTTTCCTGCGGTCAAAAAGGTGATCCCGTGGTTCTTGTCTTCCTCCGGAAGTGGTAAACGGCCTCAGGGCTCTGAAAAAGGATGAGAGGCTCGGAGGCTGGTGCTGGTCAGTTTGCTTCGCTTCGACGGTTGGATCTGTGAACAATTCAACAGCGACATGAAAGAAGTAATCAGGCATGTCGCACACGCATCGAGACAGCGATCACGGCGTAGGTCGAGGGGGACAGAGACATGAAGTGAATCAAAAGGTGCGGCCGGGCATTAAAATGGCGATGTCATTTCTTGAGTCTTGACCGCGTTCAACGGGATTCCCGAAGTGGCAAACCGCAGGCAGTCATTCCCAGGCATAGGCTAGGCTCACTAATTCTGCTTGGAAACCAGGGCAGAAGGCGAGAGAAGTGTTATCACAGTAAATCCTCGCCCTCACGAGAGATACTTCGAGTGGCTGAGAGGGCTGGATGATGTGTATGTATTGTGCTGGCGGAAGAGGATCGAAAACTGAGCGGAGCACGTGCCACTTCTATAACACCTCACTCCTCCCTCTTACATATGTACTTACCACTTTCTCATCCACTTGTTCAAAGAAATCCTCCCAGCCCGTCTGCCTTTTCCCATCGACCTTAAAGGCTGGCTTGCCTATATTAGTCAGTATCTACGGCACTCAGTCTCACTAGAACCTAGCACGGTTGCGCCATTAAGCAAACTCCGCCACATATCAAGCTTCAGCATACTCCGTTCACGAGAACATATCTTCGCTGGCTACATAAAGAAAGCAAAAACCAGGAAAGCCCAGCCCAAACCTGAAAGACCGGGTGCTGCGATATCCCAAGATGCTGTCGCAGACTTCTTTGACAAGCCGATCATGGCAATCGTTCATTACACGGTTTGTCGACGAAACTGCTTTCCACCCTCACGCTGCTTTCCCTGTTGCCCCAGCACCAATGCAGCCAGGTGGTACATACTGGTCAGTGTATCAGGATTTTCGGACCCGAGGACCTCTTCTCTGGACCCCAACAACTGTTGAAGTGACTTTGTCGCCTCCTTGTATTTTCTCTGTCGTCCAACCACCAGTGCAAGGTTGAACATACTGGTCAGTGTATCAGGATGCTCTCGTCCGAGTATCTTCTCTCTGGCAATCCACGTTTGTCGAAGTAACTGTTTCGCCTCCTCATATTTTTCCTGTCGCCGAAGTACTTGTGCAAGGTTGAATGTAACGGTCAATGTATCAGGGTGTTCTCGTCCGAGTATTTCTTGTGCGGATCTCAACGTCTGTTGGACTAATTGCATCGCCTTCTCATGTTCCCCCAGACGCCAAAGTACCTCTGCAAGGTTACTCGTACTGATTATTGTATCAGGATGCTCTCGTCCGAGTATCTTCTCCCATGAACGCCGCGTCTGTTCAAGCAACTGCTTCGCCTCTTCATACCTTTCCTGTTGCCCAAGCACCAACGCTAAGTTGCCCTTACTCGTCAGCGTGTCTGGATGTTCCTCGCCTAATATCATTATCCTGGTCTTCACCACAAACATTTCCAGCTCTTCGGCATCCTTGCATCGACCTTGATTTCGGTACGTCAACGCCAGGTTATCCAGGCTGGTGAGCGAGTCAGGATGATCTATCCCTAGTATGCTCCGCCGCGTTTCCAGCACTTTCATATCCAGCTCTTCGGCTCCATCCCATCGGCCTTGGTTTCGGTACACTGTCGCTAGATTGGACAGGCTGGTGAGCGTGTCGGGATGCTCTGTCCCCAGTACCCTCTCCTGCGCTCTCATTGCCTGTAACTCTAGCTCTTCAACATCCTTCCATCGACCTTGAGACCAATACGTCAAGGCCAGGTTGTTTATGCTGGTGAGCGTGGCAGGATGGTCTTGACCCAGCATGCTCGTCTGTATCTCTACTACTCGCGCAAATAGCTTTTCGGCCTCCTTCCATCGGCCTTGATTCCAGTGCGTCAAGGCCAGGTTTTTCATGCTGGAGAGCGTGGCAGGGTGCTCTTGGCCCAGCACGCTCATCCGCACTTCTAATACTTGCGCTAATAGCTCTTCGGCTTGCGGAAATCGGTCTTGATTCGAGTACGCGCAGGCTAGGGTGTCCATGCTAGCCAACGTTTCCTCATGCGTGTTACCGAGTGATTGCTTTATCACTACGATCGATGCTGTCAACGTTATTACTGCATCATCCACATTGCCACTTCCTAATGCGTATCTTGCTGCACGATGGAGGAGTGAAGCCCAATCACGCAGACCGTCGACGTCTTTGGGTTGTTGAAACACCAATGGTTGAACGTGTGGGAAAAGAGCCTGGCATAAATGCTGATTCTTATGCTCGTCCGTCGGGAATGCGGCGCTCAAGGTATTGATGGCCTCCCGCATCCACGTCTCAGCTTTTCCGTTCGCTTCAAGCCACTTCCTCGTTGCCAGTTGAACAAGCGCATGCACATCGACCGTCACACCGTCTTGCCCAGTGGAGATGAATGAGAGGCGTTGCAGCATCTCAATGTCATCTTCCAAGAGATTATCCTTGTTCAGTTGCGGAGCGTCTTCGAGGCCACAACGATTGTCCAAATCTGCATTTTTGTGAGGTCTTTCTTCATTCTGATCTCTACTCTTCAATACTCGTCGGCACCTGAGAAGGGCCATGGGAATCCCGTGCCGGTCGAAACAGCTCATCAGTGAGAGCAAATCCGCCGCAGACGGCTGCACTCGACGAATGTACTCGAGTGAGATCTGCCATGTGACGCTGATCGAATTCTCGGCCGTTCGAGCCTGATGATGCTGTCCGTCGCCGACGTCTTTCAGCAAGATCGTCTTTCCCCTACCGTAGCGCACGACCTGTTCGAGGTACTGCTCAATTGCATATACAGGGAACCTCTCGGATATGTGTGTGGCAGCTTGGACGATGGCGAGCGGCATGTACTCCAATGCTGCGATAAGCTCGGCGGCAGCGTGATCGTCATGACTCCTCCATGTCGAGTTCAGTTTCTTTTGTAACAATGCCAGAGCACTGTGCTGAGTCATGGACCGAGTTTGAATAATGTCATGGGCTTGTACAAATCTCAATGCTGCATTTCTGCCTCGAGTCGTAATAAGGACCGAGCCATTCTGAGAGTAGGACGTGTACGTGATCAGTGGCTGTGGATTCTCGCTGCAGATTTGGCCGTCCCCACGAACTCCGGGGCGCACAGCATCGTCGAGGTCATCCATGATCAGCATCCACCCTCCTTTGAAGTGAAGATGCAACCATTTGAAAATAAGCAGGAATATGTCTGTATCAGGCTGATTCTGCACTGGAATATTAGCTTTGTAAGTGATCTCGAGAAAGCTGTGTGTCAAACAGGCGACGCTGCTTGCATTGATCCAGAAGACTGACGTCCTTGGTGATCGTTCGCGAAGTCGGTAAGCGCATTCGATTGCAAGTTGTGATTTCCTATTCTTCTGTCAGCAGAACCAGACGCATCACCAGCATGTCGGGGTCACTTACCCAACTCCCCCAGGCCCTACCAGTGCCGTTCTCGATCCAGGTTCCGAATATCGTTTGTCGATCTGCTCGCACAATGTTCCGCTTTCAACAAAGTCTTCATCGCGGCGAAAAGGAATGATGAATGGCGCCGTCGCTGGATGATTCTGGATGTCGCGATCGGCAGGCTCAAACATTTTGCTATTGATGCTAACCCACTCCTCTAGCATTGCCCTCACACAGGCCGCTGCTGTGGCCGCCGCATATTGTTGCCATCGTTTGTCCTTGTGGCCGTCTGCATAGTCAGCCACGCCCTTGATCACAATCGTAGGCAGGTAGCTCCATGTGCCCGCGCTCTCTGTCTCGAATCCAATGACACCATCCTGGGCCGCGACCCGGTCGCGGTGCAGCCCACTGTTGATGACCGCGTCGCAGGACGCTATGCGTCCAATGTGGACCAGAGGCTTCTGTGCCTCCTGCATCTCGGTGGTTGAAATTTTGCTTCCATCAAGCCCAAACCCTCTCGCCATTTGTATCCGACCGCGTTGCATCGACAGGTAGTCGTCGCAGCCTGAATCCTCACAATTACTCTGCAGTGCTGCCTCGCAAACCTCATCACCTTGACATCGACAGCTGTCGTAGATGCAGCCTTCTTGTGTAGGAGCTTTTCGCCAATGTTTGTGTCGATACTCGGGGGGGAACAGTCGATCTCTCTCCGCTCCAGGATAGTTTGAGTTGGAAAACCCATCCTTCATACTTATTTGTGTAGCGTATAGATGAGTCTTCTCCCGCAGTCTTCGCCTGACCCGATTTCCAGAGAGCTGAGTTGTGACTCGTCTGATTTCAGTGTTTGCTGGCCCAAGTGTATCTTTCACCTCTTTCCGGCTGGGCCCATTGGCGTACTGTCGGCCGAAGTCAAGTTGAGTTACTGAGGTGCTGATTATTACATCGCCGAGGAGGATTTCACCTCCTGCCCGAGTCTTGGTTACACCACTACAGAGGCCAGCCACAATGGCGATTTTGATATTTCGGAAGCTGGATTCCATGTGCGCTGCAACGGCCGCGGCACGGATCCCGCCCGAACCCAGCATGTATGCCAGCACCACATCGTGATTTCCCAGCCGTCCGGTTGTGTATGTGTTCCAATCCCTTGCAGCCTTCCCATAAGAGAAGCCGTCGGTTTCATACCTTTCATCGAGAATAGCTTCAGCTGTGATTCGTTCGACGGCCGAAGAGCAGATAATCGCGATCTCGAAGCAGTCGCGGCCTGTAGGCCGGGGATGTTTGTTGGACATCAGGACATTTCGTGGTCTGGATATGTGGTCACACTGGGGTTTGGGTTGCTGCAGAGTTCGACTCGGTAGTTATTAGAAACTCAAGATGGTTCGTGGGACCTCCTAAACAAAAAATTCGTGTTTTGCAGAATTGAGAATGGACTGGCATGCGACGTCAAAACTGGTGGACCTGCCCGTTGAGCCGCATAATCCTCGGTGGAAGAGGGACGTCAATGCGTGCACGCATCATAAGTCTAAGAGGACTCCACCTTCTCGCGGGGAAAAGTGGCCGTTCGTGTCAATGGGAGCGAGGACGCAGGCAAACCAATGGACTGCGTATTTCTGCTCCATGTTGAGTGTGTTGTCGGTGACGATAATAGCGGTTTCGTTGGCAGCTGGTCACCTTTTGTTCTCAGCCTTATCCCCGGCACGGGCTGTCGCTTCTTGCTGCTCTTACAGGGCAGGCTTCTGGGTTTTTGAGACATGTTATTGGGCATGTAGCCGTTGTGACACGTACCTCACGTGCTAAATGGCCGAATAGTACCGTCGAGGAATGCTTTATGCCAAGGACTGCAAGGCAAAATACGGTCATTAATCTCCGCGACCGATGATTCGTCGCTCGGATATAAGCAACTGGGCTGTATCTTAGTGCGGGGTTGTGGTCATGTGGTAATCCTCACACTAGTCCTGTTTGGTTAACCGAAAAGATGCTGGAAGCCTTGAACGAAGACAAGGCGAAAGAAGTTCGGGACTGTACGATGGCTGTGTGAGTTACGGATGTGGTCTCACCAGGGCGGCGTCTCCCTCGTCCCAAAAGCAGAGCGAGTGGAGAGCCGCTTTTTCCTCCTCCTGGCAGCCAAAGATGAGGAAAGACTACAGGGGGCTCACATCCAGCTCCGCACGATAGATCAACAAACTGTAGGTGGAACGACGACGCCAGTGGTATCGGGGCTGTTAGAGGCTATCAAGCGTTATTGAACTTGATGATCTGCGGTTGATCCATGGTTAAAAAATAGGCTAATAGGCACTCCGGGAATATATACTCGGGTACCTCTTGACAGATCGTCGGAACCCTTCTCCAACAAGTACGTCTCTCTTCGAGTTGCGAGTACAGCTGTGCCCAAATTCCTGTGATATACGCCGCCTACGATTAGCGAGAAACGATCGCCCGAAATGGATCCCAACGGCTCAATGGCTCAGTGCATTGCCCACACAGTCCCGTCCAAGTACGAGAATCGGTCTGGGGCCCATGGTGGTGCGGGGACGCTGGCATACAGCGGGTTGCTGGGTGTGGACGCGCTGGACTCGAACCTGATCTTCCTCCATCGTGGTGTGATCCAGCCAAAGAGCGGCATTGGGGCTCACTTCCACAACCGTTGCGAGGAAATGTTCGTCATCCTGGATGGCGAGGCGCAATTCACCATCGATGGCAGGACGTCGCTGTTGAAAGGACCTGCCGGCGCACCCACCCGGCTTGGACACTCACACGGCATTTTCAATCCCACCGACAAGCCGGTCCAGTGGATGAACATCAATGTCGGTCTGACCAAGACCTACGATGCCTTTGATCTCGGCGATCCGCGGGTGGATGTGCCGCTCGATCCTCGTCCGACGTTTATGTCGATGCGTCTGGACCCGGCTCTACTGAAACCGGTGCAGAATCTGCATGGCGGCTCGGGAACAGTCCAGTATCGGCGCGTCCTCAATCCCAGCGTCTTCAACACAGCGTGGTCTTACGTCGACCACCTGGCCTTGCCACCAGGGACAGTGGCGGGAGCGAACCATCAGCAGGCAGACATGAGCGAGGTGTACTATGTGCTGGCCGGTTCTGGGACGGTGGCACGAACGAGCGGAGGAGGGACGACTACTGATGCGACGGCGACGTCGATCAGTGTCGGCGATGCTGTTCCTCTCCGACTAGGCCAGAGTGCCTTGATCAAGAACACTGGTGATGGACCGCTCGAATTCATGATCATCGGGGTCGCTCGTAGCCTGGCGGCCAAAGAGGCCTATATCGCACAGTTAGAAGCCTAACTCACCTAACAAAGGCAAATGTAGATTCCTGGCGGATGATGTCAATTGCTTGGTAAACATTTCGTCCCCGATATCGATGGTAAGAGCCAGAGTAGCAATAAAGAAGCCAAGGAGGCGACCAAAGGGTTTCTAGCGTCCGCGCCCCGAAAGCTTGCTGGTGCTTCACCATCATCTGGCAATTATCACGACGCTGCTGCTCCGATCACATGTTCTACTACAGTTCCTCTGTGTACCGTGCCCACCTGCCCAGTCGGAGCCAGATACCATCTTCTTTGCCCAATATCGCAACTGAACGAGCGCACCAACCCCGCAGCAAGGTGACTACGCAGTCCAATGCCACCTCACAAGGGTCCATCTCGGAGCACCGAGCCCTCGCTACCTCTTTCCTTACAAGAACACAACATGCCCGTCAGTCTGCACAATATGAGCAAGCAGGGAAGTTCCTGCCTGTCCCGGCTGTCTGTATCTGGCATGCTGAACAGAAGGCAAGCTCATGGGCGCTATGGTAAGGAAATGCTGCGATGACTCTCCATGCGACAGACACGCTGCGCTGATATTGGCGGTCGTCATCGAGATCGGGGCGCTGGTCTGCTGAGCAAGGTCATCTGGAAAGGCGTTCGTGTAGCCCAGAAGGAAGAGAGGAGGAGCCGGAGTGTGATTCTGGACAGGACCAGGATAGACAAAGTGATGTCGTCCCTGGAGGATTCGGGTGGCTGGCTGAGAGACACAGATTGGGACAAGCTTGATGTGTAAGTTCCCCAAAGCGCACATGAAGCCCTCGTTCTTCCTTCAAAATGACCATCTTTCCTTCCGGTGAGATTCTGGTCTGTCTTTGCAGCTCGTCGCCACAAACTCTCAATTGGAGGAAATTTGGAGTGTCTACGGAGGTCCAAAGTTCCAGGCTTTCTTTCAGCGCGCCACCACAATGTCCTGCCACTACGGACTGTACACTCAACCAATGGCACTCAGAAACATGGGAATGCATCCTTTGAGACCAGGATATCGCAGGAGAACCTGTGTCACCGGAGATATCAATGTGGTTGTTGCAATCAACAGCCGGCAGTCACACGTCTGCTCGCTCTCGAGGTGCACACTCTCGGGCTGTGGCTGGGTCGGGAGGAGCTGAAAGTCACGTCAACTGTATGCACAATGGAGTGTCGCATTGGCTGGTTTGTCGTATCCTCGACCCGGGGCACTGGAACCATTTATCGGCAAAAGATGGAATAGCTCATTTCGTGGCGTGTTCCTCTTTGAGACTTGCGAGTGGTAAATGCAGCCAGATGTGTATTACCACGTGTCGTTCAGCCGTCCGCTTTCAGGGAAAGCTACACGAACAAGCATCGGTAAGTGCCTGGATCTCAATGACGAGACCCGAAAGGGCTGGCACACTTTTTCTGGCGTTTTCGCATTGTATGAGCATCGGCGAATCAGAGCACTTAAGAGGACTTTGTCCAGTGACCCTGAAGTGGCATATCACCTTGTGGATGGTGAAATCTCCATAGCTGACTGGGAAATGCAAATACTGAAGTGGGTGGCGCTTGACCACGTCTATGAAACTGGCCACCTCCGTTACTAAACTGGAATCGAATTGTTTAGTCCATGCGGACAGCATCAGGCTGCATACCGATGTGTATATATGTTGGATGGGCCCCTTCACCTGGGGTTCTTGAGGGCAGGACCACATGAACGGAGCAGGTTTCAGCCATGGTAAAGTATAAGGCGACAGCAATCTATATAGAGGCATGCTGACGTTTCGACAGAAGTTTACCGTCCTTTCCTCCTTGTTGGCTCTCCTTGCACTTGCCCATGGTCAGGAAGAGCAATCGGTCTTGGCTGATACGACCGAGCCCCCTCTGAGAATATCCATACAGACCCCAACGGGACAGGTCCATTCATCCGCTCTCGCGACTGCCGTGTCTAAAGTCCTTGATTCTGGACAAGTTCGCGATGTGCTGGCTGGATCGGCTGACGAGACTTTCAACGGACCAACTTCCCACCGGTTCCTCTATGTTGACAACCTGCGTGAGCCCAACGAGAAGAATGAGCGCAACAGCTTCAGAGCTGTTGTAGCAGACTACAAGAACCGCAGGACAGTCTACGTGAATGTTGATGATGCGCTCGGGCCTCCGTCGGATGCATCGATCCAGATAACAAATGATCAGCCTCTTCCGAGCGAGGAAGAACTCCGGGATGCCGCCTCAATCGCAGGATTCGGACCAAATGCGACCGTCTTCAGCAGAATGCCTGTCATCATTCCCGAAGTGAATCCCGATGGGTCAACGTCTCGAATCCTTCGCATTCACGCTGGCAATAGCAGCAAGGAGGCGCTCCGGTTTTTCGACGTCAATATGTATGCTAGGACAGCGACGTCCGTCCAGGCCCCCCAAGTACTGCCAACCTGTACAGCAGTACCACTGAACAAATCGGTCACTTATTCGGGGAGGACGCCTGGGACGGCACATGTGAGAATCACCGACATTCACAACAACTTACTTTGGGAGTTAAGGGTGAACAGACCTGGAGCGTCGAGTGGGAGCCTTGGATCTGGAGTGGAGTTGGTCGACGTACGATATAAGAACAGGATGGTGCTGAAACAAGCACATTTGCCCATACTCAATGTGAACTATCTGGAAGAAGTTCCGAATTGTGGACCCACGTATCGAGACTGGGTGTACAGAGAGTATCCATTTGACTGCGCCGGTAATGATGCCGTGCCGGGATTTCGCGAGTGCAAACCAAGCAGATCTTACACGTTCACGGACGGCAGACCCGATGCGGACGGTTTTCGAGGCGTTTCTTTTGATGCCTACGACGACAGAGTTGTCATTAGGTCACAACTATGGGCGGACTGGTACCGCTATGTTCCTGAATGGACACTATGTGCCAACGGCACCATCTTGCCACGCTGGGGGTTCGGCGGCGTGCTGCAGAAAGATCGTCCCTGCATCTGTGTCAAGCATCATCACCACGCATATTGGCGATTGGACTTTGACATCGAAACCTCCAAGAACAACGAAGTCCGCCAGTGCGACGGCGACCAGTGCACGGCGCAGCAGTACAAGGTGAATATGCAGAAGGCCGCCAACAGACACTGGGACATTGTCAACACCGCCACTGGCCGTGGCTACAGGCTGACGCCCGGCAAGACAGATCGGAAGGCCGGTGACCCTGGTGACGCGACTGGATTTGGCGTGGGCGATTTGTGGCTTGTCAAGGCGAGTGATCCGATTGACGACGGCTGTCTTAATATCAGAGGATCCTGGCCGCCCGTATCGGGGGACTGCGCCCAAGCGAATTTTAAAGCGATCATGAAACCCCCGCTCGATTCGGTTCAACATCAGGATCAGGTCCTCTGGTACTCTGCGTCCTTCATGCATCATCAGGATCACGACAACCCCGCGATACCCCACCAGGTAGGGCCATCGTTGGAACCTATTGGCACCTGGTAAGTTTGGTGTTTGAAGAGAGGAAGAGAGGAGAGAGACATGACAGTTTGCCACCCAGCCTGAGGTGGCTGGCTGAGTGTGTCATTTCTTGATACTGCTGAAGACTCCTCGATCGACACCGTCACTCGTTCATAACATGGCTGGGGTGCAGCAGAGTGTGTGGCTGCTCGTGGAACCAACACCATCCATCAGTCCTGCTTCTCGTTATTTTCTCTCTATCTATATAAAGAATGCCCCTATTCCCAGCCACGGGCGCGAATGATCATCCTGGCGTCAATACCGCCTTGATCCGAGACTGTAATTTACACCCACGGAGCGCTGTAGCTGGCTGAGTTGAAACTGATTACAACTGCGAGAATTACATGTAACTAATATTGATTTGCTGCCCCAAATCACTACCACCACCACCACCACCGCCGCAAATTCCCTCTCCATAGATGGATGGGCTTTCAAAATGAGCTCGAACTAGGGAGATCGGATTCACTTCAAGAACATCTCAAGAACGGAGCTCTTCTTTCGGGCTTGAGATCGTGGCATTGCAAACACGAAGCGATAATCACAAAATGGTTTAACGTTCAGAAGATGGTGGCTACATCGTGAATCAGGTGTGTCAGACAGGATTCTATTTTCCAGTACCGTATTTATCTGGGTACTGCTCGAAGCTATCGGAGTGGTTTACCCGAAGACAGGCGACAGCGACGTGACCATCTAGCCCAAGTTATACCAGCCGAGGTGCAACGCGAGTTTGTTCACTGACAAAATCCGAAAACCAGCTCAGCTCAGCTTGAATACAGCCATTCATTCCATCCTGGCCGCAACTTTGATGATTCTCTAAGGAATATCTGTATGTAATCCGCTTTCTGTCATAGAACCTGCAGGCAAACACCCGCCAAAAAGTCAAGTCGCAACGCCGCATGAGAAGTCATCGATCAATCCCCTAGTTCACCGTCACGCTTGCTTTGCTTTACTGGCCACCACGCAGTCTCAACACCAAATGAAGAGTACTCTCCTTCTGGATGTTGTAGTCTGACAGTGTTCGGCCATCCTCCAACTGCTTACCGGCAAAGATCAATCTCTGCTGGTCCGGTGGAATGCCCTCCTTGTCCTGAATCTTCGACTTGACGTTGTCGATCGTATCTGAGCTCTCTACCTCGAGCGTGATTGTCTTTCCAGTCAGAGTTTTGACAAATATTTGCATGCCACCACGAAGACGCAGGACAAGATGGAGTGTGGATTCCTTTTGAATGTTGTAGTCACTGAGCGTACGACCGTCCTCCAACTGCTTTCCAGCGAAAATCAGACGTTGCTGGTCGGGTGGGATACCCTCCTTGTCTTGGATCTTGCTCTTGACGTTGTCG
The DNA here is from genome assembly GCF_001651985.1 of Fonsecaea erecta. Taxonomy (NCBI): domain Eukaryota; kingdom Fungi; phylum Ascomycota; class Eurotiomycetes; order Chaetothyriales; family Herpotrichiellaceae; genus Fonsecaea; species Fonsecaea erecta. The sequence goes on along the minus strand of NW_017387245.1, from coordinate 3,448,234 downwards.
ATGGTGTCGCTCGATTCAACCTCCAGAGTAATCGTCTTGCCGGTCAGAGTCTTGACAAAGATTTGCATGCCTCCACGGAGACGGAGGACGAGATGCAGAGTGCTCTCCTTCTGGATGTTGTAGTCGCTCAGAGTTCGGCCGTCTTCGAGTTGCTTGCCGGCAAAGATGAGGCGCTGTTGATCGGGGGGAATGCCCTCCTTGTCCTGGATCTTGGATTTGACATTGTCGATGGTGTCGCTGGACTCGACCTCAAGGGTGATGGTCTTGCCAGTCAAAGTCTTGACAAAAATCTGCATGGCTGCGGACTTGAAGGATGATGTTGTAAAGTTGTTGAGATGATGAAGAGAACGAAGAAGGTTGCTGGTTGTTCCAGAGCAAAGGGTGGTATGAGTGGTAAGTGAGAAGGGAAGAGAGGCGAGGAGTGAGAGAAGAGCGGTTTAAGTAGGAAGTGGCAGGCGGCAGGCGCAGGCTGTGACAGGGTGGCAAGGGCAGGTGGGGGAAGGGGTGGCCGCAGTGGCCGGGCCAATCAGGGAAGGACAAGAGGCGTGGGTGGCAGCCCCCAGAAGGCAACCGAAGAGTCTCAGCGGGACTAGAACGGCTGGTATTACTCATTGACCAGATACTCCGTACATACTCCGTATTCACCGAGCAAACTCTGAATGGATGCGTGAGTGAATGAATGAATGAATGGCACATCTCGCCTGTATCAAACTCTATCTCTTGCCTCTTCTGTGTTTGCCTGCTAGTACGGAGTACACAGGCTGTCCTCAATTTTCGACGTCCACGTGAGCAATTGCCACGCCCAGATAGCACGGCGGCTATCTCCTTCCGGCCTCTCATCCCCCACGTTGCTTGCTGCTGTACAGAGAAATCTGCCGTGCACTGCTCTGAGACCAGAGATTTCCCAGGCATTCTCCTCGTGCCCTGAAAATCTTTGGTGTGCTGATAAATCGGCAGATGCAGCCCAGGGCAGACGGCAGACGTCTGCCTCCCTCTTGTTTATTTGCCTCCCCCACAAAGTCAGCCTGAGACGCCCAATGACGTTGGTGGCCGGCGCTATCGGACGCCCGGTTGCCCCCAATCAATGCATGACTCAGCGCAGGGAAACTACTCCTGCAATATGGCATGATTGTGCACAGGAGGCCAGTTCTTGACATAACCGAGAGTCGGGCATGTCTTCAACGTTGGGAATTTGAATACGTCCTGAAAGCGAACGCACAAAACCTATTGGGTCTGAAGAACGGTGAGTGAAGGAATGAACCGAAGGGTTCATGGCCATGTGATACCAGAGATGCTCCAACGACAAATCCACAGATAATAGTTCCGCGGCCATAGCTGGACAACATGTTGCGAGCGAGCAGGAAGCGTCTTCTACTGATCACGGTGGTCAGAGAAGAACTTCCTCAGAGAAAGGTTTGTGTCTTTGGAAACTTTGTTATTGAGCCTCGACGAATTCCTCCTTCCAGGTGGTGATTTGATCCTACCCACGCTTGGACCCCAGCATATAACGAATTCCATTCTTGCAGCATTCCCCAGTATTCTAGCCTCCCTCAACTGGGTTCCCGGGGTGTTGGAAAAATGTTGTTTACTTTCCTCATGTAGCGTACATTTTGCCCGCCTTCCAGTCATCCCTTGGAAAAAAGACGACCATGTCCCTAACAAGCTCCCCTGACTGCTTGATCCAAGCAGAAGACAAAGCCTTCAAGATGCTGTTTCCGAGTGTCCCCGATGAAGGCAATTCCTTTGACGACTTCTTCAACGAGGAGATGTACAGGCTGGAGGGCAGCGATGAGGAAAATAAGGCCCATCCAGACCAATTCGAAGCTCTTTTTGCCGACGTCTTCAACCAAGACGAATACCGGCTTCCGTCTCTGGATGCCTCAGCGGCCAAGATCGAGCATTCACCTCCCCAACCGTGGCGCAAGGGGTTGTGGTGTCTGAAGCAAAGACAACAGCCGCCGAGGCTGGCGGTAGAGAAAACGCGCAGACCGGAAACAAAGCGAACAGAACCAGTTGGAACAATGAATGCCATCAATCAGAACTTCCAATATGCGCAAGGTCCCATGTCGCCACTGGAGATCACCTCGCCCAGCCGAACAAAGAGATTCGTCACCTCGCCCGCCGCTGGAGCTTTTGATCCCACGACGTACATCCGACCTCCCTTCTCTCGCGAAACTACCTTGTCACCGAGTCCAATGTATGCGCAACTCCCAATATCGCCGCGCGCCGGTCATGGCGACACGACCAACTGGCAACAAGACTTTCAGAACTTCCACCTGCGCATGCCATACGAACGGCCGTTGCAGCCCCCTGCCCTCCCAAACAAGCAGACTGAACAGAGTCGCTTGGTGCAAGACATGAATGCAGCGATAATGAGCCAAAATCAAGGCGTGTCAAGCCACACTCATAGGTATTTTGACGGTTACCGGAACTTGGCCCGCCCAGAGACCAGTGCCATTGATCCTGTGCTGCTCAGTCCAGAGTATGAAAGGTCTCGAGACGACCTGCAGGCATACGGAGGTGACTCCTTCTACCAGCACGACCGACATGGCGTGAATGGGCCAAACTCGATGGCATCTCCCATTAGCACAAGCCTGCCATCATCAAGCAGCTCAACTCAATCGCACGGCCCAAGAACGCATACCTCCAATACCAACCTCAGCATGCACTCCAAGGCTGTCTTTTCGGCCCCCACAGTGTCTAGCCATCCTCCGCTACCGACACTGGCACCAGAGGAGGCTTACCCGGCATTGGCTGCTCCCACCCCAAAACGCGTGGCCCATCCGATTCTACACCAGCCGAGCGACAACTCGTTGATGGGGCTCGGAATCCACTACCCGGAGCTGGAACAGATGAGCCAGGCCGTGCTCTATGAGCCACAGGGGTATCTCCCGCAAGCACCTGCAGCCATTGGTGTTGCATTGCCTTACCCCTCGGCGACAACGGCACCCAACCCAATGTATTCTTATCCACCTCTGCCACCACCGCCGTCCCACGTCTTTCCGGACCTTTCTCCCTTCAACACTCCTCGGAAACAACGACGGTCACCATCTCGATCACCATCTCCGTCAGTGTCTCCCACCAACGTCAGCCCTCGACGCAACCCTGCACGATCGCCGAACCGCAGCGTCACCGACTACAGCCAGAGCCGACGGAAGTCCATCCACAAGTCAGGGCCAATCAAAGACAGTGGTGCACAGGATCCTCTTCCAGCACCACGGGCAAGATCATCATCTCGGCCTCCCCGGACTCCCAGGGCACCCAAGACACCGACCGGCGGCGGGGCCGTGATAGATTTCGTGAACTTCACGCCTAAGGACTCTGCCAAATTGTTGAGTGACGTAGCACCAAGTGGAAGTTCCAAGACCAGGGCGCGAAGAGAGCAAGCAGCAAGGGAGAATAGGAAGAAACTAAGTGAAGCGGCATTGAAAGCGGTGCGAGTGGCAGGAGGCGATGTGGCGGCATTTGAGAGGGCAATCTACACGTAATGGATGTCAGGGGGTTTGAAGAAGCTGGGGGGTTAGTCAAGTCTTTTTGTTTAGCGTCATCTTGTTCGATTTGTGCTACTTTGCAAAGATCCAGGGGAACGAAGATCGCAGAACCATTGTGCTGGGACTGGCGAGGGTTTTTGCTGTCACACTCGAGAGGCTGTGGGTGGCGTTTTGCAGGGTGACACCAGGAAAGTCGATGGGCCCTTGACTTTCCAGACTTGGAGATTCAGCAGTGTTTGTACCACCTCAAACCAGCATTTTGAATACTTTTCCCAATCATAATATCAATGTGGCTTATGTGCTCTATGCGTGTGCGTGTGTGGGCATGTGCTGAGGCCCCTGCCCTCTGCAAGGGTCTTTCACTCCTGTGTTTTAGGTTCCAGTCTCGGAGAGAAGTCGCGTTGACAAACAATTTTGCTCACTCAGGAGAGAGGATGACGCGTCGAGGGATGAGCGGGTGCTCGGAGGCAGTCATGGGGTAGGTACGGCACGGTGACGACAACGAGAGATGGAGTTTGATGAAGAGAAACATGAAATCAATTGAACCCGATGGACGAAGAGTGGCACTGCGTTCGTTCAACTTGCTGCCAGGCGATGAATTCCAGCTTCTGACTAAGCGAGAAAGCCCAAACACCATCTGCGCCATCTGCGCCAACATCCCCACCATCTCGCAACCATCCTTGCCCTTGGTTCGGCGCGGCACGGGTCAGGGACACAGAGGGACCCAGCCCTTGCAACCCACCCTTGCCCATCCACTCCAGGGTCAGACATCTCACGTCCCCGGCGCCTGAGGCTGAAAGACCACCTTGCCCAGACTGGATTTTCGAAGAGAAATACCACGGCGACAGTTCTCATCCCATTGCCATGTCCACCATCATCGACCATCGCTACGAGCGTCATGATGGACAGAGCGAGTCGTGCCCTTCAGCAATTTGTTTCTTTTCGACTTCCTCCCGATGTTAAAGAGCATGCTATGAAAGATACCGGCTGGGCCGATGTAGGTGGCGTTCGATAAAACCCAAAAGAGCCCCAAACCTTTATTGACACACCCGAGCCAGGGCCTCCGAGGCGTCGCAGCAGTATTTGTTGTCTCGTCCCATGTTGTTATATGCTATGCAAGAGCTCTGGTGCCGCCATGTTGTGCCTTCTTCAGCGATCGACCGTATCTTTTTCAGCAGCCTGTTTTTCGTCTTGTGGCCAGTGGTCATTCATGGGTGGCCATCTTTTTCATTCTGATGGGCTTCGTCAATGGGTTGAAGCCCATCCAACTCGCCAGGTCCGGACAAGTCGATAAGGCTCTGCAGAAACTGGCCTCGTCGTCGTTCAGCCGCGTCTTTCGGCTTGTCCTTCCAGCGACCACGGCCACTATCATCTCTTGGTTTATCTGCAATCTGAATATGTACTCCATGTCGGCGCAGAGCGATGCATACTGGTTGAATACCAACACTCCCCAACCCAGCCTGACCTGGGCCCAAGCAGTCCTGGATCTATTCCACGGTCTGCGGGCGACTTGGACTTATGGCGACGAAAACGTCTATGATCAACCGCAATGGGCTCTTGTGTACTTGCTCCAAGGAAGCATTATGATTATCAGCGCTTTGTCGCTGGTGGTGACCATGACCCCTACCTGGCGCACCATTACCTTGCTTTTCCTCGCATATTGGTCTCTGAACTGGAGTCGCATGATTGGAGATCGTAAGTGGGACGCCAGCAATGCTCTGGAGAATGCACAAGTTAACCATCAACAGCCTGGGCAGGTCTTTGCTGCTTTCTTGGTATTTCCCTGAGCGAACTCAGCCTCTCGGATGTCCCCAAGCTTCTGGCTCCTTACTCGCCTTATGTTTCTCCGCCTATCATTCTGATTTCTCTCATCTTCATGTCGTACCCTAGTTCCTTTGCCGAAACGGCGTCCTGGTCTTTGTGGCTGCGCGATTTCGCGACGCAGTACTTCCCTTCCGAGGCGACCAGCGCTCTCGAGCGAATGTACGGTTCACTGGGCGGAGTTCTTCTTGTTATTGGTATTCTCATCTCTCCCCACGCTCGTTGGATGTTGAGCCGGCCACCTCTCCTGTGGCTTGGAAAAGTCAGCTTTGCAGTCTACCTCATCCACGGCATGTTCATGAGGACAGTCTTCGCGTGGGCATTGCACTTTGGCCATTCGAAACATGCCGTTATCGAACACACACCAAATGGCCACGAGTATCAAGTGGAGCGGTACCCACTGCCGGGTTATTTTCAATGTGCCGTGGCAACGCTCGTCATGGGCGCCTGTGTCGGTGTGGCAAGCCACTTCTGGAACTTGAAATTGGAGCCAGTTTTTGCGAAAATCACTGCCAAACTTGAAAGAATCGCCACAGGAAGGGTCGAGAAAGAGCCCAAGCCCAATGGGGCGATGATTCTTCCCTTGCGGAATGACTGAAGGCGATATTGAAGAACAGGCGACAAGCCCACTGAAGGGACAGGTTTCCATTTGTTGAACCGGCAAACTTCACCGGTTGTCGATTGAGGCTTGGGCTTATATTCAACTCGACTCCTTTACACATACGCCCTGTTATAAGGCTGTGATGACGCTCATGCGAGAAAGCACCACTCACTCACTTACGAGCGTCAGAAATCGACGCGGAGAGTTCTCCCCGATCATTTTCAGAGTTAGATCCTTGTCGATGTCTACGAGGTATCTTCAATGTTGCAAGTCATCCGCAGAAAGGTATCGAAAAAAGGTTGACCCTAAGATTTAGAGTTACACGCAAATATTTTTCTTGTCAGGGATGCAGGATATCAAAACCGACGGATGTTTACAAGATTATGCTCTTATGATGTGCAATCAGAAAATCATATTTATGTACGGGTATGATCAATGGGAGGTATTTAGTGGACGCTGGTCGGCGCACGGCATAGAAAAAGTCTGGACTTGGGTCTGTCGCACAGGGTTTGGGCATCACTATCTCGGTATGTACTGTATGAACAGGGCTACACAAGGCTGAAGTACTGAACAGGCTCCTATTTACTGTTCCTGCCCATCGTCTCGGAGTTGGGTTTTCTCTCCATCAGATGCACTTTGGTGACTGTTCGAGGAAAAGAGCTTAGCAGGCATCGCCTACTCAGCTGTTGCCGTTTCCGTTACCGTCCTTTTTTTATACATTATGCATACATGGCTATCATAGGGGCTGTGAACTCGTTCACACACCCAGCTGCCCTTTTCTCGAGATCGGCTATCAACAGGCGAGTAGACTCGCTCAGCTCATAGCCATCGCCCACATCCAACCTCCTCTTGATACGGATGGATGATCAGGCCGAGGCTGTGTGTGTATGTACCGAGACATGGCCATAGCCGAATAAATGCTTGCTTGAACTGGGCTTTGAACATGGCATTACATAGCCGCCAGCCAGCCAGCCAGCCAGTCAGTCAGGCGGACGGACTTACTCTAAACGGGCTGGTCGATTTTAGTTCCGGGCTTCCAGAAGGACTTGTGTACTTGATATGTGTTATGTGTGACTGGCGATGATCTGCGAGGGGTTTCCTCCCCCCCTAATTTTGAAGGTGTATACACATATACACACACACATAATATTACCGCCAAAGGAGATAGATATGTAGATACGTACCCACCAACCCATATCAGCTCCCGCTCGGGAAGTGCATCGACATATTACCAAGGGCATGGCTTCTTTACCCGGGGCAGCGCTGCAGCAAGTAAGGTGTGCGTGTGTGGGGGTGCCTCAGTAGGCTAGATATCTTCTCTGTTCCTCTGCGGGCTTGATCTGCCTACACTCACATCGAATGTCATTCTTGCCCTGCGAGGATCAGGGACCGAAGTGCCAATTTATCACGTTCCAGTGGCAGGTACCAGGTACCAAGTACCAACCAACCAACGATGCTCGTGAAATCGAGAGTCCACTGTGGACTATAGCCCCCGCAGATGTCTCTCGTGGAACTTGTCCTCGTCCCATGTCTAGTCTACATGGGTGTACAAGACACCCCTCCCAGTCCCCAAGAGATACATACATAGCCAGCCCCACGCCCTTGAATCCAGAATCAGCGTGATCGGGGTGTCTGGAGCCCTGTCGTCGTGCAGGTTGACCGCGAGATCGCACATTCCGCAACGCGCCGCATCAGCGTCGTCCGCCATACATCAACTGGTATTGGACGGGCGGTCGGTGCCTGGACGAATTGCCAGACGCCGCCCCTGGCATCTTAACCAGCCCAGCCGGTCACCGCGGTACCAGGTAGGTCATGGTGCTGGCCGATTGAGGCACACAGACAGGGGTGGAAGTGAGTGAGCGATTAATGATATCGGCCACGATGACGACGAGGGTGTGTCTGGGATGAACACGGAAAAACGGGGATCACGAGGAGGCCTTCGCCAGTTTCGTGATTATTTTTTTCCGGGAGAGATGTGAATCTCCTCAAATGGGATATGTATTTTTGTCTCGTTGTTCGAGGGGCCATGAGTGTGCCACGCACGAACTTTTCGTCCTTCCTTTTCGAAGCATCCCGAATCTCTAGAACTCGTATTCCAAGTCGGCCCACGCCCCGTCGTCGAGGATCGTTCCCCAGTCCGCCGGATAACTCAGGGGCATGGCCAGGTTGGACGCTTCCGGAAACAAGTATTTGGCCGCCTGCTGGCTGGGCATCGTGTACATCGGCGTGAGGCTCGGGTCTTGTTGTTGTTGTTGTTGTTGTTGTTGTCCTCCGTACTGGGACTTGCCGCCGTTGACCAGCGACGATGGCTGGGGCCGAGGGTCAATGGCCTGGCTGGGCGCTGGTGCCGTTGCGGGACTCCCACAGGCGCCCTCATTGTTGGTGGCTAGCGGTTCACGGTGGCTGCTGGTGCTGCTGCAGCTCTTCACCTTCTGCACAGGCGACGACGCGTTGACGGACTCGTGGGGGAGCAACAGCTCGACGTCGCCGTTACGGATGCGGCGCACGATCTTGGCGAAGAGGCGGAAGATCCAGCCGCTGACGGGCCAGGTGCTCTGCAGCTCGCGCAGGGCGATCATGGCCAGCCGCACTTTCACGACACCCAGCTGCTCCAGGATCGACTGGCCCGAGCAGATGTCGACCGCCTGCATGCCCATGGCGGCGAACAGCGCCGGCACGATATGGATTGGGCAGTGCAGGATGTGCGACTGGGACAGGAGTTCCTCGACGATGCGCACCATGCGGTTCGCCGCGTCCATGGCCAGGAAGTGCGCCGTCTTCATCGACGGCGGTGACAGGTTCTGTGGCGCGATGGACCGGTGCGTGACGATCTCGAACCAACTGTTCAGTTAGAGCATTAGCCGGAATCAGAGAGAGAGGGTGAAAAAGCAGGGTATGTATTTACCTGTGTGCAATGTGCAGCATGCTCGTCCAGAGACAGGTGCCGGTGTACTGGATACGCAGTTCCAGCGGGAGACCCGACCGCCACTGCTCCAGGGCCTGCGAGCAAGACTGGAACATGTCCGTATTGTCCGAGGTGGTTGCGTTGAAGGCGGTAAAAGAGCTCTCGATGATACTCTCGGCAATCATGGATAGCTCGACCAGCGCAATGACATACAGTCCGTCGACACGTTCGGGGCTGCCGAAGATGTCAGATCGTGCGACGGGGGGTTCGTCAAAATCAGTAATCTCGAGGGGCTCGACGTCGCAGTCCCGGCGACGGATGTGCACGGGACGACCCAGCGCCGTGGCGGCGTGCTTGTCCTCGGCGAAGAGCGACCACCAGATCTTCTTCCACAGACACCGGTCCTTAGGTTTCATGTCAGAGTGCTGCGTCGAGCGGTGCATGCCCAGCGTCAGCGCGAGGCTGATGGCGATGCCCAGCCAGTGCCAGGTGTCCTTCTGATCGGTCGGCCCGTTCCACCAGAAGCTGATCAGGAACACGGCCTGCACGACCGTGACCTTGTTGGGCTCGTGGTCGTTGTCGTAGAGTGCCTTGGCGCGCTGGAAGAACGTCCTCCGCGCGTGGTATCGCGATTCGAACCCTGCGTCCAGCAGCACGGACAGCTCGCAGTGTCCCGACGCCATGAACAGGACACTCTGGAGCAGCAGGTACGAGGCCGGTGTTTTGAGATCTGTGTACTGGGCGGCAAAGTCTTCGCGATCGAGGATGGGATAGTGAGGGTGAACGTATTCGAAATAGGTCTGGAACAGCTGGTAGCACGTATGGACGGAGGGGAGGGTAAAGCAACCTTGGTGCTGCAGGAACGTCGTGAGCACATTGTCCTCTTCCTCCTCTTCCTCCTTCTCTACGGGACTGACCGTGCGATTCTTGGGGTTGAACCGCACCACGTAATGTCTCTTCCGTGTCGACCGGGCAGAGTCGGGATTGGTCTGGCGCAGCAGATGCGTCAAGTTGAACGTCTCGCCCATGTACATGACATGGACCACACCTTCTTTGACGTCCGGCAGCATGCCCGTGGCCGTGCCCGTGTCGGTGGCCTTGTCCAAGACCTGAGCATAGAGGGTTTCCTGCGAGTCCTGCGCCCCCAGATCAGGTTTATCGGGAACACATGTGGAGGTGGATGCCGTGCGCGGACGGCGGTTCTCCTGTAGGTTCTTGGGCTGGGTCCTCACGCCCTTGAGGGGGTCGTAGACATTGCCAGGCGCCGCCGGCTGGTTCGTCTCAGACGTCGGGGAAGCCTGAGGAATACTGGACAGGTCACGCTGCTGGGCAGCAGAGGGGGAAGCCGACACTTTCCTCTTCTTGCCTCGTTTGCTCTCGATGAGCATGCAGTGGCGCCCAGCAGCCTCGCAGTTAGAACACGGCGTCCCCTTGGCCGCGGCATTGCACTTCACGCGTCGGGAATGGCACCAGGTGCAGGCGACGGCCGAGCGCTGTCGTGGGCGCCCTCGCTGCGTCGAGGACGTCTGGTGCGGCTGATCCATTATTATTGGTGGAGTCATCATTCGGCAAGTCTGGAGGGGGAGAAGGCGGTCATAGCCTATGGCCCCGGAAAATGGCCAGACGCTGTTCCTTTTGTATGATTGCGGGATTGTGGGCGAACGAAGGTCGGGGTAATGATGCAGCGCGGAATCGACACCGACATGTCCGTAAGGCTACGGAGTAGACCGAGGGAGTGGTGGTGCTGGTGGTGGTGGTTTGATATTCCTCCCTCGCGTTGTTGTTGGCGAGAGCTCGTCAAATTCACGGCGAAGATGTCGATGTGGCCGTTGGGAATATCGACATCAAGGCGTGCTGACCTCCCTCTCACATGTTGAAGCAGAGACGCATACATTACCCAGGATTTTCATCTCGTTCTCCCTGGCTGTAGGAGGCGGCAGAGCTGACGGGCCATTCCCCCTCTTTTTCCTGGCCACTGGCCGCCCTCGGGTCTTCCTCCGCCTCCGCCTATTTGCATGCATGAATGACTCTTGCAGAAACAGCACACTCACCTCGACTTCTGGGTTAGGACAATTCCCAGGAAGACCCCCGACTCCCACCGAGAGCATGGCCTTTGGACGAGGGGTACGGCGCTAGGTGCCATGCCGTGTGTTTTGTTTCCACCACCAGGATAGTATTGCTTGCTAGCGACCTTCCGCGTCTGGCATCAAGGATCGGCAATGATTTTTGAGGGTGGGAGTTGGAGAAAAGGAGACAAATGGAGAGAAGATCGACGGGGAACTATAGCCATCCAGGCCTTCCCCCGTCATGCCCCTGTCGCCGAGTGCTGGGCCGGTCTCTCCAATAATGAACCACTTTGAGGTGTGTACCTCATGCCATTGTAATGCGAAGGAACCCGACTTTGAACGCCTGCATAGCAGCTTTTTATGACCTGCCGATGGCGTGACAAATCATCTTGTTTCTTCCACAAGACAATATACAAAGGCACAGCTGATGGGATAGGGAACTCTTCACCAAAAATCCATATTGTGGCCCGTCCCGCACCGGACGAGATGAGTATCTGCTGGTCTGGCAGCCTGGATAACCGCGTAAGCCCGGTATAGGCTAAGGCATAGTGGGCGTCAGACCTCTAACCAAAGGTCTCTCCACGACGACATCGTGGTTCACACATAGACCCGCAATAAATGGAAAACATGATATGTATATCAGTGCGTGGGGACCCCACAGTCTTGCAGTTGCAGGATCAACCATCTCCTGCCGACTCGCTTCTGTTCTCCTGCTGTTGGTGGCTGCGACACGATGGCTAGAACATACACCCTCTACAACTTGCGCATCATCCTGGTCCTGACCTTGGGCAGCCTGACCTTTGGGTATGGCTTCTCCGTCATCTCCAACACCATAGGGCAACCGGGGTTCATCCAGTACTTCAACCTCAAAGCCAACTCGGCCTACACCAACGCCATCACCGGCACCATCAATGGGCTGTACTGTGCAGGAGCGCTGTTCGGGGCGCTCCATGTGGGCTGGATGTGCGAGGCCCGTGGCCGGAAAGAGACCATGTATTTGGCGTCGGCCGTCAACGTCGTGGGCGGCGCTCTCGAGACGGGCTCGGTCGATATGGCCATGTTCCTCGTTTCGCGCTTCATTTCAGGCTGGGGGATTGGCATGATGGTGGTCCTGATCCCCATTTACCAAGCTGAGATCTGTACGTTCCTTGTTCTGGCCGTTGGGGGCTTTTGGTTGTGGCTAACGTGGATATCAGCCCCTCCCAATGCTCGAGGCTTTCTTGTCGGGCAGCATGGGACGTGGATTGTCTTGGGATACGCTATTGCCGGCTGGGTGGGCGCGGGGACGTATTACTCGTCGAACCTGTCCTTCCAGTGGCGGTTCCCGATTGCCTTGTCGATCATTCCGCCCCTTGCATTGGCCATGTGTGCTCCCTGGATCCCCGAATCCCCTCGTTGGCGTAAGTCACCATTTTTGGCACGAGTCGATCGTGGCCCCCAACCACAAACTCACTCACACGTGGCTCAGTGCTCACCAGAGACCGACGCGAGGAGGCCTGGAATATCGTCAAGCGCCTCCACGGTGGCGCAGCGGAGGACGAAGCAGGCCTCCAGTATGCGCGAGAAGAATTCTACCAAATGACTGAGCAGGTCCGAGTAGATGCGGCCGCATGGAAGCAGGTGGGATGGCGCGGTATGTTCACCAGCAAGAGGTACCGGAAGCGCTTCTGGATGGGCTTCTTCATCCAGTATGCGGCGCAATCGACGGGTGCTCAGGTGATCTACGGTAAGTCCACCTTCTGTCGGGAAAAAACACCAAGGCTACACAGCGTCAAATATCAGAGCTCCACTGACATTCTGTCCGGGGCCTTGTTTCGTCAGTGTACATCGTATCCTTGTACCAAAATCTTGGACTTACCGGGGGGGTTCCCTTGATCTTGGGAGCAGCGTATGTCACCGTCGCAACCATTTCCAACTTCGTCGGGGCGCTGCTCCTGGACAAAGTAGGACGAAAACCACTTCTGCGTAAGTGTTCCAGCACCCACCCACCTTCAACTCGGAAACGGGGCTTCCCGTTTTTGTGTGACAAAGCGAGGAAGGAAATGCTAAAAGACACGATGGTCGTGTAAATATAGTGGCCGGGCTTACCGGGTGCATGCTCTCGGTGTGCCTCGAAACCGCCATGATAGCCGAGTTCGCTGGTACCACCAACAAGGCCGGACTGTCGATGGGGGTGTTCTTCTCCTTCTGTTTTATCAGCTTCTACGGCGGCGGCATCGACGTGGTTGGCTATGTCTATTGCTGTAAGTGGTTTTGCGTTCCCGATGTCTTTTCCTTCGGTCCTTCCATGCATGAACCCCCCACCGCCGCCCGCCAGCAATAGAAACGTCGTGCAACAAAACGAGGTGCCTGAACGGGGAAGGGCCGTAAACCGCGGCTGGATCCTGACGGCATCCCAGCGTGCTGGTCCGTAAGGCGGCCTCTAAGCACGGCACGAGTAAGAACTGTTGCTCGCTCAGTTGGGTGGACATGCATCCTTTGTCATATTCTTCTTTCCTCCAAGGTTGCACCCCGGATTGCGTCGCTGACATGCATATTTTCGGATTTGGCATCTTGAAGCCGAGATCTTCCCGACCACAATCCGATCTCAGGGTGTGGCGTGGTCTCTGGCGGGCACGTTTCTCTCGACGTTGGTGTACGTCGAGGCTGCACCGACCGCCTTGGCAAATATCAAGTGGAAGTACTACATCGTCTTCATCTGCCTGACCTTTGTCAATATCTGGATCTTTTACTTTTGGTGTCCCGAGGTAAGAAGAGCTTCCTTGTTGTTTGCTTCTTCTTCACTGACCAACAACAACTCCTCCTCCTCAGACTCGAGGCAAGTCGCTGGAAGAGATTAACGCCCTGTTCGGCGACGAAGTCGTGGTGCATTTTGCGGATGCGACCGAGAAACAACGTCACGAGCTAACCGCCAAGGTCCTGGCCCAAGATGAAAAACACGAGTTCGCCTCGGGTGGGGGGCAAGGCGGCGTTGAGGGGGTGAGTACAATGACGGCGTTGAAAGTCTAAAATGGAACAAGCGTGGTTGGTGGAACGCGAATCTTTGAGATGGAGGAGGGAAGAGGGCTCCGCTGGTGATGGCGATGGCATGACATGTTTCCCATTATTGTGAGGGTATGAGTCCGGAGCCCAGGCATTTCTCGAAGTGCCTCGTGCATAAAATACTGTATCTCCAGAAAGCCATCGCGAGTATCACCGCCATCCACCATCGGATGATGTGCGAACGGACAATCACACTTTAGGAATCTGGATCTCCCCGGTTCGCGGTGTGACCAAGGGTCTATCGTGCGTATCTTATCGGAATGTGGTCACGAGTGACGTAGCAGTAGCTCGAGAGTCCGAAGCACAGTCAACGGACAGGGGATCCAGCGGAAGCTCGAGGAAGAGGAACAGAGGAGACTCAGAGTGGCCGGATCAGGATTGCTGGCAAGGCCGTGGCTGGGGTGGATAGCCGGGATCCGCGAATGATTGGCTGGCAGTGGAGCAGTGCCTTGTGGCGTGCATTAGCAGCCGGATATTAATATCTTCGCTAAGAGCCGCTAGTAGTCCTTAGCGCTCAAGCCCCCGACGCCATCCACCACTCAGCGCGTCCCATGCTCCTGAGGCTCCGCTCTTCCAGCACCGCCATTGGCTCATACTCCGTAGCCACCCCGGTCTCCACTGCGCAGGTACCTTTAATCCAATTTCCCGGGGGCTAAACCTGCTATAGCCCTGATTTTTGCCCTGCCTCCTGGCCTCCTCTCTCCTGGTACGAGGCCACGGTACAAGGGGCTAAACTGAGACATTGCGCCATGCCAGGTCCCATGTCAATCAAACCAAAAAATTCTATCGAGAAACCAACAATCAATGCCAGACGCCCCAATCTGCCAGCCCTCTTGCCCGGTGAGAGTCGGAGAGAGAGCCAGCAATCGTGTCACCAACCACCCCAGCACTAGTACCGACGGCAACCTCCACTCCAACAAGCGTCACCATCGACAGAAGGTTGTCTCATGTAAAAGAACGTGCCGAGTACGCGAGAGGCCACCAACCTCTCCCTTTTTTTCGACAATCACCATCATCTGCCCGGCCTCAGCCTGAGTCTCTCGCTCGAAATTGCTGCTGCTCCTCCTCTCCACCACGTCGACTCCTCTCTCCTGGACATACTCTCGCTTTCAACTCTTCCTATCTAAGCTTGGAAAAGAAAAAACCCAACTATCGTTTTTTATCTACTCTTCGAACTTCCCCGGATTTTCATGGTGGTGGACAGCACGCCGCCTGTTGTCTTCTTGCCCCGAGTACACACACGTTTTCGCTTCAATGCTCACTGACGAGATTGCGGGATCGACTCGACTCTTAATTTAGTAGCCCTGTACACATTTGGCCCCGGGCTGCCTCTTGCCTCTGCCTCCCTCCGCCTTGTTCGATCAATAATTGAGCCGCCCAGTCCAGAGAACGAGGCGCGCCCCAAAAACCGCCACCAAACCCGATAGCAGACCCTGGTGGATTCAATTATTTCTCGACGACATTTGTTTATTGTTGTAGCCCAGAGAGACCGGTCCTCGCCCTGAATACTACCCCCCTTTCAACGGCCAAAAACGTCGTTAGCTCTTTTTTATCTTCTCACCTTCTCTCAGCATCGGTTCAACGGGTTGAACCCAGACAGACACACTTCTTTGGAAACTGAAACGACAACCGTAACGGCAAATAGCAACAACGAGGACGACAAACCATGGCGTCTTCTCCAGACATGTCATCCACGCTTCTGAATCTTCCTCCCGAGGTCAGGAATCTCATCTATAAATTCGCTTTCCAACAGCCGAAACCGCTGAAGCTGAGGTGTCCGTCGCAACGACGACTCCGCCCATCGCGGCCCTCCAAAGACGATCCTCGTGGGTTCTTGGACACCTGCCACCTGATCCGGTCAGAGGCCATCACGTTGTTTTACAGTCTTAACGCCTTGGTGTTCCGGTCCTCAGCAGACGCCCTGGCATTCTTGTCCGATGTGGATATCCACCCCCTGATCAAATCGTCGTTGACGCACATTGCGGTGGATTTTGGCGACAGCACCGATGCCGATGCCATCCTCAAGGACCACATCAATCTCGTCGACATCTGCGTAGGCAGTCTGCCCCGGCTCAAGGCCATGGAGACCCGCTTCTACGCCCGAACTCTGGACGCTTGCTCATCATCGCATTTCCGAACCTTGGCGCTCGCGTTTGACGGGCTCGACGCCGACATGAATGCGCCTCCTTCCCCTCGCACACCACGCTCGCCTAGGTCACCCCGGTCGCCGCGTGGCTCTCCCCGAGGGTCGATCTCCAGCGGCAGTTCGTCACCGATCTCGCCGCCGTCGAGCTTGTGTTCTTCTCCCTGCTGGGACTCAGAACCCGAGCCCGAGCCCGACATGTCAGCCATTCAAGCCGAAGTCCTGGAACAGTACTGCTTCACGCCATCCGCGGCCATTGCCTTCGCCAATTCCAAGCTGAAGTTTTCGGTGGCCGCCTCCTCCGAGAGCTACCCCAGCGTCAAGCACGACAAGCTCATCTGCTACAATCTCCGGATCGGGGCGGATGGGATCGCCAACGCCTTGGGCCCTGCCAAAGAGGCTGTCAGGGATCGAATCAGCCGCGTCGGCATGTTACCCCGGCAGATTAGCGAACTGTACGACACTGCTGCAAATGGCAAGTTTCACCAACGAGTGCGATCAACCATCGCCAACTGTGCGAGGATCGACGTGGGCGTTTCATAACTAAAGGTGGAGAGGTTGGCCAGGCACAGTGTTCCCTTCCACACTTTCTTGACCCATTGGTGGAGACTTGTGATCATTTCGATCGTCGCCCAGAACCGTCTTGACAACTCCAGTGCTCGGAATTCTTCCTTGCATATTCCTGTACTTGACCGACCCCTCTGTTCCGTCTGCGTTCCCGTGGCGAGGAGGAAAGAGGCGCGTGGCCAGAGAGGAGACAAGATGATGGAAAGAGAGGGGGTCATTTGACGAATTGCCTGGGAGATTCTGTGCGGCTTCCCTTTTAATGCTTGTTCTTCCGCATGCAGATACCCTTGTTTCTATGCTGTTACAACCGCCCATGTAATTGTCGCTTTTTATGAGATGACGAAATGAGATATGATTATGAATCCTGAAACTTCGGATTCCTGTTTTTTGTTGTTTTTGCAATCGGCGCCAGCAGGGATGATGATGTAGCAGCTCGTACCTGGCCAGGACAAACACGCACGGAGAATAGTTCCTCACACACCTTGGAACCTTGGTTGGACCACAGGGTTTGTACTTTGTGCATATCCATTCTCCCAGCCAATGTGACTTGACTGGCTCCCCTCACCGCCCCAACACGATCCGTTACCGAGTTTGCTCTTGTGGTCTGTGGCCGAAACGAGAGGAAGCAAACACCCGCTGCCCACAATTTGAAAAGTCTGGTTCGTGTCACCCACAACGTCTTCTTACGAAACCGAGAAGAAGAGGCGGGCGACGGAAATTTGGAGGGGGAAACCAACCCCCTCCCCGAAGCTCGTGTCTGTACAGACGTTGCGGCTCTGCCAACGACAACTGTGGCGGAAGTCCGCCTTCAGCTGGACTGAGGCAAACATCACAATGGCGGTCATGACAGGTGCACGAGTGTTCGATCGTAAAAGACATAAATGACCACGATTGTCCTTTGATCCTTTTCCAGATCCCCCAACCTCCACCGTCTCGATTACAGCAAAACCTCGAGCCCAACTGACGCCTCCCTCGTGTGGCAACAACTCAAGCCGCAGTCGCAGCCCTCACACCAACTTGCTCAACCTCAACATGTGCGAAACCATCCGAATCCACCATCACTGTCCGAATGCAGGCTGTAAAGGCGCCATGGTCACCAAGGACAATCTCTGCAGCCATGCGAAAAAGAACAAACCGTGCAAGGGCCACAGACACCGCACCGTGGCCGGACAGACCAAAGACTGTGCTTCTCACCGCCGGCAGAAGTACGAAGGGCAAAGCGGACGAGGCAACCCGAGCTGGTGGGACGAAGTTTGAGATCGGGAATGTCAGCGGCAAGCGTGTGGGTCGGTGGCAGACTCTGATTTCGATACGATGCAGCGACGACGGATTATGTTGCAACGTTCAGCCACCTGAAGGACACAACACTGCATGTCGACGGTCGGACCAGGCCAGTTGGTCTGCTCAGGAAGGCCGGATGCCTGTTCTCAACGCAGATTTCCATGGGCTTGAGCGGAGGTCACGAAGCTGCTGCCAGTCTGTAGCCAAGTGATGCCTCAATCCAGCATTTTCACCGTTTGAAGAGCAATACGTTTCTGAGCCGCTCCCATGCAGCCTCCACTTCTTCTGGAATATCAACGTGAACAATGAAGCCTTTTCCTTTCGGGCCATACCCATTCTCGTCGTCCCGTATCCGGGGGATTTCCCCCATCAATAGGTCAAAGAAACGATTGCTCTCCCAAAGGCCTGCAGACTCTATATTTGAGGTTGAGTGATTGTCGTCTGCCCTGATGTGTATAGTGCCATCTTCGTCACGAGAGACCACAGGGATGAAAGTTGGACAGGCGAGAAATTCCGGACAAGGCTCGACGTCTTGGTAAGCTAGCTGAAAGGCGGCGAGGGTGCGTAGCGACATTGTAGGATCCTGAACAACGATACAAGATCTGGGTGTAGGGACTGAGTGTAACTCTAGCATTCGGCGCGTCTCGATGGCATTGGCTCCACAGTTCGTCGAATTGGGTTCAATAATGCATTGCATTTGGCCCGACTGGGTTTGTTCCGCGAGTTTGGGGTAATACTCCGTGAGGATCAGCTCAAAAACGGCAGCCTCGGGGAGTCCATCAATCCTATCGGCCAGACGACGGTACTTGCCGTGGGCTCGAACAGCTTCATAGAGGAACCGAGTAGAATGTCCGATTCCGCCGGTGATAACGAGGACTTTGGCGAGATCTGGGCGCGCTTCCAACGCTGAGAAGACATGATCGGCAATGGACAGGATCGCGTTGCCGCACAAGGCAATGACATCAACCGCGGGACAGCTGTAAAGCGAGGAGACTTGCGGGCATGATAGGAAGCGCGAGAGGCTGTTGATGTCCGTCACATCCGACTGGGAGAGCGACATCAGAGCAACATGCCATTTACAATTCTGCTCTTACGATGAAGCTGATGACAAGAAAAAAGGAGAAGAGAAGTATGCCATCACGTGAGAGCACGTGCAAGGGTCTTGGCATAGAGATCGTCTTCAGCCTCGACGGAGGCTACCTTCAAGCTTCTCTCCCATGTCCACTGTATCTGTATCTCATCTCAGCCACCCCGGAGATTTCCAATGAAGCATTGCTGTGCTCCGGGGTTGCCGTTCCCAGAAACCCGCTTAACGCCAGCCGGAAACTCCCGCCCCATCGCCATTTGTGATAATGGATGTTTGCCCGTCGAGTACAGATTGTGCTGCAAGATCGCATCAGATCTCGCGTTTCACCAATGGAGGCACAATCTGGACTGACGAGGACACAGTGCGACTCTGTTCTGCGCCACAAGATTCTCAGACGGAAGCTAGGGCAATCCGGAAGGCTTCTTGAGTTCTTGGTACCGTTCAAAAGTTTGGTATTTACGACGGGCTATACTTGCTCAGCAAACTCGCTATTGACAGCCAAACTTAAATTTCCGGGTCAGATGCTGGCAAGGCCTCCATATAAAGCTTTGCTCCATATATATCAGAAAGGTGTTGTGTTCCAAAGATCTGCCGTGGACAGGTTCAAGGCTCACCACCCTCAATCAAGTTCTGTTCAACATATGATATAACTCTCTTCCTTGTTGGGTGACCAGCTTGTTGAGCAACCTAGGTATTATCGATACCCGCCGTATGTAACAAGGCTCTCTACTGAGGTAAATGCGACAGGAGAGTGAATGGAACGGGTTGATACACTTGTCGAATGGTAACCTCTGTTCCACCGGGCAATCAGTCCAACCCTTTCGCACTCGAGAATAAGCACAGCGTATCAACGTTCGTCCACGGAGACGAGACTGGAAATGTTTATCCCACGAACTGTGGCGACAGCAGTAGCTGTTCTGCCATTTGTTTTATCCATTACGCCGGAGTCAGTCCAACTTTCCGGCTCATCCATTGGAATTTCCTGACACTCCTCCCAGGCAAATACTCGCTGCGCCGCGACGCAGCCCATTGGCCCCAAATCCTTCAGGAGTACGTCGATCATGAGAGGGGAACACATAGCTGACGCCTGTCCGACAGGAACTAGGTGTTTTTAGTGCAACTTCCTATTCATGGGAGACGCACAATGCAGAGACGGTGTGGCAGTTAATGAATCTGACCACAGGCGAAACCTCTCTGCTCTACAATGGGTCCGATATCTCGGAGATTGTCTGGGTCGGACAGACTGATACGAGCATCTTCTACATCAATAAAACCAACAAAGAAAATAATGGTGGCATCAGCCTGTATGCCGGCGACGTCAATGCCATAGATGAAGCGTGAGTTCACTTTGATATAGGATAAGAGCTAGATTGACTTTCGCAGGTATCTGATCGCATCGCTTCCCGCCCCATACTCTGGGCTTAAGGCAGTTGTAACCCCGACTGGGGACGTCAATTTCCTCTTGAACTGTCTGGCGTGGCCAAACGGGACAGCTTATAACGAAGTCTTGGCCGAGAAGCCACTAAGCACCGCAAGAATCTACACTAGCATCTATGTTCGTCATTGGGACACTTGGCTTACGGAGAGGAAATACGCTGTCTTTGCTGGTACGCTGACCGGAGGAAATAGGTACTCACTGCGAGGAAGCTTGAAGAACCTTGTGGCAGGCCTTTCCAATGTGACTCGTGCTGAGAGTCCAGTTCAGCCTTTCGGTGGTTCCGGCGACTACGATATCACCCCAGATGGATCCACGGTCGCTTTCTTGACCAAGAACATTGACCTGCCGCTGTCAAACTACACATCCTCCCAGATTTACCTCGTCCCCCACAATGGCTCCTCCTCGGCTGTGCCGATTAATGCTTTTTCTGGAGAGACAACGCCTCCGAACGCCAAAGGGGCGTCGGCAAACCCGTTATTCTCCCCAGATGGTACCAAAATTGCATATTTCCAGATGGACGGCATCTCGTACGAGAGCGACAAGAATAAGATCTACGTCGCTAGTGTCAATACCAGCAATTTCAACATCACCAACCTCGCAGAGAACTGGGACAGTACTCCTGACCAGCTCAGATGGTCTGCCAATGGCACTTCCCTTTTCGTTGTGGCACCTGATCTGGGTAACGTACGCTTGTTCCAGGTTCCTCTTACGGCTGGAGCAGATTTTAAACCCACCAACATCACCAATGCCGGTACTGTTGGATCGTTTTACGCGCTGCCCAATGGCAACCTCCTTGTGTCGGACTCCAAGATTTGGTCTTCCCGTGACTTCTACATTATTAGTCCCAGGGGAAGGCTGGTTGCCGATCTCTTCCGGTCAAACCAAGTTGACCCCGAGCTCGCAGGCCTCGGTCCGAAAGACGTGTCTGAATTCTACACCATGGGCAGTTTCACTCGGGTTCAGAGCTGGGTGATCTACCCCGAAGGCTTTGATCCCAGCAAGAAATACCCACTGGCATTCCTTGTGCATGGCGGCCCACAAGGGGGATACTACAACACTTGGAGCTCCGGGTGGAATTTCAAGGTGTGGGCGGATCAAGGCTACGTTGTAGTGGCACCGAACCCGACCGGAAGCACGGGCTGGGGGATGGCTTTTCAGAATGCCATTCAGGGAAACTGGGGTAGTTTCCCGTATGAAGATCTCGTTGCCGTATGGGAGCACGTCAACAGCACATATGACTACATTGACACCGAGAACGGGATCGAAGCTGGGGCCTCGTTCGGCGGCTACATGACGAACTGGATCCAAGGCCATGACCTGGGCAGAAGATTCAAGGCTCTTGTCACGCATGATGGCATGGTCAATACGGCAGGTTCCTACTCGACTGACGAGCTGTGGTTTATGCAACATGATGTATGCGTGACAGCCGACCCTATAGAGACTGTGGCTAACCGTGAGGTAGATGAACGGCACACTTTGGGCCAACCGACACAATTACGATGAGTGGAATCCAATGGACCATATCGACAACTGGGCGACGCCACACTTTGTGGTGCACAATGAGCTGGATTACAGACTGCCCATCGCCGAAGGGATCACACTCTTCAACCTGTTGCAGGAGAGGGGCGTCCCGAGCAAGTTTCTGAGCTTCCCAGATGAGAACCATTGGTAGGGTCTTCAATGCTGGCAAACTTACATGTCTGGCTGACAATGTGTTTTAGGGTCACCAACCGCGAGAACAGCCTCGTTTGGCACCGAGAGATTTTTGCATGGATCAACCACTACTCGGGCATCAGCAAGTCGAGCACGTGAGCGACAACGCTTCGTCTGGCGAAAACGAACGACAAAGAACAAAGAGACAGTTCAACTACTAGACCCTCTAGCATAGTTCTTGAGGTTGACCGTGAACCACTCTCCAACATCACGCAAGATGGATGCTACGTCTGCTGAGAAATGTTACCACCAGAGACAGACGAGCCTTGTAATGGCGTCATTTTGCGGAGTTTGTGGATCGACAAGCAATCTGATCGACTTCTCGGCGCTTGCATTCTTCGTGCCTCATCCCTTCTCCTCTTTGTCCATCTCGTCCGCCTCAGGACACATATAATGTCGTCGCGCGAAGTCGGAATACATGAATAATAGAGAGACGTATCTGCACGTCCAGTTACTCCCTTGTACCGCCGCCACACCATGCTCTCCCGCCGTGTTTCCCGTGTCTCGTCCGACGCTGGTGTTTCATTCTCTCCGGAAGGATCGATCGATGGACCGATCCTCTTTTCGGAGACTTGGTGGCCCACTGCAGACTCGGCCTACTGTAACGGATGATGAAATGCCAATGCTCAACTGCACATTTTGTCTGGGGACGGTGGATGCCCCCAACACTGCCTGCCTCTTCCAAGACTGATCAACAGGACGATGCAAAAAAATTCTTCATGATCATCTTATCTTGATTAGATGAAAATTATCTGATCAGATTATCCAACATGACTTTCGGTGGGCTCCCCATCCTCTGACTCCCCTTTTTGGTGACCTGGCGAACCCACAGCGGATTTGTATACTGCAACCAAGGAGCCCGACCACAACAAAAGTGCTTGCCGACATCGCTGTTCTCGTGGATTGTCGGTCCATTATGTCTGTCTCCCTGACATCTGCAGCGACTGGCCCCACGAGTGCGCGTCTTGGTCAGCGGGCTTGGGCCTCCTCATCGTGTGCTAGCGACCAGATGTCGAGAATTTCGCGCGCTGATCATGCTGTTGGCACTCGGTGAGGGACTTTTCAGCTTCAGTTGGTTGTAGGTGAGCACCACTGATTGATTTGATCGGCCCTGGAAGGCTGAATTGTTCTTCTTGAAGCTCCGCCGCTGGGTTTGATTTTATTTCCTGTTCACTCCCTATGTCCTCCCCTGTCTGTTTTATTTGACTGCTTGTCGTTCCTGCTCTCTGCCCCTTTGGGTTCCTCTTCCAAGTGTTTCCCTCACGCCGCACGTCCGCCCAAGTCATGTCATCCCCGGACAGCACGTCAACGCCAAGCAATGAATCTACCGTCGGGGATGAAGAGAAGAACGAGTCGACGCAAGATAGCGTGAGGTCCGAATCGGAGCAAGAGGAAGGCGAGCACCAGAAGATCCTGAATGCCGCCTGGGGCACGCATGGGAGATGGTGGATGTGGACGGGGTATGTCTCGCCTTGGACCTCAACCTCAATATCAATGGTTGTGGACGCTGACAGATGCACCGTTATACAGCATCGCTCTGATGTGGACTATTTTGTAAGTACAACTAGCACGCCCGAAAGGGCATCTCATCCCTGCTGACACATCCCATCGCAGTGAGCTCGACTACACCACCATCTACAACTACCAAAACTACGCGGCTTCGGACTTTGGCGAGATCGCCCTGCTGGGGGCGTTGACGACGGTCGGCACCATCGTCAGCGCCGTGCTCAAGCCTCCGCTGGCCAAGGTCTCGGACGTCATGGGACGCGCCGAGACATACGCGGTGGTGATCGTCTGCTACGTCGTGTCGTACATCCTCTGCGCGTCCGCCCGCGGGTTCGGGCAGTACACGGGCGGCTACATCGTCTACAGCGTCGGCCAGACGGGCATGCAGATCCTCAACCAGATCATCGTGGCGGACATCACGTCGTCGCGGTGGCGCGGGCTCGCCAACGCCCTCGTCAGCCTGCCCTTTATGGTCATCCCGTGGTGCTCGGCGTTCATCGTCGACAGCGCCCTGGCCACCATCGGCTGGCGTTGGGGCATCGGCATGCTCGCCATCATCATGCCCGTGTGCTCGCTAAGCGTCATCGCTCCCTTAGTTTGGTTTCAACGCCGTGTGGAGCGGGCAGGCGGCAGGATGCGGCGGAGGACTTCCATCAAGGGGTTCGCGACCCAGATCGACCTCGGCGGCATGCTGCTGCTCAGCGGCGGCTGCGGGATGCTCCTGCTGCCGATTGCGCTGGCGGGGAACGCGAACGGGAGCTGGCGTGCCCCCTGGGTTCCGACGCTGATCGCCATGGGCGTGGTGTGCCTGTGTGTGCTAGTCTACTACGAGTGCCGCGTCGCAACCAAGCCGGCCCTGCCGCCGCGACTGTTCCAGAACATCTCGCTGGCGCTGGCGCTGGTGATCGGGCTGCTGGACGCGTTCGCCTACAGCGTGACGCACACGTACCTGTACGCGTGGGCGACGGTGGTGCACTCCCTGGCGCCCCGCGACGCCACGTTCCTGACCTACACGGCCGGGTGCGTGCAGGTGGCGACGGGGCTGGGCACGGGGTTCCTGATGTACCGGACGCGGCGGTACAAGTGGCTGCTGCTGCTGGGGGTCGTGGTGCGGCTGGTCGGGTACGGGATCATGCTACGGCTCCGAGGCGCCGACAACTCGCTGGCCGATATCATCGCCATGCAGGTCGTGCAAGGCGCCGGCAGCGGCGCCGTCGGCACCGTGGTCATTGTCGTCGCCCAGGTCGTCGTCCCGCGAGCCGACCTCGCCCACGCCACCGCCCTCGAGCTGTTGTGCATCTACCTAGGCAACAGCGCGGGCGCCGCCGTCGCAGGGACCATCTACACCAGCCTGTTCAAGGCGCGGCTGCGCTTCTGGATGGGAACCGGCACGGCGTCCCAGGCGGCGGCGATCGAGCGCGTCTACGACTCCATCACGGCGGCGGCAGCGTCGTCGTCGTCGTCTTCTTCTTCTTCTTCACCAGACACGGGAGACCGCAACGCCATCAACCTCGCGTACTCCGACATCCTGCGCTACATGACCATCGCCGCGTTGGTGGCGTCTGCGGTGCCGATGGTTATGGTCTGGTTCCTGCCCAATCTGCAATTGAGCGACAAGCACAACCTGGCGGGGAATGTGGCCAAGCCTGACGAACGAGAAGCTCAGGCCCGAGTAACTAGCGAGACCCGGCTGCAGAGGTGGAGGCGGAGGATACGGTGGTGACTGTCGGTGACTGACTGACCGACTGCCTGCTCTGGGAGTTATGGGGACATCTATTTCAGGGTGTAGAGAGAGAGGTAGGTCTCTGTGTCATAGATACACCCTGCCAGGTTGCCTCATAAGACATCGAGTTTCGAATGCAACTAGCAAGCAAGCAAGCAAGCAAGGCTCAGGTATGCTTTGGAGATAGAACAAAAGTACAAACACTGCACATAGAACAGGAAGCACATGGTTTCGAGAACATGACACCACGCCATGTTAATTAGCTCCAGGCAGCCAGACAGACTAGACTCCCAATAAATGAAGCGAGCAAACTATCCATCATCATCTCATCGCATCCGAGTTGTCATTCTGACACTCATCTACTCCCGACAAGGAGGTCTGTATTGTGCGCGGTTCGAGGTGAGGTCCGATCGTGCGCCGCACCTCGCGTGATGCTTTGTCGAATCTGGTCCCAGAACAAGGGCGAATCAAGTAAGATTGAGACGATTTCCCGTCTCTTCTGAATTACACTGACTCGGACGATGGGTGGATGGATGAATGGATGGATGGGTGGGTGTTTGTTTGCTTGTTTGAGGGCGGGAACGACAAGAAAGGGAAATTCAGTGCGCCGCCGTCGCTGCTGCTGCAGTGCTTATGTAGATAGCTAGTCCGGGGGTCGTCGAGTTGTCGGTACAAAACACCAGCCCCAGTCCGTGGTCGAGACGGAATGGATTGGATAACTAACCAACTACCTAGGTGATTAAGTTAAGTAGTAATAACAGGACCAGATGGCCCGAATAGGTAAGAAGTGCTGATATAGTATTAGCTATGTGTAGAAGAAACAGCACTCGATGTCCTAGGTCCAACTATCAAGGGTGGAAATGTAACTTCGTCCCGAATACCGAATACATGGTCCCTCGTGCTCCTGAAGTATGTAGGTAGGTCACCCTCTGTACCTTGTATATAGTGTACTTACGAATCCACAGCAAGCAGTCCAGCTCAGCTCAGCTCCAAAACCAAAAGTCAAAGGCCAGAGTTGGTTCTTTCTTGCGCGCGGACTGGCGGACGGGCGGGTCACCAGGCTGGCGACCACGCGCCTACCTACAGTAGTACAGTACTCACGAGTTCTCGGTACCCAGGGTAGTAGTGGTGGAGGAGGCTGCAGAAGCTGGACGGACGATGATAGGCGCGCAACATCGTCATGCTCCCGGTGGACTGTGAACAGACCAGTTCCACCCATCCACCCCGGATAACGACGTCGATACGAAGCGACCGCCCTCGTACAGTACACCAGACAGAACACGGATCTATCTTGCGCGAGGCGGGCTTCATCTTTTCACTCCAACGATCAGGGGTTTTACTTCCGTCTTCGCCAAACCAAGTATCTAATATCTGCAGCAATGGGTTATGCTTATCCCCCCATCCTTTGAGTTCTGGAGATACCATGCTCCCGTACACCAACATATGTAATAATTGGGGACTGAGTGTGAGTTTGCTCGTTGTCCCATCTGGCATTCAGTCAGGGCTAGTGGAAGAAGGAGCACGGGGCCATGGAAAGGGCCCTGCCGTCTCGCCTAACCACCACCGCTAGCTAGTGGTTATACAGTATACGCATGGTGCCTATCTGCGTCCACTCGTCCCGGGCGAGCGAGCTGGCTCCGACTAGCGCTGATCTGACGCCCTATCCGGGTCCGCGAGGGCGCGTCGCCTGTGCAGGCCCTGGGATTATAATTAAATAATAGTCCCGAAGCCGATGGGGGTGGTTTGTTTGTTTGCTCCTTTCCTTTTTTCTCGTGTGTGTTCTGGCTGGCTTGTGGTGTGGTCTTTTTGTTCAAACGAATATCGAATGTGTTGGAATTGAACTGGCCTGGCCACTCTCTGTTGATCCTGCTCCCGTGCTTGGTTTGTTTCTTGCTGGAACGGGGGGAGGCTGCGTGAGAGAGAGAGTGAGGAAATATCAACTCGGTCCAGTGTGTATAAAAAGAATAAGGAACAGATTCCCAACTGGTTGGACACACGCACGGCACGATGGACATTTTCGTGCTCGCAAAGGTCTTCGGACTGGCCTCGTCAGGCATATTTGCAGGTTGTTTCTGACCACCCTCCTTCACTCCTTTCTCCCTTCCTTCGTTCCTCGGCCCTCTTTTTCCCTTGGGTGCGAGTGCATTTGCAAGTCCTGCTCGGTCCGTTTGGGATATAACGAATGAGGCTGACCCATTCTGTCGTCTGATGCAGGATACACCTGGGCTCTTTCGCATGCGGCCGTGCCAGCGATCCTGTTTGCTCCAGATGCCCTGGCCGCCCGGGAGTGGCGGTACCAGTATCTCATGGGGTTCCATGTCAGTGGTTGACTGCACCGCTCCTCTCAACGTCCCGAGTTTGAATAGTGTTCTCTTCTGACACGTCTGGCAAACATGCAGATTTCTCGGCCCATGTGCCTGATCAATGGCTTGTCGTTCGGTTACCTGGCATACCACGGTAGGTTTTGAGGTCCCTTCCAACCTTCACCGGAGCCATTGAGTCTGTCCTGAAGTTGCTGATCTGGGGGGTCATTCATTCACCCATACAGCCCCTGCCGGATCCCTGCTGCGCTACCTGTACATCCTCGCCGCCTCGGCGAGTGCATCGGGCGTGCCTTACGCATTGACCTTTCTGCGTCGCACCAACGGCGCCCTGTCCCGCAAAGCCGATCGGCTGGCCGGTCCTGGCGGCGGCGAGATGGCGTTGACGTACGCGTTCGACGAGAAACGCAGCATCGACCGGGACCGAAAGATGACCGTTGCGGAGGCCATCAAGCGCTGGCAGTGGCACAATTATCTCCGGACCTGGGTCTTAGTGCTGGGCGTGGTCGCCGGGGCTTTGGCGGTGGCCATGGACTGAGGAGCTTGTTGAGGAAGGTGGTGCGTCTTGGGGCGAGCCATGACGCTCTGCTGCTGGTGAAGTAGTGTATTGTAAGAAGGGCTTTTCTAACGGGAACTGGTGGATTTTACTGTCTGGCAGATGTCGACGGGGTGTCAACTGTGGCGATACAAGCATTCGGGAGCCACGCCACGATGGGTGCTGTCGTGGTTACTATTACATTGCGTTCGAGAATTCGCGTAGGGGCGTCAGTAGCAAAGTGATTTCGTTCCTTTGCCATCTTAAAAGACAACATCCAAACCAAGTTCATAGATACAGCTCTGCTACTATCCATTAATCCCCAGTCAGATAGCAACGTGTGCCCCTAAGAACAGGCAACGGAACGCACTGTCGGGATCATCAAAGAAGAGATAGATGGCTACGGAGTCAATGCACTTTTATTCCCATCAAAGTCCATCCTTGTTTGTGTGTGCAAAACAATAAGGGAGACTTGAGGGCTTCGTTCAGATCTGGGGATGGGCCGACCAACATCAGACAGAGGGCAAGGCTGACGAGGTCGCACCTAGGAATAAGAACGGCGTAGGGCTGCCCCCGAGCTTCGGGGCGCGGCAAGGCCAGAGAGGCTCCCTACGGGTGCCAAGGCACCTAACGACCCGCATTGTTCGTACCCGGTACAGTATGTACTGTAAGTAACAATATCGGAGGCACCGCCCCCTTCGGCTCTGGACTTCAGCCTCCCAATTTAAATTTAGAGCCCCAACCAAAGAAAAACCTGCTCACGAATAATCAATCAATCTCCCTTCAGCCTCATTTCCCTCCCCTCACACCCCATTCCGCGCCTAGCCACAACATGACAACAACCAAAAAACCTGCTCACCTCCCTCAAACGCGCGAGGGCGTATACACCCAATGCACCCTGCGAAACAAGATGGGGACGAGGCTGGGACGAGAGTGGCGACTGATATCTTGCTCAACGTTGCTACTTTGGCCGCGTGTGAGTGAGTTGGAATGGAATTGGATTGGATTGATTGATTGATTGATTGGAGATCGTGAGCAGATATTCCTCGTAAACGAGGTCTCGGTGGCAAGGGTATATATGAGAAGAGAAGTGCTTGGTCGTCTGCCCATCTTGTAGCCTTGAGATATTCCCATCACAACTTGTAATTCGCCTTCTCATACTCGTACAGTCAGTGAATCGTGACGAACAGCCCATTTATTTTGAACCCCGACAGCAAGAAAAGTCATGTGTGGCGACTCCCATCTTCCTCCGGCCCCCGAATCCGGCGACCTGATCGCCATCATCCACTCAAACCCGCAGTCTTCGTTTCAAGGACGCCTGAAACTGTCAAATCGGGCGCCAGGAGCGACCACAACCACCCTCCAATGTGCAGGTCACTGGTCAGACCTTGGTGGACCGGGCGAGATCTTGTACGTGAGAATACAGTACGTCCAACGCCATCCCCGTCCCTGCTGTACTGCATTTCTGTGTCTGACAATCTCCCTCAGCAAATACGGGCAACCCATAACGACATCGTCACAATTCGGTGCCGACTCAGATTCGGAAGACGAATATGACCCGTCCAACCCCGTATTGTATTCGTTCTTTGTCGACACCGTCAGCGGTTCAAGAACGGGTGACGTGAGGCTCAATCTCGGTGTCGGCGGAGATGGTGTCGTGGGACGAACAGTATCGATAGTGGATGGTCGGAGGAGAAAGCTTCTGGGAGAGGGAGTTATTGGTTGGAGTTGAGGTCTTTGCAAAGAATTTTGTTGCTTTTGCTGTCTACCTCGCGGGAACATCCAATCTTTTGGTGGCAGCGGTGAAAATTGATGTTGAGACGGAGTCTGGACGGCTGGTCATTGCTTGTATGTGAGCTTCGGAAGACCCGCCCTAAAGCAGATACCCCATCCATCCGCTGTTGTTCATGTATATATCAAACATGTCCAATTCTTCTGTACTGAAGTTGAACTGGTCCCAGTTGGTGTTTCCGTAGCTGGCAGCGTCATAGGCGGCATTCAAATTAGCACCGAACTTGTCCACGCTCGACCAAGCTCCCCCTGGAAGGAGAGCCGGGGTATAAGGTCTCGTCGCTGGTAGGGTGGTGGCGTTTCCAGGCCCAGGACACTGCATCATTTTAGCAGCGGAAATGATGTCCGCGGGATTTTGCCGCAGGATGCTAGATGCTCGCTGCTGTCGTGTCTGGCCATCTGGGCATTGTTCGTCATCAGAGAGTTGGCCAGATCGATGCATATGCCAGATTTTGAGCTTCATGAAGACAAATCCAAACGCCTCGGCGCAAGGACTCGTGCCGCCCGCGGACACTTCGCCCAGTCGACTGAGAACAGCATCCAAATAATACCCGGTCTTCAGATCAGGTACAATATCCGCGCCAAGTTTGGAATCTGATGAGCTGAAGATCCAGTGAAGTTTGATCAGCACCACAACGGCATATGCATTCCAGACAATGTAGAGATTGTTCAGATTTCGAGCACACTCGACTTCGAGCGAGAGGTATGTGTCAAGCACTCGGTGACTGCTCTCTAGGAGAGTCGAGAAGGCTCCAACATGAGCAGAAGTCATAAAGTCGGGCACTCGTCGCAGCTCTAAAGGAGCCACTCCGGGTCGGAAGTCATCGACATTGTGGTCGTAGTGGACGGCGATCTCGTGGATATACAAGTTGAGACATGCTGCCTGGTGTTGAACAAGTCCTTCGCGAATTTCAGCCCGCGTTCTCCACAATAAGAACAGAATGATTGAGACTTACGTTTGTCCACCGAAGGATCGACGTTCTTCTCCCACTGTTGCAATTGCCTCTGAAAACACTTCAACTGATATTGCACCCGTGGCTCTGTAAAGTTCAGATCGGCACCTGGGTCGTCCATATTGAAAGCTGCTGCCACTTCCTCCGCAATACGCGCCAGGTGCGCCATGTCACACAGCCATTTGTCGGTTGGGGCCGCATATGGGCTGGTTTTGAGGATCTCCAGGCACTCTTCGACGCGCGGGCTAAACCTGATTAGAGCCGGGAGACGAAGGATAGTGGTGACGCTGTGTTGTGCACACAAATCAGTACCATCCAAGTCACGAGAGGTAGAAGAGTTAGCAAACCTACCTGATGTTGGTCTGATAGCAGGCTAGCCACGTACGGGCCAGCTCAAGTTCTTCGGCCGGAGTCCTTTTCAGCTTTGACCTCTTGCCTATTCCTAATTCTAGAGACATGATGATCGCGGACTGGATGTTTTGATTAAAAGCAAGATCCCTCGCTGTCCGCGGCCGTACATAGTACTGAGAGTTCAGCAGCATGGCCTGGACCATGTCCAATGACTTATCACCGTGGAAGAGCACCCGTTCTGCAATCTGCCTATTGGTTTCAATGGTAAGTGCTGCCTGGGCCGACGGCTGCACAATAGGGCTTGCCAGTGCTAAAATGGCTAGAAACGTTATAGGTCGGGTCTTTCGAAGTTCGTTCGGGTCTGTGTCGGGGGGGAAGACGACATGTGGGCAAGAAGCGCACATCTCCTTCCTCCAGTGGTTGAACATTGCCGCCGCGCTCTCCATACTCAAGTCACCACGATCAATGACATCCACGTAGTCGTCCTTAGCAATAGCTTCGACATTTACCGGGTTACAGCCTCTCTGAAATTCCGGTTGGGCGGTCGAAGGGAATGGTCTGTCCAAAAAGTTCTGCTGGTACGAGTCTAGGTTGGGACTGCCTGTGTCATCAGTTTTGGTTGGTTCCGAGCTCCCCAGAGCAGGGACGTCTTTGGGAGGCGATTCATCGTCGGGCTTATTGCCATCTGCCGTCTGCTGTTTGGCCAGCAAAGCGTCGGTCAAGGCATTGATTTTCTTCTCCAACTCGGCGACCTTGTGGACCGTTTTCTGTCGTTTCCGCGGAGGACCTGGCATGATACATTCTCGATTGACCTTGGAGCATGCATTACAGGCCTCCTGTCCTTCGACCGGGAGACATCTGATTTTCATGTTTCGACACGCAATGCATGCACGTGACCGTTTTTGCCGCTTGGGCTTTTCGTTGCCTGAGGCTTCATCTTCTTCCAGGCTGTCTGGAGATTGACTGTGGCTGTTCGACTCTTGAAACTGAGTCTCTTGAAGAATAGCACGTGTTTCGGGAGAGCGAGTCTGCTTGAATGGCAATAGGCTTTCCAGGGGAAGAGGTCTCTCTGGCGACATGGTGTCGATGTGTGCCTGTTGAGGAACCCGTCATACCAGACCCGCCTAACAACTTAAGGCAGTCCCCCTGATTACAAACTGAATTCTTGACTAGGCTGACATGGCTCGCGGGGAGAGCAAGGTACCCACAATAAACAATTTCCCTTTGAATAGCATATGCCCAGAGAGAAGTCGGAGTGAGAAACACACAAGGGATAAGGAAGGACAGCAGCAGCCATGGCACAATTAGAAATCAGATACGAAATGAGGCATCTGCTGGACCGGAATAAGGTTTTTACGGCTCGCTGTTAAGCAGCTACTTCGGAGCCGGCGGGAAGTTGGGTCCGAGTCGGAGTGTGAACCAATCACCGTGCGCAGAGGTTGTGGTGAGTCATTGATCATGGAGACTTTGTGCAGCCTCGTCGCTGGTCTATAACATTGTCTGTAGGACTCTGTAGTATTGATACAACTAAAGGAGTTGGTGCACTACCCAGCAGTCACTTGGGGGGCCCTAGTCTATTGGGACTTCTTCTTCACGTGCATGGTCGTTGCGTCCTTGCTGCATATTTATTCATGCTCCACGGCAGAGAGACTTCATATGCCTTGGCCATCATCACGACCCCAGAGCTTGACAGTTCTGTCGTGACCACTGCTGGCAATCCACTTGGCATCATTCGTAATATCGACACTGAGGACGTTGCCGGCATGTCCACTGAGCTGCTTCACAAACGACCAATCATCCGCCGAATAGATGTTGACGTTCTTGTCAAAGCCACTCGTCACAAAGAATGTGCCAGCTTTTCGAGGATTGTGCTCCTGTCTGACGCCACTGCTCTCCACCAGGGATGACTTGTCGCCGTCGAGGCCTTTGAACCATTTCAGGTCGGAGACGTTGCCATTATGCGCACCAATACCCCCCACACTGCGCACTTGACGAAGATCCCAGCACTTGACCCAGCCGTCACCAGAGCCTGATAGGACGCGGTACCCGTCAATGCCCCAGTCCAGGCAGAAGATCTCGCGGATATGGCCTTCCAAGATCATGACCGTTCGCCCTGTCCTAAGATCCCAGATTCTCCCGATGCTATCAAATCCTCCACTCGCCAGTAAAGAGCCGTCGGTGTTGAAGCTGACAGCGAAGACTTGTCTCGAATGACCCTCTTGTAAAAGAAGCTCCGTTGTAGTCTCCACATCCCATAAACGCCAGGTCGTGTCGAATGAAGCTGATGCAAGATATTTTCCAGAGGGATGAAATTCGACCCTGCAAACACGATCGGTATGTCCCTGCAAAGTGCCAATCGGTGTCTCCTTGTTCAAAGACCACAGATGTATGTCACTTTCTCCGCCTTGCCCACCAGCACCACTTGCAATATTCAGGGAATCTGGAGACACGTTGGATTCCTGTAGTGTTGCACCAGGATACCAGGCAAGTCCACCAACAATGCCCGTGTGGCCTCTGAGGGTCACCTTTTCGTCTAGGTTGGGCACATCGAGCAATTTGATGCCACCACCCCAGTTGCCGGCGGCAATTATCTCGCCATTGGGAGAAAACCGAGTGATGCTGACCGGCCGCTCTCCAGCAATCTGCGTGCCGAACAGTTCAAAGCCTTGTAACTTCTCTTTGATTTCCTTGCGATGCTTAATATGTGTGCGCAGCGGAATGGTAGAGTCTTCTCTCAGCCGTTGTATCCGCGCCTTTGCCCTTGGTAGTGAAAACCGAGCTATTTCTCTTCTCGCTTCGAGCAGTTCTGGTAGACCCTCGGTGTAGAATTCTTCTTCTTGATCGGCATCTTCCTCTGCTTCTTGCATTTGGACGTCGACGGCAGCTCCATCCGGACCAGCTGCATCCTCTTTATCCAACAACAGCTCCCGCAGGCGGGCTCGTCGGTCAGCGGCGTCTTCTCCAAAAAATGTGATAGGTTCTCCGAGTTCGCGCAGACGTGCCCTGACTTTTCCGTCGTCCGTGGGGACAGCCAGCATGGCCAGCCTCCGTTTCCGGTCGAATTGGGAGAGAATCGCAGATGCTTTTTCGGGCGCAACACCCCCCGCGCCGGTAGGGAGGTCATAATTTCGATCGACAGCTGGCAGAAAAGTGAGTCCAGGTATTTGAGAGCACTGAGTACGCAATACTTACGAATGCTTGCTAGATCCACGCCCATCTCGGTGTCCTGCGTCTCAGCCATTTCCGTCAGTCTTGCGTGTCTCCGCCTCTTGATGCATCGCGGGGGCAGATAGAGCCTTGGAGGCAAATGTAAATAATGAGACACAGAATAGTATGCTTTGTGGCGGAGAGTCTCTTACCTGACGCTCCTCCTCCACATACGCCTGACGCGCCGGGTGCATCATCTTGGCGGCTGGGACTCTCGGAGATGGGATTCAGATCATGTGCAATTGCGGCGAGTCTCTTGGGAGCCGTCAGTCCTCCCAAAAGCAGTGATTTTCCACGAATCCAAGGAATACCTATGCGGAAACAAAACTTCAGGTGCAGTCCGCCCCGCTTTAGGGAAAAAATGACGCCGCCTGGTTGCTGTTGGATTACATAATATCCGCGGCCCTACGGGAAAGCATTAAGCCAGTGATGATTTCTCGGGGGGGACGGACGGCTGACACTGCTTGTTTCAAGCTTTAGGAAGCCTTTCTACAACATATGATTACCATTGTTGTTCACTCGGGTGCAAGAACCCTCTGATTTCTAGAACTCAACGACCGACCGGACGCCTCAGAAGAGTGGTTGCTTCCATCAACGGTGCCGCAGTATGAGCTCTCTTATCGAACAGGCACAGCATTGCCATGGACACAGAGGGCATGAGCATGCTGGTAGCTCCCCAAGTAGCTGATCAATGCTCCTAGATCTGGTCTCCTGCCATATGTATGGCTCTGTCCTGATTTACGGCTTTGCGAGGACCATTTGTTTGAGTGCGGCCCTCGCCTGGAAAGAGCGTCTCCAGCCTACTGCGCTACGACCGTTATGCTTCTCAAGAGCACATTTTTCGTGCCTTTCTCCTGCCAAAGGTAGCGTGGGCGTTGCACCCTCTCCCGATGCCACTGACCAAGCGTTGAGCTGAAAGGACATACTTGACACATATTAGCAGAAAGTCCTCGTCAGCTATCAAGAGATCTATCGATGGCCAACGTTCGGCAAATTCCTACGAAAGGAATCAAATGCTCGCACATGTCAAGGACTGAATCAACACTGTCTCTTCGAAGCTGAGGTACAGCGCAATTACATTCAGCCAGCCTCAGATCGGCGATTTGCGTGCGGCTGAACTGCATATTTCCCTGGGGAAAGCTATGTGTAACAATACTGTAAAGTTGACCAGCAATTTTATTGAAAGCACAGCATACGAGTTCCAGGTCTTCACATCTCCAAAAACAGTAGCAGGGAGATAAATGCTCCACATTTATGGAGTGAGCCTTTCGTCTGGCCATCCTGGTTTCCATGTGAGGGAGGAAAATCCTGCGCCAAATGATGCAGGGCCGAAAAGTCCATGTCCAAATTGGTGATCAGCATGATGGGCATCATCAATTCACGAGGGAGAAAATCATTCGGCCATGGCTGAACGTGGCTGGCTGATGCCGACTACCAAAACGTCTCCGTGCAGCGGGCGGCCGCTCCTCGTGTTTGATCAGCTGAAGTCTTTGAGATTCTAGATGTCTCCCCTCTTTTTCGACGCAGTGTACAGTGTGTGCGAAGCTGACCATTCTTACATGGCTAGATGGTTTGATAGCCCTGGCATTGTCGCGCCTTTGTCTTGTGCACATACGCAGTAGAGGATTGGAGGAAGCTAGTCGGATTGAGCGTAGCTTCACCTCCCAACGCACATCCTCGTCACCCATTGATGGCACTGCAAATGTCCATTGAAGCAAAAAACAGGTGGTATTCGACGACGACAATGCGGTCACTCTGCGACGTCCGTGATAAGACCACACCACCCTCTTTCCACCTACCTCAGCTCCTCTCCGCGACGGACTCTTGTTCCACTTGTGCATTCTCTACATTCTAACAGCTACCTATTTCATGACCCTTGTCAGGAGTATCTCATGGCGAAGGACCATCCAAGCAACCTATTGGACGACCATGCTGGACATACCGGCTCCTAGGTTCAACCATCCCTGCCTCAGCGACCACCAGACTGGCATCTAGAAACTTGCCTCAGCTCGCCACCACAATCAAGGCCTGTCCATATTGCTCATGTGAGCATCGACCGTGTGGGCATGTGAGAATGTGGAGGGAGGGGTGACATATAAATATGCGCTCTGGATCGTTCGAATTTTCTCTCATATGTCCATTCATCGAAAACCTCTGCACAGAACTTGCCATAACCCCAATTGAAACTCATATCCTAGCTGATCATTGTGTGCTTTCCCTTTCACAATGCCATCGGAACCGATTCCTCCATTCCCTTTTCCCACGTCGGGACCACTAGATCCTTACATCAATTACTTGAAAGATACTCTCACCAAGCTTGGCCGCTACGACCAAGGTGATCAATCCCTCGCCAAGGCCATCCAACAAGGCCTCGATGAAGATATCGAGGAGTTGAAGGTATGGAATATCACGAGTGCCGACAACTTCATGTACTACGCCAGCTTCCTGCTCACCAACTGGATTCCAACCGAGACACATAACAGTCGTTTCCTCTATTACGTCCTCACAGTCTTCTATTACATATTCGATCGACCGGCGATCCGCGATCTGCAGACGCCAATCAGTCCGGACTCAATCGAGGGCGACATGCCCAAGATGAGACCACTGTCTGACTGGATCGTTGGATACGCTAGACGGGTTGGGTCCTGGCTAAGCACTCCTGATTCTTGGACAGAAAATTCCTGGAAGACTTTCCAAGACGCCACGCTCTACAGATATCGCGACTATCTAATTCCAGATCCTGCCTCTCCCACCGGTGGCTACGGAAGTTTCAACCAATTCTTCTGTCGTTTCCTCAGAGATCCCAGTGTCCGACCGATTGACGAGGACATCGATGTTGTTGTCTTTCCCGCGGATTCGACATTCGACAATTCGTGGCCCATTGACAACGATCTATACGTGGACATCGCGGATCCGGATGCACCTCCATCATCCTCAGGCAAAGAGGATTTGGTTGACGTCAAACTCGTTAAATGGCCACTATCTGCCTTGCTTGCAGGTTCGTCATACAAAGAGGTATTCAAGGGCGGCACATGGGCTCACATCTTCCTCAACACTTTCGACTACCATCGACAGCACGCTCCCGTGTCGGGAACGGTGAAGGAAGCATTCCTTGTCGAGGGTTGCGCATACCTGCAAGTACAGGCCAAGGTTGGCGATGATGGCAAGAAGAGGCTCAGCCCACGACGAGGCCATTCGCCGGCTGTTCGGGCGGGAGATGCAGTGGGCGCCCAGCCAGATGCTCCTGATGGTGCCGGATACCAATTTATCCAGCAACGAGGTTGCATCGTGATTGACACGACAGGCTTTGCCAATATTGGTCTGGTTGCTGTCCTCCCTATGGGGATGGCTCAAGTCTCTTCGGTCAATCTGTCCAAGGGTTCCAAGGTCGGAAATGTTGTCCAGAAGGGCGAGGAGATTTCGTGGTTCGAGTTTGGCGGCTCCGACCTGGTCCTGGTGTTTGAAGCACAGGCAGAAGTGACCGATTTCCCACCCCCTAATACAGACGAGGATCCCAGTCCACATCATCTGATGGGTGAAAAGCTGTGTACGGTCAAAGCAAAGCCCGCGTGAGGCCGCGTCTTGTTCCTGCAAAAAGTTTTGGGATCAGAACACCACGGGATTGCCTTGCCGATGGAAGGGCGTGGAGACGCAACACTCTACTTTCTTTCTCATTCAGAGTGAGCGCTTAAGTGGTAATACGTAATACGTTTTCCTTTCCGTCTCAATTGTTGAAGAATACATTTTAGGCAATACCTTTCCGTTAATCGTGTACCCTGTGTTCTCGATCCCATCTCGTGTACCGCATGAGCACTGCGCACAGAGTTTGGAACGAGAGAGGAAGTAATGTTTGGAGATATATGAGGCCTGCTGCTCGGGTGATGTATGCTGGGCTTCGTTGTAGTTGGGAGTATCGAGAATACAAACCCCTTATTCGAGCCCCACTTCTAGAGCCTCGTGCGGCCCTGCCAAACATGTAAAACCCCAAGATGGCTGACTTCGAAACTCAACAAATCGGCAGTATTGACTAGGGAGGAGCCATCGAATAGTAATCAGTCAATTCGCCTGGTGCCCACACATGAGGAGATCACCTGTACTCACAGCAAGCAGATCCTCACCTCGACGGCAAACGAGTTCGGCGATTTCCCCATTCGTTTTACCCCGCGGCTCGCCGAATGCAACAAAAACATCCGAGGTTCAGCTTGGCCACAGCCGGTTCGAGCCTAGGAACTCCAAGTCAACGCAGATAAACAGGTTCTATCAGGCATTTACCATCGTTACCAGATCGTATCTGCAGCTTGAGTGAACACCTTTGGGACTTACCCGTACACCATGGCTACCCAACGTCTCTCGGCCGTCCTGTCCCACCTCCCTTCTACCTCGAGCGCGGTAGACAACATGTATGGATGGCCACTTTGATGTTTCGTTCGTCCGTTTGTATGTGTGTCTCTCCAGGTCTGACAATGTGATGATGGCACCAGCGCGAAGCAGAGTCCCGACGATGTGGTGATCACCCTCGCGATCAGGACGCCGATGTGCAAGGCCAAGAGAGGCGGCTTCAAGGACCTGACGCTGGACGGCATGGTCTTCAAGATCCTCGAGCAGGTGCGGCTCCGGTGCAAGGTCGACCCGCGTCTGGTCGACGACGTCTGCCTCGGGAATGTAAGCGGGCTTTTTTGTTCTCTCTTCTATATCTAGGGCAGAAACTTCCGGCGATTGGTTGATTGGTTGATTGATCGGTTGATCGATTTATCTCATCTAGGTTCGCGACGGCAAAGCCGCGTACTATGTCCGGGCCGCGTCTCTCGCGGCAGGCTTCCCCAACACGTCCGCCGCGTCGAGCGTGGCACGCTTTTGCTCCTCGGGGCTGACGGCCACGCAATTCATCGCCAATGAGATCATCACAGGTACCATTGAGATCGGCGTCGCGGTCGGCGCCGAGACCCTCAGCGAAGGTAACGAGCGTCTCAGTCGGCCCTTCGTGGACGAGGTCATGAACGGGAGCCAGGATGCAAAGGACTGCATGCTCCCGATGGGTAAGCCCAACACGCGCCTTTGGACCGAAATTAAAGGGATCTGACACTCCCCCGTTTTTCTCTGACAAATAGGTGCAACGTCCGAGAATGTGGCCAGGGAGTTCAACGTCAGTCGGCAGCGGCAGGACGAGTACGCCGTCGAGTCTTACCGGCGAGCCGAGGTCGCACAGAAGAGCGGCTGGTTCGAGGACGAGATTGTCCCCATCACTGTCAAGAAGGACGGCAAAGACATCACTGTTTCCCGTGACGAGATTCGATGGGGCACCACGTACGACGGGATCAAGAACCTCCGTCCCGCTTTTCCGGAGTACGGAGACACCACACACGCCGGCAATGCCAGCCAAGTTACCGATGGTAAGCCCCATCAAGAGAGGAGAGGCTCCCGAGAGATAGGACTGGCCCAGACTGATACCTCATCTTTGCCTATAGGAGCTGGCGCTCTGCTTCTGATGAAGCGCTCCAAGGCCCTGGAGCTGAATCAGCCCATCCTTGCCAAGTACGTCGGTACCGCTCTCGCAGGCCTCCCACCGCGTATCATGGGCATCGGCCCCGTCTTCGCCATTCCCAAGTTGCTTTCCCGATATAATCTGTCTCTGGACAAGGACATCGACGTGGTGGAAATCAACGAGGCGTTCGCTTCCATGGCCGTCTACTGTCGAGATTACCTCCATCTTGACTGGACGAAGATGAACCCAAGAGGTGGTGCTATCGCGTGAGTCTCTTCCCTGATTCTCTTCCTGCTCGAAATATTGTTTCAACGTCGATGTTCGATACCATGCTAACGGAGACCTGTAGACTCGGCCGTAAGTCCTCCCATTCACCCATGCCAGATCAACAGGGGCAGTTCCCTTCTGGGGCCCCTCTCTCCACCACCCTTCCTAACCCTGTAGCGTTTCTCAAGTACTAACACGCGTGAAAAAGATCCCTTCGGGTGCACGGGAGTTCGACAGATCGTGACGGGTCTCAGTGAATTGAGGCGGAGAAAACAAAAGGTATTGCTCACCAGTATGTGCCTGGGAACCGGCATGGGCATGGCCGGCTTGTTTGTCAATGAACAGCTTTAGACCTGGGTATATAGAATGCAAGTTTGGATGTGCCACATATCTACAACCCCCATTCTTCACTGGTCGGCGTCTTAAGAGCTGCTCCTCGAAGTCCGTGATTCAATCGAAGCTCACGGTAAGAGGGACGTGCTCGCACACTATCAACGGTCTTGACATGCGTCTTGACATGAATAACCTCGACTCGCTCCGGCACCTTCTTGCCATAGACGACCTCCTCAGCCTGTTCGCGTGCATTGATGACGTTATCATAAACATACGTGGAGAAGTCTCTCGGCGCGGTCCCCTTGTCGAACATCTCTTCGTTCATATTCTTCGCCCTGGATCTCCGGTACGAACAGAAACACGAAGATAACGACCTTGCCGTACGCTTTCGAGTCCCGCATACAGGAGAGGTGGACACGATACCGCGAAGCAGCATGGAAATCGCGCAGATACTGGTCCCGAGTGATGAGCAGCATCGTCCTGCGTCCAAGTCGGCCGATGAAGAAGTATGAAGTACATTGGCCCAAGCCGCCGAAGAATTGGCACATGATAATCCACCGGAAAGGACTTTCAACATCAACCTGAGTCGCGAGCAGGGTTGTCAATATATTCTCTGAGTGATAGGGATAGAAGGAAAGGCTGTGACCTTACCAAAGAGCAGAAGTACGTGGCAAAGGACATGACGAACATGTCGCCTATGGCGGGATTGATCAGGCCAATGCCACAGCTGATGAGGGTACGTCAAACATTGCGACTGCGCAGCATGTCAAGGAGGAGAGAAGGACAATTTCGTGCACGGTGTTGAGTTTCATTTCCTCGAAATCCAAGCATGGCTTGGAATGTATTTTCTTCCGGATCCACATTCAAAAAGCTTGCTGGGGTTCGAGCAGAAGACCTGTAGTCTAGACGAAGTCAAAGACAAGACGTGGGGAGGCTTTGTTGATGGCGTGAAAGACGTCGTTCGAGGGAAACTTGACGGGGTTCGGATCGGCCCCGACTCGATCGTTGTACAAGCCTGAAGAATCCCTGATGACTCCAGCTATGTCGAAGACGTGTGCCATTGCGTCCGAGGTCACCGGTGTCTCGTCAGCGGATATGATAGTCTCTCTGGCCGAACTCAACAGACAGGCACCTAGAAGACATCCTGGAAGACATGCCCGGAGCAAGAGGGCATTCCTTCGAAGATCATCCCTCTGAAAACGAAGACGTGGCTGTAAAAATCGATTCTCCCAATGCCATTTGTGGAGCTAGCAAGCTGAGCCTTGATGTTCGGACCACCACAATTATGATGCATCCAGAAAATCTGCTTCGGCCTTGAGGGTAGAATTTTTGCTCTGAGGCTGCGATGAATGCTGCATGTTCAAGACTCCAGAATCAAACTGTCACGTTACCGATGACTTGGACAACTAACCAGGCTGGATCAAACTATCCACGTGCCACAAATTGGTGAGGAGAGCCCGTTGGTACAGCTTCTCACCCAGATACCGGGCGACACGGTGAAATCTGCCTCAGCACTATACATCTGACGGATTTATGTCCGCATTAAATGATGATGATAACCGTCCCTGTGCACTTCTCTTTGTAGTCGTGAACACTTACTGTTTTAGTGAACATACGTGTGGAGAAAAGCCGATCTTCCTTCACGCGGCTTAGGCGAGTAATCTCATATTGCCCCACTCAGATGAGATTGGAAAAGTTCTCGAGGGCGAGTTGGTTGACACCGCAGATGGGTTTTCAGGGTTGCAATGTTGGATTTGTGTCGCATTGGATAAATATAATTTTTGCGTTTCGCTGTTGGTCCAGCTTTTGAACTCCGTATGTACAAGTTGAGCATATGGAACGCCGACCGACCATGCTCTTCCAGAATGTTCGTATATTCCAAGAACGGAAAAATGACGCGACCTAGGGTCATGCTGCAACGTATTTGCCTTGTGATACCAGGTAGCGGGTCACCGGTTTAAAGGCCTTATCTTCGGCGGACTAGCGATATAAGCCGACAGAAGAGCATCTGCATTGGTCTCAAGGACGGAAGTGTGCGACACAGAACGAGAAAGGAGTCGTACTCGCATTCTATCGGTTGGTTGGAGAGAAAGTCTGCTCGTCATTCATAATGCTACAGTGAATTTTCCAGTGATGTGATTGGATAGCCCCTCGAATTTGGTGGGACGGAACGCCAACCTTCCGAGTGGAGTCCCTCTACCGAGCTTGGTATCAATAGCTTGTTTGTGATTGGCTATCTCGGACTCTAGCAGAGAATACGAGCTCTGTGGAGCTTCACGCCGGAGATATGACGCCACACTGACTTAACACCATGGAATGTGCATAAAGTTCGCTCTGGCGACGTGACTCCATATTTTCATCGCATTCCCTGAAATATGAGTCTCTTCTTTGTATTGTGTTGTTCGCGCTAACTGGCCAGTCGTTCTTCATCCTCAAGACAAAACTAATATCCAGAAGATGGCGGCGTCGTCGACAGACCCGGCGGCAGACCAGACTGTATCCGTGGCGAACGATGCAAGTAGCACTTCTTCGCTTCCCCTGGAACAGAAGGCAAATGTTTCCGACGAAAATGCCCTCGAACAAACCACGAGCCGCATCGAAAACTATCCGACTGGCATCAAATTGGGCATGATCCTGCTGAGCATCTACTTGTCCGTATTCCTGGTCGCACTCGACAGAACAATCATTGCTACCGCCTTGCCCAAAATCACGGACAAGTTTCAAAGCTTCGGAGACGTTGGTTGGGTATGCCGATAAAGCTGTTGCTGGAGAAGGAGCCAAACTAACGCTTTAGACAGTACAATGCCGGATTTCTGTTTCCCGCCACAGCTCTCCAACTCCTCTTTGGCCGACTATACACGTTCTACTCGCCCAAGTGGATTTTCCTGATTGAAGTGTTTGTGTTTGAAATCGGCTCTGCAATATGTGGCGCCGCCCCGAACTCGGTCGCTTTTATCTGGGGGCGAGCGGTGGCTGGCCTGGGTGCGGCAGGACTGTTTAATGGTGCGATGATCTTGATGATGTACGCTTCGCCTCTCGATAAGAGACCTCTCTACATGGGTCTCCTTGGTGCTGTCTTTGGTGTGGCGTCAGTTGCTGGACCGCTCCTAGGTGGTGTGTTCACGACCAAGGTCACCTGGAGGTAAGTCTTCGTTCTCCTGAATACTGCTATATTCAAAACTAAGCCGAGTCCAGATGGTGTTTCTACATCAATCTCCCGATTGGCGCGGTCGTGCTGGTGTTCCTCTTCTTGGTCATTGACAACACTGCGCCCGCACTGGGGGATTTGCCGCTGAAAGAGAAGATTGCACGAGTTGACATTCCTGGCACGTTGGTATTCCTTCCGTGCATTGTTTGCCTACTTCTGGCTCTGCAATGGGGCGGTCAAAAGTACAGCTGGTCGGACGGCCGCATTATCGCCCTCTTGGTTCTATTCGGCGTCCTCCTCATCATTTTCATCGGCATTCAATTCTGGCGGAAGGAAGCTGGGACGGTCCCGCCCCGGATCGCCAAACAACGCACCATCGCAACCGCTGGCTTCTACGCCTTCTGCCTGGGGTCGTCGTTTATGATTGCTGTCTACTACTTGTCGATATGGTTCCAAGCGATCAAAGGTGATTCAGCAATCCGGTCCGGATACTCGACGTTGCCCTTCATCCTGGCCCTCGTCGTTGCGTCTATCATGTCAGGGGCGT
Organism: Fonsecaea erecta; assembly: GCF_001651985.1. NCBI lineage: Eukaryota > Fungi > Ascomycota > Eurotiomycetes > Chaetothyriales > Herpotrichiellaceae > Fonsecaea > Fonsecaea erecta. The sequence goes on along the minus strand of NW_017387245.1, from coordinate 3,403,915 downwards.
TTGTTTCAAGATTAGGCTATTACAACCCGTCAATTTTGGCAGGTGGAGTCCTGGTGCCCATTGGTGCTGGCCTCTTTACACTGTTCACCACCCACACAGCACATCCTTTTTGGATCGGTTCCCAGGTCCTGTTTGGATTCGGCGTCGGCCTGGGGTTGCAACAAACTAACATCGCCGCTCAGACTGTTCTGGATAAGAAGGATGCCCCAACTGGAGTTTCATTGGTGTTCTTTTGTCAGGGTCTCGGTGGAACCATCTCTGTTGCGGTTGCCCAGAACGTCTTGGACAACAAGCTGATATCGGGTCTCAAGAATTTCAGCAACATCAGCCCACATGATATTGTCAATACCGGAGCCACCGAGCTGAGGCAGGCTTTCAGCCCTTCACAACTACCGGAAGTTTTGCGCGTCTACAACCACGCTTTGGTGATTGTCTTCTATGTTGCACTGGGATTTGCTTGTGCAGCAATCTTCGGAGGTTTGGGCATGGAGTGGAAGACCTTGAAAAAGGATAAAGCCAAGAAGGACAAAGAAAGCCTATCCGAGGATGTCAAGGAAGAAACGAAGACGGAGTGAATCACCATGATTTTACACGGATTGAGCACAATTATTGATTTAGTGACGCAGTGTACAACAAACAAGCACATCCTCACATAGAGCGAAATCCCTTCTCGACATATCATTTGGAGAACACGGGGACTCCACGGAGACAGAAGGAGTTCAATCGATCGAGGACGCGGCTGAAACTCCTCTCCAACAAATATCACAGAAATACGGAGGAAATTGCCAAAGATGCGATGGTCTTTGTCAAATCGCAATGGTCCAGAGTACAGCACCCACAATGCTTTGATAGGTGGGCCGGAAGAGTGAAACAAGGGGTCACTTCTGTTGTCTGAGGACGACTCACGAAGGTCGGCAGCATTTCAGACGCCGGAAACACTCGTCTTTGAACTTCCGAAGTACACCCACCCTGCACTCACGACGGGTGAGAGGGGTTTGCCGACGTGGTCAGGGTTTGGGTTGGCGGGAGTGTGCTGGTTTTGCAGCAAGGTCAATTAGAGATGGATGTACATTAACGCCACGCAGGATCTGGTTCTTTTGTTGAAATTACACGCTCCCAATTCAATAAACGAAGACAATAGACAAAGCCTACGCTTCCATTTGGGAAATAACTTGAAGACTGGCATCTTTAGCATGACTCTCACGTACCGTTCCGCGTGACCCCTTTACGACAAGGCTTGGTATGTAATATGTGGTTGGCTGGTTCCTGCGGAGATGACAGGGCACGAGAATGTAGGTCACGTGAGTTGCTGGCCTGCCAAGACCGGCGAGACAGCCACGTGACTGCCTGTATGCTATTGGAGGGCACGGCTCCGCGCTCCGCAGTTCCAAGCCCGTGAAACTGTCTGTCACCTCCCATCATCATCCTCCTCCCCATAACATCATCGAGTTTCTTCTGCCTTTGTGTTCCAGTTTCGAATTATTGTCTTAACAGATTGTTCTATTGTGTTACAGGATCCTCCTTCTCCTCTACTCGATGCCGCCCTACTCGATAGCACCCTGTCAGCCTCACTTTCTCGTAGATTCGTGAATCTCCTCCCCCATCCGATAGCTGCACCCTGGTGATTTTCACTCCCTCTGTGCCCTCGACATGGCTATGTCGACCTCTTCGGCTGCGGAAATGATCTCCCAACTGGAAGCAGCGCGTAAACTCGCCTTGTCAGATCCTCAAGTGTACAACCAGGTCCTCCCAGGGATCTTACCCATCATCGGTCCTGCGGCGCATGTCGAAATTCGAAGATGGGGTGCGGATTTCCTCGCAGAGGCGTTCGCGAGCCCTTCCCTCCCTAATGCTCAGAAAGAACAGCTTTCCTCGGACGTGCTTCCCACCCTACGAGCCATGTTGGAGACACCGGGAGAAGATCCTGCGGTGGTCAAGAGCGTGATACAAGCAGCGGCTAGTCTCTACCCTCTGGTGTTCAGACGAGTGTACGTGGTTTGGGACAGATAGCTTCACGATTAGAAAGAACCGGTCTCTAACAAAAGCGTCCAGAATTTCACACCCCACAGAAACTGCCATGTGGCAGGACATGAGTCGGATGAAATTGAATATTCTGCAGCGTATGGATTCTGCTCCTATCGCGGTCAGAGTGTGTTGCATCAAATTTGTGCAGAAGGTCGTCCACGTAGAGACCCCTGGTTTGATTTCCGACCCTCGAGTCAGTCCGCCTGCTGCGCCCTTGGTCGTTGTGATATTCATGCTAACGTGACGCAGCGCCCCGAGCAAAATGAGATCTCCATCGCCTTGGTCCCCCGAACACATCCTTTACTGCAGCTGCCCAACCTGGAGGCGGAGGCATCTGGTCTGCTGGACAGGCTATTGAGTGTATTCCACGAGACCCCGATGGATCCCATTCTTATTGATGCGACGCTTAACTGCCTGGCCGTCCTGATCCGAACACGGCCCTCCATTTCCACCAAGATTCTCTCTGCCATTCTCAATTTCAACCCCATGAAACAGGCAAACGCCCCCATGACCCCTCGGCTGATGGTCATCGTGAGATCAATGGAAAGAACAACGAGGGCTCTGTTGCGGTGGGCTCTGAAGGCTGTCCCCAACCACCCTCTAGAACAGAAGATCCAGGCCTATCTCATGCGTCTTCAGCAGTCACGTTCTACATTATTTGCAGAACCTACGGCCCAGAAACGCCCCGCAGAACCGACCGACGGGCTGGATGATGCAAAACGCCAGAGACTCACAGCAGGAATTCGCAAGTTCCCACCGATGCCGCCACCACCCAACACCTACGCCCATCTATTCACGCTCACCGACGATATCAGCCTTCAGCAGTTTGACGTGACTCTTCTCCCTGCGGACATCGTCAGCACGGTCACGGCGATTTTCTTACAGCACGTTGATTCGAATACTGTGGATGGGGCTGTCGAGGCAGTCCGGTCCAGATACACTCACTTGCAGAAAGTGAGTCAACCGACTCCGGTGCCCGATGTGCCTATGCTGGGCCCCACAGGGATTGATGACGAGGATGACTACGATCCTGAATTTGCCACTGGCACGGAGCAGATTGTTGAGTCAACCACAGAAAGAGCCCTGGAGCAGCTCGCGCAACCAGCCATTGAGTTGGGTCCATTTGAGCTCCCTAAGCCCCCGCCACTAACAGGGGCGGAAGTTGCGACATTATCAGATCAGACTGTAGGACATGTTTTTCAACTGGTTGCCTCGCTCGAGGCCGCGGGACACTCGCACACCAAGCAGCAACTTGGTCTGAATCGCATAGCCGCCAGCGGTAACGACCGAGACTCCTGGGCAACAATCCTCATGCGCCTGGCGACCAGATCACCGACCGGCCTCGATGACGTTGTCAAAGCCCTGAACGACGACGACGATGATGCCATCAGGCCGCTCATTAAATCAGAAAACGCCGAAGAGACAGCCAATGTCGCCAATCGCATCCGCCAGACCCTGTTCATGTATGTCCTGGAAGACTTCCGACCGCGCCTTAACATGGCCATCTCCTGGTTGACGGAGGAATGGTACGCCGACAAAATGACGGCAAAGACACATCCGGAGCTCGGCCATCTACCCAACTACACCCGTTGGGCGACCCGGCTCATCGATCGTCTTGTCCCATACCTCGACGCCCGTGATAAAAATCTCTTGATTCGCTTCCTTTCTGAAATCCCTAGCGTCGACCGCGAGATTCTGAGTCGGGTCAAGAGCTTGGCGAGAGATCCCGAACGGATCAACATGTGCATTCTTGCGATGCAGTACCTCCTGTTGATGAGACCGCCGGTCCGCGACATGGTGTTGGACACGATGGAAGGGATCTGGAGAGAAGGAGACGATCAGGCCCGAGCGGCCACACGCAAGGTGCTCGCGAAGTGGAGACCGGGCTTCCTGGAAAAGGCCGTGAAGGAAGAAGAAGAAGAGGCTGAATATAATAATCAGCCGGATGTGAAGCAGGAGACGAAGTCGAATGGAGTTGTTGCCAGTCATGCCCCTGCTGGCCCCGTTGCTGCTGCTGCTGCTGCTGCTGCTGCCGCTGCTGCCACCGCTGCTTCAGACCCAGCAGCCATGGACGCAGCATCGGATCCGAGAAGGAGGAAGGCCCTGGCGGCCGCAAATGGATGATAATATGATACTTGTTATTACACGGTACAGAGAAATTTTCGGCTGGAAATTCGCGGCGCCGCCGCCGCCGTTTACGTCTGAAACTGACTTGACTGGTACCCACACACCCACCCACCATACATATCATATCATGTGGAAAGGAGATGGATGTATGTGAACAACGCAAGCAAAGGAACAAAATCATGGATTCAGACAGACAGATCAGATGAGGGCTGGTTGCCAAAGGAAAATAAGGTAGAGAGAGATGTGTCTATCTATCAATCAATCAATCAATCAATCAGCTACCTGGTTACGATCTCTCCTCCTCTCCACCCTTCGCAATGCATTGGCACAAATAACCGACTGAACTGTACATGTAGTATATGCCCCATCCACCATATGAGGATTGTGCATCTATGTACGGAGTATATGTATGTATGTATGTATATGCCAGGCGCGTATCCCCCACGTCTCCGCCCAACTCTTCTTCTCTTCATCCTCCCCTTCCTCCCCGACGCCCTGACTTGCGTAGCCTTGATTGCCTTCATTCATGAGGTAAGAGCAGCTAGCAGCTAGCAGCTCACATTGAACTCGTCAATGACACTGCGGGGCGTCTGATACTCTCCCACGCCTCCGGTGCCATTGGTTCTGCCGCGCTCCCGGACCTCCTCCCAGCGACACTTCAAGCCGAAGAACTCGGGCCCGCCGACCCGCAGGCCCTCGGCGCTGCCGGTCCACAGCGGCGAGGCCGGCATGCCGATGACGCGGACCTGGAGACCGTAGCGCAGTTCGGGGGACCCTAGCGCTTCGCCGTCGCTGCCGAGGATGGAGATCAGGTCCGGCACCGTGCAGATGATCTCCTCTTCCTCCTCGTCGTCGTCATCGAGCTTTTGTTCCGAATGTGACGAGGAGGAGGAGGAGGAGGTTGGGGGCGGATACCGCGCGATATACCCCGCGGAAAGGTATTCGTTCTGGAACGGGATGACCAGGTGGCGGGTTTCACGGGTCGCGCGGGTGTTGGTGGCCGTGGTGGATGAGTTTGAGCTTGAGTCGTGGTGGTGGTGGTGGTCGTCGTCTTGCTCGTCGGCGGACAGCGGCGCAATCACGCACCGGCCGACGGTATAGCCGCGCGAGACGTCGCGGGTCACGTCGACGATTTTGCCCACGTAGAGCTCTTTGACCGGGGTGATGCTCGACTGGAAGCGCGGAGAGTTCATGTGTCAATTAGGGTCGTTCATGCACTCGGCTGGAATGTACGTTACGACTCACAATGGCTTCGATAAAATCAACTTTCGATTCACGGGCGAGGTGCACCGCGCGGCCCAGGTACCACGACTGCGAGACGGTGTTGGGCACGGCGTATTCCTTGATGACTTTGCCTGAGAGCGGTCGTCCCGCCGCCGCAGACGAATTGCCCATCTCAATACACGTCTGGCGGATCAGCGATTCGACTCGCTTGTTGGATTCGGCGGACTGGAGAGATACATGGACAGGGACACACGGCGAGAGTCAGTCTACTATTAATAGATAGACGAACGAGAGAGAGAGAGAGAGAGAGAGAGAGAGACAGTGTGGGAGTAAAGAAAGACTTACCAGCACCACAGCCGCGTTGCCTTTACAGTCCGCCGTCGCAAAGGGCAGCACGGGCTGTCCATAGATATAGGGCGTGCCGTGCTCGAGAGTCGGATACGCACGACCCATCAAGTCGCAGTCCACCACGGGTCGCCCGTAGCGGGCACTGGTGGGAAAGGTCACCAGCCCGTTCCCTCCGCCGATCTCGTCTGCCACGATGCCGTCAAAGTCCTTGATGCCCATGATGCTGTTTACGGCGTCGATGGCCGCGAACACGTCCGTGCCGGCGCTGACCCGCTCGTCACTGACGGACGGCGCGCCGTATCCCGCCCCGAACACACAGGTGGCGTCGTCCTTGAGAGACTCGAGCGACACGACGCGGATGGCGCCCGGGCCCGCTTTGCGCAGGATGTCCAACGTGTACAGGGCCATCAGGTACGACGAGCCGCCGCCGCCCGTGCCGAGCACCCCTGCGCCGGAAGCGATGAGTTGCACGTCGACGGGGGAGATGTACCACACGCCATCCCTGACGTCGGGGCGATACTGGGCAATGTCGACACCTAATGTCGGCTTCGCGAGGCTGCCCTTCTGCACATCTGTCGCCTCGGCCTTCGACGCCTCTTCGGGTGTTATCGTGTCAGCATCCAGTTCTTGCTCGTCGTGGCCGAGCTTGCCGTTTGAGACGCCATTCTGCAGGGGACCGTCGTCTCGGGCCCGAAGACTCCCGACGGCTTTCATCACAAACCTGGTGGCTTTGTTGGTCACATACTGCAACGGAATTTTCTTGATCTCGACGATTTTGACGTCCCTCTCGTCGGCACCGTTCGACAAGGCGGCCGCGATCGCCTTCTTCTTGACGGCCTCGATCTCGACGTTCTCGTCTCGGCCGGCCAATATCTCAATCACGTCGACTTCCCCCGCCACCTTGGCGATGGCGGCTCCCACGGCGTTCGCCGAGTCGTGATGGGGCGGCCGGAGACATTCTTCGACCCCGTCAAGGTCTTCCGTGAGGATGATGGAGCCTCCGCCGACGAGAAGGACAGACACGGGTGCAGACGAGACCTTCATCTTGTCGATGGCCCGTTCCAGCTGTCGTTTGATGTCGGCTTTTCCTTTGGCGATCAGCTGTTCGGGGATGGTTTTGACCTTCTCGTAGTCACCGACGCTGGCCGCCCTTGAAGCCACGACGATGTCCGTCGCTGTCATGATGTTCCCTCCAAACACCATGGCGTCAGTTGTGAGACGATGGGCCACCGAGTCCGGACCAACCGTGACCTTGCCACCATCCGCCGCCAACTGACGCACGCGACTCCCTCCCCCAAGACCGATGGAAAGCACCTCAGGCATGGAGAACGCCGTGCGCACGCCGCCCACCTCGACGAAGTTAGGCGCCTGTCGAGGGAATCCGGACGGCAAGAGCGAGCAGATATCGGTCGTCGTCCCGCCAATGTCCACCACCACAACCTGCTTATCGGCGAGTCGTTGGTCGCCATGATCGAGCCCCTGGAGAAAAGCGGCTCCCATCAGACTGTTGGTGGGACCACTGGCGAATGTCTTGATGGGCAACTCCGCCGCCACCGCCGCATCCGTGAGTGTCCCGTCATTCTGAGTGAGATACAGCGGACACGAGAGGTCAAGCTTGTGCATGGCAAGCCTGAAGCCGCGAATGGTCCTGCGGGCGAATCCCAGGATGGCTGCGTTCAGGATGGTGGCGTTCTCGCGGGTCAAGAGTCCCGTCCCGCCGATCTGGCCGGAACAGACGACAGAGAGGCTGGGTTCGAACTGTTGCAAGAGTGCTCTGCATCGTTCTTCGTGGATGCCGTTGTGGTCGAGCGCAGAGAACACTCCGACAACAGCGACATACTGGATGCCTACTTCCACGATCGCCGCCGCGGTGGCTTTGATCTGGTCCGGGTTGAGCGGAGAGATCTCCCGGCCGTCAATTTCAAGTCCTCCGTCGAGGTAGAAGGCAGGTCCCTCGATGATACTCTTCAATGCATATGGGAAGTCTGCAAAGGGGGGGATCTAGACATTATTGTGAGCTGGTCGCATGCAGAAGCAGACAACAACAATGCACGGACCTTCCTGGTATAGGGGCCACACAGCCTTATCACGGCGACCCGATCGAGTCTCCGGGCATCGTTCTCAACCACGGCATTCACAAAGTGCGTCGTCCCAATGGCGACATTCAGCACTTTACTTCGGTCGATGTTCGAGCGAGCGAGCACCTCTCTGACTGCGTCTTGGATGCCTAGCGTCACGTGGGATGTCGTGGACGTCTTGCATGTGGCCAGCACACCACGCGAGTCGGTATCGAGCGCATTGATGTCAAGGATGGCGGCGTCGGTGTTTGTTCCACCGACGTCGACTCCAATTCGGTACATGGTCGCGAAAGAAACCTATCTGCAAGGCCCTCGCTTGGTGGTTGTCTTCGACCGACGTCTAATAGATTGCCAGCAACATATAACTGTGCTGTCCGAGGCGGCGATTCGTCTTGAAGATGGGGAGACTTCTTCCATGTCGCCCTTCTACCAACGGCCCTCCATGGAGCCAGTGGAACACCGGGCGAGGGACCGAGACACAACGGCCGAGTTGGCTTCCATCTCCACCACACTCTTGGAACAATCGTTTGGTGCCCAAGAACAAGTGTGTGAAGACGGAGATCTGCGGGCGCAGAATGGCGTCTTTTTTTCTCACCAACAGGTGTTTGTTTGTATGGACCCGCCAGCTTCCTAGGTCGGATGTAAAGATCCAGAACAGGCTGGTGACAAGGCCCGGACCATGGGCTTCTTATCTATCGACAGACTTGTCTGTTGCGTATAACTTCATAGGCCATGTCGCTGGTGATCTGATGGCCTATACTCAGCCACCCCTGTTGAACCCCCAGCAAATCCGAGCTGGACAACCCCGGCCTGATTGTTTCTTTACCTCGAGCTCAATTGGTTCGCTAAAGATGACGAACCCAAGGAAGGAATTGATCCTCTCACACGTTGTCGTTATCAGTGCATGCAAGCTGCATGATTAAGCAACGGTTACGAGAACGCTGAGCGACGGGAAACTCCCCATTTATAACTCGCGGTCGATCCTGCCAGACCCATCAACAATGGCGATGGGCGACATCTGCCCTCTTCCAGCCACAGTCCAGTTTCGAACGATCACTATCACTGTCACCTTCGAACAATGGCCCGTCTCGAGGGCTTCCTGAGGAGGCTCGAGGTGCCCTACGAAGGCGGCACGATTCCCAACCGCTGGATCAACAATGATATCAAGCCCATCGAGAAGGGCCGGCGAACATGGACGTTTTGGACGTTTCACAACCTCTGTACGTGACCGGCCCCCGTGGAATACTTGGTTGAAATGGCCCCCAAGCTGATATCTCGTCAGGGGTATTGACCAACACGAATATCTCGACGTACATGACCGGCAGCTCGCTGATCGCTCTCGGGTTGAACTGGTGGCAAGCCATTATTGCCATAGTGTTTGGGGCAATCTTGTCGACCGTCTTTGTACGTGCTCGGCGCTTTGCAGTTGTCCAAGATCTAGACGGCACTGACCACCTCACCTGGCGGGCGATAGATCGTTCTCAACAGCATGCCGGGCGCGTTCTACCACCTCGGGTTCCCCATCGCCAATCGCTACGTCTGGGGCATGTACGGCAGCTCCTTCGTCATCTACAATCGCATCCTCTTGTCGCTGGTGTGGTATGCCGTGCAGGCCTGGATCGGCGGACAATGTGTCTACGTCTGCCTCGAGGCGATATGGCCGAATCTCGAACACCGCATACCGAACCACCTCCACGCCACGGGGCTGACGTCGGCGTCGTTTCTCACCTACTGGATTTTCTGCATCATATCGCTGCCCCTGATCTGGATTCGGCCGCATAAGCTGAAGGTGTTTTTCTACATTGCGGTGGCGTCCATCTTCATCTTCGAGATCGTGCTCTTGATCTGGGCGTTGGCCACGATGGATGGATTTGGCGACACCATAACGGGCCACCCGCAGACGCAAGACACCTCGATCGGCTGGGCAGTGCTGTACGGCATCATCAGCGCCATCGGAGGCATCGCGGCGGGAATCCTGAACCAGAACGACTACGCGCGTTTCGCCCGTCGACCGGCGGATGCCATCTGGGGTCAAATTGCCAGTGCCGCGACGTACTCGATCATCAGCTCCGTCGTGGGCATTCTCGTCACAGCGGCCACGCAACGGCGGTACGGCGCGGCGCTGTGGAGCCTGCCCGACCTGCTGATCGCCATGATGCACGCCGGGGGTTCGAGGTCTCGCGCGGCGGGGTTTTTTGGCGGTGCTGCCCTGGTCATCTCGCAATGGGGGATCAATGTCCCGGGGAATGCCCTCTCCGGTGGGTTCGACTTTGCCGCGACTTTTCCCCGGTACATCAACATTCGCCGGGGCGCCTACATCACCGCGGTGCTCTCGATGGCCGTCAACCCGTGGCAACTGCTCGCCACGGCGTCGACGTTTCTAGCCGTGTTGTCGAGCTACGGCGTCTTCTTGGGGCCGATGATCGGGCTCATGATCTCCTCGTACTTCATCGTGCACCGGCAAAAGATCAAGGTGGACGATCTCTTCCGTGGGGACCGGACCAGCGTCTACTGGTACGCGTACGGGATTAACTGGCGGGCGCCCATCGCGGTACGTACAGTCGTGTTGTGCCACCCCTGTCGGAGTCGTGAAGCTAACAAGATACCTCGTTTCCCAGTGGGCATGCGGCGTCTTCCCCTCGATGCCGGGGTTTATCAGCAACGTCAACAACGGCGTCCACGTGTCGCTGGGCTGGACGCACCTGTACTACATTTCGTTCCTGGTGGGGTTTTCCATCGCGGCCGTGGTCTTCGTCGCGCTGCACCATTTCTTCCCGGCCCCGAGCGTCGAGGATTTTGTCAGGAGCCCGGCGTCCGGCAGGCAGGTCATGGCCGAGTACCAGGACAAATGGGACGCCACGGGAGGAGAGGGGGCTGGCGGTGACGATGGCAGCGACGTGCCTTCGCACAGCATGCTGCCCAAGGACGTGCAGGACGTGGAGGGCTTTCCGAAGGATATCTGAGCAGGCACAGACACAGGACACAGACACAATGACAATTCACGGACGCTGTGCAGTGATCTGAAGTGGAGTGGTAGGATGAGGATGAGGATGACGACGACGACGACGACGACGACGATGATGATAGTAATGATGATGGATGAGAAGAAGAATAAAAGACGAGTGAGTAATTAGCTTCAATCGGGGATCACGAACCACGAAGCTTTCCTTGGCTTCGCTTGTTTCCTTGGAAGTTCGGTCTTCTCGGAACCAGATTCCCTTTTCCGACTCGAAACTCGTATTCATTCGTGCCGTCGCTTGTCAAAGGTCGATAGATAGTAGTCTAGCCACAGTCACCTTGTCGCAGGACGACGGCCACACCGGCACTGGGCTAGTGACAACGACGCAAGCCACATGCCAGACTGTACCTAGAGTGAGTGAGTGAGAGCTCATCTGACGAGCCTGCACAAAAGCCTAATGACGGTCTAAGAATGCTTGCACTTGCACATGGGGTCTATCTAGCCCTAGCCTCTAAGAATGTGCGTGCGGCTGAGGAGATCGAGGCACGGAGAATACAGCTGAAAGAATGTGGCGCGGCTGAGGCAGAAAGGGAGGCACATATGTACAACTTGTATATATTCCCCAAGACGATGTCTTCATTCAGACGGATATTCAAATACAGATAGATCCACCCTCATAGACAGGACCATCTCATCATCGCGTCGGCACGAACACATAAAACCCAATCTCTTCCGTCCTTTCTGACAACAACCATGTCTCAATCCACCGTGTCCGCCTACGTCGTCCATATCGACGGGTCCGACAAGAGCCAGAGCTTCCGCTCACACCCGGTGCTCGACTTCCTGTTCGACCACTCAGAGGCCTTCGACAACCCAGACCAGAAGATGAAGACGGGCCCCTACACACGCTACCACACCGACGACTTCGTCTTCACCAAGGCCGACGGCACCGCATTTCCGCCGGGCGAGCCGTCGTGGCAGGCCTTTGTGGGCGGCTACGCGCCCTTCACGGCACACCGGCACGAGGCACGCTACTGCAACGTGTACGAGCGCGGCGGCGAGGGCAGCGGGGCGTGGGAGATGATGGGCGTGGCGCACATCTTCGCCGACCTCGCCGCCCCGGGCGAGGAGAAGACCAAGTCCGACCTCTCGGGTCGGCTGTGGGACGTGGTCGTGCCTGGCGCGTTCCTGTTCAACTGTGTCGCCGATCCCACCGGCCCCAAGGGCTTCAAGGTCAAGTCCATGACTATATATGGCGATGGCACGCCCGTCGTGGCCGCGATGATCAAGCGTGGCATGGTCAAGCCCGAGGACCTGGCCAAGTAACAGCTCGAGTGAGTGTGTTACGAGCGAGGTGAGGTCAGGACGGGGCGATCAGATGGAACGTGGGGTTATATATCATATCTTTTGTTGTTACTGTTTTCAAGTATCAAGGGCGTGTGGTCTTTTTAGACAATCAAGTGGATAACGAATGCCACCGGTCGACTCCCGAGTTTCTTTCCTTGTGATTGCCCCTGACTGGCTCGCACCGTAATTGAAGCACTGTAGATGGATACTCAAGGTACTGTATGTCACGCGGGTCTTCAATCACGGCCACGGGTCCTCTTCAACAGTAACTCCCCATCACGCCCGCTCCCGGACCTATCGAATGGGTCTGACCGGCTGAATGACAGTTTCTCGGCTCCAGCGAGAGCACCGACCGACAACGCCTGTTTCTGCTGTGACACCCAGAGTGCCACGCACTCTGGACGGCGCACGGTGTCCTGCAACTCCGGTAGTCCTCGAGTTGAACGAGAGTTTGGAGAGTCTCCTAAGGTTTACCGTTGGGGGGCTACCAGGGCCAGATTCCACCCTTGGAACTGTGGAGATATTTATATTGATGACCATCGAGCTTGGTTGGATAGCCATTCAATGCTCATCTTACTCTGGAATCCGTTGTGAACACGTTGTTTCTTCGTTTGGCGTATAAAGTGGAAGAGATACCTCTCCCGGTTCCTCTCAGCCTCAGCCGCACCTCATCTTGCCCGCCGTTGTTGGTCCTGATGCCAATGGACCTCATCGACCGCCGCGTAGCTACCCCAAGGGACACTCACTCACTACTTAGGTCGACGTCCAAAAAGGAAACAGAAAACACATCTGGGGAAGGGGTGTGTCCCGACCGACAAGACCACCCATGAGTAACGTAAAGCGGGATGAATGCATCCTGATGAGGTACATACATACATACATATATAATGTGAAGACCACGTGCCGTGTGTGGTACTGTAGTATATAGATATATATGTAGCTTAGAGCCAATATGGTGGTGCCACTTATGTAGTTCGGGACCCTGGATGACCCTGTAGAACCCCTGAATCGAGTTTGCGCTGATCTTGTTGATTTGATTATCGTGCCTGAGACCGTCAGTGTTGACACGACCAACATGACAACCACACTCCTGTCGACGAGAAGAAGAAGAAGGAAGAAGAAGAAGAAGAAGAAGAAGAAGAAGAAGAAGAAGAAGAAGAAGAAGAAGAAGAAGAAGAAGAAGAAGGCGGCGAATATCTCACGCGGTTGAGGAGCTGAGGGTTACCTGCTTGCTTGCTGGGAGATCTCCTCGTCCCGAACACAGATATCTCGAGGAGGATCTCGACATGTCCAGGCTGTGGGCGGTGATATAAGGCCGGGGAAATCCCCTTCATTTGAGTAAATATATAGTTATATATAAGCTGCGCAGACCACGTGGATGATATGGAGTCAGTCCATGGGACGCTAGACCACGATACCACCGAGGCTGTCGACGACCTCTTCCATGAACTTGAGATGTTCCTTCATGGCGAGTGCTTGGTTGTTCTCATCGTAGGATTCGACATCGACGAACCCCGCAACGCAGCCGTGAACGGCATTGTGGTACTTTTCGCCCATGGTCTCGTTCAAAACGTGGATGTACGTCTTGCACTTGCCTTTGTGGCCAAGGAGGATATCTTGCACGTCGGCCGCGAACCCCTGGGACGGTGGCTTCCCCAGCCCGTCATGATCGTATTCGGCCCTCAGGATCGCGCTGATGGGCATCCAGTAGGCGATCTCCAGGAGGACGATCCCGAGAGAATAGATGTCGAAGCTGCGCAGGTAGCGATGTTTCTCGCTCGACTGTCTTTGATAGACCGGATGCACGTACAGGGCGTTGGACGACGCGGGCCCGACAAAAGTACTGCGGGCTGTGGTGCTGTTCGGCCGGGCATATTCGAAGCCCGTCACGAGCGGATGGCTGAAATCGACGCTCCCGTCGGCGTGGCCTCGCTGGAACACGATGGCGTCGGACCGCAGCGATTTGTGAAACCACCGCACCGTATTCAGGTATAGGATTGAGGTTGCGATCTGCTGGCCCAATCGGGCTCGGACCGTGAGCGAAGGCACGGGATGATCGTGTAGCATCGCATACAGAGAAACAGGGGTCGGGGTCGATCTGGTGGCGGACGCCGGCGAGGACGGTTTCCGGTATAAGATGCCAAACAGATTAGGGAGGGCGTGAAGGGAAGGATTTATCTGGTGGAGGTCGTGGAGATTGAACCAGCCGAGACAGTCGGGGATAGCAAACACCCCGGAACCGTGCTGCCAGGACTGCTGGAGGAGGGCCACGAGACCTTGAACTCTGTCAATGCTGTCTTGCGTGACCTCTGGTCGCCCTTCCTCGTTCCAGTCGGTTTCAAACGACTTCCATTCGATCCACATGTCCATGCTCTCGCTCCCCTCTCCGCCTGGTCTGTATTTGACACTCGTCCGCCGTCGCAGTGCGACCACGTCGTCCTTTGTCGGCACTTCTTCAAGGTCGACCAGGGTCTGAATGGCAATCTTTTCCTTGGAGGCTAAGATGGAATGGTAGTCTGGCGGAAGGTCCGAATCGCTATGGCTGCTCACGAGGCTGACCAGTTTGACGCCCGCCATCGCGGCCAACTGGGACTGGCTGCGGAGCGTGAGCGTGATCATGCTCTGTTGTAGCCTTTCCAGATCTTGCACTTTGTTTCGGACGAAGATCACCTCGACCTCCATCCTGCGCTGGCCCTCCAGGAGTCTCTTCACCGACTCGCCTTGCAACATGTTCTCCAGGAAAACGGTATACTCCCGGAGCCCCCGGACCACATTTTCGAATTTCCCCTGATCGTGAATAGCCCACCGAAGCACCCGAGGATTCGTCACCGCCTGTTTCCCGATCATGTACAGCTTTCGTGGGTGATTCGTCCCCCGTACATGTGCACGTTTCTTCGCGCCTCCCGACCACTTGGATTTGAGTGTCGAGTACCTACCCGCAATATCTAACTCAGCATAGTCGTCATGGCTCTCGTCTTTCCCGCCATTTTGACCAGCGGCCTGTTCTTTGTGCTTCTCATATCGGGTCAGACCTGCGAGTCCGTCCAGTTTCGACTCGATCCCCTTTAGGACCGCTATAAGCATGATGTGTTGCTGCTCGCGAACGGGGTTGGGCCAGTTAATGTCTGGCTGATCGTCCAGCAACTCAGCCGCGTCGACGAAGGTGAGGAGGCGTAACTGCTCCATCTCCAGTTTAGTGCGTAGTTCCTCATATTGGCTGTCAGCATCCGCAACTCTCATGAAGAACGAGTAGGCTGCAGCCCCATCAGTACGAGCTCTACCTGACCAAGAGCATCAGGGATATCAACCGACCCTTCATAGCTCCATCCAGAAGTTCGAACAATATAGGCACCCCACCCAGCACGAACCCTGCCACCTCTGCCATACCTCTTTAAACGATCCTTGAGGGCTGCTGTTCTGTTGCAGGCGATGAGCTTCAAGCGTTGTGTGCGCATAAGCCGTTCAACATTGATGTGTACAGCCTCATTGTAAAGAGCGGGGGAAGAGGAGCCTGGACATCCCCTGGGTGGCTCGGGCTCTAAAATCTGGAAGTGGCATGGCAGGAATGGCAAGTCTTTGCCTCGTATAGGCAGCCTGCTCTTCGATCTGCCGGATTGACCGCCCTTTGCACGACGCCTGCGCATGCCGCAGAAAGTCACAAGGGTATGCATGAGAGCTGCGTGGGTTGACGTTGGGAAGTACGAGCAAGGCGAAAGGGTTGTGTGGAAGAGAATCCATACAGATCCATCTGCTCGTCACAATTCTGCCTTGTGGACATGTCAGTGTTACACACAATCCACCCAGA
Source organism: Fonsecaea erecta (assembly GCF_001651985.1). NCBI lineage: Eukaryota > Fungi > Ascomycota > Eurotiomycetes > Chaetothyriales > Herpotrichiellaceae > Fonsecaea > Fonsecaea erecta. The sequence continues at coordinate 3,388,002 of NW_017387245.1, read as the reverse complement.
ATTACCAATACAGTACCATACACGTGGCCTTTCAACCAACCACAGACCGTGTGACGAACTGGCATGACGACGAGGCAGAATCCCTGAATTGACAGACGCCCAGGTGTTACATAGCTGTTACATACCTTAGTTGTTATGTCCGCCTGACTTGCTGGAATCCCTGCGGCATCCTGGAGCTGCGCATGTTTCTCCCCCTTCGACTTCCTGCTTCCTGCTTCACACAAGCCAAAAAGTCTCCCTTCCCGGCAGCCCATCAAAGGACACACAATACAACTCCTCCTACAGAAAACCTCACTAGACATCCGCTTGGTTCTTGTGATCGCTGACATTCAATCTGGCCAGTGACCACCCCGACTATTCCCACTCTCGTTGTGCTTCCAAAATGGCGGCTACTGGTGCGGCCTACTGGCGGGCGCGACTGGCGGATCCGTGGGCCAAGTCTGTGGTTCTCACTTTAGATGGGAGCGCCTACCACAGCCTATTTACACTCTACGTTCTCAAAGATCTGATGGACAGGATACGTTGGGTCGAGGAAAATGAGATGTTGACTAGAGCGTCGACCAGTGCTGATTCGCCTGGGATTTTCGAAGAATCCTGTGGGGAGGGATTCAAGAGGATAAAGCAGACCTGGCCCAAAGTTGCTCAGCTGAAGCACCAGGAGTCGTCTTCCATATATCTGCCATGCCATTATTTTGACTATATCGGCAGCACGTCGACAAGCAGTCTCGCGGCACTGTTGCTGGGGAGGCTTCGCATGAGTGCAGAGGGCGCCCTTGCTTGCTATGAGATATTCCTACCATGGATATACGAACTTCACCGACCTTCGCGCATGTCTAGGGTGAAAGATTTGCTTGACGTGGACGAGATGAAAGAAAGCCAGGTCACCGAACTCGATAGACTCCTCGAAGATTTATCCCGCCAGTCTTTGGAGTCTGACAAGTTCCGGTGTAAAACCGTTGTGTGTTCGATGGCTAAGTCTGCGTCCACAGGATGGTGCGGCAGTGCGCCACACCTCTTCCGCTCCTATCATTCTGAGATACACACATGGTTCGAAGCCGACATCTCAAACCTTAGCATCCGTGCAGTAACAGAGGCTGTGGCCTGCAACCCATTCGACACTACGTGGACACAAGTCGGAGACACCAAATTCTGTGACGTGGGCTTTAGATTGCCCAATCCCACATGGCTCATCGTCAGGGACATCCGAACAGACATTGCGATCAAACAGGAGGCGGCCAAGGAGGTTGGCATCGTGGTGAGCATTGGTATCCAATCTGCCGGAACAGACCGCCCGAAAGACAGCGTGGCGAGGCAACATCTTCCTTCACGGTCCAACGCGGGCTTGAACAAGGCCTTGAAAGAGACGGTTAACGAAGTCCACGAATCCATGAAGCAGTTGAGTACCCAGCTCGCTGATCTCCAGTACTACCGGCTCGGCCCTGATCTGGATCTCGGCGAGATACCCGACGAGTTGTCAGACACTTCGAGTCCCGAGAAGCTTCGCCACGCCTTTGAAGAACAAGCCCGGAAGTTCCTCAGCAACGAGGAGACCAAAACTGAGCTCGACCGGTGTGCCAGAGCCTTGGTGAACCTAAGGAGGTGGCGCTGTCGGCGGCTAGAATGGGAACGATTTGCCTTTGGCTGGACGTATACGTGCCGCAGATGCCCAAAGGAGCACCCAGTCGTCGTCAAAAGCAGAGCAGAACTAGCTTATCACCTGTTCGCTGCTCATGATTTTATACTAGACCCGCCGTACGACGAAGAGGTTAACAAGCTAGTGGAGCAAGGGAGGAGTCACAGTGATTGATGGTTCAGGATGTTAGCTGCTTTCATTTCTTTGGGGCTTATGCTGCCGTAATTTTCTCCACTACCCCCATGGAAAGGTGTTGGATTTGTCTGTCGATGTACCAGGAGTCTTAGCGTCCGTTGTATCAGACATTGTCTGCGATTCTCGACCTCGCGGGCCCCTTTCCGGCTCTGAGAGATATCTTGACACCGCGGTCGACAGCCTTTACCAACACAAATATACCATAGTCCAGTGCCAGCTTTTTGCGAGCGGCTGACCAATCCGACAGGTCGAATGCCGCAACGACGCTGGCCTTAAACAAGATCTCGTACTGGTCTGTGTCTTCTGAAACCAAGAGTCGCTCTATATAGTCTTCTGCCGAGAACGTTAGATCTGTGACACCGACAGGGTTGCTCACGGCGACTCACCTGTTGAACAGCTAGATATGTCCCCGTAGGTGACATGTGGCCAAGCTTGAGACAGATAATTTACATAAATATCAAGCAGCACAAGTGGCTGGTCAGATTTGAAGCCTGACATATCTGGCGATGCAGGGCCCGTGTTGAGGGTGGGAAGAGTCCCGGCTAAACCGCTGTTCTCACTTCGTACAGGTCCCGCTGGGCCAGAGAGATCTGGCACACGGCATCTCTCGCTGGTCGCGCGAATCCCGAGCAGTTCGCGTTGACTTGTGGGTAGATGGAAACTGGGAGAATCTCCTTCTGGTACAAATCTGAGGGCATTGCGTGCGACTGCGGGACCACCAGGTCGTGATGCTCCAGCACCGCGTACCGTTCCTGCGATGCTATGTGGTGGCGATTCTCCCACTCCACCGTGGTCGCCAATCCCAGGCGAGAAATGGACATGGAAATGGGGAGATTTACCGCGTTCCCGAAGTCGGTTTTCTCCTGTGTTCTTTAGGACTCCTGAGATCGATCGGCGTCGGGGCGTGTCATCGCTCGATTCATGTAATTGCGTACTGGCTGGTTGCGAGAGAGGCTGGGAGGCTTGCTGCTCCGCTTGTGACTGCTGACCCAAGTCGTTGTTCAGTTTCTGAATTTCTTTCGTCTTGTTCCTGGCGAGATCTCGATCTTTGAGCTGGTCCGTGGAGGCATGCTTGAGCCAAGCGCTGTCTTCTTCTGGATGGCAGTCGGGACAACGCCCCTGACGCGGAAAATCAAAACTCTTCCACAAGGTTGTAGAAAGTGGACGCTGTCCAATTTCTATATGCAACATATTCCGGACGGTAGTAAGACACCTTGCGACACCCTCGTCCTTCAACGCCTTATGCGGTTCTTGGTTTCCAAGCTTGGTGACCCAGGCCTGTAACTCGTCGATGGCGTTGCAGTATTCGCCCAAGTTCCCCAAACATTTGTGATTGAGTTCGTCCAAGGATATGTCATAAAGGAGTGTGAGCATTTCAACAAATACGCAGCCCAGGGACCACACGTCCGATCTCAGCTCCCTGTCCATACCCTTATAAACTTCTGGCGGCTGGTACTTTCTGGTCATTGCAGTTGACTTGTTATCGCTGGCTAGGTTGGGGTTTTTTTCCTTGTCATATTTGCGAGAGATTCCGAAGTCGGTGAACAAGACGTTGCCATGTATGTCAATGATGATGTTCTCGGGTTTTATATCTCTGTGACGAACGCCGGTCTCGTGCAGAAACCTTAAAGCCTGGCAAAGACAAAGGAAGTACCGCTGCAACATCCGAAGCTGGCAAGCGACATCGAGCGCAAAGATCCAATTATACAACTTCTCTCGCTCTTCTTGTTGCTGCGTCATCTTTTCGGGCTTCGGCTTATGCGGTAGATCGCTCCGGAACTCCCACAATCTTCCCTTGAGGTTCTCGGAAATGCAGTGCATGAAGTCGCCCAGGTCGCAACAGCCTGCGGGATAGCTGATGATATGAAATAGTTGCAAGTCTTCGAAAGTTCCCAGCAGCGCCGAAATATGAGGAAATCTCAGCAGTTTCATGATTTCCGCTTCTTCGCTACCCAGCTCCGCATCGATCGACAAGAGCCTTTTGACCGCAAAGGCGTACCCAAATCCTGTCGAGGCTGCGTGTTCTGGCTTCAGCCTACACTGAGTGACATATGCGGAACCAGCATGCACACTTGGTCTAGACTTGCTCCTGTGTAGCCAACGTTCGGTCTCTGTGATACTCGCAAACCCAGACCGCACCTGGTCAAAGTCGCAGTGCAGGTTTGAATGAAGGATGATCCGTGCCACGCCAACGCTATCCATTATTGGGGCCCAGGAGAATGAGTACTGCTGAGACAGGAATTCCCTCATGCTACAACATTGGTCATTTTGGTGTGAATCGGGCGGCATTCCAGCGCAATGCCAACCGGGATGGTGAACGGTCACCATCGCCTTTGCGGAGCCGGCTGCCACTTGAGGATAGGTATCCTCGTGGGTTGCGGTATTCGATGTTGCTGGCGATGTGTTGTCACGTATGTAGACTGATGACCCAGGTTGTTGTAGAATAAATCCAGGGTTTTCGTCTCAAGAGAGAAAATGGTCTCAGTCGAACAGGCAACGACAAGAGACTGATCTGAGGCTCAGCTTAGTGGAGTTCCTTGGTCTTTTTGAAGATCTCGTTCCCAAGTAGCGCCTCGCCAGAAAAGGGCCGTGGAGTCTGAGAACGACGGCAGGGTACCGAGCAGTTCTTGTGATGGAGTATGCATTAGCCTGCTGCGTGGGTGGGCTGGTGGGTCGAATGGCATGGTAAAATACGTCGTTACTGCGTAAAACGTAAGATAGCCGACCAATATGATGTGCGGCAAGGCTCGCACGACTGTGGGGCGGTCAGGCAAGGCAAAGCCGGGCGTCCTCATCAACTTCTTAATGACGAAGTGCCCATCGCTTCACCTGTCCCGACCGAGCCACCTGGCATCGCCGATTAAGTCTCCAGCCGATACCTTGACAGATCGCCAGCATCACCCTAGATAGACTGGCACGATGATCGATACCCTCCGTCTCAGGCGTCTTGGTCTTCTCGAAGTAAGTTTCCAGGAGCAGCGTGGAGTGGGAAACATTTGCGCGTGCGTTGAATTTAATTTATCCTGGTGTATCCACTGGACATCCGGCCGCAACGAGGCATTTCCTGACATCTTAGATTTTCCAGGCGTCTTCTCTGGGCCGATAGCTCATCTCAGCCCGAGCCAAATCAAATGGCACTGTCGTTGGTATCCCATTTGCGCTGCATAACAAAACTGTGTGGGCAAATTCACCTCTGTCTTCTCTCCTGTGGACCCAAGCACTGAGTGCTAACTTAGCGAAAAACTTAACCTTCTTCGAACTTCCTTTCTCTTTCCCCAGCGTTTTTCGCCTGGAGGGATGTGAAGGTTTCGTCGAGATGTAGGCACTTGACAGTCACCACGAGTCTTTGAAATGGTAAGTTTGTTTGGCCAATGGACTGGCAGTATTTAATAGTGCCTAAGGGATAATGTGGAAGGGATTCGCAGCTCAACAGCACAATCATTTCTGCTGAACAACGCTGCCAAGAGAATGTAAAGACGGTCACGCCTATTACCAGAGTGCCAGAGACTCGTGGGTATTCAGTCTGACAGGTTTGCCCCCTTACCCCACTAATTGTACCGAGTTTGCTGTGGCAATACATTTTCATGTGAAATCGGCCCCTCGCGCACCCGGCATGCTCCTGTATTTGCTCATTTTGTTCGCATCCGTCCTTCTTCATACCACCCGATTTGTGACCCATCTGAGATTCGGACTATCAGAATAGTAAAGGATGCAGTGTTCGCATTTTAGAACAGTAATAATGTCCCAAAAGTCCCCAGTAGCATTCTTGAACCTGAAAAACCAACCAGAGGTATTATGAAAATCCAACTCATAGGGCAGGAGTGGCCCCAAATCCATGATCCTGTGATCTTTCAAGCCGATGTCTTGTGCTTCCTTTTCTGCAGGTAGAAACTTCGGGTCTGGGTCGAACAAGCCTTTCTTTTGCACATCCCAGAAGATAGCGATGTCTTTCGGTAAGGGGTTGTTCGCCGTCCTCGTCTGCGGGCTGAGGTCGCTTGCTTCGATGTTTGGGGGTGCGCCAGCGATCTCTTCCGTTGGATTTTTACACTTGGTTCCACAAAGATAAGGCAGCCCGTCTTTGCTTGTAACCGTGGCCCACTTGACACTTTGTAGATGCGCAAGATGAGCCGGAAGCTTGCCTTGAGAATGAGCTGACAAAAAGTTGTCTATACGCCTGGCAGCTTCCAAGCTTTCCACAGCCCGTACAGCCTGTCCATCTGCCAAATGCTGGGGATCCGAGGAATCCATTTCAAACCGATTGGAAGTTGATGAGTGAGGAGGAGTTGGTTATAAGAATCAAAGAAAAACCACCAAGTGCTAGCCTGAATTTCAGACAACTTACCTTATATACATCAGCCTGGTCCTTACTCCGCTAACAAAACTGTTCACCACATTCCATATGATTTGGAGGAGGAAGGGAAGTCAGTAGTCAATAAGAGGGTGATCATACTTCCTATGATTAGTTTCAGAGGTCCCTTACCACATACCAATAGTCTACCGCCCGGCAAACAGAAAGCGGGAACGATGGCCCAAGAGCCAGCCATCCCTCCAAGAAGCAATTAACATCTGCAAGAAGACAGGAAGAGACACGCTAATTTCAGCCACTTGGCCTCCAATAGAAGGCCAATACGAACAACCATTAGACTTTTGGCAGAAAGACTGAGATTCGGATTCAAAGTCCTGTTCTGTTTATGGCCAACCAGAGAGAGCTTAAAAGTGAGGCCTGGTGAGGCTGGAAACTTAAGGTACGTAATAAGTAGAGCTAAGTGATAAACAGCACACAGTTGCATATGTTGTGCGACCAGAAAACCAAAGCACAATGAGTTGTATTGTTTCTCCACAACACCATGTCCTAGAAGCTGGGGCTCGAAGAGTGAGAGCGAATTGCCGAAAACTTCTGGTCATGCTACTCTTCTCATCCTAAGCTGTGCGTCCTCACTGTACAGTACTAGTCCGAAAAGGACTTTAACTTGCCTTTCAACTGCCAAACTTCCGCGGTGACCGGGATTTAGTCCTTGTCCTTCTTGCCGACGTGAAAGAGTGCGTGAAAGAGGTGTGGAACTGAACAAGTCCGTCACACTTGTCCGGTCACCTTCGCCCTGCACCCAACTTAGTTCGAGCCTTATGCTCCGATCCGTGGCCCATTAGAGCTGGTGTGCAAATCTTGGGCCCATGCTGGATAGGGTCTCGGATTTCGATGCGGGATCCCCAACACTACGCGCTTCGATCAGAGTAATATTGCTTCACAGCTGTAGAGAGTCAGCTGCTACCGCGGCTGAGGAGACGAGAGCCGCCCTTAGACGGAAAATGTGAATTGGAAGAGTACAGTAAGTAGCAGGGACACAGTCGATCCGCAGGCGAGATGTGAGCACTTTTACAATAACTCATCTTGGCATGGTGCACGTGCCCCCGCGTTCTCCCCAGAGCGCGTCGCCAGTGATGGACTAACACCCTGTTATGTATCCCACACCGTACTTCTCTTGAAGCGAGAGGTTATCGTCAACTGCCTCGTCATTCCATCGTTCTTTTAGAGTCTCAACATCGCCGTTGGCCTCAAGAACCCTCGATATGGCGGACACTACAAACACCACGGCTGAACCGCGAGCGTGCCTTGCCTGCAACAAGCCAGCGGCCGAATTGCCTAGTGGCACGACCCTGAAAAGATGTAGCCGCTGCCAGAAGGTGACGTACTGTTCTAAAGGTCCGTCAACGCTGAGTGCAGCTCCTTGCTCTTTCTGCCTCATTTACCAGTAGCTACACAGAATGTCAGACGACTCACTGGCCACAACACAAAACCGCATGTCGTCGACCCAGCGCCACCAACACCAACACTAACTCCCGCCCTCGTTCCCCGCCTTTCCCTCACATGGTCAGCTTCTTCCGCGAGTGGGACACCGAGAGGAAGACGTACGAGATGCTGATCGACACGTTCCGCCTTCGCTGCGACGACGATTACGCCCACGGCACCCACTACCACGGCATCTACGGCCAGAAGCCTCCACTGCCGGTCTTCCGTGACTTCCTGGCGCGTGCCAAGACCGCGGGGATGCTGCCGTCGTGGTGGAACGAGGACAAAGAGAAGGAGTGTGTGCGCGTGGCTCTCGAGGACGAACACTTCAACATACAGTTCGCCGTCGAGAAACACGACATCCAGGACCACTACAAGGACAGCATGATGCCGATGACGCTGCGTATGGTGGCGGAGAATGTGTACGGTGGCGGCTACGGCATGGGGCAGAGACCGATGCCCGACGACTATGTGTGTCAGTGTTGAGGGCTTTCGGATATGGTCTGGTACAGGTGAGCGGCGCTGGCCGTGGTTGATGGTACGCCAAATGAATGTTTGTGTGGGCAGCTGATCATTTGTTTTGCGACGACCTCATGACAGTGTTTGTTCGTCTTCACCCTTGCAAAAGTTATTTCGAATTTACCACAGAAGAAAATACAGAGAACGAGCACTTTTCGCCCGTTCTCTCTTTCTCCCTCTCTCCCTCTCTCTCTCTCTCTCTCTTGTGTAAGCTGCCTGCATCCCCAACTGCTGTCGGGTTATGAAGTGAGTACACGGGTCCCCAGGGAGCGCTGGTGGATGGGTAGTCGGAGTCTCCGGGCACCTGTGATGAAGACGGGAAGAAGTACGAGCGGTGTCATGAAGAGACGCCAGCCATCTTCCAACCAAAAGCACCTTTCCATGCTTTTGCTCACGTGAGCGAACAGGCCTGTTCCAATAGGAAGCATACAGGTACACAACGAAGTTACGAACAGGGGATATGTAAGGCGGAGAAGTCTACTCGATCCAAAAAAAATGACGAAGGAAATGGATGCACGCCCTTTGACCCGCATGTAGAGATCGTCGACCACCTCTCCATTCATTCTCTATGGATGATTCACTCCTTACGTGGATTCTCGGGGTGACCATGACTAATCTCTACAAAATCATCAAAATGCGCTCGAGAGATATCATATAAACCAAAAAAGGGAGAGAAGATGGAAATAGAGGGATAGGTGCACATACGGAAAGAGAGAGATAGAGAGAAACGAAGCGGACTGAATTGCATCAATCGAACTCTCTAGGTCATCCCTTGTGTATACCGATATATATCACAGCGCGTCCTGGTGTTCGTTGCATTTGCCTTTCCGCTAGAAGGGAACCGGAAGGAAATTCTTTATCCATCAGTTCTCCACCAGGCCAGACCAGACTAAGGGCTCCAACCCGGCCACCACTACGACCACTCCGAAAAGACATGTCCAACGACGTCCCCGTCGTCGGAGGGCACGGCGAGACGTCCCTGCCACGGCTGCTCTCCAGCCTCCGCGCCACGCTGCATCCGGAGACATACGTCTTCGCGACCATCCCAGCCGAGGAGTTCCAGATCAATGACCTGCCCGTCCCACTCGACCAGATCTGTCTTTTCTTCCGCGAACCGCGCCAGCAACATGGTGAAGCAGGAGCAACTACGGGGAAGGTCCAAACCGACACCGTCACGCTGATCGTGCGCCTCGAGACGGCCCGCGCCCACCCCCGCCGCCTCGCCGAGTACACGTACCCGTGCCGCATGATCACCTGCGCGGTGCACTCGTCGCTCGAGGCCGTGGGGTTCATGGCCGTGCTGGCAGCGCGCCTGGCCCAGCGCGGCGTCAGCGTCAACCCCGTCAGCGCCTTTTATCACGATCACCTCTTTGTGCCGGTCGAGCGGGCCGACGAGGCCGTTGCGGTGTTGGCGGAGGTGAGGGAGGAGGCCGTGAGGGAGTTACAGGGGGAAGGGGGGAGGGGGAGCGGTAATCAGGGGTTTTAGAAGAAGGGGAGGGAGAAAGGGGATCGGTCAAAGGATCAAAGGAGGGAGACGTATTATGGTGATGACTCGTGCTCGGAGCAGGGACTTTGATAGATGGCTGTCTTCGCTGGACATGGCTATGTAGGTATCAACTAGGTCTTCACTGATACGCCTTTCGAGTTGTGGCCATCTTGAACGCCACAGAACAGAACAGAACAGAACAGATACCTCTTTTACACCACCCACTGCCAGGACACAAACTTAAGATACGAACAACAAAACAATGCAATATTGGTCAGTAATATCAGATAGAACGAGCCTCCACTGTCAAATCTGCGCGTCAACCTTCAAAAGACCTTGGAAACCACAATTCTCACGTCCTCTGGAACAACTCCGCTCCCGTCTTGGGCTTTGCGGCGAAAAGTTGTCTTGAGCACATTTTGTAGAACAGATCCCCATGTCTTGTCAATTGATGACGCGTCGCTGTCGTCAAAGTCTATGTATTGTGTAAGGCCACGGGTGATGTACGGATCACTGGTTCCCAAGGTCTGAATATGTCGCAAAATCACGCCATTAGTGTCCTTGAAGACATTCGTGGTGAGAATGAGGCGAAGTGTCAACGCGTCCGACGGGATTCTCTCGAGGAGTAGCTTGGACGACTTTGTTCGGTAGATCTTTCCATTAGCCAAGTGAGCTCGTGGGTTGCGGGCCGGGATTTTCAGTGTCCCCAGATCGCTGCCTGTCTCTATTGTGTAATTTTGTTCGTCGGATGCGAGTTGAAGCTCACCTGCTGACCATAGGTGAGCAGGTGACAAGTCCTGCACCGCCCTCAAGTAGCGGTTGCGACGTGGGCTCGACCTGGGCGGTGTTGAAACCCGAGAAGATTCTTCAGCCCCAAACCTTGTCCCGTAATCCTCGAGCCTTGCACTCTGTATTGACTCGCTTTCGCGAGAAACCCATGCTGAAGCAGAACTTGACTCGGACTGGCCCGATCTCTCCAACCCTCTGGGAGAAGCAGAGGTGAGAGCCCTGGCAGATCTTCTCTGATGAGCGATTGTGGCCTTTTTTCTGTGTTCGAAATCCATAATATCGTCCAACTCAGAAGTCGGCCGCGGATGCTCAGTTTCTGAAGGCTTTGTGAGAGGAACGCTGGCCCTTCCTGATCGAAACTGGTGAACAGAATGGACATCCTCACTGCCAGCCTTGCCCGGCTCGAATGCCCCAGGGAGATCGCGCCCATCCTTCTGTAATGACAACTGATGGTGTCTACGAAGGCTTGAAGGAGGCGTTAGGAGCTCAACACCAGAAGGCTCGGCCGAATCTTGACGTTTGGGTGGCACCTTGAAAGGTTTCTGGCCCGGTCCCCATCCCCGACGCGTCTCCGAGGTAGACGGAGGCGGCCCCATGTCTAGATATGATCTTGGCCTCGTTTCCAAGGCACCTGGATTCTTCTCGGACGAATCTGGGTCTGGGCCGTTCGGAAAAATGACGTTCAAACCAGATGTTAGATGTGATACAGGCTGCCGGGTCAGCCATCCCTGCAATTTCGACTTTTGTGGCGTGGTAGCCGCATAGTCGTCGTCTGAGATTTGCGTGCTTCCTTTGGTTTCTCTCTTCGTCGAAGCTTTGACTAGTCGTCTCATGGGCGGGCCTGGGCTGGGAGGCAACGAGGGACTGGGTTTCGGATCGTCTAGCGATGGAGAGTCTGGGGGCTTGGTCCATGCTCTCACGGTTTCGGAGACACCTCCCAAAGTCACAGCCATATCTCTATCCTTTGGAATAGTTTGATGCATGTCCATCCTTATGGGCTGGACTTGTGCATTCATTGCAGCGATTGTAAATGGATTCCGTACGTTTGCCTTGGTGGTCAGTCTTTCTTCCACATCGGTATCGGTGTGGAGGTCGTCATGCTGCAATGAACTCTCCTCCTCTTCGGCATTGACAAGATCTCGATCGGAGCTGTGTGGATTGGGTGTGAATACAATCGCAGGAGGGAACTGTGCCTCATCATCGTCTAATACATATATTGGATTATCTTCTTGTCCAGCATATGCCCGGCTGAACAAGCATTCCATCAGAGACAAGAACTGATCGGGTCGACCGAAAAGGACTTCGTCTTTGGTGGGTTCCACATTGACGTCGTAACTCTGAGGCGGGCATTGAATGTGCATGAGGAGGAAGGGTCTTGAGACTGAAGCGCTCTCTGATGGGAGACGACTCTGCACGTGACGCTTGTAAGACTTAACCAGCTGGTGCATCGTGCCTCGATCCGTATTGACAGGACGGCCGTCAATAGAAATGTATTGCCGAGCATTGGCAGCAACTAGTAAATTCAGCATGTTACTTTGAGACCGGAATGGGTCATACGAACCTGCAGTCGGCGATAGCAATAGAGCATTGATTTTCCAGCCATTGTCAAGACCGACATTAAACCCGTCCGAAGAGATACTGTGCGTGACACATTCAGACACAATATTCTTTCCCAGAATCTTCGTTGCCACCTCGGTAAGTGACGGTGTCCGGGGGGGTGCATATCTCCAATTGATCTTGTTTTTCTTTGCTTTCAGGACACTCAATGAGAGACGCACTTCCGGTCTGGCAAAAGCGAGTGAGAAAAGGAGGTCTTTGATAGCTTGTAAAACTTTCGTGGTTTCTTTGAGCGCCGCTTGTTTTCTAACCGGTATTTTGGAGAGGAAATTCTGCACGCGAATCGTCGTTCCAACGGGATGGGAGGCTGAAGAAGAACTGAGACAGTCATGATACAGTCAACCTCAGGAATTCAAGACCACTGGACCTACCTGAGCATCCCTGAGGCAGCATACTTGAGAGATGTCCCTACAACCTCTCCATCTACTCGCGTAGTTACGACTACCGCCTCACTTAGTTCAACGATACTAGCCAGTGCTTCACCACGGAATCCGAGAGATGAGCCGCCAAGTCGCTTGAGGTCCTCCAGAGACCGGATCTTGGATGTGCAACCTTGTTTACCCAGGAGCTGTCGATCCTCGATGTCGATGCCAGTGCCATTGTCTCTAACTTGGATGACATCCAGAGTGTTGCTAGAGATCTCGACGGTGATCGCTGTTGCACGTGCATCGAGAGCGTTTTCAACAAGCTCTTTGACGACGGATCTGGCATCGGTGAGGACCTGTGAAGCGCTGAGGACCCGAACGGTGTTCTCTGGTAAGACTCGAATCGGCATGGCGCCGGCATGGATGGATTGGGCGGTGATTGACAGTGGTGGAACGCGCCGTCGATTTTGTAGTGCGCACAGACGCGTACACGCGAATTGCCCACTAGCGCCTTGGCATATCATCGGGCCTTTCGTAGTGTGTCGAGCAACTCGAACATCTTCTTCTGGCCCTTATTGTCGTCTCAGTTGTTTTCCGTCCTCAACTTCTCGATATTCCTTGCCATGAAGGTCGGGTACCAGCTTTGTTTGTAAGCTCACCGCCAATTCGAAGAAGAAAAAGCGATGCAAGCGGATCTTCCGGACAGTCTACGATACCAACCACCTCCCACGCCAGCCCATAGGTGTCAGCCATGGACCCTCAGCAGCTGGCGAGATTCGCGGTGCCGGTGGTTGTGATCCTCGTTACCTTCCTTTCATACTCGTCCCAGTACCTTTTTTACAGTCTTCAACCTGGTCCGCTTTCTTCCTGGGATAAGATCGTTTTCAACACCTTGGTAGGATGTATCTGGATATGTTATGCTCGTGCCTGTATGACCAGCCCCGGCCGGGTGCCGGCTGGCTGGAAACCGGATGAGGCCGAGGAAGTCAGATTGGTCTCGCATGGAGACGGGGTCGCTTCAAGGCTGAGGTACTGCCGCAGATGCGAAGCCGTCAAGCCTCCAAGATCACATCATTGCAGAATATGCAAAAGGCTAGCAACCTTTCCTCTCCCTTGGAAGTCATGCTGATCGTATCAGATGTATTCCAAAGATGGACCACCATTGTCCATGGACTGTCAACTGTGTATCTCACTTCACCCTCCCTCATTTCATGCGGTTTCTCTGGTATGCTGTCTTTGCTATGGGATATCTTGAATATTTCCTGTTCGTCCGAGCTGGCGTCGTCTGGGAGGACCGCAATCTGCCTAGTGTACGGCTCTCCACCCTTGGCATAAGCGGAAACTAACTCGATGCCCCAGTATCTAGGTCCTTCCGCTCCCAAGCTAGTCCATCTCTTGCTTTTGATCATTGTCAACACACTGACACTCTTCCTCGTCTCGATCACCTTCTTTCGCACCATCTGGGGCCTTGGGGCCAATGTTACCACGATCGAGAGCTGGGAGATCGAGCGCCACGAACAGCTGCTTCGTCGAGCTCGCGCTCTTGGAGGATACCTAGATGGTCCTGATGGCATTCGAGTCAAAATCGTCAAGCAAGAATTTCCCTACGATATAGGCATATGGAGCAATATTGTTCAAGGGATGGGGACAGCAAACGTGCTGGCCTGGTTCTGGCCATTCTCCGCGACTCCAACGACGAGTGGGTTAGTCTTCGAAACCAATGGCTTCGAGGACCCTGGCACAACTTGGCCGCCACCAGATCCCGACCGAATGCCCCGACTTGATCGGCCGCTTGACTCCGCCCACAATGCATTTGTTCATAACCACAGCAATCTCTCATCATACGATGAGATGGAGGCGTTCAGACAGCGACAGCAGGCTGACTTTGAACGGCGTGCGGATTTCTACGGGGTTCAACGACGAAAACCATTCCACGACCGTTTCGAAGAGGAGAATCTCGTGCCGGTCGAAGACGACTATATCGATCCGGACGAAGATGATTCTCTCAGCGGGGAGGAAGGATGGCAAGATTCTGGAGGAAATCGACTGAAAGACTACGGGGTCGACGAAGATGTCGAGTTCTACGATGAGGACAGCATCCCCATTGCAGAGCTGTTGAGCCGACGGAGAGAAGGGCGGCAAGGCCAGACCTGATATATGCTGATGGTATGTACCCCACGCCTACTCCGACGGAAGTCTTTGACCCGCACTCTGGCAAGAAGACAACCGCTATCGTGTACTCCATTTTGTCACGATTATGGATCGGCACTGCAAAGCCAAAACCCCTTCCCGTCCCCAATAGAGGCTCCATGCTCTAGTCGGCATATTGACATGAAGGCTTCTCGCTGCGAAACAAGGGCGTAAGAGTTGCCGTCGGGCGTGGGGGAACGATCTCTCACCCCACTGTGTGCACGACACTCGGTCCGGAAGAACAATGACCCGGGAAACGACCTTCGAGCTCTCTTTTTGAGAATACCCAGACGTCCTCGTACACCCTCCAATTCACGCGCCGTTGCCACATGGCGATCCCCTCGGCGTGTTTGATTGGCATTTGCCGGCTGAAATCGCCGCTCCCCTTGGGCATTATTCGCACTCGTGTCAAGATGCCATGGGATACTTTTATGGTCAGTGCTCTGCGGCCATCGCCGCTCTCCCACGCCCGCAATTGGACCCTTTACCCCACGAGTGCCCACGCCTCCAGATTGTGCGGGGCGTGAACGAGTTGTCGCTTTTGTCATTGAGTTCAGACTCAGTTGTCGGCACAATGCCGGGCGAGGTCGTTTACTTTATAAACAGTGACGGCTTTCTCATTTTCGCTCTGAGGCTGAGTTCAAGCTTTATCAACCTCTGATGAATGCTAGTAAAACGGGTTAGTCACGAGAGAGACAAAGCAATTTATTCACCCAGTTTTCACTCCTTTGCTCACCTCTACACCCTTCACCCGTGAGGGATAACCAACGCCACTGGAGGATCTTGCAGGATGAACGGACATCACACGGCCAGACCCCTCAGACCGGGCATCAACGTGCCTATGGTCACCATCTTTGATCCCGAAACTGAAGATGTCGATGTCAAGGCGGTCGCAAAGCACGCTGTCAGACTTGCTAAGGCTGGCCTGTCCTCCATTACCTGCCAAGGATCAAACGGCGAAGCAGTACATCTCACCAAAGAGGAGCGGATATTGGTGACGAGCACTACTCGCAAAGCACTGGATGAAGCTGGATTCTCAGATATGCCGATCGTCGTCGGTTGTGGAGCTCAGTCGGTGCGAGAGACGATTGATTTTTGCCGAGATGCCTACCAGGCCGGTGGTGATGCTGCTCTGGTCTTGCCCCCTTCATACTACAAGACGGCATACAAGCCCGAGTCATTTGTCGAGTTCTTTGAGGGTGTTGCAGATGGCTCACCGATCCCCATTCTCATTTACAACTACCCAGGAGCAGCCGCTGGTGTGGATCTTGACTCGGACACCATTATTAAATTGGCCAAGCATCCCAACATCCGCGGTTGCAAGCTCACTTGCGGGAACACTGGCAAATTGAACCGGATTGCACACGCAGTGAATGCCGCCAAACCGAACGACCTTGGATCAGGCTGGTTGTGCTTGGGTGGCTCGGCGGATTTCACTCTGCAAACGCTGATTGCTGGTGGCTCAGGCATTATCACCGGCTTGGGCAATGTTGCGCCTAAGGCCTGCGTCAAGGTTTACGACCTGTATGCACAAGGCAAAGTGGAGGAAGCCCAGAAGCTGCAGGCAATTGTGGCGCGAGGCGACTGGGGAGTCATTGCCGGTGGAATCTCGGGGACCAAGAGTGCGATGCAGTCATATTTTGGGTATGGAGGCTACGCCCGGCGGCCACTGCCTAAGCCGACCAAGGTTGAGGTGGCTAAATGGGAAGAGATGTTGAAGGAGGTTGTCGAGTTGGAGAACTCACTGTAAAAAATGTGAGGGCGACGCCGTTGCTGGAGATACATTTCGGTAGACGAATTCCACATTCAGGGAGGCCACAGTGCTACGCTACTTTTGGGGCCGGACTGACGTTCTCAAGCAAGGGGACTCTTGTCGAGGCTCAGGTAATTGATACAGCCAATGCGCTTTGCTGACATACCAGCAACGACATTGGGTAGTTAGATAAACAGGTAGAGCTGCCCACTGTCAAGTCGATGTTGGAGCTCAAGAATTCATCAATGATTCTCTGGCCCGTAACTGTTGGACCTCGTATCTGCCCAAAGGTTTGTTAGCGGGCGCCGACTAGTTAGGGAGGTTTTAGGCGGGATAAACAACCACCTCGGTGCTGAAGGCCCAAGTGAGCCTTTGGTTAGTCCTCCTTTAAGCACCACTAGACACTCGGGGTGGCCCCGACCTGCCCCTAGAGGTCTATGTACCTATTGTTAGTTTGTACCCAATTCTCAGTCGGCGCCTCATTAAGAACGAGCCAAGAATCATCCATTCTCCTTCAGCTCGCTTTTCAACCTCATTGCACTTTCCACCTCCCATACCTCATCTTTTTGTAAATTCAAGTTCTTTTCACCAGCCGCGCGCCATGGGAAATTTCTATCTCAACTCGGTGAACCCCTCTTGCATCATTACGGATAGGACCCTGCCGGTCCTATCTTTGCCCGTCATGGCGCCGACGATGGCCACTGGGGTTGACGCGGGTCAGACGCATCTCGGGAGTCTGTTGCAGCGGCCAACGCACAACCGACATGAGACGCACATGAAGCCACCGAGCTCTGTCGACTAACCAAACTCTGTCTTGCTACCCGGATCGTTAGGCCATCAGGCCATCGGCGATACGCTCTCCTTGTCCAAAAGAGATAGACAAGCGAATGCCGACCACGTTGTCTCCATGTCAATGATCAGGTTAATTTCCCGGATTCGCAATAAGCGATCGTCAGCCTCAGCATCCTTTTCCAAGCCAGCGTGACAACGCAGCACCCGCCGGTCTTCCATATGGCCGCCTCTGACTGGCATCGAGTATCCGCCAACCTCTCAGCCTCTGCTTGCCGTTTCCCGATGAACGGCTCTGCGTCGTCTCCGGACCTCTAGTTGCTGTACCGAGTAGCTCTCCCGGCAAGGCAGATGCAAGCCCCGCCACAAGAAAAAAAAAAAAGCAAGCTGATTGTGACCGCTTGTTTCATCATGGCCAAGCTCACTTCGTCAAGCAGTTTGCTGTTCATTCCATTTCATCGCCTTTCGTCTCTTCTTGTTTTGCTGTTTAGATAGACTTCGAGGAAGATGCCCCAATGGCTAATAATCTAGAACCCGACCATGGCAGTCATCAGCACGACTCCGTCACGTCCGTCACCGACTGTATCTTGGGCCTCAGAAAGAAGGTCGACAATGACGAGCTCCCAGGCTTCGCGGAGCTGATTGACGACTGGTTTGATCCGAAGGTTGATGTGGATGAAGAGCAGTTCATCCGCCGGTTTCTGCATACTTTCAAACAAACTGACAAAGACGATACATATGGGAAAATCATTGGCGACTACGACGACGATGTACAGGGAATCTTCAACGACTTTGTGGATGGCAAGATCGATGCCAACGAAGCTGGTCAGCGATATAATCAAGCTGCTACGGAGAAAGGTCCAAGACTGAAACGGGATATACGGAGAGGGCTCGCCAGTCCCGTTCCTGGCGAGACAAACATCCTTTCAGAACCTATCAATCTTCTGCTGGCAGCTCCAACAAGCATCCCTTCTCGCATCAGAGGGCTATTCGCCAGGGTCTTCCCGTCTCTGAAAGATCCCAAACGTGCACTTTATATTCCGGTAGGCTCATAACAATTTTTCCATCTCTACAAACACCACTCGCTGAACTTTCTGCAGACTTACAAGAACCTCGAGTTTCTCAACCACGGTCGGACGGTGGAAAACACCCCAGCACTAACATGTGTACCGAACACTTCTAAAGACGTCTGCGATATCATCAAATTTGCAAAGAAGCAGAATATGGGTATTCGAGCCTCGGGGTTCCGTAAGATCGCCACCTCATGAACTTTCGCAAGTTGCGTGCCAGCTTACTGAAATATCCCAGGTCATTCGTGGTCCCCCGTCTTTGGTCGTTCCAACAAGAAGGGCAGCCAGAACAACGGTGATATTCTCATCTCCACCCTGGGACTTATCGACGCTTCGATACTACCGAACCTCACATCCGTACCGACTGACATCTTCCAACCGCGAGCAAAGGACCTGAATTCGATAGTGGTCGTCGACCACACCTACGTTAGAGGTCCTCAGCTCACGGGCGGGAAGAAGTATGTTCGGGTTGGAACTTCGACCACCAACGAGCAGCTCCGCAGATGGTGCATCAATACCGGCAAAGTCACGATGCCGATGAACATCGTCGAGGTTGAGATCACCATGGGTGGAAGTAATGCCACAATCTGGTTTGTTCCCTTGCTCAAGTTTTAGTGATGTATTGACTAATGTGTTTGCAGCCACGGCGGTGGAATTCAAAACCCAACAATCTCTGATCTCGTCCGGTGTATTGAGTACGTAGACGCCAACGGCAAGCTCTACAAAATCGACATGTCTACTCCTGACCTCCTCAGAGCTGCGGCAGGCTGCTTCGGCCTCATAGGCATCGTCACACATCTGGTGCTGGAGCTGGATCCTCTATCGTGTGCGCTCATGGCACCCCGCAAAGTTCCTGTCATCGAAGCGATTCCTCCACCACCAGGCATGCCAGAGTCGGCGATTCCAGCTCCCTTACGGCCAAAGCATCCTTTGAGCGCGGAGCGGAAAGCCGAGATTCAGCGAGACTTTGAGACCCGCGCCACGACAACCGACTACGCGGAGTGGTTCTGGTTCCCCTATTCAAGCGAGGTCTGGGTGAACACCTGGCACAAGACACTCGACACCTCGAATGCAGTCACCTATCCAAGCAACACAAAGACGATCTTACAGGTTTTGGGCACCTTCATGGTCCAGATCGCACAAGATGCGACGATCCTGCTGAAGCTGACCGAGGCTCTTCCGGAAACGCAGACAAAGCTGCTCACCTGGCTGGCGATGAAGAACTTGGACGATGTCGGTCCGCACGGAAAGATCATCAAGACATGGGTTCCCGATGCTCTACACTTTCAGAGGGGTGTCCAGAATCTCCGGGTGAGAGATTTGGAGGTGGAATTTCCGCTTCAACCAAAAGTGAAGTCAGACGTTAATGGGGCGGCGGACGGAAGCGTCAACGGGCACGGCAACGGTGCCGCCAATGGTGCACTATCAACGGCACCAGCCACGAAAACCCCAGAGATCGACTTGACACTCGTGCAACAGGCGTGGTGGGACGCCATTCTCTCCTGCTACGCCGCCATCAAAACCTGTCCTCAACGCATGCCGCTCGAGATGCGCATCATGGCTGGATCGCAAGTGACTCTGGCGCCACAGCGAGGCCACAAGCTGGGGACCTGCGCGATTGAGATCCTCAGTCTCCACAACGTCGCAGATATCTGGCCGGCGTACGCCCAGAAGGTCTTGGACAAGTGGACGAGTTACAAAGACCACGAGGGCAAGATAGTGCCCGCGCGTGCACACTGGGCGAAAGAGTGGTATGGGTATACTGTGCGCGGCAGACGTTGGGAGGAGATTTTCAAGCAAGAGGAGAGCCAGAACGGTGGATTCAAGAAGGAGATCGCGGAGTGGAGAGGCTCCGTGGGGAGATTGGCCGCGAGAGATGGCTGGACGACCGCGGATGCGAGGAGACGATTTGGGAATGAAGTCCTTGACTGGTTGTTCTGGCAGGACGGGTCAGCGAAGACGAGCGCTCCGAACGGAGTGGTTGTCGATGATGCGACGAAGGGAGAGAAGAAGCCAGGGATTGCGAAGAGGGTGTTCAAGAGCTGCTTCGGGGAGTGAACGTGAAGAAAAGCGAAAAGAGGAGGGAGATGTAATGCTTGTTTGCTCGCTCGATTGCTTGATATGACGCGAGAATGGTTCTCGATGCCCCCACAAGACCGGCAACGATAAGATCGCGAGCGACTCAACCTTGATCGATCGATATCAATACGAAAACCAAAGCCAAACACCCACAGCCTCGCGGCTACGCTACTTATCACGACGTTATGTTCCGCAACACGATGATTTTATGCACACACATATACATACATATTGACGACACATATGGCGACAGGGCTCCCCACGTGGACCTGGAAGGTCAAACCATATCATGACGACGAAAACGACGACCAACGATTGAGTGTACCTTAGTAATACGGAGGGAGGGAAATGAATCTCACAAAGATGGATATGCGTTGATTGTTTTGATTTATTGTTATTGTTTTGTTTGTGTGTTCAACTTGCTAGTTTTGGCGTATAATACATATATCTATCGATATAGCCAGTCATGCCTGGCTGAGGTCTATCTCCCTCGAAATCATGCAGCATTAAGAATTGAGGATCAGTAATAATAATGTTTCCACATGGAACACAAGCTACAAACGCTTTTCTTTTTCCCACTTCCCGTTGCAAAGGAGATATCTCGCATATTGTCGTCTTGTTCTGTCACTAGGTTACGAAAGGGGATGATAGCTTAGGTAGGCAGGCAGGCGGGCAGGTGCATGAGCATGGCAGGGCAAAGATAATCTATCTATCCTTGTATCCATCCATCCATCTGTCTACCCGTCTGTCTGTCTACCCTTATCCCATGAATGAACAAAGGACCCTCAGAGTTCTTGTTCTTTCCGGTTCTTGTCCTTCCGTCCGCTTGTGTATCCAGGTAGAGGGCCGTCATCACTATCTGGGGCTATATGTATACGTCGACTCCTTCGCCAGGGTGTAAACCATCTCGACTCGAATCGACAACCAGGCTATAAAGAGGGTCAGACACCGAATGGAGAGTCTCTCATTCTTCGCCCTTTCCGGTCCCCTCCCTCTCTCCCTCCATCCCTGACTGAATACCTACCTGCCTGGCTGACTGACGGACTGATTGATCAATACCCCTTACGACGATCAACCAGGTTGAACATCTTCTCCCCTTTCTCCCTGCGAGCCCAATTGGTTAGGAAGACGTCGTAGGCGCGCTGGGCGTACTCGGTGCCCAGGCCGCTAATGTGTGGCGTGATGATGACGTTCCTGGCGTCCCAGAGCGGGTCGTCCTTGGGCAGCGGTTCCGGGTCGGTGACGTCCAGGGCCGCGCCCAGGAGGACCTCCTTGTTCAAGGCGTCCACGAGCGCGGGCTGGTCGAGCAGCGCCCCACGCGCCACGTTGATCAGGAAGCACGAGCGCGATTTCTTGGCCGGCCATGACGTTGTGGGCGGCTGTGAGGAGGAGGACGAGGGAGTAGTGGCGGAGGTGGTCCTCGCGCCGCCCCGGCCCAGGATCTCAAATTCGGCCGTCGAGAACAGGTGGCGCGTCGCCGGCGTTAGGGGCAGTGCGATGACCAGCGCATCCAGCCCCGAGGCCAGGAACGTGTGCAGCGACGCCTTAGATGTCCCCGAGTACCAAGCCCGCGGGATCGTGCCGTCCGGGTCGCCCGTCCCCGGGATGATGTATCCCGAGTCGACTCTTGACTCTGTCAGTGAGGAGGCGGCCCCCTCCTCGTTAGCTTGGAGTTGCTGGCTGGAGAAAAACGCGGGAAAAAAAGGGGCAGCGAACGGGGGAGGGAAGTGACCTACCGGGCGTCGGGCGCGGGCCCGCGGTGTAGGCGTGGACATTGGCTCCCAGGGCCGAAAAAACGCGGGCGGCTTGAACGAGGAGTCGACATCCATTAGCGGCGGCGTCTTCTTCTTCGAGTCGAGTCGAGACGGAAAGGAAAAGGGGACGAAGAGCAACGCCAGGACGTACCTTGACGCCCAATACTCCCGTACCCAGCAATACCGACCGTCTTGCCGACCCAGTCGGTGCCGGCGCTCAGCATCTTGCGCTCGGTGCCCCAGTGGTGCTGCTTCTGCCACTCGTACTCGATGAGGTAGTGGCGGCTGGCGACGAGGGTGGTCATGACGATCCACTCGGTGATGGGCGGGCCGTGGATGCCCGACGACGTGGTGATGGGGATGTCGGTGTCGGTCACGATCGGGTGCTTCAGGTGGTGGTCGACGCCGGCGGAGAAGAAGTGGATGAGTTTGAGGCTGTCGAAGAGGGAAAAGGGACGCAGGAGCGTGTCCATGTTAGGGACGAGGGAGCCAGGAAACCAATAGAAGAGGAAGGGGGAACTTGAGATGGATATAGGTAGGTAGGACGTACTTGGGAGCTTCTTCCGGTTGGGGCAGGGCTGAGATGGTGATGAGGACAGTGGCCGACTGCCACAGTTCTGCGTGTGTCGACAAGAGATCGCCTCGGTCAGTGGACGGATGGATGGATGGATATATTGATCTATCGAAGGGGATGGGATCAAGGCAATCGATCAATGGATCATCGATCAATCAACTCCTGTCTTCATGTCTTCATATAGAGACTCTCTTTCGTCTCTTGCTTCCTCTCTTTCCCTTTATCCCAACGAAAGCAACCTCATAACTCACTTACCTTTTGGTACCGACCCCCCGCCTCCCCTGGTCAGCTGGAAATACGTGATCTTGAAATGGGGAAGCCGTTGCAGGATCACGTCCAGCAGCTCTTGGGGCTGGGGTTCCCACAGGACGATGAGGAGATGTTCTTCGGGGCCTCCTCCCATATTTGCCGACTGCGTGTATCTGTATCCACAGGAGGATTGATGCCAACCAAGTCAGACAATGGTGATATTAATCGAGAATGGGCAGCGATGGAAAACGAGATGGCAATGGACTGACTGGGAGAGAGAAGGACAGACAGCCAGACAGCGACGGCATTGTATGGCGGGATAATCAATCAATGATGGCGACATGGCAATTCAGCCGTTTATCTCCGATCGCATGAACCGAATCGGTCCAGAAGCGAGCGAGCGAGTGAGTCTTTCAGCCGTCAATCAAAGCCATGTGCCATGTATCATGTACCGGGTAATGATCTATTCCATGTCATCGTCAAGTCCAACTATTCAATTCCCCCATTGCCGAATGCTGCCCCCAATTCAAACACCGACGCTTGCTTGATGAGTCCATCAACAATCAAACACCACACACTCCCTACTCCACCCAGTCAATTCAATGCTTGCTTCCGACCTTGCTGCCTCCCTGGCCCTCGCCATCACCACCAAACCTCCCAACTGTCACCCACTGCAGCTTGATCCTCTTGTCATCCCGTCGTTCTTGTAACCCGCTCCAGCCCAGCCTCTCCTCCCCCATCTTGCCCAATCCGCCTTCTTTGATCCAGCACCCGATGACGGCACGAGCCCAGCACAGTTTCTCTTTGATCTCGTTCGTGCGCACAATCTCCATCTCCGAGCGACGCAGCGTGCCGCTCATGATATCTTCCAATGGCAAGCTCACTTCGTCGCGACGTTCCATTGCTTCCCCGCTTAGTCCACCGTGGCTTGCGAGCCCAATGGCGTCAGTTGGCATGAGATACACGCAATTGACTCGGTACGGCCCATCCTCACCATCTTCCTCCGCAGCCAACCCGTGGATGGTGATCTTGGTATGGTCGGGAAAGTTGAACTGTAATCCGCCGTCTGCGAATCTCCAGACACCAACATTGCCCACTCGTTGATAGAAGTGCACAAAATGTTGGCCCTTGTCCGCCGCCCTGCCACTGGCCGAGTCGTCATGCCTGCCCTGTTTGTTCATGTATTTCCCGAATTTGTCCAAAAGCGCCACCTCCTTCATCCGCTCAGCCTCACTGCCCTCTAGACGGGTCTGGATCGCGTTGGCCGCGGCGACTTGGTTTGGGTGTGTTTCAAGGTCGAGTCGGAATTTTCGCGCCGGAACGTCGAGTCGCTGCATCCCCTTTTCATAGTCACTTTGTTCATAGAATTCGACGTCTGCGGCATCGGGTCCTTGTGGCACAAATTGATACTCCAGTCCCTTGGCACGCCGGATGGTGTGGGTGCTGGCATGGCGGACGACCACACAGCTACTTGGCAAAGAGTTGTCTTCCGACGATTTCAGGATCATTCCCACCGTGCCATCAGAGAGGATGTAAGCTATACCATGCCGGGTGGAATAGTCCACCCATTTGTCAACCCGAGGATAGTTGGAACGTGTGCGGACTTTCCTGGTGCCATATGCTGACCTGGGCCGCCTCCCTGCCTCGTCAAACCTTCGGGGGTCAAGAGCCTTGTGTAGATTTTGCAGAGAGTGGAGAACATCGACATTGGAAGACTGGGGAACCAAGGTGGCACGGTCTATGCCCGCAATAATTCTCGGTTGATGTTTTGGAAAGGACATTGTGCGCAGGGAATCTGTTGTTGATCCGGCTCGTTGTCTCTGTTCGACGCTGGCCGGTCTCTGCTGCTTCTCTACCGACCCGGAAATCGTTTGTCTGTCGTTTGCACTGGTGGGCTGTAGCACGTGTGGAGCCGCGTCTCCCAGTGATCCTGACAAGCTGGTCGAAGAGGATGTTGGGCGAGCAGTGACACCTTCTGCTGCTGCGATCGATCGCGAGATACTCTTCACTGGCTGGCTTTCCAAATGTGAGGTGACTGTGGCAATCCCACTTTTGATTCTGCGACCCTCCGGCCTGTTCTGGCTCAGTTCTTGTTTGACCATCTCATGTAGTCCGTCAGGTGCAGTCGTTGATCTCGGCAATGTCCTTGATGATTGGAGAACTGGATCATGACGCAAGGCGGTGGTTCTTGTTGTGCGGATGGTAGCAGCTCGCATGGGCCGTTCTCGCAAAAGCGGTTGAGGAGGTTCAACAATTTGCGGCTGTTCCGGCCTCGGGATGTCTTCTTGAGGAATAATGGGTCCTCGTCGGGCTGCTCCTGAAGGGATTGCTTGCTGCCGTTGTTGGGCTGCGAAGCTTTGAAACGGTCTGGATGTGGCACCCGCTGGCGGCAAAGGGGCCTTGAGCGCCGGAGTTGGCAATGTCTCTGTTTCAACTTTGGTGGTCTGCGAAGGGAGTGACTCTGGCTGTTCTGGTACAGCCTTTCGACTGCGGACGCGCGACGTCAGGAGAGGATGCTTCTGGCGTGCTGTCCATTCAGCGTGGGCGTCTGAAAATTGCTTATACAGAGTCCCTGGTGGCAAGGGCACAACTGGTGCACACCCTTCTCTATTTTCAGCCTCGATTTCGACGAGTGTCGAGACGTTTAATCCAGCACCGACTCCAGCACGAGGCCGACCATCAGAGCCAATGCCAACGCCACATTCACGGCATATTCTGCTGTGACTGATGCCGTAGCCCGAATGCACTTTGTCCCCACGTGGGTCAGCATTTTCCAGCCAGGTCGGAGTCACCCTGAGGCAAGAAGTGTCCAGCTCGTCGGCTATCGCACCCATCGTGAAGAAGTCATGTCCAACAAGCTCATCCATCTCGGGCCTCTCGATAGAATTGAGGTTCAGACACGAAGCCACAAAGTCCTTGGCCTGTTGAGGAATGTAGTTTTTACTGTCAATCCTCCACTCGTATTCCAACGTCCTCAGTTTCGTGTAAATTTCCTGTTGTGTTTTGGACTGGAAGGGAGGAGTGCCCATGAGCATGGCATAACATATCACTCCCACGGCCCAGGTGTCAACCTTATTGTCGTGGCCACGGTTGCCTGACTTGCTCAGAATCTCGGGAGCGATGTAATTCGGGGTCCCGCACAGTGTGGTCCGACGATCATGCTCATCTGCCATGACGGCAGCCAGCCCAAAGTCTCCGATTTTAATATTCATTCGGGCGTCCAAGAAAATATTGCCCATCTTCAGATCTCGATGAATGACAGATCGCTTGTGCATGTACTTTACTCCTCCACAGATCTGAATCATGTACCGGCGCACTTCCGGCAGACTGAGGCAGGAGCGGACTTTGACCATCTCGGTAAGACTCCCATTGGGGCACATCTGAAGGACTACATAGGTGTACTCGTCGATGGTGAAGGCACGAAGGAATTCGACAATGTTGGGATGGTGCATTTTGGCATGGATTTGCAGCTCGGTTCGAAACTTCTCCATCATCTTCTTCTGCTCAACCTTTGCTTTGACCACTTTGAGGGCAAATACCTCAGATGTTGTCTTTGACCTTCCTTCGAAGCAAACTGCGAATCCTCCTTTTCCTAGCTTCTTGCCCGTTATATAGGTCTCTGGTGATGAGCCAGGCTCTGTTATTGAGGGCGGAGGTCTCCATCGGTCGTCGATGCGATCGGGATTGGTAAGTTTGACGTCCGGCTTTGGCTTGGAGTCGATTTTGGGCTTCCTTATGGCTTTTGGAGGGGCCATGGGAAGATTTGTTGATCGTGGCGAAAGAATCTCCATGTCAGATGCGATGGCCTTGCCACGCAGTGGGTGTTTGTATTGCAGCTGCAAATGGTCAGTAGAGACAAAGACAGCTGCCGTTGCAGCGTGAAGTATGGGAACAACTCGCTAGTTAGGTGGACCATGCAATGGCATTGGTGACGAAAAGGGATAGAAAATAAACATTGACTAACCACAACAAGCAAAGATCAATATCGACTTGGCGTGTTTGTCGGTGGTGCGGAAATTTCATTATCCGGCGAGGGGCCTCCAAGCTCCCCACAGGCACCCAGCGTGCCAACTGGAGCTCAAGCATGAACGGCCCCGAGCCCGGCCTTAACGAAGCCGAGCAAAAAGTCGCTCAATCTTGAGGCTCTCCATCTTGTTCATTTGAATGACCCAGTGATTGTCTGCGTAGCTGGCAATATGGAAAGTGCTGCAAGATGATGAGCCATAATTAACGACTGATTAATGTGTCACCGTTGTTAATGGCGCCTACTGAATGCTCATCACTTCTTCGGAATCGGCGTCGACATGTCGCTCGCTCTCAAATTCACGTCTCTCGCTATACGTACTCTCTCCAAACCAATAGCTGTAAGTTGTCATAAAGTGCTAGGGCGCCGCTCGAATCTCCTCTGACTGTCAAAGAACTTCATCAAGAAACAAGCACGCGAGCATGAAGGCTTCCGCCGGACCTGCATCTCTTTTGCCCAGACCCTGCACCGAATTGACATGCGATGGCGGATCGGTCTGCTACAAGACGCCGCCGCTCTAGAAAGACAGGTCGCGAAAGAGCAGGCTGCAGAGGCTGCGAAGAGGCATAAACACACCAACGTCCCGACAGTCAAGACGGAGGCACAGATGAAAGCCGAAGAGGAAGCGGGTACGAAGGCCGCCAAAGAATCACAGGAGCCTCCCAAACCGCGCGTAAAACCCAAGATTCGACCGCTCTCCGAAGCCAAAGCGATTGAATCGGGCGCCAACTTCATCTCCGAGGCATTTCTTTTCAGTGTCGCGGCCAGTCTGATCCTGCTGGAGTCGTGGCGGTCGGGCAGGAAAGAGACTCAACGGAGAGACGATGTCGCTGAGAGACTGAACGACCTGGAGGAGTCTGAGAAAGCAGCACGAAAGGCGTTGGTCGAGTTAGAGCGGGAAGTCCTCCGCCTGCGGGCACTGGAGAAGAATGGGAAGCCAACAGCCACCGTTAGACTCTTGCCGAAGGAAATCTACGAGGAAGATAAAGAGGACGAGAAGCCAGCGAAGCCCGCTGGCTACTGGTCACGCCTGACATCCCTAGTGTCGTTCAGCAAGGATGACAAGGAGGCAAAGGACGCTCTCGCAGAGAACGAGCCGGGACCTGCAGAAAAGATCCTCGTGCAGTCTGACAAGGCTCTCGAGGAGAAGCATAAACAAAAAAAGGCTCTTGAACAGGCGGAAAAGGCGGCTGCTGAACAGAAACCAAAAAAATGAGAGAGACACTGAAGGAGATAAAAAGGGGATGCATGCCTATACAAGGATCCCGTTTCTCCTTGGCACCTGGGCGATGATGATGATGATCATGTTGACCAGAACTCCCGACTCAACATTTTGTACATTTACCTTGATACCTACCTACCTACAGAGATACCCCCCAATTGGAAAGACACAGTCCGATATGATCCATGCGAAGTTCTCCGTGTCGCTCCGCACTCGACCAGAATGGCGCACGTTAGGACCTGCTCTGGCTGCTGCAACGTCCTTCGACTTCCAAGGTCATACACGAACGACTCTTCCACAAACACATGAGTAAAGCTGACGAACGTGGTAGAACGCGAAGTAACTGATTGCGACCTTCTCATCCCACTCAGCGGATCCAAGCCACTGGCCACGCTCAACGTTCTCTTACTGTGGTCGTCCGATCCCGTGGCCTCTACCGAAGAACGGATGCGCCCATTCCTGTCCAAGGCCAAGCCAGCGCGCGATCATTATGTTGCCGCGGTGGTTGACGGAAAGGGAGACCCTATGCACGCGCTGCAGATCCTCTCATCTCTGCAAAGCCGGTAAGGCGTTCGGCGTTCAGGAGCAGTTTCACTTAAGAGAGGTGCTTCCACCGTACCCCGACGTCTCTAACTGTGCTCCAGAATGCTGGATGTGCCGGCACCGATCCCTATTCTCATCGTGTTGTCGGTGGAGAGTATCATATCGACCATGGAGCACTACATTCAAGAGCTACACAAGAAATACGAGGTCAAAACGCCGCCCATGGTATTGCCGACGGCTCTGGTCGCTCACGCTACCACCTCTGCACCCTCTCAGCCTCTCTCGCAACACGATGCCAGTGTCTTGACCGACCTCTACAGTTCTATTCGAGAGTTGGAGGAAGCTACCAGGACAAGCAGAGGGAGGGAACAATTGACCGAGTATCTGGGGCCTGTTGTCACAAAAAATCTTGTTGATTTCTGGGAGGATGAATGGATTATTTGATTGGACCTGGTCCAAATTGAGCATGGGCGATCAACCCAGGAGCCCAGTCAAATGAGGGCTCTGTTTCCTTCCTCATGGAGCCAAGGGAGTCAACTACCCGGGGAAATAGATGCTGCCGCCTTTCACGATACCAACGCTAACACGACCGACCAACACAGAACGAAGGAACCACGGAATGCGCGGGATTGTAAGGGAAACCAAGAAACGGTTTAATTTATTTATTATTATTATTGTTATTTTGTTGTGTAGCTTGACGCTCAGTGCATTACAATCCCAACGATATATTTTCTTTTGCCCGTTCCGCCTGCATATGGCGGTGGCATGTACGTACCGCACCCCTGCTAGCATCACTCTAATCTGGTCTAGAGCAAGTAGTAACGAGCTGTGCAGCGATATAATTGGCTAAGAAATCGCTCTGCTCCATTGAGCGCATTGGCGAAAGTATGTAGATGAAGAAATACCTATGTCTGCTACATCTTCGAAGGCTATTCAATCCATATCACCAATTCCACAGCGTCATCAACTCCCCTTATCCTATTAACAGCGTGGCCACGGAATTCTGACACCAACATAAACTGCCACGTGACTGCATCTAACTCACTCACTTCGCAACTCACCCTGGCTGGCCATGCCGCTTCTTAACCTCTGCTCTCCCTCACCTCGCACGCGGTCTTTCCTCCCGTAACCTCTTGCTAATTGCAAGCTGCACCTGCCATCTATCGTCTACCATCTGCCATTCTCAAAGCAACCTTTGAGTCGCAGGCTTCCACCATGGCATCCTCACCCTCGTCCCCGAGAACGCTCGCCTCCGCGTGCGAATCCCCTTCGCCGCCAGAAGCCATGCCCCCACACAGTCGCTCCCAAGGGCGAGATGTCCACATCTACGACCGGAAGGATTCTACTGAAATTGGCGGCTTGATCCTTCGGCCTGGCGTTACAAATGCCAACTTCTACGCAATGATCGAGATAATTGTCATATTTCAGAGCTCCTTCTTTCTTCAAGATGAGAACGAAACGAGGATCGAGAAAGACGACCAGCCACTTCAACCTGGAAAATATTACATTGTTGCTAGTCAGCCCTTTCACCTCAACAACGAGCAAGTCGTCGCCCGAACAATCACCCAATCTACCGGAACCCGTACGCATGCCTTTCAGGATGCTGTTCGTCTACGAGATCGTCAATGCATTATATCCGGACAACCTGTACCTCGGCTCGGTGGGGACTACCTCTGGAGAAGATTTGAGGCTGCACATATTTTCCCAATCGCGAAAGAAGATCTCTGGAGAGACTACAACTACGATCGGTGGATCACAATTCCACCACGATGGGGAGGATCTATCAACTCAGTGCAGAATGGATTATTACTCAAGCGTGATATCCATGCACTCTTCGACGCATTCGATATCTCGATCAATCCGGACGATAACTACAAGGTTGTGGCCTTTACACTTGTAGAAGATGATTTTGAGGGCAAGTATCTTGATCGGGAGCTATTCACTCGCCCTGATGCGCCTATTGATCAGCTTTTGCGATGGCACTTCAGACAGGCTGTCTTGACGAACATGAGAGGTGCTGGAGAGCCGATTTTCGAAGACGACTTCCCACCTGGTTCTGATATCGTTGGTCAGATACTTCGGGGCCCGAAAGCAGGTGAAAGAATGGAATTTGAGCTATTCAACCGTCTCGGCGCTCAAATGGAGTTGTTTCCGACAGCAGGTGAAGGTCAGTGAGCGGGAGAGGTCATTGATGATAAGGAGCGGCGTCACATCACTTTGACACATCATCACTTTCGAGCAACCCCTTTCCAAGTATAAGAGACCCGGTGCTCCCATCGTCCAAGTCCCAGCGAGCTTCTTACGCACAGTCTCGAACATCTTAAGATCAACAAACAACCTAATACACCATACTACTCTCAACTCTATACCCTTTATTCTTCTCAGGACTTTCTTGTCTCGGCACTGCCGTCGATAAAACCAACGACATGACACGAAGCCAATTGAAGTGTGTCCCAGAGTCCGAGGTCATCGCCTGGGCGAAAGATTTGACGAAGCGCGTGTTCTCTGCCGCGTATGTCGACGAGGTGAATGAGCTTACTCTGCATACGTTAACGGCGCCAACTTCGCGAAGGTCATGGAGGAAGCTCAGGAATTGATGAAGCGCGTGTTTGTGGCTGATCATGTCGAAGGAACCCATGGCGGAGGGTGGTTGAGGTGTACCCGGCCTATGTCCAAGCAGCTGACCCGACAAGAAGATGATGGGAGAGTAGCAAGGCATGATATGATAGTATGCTCATCTGGGCTCAACACAGCGCCACCCAGATTGTGGGAAGATAAACTAGTGTTACCTGCCACAAGTTGTGGGTGAAAGTCTGACAGACAGGCAGTAAAGGGGTTCTTCAATATCCAATTGCACAGCATCCCTATGATGTTGACATACGAGATGCAGGGTCAGATTCCAATGCATTGTCGAAACATCTCTATTCGCCTTTCTCTTAGCATGACCTGAGGTCCGATGTTTGATAGACATACTCAGGTCCTGCGATGTATGTGCCTTGTGGAGGAGTCGTAAGAGGCTCAATCTCGTAACTTGACGTCTGCCTGCGCGATGCTGAGGCAAATGTCGGGTATCTAGGCACGCAGGGTCCTTTTAAGGGAGATGCTAGGTGCTTGGGTCGATCTGGGGCAAACGGAGCGGCGCATGTGGAGTAGGATACGTTGAAGCCAAGACGATGACGGATCACCAACACGGCGAACAGATTGCGTGTCGTAGCCTCACAGCCACACCGAATTGTGTCGACGGAGATTGGAGGGGATGAGTGCCTGTCTCGTAGGATGTGAGGGCCATGGTGCCGTGGTGACTGACTAACCGCAGCTTCCGCTATAGCGCCGTTGCGTATGTCATAGTCTCTCCGGCGCCTGTCTCGGTGCCTGACTGACTTTCGCAGTCAGTATCGACAGGGCACCGCCGCATTCACTGCCAATCTCATC
This sequence comes from Fonsecaea erecta, assembly GCF_001651985.1. Taxonomy (NCBI): domain Eukaryota; kingdom Fungi; phylum Ascomycota; class Eurotiomycetes; order Chaetothyriales; family Herpotrichiellaceae; genus Fonsecaea; species Fonsecaea erecta. Next base: position 3,355,931 of record NW_017387245.1, on the reverse strand, counting down.
GTGACAGGCACAACGCCGCCTCCAGCTAAATTCCCATCGTCCTTCTTCCGTTCGCATTTCCTTTCTCGTCGTCAGCACATGCTTCTCGTGCGAACTGACCGTCTGTCTCTTTCCTACCCCGTTTCCCCTCGCGCGCATGTCCTAATCAATCCGAACCTCCACCATGGTCAGTGGTTCCGCAGTCATCACGCTGAGACAAACACACTCACACTCAACTCCTAGGGTCAAACAAAACGCCGCGAGGCCAAGTCTTCTCGCGCACCTAAATCTTCTCTTTTCGGCGGCGGCGGCAGATCCACGCAGGCGGATTCCGGTCAGCCCCAGATCAAAAAGGCGACCTTTGAGATCACAAAAAAGAAGGAAGTGGGCGTCTCAGATCTCACACTGCTGAGCAAAGTCTCCAATGAGGCAATCAACGACAACCTGAAGAAGCGCTTTGAACATGGCGAGATCTACACCTATATCGGCCATGTGCTGGTCTCGGTCAACCCTTTCCGAGACCTGGGAATCTACACAGACCAGGTGGTCCAGAGCTACCGTGGCCGAAATCGTCTGGAAGTCCCTCCACACGTTTTTGCCGTCGCGGAATCAGCCTACTACAACATGAAGGCATACAAAGACAACCAATGTGTAATCATCTCAGGTGAGTCGGGCGCAGGCAAGACGGAGGCTGCCAAGCGCTTGATGCAGTATATTGCCAGCGTCTCTGGCGGCACCGATTCCAGAATCCAGAGGACCAAGGATATGGTCCTGGCTACGAATCCGCTGCTCGAGTCCTTCGGCAACGCCAAAACCCTGCGAAACAACAATTCCTCCCGATTTGGAAAATACCTCGAGCTCGAGTTTAATGAACAAGGTGAGCCTGTGGGGGCCAAAATCACAAACTACCTCTTGGAGAAGAGCCGGGTGGTGGGACAGATCACAAACGAGAGGAATTTCCACATTTTCTATCAGTTCACGAAAGCCGCGCCAAAAGAGTACAGAGATACCTTCGGTGTGCAGCAACCTCAGTCGTATGTATATACGAGCAAGTCTAAATGCTTCGATGTCCCCGGAATGGACGATGCCAGCGATTTCCGAGAGACCGTGAATGCCATGCAGATCATTGGTCTGACCAAGGCTGAGCAGGACAACATCTTCCGTCTTCTGGCAGCCATTTTGTGGATTGGCAACATCACTTTCAGGGAGAACGATCAGGGCGGTGTCGATATCGCGGATGAATCCGTGGTGGACTTTGTCGCTTACCTTCTCGAAGTTGAGTCGTCTCACGTGCACAAGGCCATGACCATCAGAATCGTCGAAACGGCCCGCGGCGGCGGACGCAGAGGGTCCATCTACGAATCACCCCTGAACCAGGTCCAGGCGAGCGCTGTTCGAGACGCTCTTGCCAAAGCCATATACTTCAATCTGTTCGATTGGATTGTGGCGCGCACCAACGTCTCACTGAGATCCCAGGGAGCGGTGAAGAATACGATTGGCATACTTGACATCTACGGGTTTGAAATCTTTGAGAAGAACTCGTTCGAACAGCTGTGTATCAACTACGTCAACGAAAAACTGCAGCAGATCTTCATTCAACTGACATTGAAAGCCGAGCAGGAGGAGTACGCTCGCGAACAGATCCAGTGGACCCCAATCAAGTATTTCGACAACAAAGTCGTCTGCTCGCTGATCGAGGACAAGAGACCACCGGGGGTGTTCGCTGCTCTCAACGACGCTTGTGCAACGGCTCACGCAGACTCCGGGGCTGCCGACCAGACCTTTGTCGGCCGACTGAACTTCCTTTCGAGCAACCCCAACTTTGAGAGCAGACAAGGCCAATTTATCATCAAGCATTATGCCGGTGATGTGAGCTATCAGGTTGCGGGAATGACGGACAAGAACAAGGATCAACTACTGAAAGATCTGCTCAATCTGGTCAGCGAAAGCTCGAACGGCTTTGTCCACGAGCTATTTCCACACCAAGTGGATCAGGACGACAAGCGACGGCCTCCTACCGCCGGGGACAAGATCAAGATATCTGCGAATGAACTGGTTGACACCCTCATGCAGGCTCAGCCGTCGTACATCCGAACCATCAAACCCAACGAGAACAAGTCGCCTAAAGAATACAACGAGCCCAATGTGCTCCATCAGATCAAATATCTCGGTCTACAAGAAAATGTTCGTATTCGGCGAGCTGGTTTCGCCTATCGTCAGACGTTTGATAAATTTGTGGAACGATTCGCCTTGCTGTCACCCAAACTTTCATACGCCGGAGAATACACCTACACCGGAGACGTCAGGACGGCGTCGGAAATCATCTTCAAAGACACAAGCATCCCGAAAGAGGAATACCAGATGGGTGTGACTAAAGCCTTCATCAAGACTCCTGAGACCTTGTTCGGGCTCGAGCATATGAGAGACCGGTATTGGCATAACATGGCCGTCCGCATTCAGAGAGCCTGGAGAAACTACCTGCGGTATCGGGCTGAGGCCGCCACGAGAATTCAAAGGTTCTGGCGCAAATCCAAGGTTGGCGTTAAAGAGGTTGAATTCCGAGATCAGGGACACAAACTCCTCGCTGGTCGGAAGGAACGTCGCAGGTACAGCTTGCTTGGCTCCAGACGATTCTTTGGTGATTACCTTGGCCTCAACATGCCCGGTGGTCAAGGCCGGGTCCTCAGAGATGCCATCCACCTCAACCCCCAGGAACGATGCGTGTTCTCAGCGCGTTGTGAGCTGTTGGTCACCAAGTTCGGCCGATCCTCGCAGCGGATGCCCAGGATTCTTGTCCTGACTCCCAAATCGGTCTACATCGTCGTGCAAGCCGTTGTGAACAACCAACTTCAAATTTCTGCCGAAAGGACGATACCCATTGGCGCGGTGAGATATATCTCGTGCTCGAACCTGCGGGATGACTGGTTTGCCCTCGGCGTCGGGTCTGCTCAAGAGCCGGATCCTCTTTTGAACTGTGTTTTCAAGACCGAATTCTTCTTGCAGTTTAAGACGGTCGCAGTCGGCGGCATGAACCTCAAGATCGGGCCCCAAATTGAGTACAACAAGAAGCCAGGGAAACCCGCCGTGGTCAAAGTTCAGAAAGACCCCGGAGTCTCTCGAGACGACGTCTACAAGTCAGGGACGATCCACGTGCCGCAAGGAGAATCTCCCAATTCGGTTTCGAAACCAACTCCGCGTGCCAAAGCAGTTGCCAGACCTATCACCACCGGTAAACTGCTCAGACCAGGTGGTCCAGGAGGCCAGCCGTCGAAGACAGCCGCCCGACGGGTTGTCCCGGCGCCCAGACCTGCCGCACAAACTCAGCGTCCTGTTCCCACGCCTGCTACGGCTCATGCTCTTCCTCAACAACTCAACGGCGCTTCCTCGCATGCTCGAAATGATTCCGGATCATCATATGGTCGAACCGCGCCTCCACCCCCCCCACCGCCTCCTCCAGCTGCAGCCCCTGCCGCAGTGCCTTCCAAGCCTCAAGCTAAAGTGAAGTACGACTTTAATTCACCCAACGCGAACGAGCTGTCCATCAAGGCAGGCGACATTGTGGAAATTGTGCAAAAAGAAAACAATGGTAAGTCGATTGAAGTTCTTGGCTGCCCTCGGAATGGAAACTGACGTAAACCGCTCAGGCTGGTGGCTCTGCAAGAACCCTCACACCGAGGCGCAAGGTTGGACCCCGTCTGCCTACGTAGAAGAGATTGAGCAGGCACGTGCCGCGCCTCCTCCGCCGCCACCGCCCCCAGCTGCCCATCACCGTCCTGTTCCGACCCCGTCGGTTGTGGTCAACGGAGGCCCCAAGCCTGGGACGCCGCCGGTTGGTGGCAGGGCGAAACCCACGCCTCCGGCACCGCCGGCCAAACGACCGGTACCAGGAGGAAGGAAGCCTGACGCGTCCCCAGCCAGAGACAGTGCAGTGGGTCTGGGCACGAACAGTGGGACGAACTCTGGCCGGGCCACGCCGAGCAGTATTGGAGGTGGCAGTCTCGCGGGTGGATTGGCTGAGGCCCTGAGAGCCAGGCAGAGCGCGATGAGCAGCAGAGACAAGGATCGAGATGAAGACGACGACTGGTAGACGATTTCTTGGAGATGTGGCCAGATGTGTGTCCTGACAGAAAAATACGATGGCTCAGGGGCTGCTTGGAATGTCGGTCATTTTGGACGGATGAGTACGCAGAAGATGGTATTGTTGGCCTGTGTGATCAGAGAGTGTGCAGGAAGTGTCATTGCAAGTGTGCAACTCATGGAGAATGAATATGAGACATGACATGAACCAGTCCGGACCAGGCAATGCTCATTTGTGCTTGGATTCTCCACTACTCGTTTCTCCTCCCTGGTTGATACCTACCGCCAACCCACTCACTCATTTCAAACCCTGTCGCCCTTGGTTAAGAATCATGGTCCGGACTGAAATGGACGGAAATGCTTTACAGCACAGCGTCTGGTTGATAGATATAGTTGAGGACGAAGACTGGATATGTGTGCGCGGCAGAAATGGCACAACCTGCGGGTCTACAGAGGGAGGGTAGGATATTCAGCTTTCACGATTCATGCTCGGTGGGTAACTGGACACTTGGATACTGAACAAAAACAAAGAATGGAGGCGTCCAATGTTGAATTGAATACACATCTAGTTTCGTATTTTCTTTTCATGCGACCTGGATCATCTCTCAGGGCTGATTCTCCTGCTGCGGATCGGTAGAAAGCACCATCCCTCCTTGCTCCCAGTGCCATACCTATGTACCAGAGTCTCCCAATCTCTACCATAACTCTCGGTCACCGGACCTCGTACCAAACTTTCACGAATCAGAGGTGGAAATGACCTGCAACATCCCCAGTCCTCAAGCCAGACCTCAAGATATTGTTTGCTTGTCGATGGCGGTGTGTTGATGTGGAAATCCTAAGAGCAATTGATTGATATTCGACATTGGCGTGGAGCGATTGATGGTGATCGACTTTTATCAAGAAACTTGCTGTTCATAAGGGCAATAGTGATCAGCTCACATACGCCTGGTTCGCGTTGACACAAGTCTTGAGATATTGTCTCTTGCGCGACTTGTTCAGTCATCAGCGCGGCCAGTCCTATTCCACCAGCTGTTTGCTGTGCCATTCATGGGCCAGTCTGTCCAGCGAGGCGAATCTCCGGAATCTGAACTGCTGTCGTTTCGGCCAGGCTCCTGTGCACCATGCATCGCAGCCACAAACGGGAAGCCACCGTCCTGGCCACGATCCAGCAAGATGGAATTGTTGGGTAGTATGACCACATCCTGAATGTACGCAAGGACGACCTGCATATTCGAAGCATCACGAACAGTGCCATCCGGCATTTCGCGACAGAAAGGAACGTTCCACTCGTTGACGCAAGCGACGGGGTTCTTGAAGATACAGCTGCAGTAATAGTCGCACCAAGTCACACCCTGATTTTGGACCGTGGTCGTCCGCATAACAGTCATGTTGTAGCCACAAAAGTAACCCAGATCAGACGACTGACAGAAGCCAGGACCATCTGCCACATTGCCACAGTTGAGGGCGAATGGGCTGGAGGATTGACTTGGAACGCCGCTGGGAGGGGCAACGGCCGTAGAGTCCGGAGTCTCGTCTTCAGTAACAGACATTCCCACTTGTCCTGAACGGTCATCGAGACCGAAAGGATTCCGGCATTGACAGTTGTGAGTGCATTCATGATTCTCGGTACCGTTGTGAGAGAGAGTTCGTAGAACAGTGCCCATCATGGTGACGCATGAATAGCCTTCCTGTTGGCAATGACGGGTGAATGATTCATTGGATCTGCTGCGCGACAACGAACAGGTCATGCCAAAGGGATCAAAGCTGTTGGTTGTTGGGACAGTCCCCATGTCGTCTGCTCTCGGCTCTGCGTTGGCTCTTGCAGACAAAAGGCGTCGTGGTGATGGCGGACAAGCGCAGCCAACTTGACAAACATCAACGGCATTCTTGGGATGTTGCAAGACATAAACCGGTCCTGGCTCAATGGCACAGTCATAGCCATGACTCTTGCAGTACTCGGTCAAAGTCTCATTGAATGACCAGCTATCTTGGGTCAACCCATCGTTCGAACTGCAGCCAAGGAGAAGGTCCTGAATGGTCACGCCAATGGGTGTTGGGGAAGGCTGCGATAGCTCTTGCTCAATTGCTTGACGCTTCCAGGTTTCCGTGGGGCACTCACAACCGGCATCGCACTCAGTGATGTCTTTCGAGCCGGGCTGTAAAGTCAAATCCAATCTTGCGCGTGCAGGGTCGCTGGCGCAGAAGTAGCCGTGGGTGGCGCAGAACGTGGTCAAGTTCTTGTCATAGACCAAACCGCCATCAAAAGGAGACACTTGAGAGGATTGCTGCGTCTTGCATATTATTTGGTTTGAGTCGCTGGATACCATGGTCAAATCTCTCGTAACCGCTTTGCGGAAGTCCAATGTACCATTGGCGTAGACATATGCATCGCTAACGTTTCCCAGAAGGGTTCCGTTGTCAGCATAGACCATCTTTCCTTTGAGCAGGCATGAAGTGAGAAGGGCTGCATTTGGGAAGCATGCAATTTGGGGCTTAAGGTTGATGCAGTCACAATTGTGCTCACACCAGTAATCACCGGCGCTGTTGGACACCAGAGCACCCCTCGCTGTGCAGTAATATTCGTACGTCGAACCACACCAGGCAGTGTTCTCGCGGTCATAGCATACCAAGCCGTAGTCATGACGCTTCACCAGTGCATTGGTCTGCGGAAAACTCAGAGAGCCATTACCGAGGACTTGGGCGTCCGTAAGGTTGCCAATAACGGTCCCATCGATCGTGTCAAAGACCATCCCATCTTTGAAACCACAGGCGACAGGCACGACTCCACCAAGGAGGCACGGCTTTGGAGCGATGTTGACGCAAGTGCAGTGGGTTTCGCAAGCGATTTCTGCCTGGCCTTTATGGTTGACCGTCCTAAGGCCGTTGCAAAAATAGCTGTGTTCTGAGCTCTGGCACAGTCCTGTGAGAACGCGGTCGTGACAGACTAGTGCATAGTCGTGGCTGAGTTCTGTATCGCGCCTCGCGATTGCTGTAGTAAAGTCCATGGCGCCATTGGGAAGAATGCTCGCGTCGGAGACATTGCCGATAATCTCGCCAGTTGTGGCATCCAACACCAAGTTGTTGGCCACTGCACATGCTTTGGAGCCTTTGTTGTTGATAACACAAGGTTTGGGCGCAGGTACGAGGTTCTCGCAAGTGCAGATCATTGAGCACAAAAGGTCCCGGCCCTTGTTCTTCAACTTGCCTGACGAGGTACAATAGTAGCCACTGCCTTGGCACATGGTGGTCCATTCTCTGTTGTCGCAGACTAGTGCCCAGTTATGGTGAGCTTTGTCCTCGCCGTCGTCATCTCCGTCTCGACGCCCTAGAGCGGACACGTGGTTGACAGATGCGAGCGAGGAGACCATGTCATGTGAGGGATGAGCTGCCACCTCCTTTGAAGCACTCAGAGTGGGACCATGGTAGCCGTGGTGAGAGGTGGGTGTATGACGCCAGTTACTGACGACAGAGACGTGGCCTTTGGTGCGGTGATTGCCTTGAAGCGGACCAGCATTGAGGGGACCGGCGAGGAAGCAAAGAATGACGGTGAGATAGAGCGCTGTGGCTTGAGGCCAGCCTGCAAAAGGGTGCCACATCAGCCACTGCCACGGTATCTAGTCGAGTATGGAGCCCAGACGTACCTTTCATCTTGACCTCCATGGTGGTGGCCAAGCAGCTGCTGGGTGTGTCCGAGCTCAGGAGTGAATGGAGCCAAACAGCCCCGGCGGTGGTGCCGAGCAAGAGCACCAACTTGTTTGCGCGAAAGAACGACTTAGTGGAGAAGAAGCGATTGATGAAGGAGAAGAAGACAGTAACGGTGATGAGGAAGAAGGAGGAGATGAAGATGTTGTTGTCGATGAGAGAAGGAGTCTTTTATGCGATGAAATCAGTTGAGTGCGACCTTCACTTGGCGACCGAGTCATCAGGTCAACACTCACTTCTCCCATTGTCACTCATTGTCACCCATCTGTCACTGTTGGGTGCGGCAGCCGCATCAAAGCGAAAGACATTTCAGAACAGAGATCCATCTCGCCGCTTTTCACCTTAACGTGAGTGTAGACGGTCTCACTTTGTGCTTTGTCGCCTTGGAACGAGACTCTCAACCTCATATTGTCTTGCACTGAACTCCCGTACCCATTTTTGTCTACCAGCCGAACTCTTTAGGGAACCCCTTGTCCCAATGTTGTCGTCTTCCATGCCATTCGCGATGGATCCCGACATAGAGCACAAACTGTTCGTCGCCTTGTCTTCATTGTGTTCAGTTTCAAGGCTAGACGTTGACAGTCCAGCATGCGGCAGCCGCTCAGATCTGTGTAAGCCTGCAGCCTTGCCATCAAGGCAATACATGCACAGGGCCAGTGAGCCCAATACCCATAACAGGCTTTTGTGCAGGACCAAAAGTGGGTACATAGGAGACACCAAAGGCGTCAACTGATGACCGGATTCTTTCCGTTCACTAGGCCCTGTTAGATAATCCATCAAACGCTCGTATAGTTTGGTCAGCATGCTCAAGGCTATCTATATATATATATAATCCGTTCATGTCCTCACCTGAGCACAGAGTATTCCACAGTGCGTTCTTCAACCTTCGGACCAAACTTCGGAATTCTGTACCTGTGTTCTCCCAGTTCTATCAGCACCTCCAGGAACAATGGGCGACGCTGGTGCTTCTCCCTTTCCCTCTCCCTTCAAGACCTGGCACGCTGACACCTACCCGGGTATTGACCCTTCGCGTCCCGAGCTTTCACTCAAGGGGAAGACAGCCATCGTGACCGGAGGCGCCGGTGCCATCGGCTCCGCGATCGTCAATGCCTTCGCAAAGGCAGGGGTGAGTCTCATTGGCATCGTAGGACGAACACAGAAGACCTTGGACGCCACGAAAGCCAAATTTGAGTCCCAGTACCCCAACACAAAGATCGTCGCCGTGACAGCAAACACGGCTTCGTCGTCAAGTGTGGAAGATGCATTCAAGTCCATCCAGCAACAAGCCAACAAGCCGATCGACATCTTTGTCCACAATGCTGGCCATCTCGCCGAACCCGCGACAATCGCGTCCTCGGATCCCAAAGAGTGGTGGACGTCGTTTGAAGTGAATATCCTTGGGGCCTTCCACTCGGTGCGAGCATTCATCGCCGTGGGATCTCCCACCGCGACAGTCATCAACATCTCGACCGCAGCAATCCATGTCCCCGCAGCCTTGGTCACCAATTTGTCAGCGTACGCGTCGTCCAAACTCGCCGCCCTCAAGGTCTTCGAGTTCGTCCAAAGCGAGCACCCGGACTGGCATGTGGTCAATGTCCAGCCGGGGGTCATCTCGAGCGACATCAATGCCAAACATGGGGCCTTGGCACCCACGGATACGCGTAAGTTGATTCCTTCCAGCGTGTTCTCATCAGTTCAACGGCATATCGGAGCTGGATTCAGCTCCGCCCTCGAACACGGTGTCTGATTTCTCCACATGGCTGACTTATTGTCTCATCGTGCGATAACAACAGCGGACCTGCCAGCTTCATTCGCAGTCTGGGCATGCAGCCCGGAGGCCAAGTTCCTCAAGAACAAGTTCGTCTGGGCGAACTGGGACACGGACGAAATGAAGGCCAAAGCTGACGAAATCGCAAACTCGCCCGCTTTCACGATGGGTCTGGCCGGGTGGCCCGTATTGGCTTGAACTCCCACAAGGCCCCCTGCGTACCTGGAAAGGCTGTGGGCACGGCGCATGTTGCGGGATTGCTTTCTTTGGACAGCCCGTCAGTGCCGATCCCAGCCCGTGAGAAAAGGTTCCATGCGAGGAAATCGGCCGAAGAGCTGTGCTGATTGAGCTTTCTTCTGTCCAGATCAAGCAGTCGAGAGGCCCAAAGCTGGCGCGGCACCACGGTCAAAGTCTGTTTGCCGATAAGTGTCGAAGAAGGAAATCTATGCGGCCTAGGCTAAGCCGAATCCAAACAGTTGACCGCATGTAATTACTCGCCGTCTCCGCGTTTGCGATTTTCAATCAGACCAGCTGCAGGGTTCGATACTTTGTAATAATGCATGGTTTACAAATTCGTCCGAGGGATTGGTCCTGGTTCGTGATGCTTGTTGAAATCATCTCCCTCATTCGTCTATGTATTGATCAGAAATCTACATGGGGAAGAGATAGAGTGTTTCGTGGCCATTCGGCCTTGTTAGAAGTCAGTTCCGTCGGTTCATAAGCTCTATCTCTATAATCATCACCATGTGGTCCGAGCAGACCACTTCATAAAATGTCTATACATATCGAATGTCGTAAAAAAATCACAATCCTGAATCAAGGCCGGCCTGGGCGTGATGAAAACCAACCCCATTGCAATGGCCACCATTTGTAGAACTTTTGTTTCCAAGACGAACCATTTGACACCCTATGATCCCTGAATACCGGTCAGAAAAAAGGGGGTTCAGTACACCCGTGGATTTTAATGCTGTCGGCCGGACGAACTCTCTCCACCCAGCCTCCTCAGTTCAAAGTCCTCTGCGTTGCTATCCACAGGGCCCATGGCTGGGAATGGCTCGTTTTCATGAGAGCGGGATGCAATGGAGTCTGCGCGAACTGCCTGCGAGCTGACTTTCCCAGACCTCGCGTCAAGAGGTCGGACTGATGGGATGGGAGGTGCCTGGCCCTCTTCCGCCAATGAGTCACGCGGAAGATCAATGCTTCGACCAGGACGATTGAAGCGGCTCAGGAAGCGATTGCGATGTGTCTCGGTGCTGCTGATCGAAGCCCGATGATGACCCCCAACGGACGCTCTGCTGTTACCGCCAAAGCTTTGAGTGGTCGAGCGCCGAAGGATCCCGCTCATCATGTGCCCCTCGCGAGACGTGGACCTTCCGTGGGTATCTCGTTCCTGAGACTCGGAGACCCTGCGCTCCTCTTCGATCCTGTTGGATTCTCGAATTACCTCTTCGAAGTTTGGGCGACTTCGATCTTCGTACACATCCGAGAGTTGCTCTCCTGAGCTGACGTCTTTCATACCCAACGAAAAATCCACTCTCCTGGCCATGGCCGACAGTGACTCGCCTCTAGGTCGTCCTAGTTGGCCTGTACTAGGCCGTCGTCGCAAGATAGAAGGGTACTGAAACGGGGGGGCTGCAACTGCCGGTGTCTGATGGATCGGATCACCAGTGATAGTTCCTGAAGGAGGGCCAGGTTGCAGGTCGTTGCCAGCACCGACGAGGGGAGGAGCGCCCGGAGGCAATTGCATAAAGTATGGAACATCCGGTCTCCAACCCGCTTGGTTACGACGAGGTCCTTCGATACCAAGCTCTTGTATAGCAACCATCATTGCGCAGATGAATTTGTTCCTTCGCTGCAGTCGAAGCAGCTCGTTTTGCCAATTCGACTTGTAGAAGAAGACAACATTCAATGTGAGGGAATACGCTTCGGTTACTTCCCTAAGTTCAGTCAAGATATTGCCCTGATACTCACGCTTCTCCGATTTGACAAACTCGAGTAGCGAGTTGCGCAAACCCTCGATTTGTTCCAGAGTGGTCCCAAACCTAATGACGATAGGAACGGCTTCAGCAAGACCTCCAGAACGCCGCATGTTCAAGATGAATAACGTGTTAAGGTAGGAGTTTGGCGCTTGAACAATGTGGCCTTCCATCTTCTTGAATTCTGTGTACAGCAACGAGATTTCCTTGACGAAGTAGTCATCTCCCTTCAGCGACGACCCGGTGTTGCCGTAGATCGAAACTCGGTCTCCAACGTCGAAAGGGTGCTTGACGAAGACAAAGATGCAAGACTGAAGGAATTCTTGAGCCGTAGCGGAGAACAGCCAGGAGAGAGCGAGGACTGCCGAGCCAGCAGAAGTCAGGACTCCGGCCGCCGACGTGGAAATGAGAGAGATGAGGACCAGGATAGTGACGACGCCCACAACGAAAAACAGAACATCGTCAAGCTTGCTGACGACCGAGTCGAGGTCCTTGAGAGAAGCCGTGATTGATTTGCGTTCCCTTCCAATCTCCACACAGACCGCCTCAAGCTCCTCCATGGAGATATCCCCATTCATATCCTTGTCGAACATGCTGAAAGCAGCTTCAGCTTCGTCTTCGTTGTCAAAAGCCAACTTCAAGTCTTCTGACGACACGGTGTCAGAACCCTCTCGCACGAATGTACGATACAGGCGTCGAGCCAGAACCTGTGATCCGTTGGTGCTGTTGAGCAAGGCCAAGACGACCTGAGAAGGGTGGCCACTTTTTGCAACCTTCCTCCCAGTAAAATCACCCGCGACTGTACCAGCCACGTCACCCACTTTGGCAAATGCCTTGGTGAGAGCTTCCTGAGCTTGAGCGGCATACAGCGCAGGTGTTTTGGTACCCGACCCCGGCTCCACGTGTTTCTCTTCGAATTCGGCGTCCTCCATGGCGATTTTGGCCTTGGAAAATATGTACAGCTTCGTCAAGCTGCCAATCTGGAATTTATTGATCTCAATGCGGTCTGCATAGGTCCGCAAGTGGAAGGAAATAGCGATCAGCTGAATAATGATCTTCTCGATGAAGTTCAAGGTCGCGCCCACGAAGATGGAGATGATGACCTTGTTAAGGGTCCTTTCCCAATGCTTGGTTTGTTTGGAGCCATCAACATGGTGGTTAGTCATTGTTGGCAAGAAAGATACCTCGATACCGAGCCACCAGAAGAAGATCGTCGCTGGGATTTCAAGGGCCTTGCCCAGATCTCGCCACTTTTTGGCATTGTTCGTAAAGAGGCTTGAGATAAGACCGAGAGGATAAGGGATCATCCGGGCAACGATACGGCCGGCCCAGAGAGTCAACCAGATGATTTCAAGCCATACACCAAACCAAATCAACTTAACACCACCAACACTTGCATGCTCGGCGACAGGCAGGAATGCTCCCACCAGGATGGGAATTAGTAGAAGGGCAAAGACCGGGACGATATAAGTGAAGTAGCGGATAACAAAGCTGGACTGATGAATGTATTTGAAGAACTTGGCGATCTTGGTGCTGGGGTTTTCAGGCGGCTTGTATATGGCCGTGCGTTCGTGGATAGGGTTCGTAGCCGTATCGAACTCGTCGAGTGGTTCGGGTGCTCTTGACCGGGATCGATGAAGTTGTGTCGAAGTCCGACCGCCCTCTGACCCCCGGGATTCTATTGACGTGAGCCGTTCAGCTCTCTGCACGGCCAATTCATCCTCAAGTCGATGAGCCTCCTCACGTGTCTTGCTCGGGGACCGCGGGTCGTCAAAGCGTGTATTTGTATCTCGACGCTGTGTTTCCACCTTCAGCCGGTCGTGTAACAACCTACTGTCGACCGAGCCTTCGTGCCTGTCATTTTCCACCGCCGTGCTATCGTCATCAGAAGGTCTTTGGCTGGAAGGGTCGAATTCGAAGCGAGGCAGTTCTTGCTCGGGGGTGGCCATGTTGAGCAGAGTCGAGGTCGAGTGGTACGGATATGGAGAGGAGCAGGACGACTCTTGGTGAGATGATCCCTCTCTTTACTCTCGAATATCATACATCAGCAGCCAGCCAGCGGCTCTGGAGACAAGAAGCGAACGTGTGGGTGTATATGACGCAAAGAAATGGGGATCAATGCCGGGTGGATGGAGTCTCACATTGGCGTGAAATGTCAGAACTAGAGAAACGATAATATGTCTGAAAGGATGATAGCAAAGAGGTGTTGTGTCAGTCTATAGTGTTTACAGTAAACGAAGGTGTATAAGAAGTGTGATAGAATTGGAATTGCATCTGTAACGGAGGCCGAAGTCTTGAAAGGGCCTTCCCTCTGTCCCTCGCTTTATGCATCCTGCAGACCCTTCCCACAAAAAAAATGAGCCTTTACTGGTAGGGGCAGTTACGTATGGCTCAGAAGTAAGCCCAGGCACGAAAAAGATAGATACCGCGAAAACTGGAGCGATGGAGAGGGATAGGCAGGCTTGGCACTTTCGAGACCGCTGCGGGAAGCCCCCAAGCATTCCACAGGCGGGTCTGCATGGGGAATCCAAGCATAGGCGCCTCGGATGGGTCCCCAAGGCGGCAGAGGTTATCTCCCAAACTGCCAATGGTGCCGCCCAATCCGCGTTTCCGATAGGTGGGTGACCCCTGGACAAGCCACCCAAAACAAATGTTGGTGCTTGTTCTTTGCTGGGATTTTTCTGACAGTGGCGCCAGTGGAGTGTTAAGCATCATTTTTCGTGTGTCGCCCCGTCTCTCAAAGCAATTTGATGTCGATCAGCAAAACTCCGTCGTTTCTCCTGCGATGATCGAGATTGAGACTGAGCATTCTCGGGCGATTAAAGACCAGAAGAACCGAGGGATACAATTTGTGCATTATTCACAACTGTTTTCTGTTGTACAATTGGGCATTCTGCCATGCCAACATCAGGGCAATTGACTCCCTGTATAGGCTGTTCCGAGCAAGGACCCCAGCATAATTCGCATCGGCTATTGAGTGAGACTCAAGCACCCTTGCAGCTCTCCTTTTGCCAAATATAAATCAGCCACACTGAGACTCGGTAGGTGCCTTCAGCTCGCTTACAGCGATATCCAGGCACTGCAGTCATGGAATGCTTCGTTTGGACAAAGCCATGCACGAAGACCATTTGAACTCAATGTTTTAGCATTTTGTGGCGCTTGAGATGAGCAGACGCCGAATAGATAATCCAAATTTTATACTGGGCCTCTTATCAACGTGTGGCGCTGACGCCGTTGTGCCCGTCAGCGATTGACCTTCAAGCCCTGTTTCATCTTTAACATGTGCTTCCTCTCAAGACGCGTTTATTTGCTGCTGTGCTTATCAATGCCCAGGTAATGTACGCTGAAACAATGTCCACAGCCAGCCCTTGTTTGGCCCGCCCCCTGACAGTTCGAATACTCGGTACTTTCGTATATAGGCGAGGAAAAGGCGGAAGCGTGAAGCAGATTGTACCTGATAGATCTTCAGGTCTCAGATCAAGAGGCGTGTCAAACTTCTAACTGCAGCCGAGGCTCAGCGCGTGAAATCCTCTCCGTGCCCGGAGACCACTGACAGACCTTCACCGCCCTGTTTTGGGCTGCAGAGGGACAAGTCTAAGAGATGTGGTTTCAATACAGAGATGTCTGGTACACCAAGGTCTTTTCTGGGCATGAAGGAGTCCATTATCCGCACCATGAGCGACACCTCTGCAATCAACTCAAAGTTGGTCAAAATGGAACATGACGGCAAGGAGGACAGAAGGCAGAGAACGGGAGCGGCACGACGACAGCTGCAGGTACATCCCTCGTGCATGGTCGCGGTGTGAACGGAGGAGTGAATGCACGACCGGTTTGGTGGTTCTTGGCTTGTTTATCCTGTTCCGTCTTCCCTAATAGGACGCGCCAATCGCAAATTGATACACACCACTTGACCATCCGCGCATTTTAGGCTTCACTCTCTTCTTCGTCCTTTCTTTGTCCTGTGCACCGACAGATCTCGCACAGAGTCGGCATTGGATAGTCTCGCGTCTTGATCGTACTTTTATCCTGTATTGCGTTTTCAGAACCCCTACAGAATGCACGGGGAGGTAAGTTTGTTTGCCCTTGTTTTTGTGTACCCCTCTATTATTTGGTGCCCAAAATCACACCCGCACCACCCGTACCTATCTCTACCCGGACGCCCTTCGAATCCGTCGTAAGTCTCTGCTACGATCCGTCGCATACTGATCTTTGGAACAGGTTTGCCACCTGCATATCGGGCAGGCTGGTACTCAGCTTGGAAATGCCGCCTGGGAATTGTACGAACGAACCCTGCGCCCACCGCTACTTTGAATCACGGTTTCTAATCCCCTCATCCAGGTATCTTCTTGAACACGGCCTGAAGGCTGATGGCCGACCTGATCCCGATGCCAATGTTGGCGATGCTGGAGCCTTCGAGACCTTCTTCACCGAGACCAGCAACAACAAACACGTCCCTCGGTCCATTTTCGTCGATCTCGACCCATCCCCTATTGACGAAATCCGAACCGGGCAATACAGGCAACTCTTCCACCCGGAGCTCCTGATCAGTGGCAAAGAGGATGCTGCAAACAACTACGCTCGAGGTCACTACACCATCGGCAAAGAGCTTGTGGACGATGTTTTGGACAAGATCCGTCGCGTTGCAGGTGAGGAATAACAAGGTCTATTACTGCAAGTAGCTGCAGAGAAATACTGACCTTCCGCAAGACAACTGCTCGTCTCTTCAAGGCTTCTTGATCTTTCACTCCTTCGGGGGTGGGACTGGATCCGGCTTCGGTGCTCTGCTTCTCGAACGTCTCTCGGTCGACTATGGTAAGAAGTGCAAGTTGGAATTCGCCGTCTACCCTGCCCCCCAGGTGTCATCGTCTGTCGTCGAACCTTATAACGCTGTTCTGTCCACCCACAGCACCATTGAACACGCCGACTGCACATTCTTGGTGGATAACGAAGCTGTCTACGATATCTGCCGTCGCAACCTGGATATCCCTCGCCCAGACTACGAGCATCTGAACCGCCTCATTGCGCAGGTCGTCTCCTCCGTCACGTCCAGTCTCCGCTTTGATGGTGCCCTGAACGTCGACTTGAACGAATTCCAGACCAACTTGGTCCCGTATCCTCGTATCCACTACCCACTCATCAGCTATGCTCCCGTTGTTTCCACCAAGCGATCTTCCCACGAAAGCTTCAAGGTCCACGACCTGACGCTCCAGTGCTTTGAACCAAACAACCAGATGGTCGTTTGTGATCCTCGCAACGGGAAGTACATGGCTGTTGCCTTGCTCTACCGCGGTGATGTCGTTCCTCGCGATGCCAACGCCGCCATTGCCTCCCTCAAGGCCAAATCAAGCTTCCACTTGGTTGACTGGTGCCCTACTGGATTCAAAGTTGGCATCAACTATCAACCTCGTAAGTATATCGTTGTCGTGCTTCGGGTCTATTCTGCTAACAATTCCATTTAGCTATGCCTGTTCCCGGCGGCGAGCTCGCCAAAGTTGACCGCTCCGTGAGCATGCTGTCCAACACCACTGCCATCGCCGAGGCTTGGAGTCGACTTGATCACAAGTTCGACCTCATGTACTCGAAGCGAGCGTTCGTGCACTGGTATGTTGGCGAAGGAATGGAGGAAGGCGAGTTCTCTGAGGCCCGGGAAGACCTGGCGGCACTGGAAAAGGACTACGAGGAAGTTGCCAGCGACAGTCTCGAGGCGGAAGACGAGGCTGGCGCCGAGTACTGAGGGATTCACCAAACACCTAAGTGTCCGACGACGGCGTGAGATCGGCGGAACATTTTCATTTGCAACCACACAGACACGGTCAATGGGTAGAGAACGGAGCTCCAAGTCCTTCAAGCATGAATGATACCATCTGCACTTTGGACCAGAGAAGCGGATTGTTGACGATTGTGCGCGGAGTAAATGAGACCCACGATATGAAGCATGAGACGAGTCACGGCAGCGAAGGTGTCGATAGCACAGACTGAAATATTGATTGTTACCATGAAAGATATGGGATTTGATGGAGGGACGATGCTGTTCATTAGAGTGCAAGTTCATGGTGGCTCTCTAGATAGCGAATGAAAATCATCTTCCAGTCCTCGACCGCGAGACCTTCGCATTCACAGCATCGCTCAATCAACGCTTCGAGTGTGATAGCCGCGCCGGGTCGGCGGGCAGGGTCCGAACACGTGACTCAAATGAAGACATCTCGACTTCTCCCCTCCTGCGATGCTGAGACCTGACTGCTCGACCATCGCAGAGTCGTATAGCTAGCTATAATGGCCCGTCGTTTTGTTCCGGTCTCCATATAGTTCCGCCACCTTTGGGTCTACCATGTCCCTTGTGAACCCTCCCCCCCCGTCGCAACAGCGACCAGCTCTCCACCGTTCCTTGTCACATACTACCTCCTCGAACAAGAACGATACGGCCTCATCTGGCAGCCAACCTCAGAGTGGAGAGCTTAGTACTCAGTCTACGCGACCGTCACATGTCAGATCTAAATCATATCTCTCGCCTGCAGAGCCCAAACCCAGAAACGCAATCACCCTGCCCGCTGCGACCAGTGCATTCGAGAAGACGGCATCGCGGCTTCACCTGCCAGGGGCCTCACATCGGCACCATCATAGCAAGGACAAAGACCACAGTTCCAGTGGCCATCAACACTCACAATCGCATTCGCACATATTGCACCATAACAATGATTCCACACATAGTCTTCCCTTCAGACGCCACCGCCCGACCCAGTCCGAAGCACATGCTCCCCGCCGGTTTGCCTCAAAGGAAGCTCTCTCGACGCTCCCGCACCTGGTTGCAGGGCTCAACGCCGAACGCGACAGGCGCACACACGCGGGAAACATGTCTAACCCAATAAACCCGACAAACCGCAGTGCTGGGGGCGGCAATGGTACCACCAGCACGGCTGCGCATGCCTTTGGTCCCTCCGCTGTCATATCCGGCGATTTCCAGGCAGGCGGCCGCTACGAGTACAATGCTTCTGGGCATCCTGAACTACGCCGGCGTGCGACATCGGATCCCGCCTCTCGTGACAGGGTCTCCCAGCCGGCTCCACCACATCCCCTTCGCCCCAAGACATCATTTGAAGAAGCCCTCGACCGCGGTGACGCCGCCCGCGTGGCACGGCGTATCCACGTCAAAGTTGAGGATCTCCAGCGCCGTGACCAGGAACTCCGGATGGGCGAAGAAGAACTGCGCTCGCGCATTGCAGAGATCACCGCCACGGGGGTAGAAATAACTCGTCGCTTAGACTATGGATACTACAACTTGCTCGAGAAGGTTGGCAACCTGGTCAGCATGATCGGCAGTTTCCAGTCACTGGCACGACAGAGTGAGACGCTAATCGGGAATTTTGAGCGCGAGAGCAGGAGGGTGGACGAAGACACACGCCGGCGCGTCAAAGTTCTCCAAAGCGGCTTTGAGACCAGGCAGATGAAAGCTAGACAATTGGCCGAACGTGGAGCGAAGGCGAATGCCCGGGCGACAGAGCTGTCCGCCCGGTTGGAAAAGGCTCGAGCAAAGGTCGAGGAGTGGGAAAACGCCGAAGAGAAATTCCGCAAGGCGTGGGACCGTGTGTGGGGGATCGTGTGGTGGACGAGCATTGCCGTCATTGTCATTGTGGTGGCCGTGGTGTTGGGCAAGGAATGGTATTTCCATGGTGATCCCGTCAAGGCCGGGTTGAAACAGCACGGGGAGGGGAATTGGAACCGGAGCTTGAGACTGGGCGGCACGGCGGGAGGCGAAGAGAACGAGAGACTCCTCCGACTCGGCGAGAACGAGACAGACACTGAGGAGGGGAAGGGGCTGAACGTGCCCGACGACGTGAGGCAGATTCTCCTGGACATCGCCGAGAGGAACCGCATCAGAAAAAAGGCGTTCCCGGAGGTTCCTAGCATGGAGTATGGGACTCCTCGATTGACCACAAGCCCCGAGGAATACCAGTGTCTTGAGGAGGATCCGAGACTGGCCAGCTTGGACGAGCTGTGATCTGTCTAGACAACCTCGCCGGCCCTCCACCCACCAGTTCTCACAGCTGAGTCTTCGTTCACGACTATACATGTGTATGGGCGCACAACATCGCACTCCTGCCGAAAGGGACACGACGTGTTACGGATAGAGATGTGTGGAAAGGGAATGGGATGATGGGACGGGGATGGGACGGGGATGGTCCACTGGCGTCTTGTTGTTGATGTTTATCATATTCTATTGGAATGTTTGCAAAGAGATACCCCCCTCTGCGTGCGTGCTTACTTGCCTACTTGCGTACTTATTTGTTAGCGAAGAAAAAGGAATCATAAGGAGCTTTTTGATCTTTCGGATACGACGGCGTACATCATCTCTGTCTCAATTACTACTTTTTTTGTTTTGTTCTCTTATCCACTATACTGTATATCCAGTAGGTGTAGTAGGTTTAGTACCACCACCACCTCCTCCTCCTCCTCCTCCTCCTCCTCCTCCTCCTCCTCCCTGATTTACGAGTATGCATATGCGTACACCACCAACAACAACACCAACACCAACAAGACTGCCTAGAAAGGTGCCTAGTAAGCAGACAGACAGACAGAGAGAGAGTAGAGGGGGGAGGAGAGAAAAAGGGGGGGGGGAGAGTGTGTGTGTATGAGACGCATCTGTATCCATTAATTGCTTCAGTGGGTAGGTAGTATGTAAAATTCATCCGAACGTGACGTGATGGGACATGAGAGATGAGCGTGCGGAAATCTCGTTTCTTTTCAAATCCAGCTACAGCTACAGCTTTCAGCTGGGTACATATGTACAAGCACCAAAGAAAAAAGTTCTCTCCCTCCATATAGCTGGCAGAGGTTAAGGTGAGAGAGAGTGCCTGCCATTCATTTGTTCCATCCCCCAAACCCCCTAGAAACAAACGCCCGTATGGGACTTGTGCGAATGATTGTGGCCCGAACAGTAGGTACAGTGTGTGATAACGGTGGTGATTGGTATTCAGGTCATTTCTCTTCCCATTTCTACTCCCATTTTCATTTTGATTTTCATTTTCATTTCCACTTCCACACCCACTTCCATTTCTGTGAAAAACTACTGTTCTCATCGCGGAGGAGGTGGAACGCTTGGCTGTTTTTCGTTTTGTTTTTTAAACCCCTTCTCCGCCGGTGTACAGGACAGTGCATATCAGATGATTTGGCCGCGCCGCCTGAAGTTTCTTTCGTAGAGATAGATATATGAGCTTGACTTGTTGAAAAGCTGACAAAAGGTCTGAAAAGGGCGTGGGAAGGTGGAAGGAGCCGTGAGAGGAATGGCGATGGATGAACGTCGCCCCAGCCTTACCTTCAGGCTGGAATCTTGTTGAACATGTCTGCTGGGCAAGGCTGTCCCATGGTATCCCCGCAGTGATCGGACATGAATATGTGAAGCAGTGAACCGCATGAGGAGAGCCAAAGGACCACATCCCCTTCATGGGGAAGGGATAGCGGGTTGAAATAGATAGTCATGGTTTTTGCGCCAGAAGATCATCTGCTGCCTCCGTTGACACCGTTCGAAATCTTCGGTCCAACGACTGCTTTCTCTAGTGCTTGGAGGACATCCTTCTTCAGATCCTCGGCATCTTCCACGCCGCAGCTCAGTCTGACGAGGTCGTCAAACACGCCGATAGCCTCGCGTTGCTCCTTGGGAATGCCCGCGTGCGTCATCGCACTGGGAACCTCGCATAGACTCTCGACACCTCCCAAGCTTTCGGCGAGAGTGAAGATACGTGTTTGTTGACAAAATCTCTCTGCCGCGGCGTGTCCACCCTTGAGACGGAAGCTGAGCATCCCGCCGCCCATGCCTTCGCGGTGCTGCTTGACGGCAATCGCTCTCTGCTTGTGAGAGTCCAGACCAGGGTAGTTCACTGCAATCACATTCGGCGACGCCTCCAGTGCTCGAGCAACGGCCAGTGCATTCGTGCTCGCCTCTCTGGCGCGGAGATGCAGCGTCTTCAGTCCTCGGTGGGCAAGCCAGCAGTCAAATGGTGAAGGCACGGCGCCGATGGCGTTTTGGAGGAAAGTCAGTCGTTCTTTCAGTTCTTCCGAGTTGAATGCAGCCACGCCCATCACCACATCCGAGTGTCCGTTGATGTATTTTGTCACCGAATGCACCACGATATCGGCTCCGTGATCCAGCGGATTCTGCACGTAAGGCGACAAGAATGTATTGTCCACTACGACCAGAATGCCGTGTCTGTGGGCGACTGAGGCGACATGCCGGATGTCGACAAGACTCAGTGTGGGATTCGAAGGACTCTCGATCCAGATGAGTTTCGTTTGCTCCCTGATCAACTCTTCCACGTCAAGCTCGATTGAAGGAGAGAACGTGACCTCAACTCCGTGTGCCAGGGCCACCTTTGTGAAATATCTATGCGTGCCTCCGTAGACGTCCGAGACAGATATGACATGGGAGCCCGCGGCGAGCGACTGCAGAATCGTGGCCGTGGTAGCGGAGCCGGAGGCAAATGCCAGAGCGAATCTCGCGTGTTCGAGTGCGGCCACAGCTTCTTCGAAGTTGTCCCGGTTTGGGTTCGCGCTGCGACTGTACTCGTACAGGCCAATCGGCTTGCCCACGGCCGTTTGTGCGAAGGTCGTCGACAAGGACAGAGGCTCGATGACGGCGCCCGTCGAAGGATCTATCGGTGCGCCGGCGTGAACGGCCAGTGTACCAAAGTTGTAGACAGGCGAAGGGGCACGAGCAGGCGTGACGATGCCGCCATCTTCGTTGGTCAAGATACGCTCGTGGGGTCTCAGAGGACGAGGCGAGAGAGGGACTTGCACTGGAACAGTCATGACGATTAACGAGGTATGGTTCTTCTGGCTGTGTTTCCAGACAACCACCAGGAAGCAATTAATAGGAGATCTTTTTGGGAGGATGTCGGATCCCTGTCGCGGGGTTCAACGGATATGAGCTGGAGGTGAAGGGCGTGGGAACAACACGAATGGGGGGAGGATGAAGATTACGAGGCACACGATGGAAAAGAGAGAGTGGGTGTGTGTATATAAGGGTTTTGTAGTTATTCACCACTACTTCGTCCTGTTTGTAAGAAGAGACATTTTTTTCAGTCAGTGATTCCCTATCCGATGGAATTCTCTCATTTGGCCCGCGTGTCATCGAACAAAATAATCAATCAAACAAAAGGGCGAGAGATGACGTGCTTGGGGAGAGGACCCAGGCACCGCCAGGCACCACGGCCAGTTTCTGGAGGCCTCACTAGCCTAGAGATGCCCCCTGCACGTGTAAATTTAGTGGCTACTACATAGCTGCTTGTACGCCCCCTACGCCCATCCCAAAGGACGTGATGACAAACTGATTCCAGGGGCAATTGCAGTAGTCGCCGCTTAACCACGGCTAACCCCGCCCGCACTTGAGCACTGCAAACCACAGACACTGACCGCTGCTCTTTGACTAACCAATAAGCAGAATCTGCGAGGACAGCACCGGCGCTCAAGACGCTATCAGCTGGTCGAGATTCCGTCGTGCCTGAAGAGTGGTCAGTCCAGCACGTCGACGAGAAGGACAGCACTAGGCTTCTCAAGCAAGTAAACCAGCACGACCACATGCGATCGGTTGCAGCATTGTGTCACCACCAGTCAACACCCCCGAGCCCAGGCTCACCCATTGATGCCTGAACCTGGTTAGAAAAGCCCTCTTACCCCGTGGTCTGGATATCATACCTCGATAGAGTAGGGCACTCTATGCTCTACCACCGGGTCTGGCTCAGGATCACCCGGTTTCCTGATCTTGGGAGGTGCCGGGGCTTGGTCATTCCACTTTTCGGCCTCGACACGCACGTTGACGATGGTGCCTTCGTCGAGGTAGATGGGGTCGCCCTCGGTCTCCCAAACCCAGGTCTTTTCGGACTCGTTACTGTGGGCGGTTCAATACAGGATTCGCACTGGTTTTCTCCTTGATTCAACTCACTAGACACAACCCTCGAAAAGCATGGTCGGCGGCACAAAGATGTCGTCGAAGAATCGTGTTGTTACTTGACGCCGTAGACTTAGCTCCATCTTTGAGATGTGGTGTTCAACAACTTACTCCGGATGCCTTCAGGTGTGCATCGCTGGATCACACCCGTAATGATCTCGCCCTTGAAGGGTCGAAACACAATCATTCGAAATTGAACTTGGACTCCCCGTCAGCTCCAAGACATTCGATAAGCCTAAATCTTCCTGTACCGTTGACATTGGCATTTCCAGTGCCATGACCGATCAAGCCATCAGAAGCTTTCAGCAGATCATACACGCAAATGCACAGCCCGACCTTCTGCACAATCTGGAACCCTCGTCAGGAATGGAAGTCGATGCATGGATGGTGGAGCAAGCAGACTTTATTGGAATATTTCTCGTTGATGCGGTCTTCAAGATCTTGTTCGGTGATTTGGTTATTCACAAATCCATGTGGCGGTATCTGCACCAGGTCGTCGAAGGTGGTCTGCTTCATTAGTATTCCCTGTATTCCCGACCTGTCGGAGCAGTGAGGTAGCCATACTAGGATGAACATGTTCCTACGGGATACGCAAGAGGTTCCGTGATTGTGATTTAGACAGAATGTACCGCAGCATGTTCTGAAACTCAGAAAATCGTAGTAGGCACTGAAATCCCGTCACCATGAGCCAGTGAGTATATAGGAAAATCTTTGTCGACGTTAATCGACTTTGATGGAGCATCCGCTGTGGCGCGCCGCTTTAGATGCCACTTGGTCTTGGCGGCTGCTTTTCTTTGCCCAACTTCCCCCATGAGCGCATCTTTGTTCTACAACTTGCCCTACATCTCCATCTTGCCAGTTGTGCCATGGTTGCCATATCTACCTTAGGCCTTGTATCCAATCTGCCGCAGAAATGCCTTGCGCTTTGCTATGTCCGCTTCACTTTCGACGCCCTTGGGAAGGAAACCATCCACAACCCCCAAGATTCCCCGTCCCTGTTCTGTTTGTGCCACGATGACCTCCACGGGATTCGCCGTAGCGCAGAAGATATGACACACTTCGGGGACGGCGCAGATGGCACCGAGGACATTGATGGGATATATATCGCGTAGGAGAACGATGAAGCTGTGGCCGGCTCCTATGACCACGGCGGAGTCCTGGGCAAGTTGTACAAGCTCCGGATCCGTTCCTGAATGTCGGATCAGGCAGGCATCCGACGCCTCGCAGAATGCAAGACCGAACTTGGCCCCCGGGACAGCGTTGAATATGGCTTCATGGAGGTCTTCGACTGTTTTGATAAAATGGGACTGACCCAGGATCAGATTGAGGCCTTCGCGGTGAGGGATTGGAATGGTTTTGAGCTCCATGTCTTTGCTGTTCAGCTTGAGTCTTGAGAGGTCGCTCAGTGTGTCGGATGTGTTGTAGCCGGCTTGGGAATTGTAGACTGCCTTTATACCGGGGTAGTCCTAGAGTCAATGAAATCAGGTGATGTTTAATGCTCACTGCCCACCGCTCACCTGTTTCTTGCCGTTCAGCCTTTAGTTAGGATGTCGGTGCATGACGAAACGCTACATCAGCTGCTAAGCCAGCAATGACCTAGACATTAGTCCATGAAGGAAAACAGATAGTATCCAAGGACGACAGAAAGAGCGGCAAGAGATTCGCTCATGGCCGTGTTTCTCAGCCTTGCCACTCAGCCTTGCCGCGGGCAGAAATGCCAACCAAAATTTTGGATCGGCCTGAACACTGTTCTTCGCAACTGTACATTCTGTTCCACGCTTTGCTGCTTGGATATACAGGCATAAGTATCCCTATCTGGAACTACGTAACTCCATGATTCAAAACCCATCTTAGCAGCGAAACCTGCACTTGTCGATGTAACTTCTGGATGTCAGGCCAGCCCTTTGCGTTCCCTCCTCCGCCTCCACCTCCTCCGAAGCGATCGGAAGGCGTTTATCAGCAGAATCAACCCTTTCAGGATAGTAGGGGGCCATCCAGAGGTGGTTATCCCCACAGAGGACACACAAGAGGCGGCCGCGCGGGATATGGAAGTCATCGTCCAGGACCGACTACGTCGTCCCCGGTGTACGGTCACGATCGGCTACAGAGACCCTTGAATCATGGTCCGCAAAGAGGCAGCTTTCTCAACGGCCCGCAGAAACGGGATCACAGCACTGCATTTGCCTCCGGGCACCAACATCGCCCACGTCCTACGGCTGCACCCGCGGTGCCTAGTTTCAATGCCTCGATCGAACACCTGCTGGGACGCAGACCGTCTCTCGACCAAACCAGCCAGAAATCACCCGAGCCCAAAAAAGCAGAGCCCCGAAAACATAATGTTCTCGGGTTAACTCCTGCAAAATTTGACCAAGATTCCGACCAGGAGGACGACGAAGATGAAGAACAGCGTCTGGCGAACAAAGCGTCGTCGAGCGTGGCAGGCTACATCTTTGAATACAACGGATCCCCTCTCACTCTCCGGACCCGAGAAGAGATTCTGACATGGCTTGCCGAAAGAAGACGGCGTTATCCCACTCAAGCGCGGGTGGCGGCAGCGAAGAAGGAGGCGGAAGAGAAGAAGCGAAAATGGGAGGAGGAGCAGAAGGCGAAACGGGAAGCCAGAAAAGAAGCCATGGCCAGAAGAGAACAAGAGAGAGCCGAAAGACTCAAAGTCAATGAAAAAGCGAAACACCCACGCCATCAGGATCGGCTTGTTCAGAGAGACGAGGAGACAGCAAACACAGACGCTGCCGCTCGAGCGAAATTGAAGGCCGACAAGCTACGCAAGAGAGCTCTCGAAGCACAACAGGAACTGGAGAAGGCGGAAGCGGCATTGCGGCGTGCTGAGATGAAAGAGAGCACAACCGCCGCGACACCCAATCCACCTGCTCCTACAGGAGAACTCGTCGACGTCTCGTCCACCGCGGATCCCACAGGCTCCGACGATGCCACCTCATCCTCTGGCTCGTCCACAAGTTCCGATTCCGACTCCGATACGGATTCCGATGCGAGCTCTTCTGATGCAGATTCCATTCCCGAAGTGACGAGCGCGAAACAGGCGTCTCGTGCCCGTGCGTCTCTTTCGCTCGAGTCGCGGCCGGCACGACCTCACGCCCCCCAACTCTGCAAACACTTTGTTAAGTACAAAACTTGCAAGTGGGGTCCGAGCTGTCGCTATTCGCACGACTTGACTCGAAAGGATGGGAGAAGCGACACGCGGACTTCCACGAGTCTACCCAAACAGCCAACGACCACCGCGGCTGGCAATATCAGGAGGAAAGGTCTGTGGCAGGTCATGGTGGACAAGGAGCAAGAAGAGAGTCGGAGACGACTACTGAGTGCCATCATTGCCCTGGGAGAGAAGGGAGTGCTTGAGGATCCGTCACAGAAGGCAGAAGGCACCGTATAAGGGGCACGACCGTTCTCCTACACTCTGGGTTCACCACCATACCATGCCATGTTCATTTCTACACAGCAAGCAAGCGTTTATGTACTCATGCACTTACTCACCAGCAGTGTCTGAGCAACTTCATTTTGGTTTTACTGATTATCTTTCTATCATACATCTATCTTCCCAACCCACAATCCCTCCGAATCACACCCACCACAAACTCCCGCCCTTCACTCCCTTCTCTGATCCCAAGCCTGCCGCCCGCCAGCGGGAAACAGTGCATTTGGCCGTCCCAGACCAACCAGCGCCCCCTCACGCCGAGTCGGCGGCACTTGCGCATGAACTCCACCGCGTCTGGCGCCAGCACGTCGTGCGTGCCCACGACCCCGTGCACGGCGACCCCGCGACCCCTGAGGGCGTGGAAGGCGGCGTCCGGGTTGAGGAGGGGCGAGACGCTGGGGTCGGCGAGCGGTGTCGGGTCGTGCGACGGGGAGGAAGGGCCGTTCTTCTGGTTCTTGGTCGACGTCCTCTTGTCCACGTTTCCCGTCCACACTTCGGCGACTTCTCGCGTCATCGCCGCCGTGAGCACGCAGTCGAGCTTGTCCGCCGTGCGAATCTCCGGGTTGCTGTTCGTCAGGTCCGTGGGACCGGAGATGCTGATTAACGACCTGAGTGGGAAATTGCTCGTCCTTCGAGCACCGGTTCCTCGATGGTCAGGTCTGTTTTCGTCGCCGTCGTCGTCGGCGCTCGGTGACTCTGCTCTGCAAGGTACTTGCTGCTGCTGCTGCTCTGACTGTGTGACTCCATAATGCTGCACGGCCCAGAACCCCAAACTTAGCACGACGTTCCCACCACTACTGTCGCCCATCAGGCTCAGCGTGTGCCCCCTCTCGACCGCCTCGTCCATGACCTTTGCGAACCACGTTCGGAGGATCCGCAAACTCTCACTCGCCGGATTCGTCGGCGCTAATGGGTAACTGACCAACACCAACTCGATCTCTGTGTCTGGATGCAGGTCCTGGGCGTGTTGATAGCTATTGTCGTTGTCATTGTCGTTGTCGACCACTGGCCCATTGTTGGAATGGTGCCTCGCGGGTTCAAGGTCAAGGTCGTGCGTGAGCTGTGCCAGGAACCGCCAGTGCTCGGGCGCAGGAGGAGACTGGAACCCGCCACCACAGAAGTAGTAGATGCGGTGGTGGTGGTGGTGATGTCTGTGGCTGGAGGTCGGTGGAGATGTCGTCGTCGTCGTCGTCGTCGTCGTCGTCTCTCCATGCTGCCGTCCACCACTACCAGCAGCGGCAGAGACTTCGGCGTCTCCTACCGCTTGCGCCCTTACCCTTCCGACACTCCCTTTCCCTTTCCTCCCCACCGCGCGGAACCGATACATCCACACTCCTTCACACTGCGTCTCGGCGATCTCGGGCCATCGCTTCCCCTTTCGCGTCGGCGGCGACAGACGCGGCGACCCCGCCGTCTGGCCTGAGCCGCCGCCGCTAGGCCGCACGAGACGCGGACGGAGCGGTTTGATCACGGCGCGCAGCACGCGGTACAGGAATGAGAGGTCCGAGCGCGTGGTTACTTCCATGCTGCGTGGGGAGTAAGGTTTTGAGCCGCTCTCATCATGCTGGTGGTGGTGGTGGTAGTGTTGTTCAGAGTGGGTGTTGTCCGCCATCGTCGTCGTCGTCGTCGTTGTGGTAGTAATGGGAGGAGAAGGAGAAGGAGTCATTATTGGCACGTCGGTCGGTCGGTCGATCGAGGGTGAGGGCGGTGGATGATGTACTGTATGTCTCCTTCTGTATGTCCCCGCGGACCAGGACAGGATGATAACTTCGTTTTATACTTGGGATATGATCAGCTCTGTTCGTCTCCTCAGATCGTATGGTATGGTATGTACGGTATGGTATGGTATGCTTCGGCCGTATCTTGCCCTGGCTTGTGCTATTTCGTCTCGTCTCGTCGCGTTCACCTGTCTCTTTCCCCCGTCCCTGTTCGCTGTACTGAGTCCAGAAACCCGGATCAGATGTAACCTTGAAAACCTGCAATGAGGTCATCCCCTGGTCTAGACGTGTAAGTATCTAAGGGCCAACGATAGAAAAGACGCCAAATCAAGACCGGCTGCTCTACCCGTGAGACAACGAGCAGCGAGGGGAATCGCATGTAGACGGATGGATGGATGTCCAGATTGAAGCTTGATTTTAATGATTCCTTCGGTGCTGGCTGAAGTCGAGTCACACGCATACGCACACGCACTGAGATCGACACTCAACCACACGGGATCACAAAACTTACCATGAATACCGGGGCAACACACATCATGATCTGTACTTCCAATGGAGACAAGAGATGATGAACCCATCTCATATGTATGTATGTGTGTATCTCACGGGGGAAAAAAGTCATCGACGTCATGATTAACCATATTAATTGGAAGCCTAAACCTGGACTCCATATTCTTCTGGATTCCCGCCAGAGCAATTGCCTCCCTCCACTCAGCTAGCCAACTCAGAACTGATACAAGCCAAAGACACGAATCTTGACCTCGAAGATCACGAGTGTTCAACTCATACCCTCCAAACAGCCATCCATATCCATGTCCAGTGCACAATACCGCGCTCCTTGCCCGCAACAATGTTGTCGCTGTTGATTTCTACCCAACACACAAAAGCACCAGTGGACAAGTATAAAGTCCATGTTGTGTGTTTTCCTCGCCCTCATGATCCCCTTAAATATACAGCCATTAGGATTGTTTCCCTGGGTAAAATGTTGTCCATCGTCCGTCCATTATCCTAAAGCCTTCCAACGTCCTCGTCATTTCATTGTCTCTCGATTCAGCTCTCATGGCCACCACCCATGTGCACCTCTGACAGGAGTCCCAAGGAATGTGTGGACGCTTGGTAGGTCTACATGCTCAGAGAGCAGGGATGACTCGCTGTTGTGGAGAGTCTGTGGCCAAATCAGAGGGTATTCTGCAAACGACGTCAAAGGCAGAGTCGGCGTCGTATTCATTACATCTGGCATTTCAGGGAGCAGGCCTTGGGCTGGGAAAGACATCCAAGGTGATGATCGCTCAAATATTGGCGCCATTGGAGGTGTTGCCGACAAAGTCCCATACTTGGACTCAGATACGCCCCAAGGTGAAAAAACCGGCGCGGAGTTACCCTGCGCTGATGCGAAGGGTACAAACCCGTTGTTTCCCACCTCTCTCTTGATTCCTTCATTGTTACCGGGTTGGTCCCCAGTACGAAGAGAAGGTAAGGGGGGTCGGGTTGGTATGACGTTTCGTAGCCTTGATGTGTTTACACCGGAATCGGTGGTGGATGCTCCAGATTTCAACTTCAACGTTTTCCTAGGAATACAGGAAAGAGGAGCAGATAGCTTGCTGTGCCTGGATGATTTGGGGAAACGCGGGAGTCTCTCTCTAAATAGTGCGAGGGACGAGGATGCCGGGGTTGATCCAATAGAGTCAGTGTGTAAAGCCAGTTTCCTCGGTGTTCGCTGGCGCGGCAGGGCAATGCGCTGGCGTTGGCGTTGCCTCATCTCTCCGGAGTCAAGCACGGGCGGCCACACGGGCGGCCAATTTAAAGGCGGGAAACAGCGACATTGAGCGTGGCTGCTTGTATCCGTTCCACATTTATAACAAAACCGCGTACCACACGAGCACTGAATCTGATCGCAACCGTCGATTCTCTCAACCAGGTTCTTGCAGCTGGGACATTGTTTCCATTGCTTGTCTTTGGCAAGGACCCGGTCTCTCGCATCCATCAACTCCTCGAGGCTCTTGCAGGTGGTTCCTGCACCTCCGATATGGTCATCGCGTCCTTGTTTGCACTCGGTACAGGTCTGGAAATGGCACTTGGTGCACAAGACAAATTTTTCCGTTATGTCTTGAATCTGGCTCTTGCGTATGTAACTGGTGCAGTATTTGTTGGAACAATAGACGGGGTCGTGATCTGAGTACTCCTCACGGACGTCAAGGTAGCGGGAGTAGACTGCCTCGTCCAGGTGGTGCTGCACTGAGCCGATATCCATGGCTGGCCAAGACAAGCAGCACCGTGGCGGCCAGGACATTTTGTTGGCTGTGCCAGCATTGACCAGTTGATTCAGACAAAGTCGGCAATAGCTGTGGCCGCAGTTGAGGAAAATGGCCTCCTTCACTTCGTCGATGCATGCTCGACATATCACCATGTCGACATGCCTGCTGTCTTCAGGACTACACATTTCTTTGAGCGTCAGCGTGCATCCTCGTCGGCGCCCACGCATTGCGCCTAGGCCAAGCATCTCCTGGTAGTTGGGCATTGGAGACGCGTTCACGGACTCATCTGGGAGAAGAGCCATATCTCCAACAGCGATCCCAGAATATGGCACAGCACGGGAGGCTGGCCAAAAATCAAGATCGATGTGGTCCTCCTGGCTTGGTTGGTTTGTCATTTTGTGGTCTGAGTCCACGGGATGTTCAACGATTTCGACATGGGATAGAGTGAATGTGTCCGATTCACCTTTCCAGAAAGCAAGAAAGTCGTTCATTTCCGTATCCCGCGTGATGAAATCTTGGTCAGTCACTGGCTTGGCTCTGCGCAAGGTGACGGTCGATCTGGCTGAGACTCGCCTGATACCACCAGGATCAGGGGAGGTATGGGCAGTCTGACTCTCTGCGCCTTGTCTTCTTCCATTGTGCGTCATTGCCCGCAATATCTGGTGTAGTGGATTGAAGGAAGAAGTAGGCGTTCGAACATGTACTGGTGTCTGGAAGGTTAGAAGGTAGCTTCTGGGGGTGGCAGACACGAGGACGATAGGTCGAAGATGCCTAGAGGACGGTAAGGAGCTTTTCTTGAAGCTTGGTCAATGTATAATGGGTGCGAAGCTGTTCAGACTGGTGAGGCTGGAGTCAACCGCACTGATTGCAACACAAAAAGGCAAGGGAGAATGGATAGACAACCGCAGCGAAGGGCCGAGATATAGAGGCAGTTGAGCATGTACATGAAACAGGCTGAAGGCAAGGGAAGGGGTATGAGTTAAAGAGGTTGATGGGACATGTCACTGAAGCAGGGTAGGGTAAGTGCAATGGTCAGTGGTTGACATCGATTGGCGGGGAAGAAGCCACTGGCTTGTGCTGTTGTGTTCCCCCTTGGCAGCTCATCAGGTGGACAGTTTGCAAGGCAGCCTTCTCGTCGCACCTCACATAACATTGCACCTAGGAACAGAGTCGTCTTCACGTCAGGCCGGCCAACGATCGCATTACCTTCGAAGCAACCCTCCGAGCCCTCCACTTCTTCCAGCCGCCCTCCCGAGTTCAACAAGCTGCTGTGTGGGTAACTTGTGAAAAGCCAAAAACACAAGCAAGAGTTGGTCACATTTGGGCTGCCGATGAGAGAAGAGACTGCCTTTTTGTCTGGGAAGGAGTTGTACAAGAACAAAAGATGGAAGGAAACTCACAAGAGATTTAAGGTGAAGCAGCGTGTTCTCTTTTTCCAGACCGGGCTGAGGTTTCGGGGCGGGTTTAGTCCGAACGGTTTGCATGGCGGATCATTTCGCTATTATGTTGC
Organism: Fonsecaea erecta; assembly: GCF_001651985.1. Lineage (NCBI taxonomy): Eukaryota > Fungi > Ascomycota > Eurotiomycetes > Chaetothyriales > Herpotrichiellaceae > Fonsecaea > Fonsecaea erecta. The sequence goes on along the minus strand of NW_017387245.1, from coordinate 3,323,557 downwards.
TAAGCCATGCGCATCATCATCATCAGACAATATAGACGAGCCACCAGGACTAAAGGTACAGATCTTACTTTATCATGACAGCCTGTATGGCGAAGGAATAAAGTCTTCTTGACCCGTGGTGTGTGAGTTGTGTCTGTGGTGTGTTGGTGCTCCTTGTTCCGTCACCGTTGCCTCCTTTCCTGCCGGACCTGCTTTGTTGATTCAAATTGAACGCAATGTCTTGCTTGTCTTTGCTGCTTGCTCTCAGATGCCTGCTGTGGCCATTGCTGCTGTGCTCCCGGAATCTACACCTCCTCCTTCAAGCCAGAGCTGGTTGTGCTTCATAAGGGTTTGACGCTTTCCTTGACCACTACCTGCTGCCATTTCACCCACCACCATGTCCGACCTACCCATTTGTCCTGACGAATACCATGCCGACTCCTTCCCCAGCCAGTCTCCAGCTTTTTCTGATTGTGACAGCACTGGGGCTCTCACTCCGACTTGGTCCACCAGCGCCCAGCCTTCCACTCCAGCCGAGAGCGACACCAGCAGCTCCGTGATCAGCGAATCAACTGCGGCACTGCACAATGAACTTGACAGGAAACTGGAAGCCCTTGTTCTGGCTGAAGAGACAGTGCCTCTCCACGGACAGTCAGCGGCCGATCTACCTACCGAAGTGCCTGCACCGACTTCTAGAGACCCATTTGGATTCGTGTGTGCATTCGGGTTCACCGGTTCATTCGATGAGCCATCAGCCGTCCCGAGGACGAAAGGGGCCTTCCTCGATGCAATCAGAGGCGAGATTGAGGGAATCGGCATGACGCAGCGAGGTCTCCAATCCTACCAGAACGCCATCAACTCTCGAAAGTATCACACCTTTAGCACCCAGTTTCTCATTGATCAGAACACCGCCACCGTGATCACTCTCGACCAGTTGGATCAGATAACCTTCCACCTGAAGAAAGTCGAGGAAGAAGCACAGGAGATTGAGAATGAAGAGGAAGAGGTCAAGGACGAGCTTATGGAAGCCTTTAAGCATGCCCAACCGTGGGTGATGCGTGTACGGGCTATCCTGCGGCATTGCCACGTTTTCTACAAGCTCAACTTTGTCCTAGCCACGGGAAGCAAGACTGCATAGCCCTGAATGCGGCGGCCGTGGTGCAGAGCAACTGGTGTTCCTGATGTAAGACGCTGTACAAGGTCGTGCGAAGATTACCAGCCTCGCATTGTGACAAGAGAGCTGAGCCGGTGTCCGGCGTCAAGATGGCCGTTGCAAGTGTGACATTGCTGTGACAAGGTACACTTGTGTTGGTAGCGACATGATTGATTATTTTCCGTGGGTTGTTTTGCTCGTTCCGATGTGAGCTCACTATGCCACTATGCCACTCGGAGCACCGTCTCTGAGTCCCTTATCTTCTCTTTCTTCCGTAGTCTAGACTATCTCTGGTCACGGGCACCGTTCTGTTGCAGGTATGCAGAGCCCAACGATAAGCCGATATCCAGCAGCGGTGCTAGAAACGAGCCAAACAGCTCAATCGAGCCAGCAGAGCACCCAATGGGCTGATCAGCGGTCTGACTCCCTCAGAGCCAGCACCCAATCGTGTTTGTCTCTTATCACGGTCTTGCAGAGGTCCAGACTGACCCGAGCCGCTCTCCAGTGTCTCGTTTCTGCCGGCCTCCCAAATCGTACCGACTTTGCCCCCCAGGACGAAGGAAGCGCCCCGTAAAAGGATGCATTGGCTTCTGCTCTCACCGGGTGGCGCTGGCTAAGCTGAGAGCGATCTTCGATCCCCCCTTGCTACCCAGGCCCCCTTCGGGAGATGATGCTAACTATTAGCTTAGGGCCCGATTCCAGGCATCGAGGGGTACGCAGGGGAAAAACAGTGAGGGGCAGCCAGAAGCCAAAAAAAAACATAAACAATAGTGACAACAATGGAAACACATTCGAACGAGGTCTTTTTTCCCTGGTGCTAGTGGTGACTGATGACCTGCTGCTGACGGATGGGCTTCAAGCCCCTTACACGTCCACATGCCATTCGTTCTCGACCTCAGTTCTCAGCATCTTCGATTCCCTTCACCGCCAGAAGCTCGACCCACGGTCGAGTTCGCGCCCACGCGAACTTGACCCCTCCATCGTTCAAAGCTAACGGCTCGACATGCGGCGCCTTGCTCGATCCAGCGGGCCGTCACCGACCGTCACGCGTTTTCATTTGGCGTCACGATTAATCGGTGAGGACCATGCTCGCCCTGATTGGGTCTTCCACACACGACGTGGCCTTCAATTCTGTCGCTTTCAGGCGTGGGGCTTGTCTCAATCAAATTGTGCAATCCACACTGCTCCCAATCGAGAGTTTAGCAGAAGACGGTTGACTCTGAAGGAAATGAGGGGTGGAGGGGTAGGATCAGTGCCGTGGTGACGGGGTTATATAAACAGCATCATCTATGGTGACACAGCCTTCTTCTTCTCTTCTTCAAGCTCCTCCATCAAGCCCAAGTCCTCCACTTCAGTTGTCTATTTTCCAATCCTTCAGCCAAATCCCACTTCAAATCTCCCAAACTACCTTCAACATGGCCGACGAAGCTACCAAGGCCCACCTCCGCACCAAGTTCGACAAGCTCACCGCCGACGACTTCAAGGAGGTTGCAGGCAACAAGGACGCCCTCGCCGCCAAGGTCGCCGAGAAGTACGGCATCTCAAAGGAGGAGGCCACCAAGCAAGTCGAGGATGGTTTCGCCGGCAAATAAGTAGCCAGCGCTCGTGGCTCGACGGTTCACCTCTCTGAGCTCCTCCTCTCCAGCCAATACATCTAGACTCCCCTCCCCCCGTCTCCCTCTCCGCCAACAAGACGCCAAGTCATATCATCACCCTGAGAACCAAGGGAGAAGGAAATGGGGAAAGAAGAGTTCGGAAATGTTACATATCGTGCCCCAACAGCAACTGGGATTGATTCTCCATAGCGAAGGAGTCAGAAAAGCCTATACAATTCATACCTTTGACAGACACAAGCTTCCAAGAATTGATAGAACAAAGGGAATTGACGCGTATTCTTAGAAGGATCTCAACCGCACGTCTTGTCGTTCCGTTCGTGATTGTCGTTGTTCGTGTTACACAGCCCACGACCACATGACCCCCGACGAAAGCGAGACCAACGTCGAGTACCTTTTAAACCTTTCCAGCATGTTGTACCCCTTTTTTGTTTCAGCCTCACCTACCTGTGTTCATCTGTATCCCGTAATGCTCGCGCTGTAAGCGTCGAAAGGTCATTGATATTGCTCTGTCTCTGTTTCTCGCTCTCTCTCTCTCTCTGCCGTGCCTGGTCCAACTTGTCCGTCCTTTCTTCCCACTCCTCGCCTCCTCTTCGCTCTGCTCTACCCTCCGGTCCTGTCCACCCTCGAGCTACATCACGCGGTTCTTTCCCCCCGTCCCTCCTCCCAAACGATCGCTAAATCTGCAATGCCTGCCTGCCAATGGACTGAATGCCCAACCTTCCCACCTGGTTATCCACCCCCGGACGACATGATCCTCCTAACTCAAGGGTTTCCAGTCCCCAACTCGGTACTCAACCCTCTCAAACCAACAGTGCCGTGACACGTACCTACCTACCTACCTATTGGCCGCACACTCTCTTCCCTTCCCTCCTTCCCACCGAGCCATGCATGGAGCTGTCCAATTTCTCACTTCTGTAGGAGTAATGATTAGATGCCGTCCGTCCGTTCCCGTCTCTGTCCTTGTCTGGCCAGGTAACATGGGGAGGGTACTACTTTACTCCGTACATCCAAACGTATGTTACATACCTAGCGAGCCAGCTACATAGGTACCCAATCCACCAAACCGACAAACCGACCGGACACACAAGACCGGACCGGAGGAGGGAGGGACTGGGGCAGACTGGAGCAACGCATTCAAACTACGCATGCAGTCATTGTACGTACGCATGTATGTAGGTACCTCTTTGTATGTATGTATGTAGGTATGTCTGTGCCTGTGCTCGTACCCAAGTCTGGACCGGACCAGACCAGACTCTGCAGACCAGCAGCCAGAAGTCATCGACACCGCGTCTTGGCAATGGGTACCTTGCTCGCTTGTACGCGGTAGACCTCGTACCTACGCAGATGCATCACGTCCCACGTACTGTACTTAGATTTAGCTGGCTGGCTGGCTTGCTGACGGGCGGGCTTGGCTGGAAGGAGACAGAAAGGAAAGATGAGGGAAAAAAGGGCAAAATCGCGCCAACGCATCCCGCCCGCTTCTCTACATACAAGACTACTCCTGCAGCGAGAAAACGAAACGTTTCACCTCGTACTTACTGCACAGAGGAGGTACCGTGGATATATGGGTCACCTGTTCGTTTACGGAGTACCCCCATTATCGAAACACCTTCCCCTACAGCCAATGCCCACAGCCAGCCGGCCAGCCTCACTTTGGCAACAACGGCACCGACGGTCTCCTTGGCCTGCCTCAATTTGTACTGCGTACTTGCATAGCTAGTGGTTAGTCATGTACTGTAGCTAGCTAGCCAGCTAGCTATCCACCTACCTAATCAGCTGCAGAAAGGGTTGTGATGGGAACAGGAGAGGGAGGGGACCACGCCGTGGGAGCGCAGTAGCTTGTGCATTGCCATGCCATGCCATTGAAACATGACACATCGACAGCACGGCAGGGAAGCAAGCAACACTCCACCAACTGCGGGAATTTATGAAACAGCCCGCTGGGGCTCGCGAACTTGCCCGAGGATGTTTGTAGAAAATTTTTGCAGAACTCGCTCTTCATTTCTGTACCGTAAAATACTTAAAGCAAATATACTAAGGACACATGATTCTTGTACAGCTTTGAATGCGCCCGCCTGGGTCCATATCACGCACACTCCTCCAATATGGAAACGCCCTGCAAGACGTTCTTGCACGCGGAGACAGACAAGCAGATGACCAAGGATGCAGGATTGGCATATCCGACCGGGGCAGGGCCTCTGCTTGACTTGCTGCCCAAGTGTCATGAAGTGTCATGGTCCTGTCATCCTGGATAAACACGGCTCCCAGCTTCGGCGAGCCCTCGGTCCAAGGGCCACCTGCTTTTCTGTCCAGTGCGTTCGTTCGTCGTGTCATGCTGGCCCGAGAGAGAGATTTCCTGTCCTTTGCCGTTCCCAATTGTCATTCAAACTTCTTCCTCGTCATCCAATCCATCCCCCAGCAACTCATCGTCCTCTACAACTTGAGAGTAATCCTGTCCTCTTCTTGCAAAGGCGTCTCTCGAGCGATAAGGAGCTCCGTACCCAGCATCCGCCCCTCTACCCACGCCGAATCTTCCCCCTGAACCACCACCTCCACTGCCAAGTGGCATATATCCTCTTGCACTTCTCCACAAACTCATCACGAGTAAAGGCGTCGCTTTGGCCACCGCGACGATGCCACTCACCACCACCACAGGGACCTTGATCCACAATGGTTCACCGCTGGCCCCAGAAGAAGCACCAGTGGCGCCCATGCTTTCACCCAGCCGAATTTGTCCAAATGAGCCGAATCCGCTCTGCCACTTCGTATACACCCAATACCCGATGCCAAGGGAGACTGCAAGGGGAACAACGATCGCAAAGAACAGTCCAATCCCTGAAATGCCATGCTTCTTCTTGTATTCCTCTTCATGGCCTGGGCAGGGTCTCGATTCCAACTTGTCAAGCTCTCGCCCTCCTTGGCACGTCGTGAGCGGTATTCTCCTGTATCCAGTGGGATACCAGAACTCGAGTTGGCCCGGATTGTCGCGACATTTCTGCTCGTGATCGGCTGGCTGCAGTCCAGGAACCAACTGGCACGTTCCGTCTGCTTGTGCCTGGTAGTTGTAATCACACTCAAAGTCCTGACGTGTGCAAGAACAATTCCTGGCAATGTTGTGGAGATGACTGATGATTTTGCCGTTGTAGCATTTGGCGTCGACCCGTTTTCGGTGATATTGAGCTACGTGGCCGAACAAGCAGTTCGAATCTTGCATTGGGTGCTTGGGTTCCCAGAGCGTGTAGTCGCCTTTCTCGGGGTCTTTCTCGTCGAGTTCGCATTTGGCTTGACGTTCTTCGAGGCCGGAGAAGTCGAGGTGCACGGTAAAAATGCCACGTTTCGCGTTGCTCCCTAGTTCACGACCCCAAAGGAGGAACTTGCGAGAGTTGTCTGACGGTACGGTAGTGATGGCGTCAATCTGCATTTCCACATCTGGAGAGAACACGAACTCCCGCCACGTCCTACCCTCGTCGAGGGTGTAAAAGAGAGATTTGGTGGGTTGAGATTCCTTGACAATCACGATTATGCTGCCTTGGTCGCCATATTCCCACATGTAGCTGCCCTTCTTGACGGATTGCCAAGTGATGCCGGCGTCTCGAGTGATGAAGGTATCGGTAGCTTCGTCGTCTTTCCGGACGAGGTATTCGCCCACGTTCCCTACGGCCATCATTAATCCAACCGCACTAGGGCTGGAGAACGTGGCTGACTTATCGGCGCGTTCGGTATAACTGTGAATGTGCAAGGAGCATTTCTCAGTCGCCTTGTTAGCCTCTCCCACGCAAGGGTAATTGTTTCCCAGCGCATCCTCCTTCGGTGGAGGGAGATACGCCCACTGGGCACCATCGTTGTGGGTGATCATCGACTTGAGTTTTTTCCTCTCTCCATTATTGGTCTCATCGACATTGGACACGACGTTGACCATAGCAACGCCCTCAAGACCTTGCATTTTCTCAAAATCGACATAGCCTTCGGTGTCACGGTTCACACCGCCCAGAGTGAAGACGTAGGATGTACCGTTGCTGTTCGACTTGATTATCGCACCGTATTCGTGATCTTGAGCAGCATTGACGGTGACGTGGAGGAATACGGCATGAGTAGAGCTGTCCAAAACTGTGTAGGCTTGTTGATGTTGTACTTGGAAGTTCCGAGGAAATTCTGCAGGTGCGAAGGTGCGCCCGTCCACACTGGCGTCCACCTTCAAGCTCTGTCTGTCCTCCGTCTTTGCTGCGACGATGATAAACTCGGACATGGTCGCAAAGTCCAAAATATCAGGGAAATGCACCTTCGATTCCGCAAAGAAGTTGTCACTGGACAAAAGCATGAGGCTCTTATCCGGGTTCTCATCTTGATACTGTTCGCAGTATATCAATTGATCGCCACGGCCTTGACCTTCTCTTGTGATGAATTCGCATTTTCTGGCGTAACGAACCAATGTGTCCCAGTGGTCGCCACGATCTCTCGACAACCAAATGTTGGTATGATCGTCGTTTCCAACAGCGCCCGACCAGAGCAACCAATCCTTGTACTCGGGATGGAAACGTAAAGTCGGCAGCCGTAGAGTGCTCGGTCGTTCTGGGGCGGTGAATTTATCGAACCTAGCTCCGCGGTCGATGGTGTAGTGAACAGTCTTGGAGCCTGTCAGGAAGAAAACTGCATCGTGATGGTGAGGATTCGGTGCGATGGCAGTGATCGGTTCGCCCTTGAGGATTGGTTCCCAGGTTTTGCCATGATCCCGTGTCAAGAAGATATCTTGCTCGCTTGTACGCATGACAATGGCCTCATCACTGCCGCTGGAAGTGTCGCTTCTTTCGAGATAATACCATTCGGAAAACCGATCAGCGTCGAAATTGGTCTTCTCGACAGTAATTTCTCCCGAGGCAGGCGTCTTCACCGAGTCCGAACACGGCCTTTCGATCTCCTTATCGAGCTCTTCGCCGCCCTTGCGCTGGCACTCGTTGCCAGGAATCATCCGCCACCCAGAAGGACCTTTGAAGGTGTCTTTCTCGCTCTTACATGCGCCCTCAGGGACCGCGATTGGCTGTGCGGGATTGCATTTGGTGCGGTCGTCGGGATCTCTGACAAAATTGTAGTCACACTCGAAGTCAGCCATCGTGCAGACGCACGGTTCGAACTCGGGCACAGGGTCTTTAAATTCCTCGTCGATGAAACATTCAGCATCTGCCTTACGTCTCCTGAAGAATTGCTTGTGGCCCATGAGACAGCTCGGTTTACCGTCTTTGTCTACGCGCGCGGGCCACCGTTCGAAGTCGTCCTTGCCGCACGCTCGTTCATGCAAGCCCTCGAAGTCGATTTTGAACATGACCCATTCAGTCTTGGAACCTGCTCCTTTGGCGCCCATCATGAGAAACTTGAGGGTTGTGGAATCCGGTACGGTAGTGAGGAACCTTGCTCGCACTTTCTCTGGCAGTTCTGCCTTCTTCCAGGTCTTCCCATGGTCGATCGAGTATCTTATGTGGCTGGTGGAATCCTCATCATCGACAGCGACAATGACTGCCCCCTGGTTTCCAAATTCGTACAAGTAAGCACCATCCAAGCCCTCGTACCATGTGACACCCGCATCATCCGAGACGTAAAGGTCACCGTCTTCGTAGTCCTTTAAGAATTTTCCAGTGTTACCAATTCCCATAACGATCCCTGGAGCGGGGCTAGAGAAGATCCTCCCTGTTTGCCTTGCGTCGGTCACTGAATGGAGATGCAGTCTCTTGTCGCCAACTTTAAGATCTTGGAACGTTCTTCCGTCGTCGAAACTAATCTGAGACACCACTTCCTTTCGAGGAATAGTTGAGCCCTCAACATCCTTCCAGTTGTCTACAACATTCACCAAGACAATCCCTTGAATCGCCTGGACTTTCTCGAAGTCGACGTTGCCGAAAATGTTGCGATTAGTGTGGTCGATATTCCGAGTAAAATAGGTGCCGTTGGAGTTCGAGGTGAAAAGGTAGCCCATGGGATTGGTAGGTCGGGATCCGAGCACGTCGACCTGTAAGCTGTAGTTGGTGCTTTCCAAGATAGTGTATGCATCTTCATCTATCCTGTGTTGTCCAAATTCCGCTCGGTGCCACTGTGATGCGTCTTTCGTCACGTATAGAGCCAGTTCATCTGTGCCCTCCGATTTTGCAGCTGCAACCAAGAATCCTTTGACCGCAGCCATGCTGATAATCCCGGACACAGCTCGGCCATCATCAAGCGCAGGCTCGAGTTGATCTCTCTCGAAGAAATCATCGGACACGAGCAGCCTGTTGTCCTTCGGCCACGGGGAGTATAGCCCTTCCACGATACAAAATATCCGATCTCTAATTTCAGGGGCGATCTCCTCTGCAAAGTCCGGTGTGCTGACAGCCCACTGGCAGCCTCGTGTCATATCACCTAATCTGTTGATTGATTTAAAGTCATCATCGGTATAGAACGCTCGCTCGATGCAGGCCAAGCCAACACAGTGCTCAGCGTTCCATATCACTCGTTTCGGGTCTCGACCGTGGAAGCTCAACGGGGCGTTGCGGAATCTTGCAAGACCATCGCCATCGGAGGAGAATTTCCTCCACGTCTCGCCGGTATCTGTTGTGACCCAGTGATCGGAGTCTAGGCCGATGATATATGCGCGCTGGTTATCGTAGGGATGCCGGAATACGTCCAAGGCATTTCCTGATTGTCCCAGGTCATCGATCTCCTTCCAGGTTTCGCCTGCATCGGCACTGCGCCAGACGATCCCTGTCTCTCCATCGTAACCAATGACCACGTCCGAGTCATCAAAGTAAAAGACATTTTCTAGAGGGTTATCGAAGGTGGTGGCGGAGATGGTAGGGCCATCTTTCTTTGCTTGCGTAGGCTGCGGAGCGGAGGCTAGTAGGAAGAGGAGAGCGACCGACGAGACGACTGCGCGCCGACAGTAGGATCTTATTATCATCTTTGATTACCGCATCGAGCGGACGGAAGAGGCCAAATTAAAGACAGGGAAAGAACTGCAAAAAAGGCTTGAAAACGAAGCAAGAGTTGAAAGGGACACCGTTGTCGGATTGGAGAAACAGAATGGCGTTGCCTACAATCAACAAATTCTGTGAGGAGGCTCATGGCTCACCAGGCACTGCGCCCATCTAAGATCAGGGCGCCTGCCCGAATGCGGGTAAGTGTCAGTGCCTTAAAACGCGGCCCTTAACGGGAGCTGCGGCGCTGCAAGCTCCTGTCTCCTTTAACTATCAAGAAGGCCAGTGGCTGGGCGGCAGAATGTTGTCCCCCATCAATGCCCCTTGTGAATCCATGTTATTGCACTCTGTATGTTTGAAGGAGAGGGGGTATTATTGTTCATTTTCGTCAAACTATTCTTGCCTTTGTATCTGTTTCCCAGATTGCCACTTTTTGTCCAACCACATTAAGTTCCCAAATAGAATGCCACCCAAAGCGTTTAGATATGCAGGTAGCCGTGGCAGTCTATTGCCCCCAGTGATCGCTTTCCAGGCGCCGAACCCCTCGCTGGCTGAAACGCGATATTTCCAGCCTGAACGCCGACGCTCAAATAACGCATTGATACAAACGCGGATACCCCATGCTTATTGCTTCGTCCAGACCATACCAAAAAAGGGCAATCAATGCCAGTCCAACGTCTAGTTGTCGAGACTCATTTGAGCCTGAGTTTTCGGAGAAATCGTTTCATCTTGGATTCCTCGGCAGGTAGTGTATCCCATATGGATACTGCATTTCCGTCCACGGGCACATCGAGTCGCTCAGGTGATGGTCGGTGGACCTTCTTTTGATGGTCTAGTTGTGATCGTTGTTCCTCAGGTGAGCGAAGATCTGGTCTCGTCAAGGTCATATGTAGGGTCATCTCTCGATCTGCGGTCAGGCCACGGGTATATGTCTCGGGCTGTCTTCGAACTGAAAACGGTCTCAGTCCTTTGACTCCATCGATGCTGCTCTTGTGGGATGGACGGTGCATGTGGAACACCGGCTCTTCAGGGGTTCGGGGGTCGAACATTGTATCTGGCTCATCGCCATCGTCCCCATCATCTCCCGATAACGACGGTGTGTCATCATGGAAGAAAGTTCGATTGAACTCAGGTCTGGGCTGGGGACTTGTCATCGGTCTAAGGTGGTTCCACTGTTCTCTTTCTTCCACGGATGGAAACCCAAACTCGATAGCCTCATCAAACTTTTGTGGCGAGGCGAGATAGAGCCTGAGCTTCATACGAGCAGCCGGGTCTTGGTAATGCGTTGCTCGAGGATCGATGGATGATATTGACGCCTGAGAGCGAAGGTGCCTGAGAGAGAACGAGGAGGAGCGGGTGTGGGGTGGGATAAAAGGCAGGGCTGGCGTCGGAGGGACCTCGATCGGAGGGCGTGAGGATGATGTCGAGCTCCGGCCACGGCGTATAGAAAGGCTTGACAGGGAGGGATTCCGTCGTGAGCGCCGCCGGATTGGTGCTGATACCGACACTGTTCGCCGGTTTGTTTCCGCGATGGCTGCGTGGTAGTCGTCCAGCTTGAGATCGAGATCTCCTTCATCCTCCAGCCATCGGAAACCATCTAGTGAATAGTCACCCATATCGATAGCAGAGTCAACCAGGGACTCGTCTTTGAATCCTTCGAAGTCAACAACGGTGGCGTCGTCATCAGATATTCGACGCTCAAACGCGGGCGAGTGGCTCGGATGCCAACTGCGACGACGGAGTGTTTCGTCGGCAGAGTCGAGTATAATGGTGGCTTTCTCTTGGGAGTAGAACGAGCACTCTTCTCTCGAGAATAACTTCCTCTGGACGGCAGGGGGCAAGGAAGCGAACCACGCGACCGTGGTGGGAGTGATATCTGCTGCCGAGCAGCGCCTCCTTCGCAGTCTTTTTCCGCTAAAGAACTGGCTGGTTTGGGAGATTCCGTGGGTCAGGATGGTGAGAGTGTCGGAGGGTTGAGTGGTGAAGCCAGCATTGTTTGTGGGATGAATTGAGAGTTGGGAAGGGGGACGTGAGAGGCTTCTGCCATCCTCAGCCAGTCTGAGACGTTCTAAACTACTAAAATACTGGTGCAACACATATGTTAGCCCGTGGACCTAGAGACTAAGCGATCGAATAAGGCCGTCATTTTTTCTAACGGTCGCAAAAGACAAGCCGCAAGATGGTGGATGAGAGCCTTTGGAATACTGGGTCGTGTTGGTGGTCCCTGCTTTGAGGTCGGAGGACCGTGCCGCGCCCAGGATCCCTGGAGCTCCCCGTTCGGGCTAGGGGCAGCATGCCTAAACCCCAAGCGTCCAAAGCCCTGATTGTTGGCGGTCGGTAGTGGTGATAGCGCGGATTCGGCCCTCCGTGGTACGGGGCATGATCTGACCGGAATGACGTGGGATGGGCCGGAGGAAGATGGAGATGGCAGTGATACGCATCCTCCTTTCCGTCTCCCTGGCCTTTTGGCCTGAAGATCATGGCGAAGATCCCGTTTCATCCCCCGAAGCGACCACTAGGCACCCAGCTAGGGCTGCCGGCAAGAATTGTGGTGGTGGTGATGATGATGATGATGATGAATTTGCCAGGAGGACTGTGCATTCCGACCGAAATGAGGCGGAGAGATTGGATAGGAACTAACTCACTTTTCGAATCACGACGGGAGGTAGCGTGTCGAAAGCCACATCATTGGGAAACGAGGTGCGTCGAGAGTTCCGCATCTTGGGAAAGAGTTGTCGACAGCCTTTGGCTAACAATTATGGTGGTGTAATATTAACTCCGCTTTGGGATTTTCGCCGCATATTCTTGTCGTGTCTTCGCACGCGTCCTCCCCCCTCAAAGGAGGCGACTTTCTTCGGGTAGGTATGGGGCGCTCGGTCCGAAGATTGGTGCTCGTAGTTCGCAGTTTGGCTTCGGAAAGTGAAAAATGTACCTGGAAGTGTGCAGGTGATCGACCCTAACTGCTGCCTGTGCTGTCGGGCACACAGCAGCTAGTCTCTCGCTTGAAGTAAGGGAATGCTTAGGCGTGCAGGCGGACAAATAAGAGGATGGAGACGTGGGATAAAATGAATCAAAAAAGGAACTGTATTGGTAGGGAACGAATGGCTATTATAGTAGTAACAACAGTAAGAGTGTAGAAGAGGAGATTCAATAAGGCGATAGGAGCGGATAAGGTGCTGCCCATCTACCCTAGCTATATGTATCTTCTAAAGCCTGGCACTCGAGAAATGAGCCCTTCTTGACCCGTGCTGTGCATGGGCCTGGGCTGAGATTAAAGTCTACTCCGTGCATGGGCATGGCAGCCCTGCTCAGGATGCGAACGCGGCCTAGATACAAAGCCCTACGACGCCTGGAATCGTTGTGGCGCTGCTGCTGGTTGTCTAGACCTGCGTTGGCCCTCCGCCTTTGCTCATCCGTCCTGCTGATTTTGACGTACGTGCCTCGCTCCATCGGCTGCTTTTGAAACGCCCAATCCACACGAAACTCTCCTGTTGGTCCGCTATCTTCCGCGAGGCGCCCTCGTGGTTCTTGCTAAGCGACACCAAGTTCATGCCGCAACGCGAAACCAGCAGACGTGAGATGCCGGCGAACCCACTGAAGCCAGCAAACGAACTCCTTCAAACGGTCTGGAATCCCTCCTCCGTATCAGGTATACGGTACATTGTGCCACCAATTTATCTGGCGAGCTCCTACCATGTCCTTTCGTACCAAAAGGACAGCGACAGAGTGCGGATGGAAGCGGAGGTCATGACAATGCCACCAAAGAAAAGCTGAGGGCACAACCGAAGTCAAACAGGCACATCCATCAGGGTGCAAGTCGACGTGTCATACTTTGAGGCTTTCAGGAAGCTTCTGCTGTCAAGATAACCCCTCTTTGGCGATCAGATGTGCAGAGTTTGATGCCCTCTTGTGGCTCACGACTCGGCTCTCTATTCTTCTGGCTGCTTCCACTAGGAGGACCAAGAGATTTGGGAATGGCACGTGTGGCGCCTGAACTCACGTGGCAGACCGGGATCAGAGAATATCTTCTGTCCTTCAATGCACAGCATACAAATTGTGGCTGCAGAGCAGTCTCAGATGTCAGGAGATCGGGACGCCAGCATGCCTGCAAGCGAAAGAGGCGCACGGAAAGGCCGTGAATTTTCTGATCCTGGTTGAACAAGTCGCTGTTAAGGTGCAGCCAGGTCAGTTTGAGATTCAAGCTGCCGCTCTTTCCGAAATGCTGCGGTAACCACACTGGAAAGCTGCACTGATTGTGCAACCATCTGGAGGAACGAATCTACATAGGACGAGTCGTGCACGAACACTACCGATTGCTGGACGTAAGAAATTACATCTTGGACTGACACCGGGAACAAGAGAACCGGGGCGTTGATGCGCCTGCTCGGTGGTTCTGCCCCGTACCACCCTTCGTCCTGGCTAGTGGGAAGCACCTCTACTGCGGTGTCTCCCAAGTGCCTGTCATACCTTTCCTACAGTACGTATTTGAGAAGTTCTCCTTGTGGAATCGATGCTTTCCGGATCAGCTGCTTTATCGAACAGGCTCTTCCCATCCCCCACTCCATCTGAGGTCAGACTGGGAGCAATGATAGGCAACACCGGAACCCAATATTGAGGGATTTTGTCTCCGTTGTAGCTCTTACTCAACCCGTGAAACAGTGAGAATATGCCAAAGTTCTATTGTTACCATCTCTTGGCTTCCTTTGGTGGGCTAAAGTTTCGTTAGGCGCAAGACGTTAGCGAGGTGCAGAACCGAGCTCCCCAGGTACCGAGTACACTTCAGCTCGCAAGAATAAAAAGCTAATCGGCAAAAAGAAATCCGAAGCGCTGGCGCAGACGCAGGCAGTCATCTGGTCTGCGTTCTGACCAACATACTGGTGGCTTATCATCCAACGCATTACTTCTGGTCTTTCTCGACAAGGGAAGGTTGGTAAGCTGGTGGTGTGAGCGAGTGAGCGAGTGAGCGAAAATACAGATACACGGGTTCGGTGTCAAGCTATGCCTGGGTCTGGGTCACCACCCTGGTAAAAGCTCGTGAAAAGGGGCTCGACTTGGGTACGGAGTACTGAGGGCTTGGTTGCCGCTAGAAGCGTACGGCTGTAGGGAGTGGACTGCAGAGTAGTAGAAAATTCGAAAGGGGGAGTTCAGCCTGTCATTATTCATTCATTCGACCAGTGCCCGTATGTCGTGCTGGCACGAGGAAGGGCCCTGGTTAGGGGGCTCTGGTGGTGGTGGTGGTGGTGGTGGTGGTGGTGTTGGCATTATTGGTCCAAGGCCAAACCTGCTACGGCACCGTGGTTGTTTGAGGGGAAGAGAAGGTCTACGAAGCGAGGGACATTAAGAAATAGGCTGTAACAGATACTTTAGTGGTCTCCTGGTTGCATCAATATTGACATATCCCAAAGGCGGCCCTGTGCTCGTATTATTCCCTCAGGAGGGCAAGAGCATGCACACCCTATTCAGCTCGCAAAGATGAATACTTAACAGTGCAGAGGCACCAGAGGAATCTGCAGGTCTCTGACGCGGCACAGCACGGCTGGCCACCGCAGCCAACCACAACTCTGTGCCTGGAACAATGTTCCATCGATGGTGTCCCATGCGGGGAGAAAAGTCAGCAGCCGAGTGGTGGTAGTGGCTGCCTCTGGTAGAGGGTGGCGGTGGTTGAGGAGGGCGACGCTCAAATCGAGGCTGAGGAAGCAGGGGGGAAGATGGGGGAGATGGACACCCCTATTCCACAACCAGTTAGGCCTCCCTAACGTGCTCGTGCGTTGGGAGGTTGCCAGAGCTGCAAAGCTTCTAGTCTGGGCGCTAAGTGGCCGAAACTGGGCTCCCGAAGGTGCCTGGTGTGTCGCGGCAGGCTCCCTTAGCACGGGTGGCATCATTGGCATCGCAACCCTCCAGCCAACGCGACGGCGCGGCTGAAGAAACCCCGTGTCAATGTCTCAAACAAGCAGTCAATCAACATCTGCGGTTTTTTCCCTGCGCACTCCTTGATTTTATTTTGGTCGTCTACTGACACCATACTTCTCCCACAGCAGAAAAAAGTCTTTCTCCTGCTTATATCTTCGCTGTCACTCTTGTGTTAACATCTGTG
This sequence comes from Fonsecaea erecta, assembly GCF_001651985.1. Classification (NCBI taxonomy): domain Eukaryota; kingdom Fungi; phylum Ascomycota; class Eurotiomycetes; order Chaetothyriales; family Herpotrichiellaceae; genus Fonsecaea; species Fonsecaea erecta. The sequence goes on along the minus strand of NW_017387245.1, from coordinate 3,307,777 downwards.
CGACTCATCTCCACCGCGTCCCCGAGTTCCTCTCCCCGTGAGCCATCCCTTACAGGCATCGCGCTTCATCCATCGGCTTCAGCTTATTCTCCCGCCTTTCAATCTCCCTAAAGGCAAATATGCGTTTCGCTCACGTGTTGGCCGCTGCGCTTTGCGCAGTTGTCGCATCCGCACAGCAGAACAATGCAATCAGCATTCCTGGTGGCCAGGGCACTTTGGACGTGACCGCAGGCCAGCCCCTTACTATCGAATGGACCAATCCTTCAAGCGGCACTGTTACCATCAAGCTGCAGCAAGATCCTATTACTCCCGATTCTGGTGCAATCCTCGCATGTATGTGATCACTTTGACTGTCCTGGAGTATTCTGAATACCTGCTTACCTGAGTGTAGCCGGCATCCCTGCCTCTGCCTTGACGGCAACCCTTCAGATTCCTCCTGCGGAGGACGTCAACTCTCACGTTTACACCATCGAGATCATCGATGACACGAACCCAAACAATATTAATTTCTCCCCTAACTTCGGCATCCAAGGTGCAACCGGTACAGCCACTGGAGTGGTCACCGGTTCCGTCACCGCCACCGCCTCGATTACCTCTGGCAGCAGTACCGATACCTCATCTGGCACGAGCACGGACTCTGCAACAATCAGCACCACCGATAGCTCCACCACCTCCGCCACAAGCTCTGCGAGCAGCAGTAGCAGTAGCGAGAGTTCGGCAAGCAGCACCAGCTCTCAGCAGGTGACCTCGACAACGAGCTCTTCTGTCCCATCTGAGACCACATCAGCCCCAGATTCCAACAGCAACGGGGCTGGCAGCTTGAAGGTCCAGGGAGGCATGCTCGCCATGGCAGTTGGATTGATCGCAGTCTTGTAGAGTGTGTCCTCCGGAGACGAATTCCAGAGCTGGAGTCCGATCCTCTTGTACAATCTTGGCATCCACATCACCAGCACGTGGATATACCCTTTCAGATGTCTGTGTTTATAGCATCTCTGCTCGGACTGGGGCTTCAATTTTTGTCCTGTACCGCTGTATTGACTTTGACAGAGGAAGAAGATCTTTCGGTGAGGTCGAGTGGCATCTAATTGCTCAGTACAGGTCTCGTGGGAGCATAATGGAGCGTGTACATGGATTTCGAGCATGGCGCTTGTGTGTCAAAAGGAGGGACAGGAGCCGGGTCCTGGATAACAGGACGCTGCACTTTGCATAGCACAGAGGAATAATAAAATGTTTCAATTGCACAGGTGCTGCTGTATTTCCTTGCTGTTTTGCATATGCTGACTTCAAGATGACGGTACAATGTGTACGAACACAAAGAAAGGGGGGCCAAGGTTAGGAATCACAAGGATCCTTCAAGACTCAAAAGACACAAAAGGCACACCAACATGATCAAGCAAACAAACATCCAAATTCGTCAGCCAGTCGTCGACGCCCAGGGCGGCGGTTGCATTCCAGAGAGAAAAATGTAGACAGACAATGCGGATGCTTACAGAATCTTCTCTGTTCAAGCTCTTCGACACCTGGCCGCTCCTCACCCCCCTTGTCCGTTGGATGGTGGGTGGTAAAACGGGGCCGGAGGTCGACCTAGTCAGTATCAGACTGCCCAAATAAGGAAGCATGAGGTTGTCCTAAGTAGGACCTTCCCATGCGAGTACGGAAGAGAGGAGCAAAGCGAACGCATCGAGCGGCGCCGCCGTCCACGGATGCAAGCCACCCTGTCGACGTTTGCTCTTGTTGCACGTGCAATAGCTCGGGTGCCATTATCTATCTCCTGTATGTAGATCACCAAACGTCGTTGCAGGGGTGACATACGTTATCAGTCATTCAGTCAATCAACCAATCCATCGAGAAATCGACCGTAGTTCCCGAGCTGTTCCAAACCAAACAAGCAAGCGAAGAAATTCCCACGTCGGCTTTACTTTGCTCACCGCCATCTCTTCGATAATGCAAGCAAGCAAGCATATCTATCTCATCACCAATTCATTCGCTTAGCCTGCCCTGATGGATACAGGAGGTAGATAGGGATACGCTCCATCATCATCTTCCTGTCGATTGTTCCACCCACCCATCCTGATAGATTTGTTGGCAATGCAATCGTAAACAGGCAGGCGGGTAAAGAAGGGAGGGGGGGAATGGGGCCTAACGGCCTCGATGAAGTAAGTGTTATCATCAACCAGAGCTGATGGATGGGTACGGGCATGGCGAAGACCGGGTAATAGATGAGAGAGAAGTCGAGTGAGAGAAAGAAGAAAGCAAAATTACTGATTCGTTCATTCATTCATTCATTCATTCATCATCCATCCATTCCGGTTGACTCTCGCCCTGCATCCACCTTGTGGTGGCCCCTTTCTTCTTCTTCTCGTCGTGGTGCAAAAGGGCTTCGTGTTGTCTGCTTTCGCCTCTATGCAGCAGACGCGGTGATATGGCTTTGGAATGTGGGAACTTACGCAGTAGTCGACTCAATTGCTGGCACCAGCTGGGTCATCCCGGAGCAGTCTATGTACTACTACTATCCGCCTGGCGATCACATCACTCCCCCCAGTCCCCTGTGGCCTGATGCCGATATGTACCATGTGCAGCTTTGTCTATCAACACCATCGGCAACTCACACTACACGAGTATCAAAAACTACGGGACGATCAGCGTCAGTCCGTCAAGTCAGTCAGCCAGCCTCGAGCATCCTTTTTTTAACCATTTTTTATCTTGTCTACTGTCCACATGTACTCGTCGTTCAACCCGGACTCCACCCACCCCATCCTAGCTATCAATCAGCCAGTCAATCAATAAACCTTCTCTCTCACACAGGAAAAAAGACTGTGGAAACCTCCGAGAAGTGACTGATATCCACTGACCGATATTCCGCTCGTCACCTATGTACGCCTACGCGCCCTTATCCTCCCTCCCTCCGGAACGAGCAGCGCGCATGAGTAGGGTGGTGGTTTGATCGACTGGATCGAGTGTTTCGCTATTCCGCCTTCCCTCCCTGCACGAGGATCGGTATGTACCGACTGCGTATGTAGGCACTCGGCAACTTACTCCTACATAATACATACATACATACATACATGCAGTAGACACAGCAAGTCAATGCGAGTGGGTACAGACGCGGTTCCAGCCTGCGTCTCGTCCAAAGCGTCGGCACCACCCACTCAACCACTCACCCACTCATTCACCCATCTCGTAACTAACTACCCGGAGCACATACCCGCCCCCAATGTCTTGCAATAATCTCGACCAAAGTTTTCAGCCATGTAACAAAATTCCCATTTTGCTTGCTGCGTCAGCCAGCCAGCAAGCCAACTCCTGTGGCAATCGCAGAGGGGGTCTCCGTAGTGTGTATGCACATCTGTAACAGCTCCGCAGGACATCCTCGCAGGTGGTACGGAGGATGGAGGACGAAGTGATAGCTCGTGACGCGGATCCCCCCTCTCTCCATTCGAGGCCTACGCGACGCGTGCGACGCGATCTGGCGTTTTGACTTGGCGGACTGGAAGCCATGCACCACATTTCATCATCGTCGTCGTCGTCGTAGTCGTCGTCGTGTATCCTATCCCTCGGTAGCGTAGTCACGGTTAGTCCGTCACGGCCGAACCCATGGCTCGAGGGCAATAGCAGCAGCAGCAGCAGCAGCATCGGCGTTGCGCTAGGGGAATTCGCCAACTCACTTCTCCTACCACTAGCTAAATATCATGTCGCTACGAGCAGACGCTGCTCTTGCTAGGCGAGGTATGCACCTACCATATTTGATACCTTCCTCCCCTCTCTCCCAAATCGGCTATGTGCATGCATCGATATACTGTAGGTCGACCTACACCTGTTCCGTTGGGAATCCATGAACCCGAGTCCGGCTCCGGTTCCGGTGGCTGGAGAGAGAGCGAGAGGTGAACCGCTTTCCTTGCCCTTTTTTCTGTTTTGGGGCCGCACGCCCAGACAGAACGACAAGCCATGTACACACATCCGCCACAGACATGTCTTGGGGCAGCGGGTATGTAAAAGCATGCAGGGTTGGTTGGCATGGGCGACGAGCAAAGAGAGCAAAGGGGACGGGGGTGTAGCGCAGAGCCAGAGATCTCATCCAAAGCTGTTTTCATTTTCTGGACGTCAATCGTATGGCATTGCACTTCGTGCATGGTTTTCTTGTCCTCGTAGCATCCCTCCCCGCGAGTACCTACAGTCCCCCTCTCCGACCAGAATAAATCAAGCCAGCCCATTCCGGGAGGGGGTTTTTCCTTTTGTGTTGTGCCCACCGAGGCAGCCCACGGGGTGGAGTTTCCAGGGTCATTCTTCTGCTTTGTGCTTTGATCGAACATCTTTTGGGGGGGAGGTCCAGGTGAGAGCAATCCATGTATCATGTACTCGTGGCAACGTTGGTGACATGAGGGACGGACCCCCACCACCAGCCTCCAGGCAACCTGTCGTGTGTCCTTTCGTGGCCTGAGTGAGTACCCACGGGCCATACGTAGAGCCAGCCCCGTGTACCGTACGTACGTACAGGCTCAATGATGACGGACGGCACAAGGATGTTTCTCGTGGAAAAGGAGCTGAAATCGCATGGAACAAAGAGAAATCTGCGAAACATCGACAAGAGTGGGGGTGGTGGGGGCCGCCGAGGGTGTTACAAGAGAGAACATTTGCATGTGCTTCTCGTTGTCGTTGAGCAAGTAAAGTAAAATAAGTATATGCTAATGCCCCGCTAAATATGTACATAAGGGAAGACAAGATGCCCAGACGGCATGGGCATGAGGAACACGTATGTGTGTATGCAGTTGTGTGGTCGAACTGGGCGCCAAAACATGCGCGAGAGAAAGAGAAATTCCGTTTATGGGTAGTTATCTATGTTTGTCCTTCCATTGTCCTCGTTGCGCGTCTTGTCTGGGGCTCAAGCTGCCCGATGTGTGAAAGATCGAAACTCTTACAGTAGGTCCATTGGTCTACGTATTCCGTCTCCTCCATCCTCTCAAAAGACCCGGCTGGGTTCCAGGTGGAAGAAACTGCCGCCGCCTCCTCGCGATGACCTGCCTCCCTTTCCCCCATGGGTCCAGCAATGGGGCGGGGACATCACAACCCCGGCCTGAGACAAGAAAATTTGGCCCAAGAGGTTTTCCATTCCAGATTTGCCCTCTCGATATAGTTTTGGCTCGGAAGGAGGGAGATGCAGTGGATTGTGCATAGTCAACCTTGGCTCGCGTAGCGGTGGAGGAAGGGAGGGAACAAAGACGGCACCGCGGCCTGTTCCCTCGTGGGCACTTGTCGATCGCGACATCATCAAACATCGCGATCATCATGGAATTTTCCCCCCCTGGCCTCATCTCGTCGGTGGTTGGCGACAAATGTCGTGCCAACGACCCATGAGTTGGTAAGAAATACTCCGGCGGGGAGGTGCAGGGGAGGGAGGAGCGTACCTTTGTGTTGTATGGTGTGGTGAGACAAACCTCAACCTGGCAAGGGGAGAAGCTGTGAAAAGTTAGTCGAGAGGTTCCCAAAAGGACCTCTTTCAGTCATTGCTCGATGTTCGTGGCGGCGGTGGTGCCATATTTCGCCATCGCGATGTCTTGCATGAGTTGTTTTGCCTGAGCAGGGCAAGTTTTCAAAGAATGTCGCCGCTGTCCAGGGTCTCAATCGCCAATCACGACCCAACCGTCGAGACACCCGTCCATTGAGCGCTGGGCTGAGCTGGCCGGAGCTGGGGGCTTTGTCTCGTCGGTCGAACATGTGAAGGCGCAAACGGGACCCATCTCGACGCCTCCCTTGCAACTAAGAAGAATAGCACTGCATGTGGTGACACCACGATCAGCCTCAACGCCCCGAACGTCTCGTCGTCCTCTCCTGATGTGTTGCGTGCCTGTTGATCTCATTACGTACGAGCTTTCTCGATTGCAGGCGATGATCCTCCGCAAAACCCTTGTCTTCCGTCCTACCCCTGCCAGGATGAGTGAGTTAGAGTTCAATGTCACCAATGTGGCTCTTATCTTCTGCCGATGGTAGCACAAACCGGCACCGTCATCGTGTGCTATGTGACCAACCTGTTGCGCTTGTCGTGCACCCTTTTCCCCGCAATAACTGGAACGGCGGCGTGGGCGCTACTGTAAGCAGAGTGACCAATGGACAGAGAGGCACAATCAGGCCTAGGGCATCCCGAGATAGACAAATCAAAAAGTCTAGAAATGCCAATTCGGGCAGGAGCATCAGTCTGGACCAACCGCCAATCAGCATTCCATCTGATCCGAGCCAAATCAACTCTGCGGCACATCATGCATTCCTCTCTGTTCATAGTTTGCTATCGAGTAATGCGACTATCCCTCATCATCCCTTCGCCACCCTTGTTGGCAGAAGCCATGTTGGCGTGCTTGATCGCCTTGGGAAACCGAGGCCCGAGCGTCCTCCAGAGCAAGCAAGCTTCTGTTGGTGGTTGCTCGGTGAGTACAGCGCAATGGCACTCGCGCCACCCTCGTCTGCGGTTTCTCCCGACGTCGTCTCTCTCCCCGCAGCCTGCTCATGTCTCTCGGACATAGGTTTCACCTTCTCTTCTATTGGTACCGCTAGCCAGCCGTCTATATGTTTCGCCAGAATCCTATCTCAGTCACCCAGCCTTGTCCGAGTTCCTCCGATCCAAATCGCCCACCCCCGCCATCTTCATATTTACAAGGCTGCGCGTATCTCCCAGATTGTTGCGGTCACCTGACTCTGAGGTAGAGTGTTCCAAGATTCCATGTTCAGTTTCCGGCCAAGTTGTGGTCCTGTGAACCTCATCGTAGAGGCCTGGGGCGCTTCCAGCTTGGTACCGTCATTAGGGTCGTCATGTTGTAAAATTTCCCAAAAACGCCGCGCTATGCTGCTGGGACAAAACATTGCCAATTTTTTCCTCCCGCTCAGATATGGTCGTAGAGCAATTTTATCTTCGGTTCCAGCCCACATTCCATACCACATGGGCAATATCCCTAAAAGTGTTCACGGCATACATGGCTTGCCCAAATAGGGTGTTGTTCATGGCCACCTCGTCCTCATTCTCGTCGTATGGCATAAACATGCCGGATTCCGTGCGTCTCATCGTCGGGTGACCATCGTCGTCGTCATCCTCTTCGTCGTAAGGGGACCGTTCGTCCCCAAATGAAGATTGTGGTTGCCATGGCTCATCCACCACTTCCGGATCATCATCAATAAGGAAATTCTGGTTCGGCCGAGGAGGCCGCAAGGTCTCTTGGGATGGTGAGGGTGAAAGCTTTCGTCCATTGGGCCAAAATCCATTTGGGACGTTAGGCGTCTCATGAGGCTCGGGGGTGTCAGTCCTGTACTTCAACGTAGTGGAGGGTAATGGCACGATGGTCTTTGACTCGTTGCTGAAACTGCCACGGGGCGTAGTTCGACCGCTGCCCCGTCCCGATCTTTGAGCCGGGGCCATCATCAAGCCACAATCATCGTCCTCATCATCCTCGAGAATTGCGTCTTCTTCGTCAGGCTTGTCATCATCCTCGGAATCAATAGCCTGCACTTGCCTGACCTCTTCGTCAAACAAAACGTGCTTACACTCAGAAGGGGTCGGGACGTCAAAAGCGAAAGAAGATCGCGGCCCATTGAAGCCAGGCGTCTCGTGTTCAGCGGGGGTGTTGACCACCGAACTATCATAGCGCGGTAAAACAAACTCAGAATTGCCTCGTCTCAGAATAGGACGTCCGTTGGCGGGACTGGACTGTTGTATCCTGATGATATCCCCAGCTCGCTGTAGCAGAGAATGTTGTGACCTCGACCGTTCCAAGATCACAGCCGATGCCGACTTCTTTTTGAGAATGGGCTTTTTGGAGATGAAGGAGGATGAATGAGATAACCTGCTGGGCGGAGGAGACGTGTTGTTCATGGATTGAGAGACACTCCCGTTCGTTTGCAGCGGGCCGTACAGCCATGTCACGTCACAGTCCTTCAGCCAGTTGAGAGTCTCCGGCGAGACCGTCTTGAGGTGATTTTTAGCCTTCGTCCACGACCTCCAAGAAGCATTCTCGAGCCGGGTGCCATTGGTGAGACCGCCGCGCCTGTGAACCACGTAGCTCCATGACCTCCAGATCTCTTCCTCTTTCCATTCGTGAGAGAGGTAATCAACGTGTCTCGTGGGTTCCGCTTCTATTGATTGGTCGTCCTGAGTTGTTCTCCCCGTAAGAGCAGTATCGTCTGTGGGAGGAGTCGGTATCTGCGTTGTGATATCAGGATGTTGCCCGCCCGAGACAGGACTGTCTTGACCTGGTTTGCTGCCCACGTCAGAGGCCCCAAAGGCAGGGAATGCCATGTCGTCATCTTCGTCCATCATGTCCCTGTGATCCAGGGACAAGCAGCTCGCGGGCGTTGAGGCATTAGAGTCCCGACGCGAGGAATAGGTCAATTGAGGGGAAGAAGGTGCGGTCGAGGGGCCGGAGTCAGAATATACTTTGTCATAGTCGTGGCGAGAGTAATGGGAGGTTTGGGATTGGGGTTCGTCGAAAGATATTGAGGAGTCTAGAGAGGAGAGATCTGGATATGAGCTGGAGTGTATGGTGCTCGACGAGAAATGCGAGGCCCCAGCAAGAGGAGCCTGTAGAACGGTCGTCATGAGTGGTACTTCATGAGCCTTTTGGTCGGGCTTCCTTGATGTTGAGGCGGTCGGCCTGGGTGGGAGAAATGCTAGACAAAGTAGATAAGTGGCGTAGATCAGGTCGGTATAGATTCAGAATTGAAGACCGAAGGAGGAGGGTCGTCCGGTGGGCAGGTTGTCCCACGTCTTTTCTGTCGGCAGAGTTTGCTGAGCTTGTATCCCGACGGCAGGTCTCTGAACTGAGGAGATTTCTTCGACAGGTTACGCAAATCAACGAATTGCTGGACAGCCTAGTATAGGACTAGAATATGACGGCAATTGGGAGTGTGAATGGTAGAAGGGTAAAGCGCCCGCGGGGGTGCGCTTAGGGCGGACGACGAGCGATTTAGAATGATCTGCGAGGACGCACAGAGGGTTGAGAGGAGAAGAGATCGAGGATCAAGCGGCATGGATGTGCAGGTTTGACGTTGGAAGCGAGAACAGAAGAAGAGGCGTTGAAAGATGTGTGGAAGCAGAGGTGTGGAGTTTCAGAGGTTGTAGCGAGATGTATGTCGCGGCTGTGTGGATGGATGGAAAAAATGAATGAGCGTGGAAACTGTGGGCAGACTGCAGACTGGAGTGGGGGAATCGACCTGGAGGAGGGACAGAGTCTCGAAGGATTCGATCAGAGCGAGGGGTTACCGACTATCCTTAGCGGCGCTATGCCCACCTGCCCACCTGAAATGGCCAGGGGGTGGGTGGTCCTGCTTAGGTGCCACCAAACTGCCAAAAGGCCTAGTAGTTCAGACGTTAGGTGCTTAGGGCCCCGGGTGGGAGGCGACAAAGACGATAATTGTTGGAGTACCCGCGGCGAACGGTGGAGCCCTTTTTGGCAGCAGACCAACTACGGGCGAGAGAAGAGGGAGACTTGGTCGGCTTCCCGAACGCCCGTGCAGCTACGTGCAAATCCTTCCAAGCACAGGCCTGGGCCTGGGTGATTGTCCGGGGGACCCGACTCTGGAGGCTTGCCCAAAAAAGTTGATTTGAGTTGCATACCCTCCCACCTGTCCAGCCAAGGTAGATGGGCAGGCCGCGATCTGAGTGGCCTGGCACTGGTCGGAGATGACTGATGCTGCAGGGTTCAGTCTCATGGCAGAAAAGCAGCCTAAACAAACTTGGACGCGTGGGAGGGAGCATGAAAAGGCCCCTAAAATGAGCCGGCCGGTGGTTAGATAATGCCATCATGCATCAGGGCTGGAGGCAAAATGAGACGTGGGCGTAGGGCGGTAGCGACCAGCCACAGACAAAGAGATAGGTGCATCGTACTGTACTCCGTACTCGTAGCGAATATCAGCGAGCCTTTGTCCGAGGCGAGAATTGCCCATCGAGAAGCTGGGAGTGGCTGTCCCTATAATTGCTCAGTCAGACAGGGGCAATTAAAGAGGGTGCGAGTAAGATGAGGAGTGAAATGACGATGACGACCTCTCGTAAGCCAATCATCACTGGCGGGGAATAGTCTTCCGAAGTAGATGCGGTTGAGCAATCAAGACCCGAGTAAGAAATCGGTACCTCTGGTCCCATATAACTTTCGCTTAGGCGCGAGGTATTTTTTAGGTTGTGCTCACATCGCAGATCAGATCGAGTATGATTAGCTGAGCGCGGGAATTCCCATCTGCGGACATGGCTTGTCTGCCAGAATCTGCTATTCCTCGCTGTCATTTGTGATGCCATTGCCAGCTGTCAATTCAGTCAACTCAATCACCCCCAGTCAATACGACATCGAAGATGCATTGATAGCGTCCTCACTTCTCCCTTGTCTTTTCATTCTCTGACTCACAATCCTTTCTCTTTCCCCGCTTCAATGCTGGTTGCTTGATCCTTGGTATCCGGGTCTCTGTACCCCTCCCTCACCCTCCATCGTGAGCACTCGGCTCCCCCTGCAACCAAGACGCAACATCCCACGTCCCTCCCACTGATGATGCGGCGCACACCTGCAAGCCACTCACCCGAATCCTTTCTTCGGATAATTCATCCAAACCATTGTATCCAATTGGACAAGATGGAACTTGCCTATGGTTGCTGCTGCTCTTTGTGTTGAGATGTCGACGGGAGCCCGCGGTGAGGATGACTTGGCTAAGCTGATGAAGCCTGGGGTCGCACCACTTTTCTCGTGTTGAGAATCATCTAAACATAACCTGGCCTGATCCATCTCCCCCTTTCCGTCGACCACCACAGGCTACCTAGAGCTATGAAATTTTATCAATGGTCCACCCGCTATGCATCCCACTCTGCGTCGCAACCATGAGCCACAGCTACGGATGCGCCACCCGAAAATTTCCTGATACTGCTCCCGCTAAGACTTCAGCGCGGCACAGTAGCCCTCTTCTTATCCATGTTTAGGCCCAATCCCTTCGATATCACACTTCAGGCGACGAACTGGATGGAATACCGCACCTCAGTGCATAGCATTCCTTCGCGGCGGTCGTATAAAGCCGTCCAGAAGGACAAGATCTAAAGGACCTTGAACACCGAGGGCATCTCCGCTTGCTAAATCCAAAAAGGGTCCATTGCCTGGAACATGCACATTATCCACTTCAGCGGCTTGCAGGGATAGTGCATCTCTTGCCTGCTCGAGTGCACCTCTTTGCGTTTCAACTATCTGACCATTCCGGTGCTCAAACTCGCAGCGCACCTCACCAAGAGCGGTTCTAATTGGTTGCTTCTCTGTCCACCTTTCTGGCCGGGCTTGCGGTCGGAAGATGGGCATCCTGCCTCGATGCTCAATCAGCCCGGGACAAGGATTGAACAACCTTGCAGTACCGTCATCCACGAGCCCGAGCCGTTGACCGAGGATAAGGCCAAATCAAGCCTCACCACCCTCCTAGCCAAAAACATTTCATCGCCTCGCTTGCCTCCCTCGCCACAGATGAGGGATATATGCACAGACTTTTGGAACATCACTGCCATTTCCGTGCCGTGGATGAGTTTGTCGGTTGACGGTTTATTCACGGACAAAACTTCACCTAAACTAAACTCCTGCTAATGATGACGAGAAATGTTCGCTGATAAGGCCTTGCTAAAGGATCTCCAAAAGGGCGATCAAGAAACGACAGATGCTGAGACAAAAGACCCTTCTACGAAGGCAGATCATTTAGAGAGGGTTCGCATTCGTCGATGGCAGCACGGCTGGTTGTCAGAGTACTGTGTCTTCCACCCCTGTGAACCTACGATGGCCTTTGTCTCGTTCGGCGGCCCTAAGCAAATGTTGTGTTCGAACCCATGGACACCTACATGTCGGGGTCTTGAGCATGCCCAAGTGAAAGGCCCAGATGCGTCGAGCGAGATCCTTGATAAACCACACCCTCTCCAGCCCTGTTCAAGCGAGGTTTGCAGCATTGATGAAGCGTGCTGAGAGGGCTTTGTTCCTCCCGTTGATGACTGCGAGACCCTGGTGTCCCATCACGACTTTCGAGTATCGATAGGTTGATCCCTGCTGCAGGGCTTTCTAGATCCATATAAGCTGATTGATAGGCGCTCGCAAGGCCGCTCCTGGTACAGGCTAAAGAGACTCGCTTTGATCCTTGGGCTGGCCGTTCAGGGCATGTCAGCGAAGAACATATGGGTGAAACTTTCCGCATTGCGCGGGCATACAGAATCGTAATGACTGAACTCCCCAAGGAAATACCTACATTACAATGTGCCACGGGGTTGTCACCCCTGGCGAGCCCACTCTGACGACGGCATGTCACTCGAACCTTGTGCAACGCTCAAACTCTTGCGAATCCCTGTTCTCCCAGATGCATCTATTGAACATCGCTTTGCAAGCAGCTGCAATATCTTTTCTCCCGGAGCGTTGATGTGTTGTTTGGATCTCCACTGCCGGCCGGCACGGGCGCTTTAGTGCTCCCTTGTTCCCGACAGTCCACTTTGCCTAGCATATCATCACAGGGTGGAGGCTTAACCTCCCAACTCTCGATATGTTCACATGTCTCGATTCGCCTGAGCCCATAGGCTGTTGGCAGGACACCATCAAAAGCACTCAGATGGTCTTAGTTGACCCACGAGTGAGGGGTTCTGGGGCGAGGCTGGAGACGGGACGCGGACAAGGAATAGGGTGGTACCAATTATGGCATTTGCTAAAGGAATCCAGCCTCCAAGGAGGAATAAAGCGAGGCTTCGCCGACTTGTTCCGTCCTCTAACCTACTTGATGCAGTATTAGAAAGCCTCGACCCTTGGCTTTCGTGTGGCGGGTGCTGGAACCAGAGATAGTGTGCTGTGGCAACTGTATCTGAACCCCTCGGAATCGTTCAAACCTAGACCTGCCTGGAGAAAATACCTCTCAGGCAACCGAAGTCGACATTGAGGAGCCCCAAGATGTGATTGTGTGGAGGAGTCCACAGCAGCTGATGGGAAGTCTCATACGTTGCAGGGGCTGGAGGGAGAAATTTTGATCCATCTGCAAGTGATTGATGCACGTCCGTTAATTCTCTCATCACAACCGTTGTGGACCTCGCATGGGAAAACTGGAGACAGTACCAGTCATCCACGTCGATCGGCCAGTTATGCCTCCTACCGTTCGATTCTTCTGGTGAGTTGTCATACCGTGTGTCAAACACCAGGAGCAGGTGGCTTGGGAGCGGAACGGCGGAGAATCTCGCGGTCGGCAATGCTTATGGCATTAAGCGTCAATATCACCAGCAGACTCGATACGAGACTGCAGCGTCTCGGCAGGGAAGTGAGAACATCAATTCTGTAGGACCGCGACAGGGCCCTTGCCAAAAGATAAATCCTCATGACTTAACCGAAAAGGAATGAGTTGGATGAAACGGGAGGAGCGTGGTCAGATAAAGCTGCGTAACACCGGGGAAATATTGATAACAACGGAGACATGGCCCAACAGCTCTGCATCAGCTCAAGTGGCTGGATCCCTGCCGTCTTCATACGAATGCTGCATTTCGAACACGCCCTTGCAAATTGCACGTGAAAATCAGTCAAGATATGCAGGTCAGCGAGTCAATGCGCGAAGTCAAATATCGTAGGATTCAGCAACGGCTGGACGCCCAGACATGTGACATTTACTCAGTTCCCACCACCCGAAGATTTACCGTATATGGCTTGGCAAACATCCTCCCGCTGCATCATCATCATCACCACCACCACCAACCACCCTTGCCAACTGCGAGTGCAACTGGGCATTTCCGTGTCAGGTTGATGACTGGCCGAGACTATTTGCGACAAGCCACATGCAACACCAGTGTCGGCGGAATCTATCATTAACCACAGGCGTGACTTGACTACCTTAATCGTGGGGTTTCAGCCTAAAATCCTGATGTCGGCGGAGGTCGCACCAGCGCCAGGCCCCAGTGCTGGTGCTGCTGTAGGACCTTCTCCCAGAAAGGTTGTCTATTGCGGAGGTGGGAACTCATTGTTTTCTGGACAGCCCCTATGGATCGAGGATTGATGCTGATATTGAAACTGGGAACTCTACAGTGTGCACCCTTCCACCCGAGGTACGACCTGCGTCTCAACGCAAAAGTTCGAATGGTATGACTGGTGGACAACTAACTCGGACTTTCGAATCATTTAGTATTGTGAATTCGGCGGGACGGTCAAGAAGTGTGAAGAATGGCTACAGAAGAACCACCCTGACATGCACCAGAAGTTATACTCGGAAGGTTTGGAGCCCGGTCACCTCTATCTGTCTGGTGATCTAACAAGGGCTACGGCGCAGAAACATTGAGCGCCAACCTATCAGCTCTCTCCGTCGATGCCCAGAAAAGAGCAGAAAAAGATGCTGCCAAAAAGACTGCCAAAGCTGCGGCGGCCGAACAGCGCGAGGCGGAACGAAAAGCGGAAGCCATCGTCCTGATAAAGCGTGTCGAACGAAACAAGCGGAAGTACGTCACAGTGGTCTCGGGCTTGGAGGAGCATGGTTTGGATTTGAAAAAGATAGCCAAAGAGCTGGGCAAAAAATTCGCGACGGGAAGCAGTGTCACCAAGACAGCGGCGGGAGGGGAGGAAATCACCGTGCAAGGTGATGTGAGCGATGATCTATTTGACTGGTTGCTGGAGAAGTATCCTGAGATACCAGAGGATAATTTGGATATGAAGGATGATACAAAGAAGAAAGCTTGAAAGGCAAGGATTGGACAACCCCCGTGTCCGAAGAGCAATATGGCCGAGGGCTCCGCTTACAAGCCGGAAAAATGTGCTGGAAACCAGGGAGGGAGAATCCCGACATGCTCAAAAGATATGACCTGAGTATTGATGTCAAGGTGAAGAGGGCCAATGCTCAGTTGAACGACTTCTCCTGACCACAGGAACTTGAGGTGCCATGGTAGATCATGAGGGCCGCCTAAAGCCCACCAGTTCAGCATGTTTCACTTAGACGGTCGATAGCAATTTATGTCTGCTGCCGCCTAAAGCTGGATTTCTCAAGCAACATCTTCCACTTCCATTTCCCTTTCCCGTCAACTGTATGGCGTTTCAAGACCACAAATCCTGTGGGTGCTTGACAGTCCAACATGTCTCACCGTCGGCGTCCATCTTCAGACAGCTCCTCTGATTGGGTTTCATGCAGCAGCAGCAGCTCTTCTCGCAGTGCGAGCGATGAGGTTCAGTCGACACTGAAAAAGAAGCCCTGGTTGACGTCATGGTCACGCTTCCGCAGTCAAGTACAGCCTCCAGAAGGGGCTGCTTCTGGCCCTGCCCACTCTATTATATCAGCTGGAGCCGGGCCCAGCGGGCCTAGTGAGCCTGACTGGCTCGCCCCCAGCGGGGAGCCACGGGTACCTGGCGCTCAATCGCCAAACAAAATTTCCCTGAGCAGCCACACGAGCAATGCGTCCTGGGCTCGCTCACTATTCGCCCTCCCCTTCCGTCGACACCATCAACAACGCGCACCCACCTTGTCGTTGACACCAGACAGGCAGCGCAAACCCCAGTATGGCGATGATAGCGACGTATCCAAAGTCTACATCCTGCCTTCTGACACGGTGACTACTACTCCTCGACTGCCTTCGAAAGCTCATGTCTGGTCGGAGCTGACCAAGATGGATCCCAATAACCCGACTCTGACCCCTAACCTCGCGGACCTGCTCACGGGCCTGTCTAGTCCAGACGATGCCAGCCGCAAAATGGCGGCTTTCAAGCTGCAGTCGCTCATCAACGACCCTTCCTTCGCAGAACATTTCGTGCTTGCGGGCGGCCTGCCCCAGCTGCGCGCCCTCGTCCTCGAAAGCAGCGGAAATACCCTCGCATACAGTCTGGCCAGCTTTGCCAGACTATTAGAGGTCGACCAAGGCTGGGAGGCTGTCAATGAACAGGTTGTCAAAAAGGCAAGATATCCCTCATCTAAACCTTCAAGAGGAAAAGGCGCCACCGACTGACTGCGCGTTCTTGATCCAGGTGGTAGAACTGGTCGTCTGCCAACCTTTAGTGAACATTCTCCGTGGCGCAATGGCAATACTTGTGTCTATCGTTTCCCGGCCATACCATGTCGATCGATCCTCCCAAATCAATACGAATAACAACGCCGGCGGGTTCCAAGCCTTGAAACCGGCCCTTGCAGTGTATCCACAGTTTCTGGAGATGCTGGTGACCAGGTTATCTTCCGCAGATCATGCTCTTTGCGCCAATGCCCTACAATTGATCAATTCGCTCATGCGCGACGCGATCACAAACGACAATGAAACTGAATGGCCGAAATTCATCAAACGAATACAAGATCTTGGAGTCATCAAAGCAGTATACGTGCTAATGCAGAGTTCTGCGCTGCAGGACTTGGCGCATCCCTTGCTTGAATTCCAAGCGCTGACCAAAATATTGCTCAGAAGGTGGAGAGACGTACCGGTGGACCTGGTCAAGCCTGAGCACAGACGGACAATCAAAGCAGTCCATCTCTCGAGCAATCCAGAAAAGCATACCGAATACGAGGTTCGAAACGGAGAATCCAAGCCAAAGCACAATCCACTCAAATGGAGACGACTCGGGTTCACCAGCGAGAACCCGGAGCCAGATTTCGCGGACATGGGGTTCCTGGGGATGATGGATCTTTCCGACTACGTCCGCAAATATCAGGATGAATTTCAGAACATTCTTCTGGAACAATCAGTGCTGCCAGAGCAGCAAAGGTGTCCGTTAGCCCGGGCAAGTTTGACGCTGACGGCAATTCTCTTTGAGCATTTCGAAGTAGACAAGATGGATCTGGAGGATTCGAAAAGCTATCTCGCACTGGAGAGCCGGACCAATTTTGACAAAGTCTTCAAACCGTTGTTGCTACATTGGAGCCGTTTACATGTTGCCGGATTGCATGCGTTTTTCAGACTATGGAAGGCAACGGGTGCTGAAGTGGATGATTTCCCCAAAATTGTCGAGCTGGTCCGGATTTTGGTAGAGAGTGTTGTTGGTGGAGCAGATCGCACTAAAGGGATCGAAGATATTGAAAAAGAGATGGCGGCCTTTGAGTACGGCAAACTTCGTGAGCTGCAGATGGAACTCTTGGAGCTAACATACGAAGACGTTTGGGGCCAGCACCTTCGTGGAGTCAAGGAAGAGCTGCAAACCGAAGCTCTGCAATTCGTCAAGGAGCAGAGGATTCGGTGCCTGTTGGCTGGAGCATGGTTTCCTAACGGCACATATACGGATCAAGAAGGTGGAGGGCCTGTAACGGAGGATAGTTTGGTTCAAAATACGGCACATGGCTATCGATTCGTCAGGCTCTCGGAGAGCCGCAAATACTTACATTGGGGCGACTTTGACGAAAAGGAGGAGCAATCACCGTCCGCTGCAAGTCTCCGGGACAAGATCGATCTCTCGATTGTATCATCTGTGGTTTCCAATGTAACGGCCAATGACAGGTCGTCGATCGGCTCGGACTCGACGCTGAAAGAATTGCTACATGACCGGTTCACCACGAACAAGATCACGATCCATGGCTACCTGCCCAAATCTCGTGGCAGCCGAGAAGGGCATTCGAGAAATCCCTCCAAGACGTCCTCAGCCCGGGACGGGTCTAAAGAATCGGTCCTCCTTACCTTCCACCCCAACAGTCACCATCTCGCTTCAGAATGGCTCGATGGACTCCTGATGCTCTTGGACCAACAACCCATCACTGCAGAAACCAATAGTCTCATACACATGATCAGCGACTATGGGCTGAAAGTTCGGCTCCTGAACGTACGATTCAATGACGAGGAAGGGATTGTGGAGGGGATGGACGGAATGGATGGTCCTGAGATTCCAAGCCGAGAAGGACTGGATGATGACTACTATTATGAGATATGATGTCGGAGGATTTCGAGGCGAGCATCGACACAGGCGACAAGAGAGACCCCCTTCTTCTGACCCGTCCTTTGGATACTTCAGGATCACAGAGGTTGTTGTTATCTCGGATCAGACAGCACGGCAGCGTTTGGGCTAGCGACGGAGTTTGATGGCAACCAAAAAGGAGATGAAATGGAGTTTTGATTGCGATTTCCGCCGTTGAGATACCCCTGCAGTCGTATTAACGCGGCCGCGTGATCGGTTGTCGTCCGTCCAATTCGAAGCCATTGAGACATCAAAAGGTCGTATCGCTTGGCCACGCTCTACTGCATGGTGTCAGGCCGAGGTACAGCGTCTGAAGAAACCCTTTCAGGCTGCGAAGTGTCTCGGCGCCACTCAAGAAAAAAGCCCTTCCTGCCTCCGAGATTCGCAGCCAGGAGGTCTATTGTCGTTCTGTTGATGATAAAAGATGCGAGCATTACCTTCATCATCCTGGAAAAACCTTTGCGAACAAATCTCGGCTTAGGTGGTCGGAGAGGAAGGGGAAAGATGTCTATCTTCTCTATTGCGCTCCATACACGTGCTGATGCTGGGGGCGACTATTGGTGACTGGCAGCAATGGAGAGCGAAACAGGCAAATGCGAGGAGAACAAGATTTCGCGGTGCTTCCCGCCGAGGCTGCCCTCCAGCGTAGGCTTCTAGGCACCGAGTCTAGCCTATTACAGGGCCCTTTAACCAACACCTTGACTGTCTTTTGCAGTTCTTGAGGCTCGCTGCAGGTGCCCTAGGCCACTCCAGGCCTAAAGCCGCGCCCACTGGGTCAGTGCCACCCCGCCATTGCCCCCGCGCTGGGCAGGTGACCGAATCAACGCAGGTCTTGGTGCCTCGCTCGGGCCCTTGGGGCGGTCATCTTTTCCTCTGGTGCCACCAGATCTACATCACGGCCGCCTCCAAACCACCGGGCGCAGCTCTTTCGTCATACGCAGCTCGTCGCTGTCGTCAGCCTTAGCGATTCGGATTGGCTGCAGCAGGGCAAATCGACGGCAGCGTTACAACAAAACTCGCCCGTCGTGTGCCTTGGATTGCTTGTCGCGTGTCTTCAATGGTCTAGCGAGGTATGCCCATCCGATAAGGTCTGGCTGATCGTTACGCTGGTTTTTTTCCTTCTCCCCATACAGCACCCACTCAGCTCGAGCTAAAAGCATCTAGCTTTGATGTCAACTCGGCGACGGGGAAGGATCGTTCCCTCGTGCGAATCGAGAGACAGAGTTCCCAATCGACTGGCAGGGATATGGAGAGGGTCCCACGTCGACCCCGAGCCCATGGGTTCTTCTTCGAATTGATAAAGCTGCTGCTGTCCCTGCATCTCTACCATGGTGTTTCTTCACCCGTCACTCTGATCTCTCCCCCGTGCGACACGAGAGCATAGAAACGAACAGTCCGTCAGGAAAAGAGAGGAAAGGCCACCTTGTTCCTCGAGTTGCCAGCCCTTTGACAGGGCCAGCCGTCTGCGACGTTGCTATATACCACATTGTCGCCCTACAGGTATCCCCCTTTGTAGATTCAAGACCTAGCCGTCATGTCTACCGATTATCCAACAAAAGAGGTGGTGGAAACCAAAGCCGACGCGAAAGATGACCATCCTCGCCATCACTCTCTTAGCGAGAGAGTGCGCCACAGTATCTCTGTGCAGCCACTCGACGAGAACACGGTTGAAGGCCAGATCTTCTCCATGAACGATATCGACCCTGTTCTTGATAAGAAAATGCGCCTGGTGAACGATGTGAGTCGTCCCCCAAATATACGCAAATGCCTCAAGAGTTCCGAGTGCAGAGGAAATAAACTTGTATACGATGGTTGCTGACTGAACATGCATAGGCCATCGACGAAATCGGCTGGACTAACATGCACCTGAAGCTTTTCTTCCTCAATGGGTTTGGCTACGCAGCCGACTCCTTGATTTTACTGCTGCAATCAGTCACTTCTGGCCAAGCCGCACTCGAATTTAATCCTTCCTTCAAGAATGGTCTGACCGTGGCTGCATACTGCGGCATGTTGATTGGGGCGTTGTTCTGGGGATTGAGTAGGTGGTCCGATAGATTTCGAGGCAAGTGTCCGTTACTGACGCGTTCAAAGGTGCCGATGTAATTGGTCGTCGATTCGCTTTCAATGTCTCCCTGTTCAGCTGCTCGATCTTTGCCACCGTTGCTGGTGCCTCTCCGAACTGGTATGCTCTGGGAGCCTTCACGGCGTTGGCAGCGTTCGGTTCTGGAGGCAATTTGATCTTGGATACGACTGTTTTCCTGGAATACCTCCCTGGCAACAAGCAATGGCTTCTCACTCTGATGGCGTGCTGGTGGGGGCTCGCTCCGGTGATCGCGGCAGCTTTCGCATGGCCGTTTCTCTCCATCTCCAAATACAATTGCACAAGTCATGCGACTTGCACCTACCACAATAACATGGTACCTTTCCTCGTCCTGTTGGAACAATTCATGCCTGCTAACAACTGGTCATCAGGGATGGCGTTATGTCTGGTATTCTAACGGGGCGCTGGTCTTCGTTCTCAGTATTCTCCGTGTCACAGTCATCCGGCTCAAGGAGACTCCGAAATACCTGCTGGCAAAGGGCCAAGACCAGGAAGTTGTCAACACTTTTCACTCAATTGCGGCCAAATACAACAGACCTTGCTCGCTCACGATTGAGCAGCTCGAGGCGTGCGGCCCAATCAAATCCACATATGGCAAATCGCGATACGGGTTTTCCGAGTTTGTGGCTCATCTGCGAGGCCTCTTCGAAACAAAGAAACTCGGAGTCTCTACTGCCCTGATCTGGTTATCCTGGACCTTGATCGGTAAGTGCAGGAGATGGCGCCCACCTTGTGCCCAAATCTTGAGGCTGACAACAGTTTCGTCAGGATTGGCCTATCCGCTCTTCTACGTCTTTTTGCCCCAGTTCCTCGAGAGTCGTGGGGCTGAGACCGGTCAGAGCGGCGCATACTACACGTGGCGAAACTACATGATCACGAATACGGTTGGCATCTTTGGGCCGGTCCTTGCAGGTTTCATGTGCAACTGGAAATTCCTGGGACGAAGATATACCATGGTGATCGGAGCTCTGATCTCCATGGCGTTCTTCTTCGCGTACACTGCGGTGCGCACTCCGGCCCAAAATATAGGTTTCACATGTGCCATTTACTTCTTCGTCAACGTGTACTACGGTACGCTCTATGCGTATACCCCCGAGGTAAGTCCTGCCCGGTCCACGCTGAAAGATCTGATTGATGGGGAGACTCACGACTTGTTTAGAGTTTGCCGTCTGCCCACAGAGCTACGGGAAATGGTATCGCAGTCGGCTGCAATCGGGTCATGGGTCTTGTGAGTGCCTTTGTGGCGGCCTATTCCAATACCGCCACCAGCGCTCCCATCTATATATGTGCATCTCTGTACATCGCCATGGTAAGTGGATGTCGTTTTACGCAAATGCATGTTAAACGAGGTACTGACAAGCAGTGCAGGCGATCGTGGCCGTGATTATGCCTTTTGAGCCTTACGGAAAGAGGTCAATGTAGAGAGGGCAGTATGTGAGACGTGCCTCGGAAGACCATGGTCTATATACACGATTTATGATGTTCTCCTCTTGAAACCCTATCATCGCCCTTGTTCCAGCGGAAGGACTTGTCCGCGTGGTTTCGGATGCAAATGCCACGAGATATCGCGTGGAAATTTGCCGCTCCCAGGGCCACTTTATCTGCTGTCTGGCCACCCTACAGACTGGTCGACTGATCGACTTGGTCCCGGCTGGTCCATACCTTCCTGAAGCGGCTTAGAGTACACATGAAGATCCCACTTGGCACCAGAGCGCCATTGACGTCGCTTCCAACTATCAATGGCGATCGTCCTCCTCCTTCCTATCTCTATCCATCCACGGGGAGCTCCATACACGCTTTGCACTATGGCTGTTCCCATTTGTCCCCCGCTCTCGACCCTCTTTTGCATCTCGACCTTTTGATTGATGCAATCCCACCTCGCAAGATGAAGCATTGCCAGATGCGCGTCGGGAATTGCTTATCCAACCCCGGCTTTTGCTTCATCTCTGATGCAACGTCCCTTGGATTCCTCTCCTCTCTGCCTATCAATGGGATCGCGACTTCACAGTCGGGATTGTCTCGGTGGACATCCCGGGGAGATAAAGTATCCTTCTGTCATTGATTGCTAAAAGATCAACGGTGTTCTGTTCTGGCTGATGTCTGGTCTTTCAAGACTCTATTGTATGTCCCTGCTTCTCCTTACAGAGGCTACACGACGGCGCGAGTGCTTGGTGTAACAGATTCGGTACTTCTGTTCATTCTCGTGTTACATTGCTGTCCCTCCCACCTCGACTCGATCCTTCCGTCATCATCCTTCGTCGACAGCGACCATGGGCGACATTGAAGAGAACGAGAAGTCTGTCACCATCCAGAAACTTCCGGGTGGCCGCTCCGTTTCTCCTGTGAACATAGAGGAGCGGCGGGCTTCGGTTTCTTCTGCCGCCGCGGCGAAGAAAATCCTTGAGCACAGTAACGATGCCGACGAAGCGATGAAGGCGTTCGCCTCGGGCGAAGTGGTGGAGATTGACGAGGCCACCAACAAGCGGCTCCTGCGCATCATTGACTGGCATCTGATGCCACTGCTCTGTGTCATCTACGGGTTGAATTACCTCGACAAGACGACCCTATCCTATGCCAGTATCATGGGCATCAAGACGGACATCAACCTTGTGGGCGACGACTACCAGTGGCTCTCCAGCATGTTCTACTTTGGCTACCTGGCTTGGGAGTATCCCACAAACCGACTGTTGCAGAGTCTGCCGCTTGCCAAATATTCGGCCTTCTGTGTCGTGGCTTGGGGCGTGGTTCTGGCATTGTTTGCCACAGTCACCAACTTTGGCGGCGCTGTTGCTATACGATGTATGTGTGCTTTTTTCTGATACTCTATCTCGACCCATTGCGAACCATAGCTCAATCTAACGATAATCTTAGTCTTTCTGGGTGTGATGGAGTCCGCTGTCACTCCAGGTTTCGCCCTGTTCACTTCTCAGTGGTACACGAAGCGCGAACAAGGCACACGCACGGGATTCTGGTTTTCATTCAACGGCTTCGGACAGATCTTTGGCGGTCTTGTCGCTTATGGCATTGCTGTCGGGGCTCGCAAGCACGGGACCGCCATCGCGCCCTGGAAAATCGTCTTCCTCGTCAACGGATGCCTGACCGCGGTGCTGGGCGTTGTGTTTTTCTTCGTCATGCCGGACAACCAGCTCAACGCACGGTGGTTGAAGCCTCGAGATCGAGTGTTGGCCATCGAGAGAGTGAGAATAAATCAGCAGGGCATCGGCAACAAGCACTTCAAATGGTATCAATTGAAGGAAGCTCTGTTGGACCCATTGACCTGGGCGTTTACCTTTTACGCCCTGACTGCGGATATCCCCAACGGAGGCATCAGCAACTTCTTTTCACAACTGGTTGGTGTTTCCTGCCTTATTCCTGAGACTCCATCAAATCCCTTTTTCGCGCTCTTCTAATTGTATGGTGTTAGATTGTTTCCTTTGGCTATACGCCCGAGCAATCTCTGCTGTACGGCACCCCCGGTGGCGCGGTCGAAGTCGTCTCCCTCATGTTTTGTGGTTGGCTCGGCGATCGTATCGGTCAGCGCCTTCTGGTCTCTATGGGTGGCTTATGCGTTGCACTGATTGGGATGATTCTCATCGTTGCCCTCCCTCTGGACAAGGACGGAGGCCGGCTCGCGGGGTATTATCTCACTCAAGCGTCGCCGACCCCCTTTGTGGCCTTGCTCTCGCTCATCTCTACCAACGTTGCGGGCTACACCAAGAAGACCACGGTGGCTGCCTTGTATCTCATTGGATACTGCGTCGGTAATATCATCGGGCCCCAGGTCTTCCGCCCATCAGATGCTCCAGAGTATCGCCCTGCAGAGATTACCATCATCGTTTGCTGGGGCGCGTGCCTGGTTGATCTCGCTTTCATCTGGTGGTATTGCAAGCGGATGAACAAGAAGAAGGAGATTGAACGGGCCGAGCCTGGATATGTCAAGCTGGAGAACCAGGAGTAAGTTGTCACTTCACTTTTTCGCCTCCATGTCTCTTCCTCCACTTCCTACTTCCGTCGTTCCCAACGACATCCAAGTGATCCAACAGCTAACGTCCACATTTGTGCAGATGGCTTGATCTGACCGACAAGGAGAACCCGGAATTCATCTACAGTCTCTAAATTCGCCGGATTGGGTGCAATCCGCGAAACGCTTTCTCGACGGAGGTGGACAGTCACCATGACGATGACGATGACGGGATGAGCTTTGCCGGTGACTGCAGCGGCAATGCCGTCAATTTGGAGGACATCATCGTGAATCCCGGGCAGTCACAGATGCCCTGGAATCACAGGGTGCATTGGTCCCAGGATAGATACGTGCAGGCAGAGAGCAAGAGAGAGAGAGGGGGGAAGGGAGGAAGGGGGAATGAACTACGACTAGTTATCTTACTCGTACCAGAGGTGGAAATGCCAGGTCCAAGTTCCATCCAAACATGAAATAACGAGTCCTAAAGTTCCCAGTTATTCCCGCTTCCAAGGCTTTCCCTCCTTTTCTCCTTTGGTCTCGTCTACGCGAAAGACGACAGGAGGGAAAGGACTGCACATTCCGTGACTATACCTCTCGTTCTTCGACGTGCCTTTTGTTAGTCGTATATGTACACTCACTCCTTCCAAGCACATTTATATACCCTTTTCTTCCTCCTGCTGCTGGCTTTCTTTCTTTTTATATTAATCTACAAGGCCTTTGCATCCTCAGTTCCATCCCTTCGTCTCGCCCTTCCCTTGCTATTAATACTTTACTCTTCTTCCCTTCTTATTATCACCTTTCTCTCCCTCGCTGTGCATAATGCGTGTGTGTCTCTCTCTCTATATATCTCCATAATACTTAAGGAGAACAACAAATGCTCCCACGAGAGCCGAAACCGGAGCTTCGCCTCATCAGATTAGATCCTCTCGACTAGATTTATCTCACCAGTCTTGATCTGATATCGTCTAGAGTTTCCCTCCCTTTTCCGTTCTTACGTCATGTGTCTATCTATGACGGCTACACGGATGGATGGTTTGTCCTGCCTGCCTGTCTGACTGACTGACTGACTGACTGGCTGGCTGGCTGGTTTGTTTGGACGTTCATGCATTGCATGTGTGCGTTTGCTGTATGGCGTGGAACAGCAGCCTTCCGATTGGAACATCCGGCGTGGCATGCATGTGCATATGCACGCACCCATCCGAACTTGTTCACCCGAGCGACTAGGCGAACGAAAGGTGATAAAACGGCCCCAGAGGGAGGTCAAGCAGGCAAACAGTGTGGCCTCCGACCATCCAATGCCGTTTGATGGACTGAAAGAGAACGACCCAAAGTGCCACATGACCACCCCCCTTCCCACCCGTGGGATGCAGGTGAAGCCAGGTCGCGCATTGGGAGGGGTGAGATCGTGGTCCAATAGCGCACGAGGTATTGTCATCACGAGCGCGCACAGTGGATTGATTTCCTTTTCGCCAGCCATGGCGTGCATGCCATGGCATGGGATGGCACCCAGTGGGTGACAGAATTCCCTCCCCACTATTGAGGTTATTCTGCCCGGATTACCTACCTCGCTGGGGACGGAATTCTGTCACCCACTGGGTGGATGGGGATTGTTCGAAGGGGAAGGGAGTAACTAACTGACTGGTTTACAAGACAGTGAGTGGAGAGGGGCATCACCACCGTTTCGCCCTGTTTTGTTTTCTCTCACATGCTTTTTCCTCTCCGTTGTTCTTCTGTGCAAGGTCAGCGAGCAGACGCCGAGTGAGGCGCTTTCGATGGGTGTTTTGATTCGAGCGATGGCAGTTGGTTGCTCAATGATTGAACTAAACTGTATTGTGTTGTTGTTGTTGTTGTACTATGGTATGCTACAGTAGGTCTACCTTCCACCCTCCCCGAAGTCAGGTATCACAAAATGCCCCCAATGAAATGGTTTCCTTGATTTCGATCCTTCTCCTGGAAACCTGTCAGCGACGTCCTGCTTTTCCCGGGTTGATTGGCTGCCTTTTCTCCACGCAGTTCGTGGCACGTGTGCGTCCGTCTGACGGCTCTCGCTCCCTCTCTGAGAGGGATGTGTGTGTGTCACGAACACCTCAACTCGGTCGGACTTGAATCTGTTCGAGAGACCCACGCCCAGAGGCTGGATGGCTCAAAAGATGGAGAGCAGGACCGTGTCTCCTCCTCTCCGCATTGCGCACCAGAGAGGAAACACATCCATCACCACCACCGTCACAGCCGTCATGGTCGTCACGGTCGGCTATCATGGATCCTTCTTCATTTTCTTCTTCTTCTCTTTTGACAGGCCATTGCGCTCCTGGACCTCTTCATCCTCCCAATCTTCCGCGGCCAAGTATTTCTTGATGAGCGGCGTCCTGCCCGTCCACAAGGCGATGCGGCTGCACAGGCACTGGAACATCCAGGGGACCCACCACCGGAGAGGCCCGAGGAACGAGAGCCCCGGGAACATGATCAGTGCGGTGGCGGAGATATGTCTGTTTTTGTGTTCATTCTGGTAAGCAAGCGAGCGGGAAAGAGAAAGAGGGAGTCAAGGAGGGAGGGAGTGGATATAGATAGCTAGGCGGAGAATATAACGTAACGTACTGGATCAACATGATCTGCAACACACTTAACTGCTCCTTGCCCTCGCTGATATCGCTGACGTACATCAGCAGCGTCTGGAAGAAGAGGCGATCCATCTTGTCGTCCATGTCATCGGGGTTCGGATGCGCCCAGAGCAGAAACGTGCTGTCCTCCGTCGCGTTGGGCGACGGCCAGAATGTGTGAGGCAGGTAGGGCTCAACGTGGTGCGGGTTTGAGTCGGGCGTGTTCTGGGCGTTGTGGATGGTGTCGATCCTGGAGTAGGTCGTCGTGGTGCCGACTTCGCCGCTGAGCACAGAAAAAGCCTCGTATTGTTGGAAGTGCAGGTGCAAAGGCGGTGACTATGAAAGACAGGACACCCGAGCATGGCGGGCAGAACATCAGCATTTCCCGTCGTGTTTGGATCCGGTTTCGTGTGAGGGGGAGGGAAGAGATGTCCCTTGTCAGGGAGACTCTCTCGAATGGACGAACAGCGAGGGATGTGGAACCACATACCTGAGGATGGCCTTTCCCTTTCTTGCACAGAGGGTGATCATGTTTATACGTCGTCCGCATCAATACTCTGGAAACGAAGCAGGTCGTCAGTAAGTTGGTACGCAGAGGCCATCTGTGAAGTTGGCTCAAACTGTGCTGTATCAAACAATAAAATCCACGTTCGAAGGGATGCCGGACGAGGCCCAGCCTTGCGCCCACCCCCTGAGCTTCCCTCAATAACCAAGGCACCTTGGTTACTACCTCCATAGCAGATATGTGCTAGGTGGTAGGTAGTTGGCTCCCGGGCATGTATTGAGTCGAGCACCATTCAGCTCGTTGGGGTTGTCTCTGTCCCATCGGGCTGTATATGTACCGTCTCGCAACACCCCTTTCCTCCCTTCTTTCCGAGGAATAGACGCCAGACAGATGAAGCAATGAGTCAATGAATGAAACGAAACGTAAGAGAAAGAAACAAGGGAACAGGGTATTGGTATTGACATATACTCACGACGCATTCCTCGACGGCTTCGGCTGGAGAAACTCCAAGACAAAAGACCCGTCGTACAGCGCGAACGGGCCCGCAATGACTGGTTCTTCTTCCTCTACCACCGTCATGATGCTCGCTGTCTTCAGATCTGCTGGCGGTTGTTCTTGCTGGCTGCTCCGGATCTCGCGAACGGCAGACAAAGGGGGTAAATAGGATCAGCGCGACAAGCACGACGGGATCAAAAGATTCAATATGTGAAAGAGCAGGAGGAAGACCAGGTTGTGCGCGTTGAGAAAGGCGTGTATTGTTGTTATATATGGTACCCCCCTACTTACAACGAGATACATTTCAACTCCATTGAGCTAGATGGAGAGATGGCCTAGCTGTGAATAGTTAGTGGCCGTTAGCTAGCAGCATGACACGAGTAGCTCGTACAGCAGCCACAAGTGATACTGTATTATTCATTACGCGAGCTTACCCGCACTCTGCTGTCACCCGCTGTGGGTGGCTGTGGCGCTCGCGGAGGATGACTCATTGTTCTCCCACGCGGCCGCTGGGTGGCCTCACTCCCCTGAATCCGTATTATTACGAGGTACCCCGTATTCGTACTCGTCTGAAAGGGGAAGGTACCACACTTGGATTATTGCCGATCAAGGCACAACCGAGAGCACTGCGTACCGCCGTTGGGGGCGCAAAACTCGTCGCGCTTACATACAGTAATTAACTGAGACTGGCTGGGTGCTGGCTGACCACCAAACACACATGGAGTTGGTTAGGTAAGTGCCGTGGGTGAGTGGCGCGGAGGTGGGAAGAGTATATGTCCAGGTGGGTGAATATATTTACAGTATGTATATACTCGATGCTGGTTATTTTCTGGCGCTTCGAGCTCGGCTGTCCAAGCTACTAAGAGGGTGATCAAAACGATCAAGTCTCCTCGAATTGGTTCTTTTGCGAGGAAGACGACGATGGGATCGTTCCAACCTTCTGGAAGGACGGGCATCCGGAAATCATGAGCCGGCTGACCAGCGAATAGGGATTTATCCACATCAACAATGGGTTGGGTGATAATTACGAGTATGAGGTACTACCTATCTCGGAGAGTTTCAAGTTAGGCGCCCAGGGAGGGTCAGGGATATTATTCACTCACTCTTCTCTGTCTCTACTCTGGCAGTCGAATGTTGAAAGTGGAGATAGTAAGACAGGACTGTTTCATTTCTCTAGATATGCTGCAAAACTCCACTCGTCAAGGATAGTTGCTACGAGAAATCCATCATCAAACTTCTCACGCCATCCAGAATCCCCGTAGCCTCGTCGTCAGAGAGCATGTCCACTGGGGCGAAGACGCCCATGTCCAGGTAGCCATCTTCAACCTTCGCTTCGATGTCAATCGCAGGCTGCAGTAAGCAATCATGTTAGTCAATTGAAATAGAAATGGGGGAAAGGAGTCGTGGCTAACCAAGCACCACTTCGTGGTGTCAGCATCAACTGCCATGCCGTTGAGGAAAGGCGATGGTGTATCAAGCTCCTGAAATCCGTCCTTCTGCTCGGGTGACATATCCGCATGCGTAACTTTCACTTCACCGGATTGATCTCCGGATGACTGCGCACCCTCCGGGTCGTCGGTGGGGAGAGACAAGAAATTGACAAAAGTGTGGAGGCTGACGCCAGTCCAGGTATAAATGTCCCGCATGCAAACTCCACAGTGCTCTGGGTTAGTAATCTCGCTGAGATCATGCTGTATTTGCAAAGCCGATTGCAGAAGGTTCTCTTGCCCAGATCGAATTCTCAGCGGCACAATGTTGAACGTCGGAGCTACGAGCTCCATGATTCCGTCGATATCAAGTGACCGATTTGCGAGATAGATACCGACAACAACATCCCCCGATCCAGCCTTGGTTCCTCTCTCTACATCACGGCAAATACCCTCGTAAACTCTGGCATATGCGGCGAAGAAGAGTGCTTGAATGCCCAGTCCATGATGCCTCAGTCGGTTGCTTAGTCGCTCAACCGGCAAAAGCTTCGCATAATATTTCTCAACGCGCGGTGCTGTGAATGAGCCTCGACTCACAGCTCGCAATGTATCTCGTCCCTGACCGAGATACTGCGTCCAGAACGCTTGAGTCAGTGGACGAGCTGCTCGAATATTCGAGATAAGCGTGCTCATATCCGTGTTAGGGTGGATCTGAGAGCCGGTCCCAGCACATATTTTCTCAAGCCGGGTGATGAGCAGCTGGAAGCTCACTGCATCATACAAGGCGTGATGGATGCGGAGAGCGACAATCGATTCTTGCCCTGCGCTATCGAAGCGCAGCCTCCACGGAAAGTCATATTTCTCCGCTGCCTCACTTTTAACGACAACTTGAAATGTTTCTGGGCTTTCCGCGTCATTGGTATGAACGAAGACAGTCCTCAAGATGGAAATTTCCTGGACAAGTTTCTTCATCGCCTGCTGCAGACGCTCCAACGAGACGCCGGTCATCTTCAGCCAGAAAATGGGAAAGAACAAGCGGCCGTCGCTTGCACTCCACATGTCAAGCATGTACGTCTGACCAGCAGTGCATGGTATGGTCGTTTCAATGTCGCCCTCGGGCATTGTGATGCTCTTCTTCACGGCCTCGGAAATCGATGCCTTGACTATGGGCCCATTTGACGCATGGGCGCTCTCTTCAACAGCAACTTTGGTCTGGTCAGCGGCCACTGCCATCTTCTCAGCTGTCTGTGCTCTGATGATCTGGCTCACTGGAAGCTTGACGCCCCTTTTTCTCAGCAGACTAGCCACTCTGATAGCACTGACGCTATCCAGGCCAAGATGGAACAGCCCAGTATTCTTTTTGACCTGCTCCTTGTCCAAGTTGGAGACTTTCGCGAGGACATCCCTTATGATAGTCTCCGTTGGAGTCCAAGTTTCTTGACCCTGGGACTGCTGTAGATCCTCGTCAGGTACAGTTTGTGTCCTTCGCCTGCCGTTGTTTTTGAGAACAAGGTCCACGCCCGGCAGACCGCAAATCGACATTTTCCCCCCTTTGTCTTCCAGGAGATCCCGGCCAGGGCTGTTCATCAGAGCTGCCAGAATGCCATCCAGCTTGCTCAGCAGCGTCTGCCCAAATGCTTCATTGGCGACTCCGTTTTGAAATGCAACAGTCCAGATCAGATCATTTGCATCGCCCTCCAATTCCACATTTAGAGGATACGGCGGCGTGGTGCCTACTCCATCGGGAGAGGCTTCCTCGTACAACACTGGGAGATCGCCCTCGGCAGTAGGGAGCTTTTGGAAGGTGAACAAAGTATTGAACAAGTCTTCATTCACCCCTTGTCCTCGGGCAATACGAAGAGCCTCTCGCAATGGAAAGTGCTGGTATTCTGAGACTCGCACCACGGCGTCGTGCATCCTGTGGAGGGCTTCTGACTTTGTCATATTCTCTTCAAGCACAGGTCTAAAGGTGACAGTGTTGAATGTTGGGAAGATCAGCCGATCCGAGCCATCAGTTGTGCGGCCGGACAGAACGAGCCCGAAGCATACATCTAACTGGCAGGTATAGTGAATGAGTGCGATTGTCCAGCATGTTAGCCCGAAGGTCTGGAGTGTCACTCCTTGCTGCCTACAGAATTTGAGGGCATCCGCAAGGCTGGTCTTCGATTGTTTGCGGATCAAGATCGCAGAGGTGGAGTTTTTGTGATCCTCGATGTGCGTTTGAAAAGTGGTGGGTTGGATATTTAGTAGTTGAGACTCCCAGAATTTACGAGCTTCTGAGCTCTCTGCTTGACTGATGATCTCCTCGAGGTGTTCTTGATACTGATCCAGCACTTCCCCCTGAGGTTTTAGGTTAGGGAACTCGTAGATCTTGGTGACTTCTTGGTGCAGCAAATGCAATGACCAGGCGTCGTACAATGCATGCGGCATTGCGAGAACAAGGAACGACGCGTTATTTTCGTTGACAATGGTGATGCTGGTCTCTTGATCTTCCAAGGTTTGGTCGCTTGCGGCCTTTCTGAGACTTCTAACAACATCGTCCAGTCTCTTGTCGACTAGAGTCGTCACCTCGAGTCCTTCTTTCATCACAAGTTGCAAGAAAGTTGTGCGCTTGTCTGATGACTCGATAATCGCAAAGCGACTTCTCAAGATGGGCTCTTTCTGGGAGACCTTTTCCCAGGCTCTGATCAGTCTTTGGGTATCCATGTCGGGGCTTAATCTGAACGTCATCACGTTCAGATACTTGTCTGATTCCAGAAGCAGACCTTCCTGCATCGGTGTGGCAGGAAAGACGGCCCGCACGTGGTCGAGATCAATCCCGTGACCGTGAAGCATATGTCGATAGGCAATCTGGCGCTCTTCAATGGAAGGTATGCGTTTGCCTTTTTTTGTTCTTGTTCGGGTATCCACGTCTGAATTGGCCGCTGCGGCAATCCCTGCAACAGTGGGCGATCTCATGATTGCACTCACGGCGACTCTCATTCCATTGTTCCTGACCCTAGCCGCGAGCTTCATTGCTTCTATGCTGTCCAAGCCTAGTTCGAAGATCGTAGGTCTGTGACGGTGTATCCTGTTTTCTTCCACTGAAGTAAGCTTGGCAATTTCAGAGCGAATGATTTTCTCTGTGGCACTCAAAGCGACACCATCGTCCTCTTCATGAATGTTGTTGGAGACAGAGAAGCCAGTTCTGGATTCTCCATTCAGAGCCACAGGGTCTTGTGCTGAGCAAAAGCCAGCGGGCAAGGTCATACCCATCTCTTCCCGTCTGCGAACGACATCAAGGTACCTGTTTAGCAACTGGCTGGCCCTTTCTCTGTTCAAATATTGTGATTTTGCGACAAGGGTGATATTGAACTCGGTGCCCCTTTGCTCTACCTCAATGTTTAGAGGATAATCTGGCGAACTGTCCGTTGGAATTGCTCGCCAGAGCGCGCTGTCGTCAAGTTCCATTGATGTCCTTTGGAACACAAATAATATGTCAAACAGAGGCTGATCTGCATTCATTCCGAGCCATTGAACAATCTTCCGCAGAGGCGTATGTTGGTAAGGAATGATATCAACGTTGAACTGATGACATGCTTGGACAAGATCGGAGACTGCTGCTCCATCTCTGAGAGAGTTGATGCCGCATGGAAGGGTGTTCAACATCGGGCCGATGGCCTCCTCTATTTCTTCCCTGGATATGGCTCTGCCCGACACGACCACACCTATTGTGGGATTGAAGTCGAATTCTCTTTGTAGCACGTAGAGCAGCATAGCCTGGAAAAAAGCCGATACTGTCACGTCCAGTTCATTGCACAAGGGTTGCAAATGGTTAATGGTAAGATGATCCCTCAAGACGACACAATTGGTATCTGTCTCACGCTCTGCATGGGCCAATGGTAGTTTCTGTGGCCGGATGCGAGCCAGGTGTGATAGCCAGAATTCCTTCTCATCCGGTAGCTGACATAACGGACCGTAAGGTAAAGCTTCGTAGAACTGCATCTTGAGCTTATGGATCTCCTCAGGGTGCTCATACTGTTTCTCGACTTGTTTCAATAGTAACGGAAGGCTGTTTCCGTCGTAGAGCCCATGGAACATATAGAGAATCATGAAACCCCCATCTCCAGACTGTGCCAACCCGACTTTCCAAGGAAATGATGTTGATAGCGATCTGGCAGATCTGACCCAATCTTTGAAGGAGGAATCCTGCAATTCGCGGATGTTTTCATTTCTAGCTTCGTAACTGATCATATTGACGGCACTGCCATCCTTGCAGACCACAACTTGAGCAAAACCATCTGCTGTTGGTACGAAGAGTGTCCTTAGGGTAGAAACTGACCGCTGAGTCGCATCCCACGCAGTTTTCAGTCGCTGCATGTCAGTATTGGAATCGAGTTCAAAGAGGAAGCAGGAGAAATAAACAGTGTCATCGGGTCCACCTTGCATAACTCTGGAAATCATGCCTTCTTGTAAAGGAGTACAGGGTGCGATGTACTCGATGTTTTCCGGTGGAACGTCTATATTTTGAGCGATTTCCTTGTAATGGGCGTCACGGAATAACTGAATCTTCCTTCGGGCGGTTTCAACAGCTTGGTCTTGGTGTAAGGTGGCCCTTTCAGAGATGACGCGAACTAGATCTTGAACGACAGAGTGCTTGAGGATCGTGCCTACTTGGGCATTTTGGAATCCCTGCCGCTTGAGAGCTCTAGACAGCCCAATTGCTGATATTGAATCCAGTCCAAGTTCGAATAATCTCGAAGTTGGCTTGATGTCCAATGCCTGGATTCGCAAGAAAGACGCCAGCACAGCGGCCACCTCATTATAAGCTTGAAGGTCTTCCTCGGAGGTTGCATATCTTTCGTTTGATTCGTCTTGTTCTGAGATTGGCAGGTTTCCCTCGTACAAGGCCTTCAGCGATTTGTGATCAGCCTTGTTGTTGACTGATAATGGAAGAGACGAGACTGCGAGAATGTATGACGGCACCATGTACGCTGGCAATTTGTCAGAGCAGTTCATCCGAATCTTTGCAGCCAGGTTTTGTGAATCCCTCGTGGCCACAATTGCCGGTTTCTCGTTCTTTGCACGTCGTTGAGCCGTAGAGAAGAAAGTCACCAGCTGGTCCTTCTGTTGTGTTGGATGTTTCAGGACCATGGTGGCAACGTCCTTGATGGTGCTATCCGTACTCATAGCAACATGGTTGATCTCCCCAATCTCCAGGCGCTGCCCTCGCAACTTGACCTGATCATCGATCCTGCCCAAAAATTCGAAGCTGTCATCATGCAGGAGACGGACGAGATCACCAGTGCGATAGACCATTGTCGAATATTCCTCCAACACTACGAATTTCTCCCGTGTAAGGTTGGGTCGGTTGAGATATCCTTTTCCGACAAGAGGACCTGAGAGACAAAGCTCGCCGATAGCACCGCGAAGAACTGCATTCTGTGACGAAGGCTCCAAAACGAAAGAGCCCACATTGTCCCATTGTTGACCAATATTCGTGGCTTTCGCATTCTTGGGCACTTGTCGATGCACTGTGCACCCGATGGTCACTTCACTTGGCCCGTAGAAATTGTAAAGACAACCTGTATCGCCCCAGATTTCCAAGATATCCTGGCTCACTTGCTCGCCACCGACAATAAAGACACCTTCGCATAGACGGGGCACTTCTTCGGGTGTAAGTAACCTTGCCAAACTGGGGGTCAGGTCAAGATGCGTTATCTCGAGAGCGTTGATAGTTCCCGGAAGATCCTCGAACAAGAGGTCTCGGGGAGCAGAGGTCACGGTGATGCCTATACTCCAGCTCCAGTATTGCTCCAGCACGCTGACATCGAAGTGGAAGGATGCGAACTGCAGCCACCTAGATGATTCCTTCCATCTACCACAGAAAATCCGCTGAAACGACAACATTGCTTGGACTGCGCTGTCATGGCTGATCAAGCAGCCTTTCGGTGTCCCTGTAGTTCCTGAGGTGTACAGGCAGTAGCAGATGTCTTGCGTATCTAGTTCTTTCGAGAGCAGAGGTTTCTCGCCAGGAAATCCCTGCCAATTGGTGTTGTCAATGGCGAAAGTCGATAGATCAGGAATAGTATTAAACTCCGATGTCTTGTCATCTGTTGTCAGCACGATTTTGCAACTAGAATCGCGGATAATGAATTCCTTCCTTGAAGTTGGTGCACCTGGGTCAATGGCAATGTAACCACACCCTGATTTGAGTACCCCCAATATCGCAAAAGAAGCTTCCGGGCATTTTTCGAAGCAAACAGCCACGAGGTCTCCGACTTGCACTCTTTTGCTCTGGATCAGTCGAGCGATTCTGTTGCCATTTGAATCCAACTGGGCGTACGTCCAAATTTGTTTTGATGGAGTGATTCCGTGCAAGCCTTGCACAAACTCTAGGGCAATACTGTTTGGTTTCTGCTTTGCCATCAGCTCCACAAATTCGTGCAGGTAGCGTACCGTACTTGGAATCCGTTCTTCTTTGGCAGGCACCACTGACAGAAGAGATTCTGGAAGCCTCGGAGTACGTGTTGCTTGCGTGAGCAGGCTCTTCATGAGTTCTTCGAATTCCTCAAGGATGTACACAGCTTGGCCTGGTGGAATAACCTTTTCGCGAAAAGTTACTTGGATATCCAGCGCATCGTTCTCTCGAGGAACGACCTCCAAAGAGATTGTGTACTCAGCGGTTGCATCATCTTTTACGAGTGTCCAAGGCCTATTTGCACCCTTTTTAGTGTCATATTTCTGTAGAACGATCGCAGTGTCGAACAGATCGCCTTCAGCCTGTACCCAACGCTTGATCGAGCTCAGAGAGCTATGTTGATGTTTCAACATACCAGCGCACCGCCTGACAGCTGATTGCAAAAGGTCGGCCCTGTCATGGGATAGTCTCATCGCAAACGGCACAGTGTTGATGCAAGGGAAGACAACCATGTTTTCTTCTTCGTCAAAGTCCCGACCAGAAAGGATGACACCAAATGTGACACAGTCCTGGGCAGTATACGCCGAAAGTAACAAAGACCAAGCGGCAGCAACCAGGGCTTGCATCGTTGCACCTTCATTTGCGCATTCATTCTCGAGTGCTTTCAAAGACATGCTGCACTGCCGTGTCACGACACAATAGTTGTCGGCCTTTTGAGTGTACACGTCCAAGTCCGGGAAGCGGGTTGGGCACATATCAGTCGACACCTCCATCCAGAATGTCTTGGAACTTTCGTCGTCTCCGCTCGCGCTTACGATCTTCGAAACGACCGGGCCAAGAGGAACAGCCACGGGCGATTGCAAGCCTGCGTACGTACAAGCAACGTCGCCCAGTATGAGGTCTAGAGAACGCGCGTCATAGAGGGCGTGCAGCATGGATAGTTCAAGACTCGGCGAAGAGCCTGTTTTGGAAACCCGAATGAGCCACGGCGGCCGTGTGAGATTGTGAAAGTTCGGAAATTTCTTCTCGCCTCTGTCTGGCCGAGTTGGGATTGAATCGTCAATCCAGGGTAGCTGTATTACATTTGGGCGATAGGTTATCATGACAAATGGAGTCTTGGGGTCATCTGTCTCGGCAAAGCCAGTCCTTAGCATTGCGTGCGTTCGCAAAGCAACAGACCAAGCCTGTCTCAACCTTGATAAGTCCACGTCTTTGTCCAAGTTGAAATGCATATGATTAAGATAGAGCTTGTAGTGCGATCGAAGAAACTGCGAAAGAATACCTGCTTGCGTGGGTGTGCAGGGCCACACGGAATCGACTTTGCTTTCGTCGAGATAGTTAGCTTGACAGATAGATCGGCGGCGACTCCGTTCATAGGAGTCAAGGTCGAAGAGCGAATGCCCTTTGTTTTGTCGGAGCACGGAATCGCAAAAATTGGCAATATCTCTGACAGTTGCAGCTTCCAAAATGGCCCCAGTGGATACATCGAACCCCTTTTTCCGCAGCCTTCCTGCAATTTGGACAGCATTGATGCTGTCGAACCCCAGACTGAAGACCGTAGTGTCCCTAGAGATTTTTGGAAGAGCACCGGGTTTCAATTGCACGAGGATATCCCTGACCAATGTCTCCGTTTGAGACAGACCCTCGTTCATTGAAACCTGTCCTTTGGTTGGGACAGCGGAAGCTGAGCTTTCAAGTACAATCAACGGTACAGAAGGCTGCAGTCTCGGCAACATCCCAGCAATGAAGGAATAATCTGAAGCCCTTGACTGCGGGTATTTGGCGGTATGCACAAGAAATGCATCGTAGGCGTCCAGGAATTTACTCAATGTCTTCCGTTTGGCAACCTCAGAGTGCAGATTGAGGGTGACTACATCAGCCTTCCTGTCCATCGTAATCTCAAGGATGAAAGGAAAAGACATGTCCCCTGATGCCTCAACCAGAGTCCAGATTTTGTCGTCGAGCCGCAATTCGTCTTGTTGGAGCAAAATCAAGGTATCAAACAATGCTCTGCCTTGGGTGTCAAGGACCCGTTGGACTTCACGAAGGGAGCTCGGCTGATGCAGTAAAGTCTCCACATTCATCTGTTGAAGGCAATGACACAGTTCCTTGTTGGTGCTGCCAGACTGCAGCTGTACTCTCGATGGAACCGTATTGAAGCATGGAGCGACCATGCTCTCCACACCATCGATAGGAAGGTTGCGACCGCTCAGGACGTTGCCAAAGCAGACATCTTGACTCTCGAACACACAGGAGAGAAACCGACACCATGAAGCTTGAATCAGAGCCGAGGGAGTTGAAAGCATCTTTCGCGCACATCGTTGAAGTTCGGAAACATCGATTGTGGCCTTGCGTTTGACCAACAAATGAGTGCCTGGGGGAGCCTTGTCCTCAGACAATATGACTTCACTTAGCTTTTGCAAAGAAGCACCCTGCAGCTTTGTGCGCCAGAAATTGTATGTTCCATCAGTGTTAGAGGCTTTCATGAATGACAGATAGTCATCGAAGGGGATTGTTGGAGGTAGTTGATGTCCGTGGTAAAGGGATTGAATCTCGCTTAGTAGGACGGCCATTGCCTCTGCATCGTAAAGACCGTGATGCATTCTCAGGATCAGCTCTGTACTCTTTCTGATTTCGAGGCTCCATGGCGGGACCATGAGATTATCCAAGGCATAACTCACGCCTTGCGTGCCTTCTTCCAGCCAAGGAAGCTGGAAATTCTTCAACACTACTTGCGCAAAAGGAGATTCAGCGCTATCGATTGCAGTGAAGCCAGTGCGAAGGATCTGATGTCTCGCCAATGCGTATTCCCACGCCTGTCGTAGCCTCGAGGTGTTGCCACAGACGTTGAATCGCAAAGTATTTCGATAGACTTCGGAGGAAACATTCGTCGAACTGGTCACCATGGATTCTTGCAAAGGCGTACACGGAAGGATTCTCTCTACTTCCAGCCCTACCCGAGAATACAGGCCGCGGATTTGGTCTTCCCATCTTTTGAAAGGAAGACCCAGATCTTTCTTTTCGTCGAATTTGTTACGTTCCGGAACATGGCTCTCAATGTACTTCATGAGCTGTCCAACAGACGGGTTTTGCATCAACGAGGATATCTCCACAACAGGATAATGTTCTCGGAGCGCCCGTGAGACGTGAATTGCACTAATCGAATCCAGGCCCAGAGCATAGAAAGAGGTAGTACGGTCAATCTTCGCAGAACCGACGCCAAGGGCATCAGTAACAACACGAGCGATAATGCACTCGGAATCGGAGAGGCAGTCAACATCATCAGAAGGCTTACTGCCCCTGGAAGTGGCCTGAAGCTCTTCTGCGTCGAGATTTCGATAGTAGGAGATCAAATCTGAGCGATTGATCTTTCCCTGACGCGTCAGAGGTATCTTGTCAATGCAGATCAGGTTGTCAGGTATCATATAATCTGGCAGGTTATTTGCCAAAGTTTCGAAGATACTGGTGTTCATGCCGTCGGGGCCCATTTGGATGGGGGACTGACTTCGAGTCCAGAAAGCAACAAGGCTGGCAGTATCGCCTCCTTTGTCAATGACCATAGCTACCGCATCTTCAACTTCATTGCACTTGATCAGTGCAGCATTCACCTCTCCTAGTTCAATTCTCTGACCCCGGAGCTTGACTTGATCGTCCTCTCGGCCCAGTATGACTAAAGAGTCATCACAAAGAAGCCTTCCGATGTCGCCTGAGCGGTAAAGCCGACCATATTCGGGGTGATCGAAGAAGCTCTTCGAGGTCAGCATCTGATCAAGATATCCGCGTCCTACCTGTTCTCCACCGATCCAGATCTCGCCTGCCCCGCCTTTTATTACTGGCTGAAACTGTGGGAAGGCTTGATCATGGAGCGAATCAGTGGCAGCGTGTAGCTTCGGGGCTTGCCTTTGACAAACAAAGATGGATGTGTTCGGGAGCGGAAGACCAACATTGTTCGGCATATCAGATTTCGAGACCTTCGGTCGAACGTTACATATGTTTGTCGTCTCACTAGGGCCATAACCTTGGTACAGTCCGCGGTCGGCCCAATTTGAGAACACCTTCGAGTTCATAGGCTCTCCAGCTGTGACCAACATTTTCACGTGTGGGACGTTGTCGGGTCGAACAAGAGCGGCCACCGAAGGGGTCATACTCAAATGAGTTATATTCAGCCGTTTGATGAAGTCTTCAAGGTTTCTGAACAGGACGTCATTTGACGCTGTGCACAAGGACATTCCCTTGTGCCAAGCCCAGAAGATCTCGAAGACTGAGACGTCGAACGCTGGGGAGCAAGCCTGCAGAAGTCGATCTTTCTCAGGTCCGCAGGGGTATATTCGCGACAGCTCCTCCAGATTGCTGAGCAGGTTGCGACGGCTAAGAAGGACGCCTTTGGGAACACCAGTACTGCCAGAGGTGAACACGGCATAGGCCAATTGATCACTCTTCGGGAACGGAGTGCTGTTGATAGTTGTCATGGAATGGCGTTGCAACAAAGTATCCATGGGGAGATATGATCTTGCATCAATCTCCTTTGGTTCAGGCGCATCTCCTGTGGACAGGATAAGCTTGCATCGAGCTTCGTCCAAAATTCGGCGGACTCGAGCTGCTGGCGTTCGAGGATCGACGCACATGTATGCGGCCCCAGCCATAATGGCCCCAAGGATGCCAATATAGAGATGAGTCGAGCGAGGGCCTATTAGGCAGACAAGATCGTCAACTTGCACATTGTACTCAGTCCTCAAGACCCAGCCAACGATCTGGGCGCGTTTGTAGAGGTCGCCATAAGTGAGGATTTCCTTCTCCACCTGATTGGTTTTCTCATTGATGCTATGCACGAATTCAACGGCTGCTCTCTCTGGGCACGACTCTGCAAGTTTTGAGATAGTTGTTATCAGATCGAAGTCTCCGCTGAATTTCCGGAAGTCGGTGTTGGTTAAGGACAATGTATTCTTGTCAAAATTTCCCCAAAAGCAGCTCAAACTGAGATCAAGGTTGCTCATGATCCGAGAGGCGGCATTGTCAAGCTGGCGAGTCAAAAGCTTCGCATGGTCTTCTGGAACAAGTGCTGTATCCACAGTCAACTTTAAATGGATGTGATTCTGATGGGGCTCAAATTCTAGGACTATCGCATATTCCAAGGCATCATGCGTCTTGACGGTTGCAACATTGGAACGATCCCTGCAATTTCCTTCGCTGTCTTGTTGCCAAACGCACAGCGTATCGAACAGCCTGTCTCCGGGGCGGACACC
This sequence comes from Fonsecaea erecta, assembly GCF_001651985.1. Taxonomy (NCBI): domain Eukaryota; kingdom Fungi; phylum Ascomycota; class Eurotiomycetes; order Chaetothyriales; family Herpotrichiellaceae; genus Fonsecaea; species Fonsecaea erecta. The sequence goes on along the minus strand of NW_017387245.1, from coordinate 3,267,202 downwards.
TGCTGCACTATTGATGTCTCGTAGGGCAACGCTACCATGTCGAAGAAACTGGCTGCGTTGTCGTTGGATGTGATTGAGGACATCACTTATTGTTCGTAAAGCACTGGTATCGACGCGAAGAGGAAATAATGATAGACAAGGCCCAATGATCGACTCGATTCCTGCAAGTGAGAAATGGCGACCAGCCACAACCACTCCAACAGCGACGTCTGCATTGTCGACGTATGATGAGAGCAAAAGTGACCAAGCTGCCTCCAAGACCGTCTCCCGGCTACAGTGCGAGACTGACGCATAGTGAGAGAGCTGTTCATGTGTTATAGAAAGTAGCAACTCGGTTGTATATTTGGATGGCTTTTCAGATGGGACAGGTGTTATCATCGGAAAAGGAGAGGGCTTGAAGTCTTGCATTTGGTGTCGCCAATAGTCGAGATCTCCCGTTTTCTCGGTTATCAGACGACTATACTCGTGTGACCGAAATTCGGAGAACTGTGTCCTAGGAAGAGCATCCTCTCTGGACAAGATAGAATTCAGGTCGTCTAAGATCAAGTCCCAGGACCAACCATCATATAAAGCATGGTGGATCCAAACAAGGACATCTCGCTCGTCCTCTGTTTTCGAGTTTGCCAGCTGCATGGGATATAGAAGACTTAATTCGCGGTCGAATGGCAGGTCCCGCCATACGATTTGCGCAAAAGGCATCTCCTGCACCCCAGTAGCGACGAATCCGGATCGCAGTATCTCATTCTTCCTGGAAAGCTGAACAAATGCTCGACGTAAGTCTCTCAGTGTCAAACCTGGCCCGAGCCTGAGCCATATTTGGTTGAAATTCTGAGCCGCCTTCGTGACTGTTTCGATCAGCATGGCAACCTGCATGCTACTGCAAGGTGAGATCTTTTCGTAGGGTGCTTTGATGCTTGAGGTACCAAGATCTTGCTGCAGTTTTGCCGTGATCTCTTGCCATGCGTCCGAGGTCTCGTACTCAGGTTCAGTTCTTCCTCCTTCGACATCTTTCGACTTGGCAATCAAATTTGAAAGCGTGGCTATATTGTCTGCTTCGGAGATCATCGCCGCGTTAACACAGTTGTACTGTTGGCGTAGTCGAGACGCGATCTTAATGGCTCGGAGGGAGTCTACGCCCAGCGACCAGAAAGAGGCCAATCTGTCAATCCGGCACGCCAGCTCAACGTCCAATGCTCGGGCTATATCCTTCTCTAGCGGGTTTTCAAAAGAGATCTCGTGGTTGATGGGTACCTGGTGTTCTCGATAGTTGCGTTCAAGTGCTTTGCGGTCGATCTTGCCGGAAGGCAGTCGAGGAATGTCATTGTACAAGAGCACAATCTCGCCCGGACGCATGTATGGTGGTAACCATGCTTTGCATTGAGCGGAAACATCAGAAACCATCATGCCATGTTTTGCAGCGCAGAACAAGACCAGAACATCGTCAATAATGCTTGCGATGGCGAGGTGAACGCCATCAGTCTTCGAAGCGACTTCTTCGATTTCTCCCAGTTCTACCCTTTGGCCTCTGAGCTTGACTTGGCCGGATGTCATACGTCCCAGGATTTCTAGTTGGCCATCTGGACGACAAACTGCTCGGTCGCCAGTTTTATAGATTGAGCCATAGTTTGCAAGCTCAACGAATGCTGCTTCGTTCTGTTCTGGCCGATTCAAGTATCCAACAGCAAGCTGGCCCGCAATTGCGAGCTCCCCAGGTTCGCCGGCTGGTGCTATCTCAAGTGGTTCAGCTTCTTTAAGGACAAAAGCAGTCACTGTTGCTAGTGGTCTCCCTATACTGCGGACAGAGGCATCGGCAGCTAGCCGGGGTGCCACAGTACAATGGATTGCCGCCTCTGTGGGTCCATACATAGCATACAGCATGCTCGGCCTATCTGCGCTTCCTCCAAATTCGGAAACGACTGAGGCTGTGAGCATTTCTCCAATTGTCAGCAGGGTCTTTAAGCAGGGCGCTGCCTCCCTGGTCCTCAACAGCGTCCCCGCCACCGTCGGGGTTAGCTCCGCAGCATCTGCGTCTAGAATTCGAATAGTGGCAGGGAGATCAGTAAGCATGCGCTCACGTTCGCAGCCGGCTAAGGTCGCTCCCCGAAAAAATGGAAAGAATATCTCAAACATGGAGACGTCGAACGTTGGTGAAGCAAATTGTAAAAAACGTTTGAACGGAGGGATATGCTCGTCGTGCGCAAGTAATGACTGTGACACCGACGAATGCGATAAGACGACACCCTTTGGCAGTCCTGTAGAGCCTGAAGTGTACATGACATACGCGGGATCGGAGGCACTGACGCACTGACCGTGTCGAGGACAGGTGTCATCCACTGGTGCCGAACGGGACGATCCTTGGAGAGCTTCCAGAGATACAGTCTTGCACTGGATATTTGACAGGGCATCCTTGAAGGTAGCCATTGTGGTGGCGGTTGCCAGTACGAAGGTTGACTGTGTATCTTGAAGGATAAATTTCAGCCTTTCCGTAGGCACATCTTGACTGACAGGGCAGAATGCAGAACCAGACTTCAATATTGCCACCAATGCCACGTACAATTCTGGAGACTGAGGAATGATGACAGGAACGATGCATCTTTTGTCGGCTCTCTGTGAGGTATACTCCTGAATGTCCCGGGCCAGGAGGTTCGTCAGGTGATGGAATTCGTCGTAGGTGAGGATAACGCGTCCATTATCCGCCAGCAGGAAGTCCAAGATGACGTTCTCGGAGGAGGGTGCTATCAGCTCGTGCAACAGTTGAGGCCCGGGCAGTATTTGACGATTCTCGTTGGCAATGGAGAGATTGGGGGGCCTAAGGAAGCCATTGACGGTCGATGGCATGTTACCTTTGTGGAATTGGTTCGGAAGACTCTTGGAATTCATGAGAGCCTTTGAAGAAGAATGGTATCAAGAAGAGAAAGGAAGAGAAAGAGAGCAACGGACTGCCATGCAATACTTTCACAGTATCGAATGACACACCACAAGGCAGCAGCCACCAGGGTGATCCGTCAGGTCTGTTGGTGTCTGTAGTCGGTGGTTAAGGTCGACGTCATGAGAGTGAAACGACGATGGTAGAGCTGCTGCTCCGGTGTCTGCTGAAATTCCTGTTTCCCTACTTCTTCTCTTCACATAGAATCTCTTGTGGGGTAGCAGTGCTCGACGCGAATACGGACGGATGGACTATAGCCTCTGGTGCCTTTGAAGATGATGTCGACAACAGACCCTCCACTCTGGGCGACTTGCATCTTCACGATCACAATTGTCCAGCCACGCTAACGCACAAAGCGCCAAAGAGTCTGCAGGCACCACTTTCAATCGAATACCCCGTGCAATGCGCAAGCCGATCCGCTTCAAGTCACAAGAGGAAGAAAAAAATTGCTAGCTCGGCGCTCGAAGCCTCGTCTGATGTATGCCGCGGTCGCTTTGAGGGAAACAGCGGGGCCTTGTCCACATCGTCCATCCTTCCACCACGCCACAGCCTACGACAATCCAGGACTAACTGGGTTCGCAGGTCAGGCCAGGACACCGACAAGACGCCGTGACAAAAGATTATCAGATAATCTCCCCGATTATCAGATAATAATTCTGGCTCCGTAATCGGATCTGTTGCAGAAGTCGTTGTCTTTTCACCCACCACAAATGGCGTGACGTATTCATGCACACGGATGCTTGGATGCTTTCGTTCCATTGCCCACAAGATCTGCCATCTAATCTCTTGACCATGTCATGACGAGACCCGAAGTTGTGGAGGGACAAAAACAGCCAGCACCACCAGGGCATTCATTACCGGACGATCCCGCGTTTATGGTTGCCACCAACACAGGGGCCCCCTTCGTTGCTCAACGGTGTACACCGTACTGGCCTATTCCTGTCTGCTTCAAATGTGATTGCTTCTTCTCCTGAGAAAGCTGCTGCCGAAACTGGTTGCCATTCTATTGTCACCTTCAGAAATTTGGGTCTCTTGGGCACATCACACTGCTCTGCATTGTATCCTGTGTTTGATTTTCCATTCTCATGGCTCCGGGGGTTTTGTCTAGCACCAATGGACACGACCATCGGTCAGACTCGGCGAGCCCCGCGAATGGCATTAATGGCAGGATCTCTGAACTTCTAAGTAACGGTCAGGGCACGGACCGCTCTGCTGCACCGGCTTTCTATTCTGCATCTCCAGGGGAAATCCACGACCTTGTATGCGTGGGCTTTGGGCCGGCCTCTCTGGCAATTGCAGTTGCTCTCCATGACTCGCTGCGTGCTCAGAGGGAAGCCGACCCGGAGGTTGCCCCTCCCACCGTACGCTTCCTGGAAAGACAAGGGGCCTTCAAATGGCATGCCGGGATGTTGCTTCCCGGCGCAAAGATGCAGATTTCATTCATCAAAGACCTTGCCACGCTCCGAGATCCCACAAGCCATTTCACCTTTTTGAATTACCTGAAGGAGCACGATCGATTGGTACAATTCTCGAATCTGGGTACCTTCCTCCCGTCGCGGCTGGAGTTCGACGACTATCTGCAGTGGGCGGCCCGCCATTTTGAACATGTTGTCGAGTACAGTCAAGAGGTTGACTCGATCCAGCCACGAAGATTGGCTGGGGCCGAGAAGTATGACTGCTTCGAAGTTGTGTCACGGAGCCTCGCCACTGGCCGGACTATGAGTTTTCTGAGCCGAAATGTCGTGATAGCAGTAGGTGGTCGACCCGCAAGGCCGTCACTGTTTCCGGCTTACCATGACCGTATTCTGCACTCATCTGAATACCACACGAGAATCAGCCACGTGCTGCCTGATAGGGACCAAACTTACAACATTGCTGTTGTGGGTGGCGGCCAAAGTGCTGCCGAGGTTTTCAATGATCTCCATCACCGTTATCCCAACGCCAGCACCAGGCTCATCATCCGAGACTCTGCACTTCGGCCCAGTGACGATTCACCATTCGTCAATGAAGTCTTCAATCCCGAAGCAGTCGATGCTTTCTTCGAGCAGCCAGACGATATCCGTGCTGAAAATGTGAAAAAGAACAAGGCCACCAACTACAGTGTTGTGCGCCTCGAACTGCTTGAGAAGCTTTACGATGACCTTTATATCCAAGGAATCAAGCAACCAGATAAGCGGCTTTGGCAACATCAGATTCTGCCGCTCCGGGAAATCTCGGAATTCGTCGACAATGGACCCAATGAACAACTCAGCTTGATTCTGACCGACCTGAACCCGTCGAATAGCAACGGCCGGGAAAAGCTGTCGGTCGATGTAGTTGTGTTGGCCACTGGCTATCGGCGAGACGCACATGTTGATATGCTCAAAGCTTGTCAGGGCATCAACTCCAGTTTGGATGGGCAGTGGCAACCTGGACGTGATTACGGTTTGAAACTGGATCGTGCGTCTGTGCAGGATGGCATTGGACTCTGGCTGCAGGGATGCAATGAGGCCACTCACGGCTTGTCTGATACTCTGCTGTCCATTCTGTCCACTCGAAGCGGAGAGTTGGTGGATTCTATCTTCGGAACCCATTCGAACCTTAAGGGTCATTGACGAAGGACTGATGTTGGAGTATGGACCATCCTGGCGAATATCGAAAACGGGCCAAGTGCTTTTCCTGGGTGAGCGAGAAAGGAGTCCAACATATTTCTTTCGCAAGCACTTGAGGATGTATGGATCATACCCGGTCGGTGGTCATGACAATGAACATTTGATTAGTTGTAGGCTGTTTAAACCCCCTTCGACCGGGCTTTGTAGCCCTGTAAATCAATTCGGCTCCTATTGGCGGTTTTCCTGCTGTTTCGTGCCAGACGCTTCTCAGCAGATTGCAGTCCCGGAGAAGCCGTGCCCATGTCTACAATTGCGGAGAGCCCAATGGGGGTTTGCGACACCTTTGGCGGAGACCGAAACGCACGACAGTCATAGGATGGACGAACGCCATCTCCGCAAAGAGGTTACAGGTCTTGAGGTGCAGATGCCTGGTGTAAGCAGCTAGAAGACGAGGGGGTGACCATCCTCGTTGGCCAGGCTGGTGCAAATCCAGAGTCAGCTAACTGCCGTCCGGAAAAAGGGCGCAGGGGACTAGCTAGACTTCGTTGCGGTCTAGACACAGCATTCATGTCCTCAAATTCAACTATTGCCTTTGCCACGAGTGCTCGTTAGAAGGAAGAGAATCGGCCGTAGGGTGATGGAAGATGAGCCCGTGGCTATTGTTGCTCCTTATTTTCTGATCTCGGAATCTCATCTTGAACCTCGGCTTGGATTCCAGTGGCCAGTGGCTGATGATCATTGCCGGCGCCCCAGTCACTGCTTAGCAGTCAATTTGACCCTCACACTCTTCCTACCCTCGCAGCTGTCACATTTTACGCAGCATATCTGTTCAGACTTGACCCTTCGTTCAAACCCGCTGTTGCGCATGGACATGAAATTGCCTACCGTTGTCGACTGAGCGGACATGGACAGTCTCGAACACGAACTCGAGCACCCGAAGAAACGTCGGCGGCGTGAAATTGAACGGAAGCCACTCGCCGCTCGGCTGGCATTTGACGACACAGTGAAGACTGATGCAGCCGTAATATCCCAAGGACTCTGGTCCAGACTGAAGGGTGGCTCTGAAGGTACGCTGGTTTCCCTCGAGTCCAACCCACCCTATTCGAGTAACATGCTGACGACGATCTCTAGATGCACGTTATCCCTCGTCCAACCTGTTCATAGCCCTCACACCCTCGTCCCCTCTCCATACGGAGCTGCAAGATTCTCCATGGACTATTCTTCCTGTTCAACTGCGCGAGCCACAGTCGTCTACTGAGGGCTTGGGACAGTCTGACACCATAAAGCTTTCGCCAAATTCCTCTGCTTGTCAATCGATTCTGAAGACTTATGCGGCAATCGATCGAGACCGCCATCCAGGCCATGTTCCCAAGTCAATTGAGATTCGGGCGATCTCCACGAGACCTCTTACACTAGAAACCATCTATGTTTCCGTCGAGAAGGGTATGCTTGAAAAGATAGATGACATCCAGGCTAAGTTCGGCGGCGGCTTTCAATACGGGAGGCAGTTGAAGATTGACAGAAAGCCCTCTACACCCAACGGCGTGCTGCATAATGTGCCTCCTATTACCGGTCGACTAGCCTCACTTGTCCGAGAAGCGCTTTCCCAGCTACCCGTGGTTCATTCTGGGGATGTCTTTCCTCTACCACTCCCGGCACACCCAATCACTCACGTTCGACCGCCTCCTGCCATCGTGGTGGAGTGCGAGCCAGTGTCTCAAGGGAAGGTCTCTGCAAAGACGAGGATTGTTCTAATACAGACCGGGTCTTCACAAGAAAAGGCTCTTTCAAAGTTGGCCCCCGTCCAACCAATCATCGAAGAGTCCCTTGAAGATACTGCTGAGGATACCTCGAATGACCAATTCTATTCAGCAGCCGAGGATAGGCAGACAGAGACCGGCTCAGACGATGATGATATTTCGGACGAGGAATCGGGCACTGATTCCCCTCATGAAGAAAGTGACGAGGATTCGGATTCGATGGACGACATGATTTCCCTTAGTGCCCCTGGGCTGCCGCCCCAGCAAGCGGGGACGCTGTCAGCCATGACTGCGGCTACCCCGAGGCCTGGCGGGAAAAGGGCCACAGGCACGCACACCCCAGGCTCGCTCTACTCGAGCTTCACATCTGTGACAGCAAGGGGTGGCAGTCGCCCCGGGAAAGTGTTCAGAACCGAGGCCCTTCTTCGCAGGGTTCCGATTGAACTGATGCACCCCCAGCCCAGTCTTGACGACGATGAGGAATCCTTTGTTTTCATTGACACCAGCACACTTGCCAAGATTGGGTGTTTCTCTGGTGACTGGGTTCGAATAGAGGTCGCCAGAAATGTGAGCTCCCAGGGCTTCCCGCATTCAGCTTTGAGAAGTCTTGGCGGATTCACAGAAGAAGAATCGGACTGGCGAACGGTCAAGGTCTTTGGCCTTTCGGGGCTGGCGAATCTTCAGCCACGTTACGCTGTTGACAAGACTGGTGACAGGAGGTCGAGTTTTTCGCAGAGGGACCTCATGTTACCCTTTTCACCTGTGGTCTATCTCCCCCCAATCCTTTTGGCCAACTTATCGAATGCCGAATACGTCAAGCTCGGGGCTTTGCCCACCACTCCCCGGCACGATCTTAAATCAAACCACCTGCCACGGTCCAGTACGTTCAAGTCCCCGCCAATTGCGAAGGAGGTTGTCCTGTCGAAGATCGCGGACCCAACGACAACGAACCCCGCTTTCCAGCCAACCCTATTCTCATCCCTCCAGTATCACCTTCAGAGCAAAAAGCGCATCTTGAAGAAAGGCGATCTCATTGCGGTGCCAGTAGACCAAGAGCTGGGAAAGGCCCTCACCTCCCAAGGTGGCTCGGATGAAGCACCGAGTGAAGATGAAACCATAAAACGACTCAACTGCCCTGAGACTGTGGGCGGTTCTCGATTTGCCATTGCATGGTTTTCCGTGCAACAGATTCACATTGAACAGCAGGGCAATCAGAGCGAGGAGGATCAAAATACGTGGGGTGGTGTTGTAACCCTCGACAGCCTACAAACCAGAGCGTCTCAAAGTGGGACGACCATCCAATCGGTGTCACACTCCACAGAGATTTGGAGTCGCTACTGGTTTGGCATCAGCAAACTGCCGCAGCAAAACATACACCGCATCGATCATGTTCCTACAGCCACAGATATCCCACCCCTGGACAAGCTTCCACTGGAGAGACGTCTGTCTGGATTGATTTCCGCTGCGGTCAGCAACCGTGCTGTGAGTCTGGGACTACCGCCCCTCGTCATTCTGTTATATTCCACCCAACGACAGATCGGTAAATCGTACATCGCGAAATCTGCCTGCTCGGCTATCGGTGTGCACGTCTTCCCCATATCTGCCCACGATCTGCTCTCGGAGAATGCGTCAACCACAGGAGGCGGTGATACGAAGACAGAAGCATTATTACGCACCAGAGCTGAACGAGCGCTTTCAGGAGGTGCTCAGCAAACGGCCTTGCTTATCCAGCACATTGATGCCTTGACTGCTGATAGAATGGTGCCTGTGTTACAGGAGATCATCTCAGAGTCTCGTGTGTTGATTGCTACAACCTCCAAAATTGATGATATCCCGGCAGGAATCCGCAGTCTATTCTCTCACGAACTGGAGGTATCAGCGCCAGACGAGAAGGCCAGAGAAGTTATCCTTCGCAATGCGTGTGTTTCCATCTCGACACCACTCTCAACCACTGTCAACCTGAAATCAATAGCTCTTCAGACCGCGGCGCTAGTGGCTGGTGATCTGTTAGATGTAGTGAATCGAGCCTTACTCGCACGGTCGACCCGTCTGTTGTCACTCGCAGAGTCTCAGAGCTGCAATGTTTCCGACATTTTCATCTCTGGAGGTCAAACGGCCACGCATCTTCTCCCAAGCGACTTCACTCGCGCAATTGCCGCAGCACGATCGAGTTTCTCGGACGCTATCGGTGCTCCAAAGATTCCAACCGTCACGTGGAAAGATGTCGGAGGGTTGTCATCGCAAAAGGATGCCATCATGGAAACAATTTCTCTGCCTCTTACCCATCCCGAGCTTTTTGCCAATGGCATCCGAAAGCGGTCCGGCATCCTGTTTTACGGACCACCGGGAACCGGAAAGACTTTGTTGGCAAAGGCGATTGCTACGGAGTTCAGCCTCAATTTCTTCAGCGTCAAAGGCCCTGAGCTGCTGAATATGTATATTGGTGAGTCTGAAGCCAATGTGCGTCGGGTTTTCCAACGTGCTCGAGACGCCCGCCCCTGTGTTGTCTTTTTCGACGAACTGGACTCGGTGGCACCAAAACGTGGAAACCAGGGCGACAGCGGTGGTGTGATGGATCGGATTGTGTCCCAACTCCTCGCCGAGCTTGACGGAATGTCAAGCGGTGGCGGAGGTGGTGATGATGGAGATCCCACTTCGACCTCAAACGCCGGCGGAGTCTTTGTTATTGGCGCAACGAACAGGCCAGACCTCCTCGACCCTGCACTTCTCCGGCCGGGTCGGTTCGACAAGATGCTCTATCTAGGTGTCGCCGACACGCACGATCAGCAAGTTACGATCTTGAAAGCGCTCACGAGAAACTTCACACTGGCTCCAGATGTCGACCTGATGAGCGTTGCACGCCGGCTTCCTTTCACCTACACCGGTGCAGATTTGTACGCGCTGTGCAGTGACGCCATGCTCAAGGCGATCACGCGGAAAACACGTGCTGTGGATGAGAAGGTACAACAGATTAGTAAGGCGCGCGGTGAAGACATCAGCACTGGTTATTTCTTCGACCACTTGGCCAGCGAGGAGGACGTGCAGGTTGTGGTGGCTGAAGAAGATTTCATGGCGGCTCAGAACGAGTTGGTCGGTAGCGTGAGCAAGAAAGAACTGGAACATTTTGAGAGGATTCGCAAGCTGTTCGAGGAGCAAGATATCACTGTGACGCCGTCCACCAACGGTACAAGTGGCCATGCCCCTGCAAGTTTACCTTTGCGTCCTACGCCGACGCCACAGCTGGCTTCCCAACCCGGATCGGTTCCTCGGGCCAAGGATCAAACGCGAGATACTCAGCCGCAAATCAAAGACAAGGGCAAGGGCAAACAGAGAGAAAGCAACACGCCCAACTCCGGTCACACCCCATCACCGGTTTCTCCGACCCATGACTCGAGCTACAACAAAACAACGGTACCACGGATCGGCAATCCCGACTCTGGCAACTCTTCAGACGCAGACAACTCCGACTTTGGCTTCAGTATGAGGCCCGCTCATATGAATGGAAACGCGATCAATGGAACAGGAACATCTGTGGAAAACAAGGGCAAGGGCAAACTAAAGGAGATAGCTCCAGAAGCGTTGGCCGATGGATTTGTGGATGATGTCGAGGGAGACGACGAAGGCCTGTATGACGATTGAAATATAGTGTGATCAATGATCAGGCCTGTACGCAGCCTTGTCTCGAGACACTGCAATACGCGGCGAGCTCAATGGTAGCCTATATGGAGAGGAACGTCCCGGGATATGCACCCACGAACCGCAAGGGATTGGATGATTTGTTCGCCATCTTGAGCAAGAAAAAGTTATAATCATTGAAATCTTGATTACTTAGACATATTTTGCTGCTTGTTCTTCCGTGTGTTGAGCTTGCTCTCCCTCTACAACAGAACCTCGATTTGTCTCCAATCCTTCACTTGGCCTGTCTGTGTGAGAGGTGCCTCATCGAGGCTTACTCGTTCGTACAGATACTGTACAGTATATATGCTGTAATCGTTATATGCAGATCCGGCTTTGGAAGGACGCCATTGTTCAAGTGGCATTGCCGAGCAGATGGGGATGGTACATCAGTGAATCGGGATTGAGTTCTTCCGACGTCGGCTGCTGATCCAAGGTTGGTCTTTGGTGTCGCGCTCCATCCACCACGTTCGCTTATTTACCTCGATCAAGTAAGGGCACTGCGAAGCGAGCCTTGAGCCGCTCCATAGGTCCATCACGTTTAATGACTTCGTCATCCTCGACCAACTGACCTTCACCTCGCCGTTGACGCGACTCCACAACACCGGGGGTTGGCCACGACTTTTTCGGTCGAGAGCAGAGTACGAGGTGGAAAGGAATGTCTCCCTACCCACCTTAGACCGATGGAAAGGGGACGAGTGCATTTCTAATACCTCCGTGCATATTACTATGTCGTTGAGATATCCTGCTCGGACGGACGAACGAATATTATGCGGTTGAAGATAACTACAAAGGGCCGGAATGAAACCACCATGGCAAGATTTTCCATACCATTTTTACACTTTCCACCCGGTCAACCTCTACCCTGTCACATCTTGCGAGCTCGTGAAGTCTTTCAGCCAAGGTGTTGCTCAGACCAGAGAGACACACGCTCACGACGATGTCGCCCAAGCCATCCAAAACAGTCTTGATCACTGGCGGCAACGGTGCCCTAGGCTCACACATAGCCTTTGCCATCGCCAAAGCACATCCGGAGGTGTTTTTCATCCTTACCGCACGCCGGGACAACGATGTTCAGGCGAAAAAGATCTCGACCCAGCTACGCGATGAGGGCGTGACGGCCTTCGAGTTCCTCACCCTCGACCTGGCACGTTTCGCATCGGTGAGGGCGTTCGCAGCCAAAGTTGCCGAAAAGGTGCAATCAGGAAATACCCCGCCAATTGTTGTCCAGGTCAACTCGGCCGCGTATTCGTCGTATCAGATGGACGAGAAGACTGGGGACGGGTTTGACCCCGTGTATCAGACCAATGTCTTGTCGCCAATCCTCTTGACGGCGCTGTTGTTGAAAGGGGCTTTTCAGATGGACCGGGGCACACCCCGTGGAAAAGTCATCAATATCACGAGCCAGAGTGTATCACTGGGCAAAGTCGACTTCTTCGACACTTGGGGACCTACCGAGCAGAACCCTGTTGGCTCACGCTTACCTTTCATGCAAGGGTTGACAAGATACGGCAGCAGTAAATTGCTCGCAGACCTGGTGATGTACACCGTGAGGGAGAAGATGTTGAAGGTAAGAGATACCACTGCCCTGAGGAGTCCAAGCCATCAACTCGACGCATACAAACTGATTTTGCCTTCTAGGCCGGAATCGAGTCGGTCAACATTTTCTCGTTGGACCCTGGGGGGATGCACCACAATAGCAACCTGTCCCGAGGAACCATGCCGACGGTTATGCAATTTACTGCGACGGTCCTGTCGATCCTGGGACCTCTTGCCCGACGGTTCCAGAAAAGCATCATCAACCATCCACGCGTACCGGCGGCCGCTGTCGCCAAAACTGCGTTCGATGCGTCAACAGAGGGCGGAAACAAGGAAGTCTACTTTGTGCTGGACGACGAGATTGGATTGACGCGCATCAGCAAGGCCATGCAAGAGCACCAGGACGAGGTACTCGAACGGGTGTTGAGGGAGACCGGCATCAGCATTGAGCAATTCACCGCCTGGCCCTGAGACCTAGCTGGAACGTAGCTGGGCTCTATTGGCGTTTGGCATATGCGAGCGTAAATAGTCTCTGGTGGGATCTATCGCATTTAAGCCAGTACATCTATCCTTCCTTCAGCTAGCTCATGCACATTGCTGACGGCGAGGATGCGAGTTGTATCACTGGCAGACCTCCCGATTGCCGTCCCCCCCGGTAGCATTTGATTGGTAATGCCACACAGTATTAATGGTGCCGTCTGTAGCAATTTGGTATCGACCAACAGAAGCAACCCGTTTCCAATTCCCCGTCACAACCCTCACCAAGGGTGACAATCTCATTGAGCCCATTCCAGTGAAACAGCCCTATTAGTGTATCGGAACCCTCCCTCCCCATTCGGATGCCGAGCTGCTGGACTTGTCGCCTGCGGAGAAAAGGCTGCGATGCCCAACGGCCCGCCTGCGACGTATGCCGCTTGCTGTTGATCCCCTGTTATGGCTACGGGCCCAAACCGGGCTGGATGGACGGGGGAGAGCGAGAGAAGGAGATGGTGGCCGAGATTCGCAGCGGGGTCAAGTCGACGACCGACGGGCTGCGCCGCGCACGCGCTCTGAACGCCCTGCGTCAACGCCACCCCTTGACAGCAACGGATAATGGCTCGCTGTCGCTGCTTGCCCGGAACGCTCGCGAGGGCGCGAAGAATTCCACCTGGAGTCCCACGGATTCAGACGAGCGACTACTGAATGAATATTTCGACCGTGTCTTCCCTCTGCAGTTTCCCTTTTATGTCGCTTCTGTCCCCGAGAGGGGTCACGGCTGGCTCCGTTCTCTGATGAGACGATGTGAACCGCTCTGCTATGCGGCGCTTGCCCTGGCTATCGTCTATCGGAATTCGAGCTCAGACCGTGTTGACGTTCTGCACGGGCCGTCTCGCGAACATGAACAGCAACAGCTTTATGCTTTGGCCGTCACGGGCTTACGACAGCATATTGACCGCCTCAGCAAGAAAAGCCTCCAAGAAGGATTGCGGGGCGGGATTGAAGTGTTTGCCTGTGTCACCTACTTGATCATGCTCGAAGTAAGTCTTGGACGGCAGAAAGCCACACCAGGAGTCGACAAGTTGTCTATTTGCTAATGCACCTGTCCCTTGCGCCTAGAACTCGAGAGGGCGATTTGATAACTGGCAGAGGCACATGGAAGCTTCCCAGGGCGTGTTTCCGTATCTGCACACTTATTGAATAACTTCCCCTACAACGATACTTCTATTCTGCAGGACGACGATGAGCAGGTTGAAGCGGCGGCTAAGGAGGCAAGCTCCATCGACTCCTCCCTATCCCTTGTGGATCACGTCGCCATGGAATTCTTCAGTGCCGTATTCCTCTGGCTCGACACTTTGGCCACCGTCTCGACCGGCCGCAGACCCCGGTTTGCCGACGTCTGCGCGGCGGCCTTTGGCGCTCCAGATTGCAAGGTCCGGCTGCGGAGTATCATGGGCTGCGAGAACTGGGTGATGATCGTCATCCGGGATATCGCGGTGCTTGATGGACTCGTGAGGGACGAACAAGGAGGACACCCTCACCCTAGGAGGGGCGAGGGCGTGAGGCGGAAATACATCGAGCTCAAGGATCGTCTGCAGCTCGGCCTCGCAGAACCCTGGGAGAGCTACTTGTCACTGTTAGCAAGGGGTACCAAGGACAGCGCAGCGGCAGAACATCGCCTGATCCAAGCCACTCCCATCGTCACCCACATCTTTGCCTGTGCAGCCATGGTCTACCTTACAGTGGTTGTCTCTGGACGCCCCGATCCGCATAATCCTGAGATACGGGACGCAGTTTCCAGGTCGATCAGGATATTCCGCGCGCTGCCCGATGACATCCATGTCCAAATGCTGCACGGCATGCTCTGGCCTTTCTGCATTACGGGCTGCATGGCGCTCAAAGACCAAGAGTCGTCATTTGAATATTTGGCACTGAAGGCTGCAGGTACCACCGTGGTCCACCAAGGTCCGGACACTTTGTGGAGAGCTCTCCAAGTGATGAGGACATGCTGGCGAATTCGGAGCGGGCAAAGCCTGGAGGGCGTCCCTTCTGTCGATTGGTTTAGTGCCATGTCAACCCTAGGCTATCAGGTGCTGTTAGTATGAGTCTTATGGGTCTCACAAGAGAAGGAGGATTGGTATCGTCAGCATTATATCAGGAGATTAAAGAACAATGAAGGGAAGATGGGAATATACGCTGCGGCCGCAAGGGAAGGGCCGTGGCTAGGTAACAACTACTAGGTATTGTTAATACCGACTATGCTGGACAGTGCCTAAGCGTGCCTAAGGCCAACTGGTACTTGGATAGTTAATAGTTGCCCTAACCCAGGTACCTACCTACCTAAGGTAATTAAACTATCTAGGCCTACGATGTTGAGCTAGTGGGCCAAGGAGTACCCCACCAACAGCTACGTAATGTACATATACTGTATATCTCACATCAGATAACTTGAACGGTATCCCTTCCCTCTTAGACACATACACGCCTCTGACATACACGTACCTAGGTATCGATACCTACATATTAGCCTCACAGCATCACAAGCCCTAGATTCAGTCATGGGTCTTAGCGGGAAAACCTACAAGGTACACGGACAATCATGACAGAGGACGCATGCGAAAGACCCCCCAGCTTCAAGCCGACCAGGTCTCTCTCCCATCTCTCCCACTGATCCATCTCGTGCCGTTCTCTTTGATAAGGTGTTTTCGAGGGATTGGTGTGGGCGACCTAGGTTTATATCTAGGATTATCACCTCTAGAACATTGCCTTACACAGCCTGAACCACTTCAAACCTGATTGTACTCGTGCAGCTAAGCACCTGCCAGTTCAGCAATATGCAGAGTCGTGGTTGTGGGCACGGTAAGGCTGCCCTGTCACCGAGCTGTATTGCTTGAGCATACCCTTGACCCTTTCAGGGCAACATGGCTCAAATCACGCGAGACTCGAGGGGGCGAAGGCTAGCATCTTTGCCTGCATTGCATATTGGCGCTGGCTGCCTTGCAGGCGATGTGTACCATTTCCTTAGTCGACCAATCCTCCCTAAGCGAGTCCAGAGTGAGGCTGTGGACATTGCACGCCCAGCACCGCCTTTCAACGATCAACACCCCCGCGAGAATCTATCTGCTTTCCACGGGAGACAATTAATTGCTGCTATTTTGCAATTTTTTCCTGTGCCGTGCTGGCTGTCACAATACCGAAGGGCTTGGCCCTAGAGCAGGGAAAAGCATAACCCAAGCCAGCGAAATGGATGCCAACGTCAACCCGACTCAGATCCTGGGAAGGGAGCGAGTACTATCTCAAACTTCCTCAACCTCGAGACACACAGACCTCATAGCTGACGGAGAAAATCAACACGCGCCAACACCAGAGGACATCCTCTCTATGCGTCTCGATCCGGCTAGCCCTGCCTATCGCGATCCTCGCTGCTTGGAAAAACGCGATACTCAGACACCACGATCGATGTCTCCGGCTGATAATGCCATTCTCGAAGCCAGCGATCAGGAATCGGAGCTGAAGCCATACCTAGCGCGGGAGGACGTGGTTGAGCTCGTCGCGGCCACGGACCAGGAGGCGTCAGGTACCATACCGAGCCAGACTTCTGCCAGTGCCACGGACAAGGGAATACTCAAGCCAACTCTATCGTGGGCTACCGTTCCCGTGCTGGTCCTCGCCATGTATGCAACAGTGTTCTCTGGCATCTTTCTCTGTATCGCCCTCATTAGGCCTCGCTGGGGACACAGGATCGGCACAACAGGAGGTCTCCCGATCTCGTCGGCGACCTTCATCAGCGCGTTGCTCTCAAAGACCGTCGAACTTGCGTTTGTGACTGTGTTTGTCGCGGTTCTGGGTCAGATCCTGACCCGGCGCGCTTTCTTACATTTTGGGGACCTGGGAGGTATCAGCATTGCAGAGATGTCCATGAGGACGTGGATCATGCAGCCCGGTACCCTGATCACAAACTGGCAGGGGGTTCGTTACGCAGGCAAGACGCTCCTCGGCGGCGTGGTCTTTGCTGCCGTGATTGCTGCTACCCTCTATACCACCGCGGCCGAAGCCTTGGTGGCACCCAAGCTGAAGCTTGGTCCCGTTGAGCGGAAACTCCTTTTCGGAAAGGTCATGGCGACCTACGCCAATATTCAATACTTCGATTCACTCTGCCTCTCCGCAGTCACAGACATATATGAAGGCCCTGATGGACTGGAGCAGGTCCCCTGCGGGGTTGACGGCGACCTTGAATGTCAATACAACTATACCTGCGTGCTGACGACCTATAACGCCGAAAGTCTCAACAACTATCGGATGTTTGCGGCGAACTGGTCTACCTGGGGCCAGTCCAATCATCAGCAGACAGCGTCCTACGAGAACAGGCCAATACCCATCACTACAATGTATGACAGGACGAACACAACAATCATGGGACAATTCATCACGCCGGGGCGGGAGAACATCACGGCGGACTCAGAGCGCCATGGTCGTCTGGTCCAGAACTTGACCATCGCTATGCCTCACCTGAACGTCCTCAACGCCGTGCAGGACGCGAGAAACCACATCATCCAGCCTGCGGACCTTGTCGGCAGTGAGTACTTGATCGAGGCATCCGTGCCCGCGCCGACTTTGAATGTGGTATGTGTGGGCTTGTCAAGGTCAGAGGTGCTTCCTTTGGTGGTCAACATGTCCGACGTGCCGGCCGACCAACAAGCCACCTTTGTCAATCCGAACCCGACGGCGGTTGACGAGATTTTCTCCTGGGCAAATGCATTTGAAAACAACGATAATCCTCCCACGCTTCCTCGACCGTACTTCCCGAGAATCCCGAACGAGTTCGACACCGTTTCGTATGTGCCGCCGATATACGGCCCCCCCGCGGTATACATTCTTGTGACACCCCCGAGGTTCACCGTCACCAATGACCACGTCGTCTGCTCTATACAGTCTGCCCAGTACTGGAACTGCACCACATCGTATCGTGCCGCTCTGGGTGCCGGGGACTTGTCTGTATATTGTGACGCGGATTCACGGAACACCATCCCCTACGGCGCCTCTGCCCCGAACGCCGGGCCTTACCAGCCGGAGCAAGACTGGAAGGACGTCGGGGCCGACTGGTTGACGGCGATAGGCCTAGCGGACGGCGCGAAGGTCAACAGTAATCTTACCACCCTCGCGCGCATCGTCAACCAATTCAGCCCGCGTTTCGTGGCGGGCGAGCCGACGTACCTCCCCAGCAACCGACCATCCATCGCCGAGGCGTTGGGGGTGCTTGCCATGGGCACGCTAGCACGCATGTCCATCAACTCCCCGTTCCTCAATTTCTGGAACTATTCGATCGCCATTCTGGAGGAGCCACAGTACCAAAACTTCCACGCCCGCCACACCTTCGTGGACTACTCGTCCAGCGCCTCCCAGCCCTGGCAGAATCTCTTCTACGTCGTGCTGTTCCTTGTCTTCGTGCTCAGCGCCGCCTCGACTGCCTACTTGTACCTGACCATGCACTCCGGGATCGTGACCGACTACACCGAGCCGCAGGCCCTGTTCGCCGTGGCGATCAACTCGCCGCCCTCGGCGGTCATGGCGGGGACATCCGTCGGCGGGCCTAGGGGCGAAGTCCTGGGGAAGAAGTGGCTCATCGAGATGCACGAGTCGGAAGCAAGGAGAGGGGGAGATGATGGCGACGAGGCGTCGTCTTCGCCGTCGGCGCACGCAGACCAGGTTTCAAATCACGCAGACCGCCAAGGTTGTCCACATCTCTTCCTTCGGTGCAAAGAGGCGGAGGAGGGCGGACAGGGCGAGGACCGCGATGGAGAGGAGGTGGAGAAGGAGCAGGAGGAGGAGGAAGTATTGCCTCGCAAGAGGCGCTTCGGCACGCTGCCATTGAGGACAAGTTGGACGTCAATCGCCAGTGGCTGGCACCACCCACCGGGAACAGCGCGACTCCCCAAGGCCAGCACCGTCGCCGAGCAGTATCGCAGGCTGGCCCGAGTAGAGTAGGGTCGAGTAGATTGAAATCAAGTGTAATTCAGTTAGTACAGTACCTAGGTAGAGACTTCGTACAGGGAGAAAGTGCCGTGCAGTGCACAATGAGGTCGTTAAAACACACTGTACAGATCAGGTAACAGATATATACCTTGTAATATGTCTGATGGTATACACCTTTCCACCCCCAGAAACCGACCACAGGATATGGAAAACAGGGCTTCCCGTCCGCTCAGCCGTACTGAAGCCAAACACAGATCTCCTCCAGGCCATTCAGCGCGACTGATCCGTTGCTCAAGCCGCATTCCACCGTGCTCAGTCACGTGCAGAGCATTTCAGGTTGAAGCGGCGAGGCTCGCGCCCACGCTCAGGTCCAGCGATGGAAGTGGAAAATTCTCGTGTCGAGATTCCGACGTCGTTTCACACCCTCTCTGTCTTTTCTTCCTTTCTCCCCGGAGAAAAGCAAAAAAGGGGGATGGATGCAAAGGTGTGGTGTCGGTAATACCGTTAGGACGCCTGAGCCTTGTCGACATGGCTTCGTTCGTCCCGCCTCATCTCCGCTTTGTCTTGTCTTTGAACCTTTTCTTTTCCCTGCGTGGCCCATCCATGGGTCGAGATATGGAGTCAAAACACGCGCACACGAGGACGAGCGCGCGTGTTTGGACTCCGTATTTTCGCACCGCTGTGGCTCCGTTAGTGGGCTCCGAGATTTGACCTTCCCCTGGTCCAAATGATCACTTCGTCTCGCGTGCGCCGTAACAAGCAAGAAGGAGAATAAGCGTTTATCAAACGTGCATGGGATTTAATCAAACGGTTTGTCTTGGAACCGTTCAAGCGCCGTTCTAGAAAAGTCACGCCGCAGGTCTAATATGCAATCTTCAGGAGAAAGTGGGTCACCGGGCCGCACGATCTAAGAGTGCGCAATGCTCGGCTGTTGAAACAGGCGTTGACGGAGGGTCAATTTGAACAAAGCTCACTGTTCTCGTCGACAAGGGGGGGACTCGAAGACCGAAACAGGGAATGGAAGAGGAGAGGTGGGTGAGTCGCTTGAGAGAGAGATTCGCTGCGCAAACCCCCCTCCTCCAGCAGCTTCCCTCTCGATCTCAGGACGAGGACGACCATCCAGACACTGAGGCTTACAGGAAATGTTCAGTGTATTGCATTCGAGGTTGATTGGTTCCAGTACCACTCCAAGGTGTCGTTGACAGAAGATTCAAAGCATTCGATATATCAAATAACAAGGTCGACAATAAGGTCCTCCCGACCTAGAAGAGTCAACAGAACGCCCTCCCTCTTTATTTCTATAGCGTTCCCAAGGATGAGAAATCGACGAACTCCAACAGTCGTGATCGTTTCGTGGTCCTTGTCGACATTCCGTGCCTCGTGCGCCAGATGTGTCAAAGCGTGTTATTATAGATTATGTTTCCTTTGTGTCTGTAGGGCGTGTGTCCATCAATGAATATTCGTCTTGCCCCTTTTCGCGCGCCCGAGTATGCTTAGTCTGGCCAGCAGACCTTTGTCGCGGTCCCTGATTATATAAATACATAGGAATGAACAGAAATTTTGGCGACCAGGCGTCTGTTTGATGCGCCGTCAGTCGAGAGCTCTATCGAGCGACTGATGGCCGGACGAGAACAACAGATCGAAATCAAAATCGCACACAGAGAATCAAGCCACTCCTGTCTGTCGTGCTGCGCATGGGTATCATGTACACATGTATCTCCCGCTTTCTATAGTCGTAGCTCATGGTGTGAAAGTATCCGGGTGTTCGTTTTCCAAGATAGGTCGGCGTAAATGTATGAAGATGGGCGTGCGCGTAAACTGCCATCCTTCGTAGTTAGTCTCTCACAGATGACAATTAAATGGACGGAGGGCCTGGTGGTGGATCGGTCTGCTTTCCCCCTGATTGAGACCCAAGAGGTGCGCTCGATATCTGCTGTACGTCTCTAGCAAGAGAGGGAGCTGGCTGAGCCCGTTCGGGTCTGGCGAGAAGTCGGTCGGAAGGACTCTGGGCGGCGTCTGTGCTCCGTCCGTCACCCGATTCATCCCCAGGAGACCCAGACAGAGCCTGGCGAGACGATTCCCCCTCATCGCGCTGGCGCCTTGACCGTCTTTTCCCGCTAGACGTCTCCTCCTTCGGTGTCACCTGCTGCAAGCGCGGAGTTTGCATCACGGGGGACGTTGTGGCAAGGGCTTCAGAAAGCGAACCAGGCGTTTCGGACGGTCTCGACTTCTTCGTTGGCCTCCTCTTCGGCTCGTAAGTTTGCCCAACCTCTGCCAGCTTGCGATCGCGCTCTTCTACTTCTTCTTTTGTTGGACGACCGCGCTTCCTGCGCTTTTCGCCCAGCGGTTCGGGTTGAGTGAAAGGGCGAAAGATCCGGAACGCCTCTCCATTCGTAGTCGGAGGGATGGGCGAGTCGGTCGACCGAGGAGGACGAGGCTGAATCGCACGTCGTGTTGGCTGGGGCGCATCCGACTCCGGCACCGACACTGCCCTCACTTCCGGATATGGTGCAAGCGGTTGCTGAGGGAAGCCTTGGACCCCCGTCCCTGGGAAGGTGCGGTATTGACTACGCAAGTAGTTGTACATTTGTCGGCAGGCGGGAGGAGTGCGGCCTACAACACGGTCAGCGCCAAACGAGGGATTTTTCTTTGCGACCAGGAACGAGACAGCGCGTGCCAATTCGAGTGGTGGTCCGGCGACTAACTCGTCGAGATTCGCAGCGACCTCCCTTCCTTCCTGAAGGCTACATACCTGCTGGCAGTGCCACGTCGTCCCATCTGGGTTGTATATTGGACTGCTCCATGGCGCGCACCAGAAATGCTGGCACATCCTGCCCAGCACCCTGAATAATGTTGGTCAACAAGACGATTTGCTCCGAAAGTGTCCATGGTTGGTTGAACAAATTTGACATTGGGAAGGGAGGGAGCGGAGCGCAAGCTGATTTTTGGAAGGGACGGGATGCATGTGACTGTCGTCAAGCGCGCAATAGTGACCGGCATAGACGTTAGGGGGTGGTTCCGCAGCGCTGTTCATCCAGATCCGAGTGGTATGGCAAAATTTCTCTGGACTCGACTGGACGGTGTACAGAGAACGGAAAGGACAGTATTAGGTGACTGGGCCAGGAGGTTGTAAGGGAACCTTTAAGAGTCGTAGATTGGTCACCCATTCAAGCGACAAGGCAGAACAAAAATTCCAGACGCTGGGACAGAAGGCCTTGGGAGGTCTGGTGGTCCTTCTGCCTCGAGGCCAGTGAGCCAGGCGCAGAAGGGGAATCATTCCAAGTTAGCCATTTGGGAAGAGCAACTGGGCATAGAACAGTCTAGTGATTGTCAGTGGCAGATGATCAAGGAGCCGCCGGTCGACCAATGTCGGCCGCAGCTGCAAGACATTGCAACGGCGCATTGTGAGTGGCCGGGCGGTGGCCATCTGCGCGTGAGAGCAAGGGAATTAGAGTCCGGAGTAGGATGTCTGAGGGAAGGTTCCCGTACGGCGTAGGTTCCAGCTCGACAGATGCTAGATGCTGGTCACTTTTTGGGGTTGGGTCAAGTGGTGCTGGTGGTGCTGGTGGTGCTGCTGGCTCTGTTCGCTGGAGCTGCGCCTGATGAGGTCTGGGTCCCGGCCGAAGGTCTGGGCTAAAGCTGCAAACTCTGGACAAGCTATGCAGCGAGCTAGACTCGGTCGAGCGGCCTGGGTGGATGCAGGCGCAAAGGTAGGACAAGATGCAGGTTGAAAGGGTGGAAGGGTCGTAGGGGGGGTGGGAACAAGTGGGAGAATCCTGTCTCTCGTGCAGCACTCCAGTGCGGTTCAGGTTAGCCCAGCCATGTCTTGGGGGTGTTTGGGTGCGTTTGGGTTCCTGCTGGACAAGATTAAATCCCCCATCAGTTCTGTGCTCGGGGGGTTCGCAGCTGCAGCCTCCGCGCCCCTGCAGCGTGCCGAAGATTGATGCCTTTTCGCCCGTCAATCTCAGGGTTGCAACCGGGCGTGCGTGCATCCCTCGATTCTGGCGGTGGATTTTTTGATAGAGGAGAGTGGAGGCGGCTTCCGGGCAGCCCGCAAATCAGCGAACTTGCCGTCGGGGGGGTCCAGGGTCGAATAGGGAGCCCGAATGCCGTGTTGGGGGCATAACGAGCCACCGAATCAGGAGCCATTCGACGCCTAAGCTTCGAACGTCCCGGGTGTGACGCTTCGCCATCCTCGCCCCTCCGTCCAACCATGCTCAGCATCCCATATCTCAATCACAACTGCCTCGTGGCCAGGGCGTCCAACAATTGCTTTGCGAATAAATGGACCCTTCTCCGGCGTGTCGCAGCCTTGTCTATCGCGACTGGCTCCGAATTGACTCAACTCACCCGTGTGAGCGGAAGGCAGCACCAGGCAGTTGAGATCGAAGGGGGGCAATCCTGGCCTAGGGGCCTGGGACGGCGAAGCGACCTTTGGGATGAGGGAGGGCTTCTCCGAAAAAAACAAAATAACACCATAACCCCCAATTCCAATTCCACTGGGTGCGGGAGCATGATGAGGACTTCCTGCATTTCCTCCGTTTCCTCCTCCGACCACGTCCACCTTTCCCCTCCCCAGAACTCGCACACCACGAGCTGTTCTTATATAGACGGAGCCGCTGTTCCTCTGACCGCTCTTTGTTGCGAATATCGGATCTGCCAAAACACGCCAGCGCAACAATGACGGAAGTTGGGCAGATGTGCAGAGCCACGTTGCGCCGTACGGGAGCTCTCCTCCTCTCACCTCGGGAAGCTAAACAAACATTCGCCTCACTTTTAGTGAGCAGTTACATGCACTCACCATTGCGCTAATCTCGTCATCTTAGCTCTCGCTGCATCAAATCCTCGTCAGGTGCTGTCCATTGTCCCGTTCACGGCAGATACCCGGCTTCTGGGCTCGACGAACAGGAAGATTCCTCCTACCGAACAGCAGATCGCGGGAAACTAGCTTCGCCTCGCTTCCAGTCTTGCCTTTACACGTGGCAGGGTTGCTACCGATGAACCCGACCTGATCTGAGACGGAGAGAGACTTCCTTGACCCGTTTCAATGCCACGTCCAGCTCAAGGCAAGCTACGAGCCCATCCCAAGCCATCCTTCTCCTGTCTCCCTGGCCGCGTCCAAGCGTCCCCATTGGAGTGAAGCGGACCACAGGATCACTATTCCTGTGGAACAACGATGGTGTCCGCAATCAAAACATGCAAGAGACCTCAGTGACTTGTCGTTGTTGAGGGAGGATGTCGCCTCTTCTTCGAAAAGATTGTGTGCTCGGGGTTGTTTTGTCCTCCAGAGCAACTTCCTAGAGCATTTACTCATGAGGGTTTCGGACACTCGAACCCTTGAAGGGTATCATTTTGAACATGCTCGGCTGTGGACACCGTGCTCGATGGATCAAATAAAAAAAGGCATGTCAAATGTTGGAGGGCGTGGCCTGAGTGACTAGTTCCTTATTGTCCTCTTCGTCATGTCATTGGCCGGCAAAAGACAACACGGCTCGCATACACATCCAGACATGCCAGGAAGTACTGAGTATAGTCTCTGTCTTCTTGACAGCCTGCCGGAGGAGAGTGCTACTCCCTCTTAGGTCAATGGTAACCTCCGTTGAAGATGACCATTTCTTTTACCTCGAGCTATAGTCATATCCCATCCCACAGGAATATGGTCCGCTACATATAGGCACAGTGGTCGCATTATCCTTGTCGACGAACCCGGACGTTCCATGTATTATTTCTCAAACTTCCCCACATGTTTGGGTGTTTGGTTCGTAGCCAGTCTTTTCCCATTGAGTATTGTCGAGTTCCCTCTGTCGAACCCGTCGAGGCCAAATCTGGCGTTGCTTGCAGAAGTTCTACACTTCGTCAAGTCGGCATTGTGGTTCGTTGGTAGTTGGACGGTGCAAGAACCCTGACCTGCCCCGGCATAAGAGCTTTGTCTTTAAGCAAAAAAGCAGAATTTAGTTCAATGGCTCAGGGATATTTCATGGCGACTTGTAAATAGTTGACATATCACCAAAGTGCCAGTGGCACGTGACAATCCCCTCCGCTGCCATATTGCTGGCACCAATCGCAGCGTTTAATCGCCCTCTTGGTCATGATTGGTTGAGTGGGTGACCCTGGGATCTGAAAACGGACCAGGCATTTGGAGTATTCTGTTTGGCTCACTGATTCATGTATAGAATCTGTCAGTAAACCACCTTCAGACTGAGCACGGCAGACTGGACGCGATGTCGCACACCGTGCCTACTCCTCCTTCGGTGGTGGTGAATACTGCCACAGAAAGACAACAAGTACCGCTGAGGGATTACTTAAACGGACGAGTTGCGCCGTTCCTGAAGAAGGCCATCACGGAGAGCCTGGCCGCGGAGTACGTGCTTCACAACCATGGACTGGTTCCCAAGAACGAAATGATCTGCATCCATCGGCGACGACTTCTGCGATAGGGGTTCATGCTAATTCGCGTTTGCGCAACAGAGCGGAATTCCCTCTCCAGTGGCTTGGAGAATGCCTCATCCACCAGTCCATCCTATACGAGGGCAACCCGGACCGCACGAATATTCGCGAAAGATTTCTGTATAAGTTCGAAGACCCCAAACCGCAAGAGCCGACAGATATATCACCCGCTGCACCTGCACCTGCACAAGCACCTGTATCCGCAACCTCACCAGCAGCTCCGCATCGTTCACCGTCGGCGCAACCAGAGCCAGCGCCGGTCGAACGACAAGAGTCTACCGAGCAACAATCCGAGATTACCATGAACGAAGCAGGCGACACTACTGCAGAACAGCCGCAACCTCCACAAGTTGATGCCCAGGACGCGGCGCCGCAAGCTGCGCCGCCCAAAGAAGAACCTGCTGTCAATGGAATCAAGCAGGAAGAAGAGGCAAGGGTGGGTGAAGCAACAAGAGACGTCGATACTGAAATGGGAGGGACATCATGACGAAGAGTAGAATTCACACTCAGACTACATAGTGTCGGCCGGCGTTTGTACTTGGATATGGAGTTCGGCTGGGCCGATCATTTGGGACTTGGAATCTAAAATCTGATACCCTCCAGCTATCAATCTAAGCCATAACATGGAAAGCAGAATCACACGCGTGGAAAAAGTAAGGATATTCGAATTTGACACGGGAAGGAGACGTGAAGCGCTACAGCTGCGTAAGGGGAGTCTCGTGCACCCTGATCAGCGGGAGACTGCGACACCATCTTGATCGCACGACTGGTATACCCTGTCCTCCACATCACAGTTCTACATATACCCTCAGAGGAACAATATGCCAAACCTGCTTCAAATCATCAGTCCCATTCTCTACCTTGGAGCGAAAGTGTAGCTGTCAGGGTTGGGGGTGGGATAAATCAGAAGTCCATTTAGATCATCGAAGAGAACCCTGCTGGGCTTCTCTTCTGGCATAAGAGGTACCAGAAATTAAAAGGATTTGAATGGTTTGATCATCATGAAAACTTGTAGCACAATGTATGAGACCGGCACTAGAACATACCTTGAAGTTGCTCAGGCTCACCGAGCAGCAGCGCCGCCCTCGTAGTATTGTTCTGAATATGGATCACGGTCGCTCAAAATAGCAGTAAGCTGTACTGCAAGGCACGATATCAACAGCTAAAGTTTCCAAGTTACTCATGCGAGACTCGAGATTTAGGAGATCAAGTTGAACAGATGCAAAACTCGAAGCTCCCCCAAATCTCATGAAGCCGCCAAGATTTCACCGCTCTTGGCGGACCCACCACACAACTCCGACCCAGGGCGTCTGGAAACTTGCACCCTACAACTTTCTTCAGATCAGCCGTCCTCTCTTCACCTGCGACAATCCTCGAAACACAGCCAACATGGGTCGTCTTCACAGCAAAGGCAAAGGTATCAGCGCCTCGGCGATCCCCTACTCGCGCTCTGTGCCCACCTGGTTCAAGTCCACCCCCGAGACTGTGGTCGACAACATCTGCAAACTCGCAAGGAAGGGTGCCACTCCGTCGCAAATCGGTGTTGTGTTGAGGGATAGCCATGGTGTCGCACAAGTCAAAGTCGTTACTGGTTAGTTATTCAACCGCAGTTATCCTCGATGCACCGTGTAGGTGTCTGCATTGCGGTCGTTGACTGATTTTGTGGCTGCAGGTAACAAGATTCTGAGAATCCTGAAGTCGAACGGTATGCCCGCGCCTCAATCAACCCCGGTGTGAGAGATGGAGAAGTGTGAAAAAGGGGGAACTCGATGCTTCAAATCTCAATCATCAGATCTTGGGAACAAACATTCTCAGCATGGCCTCTGAAATTGGTCCAGTGAGACTGACAGAGTGACATTACACAGGCCTGGCACCGGAAATTCCTGAAGACCTTTACTTCTTGATCAAAAAGGTGCGCATACCCCCAACAGAACCATAGATGTTACGGATGACAGTTATCCTGGCCTGGATTTTGGCTGACTTGGGTTTATCTGTAGGCTGTCGCCGTCCGCAAACACCTCGAGCGCAACCGAAAGGACAAGGACTCCAAGTTCCGACTTATCCTGATCGAGTCTAGGATTCACCGCCTCAGCAGATACTACAAGACGGTTGGTGTCCTGCAACCAAACTGGAAATACGAGAGCGCCACCGCAAGCACCATGGTGGCATAAGCGTAGTGTGGTGAGGGCGGAGGATCCTGAACGGAGTGCAGACCATCGAATGAGGCAGCCAGGAGGCCGCGTGTTACGGGTAAAAGTCTTCAACCGGTCATGGTGTACCGGCGACCATGCTGAGGAGCGCGGATCGGAGTCATCATGATACCTTTATTTCAAATACCTCGTGAAGCTCGGACGAGATATGGACAAGAGAGCTTCGAATTGAGCTCGTCGTCGATAGACAAACAGGCCGATGTCGCCCACATACCGTACTAGGCTCGGCATCAAATGCATTCTTGCACACATGTTCCCTTGAAAGTCTTGAACCTCCTCACTTCGTAAAGCCCGCGATGAACATCCACAACGAAAGTCGTACTTTTACAGTGCTTCGACTTATATCCAGGTGGGCAGTAATCTTGGCCCTAAAGTGGCACGAGGGATAGGCCTTGATATCCCTTGGGCAAGTATCCGAAGAACGGCAATATCATGTCAATGGACACTGTAAGGAGATGTAACTGTACCAGACAACGCCATTTGATTTTGAACAGTACACAACCACCCAAGATGCTGTCAATGCAGAACCGATACATGCAGTCGAATACAGTAACCAGGACATTGCTTTACCGCGAATATCCATGTAGTTTCCAAGTGATGCTGGTAGAATGCACCGATCCCCCTGGGTATCTTGAATGCTCCAGAAAAAACGCCAGCCGTGATGCCGCTGAATAGTGAGTGACAGGAACCGCCTCAACGGAACTCGTACTTCAACCACCCTGACTGATGCCACCTGTTTGCTGCAAGGCGAAAACTTGTCTGCGCAAGTCGAGCCAGAAATCTTTGCCGCTGGCCATGGCTCCAGCTTCGACCGAATTAATGCTTATCGTCTGATGAGCGGGGCTGTACTCACACTTGACGCCCCAGGGGCTCTGGGGGTTGGTAGCTTGAGGTTTGTTGTCCAGCTTATGAAGAGGTGCTTTGGCCTCGTATCCTTGCTTCAACATTGCTTCGACGACATCCGCATTGAACCCCGCAATCGGTACATGATCGTCTGATGGTGCAGGAGTAGTTGGGGTTGTTGTAGGGCCATTTTGAATGTTATCAGAAGACCTGCTCAGATTTGAGCCAGCTTTTCCACCTCTTCTGCTCTGATACGTATTGGAGCTGCCATCTCGGGATGCTGCAGACGCGGAAGTGGACTGTCGCTGCTGGTGGGAGTTCGCACCTCGGGGATCGTTTCCTCGGCGTCCGGGGCGGTTCCTGGCATTGGAGGTCATTTTGTGAGCAGATTACCACAACTGGGTGGATGAAAGAACGTTTGAGGAGTTGCGAATGTGGACAAGGTATATGTACTCACTCTTCAATGGCATTCATCGAGGGTAGCGGCAGAAAACAAAATTAGTAAACCGTGACTGCCTCCCTTCACAGAGAGGGCGAATTCTCGATGCACAGAGCAATCACATCCCGCGATACGATGCCAAGCCCCGGTGGATCCACACCGTCGGGCCTGCAAGTCGCGCTTAACCAAATCGACGGGAGATCGCCATCTTCAAGCGACGACACTCAAAACGCACCTCAGCGCACTGTGACTACAGGACATCCCCCAGAACTGCATACATCGCCTTAGCCTTACCGTACCACGGGCCTTACCACCTGCGCTCCTACTTGCGCCGCCTTTACGAGACTGAATGGCACCCCACGTACAAGAAAGCGATCCGAAATCCGCCTGCGCCTCCTAGTCCAGGGTTGATCACAAGCAGTCGCGTCGACTGCCGGCCACCGTGCTGGCAGGATGGGTCCTCTGAGATCTGTGCAGGGAAGAACACGCCCGCGCAGGGAATTCAAAAAGATATCAAAAGACTTCAACAATTCAGACGAGGAAGATCTCGCAGATTTCCAAGACGCAGAGCCTCCCTCGAAACGCATCCGCACGTCGCGCAGGGCTCAATCCTCACTGAAGTGGACACCCGGGGGCAGAGGAGGTGGTGGCAGACATGTTGATCCTGAGAGCACTCCTTCGACCATGAGGACACCTAATGCAGACGAAGAGGATGCGCTTCCCCGCACACGCACCAGACAAAGCCGCAACCCCAAGAGGACAATGATATCCACTCCACGATACTCGGCCAGAAGCAGAAATAGAGGGAGCGCACGGCCTAGATACAGTACAGCAGCTGCGGCCTCTGCCGCAGTGACACATGGAGACGGGTACAAGCCTCGAGAGGAACGCGGTTGGGAAGAGTTCCATCCTGATCTCGACCTTGATGCGGACTTTGCAGTACTGCCTTCCGAAGAGGTAGACGGACTGGTCAAAAAGCCTACAACAGATGCGTCCAGCAACGGCGCTTTGACGCCGACGGAGGGCGAAATTCCGGTTCTTGGGGTTGCGACGCTTTTGAAGAGGCGACCTGGAAGGCCACATCGAACCCAGAATTCGATGGTCAACGCTCTTCTGACACCTGAAGTTCCCAAATTCGTGCCCATGCCAGGCCCGAATCCACGAGAACGTCTCACGTTGCCCAAACCCTCGTACCGAGAACTCGATCCTTTTCTATCGTATGAACTCAACAAGGACATTGCCCAAGTTGACTTCGTGGACAAGTCTATGGCAAATGTTGGGTATCAAGAGAGTGAAATATTCATCCGGCCGGCGCGGACATTGATCAGACAGATGGAAGGCTCTGCAGAGGAAGACCTTGATCTCAGCCCTGACCTCATGACACACGGAGAGAACTCTGCCATAGGTAGTACGGGTGTCGGACGAGTCGAATATGACATGGACGAGCAGGATGTTAAGTGGCTCGAGGCCTTCAATAAAGGGAGGGTCAAAGACGGCATCCAGTCCATCAAGCCGGCAATATTCGAGATCACAATGACCAAAATCGAAAAGGAATGGCATGCCTTAGAAAAGAGAATACCGAAACCCAATCCCAAGGCGCCTCAGACGCAGCGGCTACGATCGAGTTCGGCCGCTGCGGTTAACGGTGAGCCTGCGGGAGAAGAGCCTGACAGCAAATGCGCCATTTGCGACGACGGTGACTGCGAGAATGCCAACGCGATAGTGTTCTGCGATGGTTGTGATCTCGCAGTGCATCAAGAGTGTTATGGTGTGCCTTACATCCCCGAAGGACAGTGGTTATGCAGGAAATGCCAACTTGTGGGAAATTCTCGACCGAGCTGCATCTTCTGCCCGAACGAGGGCGGGGCGTTTAAGCAAACCAACAATTCGAAATGGGCGCATCTCTTCTGCGCCATCTGGATTCCGGAAGTCACAATCGGCAACTTGTCCTTGATGGAACCTATCACCGACGTTGAAAAAGTGCCCGCAAGTCGTTGGAGACTTGTTTGTTACATTTGTAAACAGGAGATGGGGGCGAGCATTCAATGCAGCGACGGCCGCTGCTACGAACCCTTCCATCTAACTTGTGCACGCCAAGCTGGCCTGTTTTTGCAAATGAAAACCGGCGGCGGCCAGAACGCCCTGATGGAACCGTCGCAGCTCAAAGCGTATTGTCACAAACACACTCCTAGCGACTGGAAACGTCAGCATCACACGGATAGAGCCTATGAGGAGGCAGTCAAGTACTTCAAAGAACACTTCCGTGGGCAAATCTGGGCAGACAGTCGTGCATCTGCATTGGCGATTCATGACGTCCAAGATACGCCTTCCACGGACAAGGCCCATCTGAAGGTGACGCTAACTAATAAAAAGGGGCAAAAACAGAAAACTGTATGGCGTCTCCCTTCAGGTGCTCCTGTCATCCCCGAGGTCATCCTCAAATCTATCGAGGAGTCCCTGATGAGATTCTCTGTACCGAAAAAAAAGGAATATGTTTCTGAAATCTGCAAATACTGGACTCTGAAACGCGAAGCTCGCCGTGGTGCCGCCCTTCTGAAGCGGCTGCAATTACAAATGGATACCTTCAGCTCCTTCGAGGTGACGCGTCGCGATTACAAGGCTCAAGGTGCAGCTGGACGTGCCAGGCTCCAGCGTCGCATTGAATTCGCCGAGAGGTTAGCTGAGGACATGGACAAGCTCGTGCAGCTGTGCAACTTGGTCAGAGAACGCGAAGCGGCGAAACTACAGGAGGCTCGCCTAATGAAGGAGGTCGTCGACATCGTCTACTTCCCTGTGCCACATCTTCTAGAGCCGATCATCGAGAAGGCGCTCAAGTAAGTCTAGCTATCTCATGTCCCAGGGTCGATGCTAACAAGATTCAGACTTGACAGAGGTCTATTCCGTGCAGGTCTGCTTGAACTGCAAGCCAAAGTCCTCAGGAAAGAGCATACTTCAATCGCGAGCTTTTCCAATGATGTGGTGCAAGTGATTAACACGGAATTCGGCAACAGCGCGGGAAGCATCTCAGAATTGATATCCTTGGTCAGCGGCCGAGCCGAAGACATGACATCCGAAGATCGGGATCGACGCACACTTGCTCGACGAATCGTCAAGGGCCTTGAACCCCTTCTCGAAGATGCTAGTCGAAAAGAAGCTGAATTGCACGGTCGACCATACGCTGAGCAGATCAGAGAGATGGACGAAGCCCTCCTTTCTCGACGTGGCTCGTTGGCACAGTTCCTGGGAAGTCCGGTTATTGATTCTGTCGAATCAAAAGACGAGGTTGGGATCGCCAGTCCAGCCGAGGCCGATGTTGATATGGTTGAAGCTACAACATCTGCGCAAGAACCAGCTCGTATCGACGAAACCGTCAAGAAGTCGGAAATGCCTGCTGCGCAAGATGATGTGCTTAAGCACAACGGCCTGGAGATGCCGTCTCATCCGGTCTCCGCCAGTACACCGCCTGCTTCCACGAATGGCTTCAGGAACGAATCACATGCGAATGGACTTGGAACGAGGCAACAAGACCAACAAGTGGAACCGCCTACGCCTCCGATGAGTTTGGAAGGTCATTCTCAACATTTCCAGTCCGAAGGTGGCATCCCTTGGTACGTTACTCAATTTGATCCAGAAGGCACGACCATCTTTGAGGAACGTTGGACGGGACCAGAAGTGCTACGCGAACTCAGTGAGGAGTTAAGTGAGATGGATGAAGACGAGCTCCAAGGACTAGGTGCCGGCGATGACATCTTCGGACACACTAATGGTGCTGCCATCGGTGACAAGGCTGCAGACTCAAAAGCCGAGGAAGCTACGGCCCAGAAAAGGATTTTGAGGGGCAAAGAAAACAAGACTCCCAATTGGAGTACCAGGACTCTTCGGACTAGACGATGAGAGTTATAGGGAGGATTATTATTGGATTGGATGCCTGGGCTTCCATGACACCATTGTTCGCCCATTCTTGCGCCACACTCTCAGTGTGGCTGATTAGCTGTAGTATTTGGTGGCAGATTAAATTATTGACGCTGTGAACTTGTTCAGTACAGGGACGTAGTAAGAGATGAAGTGGGCCTGTTTGCACCATCTCACACCCTTTTAAACCTCATACATCTACTGTAAACATGTAAACACTAAGAGTTGAAGCAAGATCTTGGCGGAAGAAGGTTTATCCTTCTCCGCGGTCGTTCCTAATTGGGCAATCTCACCTTGGCGCTGAGTGCGCGTGTCCTGTAGTGATTTTTTGCCTTCGCCTCACTCTTCATCGTAGCCTTACAAACAATCCACCGCCACCAGCACTCTCAGCTCCCTTCATCATCAAGGAAACTTCCTGTCATTCCTTGATCAGTCCCGGTGCGATCACTTTCCAGATCTTGTCGAAAGTGTAACAAAGAGGCCTCGAAGAAGAGGTCCGCAGCCAAACTTGACTTCAGCCCCCTTTGCTTAATCCCTTTCTCCCAAACCTGATACCATGGCCGACTTCGAGGACTCTGCTGCTCGCTACGAAGGTATGTTTTCAGCCGTAACGCGACTTGCTAAGGGCATTTCTAATAACATTTCTTAGATGACCGCGGATATGAACGTCGCGATCGATCTGCCTCGCCTCGAGGAGATCGTGATGATCGCAACCGCAGCCGATCTCCAAACGGCCGTGATAGAGCGTACGTTTTATCTCCTTCTGCCTTTCTCAAAGCGATCTGACCGTTTTCACACTAGGCCACCTCCACCATCTGACACTCGCATGAAAGACGCCGATGATGAATCCCTGAACAATGGGTCCAATCTCTTCGTGACTGGCATTCACCCCCGCCTCACCGAAGCCGACGTCTCTCGCCTCTTCGAGAAGTATGGTGATGTTGAAAGCTGCTCGATCATGTTGGACCCGCATACCAAGGAATCTCGTGGGTTCGGCTTCGTCAAAATGGTCTCGAACGAACAAGCGGAGGCAGCCAAGGAAGCCTTGCAAGGCGAGGTTGTTGAAGGGCGCGTCCTGAGCATCGAGAAGGCTCGTCGTGCCCGCCCTCGTACTCCCACTCCAGGGAAATACTTCGGCCCCCCCAAGCGTGGTAAGTAGGATTCCCGACACCACACACGAAATATTGACCTTGAATAGGTGACTTCCGCGGCCCCCCTCGTGGTGGGTATCGAGACCGCTATGATGATCGTCGAGGAGGAGGTTATTCAGGCCGCCGTGACGATTACCGGGGCGGCGAGTATCGTGGCGGTGAATATCGCGGTGACTACCGTGGTGGTTCCCGATATGACGACTATGACAGACGCGGCTACGGAGGTGGCAGACGTGACCGAGATGAAGGCTACAGCGGCCGCGGCATCGACCGATACGAGGGCGGTAGGCGCGAAGAAGGCTATGGCAGTGGCACGCGTGGAGATCGACGTGGCTACTACGAGCGTAACGACGACCGTAGCTACCCTCCCGCCACCCGCGACGAAGCTCCTCGCGAATACGCAGGCGGTCGTGAATATGCCCGTGAAGATCGTTACGCCAGCAGGTAAGCGGATGGACGAGAGGGGAGTCGGCTGTTGCCCCGTTTCCTTAACAAATTGTGGAATTTCGGCCTTCAGGACATGGAATTCGAATCGCTCCATGTATCCGCAATGTGCACTCTGCTAGCGGCGGCACACCAAAACGTCACCCAGTTGATTTCGAGTCAGAATGGTTAATGGTCGACTTCATTCGGCGCAGCGGGATTACGGTTATGGACTGGGCAACGGCGACAAAAGCAAAGCCACAGTTGCTCTTTATTGACGACTTGGGTGTCGACATGTATCAACGATTTCGGCTGGGGCTTTTTTCTCTCGTACTCGACTGATTCATCATATTCTTGTTGCGACAGTCCTTTCAGCACACTTTCCTTCCGCGCACCTTGCTTCAGCCTCGATAGTTCGCCTTTTCCGCCAAAGAATCGGCGTCAAGACCCGACTGACATGCTTGCCTTACGCAAATTTCAATCCAAAATAAACCAAGAAGATGACTCGCCTCGCGCCGTACATACACACAGCATGATTCACACGCCAGTAGTTTCACCCAGCAGCTCTAACCCGCCATTGTCGACTCTGCGCCGTCATTTCGTCATGCCAATG
The DNA here is from genome assembly GCF_001651985.1 of Fonsecaea erecta. Lineage (NCBI taxonomy): Eukaryota > Fungi > Ascomycota > Eurotiomycetes > Chaetothyriales > Herpotrichiellaceae > Fonsecaea > Fonsecaea erecta. The sequence continues at coordinate 3,232,223 of NW_017387245.1, read as the reverse complement.
CCGCCATGAATTCGTGGTGGTCTGGGCGATCAGCGGCGCAGCCCCATCGACTACCAGAACGACACTTGCTCGACACGTGAACATCACCCATCCTCACTGCACGCGCCCAACAGTTTCACTGCTGCAAACAGGTAAGTCGAATACGGCAGCCCTCAGATGAAGGTGGACAGATCATACCGTACCGCCTGGCAGTTGATCATGTTCATCCACGAGAGCGGACAGCAACCTGGACGCAAGTCGACTTAGACGCAGATTGGGGACGAAAATTTGCGTGGCTGTCAGTTCTCATTGATGTCGCAGATGTGACATGCTCTGCACGAAGCAAACAGTGATGCTTTGCCTCTACCTCATGCTCCGGGATGTACCTGGGATTGCAGATCAGGGTGCCAAGCTGGAGAAGCTGGCAACTATGTGTCGCACGAAGAGTGCAACGGCTCTCAGAGCAACCAGGTAATGCGTAGCCTTCATCGACCCCATGATCATACAACCATGGTCTAAACAGGCGATGTCGCTCTGTGTGGTAAGTTCACAAGATGCACCAGAGTAACATACCGGTGTGTTTGCGCCTGGACCAGCACAGATCCCAGCTGTCCTAGGCTAAAGGATCATACTTTCCTGGATTCCCCTGCATGCTCTACAGGTCACAGCGGCCTCGTTGCCCGCAGTCATGGGTACACCTTGAGACCAAGCAACGTGCTACATACTTGCTGGTCCTGCATCATCACGGGCAGGTGTCATCGCCACCTTCACGAACTTGATGAGTATTGCACCATCTACCTTCTTCATACTTTTGGTAGTATGTACGTGGCCCGATCAGGGCATTTAGTAACCAGCTTCTTTCTCCGGGCGACTCTAGATGTGAACGCAGCCTCGAATGTTCATTGGTGGGTGGCTTCAATTTATTTTCTGCAATGCCAGCAGCCACATTGGTGAATATCTTCTGGTCTCCGCATCAGCACTTTTTAATCACCATTATCACCCTATAGAGAAGACCAAAGGAGGGAAAGTTGCATAGTTCAAAATCGATAGTTTCACTGTCGACGGCTTGGCAGGCATACACGGCAGGCAAGATGTCTAAAAAGAGCCTGTCGAACGATGGATTTATGCAAGGCAAGGAGCCGTGAGGAAGGTCATGTCAACACTCCCAGCCGTCCTGATTTGTTCCATCACAGGTTGGCACAATTACTAACCCGACTTCGCATGAGACAACTGCACTGCTCATTGGAAGAGAAGGTGAGGAAACAGCAGTATCACAGTGTGAGCGCGTCAAGGAGCGCAATGATTGGGCGCAATGCAAGGCAGAAGCTCGGACCACCAGGATGTTGCTGGGCGAATAGGGACGACAACTCCCCTTGACCAGCCCAGGATTCGACTCCTCCCTCCGTTTCAACGTCTATATCTAACCGCCCATCCGACCGCTTTGTCGACCCAGCTTTTTTCTTCTCTTCATCCACACATTGATTGTCTGGCATTTCTTAGTCCTCGATTTCCTAACGACCTAGATTTGGCTGGTCCAATTCTATATTTATCTCTATCGTACTCGACTGCTATTCTTGTCTCAACTGCCCCGCGATTCAGATCTACGTCCTTTTGGTTATATCCTCAAAAACGCCACTTCAGTGAACAATCTGTTGAACAGGTTCGACATACAATCCGCTAACAACATCATATCAATTTCCACATTCATCAAATCAATCAAGACTTAATCATGCTTGCCTCACGCACCGCAAAGCCAAAGTTGTCCTTGAGCATCTCGACCGCTACTGCTCAAGCAACCAGACCAACACTGTCACTCAAGTCTCCCTTGACGCCATTGAGATCACCGCTGAAATCACCTGTGTCGCCATCACCTGCGAGCCCAACTGCACGGAACACCAGGCTCAACCAGCGAGGCTACTCGACGCTGCAACAGCCAACATACTCATATGTCAACAGCAGCTCATCAAGAAGCATCTTGAAGAAGTCACCTTCCAAGACCAGCACGCAACGACGACAGCTATCCTTCTCCGACACGCCCGTCGTCTACAGTGTGACACCAATCGAGGAAGAGGACTACTATGGCGCTCACGTCAAGATGTCGAAAGACGAGCGACGATGGGGACGGAGATAGAAGGACTTGTCTGCCAAATTTCTTGTTTGGTTTTTTCCCCAGCGATGTGATATGATTTTGATATGACATAGACCTTTCCACAGCGAGGGATTGGTTGTTGGACAACGACCTTTTGATGATGTACCATTTTTATGTAACGCGTCGGCTCGCAAAAAGACCTAATCCAAGAATTACAGAAGAGTTGAAGCGGGGAAACACACTGTCTTTTACCTGACACTCTCCAGGATAGTCAATATATGACCTTGTCCTGTCTACTGTCGCCTCCCTTTTGTTGTTTCCGTCGCTGCCACCAAGAGGACGAGTATCGTTCTTGTATATCGAGTACTTGACCTCCTCCTGAGGGCGAGCGGTATGTTCGTTTCTAGTAGCCATGCAGTGGCATATCGAGTAACTACCTAGGCACGGCAAACATGACCAATATTCGCTCGATGCTATGTCTGCGCCATATTATTACAGAATCTCTGCAAACTGCCACAACGAATCCAACTCAGCATGTCCGATACCATGGAGACCGCCCAGAGGAATCAGCCGAGGGATCGGTATGCGTGTCATGGCAGCCAATCTGCCCTAGCTAAATATAGGGCCTGCAAGAGATTAACCGCCTGGTAAGCGACCCCGAGTTTCATGTTCTCCAACCTCAGTCGAACACCTCAAAGGACGCAATGTGTCTGGTTGCGATCAATTCAGACGCCATTAACGGCGATTGTCCGCTCGAAATCAGAGTCGAACGGTGTTGTTGTCGTGGAGACTGCTTCTTACGGAGTTCCTGAAGACTTTGGCACCCGTTTGTGTCAATCTACGCCTCCCAGAAATTGCTGCTCAGCGGCTACCATTCCTCTCCAAACCAACGCACGCACGCCATGGCCTCCCACCCGACCAATCTGCGTGGTGGGATCCAACGAGATGCCAGGCTTCTGGGGCATCGGAAGTTTCCGCTCCTGATGACCAGGCGAGCCTTACGCAGTATGTGTAGCCAAAAATTCTCGAAACCGCTTGAGTTCTTCCGGCGTGAACGCCCTGGTCCATGTCTGCCAGCGGCTACTGAGATTCGCTTGATCGACAGCCGCTTTGTGGTCTGCTGCGAGTGGCTCGCTTGGGCCTCGACAGGGTAGGGCTGGCTGGGTAGCCAAATATACTTTATACAACTACGCTTTCGTGCATGGCTGGCGATCCACCACCTCATGGCCCCCATCTCTCGAGGCTCGAGTTTCACCTGCTCGTTAGAGGGGATCCTCCAATGGTTATCGCGACCGGGTTCGCCGTGGATGTGCATCTCTTGCAGTTCCCCGAGGCGCCGTTGCATGTTTTGCGCCGGGAGGCGGATGCTCGAGCCCTTTTCCTGATGAAACGGATGTGGCTCGAAGGCCGGAGCTGTTGGGTTTCGCGTCTCTTTCAAATCTGAGATTGACGCCCGTGTGTTTGAAGTTCTCTGGCACGGTCGTTTGCGCTGGACGCAATTGTTCATAAGAGGGGGTTGGCCAGGCTCGAGTCAGTTCAGGCATTACACCATTTCATGCCATCCAGTCCCCAAACCTTGTGCTGCACGGGTTCCAGCACAATCGTTTCCATTTCTTTCTGTACACTCGCTCCTCCTCCACCTTCTTAATCATAATTCGGGTCGTCCCTTTCTTTTCCCTTTGTGTTCGCCGCAACCGTTCCAGCGACCGAGGGCCTCGGACTCATCGGCCAGCTCATGACAAGGAATGCCAAAGCAGCCAACCATCGCCCGCCGAGTTCAGCGACCAGCTCCCTACAGCCTCCGAACACCGACGACCATGGTCACCAGCATGCCTCCATCCATGGCTCCATGGAATCCCCCTCAGATGCACAGCCTGCACTATGCAGACCACAGCCTCCAATATGGTCAACAGCAACTGATGTCCAACTATCTCCAATCGGTCCCGAACTCCATGCCCCCGGTTCCTCATATGCAGCGGGAGGCGATCCCGCGTCCCGGGCAGAGCGGTCCGTGGATCATCGAGGAGGACAACATCCTCTTGGACGCAAAGGGCCGGGGACTGTCCTGGGAAGAGATCCATCGACGGTACTTCCCCAACAAATCGGCCAACGCATGTCGCAAGAGACACGAGAGGGTGTTGGCGAAAATGCGCGACACTGATTGGGATGAGGCAAGGATCCAGCGGGTCACCGACGCGTACAACCGGCACCGGCATTCCATATGGCAACCTTTGTGCAAAGAGCTGGGGGAGTCCATGTCAGATGTGGAAAAAGTGGTACGTGGAGACTGAATGAACGCCTGCCATCTGGTATCCGCCGAACTGACCTCGTGCCCAGATGTTTCAACAGGGACTCCGCAACCTGAGGAACCCTTCTCGCTCCAGCCATGGTCGACAAAGATCACGAGCAAGTTCGGGTCAGGGAGGTGTGAGTGACTACGAACAGGGCTCATCCCTGGACGAACAATATGACCACACCGACGACAGTGGGATCAGTCTGGGTAATCATGCACATAGTCGACGTGCCAGTGAGATCACCACGGGTCTGTCGACAGAGAGTCTGCCTTCCGTCAATCGTCTTCTGTCAGAGACTGCATATGGGTACACAGCTTGAATGTGGTGGGTCAGACTGGGTTGGTTGATCTGGCAAACAAAAAGGAGGATACCTGTTATCAGTTGGAGGATATCTAACGACGCAATGACCTGGGATTGGCTTTGTTTGGCGTAGGCAATGAGCAACGGGCGTACATGCACTCACTGTATTATTTGTATCACATACATGTCCTTTCAGAGGTCCAAGGGCAAACAGGGAGGAACATCAAAGAGCGCTGCTGGGAAAGACATACGGTCACAGGGACAGATAGGGCTATGCTATCTCGCAATGCATGATATTATTCTTTTTTCCCTCTTTCTCTCTTTCTCTGTCGCCGACTTAACTTTTTTGGTCTTCCCCCAATTCCACCGGCCGGGTGGCGTGGGCAGGGCGTGGAGAGAGCGTGGGTGAGGCTCTGGAGCTGGCAGCGCATAGGAAAACCTCCGCCGGAGCTTCATTCGGCTCGCGGGGGTTTTATGCCGAGCTCTAGACCTGATTGGGGAAGACGCCCAGATTGTGCCTGGACCGGGATTGCCTATAGTGGCTAGCGCTCGGCTACATCGATAGCGAAATGCCCCCAGAAGCTCCAAATTTTTGTTTAATTTTGTTCCCCGAAACTGCGGTTTTAAGAGGAGCGACAAGAAAGGGTCACAGAGAAAGGGACACGCAACAACCACCAACTACCGACCGCCTCTTCTGCTTTTTCTATCATTTGCTTCCTGGCCCCGGTTATTCTTTCAGTTTTGTCACTGTAGCTGCTTCTGCACGCTCGTTGACGGCTCATTCACTTCTACCTTTCCGTATCTCCTCTCCTTTCAATCTTCCTATCGCGCTCACCCCGCGACCAGCTGACCAGCCGAGAGGACCTCCTAGACTGGGCTGAACAGCAACACTTTTGTCGACCGACGGAGCTCTACTCTACTATACACTATGGCGACCGTCACAGAAGCTGTAAAAGAGTCCCTACTGGGCACATCGGCGGCCCCGAGCCTGTCGACGGAGTCGCGCATGACCTTTCTGAAACATGCCAACAAAGGTGAAGATGGAGAGCTTTACATGAACGAGGAGGATTTTATCAATGCCATTGCGCCACCAGAGGAAGATTATGTGAGTCTGCTCCTTCCCTGGGCGTGTCACACGTCGGTTAACACCTGTCGCAGCACAAAATTAAACGGGAACAATACGGTATCCTGTTCGGAGTCGCGGACCGTCACAAGCGCGGCAAAATCTCCATGTCGGAATGGGCCGCCTTCGACAACCTCCTTGTCAAGCCGGACGCAGAGTATGAGATTGCCTTCAGGTTGTTCGACGAAGATGGGACGGGATCGATCAAGTCAGACACCTTCCAGAAGATCTACGAAAAGAACAGAGGTCGAGAGAGTATCCCCTTCGACTTCAACTCGGAGTGGGCCTCGCTATATATAGGAGGAAAAAATAAGAGACACGAGATGACCTACCCGCAGTTTGCACAGATGATGCGTGGTCTGCAGGGCGAGCGCATCCGTCAAGCGTTCCATCTGTACGATAAAGATAAGGATGGCTATATCGACCCTGAGGATTTTGAGCGCATCATCCGAGCCACCGCAGGACATAAGTTGTCCGACCACCTCTTGGAGAACCTGCCGACGCTGTGCAATATCTCATCTGGCACCAAGATCTCGTACGCCAATGTCCGCGCCTTTCAGAACGTTATCCGTGAGATGGACCTGCTCGATCTGATCATCCGTAACGCCACGGCCAAATCGCCAGACGGCAGAATCGACCGCACGGATTTCCTCAACGAAGCTGCTCGGTTGACTCGCTTTTCTCTCTATACACCCATGGAAGCCGACATCTTGTTTCACTTTGCCAGCCTCGACACCCCTTCCGGCCGCCTGAGTCTGGATGACTTCGCCAAGGTTCTGGATGCCAGTTATCAAACGGCGGGTGCCAGATTGAATGCCGTCGCCGAAGTTGCCGACCGCGCCGTGTCCAAGTCTCAACAGTTCCTGCGCAGCCTACTCGAATCGGCACACCATTTCGGTCTCGGCTCCATCGCCGGTGCGTTTGGTGCGTTCATGGTCTATCCGATTGATCTGGTCAAGACACGCATGCAAAACCAGCGAAGCACCCGACCTGGTGAACGACTCTACGAAAACTCAATCGACTGTGCGCGCAAGGTCATCCGAAACGAAGGTATTCGTGGGCTGTACTCGGGTGTGCTCCCTCAATTGGTCGGGGTTGCTCCTGAAAAGGCCATCAAGCTCACGGTGAATGATCTCGTGCGAGGAAGATTTACCGACAAGCAGACTGGCAAGATTCCCCTCTGGTCGGAGATTCTTGCTGGAGGTTCTGCCGGTGCTTGTCAAGTGGTAAGTTTATAATTTGAGGCTCTTGACCTCACGAGTTGAGGTGCGGGACACTGATGATGTGCCAGGTCTTTACCAACCCGCTCGAAATCGTCAAGATTCGCCTCCAGGTCCAAGGCGAACTGGCCAAGAAATCCGACGCGGTCCCCAAACGTAGTGCGATGTGGATCGTCCGGAATCTTGGTATTCTGGGCTTGTACAAGGGTGTGACTGCATGCTTGTTGCGCGACGTTCCTTTCTCGGCCATTTACTTCCCCACGTACAGTCACCTCAAGAGAGACTTCTTCGGCGAATCACCCACCAAGACATTGGGCGTCTTGCAGCTGCTGACGGCCGGTGCCATTGCGGGTATGCCAGCTGCATATCTCACGACTCCTTGTGATGTGATCAAGACTCGACTTCAGGTGGAAGCCCGCAAAGGGGAAGCAACTTACAACGGCCTCGTGGACTGCGCGCGCAAGATTCTCAAGGATGAAGGTTTCAAGGCCTTCTTCAAGGGCGGCCCTGCTCGTATCCTGCGATCATCACCGCAATTCGGCTTTACACTGGCAGCGTACGAGGTACTGTCGAAGATGCTCCCGTTTCCTGGCTCAGACGAGGCCGAGAAGGTGAAGTCGGGAAGCGGTGTCACGGGCAGAGTGGAACCGGGCGTTGGCCTTAGGGAGGCAAAAGCCCCGTTGCCATACCTGCGCAGCCGCAACGCGCTGAAGATCTTGCTTGACCTGGACGTTAACTTCGGCCGTGTCAAGCCGAGTCAAGAGGCGGGGAGCTTGATGCAACAACATGCCATGGCAGCAGCCGCGGGCAAGGAGGCGGTCGAGAAAGGTGTTGGCTGGTTCGGGAAGAAGTTGTGATCGAAGAAAGGGGGGAGACAAGAACTGTTCTTCTTGTTCTTCTTCGCCGCTACTTCTGCTTTCCCCCGGGGACTGGAACTGGCGATATCTTTTTCCCTCCTTGAATCCTCTCTCTGTTGTTGTTTTTTCGCTTCCCCCTCTTACATGCACGCACGCAAGCACGCATCAGTTGGGATATGTACATGAGGGGGAGGGGGCCGTCATTTTACTTCATAGCGTGCATGTGATGTGTTTTTTCTTTTGTCTCTCTCTCTCTCTCTCTCTTCTTTGTGGATTTTGTTCGCCACAGCGTCAGGGTGGGGGTCTTTTTTTCCCTAGGGCGCACTTCACCTGGGTCGAACGAGCATAGCGCAACACAATGCAGCACACACGGGGCCGGCTTGTTTGTCTGGCCTGTCTGTCATCGGAGGGTTGAGAGAGGCGGCAAAGGTGGGACCTGGAGGCTGGAGGCTGGAGGCTGAAAGCGGGCATGGGCTAGAGAAGAGAAGAGAGTGTGTACGTGCTATGTACAACAAACAAGTTCACTACTACTTCCTACCTATCGGAGAGATGGGGGACTCGAGGTCACGGTCAGGAGCTAGAACTAGAACTAGAACTAGAACTAGAAACGAGAAGCTAGAAGCTAGAACAATAGATTCCTCGGGATGTGCTAGACTTAATTATTAGACGAGAGAGACTACTAGACGGACAGACGCATGGACGGAGTAGATATCAGATAGACAGATTAATTGACTGACTGACTGAATAACTGACTGAACAACTGCATTAGACACTGGACCTGGACCTGGACCTGCATAAACAAAGGAAAGGAATGGTAAAGTAAGTACAGTAGTATCTATACTAGTACATATATCGCAGATCATGTGGATTAAGGAACACCGAGTATTAGTAGTCGGTAACCGAGTGTGCATTTGGCAATCAATCAATGGAGAGAGGTAGAGAGAGAGGTGCTGTATATATTTTGCTTGCTTGCGAAAGTTTCATACTTTCATACTTTCATTCTTCATATACATGACATGACATGACATGACGAACATATATATGCACGTTATACAACGTGTACTGTACGTACATTTCATATATTATCCATTCATTCATTCAATACGTACGGGTACGGGTACTGGTACAGACAGGGACGGGAGTTCATTCTACTACCGGGTTGGCTGGCTGGACGCTGGACTTCTGTCCGTCCGTCCGTCAGTCAGTCAGTTTGTGTTGGCTCCCAACGGGTTCATTGACCCTTCCTTTCAATCACTTGATCAATCACTCAGGCCCGGATCGCGTCTCGCCCGCCACGGCGTGGCACAGCTCGACCGGAACGCCCGCGGACAGCAGCACACTGATCCACAGCCGCTGCGTGTCGCTCAGGCGGTCATTGGCGGACTTGACTTCGGCGAAGAGGATTTCTCCCCGGGCTTGTTGGGGTCGAGGACTCTTGTCTGGAGAGGGAGAGGGAGCTTGAGCATGATCGTGGTCGTGGACCTTCCACAACACCAAGTCCGGCACGCCGCCGCCGCGGCTCTGATATTCCTGCGCCATGACCAGCATGACCGTCCCCAAGGCCTGGCCCTCCCAGCAGGCCAGCAACTCGACGAGGTCATGCCGCTCAAACTCGTCCCAGCGCACGCCGACGATGCACGTGCGGCGCTCGTACTCCTGTGCCCACACCCGCTCGACGATCTCGACGGCCTCGCCGTTGGAGATCTGGTTGATCCGCGCCAGAATCTCCGGCATGCGCGCCGAGAAGAAGCTGTCCGTGTGCAGGTCGAGCGGGCACGTCTGGTAGGCAGTCTGGAAGACGTTGGGGATGTACGGGTGGAAGAACAGGATGTCGTAGAACAACAGACCGAATATCGTGCGGAGGATGCCGCCTTCGGAGTGGTAGCCCTTGTATCCCAATACGTGACGGTAGTGGGAGAGACACATGGACTCGACCGAGACAGGGAGGTTGGTGTCCAGATGGTCAAGCCAGACTGTCTTGGCCCCCAGCATTGGATTACCTGGTTGATGGGGAAGAGAGAGACGTTTGGTATTGTTAATGTTCGCCGCCGGGTCGCTGTCCACGGGGGTGTTGACGCTGTTCTTCCGACTAAAGGTCAGACTTCGTGACGGTGTGTCCTCGCGACCGTGCTCAATTTTGATACCCACGACATCCCTCTCCACGGCTTTCCCAAGCTTCACGTGCCCAAAGTCATGTTGTTCCCGAAGTGGCACGCGTAGTTGCTTTTCCAGTTTCTTGACCCGCTTCTGGAGGTCGTAATGGTAGATGACATGGCACTCTTTATCTTGAAGGCCCAGCTCGCAAGTCTTGAGCGCAACGCGCTTCCAGTGCTTCTTGTTTGCCTCGACAGATCGACCCTCATCGGGGGTGAGAGCGTGCATGTAGTGTTCTTCCAATAGGGCTTTGCGTTGGTACCATGCACCTCGTCTTGCCGCGTGGAAGAGTCGTTGGTCCAATAGCTCGTTCAACAGTTCGTGCTCTCGAAGATGCTCTTTGAACCGGGCAAGGGGATGGAGAGCCTTGTGCACAATCCGCGTATATACCCATGCCGGGCTGAAACGACGCAGATAAGCACCCTCTCCACTTTCGTAGATGCGGTCTTCCTTCCTCTGTTCTTCGGCCAGGAGAGCCTTCCACCGCGGATACACCGCCTCAAAGATCTCTTTCACTTCCTCCAGAGCTTTTCGGCCCGGTGTGCCGCTGAATTCAAGAATGTTGTCTACTCGGAACTGTGTGCGGAGACTGGCCTCAAATTCGAGGAGAAGAGCACGGGACTCGAAGATGGTGGAGGACCGGCTGACGATGTACTCTGGGAAATTGCGGCGGGATATCTTGGCCAGGATCAAGGTCGTCAGGCTTTTCTCCGTCCATTCTGTGCTACGGTAGAAGACAAGATGAACTCGTTCGAAAAGCTTCAATGGAGTCAGAGAGAGTCGGATACAACGTCCTGTCCGGTCAAGGATCTTCTTGGTAAAGTGAGCGTCTCGATTGGTGCTCGGGGAATTCGGTGTGCTGGTGCCACTGCTCTCCTCCCCGTCTTCCTCATCATAGACAGAATGACTGTCCTCAGACAAGGCACCTCCCGACTCGTGCGTTTCCATCCGTCTGAGTCCTTTGAAGCCCAGCCCAGCTTGCCTGCCGCTGGTGCGCCGGAAATTCTGCAGAAGCTCTCGTTTGTTCTTGCCGTGGACTTTTGCCTCCTTCGCGAGAGTCTTCAGTTCGTCTAAAAGTAAGAGACTGCTCGCCTCGTCCAGTGTTTTGATGTGTTCTGTTGAACATTCTGCAAAGGTAAATGTCTCACCGAGTACCGTGCCCTCTGGAGGCTCCAATTCACCTGGATGGATACCGGGCGCCTCATTGACGGCCGGGAGAGGTCGTTCCTTCTGCAACTCCGCAACGGCAGCCTCCATGTCTGCAACATCGCTGTAATACTGCAGGTCTCTGATTCGGAACCATTTACTTGTCTTACGAAGGAACAGCCGCACGTAGAGGTACTGGGCTTCGTAGCTGAGTTCCCGCCATGTTGCGAAAAGACTCAATTCAGCTTCGTTGAAAAGATGCTGTTCCTCGTCTAGAACCGTATCCAGAGCAAGGTTGAACGCATCCACGTAAATAGAGCTGCGTCCTCGGACCCAAGAGCGCGCTTCAAGCCTTGACAACGTCGTACCTTCATCTCGACGATCTTGGTCATTGTATGTGTATTCACTTGCCTTGTAAGCCTCGTACGCCTCTATGGCTTCTTCATCTGTCTTGATTGGTGGCAGAGTAGCCTCCAATTGTGTCGCCGGGGCCAGGTCAGAGATACGCTCTGCTCGTCCATTGAAATCGGTTTCTTCCCCCTCCTCTTCTGAGTCTGGGATCTCGTCCTTGATCTTCCTCTTCTGGGGAGACTTCGCAGAAGACCCGCGCTTCGGGCTGGCGGCGAGACCGTCGGACACAGTGCCCTTCAGTCGCTTCGCAGGCGGGGCGGGGAACTCTTCGCCATTATGGAATCGCGTGGATCGAGGGTGAGGGATTCTGGTGGTCATCAAGCGGTTGTGCGTAGATGGCGACCTGGGCTCGAGAGCCATGGATGTTCCAGAAGACCTTTGCCCAATGAGAAAGTGCAGGGGGAAAGCATGAGAAAAGAAGGACTTGCACCGTGAGTCCAGAGCCGGTGTCCGGTGGGGAAGAATGTGGCTTCGAGAACAAAGCGCGTCGCCATGACGCGCTGTCACGCGTTGACTTTAAAAGTACCATCTTACAGAATGCTTCTGTCTGACAGGTTGGATTCAGAGCATCCGTCCAATCAACTAGCAAGTCTTACTAGGTTGTCCTCTTTTATCCCGGGTCATGACACGGGTTATTTTTGGGTCTTCTATCAGCTGAAGCGTTTCTCGATCGTCAACTCATTTATATACACTGTCGTGCTTTACAATTAAACCTCAGGTCATATCTCAGCTCCGTGGGCTAGGAAGTGGTCCATCTGAAACCCATCTCTCATCCGGCTACAATGGAGTTGTGCCCGTGTAGTTTCCATGCTGTGTCGAGAAGTCACCCATCTGGGTCAGGCTCTTGACTCTACCCAGCAAAAACTCGAGCTGTCTGTAGGCGGCGCCCGGAACGTACTGGGGAATCTCATGACCCGCCATATCGACTGTCACCCAGGTCAATCCTCTCTCCGTGTGGGTGGTGCCCATGTATCCACCGCCTGCGACCAAGCCAACGGGAGTGGCGGGGATGGGCTGGTTGAGGGTCTCTTGGATGACGAACCCGATCGAGGGGTTGTACGGCACGAAGAACTTGTCAGACGGTGCCTTGGAGAAGCCCTGGGCGCCGTTCCAGGTCATGTTGTTCAGGGTCATCAGCGTGCCGTTGGTCAGGAGCAGGAAGTCCAAAAGACCGCTGCCGACGATGACGTTGTTGGTATGTTCAATAACGTGGGGAAGGGCGCTAAACGACGATGGGGGCGACTGGTCACCCTTGGGGAAGAGGCTGTCATCCCCGCAGATCACGTAGTCGGTGGGAGGGGCGTGGATCGCGGCCTGGACGTCGCTGCGGTTGAAGTAGTTGTTGGGTCCGTTGCCGAGAGATGGGAAGCCAAGCTCGTCGTTCAGGAACGGGCAGAAGTCTGTCGACGATCACGCATTGTGTTAGTGTTGGGGGTCTCGTCGTCGGGACAATTGGGGAGGAGATATGTCAATGGGGCTCTCGCGCCTACCTGTCAAGTGATAAAAGTTGAAACAAGGGTTGACGTAGAGTTCGGCGAAAACGATATCTTCCCAGATCAAACAATCTGTATCACCCACGGTTAGCTCCCAAGCCCGGTCCCCGGGGAGAGAGACAGTCACTGACCTGGGTTGGACGAATTCACTGGTTCGTGGAACTTGCCCTTGGGCGGGAAGGTCAGGGCATTTTCCATATACTCAATGTATCCGCACTGCTCGGCCCGTTTGGTGACGGCCGACACAAACGAGTCATTGAGGCCGAAGACGTTGGCGTAGTTGTTCATGTGCGTGGCAGCAGGCACTGTAATCTCGACGTCAGCTCACATGGTCCAAATTGGTGCCAGGACAGGCCCGAGCCTTTACCTTCCGTCAGGACCGAGTCAAGCCCAATGCTGGGATCGTTGATCTGGATGCCAGCGACGTTGTAGTAATCGGTGTTGTTCTGGTCAATCATATAGCTGGCAATGTATGGGATGTACTGGCCCGCATACGATTCGCCGGTGATGTAGACCTTGCGTCCCGTCATGTTGAACGTGGTCATGAAGTTCTTCCAGAACCCGGCAAATTGTCTGCCCACGTCGACCTCGTTGTTGATCTTGGCTGGGGCTCCCGGCGCTGCAGGGGAGAAACCCGTGCCGATCGGCTGGTCAACGTAGACCATGTTGGTCAGGTTCACAAAGGAAAACGGGTTGGGCAATGGACCGTAAGTCCCGCTCTGCCACAGAAACGGGCCATTTTCTTGCAGAAGCCCGTCGAGCGAGCTGCATCCAGGTCCGCCGTTCAGCCAGATGGTGATCTCGTCGGTCGCCGCGGGATTGTCTGAGGGGAAGAACCAGAAGAACAGCTGGTTTTGGTTCGAGCTGTTCCCGTCGATGGAGAGCGTCCCGGCGTACGACTCGCCAATGTCAAAGGGGACCAGAGGAACTCCGGTGCCATTGACGGCAAACTCTGTTCTGGTCAGCTCCCACGTCACTCTTGCGTTTCTCGGGTGACTTACTCTCAGTCTGAGACGTCAGGTAGCTCGACTGCTGTCGCTTCTTGATCAATGGGGTGGACCGACGCTCTTGTGCGGGAGCTGGAGCTGGGGCTGGCGCCCTCTTCGCCAACCTCTGCGCAGCCATCTTGTGTGGGTTCGCCACCGACTGCGCCAACGCGCCAGCCGCCAGTGACGCGGTCAAAAGAGCAGTGAAATGCATGCTGTTCCGATGCTTGCAGAGCCAGACAAAGAGATACCAGACAGCAGAGAGACGTGGAGACACACGCGACCGAGCAGAGAGTATTTATGGGCCACATGTCGGCCATGGGGACCTTGCCCTCGAGCTTACCTTGCACACCAGATCGTCGCGCTCCCACTGGCAAAGCTGTGGCATGACGCATCCACCACCCCGGGGGGCAGCAGCGAGATAGGAAGGTTGCATTCGTCGAGGTCGAGATAGCGCTGGTTCAAAAGGCACTCGGTCCAAAAATGCTTGATAAAGCTTCGATCCTGCTGGTTTGTGGGGGAAGGTGGATGCTTTGGGGGGTCAATCATTGCCCTCTGCAGCAGGCCGAAGGATGCAACGCCTCTTGCCTTTGGACGGGGTGTGCCGAGGGATGTAACTTGAGTAGCTGCGTATAGACCATCTGTGGATTGCCTCCTCCTAGCGAGTGGTGGCTAGTAGGGATGCCAGGTCACGGTCGGCCCATTGCCCTGTCGTAATCGAGCTTGCGTATGGCTGGATGATAGCCGCTGATCCATGCATATCGAGATTTACCACTGCGGAAATCGCCCGGATGGAGAACTAGGACGTCAAGAAATCTGAGGGACTCGTGATTGATTGCTTCTAGAACGATAGAGAAAATACGAGCACTCGACTCGCATTGGTAGAGAGAGCAAGTCGAGCAGGAGCCGGTTCGGTTCACAGACTGATTGACTGAGTGGCTGCAATGTGTGCTCGGGGCCAATGGCGAGGGAGTTTGTCGACGATAATCTTACAGGGCAGATTCGGGCTCTATTACATGCCACTCACTGATCCTTTCTTCGTTGTCATCATCGCTTTGGCCTAGTGAGCCCAGTTACATTGGCCGCCCCTGGATCAACGCCAATCGGAAGACGAACAGCCACAGTTCCTGATCCTCCTCGCCTTCTGCCTTGCCGGCTGTGTCCGCTTCGCCCGCGAGCACGTGCACCTTTGTCGCATTGAGAAAGCATTCTGGCACAGATTTGTCGAGAGTGTACATTCAAATTACACTAGCTAGTCGTCGAGCTGGACTTCCAATCATAGGGTATACATCCACTCTCCACATAGAAGGAGAAATTCGCAAAGATAACCGTAGTTACATCGCTCTAAAATCAACCATCGTACTTTTGCTCGGCATCTCCTCACACTTTGTTCAACACGGCCTTGTCGATATCTGAGGTGGGCGCAGGCGAAATGCCGCTACCCGAGTCGGAGCCCTCCTTGCCATCGATAACGTTCTGATCTTGCCCCAGCATCATATGTTGGATGTTCACCTTCGGTCCAGTGAACCATTTGTGGGCGTCCACCACCCACCAGATCAGAACCAGCAGCATCGGCCCACCCCACACCAAGCAGGTCCAGTTCATAAGTGAAGCATCCAGATCCGAGCCGGTGACGCTGGGCAGGCAGAGAATGGGGATCATCAGCAAGGTGAAGCAGGTCGATGCCACACCGATAGGGAACGAGAACTTTCCAAGGTGCCACGGTCCGCGACGGAATCGGTTGCCGACGAAGAACGTTCGGATGGTGATGGGAATGGTGAAGGCCACGAACGCTGCAATGGCGCCGACGCTGAAAATGGCTCCAATGGATGCCTCACCGCCGAAGAGAAGCAGGGTCAGAAGAATTCCCACGGCGCAATTCAACCAGACGGCGTTGACCGGGGTCTTGGTAATCGGGTTGACTTGCTTCCAGAGATTGGAGAAGGGGAAGCAGTTATCACGGGCGTAAGCAAAGGTGACTCGTGATGCAGCAATCATACAGCCCTGTCCCATAGAGAAGCCGCAGACGATGGTCATGGAGAGCAGAGCCAACGCCGTGTTCCGAGGCAGGATCTGCATGAGGTAGGATGCCCAAGGCTGGCCGATATCCGAGTCGAGGACGTCGTCGATGTTGATCACGGTATAAGCCACGACCAATTGCAAGAACCAACCCATGATACCACCAATGCCAGAGGTCAGGACGATGGCCCGAGGGCTGGCAATGTTTGCGTTGCTGCACTCCTCAGCCAGGTGGAAGGGGGCATCATATCCGGACATGGTCCAGATGACGGCGATGAAAGACATGAGCAGAGCCACACCATTGGGGAAATCCGTCCCCTCATAGAAGTGTCCCCAGACGGTGCTGCTCTTGGTGAAACGAGGCAGTCCCTGCGACTCGCGGTTGGTGGCCGCCGGAATCGTGATGATGGTGATGACCAAGGCAATAATATTGAATGTACTCCCGTACGAATTGAACGTCGCGATCCAGCGGGTGGGCATGGATGAGATGCACGCATGGAGGATCATGATCAAAGTGGTCAGAAGGAACACTTGATAGTTCTGAGGGACGTAGCCTGGGTTGGTGATGGATCCAGCGGCAAGGATCATCGAAGCCAATGCATAGTCGACGGAAGGGGCGCCTGTGACTTGGACCAGCCAATTCGACCAACCAGTTATCCAGGCAGCGAGGGGCCCATATCCTGGAGGTGCCAGTACGGCGGCAGCGTAATACAGACCACCCGACGTGGGCATAGACGAGCACAACTCAGCTATATGTATGTCAGCCGTGGCATGAAGGGATATTCCGGAGCCAGAGGCAAGACATACCCATGCCCATGGCGACACATTGGATGAAGGCCATGGCAATCAACCAACCCCAGACCATACCAGGCGTTCCAGCATAGCCCATACCATAGTAGAGAGTGGAAGCGAATGATGGAAGCAAGCCGAGAACGGCAAAAGAAACACAAAACGACGTCCATAATGAGAATTCACGTTTGAATTCTGGGCTGCGTGCAGGTTAGCATTGAAGTTGGGGGAGAGGGCCAGTAGCTGGGGGAGCGCATACACGTAACCAAGCGCCGCAAGAACCTCTTCATCGGCAGTCAACTCTCGATCAAATATAGGGACCTCGCCGCCCGGGAGCACAGAGGTCACGGGCTCTTCTGCCACCGATTTGCGGTGTCCTCCCTGGGAGGCGACGCTGAGATTGCGGTCTGCGGTCATGATGGAACGGGGGATCGTGCGTATACGTGATCAGAGGTGGAGGTTCAATTTGTAGGCATGTACAATGACGTCCAGGGGACCAGACTCGAGGCCGAGGTGTTCGAATGAACGGGCGGCGTGGACAGGTTGCGAGAGGAACCAATGCTCTCAGCAAGCGACCTGGCTCCGGGAGGCAATGATGTGTGTGAAGCGCACACAAGGAAGACGACTTGGAATAATGATAATGAGAGGCAAGCAGCCCGTATTCATAGAAGAATGCCAACGGAGCGTTTTATCAAGCTGGCAGGCGAGCCTCTCAGAGCGGGTGAAATTGAGGCGAGAGACATGAATTGGCCTCCGAAAAAGCAGCAGCTAGGCCTGAATCAGGTAACTTGATGCTGGTTATCGGGCCTGTGGAGTCTTTCTCCAGAGCCCAGCATGGGCCCATGACGAGGTGTGACAGACATGGCATCGTATGGGAGAGATTTACAGAGAACGCTGAATGGCTGGTCATGGGGGAAAGAGAGATAAGACCAGGTCAAAAGAAGGGACTGGAGGGGTTGGAGGAGAGGAGGGGCGCCGTCGAGCACAGGCTCACTAGGCACCATGGGCACCACGGGCGACACAGGGTCCGGTGGTGGGCGTCTCCGACCGTCGCTAAAGCCTGGAGCAGACCCTAGTAGGCGAGGCTAAGTTTGCGGCCGACCACTAGAAACAATTATCGCGCTGGGCGTGGGCCGCCTGGGCAGATTATCAGGGCAACACCCGCAGCTGTAAACACCTCGAATGGCCCCTTGTAGGAATGCCACGCGACAATCTCGTTGACTACTAACGAGCTAATTACTGGGTGGGAGAACAACACCCTTCGCCTCCTCTGCCTCGATCCAGCATCCATCCGCATATCAAATACTGTCGATGCGGATCTTGGCTATGGACATTTTGACTATTATCACGAACCTGTTCCCCTTCTTATCATCCTGTCCAATGCGGTGGCTTATGTGTGGTGCTTACACCAACTCACTCGTCACACACACCCTGAGTTCTTCTCCGTTCTCCTTCTGGACGAGGAATTCTTCTGGAACACTCAGCACCATAATAATCCTCTACCCACCCATGCCGGAATGCCGGATATCGGATACAGTTCCTGACACTATGTGTGAGGCACATTGCGAGCAGACAACACCCACACAAGGCTCGAGGTATCTGATCAGGTTGGTTGCCCTTGAAAGATCTTTCTCGTCAGCCCTTTTTTGCCTCATGATAAGCTCCCTCCGCGCGATCCGGTCTCTATGTTGCCTCGATGTCAAATTTTCTTTGACGACGCCGTCCTTTGCACTGCGACTTCAGCTTGGACCATGTCCCGGGCGATCTCGGTCGGCTCCTGTCACCGTCTTGCAGTAGTAGCCTGTAGCTACCCAGTGTATACCAGGGGTGCACCGCATGGTCCTGCCCGATCGGGAAAACGAGCGTCTACATCTCCAGGTTTTACCAACCTCCTTCCCTGTCCAAGTCTACAATCATTGGCTTCCCTGTTGTGATATGCTTCTGTATACTCCAGATCATCATGCCGTGTGACGGGGGGTATCTCTCTATTATGTATCTCGTTCTAAATTGCTTCTTGCGACGGACATCGACGCTCTATTCCTCGCTGCCAGTTACTCTTGTCGGTCACCGGCTTGACTATCGCCTCGATCATCATCCACGACTGCAAATATTCTCCTGCATATCCTTCTTGCCTCCTCTGGCATCGTCTTCCAAAGTACCTGCCGGACTTCGTTGCCCACCTGCTCCACGGCATCCATTGCCCAAAGAACATCGAGATGCTCATATTCCTCAATGATTTTGCTGTGGACCACCTGCACGAAGGGTTCACGTCCACGTTCGAACCGCCTCAAAAGTCTCCTCCCATCGACAAGGTCGTCGCTTCCGGCCACCCACAGCGCCAGCGGAGGGACATGCTCGTCAAACCATGCCGTTCGCCCTCGATCGTCTCCGTTGGACGTGCCACGCTCAGGGCTTTCCTCTCCATCGTCCTCCACCTCCTCCGTCTGTCCATCTTCCCGTGTGGCGAGAATGCACTTTTGCTTCGCAAAGCATTCTCGACCCAACCACCACCTCATGCTCTCTGCACTTACGTAGACGGGTGAGAACTGGAACAGTCGATTCCGAAGTCCCCGATCCCATCGCGTGTCGGTCCAATCAAACAAGAACGAGAAGACGCGGTAGCCCAGGGCTCCATAAAGCTTTCCGGGTAACACGCGGTGCATGGTCATCATCAGCGGGATGAAGCTGTGGATGCCGAAGAAGACCCTAAACATCGACGGTGAAATAACCCGCATGAACTTGAAATACATCTTGCCAATCAAGGGACCTGCGTAGACTGCAGGGGCAAGAGCGCAGAAGACACTGATCTTGTCACCCAGATCTGGTCGCTGCTCTTTCGCCAACGCCACGAATGTTTCTGTGGTACCCTGGCTGTGACACACCAACCCGAGCTTCTCGAATCCCGTCTCCTCTAGAACTCGAGACATGAACGCGGGAAGGTCCATCACTCCCATCTGCCGAATATTCCAAGCCCACATCCGCGGATCATGATACTCTAACAGACTATGCTCAGGACTGAAACCGCAACGATTGTTTCCCAACCATACGTCGTACCCAGACTTACACAGAAGAAAGGCCAAACTGTCGTCATCGTTTGCACAATAAGCACCAGCGCTCTGCAGGAGCCCATGCACCAGTAATACGGGGTATCTTCTGTTGCCATCGGAGTACTGCTTCTGGATGTGGCGTTGGAAGCCTTCTTTGGAATCTGTGAAAATGGTAGGCTCGTCCGGTTGTCGCTCTGTACTTGGAGCGGGTGTGTACTCTGTGGGGTCGTAGATATGCCATAATGACAGGACAAACCCGTCTTCTGTCTGCACTTTGAACTCCTCGGCGTCTAGACCCACTCGACGTGCATAGTACCTGATGTCGCAGACTAGTTTATCAGGGCCTCCCTCAAGCGGTACCAGTGGCTTCTGTGTCGATGCAGCCTGCTCTATTGTACCGTTTTGTGAAGCTGCGTCTTGTTTTGTCGCGCGCCTCCTCCATTCCTTCTCTTGCTCTTTGCGTATAACCGAACGTCTTGTCTCCTCGTCGTGGAAAGGTCTCCGCGTACAAGGATCCCTGAAGGTGAGCCACAGCCACGCATCGTTGAAAAATCGCGGTATTGATGTGAACAACGCCCCCAGTACGATGACGGCAAGAAAGGCCGTCGAGAGTATAGCTGATGTCGTTCGAAGTACTGCACATTGAAGATCTCGTAGAACTGATGGAGGCCCGTAGAGAGGCAGGGGAGGAAAGAGAGGGTGGGTATGCAAGACCGGAATTGCTTCGTCTAATCGACTGGATTCGCTCTCTTGGTCATCCTTCATCAATTCATTCTGGTCAACTGCTCCAGGCCCAGCCCTTTGCCTGTCGAACCGGCTCAAACCTCGCGGTCGTCCAGGACGATATGGTCGGCCCTCAGATCGGTTCTTTAACAAGTTGATCTTATGCGCTTCCTGGACGGGCACGGCTGGCAGCCTATTGCCATCCACGGTTTCGATGACTGGGTCCAATGGAGTGATGAATTTGGCTTCAACGGCATGACCAGCCCTATCGCCGTCGTCATTTATCTGAGATGAGGATTCAAGAGAGAGCTTTTGAGCTTGTTCGTCGTATGCGACGGCCGCATGAGCACGAGTCCGCAGCTGGGTCTGCGACATCTGGGGCCTCTAAAGCGGGAACTTCTGCTGTGGATTTGTTTTCAATTGATGTCATCGAGACCCAGCAGTAGACCCAGCAGTAGACCCAGCCAAAGACGTACTAAGAATGCTTCGCTGACAACGGAGCAACCTCGAGATTCTAAATCTGCAAAGACTGGGTAAACGAAAGACGAAAGAACAGAAACAGGTGGGAAAGGAGTGGCTTGTATATCGCTACATGGGAAAAAGTGTCTCATAAACAATACCAACATGACAGACCTGAAATTTCCAAGGCAATTTTGCGCTGCAACTATAATTGGCTCGAGTCTTGTTCTCATCTGTGAAGCACCTGCCGATCGTGGAGAAGCCCGAGTCGAGATCGCAGGCAAATAAAGGACTTGGTGAACCGGATCATCGATGTCATAGGTTGCCCATATGGATGTCGCGACATCATCACCGCATGTTAGGTTGAGCCAACGCCACATCTGGCCGGCGAGCGGACCGTTGCCGAGCCACTGGCAACGTCGCTCCAGCTATCGCAGACGAGACTTCAATGAAATGGGTAAGTATCGACTGACGTATCAGTGGAGAAAATCTTGGAGACGGTTGGCAATCCTATCCCAGAACCAGGTAGTGGGCGAGGCCAAGCCATGGAGGAATGCTGCGCTCTAGGTGCAAATGACTGCACGTAGCGCATTCGGTGGGCCAGATAGGCCAGATACGCACTCCTTCGAAAGTTCTTGGCATTACCTCCGCCGTTGAAAGGCATGGCTTGCAGAACCCGAAAGTGGTGAGAAGGCGTTCCGACGAAGGAGTGGAGAGCAGTGGTCGTATTTCTGAACTTGAGAGGAGCGCCAGTTCAACTCTGAAGGCGACATCGCGCGACACCCTACCATCGACACTTGCGGACACACCAACGCGCGCCGCCCACCATGCTGTTCTTCAGGTAACCCCACGCCCCAAACTTCATTGCGCTCATCGAGCACCTGGGCTGACGAGAGGCGCAGTTTCTTCAAGACCCTGACCCAGCAGACCGTCACGGTCGAGCTGAAAAATGACATCTCCATCCGCGGCACCCTGAAGTCCGTCGATCAGTACCTGAATATCAAGCTGGACGACATCACGGTGCTGGATGAACTGAAATATCCCCACTTGTCGTCCGTGAAGAACATCTTCATCAGAGGTTCGGTGGTACGATACGTGCACTTGCCGCCTGACAAGGTCGACAGGGGACTTCTGGAGGATGCTTGTCGGAGAGAAGCCATGAGTCAAAAGGGGAAAGGAACTTAAAAAACCGTGAAGATACGAAACAAGAAGAGCTGCAAATACTGTGAGGCGTGGTCACCAAATGAAAAACCAAAAGGGCTGGCAAAGACGGATTCCACCGAGGGAGTCATTACGACGTACACTACGGCGTGTCTAGACAGCCGGCAACTGAGATGGCTATGCAGGAATGCGTATTTCTACTACGCTCCAGCAGCCCGCGATGGTGGAATGGCAAGACCATTCTTCGAGATGGTGCCGGTGATCATTTTGGAAGAACGACAGGGAGTGGTCAGGGGACTCGATTGCTGGCCCCGGTGCACCGTTCAGATACCGAGAGCGAGAGGCAGGGTATATGGTTTGCAGATGATTTTATTGGATCGAACCAAGGCTCGAGGTTCAATATGTGTGTTTGATCTGGTGGCAACCCTTGTCTCCTCTAGAAACAGCGGAGTGGGCTTGCTGGCTCTGCTACCGTGCATGGATGCCCACACGAGGAGCAATGACAACAGCCTTGTCCGTCCTTGAACGATCCTTCTCAGATTAGCAACGTTGCCGTCACTGTCACACAACAACCGATAACATTCACCCTATGTGTGCATCGACTTGGTACCATGAACCATACAGTTACACTCCGTAGCTCAACTTGCCATCTCCGCTTCCCCAGCCCTCCGCCCCAGCTTCGACAGTAAACAATCCATTTTTTCTTTTCTCGGCCTCCCACTTCTCAACCCACGCCTTCATTTTCTCTCTGGTCCTGGCGCTTCCCACATTAACTGTCGGGATGATCCGGTTGATCCTCAGGGCGCAACAAAACATGGTCAGCTCTCGAAAGGAACTGTGTTCTGAGTAGGGCACTCCAAAACAATTCGATTCTCGTGTGCTTCCCCGCTGGGGAGCTAGGTCGCGCATCGTGTAGCGTGTTTTCCAGCCTTCAGAATGTAGGACGGTGCTGACCGCTGGGTTCTCGGTGAAGCGTGATGTCGGGGGGCGGTAGGACCAGCCTGTCGGTCGAAAGCCGACCACGCGAGCGAAATGGCCCTTGTAGGTCATCATATAATCGCGAAGTGTTTCGGCGCGGATCTCCATTAATGTTTGCATGTGAACCTGTGCTTCAAGCGGGTTCTTCGTTAATCTGGCATTGAGTTCGGGATCTTCGAGGCACAGACAGATACGCATCTTCGAGGGAGGAGCATAGATCTTGGAGTTCAAGGCTTTGGCGATTCCTAAGCAGATCCGTTCCTTGCCAATTGAATAGGTGCCAATGACGACGAGAAGGCGGCCACGCAATTTCGGTTTTTTCTCTGCCTCCTCGTCGTCTGGTTTGTTGACCGTCGCCTCACCCTGTTCGAGGAATTTTTTCATTGTACTGCCAGCGCGCGTGGCCTTGACTTTCTCCCAGCCGTCATTTTCGTCCACGATCTCCTTCGACAGACTGACACACATCTGCGCACAAGCATCGATGACGTCCTGTTGACTTGGAAATGCGTATTTGGGAGTTAGGTACGTCGTGTCCAGGTAGCAGGTGTCAATGATTTGTTGCTTGGTCAGGCCGGTAACGCTGTCGACAACGTCAGGACGTAGGAGAGGATGAGCGACATGGGCAGGACATGCCCGAAAGTCCCCACAATGGAGAATACGGGTTGACTTTGGAGATCCGTCCTTGTTCTTACCAGTGACCTTTTCGAATAGGTAGAGTGACGATCCAGGGCAGTGGTTGGCAGGAATCATGGTAACGAAGACTCCCTTGGTATTTGGCACCTCGACCCTTTTCTCAAATTCGAGTGGAACCACCCATTTGGGATCGACTCTCAGCTGCTGGATCATTAGATTGCAGGTGACTTTGCTGGCGTAGATCGGACCGTGGCTCCATGAGGATGTGAGACCAATGTAGTGGTCACTATGGAAATGACTGAGAAAGTAGGCGTTCTGGTTTTCAACCTTGCCATACCGGAAGGCGTCGACACAGATGTAAAAGCCAGGCATGATCTTGTAAAAGGGGCAGGTTCGTTGATATGCGGGCTTGCCGCGAGATCGGGCCTCATGAGCTGCAGCTTCAGCCCAGGCAGCATCTTCAGCATGCCCAGACATGAGCCTGGCAAAGGCTGAACTTGCTTTCCCATGTTTCGAAACAGCAAAAGGATTGGACTGAGCAGGGCGAGCAATTGCTGCCCGCTGGAAGCGCTTTGAGACAGACACCGCTTCACCGATATCGTTGGACGTGCGAGTTTCGATCTCTTTTTTCAATTCAGACTCATTTGCTAGTGGTTCAGCATTGCCGTCAAGACAGGCATTGACATGGGCCGACGCTCGGTTCTCGGAAAATCCTCTCAAGCTGCCGGTACATATCGGGCAGACAGAAATACCACCAGGTTCCTCGGCGTTGACTTGATCATCTTCAGCCATGCTTCGTGGCGTCCTGACGCTCTCACTTTCCGACTTCGAGTCCTCGTCGTCAAATTCCATCCCCATCTCTCGTTGCTCCTCCATCCACCTGCGCTCCATGTATTCTTCTCCTCCTTCGAAGAATTCATCGTTCTCAAAGTCGCCATCATCAAATTCTCCAGGGTCGAAGACACTTGTTGCTTCACGCGTCAAGGGCGGAGGATCCTTTCCCGGGATTTCCGCATCTCCATAGCTATCTTGAAGGACGGCATTGATTCTGCTTGAGTCATAACCCAATTCAGGCTGCTTCGAGGCCGCCGTTGGCGTTCTGGATCCTATATCGACGTCAATGGTGCTTAAAGTCTCCAGATTCTTAGTGTCTCGTACTCTCTTCGTAGTATCGGCGAGATTGACAGCGCTATTGATGGCTGCAGTCCAGGCGTCGTCTTCCTCATCGCTCGAGTCGTCTAGGAATCCCGCTCGGTACTTCTTGTGCGGCGTGGCTAACTCGACATTCCCATTTGGAGGAATTTGTACCTGCTTGGCCTTACCAGCATCACGCTCAACTCCAGGCGAGGGTGTGCGGATGAAGCTTTCCAAGTCCTCCAAGTCCTCCAAGTCCCGTTCATCATCGATACGCCTCTTTTTGACGGGCCCACCGTCTTCGTGGAACCGAGACTCTTCGTCACTCAGCTCACGCGCTTGAGTACCCGGCTGGATGTCCTTAAAGAACAGCGGAGGCGGTTCGGTCGTATCGGTGCCGTTGAGAGTATTCTTATCTGACTTTGCAAAGAAGTTGAGGATGCTCTGGTTCTGACCAGGCCCGTTCTTCTTTGCCACCGGGGTCTTCGAGGTGGGTTGGCGGCCAGGCATGAAAGATCGCTTCTTTGGAGCGGGGGCTCGGGCTGCGACCTCTCTTGCGTAGTCGGCAGGCAAAGAGAAGAGAGGATGGCCTTTCGGGCCTGGAGAGGGAGGAGTTGGCGGCCGGCCGATATAGGGCAAGACTCGCTCGTCTATTGGGACGGAAGCATTCTCTCGAGGATTGCGGAACATATTTGCAAGGTCAAAGCCGCCACCGGAGGAGCAGGAACCATCGCTGATGGGAAGAAGAGAAGCTTAGGCGAAGCAGCGGGCGGCGACTTTGTCACCAAGTGGTGAATCTATCGTGATGTGTGAAGCCTGAACGTTCTTCACTTCTAGGCGAGTGAAAAAGAACTCATGACGCGCGCTCCAAATCCATGCACACGGCCGCCGACAAACCCCCCACCTACATGCCTCCCTACCACCTGTTCCATCGACCCTCCGGTGACAGTGAATTGATGAAACCAGTCGTTTCCAGTCGATCAATAACCCAAATTTGAATTCTCCAGAACCCGTCATGGCATCGTCGTAACATTCAATTCACCATCATTGCCACCCTCAGTGACCCAGCACTGCACCACTGGGACGACACGCGAACTCACGTGCAACAGACGCAGCTCGCCAAAAAGCTCTCCCAACCCCAATGATGATCGGCTGAACGATGTCATCGCTCTCAGCCCTTTTCCTTTCATCC
This sequence comes from Fonsecaea erecta, assembly GCF_001651985.1. Taxonomy (NCBI): domain Eukaryota; kingdom Fungi; phylum Ascomycota; class Eurotiomycetes; order Chaetothyriales; family Herpotrichiellaceae; genus Fonsecaea; species Fonsecaea erecta. The sequence continues at coordinate 3,206,036 of NW_017387245.1, read as the reverse complement.
TCTTTCACAACCACGGGAGTCTTGTCACAACAACCTCCTTACCGCTGTAGAGCGGCTTTCAGGGAGCCAGTCCAGGGCGCATGTCGGGTGAGATCGAGCGTCTCAAGGATGAGGTAAGTCCAGACTCCTGGCCTTGTCCCCAGGGGCCGATTCTCCAATTGATCAATTTGCTTATCTTCACCCTTTACAACAGGGCACGAGACAGCAAGTTGTTATAGCTGGTGGCATCGCAGGCCTCGTGTCCAGATTCGTCATCGCTCCCTTAGACGTTGTCAAAATCCGACTCCAGCTCCAGCCCCATTCGCTCTCCGACCCTCTGTCTTGCGATGGCATCAAAGGCCCAATCTACAAGGGTGTCTTTCCCACTCTGCGCGCAATCGCGAGAGATGAGGGTATCCGGGCGCTGTGGAAGGGAAATATTCCTGCGGAATTGATGTACATCACATATGGTGGCGTCCAGTTTACCGCTTATCGCTCAATCACTCAAGCTCAAGCTATGCTTCCGTCGCGTCTGCCGCCATCAGTCGAGTCTTTCGTTAGCGGTGCCGGAGCAGGCGCCGCCGCAACTTCAATTACCTATCCTTTGGATCTGCTGCGGACCCGATTCGCTGCACAAGGCCCGGAGAGGATCTATTCGGGACTCGCCAGTTCTATTCAAGACATTATCCGGCACGAGGGACCCAGCGGCTTCTTTCGGGGCCTCAGCGCTGCGCTAGGCCAGATCGTCCCCTACATGGGCCTCTTCTTCATGAGCTATGAATTCTTCCATCAATACATCGGGGGCAAGACATTGCCGTTCGGCTCCGGTGATGCCACTGCTGGTGTATTCGCCAGTGTCTTTGCAAAAACTGCCGTTTTTCCTCTGGATCTGGTCAGGAAGAGACTGCAGGTGCAGGGCCCGACCAGGGCCAGGTATATCCACACGAATATCCCCGAATATGCGGGTGTTATTCGTGCTCTCACGACCATTTGGAAGAAGGAAGGCTATCGGGGTTGGTATCGAGGACTGACTGTCAGCTTGATCAAGGTGAGTGTCCTCTCTCAGCGAACATCACATACTGACTTTGATATCTAGGCTGCACCAGCATCAGCCGTCACCATGTGGACATATGAGCGCGTGATGCATTCGCTTGTTCACTCGGGTAGAAACGATGAGATGTGGGAAACTTATACTGGCTACGATGATGATTACGATGACTAAACCTTTACAGGACGTGATGGCGTTTCATTCCATTGAAGCATAGCATGGAGTTGGCAGCTGTGGACTGCTCCGGATGTGCTGGATTGCACAACGTAGAGTTTTGCGTCATTGGCAGGATTTTCCAGGGGCATCCGCACCATGAAACAGTGAGCGAAAAAGCAGGTTGAGAGAAAGCTCCAGGGGGCACGGCACATGGCACTGTCAACAACCACCACCTTAGCCTTCAGCACGTCAGAACAAAGCGAGAAATTGCAGACCGAGGCTGTCTCCAAACCAGAAACAACTTACAGTGAGTTCCGAGAAGCACAAAGCTGTAGCACGGCCACGGCACCGGCTGACTCCTGATAGATCTACATCGTCACTATCACTATCACCGTCGGGCACTTTCATCTGGTTCCCTCGATGTACTTTCGATCACGTGGGCCGGCTTCCCCGAGTGCTGCATCTGGAAGGAATATCGTCCGCGTGTTCCCGGGGTTCGAAACGGACTTTTGATCCTACGTAAGCTGGAAGGAAGGCGCATTGCACAGATCATTCGAGGCCCGGGACGGCGAAGCATGGACACAGCTTGCATGATACACCGTCCGGGGATGAACGGGTTTGCATGTTTCCTTCACAGCCTATCTATCATCTTGTATAACAGTGCCTTTAAGGGCTTCAGGGAAGCCTCGGAAGGTTTTAGTCATGGGATCAGCCATCGGCCAAACCACCGACGGGTGCCCTCTCTATATTAATTTTCATCTCCCAAAGTTGAAATTTGCACCTGCATATTTCCACAACGCCCTGAGGAAGGCCTGGTACTCAACCCTCGTGCTGCCGCTGCCAGAAACATCGCCGCCGGAATCGCCCACGCAGAAGATCTCACTCAGCCGGATCTGCCACGGCGGATAGCCATCCAGCTTCACAACCGGCCCAAACACGATGACAAGATCCGGTTCTCCTGCGTCGACCTCTTTGCCTGCCGGCCTGTCGCCGTGCGCGAGCCTCGAGTCCGGAACCGCGGTCGTCGCGCTGATTTCGGCGTTAATGAGATTGGAAGTTATGTCTGTAGGACGTAGCTTTTGGGTTTGGGCCATCTCGGCCAGTGTTCTGGTCAGGTCGACTAGCGTGTCTCGCCCGTCCGTGGCAGACAGTAGGAGGAGGTCCAAATGCGCCCGGCCCGTGGCGACGTTTGAGCCGTAAATTCCACCGGCGAGTGCCTGCGCTGGTATTTGCGGCGACGGTGTCCGCGACGGGCTCATGGAGGGGTGATTGGGAGCAAATACTCTCAGGGTGGGCGTCGCCGGGGGAGCGCCAAAGTAAGACGAGAGCTTCTGCTTCACCAACTCCTGCAAGGACGCCATGTATGTCTTCAAGATCCCCGACTTTTCATAGATACTCAGCATCGGAATCCCCGCAGCTGCGGACCAAGCGCAGAGCTCTGCGACCTCGTCTATCAATGCTTCTAGGCCCCCGTCCTCTTCCGCCTTGAACTTCAATATCACACTGAGGTGCTCCGGTATGCGGTCGAGGTTCTGGACATCTTTCTGAATGTACTCCGGGGTGCGGTGGTGATGGTGCCTGATGCCGAGCAGGCGATAGACTACAGCGTGATAGATTTGACGCAGGCGAATGTATATGCCGAAAACGAGTTGGATGAGGAAGAAGACGAGGAAGTGCAGCTTCGACTTCAGGAAAGGTCGCACTCTTCGCCGGTGCCCTTTGGATGTTTGGCGTTGCGAGGTATTAGGTAATTGTGAATCTTTCTGCGAAAACCCCGAGGGTGGTGTGGGGAGATATCGTTGCAAGAGCTTCTCGCGCTCGGTAGCAGAGAGAGATTGACCGCCCAAAGCCACATCTCTGCGATAGATTCTGGTGTCGGCCTCGCTGAACGGCGGCATAGTGACTTCGGTAAGGAAATCGAGGTTGTGAGTGACCAGGATTTCAGCGTGAGGCAGTCATTTGCCCCTGAGTATGCCGGGGCGAGTTCAAGACTTCAAGAGGGCATTGGGGGGTCTATTCCACCGCCTGGTCTTGAAAAGCAGAGTCAGTGGGAGTTTTCTGCACAGTACGAGGTAGTTGCCTACAAACGGCGCAACAAACAAGAATTACTGCGACGGCCAATCGGAAGTCGCACCTTGAGATGCAAGATGACGACGCTGTGTCTGACGACACGTCGACATGTATCTCATACCTCTCCTCGCCCCTTACCGCCTCAATTTCTAACTTCGAACTTCTATCCTTTTTGCTTGAACGTGTCTCATGTGGTAGATAATGTGGTCAGATTAGCAGTTTATGGTCCCATTTACTTTCCCACCCGCAAGTGGTTGGCAAACTTGTTAATGTTGTCGAGCACCGGTAGGACAATCCACACGTTGAGTGGCTTGGTCGATCGTGACCATGCTCATTTTTCTCCAGACTCAGGCATATCCATGTGAACTTCTTTTTGAACGAAGACGTCTTGATTTTCGATGTGAAAGATGGAGAAAGAGCGGAGCTGGAAGACCTTCAGTCAGCTTGGATCACAAAGCTACCGAAGTCCAATTCAAGGTTTCAGCCGACAACAGTGTTCTTCTACGAGAGACGAGCGTTAGGGAAGCTTTCGCCCACTGCGGGCAGTGCCTGTTCTAGTTGCTGAAATATGGCCTTCTCCATCGTTTTCGATGTTCTTTGCTTTGACTCCTCCAGAAGACTCGAGATGGGCTGTCCAGCTTGTACCACTGCCAACATTTGGCTGTCTGAACACCTAGCGAGCTCGGAGAGGAAACAGAACAGAAGACGTAACTACAAAGTATCCTTCTTTCTTGCTTGCTGGTTGTTCGTATCGAAAACTTCCTTCTGCAACAGCGGCGGATTCCGCCATGGGAAAAAGAGGGAAGGGATTGAGAAGGGGGGACGTTGATCTCAAAGTCACAAGGGGGCTCTGAAGTCGCAGGCTACCGTTTCCATTTCACATACCCCTACCGCAGTCTTGCAAGGACATTAGGGGAGGGTGAAGTCTGATCTATGTCGCTTTGGTTCTGTCGCCAGCTCCCGTGCACGCCATTGCCATACCGTCTCAGGGCATTCTTGTCGCACGCGCTTTGATTCTCACTCTTACCTAGTCCTGAGAATCTAATTCCTGTGCGTGGACACTCTTGCTCTCGACGTGGCATATCCAAGCTCTTCTCCCTCAATTTGAAATGGCGTTTTCAAGGACACCCTGGAGTATGTAGAGCTGACTGCCATTGTCGATCTCCATATCCGCCAATTTGATTCGAGTTTCGATTCTACCGCACCATCATGTGGCAAGCACCATACGGCTCTTATTACTGTCTGCCTGGGAATTCACGCATCTACTATCCTTCTTACGACGCTTATTTTGGGTTTGTAGGCGAGAACAAGGCTCCTTCAAGGTCAGTGTGCACCTGCCCCTTCAGCTCGGTGTCACATCGTCACGCCAACACAACCACATCCTTTATCATTGACTACCTTCACCATGAGGCCTCGTTCAACTTGGATTGAACGAGGTCCAGACGGTCGTGCTTACTTTGTCAGGAAGAAGTCAGACACGCCCTCTGCAAGGGAACTTCTTCCCCTGGCATTGATCCGCCAAAGCGCTCGCTCACTCTTTTCATCCAGGGACTCGCGTCAGAATCATCACGTTCAGTGCAGTGACGGTCCGTTTGCTCTGCCTGCGCCCACCTCACCTGACCCTTCTGCGTCTTCAGGTACTCATCCGGCCGCTCCAATGGCTCCTACCTCTCAGACTCAGCCGCAACCGGTCACAATGTACCTACTTCCTCCTCAGCAGGGCCAGAATCAGCCGGACTCGCGGGACAATACCAAAGGTCAAGAACATGCAATGAACCCACCAACTCAATTCTTCCATCCATCAGGGGTTTTTCCAATCGGGCCCATCCCGCCTCTCCCAATGGGACCTCAGCCACCGACCCTTTTCCCACTGCCAGTACCGTTTGCATCTCAGCCTCAGTCGTTCCTGGCTGGCCTACCAGGCGTACCGCCAGGCATACCTACAAATCCACTGTCAGCGCGGACTCAACTTTACGGGCCTCAGGCCGCGTTCCGGGGTCCGATAGCCGCCTCAGGAGAAGCGAGGTACAAGTGTGAGATATGCGGGCGATATCGATCGGCACGCTATCACTACAAGCACCCCATCCAACCAGGACAACCTCCCGGCAAAACAATCTGTCGAAAATGCAGGGAGCAGGCCACGGATAGTGAAGACAACAATAGCTCAGACAGTGTTCACTCGCCCCGCTCACGGCGCCGGCATTCGCGTGCCCTCCTTAGGCGAAGCTCAGAGAGATACAAGTCACAGAGACACCGATCACGAAGTCGAGCTGCATCGAGAGGTCGCACCAAGCTAATCAACTACAACGATACGTCCTACCGAGCTCCAGCCTACAGTGACTCAACTTCATCGAGCCCCGAAGAAGAGTCATCTAGCAGCAGGAGACGAAGACATCGGCGTGATGAAACTGCAGATCATGAATTGTTCATGCACACTCGGCGACTCCATCTTTCACCCCTCGGCGAGCGTACTTTCTACGACGGTGACCGTAGAGGACGGAGTCGAGACTACGAGGACAATTTGAATGACAGGGAATATGAAGACCAAACTCGGAGACTAAGATCACGGTCGAGACAGCCAACACCAGGCCCGAGAATTCTGAGAAGACAGTACTCGGATCCCTTTGTTGGGACAACACCAATCGAAGATCACGCAGGAGACCGACAGCACTATGTTTGGGGAACACCACATCCTCACCGACAAGTGGGATATTCTCCTCAACGCGGACCAACATCTTTCCGGAGCAGAAACCCTTCTGTGTCTGTCCACCATGCCACGCAACGCTCACGGAGTGTTGGTGATTCAGAAAACGGAGATGAAAGTAGTCACCGCAGACACGCTCGTTTGCGATCCAGATCCGGCCAGCGTGGTTCACACCATGTCAGAGATATGACACACGAGTATGAGGGTAAGCGTCGACACTTGTAGGCCGCTTTCGGGTAAGCGTCTGTTGCTGACTGGTCAAATGCAGACGAGAGCCAGGAAGAGGATGGTCACCTAGGGCTACATGCGCCTAGTCCACCGCCTCTTCGGTCATCATCCTTGGGATACATGGGTGAACCCGAAGTTAGCGAGGAGGGCGGTCGACGAAGTCATGCCCGTAGAGGCCGACGCCGACAGTCGCGGTCGAGGTCACGGTCCCGATCCCAGGAAAATAAGCAGCCGGGGTCTAGAATCTTGAGGCCCGGGGATGAAGTGACAGTGATTGAAAGACACGAGCCGAGAGCGAGGGAAGACTATGACTGGTATGACGGTGGGGGGATGAGAGTCAGAGTGCGCGAAATCTCCCGGTAAAGAAAAAGGCCCAGCTACCAAGAAGTGAAGCAATTTACGACTCGATGAAATAGGAATCAAGTTGCGCAGTGTTTCTTCTGGATACAGAGCTCAATGCTGCGGTGCACGATGGGGGAAGTAGTCTGGTCGCCACCAGCAATGGCTCTTTGCCTCGAGCGGACAGGCTTAAGTCGGGGCAGAAGCCTAGACATAATCCGGGTCCCGGCGAGTCTGGATTCGGACTGCGGGCACGCAGGACACAGAACAGGGGGAGGGCAGAGCTCAAACAGGATGCGACTTCAGTGAGATTACGCAGAGCGAAACGCCGTTGAGGCTCAAATTGGCGAAGACGAAGGAAGCTTTGGATTCAACTCAACCCGAACGGGAATTGGAGCTCTCAGGATGCTGGTCCATTCTCTTGGCACAGTGAAGACATTGACGTAAAAATTGAGGGCTTGGGATGAACAGCAAAATGCTGCACCCAGTCACTATCTGGCTTCTTTCTAGTGCAGTCTTGTGAAGGATTCCTCCAGTGTCGTCCAGGGGTCGGATGGAGCGGAGAGGCAGGGTAGACATGACGGATGCTTGGGTGGCTGGCTGGCGGGAGGAGGAGGCAGCAGAGAGTGGCTTCCAACTAGACAAGGGCGACCACGTGGGCATCGAGAGATCTTTTGACTAAACTCCATTAGCAACTTCGTGACGGAGTGACAAGAATAAGTTTGAGTGACTACTTGAGCATGGGAAAGAGCAAGCGAAGATATGGGCGACGCTATTCTTGTGGAGGCGTCTAGTTCTCGGCCACCCCCATACGCCCAACAAGGGCATCCGGAGAGGCAGGGGACAAGGGAAATGGAATTCCAGGCTAGCAAGGCCGGACCTTTGATAGTCGCCGCCAACTGTGAGCGATCACACCACCTCTTCCTCATTTTTTTTCTATTGTATTAGCATACAGAGAAGCCACTGCAATAATACACCGTATCTTGCATGGTCTAGTCAATCAGAGAGCGCCAGTGACAACAGCAACTGCGGATGGCTGGTCCGAGGTTTGGAAGAGAGGCGCCACAACCGAATGCTGAGCAAGAAAGATAAGCCCAGAAAGATTGGACTCGCTACCAGTCTGCTGCAGCCGAGCGTGTGACAGCGATACGCTAGTCCTGCAGCATCCGAGCATTTCGAGGGGGGTAAAGAATGGCCGCCGACGACTGAAGCGAGGGGTGATGACCAAAGTGAAAAGAACATGAGACCCGTTGAGGGCAACAAAGAGGAGAAGATCAACAAGTACTCCGTAGTGAGAACAGACAACAGAGTTCACTTTCGGGGATCCAGGTTGGCTGGCGAAGTGGCTGGCACGAGCGCAAGAATGCTCATCCGGATTTCGTGCTTGCATTGTCGATCATGGGCGACCAACAGCCGCCAAAGTCTGAACCAATTTTTAGCTGCATCCGCGCAACGCAACTCGAAGGCAATCGGCAAACAAGCTGTTTGAGTTAGGGACTCAGTGGTGGCAGAAATGCCATTATTGCATCTTATCCACCCAGCACAGGGAGCCGGCAAGTTCCAGGTGGATGCGAAGCTCGAAGGAAAAGAAAAGGGAAGGGAAGGGGAAGGCAGGAAGAACGCCATGAGCCGGACCGAGACCTATTGACTTTGATACTCTGGGCGGCCACGAGAAGAAACGGGCCCTCCACGCACAGTTAAAGGCTGTTCTGGGGGGCCTTGAACCTGGTTCGAGAACTTGTGGTGCCCATGTAGCCAGGTGAAGAGAGCTAAAGCTGCTCGGGTCTCGGGCGCCTCTGGCTTCTCAATCTGGCTCACTAGGTCGGCGTCTCTTCCCCCCTCTCGATGCTGCGTGCTCCTGTCCCTGTGATGACACTCCCGCTAATCTGCCACACCATCAAGCCATTCCTTCCAGGCGTCGAAAAAGCGCAGCTCCACCCCTCCCTCCCTCTCCCGGAGTACCTAGCGCTAGGCCAAACCTCCCTGGATGACCATTGCCAGGGCCCATACGTTATGGATACCCACACGAGGGACTGCAGTATCCAGGCCTTCAATTCGACCCACTGACTCACACCTCAAACTCTCAGAACTTCTGTCACTTCTCTTCGCCTTTGGAGATAGTTGCCACCCTCCCTGTCCGGGGTCTGTCATTCGACCTGGCCGTTTTGAGAATATCTTGATGCATGGCGCATTCCTTCGGGGACTACTGCCAAAACCCACCTCCCACAAAACACAGAGTCTCTGGTCAGGTGCGTCAAAATCCTCAGTCTACCGCGAAGATCTGTCCGACTGTGCTGCACGTCTGCGTCGCTCATCCTCAATGACGATCCGCCCCCAAAATCCCGTGTGCCTGCCTGCCCTTAGTGACCGAGCTGCGTGTCTAGCTCCTCTAGAGGCTCCTCATCCTCCTCAACCTGAGAATGCTCAAATCCCTGCATATGCTGACGCTTTTGACTCGCTGGAAAGGACAATGCGCGAAAGCAGGCCCTCTCGCCTCCTCCTCCGTCTTTCTGGATCCTCCGAACTCCCCTCCATCCGTGGGCGAAATCCACTCTACGCCTTGCTGCTCGCCTGCACCTTCGCGAGTTCGGTTTAGTCCCACTCGCTTGCCTGCCATCCTTTCCACGTCCAGCTGAGTAGCGGGCAGTCCTGTGTGTGATTCCCTTGTACACGGATGTTATCTTTTGACAGCATGTGGTAGCAAGGGTGCAAAATAAACCAGAGATCAAACAGCCACAGAAGCCAACTTCACGCAGAGATTATCCAATGACCAGGGCCGTTACGCCATCTTCTCGTGTCCGTCGAGACATGGATATATTCTTAGCATGCACCCCTGCATCACTGGCACCTTTTCGGGTTTGGGCTCCTCTCTCGCCCTCTGAGCTGGTGGCTGGCCCGCTTCTAGTTACCCTCCAACCTTGTTGGTCCCCGGCTCGCCGTTAGTTTACCCCCCGAAGACCCATCGTGCCGGCCCTGCCAGCTGGGTGGCCGTCCTCCCCAGGTTCATTACTCCTCCTGACTTGAGCAAGAGGGACTTCTGGCGGGCGGTCGATACGAGCGGGGCCACACCTTGTCTTTGCTTCGGTCGCTACCTCGTCCAACCCAGCGACCTTCGCAGAATCCAGATCTATCGCTTAACCGTGTTGTGTCTGGTTCCTTCCCAATTGAGGTGCTGTTCCCCTGCTCTCGCGCACTGAATGAGAAAGCGTTTACCCGATAGGGACGAGCTTTGCAAAATTTTCACTCATGGGTGTTCAGCTGTGGGCTAACCGAGCTCTTCCACAAATGCCAGAGAGCAATTCTACAATACGATGAGTCTGCCCAACCAAAGGTCGAGAAAGCCATTGGACAGTGTTTCGTCAGTGGTTCGTGAGGTTTGTGGCCGTGACGGGGCCATGCAGGGGGGGCCAAAGACTGACCAGCAGGACCGCAGACGCCTTGCCCGCAGAAACGGTGGTGGCAGTGGCACATATTAACTGTCCAAGTTCGGTTTCGCTGGGATTTGGGCAGCGTTTTTGCGAGGCGTCAAGAAGGCAGACTTGGGGTGGGGGACACCGACACAGACCGGTTTCAACCAGCCAATGGCCACGGGCGCTGGCGAGTCCCTACTGGATGATCTGGCCCAGTGACATGGCGACATTTCAGACACTAGGCTTCGAGCGTGCCGTTCCTGTCCTAGTCGCTTGGGACTCGAGAAGAAAGGTCAAGCATGCGGCTCTGCGTGAGTCCTGGGAGGGAGGGTGCCCTAGCTGTGACTGGGCCATCACCGAAGGTTCCTCCCCCTCTCCACCCTGTTTGATGGCGCATGCTCGTATTGATGCAGTCTTCCCCCATTCCACTGCGTGATGCTCTTTGATGGCCCCCCTTTCCGCTCGCTTGATAGCTTTCTGGTTTATCAGTTTGAAGATTGGAAAAGTGGCCCACCTGTGGTCTTATTCATATACTCCAAATGCTCGTTCCTGATACCAGTCGTTCATGAACTCTTTTTCTCTCTCACACACACACTACCTGTCAGTCCTTTTTTTTTGGCTGTCAGTGGAACATCACACAAGCATTTCCCCGTACATTGTACCTTGCAGCAGTCTGCAACCGATTGCCACTGGTCTCTCGGCGGAGCACATCATGCATTACCACTCACATTATCAAGATGTGCTCGGGAGTGAGGGCCCAGAGTATGTGTATAGAGGATCCGACGACCATGGCACTCCCCCCCGATACTGGTACAACCCCGGAGAATTTCACTCGATCAATCCCTTACTCGATATGAGTGCCCCCTACCAGAGCGCTGAGGGGTTTCAATATTCCTGTGCCTCTTACGACCCGGTCGCCCAAGGCTTTAGCTACCGGTCTATGTGGGAGACCGGTGACAGAGCCCTGCCTCAACTGAATGGCTTTGACACCGACCGCCGTGACATTGACCATTTCCGCCATCTGCGTCATCCCTCTCCCACCGACCCTTTGGGGTTCACTCTCTCCAGCAACAGCGACTCGTCGATCAGCGACCATGCTCGTAGTCCAGAAGCAGCTCGGAGCTCGCTTACCGTCCCCCTGACTCACTCACCAGTGGGATACTGGCCCGCTCCCATGGCAACATCATCGGCCACGGGCCATGGCTGGACTCGGCAACCCGTCTTCATGTCCTCTCATCCTTCCACTCCTGTCCCCACCAACCACACCGTCCCCAGCATGAGACATCTCCAGGTCACGCCAGATCCAGAGCATTATGACGAGCCTGTCGACATGAAGGAGACCTTCCCCTCCAGGATCAACTTTCCCATGGAGCTCGAGCTGTCGGAACAGCTCGCTAGTCCCCCGGACTCAGGGCTCGATCAGCCAGGCCACGATGATGATGATAACGACGACGAGATGATGAAAGATGAAGAGGAGGTTGCTGGAGTCACTGAGACGGACAACGATCCCGAATTCAGCCCCAGAAGGAATGTCACCCGCCGGCAATTTGGCACCACGAGAGGCCATTCTCTGGATGAAGAGCCACGACGTCTCAAAGCAGTCATTGACCCAAAGGTCCGAGTGCAGAAACGTGCTCAAGCCTCTGACACACCCCATAGCGGGAGATCGCGCCCCAAGACCAAGAAGAAGCCCCGAGCGCTCCGGAACGATGAATCCGGGTCGAAGCACTTTCCCTGCGCTTTCCACCACTACGGCTGCTTCGCGACATTCGGCAACAAGAACGAGTGGAAACGACATGTGTCCTCTCAACACGTCCAACTGGGCCTCTACCGCTGCGACTTGGGCACCTGCTCAGCGGAGACGGCGCGAACTCAGGACAAGGGATACAATGACTTCAACCGCAAGGATCTCTTCACCCAGCACTGCCGACGCATGCATGCCCCTTGGGCGGCAAGTAAGAAGGGCGAAGACGACGTGTCGAAGAAAGAGCGGGACAACTTCGAGAAGGAGCTCGAAGATATACGCGCTCGCTGCTGGATTGACCGCCGTCAGGCTCCTCAAAAGACCAAGTGCGGATTCTGTGGGAAGAAATTTGTCGATGGCAAAGAGTCTCGCGGCTGGGATGAAAGGATGGAACACGTTGGTCGACACTTTGAGAGAGACCATGTGAAGAGCAAGGATGAGGAGGTCGATGACGGTCTCCGGCAGTGGGCCATCGCTGAGGGTCTTGTGAAGAAAGATAAGAAAGGAGAGTACTGGCTCGTGGGCTTCGAGCCCGCTCAGCCCAGTCGGCGTGCCCACGGGCAGAGAAGAAGCCGACGATTTATCAAGGAGGAGGAGGAGGAGGCGGAGGAAGTTGGGGAGAGCCACAGCGGAGTAGACAACAATGAGGCTGATGATGATGATGATGATGACGATGCCGACACAAGCGACAGGGGGCCGTCAATCAAGACCGAAGATGACGACGAGGAAGACGATGCCGAGTGCGATACTGACGCCGAGGCCGAAGAAGACTGAGCAGGCTGCCAGGAAAGGGGTTTTGCTGCTGGTTGCATTGGGTGTCTGACGGCAATAGATCTGGGCGTTGATGGAATTGTTGATGGGAACTTTGGATTTGCAAAATGGCTCGAGGCCAAATCAAAGGACGAACGTGATGGACATAATGATACCCCCCGATATAAGTTATAGGTTATAGGAAAAGCAGAAAAGTAAAGGGATTCTCCTTGTATTACACACTGAGACGTTGCCATTCATTAATACTTCGGGCAGCAGTTGATGATTGGTGCCCAAAGATGAAACACTCAACGGCAGCTCTGTTTGAAAGGCGACGTCGTCTCCCATGCACTTGTGCTCTGCATTGGTCGACGTTTTTCAAGTATTTTGTCTCCTGGTGAGAAGACAGGCCTTTGGAGCCGGGTGAGTGAGTCGTACGCAGACAGATGCCGCGTTCTCTTTGTTGGTCTGGTTGTAAGCGCCGCTTTCTTTCTTTCTCTGCTTGTCCTTTGTTTTGTTACAACGACCGACCAACAAACATCCTTAATCCCTCCATGACCGGAACCCCCTTTATCGCTCGCGCATGGCTTTTACTTTGTTGATTTATCTATTTATCTTTGTCGCCTTCGGCGGCTTGGTTCTCGTGCCAGCCAGCAATGCAAGAATATCTCGCCTCTGAGAACCGTCCTTCCTTTCCAGGCAACCAAAAAACATACTCGATCGCTTGTTGATCTCCTTACTCCTCCTTATTCACTCTATCTCACACATCTCTCACTCACAGCAATCTCCCCGGCACTGACTGACGGAAGAGAAACTTCACAGAGCACACACAACTCGAACTCAAGATGGGGTTTTCCTTGATCAACCTCCTCTGGCTTGCCGCGACCATCTCCACCACCACCACCACCGCCTGGGCGGCTCCTCCACCTCCTCCCTCTCGATTCTTCTCCCTCCATCGTCTCAGTCACCGCGACACGGCGGCAACAGCTCCCGACCCGGTTCAGCAACTCCTGTACATCGCACCGACGTCCAACACCTGCGCCGGCGCCACCTACCCCAGCGAGTGCGCGGTGTCGTCCCTCGCGGTGGTGCAGGACATCGTCGCCAGCTTCGCGCAGTACAACGTCACGACCGCCGCCGAGCAGGCCGCCCTGCTGTCCTGGATGGCCTACGAGAGCGGCGAATTCAAGTACAACCACAACCACTTCCCCGCGCCGGGCCGGCCGGGCCAGGGCACGCGCACCATGATGTCGCCGGCCTTCGTGCAGCAGTACGCCGAGTCGATCCCGCAGCTCACGGCCCAGGTCGCCGCGGCCGTCGGGACAGCAGGGACACCCAGCAGCAGCGTGACCGACGCCCAGGCCGACCAGGTCCTGGCCCTCGTGCAGCCCGACCAGTACTCCTTCGCGGCCGCCGCGTGGTTCTACGCCACCCACTGCACCGACGCCCAGAAGGCCCTGGTGCGCCAGGGCGGCCAGCAGAATTGGCAGACGGCCTTTGTCACGGGATGTGTGGGCACGACCGTCGACGACGGCAGGGTGGCCTACTGGCAGAAGGCGTGTCAGGCGCTGGGGGTGCCGGTGACGCCGTAGTCGAAGATAAAAGAATGAAAGAAAGCCAAGAAAGCAAGACGGAGCAATTTTCTGTGGGTTGGGCGAGAAGGGGTGCTGGGAGAGCTAGCATCTCTCTCTATCTCTCTGTCTATCTCTGTCTTCCCCATAGGCTAGGCTCGGCTGTGGTATGTTAAACTAACTAAACCTCTTTGTATTCCAAAACAATATTGAAAATTCTTGGTCTTCTTCTCCTTCAAAGCTTACCAATCAACAACTCTAACCCTAAGCATATGTATGTATGATACAGGGAAATGCAACTCCAGCAAAGGGGAATTCGACCGCCAAAGAGGGCCCCCCTTCCGGCCCTCGGGGGAAACATGCTTTTCTGAAAAGTCAAAAGGTCAAAGTTTTGGTCAGAAATATGTAATTAGTTTAGTGCCATAGTACGTACTGTACTGTATCTAATATAGTTCACTGCGCCCCGTTTTATTTTCGGCAAAGCGTTATGTACTAACTACTAGGTAGTACAGTAAGTAATATACATGTAGACGGAATATTGTCTTGCCAACTTTTGACGGGGCATTTTGGCATTATCAAGCAAGCATACATATCACACAAGCTTGTCGGACGGTCCCTGACGGGGGAATAGGCAAGGGAAATAGATGGGGAAAGGGTCAATTACTGTCTGCTTCATCTCATCTCATCTCGGCCTGGAAGGCTCATATAGCCAATTCGCTCATATCGTGTAGCCGACCAGACCCGACGGGGAGTGAATGTATATATATATGACCAAATCGAGGGAGAAAGAAGAAAGATCTTTCACGAGGTGTTGTCATCCTGGACTCCAATGTTGATAATCAAAATATGCTTCAGATCAGGTCCCCGTCTGCTTTGGATGAAGAACATCATGTGCGAAAATCCCTCTCTTTCCAACTTGACAAGTATATATATTCATGTGTTTGGGACATGAGAGATTCACATCGCCGAGCAAAGACGCAAGCATTGCAATGGTCCGTGTCTTTCCATTTCAATCGAACAACAATCCTTCAGATCATAACGCTATATGGCAGGAGTGCAGGTCAGAAGTGCGTGCAGGTCAGAAGTGTGCGATGATGAGGGGAGGAGGAGGAGGAGGAGGAAGAGAGGTATCGTCGAGAAACCATCATGACATCAGAGGTTCCAGGTTGCTGTACAAGTAAATCGCGTAGCCCAAGAGGAGCAATGTGACGACGACAAGGAAAGCAAGCCAGCAGCTGCCAGAATATTGGGTGTACGAACTGAAGGCAGGTGCCCTCGTCGTCGTCCTCGTCCTCGTTGTGGTTGGGAGTAAAGGCTCTCTCGCACGAGTGTGGTGGTAGTGATGTCTTGCCGTGTACAGGGGTCGGTGATCGTTCTGGGCATAGGTCGGTTGCGGGAAAGAGCCCGGTATCCGAGGGGGGGAGGATGATGTCAAGTAGCTTTGGGGCTGAGGCCAAATCAAAGGGGCAGTCACAGGAGAGGGACGTGGAGCACGGACTGGGGATGCTGCGGCTGTATAGGTGTTGGTTGCGTATGAGTACACGGTCGGAACCTCCACTCGGGCCGGGCGAGGAAAATGCTCGACGACTGTCGAACCGCCTGCGGCGCTCGGGTACGTGGGCAGACCTCCTCGATGCGGCGCCGGCGAGGGAGGAGGTGTGGGAAGGGAAACACCGCTGCCCAGGCCCTGTCGCGGCTCGCCCGAAACCACCACGGAGAGTATGGCGGCTGCTGCTGACGGCGAGACCGAGCCAAAGTCGCGGTCGACAATGTACTGAAGAAGGGCCCGAAGCGACGCGTCTGTGAGATAGACTGACTCCTTCCTGTTGACCGTGAAGGGCCGGAGAATGCGCCAGTCGGCCACGAGCCCGTTGGCCGCGTTGACCCACGAGTTCTTCTCCAGCTGCGCGCGGTCCGAGAGGTGGAGGGTAATGGAGTTGCTCTCCGCGTGGGCTCGGCTAGGGGAGATGGGGAGGTATTTTCGGCGTCGGACAGCGTCTTTGATGTATCCGTCAAGACCTTTGCCACGGAACGACGTAATCTTGAGGATGTTCACGAGTGCAAATTAGCCTTTTTTCTCTCGCCCGCACTTGTATATATGATCTCTCTCTTTCTCTGTGTGAGTGTATATGTGTGTGTATAGATTGCCTGCTGGGCTACAATTCCCCCACAGGCCAGTGCATGGAAAAGGGAGCGGAGGGAAGGAAGTACCATCAAGAAATTAACCGCGTCAGTATGCTCGCCCGCGTGGCATATCACAACAGGGTGGCCGAAGCACCCAGTCTCGATTGAACTATTCCGCAGTACCGCGTTCTCGATCTGCTCTATCTTGGGGAGGAAGAATATGCGACCGGCTGTGATGTGCTGCCTCAGTACCTTGCCTCTGTTCCTATTGTCTTCGTGGTTGAGTCGATTATGAGACGCCCGTCTGGCTTTGCGGGAGGGCATTGTTTCTCAGTGTTCTAGTATGTGAGCGATGTGATCATCCCGGCCAGGGGGAAAAGCAAGAGGGACAAGGAGAAAGCGACGCAAGTGGTCCATAAAGAGAATACAGGTGCTCGATATGACTTGAAGGAGAAGAGACACAAACCCGGTCTGTCTTGAGGTCGTTGACAAGGCTGTCGAGCTGGACCGGTGGAGGGAAGGTGGGGTCGCTCGCCATAAGCGCTGACACTATTCTTAATCAAGGCTAGTACTCAACCCTGTCTATGCGGACAAGGCGGACTTTAAGGTTCCGAGCAAGGCCGCTGCCGGAGGTAGACCAGTTTTGGACTAGCGCCATGGACGGTCCTGCCTCGTTCTGCCTGCTTTGCACCGCAGCACTCTCTGCCTGACGTGGCCTCTTGCAGGCCTGTTCCAGTCCAACCTCATGACAATCGCTGATCAGGACCAATCGACCGACACTTGCATGTTCAAGAGCTGCTGGTCTTTGGCCGTACACTACCGGGTCTCATCCCTCCTGCATGAAGGGCAGGCTTACCCCGACTGAGCGAGAGCACTGCCTGAGCTTCGATGGAGTCGTAGAGCTGTCTTTCTGAAGAGCTGAATTTTAGTCGCACGATGTCGTCGGTTCGATTAAGGAGACTGATCGTCTGGCAGTTCCATCTAAGACCAGTGGAAGTAATGAGGCTTTGGGAACGGGAAATGGCGGCCTGGTCGTCGAAGTCGAGATCCTCCAAAATGTTGAACACCTTCTCACAATAATACCGGTGAAGCACCGCGACTACTGGTTAGCCCCTCGCTTGCCATCGGTGCGTCTTCATATAGAGCGTCCAGCGCAAGTGCATTTCGATATCTGATGGTAGGCTATCCAGAAGACCTTTATCGGGCTGGAGGCTGCCAATCCTGCATATGATGAGGAGTTTATCGCTTGGTCAAAATAGCTACGAAATAGGTATGTGATAGCTTCCTTGTAAGTGTCGAGCAATGAGGCGAAACATGGTCGAGCAGATGTGGTCGAATTGTCAGCTCAATATGGTTGAGATGGTTTCGGGACATCGGCATCATTATTGGACGGTGAATATTGGAGCCTCCGGGAATTTTGCGGTTGAGAGCACGTCGTCGCCACCATTGCGATTGCAGCAGGTGACTGTCTTTGCGAAGTCGCCGTGGGTGACGGATGCTGGCGACGTCCACCCACAGGAGAACGTTCCTCGAACCGAAGGAAGTGAACAACATTCGGACAAGCTAAATGGCCTTGATTGTGAGACAGAGAACCACTATTGCCAGTGAGAAGTAATACACACTGTGTGCGATGGCCAGCTGCACCTCACGCCCACCACTACCGCAGCAAATTTCCAAGAAACCCGTGGTCGCGAATATGGAGGTGCGGATGTTAATCTACAGGGGGTGACGATCACAAATCAAATAGGCGTCTTTGCGGTATACACTAACGACATCGTTCGCCCACATCTGACCTCCTGAGAGGAGGGAGGAATCCACATGGAGGGACCCCGCGAAACGAGCTCTGAGGATACAGGATGGTGATTAAGGACCTCGTGCGTATTTGCATCATTCATCAAGGCCCTGTCCAAATTGGCTCGCTTTATCGGACTAATACAGTGTAATGTAGTACATTGGGAAAGAGTCCATTTTCATGTCCAGCCTCGAAGCCTGGTCGACTTTGCACCCAATCGTTACAGGTTCACTTCCCGTGATCCTTCAGTCTCTCTCTCAAGTCCATTCACGATGCATCAGTCCCTCATATCAACTGTCTAGGAGGCATCGTCTCCTCACCGCTAATTCCTTGCACAGTGCTTTCTCTCTTCTGCGCGTAGGTCTTCAACGTGTTTGTCCCGTCCACTGTTTCATGAACCACCGACTCCTCAAAGACGTCAATGTGTGCGGTGGCGAACTTGCGTGCGCTGACGCCGCGCTCAAAGAGAAGATCCAGTTCCGCAAAGCTGCGACCTGCGGGCTCTGGAACACGGAAGTATGTGTAGATGATGCAACAGAAGCAGATCCCCGCCCAGAAGAATCCGGCGTAGTTGCCCCAGTTCCATTCACCAGGGTTGAGCATGTATGGCGTTAAGACGGAGCAAATAATCCCGACGATGTTGTACAGATTGCGGCCCAGTACGACGGTCTTGATTTGTAGGCGGCGTGTAGAAAGCTCCGCCACCAACGAGTAACAGACAGTGCCCACGGTGAGCTGGTAGCAAAGTGCCCACACCAGCATGATCGATCCTGTAGCGAGGGCGGCTTCGTCTCGGTGAGCGCGTGGGACCAGTCCTAAAAATCCCATGATGAGCAGCATGGAGAATAAGCCACAGAGTCCGTAGAGGTAGAGCGAGCGTCGTCCGATGCCCCAGGTCATCAAGAACCAGGCTCCGAATACCCCAGCCATATTGATCCCGTATTGTCCAAGGGCAAAGTCGTAGGACTTGCTCGGGGCTAGGCCAGCTTGTTCAAGAAAATATGTCGAATATCCTGAAAACGAGTTGCCGGAGAGGTTCTGAATGGCCCACACCATGCACACAATCTCAGTTCGTCGCAAGTCGGTCCCCTTGAAGCAATCCCAGTACGAGGCACCTTTCGTAATCTTTTCCTCCAAGGCGGTCGTGTGGACCATCATCGCAATAGTCTCATCGGCGTCAAAGTCGGTTTCGCGGTCGAGGGATGTCAGTCGGAGAAGGGATCTTTTGGCATCATCGATACGGCCTTTCCGCACCAGCCACCACGGTGATTCCGGAGCGAGAAAGATACCGACAATTAGTGGAACCGGCCATACCCACTGAAGTCCATAAGGGATGCGGTATGACCACTGATCATTTCGAGGCAGCATTGCCTTGATCACACCGATTCCGATCGTTTGTCCCAACCCCCAGCAGAAATTCACGTAGGTCGTGAGATATCCTCGGAGTGCCACTGGACAGACCTCAGATGCATAGGTGATCCTGGGACACGGTGACAAGTCAGTATGAAGTTCCCAAGAGGTTCCAACGGTATCTCAAACGCTCGGAATCAAGATGATCAACAGGGAATACCTACGTGGAGATCTGGAACGCGCCCCAGGGTATGCCACAGAGGATCTCTGCGACCTGGATAGCCACCACGGTCTGAGCGGTGAAGAACACGGCGGTATAGATGGCGACGAGGGCCAGGCATGTGATGAGGGTGTAGCGGTAGCCGAAACGCTCGCAGACCCAGCCGTTGATCATGAGACCGATGATTTCGCCGACATTGGCGCCGTTGCTGAGGCCGGATTGCCAGCTGGCAGGGATCTGGAAATCCCCATTCGGGAGCTGTTTACCGTATTTCTTCCGGAACTGGGGGAAAGCGTCTATTGAAATCGCAGTCAGAAAGACAGAACGGGACCCTGAAGCACGACCGGCATGACTTACAAAAGTTGCTCAGCAAGCACACGTCATAGCCCTCCATGCAGATGCAGGTCGAGATCAGGATGCTCCAGGCGACGGCCTTGGGGTAGAGCTTGATGCCTTGCCACAAGGTCATCTTGTGCTCCTTCTCGGTCGCGCTCTGGGCATTGTGGATGACACGGTCAAAGGTTTTCTGCTGGGCGAACTCGTCCCGGGCGACTTCCTCGGCCAGGCCGTGGGAGGGCTGGGAGGAGATGACATTCTCCTCGATGGCCTTTTCCGACATGATTGAAAACTCGTCTCAGTGCACACACGCTTGCTGTCGCTGTATCGAATGAAACAGTGGTGAGGTTGTGGTGAAGGAGGGTGTTCGATATCGAGGTAACTGGCAACGACACCAGCAGCCACTTCCAAACCCTCCGACGACCGTCCTGCCAACCAAAATATATTGGACAAAAAACAGGGAAACGGAGAAGAGGACTGAACAAGCACTGTGAACTCTCCCCGCTGATCGTCCGACCAGCTTCTCTTTATATCCGTGTGCAGACGTTTAGTCCGCGGGGTGAAGATCCCACGTTACACTGCGTTCTGGGGTAAATCGAGGGCGATTCCCTGCCTGGGGGGTCTGGGGATCTGGCAGTTCGAGAACACGAAAGGATCAGGTCTGCAGCAGTCCTTGCCAGATTTGTGAGAAGAGAGCAAGTGGGAATTTTCTCTTTCTCTGATGTGGACATTGCCGTGAGAAAGCAGTTCCAGTCACGCGGATCCTGGGTCCTGGGATGGCTCTCCACCACTGCAAAGAAGTATAATGCTTTCTCCTTTTCCCCATTCGTCACGACAAGCCATGGGATTCTCCCCTTCCAATGAATGACCCATGTTGGGAAATCCTCAACGGCGGGGACAGTCTCTCTGGGAGGAGTCTCCATCGCCAGCCCAGCGAGCTATCCTCTGTCAGACGCCTCGACCGACCTGACCGAGCATTTTGCCTCTGGGTCTGGCTGGCGAGAGCTCCACCACCAATTTTCGCAACGTAGTATCGCACAAGCACGAAAAATTCCGGATCCAAGTCTTGACCCATCTCAGGTAGCACGGCCATGCATGCAAGTGAGCAGGGGAGAACCGACGAAGATCCTAACGTCACTGATCAAATGCCGGATTGGACAGGGTGGTTGTGGTGTCGCCAATCGGGCTCTTCGTGGCTTTCAATCGCTTTTGTTTGGCACCAAAAGGCACGACGAACAAGGACGAGTTACATAGGTCGGACGGACATCGACCGAGCGCGATCGGGCCCAAGACCAGACCAGACCAGACAAAACGAGAAGACCATGGTGACCAAGGTGGCGGCAAACAGGCGCATTTCGCTCCTTGGGGCCTTTTGGCGTCTTTTGGCCCATTGCAACCCGGTCAATTGCCGACGACAGCCCTCTAGGCTCTAGCATACATATTAATCACCAGGCACTTACTTCCATCCTGTTGCAAATTGAAACTTTGTAACTTGGGACGATGGCAAAAGGGGAAATGTCTCTTTCCTGCTGCGCTACCACTATTGCCGACTCCAACGCCGACAGTGTCGCATTGTCCATTTATCTTTCCTCGGCTGTCCTGACCGAATCAACGCCGTGTGTGTTTCCTCATAAGCAAGCTGATGGACTTCATTACATACTATGCCATGACCGCACAGCCAGATCGAGTAGGGTCCCCCTTCCAGAACAGAGGCGATAATACTCGCCCCATGACCCCAGGACGAGCGCCGGGGAAGACGCATGGAGGGTGGATCTCAACCTGAACCTGAATCTGGGGCATCTCTCTCTCTCTCTCTCTCTCTTCCTCCTGTCACACACACACGCACATCGGATCAAGCATTTTGCGAGGCTCGGCTTTAGGCTTGGCTGTGTGTGCCCAATCCCAGTCAGTAGTATCTAATATACATATATACGAAGGAGTGCCGCGAGTTGAGTGGCGTTCATACATATCAGCCGAACGTGACACAGGCCTTACGTGGTGCCAATGCCAATATCACACATAATGGTACCAAGTAAGTAGACACAAGGTACATCCATATCTCGCCAGACAACAATAATAGTGATTCATTCCCTGGAATAAGCCAGGACCCGCCCCGAGACAATTGCCACTACGATGGCCCAGTCATTTTGTATGCGTTCGCTCGCGTTCACTCACTTGCAGATCCAGATAGATAGATGCCTGTCCTCATCTCTTCCGCGTCGAGTTGGCTTCCTTCCTTCTTGCGAATATCCAGAACCCCATTAATGCCTCGTCATCATCCTCAAGCAAAAGAATAAAAATATCCCATGTTGCCATCCGAGCGCCGACCACGCTTGCCACCCACACACTGTCAAAAACCCGCACACAACTCGGGCCACCCAAACAAGGGTAAATCCTTTGGTCCCCCAACTTTCTTGGAGAGGGTAATCGTTCAAGACTGGCCTAACACTTCAATGCCCGTCCCGACTTGGACGACCGGCCTGCTGGGCAAGGTACTGCTGGCCTTTCTCTTCTCGGCCCCTCGTGATTTGCGGTCCCCGTTTTCCGGCATCTGCAGTTCGAGCGGGCTGAGGGGATACTCAACCAAGACGGCCTCGTACCGGTTGTGGCGGCACAGACTCTCAGCCTCGCGCTGCAGCATCTCGGCGTCCACTTTCAAGCTGAAGTCGATCAGGTAGCAGAACGTGATCTCCAGCCGACCCAATTCGCCCTCGGACACGCCACCCACTTTGCTAAAGCGGGCGTGGGGCCAGGACAGGTCTTCAAGTGCCTTCATGGCGACTCGCAGCGTGGCCAGCAGCAGACGGTGCACGTTTCGGGGCGTAACCGGCAAGATCTTCTCGTAGATGGCCAGGCGAGTGATGTAGAAGGAGGCGGCCAAATACACCGCCGTCGACATGGGACAGTATTTGTGCATGCGCATCAGATAGTCCTCGGTGGAGATAGGAGGCGGCCGTTTCGAGTAGAACTTGCGCGCAAGTGCCCCGTGCTGGACGTACAGCGGCTGGGCATTGGCCCCGATGATATGAGCCGCCGCTGTGGGCTCGTGCTCGTGCGCCTCCGGGGAGCCTATGGGTGTCTTCACAAACAGCACTCCGTCGATGTGTTCCTGATGATGCGAGGCCGACCCCGGTGGTCGTAGCTTGGCGTTTTCCTTCTTAGGCGTCTGCGCGGCACTATCGGGTGTCATGGACTCACGGAGCCTCGAGAGACTGCGAGCAGGGGACCCTCCTCGACTCCGCGCTGGGGGGGTGGGAGGCACGTCGCCGGTCATCTGCACGAGGGCGTCGATACTGCGACACAGCAATTTCAGCGCCGCGACAGGTTCCAGCTTGAAGATGTCCACATTCTCCGCCGTGAGATCGTCCAGTCCTTCCAACGACGGGCTCTTGATCGAGGGGATGATCCCTTTGTCGTTCTCGGGCTCCGGAGGGGCCGGTAGTCTGGGCAGCGACGTTGACGACGATGACGACGACGACACCGTGGTAACCGCAGCCTCCTCTTTCTGCTCCCCTTGGTTCTCTGAGCCACCCATATTATCCGTCCCGGCAGATGATGTTTCTTTTCTTTTTCTTGTCGTTCCTATGATCAGCCCACTTCGATCATGGACGGAGAGACGACGCGTTCCGCAGCTGGTTTCTGAGATATGCGGCGAGTATTCCGCCTCATGGTCAAGTTCGTGTCAAGGTGAAGATGGGGCTCCCCGCGGAGCTGCTGGATGCCTCGCGCTGGGGCCGGGCTGCTGCGAGATGGCAAGATAGGCCGACACTGCGTATGAAATTCAGTGACAAGGTCGCCAGTAAGTTGCAAATACGTCAGGTAGCGAGGGAGCAGGAAAAAAAGAGTTCAAACGGGCGAGAGGCGGGACAGCTGCAGCTTTGGCTTTGACTTTGACCCTTGAACGTGCTGCTGAGCACGGCTGGGACCAGGATGAATAAGGCGCGGAGCTCGGGAACAAGGAAGCGTCGCCATTCACGGACCCTGGCAGTTGAGGGACTAAGTGAGTAGCAGAGCAATCAGGCTCGTGCCGGCAGCAGGACTGTGCGCATCCAGGAGCTTCAAGGGTTGTGGGGATGGTTGGATGAGAGGGGGGATGTGGTTGTAATTGTGAGGACGTTTCTCTGATACTCTGTGGGACGGGAGGCCGAATGGGCAAAGCCACCAGAGAGACTATGGTGAGTAACGCAATAGAGCTGGAGATCTATCTCGGAACGTAATGGTGCATACAGGTACAAAGTACCGAATACATATTGTTATATCGAGCCAAACAATCAATGGCAAACCCCGATTTCCCCCAGAAAAAGGTCAACGTGTCACGCGCCCTCCCGAGGAACAGGTTAAAAAAAAAAAGGGAAGACTGGTGGCACACCGAGCGAGATCCAGGCTCCTCGCCGCTTTCTCCTGAGGATCCGGTTCGTGTTCAATTAATTACTTATGTAGTTATTGATTAGTTAATTAGTTAATTATCTCAATTAATCCCCAACACTGGTCTCATCGTCCATTTCTTGCCCTACTCCGAGGATGTTTGAATCCTGCATCTCTTGAAGTCGGTCAGTCCCTGTTGGTGTCAGCAAACCACCTGTTCCGGCTTGCTGCTCCATGGCATATGCCGGATCAACTGATACTATCGAGTGATCAGCGAGCGCCCTGGTTCTAGACCGTTGGGTTGCAGCCCGCATACCCGACTGGTTCACAATGGGTTGCATCTCCAGACTTCGGACTGCAGAGCTCCACTGGGGTGTTCTGACAGAACTGGTGGAGAAATCAATTGCAGGGCATTCCTCAGCGAAGAGGAGATGATTTCCATAACTACTTATCTATGTATTCAGATAATCAATTGCCACGTGGTGGAGAACACACACGTGTGTCTGTCTATATAACAACATTTGATGTTTCAAGCCACAATAACCAGGAGCCCTGTGCCGTGGGCTATCTCAATGAATGACAAGAGTTGGCATCTCTCCATGGCACAAATGGGTTGCTGGCGAAGACCGTCCCTACCGCCACGAATGATATATGTATCCTCTGAAACCCTCCTAAGACGCCGTGCCTCCTTTCCCTGCTTTGCAGCAATAACCCCCCCGTATGTATATATCCCGTCCGTGGGTTGCCCCGACCTTGGTCCACTATATATTCCCTCCCCAGACCCTACTGCCGTCGTTGTTGTCGTCGATCTCGCTCACGGTCATGCTCGTCGTCGACGATGATAATGCTTTGGCGCCGGGGCCGTCTTTCCCCTGTCGCCGGTCGTCGCTCGTCGCGAGCTTGCTGACTGCGGAGATGGTCGTAGTCATCCCGGGCCCGGTCCAGAGCCGACCGGTTGGGTTCACGCACGGCCACCACGGCAGGCGGATTGTGGACAACGACTCCTTGGCGTTCTCGCTGTCGTCGGGCTTCCGCGAGGTGCTCTCGCTCCTCCTGATTGAGGCGCGTTTCGCGCGCGGCAAGGTCTCGTTCACGTTTCTCCAGAGACCGTTGGCGTTTCTCGTACTCCAGGTCAGCCTTGAGTCGATCGGCCTTTTCCTTGGCGGCGGCGGCAGTAAGTTCTGCCTGTCGTCGCTTGCGCTCTTCTCTCTCGAGATCATCACGCAACCGCTGGACTTCCGGATCTGGTCGCACACGGTCATACTCCCGTCGTGCGCTGTCGTAATCATCGTCCATTCGTGCTCCGGTCATATAATACTTGCCACTGTCGCGCTTTCGTGGCGAAGAGGGGCTTTCCACCTTTGGGTGAGCCTCCTCATCATCGAACGGCTCATGGATGACCTTGACCTTGTGATGCCGTGGAGAACGTTTCTCCACGACATACTCGATAGGGTCATCCTCGTCATGATGCTTGGTCTTTGGGGGCAGCTTCGGAGGGAGAGGGGTGTAAATGTTGTCCTCCAGGTTGGACGACATGGTGTGATATGGGCCTCGAGGAGGCGAGGGAGGCGGGCGTGGAGGAGGGCTCCAGCTACGGCGCTCTGGCCGTCGACTTCGAACAGGGACTTCTTCAATGATATGGACTCTCTTCTTGCGAGTTCGGAAGAGGTTGTAGAGCTTGGATCCCAATGTCAGCCGCTCTCTTTGCGGTGAGGACGTGGGCACGATACGGTAAGTACGCACCTGAGGGCTTCTTTCGACCAATATTGGTTCACGTGTGTACTCGTCGTGGCTTCTGCGGCGCCTATCAGACATCCAAGGCCCGGGAAATATGTGTCAGGCTGAGGCGTGATGTGAAGAGGTCGACAATTGGGAGTCGGTCTCTGTGACCAAGAGCAAGGGATGGACTTCAATCCAGGAAATAGGTTGATAGGTTTGGGTTGAATATGAACAGAGGTGTCAGGGTTGAGATTGCCAGTGATTTCGGATAGAAGACGTGATTGACGGTGAGTGTCTTGATTGAGCGAAGGCTTTGATGGGTGCCTGCATTCATATACAGTTGCCGGTATGGGACATTGTGAGGGATGGTGAGGTTATATCCCCCGTCACCCACAATGGTCACAAAACAGCAGCAGCTCGAATACCGGTCAGCAACATAGTAAGTACCCCGCTACCGACGAGATCGTTTGCCACAGGTATATTGCTCGTCCGAGTTCAAGGCTGTGACTTACACCTGCTGATTTGGTGCGGCCGAGTCTGCTTTGCGCTAGGTTCACAGAAACAATGGGATAGATGGTGGGCAGCAGACAGGCCACCAGGAGAAATGGACGCTGTTGATTGGAGCCTTTGGGGTCGAAAGCAAGGGGTGAAAATCCTTCGGCCCAATGCACGGCTGAGAGGTCATGGTGCAAGTGTCAACAGCTCAAGAGGTTGACGGCATTTTAGGCAAGGGATGTTTTCTGGCTCGGTGGTTCGCATGAGAAGATAAGGCAGCCGGAGGGGATTTTGGTCACCGTCATGGTGCCTTTGGTCAAGGGACTGGGATGGCCAGCCTGGTCCGAAGTGTATTCGTCTGGCGGGTATGGACAAACATGTACACCCGGCTTGGCCAGTGCAGATGCCATTTTTTCCTACCTGATTCTCTTTTATGGGGCTATCTGTTCCCTCATCGTGACCAGCCCCCTGTGTGGTATTGTTTCGTCTGTAGGCGTGGACCACGGCGCCGCCATCATCACCGCCGTGGTGACGGTGGCGGCGAATTATGTCAGCGATCCGGGGAATTCGGCCAGACAAGGGGAGCAGCGCGGATTTCCCTTGTGCGACATTCTCCAGCTGATGGCTTTTTCTGCACAATGACAGCAAGGGCCCAAGCGGTGATACAAGCACAATAGGGGAAGGGGGAAGGAAAAGAGCTGCCACTTCCGGGACAAGTGCGACTCTGTGGCTGTGCAGCCCCCAATTGGCCGTCAGGCATCCCATAGCAGAGCAACAGAACAAGACAACCCGCCAAATGGCCTTCGTCGCCTTGCTGTGCACTGCCACCTGCCACCACCGCCTGACCGGACCTGGCGTCATCGAGAGAAATTCCTCAAGGCTGTCCATGGCTCGGCTAGATCCGGAGAATGGCAAGGGGAAAACAAATGGCCCAGTCGGGATGTTTTGAAACAACACCACACACTGGGAAGCGCTTCGGATGTGTGCCAATTACGCAGCTCTCCTGCTCTTTCCCCTTGATCTTCCGGTCCAAGCTCCCATGACTCACGATCGACCCTGGTGATCTCCAGGCCCTCGGGTGGCATCTTTGCGTCTCGGATTGGCTCCATCGATGTGCCCTTGATATCGGTCTCAGCCGCTTGGGCCAACAGAGGCGGGTGATTGTGCTAAGTGCTTAACAAAACTCCCATGCAGAACAATTTGTCTGAGGGTGGAACCGTCAACTGACCATTGAGAGGTAGACTTGGTCCGGGGGAAACGGGGGAAAAAGGATGCCAAGGGTGTGAAGCCCCCTGTCGCGCTGAAGAGAGACTTCCAGCGCCTAACAGTGGCTGAGAAGTTGGGTAAGGCTGACTGACAGGGACCATTGGGCGGATCGAACTCTTCTTGTTTTTGTCTGACAGGATGCTTCCCCCCTTTACCGCCGCTATGTCGTCACCTATGCTGCAGTCAGACGAATGTAAGTTGAGCCTCCTACAGCCATTCAGCCAAACGTCTATCTACACAGTAGCGTTGTCGATAAAATCCTTGTCACACAATGAATCTCTATACCCACTCCGAGATCTCCAGAAATCTGGAATCTGCAAGGCTGACCTCTACTCTGTTGGTGGCAACAAACTAGCTATTCGACTATCCCTACCAGAGAACGCACAGTGGTGAGATGACCTACCTGCATACTGTAGATTCGAGTAGATGCTGCGCCAGGTTGAAGAGTGCCCAATTGACCGTTTGAAGAGCCAGTCCTTCCATGGAACCCAAGGGACTATTCCGAGAGAAGATTGTAACTCCCCAGTCTTGCTGCTTCGTTGGTGCTCTCTTCAAGCTGAGAAGAGCTTTGCCCGTCCATATTAAAATTTCTCATCACTCTTCATTTCGTTAAATCATTATTTTGATGTCCGTAGGTAATCCCTATACAGATGTCTGCTTATATCCCCGCAAATGCAAGACAGCCTCGAAGCCTAGGCTTCCAACAGCACCGAAACCCAACACCTGCAACCACAAAGACGAACCGTCGTCTTCTCCACGCTCAATACCCAGGGGAAACCAAACAAGTTCGACCCTCTATTCTCTAAGGTGTCGACGAGACGGCAAAAATGTCAAAAGTCGCTGCCATGACCTGTGGCTGATAACAACAAGATCTTCGCAACCTCCCAGCGAAAAGCCGTAGCCGTAGGAGAACCGAACCTAATGAGCCCAGCTCCCCTTTCTGACCCTTGCCCCCCAGTCCTCGTCGGCGCCCAAACATGCGCGTTTTCGATCTTCCGCGAAGTTCGGGCTCTGCCGGGCCCATTCCCTTACATATAACCTCAACGCCTCCCATCTTTTACACTTGCCGATGACTTCGGCTTCATCCCAGCCATCGCCCTCTGGAGCGCCCACATACCCTTTGGCATCAACGTTATGATCGTCTTTGCGCAGTTCTTCGATAGGAATGCGAGAAATCTTGCTGAGTTCTTCGTCAAACATATGTGCGAGGCTGGGGTACCCCAGGCTCAGGTAGTTGTATATCTGGGTGATTACACGGTTGGGGAATTCCTCCTCGATTTGTTTTTCGATCCGCAGCTTTTTGTCAATGGTGCTAGTGAACGGATCGTCGCCGTCTTGGCTACGGGGCGGGGTCAATGGAAGAAAGCTTAGACCTGACAGGTGTTGGCGGCGTCGGCCAGGGGTCTGATATCCCCGACCGGGAGTGCTGGCTTCAAAAGGATTGTTCCTTTCCCCTGCTGGAGTGACAGGGGAAGGTGTCTGAATGCCACTGCGCAGGCCGTCCTGTGGACTCCTAGGTTGCCACAGTCCAGCTTGACACATGCCCATCCACAGCCCTTCGCCAGCATTGTTCTCACGCTTCTTGTGTGGTCTCCAAAGCTCAGGGCTGCTGGGTTCCGTCGACTCATCGTCACTTTCCGCAGTTCTAGGTCTTGGAGGCTGATCAGGGTCGCAGCGCGTCATTTTCGGAGAGATGGTGAAGGGGAAGACGAGGTCACTGCCCAGCATCGGAGGTGACGCAGCAGCCCTCATACGGGCCATTTCAGGGTCTTCCTCCTCTGCCCTGGGTTTCTTCATCTTCTTCAAGCCCTTTGCCTCCAATGCATGCCGGGTTGCCAACGCCGCGGCACTGAACCGACTCTGCCCGGCGGTATCGGCCTTGAGCTCTCGTTTCGCCGCTTCTAGCTGCTGGTGATGTTTTCGCATGTTCTCCATCTCCAAATTCAACTCTGCCGCCGACGACCGTCGGAAGGTGCGTGCATCGGCCCCCTTTTCGCCTTGAAACATTGGCACCGGCAAAGGACCATCCTCTTCATCTTCGCGTGAGATGGCAAAGTGGTCTACAGGCTCATGCGGCCGTTCATTGATGTAGGCGGCCATTGCCTGCTCTTCTAGTTCCTTCTCGCTCACCGTCTCGGCAGCCAAGCGTAGCACATATTCGGTATAGCTGTCCTTTGCACTGGGAGCTGGTCTCTTCGCAAATGATTCCACGGACGAAGGTGAGTCGCTTAGCGAAGGTGCTTCGGAGCCTTCATCTTCTGAGGTGGACTCTATTATAGGTAGGTCAGGAATGGCGAATGAATGCTGGCGTAAGGCCTCTGGCTGCTTTCGGGCGAGAGCCGCCGCAGAGAAGCGCGATTCTTCAACCCCGGAACTGTCTACCGTCTGTTCTTCCTCCGCTGGTGACGGAGAAGGCTCTCGTCGACTCGGTGAGGGTGATGGCCTGACTTCGGGAGTAGAAAGGTGGACACGTCGATAGGAACCTTTTGCAGTCTCTAATAGCTCTGGAGAGAATTTGCGGGGTCCGGATGAAGCTCTACTAGAAGTAGTGGAATCGCCGGTTTTCTGAGGCTCGTCGTCCAGCTCTTCTGGGACAGGGTCGCGTCTTCTTCTCGTGGTTGTAGTAGTTTCTATGGGCTCCGGGACGAACTTCCGACGAGGACGGCTCGAGGTTGTTTCTTCTTCGTCCTGGGGTTTCTTCTCCTTGGAGCTCCTTGTCGTCGTCTCAACCGGTTCTGGGGCAAACCTCCTTCGCGGTTTGGCCGTCTCCCCTTCCTGGACGCTGCCTCTGTCCTTGCTGCTCCTCGTACTTGTTTCCACAGGCTCCGGGGCGAATTTCCGTCTCGAGGACCGAGTACTCGTTTCCACGGGTTCAGGTACAAACCGTCTGGGTCCCGCAGAAGCACCGCTTCTGTGTATACCTGAATGGGAGGCAGAATCGTCGGGCGATGTGTCGGCATTTATACTGGATTCATTCGTAGAACCGCCACCAGTCTCCTTGGCCGTTGTCGAATCTTCTACACCGTCCACGATGTTCTTCTTCCTAGAACTCCGAAATGTCTCTTCCACCGGCTGAGGCAAGAACCTGCGAGGTTTGGTCTGAGGGGAAGGCATGGAGGATGCGGGATCTGAAGATGAGGTGGTTATACTTGTAGCAAGTGTGGGCGAGGGGTGGTCTGACTGGCTGCGAGCTGATCTTGAGCTTCTGACGGTGGTCTCGACGGGCTCGGGGGTGAATCGCCTGGGTGGAGGCGGGGAGGTCGAAGTCATGATCTAGGCCGTGAAGGAGGCGAATGCTTGTCTCATTTCAGACAGCCCATGTTTTGCTCAGGTTCCTTTCTCGGAAACTGACGGTTTGCCTTGACTAGGAGCACGCGAGCATGGGAATGCAGCGAGCCGTCAAGGATGCGAGAGGGCCAGGAAATGCGGGGGCAACGTCCTCTAGGAGGAGTAATCGGGTATATGCGGAGGACGTGATGGCTGTAGAAGAACTCACGCGAGAGATGGGATGTGATAAGGCGGCGGCGGCGGCGGCGGCAGACGAGGAGGATGAGGAGGAGGAGAAAGGGATAGATGGAATGAAACGAACGAACGAAAGCGGACAATACAATAAGTTTCTCTGACGATTCTGATCTGGCAGGGGGGGGGAACCTTGACTCGAGACACAACAAGTCTGAACTCAAACATGCAGGACGGGGCGTGGGATGGTTGTTTTTCTTTTCTGGTTCAAAGAAAGCAATGATGGAGGGTCGAACAGGGAGCAGCTGTTTTGGAGAACCGATCCAGGAGATGGAGAAGGGAGATGGGAATGGAATGATACGAGGTACGAAAAGATACAGTGCCACCAGTGATCTTACGCTGTGGCTTTTGGTGGGATGAGCACGAGCATTGTGTACACACTGCACGCACTGCACGCACTCTGTCCCTTGTACCAAGCGAAATGACGATGACGACGTGTTGGGCGAGACCGGTGAACCACGGCTGCAATGACCAAATTACACGAACCAACCACCGGCACCCACTGGGGGCACTCACTGGCTGGGTGACTGGGTTGCCGCTTGGGGGGCGTGGCCTTTAACTGGATCTGCACTGGTGAACCTGTAGGTGGCCCGTAGGTGACCCGAACCCTCGCCCAACTTCCCCAATTTAGGGGCCAGCGGAAAGCCTTAATTCTGAGGGTGCCTGGGGCCTCACCAGCCCTGAGGCACTGGGCTAGTGGGCTCGACTCCACCACTAACTTGCGGTCGCCCGGTCGGAGGGTAAATCAACCTCAGCAACTCGTCATCGACGCAAGTTGTCTCATCGCCGTTATGGAGTAGTACTCATGTTCTCCGCTACTCTGCTCCTCACCGAACACAGCGGTCTGATGCCCCAGACTCCAGATCGACAAGACGACTGACTATACTGTCCATGCGAGGGGACTGACAAGCTTGCGGAAGGCAGCGCCACTGGAGACTCGACCGCCTCTGCGCAGAAACGGGTATCGAATCAATGTGCGCCATTGGCGTCGCGTCGGTCAAGACATGCATTTCAACACTTCTTCTTTTGCCATATGATTATCCAACAATCCAGCTGATGCCTCCCAGTGCCAGAATGCCATGCCCTGAGTCAGCTTTCTCGGGCTGATTCACCCGAGTTGGCTTTTCCTCTTTGCGCATCTAGATCATCGCTCCAACCTCGTCGCTCCATTAGCAAGCAAGCCGCTGTGAACTCGAGGGCAAACGAACCCGACCTACAGACACTACTTCCCCGGATTTCGGGCCTGGAAGGTCGCGACATGCGTTATTGGCCAGCGGCGCCCACCGCTCCTCTCGATCCAAATCCATCCGTGTCCGCTGTCACCCGACTTCTCCCGAACCTGTCAAGGGTCGAGCATGAGATCCATGCGCCCTGCCGCAGCTATCCATGCACACTCCTGCGAGGAGATCTACGTTCAGTCGTGCTTCCTCCCGCGCGGGCATCAATAATCTCAGGCAGGCTGCAAAGGACAGCTGCAGGCATAGTACGATGCAGTCAGGGGGGATGCTACCCCATATTTCAGGGTTGAGGAGCAAGGTCTGAGAGTACTTTGGATGTTCTCAACCAGTCATTTCCAAAGGCGGTCAGTCTACGCAGCAACCCTCCATCACGTCCTACATGCCAAAACCCAGACATTGTTGAGAGACACTGTGCGTGCCCCAAATCAGCTGTCATCCTGCTCCATCTGCATCTCCCTGTCCTCCCTCAGTGTGATCTTGGCGAGCCCGGGCTCCAATTGTAAGCTGCTGGCCATGTCCGACGAGTGCTGGCCCGTGCCCTCCGAATTACCAGAACCAACACGTAAACTGCGTCTCCTCTCTCGTTGGTGCACGATGCCCGGAAACACGCGTGGCTCTTGGCCCGAGATATGTGCGTCCGCAGGGTTCGACGTCGCTGGATATAGGACGCTCGAAGTCCTTCGTAGCCGGGTGGGTGAAGTATTACCCGCAGGCATATTCGTGTTTGACTTGGACAGAGCTGCTTCCCGCTCTCTCTCTCTGGCTTGCTGAGCAGGAGCAATTGAATCAGCCACCGCCAATGTCGCATAGTATTGTTTCGGACTCTCCAGACCTCGGTATATCTCGTCCACTGGCGTAGCTGGATCGGAGGGATCGGGCAAGTCAGGGGTACATCGATCAAAATGACTGTAGTCGTTGGTGTATTTCGCAATGAACGCGTGCTCGGCCTTCAATGTTTCGTGTCTGAATGCTTCTCGGACGTCGGGCACATTGCACTTGGCGACATCATTGCCCAGCACGCCTGGCAGGTAGCAATACTTACCCAACCAGCGTTGTTTGAGCGACAGCTCGAAGCCGCATTGATCGACTGAGTGTTTGGCCAGTTCGCACATGTCGACGGCGGAGAGCTTGTAGATCTGTGCGGCAACGGAGTATTCCTCAATCAGGGGTTCCTTGGTGAAGGCGAATTGTAAGGGGTCATCCGTCGAAAGAGAGACGTTGAGACCCTTTTTGAAGTAGCTGATGAAGGGGTTACGGTCGTAGGTCAAGAAAAGCGCGTTGTTGCTTAGTGGGGACATGGCAATGCCAATCTGCTCGAGGTAAAAGCAGTACTGCAACAAGGGGACTTTGCGCAAGGTGATCCCGTGGCTAATGCTGTGACAGCATAACAATGCGGCAGCCAGGTGATCCGTATCACCTGCTTCGCCGCAGTGAGGACGCAGGAGGAAGGTGTTAAAGTTTCTCCTTTTGCGCCAGGCATTGAGAGAGGTCAGATTTGCGAAAAGGTAATAGATCCAGTATCCATATGGTGGGTTCTGCTTGGTGTTCCATTCCTTCGCCGCAGGGTATTTGCGGTACAGCCGTCGTTCCACCTTGCTCTCATCGTCGACACTATCGAAGCCGATCACCCGTTGGAGGAAGACGTGAAGCTTGGGATGCGTGGAGGGATCCTGTGTTACTTCGAACAGAGGCTGGAAGATGTTGCGGAGGAGTTCTTCAAAATCTTCCATGGTCTTCAGAGCTTTGTACAGGGCAAACAGTCGTGGGATCTGTATGAGCCATCGGACATTGTGAGAGAACAACTTGTTGTCGACGACCCATGCAGCTAGGGTGTCCCATTCGCTGATATGGCGTCCGTAAATGCTGATTCGCCACTCAACCTGTTCACGCATGATTAGTCCACGAGATAGCGGCCACTGCAGATGCTTTCCTTACCATTTGATACTTGCTTGACTCCAGATCAGTAATAACCTCGCGGGTGATCTCAGCAAGATATCTCCCCTTTATGAAGTTGTCCGTCTTGAGAAAGATATCCCTAAGCCGCGACTGTCCGATTGGATTATACTTCAAGTTGAATTTGTCGAAGCGATGGAACGAGTCCGTATGCGCGTGCATATCAAGAGTGTCAATGCTCAGATCGTAGGCGGTGAGATTGATGCTGTCAAAGACCTCCTTCAAGGTCAATTCTTTGCCATCACGCTCGATGACTACTTCGTCAGGGCATTTCTTCATCTTGCTCTTGATGAAACGTAACAGATGCTTCTGGTTCATGCACGCAGAATGATGCACGTGGGTATCCACTTTCCTCACGTTGTAAAAGTCCCGATGAGGCACCTTCTTTGTGTCTGCTACCTCTTCATACTCGTTCAAGAGAGTGTACAGATTGTATCGCCCTTCCAGATATTGCAGGCGGCGGTAGGCAAAGCTCTTCGCTGGCCCGTCCGAAGCGATGTCGAGGATTGTGTCCAGCGCCACATAATAGTCTCGCAGAGTCGGTACGTCGGCGATAGGCTGGCCGTTCTCATCGTAGACCTGATAGACACTTCCGGCGTCCATCTCGAAGCGCAAGCTCTTGGCTTGCTTTCCCGGAATAATGCATTCGCTCAAGTCGAAATCCTCGCCGATGGCGTGGCCAGGCTTCCTCGCCTTTTTGGCGCTGGTGGGTGACGGTGGACCCCGGTCAGAGCCAGCCTGACTTGCATTAGTCGGCCACATGTTCAACTCACCTCCACTTGCATTTCGAGCCCGCATGTCGATCATGTACAGACTGCTCGAGGTGCTGTTGGGAGGGATGTAGTCCTGAGGTGGTTCCCGAGCCTTTTGCTCGTTCCACACCGGGTTTGGCGGAGGTGGATATATCTCCCAGGTTTCTTCGTCCTTGGGATTGACCCCCGGACACTGCATTGAGACTTTGAGATACTTCTGCCTCAAATCCAGCACTGTCTTGATCTTGTCACAAATCGAGCGCACTTCACTAATGATCGATTCATCGCTCGTGGCGAGCCCACCAGGGCCAGATCCCAGACCCATACCGGCGCCAGCACCATGCATACCTTCATGTGCCAGCAGAGGATCCTTGAACTCGTGCGGAAGGCCCGGGTGACGTTTGTGATCCCGCGCAGCGGCATCAGCAAGCAGCGTCGGATCCGGGCGCATCTCTTGAAGGTTGCCTGCGTGGGTTTGCAATGAAGGAAATGATTCCTTGCTATGGTTGAGTTGGAAGCCACTGGGCCCAGCGCCACGTTGAGAGACGCGAGACTGTCTCGATGCCATGCTGGGAGTCCGCTGTAGAGTTCCCACTTCTCCATCCATGGCAGAGTTGGGCATGGTGTAGGACTTGCCCAACATCAACGGACTGCCTAGATCCTTCTCAGATTTAGTGTCCAATCGATGCCGCTGATAGATAAGTTTGGCATCGGCGTAGGTGTCTCGCTTTTCGGCGGCATAATGATAAAAAGGATGGGGCAAGTGTTCGTCTTCTGGAGCTCCTTCTGAGGAATCTGTATAGTCTGATTCAGGCGCTTCGACTGTTCCCGTCCCTTTCTCATGCTCCTCCTCGTGTGGTTGCTTGGATCCTCTTCGGGTCGAATTCTTTCGGGAGCGCGGGGCATCTTGACTCCCTTCCACCCGTGACGACTTCCAGTCGTATACGTCTGCTTCTTCGTCCGAGTCAGTTGTGCCACCATGTTGCGTATGGTGTAGTGCAGTGCTGCGGCTATCCATGGCCACCCTGTTCCAGTCCGTGTTGTTGACGTAGCCACCCTTGTCAGTCGAGAATGGAGTCAACTAGATTCTATATTTTCTTCCTTAGGCCCCCAAAGACAGAGCAGAGAGTACACAGAGATTCATAGACTCCTAATCAGCAAATTCAAGCAACGATAATCTGTTGTCCAGCAATGTTAGGTCAGGAACGTAGCACAGAGTCGAGGCAAAAGGTGTTGTAATACTAGTGGAAAGCTTGAAACCCTTGGGCGCGGAATCTCTTGGCGAGGCTTTTGGCACTAGCGGCTGCCAGGACTTACTAAGTCGTCGGGTTCCTCAGCGACTCTAATTGGACCCGTTTCAACTGCTTGCCTCATTAATATACCATTGTCCATGGCACCTTTGCTAGCCGCGGGCAAACTTCTATATACGAATATACCGCGACACGCTGGCTGAGCCAAATGCTAGTAAGACAAGTGTCGATCTCCCGAACAGATCCCTATTCAGTCCCATGGGTATTGACCCTCGAATGAAGTGGTCTGCGTCCCCAACGGCACATATAAAAACGCACATAGCCCAAACACCACCCAATGCACGCTGGCTAACAATACAAGAACCAGGCGTCACCGCATTCCCCAAAAGAATTCATTTCGATCCGTTCAATGCCTCACAAATCGCCTCTATCAGCCACTTTTTCCCCGTGTAGGAGGAACATGCTTGCTTAATCGAGGTCAATTCAGCGCTGTCGACGTTAATATTGGTGCCACCGACATCAATGCTGTCAGCCACGGCGTCATCTGAGAAGACGACGGCCGACCCTTTGCCCGGCGTCGAAGTGGGCTTTGACGCTTTCGTTGAACTTGGAGGTGAGTTGGTCCCTGTCTGTTTCGAGTTCGGTGCAGAATTGCCCGGGGGCAGTGCTTGAAGGGGTTTGCCTTGCAGCTGCCAACCGTTGACCGTCGCTCTCGCGTTCGCCGGCGGGTCTTGCGGCCCCAGTCCAGGGGCCTTCCACCCTCCCGAGATGCTGGTCGGATGTCCTGTGCTGTTTGCGACACAATATTTCGAGTTGAACTGCGTTCCTGTTCGCTCTTGAAAAGCGATAGTGGCCACTCGTGACCAGGTGAAGGTCGGGTCATACATCATTTCTCTCGTATACCAGATGCGACAGTCAGCTGCTTCGTACACAAATTGAAGCGGCGTTTCGGTTTCGTCGCCCATCCGGAAATGGTTGCGTCCATTTACTCCACCACCGGACTGGCCGATTTCTCGTAGCACCGGCTCGTAGGTGAAGTTCTCCCAGATTGTGCCGTTTGCCAGACTCAAGTATGTGTTGTTGGGACTGTTGAAGAGATCGACCCAGATCCCTGCTACATTGTCAAATTCAAAGATCTGACTGCCTTTTACACCGCCAATCGCTTGCATTGGGCCTGTTTGTGGGCGCCCACCCACTGTAATAAATTGCACACCGGCGAAACTTTTCAGATATTCTGAGAACACGGTGCAAGTGCTTGCACAATAGCCGTCAGTGAGCACAATGATATCCTGTGCCGCAAAGGGTTGTCGGAATCCGGTACGGTTATTCGTTCCTGTGATGATGATACCGTTCCCTGCAAAGTCTGAAGAACTTGGATCCGTGTAGTTGTTCTGGAAGAAGGCAGAGAAGTTGCCGGCGTTCGCTGGGTAGGGGCCATAGAATGTCTCAAAATCAGGGAAATCGTAAAACTGGTAACTGACGACAGACTGAAACGCCATTGGGGAGAAGTCATTCAAATCTTCCAACAGGTCAGCGATGTCGGAGTCTTTTTCAGCGGCCTCGGCCATGGCCGACGCAGCATTGCCCAGGATCCAGAAACCAAGATGGTCTCGCATGTTCGACTTCGAGTTAGGTGCGATGGATGGAAAGAGTTGGGCAAAGGTGTCGGTCCCAAGGTCGATGAAGCCACCTGGATTCAGTCAATATCTCTGGAGACTTAGCCACGACAAAGTACTGACCTCCATTGCCCTGAAGATCGATCACTAACTTCCTCTTTCCGGTCTTGACCGCGGCATCGAGAAACTTTTCTACCACGGACTGAAACTCCCTCTCATAACTTAGCGAATCATCGCTTTGCGACTCAAATCCTTGGATTTGAAGGACAGCCACATCGGTAAGGCCAGTATCATTCAAATAATACCCGGCAACCGAGCCATCGCTGTGCTTTATTACTGGATATGGATAGCCTGGAATGGTCGGTGAGCTTGGGGGGGCTTGCGTTGTTGCAGGTGCCTGTGAGGTGGTGGAAACTGCACTGCTGGCAGTCGTTGTAGTGGCCGTCTCAGCTAAGGTCTCCGTCTCGAAAGCACCGGAACAGAACGAGGAGAAGGCGTCCTCTCCCGTTTGGATGCCATCCAGATCCGCATTGACGATAGCAAGGTTCGGATATGTAAAAGTAGTCCCATTTGCGAACGTTATGTTTGTTGAAGGCCCTGGGTAGTACACGGGGTCCTGGAATGCGGGAGCCCACGATTGGGTTAACGAGGGAAACAGGACGTTCCATAGGGCATCTGGGTCCTGAAAACTCCCCACCATGGATTGGGTCAACAGAAAGGTCACGACGTCAACACCGTCTATGCTGGTGACTGGCGAAGGCGCGTATCCGGTTACGGGAACCGTATTGCCTGCATCATCGAGCACCGTAAGATCATCTGTCACTTGTTAATCAAAATCCCCATAGCTGCACCGCTCGACGTTGCACTTGCCTATCAAATACAGTTGGGGAGTCTCCACCCCATCTGAAGAGACAGCAGCCAGGCCATTCCCAGCCGTGCGCTTAAAGATGAAGGAATACATTAAATCACCATTCCACGACAGGTGTCCATCACGCGCCGTCGTCAAAAAAGCCGTGAGGTCGACCTGAAAGTCATATTCGCTCTCATACCCTCCCGCCTCCACCTTTTTCTTTATAGTGTAAAACTCTCCATCAAAATCCAAGGCAGGATACAGGTAGCCGGGTGGGGGGTTCAGCAGATACGCTTTGTCACTCTGAAACTCCAGATACGTCTGCAGAGAGTTCAGGAGGCGCATTGCAGGTTCTTGGTAGTTCGGGACAGATCTCATGCAGTCGTAGGCGAGCTCGGCGGGCACATATACCCGCGTAGCTTCAGGCTGGTCAACCAAATATTGACTCGAAGCACTGGACGCTTTCGCACATGCTGATGCGAGGGGTGAGGTTCCCGTTGCTCGTGGTAGAAGAGCCTTCGGAGGAGAGGTGATGGAGATAGCATTGGTGGTAGCCTGAATCAAGACGGCTGCAAGAGCGCACGTTTTCCAGGCGCTCCTTGCCATGGATGCTGATGTTTTGTTGTTGGTATAAAGAGCGTGGGAATCGGCTCGTCCTCGAGGCGAGCTCAGGCTCGGTGCTGTTCAAGACGAAGCTACCCGTACAAAAGAGAGGAACAGACTCCGGAGTTTTGAAGGCAAAGCAACATGCATCGCAGGTAAAGGGCTACCTTCGATGTAATAGTAAGGTATGGAGCATCCACCAGGCAGATCTCGGCCCTTTTTTCTGCGCGGCGGAAAAACGCTCAACTTTCATAGATCCGAAAGGATCAGAGGGTCGAAATCATGTATGGCCAGAACGAGGCATCAGAACTACCTCTCGGATGCGTCCTCTGCCCTGGAAGGATTCAAGGATGGTCTCAGTGAGCGCGGAATTTCCCAAGATTCGGACTTACTAGGTACGCAGATGCTGCGGCTGAGCCTTGACCCCCAAATTTGGACACATTCAGCCACTAGCCCCATTATCGCTTGTCCCTTAAGCAGATCCACACTCTTTGGGGGCTGAGTGAACGATCTGTGGAGATACGCAGCGTCACTTTGCCCTTTCTAGAAAAAGATTCGAGGGCATAATATCAGAATACCGCACAACTCGTACGGCATTATTTCGAAGTGAGGAGGAGAGACTTTAAATCAAAGATTTCCTGAGTAGGAAGCACATGAGAATACCTGGTTCCTAGGTATCTCCCCACCTATGCCATCAGCCATGGACAGGACGGCGCAGATCAGTTGTTTCAAGGAGGGACGTCAGTAATAAGCACCATCACATTAGTAGAAGGATGCTGACAGGATAATTGGGCGATAGTTTCGAATTAACCAGTGTGGCGAACCGTGCTACAAGGACGAGGACGGAAGGCTGTCCTCGGTAAAATAGGGGTACGATTGGCCCCAACAGTCGTAGCCAATCTCTCTTGGAGACGGCACGGTGTACGAGGTATCACCGATCATATACAGAGATCGGAGGAGAACATTGTCAGTTGAGGCTGTATACCTCGTACGGGTTCTCCAGCGTTCCCTTATTAGTCGTCACATATTCGAAGGTACTCATGATCTTTTCACCATTTTTGATTGTGCTTACAAATGTAGAATAAGAAATGCTTTTCCTCCATCCTTTATGAAGGGGCCATGATACAGTGCTCACCTCCTGCTGGAGTGATCCGCCAGACCTGCGCGAAATAACCTGGTTCTGATTGAGCAAAATGGACAACCTCCCCCATTCCATCACAATAACAAACCAAAAACTGTTTCGAAAGAATTGAAACTCCTCCAGTACTAGCCCGTAACCCAACCGCCGTCCCAGCTTTGACCAACCCTCATAAAGTCGCCGTGTGTATCCTATACAGAGTCCCAAGCCGTAGAAATGGTTTCGTCGATACCCATCTGCGGTCAGCTTCAACTACGACGTCTCCTCAGTCGTCTGTGAGATCGATGCCTTGATTTGATTGCTTCTTCCGTGAGAATATCCCACGGCAATTTAAATTCCTCGTCTGAAAACTCGGGAACGGCATGACCAAAAGCAAGCATCGTCCGGCCCCTCTGACGACCTGCAACCGCAGCATCGCGCAGATGTCGTTTGTCAAAGAAAGAAGAAAATGGCTTAGGCGGTGAAGGGTCGATCCATTGTGCAGATGTCGGCCTTCTGCGTTTATGGGCAATATTCGCCTCCTCGATCAGTTGTTGCGACGCCAGCGCGTCGAGCTCACTGGAATTCGGGGCATGGCTCGATGCGCTGTCCACACTGCCTTCCGCGGTGCTGTTGGAACACTCATTGTCTGCATCCTCGCCTTCATCCTGTTCTTCGTCTCCCACTATGGCCGCTTCCAGCAATTCCTGTTCTCGCTCCAGCTTCCTGCGTTTTTCCTCTTCTTTCCATCGTTTGAACTTGTTGATCAAAGCTTGGATTTCTCGAATAAACATCAGTCGTTTGGGCTCGTATCGCTTCTTCTCGGTCTCAGTGACACCAGTTATTCCAAGAGTCTTGAGCCAGTCCGGTCCCCGCAGGTCATCGAGGAGCTTCTCGAGTTGGTACTTTTCATGCTGGGCTCGTTCCCTGTCACTATTCTTCATCTGTTTCTCATGCCTTTCAGCCTTTGCATGAATCTTGCAGTACACATCCTCACCGAGAGGGTCGACTGCTTCAGGATCCGCAGAACCACCGGGTTGGCCCAAGCGGATGATTTGTGTGTTGTAGAGCGGCTTGTGCGCTCCAAAGGGGTCAGCCTTGGAGGGAGGTGGCTCAAAGCTAGGTGTATCGTCAACTAGGACGACTTTCGTCCTGAGTGTCAACGCTTCTAATTACGGTCAGTAAAATGTCTCGACTAGAAATCTGCAACATGCCGTACCTGGATCGGGCGGCTTCAGACTCAACATCTCCTCAAAGTCTGGGAAATACTGCGCCAGCTCCGTTTTAGCCCGAGACCCTCCATCCTCTGAGCGTAATTTTCGCCGGTCCTCGTGGTTTGTAGACGGACCACCCGCCTGAATAGCGGCTCTTGCTCTCTCTTCAATAATTCTGATCTGATCATATTGTGACTTTTCGCCTGGAGATACAGGGGAGTCGGTGGGTGTAATGTTGATATGTGCGGTATTTGCTTTTGGAGCAGGTTTGGGAGGCACTGCAGCCGGGGCAGTGGCGGGAGGTGGTGAGAGGGTTTTGGGTAAACCCCCTCGACTGCGAAGCGGGATACGTAATGGTGGTGTCTCGCTCTTGTTCGTCGACAATCGGCGTCTCTTCAGACCATGCTCAGGCGTGGTGACAGTAGCAGCTCGAAGCCGTTTCGATCTGAGTGTTATGCCTTCATTGCCGGATCTGGGGAGCAGAGGTGGCGGTTCGTTGTTGATAGGACTGTTGGACCGAGATGATTTGTGGCCTCGTAGTGTAGAACGCCTCAACGACGACCTGGAGCCGGCCACCATGGTATACAGCGTGTTCGGAAGCTCATGGTGCTACTATGAGAACGGTCTGAAATATGCTCATGCACGGTGAGAAGAGAAAGATTCGTTTCTGGGATGTTGATCGAGCCTGCTGCAGGGTGAAGTCAAACTGCGCTCGGTTTCGGGGCACAGGGCTCAAATGGGCGCCTGCCGCGCAAATTTCACGTCTCGCGACGCCCGCAGATTCTAAGTAATGGCTGAACTAGGCACTCGAGCACCCAAGCAGGGTCCCTCAACCCCTCGCACAACTCCTTACCTAGGTATGCTTGAGAGAGCGTCCACCTCTTTTTCACTGTTTTCACCGAGCACTCTTCAGCAATTTCGATACAACGTGTATTCTGTTTCAGAACTGTGACACTTCAGGTTTCTTTTGCAAACCGGCTGGCCGGGTCTATGCTGATGGGTAAATGCACGCGTCATAAAGATAGATCTGTACCAGCCTTGGAACGGCTGGCTGTCTGACAGGTTGCCCAGAATGCCTCCTGCGCCCACAGGCCATGGCGTGCCGTGGTCCTGAACTCCCACCACTCCTTGCCTCGCGCTTTGTTTTATTTCTCCCTTTCTTTGCCTTCAGAGCTCCCAGATCTCGATCCCGTTCCTGTGTCGTTACTTGGGGTGTCTTGATATGTTTCTTCATCACTGTAGAGATCGTCATCGCTTTCGCCCGCAAATGCATCATACAGCTCACCACCTCGTCGAGCTCGACCCTTCCCTCTTCCTCCGCGTGCTGTCAAGCCCTGTTGCTCGTCATCGTCTGCATCGCCAACCATCTCAAACTCGTATGCGTCCCGGGGATTGTTTCGGAGTCGTTTCCTCCGCTGGATCAAGAAATATACTCCCAATCCCACACAAAAGAGAATGATCAACACGATTGAGCCATAGATCCAAATCTGGGTCCGCTTCGAGACTCCAAATGTAGGGAAAAATGAGGGGAGAAACCCATCTGAGTATGACTGGGTCGGTTCCCCTGTCACTGTCGCCGTTGCAACAGGGACAGAGACAGTGTTGGTCGTGGTGACAATGACCACAGAGTCTGTTGTACCGGAAGGCTTAGGCTTAGTAGGCCGGTCGATATGGTCGGTAGGTGTTGTCGGAAGCCCAGTAGCTGGAGTACCAGGTTCGACACTGGTTGTACTAACAATAGCGGGGGCTGTTTCATGGTCGTCGTCATGCTCATCCGGAAGCGGGTGAAGGGCTTGAATCTGGGGATCGATACATTCGCCCCAAAGATTAAGACGCCAGTCGATGAAGGTTCCATTGAATTCATTCTGCTGAGAGTCCTTGACAATGACTGTCCAATTACCAATCCCAGATTCGCCCCTATTTGTTTTGTCAGCCTCGATCAGAGCAGAAGACACACCGTTAAAACATGAACTTACCAATGGACGACTGACATGAATGTCCAGTCATCGTATCCTTCTGCAGCTCCATCTGGACCACGAGTGGTTGCGAGTTGACTGATCAAGCCACTGGGACTGATCAGATCTGCGCTCAGGTCGCCTCTTCTAGTGTGCTCAATATTCATGGTGACGGTGACGTGTTCGAGCCTTTCCACGTTGGCGTTCCTCAGCATCTCCTCAGTGACTTCGAAACTGGCAGCCAGTCCTTGGTCACCCTCTGGGATTTTATGCTGAACGCTGAGCCAAGG
This sequence comes from Fonsecaea erecta, assembly GCF_001651985.1. Taxonomy (NCBI): domain Eukaryota; kingdom Fungi; phylum Ascomycota; class Eurotiomycetes; order Chaetothyriales; family Herpotrichiellaceae; genus Fonsecaea; species Fonsecaea erecta. The sequence continues at coordinate 3,162,013 of NW_017387245.1, read as the reverse complement.
CGAATGAAACCAAGCTTGCGGCTTGACGGTCTCCCACGCCTTAGCGGCTTCAACGAATTTATAAGCGTCGACCTTGCCATAGCCGTAGACATGGCTGAACCTCTTTCCGATCGTCGTATTCTGCCAGCTTCCGTCGTCTTCGTGTATAGGGATGGCGGTTTCAACACAAAGGTACTGGAGATCTCGCCAGGAAAGGTCTGGCCTAACGCTGAGTGCAAGGGCCACAGTACCAACGACAAGCGGGCCTGCGGCCGATGTCCCGCCGTGACCATTGTAGCATTTATCGGCCCCAACATCGGTGGTATGAATAGCATCCTGATGACCGGAGCTATAAGTCACAACCAACTGTGCTGAGCAAGCTTCGGAGTAGTAGGGATGGTTGCCAGCACGGTCAATCCCTCCGACAGTGATGCTGTAAATACTGTTTGTATAACCATCAAAGTTGCAGTTGTCCTGACTTGCAGCCCCGTTGCCCGCTGCAAAGACGAAAATAGACCCAAGACCGCTTCGGCCGTTCTGAATCCCGTTTACCATGGCTCGCTGAATGAGTAGACCCGGAGCTTCCATCGTCGCGCCATCGTCGGGGGGACCCCAAGAACAGGAGTAGATCTGGTTTTCCTGGTAGTGATAGTTTATGGCTATTGCCTCGTCTTCATCGGTGATGGGTTTTGATAAAATCCGAATACCTGCAACCTTGCTGTCATAAGCCATCCCCACTCCACAGACGTTATTTCTCACGGCGGCAATCTCTCCCGCGCAGCGGGTACCATGCTTGTCGTCGAAAAGTCGGGGCTTCGGTTCGGGAGAGTTATCATTAAAGTCCCAAGAGCCCTCTGCATAGTAGTTGTCCTTGAGGTCATTGCTGTACAAGTCCAACCCGTCATCGATGACTGCCGAAATGGTACCGTTACCGGTGATGCCCTCCAGCCAGACTCCAGTGACGTTCAGGTCGTGACCCAGCTGCAAAGGATTGAAAAGATGCCACTGCTCTTTGAAGATAGGGTCTTGAATATCCAGTGTCTCCGCAATCGTGTTCAAGCGTTGAATAGCTTCTTGCCGCGCTTTGTCCGCCGAATCACCCGAATCTGTGTCGGCTGCGTCTTGAGGTACACGAACGGCAGGGAGAGGAGGAGGGGGTATTCGCTTCACATGTCGGTGCCGCAACTCTTGCTTCTCTGACCAAAGAACACCACTCAAATCATGGTAAATTTGTCCTTCCGAATCCAGTGTATCTCTTGTTTCCACAGAGCGTCGCCTTCGCTTCTTCCGCCGCTGTAATTCTTGAAATGAATGTTCCAAATCCTGACAGGAGTCCTTCGAACATGAAAAAGAATAATGATGGGCTAATTCCCCGATCTGACCTTCGAACTGTATCCCTAGCCGCCGTGCCACCTCTTCAGGGACTGCGGAAGGGTGGAGATGGAGGGCAAAGTAGTCATTCTGTTCATAGTCGCGTGGGCTCGCTCGGGTAAACCCAGTCAGGAGGAGAAGCGGGAGCCATGCTGGCAACCGCATGATAATGTGAGCAAAGCGTGGTCACCCCAGAGCGCCAGGCATGCCTCGCGGGGAGACTGAGAGGGGATCGCTGGCACCCAATATATGAAAACGATTGCAAAGTATATCGGAAGAGGGCGATTCGACTCGACTTTGCCGAGAAGTGCAGTCTGCGTTATTGCGAAAATTTCGCTGGGGTTCTGAGGAGACAGGAGAGAATTCGGTCGATCCGTTGAATGTAGGTACGTAAGTTGTGGCGATAAGTGAAAGATATATGCAACGTGGGACAGATTGACGGTCCGACACTGCTGATGTTACGTAGACACTATGGTGGTCGCAGTCAACCCGAGGATTGGCGCAAGATCAAAGAATGGCAAAGACAAGACAAAGGAGTGTAGTTATGCCTCCATTAGGGGTTAATGGCAATCCTTGGGTATTTGAAGAGGATTTAACAGTCTTTTCAGGGTCAGAGAACACACGAAAGGCAAAATAGTCTTCGGGGACAGGTGGCTCTCCGTATGCTAGATATTAAAAAAAATAAATAGTAAGCCGCAGGCTGTCCACGGAGAATGATGTTCTGGATCACCACAATGCGCAGCACGAGCAGCGTACCTCGTAATGTTAGCGAAGGAGAAGGCTGCCGGTGCCTATCTGGTAAGTTTGCCGTGCCCCAGCTTAGGCTCCCCTGCGATTTAGTAGGCGCTGCTCAGGACTTGTGCATTGAGGCCATTGGCTGCGACAGAGCCTAGGATGGCCATTGTTGCCCCATAAAGGGTGCTTAACCATGCGGCCCGCGCCCGTGTCTCTAGCAGAGTTGGACTGCTGTGACGAATCCGAAGCTCCACCTGGACCCGGTGTCGCAAGATCGTGGAGTTGGAGTTTCCTCGTCTCGTCGATTGACGTGGTCGACAAAAATACCACATTTTACCAGCCACACAGATCATGATCCTGGGGGACGGGTTATCCTTCTTTCACTTTCCTGCGACTGTCAATCTGCGGTATTTGCTTCAAGTGCTCCTTTTCTCTTGTACATAATGAGATTGTTCAATTGAGGCTTCGGGTCATCTATTGGTGTCCGATTGTTGTTGTGTTACAGTATCTATTCTCCGTCTCCATGTGAACGTGTCGGGATTAAGGAACAGACATTTCGCGTCCTCTTGAACCGGACATCTCATTTTGGCCATCGCATTGAACGAAAAAAAGACTGACAAATGCTTGGATGCCAATGTCCATGGCTGTCTCCGTTACCTGCATACATCTCTAGGCGGCCTCCTCACGCAAGCTTGTCGCTTTTCGCAGCCTCATCCTCAATCTGGACCTAACCACCATGGCCACCTCCATGAACCCCGTCGACCTATACCACGATCCGGCCCTCGACTCCTTGATCACTCACAGTACCGTGCGCAGCAGACAAAATAATCGTCGTTACAGTGGTGGGCAGGGCAGGCGCCCAATATCGCAGAACTTTGAAAATGCAGAACAACCCCTTCCTGCTGCGCCCGAAGTGCCTCGCGGGCCGCCCATCTCCTATCGAGGCTTTGGCCAGAGTACGGATCCCGGCCTGCAGCGTTCCTTCTCCCAAAGAGCCAAGGGCAGACCGTTCCACAGAGAAGCATTTGCAGACTTGGAGGACGAATACCCGGAGGAAAGTACGAAACCTAAGCAGCGCATAGTATCTGAGCCAGTACGCCGGGAAGCTATGCCCACCGTCTCTCGAAAGCCAGCCCCGCCCGATGGTTTGCGACTGAAGACGGTGGATCTCAATGGCTCGAGTGCTACGAAAATACCGGGAAGGGACATTGAGTCAGCTCGAGAGCTGTCTCACACTGAGCCAAGGTCCAGTCAACAGCCTCGTCGGGCGTCTGACACTCCCCGACGTGTCGAAGAGCCAGCATCAGCTGTCAGCAGATCAAGCGCGTTCCGAGATGAAGCTCACAGAAGGGATTGGGCCCCAGACCGCTCCCCTTTGCAAAAGCTGGAGGTCACTCTGAATGATATTAGCAAGGAAGAAAAGCGCGCGAGGGTCCAGGAAGCCGAAATGCTACTGCGAGAACGCGAGTCAAACCCGGCTCGAAAGACTGTTGAAACCCCTCGAGAACCTGGTCCGGTGTCCATTCCCGCTGCTTCTGCTAGCCTGTCTGCCCCGAAACGAGAGCGAGCAACTGATCAGGAAGTACCAACCTTGGAAGATGCAGGTTTGGTTCGAAATCTGAGCAACACTCACCGACAACGTCTGCAACATAGCACAACTGTGGACAGCCATCGACCTGACGTACGAAGCCTCTCCGGAGAAGGTCACCCGGGTTTTGAGTATACGATCTCCAGCCCACCACAACCGGCTCCTGTCAGTTCACGGCGTCAGTCAAGCAGCAAGTATCGGCGAGTCAGTGAGTCTAGTCAGGATGGTCCGCTCGACTCACCTCGCGCAATGACTGAGGAAGCTGCTGTCAAATCGGACAGAGTTCGATCTGGAAAACAGCGTGAAGTTCAACCGATGGGCGCAGAGGTCGAGGCTTTGGACGGGCAGTCGCGGGCTCGCGCCACCGAAGCCCAAGCGCCCACGATTCCGGGTCGGGACGACTTTTTAGAGCGGCAGAGGAACGCATCTCATAAAGCAGCACTGGAGAAACTCACTGGAGTGTCAGATCCCGCAAAACTTGGGCGAGGTGGCTCAGGGAGACTTCGGAAAGCTCCACCAAGAGATGTGGATGAAAAGCCCGCCTCTGCCGCCAGGATCCCAAGCAGAATACCCGTGCCGACTTCAACAACCACCACCCAAGCTCACAGACAAGAACAGTACAAGCAAGCTGCCGCTGAAATGAAAAATGAAGTGCAGCAGGTACAACAGCAGCCACAGACACCACCGATTGGCCTTGGGCTCCAATCATCTCCCCACCCAAGCAGTCCCCAGTCCCCTCCAGCGAAGCCGATAGATGTGATGCGTCAGAGACAACGAAAGTCCAGTGTGTCCTTCAAAGAGCCACTCAACAATCGACCTGTCGACGAATGGAAAGAAGCCGGGACAGCAAGGCTTACAGCGATCGACTTTTCTACCGAACCCATCGCTCCAGCGGACAAAGGCAAAGCCTGGTGGGAACAAGGTGGCACTTCATCAGGCCGCAGACGCAGGAGTTCAACGAAGGCGGCCGATCAACCTGCTGCTGGAGATCATATCGACGATAGAACTGCCGAGTTCAAGCCACGTCTTTATCTGCGGTGCGGGCCTTTACTTCGCTACAAGGGCATGAGAAGACAGAAAAATGAAAAGGGAGAAGAGCGTGAATTCTGGCGAGGGAGCGTCCTTATCGTTACCCAAAATTCCCATTCTTCCTACGATACGACGCCGACTTTACGCCTGTTTTGTCAGCCACAAACGTTGTTACCACCCCCGCCTCACCACGTCACTACTGATGAGCTTCAACCTGAATATGTCGACCCGATTGCTGGCTTGACTAAGCTCTCAAGGACCGGGAGGGCTTTGTATGTTCGGCCCGTGGACCATCTGGAAGAGGGAAAGGATTTGTCGCAAATCGAAAACGATGAGGGCCTCTTCGAGAGTTCTCCCAGTCCACTGGAGCATAACGGACCCCAAGGTCTAGTTCCATTCTCGAACAACCGCATCCTCGATACGGACGGAGAAAGATTCGGCCGATATCAGGAAGTCGCGGGGGCACGACTTTACGCAGATCCAGACCGCGATGTGACCTTCTGGCGATTCAATCTGGAGATAGAACTGGCTGATGAGCAACAACATATTGCTTACCGCATCAATCGTGGCCCGTCCGTGGGTTTCTGGGTGCCTGCTCGAGGTCAGACCATGCACATAATGTTCCATTCTTGCAACGGGTTCAGCCTCTCCGTCAATCCAGACAGCTTCAGCGGACCTGATCCGTTGTGGAGGGACGTGCTCAACACCCATCAATCACGTCCATTCCACGTTATGATAGGTGGCGGCGATCAGATATACAATGACCGCGTCATGCTGGAGACCGAACACTTCGGTGAATGGACCAGGATGAGGAATCCAGCTCATAAACATCACGCTCCGTTCACACACGAAATGAAGGAAGAACTTGAAAGCTTCTATCTGAACAGATACGCCATGTGGTTTTCTCAAGGTCTCTTCAGCATGGCTGCTAGCCAGATCCCGATGGTGAATATTTGGGACGATCATGACATTATCGATGGCTTCGGTTCCTATCCAAACCATTTCATGGAGACGCCAGTGTTCTCTGGAATAGGAAATGTGGCATATAAATACTACATGCTCTTTCAGCACCAGAGCGTTCCCGAAGAGACCACCGCACACGAGCCTAGCTGGGTCTTGGGTCGGCAGCCAGGGCCGTATATCAAGCAACTTAGTAGGAGTGTATTTATGCACATGGGAAAGCATGTTGCATTCCTGGGTGTTGATTGCCGCACGGAAAGAAAGCGCAATGAGGTTTTGAGTTTGAACACACTGGATTTCATTCTGGACAGGTGCCGCAAAGAACTCATTGAAGGAGAGACGAAGCACCTTATTGTATTGTTGGGCGTCCCCCTTGCTTATCCTCGCCTGGTTTGGTTGGAAAACGTTCTCACTAGTCGACTCATGGATCCTGTCAAAGCGCTGGGAAGGGCTGGGATCTTGAAAGGCGGCTTTCTCAACAAGTTCGACGGTGGAGTTGAGATCCTCGATGACCTTGACGATCACTGGACTTCGACTAACCACAAACATGAGCGTAATGACTTCGTCAGAGACCTACAAGACCTTGCGGCAGAGAAATCATGTCGCATCACCGTTTTGAGCGGAGACGTTCACCTCGCTGCAATCGGCCAGTTTCACTCCAACCCGAAGCTGAAGATTCCCAAGGACAAAGATCACCGGTACATGCCAAATGTGATATCTTCAGCGATTGTGAATACACCACCGTCGGACATGATGGCCGATATCTTGAACAGACGCAACAAGGTTCATCACTTGGACCACTACACGGACGAAGACATGATCCCAATGTTCACACACGACGTGAACGACAAGAAACGAAATAATAAACGATTGTTGCCTCGTCGCAATTGGTGCTCGATCCGAGAGTACATTCCCGGCTCAACCCCTCCGCCTTCAGCGTCAGAAAGTTCAGCAGTCTTCGAAGATGAAGATCTGGAGGACAATCCAGAACCTCGCCCTCGACGATTCTCCTTCAGCAAGACAGACGTCAACCCACGAACTCTGCTCCGTCGATTAAGCTCCCGAAACGCGCCGCCCACTTCGTATCGCGACATGATATATGACCAGGGTCGTTCAGCGTCTCACGATGGAACAACACAATCCGGAGGCCTGGCTCAAGACCGCAGCGTAAGCGGCTCTCGACAGGCCTCGAGTGAATTCCAGGCTCTCCCGAATAAGCGCGCTTCTTCGTTCGACCATATATCTTCCGGGGCTCCCGTGCGGCCGAGCACCTTCAAACGCCGCCCTACCAATTTCTCCGAAAAGGCCGCGAGGAAAGGGAACGTACCAGCCATCGATGCCGAAGGTAATGAAATAGATGTCAATGATCATGTTAACCTGGAGGGAGGGCTCGATGTGGTCTTGAACGTCGAAATCAACCAAAAAGACCCGTCCGGAATTACTACGCCTTACAGGCTGCTTATCCCGGCTCTTTGGTATGACGGGAGCTCTGATCGCGAGAAGCTTGGCGACACCAGTGGGGTTCAAAAAAGACCGACCCTTTTGAACAGATTCGGCATCGGTGGGAGAAAGCCTAAGGCCTCTGGGAATCAAGACGAGGATTGGGATCAGGAAGAAAGTGAGGAGGAATACGCCGAGGATTCATATGCTCCAAAATCAGGAGCAGCACCTCGGCGAAGATTCAGCCTTTTCGGAAGCCGTCGACAAAAGAGAGAAGATTACCACAGTGACGACGAAGACGATGGTGAAGACCAGCCTCAAGCCCCCACCGCTGGAATGGGACCCCCTCAGCAATATCGAGCAATGAACGACGCTCCCGGTGGTTACCCGCCGCCACTTCCCAGAAACGCCGATTACCAGTTATCGCACAACATGACGAGCCCACCTAACCACGACATGCTGTACGACACGGAAAATCGGCCACCAGTAAGTCACAGTCTCGAGCCTGGTATCCACTCAAGCGCCAGACGCTCCTTGACAATATCTGGGCGCGGTGTTCAGCCTAGTGGAGCTAGAAGAGTGGTGGGAGATACTGATGGGAGCTCCTCTGATCAGCACCTGTCTTCCGTCCAAGCAATGGGAAGGAGCCAACCTCGCGTATCTCCGCCTTCAGCAATGCCCATGACAAACGCCAATGGAGGCGGGGATATATCTCAGCGTCGTCTCAGCAAACAAGAACGTGTCCTAGGTATTTCGCCTTCTGAACCGCAACCATATGGACCACCGCAGCAATTGAGGGGCAGCGGCATCATTGGGCGAGACTTCAGACAGCCGCTTGACCAGCCAGGCTACTATGAAGCTCCTCAAACGAGGGGTTACTCTGGCATCGAGGCGTACAAGGAGCCAAAGCCACGACGGACATTTAGTCTCAAAAGAGCGCGAAATTGGCTTGATGGGAGATCTCGAGAGCAAGAATATTATTAAGGGGTTTGCGTGTTAGAACCGATTTACTATGGGGATCTGGGTGACTCCTTGGTTCCTCCGAATTGGGTATTGTTGGTCGAATGTCGGTTCAGGGTATCACAGCGAGTGAGTGACTTGGGTACGTGGGAGGCCACGTTGCAAGGGTTGGTCTATCTATGCACGGCAAGCTATCAGGAGATCTCTTTTCGTTCCACGGTCTGAGCGTTCCCGAATTTTGGGCATTCAGCGTTCGAGCTTAGCATCTACTTGGTTAGTATTCTCTACGAGCTTTCATTCATGAGGACATATATCACCTTCCCTTTCCACTTTTTGCAGCTCTTGTCACCAACCGGTCGTCTTATCTAGCTTTTCTCATAAGAAGTTCCCAGAATGCCGCCCGTTGGAAGCTCGCGCGCTTCCGTCTTGTACCGCATCAATTAGCCAGAGCTAGAAGGCTTCTCGCATCGAGCGGGGCTGCGACGAACCAACTTGGCAACGTTTCGATATGGGCTGCATAGGCGTCTTACCTTTGCCTGATCCGAGGCGAGATCGCGTCGCGTCTCAGCTTTTCTTCTAATTCGGGCCTCTCTGTGCCAATCATGCAACGTGATGAATTCATACGGTCTCCTCGTGTCGGTGTCCTGGATGCATGCGAGCAGGATCAATCACGCGGGCAGAGTGGTCTCGACCTCGCTTCCCTCGTGTACAGCTGAGCCTGCCCCTCGTTCCGTCACACATGAACGTGTCAGACACGGCCAATAGGGGACAGCTCTTTCAGCCAGCCCTAGCGACATCCTTCGTTGGTAAGGCATCCGATTTTGCTGAAGCTGAACTTTAGCCAGGGGGGGTGGTGGCAGGTTCCGTTTCGTGTCATGGTGATGGAGTGCCAGTCGTATATGCGGCCGTCTGTCTTCCTGCAAGGCCTGAAGCTACTCTTTGACATGTTGGGATGTATAAGAGGCCCCCTTCCTCGCCTCGGGCTTGGTGAGGAGCGTGCTACAGATGGTTGCTGGGAGTCTGTGACTATATCGAGCCTTGCCCAACAGCCGAGCCTTGAATTTCACCACAAACAGATTCAAACATGGGCCGCCCACCAGCAAATTACAAACGTCTTATTGTGGTAAGTAGCTGTCACTGTGCCATACATGCTGGGCTCCATCGACAGGACAGGCTGACAAGACTTGCAGCTGTGCGACGGTACTGCCTGCTCCCCTCAACAGTTGTCTGCCTCTCAACAAAAGGAGATCTTTCTCCTGCAACAATTCCCTTCTTTCGTGACAAATTGTCTAATGTACAGTGTAACTCAAGTCTAGAGGCTAACTTTCATTCCCAACAGGAACGTGGCAGAGCATCCTGAACGTCAGCAGTCCTAGCCATCCAACCAACATTGCCCGCTTTGCTCGAGCCATCAGCCCTGTTGCTGTGGTTCAAGACAAGGATGGTGTAGAACGGGAGGTCGAGCAAATCGTCTATTACCAACCGGGTGTTGGGTCAGGAATTGGAGACAAGATCCGCGGCGGTGAGATATTGCTCTCTCTCCTTTATGGCATCTCACTCGAGTTCACCTTGCATCCTCCGACATTTGAAAAGAACAGGGCGTCATGGCTTGTTCTTTGTTTCTGGGGCGATCTGGGCGAGCAGGTTTTTGACTTGTCCATATAGGCGTCTATGGCGCTGGGCTGTCTGCCAATATCCGAGCGGCCTATGCTTTCCTGGCACACAACTACGACCCAAACCCTGGAGATGAGATCTTCTTCTTTGGCTTCTCGCGCGGCGCCTACACGGCCCGCTCGATCGCGGGCTTGGTGACCAAGCTCGGGCTCCTCACGAAACGGGGCATGGACTGGTTCCCTCAAGTCTACGACGAATACTACAACGATCCCACCAGCAAGCCTGTCTTCGACTTCTCCCCCACGCTCAAGGGGCTGATCGGCAACGACCTGAACGAAGGGGCCAAGAACGCGGTCAAGATCGTCGGCGTCTGGGACACGGTCGAGTTCCACGCGGAGGGCTGGGGCGGTGAGAAGATCGAATTCCACAACGCCGAGTTGTCGACCCACGTCCAATATGCGTACCACGCGCTGGCGCTGGATGAGCGTCGCGTGCCCTTCAAACCGACATTGTGGCAGTGGCCGAAAGACCCCAACAACCGGTCGAAACTGTACCAGCCCACGTCCGGTGCTGGCCTTCAGGTGATGAAGCAGGTGTGGTTCTCGGGCGTCCACAGCGACATCGGCGGCGGCAGGTATGACCCGAGGGGCTCCGACATCACGTTGGCGTGGATGCTCGCGCAGTGTTCCAAGGACAAGAAACTGGCCTTCATCGACGAGGATCCCGACGACCCGTCCGACTTCACCGAGTACTATCTGCTGCCCGACCGCCTCAAGCCGAACCCCAACAAGACGTGGAGCCAGCTGGGCAACAAGCTGGCCGCAGACCCCAGTGAGGGCATCGTGGGCGAAATCACCGACGCCGTTGAACACATCGCCGTGGAAGACCGCAAGGCGTGGCCGATGGCAAACACGTTCGAACGCATCCACCGCTCGATCCACGACCGTAACCTGCACAACTGGCACTGCGGCATGCTCAGCGGCCGGGACCAGGACGGCTTGTGGGGGTTGGTCAGTCCGAGCCAGTTCGGCGCCGCGCTGCCGGAGTTGGAGTCTGACGACGTGGCCGACGCCATCGAGGACAAGTACCGTGGACGAGTTCGGGCGCTGCCGGGGTCGAAGGGCGGTCCGGCGATACCAACGAAACTGTAGAGGACATCCAGTAACTTAGGATAGGAGATAAATAGGCGGTGGTGGTGGTGATCACGATGCAGCTGTTCTATGTATTGACAGCGACGCTCTAAGTGGCGGCTGCATCATCATGGAAGAAGGAGTCTATTGACTCACCTGCGTAGGAGGTCATTCTACGAATTTCAACAATTCAGAGTGGAAATTTCACGTCCGGCTATTGCCCTGCAAGGACTCACTAACGTATGTGTTTCCAAGACCTGGAAAATACTAACTAATAGGTGGCCTGGTTCTGCCTCCAGGGATATACGACGCGGTCTATCAGTGACAGCCGCCGAAACAAACATACACACACAGGGTCAAAGGACCCGAGACACGCCAGACGTGTTGTTAACCATGACTTGTTTCGTCGTATACGTACGTGTTTGCGGTGGGTTGCTGCCCATAGGAGTCGAGAAGTAGAACCTCGTATTTGTGGCCTCACCAGCCTCAGTATCACAGGACATTACATATGTATATCTCTCGGTCAGCTTCCCCACCCCCCTTCTTTTACTTGGATAGTGACCGACTGACTGACTGTCAACTGTTGATCAAACCCATCAAGTGAACTTTTTGCTGCTTACTTACCGGTCGTCATGGGGCCAGTTTTTTGATTGTGTCTCAGGGGAAGCGCGGGCGTCACAAGCCCAGAAGTCTGGTCGTTGCGGTCATGACCATGACCATGCCAATAATACGAGCTACAGTAGGTACTAATCATGACGACAGCCTAAGACAGACGGACAGACAGACAGACAACACCTTCATCCGTTGCGTCTCTTTTTCCCTCTCATGCAGGGGTTGTGGGCGTTTCGTGGGTTTCATTTTCCGCCCCCCCATCTCCCCCCCCGGGGAAACCAGGACTCACTCACTCACTCATTAGGCTAGTCGAGGCTGGCGTCCAAAACAACTAATTAGCGATAGGGCCATGATTATTGGGGTGAATAGACGACTGGGCAGGGGGGGAAGAGGTATGTATGAGTGTGTGTGTCTGTGTCTGTGTGAGGCTGAGTCGCTGGTTCACTTGCCATGTAGGCGCCTGATCAACCTCCTGGCCTCGTCGTTTCTTATTCTTCTTTTCTCGTTACGACTTCGATATTTTCTTTTTTACTCCTCATTTCTTTTTGGCAGGGCTAGAAGGAGCCTAGAAGCTTGCACCCGTCTTCTTCTATTGTGACTTTTACTCAAAAGTTCCTATAAGTCGTGTCTGTCGGGCCATGGCGCAAGCTCCGGCTCCGGCTCCAACTCCAACTCCGCCGAGCAGCCATGACGAGGTCTACAATCTGGACAACGACGCGGTCTTCAACGCGTGCGAGACGAGGCTACAGCAGGCCAACACGGAGAACTTCATCGTCAGCTTCGACAGCACCGAGGCCAAGTGCGCTGTCGACGTTGGCCGCGACGCCGCCCTGGAGTGGCTGCTGCAGCCCGAGGAGCGCCCTCGCGGTCAAGCCTTGTGGATGAACTTCTGGGCCTCGGAGTCGCAGAAGCCCATCATCGAGGAAGTCGCCAGGAAGTACGACCTCTCGCCCCGTCTGGCGGGCTTGCTGTGCCAGGCCATCACCTCTCCCTCCAGCCAGGCGAAGCAGAGGGATGCGTCCACCACCACTACAGGCAGCGACACGGCCCGTTCTTCCAGCTCTGCTCCGCGAAAGAGCCCGAGAACACAAGCAGCCGACGTCGAGAAGGGCGTGCCTCTTCAGTCCACGCCCCTGCAGCACCAACAGGCATTCGAACCGAGAGACACTGAAGGTCTGTCGTTTCACCGAGTGGTCAGGAACCTCTGGCACTTCTGTTCCGTCGACTTTGGCCGTCGGTACATCTACATCGGCTTCAATGCTTTGTACTCGGTGCCCGAGGCCAAGGAGGGTAACGCAGCGTCGCAGGATGGTGCACTGGCCGAAGACGCCGGCAACACGACCTCCGAAGGCAAGAAAAAGGACGGCAGCAAACCAGGCGGCCAACGGATATGGTCGTCTCTGCTGATCTGCGACGACGGCACCGTCGTTTCGGTGTTCGAACGCCCCCCTCCCGGTGAGCCGCATCTCAACTCGCGACGGAACGTCCTCAACGTCTTCCACCACCTCTCCAAGCAACACAACCAAGACAGCTCGCGAGATGCACTCATGAAGGTCCGCGTGCGGTGGAACGAGTATTCCAACAACAACCCGGCCACCGGCTACGATCCGAAAGAGGCGGCGAGCCTATTGTTCTACTACCTCTTCGACGACTGGATTTCGACCTACAATTTGATTGCCCAGATCGACCACCCCTACCGACGAAAGCTGGGAGAGATGCAGCAACTCATGTTCAAGGCTGCCGACGTCTCGCACGTCCAGCAGGTACATGAAATCGGCACCCAGCTGACCGTGCTCAAACTCATGTACGAGAGCTATGAATGGATCGTGTCGCGCCTCCTCCACAGCCAACGACTGGCCATGGACGCCAACAGCCTCCTCCTGTCGCCCCGGGGGACGTTCCACGACCAAGACGTCAAGATGGGCCATCAGACTCCCGCCCCTGCCTCGCATTTCGTGCCCTACGAGGAGGGCTTCCTGGCCGATGACTCCCGGTCGAATGTGAAGTTGAGCTTTTCGGCCGTGGCCCGGTTCGAGAGACTCTTGGGACGGATTCGACTGTACGCGCTGACGGAAATTGACGAGTGCATCAAGCAGAAGGAGTCGCTTGTGCTGATGGTAAGCGTGTCGCAGCTGTGTAGTCGCGTGGATCGTCCCAGCTAATGCAATGATTGCAGAACTTCAACTTGGTCGCCTTGAAAGAGTCCCAGGCCGTGGAGCGGCTCACCAGGACCACGATCCTGCTGGCCAAAGCGACCATCCTGTTCCTCCCCGTCAGCCTGATGACGGCGTACTTCTCCATCCAGCTGCCCGAGATCGCCGAGCGGTACACCCTCAAGACGTACTGGCTGTGTTTCCTGGTCGTCAGCATCCTGTCCATCCTGTTCCTGGTGGTCTTCGGTGTCACCACCCACACCCTGGAAGGCCAGACCGTCTACCGCTCCATCACCAGCACCATCGGGAGCACGATTGTCGCCGCGAGCAGGAGGAAAAGTAAAATCCAGTAGGTTGTGTTTGTCACCCGTTCTTGACGGGCCAGGGCACCATCTCTTTCTTGGAGCTGTCCCACTTGTACGCGCCGCCCTCGCCGACATTGTATCGGTAGTAATTTTCGGTGCCCGCCGGGATCATCGCCCGACGCAGAGTGATGTTGATTCGACCTCTGTCGGCCTCAGCGCCCTTCCGTTTCGGGATGCTGTGTAGCCAGTTTGACTGCGTTGGGCCTCGCATCAGCACCATATCGCCGCTGGCCAGGGGCAACTTGATGTCCTTGGTCTCCAGCCGCGGCTCGCCGTCTCGAGGCGGTTTGTGCTTCATCAAGAAATCCCTCTTGGCGCCCAGGGTGAATGAAGCAATGGCTGGCTCGGGCCCGAGGAACCGCTCGTCGTCGCTGTGGAACGAGATGCTGTCGTTGCCCGACGCGTAATAGTTCACCAGGCAGAAGTTGTACGAGGTGTTGGTGTTCGCTTCCGTCACCCGGCGCAGGAGATCCAGACACTCCGGGATTGGGCGTGGTTGGCACTTATATTTGTCCTCCCGGACCGTCCTGGATGGGTCTGAGGCCTCGACGATTCGTGACCCGTCGTCACCCGCAAAGCGACTCGTCTCGTCGATCCCAAAGACCGTGGTGAACCGCGGCGTGTTGATGAGGGTCTCCTTGCCGAACCGTTTGATGGTGTACCTGACGCGGTAGAAGAACAGCTCGGAGCGGAAGAAGTGGAAGAGGTCCCTCTCGATGGATTTTGGGATGAACGGTTGGAAATATACCAGGTCCAGGTGCGGCTGGTTCCGGATCTCCTTGCCTTGGGCCGTGACGAGGAGTTCGATTTCCCCCGCGACGTGGCTGGGCAGGTGAGGGATCGGCCAGGGGTATGTGGGATGGTTTGTTGTCTTGGTTATGGATCCTAGGGAAGTGTCCTTTTCGGCCAGGGCTGGTAGAGGCTCATCAGGACGGGCCTTCTTGTTTGGCGTTGAGGAGGAGAAGTATGTGTCGAGAGTGCGCTTGGCCATTGTGTATGATGTTAGCTCTGCAAATGTTTTTTTGGGAACTCAAGGCTTCGAGTCTCCACGGTCTTGGTGGGCCATCAGACGAGGGAAGGATATGGACGAGATTGAGAGAGGCTGTGTGGTGGCGGAGAAGCATGTCGATAGCTCTGATATCGACGACGTCATTACTCTCAGCCTCCAATCGACGCGTCGTTCAGGCGCGTGCAGAGGACGACCACCGTGCAGAATAGAATAGGCATTTTCAATCGTCGAGAGGATTGGTCATCAAGAATGAGTAGACTCTTTCTGGTGGGCGTCTCAGCAGTATACTCCGTACGGTACACTCTATAGCATCATTCCTGGAGCGATGTCCCTTTTCCATCGAGCGGGGTTCCGTTACTCAGAACAGCAAACTCATCCAGGCCCAAACTCTCCCCGAGGCCAACGATGTTTTATATGCACGCACCCTTCTTCCTGATATCACAATCTGGGTAGTCCATATACTATCACTTCGCTGAATACATTCACTCCCACTCCCCCTGAAAGCTGGCTATATATATAACACAGACAGTTCGTTACGCTGCCACGATGGGATTCGAGCCTGAGACATACTACCTCGGACCGAACAAGCATTGCCCCAACAACGACATGCCCGTCCTGATCTATCGCGACTGTCTTCCGCTGCCACTTTCCGAAGCGAAAACGACCGAATTCCTCGAGTCGCATGCCTGGGAGAAGAAAGGCACGTGGGGCCATATCTCGTACAGGCATTTCCATCCCAACACCCACGAGTGCTACGGTAAAAAGCCCCTGTCCCCCCTGGGACAGTCCAACGCCTTCTTCACGCTGCTGCTAAATTTTGAGTCTTGCACAGGAGTGTTCCAGGGCGAATCGCGGATCCTTGTCGGTTGTGGCAAGAACGACACGTCCGGAGGTGAGGAGATCGAGGTGCACGCTGGAGATGTCATCGTCCTCCCTGCCGGAACGGGACACTGCTCTCTGCAAAGCAGTGCCGATTACAGATACATCGGGGTTTATCCAGAGGTAAAGCAGACTCCCCGTCTCAGGGACTGGTGGTTTCCCTTCGTTTTCACTCACATGGTGCGTTTTCAGGGAGCCCCGAAATGGCGTAGCGAGTTGGGCAAAGACGAGGTCGGTGATTCATTTAGACAGGAGATCCAGGCCGTGGCATTACCCGTGCAGGATCCGGTCAATGGGTCAGAGGGACCGCTGTTGAAGTTATGGAGGAAGACGTGATGATGCTTTGATCATTTCTCTGGCTTCGATCAGATTGCATGACGCCGCCATTGCGTCTCCGTAGTGTGCTCTAGTCGCCGCTTGCTGTCCCGTACTACTTCATCTAGATTAGCGCCTTGGCATCAAGCCTGGAGCAAACCCAGCATGACTCCCTTCTACTATTACTGCTGCTTTACTTCCAGATCCCGGGGCTCGAACACGAACCTGAAGAGGCTTCCTGTCGCATGGCAAGCCTCCTTCGTCGAATCCTCGCGACCATAAGACCAGCCGTGTCCAATGCCACAACAACGAGAAGGATGAATCTCAACTCTGCCGACCTGCCCAAAATTTTCCTGCCTCCAGTCAATCGGTCCATGCAGACGCTGGACAAGGCATTCTTTCGGAAAGTCGTGCCTCTGGCGGCTGCCACCATCTCAGACGTCAGACAGATCACGGCGGTCCGAAAGGAGCTCGAGAAGTCCCAAGACTTGCTCCGCATCAGTCCGATCAAACCGTTACGGGACGATGACTCGGTCCCAGGGGCAAAGTGCCTCTTGCTCAGGCCGGAGATTGATGCGAAAGGTGAGTCACACGGGCATTTCGGATCCTTGGGAGGGGGAGGAGTTGCTGACGGGGTCGGACAGAGCCGAAAACTTGGTCACAGACCGTGTCGAGATTAGTCGAAGACAAACTGGCCAGCTTACGGCCCTACGATCTGACCCTCACATACGACGACTGGACTATGCGTACGTGAGTGGTCAGGAATGACCTCTGCAAGCTGGTGTCCGAATGCTAACATATCCGCCAGATAATATTCTTGAGGCAATCCTGCCCGAGATCCCCGACGACGAAAAAGAAACTCCTGCAGGGTTTGCCCAGGTAGGCCATGTTGGTATGTCTCCCTGTCCATGAACCTGAACCCTGTGCTGACAGTCTACAGCTCACGTCAACCTGCGTGAAGCATATCTGCCTTACAAGTATATCATCGGGCAAATTTTGGTCGACAAAAATCCCAATATTACTACCGTCATCAACAAGACGTTCGACGTTGGTACCGAATCCGTCTTTCGAACATTTCCGTACGAAGTCATCGCTGGTCCAGACGACCTCGATGTCACGGTCCACGAATCTGGTTGCGAATTCAAGTTCAACTTCGGCAAGGTTTACTGGAACTCCCGCTTGGGCACTGAGCATGCCCGGGTTTTTGAGCAGTTCCAGCAAGGCGAGGCTGTCTGTGACGTTATGGCGGGCGTTGGTCCTTTCGCTGTGCCCGCTGGGAAACGCAAGGTGTTTGTCAGAGCCAACGACCTCAACCCTGACTCGTACCGAAGCCTTGAGGACGCCATCAAGTCCAACAAGGTCGGCGATTTCGTCTCGGCCTCCTGTGAGGACGGTCGCGAATTTATTCGCAACGCCACCAGAGACTTACGCCACGCCCCACGAGAAGCCCGATTGCCGTCGAAGGTGAAGATATCGCGGAAACTGACCAAAGAGGAGACAGAAGCGCTGCGTAAGGAGGCCGAGGCAGCGGCACAAGTCCTGACAGAACCGAATGTGTTTTCTCACTATGTGATGAATCTGCCGGCCAGTGCCATCGAATTCCTCGATGCCTTCCAAGGCCTTTATCACGGCCGAGAAACCGAATTCAAACCTCACACGTCAAAAGCTTTGCCGCTGATCCACCTGTACTTGTTTCAAGCCAAACTTGCCACCGAAGAAGAGGAAATCCATGAGATCTGTGAACGAATATCGAAGCATATCGGTGCCGCGGTCAAGCTGGATGATTTGGAGCTGGATATGCAGGTTCGATTTGTCCGACTGGTCGCGCCAAAGAAGAAGATGTTCTGTGCCAGTTTTCGGATGCCGGCGAGCGTTGCGTTCGCGCAGCCTTAATGCACTCTGTCAGCTTTGGTCACCAGATTCACTGTACGGCACTACAATCTGGCCATTGTGGCTGTCCGCCAGCTCCCAGTCGCTCCCATGCCTGATCGGCCTTTTATCAGCCACTGGCGACGGCCTGGCCTTCGACAGCACATCTGATGCAGGGATCTGACCTCGGCCTTGCACTGTCTCACTTCTTGTATGCACAATCAGTACACGAATTCAGTGAGTTGATGGAGGACAATGGCTGAGTTCTCGGCTCCTTGCCTGCTGGACCCTCGTCCTCATATAGTTTCAAGGCTGCTGTGTTATGCTCGGTCTCTACGACGGTATAAATGTGTAGCCTTGATTACAAGGTCCAGGCACACTGGGGGCTGAGGGCTGACTCCCAGCCTGGGGATATTTGCCGGACACCTGTCCGCTCAGCAAAGCTGGCGGGAAGGAGTCGTCACCTGAAATCTGGGATAAGGATACAATATATTGTCAGGCCGAGTTGGCGACAAAGGCAGCACGGACAAACGTGTCTGACGATGTCGTGATCTGACTTGGTGCAGACCGAGAAGAGGATCTGTGGTCTGGAACGAGGGGAGCCGATATGGTCTCGCCAGGGATCTTGTTCGTGTTCATGGGTTAATTCCTGGTCATTGGGGGACCAAGGTGTGCTTTGGATAGGTTGATTAGGAGGAAGGAACTGAGTCGTGTCGTGTCGTCACATCGACAGTCTAGGCTGGCAGGCCAGAAAGATAGCTAGATATCTACCTACCAACCGACCGACCTATAAAGACTGTGATGAGGAATATCCGTCCAGATGCAAACCAATATCAATCACAGACAACATACAGTAGTTGCTGATAGGGAAGGGAAGGGAACGAGAGAGAGACTCTAGCCTCACGAGCCCATCCCTCGCTTGGGATTCATAATAATATCCTACGAGGTATATAACCTCGAGAACAAGGTCCAGCGGACGTTTCCACGGTGCAAAGCTATAATACATCGATTGTCTGTTCTACTCATACAGAGAAGAGTGAGAGCATTTACATGTATAGTACCATTCAACCATTGACCGGCTCCTCATCCACCCTTCTTCCCGCTCCATCCATTCATTCATTCATCCAACCAACCATCTGATCAAAAAGAGGGAGGGAGGGAGGGTGAGTCAGTCAGTCAGTCAGGGATAGTCCAACCCTCCGCTCATCTTGAACCGCTCGTCCACTCTCCCATTACTGCTGCTGCTGCTTCTCAGGCTTCCAATGCTGATGCTTCTGCTTCTGCTCCTGCTCCTGCTACGTTCCAGTCTTCCACGTCGCGGTCGCGGTCGCTCTTCACCCCCTTCCCGCCTCTCACGAGATCCGTCGTTGTCATTCTTGGCCAAGGTCCTCCTCGCCTCGCGGATCGTGAGTGCCATGCCTGCCGCCGCGGCCCGCGCGCCGTGGATGAATGCCTCGTCGACATCTCGCGATTTTGACCTTGATCTTGAGCTTGAGCTTGAGCGGGTCCTGCCGTGTGGACGGCGAGAGTGACGGCGGCGGCGACGGCCATGGCTTCGGTTCCGATTGCGGCTGCGGATTTGAGGGTGATCGGCACGGTTTCTGCTCCCGCCCCTGCTCCGGCTTCGGCTGGCGGGTAGACCGGTCAGGCGCACCGGCGGAGGCGATCCTCCGCGGCGGAAGGCGGGCTGCTCGCCAAACAGGCCTCGACGGGGTATGACCAACGGTGCTAGTGCCAGCGGTTGTAGCGGTAGCACCTCTGAAGACCGGGGGGATCGAATCCGCCCACGCACAACGCACTCCTCCTGGTCAGGCACGAAGCGGACGGTCGATCGTGACGGTGGGGACGGAGGCGGGCTTCGATGGCTCACGAGTATCTGCGACGGCGACAGTGGGGGTGGGAGAGCCAGAGACGGAGACTGAAACAGAGAAAGAGACCGAGGTAGCGGCGAAGGTGGTGATCTCGGACGTGGAGGAGGAGGAAGTCGACGACGACGAGTTCGTATCACGGTTTCTTCCTCCTCGCGGACACGCCGGCGGCCGTCGGGGCCGTGTACGATGGTCCTGGTACAGGTCGTTTGCTGTATCCGAGGGGTCGTACCATGAGTAGTCTGGCAGGAAAAGGAAGGGAGATTCGGAGATGGGAGATATGGGTAACAGAAAGAAATATGAGACTTGACTTACCCGTGAGCGGATGGGGCTGCTGCGCATTCTTGAACCTTTGCTGTTGTTCAGGTCCAGGTCCAGGTTCAATTTCATTCAATACTGTGCGTCTCTTCTTCTTGTCTTGCCTAGTAATTAGGATCGGGAGTTGGGGGCCCAGGGTTGTGGTTCTTCGAATCGGTAGATGCTTAGTGGAAAAGACCGAGTTAGCACCTCTGCTCTGGTATTGAGTCTGCTACGTCCCGATTCTCTAGGTCAACAACTCAAGAATTCAGCCTGGATCGAGCGAAGGGTGGTGGTCTCTCAAGAAACGGGCCAGACATGTATCACTGAATACTCTGCTGCTGTCACGGCACCGTCCAACAAAGATATCGACTCATCATCTGGCAGGAAGCGTAGTGACGTGGTCTGAAAACAATATGGCTCACCCGTAAGCAAGTGATCCTGGACGGGAGCAAGTGGTGGCAAATGGGATCAAACGAAAGACCCAGGGGGGGAGAGAGAGGGTAAGAGTAAGAATAACAGCAACAGCAACACGCAAACGAACGACAGCCGGCCCAGTAGGATAGAGACAATGATCTTAGCATGAAGGGAATGCCCATCTGACTTCGCAAGGACCCCAAGACGAAAGGGCGGAAGAAGGGGACTTGCATTACTCAAAAAAAAAGAGCCTTGTACCGAAAGCTCTGTACCAAGCTTCTCAATTCTTCTCATTTCGTGGCGGTAAATCAAAACGGAAAGAATGACTAGAAGACGGTCTTCTCGACGACCGCAAGAAATCAAAACATGACTCGAACCATTTGGTGGCAGAGATGGCCAGATGCTCAAATATGGGGCCGTGGTCCCAACAACAACAACAAGAAGAGAGCCAAGAACCATCATCCTCGAGCGTCAACTGAGTGACTGGTCTCGGGGGCATGAGTGGCTTCCGGTCCACCGCCAGCACCACCCCAAGCCGCTGCGGAGCCGAGTGACGCTCCTCCTGGCCAGGGAGCGGGAATGGGAACGGGAACGTTTGAGGCGGTTGGTAGGGCTCAATCCAGCCAGTCTGAGGGTGAGGGTGCTGGTGCATGCTCGACAGCGACCGCCAGGAAGGGTCGGAAGAGACCGAAGCACTCGAGGTCCGTCTGGTCTTTTCTATCTTGGGTAATGTGTCGAGTCCGGCTGGTGCGGGTCTGGATCTGGATGGCAAAGAAGAGGAGTCACTCATACAAAGGGGTGGACCAGGAGGAGGTTCATTCCAGCCCGGGTGAATCGTCGACAACGATTTCCAGGAAGTTGTAGCAGAATTGGAGGACGAGATCGAGGACTGCGAACTGTTCGCCCCCAGAGACAGGGACAGAGACAGTGGCGGTGTCGACGGTGACTTCACTGCTTCGGTTGTTGCTGATGAAGCCGGCGAGCCGCAGTCAGATTCTGTCGGAGATCCAGCTGTATGATCTTCTGTTTCTGGTTGACAATCTTCGAACAATGGATAAAACCTCTCTGAAAACCGAGGGTTAGGGCTGTCTAGGGACTCCACGAGGCAGCTCGACGTGTGTCCGACGGAGACCAAGTCCACGATTATTGGTGTCATGGCAGGATAAATATTCTCAATCTGACGACGAAGCTGGGAGGTGATTCGGGGTTGCTAGGTGGAAAGGCGGAGAGAATGGTGGTTTTAAGTAGAATGGCACGATCAGAAACCTGGAGGGCACAGCGTGTAGAAATAGTTGGATACTGTTTTTGAACGGCTTTTGGTCATTCAAGGCCTCTCTCATTCACCATCATTGTTGCACCCGAAATGGTGCTCGTCCGTTTCCTCTCCAAACGTATCGTCCAAGTCTGACGAGCCCCGGCGTTTGGATACATTGGAAGTCTCCACCGATTGTCCGGCTATGATATTTGCGTTGCTGGGAATAGCTCAAAGAGACACTGTGTTTCAAAGACAGCATATTGTTTCCAAGTCACGACCGAGGGCCACCCTGATCGAACGTAACAGTTCACAAATTGCATGGTCCAGTGCGTAACCACGGAAGAACCCTGCCAACCTTTTCTGCATGCCTCGTCAGCATCTCTTCAAGAAACTTGGACGTGCGTGGAAGTGCTTGTGATTCGGCACTGCCGTTTGCACCGCGGTATTGCGGTCATCGTCATTCGTACAACGCTGTAAGAGGCGACCGCGGCGATTCAGGAATCATCTGAGGGGCCCTCCCGACTAAAGAATGAGGTTTTCGAGTAGTACCCCAGAAGCTCGTACGATTCCATCCGTCCATCCATCCATGGCGTGTTTAGCTGAAATCAAAGCTGAGCCTGTCTCTTCAGCCGCTGCAACTCCCGACAGATGCCCTCCAGCTCGTCCTCGGTGACGACGCCATCCTCGACCTTCTTCTCCAAGCTGGGAATCAGCGCCTTCGCTTCGTCCGAGCACGTCGGCACGAGACTGCCCAGCTGCGACTTTTCAAACCGCTCCAAGTTCTCGCCGTATGAGTTGATGATGCCTTCCACCTGTTGCGCCTCCGCCAGGTCCTTGAACACGGCGAAGATCTCCAAGTAGTCGCGCGTCTTGGCCGTGACTTCAGTCTCCTCGTAGCCGCCTCCTCGCGCCGCGCGGGTGGCGAGGGTCTTTTGCAGGATGATGCGCGCTTCGGAGAGGTTGAGCGTGACTTCGTTTTGGAATTCGCCCAGTTTGAGCACCGCGCCGGCTTCGAGGTCGGATGTTGCGGTGGGGGCGACGCGCGAGGGGGCGGCGTGAGGCATGCTGTGTACCGCAGATGAAACTGGCTGCTGCAAAGACAAGAGAAGTTCACGGCTGGAAAGCGAGAAGGAACCAGGTTTGTGATGGAAGTGGGAAAATCAACGCAGCGCAATTGCGGCGGCACAATAGCGCGCAGCCTTATCGGGGAAACAATGATCCGACAGTACCACTAGTGCGAGGCTGCGAGAGACAAGAATCTGTCCAAGTGCAGTCTAGCATTTCACAAGACGGAGAGTAAATTCTCATAAATCAACTACATTTCTCGATCCAGTCTCTTAGAGATATCCCAAATTTATTCATTCAGTCGCAGACTTGTCACGACCGTGAACTTGTACCCATAAATCTTTCTCCGACACAAAGTAGTTATTCATCGTTCTATAGCACCAATGCACCAAACCCAGCTGCAATCAACAATCCCTTGGCAGCCATGAGTGTGCTGGCGTCGCTCGCGTCAGAGAGCTGATTGACTCCGGTCTGTAAAGTCGTAGAGTCACTGGTGGTAGCCGTCGCAACAGAGCTCGGAGTGCTGTAGACCAAGCCATCGGTAGGCGTCGCATAGATGTAGTTGGATGTGGTGGTATCGGAAGAGGAGCCGCCCAACGAGCCGCCACTACCGTAGGAACATTTTCCAAGGGTGCTTGAACATGAATACCCTGCTTCACAATAGTCTGGTAGGGTCGAAACATTAGTCGGTGCCGTACGGGCCAAGACTATCACAGGGGCTGCAACTTACATCCTCCGGCACAGCAGGATTCGCCGTCGTCGGGATTATAGCACGAATCTGTGCCGCAAGGGATATTCCCTTCGCCATAGAGATCACTGCAGCTCGCCGTTGTAGTAGTGCTGTTGTCACTGCCGCCGTAACTTGAGCCGTCGTCGGGGCAGGTATCGTACGAAGGATCCGATGGATTGTAGCAATGGTATCCATCCGGGCAGCCAAGATAACCAGACCCGAAGCATGACACGCAAGTCGCCCCCGCCTGGTAACAGAGGTCGTCGATGCCGCTGGTGCTGGTGGAAGTCGGTGCCGATGCAGAAGCAGTAGCAGTCGTGAGGCCGCTGTCGGAGCCGTCGGAGCCGGAAGAGCAGGAATCCAGGCCATAGGTCGCATCTCCAGGCAAATAGCAAAAGATGTCGCTTCCGGGGCAGAGTGTGTAGCCGGCACCGAAGCATTCTTCACAGGTTCCTATACAGCGCTTATTGAGGTCTCGTCGCGACATGAGCTTGCTGGTGGACGTCGGCGTCCTGGAACGACCTTGTCCGGAGAGACCTTTAAAGACAGCATCCCCCTCGGCAGTAACCAGAAGGATGAGCGAAGAGAAGAAGAGGGCTCGGGAGAAAAGCATATTGGTGGTTCAGAAGTCAGAAACCAGAAAAGAGTGACTTGAAAGAGCGACTGGAATGTAACGAGCGACGAGAAGCAACTCAGGCTTTGTTCGAAAGAGAAAACCACCGCAACCAGAAATGCTCTCTAGGTCAAGGGCGGGCGGTGGATGCTCAGCGAAATATAGCTGGTCAGTGTCGGTGCAGTCCCCTTTCCCAACACAGGAAGCTCGAATACGGATACGTCCCTTTTGCACAGAGCGGAGCACCCCGGTCCATGTTCCCTACCTCTTGAGGCCTGGTCAAAGTTCAGACCACGTTCTTGGGAACGTTTTCTCGCATCCACGGCAGAGCATAACACATGCAAGGTGATTCGCCAGCGGAAGAATGATCATCTGGCTAGGCAATGGATACACAAATCCGAAGAACATTCAGCGCAGCAGGGTCCCGTAGGTAAGGCAGACCACGCGCATCGTATCCCGTCCGGATAGGCGGCCAACAAGAAGCCAGAATCAAGATTTGAAGCGACGATCACTGCCGGTCTCTTCTATAGACGCAGAAGCGGCCGGTGTCGCAATTCATAGCACCAAATCAACAAATCAAGGGCGAGAAGGGAAATGAACTCGCCGACGGGGAGGAATTGTAAGGGCGAAGGTTTCTTGGCCGTATGCTTGGCACTTGGGGGCGGATGTTTGTTCATTTCGAAGTCAAGCACACAAGTCAAGAGTAGAAGGGAGAAGCGAGAAAATGCATTTGAACTATTTTAGTTTCCAAGCCCAAAGCTGGTAGGGTAGAACGATATTTGGGGTCCAAGATGGGGACAGACACGAGTACGAGGTACGGAGTCATTATTCTGCTCTATCTGCTCTAGGGCTATCGAAGATAGTCTGCCGAATTTCGCTTGCTGTGGCCGCATCCGACTTTTGGTGGGTAAGGGTTACTCGATGTACTCGATAGGGAGTAATAACAGAGTTACCAGCCTGGAAGGCCAGCTACCACGCTAGCTTAGGGGCCTTGGGGCAACTATTATTATATAATTGAATTCGTGCATCTCGCTGACAATATCGTCCTCGATGGTCTAGTGGTCATGAGTAAGTCTATCATCTCAGCAGATAGTTGATCGTCATCTAACATTCAATTCAGTTTCCGCTTGTCATTTCATAATAACGAGCGCGGGAGACCAGGGTTCGATTCCCTGTCGGGGAGGAACTTTTTTTTATTCTCAAGGGGAATAGAATCCAGAGGGTAGCAGGTCGATGGCGATCCTAATTGGCTATTATGTAGCTATGTCGTGTGCATAGCTAATAGGCTGGATCGCCGACAAGTAAAAAAACAAATTCCTCATCGCAATGTGGTCTCAAAGCTTCTTGCCGCATCGGGTACAGGCCTCATGAGAGGCCAGCCTCAGTGATCGAAGGACAAACTCATACTGATGTTAGGTAGGAGGAAAGAGGGCATGTTCTCCCTGTCGGATCCCGGCCATGTTGCATGGTGGTCCGCCCAGACTGAGACTCGCTGTCGCAATAGGGTCGATATCAGCAGATTCTGAGCCGGATGGACATCCCGCTATCACTGGTTGATCTTTAAACTCTTGAATTCCTGGGTGGTGTTCGTGATGGCGACTTCCACAGGTAACCTCTCCATGCTACTAGCACCATAGAACCCATGAATCCCCTTGACACGACTGAGCACATAATCTGCATCCTTGGGCTCAGCTATGGGCCCGCCGTGACAGAGGATGATGATCTCGGGATTGATCTTGGTCGCGGCGTCCCTCATCTCCTGGATCAACTTGACGCATTCATCCAACGTCTTCCCGGTCTTTGCCCCGATACTGCCCGACGTGGTCAACCCCATGTGGCACACCAGCACGTCCGCGCCGGCCTTGGTCATCTGTTCAGCTTCATCGACATTGAAGGCGTAGGGCGTGGTCAGGAGGTCAAGTTTGTGCGCTTCCGAAATCATGGCCACCTCCTTGTCGTATCCCATGCCCGTTTCCTCGAGATTGGCTCGGAAGGTGCCGTCGATGAGACCGACCGTGGGGAAGTTCTGGACCCCACAGAACCCCATGCCCTTCAGTTCTTGGAGGAATGAGGGTATGATGCGAAATGGATCCGACGCACAGACGCCAGCCAGGACTCCGGTTTTGTTGACTACCGGTAGGACCTCCCTTGCCATGTCGACGACGACAGCATTGGCGTCCCCGTACGGCATGAGACCAGCAAGCGACCCCCTCCCAGCCATTCGAAAGCGACCCGAGTTGTAGATGATGATCAGATCGCCACCACCCGCCTCGATGAACTTGGCTGATAACCCAATGCCTGCCCCTGCTCCCACGATCGGCTTGCCATTCTTGATCTGGTTCCTGAGATGGGCGAGGACTTCGGCTCGCGAGGACGGGGGAGCCATCGCGGAGGGTGTGGATGGTTCTAGGTAGAATCAGTCCGCTTGGACTCGTCGGTTCTCTGAAAGTTGCTTCTTTTGTCCCGGCACATGTGCAACGTCGTTCAACATACACGTCATCGTCGTCGGTCCTCAACGATCCCAATCATGCGGAGATGGTGGAGAGGGGGCGGGGATTTTAAGCGAATGATGGTGAAGGTATCCGAAGCCCACGAAGAGGAGACACGAAGAGGGGCAAAGGCATGACGACCATGGATTGGATGAGCATCGAACTATCATGTACACCGAGCAGACGAGTCTTTGCGTCAAAAACAACCTCGCAGCTTCTCGCAGAAGCTTGTCATGTCCCTTGGTGGCACGGGTGGATAGCCGCTTCTCGTCTCCCCCAACACGACACACCCTCTCTAAGCTGCGTCTCTATCCTTTCACACCATGGTGAAACCTACCGTGCTCATCGTCGGCACGCCTGACACCAAACTCGATGAGATCCTCTACCTCAGAGCGCAAATACTGGCCGAGGGAACGTGCAGTACCAAGATCCTCGATGTAAGTCACAGCATCCCAGCTAAGCTGAGGGCGCCGTTGGACAGCCTTCCGTCCGGCGAAGTGGTTTCTCCTCTGGAAGAACACAGCTCTACCTTGAAAGAGCTCTCGCGCGGCGAGTATATCGACAAGGCCATCGAATTGTGCACCCCTGTCGTCAAGGATCTGGTCTCCAAGTCAGCCGTCCAAGGTGTGGTCTCTGCGGGTGGAAGTAGTGGCTCGTCGCTCGCAACGGCCTTTATGCGCCATGCCTGTCCGGTCGGATTTCCCAAGCTGATGGTGTCGACCATGGCCAGCGGCGACATCAAGCACTACGTCGAGGAAACGGACATCACCATGATGTATAGTGTTGTTGATATTGCTGGAGTGAACTCGATCCTCAAACGGATCTTGTCCAATGCTGCTGCTGCCATCTCTGCCATGACGGCCTCGTATGCCAAATCCCTCGTCGATACTTCGGTCGTCGCCGCCAAAGGCAAGCGTATCGCCATTACAATGTTTGGCAATACCACGCCGTGCGTCGATGCGGTGCGTCACATTCTCACTTCAGCACCTCACGACGCCTCGGACTACGAGATCTACGTCTTCCACGCGACCGGCTCGGGCGGGCGTGCCATGGAGCGCCTCATTGCGGAGGGACAGATCGACGCCGTGATCGATCTCACCACCACAGAAATCCCCGACGAACTCTTCGGCGGCGTCCTGACCGCCGGGCCCGATCGGCTCGAGATTGCCGCAAAGAAGGGCCTCCCCATGATTGTGTCTGTTGGGGCTTGCGACATGGTGAACTTTGGGCCCAAGGACAGCGTGCCGGAGAAGTACAAGGACCGCAAACTGTTAGTGCATAACCCTGCCGTGACGCTGATGAGGACGACCGTGGACGAGAACAAGAAGATCGGCGAGTTCATCGTCAACAAACTGTCCACCCACGCCACCAACCCGGGGGCCATCCGCGTGCTGATCCCCGAGAAGGGCGTCAGCATGTTGGATGCGGCCAATAAGCCGTTCTTCGATGAGGAGGCCGACAAGGCACTCTTCGACACCATCCAGGAGGGCCTGGAGGGGACCGGGATCGAGGTCGAGAAGCACGACCTGCACATCAACGACGAGGCCTTCGCCGGCCACGTGGCCAGCGCCATCCTGGAGGTCATGGGTGTCACCCAGCGGAACTACCGCCTGGCCAACGCGCGCCGGCGAAAGTGGAGCTTCGACCACGGCGCCTCCGTCATGCTGGCCCGGCGAAGTAGCCAGATCGAGATACCGGACGCTTGAGGTGCTTATGCACCGGGTGTGAAAAGGCCAAGTTCTGGTGTGCGTGGTTGAAATAAACAACTCTGTGTTCTTGTTACAACGAAAGTATTGAAGAAAAGCGGGTGACCACGAGGCTTGGGCGCCGCAGTGGTGGGTGGGTATGTATATACACATCCCACCGGCGACGATTCGATCTCCATTATCCCACGCCGCATATTGTTTGCGTCCTGTCCTGTGATGTTTTATTGTTGACGTGTCATGTCATGTCTGATGGTGATGACACAACAGTTCTTGTTGACTGGTCGACCCATTAGATCGAATGTGTTGAATTAGTGTCTCTGTTTACACAGTTGCTCCTTATGAGAATACCCCTATGTCAATCAATGCTAAGCAAGTACCTGTACTGTATGTATGTCCACTCCATGTCAGGAAGTCCATGATGTGATGGCCACAACAATTAATGCTCAATGAGCCCGTCACCGGTCAATAGCGGTGTCGTCTTGGGCCTCATCCTCGTTTTCGTCCTCGTCCTTCACGCTTGTAGGGTCTGTTCTTGCCACAACACAGCTGGGATCAACATGGAGAAACGAAACGAACAGGTGCGAAAGAGAAAGGAAGGAAGGAAGGATGGAGCGTTCGAGCATCATCATCAACTGGTTAGTCGAAAGGTTGCTGCAGGCTTCAGAGTCCGTCCAAGAGAAAAGTTATGTATAATCAATGCGATGGGCCGCCCGAGGATTTAGAAAAGAAAACCCTGTGCCCTGGACATAGCGGCATAATATCCAACGAGGGCCTCTTGTACTTCCTCCTCCCCATTTTCCCCCTTCTGCATTGTCGTTCACTACCATGCCGTGCCCTCCAAATTGGCCTGCCTCAATTTCTCGTAAAACGCCCCAGGCCAGCCCACCATTTCCTGATCACTCGGCAGACAGCTGACTTCCTCACCCTCTTTGCACACAATCTCGCCTTTGGCTTTCAACGCCTCCTCCCTACGTCGACAGTATCCGACAACATTCCCGATAACTCTGCCCAACATCTCCGGCGAGATGGCGACGGGGTTCAAAAACGGGTCCGTTTCGGATAAGAGCTCTTTGATCGTGGGTCTCAGGGATTGTTCTCGTGTAAGGCAGCGTTTCAAGGTTTTAATGAGTCCAAAGGGAACCACGGACCCACCAATACCTGTGGTTGGGAAGGAAATCTCGACTTTGGGGTTGGGAATGGACATGATGCGCTCGAACTGCTTCTGGATATGGGCAAATGGGGGTTGTCCGTAGGTCATTTGATAAAGTATACACCCCAGGCTCCAGACGTCACTGGGCTTGCCGAGTTTGAGTATCTTTGTGCCCGGAGCTTGCTGCGAGCCTGCTGCTGGCGTGTGACAGACCAGGGATTCCGGAGACATATAATTGGGCGTGCCGATTTGATTTTCCCGATGCACGTTGACTGTATTTTCTTGGATGGCGTTGGCAATGCCAAAGTCGATGAGTTTGAGTTGGCCCTTGACGAGGAGGAAGTTAGCGGGCTTGAGGTCTGAATGAACGATGTCGTGATCATGCACCGCCTGGACGCACTCGAGCATTTCTTTCCAATAATGCCTGGTGAACGTTATGTCCAGTTTGGCACCCTCGGCCTTGAGTTGCTCGTTCAGCATTTTGTTGAAGTCTGTCTCGCCTAGCTCCATCATGACGCTGAGCACCCCCTTTTCCTCATTGATCTCGTAGTCGTACAGTCTAATGACACGGTCCACGTTTTCGAGCTTCTTCAATAGATCAATCTCGCCCTTGTAGCCGACAATTGCCGCCATGTCAGCCTCCTCGAGATTGACTCGTTTGAGCGCGAAGATCTTGTAGTTCTCCGCCATGATTCGGAAGACTCTTGATGACCCGCCCCGACCGATGCAATCTAACCGCCTGTATGTTTTTCCATTCAAGACGTAGTGGACGGATCTCTTGTTGCGGGAGCCCGCATTCGACGTCGCTGCATCGAGGATCGACATTTTCGGCGGCGGGGCGGGCGCTGGTCGGTGCGGCGTGTTATTAGATCGGGGAGCCAACGGCTGTCGAGACGGAGAAGCGTGCTCTGATGCAGGCTCAACCGGCTTGTGGTCCAGTGGAGCACCGTCTTCTTGGGCGTCCAAAATTGCAGCCGACGGTTTGCTCCTTCGAAAAGTTGGAGGCGGCTCGTTCTCCTGGTCTTCTGACGAAGGAAGGGCTGGCAAAGGAGGGATCTTGAACACAGGTCTTCTTTGAGAGCTTGATGATTTTGCTGAAGGCTGAGAATCCCGCACAGCAGGTGTGGGGTTGGCCTGGTGAGTCGATCCTGGTTGCGACAGCGAAGGAACTCGTGACAAAACCCCGTCCATTGGTTTGGGAGACACATTCCCGGAGGACTGTCTCGTTGGCTTGATCTGTTCGGGGCTACCTCTCAGCGCAAGTAAGTCGTCTGGCAAATCCTGCAGTTCGGGCTCTTTGGCCCGCCGACCCATTTCCATCTCGGGAGTATCGGGGCGTGGCTGATCTTGATATTCCATATGAACATCTTCGTCCTCGCTGGGACGACGCATCATGGCTCTCCTTACAGGTCTGTTTAGCAGGGCGCCTCCAATTCGTCGGACTCGCATGGTACTCTGCGCACCATTCTCCTCGGGTTTCCGAGATCGGCTGATTGTTGACGGCGCGGCAGAATTCTGCTCGTCGAGAATGCCGCGCACCATGCCCGATCTTGGGCTGGTGGACCTTTTCGAGCCTTCGGGAGGCTGCTCGACTTGTTCCTCCTTTTCCTCTTCATGCGATGGAGGGGATCTCGACAGCCGCCTAGCATCGCTAATGCGGATGCGCCGAACTCTTGGTGCTGGAGTTTCTGAATCATGACGTAAAGGTTGGGCGGCTGTCGTCGACTTCTCATGGATTTTGTACATAAATGATCCATCTCTCCCCAAGACACCGGGCTGTACGGGGCGAGAAACAGAGGTGACTCGAATGACCCGCGGAGAAGGACTGCCATCTCTCTGTTGAGGTGGACTTGAAGATCTGAGTATTTCCAGTGGTGTTCCCCTGCTTCTTCTCCTAGAGTAGCCTGTGCTGAACGGCTTCGCACTCTGTGGTTCTGGTTCCACATTTTCCTTCTCAGCTACCAATTGTTCATTGTCTTCGCCCAATATGGCTTGTGCCTCAGCGCTTAGTTTGATAGGTGCAAGGTCTTCATCATCTGAGCTGTCTCCCGCAATACTTTGGTCGAACTGCTGCTTAGTCCGGGGCGCTGTGGTTGGTGCTGGGTGAGGCCGGGTTGCTGAGGGTCGCGTTGCGGTTCGAGGCGGTCGACGAGAATTGTTGAGCGAGGACGACAATACCGCTGGGGTGGGGGACATATAGGCAGCCATAGAGAGCACTATCGTGAGGTATTGATATCGTGGAGTGTGCTCATGGTCGATGACACTATTGTTCGAAGGACTTTATTTTGCGTGAAGACGCGCCGCAGTTGTGGATTGAAGTTCCGAACAAGGACATTGGAAGAGTCGGTAAAACTTCGGCCATTTGTGCGGTTGACCGGGCAACAGAGGACATGCGCAATAAATTTACGAGATACTCTGTAGATTACTTTAGTGTGCTCGGTACCTCGTATCGAGTCTTCAATCATGATTATTATTATGCGGCTCGAGGTACGCCCTTGTAGTGGTCCCCTTTCCTTAAACACTATGCTTCTCCCAGAAGGTGGCACTATTGCCGTCAATGCCCTCCAAGAGCATGCCTGCCCAGCGCCTTTGCCAAAAATGCTTCACAACTAACTTTTCGACCAAAACGTCCATATGAACCACCGGCCTGGGTCCGGGTATCCAGGCAGGTCGTTTCCCAACCTTCACTAGTGTAAAGTGTCTTCCCCTGAAGATGCTTCAGAGCATGAAGCCGAAGCCAACAAAAATGCCAGCTGCGACAACGCCAAGGCCATAGATCTGTCCAATGTCGATCACCAGTCTTGACGCAGCAGAGCTTCCAGATCCACTGTTGCCGCCTGAAGCAGCCGTTGTTGTAGCAGCCGAGCCGCCTCCGAAGCCGGTATAGACGACGCCGTCAGA
The DNA here is from genome assembly GCF_001651985.1 of Fonsecaea erecta. Lineage (NCBI taxonomy): Eukaryota > Fungi > Ascomycota > Eurotiomycetes > Chaetothyriales > Herpotrichiellaceae > Fonsecaea > Fonsecaea erecta. Next base: position 3,129,514 of record NW_017387245.1, on the reverse strand, counting down.
GGCAGTAGAAGCGGCAGACCCCACGACCGTTGAGGTAGCGGGCATGGTGGTGATTGTGCTTGTATTTACTCTTGTTGGGTTGAGCGCACCACAAGGGTGATCTTGCACGCAAGCAGCTGCACAGGTATTGTCGTTGCCGCAAGCAGCCTGACATTGGGTGTTGTACTCCGTACAGATATAGTAGGGGAGGGTTTGAGAGTATTCGGAGGCGTTGGGAGAAAGCCCATTAGAGCAGATGCAAGAATAGGTCAGTCCCACCGGGTCACAGGTGTTGGCGTAGGTGGCCGCAGAGTTGCCAGCCGTCTGCAGGCAAATGAGAGGACATTGGGCGATCTGCGAATCGCACCACGACTCTGTTCACATGCCATTAGCAACATCTAGGTTGGCCAAGGGGATAAACGACTCACGTCTCGTTGACAAAGGCACTGAATTGGGGTCAATGGTCTGTGTAATGGCCACACGAGCCAGGACTGCCAGCGCAGCGGTGATGAGAAGGTGCTGCATGATGATTAGGAAAGGCTGGCTGTTTGGCTGCTGCAAGAGATCACGGTTTCGATGCGAGATTGCTCGTACTCAGCGGATGTAGAATGAATGTGGAAAAAGACTGTGGATAAAATAACGAATGTCTCGACAGATATTGCTGGTTTCTTCGAAGAACGAGAGGAAAGAGGTTTGTTGCTTGAGCGAAGAAGTGAAGAGGTCAAGTAGCAACAGCAGAAGACAAGGGCATAAAAAGGGCGGAGGAGGCAAGGGTCATGGCGAGAGTGGTATGCCGCTATCCAACCATCACCATCACCAGTTTTGGGTTGGTGTTTGAAGCCACCTCCTCGGGTTGGGGGGGCAGGATCTCTTCCCGCCACTGAGCAAGTCTCCGACTTCTCCAGGGCTAAGAGACTCTAGCCCATCTCATCGACCTTCTCCCTTTGCATGTGCCCCAGCAACAAAAAAGTTTCCCACGCATGCATGAATGTGGCACAGATGGGTGCAGAAGGAGGTTGACTTGTCTCAGGCGTCGACAGAAGTCCGTGGTGGTGTCAAACATTTGTCGAGGTCAAAGGTGCATCACGCCCAATAGTAGATGGATCCCAAATTCCGGGGGCTCCACGGCGCGCAGTTCCAGCGCCAATGGTCCCCAAGAACCCTCCCAGTAGGGGCACCATGGAGCCTGGGACGGAGCAGCTGACGGGTCAGATGCGAGAATGCACATCATCTCCACACCCTGGTTGCCCTTGGTGCTCTTACCCGTACTCGATACTGTACCTCGTACTCAGGGTTCAAGACCCCAGTGGTGGCTATTCAGTTAAAATTCTCTCCATCTGCTGCTGGTCCCGTTATTCAGTTACCATGGTGCCCGTGCTTGTTATATCTTTTAATTGTTCCTGGGGGATGAAAGAGATCGACAGCAAGATCCTCTGAGCGCTGGCTCTACGAGGTACATGCAACTCTTTCCACTTTCCGACCTTGTCCCTCTCCGCCCAAACATGGCTAGTGGTCAACATCGCAGAATCGCGCTACATAGGGCACCTTTCTCAAAGCAGTCACCTGCGTTGGTGCCATCGTTCTAGCTGCGGGTTTTTCGGGCTTTTACAACCTTTTTCTTAAATTCTTTTTTTCTCTTCTGAAACATCTGCTGAGCTCGACACCCTACCTGCATCTCACAATCCTTTTTGGAGGCGGGGCTATCTCTGTCTGGGTTGCACTCGCAGCTACTCGAACATCCCACCTTCACTTGAATGCTCCGTTGCCTGCGTCTGGCCACGCTAAAGTTCCCCTCCTGGTGTCCCTCTACATAGATAGGTCGGTCTGCCCCGGGTGCACATGCATGGAGAATACTCGTTCTGTTCCAATCGCTGCACTGGGTTCAGATCAACCGAATCGAGACTCCGAAGCCGCGCCCGTGGTTGACGTCGCTGAACGGTCTACCGATCGGCTTCAAATCGCGCCCACCCCACCGCCGTACTGGCAACCTAGCAGAGAGCCGTCTTTTGATGAGCTGACCACCACGCGACCACCCCCCATCGCTCTCGAGGATCATAGCTTGTCCCGAGAACCAAGCAGGGCGGCGCTCTGGGCCAAATCCATCTCCATTGACGAATATGTCATTGTCCAAGGCAATCCTACAGGAGTAGGCGCCTACGTGGTATACAATATTAATGTGCAGACCCTTGATGGAGGTCCTATGACCATCCGAAAGCGATATTCCGAGTTCGATGAGCTTCGAGCCAAGCTGGTCAAAGCGTACCCCCAGTCAACCAGGTCGTCACTCCCGCCTCTTCCCCCCAAGAGTGCCATTTACAAGTTCCGGCCCAAGTTCCTCGAGAAACGGCGCGAAGGACTGGCTTATTTCCTCAACTGTGTCATGCTGAATCCGGAATACGCGGGTTCTCCAATGGTAAAAGATTTCATCTTTCCACCAGAGACATGAGATGAACCCTCCATGTGTCAAATGAATTCTCTGCTGTTTCCGGAGCCAGCCGCGATGAAGAAGCATCTTTTCATCTGCGAAATCTTCGCACCTCACGACTTCTTGGCGTCGTGACCCAGTCCCTTCAGACTGCAGGAAGCCTTACTGTCAGGGTCCTGCTTGGCCTGTCCTTTCTCCCGCGCTAGGTGGCGTCAATTGTACGCCGCGACCTTCCTCATCATACTTGGACGGGTCCTTGTCTGGATTTTTCCTCAAGATCTCGACGACCTTTCTTCCGCTGACGCCCCGGTTAGCTCTGGCACACAGACATGTGCTGCATGGGCTGACTGCCGGAAAGAGGGCAGCATCGCACCTGATCTGGGAACAAAGAGGCTTGACTCACCTTTCATCACCAATAGTATTTCCGGAGTCATTGCCCTTTGACAAGCCTGCCTCGCGCGAGGTAGATCCTTGAGCCACTTCTCCAACTCATCAACAGTCATATGACCGTATTGTTGAAGTCTCCATTTATGGTGAACTTGAGGTTCAAGCACGATATTTGGTATCAGCTACTCATTGGAATACGTCGTCGTCGCTTTTGACCATCTTGGGATGGATTATCTGTTAATTTATTTCGGCAGCCAGGAAGGAGTCAGATCGGAGTGATGATGTCTCTGACTCCTGAATCAAGGACCATAACGGTCAGGATGTTGCTTTGCACTTCTTCAATGATCCAATATATTTTAATACCAGTTACGTCATGACCTGACAATGTCGGAGCAGATATTGGTGTGTAGATGAGTCCAATGCGCTCCGGAATTCTTTGTCGGTCACACCGGTTCACTGTGTCAGTTATCTATTCATTTGCGATATGGCACTTCGGGTGCGAGGCTGTGAGTTGAGCGCGCCTTTGGAACGGAATGTCAGAAGCTTTGTGGCACTGTGGCTTGCGGGTCTTAAAAGGAGAAATTGGTGACCCGAAGCATGCGGTTATCCAGTGGCTTGCGAAACCGGGCGACATTCCAGGCATCTCATATACTCTAATTGAAGCAAGGGACACGAATCCAGGGGGATTGCATGAACCCATGAGCATGTAGAGCGGTATAAAAGCTGCAGCGTGGCTCCGCCTGCCAGCGCGAGATTTCCCTTGGGATGATCGAGACTGGTTGAGAACGTGTTGGATCTCAAGCCAATCTGCGACAGAGCACTCCCAGTCAATCTTAATCGTTCATCGAAAACCCCCACCTTGGTGACCGTGCTGTCGCCATCCTCTGCCTGGCACGAGCCTGTTACCCTAATAACGGGCCCCTGCACGAAGTCAAATGTGACGGCACTTATTGTGGCTTGCATTGCTTGCAGACAAGCAGTGAGCTGCGTCGACGCGAGGGGAGACCAGGTCCAATGTGTTGTCTAGGTACGCCCGAGATACAGAGTGTTCTTCTTCCACAGTGTTGGCTTGATTGCTTGCGTGGCCTGATCCAGCCCTGCATGTCTCGCGTGGCACGGATCTCATAGGTGGTTGGAGGAGGTGCAGCCGGCGCAGTTGGTGTCACTTCTTGCCCGCTTGACTCGAGACTCACGAGGGAGCTGCTTCCCCCAATCATTCAAGCAACTGGGGACTGGCGGAATCGAGGAATAGCTTACGATCCTAACCCGAAGAAGTGGGTTGGGCGTTGGACTAGAAGGCAGGTCTAGGACATGCGGCGTTGATCAGTCGCAGCGCGGAAGGTGTCTCATTGGTGTATGACCAGAGTGTCTCCAAGCCCAAGTTTGAGGTAAGCCTGAGCACCCCCACAGCCTAAAACTCCCGGCAGCCGTTTGGGCAATCTAGGGAGCAATTGGCTCCGATGGGCGGTGGGTGGTCCCTGAATTTTGGGCGCCACCAGCGAAGCCAAACCCAACTAAACCGGATTCTGGCTTCCCAAACCACTTTTTCAAGTCACGGCTCGACACGTCGCGCTCCCTCCCCCCAGCAGTGAGGCTTCGAGCCGTTCCTCCTATCCTCGACGTTATCACATCTCTTCACTTTTTTGCTTCGCTTCTCGTTTTCGCCCGCAGAGAGAGAAAGAGGTTGTCAGTCATCCCAGGAAACCACGGGACACTGCAGCCTATTCCGGGCTCTGGCCATTCTTCGTTTATCCTTTTGCAACCCGTACCCAATCTTTTCAATTCGTTGTTTTCCACCCAAACACCACCTTTTCAGCCCGCCTGGTCGCTGGACAGCGCAGCAACCACGACAACTCATCGCCTCCCCTTTTTTCCGCTTCTTCACATTCGCTTGCCCTGTTGGATTCCAAATTATTGAACCGCCCAAGTGCCTCGAGTGTTCGGCTCACCGATTCGTCCAATGCCGGTAAACCCCTGAAAATTACGCATCTTCAGTCCTGCATATGCAACTTGCCTGACTGCGAAGCGTTACCACTTACCTCGTCAACTTGTCGTCACCTTTTTGTCCACCTTCCGTCCTACAGTCTTTCCTTCCTCCTCACTTGCATTCTGCGCATTTGTCACTTGTACAAACACAATCCGCCGCCTGGGCGATCGGTCGTCGGTTGTTGAACCGATGAAAAGGAACCTCGAACCTACTCTCGACCATCTTTGACATTTTTGGTACCATGCCATTTTTCTCAAAGGTCTTTAAAAGCAGGGATGGCCAGGTCAAAAAGGCCGCTGTGCCTCTCGCAAACGGGGACTCGCACAAGAAGCCCCAATGGTCCGACGCATGGGCTCGCACGCGGGTCGACCCAGACGAGGTGTCTGAACTGCTGCATCTGTGCACGGCTGAGTTGAAGTCGAGAGGTTAGTTTTCCCCACGGGAACGGTAACTTGCCAATGCTGATTCTACTCTAGCCCTCGACATTCCCTTCTTACTACTACCATTTCGTCCTTCGTCAGACCCTTCTGCTGCGAGAACTTTTGTTCGCAACTTCTTCCTGCCGCCCCACGACCGAGAACCATTACGGGGATCCTTCTTGGAGACGGAGCTGCGTATGACGGAGGTTATGGTAAGGCGCAAGGACAACATAAAGCAATATAAGCAGCTGACGACTGTATAGGTCCTGATAAGCGTTATGAAGTGGTGCTGGGCCCGCTTGCCAGGGGGTGTTGTAACATGGGAGGTCTATGAGGCGTTCAGAGTTGGAGAAAAAGGTCAGACATTTCCAACCCGCCGTGTCACCAAAAACTGACAAATCCAGACTCCAGCTTTACACGCGACGCGTTCAGTACATTTGTTCCAATCGGCGTTGAGTCGCCTGCTCGTTTTCAGATCATTCAAGACTTTTTCGACCTCCTTGCCTCGCTTGCAGCACATGGCAAGGCTAATGGATTGGGTGGCCACAAAGTTTCAAGATATGCCGGGTGGTGGGCATTTGAACATTACGATACCGGGAAAGGGTTTGAATCTGGATATCAGTCATGGTCAACGTATGAATTATTCGATCACGGATGCGCCTCGTTGCTAACTTTGACAGTGCTGCCGACGCAACCGCACATCTCTTCTTCGCTTATCTACGTTCTTTGTCCCCTGGCGCGGGCAAGGCGAGCGGAATCCTGAGCCTTCCGCGGTCACTTCAACAACTTCTTGACTCGACTTCTTATCCTCCAAAGCATGCTCTGTTGTCGAATGACACCACAAAGGTCGTCATGATTGTCGACGTTGTGTCTCCCACCCCATATGCTTTATTGCGACGGGCCAAGAACTTTGAATACCGGGACGACGATCGAGGGCTACAACAGTTTGCCAGTTATGACGACCCTGTACAGGCCCTTACTGACGAGTGTCGTCGCGTCCTCAAAGCGATTTCTTCTGCGAACCAATCCCAGGTCTCAAATGCAAAAACGTCTACCAGCCTAACAGATCCATCGTGGTCACGATTTGAAGACGTCGGATTTGGCAGCTCCCTGGAGGATGAAGAAGAAGATGATGAAGGGCTGCTTGGTCGCAGAGTGGTCTCGACGCGGCCCATGCATGCCTCAGCTCGGGGAGGTGGGTATCAGGATCTGGCTCGACCAACAACCCCCTCGTGGGCTGATTTCCTGTCCTCCGGGTTTGCCGATGAGCACGGCAACAAAGCCCCAGCACCTATCTTGCTTCCACCCGACAAGATTCTTCCCCCTATCAATATGACTGCGCCTAGAGGGCAGAGTTCTCAGTCACACCGGAGGAACCTTGACACACAGCTGAATCTCGATCCAGGCGAGCTGGCCAGTATCACGAAGGTCAATGTGGATGATTCCTTCTGGTGGGTCTGGATCAGCAGTCTAGCTTCAGAGGAGCCAACCTCGAGAAAGGCCGTGTTTGGTCGATGCGCCCTAATCGAAACCGTTTTCCCAGATGACAAATGGATGGTGATGGAAGAGCAGGTCAAGGGTGCCGCGCCGGAGCCTGCAGCCGGAGCATACATCGCAGAAAAGAAGAAAACCTTCCTCGGATTCACGACCAAACGTGGCCGGATAACCCGAAGAGGATCGGGTTCTAAGAAGAGCCCGCTATCTCCCAACGCACAGTTCTCTACTGGCAATCGAGCAACGCTGGCGCCAGATCAACATGCTAAGATCCAAAAAGCCGCGGCCGAGCTATCTAGGCGAAAGGAGGCCGAACAAAAGGAGGAGCAAGCCGCTTTGGCGACCCGTCGCGGACGCATGCAAGAACCCATTGCACCGTCCAAGACCAACAGCATCTTTACTCTGGGTCCGTTGATCAAGGACGAGGCTTCCCCGGCCTTACAATGGGCAAGTCAATATGACAAGAAGGCGATCCGGGCTAAGTACCTCGGTGACTCACTTGCTGGGAAAGGTTCTCGCGAGCTGTTGAACATACCTCAAAACGGCCTTGGAATCAGTAGGTCAACTTCGACACTGTCTGTGGTCAGCAAGAACAAGGACCTCCCGCCATCACCAGCCGAAAAGGTGACACGTCCGGCTGTTATTGAAAGATCTCAGTCTGCGGAGCCTCCGATGGCGCCGCCGGTCGTCATCGAGCCTGCTCCGATCCCCATCGAACCGATCGAATCACTCCAACCCCAAGCGACGACAGAGGCAGAAGAAGTCCCTCTGCCTCCAGCGACGCCCGAAGTCGTGGAGACCCAGTCTGCTAGGCCTCATCCTGCTAAACTGAGGAAATCTCTCGATCAGCAACATCGTTCTCCTGAGCAGAAAAAGCCGAGAGGGAAGACCCCGACGGGCCCTCCTCCCGTGCAAAAGACGAGTGGCATTCGACGTCTGTTTGGGACCAAGCGGTCCAAGTCACGAGAGTCAAGAGTTCCAGAACCGCCCGAGTCGCCAGTCAACGTGGACGAAGATCCGGCTGTTGCTGCAGCTAGACGTGCTCTAGAGGGCAAGCCTGCGCTTCCCGCTGAAGGGTCAACTTCACCCCCTCTCAGCCCTGGACACTTCCATCGCCTTGCAACCGTTAAGCCTGCGCAACCCCAACCAGCGAGTATGGATGAAGCACCGGAGACGCCGCAAATGAATGCTGCGTCCATACAGAGAGAAGCAACCCCAGAACTGTCTACGGAAGACCAAGCGTACGGCGACGTTGTTGCACCACCCCGGACACGTCGCGACGAAGAATATGATCAGCTCTCTCGGGTAGACACAAACGAGCGTGAACATGCTGATCGTGAGTTCTCGACCTTTGATCAAGGGCCGCTGGTGGATCAGCCAGCCTTCGTGCCTGTGGACACGCCACCGAGAGAAGAGTTTTTGACACCTATTGAAGAGCCTTCCCATATACCTGTCAGCATCCATTCCGGACGCTCGTTCCAGCAGACGGAGAGCTCGGTGGAGGAGGAGGATGGACCTCCCCTCACGCAACAGGTCAGTCCTGGTGACCGATGGGCCCAGATCCGACGAAATGCAGCCGAACGGGCGGCGAGACAATCAGAGGAGCAGACTTCACGGAGTCGTACTGAAACACGAACCGACGACGGAGAAACCAGTGGGGAAGAGAGTAAGTTCTGGAACACAGTCGTTAAGAGATAGTACTAACTATGTGGTAGCAATTGAATCACGGGTTGCACGAATCAAGGCACGCGTAGCTGAATTGACCGGAAACATGGACGGCAACCGACGATAAATCCAGCCACAAAGTGAGATTACCAGCAACAAGCATACAGCATATACATTTCTGGCGGCACATGAGTGCAGTCACCTTCGATGAGAGTCCCCTTTATTCCCATTCGCGATCGAGTTTTGCACAGAAAATAGCAAGGCGTTGTGTGTGTCGGATTTTGGGGTTTGCAGCTTATGTGTGTCCAAGATACCACCTCCGCGTTCCTATACGCCGATGACTACGTTTCTGTCCTTCCCTTTCTCATTTGTTTGAGCGTTCGGCAGCATGATCCGTCTGAGCTGCAGGACAGCACATTAATAATACACCATTCACATGTTTTCTTTTGTTCTGCCCTGGCAACTGCGTTGGTTGTGGGTATACGAGGTGGGAAAACTAATAGGTCTTCTGATACTGGCTTGTGTTTGAGGGCATAGATACGTGGCGAAAGATTTTCTTGATTGCTCTTCGTTGAGCTCTTCGGGGGGTTTGAAGGGAGGATGTTGCGAGTGCGGGCACTGGAGATGGATGTCAAGGTGGAAGCAATGGACGACATGGCACCGTTGATTCATGGAGAAGATGAGATGGAAGCAGATACTATTTTGACTCGCCATTCCCATTTACATGTATCGGAGGGCGGTATGCACAATGACCGACCAGGTTCAAACAGCTATGGAATCCTACACTATATTGTCTTTTCCTCTCATGGCAGTTGCTGGCGCGTTCAAGAATAAAGGCGTCGAATTGACTATTTCTGACTGAAGGATTCGAGGCGAAGCTTTCCTTGTCGGCAGCTTGAGGAGCCGACATGTTGGGGCCCCGGGGCCAAAGATATAAGTCTTGACAGACATGTAAGCAAGGCTATCAGCTTGTCCCGTTGAGAAAAGAGGCTAATATGCACGAGTATATGAGGCAGGCCACATGGCTCCGTGTTGATGCATTATTCGTGGTCCAGGGGCAAAAAGAGTATAGTGAGATCCGCTTTCTATACACTGGAGGCTCCGAACTATTCATTCGACTGAACCTGAACTAGCATTAATCTCAGCCTCGTCGTAAGATGGCGAGGCTTGCCACTATCTCTTGTCTGTTTATCTGGATGGCATTCGAGGTGCATATGTACACGATAGATTCTGCTCAAGTGGTTCCCCCGATCCCATATGCAAGGCGCATTTGATCGAGTTCATGTACCGCGTAATGATTTCCAAATGCTCAACGTGGGGGAACGCATACGAAGCACTCGTATTGGTACGTGGGAAACGGTAGTCCGGACCGAGCAAGGATTCACTGTCGGTCGAATCAGCAGTGCGTCTGCAGGATGCAGAAGATGGCCGCCGTACTGCCTAACTCGTCGATAAAGTAGTGCTCGCGTGGTCTTCTAAAAATAGTAGCGTTAGCACATCTAGCGAGCCAATCGCTGTCAACCTCGCTGCATGGCGAGTAAGAGCCGCATGGGAAAAGGAGCCCGAAAGACTTGAAACACTAGGGCCGATGGGGTGATGGCTGGGCTTACCACATCTGCTGCACAAGGCGATCGCCCCCAGCAATTGTGCCGGCGCTTATTTCTGATTTCCACTCATCACCCTCACTCCCAATCACGAGACGTGGAAGTCATTTGGGGACCCGGGCGCAGTCGAGATGGAGTGTCACCGAGGGGCGGTATAGACACTGCGAGATGGAGCAATGGAAATTGGGGGTAGAAGGTTCGTAGAGACTGGATGGCATACTGCAGTTGAAGCAAGGGAACAGAGATTGTTCGTGAAATCAAGAATTTGGTTTCTCTGTTGCCGATCTACCTTAGGTAGGTTTATGGGCTCTAATGCAGACAAGTCCCTCAGAGCTGCTGCAGGGCATAGTTCTGGCTAGTGAGGCTACATTTCTCACCGGTGGGGGGGCAATGTTTACCTGGAGACCGGGCTCCGGCAGCCTCAAGAGCCCTCAGCCTCCATACTCGTACCAGGAATCAAGCGGAGAGCTGAGGCAATAACCAGGCGGCGAGGCTCGTCGCCGCTTGAGTTTCGGGGATTTCCAGGTAAGCCACTACAGAGGAGGCTTGCCCATTCCTGGATTTCTGTACCTAGTTAATACCCTAGGTTTTTGCCTAGCTAGGCAGGTTGGGGACTTCGCTACAGGGACCTTCAGTTAGGAAAACTGCCGCCGAGAGCCGCCCGTGGGTTTCCCCTCTCCCAGTGCCCCCTCCAAACTCGAGGGGGGTGCGTCGGCAGCCTGCAACGGGTTTTCGGCTGCAGCTGCACCCTGCACCTTGCATCTGCAGCCTGCACTTCCTTTCCCTACTTCTCCCTCGCCTGGTTTTTTTCGACCCTTCTGTCTTCTATTCTATCTTTAGCACCCCATATCCACCTTGCACGTTCACGCTTCAATTACACGCTTAACAGACGCCATCGAGCCAATCCACGATGAAATCGGCGTGAGCCTCAATTAGCAAGCCACAGCACAAGTTCTCGAGTTACAACTACTTTTGCTGTTACTTGTCCCAAGCCGCCATTGCGCCCTTTGTTCTCTGCTCTACCGTCATTGTCGCGACCGGGACAAGACAGGTGCCTCCAAGTCCCAGTCCGCATCCACTCAACCGCACCCGTTGCTGTCTTGGGTCGGAACAAAGACACTTTAAGTGATTCTTTGTTAGAATACACAATTCCCTCCTCCAGGTTTCGGGCTTCCTTCCAGGCCAATCTCTCTTCTCCACAGCGACCGTGGTGCGGCCGGCAGTTGACACACTCACCCTCGTCGCACCAGGAGGTGTATTTGGGTCTTTGGCATATACAAGATACGAGAAACACGTAACCAGCCATGGGTCGGAGGAAGATTGAGATCAGAGCGATCAAGGATGACCGTAACCGTTCAGTGTGAGTTGTGGTGATCGTGATGGCTGATGTTGCTCGGTCCGCTGACTCTCCGGGCAGGACATTCCTCAAGCGCAAAGGCGGTCTCTTCAAGAAGGCCTACGAACTCTCTGTCCTATGTTCGGTCGATGTCGCAGTCATTATCTTTGGTCACAACAAGAAGCTATACGAGTTTTCGTCCGGCGACATCAATGAAACACTGCGGAGATATCAATATGTGGGTCGAGTCCCTGGATCAGACCTCCGTGGAGGATGAATTTTTGTGCTGACATGCCGCCTCCAGTACGGTGCACCTCACGAACACAAAGGCCCGAGCGATTTCAAGAACAAGGGCGGAGAGGATGACGACGATGAGGACGAGGATGAAGATCAGCCGGCCCACGGCCGCGAAGACTCGCTGCCGCCCCAACACCTTCCTCCCCAATTACAACACCACAACTCTTTCGCGCACATCCAACAGCCCATGGCTTCCGTCTCGCCTCCAATGCCCAATGGCATGTTCCAGCCTCGTCACGGCACGCCGCAGCCTCCTCATATGATATCGAGGCCGCCCTCACAGAACATGATCCGGCGCACGAGTTCCAACTTGGTTCCCATGCAGCATCCTCATCCGACTCCTCCCCCACCACAGAATGGATTTGCCTATGTTCCGAATCCACCTATTTACAACCCTCAAGCGACACCGCCTGTCCCTCCTCAGCCCTCCCCTCAGCCTCAATTTCAGCCGTTTCCCTCTCAGCAGCAGCAGCAGCAACCACAACCTCCGCCACCGCTTCCACAGTCCCACCAGCAGATGCAGCAAGCGCACCAGCAATACCTACAGGAACAGAGACGCCATTCGCAGCCCCCTCCGGTTTCTCAACCGAGTCTACAGCCTCCACCTCAAGCAGAAGCGCGCGTCTCCCCTCAACCAGAACAGTTAAATCTTCGACCACCGGAGCAAGCCTCACCGCCGCAACCTAAACATCTGTCGTCGAAATCGAGAAGTATATTCACTCCGATCGATGAAGGAGGCTCGGTTCTGATGCAGCATTTCTTCGGTGCTCCGGATCCCAAAATCCAAGTGAAAAAGGAAGACGACTCGCCAGAGGCTAAACTTCCGCCCCGAAATATAACAGCCCCAACCATCTCTCGACCCAGTTCACAAGGAGCTCGGCCACAAACCAGCGTTCCGGAATTTGCTCCGCCCAGTCGAACTAATACGTCAGGATCGAAATCCGGTGCTCGCCCGAAACTGAACCTCCAGATACCCGAAACAGAGGACAATGATTCAGCCACTGGAGGGTCACCCTCACAGTCAGCTAATCCCTCAGCAAACCCAGCTAGAGGCTCTGACCATATTGTCTTGCCGCCACCTTCGCCGAGCGCTTCGGCGGTCATGTCGGCCGGAGCATCTGGACCACCCAATCCATTTGCTCGACCTCCGCCGCCTACTTCGAATGCAAATCGTGATGCATACAACGACAATCGAAACAATATCGAGACGCCAATATCCGCCCTGCCAAGTCGGTATATGAATAACGATCTTCTGCCGAGTCCGAGCAATTTCTTTTCGGAGTGGGACCGAATGTCTGCTGTTTTACCAAGCCCTCTCGTGTTTCCGACACCAGCAGATGCCAGAGGGCTAGGGTTTGGAAGTAGAGATGCAGCCCGAGAAGCTGCGAGCGAACAGGCGAACGGAGAAAAGAGGAAGGGAAGTGCTGATCTGGCGGATAAAGAGGGGGATCTTAAGAAACTCAAAACCGGTGCGATTTGATTTGGTTGTCATTCGTATGGCGCGGGAACTCGACGATGGTGGAATGTCTTACCATCGACCAAGATTACCGTCGACGGGGTTCCCCATCTCTCTACATTTACAAAGACCTAAACTACCAAAAAGAAACAAGAAAAACAACTTTACGACTTTTTACGGCCACACATTCTGCTGGGATTTTGTGCGTTCAGTTCGATTGCCGAATTTAATCACTGTCGGTTACCTGAGGTCTTTGTGATAGCGATGTCAGGATTTGTGATAAATTTTGTTTTCGCATAGCGGTGGGTGTATGGGAGTTTTTCAGAGGAGTGCTCTCCCATGACACAAACTTGGGTGTGATCGGGTGTATCAAAGCTGGTCTGTTCAAGCTCGTGGTGTTCAAGGACATGGCTACCAGGTCCTATGTTGGACGCAACGCGGCATCCAACGTTTTGAAGACTTGATTGAGATCTGAGTGAAGCGGGAGCTGTATTGTCCAGATTCCAATACATTATTGGGATGTGGAATGGATTTCTTGTTCTTTTGAGAAGGCTTTTCTTGAGGAGGCCAGCTTGGGCTGATTGAATTGGGTGGTCAAAGGGACGCCTTGGGCATGCTCCTGATTGATGAGAGTGGAGAATAAAATTAAGTGGCTTGTTTTCTGGGATTTTTGCTCTTTTTCTACGTGCTGTCGTCGCCGTCCATGTGGTTGGTACCAGGACGTCGTGCTCGGAATCCGGGGGTCCGGGGTCCGGAACCGGGACCTCGAACCGGACACTGGCGCGGCGTCCGCGGACGACGTCGTGTGAGAGTATTGACGTCTTCGATATCTTTTCGTGTCACCAGCGTATTGTCGTCCTATCACAGTCCTTCAAAATCCTCGCCAAACATTGTCCTACGATGCAGGGCCGTGCTTGGCTGCTTGATGCTTTGCATTTATTGCCGTGGTTCGCTAAACTCACATCTCTGTGTCCACCTTCATATCCAGGCAGCACTCTGGGCAATGCCAATTCATTGCTACCTGATCCCCTGTGAGTTGATATATGAGAACATTTACACAATTGCTTCAAACACCTGGGACATTGTAAATAGCCCATGGGGTGTCACCAATTGGAAAACCCGTCTTCCACCTTCACGACTCTTTGATGTCGGGCGAGCCAGAGAAATCGCCTTCAAGCCACCATGGCTCCGAATCAGCCACTACCCCCGAGGCGGAGAAGCAGGCTGAGGGCGGCATCAAAGACTATTTTCGCATCTTTCGGTACGCCGACGGCCTCGATTGGGGACTGAATGCCATAGCATGTTCCTTCGCCGTTGCCTCTGGCGCGGCATTCCCCTTGATGTCCCTGGTCTTTGGGACCTTTACCACCAAGTTTAACAATTTCGCCAGTGGTGCGTCGACACCACAGCAGTTCAAGGACGATGTCGACCATTTTGTCCTTTGGTTCATCTACCTCTTCATCGGCAAACTTGGGGCGACCTATATCGCCACGGGAGCCATCAGCATCTCTGCAACACGGACGACCCGTTCTTTTCGTAAGGCGTTTCTTGAAGCGACTCTACGGCAGGAGATCTGGCATTTCGACCGTCAGACCAATGGCGCGACGGCCACCCAGGTCACCACCAACGGGAATCGCGTTCAGACCGGCATTGCAGAGAAGTTGGTCTTTGTGATTCAAGGGCTTTCCATGTTTTTGGCCTCCTTCGTCGTGGCTTTGGCGAGGCAGTGGAAACTGGCGTTGATCACCATGTCCGTGATCCCTGCCATTTTCATCGTCACCGGTATTTGCATAGCGATCGACGCGGTGCAGGAGGCCAGAGTGATCCGGATCTACTCGCGAGCAGCGGTCCTAGCTGAGGAGGTATTGTCGTCCATCCGAACAGTCCACGCCTTCTACGCACAGAAGAAAATGGTTCAAAGATACGACACCTTCCTGCAAGAAGCGCACAAGGAAGGGAATAAGAAGTCTCCCAATTATGGTGTTCTTTTCTCCACCCAGTACTTCTGTGTGTATTCGGCGATTGCCCTCTCGTTCTGGCAGGGATTCAGAATGTATCGGAGCGGCGAAATTGCCAACGTGGGCGAGGTCTTTACGGTTGTGCTGTCGGTAACCATTGCTGCAACGGCGATTTCGAGCATTGCGCCACAAATTCAGGCTGTCACCAATGCCTCGTCAGCTGCTTCAGAACTGTTCAGCATCATCGACAAGCCATCACTGCTGGACCCTCTCGACCCTGCCGGCGCCCGGCCATCCTCATGTCGAGGCGACATCGAGATCAAGGGCTTAGACTTTGCTTACCCATCCCGCCCAGCGGCTCAGGTCCTGCGTGAATTGACCATCAGCATTCCTGCCGGCAAGACTACGGCTCTAGTTGGCGCGTCGGGCTGTGGGAAGAGCACGCTGATTGGTCTTCTCGAACGGTGGTATCTGCCCACCGCAGGCCATATTACCCTTGACGGATTAGACTTGGACAAATACAACGTCAAATGGTTGAGAAGCCAGGTTCGTCTTGTGCAACAAGAGCCAGTGTTATTCCGCGGAACGGTGTTTGAGAACGTCGCCAAAGGGTTTCTCGATGAGCAACGAAAATACCCCCGCGAACAACAGATGGCACTGGTTCGAGAAGCCTGCAAAGCAAGCAACGCCGATGACTTTATCAATGAACTCCCTCAAGGCTACGAGACTCAGGTGGGTGAGCGAGCTGGAACGCTCAGCGGAGGCCAACGACAGCGGATTGCCATTGCTCGCAGCATCGTGTCAGACCCAAGGATCCTTCTTCTCGACGAAGCCACAAGTGCTCTCGACCCGAAAGCTGAACGGCTCGTGCAGGATGCGCTGAACCGAGTGTCAGAGAACCGCACGACGCTGGTCATTGCACACAAATTGGCCACTGTGAAGGCCGCCGACAATATCGCCGTCATGTCCTATGGACGGATCGTCGAACAAGGTACCCACCAACAGTTGATCGATCTCGACGGTCACTACGCAGGGCTGGTGCGAGCTCAAGATCTTGGGGCCGCGGAACAGCACGAGTCAAGCAAGCTTTTGAGCGAGAAACAGGCGCTTGATGTGAACGGAGAACGACTCACGCTCCAACGGACCGTCACCACTGCGACATCCGAGGGAGGCGGCGCAGAGAGAAGGACCAAGCCCGTTGGCACTCTCGAATATTCGCTCTTGCGGTGCATTTTCATCATGTTTTATGAGCAGAAGTCGTTGTACTGGTGCTTCGTGGTGTCGACCGTGGCCAGCCTCATTGGCGGTGGCATGTACCCAGCCCAGGCTGTTCTTTTCTCCAGGCTCCTGACTGTCTTTCAGTTGACCGGCAAGCAAGCCCAAGACCGAGCAGATTTCTATTCGTTGATGTTTTTTGTGCTCGCGCTCGCCAACCTGGCGGCATATTTCACCATCGGGTGGATATGTAACATCATTGGACAGACCGTCACGCACCGTTATCGCGCAGAAATGTTCGAACGTGTGCTCGACCAGGACATTGAGTTCTTTGACATCCCCGACAACACGTCGGGTGCCTTGACCTCGAAGCTCTCCACCCTTCCGAACCAACTACAAGAGCTGGTAGCGTTCAACATCCTCCTCATCTTCATCGTATTGGTCAACGTTGTGTCGAGCAGCATTTTAGCTTTGGCTTATGGTTGGAAACTGGGTCTGGTCGTTGTGTTTGGGGCGCTCCCACCACTGCTGCTGTCTGGCTATCTTCGAATACGGCTGGAAACGAAGCTTGAGGCGCAGGTTTCGGACCAATTTGCAGAGAGTGCCGGGCTGGCCAACGAGGCTGTCTCGTCGATCAGAACGGTGGCTTCCCTAACACTCGAAGGCCATGTCTTGAATGAATACTCGCAAATGCTCAGCAATATCGTGCTGAAGTCGACACGGGCATTGACATGGACAATGTTCTGGTTTTCTCTGTCGCAGTCGATCGTGTTCCTGGCCATGGCACTCGGTTTTTGGTATGGGAGTCGTCTGTTGGCGTCAGGCGAGTACAACACCGGACAGTTCTATACTATCTTTGTGGGTGTACTGTTCGCGGGCCAAGCGGCAGGTGACTTCTTTGGGTATACTACGTCCATCACCAAAGCACGAAGCGCCGCAAACTACATCCTCTGGCTGAGGACGTTGCAGCCGACGATCCGGGAAACGGACACCAACAAAGATAGTGGACCTGAAGGAGATGGACCAGTTGATTTGGAGGATGTCGAGTTCCGCTACCGACAAAGAGAGACGTCACGGGTCATTCGCGGCATCTCCATGAGCATCAAACCGGGGCAATTTGCCGCCTTCGTGGGGGCATCCGGCTGCGGTAAGTCCACGCTGGTCGCTCTCCTCGAGAGGTTCTACGATCCCACCTCGGGTCGAATCTGTTTCTCTCACAAGGACATTGCGGCCATGTCACCGCGGCTGTACCGCGGCCACATGTCTCTGGTGCAACAAGAACCCACCTTGTACCAGGGCTCTGTGAAAGAGAACGTTTCGCTCGGCCTCGACTTCGAGCCCTCGGAGGAACAGATCCGGGAAGCATGTCGGAAAGCAAACGCCCTGGATTTTGTGATTTCTCTGCCTGAGGGGTTTGACACGCCGTGCGGCTCTCGGGGGACGCAGCTGTCGGGCGGACAGAGACAGCGCATCGCCATCGCGAGGGCCCTAATCCGGAATCCCAAACTCCTCTTACTCGACGAGGCCACCAGTGCTTTGGACACCTTGTCCGAGCGGCTGGTGCAAGCCGCCCTGGACGAGGCCGCCATGGCCCGGACGACTATTGCCGTGGCGCACCGACTGTCGACCATCCGCGAGGCTGACGTGATATTTGTGATTGCACACGGGAAGATCGCGGAGATGGGCACACACACAGAGTTGCAGCAGTTGAAGGGCCGCTACTATGAGATGTGTTTGGCGCAGTCCTTGGACCGGGCATAGCCAGCAGGAGCACTAGCTCTCCTCTCTCCTCCTCTTCATGTACCATAGATACTCACAAAACTTCTTGCTGCGGCGCCACGATCGGAGTAACAGTCTTCCCGCCTCATCCACGGGGGGCTTGTCCGCTTCCCTCAACAGGCTAGGGTCCCGCATATCATTACGTCCATACGAGCTGCCAGGGATGTACCTGCTCTCGTCGTGCTTCCCACTTCTACGCAGTATGTATGTGGGAGCAAGACGTGGCGGGGAGAGGGCATCTGTAGTCCCAGCAAACGAAACAAGACACACCATCGGCGGGTGAAGGACCCATACTCGGTACAGGCCACTAGGCTCTGGTGTACCTAAAGGGATGCAACGGCCGGCCGGTTGAAGCAGCTGCGGCTAGGGGCGACGTTGCCCGAGGTTGCTTGTCCGCCAGCCACATGCTAAGCGAAGCCTGTTACTTCAAGTGCTGCTCCGTATTTTGTTTGGCCCGGACGCGGACCGGTTGTAATTACATATTACTCGGTACAAAAGATCAATACCTTTAGATTGCGTTATTACTAGCAACCGCATTGCGTGCCAGGCAGCGACATAATACTCGGTACACGATACACGACCAGGAAAAACCCCCCAAATAAATATATCATACGAGACGAACGATGCTTTGATTGTTGTCGTCGCTGTTGTTCGGTTCCTGATTGATTGATTGATTGATCTGTCACCACATATTATCCTCCCTGCTTGCAACAGCATGTAATAAATCGAGCTTCGCCACCGCTCATTGCAACACGAGTCCTTTTTCACCGATTAAGGACCCATTATTGGGAAAGTGAAAGTCCTTTCGCCATGTCTTGGGTCGTCGAGGTATGTGTGTTTTAGTATACTATACTATATTATACTATACTATACGTTTGTCAATGAATTTAAATCAATGCCATGCCATATCATCCCGTCCAATCTCTCCCTCTCTCTCCCTCTCTGTATGTGTCAGTATGGCCCCATTTCACCCCACACTATATCGAGCACCTTTCTGTCCCAAAAGTCCGTCTTCTGGGGAAGTAAGTCATGCGAGGGGCGGCGGGGGGAAGAGAAAAAGGGCAAACCAAGCCAACCCATATCCCAGCATGACGAGAGATTGAAGACTGGAGATTGACGGTGCTGTGAAATGGTTTTCTAGTACATCCTGTCCTTCCACAACTGGTGGAACAAGGTCAATGCGGTAAAGGCGGACATTCTCAGCGAGAAGGTCGCGGCGCTTCAATCAGCAGCCTCCTCCTCTACCTCGTCGTCACCACCTTTCCTGCGTCTGGGCGTCCTGTCCGCCGCGGCCATCAACCACACTGCCATCTGGGACCCGGCGTCGACGCATCCGGGGGCCGTGATCACCGGTGTGGCAGCGCGGGACCGGGCGCGCGCCGAGGCCCAGATCGCCCGCAACCGGCGCTTCATCCCCGAGGGCGCGCCGTGCAGGGCCTACGGGTCGTACGCGGCGCTTTTGGACGACGCCCCCGATGTCGACGCCGTCTACATCCCTCTACCCAATGGGCTGCACCACGAGTGGGCGTTGGCGGCGCTGAAGCGCGGCAAGCACGTGCTGATCGAGAAGCCACTGGCCTCCAACGCGCAGCAGGCACGCGAAATCCGTGACGCTGCCACGGCTGCGGGCAAGGTCGTGCTGGAGGCCTTCCACTGGCGCTTCCACCCGTCGGCCCACGTGGTCAAGCAGCTCCTGCTGAGCGGCGAGCACGGGCGGGTGTTGTCCGTCGACGCCCGCGCCGTCATCCCCGGCGGCGTGCTCAAGAGCGACGACATCCGCTTCCAGTACGGCCTGGCGGGTGGCTGCTGCATGGACCTCACCTATGTGTTCAGCGCCGTGGCGTACTTCGCCGCGCGGGACGTCACGGACCCGAACCTCGAGTTCGAGGTGGTCGACGCGAAGGCCCGTTTGAATCGAAACGACAAATTGGTCGACGAAGCCGTGTGGGCCACGCTGCGCATCAAAGACCCTCATCCAGACGCCTTTTCTGATACCGGCAGCGCGGCGGCGGCGGCGGCGGCGGACGTCACGGCCACGGTCACGGCCGACCTCTCCCAGCCCAAGCTATTCGGCCTGATTCCCAAGCTGTGGGACGCCGGGTCGCCCACGGTGACGATCCAGTGCGAGCGCGCCGAGATCGTCTTCGAGAACTTCATGGGACCCTGGCTGTCGCACAAGATCGCCGTCGTGCCCGTCACGCGAGATCCGGCCACGGGCAGGACTATCAAGCGCGGCAAGGCAATCACGCTCAAGCAGTTCAAGGGCGGGCCGCTGTGGGATCGCGAGTTGGCTACTGGGGGTTGCGAGTGGTGGACCACCTACCGTTGGCAGCTCGAGGCGTTTGTCAGGAGGATCCGCGAGGGCGAGGCCGGAGGGTACAAAGGGCCCTGGGTCGACATGGCCGAGAGCATTCGCGTCATGGAGATGATTGATCGCACGTACGAGAAGCTGGGATTGCCGGTCCGTGGGGCGTGAGGCGTGAGTGCGTGGGGTTGTGAGAGTGTGAGAGTGTCACAGTGAGGTGTCAGAGTGATACAGCGTGATATAGAGTGGGTAGTGCGCGTGAGCATGAGGATTAATTAGTATGAGCATGCGTGTGACTGTACACGAGGGAATTGAGAAGATACGACATGAGGTGAGATGCCATTCCATGCCATGAGGTGAGGTGAGTTGGGTTGAGTGGAGTGGAACTGAGATGAGGTCTGTAAGCCCGAAGCTATACAGGGACAGATTGTTTGTATATACACCTCCCGTGTATACCTCCCTGTACGGAGTACATATGCATATATCCGGATTTATTTGGCCATTTTTGTAGATCAAGAGGGCGCCAGGTCGAGCACAAGGTTGTCCCAGTACCAGTACCGCTTTCAACCATCATAATGATTACCGATCTATTAGTATTGGGGAGTTTCCCAGTACAGTACCACTTTCAACCATCACAATGATCACCGATCTATTATTATTTATGAGGTCGAAATACTTGCTCCGTGACCGCTGACTACTAGTCGCAATGTCGGCAACCGAGATGGACACAACATACTCATCATCACCATTATCATATCCACTACAAGGTAGAGCTGACAGATCTAGTCGTGCGTGGGTCCTGTCCTGCCCTGCCCCTAACCGATAGATGTGGCACGGTGGTTGCTTATTGTTGTATCCGTCGTCTGACCCTTTTCCTCGGGGTCCACTTATACTTATACTTTCATACTGCATACGTGAAACGCAAGACCAACGTCAGCCGACTAAACCACGGTACCAGGAGAAGGAGAGAGAGAAAGAGACACGGAGGGGGAGGGAGAGAAAGGAAGGAAGGACGTTTGCAAACAGTGTTACCGATAATTCGAAATTCGGACCCGAAAGTGCCTGAATCGAGTATCGTTGTCCCATTCCTTCAGAGGGGCAAGGGGAAAGGAGAGCATATCGGAGGAGTGGCAAACTTACTTGATGTTGATCTGCTTCGGCTCCAAGTACGCCTTGAGCCCTTCTTCACCCAGCTCTCGGCCAGTGCCGGACTGCTTGACCCCTCCGAATGGAGACTGGACCTCTGGGATGAACGGGCTGTTGATGGAGACTCCGCCGGTCTCGAGCGCCGAAGCGACTCGGAGCCCGCGGGTGAGGGAGGTGGTATAGATTGCCGCTATCGATAAAGATGCATCAGTGTTCCACCCGGGAAACGGGAATAGCATGATCGGTAAAAGCGACAAAATAAAGGAAAGGAAGGGGGTTTCGTGGAGTAAGGAAACTTACAGGACAACCCGTACGTTGTCTCATTCGCCATCTCGATCGCTTCCTCTTCAGTCTTGAACGTCTTGATGCTCATGACCGGCCCAAAGATCTCCTCGTCCCAGATCCGGCTACCCGACTTGGGATTCACGAAGATGGTCGGCTCGATCAGGCACCCCTTGTCTCCCTTCCGGGACCCGCCCGTGAGCAACTTCGCATCGCCCTTACCGATATCAATATAGCCCATCACGCGGTCATATTGGGCCTTGTCGACCAGTGGACCGTGCATGGTCGTTGGCTCCAGCGGGTTGGGTCCCATGCCGGCGGAAACAGCCTCAAACTGCTGCTTAAGAGCCATTTCAAACTTGGGTGCGATGTCCTCCTGGACGAGGACCCGGGACGCTGCCACGCAGATCTGCCCAGAATTGGCGAGAAAGCCCTGTCCCACCCCTCCGATCGCAGCTTCGAGCGGCGCGTCGTTGAACACAATCGCCGGCGATTTGCCGCCCAGTTCCAAGGTGACGCGCTTCATGTTCGACTTCAGCGCTGCTTGTTGTACGGCCTTGCCGCCCCCGACCGAGCCGGTGAAGCTGATCTTCGAGATATTCATGTGCGAGGCCAGCAACGCGCCAGTGTCTCGCTCTCCAGTCACGAACTGAACAACCCCATCCGGAAAGCCGGCTTCTTTGTAGAGAGGGGCGAGGCCAAGAACCCCCAACGGTGACTTCTCGGATGCCTTGAAGATGAACGTGCAACCTGCGGCCAGGGCTGGTGCGATCTTCCAGCCGACGTAGAGGAAGGTGGCGTTCCAGGACGCAATCCCCGCGCACACCCCCACGGGCTCGTAGCGAACTATTTTGTACGTGCCGTTGTCCTCGGAGAATGTCTTGCCGGGGATTTTGTCCGCCCAGCCGGCATAATAGCGGTACACAGAAACCATGTGAGGGAGATCAAAGTGCTTGATCATGGAAAAGGGGCGACCCGTGGGCAGAGACTCGATCCGGGCAAGTCTGTCGATGTTTTGCTCCACCAGGTCGGCAAATTTGAGCATACACGCCGCACGTTGGGCGCCGGTGAAGCCTTTCCATGGTCCCTTCTTCATTGCCGCGACCGAGGCAGCGACCGCGGCGTCGACGTCTGCACTGTTGGCGACATGGATGTCCTCGGCCACGATGGATTCATCCCAAGGGTTGGTGAGAGTCAGGCGGTCCGAGCCTTGTGATGGGACAAAGGCACCATTGATGTAAAGCTTGTTGCTGTATTCGTCAGAAGCGAGAACCATGTTGACCGGGGGAGAATGCTATTGTTCGTTAAGAGGATCTAAGTTGGAATAAGTCGGTGCTTCTGAATTCTCCACAGACAAATTTTCTGCTTTTATATCTTCTTTTCGCCTCTGGGACCTGTTTTTACTAAGGCCAGAAACGCGTATATGCATGGGATAGGCCACCGAAAGCCACAATAGTTTTCCAGCTGTCAGCACTAGAACATTCACCAGTAGGCACTTTGAGGGTATCTGAGGGGAGGACGTGACCAACGGGACCGGTAATTGATTGGAAAAAAGTCAAGAGGAGAGGCCCCTGATGTTCCTGGCATTCCGCAGCCTGATATACAGACCCGAGGTCGTAGAGAGGTAGACAACACCTCGAGCCAGGTAGAGCTGGAGCAAACTGAGTTGGTAGAGGATTGGCGAGGTTGTAACATTCCGCGAGTCGACGACAATTCCGCGTTTCATTGTGGGTCCTTTGGCTCTTCGCACTCATTCTGCACATCGCACGGGCAGTTGATGTGTACCCAATCAGTTTCATTACCGTGTTTGGCATAAGATGGAACTCGTAGAACGGTGTACCTCATACTCTGGCCTCTGTCACCTCTGTGCACAAGTTAGTAATCATCGTCAGCTTCGATGCTCCGATGATTGGTGGTTTGGCACACGCTAGTGCCACACAAGGGTGTATTTCACCCGATCAGCCATTTCGTAAGCAAGTACAGAAGAGGAGATGCGCCGAATATGCGTACACTCGAGCGGAACGATGGTTATGCCGCTGGCTGAGCAATGGAGAGAGGGGAAAGAACAAAAGAAATAAGTAAAGCCTTGTGGCAGCGTGAACTGCCAAGACCACCGAATGTGGGATGTGGCTTATCGATAAGTACACACGTGACCAGAGAGTCGATAGGAATCGTTCACTTCTCCCTCTGTATGCTTTTGGGTCTCCCATCAGGTCCGTAGGGCAGTAGTCTCATCGTCCGCTTGAGACGGCAATCGTTCCCACGAGGATGGTCTCTAAAGCACTGGCTGCAGCTCTGCAGTCGATTGCCGCAGGTCCTGCTGTGTCCAGAAACCAAAAATACACTGACCTTCTTGCCCAACTGACGAGCGCGCCCTCTGCATCGCCCGACGAATACGCCGCGGACCTCAATGCCTATTTCGACTCGTTGCTCTCTTCGGCCCTCGGAATCATCTCTATTCGTCCTCTTGTGGCCAGTCTCATCGATCGACTTGCTTCTGCTCCACCCGAAGTCAAGATCAAAGTTGGGTCACACGTCACCGAAGCCTTACAAGGCCAGTTGGCTTCCTATGAAGAGCAGGATGCAAGAGTCAGAGAGATACTAGCAGATGGTTATGAAGCAGAAGAGGAATACACAGCGGCTGCAAAAGCACTACAAGGTGTTCACCTCGACACCACACAGCGTCAGGTCTCTGATCGAGCCAAGGTTGAGATCTGGATCCGCATTGTACGGTATTACCTAGAGGATGATGACACTGTGGCGGCAGAAACGGCCTTGAACAAGATCAAGAATTCGGCCCCTGCGGCTCTCGTGCTGAGGGATGCGCCTGACCTGAGACTGCACTACCAGTTGTCCCAGGCTCGTATCTTGGATTCCCGTCGAGATTTCCTCAACGCCTCCACCGAGTATCTCAACGTCTCCTTCAACACCATGATCGATGACGAAGAAAAACGAAGAGCTCTGTCTGCAGCGATCAAAACAGCTATTCTCGCACCCGCCGGACCCCAGAGAAGCCGGACTCTTGCCAAGTTGTACAAGGATGAAAGATCGCCAGAGACAGAGGAGTATGGCATACTCGAAAACATGTACTTGGATCGTTTATTGTCGGCGACTGAGGTGGAGGCATTCGCAGCAACATTGGCACCTCATCAACTCGCGAAAACCGCCGACGGGAGCACGGTCTTGAGCAAGGCTGTCATTGAGCACAATCTCCTTGCTACCAGCCGGCTTTACAACAATATCACAACGGCAGCGCTTGCGCAATTACTAGGTCTCAGGGATGGCAGAGACGACACTGCCGCTGAAAAAGCCGAAGATTACGCCGCTAAAATGATGGAGCAAGGGAGGCTGAGAGGGGAAATCGATCAGATAGCTGGTGTCATTCACTTCGAGACTGTCCCTGGCGTTGCACTGAGGGGACCGCTGCGTGATCTCCGAGAATGGGACCAGGGAGTGCAAGGACTGGTCGAAGACGTGGAGCGATACGCGACAGGAATTAGTGAGAGCTTCCCGGTAAGACTCCAAGCACGTTAAGATAGCTGATTCCCTTTCCGAAAACAGCAGGCTGACTACCTATACGACGCAGGAGCTTGCGGCAGAACGCATGGTGCACTGATACCCAAGATCTGACGCTGTACACTGCTCTTCTTAGTCAGGCACTCGGCACTTTGGAAACGAACAAAGCATGACACGTCTCTCGCAAGGCTCTGCAACACAGTCGTAAGCAGGATCATGTGGGTCATCGGCTCATCCTAACTTTATGAGATCCACATGCTTCGACAGGATTGCTCATGCCGAGGAAATGGGACGTCCGTAACAGAAAGTCGAAGGATATGAAACACGGTATGCACATTGTGGTGATCGAGGCAAGAACGGGAGAACCCTGTGAACGAACAAGACGCCACGCCATCGCACCATGGCCGAATTACCGTGGGATCCCCATCCGAAAGGTTGGGGCACAGAACGAACTTGAACAGAACGAGCCATTCGTGGAGTGGATGGACGGGGTGTTCGCCATCGGATGCGGGCTTTTTGGCAGGGACCACAAGGTCACGCAGGACATTGCTAGGGTGTGTCGTAATTACTAGAAGGGCGGCCGTGGAAGGACGCTACTTATCGGTCCTACGCTCCTCTGAGAGCCGAAGATACCAACTGGAGGGGGCGTGACTTGCCCTTCGCGGCGAGGCGGCCGTATGGCGGGGTACAGGCTGCTCGGGGGCCCCTCGGGGGCCACTGAGCACCGCTGGG
The DNA here is from genome assembly GCF_001651985.1 of Fonsecaea erecta. Lineage (NCBI taxonomy): Eukaryota > Fungi > Ascomycota > Eurotiomycetes > Chaetothyriales > Herpotrichiellaceae > Fonsecaea > Fonsecaea erecta. Next base: position 3,103,532 of record NW_017387245.1, on the reverse strand, counting down.
CATCGCTGGGACCTGCTCCGGCGCCTGCTAAGCACTATGATTCCTTACTTAAGACGGGCCACAGAGCTTAGGCCAATCAGCTGCTGGCAATTCTCAGCTTTCACTTCCCGACCTCAACATCCGTTCTCTACAACTTTGACCCGTCTACCATCGCCGCCAATTCAGACTTGCCGCCGACTCGCTACTTGGTGTGGGCACCAATACCCTCGCTTGACCTGTATGCAGGCTGGTCTCGGGGTTTGCCTCTAGACTTCTCGATCTGTCAACGTCACAACCTGGGGATATATAACCTTGTGCTGCTCTCCGCTGCTGAGCTACAAGACCAGCATCAGTCACTCTACGTCCTGCTTGAACTGGTATATTCTCTCTTTGGTCACAGTTGGAACTGTTAAAAATCCGCTCGGACAGACCTATCAAAATGTTTGTAGCGTCGCTCATCTCGCCTTGGGCGATCCTTCTCCTCCCAGTCCTCTACTACCTCCTTCCATATCTCCGGAACTGGTCCCTGTTGAAGATTCCTGGCCCTCTGCCGGCTGCCCTTTCGAATTTGTGGTTGATGTATCAATGCCGGCGAGGACGAAGATACAAAGTTGTCGACGACCTGCACAAGAAATACGGCAAGGTCGTGCGGATTCAGCCGAATCATGTCTCAATCGCGGATGACGGCGCCATCAACGCCATCTATGGTCACGGCAATGGATTCCTTAAGAGGTATGTCCTCGTCCCCTGACTTTTGCTGCAACTACATTCTAACAGGTCAATTCTAAAGTGAATACTATGACGCCTTCGTGTCCATCCGCCGCGGCCTGTTCAACACGCGAGACAGGGCAGAACACACTCGCAAGCGCAAGGTTGTCTCTCACACCTTCTCCGCCAAGTCCATTGGCCAGTTCGAACAGTACATCCACGCCAACTTGGAGTTGTTTGTGCAAAAATGGAGAAACCTTGCCAACAACAAGAGCAACCCGAAGACCGGTTATGCGTCCATTGATTCCTTGAACTGGTTTAACTACCTCGCCTTCGACATCATTGGCGATCTTGCATTCGGACAACCATTCGGCATGCTGGAGAAGGAGAAGGATATTGCCGAAATCCGCAAGTCCCCGGACGCTCCTCCGACCACTGCCCCGGCCATTGAAGTCTTGAACCGCCGAGGGGAGGTGTCGGGCACACTGGGCTGCCTGCCACAATTGAAGCCCTACGCCAAATACCTCCCGGACCCCTTCTTCAGCCAAGGCGTTGAAGCGGTGGAGAACCTTGCAGGTATCGCCATTGCCCGAGTCAAGCAGCGCCTGGAGAATCCCAACACCGACCGAGTGGACCTCCTTGCCCGTCTTATGGAAGGCAAAGATGCCAACGGTGAAAAACTTGGGCGCGAAGAACTCACTGCCGAAGCCCTCACGCAACTCATTGCAGGATCCGATACCACCTCCAACACCGCCTGCGCAATTTTGTACTATGTCGTCCGCACCCCGGGTGTCCTCGAGAAGCTGCAAAAGGAACTCGACGCAAACATCGGCCCTGGCGTTCCCCAGTACGAGCAAGTTAGGGACCTCGAATACGTGCAATGGGTTATCAACGAGACTATGCGCATCCACTCCACCTCGTCGCTCGGCCTCCCCCGCCTCACCCCTATGCCGTCGCCTGAGAATCCAAATCCCAAACCAGTCGAAATCCTAGGCTACACTTTCCCTCCCGGGACTGCCTTGTCCGTTCCCTCATATACTCTCCACCACTCCAAGGAAATCTGGGGTGCCGACGCCGACGAATTTGTCCCCGAGCGCTGGTCTGAAAAACGACTCACACCGCGACAGAAGGAGGCGTTCATTCCCTTCTCCGTGGGACCTAGGGCTTGTGTCGGAAGGAACGTCGCCGAGATGGAACTGAAGTGCATGGTCGCGACGGTCTTCAGGAACTTTGAGTTCCGGGACGAACATGCCGGCCCCTTGCAGACGAGGGAGGGCTTCCTCAGAAAACCCTTGGGATTTAATGTCGGCATCCGAGTCCGAGCTAATGCTTGAACGAAGGAGTGATACCCCAGCCGTCCCATGGTGGATGGGAAGGGTGGAAAAGAAGACCGTCGCGCATGATTGATGGCATGTGCCGGGTGTTTCTGCGGTTTGGAGACCTGAATGGGTTCAAATGTTGGTTACCACTTCTCTCTATTATTTTGGGATCCGGGCCTTTTTTATGACTGCCCGTTTTGTTATCTTCTGAGAACTATTATTACCGAGCACGTCGAGCTCGAGGAGGGGGCGGAGGGTGGGGGCAAATTGCGGCCGACCCCTTTGCTGCCACGAGGAAAGAACTGTGTGAAAGACGACAATACATAACGAAAGTACGAACCGACCGGTACGAGGTACATGCACAATTTGGATTTCGAGATCATGAAGTGGTGGTGGTTGCGGGGGGGATATCTACGAGGGACTTGCTACATACTGGAATTTTGCATTGGATCTCGCTGGGGGAGGGGGTGTTTTGTCTCACATCAGACCAAATTGTCCGTCCGCCTGTATGCATGCATGTATAGTTTGGTTCCTATAGGTGTAGGCAGGCGCCGGACACAGACACACACACACATACACACACACTGAGTGAGTCCGGAACAATCTCAAAATGAAAATCTCAATATTTAAAAGAAAAATGAACATCGAAAAAGTAGCACCTCTTTCTTTTTTTTTATATTCATACATGCCACATGGGATGTGGGTATCATTTTCTAATCTCTATCTCTATTGAAGGTAGTAGTAAATGTATCTGTAACAGTATCAGATGGTGAATCACTCGCTCGCTCGCTGACTCACTCCCTTCCAACCATATGTGTCTCGAGAGAAGCAATGTCAAATCAAACGAACAGCATAAGCATAACGGTTTGAAGAATGAGAAAAATCCTCAACAACGAAAAGGGAGTGGCGCCGTCATCTCCCTTGCAAAAACACCTCTCTTATACATACATACATACATACCGCCGTCTCGATCAGGCCATTATGGTATCGGTGACAGGGAATTCCTCTCGAAAGCGAACTTGTTTGAACGTGGATGGAAGGGTAAGCTGAAACGTATTGTAGGTGGAGAAAAAGGGCCGGAAATTTCGAGCGTGTCGAATGTGCCCGTGCCGGCTGACTGCACTCTCTTCCAGAGGGGAGTTTTTTTTTAGAGCTTCGGCTTTAGCTTCAGCTTCTGAGTATCCTCAGTGGCCTTGTTCTGATCCACGGCCACGACCACCAGGACGGCGATGTCGTCTACCTTGCCACCGTGCCAGGGATCGTAGGGGAACTGCTTCTGCATCTCCTTCGCAAACGGGCCGTCTCGCTTCGCGTTGAGGCTGGCGTTCTTGGCTTCCCCGACAATTGCCGCCGCCAGCACGCTCTGCAACGTCCCTGTCGCGAGAGGCAGTTGTTGGAAAGAAATGTCGACCGTGTCCGAGATCCGGAGATTGTGCTTGTGCGGTCCTAGGCTGTGATCCACAAGTTCAGAGAGAACCGGTGAGATGGTGTATCCTTGATCCTTGGACCTCAGCCAGGCGCCAGTCGTTCGCATATGGAGAGACACGATGGACAATAAGTCCTGGGAATTGAGATTGTCCCACACACCGTCCGTCGCCAGCACAAGGACGTCACCATGCCGTAGCATGTGGTCCGCCAAGTCGGCGCGTTCGGGCTTGTCGTTGAGAGGTAAGCCACCGAAGATCATTGCTTGGGCCAGGATCTCGGGGGGAGTCAGGCTCATCTGGTATGGAGTGTTGAAAGCGTGTGTCTGCGGGTTGGAATAATGATGCACCGTCCCCAGTCGCAGCTGTAGGAAACCCGAATCGCCCAAATTCGCAATGCGCATGCGGCCATCTCCTTCTGTCACCGCAACACACGCCGTTGTCCCCCCTGCGTGGATTGTGGGATCCCTGATAGTTTTCTCGTACCCTATTTCGAGAAGCTGTCTGGGACCGAGTCGCTCATTTGATGACCAAGAGAGCGTCGTCTCTGCCATGTAGCTACACAGGCCATGGGAGAAGTCTGCGGGGTCGATTCCATGGTCAGACCAGCCACCAACGCCGTCCGCTATTGCGAAAGCAGTGGTGTTTGGGTCCTTTCCAACACGAGCAACAAAGTATGCATCCTGCCCGCTGTCCGGACGTCGAATCCTTTTCTCTTCGGGCGTTGAGCCGCGTTGAACACCGAGCCCGTCGTCGTCACTTGGGACGTACTCGTACGTGCTCAGTTCCGGACGGTACTTCCGGCCTTTCCCGCTAGAAGACGCCGCAATGTGTAGAGAAATATGTGGGATGGCCGAGTTAGACATGCCAGCGGAGGATGAAGGGACGGTAGCTGCCCGGCGTGGGGATGAGTGCAGATTTCTGGCGTTGAATCGGTAAGGATCGAGGCTTCGTCGGATATTTTGTTGGAGGTCTAGAAAGATACGGTAAGCAAGGGCTGGATCGTGACGAGAGGATTTGCCCGCACGGTGACTTAGGTGAGAAGGAGTGAGTATCAGAGAACGAGTGAAGAAGGCCGGTGCTGCTCGAACGGTGCCGGCGGCGGCGGACATGGCGCTATCTCTGCAGGGCTACAAGAGTGAAGGATACCCCCGCGGACTCGGGAATTTGGGATAAGACACATGAGAGAGGGAGTTTCAGCTGGCCAACTGAGATGCTCGAACGAGGGCCATTTCTGTTGGTCAACGGGGGCAACGAGAGAAGAGAGCGCGTGGTGGTTAACAGTCTAATTTCTCGAGATAAACTTCTTTGGTGTCGCAATGCGATGCGCTTCGCTTCCTCCGGTTGAAGTTCGGAAGTGACATCAAGAAAATTATGTATTGATCCCCACATTGGGCAGGAACATTGTGCCGCTTTGGACAGCATCGCACACTATCAATCCAGTTGATGGTGCACTATCCTGAATATCAGATATCATAATGAGACAGACGACAGCTCGCCCGAGAAGTCTGTGATCCATCTCTCGGCTCTCTTTCTCTCCTCCGAGGTTCTTGTGCCGGAGACGGTGGAAAGTTTCGCAACAAGGCAGGCTGGTTTTGACAGATACAAGTGTCACTGAAATGCCAGGCATGGCTCTGAAATACTATTTCCCGCAGGGCATCCCAGAATGGTCTTATGCTGATCTGAACCACCGAAGCTACACCGAACACGTCCTGATATTTTCTCCAATCCAACCGAAAACGCCCCGAGACTGAGCTCCCGACGCTCTCTCGACGAAAATCAAGGCAAGATGTAGACGACAGGGCGAACTCTCATGGCCCTCTATGCGCCGAACCCCGGACCGCAGGTGGCACCCTCTCCTGTTATTGAAGAGCTGGGGATTCCTGGAGGAGTGGAGTGAGAACTGATTTATATTTAAGTGCAGCCCTGACTCTTCTGGAGGCCTGAGCGACCTCTACTGGCAGTCCGTGTACCATTGGTTGTTAGAAGCACAAGTACAAGATCCCATATTTTCGCGTGGACGAGGAGCCTAGCATCACCATGTCAGCACGCCGGCAGCCATACATACGGGTTTCGATCTTTGTCAAGAGGAAACCTGGCACATCGAGCGAAGAGTTTCACGCCCATTGGTCCGGTGTGCATGCGGACGTGGTTAGAAACCTTCCTGGTTATCTCCAGATATGCAAACGATACACCCAGGCAAGAGTTCACTTCTCCTTTAAAATGGCGACAAAGCCCCCGACTAACGTTTCAGCCGAGCAGTTCCATGCCCTGCCGGAATACCAAAACCAGGAGAAAGTCATGGGGCTCCCAGTCCTCCCATTCGATGGCATCGTTGAGATATGGATAGAGGATGTTGACAAGTATGTCCAGCATGTAAGCCAGGAGGATATTGTGAAGGCACTTTCTGGTAGGGAAAACTCGCTGTCTCTGTCAGGACAGTGTCCTGTGCTAACAGTCTGTCTCCGCAGCCGACGAACAGAAGTTCACGGATCGCGAGGACGCTTGTATCATGATTGGTTATGAGACACTCGAGATTGGAGAGCCTGTGCCTGCGTTTGCCTAGACACATGTCAAATAAATGAATGGGTTTATCCGTCAACATCATGCAGTCATGCAGTCCGCCAATGCTAATGGAGTGCTGTGCTTGGCCGCTAGTCGACTATAAAAACGGAACAATACATATCCGCACCAAGTACACAACTAATTATGTCTGCATGGATCAATATTGCGGCCGAAAGCCCACCACCAACCCCGGATTCCTCCCTGAGTGCGGAGTGCCGTGCTTGTGGCGTTTGTGGGGGAGATCAACCAGTGCTACCCACAAACCCGGCGTCCCCGGTCATTGCTGAAATGCCGAGATCAGGTAGCCAAAGTAAGTGTATATACCGCTGGTGCTGCTGACGCCCTTGCTCTCTCTGTGTCCCTCACTCCGGCAGCCTCCATTGTTATCATCTTCGCTCGCCGTCAAGCTGAAACAAACATGTCCGTCAGTACAGAAAAGACCCTGAGCCCGACGAAACTGGCGCATGTGGTCCTCCGCACCAGAGATCTGAAGAGGATGAACGATTTTTACGTCAAGTTCCTGGGCGCAGAAATCGTGCATGCAAACGACTTCCTCTCATTCCTGACCTATGATGACGAACATCACCGTATCGCCATTGCCGAGATACCAAGCGACAGTCCCAAGGATCAAGCATCGAGCGGACTGGACCACATTGCCTTTTCCTTTGACACGCTGGAAGACCTGACACAGGCCTACACGCAAAGGAAGAAGCTGGGGATCACACCCTTCTGGTGTGTGAACCACGGCCCGACGACGAGCATGTACTACAAGGATCCGGACGGGAACAAACTTGAGACCCAGGTGGACAACTTTGATTGCAACGAAGATGCGACTGCGTTTATGAAATCCAAGGAGTTTGCGGAGAATCCCATCGGGACGGATTTCGATCCGGAAGAATTGATCAGTCGACTCAAGTCGGGAGAAGATGTGAAACAGATCAAGAAGAGAGTCGAGATCGGACCTCGTGGAATTCCTTAGGTGTGAGACTCTCCATGTCCAGGAAGGGCTTTCGGACTATCCACCACTGCGATGCCTGGCAGTTCTATATGCTCGAGTGAATGATTATATCGACAATCCCGTTTCCCCATTCATTAAGTCGAGTAGCACAATATGATTATCAACCAGGCGACCAGACGTATGTATATAACGGGGGATAGTCGAACCAATTTTAAATCATCCGAGTATGGCTTGGCGGAAAGCCAAAGAATAAATACATACGAGAAAGGAGGATCCAAGTACTGACGGCCTCTCCAGCTGTCACAGAGGAGAAGCAGGGCGTCGAAATCACCCGCGTCTCAGACGTCTGTGCCATGTAAGGTCGGCCGAGATCATCTTTCAGCCTCACACGGCCTTTGCCATCTCTCCATTCCATCAACCCATTAGCTCAGAGAGCAGAGTCAGTCCAAGAGGAACTCACTTGTTCCATGGCCATCCTTCTGAATAAACATGATATTTCACGGCGTTTCCAGATCCTGCGGACGCAGAAAGCAAATTTCATGGATGCCCAATCTCGCAAAGGACAGCGCCCTCAAGAGAATCGCTTCCAAGAAGAAATCATCATGAGTTTTCATGTTTAGTTCCATGACGGGCCAGGCTCAAACAAGTTATCCGTACAGTTTGCTGTTATCTCTCCTTCCCCCAGCCTATCCTCCCTGCATCACTGCCTTATCTGACCTGGAGAAACTCATGATCAAAGACCTTCTCCTTGAAACACATTACAGAGGCTCCTACCTTCTGCTGAGGTCAATCACCCCACCACATAATTTGAACACGATGATAACCATCATGGATGACGAAGACCAGGATGTCGTTATGTTGCTGCTGCACTATCACAACGAGGAGAATGACTTTGAACAAGGGACGATCCTGGTTGTACGAGAACCACTTCAAGACAATCCCTGGTGGGTACGCGGTCTGTGTCGACCATATCTTCGACTTCATATCCCTCTCTGCATATGATGAAAGAGTCCCAGATTGTTGGAAGCCAAAAGGCACGGAATCTATCGCCTCATTCAACGACTGGAACACCAAAGGGAACGATCTGTATGAAGAATCGAAATACAGAGCGGCAATTAAATGGTAAGCCATCACTGGGTTTTCTTCATCGGTTCAAACTAAAGAGTTCGATAGCTACACGAAAGCCCTCGATTGCTCTTCAACAGCAGAAGAGACCGATGCCCCCAAGATCAATCGAGCCCGAGCATTCCTGAGGACGAACCGATTCGAAGCCGCTCTCCGAGATCCGGAATCGCTGTCATCTCTTCAAAAGGCGGCCGAGGAATCCCTGTTCTACAAAGCGCAAGCGTTGTATAGCCTACAGAGGTTCCGAGAATGCTCCAAAGTTTTGGAAACCATCTGTCTGGAAGGTCTGGGCTATCCTGAGAACCTGATTGCCAAAGACCAATGCGCTCGAACCATCCACCGACTTGCAGAGCAAGAGAGCGCAGGGTACAGCTTCGAGGAGTTACGCACGGAAGCCGCCAAACTGCAACCGCCACTTTTGGATCGTGCCACATACGTGGGTCCAGTATATATCAGACCATCGGCCTCCCGGGGTCGCGGTCTCTTCACCACAAAAGCAGTCAAGGCTAGCGACTTGCTGTTGTGTGAGAAAGCCTTTGCGCATGCCTTTGTCAATACTGAAAAAATTGGAGGTACGCGGGAGATTTGAAGATGCTGCTTAACCTGGAAACCGACACCGTAAATGTGGGAGCTCAGTCAGAACTCATCAAGCAGATCGTCCAAAAGCTGTATCGAAACCCCTCTTTGGCCCCAGTCTTCACCAACCTTCATCATGGATCGTACAAACTTGTCAATGTCTCCGAGGTCGATGGCGCGCCTGTGGTTGATACGTAAGGGTCCCATTATCTCGTTCGTCGCAGGTTCAGGCCTCTAACTTTCGATCACAGATTCCTTGTCGAGCGTATCATAAACCTGAACAGCTTCGGTTGTTCACTTCCGTCTCGCGAATCTCATCTCCGGACTGCGGAGGATCCCGACTCAATGCCTGGCGAAGATGATGAATAATTGAGCTCGTGCGGTGTCTGGCCCATGGCATCATACATCAACCATTGCTGTTACAGCAACTCCAGGCGGGCTTTTATCGGTGACATGATGGTGGTCCGCGCCACGCAAGACCTCGCGGCTGACACAGATCTCTCGGTTATGTCATAAATGGCGGGAGACTGCCGCACACCCTAGGCACACCCATGGCTGTTAAGAAATGGGGGTTCATGGGAGACCATCTGATTAAGTGCTGGATGCTTCTCTCTCGGGTTTACAAGTCGGTGGCGTCGGATCTCAAGGGGCGAGCGACCGAGTACGCGAGGCTTACGTACAAGGTCTGCGTTGGTGAAGATGATTCTTTCGACGAGACGTATAGGAGGACATTCCTGGAGTTTTAGCGTCAAAAAGAAAAGGCGGCATCCTTCACGATGGCGTTGTCTGCTGTGTGACACGAGGGCTGTGAGGTATTGGGAAACAGTCTCTCTCCTCAAAATCATGTGCGAGGCGAGGTCAACACGGCCTGTTCGGGGGCGTGCAGAGAGTCAGACAGCATCAGACATGTCTCCCATAGAATTGATTTGAAGCTCACTCTTCGAGACCAATGCATCGCGAGGGATGGCATTCGATTTGACCAGTAAAAAACCATCAGTGAGATACACATTCGGTTGGAAAATCCAACGTTGCAGACAATTTGCCATCGCTGCTAGCAGACAGACAGAGACGCCCCATACATATCAGAGCGACGTAGGCGTTTTCCCATCCTGCGCTCACAATCTGCCTGCATTTGCAACTCCAATCCCACTAATAAATGTTCCTACACCCTGAAACAACTACCCGCCGCGCATGTCGCCAGGCTCACAGTCTGATTTTCAAAAACAAAAAGAGTTCGGCGTGTCTGGTATTTCCAGCTTCCGGTATCATTCAAGATCCGGTGGAGGAGGGGAAACCACCAACCAAGCAATAATGAACTCTGCACCGGGGGTTGTTCCAACCAAAAAAAGGGCCACACGTTAGAGGTGCGATCCGATACATTCTCGGATGTCGTCAAAGATCCGCTGGGGCTCCTGATTACACGCGTTGCTGGCCAGGTGCTGGCACAGGGCACTGGCATAGCGAAAGTCGGTCTCGCAACCGGGGCAGTGATACATGAAGTCGTCGGTCCAGCCATTGCAAAATTCAGGGACTCCCCGCCACGCGTCGAAGATGTAGCTGTCGACGTCCTCCCGGTCGATGCCGCTATTGCAGGAGCTGGACTCGAGGTGGATCATCATGGCGGCGAATTCGGCGAACTTGCGGTTGCAGCCCAGGCATCCGAGCCTCGGGGGGAGGTGGCTTCGCTTGTGCTATATATATACAGATATATCAACGGTTACGTTCTCATGTCAGGCTTTTTTCGTTGTTGTTACAACGGATACCGGCCATGGATATACACCGCTACTACGGCCACTGAGCGATATACATACCTGCATCAAATCATTGGTGTTGTTGAAAAACTTGCCGCACGCTGCGCACATGTTGTGAACGGCCACGTCGTGGGATTTTAGTGCCTGGGGGCTATCGAACTCTCTCTTGCATGGCAGACACATGTTGTGGACGTCGATGTCGTGGGAGTCGAGTTTACCGCTGGTCTCAAAGTCTAGTCCACACGGTGTGCAGATGTTGTGGCGCGGGGAGTCGACGATGTGAGCCCGGCGCGCGAGAGGCGAGACGAACAGGCGTTCGCACCGCTCGCACCATTCTCCTTCGTGGACCCCCGCGAAGCGGCTGTGGTTCAGGGCGCCATGGGAGGAGCTGAAGTCGCGGTCACAGGCACGGCAGGAGTAGGTGCCGTCGTCGTGGTCGACCTGGAGCTGGTTTTCTCGGACCATGTTGATGATGATGATGGTGGTGGTGGTTGGTTGTTGGGGAGGGGGGGTTTTAAACGGGGCGGAGATGAGTGGAACTGGGGTACAGTATATAAACGAGGAGCTGCGGAGTGCACGGGAGCTGCCGTTGAACGGGATGCAAACACTCCAAACATCGTTCCGCATTCATCGCCAAGCTTTTGGAGACCCACATACATATATGGGTCCAGCGTCTCTTTATCCCCCGACACCGGGACTCTTTTGAGATGCTTTGTTTCTAAGAAGGACATCATTGATGAAGGAAAGTTTGCGGCTCACTCACGATACGGACAGGCAGGGATAGGTGTCGCAGGGGCAGTCAGTCCGGAGTATGCTGCCACAATGCTACAGCGTCATAGAGGGGTGCCCGCCAACTTGAAAAGGTGGTACACAGCCAGCTATAAGGCATCCACTACCAGAGTCGAACATGGACGAAGCGGCCGAAAACAGCCGTGTGCAGCTGCCCCCATCCTCAGTGAGCCAATGGAGAAAAGAAACCCGTGTGGAGTCAAAACACCACAATGAACTTGTTCTCCCGACCATCATGTTGATGCCCTTTTCCTGTGCGAATGTGCTGATTTTCAGCCTCAGGCTGTGCATAACATTGCATTCTTGAATGCAAGTCTGCCTTGTTCGTCCACTAGGAGTCGGGAAAAGGCGTTCACTAAACTTGTGTGTGGGTGTGTGTGAGGGAGAGGGAGAGAGAGAGAGCAAGGCTGTTGGACATTCTTGTGTACAAATACAGCTCACTATCCCCTCGAACAGCCTCTCAGCCGGATCTTTCTCTTTTCATCTTCAAAGTCTCCCAGAGGAAAGTCGTCTCTTAACAGCAAGTGCCGGCCACTACAGCATCGGTGGAATCCGACCAGCGCTGGGCTACTCCAAACAGGTGTCGGGGCCTTCGTCTTTCGTAACTGATCTTTTTCCACGTGTCTCCTGCTTTTCCTCATCCGTCATGGCCACGTCTTCCAATGTGATAGAATTTGACTGCTACGACTACTCAGCTGCCTTGGCTAGACTGTTCGATGATGCAGACTTGGACTACCACAATCCTGCAGCTGACGAGGAAAAAGAACAACGTTCTTCAACAACTGTTAAACCCCATGAGGACGCCAAAGAGTCGTCGAAATCTTGGATATCACAGGACCCTTTTAACAAGCTCCTGAAGAAGGCCACCGACGCTAAAGGAGCGGCGTCGAAACCCGTCATCTATTTCATAAAGCAATTGTATGCTTTTTCTGCTCAAATACGAGCCTCATCTGCGTCGGACTTCGCTGATTCGGTGTGTACTAGCTTCGGGGGAACCAAGCTCGTCTTTGTGACGGGTCAAACAGGGACGGGGAAATCCACGATACTGTCAGAGTTGACCGGGCTGGACGTCAGCATCGGTTACACCATGAATGCACCATGAAGTCAGGTGTGTATACCTGGAAACACATGTTCACAACAAGGCGAACTGGCGCTGATAGACACGTAGGCACGCGAAACTACCAGATTTGTCCAGCGATCATCAAGGGGGAGCAATACCTCTTTATTGATACCGGTGGCTTTGGAGCCTCGGACCTGGACGACACGGAGAATTTCGAGGATATTTTGCAATGCCTCAACGCTCTTGGCCCGTTCGTGACGGTCGCTGTTCTTCTCCTGGTCGTCGGCTCCCCACCGTCCCGGTTCCGCGAGGACGATATCAAGATTATTCGCTGGGTCCAGTGCTTCTGCGGTCCCTCATTCTTCAGAAACATTACCTTTGTTACGAGCAAGTGGGACGATTGGAGCCGGAAGTCATTCCAAGAAGCCTGGAGGAGGCTGGAAACAGAGCTGCTGTTGCATGACGACGTGTCCCGCCTCCTTCACCCACCAGGCCGCTATCATGGAGGCGTTGATTATCACCATGGCTTTCCAGGAGGAAGGGGCTCTGCTGCTTCTTACGCCCTCCTCTTGGATCGAGACGATGACAAAGCGGCGCGAGGTGATGAACTTCGCCGCATGATCCACACGAGATATGGAGGACCCAAGAATTCGAAACCGGCAACGCTTCAGGTTGTTCGGGAGATGAATTCTGGCATTCCCCAGCTGGAGACCGAGGCCGCCAAGGTCCTGAGAGCAAACGTCGTCGACACCGTCATCTGCATCCGCGATGATCGAGCTGTTGTTTCACGACCGGAACACAGGCCTCTCCTGCCGCTGGACTTGCCGCCACCACCACGGTCTTCGTCCAATCAGGACGACAACAGCAACAGAAGGAATGGCGAAAGCGCATTCTGGAGGTGGCTCGAGATCGCCAGACGGGCGGCCGCCTTTTACAAAGAGGCAAGAGAGAGGCAGTATGAGTCTAGCAACCAAACAGGAATTAAGCCTCTGTGGGAACTGGCGAAGGACTGGTTTCTGGGGTGGTGGGCAAACGGATCCAATAGCAAACCTGAGGCAGGTGGTTGAGACGGAATGTTCTCTGAGCGTACAGGATGTAATTACGAGCTTAGCGTCACATACATTACTGTAGTAGAATACATCAGGAATGTGGGGGAAGTGCGGCGGCTAGGGATGCTTACTTCATCCACCGAGGGGCTTCGCACTATTAGCTGCGCTTCAAGGCCACTGCGGCTCCCGCTTTGTATGTATATTACACTTCTCGAACCAGAACAACCCCAGAAAGACGTCATTCTCCCCCAACTTACTTCCTCTGACAGAATAAACCTTCACCGATCCGAAGTCGTCGTGGAGTAAACACCTCCTTCTCCTCCTCCTCCCCAGCTTCCGTTATGGCTGCTCAAGTGCCAGCTGCATTGAAGACTGCCGACATTACCCGCTTCGCCCACCGTGCAGCCCAGCTCGAGAAACCCAAGCCCATCATAGCATACTGGTGTATGACTCCTCCTAGCTTGCTTCGAATCTCAAGCGGTGGTTAACCGGTTCATAGGCGAATACTGGATAGTCAACCAAATCCTATCCAAAGGCCTTCACAATGCAGACCAAGAGAGCTTGGTCTACACGACCACGTTGATGGACAAGCTGGAAAAGGTGCGTAGGGAGCTACTGCTGCCACCGTACCTCCGACTGACGTTCTGCGACAGTTCAAAGCTGAACACGCCCAAGAACCTGCCGTGACCGACGACATTGTGGGGAAAGCATACGTGGAACAGTTTGGGCTCGAAACATTTGAAAGAGCAGACAATGCGGTACGCGCAAACAAGGCGTCGAGGCAGACTGCAGACACTTTCCAAGCTTCCGCGACCTTCCTCGACCTGCTCCAGATCTGGGGAGCCGTGGAACCCGAAATCGCCGCCAAGATCAAGTTTGCGAAATACCATGCCCTGAGGATAGCAAAGGCGCTCAAAGCGGGAGAAGATCCAAATTTGTCCAACCCCAAACCACAAACTCCGAGCGAGGAGGCCCTCCCGACGCTGGACCCGGACGACGCAGAGGTCAAGGCACTAGAAGGAGGTAGGGAAGTCACCAGACCACGACAGCCGTCTGTCGTTGAAGTACCCGACGAGGCCGACAAGATTCAGAGGAGTCTTGCACAGAAGTCCCTGCTTGATGAGTCCTTACATCCCTCCAGAGACACATCAGTGCCACCTCCGGTCACCAAGCAACCTTCGGTCACTGACGTTCCTGACGAGGCAGATCGCATCCAGAGCGAGCTTGCTCGTCAATCGTCCATCGACCAGTCCCTGCATCCGTCCAGAGCACCCTCTGTACCACTGGGGAACGATGTTTCTCCTTTACCAGAACAAGATCCCGCCGCATTCTACACCAATCGGGCAGACCCAAAGGATATCTCTCCGCTGGAGCCTCCCTCGGAGCGAAAGCCTTCAATAGGAGGAAACTACTTCCCCGTGGTGCCATCAGCTCCCGCGGAGCCAGTTCTCCCGTCACCGCCGGCAACGGTCGGCGGAGATGCCCCAGACTTGCCCTCTGCACCCTCAGGCCTTGCGAAGGTCAATACCGACATTCCTGCCGCACCGTCAGAACCCTCGCTCACATCCGCACGAAGCGAGCTGGGCGCCGCTCTCAATTCAATACCTAGTCGCCATTCCCCTCCCCTTCCGCCTCACCGCCACGGCACTCCTCTTCAACAAGCCCCCGTCAATCAACTTCCCCAGATCCCGCCCAATTTCCAACCTCAAGTCCCTCCACCTCAGCTTCCGGTCAATCCGCCACAAATCCGACAATCCCGTGGTCCCGTCCCGCCTGTTCCTCATCAGCACCCAGCCCCAGGTTCCATAGTAGCACCATCGCCGATTCATCCTCCGCAGGTAGCACCAGTCCCGCCTCCACAAACTCAACCCGTGAGTGTTGAGGTCGACGAAGAGGCGATCTTGAAGGCGCAGAAGCATGCCCGGTGGGCGATTTCCGCCTTGAACTTTGAGGATGTGCCGACTGCGATCACCGAGCTGAGGGGGGCACTGGCCTCCTTGGGAGGGTTGTGACCACGGGACACTATAGAACCCTTGTATTGTTACATGCTGCGTCCGCCACCGAACGCATGGAGAGTTGGCAACGCTGGAATATTGACCCTGCAGCATAGGTGGGGCAAAAGTTTTCGTGTCCATGAACCACCGTGTAAAAACGACAAGAACACATATGTTGGAATCGTGCGTGGTGTAGTCCCCTGGGATAGTCCAGGCTTGAACCTTGTCCTCACTACGCGCCAGCACGGTATTCGAGTCGACACCATTGCGGTCATCACCAGAAGTCGCTGTGGAGGTCTTCCTCGCAACCAGCGTCCATCCATACCCTGCCACTGAGGTCATTGATGAGCTGAACAGGAAGAGACTCCCACGTACCGCAGGCCAGTAACAGAATGCATGTTCTACCGGCGATGTTGAGCTACACACCAAACACATCATGCCGGACCATACCCTGTCGGTCAGTCACTATTCAAGACGAAAGAACAACCCTACCACTGCCTATAAAAAACGATATCGCTAGCGCGGGACGAGTTTGACGAAGGCAAACACAATACCCGGCATGCCCAGAGGCACGTAGGATTCAGGCTCGACGAATGGATCCTGACAATCAGCAACCAAACGTCGCCCGTACAGCACGCCAGGGCCAGCGTCTGTCAAGTCAAGTGTCACTGGTACGTATGAGGATGTATGTATATCTGTCACGACAAGCCAAGGTCGGGAGGGGCACAAAGGCAATGATCTCGGATTCTTCGGGAGCCGACAGGGGGGAGGAAATATTGGAGGGTGGTTTGCCCTGGATCTGATATGAACTGACATGAACTGAACCGAAATAAAAACGACTGGAGAGATGTGGGATGAAAGTAACAGGAACGAAGCTGAGCAGCGACTTTTTGTAATTGTTACCCTTTTCACTTCTCTCACCCAGCCCCCTGTTCAAGTTTTTTGTGAGCTCTTCATTTTCCCCCCCCCCATTCTTCCCCTGAATCTTTGCCATGTCCTTTGCCGCTCGTGATCTCATCAAAATAAAATAGAATGAAAAATGGCCATCGCTCCGCCGCCGCGCTGCAGGGCCCGAATACCGAAATGCTTCGAGTATCCAGATCTGATGACTTAACTCCTTGCCGTCTTAGACTCGCAATAGGAGCATGCATGTATCAGCAATTTGCAGCGATTTCCACTCCATGTGCATTGCCACCAAGAGTTTGCGCTGCCCGATCGGCGCGTTCGTATCCAGAAAATAAGGGAACGCTGCGGCGCTGATGGTATGTACCTGAGCAACTTAACCGCTGAGGGCTCAGTCGAACAAGTCTCCTGCCCTTCTCCTCACCCGCTTCTCCCTGACCGGTTCGTCGAAGAGTTCTTTGCCTTCGTTCCTCGCACTACTCCGATTGTACTGGTTGGGGAACAGCTCCTTGACTTCGAGGGCGCGGCCTTTGATGCTGAGCCCTCCGGAGCCTTTGATACTGAACCCTCTCGAACCTCCGTTCTCGGATGATCCCTTGATAGATAGACCGCCGGCATTGCCGCCACTCGACGGGAACAATTCAACTCCCGCGTTTGACGCCCCATTCCTCATCGACTTGGTGCTGTCAATCGAGATGCTCTTTCTCGCAAACCTCTCGGCGAGATCCTCGTCGTTTTTGGCGTCCATGGCATGGCTTCTGCGGTGATTTGAACGCGGGGATGTTTGCGCGGCGGACAGAAGATCGGCTTTCAGGCGCTTCGCTGCGGCGACATTGGCACGGCTCTGCGTGGAGTCGATAGCCGCTCTAGGTGCTGCGGGAGCTGGACCGGTCGACATCGATGTGTCTGCCTCCGAAGCTTTGTTAGGAAAGAGCTCTAGTCTGTCCGATCGTAGACCGCCGCCGATTTTGGGGTCCGAGGTCGAGGGTCCAAACAGTTCTTTCCCTGCATTAGAGCGGAAGCGGTCACCACGATCGCGATAGTTTCTCCTTCGGGCCCGTTCGTCCTCGTCCTCATCCGAGATGTCGATTTCGTCGCTGTTACGTGTTCGAACGCCAGGACTCGCGCTCCGTCGTCTCGTCTTCGTTGCGCGTGGAAACAGATCCCGACCTCTTGCCTTGTTGACCTCCGTATCCGTCGTGGGTGCATCATCGTACATGTTTGCCGAGAAACCCCCCGCATCGTCACCGGTCGCACGGTCGTTGTCTCTCCTTCGTCTGTGGAGTTCGCGGTCGTCAAATCTTCTTCGCCGGTAGTCACCACGACTACTTTCGAACTCTTTTCGCATTCGTTCCGTGGGGTCTTGATCCGGGTGCATGAGGTAGTATCTGCTTGCATCTCTCGCACCTTTCTTCTTCCTGTCACCCTGCTGGGAGACGCGAATCACAAGCATACTTCCCGGCCTGCTGGCCAGTTGTTTCGCCGCGCGCAGATCGAACGGATTGTTCGCCAGTTCGTCGATCGTGATAGGAGTTGCGAGGAAGGCCAGGTGCGCTCGTTTCGCCGTGTCACTGTCATTGAAGCAAATATTGGCAGAGGTATCATCGATCCATTGGACGTGTACATTGTCACCCACTTCACTAAAGTGGTCGTGTACAAAGGCAAGGATGTCGTTTGTATGCATGTCGTCAACGCCGCGGATGTGAACTTTGTTCCATTGCGGTTCGAGAGCCGGGTCTTCCGTGTAGATGGCGGGGATGAGGTTGGAGGAGTCGGTGACAGCGGGCGCGCTGGAGGGGACAAATGAGGGTTCTTCACCTTCCTGTATGACTGGTCAGTACGGACATACGTGTGTTCTTGCTGGGTGAGGGAGATAAGCGAGTTATCGTACTTCAAGTTGGAACTCATCATCAAGAGGTGGGCCTTGATCGTCCATGTCCATGTCAATGTCGATATCCATCAAATCGGCGTCCTGCGCCGCCGCGGACATTGTAGATTGCATAGCTAGGGCCATTTTGCGCGTGGAGCAGATGGTGGGATGTTCGGAGTGTCAGGGACAGATTGCGGTCTGTCTGAGAAAGAAACTGAATGTATCAGGACAAGCTAAGAGGAAGTCCACATGTTGTAAAAGTGACAACGCGAGGCTGTTACGATCGAGGATTGAAAAAAAGCTGCCGGTTGGACAAACGAGTGAAATCGGACGTGATTCGGATGGTAAAATGACGTAAATGGCGGGATTGGGATATGAAAGGTATTTGTGTCATATGAACCACATGAGATGAAGGTCAGAGGAGGATGACAGCAAACAGAATATTGGTTGATATTACATGGTGGGAAATGCAAGGCTCAGAGCAGCTTCGAGCCTCGACAACTTCGAGACTCCGACATCATTTCTTGGATAGCCCGGATTTGGCCCATAAATGACGCCGCTTTAACCGAAGTCTCCTCACCGCCGCAACTCCGCATTCTCTCCCCCGCCGAGCCGACTCCAAGAAATAAATAATCCTAGTCTGACACAGCATTCTCTTTGCATACAGCCGAACTCCTTCACTGCTATGTGATTATCTCAGTGTCAGACAAATCACCATACTTCCGGTCGGCCCCTTGTCTTCAATGCTCAACCGCAGAAGACACTGCAACACCTCGGATGACACATTGCTATATTTCTGAAGTTTGTGTCAAGGCTCTTAAAGGACTATATTCCTTCCCGTTCGTATGTCAGGTAAGGCTCGGATGTTTTGCTTTTGCCCAGGTACAATGTCCCATGCTTGCTCACCTTGACCACCTTGCTCCATGAACGCCATCAAAGCATTGCGACTAGTTCCCTCTATTCGTCCCAAATCACGCAACGCCATTTCGCCCTCCTTAAACATGTCGAGCAAGAGAGGCATCTCGATCCAACGAGTGGCCGGGTCGATAGGCGCCGAGATACACGACGTTGATCTCTCGGAACTCTCGGAAAACCCAGGCATTGTCAAGGAGATCCGGGAGGCTCTGCTCCAACACCAAGTCATATTTTTCCGTAATCAGAACCTGGATCCCAAGGCATACCTGGACTTCACAGCTCACTTTGGCAAGCCGGTCGAATACCCCTTTGTCCGCGGCATTGATGGTTATCCCGAGATTATTCAGGTCCTCAAACAGGAACACGAGACCATCAACTTTGGAGGAATCTGGCATTCGGACACCTCCTACTTCGAGAATCCGCCGATGGGGTCGGTATTGATGGCCAAGGAAGTCCCGCCGTACGGTGGTGACACGTTATTCGCGAATCAGTATGCTGCATACGAGTCCCTGTCCGCGGGACTCAAGAAGGTCCTCTCCAACTTGAAGGCAGTGAGTACGTCGACAAAAGCAGACGCGAGCAAGACCCGCGAAGACCGCATCCGTGACTCCGGAAACGCCTCGGCGAAATCAGCGCTGGAAGCGGTCCACCCTGTTGTCCGAACACATCCCGAAACAGGGAGGAAGGCTCTCTATGTCAACGTGGCGCATACCTCCCACTTCGAGGGCTGGACGGAGGATGAATCTGCCCCGCTGCTGCAGTACCTGTTCCAACACCAAGTGAAGCCGGAATTTACATGTCGATTTCGCTGGGAGGTGGGCAGTATAGCGTTCTGGGACAACCGATGTGTTCAGCACAACCCGATCAACGATTATCATGGATTTCGACGCAGGATGCTGAGGATCACCTTGGAGGGCGATCGGCCTGTGTAGGGCCTAGAGAACAGGTTGTCGATGGAGGACCTTGACACGTTTTGAAGACGCTGTGTTACAGCCTGTTGTCAGTGAGCCCTCTTAGAGGAGTGAGCAGAGGAAGGCCATTGTTCACGAATGGATCGGGGCAGATACAACTGAAGCTCATTTTTAATCAAAAAGGGGGTTATTGCTCAACGATCCCGCAAGCTTTCATTGCAGACCTGACACAACTAAAGCTCATTGTAATCGAAAAGAGTCCATTGCTTCACCGAGCACGCTTGAGATATAAACCTCTGCACCTCGTCGTTGTGAGAAGGTCAGACTCCCGCGACATCTCTTCCGCCGAATCCGAATCCCCCATCTCTGCGCCTCGTCGCTGTGTGACGGTCAGACCCCCGCGATATCTCTTCTCGAAATATTTGGGCCACTTGCGGATGATCTTGTAGATTTGGGCTACATAGATGGCTTTGGGAAAGATGGCCTTGTTCGTCCTGGCGCTGTCCGAAAACTTGCTGAAGCAGGGGTCGGTGAGCTGGAGTTCGTTCTCGGTGCAGACCTCGGTCACGAGCTGCTAGTTCTCGGTCATGGCTTCTCCCTTGCGGACACATTGAATTAGATGTTCAAACGGGTAGGTGGAGGTGGCATTAACCTTGGCGACCTAGAATCCGGCCTTCTTGAGGGCAGCGTGGTGGCCTTCATGTCGTGAATAAGTATATATAGCTCGCCGGTGTCTGCCAGGCCTAGGTAGCCGGCGATGGTGGTCTAGTTTCGCGTCAACTAATGGTCGCCCTCGATACATCGGATGCCGCAGAATCTCTTGGTCAGGGATTTGATGGCTATGTCGCGGTCCTCGAAGGAGAAGTCTGCTTCGACGTGGCAGCAGCTCAGGATATAGCTAACCATTCCTTCTATGGGATGCTCGCGATCCTTGCTTCGATGTTGCCAGCGGCGCTTTCTTATTTCTTCGTTCGTCGAACCTCGAGCGAGCACGGCCAACCCGATTCCAGAAATTCTTGACGGCGCTGTACCCAGTTCGCCTGACACCGTCGTGGAGTTGCATACGTCGTAGCGCCTCTCGAAATCGTGCTTCCCCTTTGAGTCGTCGCTCGCCGTCGATATCGAGCATGTGGCGGATACACGCCTCTTGTTCCCACAAAGCCCAGGTCCGGGTCGGTGGCTCCAGGAGAGAGGCAGCAACAAGAGAGGCAGGGGCGGGATATGGAATCAATTCCTCAACCTCATCCTCTTCATCGTCGTTGTGTTCGGCGTCGCATTCATCACCACCGTTGTCAGAGGCGGGTGTGGGGAGAGCGTTGCTCAGGGATGTCCCACGCCCAGCTTCGGAAGAGACGTCGTTGGAGACGGCGTTGGCATTGATCTCACCACCGCTGTCATTCTCACTATCATCGTTGCTCCAGGAGCCGTCCTCATCGCCATTGCTGTCCTCGCCTCTATCAATGTCACTGTCATCATCCTGCTCACGGTGTTCCTCGTACAGATCCTCGTGCTCGGGGTGGCCTTGGTGTTCGTGGTGGTCCTGCTGTCCGCCATGTTCGCAACAGTCGCCTGCTCCCTCATTGTACAAGTCCATGTAAACGTCACCCTCTTCATCGAGTGGTTGTGCAATCACCATAGCCTGTCGCCGTGCAAATTCTTGTACGACGTCATCTGATGCTTCGAGGGCCGCTTGCTCACATACCGTAGGGCTTGTCGCATTCTCAAAGGCAGGCTCGCCGTGGGTATTGTTGTTTTGTGCAGAAGTCCTGCGGAAGTACTGGGACAAGTCAGAGCGCTCTCTCAAGTATTTGGACAGGACGTCCGGATGAGCATCGAGATAATCGAACACCGCGGTATCATTGAGAGGGAGGATTTGGACAAATGGACGAGTGGTGCTCTCCGCAGCGTCCAAGAAGAAGGACTCGCTTGCGTCAGTGAAAGACATGCTGACTAGTTGACGGCTGGAGGAATAAGCAACAAAGAGGTAAAAGGCCGGTGGTAGAGGAGCATAAGGCGGAGAGGTAGCACCGAGCTCAGATAGATATATATATCGATAATCCAGACCTTCAAAAAGACTCCGAAGCGCTTATAAGCCATATTGTGCTCGCTCGGTCGCATTGAGATCCATTCAACGGTAGTGACAGGTTGGAAAATCGCCATATCAATAGGAGCAATGTGAATTGCACCGCGTCGATATATGTTATTGGTGACAATAGCAATGAACGAACAAACAAATAAACACAAGAGGGCCAAACATTGTCGATGTTCTGCCAGACCCAGCTGTTCACGCTTCGGGTATTCAATAACAGTACCCATCGTCAAAAAGGACAAGGCTGAGGGACAAGGCTGACCGACAAGTTTCAAATCCTTTGTGGTTAATGTCGGACACATCTCACTGCAATATATTGTATCATTCACCTGACCTTGAATACTTTGTCGTTGGAAGACTTGTTATTGGTCTTAATGCCATCTCGTATACCAGACCACGGTGCTTTCACTTTCACTGTCGTGGACCACGCGGTGAAGTTCAGAGCGGAAGGGCTGAGGGTTTACCATGGCTTTGGTGCCTTGTGAATCCCAGCAGTGGAGGAATGTGAAGAGCATGCTCGATGTGAAGACGACTCGAGCTCAAAACAACAATGGAAGCTGACAAAGTCGGTTTGATTGATATTGCGCTTGACTCTAAGCGATTCACCGTATCCTTACCGCGGTTGTACGGCGGAGTGTTCGCCTGCAGCCTCCAGCTTCACACCACTGAAATGCACCCACGCGCGTCTCTCTTCGTTCATGCGCCGAAGCAACCAAGCCAGTCATGCCATGGCCCAAGCTGTGGTCATCCTCGACAAAGGATGAACCTGAAGCCCAGAAGTCTCTCGCTGAGAGAGCCACAGATTCATGGAAATCAGAGTCAACCGGTGCCTCTCCGCAACAGCCTGCCAAATCCGCCCCTTCTTCGCAATTAAGAGCCTTCACTCAACCCGAAACGATCCTTGCTGCAGCTGTTCTGACAACAGCTTGCGTCGGTGTCTACAAATTCTACAAGACATATCTTCGCAGAATACCACAAGCGATCAACATCAGTCCTGGCTTTCTTCGGCGAAGAAGCCTCGTCGGTCAAGTGACGAGCGTGGGAGATGGGGACAACTTCCGGATGTATCATACGCCTGGCGGCAGACTTGCTGGTTGGGGTTGGTTCCCGGGGCGGAAAGTACCAAGGAACAAAAAGGATCTGAAGGACCAAACGGTACATTGGTATAGGTTGCAAGCTTGAGATACTGGGAACTGACCAGGCGACTAGATCCATGTCCGCCTCGCAGGAATAGACGCTCCTGAACTTGCACATTTTGGACGACCTGCACAACCATACGCGCAAGAGGCGCTTGATTGGCTTACTGCCTACATAATGGGTAAGCGTGTTCGGACCTATGTCTACAAGGCAGACCAGTACAGCAGAGTAGTGGGCACCGTCTATGTGTGGAAAGGCCTCGTGCGGCGCGACGTCAGCCTTCAAATGCTTCGAGCAGGGCTTGCTACAGTCTACGAAGCAAAGTCGGGCGTTGAATTCGGGAGGGCCAAAGAAGAGAGGTACAGAAGGGCGGAATGGTGGGCGAAGACCAGGAGAAAAGGCATGTGGGCTGGAAGCAGGAAAGATTATGAAAGTCCACGAGAGTACAAGACCCGACACGGAGTTGGAGCTATTCAGGATGAAACGAAGCAATGATGGGAAGACGCAACCGGGTCTGAATTTTCTAGCGAGGCGTTCCGGGAGAAGGAAGCACATGAACTTGAAAGCCAACCTGGACTTGACTTTTGCTTTGCTGCTCCCATCAGTGACCACCTATTCCTCCTTGTGAAGCTAGAGATGTATCACGTGATCAGGCACATCGATTATCCTTCGGTTTCATTGATTTTGCTAGCCTCAATCTTCCCTTCATTTCTGTCACCAAGAGTCCCTACCAGACATGCCTGCCACAGACTCACCAGCAGTCATTGTAGCCCGCTTCTTGAAGGCAAATCATTACAACAAGGTTTGTCACGACTGTATATAGCTTTTAGTACACAAGGGGTTGTCTGAACTGATGAATCCAGACTCTTGAAGCATTCCTCGCCGAGGCGGGACTCCCAGAGGCAGCGGCTATTACTAATCCTGGCGACTGGACGATAGAGAAGATCCTCGAAGAGAAGAAACAGTACGATGCCAGTCTCGCCTTTGAAAAGAAAGGTGACGATGCTGATGTGGGTTGGATGACACCAGCTCCCTCGAAGGCTCTTGAGCCAGAGGGATTCCCCGTCACGTCAAACGTCCTCTGTGTGAGTGGATCGAGCAGCAAGGAGAACGAAGATGGGGTTGTCTTTGTCACTGCTGCGGACCGTTCATGGTCCAGCGTCTCAGCGACACCGCCATTTACACTAGCAAGCTCAATTGAGAATGCCCACGGCAGTCCGATTCTCTCCATCAGCTCTCTGGATGACGGAGGATATGTTTTCTCGACTTCCATGTCTGGACAGCTGATGCTCCATGATTCACGGGGCCGGTTGCTTGATAAAGTACGCGACCATCTCAAATATGCGGTGCAAGTGGTCTCGGGATATACTCGTCAGGGACGGTGGATCGTGGCGACGGCAGGGTGGGATCAGAAAGTCCACATCTATGCTCCTGAGCACGAGCTTGCGGGGAACTTCCAGCCCAGCACGACTTCGAACATGGGTGCTGATGAACCTTTCATTCACGGACTGCTTCGCGACCCGATCCACACCATTACAGTGCCCACGAACCCGGAATCCATGGTCCTCGTTCGAAATCCCGATACTGACGATCTCTACCTGGTCCTATCCCGGCGCGACTCCACGTTCCTGTACTACTACTGCATCACACCGACATCCGAGGAATCTTCTTCGTCTCGAAGCAGCGAAGTCACATACTCAGTTCAAGAGACGGGCAGGCAGAACCTTGCTCCGCACTCCAACGCTTGGGTCGCGTTTACTCCATCCTGTCTCGCTGTGTGTCCGACAGATCCCTCCCTCTTGGCCGTTGCAACATCTCATCTTCCCCACATGAAACTTTTGATTGTCCGGCTTCTCTTCCCCACGTCTACCTACAACTCCACCAACTCCATCATTCGGGACAACGAGTCAGAACCGCAAACCCAGGTCTCCCAAGCCCGCGCCGCCCTTGCGCTGCAGGACCGGGAAGACGCCGCGATAAAGCTGCACGTAACGACCATGGCTCCTCAAACCCCCTACTCCACGCCGCAGGTCGTTTGGCGACCGGGTGGGAAGGGGGTATTTGTGAACGCGGATGATGGGGTCATCCGTGGGCTGGACACACACAGCGGAAAGGTCGTAGCTGTGCTCAAAGGACATGAGGTTGGGAGTAAAGTACGAACATTGTGGGCGGGATGGGAAGCTACCGAGTCCGGCGCGAATGGGCATGGGAAGGAGAAGAGGGAGATCCTCGTCAGTGGTGGCTTTGATAAGAAGGTGTTTTTCTGGAGAGTTCAGCCGGCTTAGACGGAGAGAGTTCCTGTTTGAATTTTACGATCTACGGTAGGAAGACGGCGGAGTGATTGTAAATTGAACAAGATCCAGAGGAGAGTCCGATATATACGGTGGATGGCCCCATGGCCCTTTCTTCGACTCCGGACATGAATTCTGCCCTCCTATACGTTTAGATCTGCTGACATGGAGTCAGTGCCGAACGAGGGATCATCGACGGGCAGTCAAATTTTGCCTCCTCATTCATCCATTCATCCTGGGTTCTAATCTAGAGAGGTTCTGGTCAAGGGCCCCCAAGCGATGAAGCCTCGCTGGAAGTAATAGATCCCCCCTTTTTCTCTGGCCGGCCTTTCGGTGACTTACTGCGCCGTTTGGGAGAGCGAGCCGCGGGGCTCCGGCGAGGGAGCGTAGAGGCTCTTATTTCCCCTTTGCCGGTGAGCCATCTTTACACCCGGACTATTACCTCCATCCTCCCGTCAAATTCGAATATGTAATCAAGTACTGGAGATATTTGGGGGAGACAGAACTGCGCGGAGCATTGTGGCATGCATGAATGCCTCTCCATCGTGATCAGGAAGGGCAGAAATCTTCAACAACCGATGGTGATACTGAGCAATCCACTTGCAGAGGTCAAACCTCGCCACAGCCTCGTCTCGAAGGTCTGATAGAGACATCAGGCAGCTTGACCAATGAGTCGATTTCCTATAGCAACATATGAAGCCGACTACCAGGCTCGCGGGATAATACAGAATGACGCGCGTCGTCGGAGGAATTTGATGTCCGACTGTGCTGTCATTTGAGTCATTTGAGTCATTTCAAACCAGTCCCACCCACCAGAAGTAGCCTCGGCCATTCTTAAGGGGCATCGCCGTCCTTGCACATGCCCGGATTCCCCAGTGGATTGCAGACCGTTTCTTTGATCTTTTTGTCTCTTACGAGCGTCTGAGCACGGCGTTGAGGCTTTCTGTTGTCGCTGCCCGGGACCAATACCATCTATTCAATATGGACACTATCGAAGGCGAATTCACCACCAAGGATGGCACAAAGCTATATACCAAAACATGGAAGGTACGGACCCAGCCGGAAGCGCTTCCCTGTCACACATCAACCAACTCATCTCCATGCGTTGTTGATTGATATTCACACAGTTCCTCTCTGACGCTTGTGCCTGGCCGAATTTAGCCCCGGAATGATGCGGTGCAGGCTGTTTTGATCTTCCTTCATGGATTCTCGGATCACATCAATGGTATATGGAACCCTGCAATGCATGCGGCTTACTGAGAGACTCACATCTTCTAGCCTACTACGATCTCTTCCCCACTCTGAGTTCATCGCCATTCAACATTGCAGTCTACGGATTTGATCAACGGGGCTGGGGCCGCTCATGTCATAAGCCGGCAGACAATGGTAACACTGGCCCAACCTCACTGGTCCTAGCCGATATACATGACTTTGTTCTCCATGTCGCATCGCTGCCGGAGACCCAAGGCAAGCCATTCTTCCTGATGGGCCACAGCATGGGTGGAGGCGAGGCTCTATGCTACATGCTTTCCACATCCACCGACTTTTCCAATCGACCTGCATTCTCAGGCCTCATCCTTGAGGCCCCTTACATTGAACCCCATCCCTCGAACCAACCATCGTTCTTGAAAGTTCAAGCCGGAAAGCTGGCCGCCATACTACTACCACATACGCAGCTCAAACAGAAGCTGAGTGCAACTTACATGTCCCGTTCGGCGAAGGTCTGCCAAGACTGGGTTGATGATCCGCTGTGCCATAATACCGGCACGTTGGAAGGATTCAAGGGACTCCTGCAAAGAGAGGCAGAACTCTCACATCTCTCTCATGGCCGCACCGTACATGGCTATACGACCAAAGCCCCTTGTCCGATGTGGTTCTCCTTTGGCACTGGTGACCGCATCTTGTCGTATATCGCCGCGCAGCAACTCTTCAATGTCCTGGAAGCTCCTGGCAAGGACAAAACCTTCAAGTCATATCTTGACGCGTATCACAAGCTTCACGCTGAGCCTGACGGTGTGGGCGAGCAATTTGCGAAAGATGTGGGAGCATGGATCTTGGCACATGTCAACAAACAGGCTGAAGTCGCGCAGGTTGGTCAATCACAATCCGAACAGACAGCAGACGGTGGCTCATACATATGACAGAAGGCCAGGTTGTGACAGCCCACAGGACTGACTGAGAGTTCCTGACACCCTCACTCTGTTTGGGAGGAGGAGTGTGCCGCCTTGCGATATTCTCACAAGGCTGGTTCCTGCAGCTGACACGGCCACATGGAACCAATTGGCGCATGATTTGCGCCACGATGACGTCTGGATTATATAATAGCACTGCCATTCCGTATTTGAACTAGCGTTGTATTGCATCAACTCAACTTTGCCTGCAGTAATATTATGATTGTCAAACCTGCATTTATCCCACAACACCTTCTGGCACAGTTCGCAATCTCCATTATCAGCCACGGCCCGATACACTGGCTTTGAGTTTCGGCAGTCTGCATCGCAGACATGGCTGGCTCCAAGAAGCTCGCGACTTGCTCAGGCTGGCCAGGCGAAGCTTGTTACACCGGCCACCTGACCCTACAGCTAGTCCGGTGAGACATTCAAACGCTCAACCATTGTGTCTTGAGACCTTGACAAAGGGCATTGCGGATGTTGCATATACATCACAATGCCCATCCAGAATACCCATGCACTGGCTGCAGGATGACCTGTTCAACAGGTGCGCGGTCAAGTACCTCCAGCGATCATGGGGAATTGTTGTTGTTTGCCTTGTCTCAAGATTCCTTTATACTGCTCGCTGAAGCTGAAAGATGTTGCCAACCCTAAGTGTTTGTGCTTAGCTCCTTTGTTTTCGTTGCTTTGCCTGTCTACAATCAGAGTCTCCAGTTTCCTTTTAAGTGAATGCTTCATTGGCGAGCATGGCCTCCCACCACCACCACGATTGCCATTGCCCGACGTGTTCCACCGGTTCCAGCAAACGCACCAAAAGGCAGCACCCAGTGCCTCATTCAGAGGAGGAACAAACGGTCAAAATCCTCAAAATCCCTGCCCGCAGCGGTTTCCACTTCGTCAAAGTCTTGGAAGCTCCAGTTCGGCTCGCATCCAGAATGGCCCAAACCGTGAACCCCCTCTTTATCCGACTTGAGAAGAATGTTGCCGCTCCGCCGTACGAAAGGGGGTGGAATTACGTGGAGCGCCGGAACGGGCTGCTGTGTTTGGTGAGAAATAGGAAGGATGTGTTTCGCCTCCACCGGCCATCGAAGAAGAGAACACCAACACCACCAACGCCGCCGAGACATAGAGGCCCAGAACCAGAGAGGGAAGTGATCATTGTGCGCGAAGAGGACATGGATATCATTAGTCGCCATCGCCGAGGCCGTCCAGAAGGAGACAGACTGTTCGTGGAGATGCCGCATGAACGATCCGAGCGAGAAGGCTCAGGCGACCTGGGAGACACATCCCCTCGATCACGCCCACGAATCGAGGTCCGACAACCTCTCAACACCACACCGCCGCCCTCTCCGATCTTCGACACTCGCCACGTTGATTCGTTCCCATATCGCATCGTTCAGAAAATCCCCGTCGAGCGCGCCCGTCTTCGTCGCGCCAAACCTCTCCAAGTTCCAGATGACATTCTCCCATGTCCACCAGTTGAGGTCGGCACCTACTCTAAAGAGGAGGTCTTTGACCCAGTCGACCTCCCTTCCCGCGAGCCCCGGCCCTACCACATTCCGGAACCCGAGAACGCTGTGTGGGATGAGGACATGAATGCGTGGGTGGTCCGACGCTCGCCGAAAGTGCGGTTTTCTTCTTAGATAGCCCAAGGGTGCGGAGCCCAACGGAGACATATGAGCGCCATGAAGCGGAAAAGGAGGTCTGGTACCTGCTGCAACAAATACACATGATACTGCTGGTCCACGGAAGACGACTGCCTTCCCTTACTAGTGACAGAACCAGTCGACTGAGTAGTAGATGGGGCTTCACAGCAGTTCTTCGCATGTCCAGTCCTCATACCTGATACATAGTCAGCGTCGCATTCCCTAACGTTATTGTTTCGATCAACTCACCATCCATCAGGCAAATAGCGGCGGACAATAAGAGGGATCTTCTTCTGGTTCAGTTCCTTAATCGCAATTTGTAGTGGATCTGTCTCGCCCTCTAAGTCAACTAGAACAGGAGCATTCATGCTGTCCCGCAGTCAGTCGCGCTGTCGCAAGTATACTATCTCCGGGTGCCCCAGGCTATTTACCTGATCTGCAGTGCCCTAGTTCCAAGCACTCTTGCACGTTCGTATTTGGTCATGTAGGGAGTTGTCGTTCTTTTATCCTCGGGAATCTTCTTGTCGGCGTCGCTCGAAGGTTTCTGGACGTTTTGATTTGGATCGGCCGACACAACGGTCCTCCCCTCGCCCTCTTCCTCTCTAGCCCGCGCCTCGATGGCTTCCTCGTCGACTTCGGCATCCGGAGGTAGTTCGTCTTCGATGTTCTCTTCGGGCTCGTAGAAGGTATCGTCAGGCTCGTCTCGGCCGTAGCTGTGTGTTTGGTAACAATGTGTTAGAACAAGCGGATTGCAAACGGCGCGTGGCAAGGGGACCTACCCGCCGTCATCACCATAGTCCGACATTCTCAGCAGTCACGATGGAGGGACACAATGACACAGATCCACTCAAAAATCACGGTCTCTGTAAAATGATAAGGATAGAGGCAGACGGTTTGCTCTGCATTTCACATTTCATGCGGCCGCGGCAAACAAAAAAAGTTTTGGCATGTCGCAGCCTTGTCCGGCACCGCGTCACACGTGACACCACGTGATACGGCTTGGCGCGCCCCACAACAAACTTCCAGCGTCGCAGAAAAGATTTCCATGGTCAGCGACCCCACACTCTCTCCCATTCGTTACCGGCACCGTCTCCATCCCAAGCCCCTCGTAATTTTGGTCGCGACCACCGTATTTCCAAGATTTTGACCAAAGGCAACCAGGGCGCGGGGTGCGCAAGGCCGTCGCTAAGATGCGGGTCGAGTCCGACGACGACAGTCTTGACAAGGACTATGATATGCTCGACTCCGACATTGACGATGACTTGGAGCACGAGGCCGATTTTGGCGACACCCCAGCCTCAACTCCGCCATCATCCACGCTTCCTCGCTGCCGCCAGAAAACGCTAAAATGTCCGTACGAGAACTGCGACAAGGCGTTCGATCGCAAAGTGAGGCTCGAAGAGCACATCCGGTCGCACACAAACGAGCGTCCCTTCACATGCCCGCATCCTCCCTGCACCAAAGCTTTCTTCCGCGACAGCCATCTGAAACACCATGTGAAAAGTCAACACAGCAACATCAGGGATTATAAGTGCACATGGGAAGGGTGCGACTCCAGTTTCACCACCGGCACAAGACTGCGGCGTCATCTGGAGACTCACGAGGCTAAAGAGAAGTTCAGATGCCGTGGGTATCCTGGGTGCGACCAGACCTTCCGCAAACAAGAGACGCTGGATCGACACGTATTGTCTGTGCATCACAACATCAAACCTTTCCCTTGCAAGGAGCTGGACTCTGTGACCGGTGCTCCCTGCAAGAAGGCCTACGACACCGCGGAGAACTTGCGTTGCCATGTACGAGCCAAGCATGACACCACCCGGTTCTCTTGCTCCGACTGCATGGCACAGAATACAGCCATTCTCGCCAGCCCCGATGATGAGAGAGAAGTCGTTCAGGCATCGTTTGCGACCTATGGAGAACTCCAGGCTCACCTGACCATTGTCCACCCTCCAACCTGCCCATACTGCCCGACCTCTTTCACCACCAACAAGGAGTTGACGCGACATCTTGAAATCCAGCACGGAATTCTACCTGAGAAAAAGTCCGAAAATCCGGTTGTCTTTACCTGCACGGTCGAAGGGTGCGGCAAGAAGTTCACCAAAAGAGGAAATCTGAACGTCCACGTCAAGACTGTCCACGAGAATAAGCGGGACTTTGTGTGCGGCAAGACCGAGATTTCACTTCCCGAAGAGGTCGCAGATCAGCAGGACGTGGCCATCCATGGCTGCAACCGCAGCTTCACCAGCAAAGCCAGTCTCGAAGAGCACGTCCGTACCGCACACCTGGGGCTGGAGTCAAAGCGAATGCTTCGAGAGAAGAAGCGCAAGGCCGACCGTCGCAGCGATGACGAACACGCTGATGATACCGGCGCTGGAGGTACGCGGCTTAAGAAGCAGCGTAGGCCCCGCTCCGACAAGGGCGTCAAGCGGGCATCCGCTATGGTTGGTCTCACTGGTGTCGCCGCCGCTGCTGCTGCTTCTGCGGATTCTGCTGGTAGTCCATCGCATCAAGAGACAGTTTCACATGGGTTCGGGAATATTCCTCGGGAAATGCCTGACGACGATGAAAACATCTCTCCAACGGGAACTATGCTCTCCAGCTCCATGGTCATCTGTGACGAACACATCTGGCACAACGGCACATCCTACCACTTCCCGTCCGGGGAATATCCCACGCTTCTGTCTAGAGATTTCGCGCGGGCCAGCGTCCACGATGACGACGATCCGTTCGAAGACTTTGTTCACGCTGGCGAAGGGGCCTATGATGAAAACGACCTGCATTTCTTCGGCCAGTTTGAGCCCGAGACGGGCCTCGCAACGCAGGGCCGTGACTTCGAGTATCCTGCGCTGTGAAGTTTTAGCACGCACTTGGACATACACATGCACATGAAATCGTACACACGACATGCACACACTCTCGGACATAGATGGAACGAAGGCACAGCATAGCACAGCACAGCACCGGCGTTTTTCAGAGAGGGACGGATTCATTGATTGATTGATTGCACAACGAGGGGGATTTAATCAACCACTACTCGGTCCTTACTAACTACTGGATTCGTTCAGCCAACGGGAAACCACCACCACAAAAGTCTTTTCTTGATCATCATCATCATCGAGCATGGCGTTGGGTTGGGCGGGGGCGGCGGGCATGGAAACAAACAAAAATCAGTCGATCGAAAAACAAAAGCCATCGTGGGGGAAAACACAAGGGAACCGGAAAAGTGAGCGAGCGTGCGTTTCGTGCTATGAAATGAGAGCTGAAATGAAGCATCTGAGCGAGATGAGAGGAGATGAGATAGCTGAGATAGCTGAGCTGAGCCGCGACTCGAATGAAGAGGAGTTGCATTCTGAACATCCGATACAGACATGCGATGATTCTTCCCCTATCTCTCTATCTCTCTATCCTTCCTGGATTTTGACGGTTGACTGTTCCCTGGAGTGACGCCTTTCTCTATCTCTTCTCGATGTTGATATTGTCTGCTGTAGGTGGGTCTGAGTCTGCGTGCTATGGGCGTGCTGCGGCGTTTCTCCATGCCCCGTACCGTATTTCAAAGCATTGAAAACGACGCCGCCCAGGCTATCTATGCTGTACAAGTTACTGTACACGCACACGGACAAGGGTGACAGGTAGGCTAGCAGGCAGGCAGCCTGGCCGGGGCACGATTGACCTGAGATATAATATAACATCAAGGGACGATTCGATCAGGCCGTCGTGGATGGATGCTGAACGTCTGCGTATTCACGGGCCTCTGGTATTCGTTCCGTCTGTCTGTCTGTCCCTCCACCGCATGCAACATGGGGTCCTGCCGTCCAGCTCTTTATCTTGTTTCCAGAACTTCATCAATCGCTGGGGTTAGCAATAATGTATCATTCTGTAAGCAGTACGCAGTACGGGTCCTGACTCTCGTTCACCCATGCGGGAAAGGGCTATATTATATACTAGAGAGAGGCGTGTATCGGAGGAAAGAATCAATGTGCACAGAGAGGTTTGGTGATCGAAGCACACGTCCTGTAGATGCGAACGTACGTATACACACACACACACACATACACACTGTAGCCTTCACACTGTCCATCCCTATCACGCCACCACTATGTACTCGCATGTATATACAACATGCCCAGAGAATGACCATTCCATCATGAATTAATCTAATGTATAAAAGCCCGGACGAGGCTACTTTTTGGGAGGCGGGTCCGTAGGAAAAAAAAGACAAAACAACCGGTTCCCGCTTTTTGGCAACTACTTCCCGTCCCGAGCCCAGAAACTGGGCACCACGCCGAGAAGGCTCACCAGCGCCAGCCACCACCAGGCCCAGCCGACCACACCCTTTTCGAGTCCCTGACCGTACCAGTGTCCCGCAGCGATGGGTCCAATGGTCCTGAATGCGCTGGACGTCGCAGCACCCATGCCGTGGATGGTGCCCAGCATCGCAGGACTGGGACTAGAGTTGTTGATGAGGAGGACGGAACCCGGGATGGCAAACGTCCGTGCGGCGACCTGGAGCACCACGACGACGACGATGCCCATCCAGAGCAGAAATTGGTGGGAGATGAGAAGCGACAGGTACGGCGCCAAGGCATAGGCAACTGGGAACACGAACAGGGACCAGCGAGTGGAGCGCAGGAGGCCGAATCGGGCATTGACGGTCGGATACAGCGTCAGCTGCAAGATGATTCCGACAAAACCCAAAATCGACATGGCCAGGCCGATCGTAGGGAGGCTGAACTGCAACCCGCCCGTGAAGACGAAGGGCAGACGGACAGTCGCCTTCTCCTCGTCGGTGGCTCGGGCGGAGGAAAGGAAGATCGTCCACAGGGAAGCAAAGCCACCCATCTGGAAGTCCATGATGGCGACGGTGGCCAGCACAAGGAGGACGTTGGATGTGATGGCATGGTAGAATGGAGGGGCGGATTTGGGGGCCTCAGACGGCCTGGGAGGTGCCTTGGACGAGGTTGCTGAGGGATTAGAGCTGTCACCTTCCTTGGGCGGCAGCGTTTCCAGTGGCGTGCTTGTGGGCAGGTTCTCATCGTCGACCGTGTCGGGACCAGCCCCGGCGTCTGCCTGGTCAAGCTGGCTGTATCCGAAGCGCTGGAACACCAGAGTACGGATGCGGTAG
Source organism: Fonsecaea erecta (assembly GCF_001651985.1). Taxonomy (NCBI): domain Eukaryota; kingdom Fungi; phylum Ascomycota; class Eurotiomycetes; order Chaetothyriales; family Herpotrichiellaceae; genus Fonsecaea; species Fonsecaea erecta. The sequence goes on along the minus strand of NW_017387245.1, from coordinate 3,069,180 downwards.
GTGATGTTCTCGGCTAGCTCAATGCCTCGGTCTCGATTGTATTTGCGAGAACTCAATGTTTCTCGCAGGCCCATCCAAACGAGCAGGGCGTCGGCGAAGAGTACGAGAGCGCAAAACAGGTTGGGGGCCGCGTAAGGGAACGTCGTCAGCCACGAGACCCCATGTGATCCACCAAAGGTCGAGTTCTCTCCAAATAGACCGGGGTAGTTGTGCACCGGATCAGAGAGCATGCCACCGAACAGCGGACCAAAGATGTTGGCAATGTTCCATGCCAGAGGCAGCAGCAGGAATGTCCTAGAATGATATTTTTTCTCGGTACTTTCTGCCAATGCAGTCCTTGCTCCTCCGACGGTTGCATTGATGGCACCACCTAGACACCTCCAGACCACAGCAGCTGCAAAACTTCTTGAAAATGCCACACCTATACAGCTCAGTCCTTGTCCCGTCAGCCCGATCAGAAGGACCGTCTTTCTCCCAAAAGACGGAGAATCGGCCACCCGCCCCCACAGGATGCCTGTAAACACCTGCGCGGCTGTGAAGACACCCTGTAATACGCCAGCCTCGAAAGATATCTGGCTGTCCGGCGCGGAGGGTGAGAAGGACTTGAGTTGATAAAACATGTAGGCCTGCAGAGCGGCCTGTTGGAAGAAATCAACCACCCGCACGGAGCATATGATGAAGAGTTGGAGTTTGTTCGGGATCGAGGCCCATGATGGGGGTGGCGGAGGCTTGCCCGGTCGGGTCTCGACGTCGTGCCGCATGATGGGAGATGATGTATGTGTGTATGCGTCACCGGAGTATGTTCTTGTAGATGTTCATATATGCGAGCATGGTATGCTTGATCGAGAGGTCTCCAACGCGGAGGAGTGCTCTCGAGTCTGGGAGGTCTTGTGAGAGGATGTGGCGAAAGCGCAGGCGCAGTTTGTTGGCTGGCCGGAGTCAGGAACGGTGCTTCTGGCGAGATACAAGCGACAGTCAAGTGCTCGTATGGGTATGTGTGCCCTTCTCCCTCGGATGAGAAGCTGGATATGGCAGTATACAGTAGTTACGTACTGTACCCGGACAGCTGGATGGATCTGATAAAGGTTATCCGAAGTCGGGGGAGTCAGATATGAGAAAAGATCTTGTTTGGCGCTGGGGGAAAGAGAGAGGGCGAGGCGACTTGGCCTACGACGACGTCAACTTACAGTAGTGGAGGCACCAAGAAGTTTTTCTTGGGACTAGACGGCACACTGCCTAATAGGTACGACTACGAGGTAGGGAGGGTAAGAAGCCCCCGGACGCGCAAGCACCGTTCGGTGTGCAGAGGGACTAGTTCCTCCCTAGAAGGAGATACGAGTAGCGCCACTAGAGCCTGCAGACGCCCCCGAGCAAGGTCTTTTGTTCGTCAGTCGGGGCCCGGGAGTCGGGGGTGGCCCCTCTCTTGCCAAGGTGCATGGGGCCTGGGTATCTTACCTGTCTCTAGCCGCAGCGTGCCCACCCTTGGCTTTTTGGCTTTAGGCGAAGTGGCCCTGGCTCGCTCCCACCCTGGAAAAGTAGTTTTGTTTCGGCTGAGAAGTGCCGGGGCACCGTACCTAGGTAGGTAGAGATCAAAGAAGTATCCCAGCCGCTGATTGTGCGGGAGAAGCGGCCGGGGAGTTACAGTCTCGAATGTAACTCTTTGATCCTTTCTGTTCTTTCCCTCTGAGGGGACGGAGAATGAGGACAAGAGCTACGATAGCTCGGTAGTCGAGGGAGCTCGAATTAGGGCGCTTCCGTCGTAGTTGGTAGTCATGGAAATGTCAATTCCCACGACCACTGGTACCGTTACCTAGCGCTTCGCAATCACATTTTCAAGATTACCAGATTCAAGCCCAATGACACTGACAAACCAGGATCAAGGTTGCTTCAACTATGTACATACACAGTCCTCTCTGGATGTATTATTCGCTTCCCCCTTTTTACACTCATTTCCGTTTACTAGCTTGAAGCGAGGAAGCGAGCCTCGTTTGATGAGAAGGCTGAAGACAAGCATTGGACTATAACCAGTCCTTTTCCCTTAGAGCTTACACGTGGAAAATCCTTTTTGGTTCCATCTTTTCCCTTCTTCCCCGACAAAGTAAACGAAGGGGTCATGGGAGATCAAGGACATTATCATTATCGGGAAACTGATCAACTGCTTGAGGTGGTTACGGGTAATTACGTGTGGTACCCGGGCAGCCACCCAACCTACCTACCTACCGACCTTCCTACGTCGCTACCTACGACGATCTCGATGCAGTACGAGTATGTATGTTCTTGCCGTTTAGTGGTGGGACGCAATATGTAAGTATCCATGCAAGACAGTTTGTGCCGTGTAACTAAGCTCCTATCGTCAGGCTGATGCCAGTCGTCAAACAGGAGGACGTAACCCTCCTCGTGGGGCTGCAGGTACTCATTGCATATCATCTGGCCGTGTGCTTCCCGTCCCAGGCCCAGTCAGCACTTCCCTGTCCGGCTGTATCCTTGCGACAGACGGCATCTCGGTTGTGGCACCCTAATCTTGACACACCTCCGCGTAGTTCGGGTTTCCTTTTTTTTGCTGTTTGCTTGCTGCCGACCTGCATCCGTGGGCAGGATCGGCCATGTGGTCACCACCGGCATCTTTGCACGTCTGATGATTCCTATCAATCGGCCAGTTCATCGAGGCGTGCTAAAACTTGGATGGGTGGTGGGCTTGCGGCTCGACAAGGCCCTAGCACGGCTAATCGGCATGATCTCGTCCTCTCCATGGCAAATGTCCAATGTAATATATCCGGTGAAAAGGACTTGTAAAGACGAACACCAAGGTGCTCATGAACTTTCTCTCTGGGAAAAGCTGCCCACTGCTACCACTTACATCGGCATCGGATAAACGGGCTTTGTTCGACGAGAGCAAGCTGTCCAGCCGCCACCAGAGATGGTTCCCCGGCTCTGGGAGGCATTCAAGACCCCCCATCGTCTTCCCATCCTGGTAATGTTTTGAGACAAGGATACATCTTGCCACCTTGCATTTCCTTGGTACAGAGAAAGAGAGGGTGTGTGCAGCGTCTTCAAGATCTATCCTTCCAACCTGACCAGGCACGTGCCACGTCAGGCCTTTGAGTTCCTGTCCAGGAGCCTCAACCTGGGTTCCCATCCTGTCCGGATCGCCGGTAAAAGATGGTGGCTGCAAGACGGTGCAGTAGTGGAAAGTCTGTAGGCGGGTTCTCTCTCCCCCATCTGAATGCCATCCTTGGAAGCTTACGATTGGAAAACGAAGATGGACAAGAAGCAATGTCCCACATGCTGAATGGATTTCCCCAAAGATTGTTGAGGTGATGATTCTTCTCCTTCTTCTTGATATTATAATTCATACCTTTTCGTCGTGACATCATTCATTAACTCTACTCCCAGATATAGAATGCTGTAGTACATATGTACTCCAGTAGATATCCCCCCATAAGCCCATGCATGCATGCATATTGCCCCGTGAATATATAACAAGAACACCCTGCGCCAAATGCTCATGACATCTAATCCCCCGTTTTCGCATCCGCCGAATACAATAAATGTCATGATGGGTCTGTAATCATCGGCGCCCTGTCTCCGTCCTGCTCTTCCAACGACAGCGCCTTGTAGCCGGCGCCGACGCCCACCTCTCTCCCTGTTTTCCTCTTGACCGCCCTGTACACATTGTGTGCCAGGATGTGGACCGGCCGCGAGACGAAATTCCTCGTCGCCAGTACGACGATGAGGATGATGAACACGGCGATACCGGCGAAGGCGCCCCCGAAAATCTCGGCGTTCTTGATCTTCTCGGCCCGCTGCCGTTCGACTTCCAGCTTCTCCTGGTCCTCGTTGAGCTTGTCCTGTTGCTCCTGGTTCTGCTTGGCCGCTTGCTCTTCCTTGCGCTGTGCGGGGCTCGGCATGAACCGGCAGGCGATGTCGTCGCAGTACTCCCGTAGTTGCTCGTTGGGGATGAAGGTCGATTCGACGGCCGAGGCGCCCAGCGCCTGGCCATCCTTGTCGAGTGCTTCCGCGTATGAGTACGTGTACGTTCCGGCGTGCCGGTAGATGGTTTCAAACCCCTTCTTGGGCACCGTGGTGATTTCCTCCCACGGGCCCTGCTTGGATTCGCCGCCGTAAAATCGCCACGACTTGACCTCCGTGGCTCCGTTCCACGAGGCATAGATCATCATTTCCCGTCCGTCCTTCGAGTACGTCCACAGAGCAGGCTTGGTCAGCGGCATGCCCACCCAGTTGTCGAACTTGTGCACGCGGTAGTTCATTGTGTTAGTCCACGCAAGCGCACCGTAGAAGATGATCTCGTACGAGTCCGGCGCGTATTCGGTCCAGAAGGCGTCGTTGCCCCACCCCATGACGATGCCCCCGTTGGGGAGGATTTGCATGTTGCCCTGAGATTTGGAGATGTGTGCGTGGCCGTCGACGAACGGCGGGTCAAGGTTCAAGATACACGTCGCCACTTTCGTCCGGTGGTCCAAGATGATTATCTGGCCAGTCGAATGCGGCTGGGTCTGGTTGAAGCCATTGGTACCGTTGTCGAACAGGGAGAGCACCGTGTGCGTTTCGTTATCGGAGATGAAACGGGCGTCATGCTGAGACGAGAACTGGAACCCCTCGAGTGCGTAATCCGATTTTGCTCCATTCAGGCGCCAGATGACGTGGCCATCCACTCCCGAGAGCTTATACACGGCCGAGGTGTGGCGGGCCGAGATCAGGTAGTCGCCATCCTTGTTCTTGTCGATGGAGTTGATGTGGAAGTAATCCCAGGGACTGTCAGGGTGCTCTCCCGTTCCACTGATCTCGGTGGTGCTCGGTCCAACCCAACTCTCGCTCGGGTGGACATGGTCCAGGCTGTGCCATTCGAACAGAACTTCTCCCGTGTCGACGTCGACTTCCTGGAACGCTCCTTGCTGGATGTAGCCGAGACCATCGCATAGATTCCAGGGACACATATCGTAGACGCTGCGAAGGTACTGGGTCATCAGTGCCTGCTTCCCTTCATTGATAACCCTGAATTCGTGCATGTCGGAAGAGGCCTGGTAGCTGCCCGGCTCAATAGACCTGACGATGCGATAGTGTTTATCCATGATGAGGCCATGGCCGTGGCCCCAACCAAGCATTTGCACGCCCTGATAGAAGCATAGGTGGATCTCGCCTTTGTACATGCATGTCTGAGGCGCGTGAGAGACACCGGGACCAGCGCTGCCAAAGCCCGAGAATATCAAGTTCTCGTGGACGGTTAGCGGGCCAGAGTTCGTCAAGGGAACACAGCAGACTTACCGCATCATTATCATATATGTGGATGCCTTCCTGGGCTGCTTGATACGGAGCGACAAAGTAATAGCCCGGCGCAAGTTTCTCTGGCTGTCGTTGAAAGACGCTGAGAATGGGAGCAAATAGATCCGGTCTCTGTCATGCGAATTGCGGTTAATCCGGTGCGTCCGAGCAGTATCGAAAGAGGTTGCTGCTTACCGATCGAAAGATGGAGATGGGTTGTGTCTTGTTGTCGGCGGCTATTCTCCAGGCGAATAGGCATACGAGCCACCACTGCAAGGAGAGCGAGAGCCTCATGGCATCAGCCCTTTGCCGGTCTCGGTTCAGCAAAGAACCAAGAACTCCAGCAACGAATTGTCTTGTGTGAGGTCAAGAGATTAAACTCGCAAGGGCAAAATCTCTTCTCTGGGGAGCAGAATTCAGAAAAGACTGGCCCGCCCAAAGGACAGAGCCTGGCTGGATTAGCCGCTTATCCAGATCTGCACGGGGCACGAGAACCGGAAAGTCTCTTGCCAAGAGGCACGCGATTCTCTTCTGGACCAGCAAATATCCGACGTGGCGGCGAGGATCCGAGTTTCAGCTTTCACGCTGAGGCGGTTTGACTGACCTGAGGGGTTCGAATACAGCAATTTCGGGCTGTGAGAGCCTCCTGCGTAAGGGTTTCGCAATAGTATCAAAGTCCGATGCTTGATCCAAAAAATGACACGAGGACAAGTACCGAGTAGTAGGTCGATACTCAGATGTGGAAAGTCGTTAGCCACCGGCCCTGTCTGTGGGTTCGGCCCTGCTGTGCGGCCCCCAGCCATGCTTATAATACCCTCATACAGGTTCATTGAAATGACAAGGACGAGCAAGGGTCAAGTAATTTAGCCACAGTGCCGAGACACTAGTCAAGCCCTCTCGAGCCTTGGGCGATACCAACAAGCAGTCCGTTGGCCACCAGAGCGGAACCCCCGCCCTACTGACGGAGAAGCTATGTCAATGACGGCAAGCCAGGCGTTGATCTCTATGATTATCTAGTGCCACGGTTGGCCATGGAGCTCAAATCCTGACTAGCCCCCATCTTATCAAATATCATATCATCATAACTAAAGTATCTTCAAGCTCGCGAGATGAAAGGGATTTCGTGAAAAATGCATCTTGTCCACGGGTGGCATCTCCGTGGATTTGTTCTGGAGACGTGGTTGTAGACCTATGTACATAGTGTAACAGGGGTAGCTTTATCTATCTCCTCTTCAGAGTACCCGTGTTAAATACCCCCAATCAAAAGGACGGACAAGGACCGATAGCTCCGATAAAGCGTGATACTGCTTGATACTACCTGCCATCGGAAGGAGCCGATGATCTCTATCAGTACATACCATCCGAACACGTATCCTAACTCCCTCGCCGCTTTTTGGTTCAAACCCGATTGCCAAACCCATTATGTCTAGAATTGAACAAATTGCGCCGGGCGCCCACGGCAAGAATAGAACCAATCATTACGCAAAATTCACCAAAACACCCGGGCTATGTACAAGTGTTGCCCTGCACGTAGGTTGAATGTGGCACCCTCGTCGTGGTCCGGTTAAGAAGCTGCTGCCCACAGTGGTGTGTTCTGTGCAAACTTGGGCAGGTAGTGGGTGTAGGCGAAGGTGGCTGACAGAGCAGTGGCGACCACGGGCACTCCCACCACCAGGGCTCGGAAGATAACGTTCATCATCTGCTTGCGGTTCTGTGTTCTGCATCGTTGCACAAAGTTCTCCGCGTCATTGGATCTTGGGAAGGGCTTATCGGGGATGGGCTCGCCGAGATACTCGCACAACGGTCGCCAGCCAGAGCTGACGCGGTACTCGAGCAGTTTCCCCGGTGGCACCAGTTCTCGGATCTCCTTATAATAGTCGTGGAACCTCTGCTTCCCCTGGTTTTCGAAGTCGTCGTAAAAGAAATACTTCCAAAATTTGCGCAGCATGGGGTGGTACAAGCCGGCAGCCCAGTCGAAATTGGCAACGGCTTTAAGTTCAGGGTCGTTGGCGCGCCAATTGACCGTCTTCATGACCGAGTTATGCCACGAGTCAACGTCCCTCGTCGTGATGATGACTTTGGCGTCTGGGTACGCCTCGATCAGTTCTTTGGCAAAGGCCACGGCAGGCCAGTCGCAGACGGCCTGGCAGTGACCCAAAAGCGCATCCCACTCTTCACGGCCAAACTTGCCCTTGCCCTCGTACTTGGCGGCAAAGGCGTCCATCCAGCAGAGGCAATCAGGCGGATTCTCAACACTGGCCGACATCATGTGGTAGGTGTCGGTGTAACCCAGCTCTTTCAGGGCTGCTCTTAACGAGGCTGTCCCCGTCCTCCCGAGGCCGAGTGCCAGCACTCTCATCGGCACGATTCTCTTGCATTGCCGTCGATCGATGTCGGTTTGGTAAGGGGTAAATATGTCGGTGGCAGGCTTAGGGGTATATGGAATTCCTGAAGCCATTGTGGGCAGGTCGTTCAACGAGAGGTGAGGGATGTTCCCAGGGACTGTAAGATCTCAATTCAATGCGCAGAGGGCAAGCACGAGCTAGCGCGATTGAGCTCTGTATTCGACCGCCACCAAATTATAATGATAGCAGTGGAGGTTCGGGAGGAGATTTCGATGTGCCGTGGTCTGACGGTCGGGAGACACTCGTGAAGAGAAGGTATCGTGGTAACGTTGTTGAAAAAAAGAATGGAGGGTTGAGGAAAAGATATGATGGCACTGGGCAAATCTTGGGAGGCTCTTATTGAGAGGGGCCGAAGTTCACAGCCCTGCTAAGGCCTATCAGTTATCCCAACGGAGATGCGACACGAGCCTTGGATCTTAGCCTATTGGGGAGATGTATGCGGGAAGAGACAACCAAAGAGAAAATGGTTGAAGAGAAGCTAGGGGAACATGCAACGGCGTCTCCTTTTTTTTTCCTCTCTCCTTCCCCTGCAAACGCTGAAAGATAGGAGGATTTCAGACGAGGAGGCGGAGGCAATTTGCCTGCCGGTCATTTCACTGTTTGACGAACGAAGATATCAATCGAATCTCTCAAACGAGAATCCCATGCAACCCAGTTTCTGGACAATCTTTGCCTTGTGGGATTTGGGGCGATCAAAGGTCGCCAGGTGCCAGGATGGTTTCCGCGCGGTGGGCCGCCACAGGCCAGGTGGAGGATGGATGGATGATGTAGGTTTGACAACACCACCAATCAGCGGCGGCCCTTCAAATGACCGGCGGATTCTGCCAAGAACGCCACTTACGACGCCTCCTCGCCAAAAGATATTGGGGCGGACAGCGTCTCAGGCTGGGCAGCCAGTCAGACCACGCCGCAGCCAACAGGAGGTGGAGCTGGCTAGCACCCGAGTCAGACGGAGTGCGTTTGCCAAGACCTGATGGACCCAGAAACGCGTATGAGCAGCAGCAGTAGCAGTAACGTGGGAGGAAGGGAGGGGGAAAAGGGGATGTGGAGAGGAGAATTCGCCACCAAGATACTTACGTATGTATCGAGTACAGCAACGGGCACGTAGATACAGATCCAGAACCAGCAAAAGGGGAAAACATGGACCGAGAATTCAGCTGACAATAGGTACGGAGGAATACCTGGTACCTGGCATTGTGACATGTGCTCAGGTTTCCGTGAGGACAAGGAACATATCACACACGGGATCGAGGGTGGTGGGTGTGGCTCTTTTTTCTTTCTCGCATGGCGGACTAGCTACCCAGGTCTCGGTAGGCACACGTACTATCAGGATGTGGGTGGTGACTTGGTAGCGGGTACACGGGACAAGGAAAAGCGTTGGCCAACCTTCGTTTCGGGAAGGGGAGAACGACCTTTGACGCCGACAACGGAAGGTGACCGGACACTTGAGGACTGGTTGGCTTCAATAGGGAGATTATGCGGGCGGCCAGATGAGGTAGTTTTCAGTGATCGGGTAACCTTCTTGGTAGAAGCGACTTGGCACTCAAGATATTCTAACTAGACATCTCATTGACACACGGCAAGCCAGGGCTCCTTTTAGCACGCACGCATAATACCACCATGATGAACCTCAGAAAATAGTGGGCAGGTGAAACTGCAGACAGAGATAGATCGGACATGACATCAAGCTGTTTGAGTGTACTGCAGTACATCGGGAGCACGTCTTCTCTTTCCAAAGCGGGTCATCAGTCAGAGTACTCGGTACGAATAACCTCCTCTCTCCTGCAGCTGCCCTTCTCCTCCCACCGCGGGATTAGCATCCCCGACCAGCCCCAGAGTTTGCCATGCTTGGGAAGTCATTGAGCCTCTCGAAATCGTCAACGTGGACCGGCCGACCTGCTCCGGAAGTCGGAGTGCTCCTTGAAACGCAGGCCGATATTTACCGAAAGCCAGCTTCTGCTCGCGAGAGTGCCACCTTGGACCATCAGGTGGACTGGGTACAGGTATCTCGTACAGAAGACCGAAGAAGTCCATTTTGTGGGAGGCTACCTTCAAGCCAACGCCACATGGCAACGACATACGGGTACGGAATACAGTAACCAGCAATCTCATATTTGCTCTAACGAAAGGTCGTTACCCCTTTGTTAACGAGGACGGTGCTGGACACCAATTTCCCCTGATCAACCAGGTCTGCAACTTGCGATATATCCCTTGCTTGTACCGAGTACAAGATGACCTAGCCGAATATGCTTGCCAGAGGTTGCTCGCTATGCACATTATATAAAGCATTCGGTAGGTGGTGCTTCACATCGAATAGTAGGTCGTGTTTGATATGCGAAACCTTGGGGAATTGTCTAGAACAGAGACAGACGTGTATACACATTTAGACTCTGAAACCCTCCTTACACCCGCGTATCCGCGCACCCAAGGATAAAGTCTATGCTGCAGTCGACTCAAAAGACCAATCAAGCATCGCTGCCAGCGATTCTCCTACTACATCATATCTTACTCCGCTGACTTCTGACACTAGTTGCATATGTACCTGCCAAAAGGTCGATGAGATCTGCAACTGTAGACTACGCAGGGGATCTAGATCGTCTTGTGGGCAGTGATTTGACCGTCGTTTTCTTCTCGTCGGGACCCTGTCGCCGCCAGACCAACGCAACATGTCGACCTTGAACCAGGATGTAAGTAAGGGTTTCCTTCAGTCGATGTATCATGCACCGCGGACTTGATTCTCTGCCAAAGGTTGTAGTACACCAGTCTTCTATACATATTCAACCCTAGCACTACCCCCCTCTATTGTTGTATGGCCCACCACACCAAGTGGTCACACGCAACATTCCAGGTACCGAGTACATATGTACGTACGTCCTTACATTCCACAGCACCAATCAGGTGCCTAATGAATACTAGCTCTTGTTCATTACTACCAGTCCTCAACTCTTCCTCCTACTACCCCTCTGTCCCTTGTATACATCTGGCCCAAACCCGCCCACAAGGGGGAGGCCCGAACTTGGTTTGGGGATGGAAGCGGTCTAGCGATAAGCGCTATGCTCTCTGCTGTGACATGAATTTCGACGAGTGTCGCCCGTTCGGGAAACCAACCTGCCTGGCAGAGTTAAGTTTCGTCGTGGAACGAGCACACGCACAGCCCGATTGGGGGGCGGTGGCGGCCGCCGCCCTCTGGACCGGATCGAGACGGAAAGGTAAAAACGGCAGCGAAAGAACGGCACAGTCACAGTCAGAAACTGGAGGAAAGACGCCATGGAATTAGTCGGATTATTATGGATGTCGTTAGGTGGTAGTCAGCGAGACTAAGCGGGCGGTGGGTTGAACTCGGATTGGCAAGCCTATCCAGACCCTATATTGGGAGATGAGATGATATAGAGCTACGAAAAGCCGGTAAGACGAAGAAGAAGAGGAAGACGGGAAAAAGGAAAGAAGGAACCAAATCAGGCTCCGATTCTTCATTACATGTCCTTTCACCTACTGCATACGGCCCCTACTCTCTTGCCAGCTCATCCCACATATCGCGTGTACTGATTCCACACCTCATCCTTCTCCAAGCTGTCCATGTCCGCCTTGAACAAACATGCTCCCAGAGCCATGTCGCCCTGCTTATCCTTTGGCATGATGTATGACAGATCAGGCAGTTCGTCCAACTTTGCACGGCGCACAAAATCAGGCTTCCCGCCCAAAAGCCGCCCAAAGTCACAGGTCTGAGCGAGATCCATCTGTGCCCACGAAGAGATGAAGATGTCCTTGGCCAGCTGCTTCCGAGCACCATAGAAGATTGCTCTTTTGTCCTCGGTGCGGGATATCAGGGTTGCCAGGCTGCGAATGTAATGGTCGTCGACTTTTTGGAGAGACTGGCGGAGATCGCTTGCGACCGTGGAGAGTGGCGACTCGACGACCGTACGGGCGGCGGGCCACTCTGTATATGCGAGTCCTACCAGATGACCCAGGTATCCCTCTGGTACGGGGGGGTCCAGTCTTGCCCTTGCATCAGCCGCCCTGAGACAGCGGATTGATTCGTCTGGCGAAACTCTGCCACCAGCAACGCGTACGGCGGTGAGGCGCTGGGTGTACAAGGCAGTGATGGCGTCGTTGGTAGAGACCTGCTTCGTCGAGCACGACATGGCAAGCTTCTTGAGTTCGGCGACTTTGTCCTGAGGAAAGCGCCAATATGCCCAAGAGGCTGCCTGGGTTGGTTGTTCCTGGGGAGGCGGCGCAGGGACAGGACTGGCGGCTGGAATCTGACTGGAAGGTGCTCGCATCTCCTCATGGCTAAGTCCTTTTTCCCCGTCCTTCAGCATCGGCACGATACTGTCGGCGTCCTGATTTCCTGCTGCTACCAGCTGGGGATCAAAATCCTCGCCTCTCATGGCAGCTGCAAACTGCCTGATCAGCACACCCTGCCCATTCATATCGAGTGCGTTATGCATCGATGCGAAGCAGAGTAACAATCCACCACGAATGAAGTTTGCCTGGATGATGAACACCGGCAGCTCCACGGTCTGGTCATATACATAGCCCATTCCTCTCATTGGGCAAATCACACTGCCATCGAGCATTGAGAAAGGCGCGTGAGCTTGAAGGATCTCATCATATGACGGACATAGCTGAGTACAATCTTTTGGTCGAACAGGTGATCTGCCTGCCGAATGTGGAGCATATGGGACTATCTTGTAAGTTCCTGAGCTTGTGCTTGATCGTCCCTCGTTGATCACTTGGCCTGTGAGAAATGGATATGCTTCGAGGAGCTTGAGCGCCGCTCGGTCGAGGGCTTTTGTGATTACCGCCGGTGTAGAATCGGTTGCTGTGCGAAACCCGAGCACTCCTATCGTATAGGTATCCCAACACATTTGTCCAAATATGCCAGGCTGGCGGATGTTGTTGGATGTCATTTCCATTCAACACCACTCCGGAGAGTCAGTTGTCCTGTTCAATGAGACAATCTGCACGTCGAATTCCTTGGACGGGCAAGGAGCGTGGAGAAGGATATATGTCTTCCACATGTCCGGCCTCCTGAAGAAGGTGCGGGACTTCGCCTTATCTGCAAGAATCTGCGGTGCAAAAGTTTTCGTTTAAGGTCATTGCAAAACGTCAAGGGCATTCAGTAATTCGGACAACCAACCAATTTCTTCACTGTATACACCCTTTGCCGTCCGTGTGTAGTCTATCGATTGGAACAGCCAGCCCGAATGACAGATCGGGCTTGTCATCGGTTAGGCCCCTACGCAACGGAGGCCTTACGTGTTAGGCAACACGCAGTCTCAACATTGTGGGCAAAAATAAGCCGTGCAAAGTTGGTATCAGGCCTTCATCGCTGGCCTGATATGCAAAGCCATAATTAGCTTGCAGCTTTCTGCTCGTAGTAAATGTTGTTGTGGTGGGGCACGCAAATCTTCCAACACTGTACATAGAGATTTGTTGTGAACAGATCGTGCATCCCAGGGGCGCAATAATGCAACGCCATTTCCACCGCTTGAAAGAAAGAATTGAGGCACCAGTGGTCAGAGTTTGTCAGAAAAGAACGTGTGGTCATTGACAAGGGCTGCTGATTGGCCCCTGGACGAGTCTCTCACCCCTGGCGCTGACTCCTTGCTGATGACCTCTTTTAGTCGGTATTAACCATTATTGTCGGGTATATCGGTCGTGGATGGCATCTTGCTGACCTTTCCTGTTCCTGTTCCGCCCTGGGATACCTGTAACCCAATTGGGAGCGGAAATGGATGGCATTCCGGGGTACTGCAATACAATATCGTCTGATCTCGCCGTCGTGTCAAACGTGATCAATGCCGTAATCACGAGCGCCACCTGCTCGGTGAATTCGCTTCAGACTCGGGTACCGACAATCTGGTAGAGACAACCTTCAGTTGGATATATGTTGGTCCCCCCTCCAAGGTAAGGTGCTTCACCAGAAAAGCAAAACTATAACCGAACACCCATTCAAATAGCGCAAGGCTGTCTTCACCATGACCGGGATTGCCTGAGAGGCCCGGCAACGATTGAGGGCAGGTATGGTTTTCAGCAGTGTTCCCCTTAACTTGGCTCTCGAGGGTTTGCCTCTCATGCATTGTGTACTTGCATCTCCATGACGTGCTTTCGAGGGAACATCTCAGTCATTCATCTTCAGGCGATTCGTTACAAGCAGCTCCCAGATCAATTCTGGACTCCCGTTGCTTCATTGCGAAGCATTGCCGGGACCGGGAAGCGTAATCCTGGGAATTCGAGTAGCATTCAATACTGACTTCTCTGTACAGGACGCACATTTGCTGCCCCCTCCACATACTCAATTCGCGTCTGCTAGAATCTCACCATAACTCGCAGGCGACTAATGCGTGCGTAGAAGTCGCTGGAACAAGTCGATATTGACCATAGAGATCTAAGGCAGGGACCCACGGAAACAGAGGCGGGAAGCGATACCCGTACTGGATGTAAGATCCAGCTGGTCCTGGGGGAGCAAGGTCGCGTTAGTCAGGAGGAGGGTTGCTAAAGGCGACTGGAGGTGCTGTACGATGAACAATATATTACCCCGTTAAACGATCATGATGACTGCCAGCTAAAGGTCTCCATACCCTCGCGCAATATTCGGGGGTTTCATGAATGAAAGATTGTTAGCAACCATATGTAACTCGAGCACCCCAATGCAGAGAAGCTCTAGAGTAAGCTCATGGCTAAGACTCATAGGCTCAAGGAGCATGCATAAAGCACAAGGAGATTGTCCTCGACATCTTGGGAAACTGAATGCGAGGTCGGTAACTAAAAAGGTAGGCAAGAAGAGGACAACTCAAGGTGCATCTCGGACCAACTTTTTCCCGCACGAGGCTACGAACCCCTTAATTGCCATTACAACTACAGCATGTGTCTCTTCGCAGTTCATCTTGAATTATCTGAGGAGCTAAGCTGTGTCATGATGTTAGAATGGTTGAATCGATCCTCCCACTTTAAACTACGTTGTTTTAGTAATTGTGTCCTTAACATGTCCCCATTCTCTAAACAGGTATTGGCCGAGGAGTTATACAAGTCCGTCCCCTTCTTCAAAAGCACGGCTCCTTCCTCCTGTCCAAGAGATTGAGGCAATCGGATTCAATGTTGTCAGAGAATACAAAGAAAGTGCCAGTAAGCTGAATAGCTCATCGTTGATTATCACTGTGTGAAACGAAACGGATTCATCAGAGTTCAATGGTGCCGGGAAGGCTCGCAGAGGCTCTGCAACACGTCTGCTTCCTTGACACGATGTCCAGAGCGTGGCTTCGGCTCTCGCACTATGGTGGGGGGTTAATATGCGATTCCCACGCTGTCGAAGGTCGGAATAGATCGAATTAGAGGTCCCATGATAGGCGGACCAGCAGAACAGACTAATTTGTTCTTCTCAAGCTCAGCGAGCGACAGCAAGAGAGTCTTTTGGGACATGAGCAGAGTAGATCGTCATTGCTCATGTGAGCAACAATGGCGGTGAAGATAAGGAGGATATCAGAAACTTGAATGGGTTGAGAAAAAGATGACAGACTTGTTGCATAATAGGTGGCTCTCCGCTGCTAACCAGGATACACCTAGAATGACGACGAACAATCATTGCTTACCCTGTTGGAGGTACTGTGGGAGAGGTTCCGACTCGCAGGGTTATTGTCGGGAGGTCGACTAAGGTGCACCGATCCTTTTGTTGCAAAGATTCGACATACAGCAGAAAAGGCACCATTGCCAGTGGTTGCGCAAACGATGAAGTTTTAAGACGTAAAAGATGCTGATTATGGCGAAGCTTGAGGCCTCAGGATCGACACAGGCAGCTCGCTGTCCGCGTAATTGCTTTTCATCGCCTCCTAGCGACCGATTTCATTCTTTCTAGGGTTGGTGCCAGAGGTTTCTGGGAGCATACAATGGAGAAGGACATGACGACCAGATGTTCTTGACGGACAAATTGTACGGGCTGTGAGTTGGGAAGTTCATTCCTGTGGAGAAATAGGCTGAGGAAGTAGTTGCTACAACAGGTCTATGCTTCGCCGTTCTTTATCGATAAGCCTTTTTTCCGCCTGCGCCCTAGAAATTTTTGTGCCGCAACGATGCCAAAGCGGTCAGCCCAGTTTTCAAGCCCTTCATCTCTTCCTTGAGCACGCGGTGTGTGCATTTGCTATCTTCGTTGCAGGGTCCAAGATGTTGCGGGAAATGTGAGTAGTATCTGGACTACTTCCACCCGACGTAGACTGACAGTCGCAGAAAACCACGAAATGCTCGCACCGCCCGCATTGTCAAAGCGCGCGAGCCTCAACAGCTGGAATCGAGGAAACGGGTCCTGCTCCTGCACGGGACGAAATGCCCACAACCGGTCAACAGTGTACTCAAAACTGTACACACTCTCACGAAACCGGACTCGGTGATGCTCACTAAGAAGAACGACAACATCCACCCGTTCGAAAACCCCGAGTCCTTGGAGTTTTTGGCAGGGAAGAACGAATGTGGGGTGGTAGTTTTTGGCACCCATTCTAAGAAGAGACCGAACAATATCACCGTCCTGCGGATATACGATGGCAAGCTCCTTGACATGATCGAGCTGCTCCTTCTTGTGCCCACAGACGAGCCACAGTCGGAGCTCAAATTGCAGATTGGGATCGGAATGAAGCCTCTGGTATTGTTCGCAGGGTCGCAGTGGGATGACACTTCTTCATCGGCACAGGCTACGCTCTATCAGTCCCTCAGATCGATCATGTTGGACCTTTTCCAGGGTGAAGAGATATCCTCGATTGACGTGGCAGGTCTACAGTATCTCCTGATGATCGCCGCGGGTGAGAGCTCTAGTTCTTCGGGAGACCTGAACGACCCGGCAAACAAACCTGTCCTTCATCTCAGATGGTATCGGGTACGAACCATGAGATCCAACAGCCCCAAGATTCCCCGGGTCGAGCTTGACCCAATCGGACCGAGCTTCGACTTTCGAGTCGGTCGATTCCACGAGGCGGATGCAGCCGTGATGAAGGATGCTTTGAAACATGGCCGTCGGCCCAATGAAGCACGGACAAAGAAGAACATTGAGACTGATTTGGTGGGTGACAAGATTGGGCGGGTGCACCTCGGAAAGCAGGATCTTTCGGCCCTACAGACACGAAAGATGAAAGGGCTTAAAAGAAATCGTGACGATCTCGCGGATGAGGAGGAGATGGCAGACCTGGATGGCGAGGAAGATATCGTCAGCCAGGACGACGACATGGAGAACGGCGGTATGGACATTGACGACTTGTCGGGTGGAAGTAGTGCTCTCGGAAGCGGAGATGAGATTAGCATTGGAGAAGATGACGACGAGGACATGAACGACGCAAGTGACGCCGACAATGACAAGCCGAAACGACAGCGAACCTCTTGAGGAGGACAGCGACTCGAGGATCGTCAACCACCCCAAGATACGCCGGCAAAACACCGCATTTCAGCACGACTGGTCCTGCAGAATGCAATTGATGGCCCATGACCGTAGGATGGAAACACCAAGATGATAGTTGCCTCACCCTAGCTACCATGCCTAGTCGAGGAAAGACGTCGCGTGTCCAAGCTAGTGGCTGCGGTGGTCAGGTCTGCCTGTGTCAAGCCTTGACAAGGCCCCTCTTCACGCGATACGCTTTTAGAGCAAGATCTCGGGCGGCAATCTCCAACAACAACCGAGGAGACTGAGGGAAGAAGGCTCCATGACACGGAGAACCCACACCTTGGATGAAGCCTTCGTTGGACAGGACGAGAGGATGCCCGTCGCGGGCTGCTGATGAGGGTTGGAAGGCATACATTATGGATAAGGAGCTGGAGGAGTATTTCTGTCAAGGCACAATACGAGGGATAATGTTCACGATGAGTGAGACTTTGCCATAGAGATCTTTGCTACGCCATCTACAGTACCTGGCGAGTAAGACGAAACATATTCGGGAATTGACCCCGGGAAGCCAACGGCGAAAAAAACCCCCCAGACAGCCGAGGCACAGTGCGGCGGTTGAACAAAAAGTCGGACTGTCGGACTGTGGGGAAGCGCAGCCATTGCCATGACTTGCCCTGCGCTGACCCGCCCGCGGTTCACATGCACCGAGAAGACATAGTCAGGATGATGTCGTCGTATTTCTCGTTCGCCGAGGAGTCTTTCTCTGCCTCTCTCTTATTGATCTCTTGAAACCCGCACCCAATTGCTCTGCTGTTTCGAGGCGAGCCCAAATTGACACATGCCAATTGCTCATTCCAGCCACGCTGCTTGCTCCATGCCCATGACGTTGGCTGCCATCACCACGCCCTCTGCCGTCTAACCCTCGTCCGCTGACCTTTCTCGTCCCTTCGTCCTTGCGCTCTGTACCTGTATCGAGAGAACCGTGGTCTTCCTCCAGCAAACAACTGCCTTCAATAGGCAAAATGGACGTGCTGAAGGTCAGTCACCCCTCAATGCTGTGCTGCTGAGCTCGAGCTGACACCCTCCCAGGACACCGTCGAGTCCATCATCCTTAACCCGGATCTCGCTCCTCTCCTAGCCATCGTCAAAGCGGCCCGCAATGGCGCCGTCTACGGTGCAAAAGTCCGATTCCCTCATGCCTTGGTCATGGTTTTCCTGTTCCGATCAGGGACGATTCGAGAGAAGGTCCGCCTTGTTCTGAGAGCGACCAGACAACACGCGCGAAACCTCGCATTCTTCGCAACCGTATACAAATCCGCGATGTTAATATTGAGGCTACTGAACCCCGCAACACCCGGAAAAGAAGGGCCGTACGACACCTTTTTTGCCGGTCTGTTGGGTGGGTATGTCGTCTTTGGACGAGGCAAGCAGGGCAGGTAAGGATCAATGGTGTTCACTCTAAACAGGATTATTCAGGCTAATCCGTGTCTTCCCCCAACAGCGTCAACCAACAAATCGTCATCTACGTCTTTGCACGAGTAATACTCGCCCTTGCGAGGCTCAGCATTGAACCACCAAGTGCCACGAGCACCACACCCACGCCGACATTATGGACCCAGCGGTTATCGCCCGAGGTCAAAGCAAAGATTCAGAACAACGCCTGGCCCGTGTTTGCCAGCTTGAGTTGGGCTTTTGTGATGTACATTTTCCGATGGCAGCCCGAGAGCATCCAACCAAGCTTGAGGAGTAGCATGAAGTATATGTACGTTTTGGATTTTGACTTGCTCTGGTGAAGGAGATGCTGACCGATTTTCTTTAGATATGTCAATTCGGACTATTGGGATAGTTTCCGAAACTTCCTAATTCACAACAGTTAGAAACGGAACGGCGGGACGGTGCTGCATTGGAAACGGCGTTTGAAATTTTGGCACTCATGGTCTACGCATATACGAAATTCAACTTTTCGAGTGTGATACTAGAGGATGTTCAGTGTCCTGCTTGGAAAAGGCCGGCTCAGATGTGGAAGTGGCAGAGTGGGCAGTAAAACGTGCTCAGAGGTAGAGATCTACATGGAATGAGCATTTTCAGAGGCATCTCGAAGTTGGAACTCTTGAGAAGGATACCTCGTCAATGACCCATGATGGCGAGAGAGGGGAGACTTGTATAACAGACTGGGCTCCCACAAAGACAGACTTACCTCACGATCTCCTGCCTGTCTTTTCCCTTTTGCCCGCATTTGTCCGTCATGTTGGAAGCCGCGTGCTCTGTCCAGGTCTCCAATATCCCACCGCCCGGTGTCCTCTCTCTATCCCCGAACAAGAGGACCAGCCTCATGGCAACACATTCTGTCTGCCCGTGTCAGCACAAGAGTTCTCACCCGTGCACTAACTGACTGACTGACGGACTGACTAACGAACATCCTGGGAACCCAACAACCCTCTCTGCCTGTGTGGCTGACTGACTGACCGACCGACCGACGGCAGATGTTCATCTTTGTCCGATCCTCGCCTAACTTTGACACTTTTGGACCTGTTCGGGGCAAATGGTATTGGTACTGGTATGTGTTTTCTAAACGTACATTGTCGAGGGTTAATCAATTTACCGGGACGCTCGCTCGTCCGAAGGAGAGGGGGGAAGGTTTCAATAGCAACGGGCTCGAGAGGCTAGGTTCAAGGAGGTGGAACTTCCGTTGTGCACCAGCATCTGGACGGGTCTATTAGGAGGGTGTTGAAGTCTGAACTAATCATTCTTGGGGCATCAAGAGTTTATAGAGGAACGCCCCAGGGCCACACGGCGCTGAAGTGGTAGACTCGGTATAGATTCTCCCGCTGTGTCACATACATATACTCCGGGGGTAGAGGCACATATGGAAACCCATAGCACAAGTACAGATTGACTCCCATCACTTAATACCCATTCGATCAGTCTAACTCAGTAGCTACTCGCGCTTCGAAACTCCCCAACCCTAGACATACACCCCTGTTGTCTCCCAGGCGGCATATTCATTCCCGCCCGGGCCGCCCGGTCCACCATCCCATCCGTACATGGACACTCCGCCGCCGCTCACGGTCGCGTCGAAGAAGTATTCAGCGTGGTAGGCTTCCGTGACGCTCAGGTACGGGGACGCGAACGGCGGGGCCACGGCGGATGGCCGCTGATGGACTGGAGGGGTCAGGGCGTGAAGGTGAGGTTGGGGAGGAGGTTCGATTCGGCGGCGATCCGATGGTTGATATCCTGTCTGGACTTCCGTCCTGGGCGTGGGTATCGGTGTGCCGAATAGCTCGTCACAGAAGTCATCCACCGGAGAGTCGACCCATGATGTTGTCGACGTACTGGTACTGTTGAGACGTCCTCCAGAGCAATGAGACAGAGATGTGCTTCGTGCGTCGGATATTGGGGTCAACGGCGAAGGATATTGCCCGAAATATGTCGAATGGGGTGGCACTTCATCCGCATCGAGTGCCGAAGGCGGCGGTCCACAGGTGGTCGACGTCCGGCTCATGATCGTTGCCATGGCTGGTATTGGCGATTCCGCGACAGCACTCCGCTGTTCAGGTGGTGCTGTGCCAGGTACATGACAGACCGGTTCTCTTCGCACGGCTGTTCGAACCTGCCTTTTGGTCTTCGGCGCAATGATGGGCGGAATTGATCTCCCCAGGCTTACCGGCGAGACAGGTTCTGATTTGTTGTTGTTGTTGTTCTTGGTCGAGTAGGAGTCGATGTTGCGGTAGTCGGCGTCGTCATCGCGGTCAAGTACCCCCAATCGTTCAAGGATCTCGTGCACGCTGGGGCTGCCATTGACTTCCTCGACGGGAGCGCCATCCCATCTCTGACCTCTGACGAGCCGCCCGTACAGTTCCACCACGCCCGCCGTGAGAGCCTCCTGATGTTGAATGAGGAGATTGGTGTATCTTTGCAGGCCGTCAGCGAGAGGATATTGAGACCCTCGGAAGATGTCGGGTATGATCCAATTGCTTACCTTTGGTTTGTGCTTGCAGAATCGGTCTTCCTTCGTAGCTTGTACGAACAGGGTGCTTGGTCTAAATTACACCTCCTGCAAGGCTTCTCACCGTCACACTGTCGAAGGACGATGGTCAGCTTTTCCAATTTCTATTGGATTTCTCTATTTGAAGTGCTAAAAACGGCAGTAACTAGACGAATCCGACTCACCTTTGCCTTCTTGACACGGCATCTTTCACAAGCCCGTGAAACACGCGGACGCGTCCGTACAGTCTGTTGGTCCGTATTCATTCTGCTGCAGTGAGGAAGTTTGTTACTGGAAGAGGAGAACGATGGCTTGATTTTTGTATGATTGAAACACCTGGTCCGCGCGTCAAGATACTCTCGCGGGGATCATGTGCTAAGTACTTGGATGATGCATTGAAACAAAGGACAATCTAGGTAGGTATAAACACCGTTTTTCCTCAGGCTCGTTCGTAAGTCGGTATGGATTCCTGCCGAGCACACTGCATTGCCGACCGGTTTTGTGACGGTCCCGTACCGCCTGAGGCGCCAGATCCCCGTCAGAAGCATTTATCAATCATGTGAAAATGGAGCGACACTCCCAGGAATGGCCAAGTTGATAATGTAGTATGCCGAACCAGGGAATTGGTGGGTCAAAGAATCGCCGCCTCGTAATAATGGTGCCGTGGAACCCGAGTTGCAAATCAACTTTTGAGTAGAGGGATGGTTTGCGGATTCACACTCGAACTCTCCACCGTGGACCTCCTCTGATTGGAATGGCTCAAAGTCTGTGCACAAAGCTGATCTCCAGTCGCAGCAGAGACTGATGCTATATCGTCCGTTGAGCGTCAGGATTTTGAGGCTCGAAGTAAGAAGAGAAGCGTAAACTCAAAAGCTTTGGAGTAGCAATGACTGCTTGATGGAAACTTGCTTTCTGAAGAACGACTTGTTCTCAGAAAGAGCTATTGGGCAATCACGACTTGCTGTGCGGGGGAAGTTCCTGGCAAGATAGCTGGGAGGCCAAGAGCGTATGCAAGTGTGGACTGATCCTCAAAAGGTTGCTTTCTTGGTCAATAGACGCCTAGGGGAATATTGGGGTGAGGCCAAAGGCGCACAGTTATGTCGTTAGGAAGGAGAAGACCTTATCCTGGAAAGAACTCACGACGTATACACCCATCAATGCATCGCGATCCCATCCCAACTGCTCGAAATCGTCGCAATAGCTTCAAGGTCATGTTATTGGCTGGCTGCCCAAAGCGATAGGGATCTTCCTCATTGTCTGCGCTCTATTCTGGACATGAAGAGACACTAACTGTAGAAGGAATTCCGTCGGCGATGGATGTTCTGGACGGTGACCGAAGGGGCCCTTGGGTTCTGCTGAAGAGACATTGTAGCCGGTGTAACCAGTCACTCAAAAGAGTATTAGCTCGATGCGCAGGTACACAGATGTCGAAGCTGTATGAGGTGAGGCTAGCACCAATGGATCAGGAGTGAGAGGACCATGCGATGGAAAGGATGATGCAGGAGAGAAGAGAGAATGGTGCTGGGGCTGGAGAAGAAGGACTTTTTGTCTGACAATAAATATATACTTAGAGTCATCTTTTCCACCCGTAGAATCTCATGTCAGACCGGAGGATTTCACACCTATCCAAACCAAAGCCTGAGAATTCGAAACATTGCATGCACTTCTTCATTTTCTGACATCTTCAATGCCGTCAGCGGCACCATTCATGACGACACGTCGCACTTGCTCAGAGTTCATGAGATCAGGCGAAGAGCACGATTCTGAACCGTGCGTCCAGGATTGCCCCGACCTGCAGCTTGGGGAACGCTCGGTCGAGACCAGCCTCAGAGTGCCACGAGCGCGCAGTTGATATTGGGGCTTTTTGGTGTGAGCGCTTCATCAGCCTTTGCCTCATATCCATCCGTGGTTTGACAGAGGTGATGACGTCTTTCTCCTCAAGAGTGCACTGTCAACTGCATCCGAAAGGATCAGTTTGTGCTTATCTAACACAGATGCCAGCAGCTGACAAACTGCCACCCTCTGATTCGAAGCAGTGGGACTCCTTGAAGTGATCGTCTAGCAGGCCGTGGATCAGTGTAGAGCTCATCCGCACTGATCCGATCATGCCAGGTCTCTTCAGGCAAATCGCCGCATGACTGATGCAATGGTTTGGAAGAGTCGACGCCGCTTCCACATGCTCCCGACATGACGGCAGGGAGGATCCTCAAGAAATGAGACCTCAATGGCTCGAGTCACCTGCAGATTCGGTAATATCTCGCCTCACTTCCTGACAACGCTTGTTGTTCATCTGGAACGAAAGATGCCACTTGATGGATGTTCTGACCAATGTGATATAATATGATATCACAGTGATCAATCTCAGACGGCCGAGGCAGGGTGTGTGGCAGGCTTTCCTGCGGTCAGCCTCGTCGCCTCAGGCGCCTCCGAAGATTTCAATGTACCCATTGGCGCCACATCCTACGTATGCTATTCAGCACGGGAAAAAAACGGGGACCCGGTCTGAAAGACTAGCACATGCAAGTGCGAGACCTGTTGGACTAGAGGCAGAGCAGAGATTGCTGGCCTCGAAGTATGAAGCAGTTGGTATTTCAAAGCTATCCAATTTTGCACGAGATGCAACGTGCAGGCTAAATCGCCTGGCATATCTGGGGTATTCAATCAATCTCATCACAGAGTCGTGTCATGGTAGTGAACGCTGCAGTGCTATCCAAAGCAACTCCGGGGGCAAACCTGATGCAGAAACCGACTGTCAACGACCACCAACTCCCCCCAAAATACACAATCTCAGAGTGCCAGCTCTCTTGTTGCTCGTGGCTCAGATGCCCTCCAGTTTCAACTCCTTGGCAATGATGTCCGCCCATTCGTCAATCTCACCCCAGTCACGGTAGTCGCCCCAGCGTCCACCGACGCAGCTCCAGAGGCACCGTAGGGGGGCCGGGGTCTCTGAGCCGTCGTCCTTTCCCGCGAACAAATGGTGATCTCGGACCTTGGGCAGCTTCCGCAGGACCATCTCTTCGATCTGGCGTGACTCGCGGCGCACGGCTCGGTCTCGGACCCATTTCGAGCCGACGGCCGGAGCCATGCCCACGCTGAAGGTCCAGGTGGGCTTCAGCTGCAGACCCATGGCCTCGATGTCGAGGAACTTTTGTGCGTCCAGCAGCCACTTTTGGCCGTGCACGGCGCTCCCCAGGATGACGGCACTGTAGTTCTCGACGCTGTACACGTGGTCCACGGACCGGCAGTCGACGGCGAAGCCATCGGCATGAAGGCGTGAGGCGATCCGCTCGGCCACTTCTCGCGTCGAGCCGTGAGAAGTGGCGTAGGTGATTAAGATAGGCATTCGGAGAGAGTGAAGGAGGGAGGCCGGTGCTAGATGGTCTCGTTCCTGGTGTTCGGCTTCGAATTGAGACGTGATTGGATATATCTGGATCGACGTTTGGTGTTGAAGGTTGTGTGATTCGATACAAGAGGTTATATCTTTATAGAAAGGCGGCGGAGGTGTATGATTGTATATATGCAAGCTAGAGGTAGCAGGAGGTCAGGTGTGTACTATTTGTAATGTGGGTGAGAGTGATGTTGGGGTAAGGCTGAGAGCTTTCCGATGGATCGATTCCAGGCGGATGACCTGGACAAGTCGGATGGATCGATGTAGGGTTTTCGATGGATGGATATGGATATGGATGGAGAAGGAGAAGCGGGATCGGAAGATGACAATGTCGTTGTCGTTCTTTTGCCTTCTCTCGAGTCTCGACTTTTTGTCACGCCGTGCGTCTTCGTAACAAACCTTGGGGCACGAAAACAGTACCCGAGCGAAATAAAAAAAACGGGGGGGTGACGGGCGTCAAGATGATGGATGACTAGCTAGTAGCTATATACTCGGTACTGTATGTATGAATAACCTGGTACTACTTGTTACACCCACACCACCATCACCACCCAACTCAGGGGTGCAGACCCCGACGTATGAGTACGGCATGGTGTGTGGTTGGCCCGGGGCCCCATTAATCTCACTCAGTTCCGACTATTACAACCACTACTTCTACATCCAAGTCCTCCTCCTCCTACGCACTTAGGTCTAATCCCGTCGGCCCAATTGAGGGCCGTTGCCAGGACAGGACAGAACAGACTTATGGGCATGAAGAGCTGGACAGGCTACCAAAAAAGGGAGGCCGAAGCTGACGAGAACGAGCACATACAAGGTGTAAGGCCGCAACAGCAACAGACAGACAAGCCCGTGATCGCTTGCCATACCGCGATGTTGACCCTTCCTCGTTCGAACTTCGGGGATCCGACAACCACTTGGAATGTAATCCCTCCTCCCCCAATTCAACCAGGGGGCTTGCCCGCGTCCTGATTGGTGCTCTTCGGCTAGGGGTCCTATCCGCTGAATCCGAAGTGTCCTTGCACATCATTATGCATTTTGCAGGAAGGGAAAAGAGAGTTACGAATTAGAAAGAAAAGAAGTCACCGGGCTCCGAGAGGGCGAGCCAGCGAATCGACCCATTCTGAAGCTTTTTAGAGCCCGACTTGCTTTGGGAGGAGAAGTGATGCTCGCTCCCTCTCCCCACCGTTTGACGTCTTCCATCTACGACTGAAAACGAGTTGTGATTTGGTGGCGAGGCTGGCTGGCTGGCTCTTGCTCACCTCAACCCCACGAAGATCCTGGGATGCTGGGCTGCCACCGGTGCGGCTGATACTGTAATAATTACACAGCCGGCCGCATCCGGGATGATGTATTGTACTCCTCGACTAGGGGAGTACTTGCCGTCATTGTGGCTACATACATACAAGCCACAAGCCACAAGCTACACACAAACAGGGCAAGGTGGGCTAGAGAATGTCTGGGGTACAGTAGACAGCATTTCCGGCTGGAATGTTTCTCATGTCTGGGGACAGACACATGTGAGCGTGTGTGTGTGTGTGTGTGCTTGTTCCGAGCTGTCCTTGCATGCATGCATCCTCACAAGCTTCAACTTGCTACATGCTCAATGCTACCATGTGTCCTCGAGGCTTCTCTGCTCGGAGTCTTCTCACTCCGACAGGAGCGAGCTCTCTACAGGATCTGGACGATAATACTGTAGCATGTTTGTTCGATAGGACACTGTACCTAGCTGTGCTAGATCTACCGGTACGGCCTAGACTCGCACCCGGGCCTCGGCGAGCGAAAAAGTCCGCTACGTACAACTAACGGACAGTACCGAGTACAGACTATGTATTATTATTGCACATGTGTTCTATGGTGCTCGGTGCGCGGTTTTTGATTTTCGTCCGCCACCCCACGACGACAGCATCGCCAGTTGTTGCTGATCCCGTTCGCCCAGGGACCGAGTTTTCTTTCCCATTTTCTGGCACTTACTGGATTACTCGCCCACTCATGTCATCGATTCAGGATTCGTCGCTCAGCCTGGTGACCGAGGCATGTGGGCAGTCGTCCGCCCCGCTTGGCTCCTATTTCGTGGGCAAAGAGTCCCAGTGAGAATACTTGTCGTCTACTGTACTACAGTCTAGTCGAGGATTCAAGTCACACGATGGTGAATGGGACACCACAGGTTGATTCCCCGGATATGCCCTTACTTACTTCCCTGGTAACCCTCGGGGGTTGGGGCTTTCTCGCCTACGGTCCCTCGCTCAAGACCAGCCAAGCAAGCGAGCAAGGAACTCAGTCATGCAGACCCTGGCAGGGGACAGGCTCGGGCTGCTTCTCTTGTAGTATCGTCGTTGGAGCAGGGCCTCGACAGACGCCCAGAAGCCCAAAGAGACAAACCCATGGCACGGCTTTCGGCGATCGACTTGGACAGTAAGGCGCAAGGAAATGAACGCCGCGAAAGGCCGCAAAAGTGGAATGATTCCCCCCATAATATTCGAGGTATGCAAAGTGAATCCCGTGCCCTCGTGACTTTCTTGAGAAGATAATTCTCGGGGGGAAGAGAAGAGAGAGAGAGAGAGAGAGAGAGAGAGAGGGATTATTTTTTCTGTCACATTTCTCGGGATTCCTATTCTAGGATCCCTCTTACCAAAGCGCTACCTAAGTGCCTAGCTCCCTAGAATGGCTTTGGGACTCTCGGGCACAATGTGGATACAGTACTCGTTATTGTGGATGTCCTTGTCTGTCTGTATGTATGTATGGACACGCGCCCCCCTTTTTAACGAGGCAGTGAGCGAGGCGGGATTTTCCTCGACTCGCTCAGGAGGCCGACAACCCTTGCAGCAAGAGTCTCTCAACGTCGGATCTTGGGACGGACAGAGCTCAGACTCTCGCCGACTGTGTGCATGGTCCATCTTCGGGTGTCCATCCAACCCTAGCCACTCTGAATAGTAAGAACCTTGGGCTGAGACGATAGAAAATGAAACCGATAAAACCAATGACACCTGATTCGTCATCGTAGAACAGGCATATCCCCTTCAACGCCGGTATTCAACCCATAAAACAAAACAAACATTCGCCGTCGTGATCGCACGTAAAGCTGTTAGACAGCCAGGAAATCCGTCAGATCTGCGCTTTGGTCCTGCCGACACAGACATGTCAGCATATGCGTCTTTTGAGGGTCCGACAATGATGGCGGTAACGGTGATGATGATATATCCTCAATCCCCAATCCGCGCGGTTGAGGACGAGTGAGCTTTTCCCTTCCATCCCCGTTAAGGATGGATTGAATGAGGGAGCAGCAGGAGGCATCGAATGAATGAATGAAGTACTGATTGATTTGATTTCGACTCACTCACTCACTCAAACACCGCTTTTGCTCTCTATCATCATCAAAAGTCGCACCTCTCGATCCACGGCACGGGTCGAAAGGGAAGCGGCTCTGTTCGGTAGGAGGAGATATTGCTTACCCAGCAATACACCAGGAAGGCGGCCTCGGAGGTCAACGCCCCCAGGGCGAGGTAACTGGTGACGTCGCGGATGGCCTCGGGCACCGTCGACCAGTGTGTCTGCGCCGTCCGGGCTGTCTGCGAGGCCTTGGAGAGGATCCTCTGTGACGCCCGGTGCGGGAGGATGTGCTGTTGGGAGTTGAAGTGGAGGGAAGGGTGGTGCGTCGCTGCCGTTCTCAGGGTAGCTGGACTGGCGGACGAGAATGTGCGCAGCGTCGTGGCCAGGCGGTTGATGGGGATACGCATGGGAGGCATAGTTTTGGTAGAATTACCGAGTAGATTTGTCTGAGAAGGTTGTGATGAAGATTGGTTTTGTGGGAGTAGAGGTGGGAGGTGGGCGTTGTATATGTGGATGGGTAAACGTTCAAGCGTGGATTTGATATCTCCTTTTGTATCCTTGGAAGGATGAGATGGGTCACTTGAGGCAGTCAGACCTGGTATCGAGCAGATAGATGATGACGGGTTGTTTTGTTGTATAGTGGTTGTGATCTGTGTTGCATTGACTGTTGTTTGTTGTCTTGTCTGTACGAGTATGTGGGTAAGGCTTGCCACCCATCGCGGAACCACACAGTTTATATCTTGAGCAGACATGTTCAAGGACTCTTCTCGTCTTGTCCATGCAGGTGGCTGCAGAACGCGGAGAGACGTCCCACTAATGGAATTCACATTGTTGGCCCAGTTGCGTGCGCGCGTGTTTGCAGTTCCGTGGACACTTGTGTGTTGTCACGCCATCGAGGACGGAGGTTGTCTGTCCACCATCAGCTGATAATACGGGATTAAACGAGTAGGTATGGGTGTGTTCTGCATGCTCCGTAGGTGCTCCGTTGTTACCCCGACATCAAAACTCACAGTTAAGCATTAGGCGGAAGGGGGCAGCCTATCTAGATCGTGAGCCCGAACAGGGGGCTGCGGAAACCGCCGACAGCGGTGACAATTGGGCTCCAGTAGCCCATAACTGTCTTACACAAGTTGCAGGGAAATTTACCGCCAAATTTGGTCGTCAGTCCCGCCGCTTTTAGAGGCGTTCCTGCCTCGATGTTACTACTCGATAGTGAAGGCGCCGAGCCGGCCGACAACACCCTATGGGGCGAATGGCCCCCACCAGGCGAATGGCCCCCATCAGGCGCTTGGCCCCCATGGGGCGAATGGCCCCCATAGGGCCAACGGCCCCCAATGCCAAGTCGGCCCCCATAAGGTATACACAGAAAGAGATAAATAGGACCTCTATTCATGGGGCGAATGGCCCCCATAGGGCCAACGGCCCCCAATGCCAAGTCGGCCCCCATAAGGTATACACAGAAAGAGATAAATAGGACCTCTATTCTCGCACTGCTGGAGAGGCCCTCAACAGTACGAGAAGTCGATATCTCAAGGACAGCTTTATACAAGAATCAAGATACGTGTTCAACCCTCTGACTCTTCGTCTAACGATCCCACCCCAAGGCTCTCTGACAGCATCGGTAAGGTTAAAATGTATATATAGAGAAAATATCTAGCCTATGGGTACCAGTCTCATAGACTAAAGTAATAATAATAAATATCCTCGAACGATGGAGGACTAGATAGTATCGGATAAGGTTGAAATGCATATATAGAGGTAATATCTAGCCTATAGGTACTAGTCTCATAAACTAAAGTAATAACAATAAATATCCTCGAACGATAGAGAACCAGGCAGCATCGGCAAGGTTGAAATGCATACATAGAGAAAACATCTGGCCTGTGTGTGTCAGAACATGCACATGTATACAACTACCTGTTTATCTGACTCTGAGAGACGAAGATGAAAATCAAGATGAAGATGCATCAGTAATTGTGCATTCCTCTCAAACACCATGTTCTTCCAGCCATACTCCGTTCCAAGAACCCAAGGACTCAAGCCACTGAAGGCGAGTCACACAACCCACATCCCTCAACCAAAAAGCGAGCCCTGAAAGAAAAGAGAGCAGCAAGCATCAGCAACGGTGGTCATGAAACATTTCGAACATACATACACACACATTCTGTGTGTAGTGGGGTATCATGGCAATTACCTTCACGCAATCCAAAAAAAGCCAAAAAATCGTAGTGATAAACAATAACCATGGGACACACCCTCCTGGGTTGTCCATATTCCATCCGTCCTTTGCCTTACTTTGCAACGGTGTAGCTTTTCGAATCTCCTCTTCCCAAGTCCTGGCAGATGTGAAGCATATACCAAATGAAACCCCATTTTCCATGTGTTGTGCCCATGAACTTCATATGACCAAATTGGTGAGAGGGTGTCGTTCGTTTCGGCCACAGACTCGAGTTTCCGGAGAGGTTGTATATCACATTGTTCACAACTCTCTGGCCGTTGGGAAAGGTACAAAGGCCAGCCTTGCGGCTGGCCCTGGTCATGATCGAGTTGTGATGCGAATTCCATCACTTGAGGGGGCCTGTGGTCCTGTGGTCCCATAGTTGATGTTGAATGGATACAACAAAATCAATTTTGTTGGCATGTACAATCTCTTATGGTCTGCAGCTGGCAGAGTCGATTTGGCAAACTGCGTTTATTGCTGCTGCATCGACATCTGTGCCTGTTGTCCCTGCTGGTTCTGCTGTGCTTGGAGCTGCAGTCGGACCATTTGCTTGAGCAGGGCGCAATCTTCGCACTTGACGAGTTTCTCTAGCGTCCGCACTCGGTCGCTCAACCGCTTGATCTCGTCCGTCATATGCCGCATCGACACTTCGCTCTGGTGGACGTAGTTGACCGCGTCTGTCATAACGTCGGACTTGCGTACCCTCGTGCGCTGGTCGTGCGCACTAGGAGGCTCGTCGGTTGACAGACCCGCCATGCGAGACGGTGATCCAATGGCGTTTAGTGTTCGGTGCAGCTGCATGATTTTGCCATTGAGGTTGTCACGGTATCTTCGTTCGACGATCGAGTGGGCTTGTTTGGCGCGGGCCTGGGCGGCTTCCTCGTCACTCAAAGAGCCCTTGCGTGCCCGTCTGCCTCGGGGTCTGGGGATGCCGTCGTCACTCGTCCTTCTCAATTGCTTGCCACTACCCGAGCTGACGCGCGATGGTATTCTCCTGACTCCGTCTGGGTTGGGGAGTTTGTTCGGGGGGAGGACGGGCCCTAACAGGTTGAAGTCTTCCATTTCAGGGTTGTCGAGAAGTTGCAGGCATGCAGGTACTTGTCCGCAGCTCCGTGGAGAGACATTCTCATCCTGGATTAGGTTCAGGCCACACGAAAAGGACGGATCGTTCTGTTCGAAGCCGGGCTCGGTCTTGATTGGGAAGTCGGCAAACTGTTGAGAGTTGTCTGTCGAGATAGGTGAGGTATTGAAGAAGGTCTGGGAGGAGACACCATCGCTTGTTGCTGTCAGGCCCGAGTCCTGCCCAGCAGCGTCGAAGTTTAGATATTGCGAATAGACTGGCGACGGAGCATTCTGCTCGTTCGACGGTACAGTGTTCAGATCATAGAAGGGCTGGTCTTTGGGAAACTGAGGATAGCTCCCAAAGGGGTTGGATGTGGCGAATTCAACACCGTTCCAGCTTGGTTGCTGTGCCTGTTAGCGAATGTGGCAAATGAGAGATATAGAACCAACGTACTTGATCCGTGTATGAAGGTCTTTGGTTTTGGGGATAGGTTTGTGTGTAGGACATGGTAGGCTGAAGCCTCGAGTACCGGTGGATTGACTGTGTTATGAGGTGAAAGATGTTCTTGAAGAGTGGGTTGATTTGCACACACGGTGGCACAATTGTCGTTTCATGGTGGAAGAGGCCTTGCTTATTAGAACGTTGTATACGGCGTCGGTTGCGACCATGAGGCAGAGGCAGTCGGCAGTAGCCACGCGGTTCTGGCGCAATCTGCTTGGCCCAGCTACTAAGCCAACACGCCAGCTGACTTCTCCATAGAAAATGAAGGACCCGGCAGGCGGAAACAACTGTCAGACCACCATCGACATGGCCTCAGCGTCAACGGGAAGCTCAATACGGTTGTCCCCGAGGGTTGCGAATGGTTGTCATTGGCGAGAACGAGGAGAAAAAGCTGTTTTGCGGGTCGTTTGGGAAACGCAGGCAGTTTCGCTCCGGGTTTCCTCCTTGAGCCCCCGAAGGCACGGAAATGCCCCTTCTCTGGGGACGCATGTTTCGGCTGCTTGGGCTGCTTGGGCTGCTTGGGCCCTGTGACGGGCTTTCTCGGGGCTCAGGATCCCGAGGGTTTAGGTGGTTGGGCACCTACCACGCCCAATCGGAACGCCTATGGCCCCTAAAGGCTAGAGAGCCTGGTGGACTCTCGCCAAGATATCTACTTCTTGAGGCACATTAGCTACTCGTTCACGGTTCGCAATATACGAAGAATTGTTGTAGCTGTAGATACATGGAATTTCCTCAAGAGGGAACTTTTTTCAAACATTTGTCTTTATGCTTTGGAGGCCGAAATGAAAGTACCATACATAGGTACGTACCTTGACCACCATCCGCATCCCGTCGGGGGTCACTGCCATTCGGTCCAGCGGATACTTGCTCAGTGTGTCAAGCTCCGGATCTCTAGTTGAGGGACAAGGCTGGTGTACGCAATGGGTGACATGCATGGAGCTCGCCTTGCAGAGCGATACTTAGCCTCAGAGCAGGAAATAGATTTCCAATGCGACGTTGACCCAGCCAGAAGGAAAAGTCTTCCTCCCGACGAGGCTTGCTCCGCCATTTAACTTCGGAGGCGCAGTTAACTCGGACATCTCGATCCGCCAGACGAGGGAGATCTCACAAGCATTCAGGACGAAGTCCCATTGCGGTATTAAGAGGTGCCCCGATTTCCATGTGTCAGTGATTCCAGTGCACAATGCTCAATGCACTCGGCATGACTCAATTGTGCTTACATGATGCTCTTGACTTTCCCTGATTGCATTGACGTGCATTTCGCTTGGTACGCCGACACAGAGGCACTCACCTGATTTGCTCCTCACGCCATTCTCGTACTTGTGGACGATACCACCAACACCACGAGAACAAAATGTACGGACATCGCCGGCGACTGCACGTGTCTTGGATGAGGGCTAGATGACGAAGCAACCGAGGAGCATTTCATGTCCGATATAAAGTCGTCGGTACAAGGGTAAGGAAGGTGAGGCTAGCTATTGTCAACGAACTCGAATCCAATTTGATATACATACAACAATTTAGCACAATTCGTCACAAACCCCAACAATGAAGTTCAGAACGAGGGAACTCGACCTGGCCACGGCGCTTGACGAGACGTTCCTTCGGATTGCCGAGATTGGGCTGCGTGTCCTGGAGGGCGTCTGGTCCGTCATCATCATCGGCTTCGTCGCGGCCGTCATGAGCAGCCTATCCGACGCAGATGCAGACGTGCCGCGGAAAGCGACGGCGACAGTGGTCATCGCCTGCATCTGCACCGTCTACTCGGGCATCACCATCCTGCCTATGTTCTTCGGCGGGGCCTTGTTCTTCTCGGTGTCGTTGGTCTTTGATATCCTCTTTGTGGCTGCCTGGGCCACCCTGATCGGTCTGTGGGACGGCGACGCCACGGACTCGTGCCGCGCCTTCAAAACCAAGTACTTCGACGGGCAGCTATCGAAGGCGCACTTCCAAACCGACTGTGAGCTGGTCAAGGCCATGTTTGCATTCATGATTGTCAATCTGTGAGCACCAAAACACCCTTTTTTCTCACACAGCCCTCTTGTTGCTAACTTGATCGATGTAGGGTGTCCTTCTTGGGATCAGCGGTGATCGCATTCTGTCTGCGCCTCATCGAACTTGAGTATGCTATGAGCTGGAGGATCCCTCCAGTGGTGAACAAATTCGACAAGCGGGGAAGACAGGCACACTGTACGTGCTGCAAACACAACACGAACAACCCTTCACCACAGCGGACCTCGATGGCCGAGAGCACCGCACCAATGGTGTAACAATAGTATGGGAGGCCTGGCGTCTTGGTTAAGAGTGGCTCTGTACAGGAACGGCGGGTTGCTCATGGGTGGCAGACGGTGATATTGGCTGTGATACAAACAAATGCAAATGATGGCGAGGAAATGTGCATTGTCTCACACTGTGGCTGCCGAGGGGAGTCATATTTTAATATTGTAATACTATTACATTTGTATACAACATCCGGACGACGAGTCTTGTTTAAACTAGAGGGTGCCCTCCGGTCATCCTCCCCTTTTGAGTGCTAGCCTCGGGGGCTTGTATGTAACAGCGAGCTCACACACAAGCGTCTAACAAGCCAGCAAGTGCGTCAAGGACCAGGAATATTTGAATAATTTTCTGATTTTTATTTCATTTGTCTTCTTTCGCGTCAACTCTGCGTATCGTACATATATACAAAAGCCCTGTATCATAACTTCGAAACATCAAGGGCTTACGGCTCAACCGATCGTGGGACGACCCAACACAAGGACCGGGAGCTTTGCGACATTAATCAAAGAAAAAGAGAAAGCATGTCGTAAAGTTGAATTGGTTCAGCTGAAGGCTTCGACAAATAAATGAGCCTCTTGCTGGGGAGACCAGACGTGCGGTTGCTGCGACCAGAGCAGCTGATCGTCGTTGCTGTGATTGCTGTACGTGGGTGCCGCTGAGGCGGTGAACTGTTTCGAGCAGCTGTGCGCATACTTCCAGTCCGACTGTCGCTCGTACTGGCGGTAGTAGGGGTAGCCTGACTCCGTGCCGACGTCGTAGTCGTAACGGAAGTCAAAATTGGTCTCGTAGTCGTCGTCGTCGTCGTCCGATTCGGTGCTACTGCTGGAGTCGCTCTCCACATCCTCCCAGTGGCTGCCATCTCGTGTGCCCGCTACCGTCGTCGTCACCACGACACCACACAGTCGTGGAGATTTGAGCTGAGCATAGCCGTTGAACGAAGCGACTTGGGCGGTGTGCAAGGACTCGACGTGTGCTGGCTCGGAATCGTCTTCATCTTCAGGGACAATATCGACGATGTCATCCAAGGCGAAATCGTCATCCACGTCTTCTATCTCTTCAATAGTCGCTAGTGGAGACGAGGGGTCGAGTTGGGGGCTGTAGTGGTGCATGTGCTCGACGATGAACCTGGCCGCGCTGTCAAAGACGGCAGCGTGGCAGACGAGTCTATGAAGGTGCGGGACCGTCTTGGCCGCTTCCTTCTGGATTTTGGACCGGGACATGGTCCCTATTTGATATGCAAGTTGGCGCGTTTGAGAGATAGAGGAAGATGAGGTATGTTGGTTGAAGGCATAACGGCTCTTGGAGTAGTCCATTGTGGATGTTCTTCTGAGAGCCTGTGGCTACTGTATGGTCTATGGAGGACAAGGCGGAACGCTGGTAGAATGCAGATACAAATGCAAGGACACAGTCTGCTCGCAATCGCTCACTGATGGATGTTTGTTGTTGTTGCTGTTGCGAGAGTAGAGGAGAGCAGAACAAATCCCCAAAAGGACGGTAGAGGTCTCACTTATTAAGTCCATTTCTCTTTCTCCCTGAAGCTGCAACAACAACATTCGTATGATATGATCTTGTTTTGCTATAAGCCACCGTCATCCCACGGTACAGGTCGGGGGATACCAATCGGATGATTCGAAATATCTCCGGACTGCACACAACGGTCGGCACAACCATGTCGCACCGAGCACAGAGTCGTGGTTGTGCTGGCATTTTCGGTATATACTAGCAAGCTAGGCAAGTTCGGAGCCGGGCAGTTGAGTTGGATGACAAGGTGTCAGCCTACTGGGTACTTGGCTGCTGGGCTGCAAGGTACAGCTAGTGAGGTAGCAATAGCGCAGGAGAGGAGAGGAGAGGAGAGGAGGTCGTGGCGTGACGGGTCAGTGGTGTGACAAGAAGCCACCAGCCTAGGCAGCACATAATAATACCATTGAATGGGACTAGCCTCGCTCGGTGACGGGCAGTTCGGAGAATAACAACAGTCAGTGCCAAAGAATGGACAGGCCACCTCACAAGCAACGTCAGGCGTCGTGGGGGTCGAGGCTCCTCGGACATCTCCAGTCTCCAATCTCCAGGTCTCCAGAGTTGCAAAGTCTGGACTTGGGATTGTTTCTTTCCATTGTGCAGATCGTCGAGCCCAGCCCATGGGATCGACTGCAAATTGCCATGATGACGAAGCCACACTCAAGCCATGTCGCTATCTACGAGGCGTCTCACTTCCACTCAGAGACTCTCTGGCTGGACGGTTCGAGCACAAGGGCATACCCGGTAGACGGGAGAATCTGCTGGTCCATCACTCTCTCAGCTCTTCAAGCACGAAGCGGCCCTGACGGTAAGTACCATAATAACAAACGACAAAGATTCTGGGCAAAGGTCTCGCACCTGTCGAGATCATCCGCTGTCTATTATGTATTAGACACTCCTCCCCCGTTCGGTAAGGCTGATCGGTGCACCGAAGTTGGGCCCAGATTCACGATAAACTTCTTCTAGGGAGTCTCCAGGTAAGCCGTTTCAAGCTTCACCAGTCTCAACTAGCCTCAGGTTGCTGCCCATCTCGGTGTCAGCATGCCGGAAGGGTCTCCTTAGCCCCTGTCCTTGCGTGCTTCTAGTTGTTCCAGATTCTTCAGAAGGGGGCAGAGGGGTACTCGTCAGCCCGCTTCACCTGGGCTCTGTCAAGTTGTTCCCCTCTCTCTTCCTCACTCTCTCCGCGACCGAGAGAAGGGTGGACACAAATTGTGGTGGTCGAAGATTCAAGGCCAACATGGCTCCATATAATATGTCCTGACATTGGTGTCTAGGCCTCATTGCTCTCTGCTCTTTGACATCAACACGACGGCCAAAATATGCCAGCAGCCGTCACTAGGATCGATCCCACCCGCTTTTTAGACACCGTCCGGTATTGATTGATCGACGGAAATCTGATCCGCCGCCATCTCACTCGCCAGTCCGGCGGGTGGTGAGCGTAATTTGGCGCATTGTCAGGCCACATGTGGCACAACGCCTCGAGACATTTTCACACTACTCCTCCCCAGCAGCCAAATGGGCTCCCTGATTTCACTCACCAGCACGTCCCATCCCCATTGCGGGGATGGGCGAGCAGGTGTCCAGTCACGCAGTGGCTAAGACCACCAACATGGCGAGGCTTATTATGCGAGGCCAAAAGGCCCGGCCATGGTGCGCATCGCTCTTAGCCCTTTACTGTCAATCGGGCTTTATTGAATGACCTGCTCAAAAGCAACCAAGATCCATCAGATTGATTTCTTTCCCATCACACGAAAATAAACTGCCAATGTCCACCATGTCGCGCACTCTCGGTTTCAGCGGTGGGAGCCCGTCTCCTGCCTCCTTGGCAGAAGCCTGCAAACTCGCCTGGCACACATTTTATGGCATGCAGAAGGCCTCCGAAGACTTTGAAAACCTCCGCTTCGAAGTCTGGACCATTGCCATCAGCCTCGACTCCCTGCACAGCGTCGGGAGCACTTCATTACTCATAGATCGTCAGCCCGACCACAAACGCTGGGCCTTGACCTTCTCCAAAATTCTCACCTCGTTGAACGGTGCCTTACGACCACTCTATAACCTGGTCAAGCTGTACCTGTCAACGTCGACTCGGGATCGTGCCGCG
The DNA here is from genome assembly GCF_001651985.1 of Fonsecaea erecta. Classification (NCBI taxonomy): domain Eukaryota; kingdom Fungi; phylum Ascomycota; class Eurotiomycetes; order Chaetothyriales; family Herpotrichiellaceae; genus Fonsecaea; species Fonsecaea erecta. The sequence goes on along the minus strand of NW_017387245.1, from coordinate 3,031,750 downwards.
GTGAAGCAATGGCTTGTCCACACAGACATGAACTACGAGGGCCTCACCGTCCAGGATTTCCGGAGGAAACTGTCCATGCTGGTCGAGAGTCTCAATGTGTTTCTGTCCAGTCTGACGCATGCCGAACTCGCTCGGGCGCGAGCCACCAACGAAACGGAGGAATACAGAGTCCTGTCTGAAGTCACAAGGAACGTCCTCCAGAAGTGGGACCAATCCAGGTCGGCCACGGTGGCCCACGACCCCAATCGGGCGACCATGACGGTCGGGACGGCCGCCTTCGTCAACGACAACCTGCACGAAAACAGCACGCCTTCGCTACGTATGAATTCCGCCCGACCCAGAACGCAGGACGAATACCCCACCCTCTGGCCGACCCACCAGAGGGCGGAGCATCACCACGACCCCGGGCACCCTGGCGAGACGTTGAACCTCGACGGCATTGAAACCGGGTTCCGCAAGCACATGAACGCCATGCGCCGCATCCGCGAGCAGCTTCGCCTCCAGAAGGAGAACAAGCACCATCTATCCGACCAGACGTCGACCCATTTCCCCGAAGTGCACGGTGAAACACCCATGACGCCGATCACGCCTTCACATCGCACGATGCCCGACCCCAATGCTTCGTCAGAACTGGCATCGGACCACGGCTACGCGTCGAGCAGTGGGACAAGCTCAGTACAGACCTCCGAATCCGGCAGTGTGATTTCTGGCGGTGGCGGCCAGGAGGACGGGCCGAGAAGCCCCCTCCCAGCAACGACGACGGCCAACCACACGCGGTCGTCGTCGGGGGATCTCGGGCGGAAGAGAGTGCGCACGCAGGACCTCCACCTCGGCCAGGACAGCGACGACTGGCAGCGGCATCGCAAACCGCGTAAAACGGCGTTGGAGGAGATGCTCACTGCCGCCTTGTTCTTCGACAGTTGAAGAAGAAGGGAGGCGGCCGCGATGAGATGCAGCAAGCAGGTGGTGGTGGTAGTGGTGGCGTTGGTGGAACGGGACAGACGGTCGATGATCAGGGCTTATTCGCGAATACGATACAACAATTCATGTCATTGTCCGATGCATTGTCTCCGGTGTTTTTGGCGTGGTGGTTCTTCCTCATTCCCTTGGGGGGTTGGGGGGTTGGCTTCGGGTTGGGGATTTTAGTATGTTTTAATGGCCCGAACAAGAACAAGCACGCCCGGTAGAAGCAGGACTGGATTTCAAGTGCTCTACTCAGGTACTTAACTTGACTTACTCAGGACAGAGAGAGAGAGAGACACACACACGAAGGATACGATACGAATTAACAACCCATTTGACGTTCCGGGGGTGGGGGGCGGGAGGGGGGGGGGGCGGATAAAAGTCATAACGTAACTCTATCAATTGTCTTTCCAAATGTGTATCGTATGTTCTTATGCTCCTATTTGATGGTAGTGATGGTGATGGTGATGTGATGATATATACCGAGTACATTGTTTGGGGGTTGGGGGGGGGGGGGGCGGTGATTGCTCAACCTCGTCGTTTCCCGAGTACGTACGTTCTGTGCGTACGCATTCCTTCTCCACGCACTTCTGCACTTTCTTCTCACTCAGTGAGATGTAATATAATACATACACAGGGGTACCAATCACCATTACCATTGCCTGGCCGGCTGAAGAAAGAATGGGAGAGAGGGAGGAGGAGGAACAGATAGGGAGATAAAAGACACACACGGTGAAGATTACTTGAAGTTATCTTTCTTTCCCTTCCCCAGTGTACTCACTCGGCCGTATCAAAAACATCAGATGGATGGAACCAACCGCGACGGAACGTATGATTCATATGAATACCGTGAGGTCAATTGATTTCATTTAATGATTATCATTCGTACCATCCATCCATCCAACCATCCATCTCGTCGCTGATGATCCAGCCATCTACGTAATACATCTGTATATATTGCCCACTACTAACACCAAGGCTGAGCTCAATCTTGGATCTTGGATCAAGGGTATTGCACGAATCTTGAATTTCGGATCTCGGGGATCTCATAATCTCGGCACGTATCTTGGATGAGCTAGCTTGGAAGTTGCGTCTTGTATTCTTGCATCTTCTGTATTACTGCATGTCTTCTGTGTATTCTGTATTGTGCATTGAGCATTTGTATCAGTGTATCATATCATGTATTGCCGATTTGTCGATGTTGTGTCGAAACCCCCTTTGCTCCCAAAAAGCAGACTCTCCAACGCCTCATAATGATACCGATGAAGTCGTCGGATCGTAGTACATGTAAGCAACATAGTGCCCCATGTGTGCATAACACCCTGACCCTGACCCTGACCCTGACGCCCTTTCCCCTTTCCAGTATCCGGGCTCCTCGAAAGGATTAGTACTGCCCAATGCATGCGATCAAATTACGCAATCCGCGCGACCTGCGGGTTCGCTCGCTTGTTAACGCATCGGGTGAAGAGCATTAATGGTGGTGGTGCGCCTTTGAATACCCAAATTTCGGTTGACATGACATGACATGATTCGACTAGACCAGTTCAGTTGGGTTCAGATCCCATCAGATCCGATCTTCATCCGTCGGTCCGTCCTCGATTCAGGCCTGCCCGGCCTTCTTCGAGTTCTGCCACTGTTCCCACATCTGCTGGTAGCCGTCGAACCACATGGCGCCGTAGTTGTGTGGTTGCTGTTGTGGTGTGTGGAACTGCTCGAACTGCATTCTCTGGGTGTTGAGGTTCTCGAACCACGCGTCGCCGTAGTTGTGGGGTTGGTGCGCGGATTCGTACTGCACCCTCTGGTTGTTCAGGTTCTCGAACCATGAGTCACCGTAGTTGTGCATGGGCGCGGCTGCGTCTTCTTTCGGCGCGTGTTGCTGCATGTACTCGGTCCCCAGATTGTTCAGGTTGGTGAACCAGCTGTTGCCGTAGCCGTGCATGGTCGTCATTGTTGGTGTCGCAGATGGGTTGCTGTGCTGTGGTGATGATGTCATAAATAGTATGATTGTAGGTTGGTTGTTGAGCTTTGCTGTGTCAAGGTAGGTAGATCTATTAGATAGATAGATTGCCTTTGACAGGTAATAAGAAGTATTGTTGGATGTGTTCTTCTGAAGTGCTTGTGTCTGTGGTACGGTGAATAGTAAACAAACAGGGCCAAAGGGGTGACGAGCTCTCTTATATTACCTCTGGCTGAAAGTGATGCCAGCCACAAACCCTCAGAAAGGTATTACCTGATAATGCGCATTGGTAAAGCCTCGTCCAGGCGCGGCCACGGCGAAACCCGAGCGCACCAACATGACCCTGGAAGATATGAGAGATCCAACGCCCAGTCGCCAGTCGCCATGATCGCAGACGACACGTTGGTAGATCCATCCATTGAGGATCAGCAAAGAATAATGGGGTAGGTTGGGTGATGTGCGCCGAGTGTAATCATACATACATAACGTGGGTCGCGTACACAGGATAATGTCGGGCGAGGCAACGGAATTATGAAGGGAACGTGACAGTCACACCACGAGGTGGGCGCGTGGCCGGGTTGAGTGGCCTGTGCCTAGTGAGCCTGCATTATCGGTGCCCTAGGTGCCTAGGTAGCTCGGTAGGTATGCCTAGAGCCAGTGCCCCCGTGACAAAGAATCCTCCGAGCGGCAGCGACACAGTTCCGGGCGAGAAAAGGCCGGCTGCTCCCTAATGATGATATTGCCGCACTGACTGTTCGGGCTAGAGAGGCACATGCTCCATCCCTATTTGCTCCGGCCCAACCCCATCCGTGCCTACTGTACCTACATGTTTGGCTGCTGGCAGAAGTCACTCACACTCAGGCTCACACTACGAGGTACCCCGTACTCGGTACTCACACCACCCAACAACAATTCCATGTGCTGCGAGACTTGTCGCCGTGGAAACTCAGCTGCTGCTCCCACCGTTCACCGCTCCTGACCGTCTCCAGATCATAGTGCCAAGTTACATCATGCTCCCTACCTTTGCCTGTGCTACGTGATGTACACCAAGGACTCGGGCGGAAGGGCAGATCTCTGTGGCTAAGTGAGGTTGGTGAGGCTTGCAAGTTCCATGTTCAGTAGGCCTGCAATTCCCACCCTCCAAATCTCTCAGGCTTTGCTTCGTTTAGCCACAGCCCTTGCATGAGCGTCGATCACTGCCAATGCACGAGTGGGATCTTGACATCGTCTTACCTAAAATGGGATATATGCTGCCATCGTAGCAACAGGACAGAGCACCACCAAGAAATAAATCAATTAGAGCCGTCACCACTCCGGAGGCTGGGAATAGATGCTTTGGGCTGGATGGAAAGACCACCCTTCAAACAGCACACGCCCAAGGGAATTGAACACACCTATCACCTGGAAGCAACTCTATCAATTTTACTTGTACTGCACATGACTTCGAGATCAATATCAAGGTCTATTAAAAAGTAGCCAAACTTCTAGCAGTGGGAGGGCGGGGCGCTCGTAAGAACTAGCCCTGCTTCACAATCTGGGTATAACCCCCCTCCAATAACCAAATGCGTATGCAACGAAGCAGGCAACACGAAAAAATAGGCTCGACGAGCCTGGGTAAGTATGTACATAGAATGAAAGGACCAGAAACCCTGGCTGTGGAAAGCAGAATGGAATGAGACTCAAGCAGAGCAAAACAACACAGAAATGTATGACGGATATTCTTGTTTTTTTTTGGGGTCAATATCCTCGCGTCCGCAAGGGATTTATTACGATAATGCTATTGCGCGTGTGTGCGTGTGTGTGATGGGACCTTCCCGTTGATCTGATTTGCTTTGCTTCGTGCATGTTCGTGTACCACAAGGCAGGACCGCGTGGCAACGGTAGATTGGTTAGTTGTCGTAACAAGAGTCGCCAGCGATCGATTTCCATCTCTCCTTTCCTGTAACCACTTGCAAACAAAAAGCATAGCTCCCTTTGGTTCATTTCTGCCTACCCCGGCACATAGCCATTTCGAATAGTACCTGTACCACCCTCCACTGCAGCGGAGAATTTCCCATGGTGCTGTCAGATGAAGATCTGTGTGGCACTGATTTGGCATCAAGACTCATCCTCTCCCCTTCCCCACTCACTCATTGGTCGAGTACCCGTTTATACGGGCGGGATGGCCATTGGCGGCAGGCCGTACGAGTAGGCCGTGTAGATGCCGATTGGGCACTCGTCCTGGTCCTGGAAGAACCAGAAGTTGGTGTCGTTCGTCGAGGTCATACCGGCAACGCACGTTCCCGCGCCCACGAAGCAAGGGCCGACATCAATGGTGTAAGCATTTCCGGGCTCCATATGGATGGGCGGGAACGGAGGGAAAGGACCCGGAGCGGGCTGGTTGTTGTACGTCGTCTCGGGGCCCGGGCAGCTGCCTGGGTTGTATCCCGTGAAGAAGAACGAGCCACCGCCTTCGTAGTCGAAGTTAGACGTCTTCAGCTGCGACTTGAGTGGGAAGATGAACTCGAGTGTGCAGTTGGCGTCGGCGCGGGAGGCGGGGACATCAAAGCTGAAGATGGACGAGATGTCGTTGGGGGTGAAGACGCCGTTGAGCTGGGGCCCGAAAGCCTTGTCGGGCTGAGACTTGGAGATCTGCGTGATGTAGTGGGGGAATTCGAACTGGCCGGCGGTGAGTTCGGCGGGACAGCCTTCACGCGGTGCCAGGGCACGCTTGCGCAGGACTTCTCCTGGGTATGCGGCGGCCAGACCGGCCAGCAGGACCAGAGCAGCACCGGATCTCATCTTGACTGTTTGAGAATATCTTTCCTTGCGGGGTTACTGATAAGACGTCCACGAAAGAGACGTCGAAAGGCTCGAGAATAGGGGGCGACTGGTAAAAGGCGTAAGATAGATCAAGCGAATGACTGTAGCGAGCGACGGTATGTATGTCAAACAAGAGGGAGTATTCAAACCAACAGAAAAGCAAACAGGGAGGGATGTCGAAGTGGGCGTCGAAGCATATAATAGCAGGGAGATTGGCTTTGGTGTGCAACTGGGTTTTGCTGCTAGCCCAGCAAGCCCTGGGATACGGCACAACAAACAGTCCCTGTCACCAGTGCACCACATTTTCCCAGAGCCATGATGGGGTTTGGGCAACACGAGGCTGGGTGGACTGCGCAAGTATTAGTGACACATCCGCAAACCAACATTTGGCATCAAAGTATATTACTGAGCAATTTTTGAAGCACACCCACAGGCAGCTTCTGGTGAGACACGGAACGGGGAGCTAGGCTGTTCGTCGGCTGTGCCAAAACCACGATGTGACCTCCCGCGAAACGTTGTGGGTGTCAGTCGACGAGGAGGTTGCGGCGTGAGTGGCTGAGTCTGGGACAGCCTGGGAGCTTGCTTGGATATCCGGCAGCTGGACAAGGCGGATGTGGATGCAAAGCTTTCTCCATGGGAATCTCATGACGGCGTCTCATTCGTAGAGGTGGACATCTGATCGTCGCGCGGTTAATTTGGTTAAGCGAGACAAGCACCCAACTGCCCTGGTGCTTGTGCTCGGGCCTGGCAGCTGTCGTAGCTATCGTGGCTGTCTTTGACTTGACTTTGGGACAACAATAACGAATGAATTCTCTTTTTTGGCTCTCCCATTGCAAGGCGTCTTTGTCTCTGTGATGAAGCGTTGTCCCCTGCGACCGAGAACGTGGTGAACTGGTGGCATCCTGTAGGAGTACCTACGTCGAGGATGCGCAAATTGCAGGTCCACGGGGGTAAACGGCCAGACAGCCAAGCTTTCCTCTCCCTCTCTTTCTGTTTGCGATTCAGGTTTCTATTCTGGTTTTAGCGAGAGCCAAAGCTCCACAAAGGAAACGATCTGGATGGGCGTCGAGTGGGCTGGACTAGATCACGCCACCGATGAAGTCCTGGATTGGGCATCGACTTGTACATAGTACATACCTAGTACCTAGAAGCTGTTTGTGTATCTCGGAAACCACGGCACAAACAACAACAATAACAGTGACAATGCGGACTTGCGCTGAAGGAGTCTCACCTAATAATAGTCGTAGAGTTGCGGGTGAAAGGGTTCAGCTCTGAAGAGCTGGAAGAAGAGGAAAAGATCACCACAACATCATGGCAACAGCCCAGGTCGAGAACTAGTACTGTATGAGGTCAAATTGCTGATTAGAGAACAGGCGCTGTATCTACTTGCTCGATAGCGATAGGGTGGCCGCCCAACAACCGATGACTGATGTTGTAGACGAACAAAACACCTCTGGGGCTCATACCCAAACGCTCTCTGGATTTTGGCTCGATTGTCGACTCTGTAGATTGTTTTCGTGGCCCATCTCCCGTCTCTCATTATTCCGACACCGGTGCTCGCTCATTAAACCATACGGATCAGTCTCCATCCCAATGTATCGTTCTAACCAGGGTCCTCAATCAACCTTCTCTAGCCCTGTAGTCCCGTGATGCCCTCGCAATTCCCCTGCCAAAACCCACCCGGACTCCACGCTTCAAGAACCAAGTCTTCCAATTCGTTTTGCATTATCCAGATACCAACACTGGGGCAGACCGCTTCCTGCCCTCAGCAAGCGACATTAAATCCACATCACATTGCACACCCCATCGGTCGGCAAACCCCTCGCACACTTCCTGACTGTCCGTGCTGCCTGCCTCTCCCGACATCTCCGATCCCAATCCCCGGCCTGTATCAATAGGATGCTGTTCTCCACCAGCTCTTCCTCCAGCGACATGTCCTCTACCATGTCGCGGACCGACTTGAGCTTTCTTGTTGCGGCACTGGCAGCGAGGCGGGATTCTTGAAGCAGATCGGTCAGGGAGCGAAGAGTGTGGTTGAGTTCCTCGGTCTGTGACGCTAAGATCTGGAGGGAAAGCAGTGGGTTTTGCGGACGGAGGAAAGGGAGGGTCGAGGACAAGTTCGCGATATCGTCCAGGAGCATGTCAATCATCTCCGGCGGTACCTGCCACAGAGTTCCTCCATACATCAAGGAGTGCGACTGAGTGAACAAATCTCGCGTCTTGTGTGTGCGATGAGACGCCATCGATGTATACGCCGTGATCAACCGAGTAACCCCGTACTCAATGTTTGCCTGCGGACCAAGATCCTTTAACCCATGAATGACTCGGCGGACAGTACCACCGCCTTCGCTGACGGCGTCCTCGGGGTTGACGCACATGCGAGTGAGGTTTTCGATGTCGCGGATGCGTTTGCGTAGGATTGGTGGGAAAGCATCCTCTTCTTCCGCCTCTGAATCCGGCCCGTAGTCTGAGCCGTCGTAGGCAGATTCTTGTCTCTGATGGCCCGACCTTTTGTTCTCCGGAGGTTGCGAATTCCTGCGAGGCTGCGGGACGTGTAGAGTGGGAGATTGCCCGTCATGTTGACCGTGCGGGCTCTGCACGACCATCCCAAATCCAAAGTCGTGCATGTCGTTGATCTCGTAGGGGCTTCGCATGTCGCGCACCATCGAAGAGTCTTGATCTACCTCGCCTTCTCTTAGACCATCGAGGAAGTTCGAGTGTCCTTCTCCGTCCTCGTCGTCGTCCCACGCCTGCTCGAGCTCGTCGGCCAAGTTTCCCAACCCGTTACCGTCACCGTACTGTTCGATACTTCTGTTGCTGTTGATACTGGTCCGACTCGGCCGGCGCTGTTGGGAGAACGAGGGAGGTCTAGACGACTTGGAGGACATGGGACGCGGTGTCACCGGAGACCGAGGCTGGTAAGAGGTTTGCGAGGTCCGCGATGATCTCCTCGAGTACGTGGTGCCATTGGTGGTCCCACTGGTATACGGACTTGGGGACGTGGCGTCTTGGGATTGTATCTCGACGTTGGACAGCCGCAGTGACCTGCGCTTGCGCGAGGGCGTTGTCGGGGAGGTCGGTGGAGAAAGAGCGGTCATTCTACGTGTCCGTATGCAGGGGGGTCGGTGAGACGAAAAATGGGTGACTGATGGTATTTTATGCTCATCTAAGCAGGGTAGGCTCTTATCATGAAGGCGGAGGCATGTCTCTCTGAATGCTCTGTCTGTCAGTTAGAAGCTGTAATGAAAGCTGATCGTGATTATTTTGGCCCGCGAACCCAGTGACTCGCGGGACGGCGCGTTTCGTCCGAGTCACAGATTCCTCCCCACAATCGTCACCCAAGGTCCTCGAGAAATTGATTTCTCGTCTTTTGTGAACCTCGATGCTCCTTTGTCACAGAGGCATGAGTTACCATGCCGACCATTCGCCGAGTCCAGCCCTCCGACCTGTTCCATCTCAACTTGTGCAACCTCGATCCGTACACGGAAAACTATGACCTAAACTTCTACCTGACATATCTGATGAGATGGCCTTCGTTGTTCCAATGTATTGAAGAGCACGGCCAAATTGTCGGCTATATTATTGGTAAAGTTGAGACATCGCCGGCCAATCTACAGTAAGTGGTCTGCTTCTCTTCCGAGTCCGGCCAGGTGTCTCTAACGACGATCTTTTTTGGGTAGAGGAACGCCACATTACTTACCATGGCATGGCCACATCACGGCCCTGTCAATAGCACCACAATATCGCCGGCTGGGATATGGGAAACTTCTGAGCGAGTCGCTTGAGAAGGCTTGCAATCAACAGAATGCCTGGTTCGTGGATCTCTTCGTTCGGGCAAGCAACAAGAATGCCATCAAAATGTATCAAAGCATGGGCTACTCGACCTACCGCATAGTGGTTAAGTACTACTCGGATGATCCCACTGGGGTTTCGAAGGAGGGAGAGGATGCCTTGGATATGAGGAAGCCCCTTGATCGGGACAAGGACCGCATCCACGTCAGGGAGAACGGGGAGAGTTTCAGGGTCGATCCGGAGGATGTCTTCTGAATGATGGGCATGACGATGAACGATCAGAGACAGCACGAGATAAATGTTGCATTCCCAGCCATGAGTCGAAACGACCGCTACCACTCTTCCCGTATTCGACACTTCTTAGTTGCGACTTACGGTTTGATCTTCCTTTTGAGCTTCGACTGGGCCTTTGGCTGAGCTGTCGAGCACCAGCTGCTTCAGGGTGATGCCGTCCCTTTGCTTAATCATCCTGTTAGACTCAATTGGATCGATTGAAGAGAGAAAACCGAGTAAGGCTGCAAGGACAAGTTGTAGGGCATTTGAGCGGGATGCACGTGACAGGCACTGCCAAGACTAGGTAACCCAACAATATCTTGTTGCCGAACTAATTAACGTCAACAGATGATATTCCGTCCTTAGTCTCGCTGGTCATGAAGCGACTGCAGACGTTGACAAACAGTTCCATGTCATCAGAAAGGCCATCTATACCTCGAGTGGAAGATAAGGAATATCCGACTTCCCACAAACTCCGTTCTTGATAATGTCCACTCCAGGAATTCATCAATGCACATTTCATCAACCACACTCATGGGTTCATTGATGATCGGCTCGCCTACCTCTACAGACACTCTAGTGCAGGAGTACATTGTCCGGTGAGCTTATCGTGGTGTGGTTGAATCGTGAAACATTCGAAAAAGGCACCCTCATCTCCCGTCCATCCCGGTACGTCATCACGCCCATTGTAGCGTGACAGGAATCGCAGGAGAAGAACAGATACGGTAAGATTGTTCAAAGAAACTTGTTGATTGTAGCTCGAGAGAAGGGTAATTGGACTCCATTGTTGCTCTCCAGGCATATTATATCCTTCTTAGAACCGCAATCCTGCGACCAGGACAGCTTTCAGGCTAACCATTTATGGTGGGAATTTGCAAATTCCGTTGGTCGAAATTGTCAGTGGCCTCAAGAAGCGAGTACGTTTGGACAACTGAGAACACAACGTCACCAGGAACCCACTGTCACCAAATTCCAATTACACCCAGAAAGGCACCCAGGCTAATCCTTGTATGGTGGGCACCTCCTTACTCGAGTTTCATCCTGTTGTCGGCATTGCGAGATGTGTTTATCTCCATGACACGTTCAACTGTACAACGCGTCCTATATCAAACATCTATTTTCCTGCGTCTTGGTGTCATCTTCTCAGATGATTCTTGGGAACCGGCAGCATCCCTGACGTTCTCCTCTTCTTGCTGCCGATTTTTCTGACCCATTTGCTGCAAGCCACTGGGAAATTTTCTCGAAAACGATGCCATCCCTCGCAACGGCTCGCCACTTCAAAATAGCTATCCTGGGGATTCTGCTTGCTGTAATGGGCAATGTCTGCACGACGGCGATCGCTACCACCAACGGCACCCTACAAGGGGGGGCGGGGTGCTACCTCCAGCGCAAATACTTCCTTGGTATACCGCGCAAGTTACTATCTGCCCCTTTTGCTGCCCCTGAGTCGTACAACAAGACATATGACGGCGTGTTAGACGGCTCAGTTCAGCCACCTCGTTATCCGCAATTTGGCCTCGCTTACGTTGAGGATGAAAAGCAATCCGAAGACTGGTATGTGTGAAGATCTCACTGAAGCCGCTTCCTTCCCGATTCTTCAGTCACAGCCTCTCTGTCGATGTCTGGCTCCCTTTGACCGCCTACCATCGAATCCAACCTGCCCGTCAAAGTCTGGCTCTATGGTGGAGGGAACGAACGCAGAGCCGTGACTGATCCTCATTATGAAGGCTGTAACTCGGCGCTGGACAGCATTGTGGTCTCGGTGAACTACCGTGTCGACCCCCTGGGCTTAGTTGCGTATCCAGCCGCTGGGATCTCTGGCAACTACGGGATACAAGGCCACTTTTTGGCATTGCAATGGGTCCGAAACGAGCTCAGCTCCTTCGGTGGTGACTCTAACACGGTCTTGTTGCTTGGCAATTCTGCAGGTGCCTGGGACAGTTATGCCACCGTGCCTCTCGCCCAGGCGCCCTCACTCATGAAGAGCGCCGCTTTCCAGTCTGGACGCGGTCGCGGTATTGTGCCCGTGAACCACACAAAAGCCCTGAACGGCCAGTATATTGGATCGCTCAACTGTAGTCTGGACGACGGAGCTTTGGATTGTTTGCGCAAAACACCATTGACAACCATGAACAAGACTCTCATCGCCGTCGACAACTCTGCCCAGGACGTCGTCGGCACTGGGACCTTGATTCAGTTCAACGGATCTGGGAACGCCTGGCTGCCCTTGGTGGACAGTCACATCATCCCCCAAAATCCGGCTTCTGTCGGCGTCCGGGTGCTCGCCATCGTCGACTTTATGGACGAAGCTTGGACAGTATGGCCGCCACCGGCCGTCAGGCCAACGACAGTGTTTGGCCCGCATGGAGACCAAAGTAGCTGAAAGCTGGTGTCGCGAGTGCAGATGATGAGGAGGTTGGCCGAGGATGTGCGAGGCAGCGAGTGGCTAATAAAAAGGGGAGGACGGGTGTGAGAAGAACACATTAGCCTAGGGAATACGCAGAGTGAGTGAACGGGAAGAAACAGGTACGGGTCAGTACAGATAGGTTCTGTAGGTATGTTCTGTAGGTATTCTTTGTGTTCTTCATGTGGCCTAACCTTGGTACGACCTGATATTGGTATCGCTTAGGGGTGGAAGGCTGGGCTTCCAACGACGTGTCATTTATAATACCAACCTCACGATAATAGGACATGTTCAACTCTGCTCAGCGCCATTCTTGGTCTCGTCAATGCGCTGGTCAATGTGTACACCGTCGAGGACGGGAACTTGTCTATGACTTCGGTGATCACGGTCATGAGCGTGGAATGGTGGGAGGTGTCATCACGACTGAGATGATGGGCTCGGAATCTTCACGGACGCTGCCCTTGGACCATGACATACTTCTTCCAAAAGTTGAGACGTATTCGTTTCTGTCATATAGACCATCGAATCCAAGAACTTCCTCCTACCTCCACCTATCCTTCCACCGTCTTCCCTAGCCCGATCCCTTCCTTCTTCCCCGGATTCCTCTCCATATCATTCGGCCCGAAGCTCATGGGCAACAGCTCGCCAATCGTCCTCCGCACGACCTCCCCCTCCAGCCCGTCCTTGCCGTACATATAGATGGGCAAATCCCGCGAGGTGGCGAACTCGTTGATGAACTGTCGACACATGCCGCAGGGCGAGGCCGGCGGGAAAATATCCGTCGCTACGCCGATGGCGCGGATGACGGGCATCGCGGGACGGGGCATCGAGGCCACGATCGGGGCGATGGCGCAACGCTCGGCGCAGATGCCCACGGGCGTCGCGGCCACTTCGACGTTGGCGCCCGTGTGGAATGTCCCGTCCGAGAGGAGGACCGAGGCGCCGACGCGGAAGTTGGAGTATGGGCCTATAGAGAGAGAAAGGTAGAGGTTGGTGTTCGAGTCAATACATGAGGGTCTTGGACAATCTTAAGAGAGGATAATGGCGGCAGACAGACCCGCCTGGTCTTCTTCTATTCTTTGGGCAAGAGCAATTACTCCTCAGCTTGCAGAAACGCCGTGCTGCTACCATCCCCTCCGGATCTGTAGTTCACTTACAGTATGCCATGGTCTTTGCCTCAATTGCCAAATTGCCCAGCTTGGTCAATTCATGGTCCGATAAGGGTGCTAGAGCACTGTTCGACATGATGGTGGTCCTGGCGGCGTTGCTAAGGGCTATTCGGGTACAGTTCAAGAAACGACACAGGGGCAACGGTATATTGGCTCAATTATTTTACAGAGTGTGGCCGATGGAAGATGGAAGCTGGAAGATGTTGCAAGGTTTTGAAGATTACAATGTAACCTTGCCAAGAGTTTGAGGATCCCACAGCCTTGCGTGGCAGGAGTGCAAAGAGAGTACGTACATACCGAGTACTGTCGCTCTATCAGCTCCTACGACATTGGGATCCATTACGGACACAGCGAAGCTGATGACTGCATACTTCAAGGTCCAGCGCTTTTCCCCCAGCCATCGTCATAAGCTCCCCTTTTTCTTTGCCGGCTCAATCAACGGCAGCAACTCTGGCGTGGGCATCAAAATGATATCGCTCATGCACTCCCGAATGTACACGAAGCTATTCCAGGGATTCTCCCATGTGTCAATGACATAGGGCGGCAGATCCAAGGAAGTCCACCCGACCAATCCCCGTAGTCGGGCCTGCAACGCGAGTGTTGTCTTCCCGAATCTGCTGGGGTCTGAACCGTCCATTCTATATTTAGTCGCGAGCAGATCAAGAAGCATCAGCTTCTCATCTTTCGTGGGCTTATACACCATGCCGCCGGCTTTCGAGGCCTTTTGCGGCGCATCATTTGGAGCGTCGACACCGGGCGCCACCACCGCCGTCACGAGATTGTACTCGGGGGACAGAGGGGTGATTGCTTTCTGAACCCGATAGTCTTGGTCCGGCGTTGCCGCGCCGTTCGAATCAGCCCCGAAAACGTCCCCGCCTGTGTCTACTATGAGAACAGTCTCTATGGGACGCTTGGCCTGATCCAGCACGGCATGAAGTTGATCTGTGAGGTCGGCCTTGTCGTCCTCGGAGATCTGGGAACTAGACTCGCCCTGGTCCAGCACCATAAATATTTGGGAATGATATGGGAGGGGAATTGCTTCGAGATCGCGCCCCTCGGCGGTAGTGTCGTTTTTTACGCGAAAAGTTCCCGCCACAGGTCGCCCATGCGCTTCCACTGCTCCTCCGTGATTGTACACCTCACGCTTGATCCCCAATTTGGATCCCTTTTTGCCCTGGGATCCTGTCGCCCAGGTTCGCGTCGAGATCAGGAGATCCATCTGCTTTTTATGTCGTCGTAATAAGTGACCCAGCAGACTTGCACTGATAATGTCCGACCCGCCACCTCCACCAATTCCAGCATATTCCTGGCTTTTCCACCGCTCGCCAGGTAGAAGATCTGAAAGAGAATGCAGTTGTGACAGGTTGTCAAAGGACATCGGCACGACAGGCGTCCACACCGCCCGTAACGGCGCCACATCGTCAAAAGTGGTCTCGAGCGTTATTTGGTCTTCCACAATCTCCTCATGCAGACCAATTTCACCGGCCAGTGGTCGGAGATCAACGCATGGATTTCGGGTGAAGCCCTCGTAAAGGATATCACCTTTCCGGGCCGCCGCCATCGCCCGACACAGAGCAACGTGACATTCATCGTAAATCCGGGCCAGGGTGAACAGAGCTAGTTTCAATGACAACAGGCGGAGGGCTCTCATCAGTTGGTCCTCGCCAATAAGTCGACACAGCGGCCGAGCCGAAGTTGGATGGACGGTGTTGATATGCTGTCGCCGCAAGACAGTGCGCACATTTCGAGATCCGCTGGTGTAGACTCGCTCTACGTCGTCCACCAGGCGATGGAGACGAGCAGCAAGGTTGGATATGAGGGTATGGTCGACACCGTCGGAAACTTGCACCATGGCCGTTCATCGGACCAATCTAAAAAGGAGAGAGACGTAACCGGTGGGTTAGAAGAGGATTCGGATGCAGGTGGCTTCCACAGTGTAATGCGAGGTGCTTTATTATGCGACGGGGAGGTGAGAGACGATGAATCCCAACAGTGCGACATGTACAGGTGATGGAAATCGGCCGTGCTAAGCCACGAAACGGGAGGGATGACTACTCCACGCGGTTGCACGGGGGCAAAGGGGCCATGAGGGCCATCACTTTCCCATGAAGAGCGGACAGGGCCAGGCTCAGGAAACGCTGGGTTGTGACTGGCTGGGTGGCTAGGACGCGCCGAAGTTCCTTGCAGGTCTTTTGGTCAACTCCCCCCAAGATCAGGTGGCTGCCTGTCTGACCCTGCCCGTCGCCAAATTCCCCGACGTACAAGAAGAGCTCGAGGTGCCCCGATCGGCCAAGTTATTTTCTTTCTTGTCGGGTTGAACGAGTCTGTCTGGGAGGTTTCAGGATTGGAAAGATTGTAACAGCGTGAGACCGGCAAACAAGAGACAAAGCAACCAGCAGCGTCTCACCGGTTTGATGCTGTGAGGGGCGGAAAACAAAATTGATGGCTTGTCAGACGCCGTCACCCGCCGCTGCTTTTTCCCCTCGGCAGTGGCAGCGTGTCACGTGCCTGTGTCCGCTCGCCGTTAGATGCACCGGACCGTCTCAACGGCAAGAGGCTAGTACCGCTTCGGCTAGACAGGGCTTGGCAGACTAGGAACTCCAGGAAGGGGAACTTTGGTCAGCCGCATCTCGAACCTCATTTCTTCCCATCTCCAACCCCTCCTTCAACATACAAGCTTGCCTCCTCTGCCTCGTGCTACTTTCCCGTTAAGTTCAGCGCTGTCAAGGGCCCTTTGGTCTTCAACGTCTTTCTTTATGCGATATAGCCTTGCGTTGAAAACTAAGCCTGCCGAGCCTCCCATGGTCCCTTCTGTCTGATTTAGTGCTCGATCCGCCCTTCTCGACCTTTTTGCCTCCCCCATCAACTCTATGACTCCGCAATTGTGCACGGCTAGCAATCATTGACTCGATGGCATCTCCCAGCAGAGATCAGAGACGTGCTCCCTCTGGAGCTGACTGGGAGAGGTTTCGGCCTATCTTCACTCATCTCTACATAACTGACAATCGTCCCTTGCCGGAGGTGATGAAGATCATGAGGGATCAGCATGGACTGTGGGCAAGGTGAGCTCTGATTCTAGGCAAAGTCGTTCTTGATGCTGAATGTCTTTCCCAGTGAGAAAATGTATAAGAACAAAATCAAAGCTTGGTCTCTGCGGAAATACCTCAAAGAGAACGAGGCCAAGCAGATCATGGAAGGCGAGGTTCCCACAGCCAGCAGAGATTCTGACCTGGAATCTTTGAAGAGGAAAGCGGAACGCGCTTTGAAGCGGAAACGAAGTCGCAAGTTATCTCAGCCGCAAGCTTCCCCCTTGGCTTCAGAGTTCTCACCAGCCGCCTCGTCTCCGCCACCATCTCCAGTTTCGGAGGCGCTTGTCCCGTACACAAAGCCCGCAGAACCACTTCCGACCATCGTCGTTCCATCGCCGGAAGGGTTTCGTATTGCTAGTGTCGCCGAGCAGTTCCTCTTCAACCTGCGTGGGTGGACTCACGATGCCTTTGTTCACGGTGATTGGGATACTATGTCTTCTACGCAGCACAACCGCGGCCGCCAGGCATCACGTCTTCTCTCCTCGAGTCTCACCGCAGGGATCAACCTTTTCGACAATGGAAAGCAGGACCTTGCCTGGGCACAGTGGGGAAAGGCCTTTGCAGGGTTCCAAAATCCCGAACTGTTCAAGTCCTGGTATTACGAGATCCCCATGGCCTTGCTTTTTGAAGTGGGTCGGGTGGCCGTCAGCGGCCACCGCCAGCTGGCTGCACTGCTTTTAAGGAGCGTCAAACGGTGGGCGCATACGTTCCTTGATCCCAAGGATTCGCGCCATGCTCTCTTCAGCGTCTTTGGCGAACTCGAAGTCGACCAGCTACAAGACCTTTACAAACGTGCGGCCCGTTCCATGTACGATGGTCTTGAGACACGAATTGACAAGCGCAACAAGCTCTTATACGAGGTTCGACTTAACCGGGCTCTGGACCTGCTATGGTATGATCCAGAAACAGATTTGACGGAATGGCTACCCCAGATCTCCGAAGTTGACGCTGTGTCTCCGGGATTATCCGTATACTTCATGCTTCTGCAAGCTTACAGACTCGTCGCTCAGGACCAATACGATGAAGCTGAAGAGATCTGCTCCCAGGTACAGCGCAGGCTGACAACCTTGAAAGACACTCCAGGAAGCATAGATCTCTGGCGGGTAGGGCTAGCTTATCGCAGGCTTGGGCGACAACAACACGCCAAAGGTCGTTTTGCAGACGCTCGCCGGAGTTTCAACACGGCACTGAAATATGTGCAGAACAACAACGAGCTGTCCAAGTCCGTTCTGATCGAGATCTGCCAGCGACAGCAAAGCATGGCAAACATGATGCAAGACACCGAGGACGTCTTCTTCTGGACCAGAATGCTCGAGTCGTTGGAGCAGGATACCAAAGCACAAGTCATCGAAGAACTCGATGTCATCAAGGACGAGGACGAAAACGACACTGACAGCGAAAAGCTTCCAGGAAAACGGAGGCGAATATCTAGTCCTAACCGGAGTTCCACCCCTGCTCGTCGGGGCACTTGGTGACCTTGACTTTGAAAGACTGGGCAAAACCAATACAGCATTTTCTCGACTAGAGACGTTACGATACCATGAGTTTATGAGGCGACGATTTCTATCTGCCCTTTTTTTGTCCAAAGTTGAGCGATATTGAGAGGAATTTGTGACAGAAAAAGATTGTGTGCATGAGGGGAAGAATTTTCAGTCTTCCGGTTTCTCTACCAAGCTTGTGCTTGGTGTTTTTCATCTTGATCGCGAGGAAGAAAGAGCCTCGGGCACCCACCGGGCTGGAAGGGAATTTGCGAACCGTTTACACACCGCGGGAAAAGAGCCGGCCACAGTAACAACATCAGTGTTTCGGAGCGCGAGTTGCGTTATCTGGTGTAATTATATATATACATGTGTTTCTGAGAGTGAGTGAGAGGACCTCAGGTTTTATGAATTTGAGAAGGAGGAGCCTTATAGCCTTGTAGTCAAGCCACCTTGCGTAGTTCTCTCATCGATGGACGAACATTGCCCTCTTCAAGCAGCTGCCATTTTCTCTGACAAGTCCTGGTGAGCGTGTGCCGCGTCATCTTGCTCACCTACCTCCTGGAAACGACCGTATCCTGGCGTTTCCCTTGCGAGGAGGGGAGACTCATTCCACTGTTCGAGATTCCCTGCGCTGCCCCTGATTTTGAGCGGCGTTTTCTTTTTGGGTCTCGTGGTCCGCATCCTGACCACATTGTTGAGGGTTGAGAGGCGACGTCTGGACATCACAAGGTCACCTATGCAGACCCCGGGTTGAAGGACAGTTGTCATTGTGTTGTGTTGTACAGAACTTCGATTTCTGCCCACACCCCGTCTCCGCTCTCCGCGGACGGGACCCAGCCAAGGAAGGAGGGGATGGTGGGATCTTTTCAGTATTGATTCATGTTTTCCGCCCCCTGAAGAACACATTGTGGAACCAGATCATTCTCACGTTTCTTCCGCCGCCGTCGCCTCGGGCTTCTTCTTCCTGCTGGCCAGGATCTCGTCGACGACGCCCAGTTCCAGAGCCTCCTCGGCGCTGAGGAAGTAGTCGCGCTCCATCATCTTCTCGATCTCGTCGACGGTCATCTTCTTGCTGCCCGTCAGGTGGCGCTCGTAGATGCGGTTCAGCTGGGACCGGATGCGCAGGATCTCCTTGGCGTGGATGGCGATGTCGGCGGCGGTGCCGTAGTGCCCCCCGCTGGGCTGGTGCAGCATGATGCTCGAGTGTGGCAGGCAGTAGCGCTTGCCGGCCGCCCCGCCCGCCAGCAGCAGGCTGCCCATCGACGCCGCCTGACCCAGTACCAGCGTCGACACCTCCGGCACGATGTAGTTCATGCAGTCGTAGATCGACAGCCCTGCCGTCACGCTCCCGCCGGGCGAGTTGATGTACATGGAGATGGGTCGGTCCGACTCCGCCTCGAGGTACAGCAGCGACGCCGTCACCGTCGCCGCCATGCGGTCGTCCACTTCGCCGTACACCGCCACGATGCGCTCCTTGAGCAGCCGCGAGAAGAGGTCCGTCGTGTGCGTCAGGCCGGCGATGGTCTCGGTGCTGCAACAAAAACTCCTGTATCAGCGCGTGATTCCTCTTCCAGACTATTGCGGAGAGGGGGAGAGAGAAAACAAGGGAACGATGAGCTAGCACAATGTTTCGGAGAGGCAGGAAAAGAACTAACTCACACAAATGGAACCGGCAGCCAGGACGACGTCGGAGGGGTAGATTTCGAGTACTGTCGTCTCTGTGCGGGCGGGCTCTGTAGCGCGGCAGCACCACTGGACGCTGCCCGCATGGGTATGCGCGCAGCAGGCAGCTGCGGTACTGCGCGAAGGAGATGTCGCATCCTTGCTCAATACCTATGTTGCGGACAACCGCAAGGGAAATAACAAGAGACTCGCTGTCAAAGAAACGGGGGGAGGGAGTGAAGGAGAGAATTGAAAGACTGCGTTTCCCGAGCAGCACATTTTTTGGAGAGGTGCAAGCAAAGCTCGCAAGGCTGAACTATGGCGGAGCAACTGGACGGGATGTGACGCAAGGCTGAGGTCGAAGGATGGATACATACATACTTTCGATAGCATTTTGCATTTGTGCCACGGAAAGCAGTGTGAGAGTGATATATCCAGCTTTTATTTCGTTCCTATTATATGTTCTACAGATCATTCTACCCCTTTTGCACCTTCTGTACTGCTATTGACCCATTCCCTGGGGAAAGAGTACATGATACCCGAAAAGAGGTAGGACTGGTAGACATCGAGTCACAATCTTGTCGTTTAGGATCCTGTTCGTCTTTGCGTCGAATCCATAGTCATGTTGTGAGAATATAATCTCCGTGTGGTGCCTGGTTTCTCTCGTCTGTGAGACCCAGGTCAGGTCTCGAGTGCGTGATTCGGAAGCAAAGCAACGTAATCCAAATAATAGTCCTCCGTCGGTACGCAGGTACAAGCCTTTCGAGGTGAGATGATGTCACCAGTTCTGTGTGTCTTCGTCTCTTTTCGCTTCGACGTAGTGCCGGAGTCTCAAGAGATGGGAAATGGTCATTCAGATGTGGGTTTGACACGGCCCTGTCTTGGTCAAATCGCTCGATCACGCCGAAATTCGTATCAGTCATCCTCGCAACCATTCCACACATCCTTCAGTGCCTTGCGGGTGGAAGTGACCAGCAACGGAGCTGTAGGTGACCCGTTTCGCAGCCTGCAACGAAATGCGCTTCAACGATTATTGATCTCGACCGTCTGTGAGTGGCGGCTTGGATCGCACCAGACAAAGCTCATCTCCTGCTCCCCCGGCGCCATTTCGTCAGCCCGCCCTTGCTCTTGCGGCAGCGATTCTCAAGAATGCCGCAACGCTTGCACGAGCTTGAGCATTTTCAATTGCGGTCGGCGAAGCCGCCGGTATTGGTCTTCGGAGTAAGGCCTTGATGCCCTTCTTCAAATCCAGTAATATCACGTCGTCATCTTGTGTCCCTTCAGCTTGTTTTGGATGCGCTGCGCCGTCTACCCTCGATCCTTCGGGCAAAAGACTTTGCAGCTCGATCCCCTCCTCAGTCACGTCCGTCGGCTCTTGAGCACGTGACCTCAACTGCCCGGCTTCTTCAGACTCCAGGTCCTGTGGCTGTGACTCTTCGAGCGCGAGGGCCTCTCCTGAAGCAATCTGCCTCTCATGACCGGCCACGAGCATGACCATTTGCAGTGAAAGAAATATCAGATCCAATATTATCACAGATGTTCTTGATCTTGGAATCTCGCCAACGAAGTCGACGATAATGCCTCCATGGAGCCGTTTGGTCCCCGACCTGCTCTGTAGAAGATGTGTCACAACACAAATGAGGTTGACGACAAGAACGGGTGTGATCGCGGCGGGCCGATGCTGGACGTGGACCACTTGATTCAGTGCGCGCAGGACCAGAAGGAATGTAAGATTGTCGCAGATATAGAGGACACCCAGGTGGAGAAAGATCAGAGCGTCTAGCAAGCGGAGAAGGGAGTCGAGATAGTGTTTCTTTTGATCTGGAATCTCTAGCCTGCGATCCAGGGTGAGCGAAGGGACAAAGGCACCGTCATTATCGGCCGTATTATTCATTCCCAAACCTAAGGCAGAGAATGGTGGAGACGCAAAGTTATCATTGTTGCGTTTCTGTGAGGGCTCTCGGAGAGGAAGAAGCTCTCATATTATTTCGAGTCGAGGGAGTCGATGCTGCTGGCTCGTCGTCGCTGTTCAACTGCGCATTTTCCCTACAGTTGGAGTGACCTGGTAGACACTACTCCTCCATCGGGACGAGAATATTGCTGCCCTACCACTTTTCGGATCTGTTCCACCTCGGGTGAATTTTAAAGGGATGTCCGGCCCGATATGGATACATTGTCTGGCCACTTTAACGGTTGCTCTCCTCGCCCTCGACATGAAACAAGCCTGTCCTCACGCCACTGGATGAAGTGTTTTGACAACATCGATATATTATTACCTCGAAGACAGAAGTTGGCCCTATCGGGAATACAAAGAACTCTCGACGCACCTACTCTATACTTACGATCTACCAGGACCGACTTCAGCAGCTCCACAAATGACTTTGACTCAGTAAGGATAATGCCGCAATATCGTTACTGCTTCAACGTATATTCTCCTTGAGGGCCAGCTATATACTTTGCCGCGCATGCAGCACGAATCTCCCCAAGAGCTCCAGGCAGATGCCTCTGTTGGACCTATTCACATGATGGGCAAATCACAAAAACTATGCACGATCAAGGGATGAGTTGGGGGCCGACTTAGGGGCTGCTAAAGACTCATATGTCGGTCGAGCAGCTCCTCTTATTGATTCAATGAATACCTTTGGAAAGGACCCGTTCGAGAAATTTCAATGAGCCAGTGCGGTAGAGCTCTCTACTCCAGATCAGTACGTCCTCTGGAGGCTCATACCCTTCATGTCCAACACGACGAGGTGATGGGGGCGGAATACTTCATAGCTCCGACAAATTGTATTCGAGGGGGGCAAGAATGACCGCGGCGCTTGCGTCATTGCGTGAAGGGGGCACCAGTGGCACATTCGGCCGATCCCAGATACTAAGAGCAAGATGTAGAAGATTCTTTCGCTCTTGAAGGTCCGAATTTCCGCTGGTAGGATTTCTGTCGGAGATAAAGGCATTCGCCCTCACCACTGCGCGCTCAAAAGGGTGCAATGGCGCCAACCGGGGTAGATACGCAGTACTCGGTAGATATCAAGGTGCCGGCCCCGGAATACCAAACCCAGAAGAGAAGTGGAGAGTCCGCTTGACGTTCCCCCTGATTTTCCTTTCTTGTTGACAGACCACCAGGCCGACGACCCCGTGACGGCACTCAATGAGCATGCTGCGGTCAGGATTCCCTGTTTGGTTTGTTTTCTGTTCGTGCCTCAAGAATGAAACCACTAAGACGGCCCCCAGTACCTGCTTGGGTAATTTAATCTCGCCCTAAGTCATACTATCGTCATGCTCGCATCGCTTGTCACCATGTCGCCCTGCTATGGGTGCATTCACTGAATAAGGCTAACCTTGCGAAGACGTCGGGTGGGGTCCAGTCGTAATTCTAGTTACTTCCCACGTTGTGTCAACACTAGGGAATAAATACAATACCCAATGTTTCAGAGAGATCGAAACAAAAGAAGTACCTCCTACTCGGTCCTGCGGGCCTGGCATACCTACATAGGGCAAGGGTGGTGATCCCTCCCTTTTTGTAGGAAGATGATCTTCTTCCTCTTCTACGTCGAACTATGCGCCATCACCTTGGTCTAGTGCTTTGAGCAACCGGTGTTGATGGCCCGATCACTACTCCTCGATGTTGGGATCAAGATTCAGGCACCGATATAGCTGGTCAGCTGCCGCTGTGTTCTTGCTTTCCGTCACTTTTCTCTCGTGGAGCAGTCTACCAAGATTCTTGGATGTCTGGAACAATTTATTCAGTGGCAACAGAGCATGGATCTACAGAGGCCCTGAAGCCGAGGACAAAGCGGTGATACTTGCAAAGATCAAGGCGGAAGATGTCAGCTGGGTGACGAACGAGCTGCCAGAGTACGATTTCCACCTGGACTCCTCCAGAGGTTCCCCCCCTTGCTGACTGTAACTGCCTCCCTAGTTGGCAACAAGCCATCTATTACATGGACGATCCCGTCAACGGAACCCTGCATCCACCGAAAAACAAAGGCCGCGAGGCTATGGCGTATCTCACCTTCCTGATCGATCACTATGACAACCTTCCATCATCCATGGTCTTCGTCCATCCTCATCTCGAAGGGTGGCCGGCGGCCTGGCATACAGACAATGAAGTGTACAATAACCTCAAAAATATCCGATCCCTGAGGCTTGGCTACCTCCAAGAACAAGGATACGTGAACATGCGATGTCTTCATGTCCCGGGCTGCCCTGATGAAATCCAGATCTTGCGAGAGGAGGAGGATCGCACCGCTGAGCAGGCAATGCGCGAGGCCTGGCCTTACATGTTCGGAGGTACCCAGTCAGATATTCCCGAGGCGATCGCTCAGCCATGTTGCTCGCAGTTCGCTGTTTCCAAAACACAAGTGTTGAAGCGCAGCAAAAAGGAGTACATACGCTATCGTCAGTGGCTGCTCGATACCGAGGTCGATGATGCGACAAGTGGACGAGTATTCGAGTATCTCTGGCATGTGATCTTCGGGCGAGATGCCGTATATTGCCCACCCCTGCAAGAATGCTGGTGTGAGCAGTTCGGACGTTGCTGAGTTATACATGTTGGCAGCTGAAACGACATCCAGTCCTGCTAATAAGTTGCATCTCAGTTCCCACGCTGTAAGTTGTGCTTCTGGGAGATCGCACGAAGTTGAGCATTCTTTGGAGGAAAAAACCCAGGCCGACGTTTACATCGATCGGGATATATCAAAGCGGCAGAGCCATATTTAGCCAGCTATGTGCTTGTCATGTACCTGTCCTCGCTGTGTAGATAGCCTCGATATTGCCAAGCACCGGTGGATCCATGGAAGATTGTTAGTCCGTTGCCATCCTTAATTCAACCGCAGCTTCATCTCAAGCTCCGTCTCCATCACGACAGCGCCACCACAACGCGTCTTTCAAACTGTCAAGCAGAATCTGCTGCACATCAGCCCAAGCCACGTCGTCGCCAAAAACCAAGTCATCCCACTCTCGAAGCAACCATTGTCTTCCTGCGAGAACAGAAGCACCTGCTCGCATCTCTGAATCCGCCTGGTCGTATCAAAGGCCAGCTGCTTCACTTGGGCTCAGAGGCGTCAAAATAGCCGTACCCATCGTTCACCTCATTTATCTTCCTCTCTTCGCACGAGACCATTCTCCCACGCCGGAGCTGGCGTGAATGTTATTGTCGTGCTCCCGACCTTGGTGCGTCCGGACTTGGCAACAGCTTCCAAAATGCCCTTGTTGCTTGACATCGTTAGTTCAATATCGACATCGATGCTTATGTCGCGGGGGTAGGTTCGATAGCCCGTCCTGGCTTTTGCGCGTTTTTGACGTGCAATGTCGGTGACATCTACCCGTATCACGCCTATCTCCTCAACTGCTACACTCTGTCAGCATCTGTAACATGCGAATAAGAAGGCTTAGGCCTTACCGGGATCATCCACACGAGATGGAGCAACGTCTTCTGTGCACCTGTACAGCATCTGATCGATTATGATAGCACGCTTGATCTCTGTGCGCGCGTTTTCCACGACATGATAACATTTCACTTTCGCCTTCATATTAGGCTTCAGCTTCTGGCCCTGCTCTGCGGTTAGTATCTCGAATGCAAGGCCAGAACTCGCTGCCTACCTTAGTGACAATCCACTCCATTTGATTCATGGCTCTGGGCCCAGCCATGGGGCACTCGAACCTGTCACCAGGCTGGTGTTTCTTTTGGTCCCACGGGCAATGAACCTGTGTGCCGATAAACTCTCGACATCGTCTGGACACAATGGGCGAGCGTCCCTGGGCGGCCAGCACCGCTCCTCGGACTACAGCAGTCACTGGTTGACGAGGAGCTAAAACTTTGACAGAGCCGGCCTCGAAGGAGGTGTTGACGAATTCTTTGACCCGGTTAAAGACGTAGGGGTTGCAACTGAGGCCACCACACATTGCGATTATCTATTGTGATATTAGCCAGCATGGTTGTCTAAACGTTTCAGACCTTACCCGGGGGCCAGTGGCTGCCTCGTTATTTTCCTCCATCCGACGGACTTGTCCACGGATGATCTCGATTATCTTGTCAACGATGGGCTCGAACATCCCCTGCATATCGATGCTATTTTCCATCAGTACACTTCTATACTTCCAAAAAAACAGCTGGTGTTGGAAGGGACCACGGAAAAATACCTCGTGACCTTTGCGGCCAAATCCACGAAATCATAATTGGCCTGAACATCCTTGTCCTGATCGTCGAGCTTCCTCATATTGAGGCGGAGCCAGAGGCACTTGCTGTCATCCTGGCCGTTAAATCTTCTCTTGTGGGACTCGAAGTCCTGCATAAACTGGCTGGTGGCTGCTATCTTGCTGATTGAGAGCTCGCTGAACGCAGCTCCGAAACGCCCTTGCATCAGAGCATGAAGAGCCCGATCGATAGATGTCCCACCAATCTTTGCGCCTGAATTCAGTGTCAGCAACAAATCCTTGACTAGGAGCTGGTAACATCACCTTCGCCAGCACACGCCTCCTCTAGCTGTAGAGGTTTGCGAGATGCTATCTTGTACGAAACACAATCGATTGTTCCGCCTCCGTTGTCAATCACCATAAACCATTCGCCCGTCTACACGGGTCAGAATCATCCAAGACGAAATTTCTCCGAGCGCACCTACCTCTAGATTTTCTTCGGGAGATTTCTCCAGAGATTTGATCACATATAGAGCAGCCGCCTCACTTTCGTCAATGATGTTAATCTCATCGCGTTTGTCCTCCCCGAATCCGGCCTTGATCACAGCCTGACGCGTAGCCTCGCGCGCCGCCAGCGACCACGTGGTCGGAACTGGAACGCAAATTCGCTTCGCTGTATGCTTCACAGCTGTTTCGAGGATTGTGTCGTTCAAATGCTGTAAGAAATGGTTGCGGACTCCGAACAGAAAGTCACTGATAACCTCGGGGGCATCTTTGCCGTCCGGTATGTGCATGAGACCTTGTCCTATCGCCTGCTGGAGTAGAGGATCGTCAAAGTCTGCTTTGTCCGTGTTCTCGTCAAGACGAAGTTTTGGCCAGTTGCAAATCTGCATTCCGCTCTCCACCTGAAACCCCCATTTGTCTGTCTCGAAGTCGTTTTCCTCGGCATATGCCACCCTCGTTGGCACTTTGACCTCAACATGCCCATCCCAGTTATCAAGGACGGAAATTTGGTCCGCGGAAGCATCGCTAGCCGCATAGGCGATGGCTGGATACTCAGCACGAAGAGAAAGCCCGGTTAACGTGAAGGACACATACCTGAAGCCGTCGTTCCAATGTCAAGTCCTATGCTCAAGCGTTTCCTGGCTTCTTTGGACTTCTCCAAGATTGCGGATCTGCGCTGGGCTTTCGCAGCTTTCTCCTCGGGACTCGCTTGGTCTCCACCATTGGTGAGGCTCAGATCGAGATACCATTGGTATTGCACTCACCTTCACGCTTTCTCTTCGGCGCAACAGGTTTCTTCGAAGCCTGAGTTGTACCTTGCCCTGAGGTTTGTGCCAGTTGCCGAGAGTCTGAGGAAAGCCGGATCGTACTTTTTTTCTTTGACTTGGAGTCTCTGATTCCAAGAGGTTTATACTCTGGCGCCATCTCGCTGAAGCCGCAGACCAGGACGAGGTGATGGATGATGAGAAGGAGCAAGACGAATCGAACTATCGTATCTTTCAGAGAGAGGAGATATCAGAAGAACGAGGTTGTCTCAAAGCAAGAGAAAAAGAATGACGAGGTGAAGAGGAGATGATTAGATTGTAGCGACCAGCGGCGTTCACATGCTTCGAGAGGCCTCGCCTCAGGTTGCTCTGAGGACAGCTTGTGTGAGACCTCAGTCTCACTTCAGATCACTCTAAGTCCTTTCATTTGGACCTGCATTTGCACATGTCTCAGTACATCTGGATTCACCCTGAGCCTCATCAGTCTCTCAGATGCACTCTGTTATTACGATTTCTTCTCATATGTATTTGAGGTCGCTTTCTCCCGTCTGCTCGTCATGTCCCCGTCAGCAAGTTCAGCAAACCCCGGTCTTCAGGCAGCCATGGCGTCTACAGAGACCCGGTGTGTACCAAGCGTAGAGATACCAACGTCTGGACCAGAGGGACGACCAACACCCATGGCTAGCACAAAATCCTCGGATCCATCATCCCCATCCAGGAAGAGCAAACGATCCAAGACCACTTCTCACCAGAGACGAACCTCTTCAACGGACACCACCACCGACCCTGATGGAGATAAATTCCGGGATTCTCATGGGCTAGACCTTGATTTTCAAGAAAAGTCGACTGAGAAGCCTCAGACGACTTCTGAACCTAAGAACAAACAAGGCCCCAAAAGTGCTGCAAAATCTGGAAAACAAGCCACACCCGGTACGAGGGAGACAAAAGCAGGGGGGAAACAAGTGAGTGAATATTGTCAACTGAAGAAAGAAAAATCCATCGCTAATACCCTCCGAGAAAAACAAAAATGATACAACGGAAACGGCGGAAGGCAAAATAAAGCAGCTGGGAAAAGACCTTCGAACAGCGAAACAGGAAATAAAAGAGTTCAAGAAGGAATGTACATCAGCGCGGATCAGGATCGCCGAGCTGAAAAATCAGGTAGACAGTTATCACAATGACCATCTTGAGCTCGTGTCCAAAGACAAGGTTGAAGCTGAACTAGACGCTGAACTGGACACCAAGTTCAAAGGCATTTTCAACGACACCAGGGATATCTCCAAAGCTTGGGGCTTTCCAGATTGGAGCAAAGTCGACATACCAGAGCTAGAGAAGGTATTCTCAAACCTCTCGGGTGTAAGCGCGAGGCCCTTTGCCACTGACCGACTCCTGCTGGCTGTTAAGGACAAGAAGATCCCGCTTCGGGTGGTCTTGAGCGCATTCATCAACAAGGAGATTTGCACTGAAACATTTGCAAGGCCTTTTGCACACCTGGAGTTCGGCCTGCACGGCCAAGATGATGAAAAAACGGAGATGATTTTGGAACGGATTATGGGAATCGCCGAAAAGAGTCAGTTTGTGTCGTCCGATATATGTTATCAATCAACTAATGTGGAACAGAATCCCCAAATTCGCAACATAAGCTGAGAGCTACCATTCTCCGCGCCATCGATGACTTTCCCATGGAAAGGAGTCAGTGGGTAGAGTCTTGGGCACAACAAGCCTTATCAATCGCGCAGGTGGAACGGTGCAGACATGTAACCCAGAGTATCTTCCAAAAAGTCGGTATGCTCCTCAAAGAAGTTACAAATGAAGAGCAAGCCGCAAGAGACACCCAAATGCTTCAGGTCGTGGAAAGCGCGATGCGACTGTCGGGCATTCTCAACATGCAGTTTCCAAAAATCCAGTTCTTCTTTTTAAATGACCTGACCGAGACAAATTTCTCCTTGAAAGACACCCATTTCCAGCTGGACCAAGCTCTCCATATCGACGAAAGTGATGAGGGCGACCGCTCTAAGGCGCAAGCACTTGAGAGCCAGCCCATTGACATGGTTGTCGAGCCGGCGGTTGCACGATACGGAAATAAAAATGGCGAGGACTATGAGACGGGGAATGTCGTGTCCCGGGGTTCGGTTTGGATAGTACAGAACAACAAGTCGGTTTCTCAGGAAGCTGCCACTTGTCGTCCCGCAGAGCGGCTTTCTAACGACGAAGGGGGCGACACTTCGGGAGAAGGTTCCACGGCACTTAGCAATCATGCACCGAAAATTTCGACGCTCGATCTCATTGAAGCCGGTGAACGGAGCCAGAGCGCGGGCAACGCAACCAAGGCTCCGGAAATGTCTTACAACATCTGCCGTAACAGACAACCTACTAAGAAAGCGGATGAAGGGAAAATAAGAGGGGGTGGTCGGCAGAACGAATCCAAGCACCAGCAGGGAAGTACGCGGAATCCCGAACAGCTGGAACCTACAGCAAACCGTCCAGCGACATCTAAACAACCAGAGAGGCCGTTGGACGATGAAGTCATATGGATAGATTCAGACGATTGCAGAAGCGCATCTCAGAGCGATGACAGAGCTGATCTGCAGACGCAAACTACCGACTCAGCAGCAAGCTCTACTCAGAAGACCGGAGCTCAGCTTCAGCTGCAACCCACAAATCCTGACCAAGGGCCTAAGAGATCGCCGCCTAAGCAGGGACACAAGCAAGGGAAGAAAGGCCACTGTCCTCGAGGGGAAACAGGAACAGAGAGCGAATCTGGAGACGCAGCGGGCAGTCCTGAAGGTGTCGACCATTCCCATACCAGCTACGTAATTGCGTCTCCGGATGTATTGTCGTCTAGCTCGCCATCAGCGGTGGCTTTTGCGTCAGACCAAAGAGCGGAGTCGGTATCTAATCAAGGAGATCCAGATCAACATTTCAAAAAGCGCAAGCTTTCCACCTCTAAAGTCGGTGGTCAGCCGGGAGACGAGAAAAATCTCGAGAACATTCAGCCTGTGAAAAGACAGGCAAGTTTTTCTTTTTGTTCTGCACCACAGCCCCTCCCTCACCACAGGATTTCATAATGCTCAATGAGCGCCCGGAAAGCTGACGAGAGAGAACATAGAAAAGAATAGCGCGGGAGGAACAGAAGTTGTCATCGTTGCCGTCGTCGACGACGAGTCCAAAACAAGCAACCAAACCCACGGGCAAGCAGAAGGGCAAGGCCACGGACACACTCTCAGAGCAGATGAATCAAGCCTCCTCAATATCAAGAAATATAGTGGATCTGAATCCTCAGAAGCGACAGCAGGCTCCATGGGACATGTCTACGGCAACGGCACCACGGACAGGTCGTCCACCACCGAAACCTACATCACAGCTGATGGAGATAATTCAATCGCTCGATCACCCCAGAAACGACGGTAGTTCTAATCATCAACTTCCTTAAGCCCTTCCCCGTCATCTAGAAACGACATCCATCTCACATTTGCAGACGGACGGCGGCCAAGGTAGACCAGGCACCAAAGCTACTACCATCAGAGCACCTTCAAGTGCCAGCAGTGAATCTACCATGAGCATATATACCTGACACCACGAACCTACACCGAATAGCCTCCCAAACACCAGATATCACACGTCACACTGGTCACATAACAATCTCCAGAACAAAGTGAAACACTCTTGGAGTCCGCCAAAGTCCCCAGAAAAGCAGAACGAAAGCACGAAAATCTCTCACTGCAGCATGTCCCTTGCAATGATTACTGTGGAGCGACTTGACTCGCCCTTGACGTGACGCGAATGGGGTTGGGGGTTGGTTGGTGCATCCACAATACTTTGCTGAGTTTGCTTGCGTGCATGTTTTTTTTTCCTTTGCACACGGAACCAATGGTGGTGCTCTGGAAAGGATAATGGCTAGCGGCGTCTGAGTGCGCGAGACCCTCGATATCTGGAAGAGCGTATCGGACATTCTCAGCCTCGTGCTTGATATCGAGTTGGACAGACGGAAACAACCACGAAAACAATGTAGTTGACCTCGGAGTGTTGAACTCTAGAATTTCTATCATCTGCAAGCCATTACTGGCTGACTTTATTTCTCCATCTCATTTGATCCTTTGTATACTTGTTCTGAGCAAGACGCCCATCTGTCTTGGAGATCCGATGGTCAAAGTCGTGAGGAGGGCTGACTTCATGTTCACATCCACTTTGTTTTCCCTATGCGTGGTCAAACCTATCCTTTTCCATTCCCTTCCCTGCCGGAAACACGCGCCACTCTTGGAGGAAACCGCAAACGCCATCGCTCATGCAGGCATAACATCTTCAAATCCGCCCAGACAGCGGCCAGGGACATAACGACCACCATCGCAGAGAGCCCTATCTATGCATTTACGCAGCCAGAATCCCTGCAATCTGACAGCTCATATCGAGCAAAGCGAGATGTTCATCAACTCCGTCGACCAACTTCTTGTCGTACTCGGAGAAGATCGCCGTCAGCTTGTACTTTTTCCGGAGAGCGGCGTCTTTCTTGCCGTTGACGACCACGTCTTCCTCGCCCAGCACCACCGCCGAATACAGCGCAGAGAGAACCTCGTTGGCGGCATACCCGCTCGCGACGATGTTGGTGATCTCCGACGCGATGTTGTTGAAGTTTCGCGTGTTGCCCTTTTGGAGGATGCCGAGGAGGTTGTCCGTCAGATCCGGGGGGAATGTACCGGCGATTTCGTTGATGTCGGAGACCTTGATCATGTTACTTGCCTGGGCAGGTTTCGACTTGGCCTCATCGACATCCTCCATTTCGTCATCCGATTCGTCCGCGACTACTTTCTTCTTGTGGCCGTTCGAGTTCGATGTCGAGGCCGAAGCGCCGACAAGTCGAGCCGCGCTCTGGAGAAGATTGATGGCACGTCGAAGATCCCCATCCGAAACTTTCAGGGTTCTCTCAATGACACCCCCTTCGTATTTCACATTCTCCGCCTTGAGGATCGCTTCGATCCGCGCCACTGCCTCGGATCCTTCCAGAGCCTTGAATCGGAACTTGGAACACCGCGAAGCAATGGGGTCAATGATTCTTGACACGTAGTTGCAGCACAGCGCAAACCGGGTAGTTGCGCTGTGGATCTCCATCACCCGCCTCAACGCTCCCTGCGCATCCTGCGTGAGCTGATCCGCCTCGTCCAACAAGACCACCTTGAAGTTGGGACACGGGTACTTCTTGCGGTATTCGGCCGAGGACGGGTGTGTCAGGTGCAGCGAGGCGAACTGCTTGACTCGTTCCCTGATGACGGAAAGACCTCGCTCGTCCGAGGCGTTGAGTTCCAGGACCCGCGTCTTCATGAGTTCGGGCCCGAAGAGTTCGCGACAGAGAGCGAGGATCGTGGACGTCTTGCCGTTCCCCGGTGGGCCATAGCAGAGGAGGTGAGGGAGGTTCGAGGCGTTGACCATGCGGCGAAGGGTCTCGGTGGCATGCTCCTGGCTCTTCACTTCTTCGAGGCTCCGTGGCCGGTACTTCTCCGTCCAAGGCTGCGCTGCAGGGGCTTGTTCAACAACCGATTTGGTGGCGGAGGGTTTGGAGCTGGAGGCTCCACGAGCGCGGTCGAAGAAGTTCGCCATCTTTGGATTTGCTGGAAGCGAACAGACAGGTTCTGTAGGTGGTTGTGGTTGTGCAAAACCAGCACCAAAAGTTGTTGCGGAGAACGCGTCCCCAGGAGATGTCCTGAAGACGCGTTAAGTGGCTATTGGCCTTGGCAACGAAATGTTGGCACGTGATCGTGTCTCTGCTTCCAACAACTACCTACTTACAACTTCCTACGGGGCAAAACGTGCTATGAGATATTTTCCAGATGCCCTCGGGCACTCTTATGAGGTTTTTCGGAGGGCGCTCCCGTTATATACTCCTGAGGACGCGTTCAAAGGGATAGGCAGAAAGAAGATTGAACGTGCTGACACAAGGCTGAGCAAGTCAGGAGGCCAGGTCTTCAAGGGGAACCCGAGAAGGGGAACACGAGAGCAAAATCATTCAAGAAGAGACGAAGGGCTTTGACCAATATCAGTTCATCATGCCGTGAAATCATAACTCATCCCTCACTTGCTCAACGTCCACCTCCATCATCCTCTTCTTTGTATTCTTGGGCTGGTCTTGTTGTGCCCTACGTTCTTCATCTGTGATGTCATCCACATCCGTCTCCTGGTCGTCCATCATCCTCCCAACTTTCTCAATCATGCTGTCGATGGCCTGCTCGGGTGTATTTTGCTGCGGAATCTGTGGTGGTGGTCCTCTCCCACCCCCTTTCGCTGGCAGCTCCATGCTCTTGAAATAAATGTTGGACTGGTGCGTAGGCATTCCTCTTGCATTCATCCCGGGCATTGAGATTGTTAGAGAAGGTATTGGAGCAGGCGATGTCACATCGTCGGACTTGCCACCCAATCCCAAAGCCCCAAAACTTGTCAAAGTGACCCACCACATGATCCGCAATGGCCACCAAATAAATAGCATCATCGGCCCGTAGAGGATCCTTCTGTAGAAGAGCCAGCATATTGTTGCAGCAAGTATGTAGAAGGAGGATTTCAAGAACCAAGTGTCCGACTTGTTGCTCCGTACTAACTGACCCACGAACCCCCTGCTTGCTTTCAATAAATCGGTGGTTCCTGCATAACTGTGCGTCAAACTGTCCAACGCCTGTTGGCTTTCTTCCAAAGTCTGTTGAGCAAATTGTGATACGGATAGCTCTCCTTCGAGTTGATTGTGTACCCTCCGTAGCGCGATCGTCACGTCCTGTGCGGCGCGTAGGGCTAGTTCGTCCTGTGTCAATTTCTCATGTGTAGGCCGTCCGCGGGCTTGCTGTTTGCCATCTTGTTTCCGATCTGCAAATAACTGTTCTCTCTCCTTCCGCCTTTCTGCGTCCGCATTCCTTTTCGCTTGAAGTTGTGCTTTTCGAAAACTAGCTCTGGCGCTCTTCAGATCTTCCGAGAGTCGCGCTAGCAAGTCTGCGTTTCTTTCCCGCTCGTTTTCTCGACTAGAGAGGTCTCGTCGATGGTTCGGGATGGCATCGTCTTCGAATTCCTGCCGCAGAGTTTCTAAATTGTCTTCTTGTTCCTTGAGACTGTCGTGGATTTCAGTAGCGAGCTCGAGGCGTCGTTCATCTGGATTGCCGAAGGGATATGAGCTCGCCGAAAACTTGCGAAGTTCTTGAATTTGGGAGAGTATCTCTTTGTAGGAGTCTGCGAGGGCTTGAAGGCGTTGCGACAGGGAGAGAGACATCGTTGCAGCCAACACGGAGTAAGGATGTCGTGCTTGTTAGAGCGTTGACATGTCCCGAGTATCCACATCATAGGTGCAAACAGAACAAACAGTGCAAAAACCCGTTGCCAGCGGGCAGGTCTGCCGAAGCTCAGGACCTGGGCGACTTTTCGAGAACGATTCCAATGCTGCCATGGCTCTTCTACAAAACGACGAACACCAAACATCCTGTTGAATCGCAAACATGATAACGACATATCTGACCTCGCTAAAAGCGAGATTCAATCCATTCAGCGCATCATCCAAAATTCCGCGCCTGTTCCTCACCCTCCTCCCTGCTGATGCTCACAAGAGCCTCAAGATATCCTCCACTGCTCTACCGCGAACCTCCGCCGAGCCCAGCACTTTAGAACTCGGATTTAAAGATGGAAAAGTGGTAAAATACTCATGGGGGGCTGAGGTCCCGCGATGGACGAACCTAGAAGGAAACCCGACCACGAGCGTGAACAAGGGAAAGAAAGGATCCGGGGAGAGAGTGACCCTACGCGATATTGTGGAGGAAGTTGACAGACACGCAAGAGTATTGGCAAGGAAAGAAGAGCTGGCTGGCTGATGAGGTCCAAATCGATCTTTCTGAAGCATACTGCGAGGCAAATGGATCGGCTGACAGCCATGTCCGAGGGCCAGACCATGAGAAGCGGACAGAGAAGCGGGCCACGCAGTCCAGCCCGCAGGAGCTCACGAAATCTGTTCTCGACGAAGTCGAAATTCGCTGCAGCAAACCCAGCACTAGATGTTTGAGTGTCCTGAGAGATAGACGGTTGCTGTGGTCATTGCAGGCACGGAAATGTAGGAATATGGTCATTTTGCGGAAGAACAGCAAAGATATGTGGGAGCTCGGGAGATCAGTCATGGCAGACAGCTGGGGTGCGAATCTATGACTTCAAAAACCTGATCACCATGTATGAAAAGCGAATTGGGCAACTGCGGCTGTGGGCCCGGCCTATGGTATTCTAGATATTGTTGTTGGTCTCAACACATGTATGAATCGTGTCGAGAGCAGGAAAAGCATGGCGCGGTTTGTATCTTCAATATTGGCCAAAGTGAAAGATTCGAGGTCGTGATAACTTCAAACATTCATCGTAATTTCCGAAGACTATGGTGGCAGGCTTTGCGGCTCTCTCCAACCATTGAGTTCGAGGAAATATTGCTCTAACAAGTCGGTTGATGACGGGCAAAAGGCTCTGGCTGTCTTTTGATCATCTGCTTCTGTTGCCAATGGGTCCAGGAAAGCCGTCTCCGGTACAGAGTCTGGTCAATCTGCTCACCGGAGCACCTCAGGGGCTCAGCCGTTCTCGGTTTTTTGCGATCTCAGATCTTTCCCACCTTCGACACAACTGCGCACGACGCCAATGGTATGTCCGAGAGACGAATGGCCATATAGAAGCTCCCACCAAGTCCTCCGGAACTACAGCATCGATGCGCGTATACCGGTTCAGCTGTGGTGTGGCGAGCAGTGGTGTCTGATTTTCCGTCAAAAGCCAGACCGAATTTCGAGGACCACAACCGTTTGAGGATTGATTTTTGATCAAGTCCCGTAGACTCACGCTGCGACTGCCATCGCGCCCTGTCCAACTCCATCAAACCCTGAGTTTTCTGCTGCGATCTCAGCCTTTTGCTTCTTGTTCCGCTCCTGCTGGATGTGTTCGTTCTGGTCACTTCTTTGCTCCAGGACCCTCTTCTTTTCTTTATTCTTCAGCTGATTTTCTCGATTCTCCTGTTTGTGTTGTCGCTTGATATCTGATTTGGTTGTTTGCGTAACATTCAGACGCAGGATTTGATCAATCTCTTGTGCCTTCGCCACCATATCCGAATCGGAGATCTCCAAAAGCGAAAGGGCTTCTGTATAGCTTCGTGACTTCTGCACTGGTTGGTAGGCGGGATTTTTTCCGGGCATGAGCTGAGAAAGGAGGAATTTTGTGTTTCCCCATTTGTTCTCGACGCTCATCGCAAGCTGCAAATACTCTTTGACAACTTCCTTCCAGGGCGCCAATCCACCCTGCTCCTTGCTCCGAAACACTGATGAATTAGCCTCCGCAGCCGTAGCGATCATTGCTCCGTCAACACCATACTCCTTTGCCAGAGTCAGTCCTTCTTCGCGCGATTTCACATCTCCGTTCATCAGGCAAGCGACCCCATGGCTTCTGCATATGTCGCCGATCATCCGGAGTTGTTCCCTGATAGCGCGTTCTCTCGGTCTCATTGGGGTAGTTCTGCAATGAATGGTCAGACCAGTGATGCCAGTTTTGCAGAGTTTGTTGACAAGCTCCGACGTCAGTTCAGGTGTCTCCAGCAAACGAATCTTGACGCTGATACCGATCTCATGAGGTATTCCCACTTTCGTGACCAGGGCTGTGAGAATATCACAAAGATGATCCGGAGTTCGAAGCAGTGCTGCGCCCATGCCTCCTGAAGTAGAGAACGGCTTTGGACAGCCTGCATTCACGTCGATTCCACGAACATAAGGGGCAACAAGCGTCGCAGCTTGGACAGCGTAATCGGGTGAAGCGGTGCCAATTTGATAAATTAATTTGTCCGATTCTCTCTGAGGATCGATGCGGTATATCACACTCGTTGAATCATTGTTGGAAGTACGAGTCCACTCTATGCAGCCAGTTCGAGGGTTGGTGTTTCGTGTGGTTCCAATCATGGATCGATCGACCGTCTCAGGACCCCATACCAGGTCTGCACCGTACTTGAGGGCCAGAAGGCGTGATGGGAGTTCCCCAGACCGAACCATGGGTGCGAGAACTACTTTTCCCCGGTAATCAGTTCCTCTCGCTGGGATGGGAACATGAGAAACATCTTGGAAAGGGAGAGGGGTCGCCATTCTTCTCGGAATGACAGTGGGCACAAGGTGATCTAGGATGGATAAAGTGCGTCGTAACAGAGACTGCGGCCGAGCAGCATGGCCGACAGTCATATGGAGCACAGTGATGAATCAAACATGGAAGAGCCAAATGATTTGTCCACAGGAGTCTATGGAGATCGCAGGTTGCGCAGTCGGGAAAAATTGGAGTGGGCATATCACGTGCAGATAGGCGCAAAGTCCTATCACGTGAAGATAGCTAAAAACTCGGGATTGCCTGAGGCGGCAAAGTCGACCATTGATATCATATCCAAGTTCGATGGAATTTCGGAGTATGGGAAGCTCAACTCATTTTCGCATACCGAGGTGGAATAACGTTGCACAGTCAGATTACAAGACTAGAAAATTAAAGGTCTTGAACAGTAGCCTAGTCTCCCCTATTTCAGCCTTCATATGTATGCACATGTCTCGAGCGTCTAGCACCCTGACCAGAATTCACACTTCGCGCACCTGCAGCAGCCTCTCGGATTTCTCGTCCATTCAGAATCCATCGTCATTTCACCGCCAATTGTCAACACTGTGCCTCCTGCCCCGCGCCACTGCCTCCAACAAGTTCGCTCATCGTTTCCTCACTGGCACTTTCGCCCTGGCTTCCACCAAGCCGACAGAAAATTCCATCTCTCCTCCCCTCCGTCACTCCACCTCTACCACCATAGCTTCCCAACGCTCAGAAGCTATTGCCCGTCACTTCTCTGCTTGTGCTTCATCATCACGTCCAGCAGCGTATTCCACGATGTCGTACAGCAAGCAACCTTCCGAATACCAGCCCAGAAAAATTGGCGCTCTTCACACGAATGAGTTCAGATGCTACATTGAGAAAGATGGCACTCCGGTCTCGCCCTTCCATGACATCCCTCTCTATGCCAATGAGCAGCAAACGATCCTGAACATGATTGTCGAGATCCCTCGATGGTCCAACGCAAAGCTTGAGGTAAGGAATCTCCAACCTGAGGACCAAAACCCAGTTGCTGACCGACGACCAGATCTCCAAAGACGAATTCCTGAACCCCATCAAGCAAGACGTCAAGAAAGGAAAACTCCGATTCGTTCGCAACTGCTTCCCTCACAAGGGCTACCTCTGGAACTATGGTGCTTTCCCAAGAGTGAGTGGCGGTGAGAGATGAAGAGATTGCACTTGATTAACGGTTCACAGACCTGGGAGGACCCCAACGTTGTTCATCCCGAAACCAAAGCAAAGGGCGATAACGACCCATTGGACGTCTGCGAAATCGGGGAGCTGGTCGGCTATACTGGTCAGATCAAACAGGTCAAGGTCCTTGGTGTCATGGCACTTCTCGACGAGGAAGAGACCGACTGGAAGATTATTGTCATTGATGTGAGTCGTCCCCGCCATATCTTATCGGCTCACCTATCCCTAACATCGCCATAGGTCAACGATCCTCTGGCCCCCAAATTGAACGATATTGAAGACGTTGAGCGTCATCTCCCTGGCCTCCTCCGGGCGACGAACGAATGGTTCCGTATCTACAAGATCCCAGATGGAAAGCCTGAGAACCAATTCGCCTTTAGCGGTGAATGCAAGAACAAGAAGTACGCCGAGGAGATTATCCGCGAATGCAGTGACGCTTGGGAACGTCTGATCACTGGCAAGCAACAACGCGGCGATATCAGTCTGGCCAATGTCACAAATACCAGCTCCCCAGACCGTGTCGACCCATCGCAACTCTCCAAAATCCCTCCGGGACAGAACCTTCCTCCTGCGCCAATTGATGGAAGCGTTGACAAATGGTTCTTCATCTCTGGTGCGGCCGTCTGATCT
Source organism: Fonsecaea erecta (assembly GCF_001651985.1). NCBI lineage: Eukaryota > Fungi > Ascomycota > Eurotiomycetes > Chaetothyriales > Herpotrichiellaceae > Fonsecaea > Fonsecaea erecta. The sequence goes on along the minus strand of NW_017387245.1, from coordinate 2,992,827 downwards.
GCAACACCCTAAACCGTTGGCTGATTTCATTCAGGAGCTGGTGCAACTTCGGAAGACTACGTGAAGAAATGAGGTTCAGACCTGAAAAGAGTGTGGAATTCGTAGTCTTGTCCAGGACCCATTCGCATAGACTAAAAACTTACATATGTCCATCGTGTAGCTAGCTGATCCAGACAGAATGGAGAGAGTGGCAACCAAAAATGGCTCCGTGATCAAGACCCTTGCTCCAGTAGGGTGGGCCTTCCGCATTGAAGATCAGGGCTGTACGAATGTGAAGAGTTCTGAAAGGCTCATCATAAAAGAAGTATCGCTGACCTTTAACTGGTATCTCGCAAGTTGGCTGACTTTTGGCACTCCTGTCTCTTTACTCATTGTGTTGCTCAAAGCGGCGGGAGAAGTACGTCATTGCGTGGACCCAGAAACGCGTCTCCCTAACCTTCAAGGAGTTCTTGTGTGACACGCGACCTCTAAGATAATAGCACCCATGCCATGCCGAGATAAGGGAACCCCCTTTTTAAGCCATGGGCTTTTATATCTCGCCGTGGCCGGTGATAGTGACTGAAGACAGCCTGCTGTCTGTTTGCTCCAGCGCGCAGATGTTCCAGTTCCTGAGGTGGCCAGCACATTACGATCTCTAAGCTTTCGTTGCGCCTCTCCCCATGAGATGGAGAAAACTGCAGCATGGAGTGGCACACCCTCCATCAGAGGCTCAACTGAAGCCATCCGTATGTGCTTGCTCACCGCCTCTCTGGTCGGCATACAGTATGTGGCGCCACCTCCATTTCGGCTTCAATGGAGAACCTGTGAACTGACAAGTGCTTGACGAAAGATTCTGCTGGGGCTTGGAGAGTAAGTTCTCTGTTCAGACAATCCTGTCAGGCTTCCTTGTGGCCCACGCTGACGAGGGTGGTCCAGTGACATACGGCACTCCTTACCTCCTTCAACTCGGTCTCACAAAGTCAAAAACATCTCTGGTATGGATCGCAGGACCACTTTCAGGCTTGATCATGCAACCAATAGTTGGGGCTTATGCAGACAAATCGACGTCAAGATACGGCAGGCGAAGACCTTATATGGTCTATGGAGCGGTTGTCACGGGTGGCGGATTGCTGTTGCTGGGCTGGACATCTGAAGTCGTGGGCTTTTTCTTGCCTGAAGGCGATGTGAAGAAGAGCCTGACCATCCTGGCTGCCGTCTTGTGCATTTATGCGTTGGACTTTTCAATCAATGCAGTCCAGGCGTGCTGTCGCAGCTTGATCGTCGATACACTACCCATCTCGCAGCAGCAAGCTGGATCTGCGTGGGCATCGAGGCTTGTTGCCGCAGGCCATCTTGCCAGCTACTTCATCGGCACTTTTGATCTGGTCACAATGCTGCCACCTTGGATAGGAGGTGATACCCAATTCAAGAAAATGACGGTCATTGCAACGTTAGCTTTGTGGTCCACAGTGGGCATAACCTGCTGGGCTGTTACAGAGAGAGTGAGGTTGCCCAGTGAGGACGATAACACCTCTGTGAAAGAGGTGCTTTTCAGTCTCTGGCGGAAGACAATTAACCTCCCTCCACGCATACGAGCGATATGTTGGGTGCAGTTCTGGAACTGGGTTGGATGGTAAGTCAAAATCCCCTTGACGGTTTTCAGCGAAAGGAGAGGCACTGAAATGTACCGGTCCTAGGTTTCCCTTCCTGTTCTACTCGAGCACATTCGTGGGGGAGATTTACTATCGTTACGAACATCCCGCTCCCGAACCGGGTGTGAAGGATGAGCATGATGCTCTGGGAAATATAGGGCGACTGGGAAGCCTTGCATTGGTGTTTTTCTCGTTAACCACCTTTTGTGCTTCGGTCATTTTCCCGTCCCTCATCAAAGCACCGGAGGCGCCCGAGGCGAAATTCACTCCTCGACCTCCTGCTTCGATACCGAAACCCTTCAAGGTGATCTTAGGCAAGGCCTACAACATCCAGCCTAATCTCATCTCGGCATGGAGCTTATCGAATCTTCTCTTTGCGCTCATTACAATATTTGCCCCTTGGGTCCGCACGCTATCTTCTGCAACCACTCTGGTAGCTGCTTGTGGCGTACCCTGGGCCATATCGTGCTGGGCACCATTTGGGCTGCTGGGTATCGAGATCAACAAGATGTCTTCCGGATCACACGCCAATATTAACGGATCAACTGTTCCGGGATGCGCGGCGGCCCGTGGCAGCTTTGATGAGGATTACGGTGTCGAAATAGAGGAAGTACGACAACACCGAAGGGCCTTTTCTGAGGGTGTGCTGCGACTCAGTCATCCCGATGAAGGCGACGCTCATTCTTCAACGGGAGAGCTTGCGGGCGTCTACCTAGGCGTGTTGAATGTCTATACAACCCTACCGCAGTTCGTCGGGACTTTCGTTAGTTGGATTGTCTTCTCGATTCTCGAGCCGAGCCAGTACACTGATATCGCGGACGAAGATCCCGATCATCATCGGTGGCTCAATCTGAAGAAGAACGCGCCGAATGCAATCGCCGTGTGTATGTTTATCGGGGCGTTGTGCTCCTTGATCTCAGCAGAAGCTGCTAGACGGCTGAAGCACTTGGGTTGATGATGAATACAAGCTTGTTCTTGCTTCTACGGACAACACCAGTTTATTCCAGTCTTTGCTTTTCACTGCCCTTTTGTCAAGTGAAAAGATTGTATAGGACCATTGTACTGATCCCATCAATTTGCATGGATCAGATCGCACAAGTCACTCGGAACAGACGGCTTGACTGGAGTTGAGCCTCACCAGGCTTCGCCCCAAATGGGCGTTCTCTACGCGAGGCTACGGGAGTGGCTGACTTTGCAAGTGTCGCCCCATTGGAAGACGAGTGCATGATCCCTGTTCGCTCAGCCGCTTTCAGCCCGTTGCATCAAGCAGAGCCTGCAGAAGGTTTCCAGTTTTGTCCAACAATTCCACGCCAATTCTGGTCCAAAGTCGGCGTCATTGGTTCTGAACTGGACGTGGCTTGCGTCGGCTACAGACCTCTACTGTTTACCTTGGTCTGTGGAGGGTCTGGGTGTTGATATGCCCAAAGTGGACTTATCCCGGCTGGAATTCGCTTGGGAACACTGGATCTTGCCCTCACAGAAGAAGTTCAACTGCCTCATTGATCACAAATGTGCCCTTCGAGAGCCATATCTGAAGAAGGAGGCATATGTCGCTCGACACGGACAGGTCCAATCGCTTTCAAAGAAACTGCATCACTATCCTACTACGATAATGTCTCTGGTGTCCTCCGAATTCCCTCAGAAGGAACCAATGTTCGTCAGTGGTGGTGGTGCCGGACCATGCACGCTTCTATTCGAGGAACCTACAAGGTGGACTCGTTGTAGGACTCAGTGCTATTATGCACAGCAAAAATACGGGATTTCTGCAAGCCTCTTGGGGCTTCGAATCGGGCACAGCCCCCACCCAGACCTGTCTTCCCATGATTCGTGCCGCACACGAGGTAGACAATGTCTTATATATTGTCCTGTTGATCGCAATGTTGCAGCCCGATGATCTTTACTCGATCAAAGTCCCCTAAAATACATTCATTTCCCTGTGTCGGCTGGACAGCATCCCTGGCTACCACACCGCAGCCATTCCAGCGCCTCAGCCTTATCGGCCCTTCTACCTCTACGGCTTCTCGACATGGCCGGCAATCTCATATGCATGCCACGGGGTCTGATTGACGAAGCTGGCCTTGCGAACTGTCCCACAACCTACTCTCTGCTTGCCTCAATTGGTATTTTCAATGCTGAGGTGGCCCTGCTCTCCTTGATCACAGGTAAGGCTCTGTCGGCTCACCCACCGAACTATCCATCCTCCCAATCCTAGAAACGACATGCCAACATATACCCTGATGACAGGCCACGAGCGAGTTCGTCGGGTCATTGCCCGCTTCAACTGCTTCTCCAGCACTCGCTGGACGCCCTTTGCGGGTATCGTCACATCCCTTATCTCGATAGCCGCCATGTTCGCTGCCACTTACCTTCTCCGAAACAACGGCTTCCGTCCAAACGCTTTTATGCTCTTTGGCTTTTGGACCATGCGACCTCGAGCCAGCGTCTTCACGCTCCTGTTCTTCATCATCGCTCGCGTCTGTTTCGGCCAAAAGGGCGACGAGAATACCTATCTGTGGTCACTCAAGGATCACACGGTCGAAGACACTCTGCTCAATATCTTCAGTCTGCCTTTCGCCCTCTGGTATATCCTGCACCGGCCCGACGCCTATGATGCGGGCGACTGTTCGGAAGACGACTCGTACCTGCGCTTCTGGAACTCTTTCTACGCCATCGCCGGTGCCGGCGGCATCAGTGTTTTCCTCATGGTGGTCATGTTGGGCCACGCCTGTGCAAGGGACAAGAGGAAGGACCACGACGACATCGTGTACAATGTGGTTGGATCCAATAAACGCGAGTCATCGCTTTCCAAGTTCTGGAGATTCGTCTTTTCGGTTGCCGGGATCAACATGATCGCGGTGTTTGTGACGAGTTGGGTCATTTGGAGCAGTAAGTTGTCCTCTTTTCCCAACCTTCGCCTCATCCTCCTCTCCCCCAGATGGGTGTTTGTTCAGAATCCGTATACTGACTTGTCCCGTTCCTGACAGCGTTCATCCTCAATACCGGCACCGCCTTCTGTCCTGGAAGCGTCGTTGGGGAAGGTGTTGCGTGGGGTGTCGCCCTCTTTGCCAACGCGCTGGTCCGACCCATCATCGGCGGGCCTAGTTCTGCGTGAACGAGCTGTTCTGTAGACTATGCCCCTCTTGCCTTCCCATCGTATCCGGTCTATGACATTCGTCAATGCTGCCTCTCGACATTGCCATTTTGACCGGCTCCGACACTCTCTTGTACAGGAACGCACAGACAGAGTATCCTTTTTCTGTCCAGGAGCGGGGTGGCGGGCGTCACAAAGCAATTGCGACTTTTGGGTTTTCGCATATTTCGCCGGCGAGCGAGGGTCTCTGATTTACATACACGATTCGATGGACGGGATTAATTGACTGACTGATTGATTGATTAATGGCATGGATAGGTATATATTGTATAAAGACGCATGTATATGGAGACATCTTCTACATAATACTAGAATCGAAAACTTGGTGGGTGGTCATCCGTTCATCTTCACTGTTGCTTAAGACTGTCTTTTTTTCCAAGTTCTACTAGCATCGAAACTTGGGACTTGCATTTGTGTCTTACAGGAAAGGAAAAAGGTCGATACCTGTTGTCCCGTAGATCTAGCGTTGTCTGTGACAAGTCACCATTCCAAGCCTGGGGAAACAAACAATTCAGATATCATCAGGTCGTGGAAGCGGATAATGAAAAGGGAGGAGAAGGAGGAGAAGAAGGAGAAGAAGAGAAGGGTTCTCAAAAAGGGGGAAGCGACTCAACTTCTCCCCGGAGCGCATGATTATTCAGAAGATTCTCAATTTTTGTGTGATTCGTGCGCACGCAGGAATGAAACGCTGCTGCGCTGGGGAAGTTCGCAGCGAAACTAGTCATTTTGCGCCCACTGAGCTTTTTTTTCTGATGAAAGCCGTGTAGTATCAGCAGCAGCAGTTGCTCCCTCTCCGGATAGTCTCACCCCCCACAATCCACCGGTGTTGGAAAAGGTCCAGAGACCTACAGCAGCAGGTGTCGTTGTCTAGTTCCACCACTTCCACATACCAGGCATGAGGTAGAATGCAGCCGCTCTCCATCTCAAACCTTGCACGCGCTGAAATTGACACTTCCCTGCTTGCCGCTCCCTTGTGTCCGATGAATCATGCTCTTACTCCTTCTCTCACCAGGTCATCCACCTTGAACGCCGTCACCACTCATCCGGTACTTGTGAGGACGTCTCTTCTGCGTTCAACATCCACCTCCACTCCCCCCGACGTCCATGCAAAGATGGAACAACTCATATCGAACTTGGATAAAGCATAATCCGCACGCTCGCGCCGAAACTCTTGGGTGGGAGGTTGTGTCGGAATTTAGCACGCACGATGCCGCTGTTGCCATGAGGGCGAGTGACTTTTCCCCAAATCACACGGATCTTGCTACCTTGGCGTTCCGTCGAAGCACGGTAGACATATGCAACGCGCTTGCCGAGGTAGAATCTGCGATGCCATGAATTAGTACACAAAAATAGCTATGAGGCTTGCATGTGGTATAGTGTGTTCCGAGAACTGGAGGTCCTCCAAACACAGGTTGATGGGCAGATGAGTGTAGGAAGGAGACAGGCTGCGTCGCAGCTGTAGTCCTCAGATGAGATGGGTACTCGTTCGGGGCGTGTGGGCAAGGAGGAACCCGATCTTGATAACCCCGGTTCCTCCTCTTTCGCTATCCGTCCGTTCCTTTGTCCTGCCCTTGACTTCGTGAAGCGAAAATGATGGAGATCACATGGCTGAAGAGAGCGAGGTGGAAACATACTTTGCAGCATTCGTATCGTCGACGCCTTCGATCTTGAGGAGCGATGTGTTGGGGTTGGTATTGCGCTTGCCGCGTTGGTAGGAGAGGTGCTTGCCCTTCACGTATACTAGATATCACCAGGATAATCAGCTTCGGTCCTTTTCCATTATTTCTGCGTTGCTTGTTGCAACAACTTCAATCCCGATCCCAATTGCAATTGTCCTCAGACTTTCTCTCGCACGGGATATGATGAAGAGTGCGGCCAGGGAGAATGCACATACATCTGTGACCGCCGGCGGAGACCATCTTGACGGTGGGAGAACTGACTGACGGGAGAGGGTGAAAGCGCGTGGAAGGTAGTCGAGTGTTCGGATGTCTCGTCGACTTCGAAAAGTTGGTGGGTGTGACTGCGGTTCCTACCTGCGAAAATTGGCATTGTGTGCCACTAATCCGTGTTAAATCTAGACTGCCAAGATTTCACCATCACGTGACTGTGACAGATCTACTAGGCGTGCCGGCGACATTTTCCCTTTAAGGGCGTTCTGCCACCGCAGACTATTGCTCACTCGCTTCCGAACGGTCGGTCGAGGAAAATCGTCCGGGGTCGCACGTCCTCCGATAACAGGCTAATACTCTGTCCTCGTGTTCCTCGGCAAGCAAGCGGCGCGGTTTCTCTTCCAGGAATCCATTTTCCATCTCTGTTGAGAAGGATGAGCAAAGATGATGGTAAGCTCCTCGGCGCAGCACTGAGAGACACAAACCAATCCAGAGAGCTCAGAGGCCTTCCAGAAATTGTCCAGACTTAGCAATCTGCAGCATGGAAGCGATTACATAAGGGTGCGACCGTGACGAAGCAACTCAATCTACTCGGTGCTCAGACAGGCAAACGCGAGGAAGGGGCCAGATGAGCTATGAGGACGTAGCCGATCATTCCGTCTGGTCAGGATGTGCTTCAGTAGTAATAGACCTCCCATTGGTGACGAAAGCGTTTGAGCACAGGCCAAATACAGGGTCCTTGCACAAGAAGGTATATTATTGATATCGTGCTTAGGCTACGTGTGCTGTTTCTGTCACTTCAAATTTTGTCTCTGTAGGATCATTGTTAAGTCATCGAGAAACTCATCTCGGCCTTCAGCATCGGCCTATTACCGAGCTAAACGCCGGACCACCGTGGTCTCGAAGCATTCGCGGGGCACGAAAGGGAAAAAAAATAGAGGGAGCAGCTGCCTCAAGTGTCCAGGGACCAACTGCGCTGGTGTCTGCCCCACCATCGCCCATCAACCATTACTCAACTTCCAGCCAGCAATTACAGTGGCACTCATCAATCAACCGCGGCGGAACTACTGACAGCAGCTCACTCCGGCTCCCGCAATCAGCGCTCAATTCTCCATTTGTTATTTCCGGCTACCAACGCAGCTTTGTCACTATTGCGCCGCTAATCGCCCATCCCACCGCATATTGACAGAACACCATCTCAAATAAATTTTTGGTCGACCTCTTCTGTTGATCTCACTCTTCTTTCTATCTCATTCCTTCTCTATCACTTCCAATCTCTTCAGTCACCATGGCCGACACAATCATTCATGCGGAAGAGCCTGAAAATGCTGGGTGAGTGCACTCTGAGTGCGTTCTGTGCGCTTCACAGCGGCATCGGATCCCGCTCTGGCCCCCCACTCTTGATGCCCTTCGAAATTCGTTGAATGGGATTTTACTAACGTGGGTGACCCTTTGACAGCTCCATCGAACTCAAGGAGAACACGGTCATAGTGGTGCTCGGCGCTTCAGGTGATCTGGCAAAGAAGAAGACGTTCCCTGCACTCTTCGGGCTGGTGAGTTTCACCTTGTCCTCCCCCCGAGTCCCCATTGTGTTGAGCAAAGCAAACTAACACAATGGTCACCGCAGTTTCGCAACAAATTCCTCCCCAAAGACATCAAGATCATTGGATATGCCCGAACTAAGATGGACCACACTGAATACCTGCGAAGAGTTCGATCCTACATAAAAACACCAACGAAAGACATCGAGGAACAACTCGACCAGTTCTGCTCCATCTGCACGTACATTGCCGGTCAATATGATCAAGATGAGCCTTTCCAGGTTTTGAACAAGCACATGGAAGAGATTGAGAAGAATCGCAAGGAGGGTAACCGAGTGTTCTATATGGCCCTCCCTCCCAGTGTCTTCATCACAGTTTCGGAACATCTCAAGCGGAATTGCTATCCCACCAAGGGCATTGCCCGGATCATCATTGAGAAGCCTTTCGGCAAGGACCTGGGCAGCTCACGGCAGCTGCAGAAGGCGTAAGTGACAAGCTTGTGTAGCCAGCAGCGCGCCCAGACTAACATTGGTTCTCTCAGCCTTGAGCCCGATTGGAAAGAAGAGGAGATTTTCCGTATTGACCATTATCTCGGGAAGGAAATGGTGAAGAACTTGCTCATCCTCAGATTTGGCAACGAGTTCCTCGGAGCTACCTGGAACCGCAACCACATCGACAACGTCCAGATTACGTTCAAGGAGCCCTTTGGTACAGAAGGGCGAGGCGGTTACTTCGACGAGTTTGGCATTATTCGTGATGTCATGCAGAACCATTTGCTCCAGGTCTTGACTCTCCTCGCCATGGAACGCCCCATCTCTTTCTCCGCTGAAGATATCCGTGACGAGAAAGTCAGAGTCTTGAGAGCTATTCCTGCGATTGAGCCCAAGAACACCATCATTGGCCAGTACGCCAAGTCTTTGGATGGCACCAAGCCTGCATACAAGGAAGATGACACAGTCCCCAAGGACTCGCGGTGTCCTACGTTCTGCTCGTTGGTAGCCTTCATCAAGAATGAGCGCTGGGATGGTGTGCCTTTCATCCTGAAGGCTGGTAAGGCTCTCAACGAGCAGAAGACTGAGATTCGGGTGCAATTCAAGGATGTCACCTCTGGTATTTTCAAGGATATCCCGCGCAACGAACTCGTCATCCGTATCCAACCCAACGAATCAGTCTACCTCAAGATGAACTCGAAGCTCCCCGGCTTGTCCATGCAGACCGTTGTCACCGAGCTGGATCTCACCTACCGTCGCCGCTTCTCAGACTTGAAGATTCCGGAGGCGTACGAAAGCTTGATCCTCGATGCGATGAAGGGTGACCACTCCAACTTCGTGCGTGACGATGAGTTGGATGCTAGCTGGAGGATCTTTACCCCGTTGTTGCACTACCTCGATGCGAAGAAAGACATTGTGCCCATGGAATATCCTTATGGTAAGCCTCCTCCGAGATAAGAGTGCTGAATTGCTACTGACATGATCTCCCAACACAGGCTCTCGCGGCCCTGCCGTCCTTGATGAGTTCATCGCCGCCTACGGCTACAAGTTCAGTGACGCCGCTGGATACCAGTGGAACACTCAGAGCACCCCGAACAAGCTGTAGACTCGCACAAGCAGCTGCAGTCTCATTTGTCTTTATCTACACTCATCCCGTTGTGACTATTGTATGAGCGGGCGAGCTTGCACTCCTTCGAGAGCGATCTTCTGGGTAAGCACTTGAAAGTTCGGGTTCTGGCCCTGCTCCTGATATTGGCGAGAGATCTCGAGGATCAATGCGTGAGGGAATGATGCAGGATACAAGAGATTAGGCCGAGAGCTACGGTGTATGCTTCCGTATTGGCGTCTGCGAGTGGCACGGGCAAGGCAAGGCTGGCATTGACACCAGGACGAGTACCAATCAATATCTAGCACCACCGGGGCAGTACCCGATAGATAGACACAAGCTACACACACAGTCTTTTTCTGCGTAGACCAGCAAGGGAAAATCCAGTGGACTCCGGGAGTACCCTTCTTTTCCCCCCTCGCCGAAGCAACTCACAGACGTGCATCTCATGGAAATCTGGAGAGCACATCCGGACTTCCAACCGGTAATGGGATCGTAACTACTTCGACGTAGCTTGACCGTCCCCATGTTCAAACGAAGGACAACAACGAGCATATGGCATACAAAAGGGACGTGCGAGAACTTCTGTTGTCTCATTGACCCCAGAGCGAGAAGGAAGGCATTGGCGCTGGCGGAGCCCCGACAGACTTCTTCTCTGACACTGATTGACATTGACCGAAGCCCTACCTGGTGGTACGTAGTGGTGTATGCCCCGTCATGGATTTCAAAGCCCGCCTCTCCCTTTCGAAGACACCCGTGTGGGTTGTCTGGGGTAGCTGTCGAAAACCGCTGACACTCTCGACACCGTCCGTATGCTCGCAGACGTTGTTCACCGAGGAGAGCGTGACCCATCCACAAAGTCAGTGAGCCTTGAAGAGGGTGAAGTAATGGTTGATGTGTTTCCCAGAATAGATGGGCACCGTGAAGGGTGGGAGGCAGGGGAACGCACAATTATAAATCCTCGTCTCACTTCCTTTTCTTCGGTCAAGGAAGGATTGCCGGGTTGGACTTACCGTACAACTCATACATATACCACGTAGCGTACACCGCTGCCAGGAGACTTCGCCGTCATTCTTGTCTGAGACATCTTCTTTCCAGTGGTGAAAGAGCGGCGTTCGCCGTGATATACCCAGTACCCAGGACGTCCTGCAAAGCTCGATCATGAGATGTCGTGCATCGCCAAGTTCGACCATGGAAGCTATTTCCGGGCGCTTGCAACTCCCACGGCTAGGCGATGTCTTCGAGGAGACGTACACCGAGTACGTGTACCTCGTAAGCAGTGTGTACTCCGCATGGTGGGTAAGAGGGTAGGAGGGTAGGAGGGTAGGAAGAGGGCATGGGTTGGTACAATATGTATGTAGATCTTCAGGAGTTTGTTTCAGAAGATCAAATCTCAAACGAGCTTCGAGACTCATGATCATCCGCTACAGATGTCCAATACCAGAAATGCTTGCCGGTTCATGCCACTCGGCGCTGGTGGTGATGTCAGAGTCAGTGGCTGCTCATAACGGCGATTTTGATACAAGCCACATGGCTAAGACTGCCGTACCCAGGGAAAGGGAAGTGGTGGCTGGGGAGACACGTCCGGAGTATCACCTCCTAGACACTCCAGAGCCTCGCTTGTGGCTGTAGGGCCACTATCTGGGCGGTACCACCGTAGGCCTAATAGCTAGAAACCCCCTTGGCCCTGTTTGAGGAGTTCTGGAACTTTTGGTATCTACAGTATGTACTCCATACCTACCGGTATTTACTTGTTGGGAGGGCATGGAGCTCGACGGGGGGGTGCATAAATCATTGGCTCAGTGCCTGGTACGGGCATCCATCCCGCTTGTGGGCCGAGATGGAGCTCCGTTTACCAAGCGCAGAGCAATCAGAACAATAATGAATGCTTTTTTGTGATAACAAGCATTCGCTTTCGGAAGCTCCGGGTGGCAGAAACCGCGATTTTGTGCCTCGCAACACGGACAGCAGCAGTTGTGCCCTCGGTTGATGAATCCGAACGCAGGATTTTTGGCGATAGTTGGCATGACGGGCTTCCTTCTTCAGTCAAACAAGGTTAAGGTTGGACGGATCAGCCATGGAAGATGCAGCATGTCTCAGAAGTCATGATGCAAAAGCTGCTTTGGTACAGCGGGTCGGCTGCATGATAAGCTGTAAAAATCAATGTGAAATACTCCGTATACCTAGTTTATAAGGTAGGATAAGAAAGTTCTGATGGGGTGCCCGGGATGGAGGAGACAAGGGTGGGCCGGCCAGTGTCTGGATAGAAAGAGCTCTCTAAGGACCGAAAGACAGACCGTGGGTGGATAAAGGGCATGACGGACACGGCTCCATCGCATGTTGAATCTTCTTTCTGTCCTTTGGCTTCTTCTGGAGTGGGCCGCGCGTCCCTCCAGGGACAAGAAGATTTGCGGGATTGCGAAACAGAGAGTGAGACGGAGGTTGAGGCGACAGATGCCAGACACAACCAGATACGAGTGGTGCCAGTTCTTGATTTCTGCACAGAGGAATGCGTTTGGCGAAGGACTAGAGACAGTAGAAGTTAGACGGAGATCGGGGCTCGGGGCTTCTCTGTGTCTTTGTGAACAAACGACAAGCTGGCGTCACATCTACGCGGATCTTGTCAGAGAAATTGGGGGGATTGTGTTCTGGTGGAACCAGAGTCAACGGTCCGTGGTGCATTTTCTGCGGCAGTTGGGAACCCTAACCCGGCGAGGTCGTGAGACTGCCATGGCATGATTGGCGATGATTTTCAAACCAGATGTCAGATGCAGTGGACACTGGCGTAAATGGATAGATAGACATGCTGGCTTGTTGCCTGGCTTGGGCCATAGATTGCCAACCAGGCGAGCACCATGATGATAAAGCTTTGCAGTGATTGTCTTTCACAGGCACACACAGGCACAGGAACCGAGTGTTTTAAGAGAAGAGTCTGTCAAAAATTGTAGAGTAACAAAGCTAGCCCACCCGCTACGGACCAGCCAGGCACCAAGGAATAATAAAGGTACCAACGGAGTACCTGGACGCTGTCGAAAAGAGAGATGGCAGAAATTCTAAATCCACGAAATGGAGGGGGAAGAAGTTGGTTAAAGCGAGAGGGTGGTGTGGGAGCCAACGGCCGGCGCATCGGTGGGCACAGCAGGCGACATCTAGGCATGTCATGGCCTATCGATAGAGGGGATGGTAACTAGGGTGGTAACCTATGGCACCTGGCTCTCCGGCCACTGGCCACACTGCACTGGCCGGCCAGCAAACCAGCCGGGCAGGGGCACCAGCCCTTCAAACCCAGGCACAAGTGACAGGAGGCGAGTGACACCTTACCCAGCCCAGTATCGCGCAATCGGCGCTTGGGGTCATGTTGGGCCCGGTGGCACCAGTGGCTCCAGCGGCTCCAGTGGCACCCCCGTGCTGTGTGTGAGTGGCCCAGTGCCACCGGTGCGAGTAATGAGCGAACCTTGTCAATTGGCATGGCCGCCATGTCCCCCCTCTCTGGGCATGGACTTGTGGGATGCATATCCGCATAACATTTGATATAGGAACATGCAGAGCTGTTGCTCCCGAACCCTTTCTCCTTTTGTTGTTGAGCTTGCTGTGTCCGAGTCTTTTGCTCTGGAGCCTGTCGTTTCGCTACTATTCGCCGCGACTTCTCTGGGTCTGTACCCTGTCGGTCTGAAAACGATCCCCTCGTTCTACTACAAAGTCTGTTTTTTTTGGCCTTCTTTCACTTGGAATCACTGTGCCATCCCCAGCCTTCCGTCTGCACACAGGAACTGCAGGGTGCTATACACAATTCAACAGCCACAACGGAGTAGTAACGCCAACACTGTACGTCAAATCGATACGCCATCGGACACTCGTGGGCACGTCTCACCACCTGGTCTCTGCCCTGTCGTGGTTTCTTGGGGGACCCTCCGTCCTGAAACAAACCCTCGCCGACGACATCATCCCTGTCACTAATAAATCCTCCGCCAGCCACCTCAGCGACCCATACCACCTCCAGCAACAGAAAGAAACCGTCACGTCGTGCTGGCCACTGTTGAGGCACTTTAGGACTCTTCAGGGTGTCGCTGCACACAGCAATAATATCACCTCCTTCACCCTCAGTTCCAGTCGCTGGGCCTGATTGTCTCCTGTTTACTTTGGTCGCTTCGACGATTCCATCAATCGCGGTTACCCAACCTTGGTCAAAATACCAACCACCCGCTCCCACAATCTCACCAGTCTTTCCGTCTCCGTCGTCGATATCCACCTCGTCCGCTACGGATAACTTATCCTACCCCATCGAACCTTGGAACAATCTCTTCTTATCGCAACCTGTTTACCGCCGCCACCATGACAACCATGTCTCCTCCAATCTCCCCGCAGCCCTCCGAGACCCGCCCGCGGGCTGGGACCGCCATGAGCTTTTCTTCCCAGCGTTCCCGTCGAAGTAACTCTTCCGCCGGCAAGATCGACTTGACGGAGACTTCGCGGGACAAAAAGAGGTTGAATACGAAGGCCGATCCCTCAAAAGCCATAACTGAGGCCACTCCAGGTTAGCCCGGCCCTGTCGTTGTTGGTTGGCAAACAAATATTGACTTTGTACCTCAGTGGAACAAGCACAAGAAGAATCGACAGTCGACGATTTGCGGAGAATGTTGCACAAGGACACGGAGGGCAATGTCATTAGTGAGTTGTTCTCTGGACTCGATTCCTGGGAGTACGTCCGTGCTAATTTGACTCGACAGCCGACCCTGATCGTTCGAACCCTACCCGTCATCGCCTGGAGCGTCCTCTTGACACCATTCGCGCATTCAACGCTGCTGCTGAGGGAACCACCTCACGTCGTGCATCCATGAATAGCAGACCAGGTACGTGTGGGCTTCCCATGGAAGATAGCACCATAACTGACTGGTCTCCGCAGTTTCTCAGGTCGGCTGGAATGCAGACATGAACCGCAGGGCCAGCTATTACTCCAACAATGGCTATTCTCCGCAACGGCCACGAATGACCCCGGGTGGTGGCTACTACCGTAATTCATCCTACGGATTTGGTCCTCAGAGCGCCGTCGAAGAATCTCCAGGATCGTCTCAAATGTTTGCTAGACCACCTGTGCGTCAACAAACCTACCCATATCCTGGAGCCCAGAATGGCTACCCGAATGGTCATCAAAACGGATACCAGAACGGAGAGAGTCCCATGTCTTTCCACTCGTACCACCAGTCGTACGAGACAATGACCTCGGGCTCAGAAGAGTATGGCAAATCCACCAACCCCAGCTCGCAGAACAGCTCTTTTGACCAGCTCCACCAACTCCGCTCCAAGCCCGAAGATCTCGCTCCTGAGAACCCATATGCGAACGAGATCAAATTCAACCAGGTCAATCCGACGAAGCCCCTCACACCGTATGCATTTGGTGATGGTCCTTACGGCCACGAAGCCTCTCTTCCAGCAGTCCCAACCAAAGGGTTCGCTCTTCCGGCAGCAAACAATCCCCGACAACCTATCTCGCTTAACACCTCTCCAACAAGCATGACCTCGCCCGGCAACACCACTCCACCCAAAAAGCAAAGCTGGATCAAACGGAGGTTCAGCAGACGAGAGAATTGATGGCACTTCTGATGGTGGGAAACTGGAGCTGATGCCTTTCCATTTCCGGCGTCTAGGAAACATCTCCATTAACATCACTGGCGTTCTACTTGCATAAGAACAGAAGGGGGGTTTGTGTAGCTGGGGGCAGCTCTCCAAGAGCTCATTTTCACGACTAATGTTTGATGTAATTCTTGAATGATGGGTCGGAAATGAGTCAACGTGGCCGTAACATGAGCTACGGAGGCTTGAGAAGGTGTATCAAACCTGTGAAAGGGTTCTGAAACATCTTGGAGAAGATACAGAGCTGGCTGTGGATGGGAATGATCTCCCACATTATGTTGTGCAGGTCACATACCACTTCCATAGTCCTGAAAGAAGATTTGAACAGTACAAAATCCCGCTCCTCTCCAAGCTTGAGAAATGGCTTAAAAGGCATCATCTGCTATTGGCCCTTTTTGCGTTTCTCTTCTGCTTCAATCCTTTCGCTGTCATCTTCTCGCATGGCGACGATAATGTAGCCAACCAAGACGACATTTGCCATTATCGCAGCAAAGGCGCCAGAATATGTGGCATTTCCTGGTGCGCTTTTAGTTTCGAACCCCGTTAACGGATCAGCGTCGTTACGACAGGTAATGGCATACCTGCAAAGACAGTGTTGAGCAGAAGAAAGTATGAGCCGATTGGTGCACAGATCATGGCCACCGTAAATCCAAGAAGCTTGTAGATGACAGAGCTACAGTTGCATTAGACCGAAGCACGTGAGGCGACCCTTCTCTAGCCCAAGTCACTTACGCTGGAACTGCTGGCGATGTATCGGAGACTTGATCAGCGGGTGGCGGGCCTCCTTGTGCCTCTGAGATGGTCTTTTCACTGACATTGCGTCGGGTTGTCATTATTGCTTGCGGTCGGAACAAAGGCACCTATTTGTTGCTTGTCTGGAATAGTGAGAGATCAAATATGATGGCTGGCGTGGACATGGCGAGCCAAAAGCAAAATAAATCGAGTACCGTCTGACCAAAAAAAAAAAAAGCACTGTTAGATTCATGGTGACCTTCACTTAGACAAGCGTTTCGTGGATTTTCGGAAAGGGTGTTGCGGCTTCTTCCCTGCTAAATACATAGTCATATGTGGTCATCAATATCTCATACAAAAGTCGTTGCCTTGTCCTTACACTGGGTAATGTTCAGCTACCTTGCACGCAGCTATTCTGTGTCAGACAACGCATTTCATTTTTGCATTCGGCCCAAGAATGAATCAGATAATAACGCTTGGCGGGAAAGTGCTCTTCGATACTCACCCTACCTACGTCGCTTTTTATACACTCGAAATTTTCTCGACTTGGAGGTAAAGCTCTTGTCTCCGGACCAGATGTCGTCTCTGAAGCGGAAGCGGCCCGGCCCTGAAGAACCAACTGATACATACTTGCGAGGCAAAACTTTTTAATGTCGAGGTCTTCCAAAAAAACCATCCTTTACAAACGTTCTCCCCAAAACTTACCTAGATCGCTTAGCAGCGAAGAAATGCGAATAATCTTCTCTGAAAGATTCCAAACGCTCCGACCATCATCATAACGACTCACTTCATACCGGAGTTCATGCGCCCGACGACATCAACGACGTCAATCAGGAAAATTCGACTGTCCATTTGAATTAACGGCAAAATTGACGTAGCCTCTCGAACTCGAAGACGTGAAACCAGACTCGGTCAAGAGAGCAATTCAAAGAACTGTACGAGGGGCCGAAACTATTTGGCAGTCCCCCGTTTCACACGATAACGTCGTCATTAAATGCTATGCCACAGAATTCACACTTAATCGTCTCTGGAATAAACATGTTGCTTGACATGCTTATCACAACCCCCCATTGTGGCTCAACATGCTCTTTCACTCTCCTCTCCAACTTCTTCCAGTCATCCTCGTGAGTAGTGGTGCACTCTGACACAACTTCGTCCACAATTTCGAAGAAACTAATCTTGACCATTCCAATGGATAAAGGCGTTATCCACTTTGGCGTTTGCGACAATCTTCTTGTAGGACTCCACGTCGGTAGGATTGATGTCACCGATGAACTAGACTTTCAGCAAGCGTGCGCTTTGTTGTGGTCTTCTTGGCGAGTATTTCATTTTCTCAAAATTTGGGTGCTCGCCAGCAACCTCATTGGTTATTCTCTCGTTCCCGTTCTCCAGGTACAGTGCAAAGTGCTTGTAATTGCCAAATTGGGGCCGATAAATGACAATAAAGAGCCTAGCGGTCATTTTGAACTGCTAATGCCGTCGAGGAAAAGAGCTTGACACAATTATATCACAAGTATACATCGTTATATGGGTGTACGTGGTTCCTTTGAAGCGTTTCCCCCGCCTGTGCCGATGGTTCGATCCCCTCTGTCCTTGTCAACAAAGTTGGACTTGATATACTTAAGTTTGGTACTGGCTAGCTTGGGCGATTCTGCCGGCTGGTGAGGCTTGGGTTCTTCCGAAGCTCTGGCAGGGCGTCCGGTACGAGCCTGTCGTGGAGGAATGGGATTGGTGTGAACAATGGTTTCTGTGTACGCTTGAGGGGCGCGTTGCAGCTGCGTGGGTGCCCTGGGCTGGTAACACTATACAATATCGCTTGGGCTGCGCATTCCGGCAGCACCAGCTTCGGGGTCGACCAACCGTGGAAAGATAGTATTTGCCTAAGCAATTGTTTCTTGCGGAGAATCTGGGCAAGCTTAAGGCTGTATTGTAGCTGCTTGGGAGGTGCAGGGTTGGGGCAAGAGACAACGTCCGTAAACTGCTTATTCCAACGGTAGTAGCGCGAGAAGCACTAGCAGCAGCATCAGCAGCCCCAGCAAACCCCAATAGCTTCGGAGGCGACTTGTCTGGGCAGGGTGCTATTGGGTTCTGCTCCTAGTCTTTCGCCGAAGACGATGGAAGGACTGTCAGAATCCTCTTGTGTTCTGCGTGGAGGATAGCCACGCCTACTGTCCCGCCATCCACAAATGCTGTTGGATCGATATAAACTGGCGAACTCTTTTATCTGCTTGACCAAGTTAACATTCCTAGATAAAGGGTTACTCAGATTAGTGCCCGGTTTGGGAACTAGATGGGCAGAGATCGTGGCGGTTGGTGAGATCAACAACAGTCCAGAATAGCCATTCATGTCCTTTGCTAAATGATACGCTTTCCAAGGAGGGTCAAAAACCAGATAGGAAGCTTCGCTTATTGCAAAATATATGTCCCGGATTGCCACGAACGGAGGGGGTCCCATGACTCTAGCAAACCCTCAGAACTCCATGATGTGTATATCTCTCGGCGTAGATCATAGATGAAGCCTTTACTCAGCGAGGCTAACGGGCCGGGCCGTCACCCGCCGAGAAAATGCGGGGTGAGGAGAACAGGGAATGGTTATGTACAGTACGTTACCCAGCCAACTGCAGCTTTTGTCGGCGCCAGAAGTTTGATATTACACCTTCCTTCCCTCCTTTTCCCCCCTTTGATTCATCACTTCGACAAAGATGCGGCTCCTTTTTGACCTCTTCAGAGAAGATTATCGCGGTCCACTCACCAACGCTGTCGAAGCCCACGATTTCGATCAAGTCGAACTGTTACTCAAGTCGGACACCGGGAATGACAAGCAATCCGATGACGACAGGACATTGGCCATGCGGACCGCCGTCGAAAACGACGATATCAAGATGGTGGATCTCTTGATGGGCAACGGTGTCAAGGCGAACGTCGACGATTTTATCACCGCCGTCCAACAGAACAACACTTCTATCCTCGAGCTAATGTTGTTGGATGGATATGACATCAATGATCTGGGAGGGGATGACCTGCCGCCACCACTTACGTGAGACCCTATGCTTTCTCTCGCGCCAGTATTTGATTCCAACTACCGAAACAGCTTTGCCGTCGACAACCTAGAGCTCGTCACATGGCTCCTCAACCACGGTGCCGACCCCAATAGAGAATCTATATACGGGTGGACCCCGTTTTCATTCGCAGTGGCAAATGCTTCAAGAGAAGTCATAGAACTAATGCTCGAGCGAGGAGCCTCCGTGAAGATTGGTTAATCATTACACTTTGCAGTCAGGGCCGATCACGATAACGAGATAGTCCAACTGCTGTTGAAAGACGGCGCACCAGTCAATACCATCCAGCATATCGCTCATCCGTTCGCGCTCTGTGTGTTCGAACTGACGGGAAATGGAACGCCCCTTCATCTAGCAACGTCGGACCGATTGATCAAGCTTCTGCTGGAGCACGGAGCGGATCCGCAGATCAAGAACACTCTCGGAGAGCTGCCACGCTTGAAACTACGTCCATTGAAAGCGTCCCTGTAGGCCGGTAGCCTCATACAACCGACGCAGCATGGTGCAGATGCACTTGTTCAGCACCACCCACAATTTGAGTTGCATCTCCTCGAGGCCGGTGATCAACACGGGACTGTGGACGCGGAGAGACAGTTATGCGAGAAAGGGAGAGACACACAATGTAACCGTACATCGGCGCCATAGAGGGGAATGCTCATATCGCAGCGCCGGGCCTCGCCAGCACAAGTGTACTATACAGGCACCCAAGGGCACACTTTTACACCGTGCCAGCGCTCTAATGATTGGCACGTCTTCATTGTTTTCCACGTGCCTGGAGCTTTCCTTTCATTGCCATGACGACAACAACGACTTGCACCTTCGCCGTCGCACCTTCTGCCTGCGCTCTCATCGTTTAACGCCCAACCCGAGCTTCCCCGCCGAGCTCCCACCTCCTCTTCGCTCTCTGTCTCCCTCCCACCATCTTCTCTCTCTCACCGAGTCTCTACCCGTCCATCTTCTCTCTTCTCTCCATCTCTGATCGCCGAGTCCTGAAACACCAATGGCATTCCTGATACCGTTGGACCAGCCATGGAGAGAAAAAAGGAATTTTTTGAAGGCATGTTTGACATTCACGAGGGCCTCAGCATCCTCAAATGGAAAGCATATCAGGTCGTTATCCCATAAATGACCGCAGTGTGGAGCGCGTCGACGATTTCAATGGATCAGTCAAAGGAGAATCATCCTCCAGGACCATGAGAATGTGTCCGCAGGTAAAATGGACAGTGGATTGGCACGGCCAACGTATTCTATTCTCGTTGCTGAGACACAAAGAGGGGTGAGCTAGGTATCGAATTACCGTGTCTTGGCATGACGCGCTCACGCGTCGAGTCGGCAGGCGAATTGAAGGGCGAGATTCATATTTTGCTCCACAGACTCTTAGCACGCATCCTTCTTTGGCGGCGGTATCGCTCCCTGCGGTCGAGGGATTAGAAAATGATTATGAAGGAAACACATCCTTGGTGGCAGAACACATGAGTTGTCTCCCTTGACATGTGCTCCGATCATTCGTTCAGTTTCCTTCACTTCGCCGTTTGCCTCAACTGGCAGTGAATACAAGGATCAGACCCGCCCTCTCCCTCAACTGCGCCATGTCTTCCGACGACCCTCTGTCACAGTCGGATGATGAATTGTTCAACCCAAGATACAAGCCTGCCCACGAGACTGTCGAGACACTTCCGCTCTATAGAGCCACCATGACTGACGATGACTCGGACATCGAGACCTTGGCGACTCTGCCGGTCAATCGTCCTGGCGTAAAATCTCAAAAGGTGGAATCGACCCGACAGACACAGCCGACCCAAATTATTGATCGAGCCGCTGCGACGATGTCCTCCTCTCCCTACAAGTCTGGAGTCATCCAGGTCACTGCGTCCTCCCCAATGAATACCCCTAATATGCAACGGAAACCGACAGGTATACTGGCGAGTGCTATGGCCCCCGCAGGCACTGTGTTCAGGAAACCATATGTTGCGCCTCAGCCTCGTCCTACCCCCGTAACAATTGACAGCGACGATGAAGGGCCGGCGTATCGGGGAGGGTCCTCAGACAGCGATGGCCGGGGTACACGATCAAATGATATCAAAACATCTACATTTGTGCGGAAGAATAAGTCTCCAGCAAAAATTCCTGAATCTCCACAGACCGAAAACAGCGCGTTGGCTCGTTTTATGGAAATCACTGCACGATCCATGTTTACAAGCTCTCCAAACTCAACGTCATCTGCTGGGTCGAGCGGAGTGAAACGCTCCGCTGATGTCAATGCGAACGCTTACGGCGGCGTTTCAAAGAGACCTCGACAGACTGGGCCTGCACGTGCACTACCCGTGGCATCCTCTCCACCAGCCAAGCAGCAAGAAGAGATGGAGATCGATGATATCGGTGACTATAACGCGAGGCAACGGGTGAAGCGACTAATGTCGATGCTCCGTGCAGTGACAGTCAGAGAATGCTACGAAGTCCTGATGTCAAAGAATGGAGACTACGACGCAGCCGCCGAAGTGCTTCTTTCGAGAAGTGAGAAACGACAATCTCAGCCAAAGAACAGTGCTGTTGATCTGACTGGTTCGGACGACGAGCTGATGCCGACTCCTGCAGCCAGCCGATCCGTACCTCAGCATCCAGGTATGGGGAGGCAACACGCCAAGGTGCCTCAGAAGAGCATTGTACAGAAGTGGAGCTCCACTCAGAATGTCAGAAAGCCGTCCAAGACAATAGATGTCTTCGAAACCCCGCCTCCGCGGAAAAAACGAACCTTGGTACGTGGCAGGAAACATTCCTCTTCTCCTCAGCCCCTGCCAGCAGAGGTTATACGAAAACCAAAACCCATAGTCACCATACAATCGGACGAGTCCGATGCCGTAGGCTCAGCGCTCACCTCGGACGACGAGGGTAGAACAACTTTCCAAAGCCGTGTCCTTGATCTGTTCAACACATGCTCTGCAGCAGATTTGGCTGACATTGCCTCCATCACCCGCGACCTCGCCGAACATATTGTGTCCAAACGGCCCTTCAAGAGTCTCAATGCCGTCAGACAAATTGAGGATCCGAAACTGAAGCCTACCAAGACTAAACGGAAGACGGCGCCAGTCGGTGACAAAATCGTCGACAAGGTTGAAGATATGCTCGAGAGCTATGAGGCTGTTGACTACCTCGTCAAGAAGTGTCAAAGTCTTGCCAAACCATTATCTGACGAGATGAAGAGCTGGGGGGTCAAATTCACCGGCTCTCAACAGGGAGAATTGGATCTCGCCACTCTGCAAGCCCCACGCCCGAGCCATGATTCTGGTATCGGAACACCTGTCAGCGACGATGAGGACATCAAGCGCACCGGGCAGAAGAAATTCATCCGCCAGCCTTCAATCATGGCGGACGACATACAAATGAAGGACTATCAAGTGGTTGGCCTCAATTGGCTGAGTCTGCTCTACAAGAAGGGGCTGAGTTGCATTCTCGCTGATGACATGGGGCTGGGAAAGACTTGCCAAGTCATTGCCTTCTTGGCCCATCTTTTGGAGCAAGGAAACAGGGGACCCCATCTTGTTGTGGTACCTGCAGCGACTTTGGAAAATTGGCTGAAAGAGTTTCAACGGTTCTGCCCAGCACTGCACGTCGAACCATATTATGCAACAAATCCTACTGAGCGGCTGACGCTGAGAGAATATCTCGACGACAACCGCGATCAAGTTAATGTCATTGTCACCACCTATACCATTGCCAAGGGGAAAGACGATGCGCCCTGGTTGCGAAGCTTCGGATTTGACTGTACAATCTATGATGAAGGCCATGTGCTGAAAAATGCCGACTCTCAGGTTGCCAGCAAGCTGGTCAGAATTCAGTGCAATTTCCGCCTCTTGCTCACGGGAACTCCATTACAGAATAACTTGAAGGAGCTCATCTCGCTGCTCGGTTTTCTTATGCCGGCTCTCTTTCGAGAGAAGGCGGACGCGCTGAAGAATATTTTCACCCACAATTTCAAGGCGCTGGATAACAATCACGAAATGCTTCTATCTGCGCAACGGATCCAACGGGCGAAAAGCATGCTCACTCCATTCATTTTGAGGCGGAAGAAATACCAAGTCCTTAAGGATCTGCCTAAGAAAGAGCGAAAGGTGGAATTCTGTGACCTGAGCCCTGAACAATCCGAGCTCTATCAGATGTGGCTTGATAAGGCCTACGAGATCCGTGCGAGGCGAGAAAGAGGCGAGAACGTGAACCAAGAGTCTACAAATATCCTGATGAAATTGAGGTTCGCGGCCATTCACCCCTTTCTCTTCCGCCGCCTCTATTTGGATAAGCAGCTGCCTGTCATTGCAAAACAATGCTTGAAGGTGGAGCAATGGCGCGAATCGAATCCCGATCTTATTGTCACTGAACTCCTTGAATACAGTGATATGGAAATTCATACCTTGTGTGACAAACATTCGCCGCTTCGCCGCTTCGCACTGAATGGTGACGAGTGGCGCGCCAGCGGCAAAATCCAGAAGATGATCGAACTATTGCAACAGTTCATTTCTGAAGGTCACAGGACGTTGATATTCAGCCAGTTTGTGATGGTCTTGGACATTCTCGAGTTGGCTCTGGAACGCGAGGGCATCAGCTCATTCCGACTTGATGGTGCCACCAAAGTATCAGAACGACAGGACCTGATTGATGAGTTTTCCGCCGATGATAACGATACCCCGGTCTTCATGCTCAGCACCAAAGCAGGTGGAGCTGGTATCAATCTCGCCAAAGCAAATAAGGTCATCATCTTCGACAGCGGCTTTAACCCACAAGATGATATCCAGGCGGAGAACCGAGCCCACCGCATTGGACAAGAGAAAGACGTCGAAGTCATTAGGTTAATTTCTCGGGGTACGGTGGAAGAACAAATCTATGCAATGGGTCTCACGAAGCTGAAGCTTGATGAACAAGTCGCTGGTGATGGAGAAGAAGAGCCACCAAAGAAGGATAACGAAGAAACAGAAAAGGAGGTGGAAGGCCGGATGATGGTCGAGGAGATGTTTTTCAAGAAGATCGATGCCGAGCCCCTGGAGCAGGTCAAGGCTGAGGTCACTAGCCCCGTCAAGCAAAGGTCGGACCGGCATTCACCAATCCCAGATATAGTGCATGTGGACGTTGAGGACGTGTATACAGCCAGCCATGGACGAAAGGGGAGCGTTGACCTGCCAAATCGAACGAGAGTTCGCAGTGGGAAAGTGGAAGCCAAAGATTGAGGGGAAACTATTATCAGAAGTGCGCATGTTGGATATGTCGAGGCACTCTGCCGATGCTGTCTTTTTTTTTTGGAGAGCTGTTTCAGGCCTCCGTCGTTGGAAAACTCTTGTTCGAGCAGGAAGAAAGGCAGTCACTTGTGAGGGCTGAAGGTGATCAACCGTTGATGGATCCGAGGTCGGTTCACAGACACAGTCCGATGCGTAACGACAAGATCCAATACGAGCTGCAGTATGTTCATTCAATGAGGGTGAGTCAGAGACTTTTTCTCGGCTCTGGCCTATCCTTGTGTCGTCCATTTAAAGCCCGTGTTGCCGTTTTCCTTTTCTTTTCTAGTAAGGCGGTACGGCCTCTGTTGACCAAATGCCCGGAGCATTCCTTGAGATGACACTGTCTTGCAATTTCCTTTCCATGTGCAAGTGCTGTCTCCTCTCTGGTCCAGATCCATTCTGTACTTCCCCGGACCCAATGAGATACCACAGCTTCTACCGCTCCGAACTTGTTGCAGACTGGGCTTCCTCTGAGACAAAATCAATTCCAGCGACTTCGAAGGCCCTGGCAGGATACGAAGCCCCATCAGAATCAGTAGTCAGCGCGAAATGAGCTCGTCCCTCGGCTCTATCATATCGTGTTGGACATCACTCCTGTGTTGAGATGAGAGTGGCTGACAACTCCAGGGAATCGGCTTCCTCCCATGCCATGGGAACTCTCCCCAACTTCAGCAACCGTGTATCGGTCAATCAAGAGCACATGCAAGACCAAGACTCTAGAATGGCAGATGACTTGACCCACCACTTATTACTTACTGAGGAATTCCACAAGTCCCGGAGCTCTCATCGCGTCTTGCCTGCAGAATACCCACCCACAACGGCAATGGACTTCGAGATTCCAAAGGGTCTGAGTGCAACCACCGGCCGGAGACGAAGACGTTACTCAGCCCCCTGCGCTCGGCAGAGACGTGCGTCTGATGGGAGATGCTGGGTGCACGTGGACCACCGGATCGCTCAATTTGAAGCCTTTCGTTGACGAAGAGACCCAGCCAGCCAGACTCAGAAGCCCGCAAGAGGCATCCCATTCATTTATCGATGGAGCTTTCTCCTTTTGGGAAACAGGTCGTCCTTCATCTTGTCGGGACTGGGATTGTTGTCTGGGATGCCTCGCCCCCTCCACTCCACTTGCTCGGCATGCTCCAGGGCGTCGAATGATATTGCTGTCTCGGCCCTTGCCTCTCTTTCCCTTCACTTTCCTGAGCGGTGAACATCCTAATCTTTCGTCTTCCAACACAATACTCCATACCCATTCGACTTCTATGTCACACGGCCAATTATGTCCATTGAAAGAGGCATCCAGAGGTATCGTATAGTTCGGAAGAAACGACACAAACGTACCGTCAGTGGGCGGCTGCTGGTATTGTCCAGACAGACTACAGTGTCCGGCATTGTACGCACCCGAAAACCCCCTCCCTCTCAACTAACAACTGCCTTGCCTCCGTGAGCTCGTTGCTCGCTTGACAGAGCGCCACGGGGAGGAGGAGGACGCTGCAGCCTTGTTGTTGCCGTGCTCGTTTCCTTGGCGACCTCGTCAAGGAACGGGGCGGAGCCGAGCTTCTCTGTGACACGCGAGTACACAACAATGATCCAAGCTTGTACCTCTGTCACTGAACCACTCACTCACTCCATCTCGGGTCACAGTTAGTCTCCCCTCCTTTTTGGGGTATCTGGTCCATACACTATAGATATGTACATAGCTGGTTGGTCCGCACACATGTAGGTCGTTGCCTCGATCGGTCAATCGTCCTTTTACCGCACGCCCGCCCTCGACACTTTGTCCGGCGCGGCATGTGACCATCTCTCCTGACCAGTGTCGCCTTCAGCGTCGGTGCCACCGCCGGTGGACGACACGAGATGTCCATCGACCATCCGGCACGCGGTCGGGTACAGAGGCGTCAGCACCGCGTCGGACCACAGGAACGAGCGCAGCATCTCCAGCGTATCCTGCTGCCAGTCGTCGGGCCAGCCGGTGTCTCGGCCCTTATCTCTGCCCTTGTCCTTGTTCCTGTATCGGAGAGCCAGGGCGGCGCGGAGCATCGCGACAAAGTGCGTGCGGTCCTCGCTGTCGAACGGAGTGGTCAGACCTACGAAGCAGGCCCAGGTGTACACGTCAATGCGGTTGCCCGAGTGCGGATTCCTCTTCGTATCACCGGTGTTGCCGTGACTGCCGCCGCCGTGGAGAAAAGGGGCGTCGAGCATAGTCGTGTGCGCCAGAGCCTTGCGCAGCCGCGCGGTGGCGGCGACCACGATAGCGACCAGCGGGCCTGCGTGGAACAGCACCGTCAGGCGTAGCAGGTTCATGGCCAGCACGACGGTCTCATCCAGGGAGTGCGAGCCGCGCAGGCGGTAAGCCAGGCCGAGACGGTCGATCGTGCTCTTGTTCAGCAGCGCCATGAGCGCCTTATACTCGGCGATAGAGACGCGGCCGGTGCGCGTGGCGCTGTCGTGCGAGACGAGGAGGAGTTTCATGTCGCGCACAGCCCGTAACGTCTCCGGACTAAGCGTGTCGAAGGCCACAGGGACGGTTATGGAACGGGCCACTTTCGCCAGCGAGGCTGGCAAGGGCGGAGGAGGATCGTCCGTGTCACGGAAGATCACGTCCTCGCCCAGGAACTGCGCGGTCAGGAAGTCCGCCCACAGGATCATCTGCCGGATGGAGCCCGCCTGGCCGATCGACCCGACACGCCCGCCGCCACCGCCTATGGCGCTGAGCCCCCCACGCGCGGCGACCAGGGCACGCACACCCGCGGCGTGGCGGTGCAGCGCGTCGGGCTGGGCGAACATAGCAGCCGTGGCCCACAGCAGGGCGGCAGCCAGGATGGCTTCGTCGGTGACGGCGGGGGTGTCGGAGCCGTCATGGTGGTGATGGTCCAGCAGCAACGTCTGGCGCAGCGACTGCAGCGCTTGGGTCTCGTAGGCGAGGTGGGCAAAGGCCGGGATGTGGCCCATCAGGAACTGCACGGCTTTCCACGCCGCGATGACACTGAGGCACAGCGACCGGTCGGTCAGCACGGGGATGATCATGCTCCCACCGATGTCGTTGACGGCGAGGCCAGTGGGTAGAGGAAACGCGGTCGCGGCTCCGATCTTTGAATGCAGCACTGTCCTCCACCCAAAGCGAAGAGATTAAAATCAGCCAGCCGGCTCTTTCTCTCATTCATATATATATATATCTCTCTCTTTCTCTCTCTGGTGCTGGAGAGAGAGCGAGAGAATAAGAGAGCGCGCGCGAGAGGGGAAACTGGAACTGAAAACTCACAGTTATACACCGACTGGTGCAGGTCCACACGATGGCCCCCCGTCACGGGCAAGTCATGGAACCCATCCAGCCTGCCGGCGCCCAGCGTGGGCGGCGTCCTCGTGTACGCATACGAACGGGCGTAGCTGGTTTCAAGCAGCTTCGGGCGGTGTTGTCTGGACTCTTTGAGCCGATTTAGACGGTCAATTGTTTGATTCGTGGTCGTGGTCGTGGTCGTGGCACTGCTGGCGCCACGGCGACTCCTGTGGGCGAGGTACGCTCTGTGCGAGTGCAGCTGGCACTGTGGTCGCCGACACACGCCACATGTTGCCGTTGTCGTCGTTGCCGGGTCATTCGTCGACGTCTGCTCGAGCGGAATGATGATGTGGCGAATATTATCACGTTGGTGACCGGAGGCCATGCGGACACGGGGAGGCTGTCCGACGTATCTGCATTGTTGTCTGGTGAACGAAGGAGAGGGACAAGTTTGAGGACGAGCAAAGACCCAGATCCAGAGGAGGCGAGACGAGTGATGGAAATTAATTCAGTAACACTCGTCTGTGTCGAGACCTCGAAGCGAAAGAAGCAAGGAGGGTGGGAAGGAAGAGGGGGGAGGATGAGCTTGGGCTCGTTTGGAGGTTTGACGGACCTGGTCGTCTTATGATATCTGGATCCTGATGTTGTCGGAACATGGTGTACTGAAACATGCTAGACCAGGTCAGACGAGGTGATGCCGCTTTTGCAGACGAATCAGGCGCCAGGATGTTGGGGAGGAACCATACCTTCTGCGTCTGCCTGTCGAGCTTCCACCGCACCACATCTCATGCTGTTTGAAATCTAACCCATACAGGAAAGGTCGCTGCGTACACGAGATTGCGGCCATGTAACATCAGGCCCCCAAAGGAGGAAGCTGGCAAATGGCGGTCAGTCTCACCACCTACAATATTATTTTGTTCCTTAAATTGTCAGAGGGTTGAAGGGTCGAAGAGTCACAAGGCGACGATAGTGATAGACCACTCGGCCAGAAAATCAATTGTTGTGCTCGCCGTGGGCTTCCGGTGAATGTTCAGGCTAGAACTCACACCCACCCCAGAGCTTCAAGCCTCTGAGGTGACCTGGCTGTCTTTGGTATCTATATCTATCTATATCTATCTGTATATCAATCTATATACACCCAAGAGACAAGCATGGTCTATCCGTCTAGCACTACTGCCCACCGAGCTGTAGTCTTCTTGCCCACTCACCCCAGCTGCTGATACGGCCACCCCAAAATTAGGCCTCGGCTTTCTCGCTGCCAGAGGGCGAATCAGCTTCGACGTGCGTGGCCTCCGTGCCCTTCACGGCTTCCTTTGCATGGTGGTCCACCACCGTGTGTGTTGTAAAGTCAACCTCGAGGTCCCGTTGGTAGATGGCCACCTCGTCCTCGTCGCCAAAGATGGCGGCGACTTCTTCCAGCGGCAGGCCGTTCGTGTCGGGGAACCAGATCCACATTGCGATTGCGCCCAGTGTGCCCGGGATGATGAAGCAGAGGTAGAATTTCCAGCCAATCGTCTCGAAGGCGGTAGGGGCGCTGCAACGCTTGAGGTTAGTATGCGTCTAGAAAGGCGATTTAGAGCTCGTACCTTTGCAGCCAGATGATGTTCATCAACGAGATCATGGCGACACCCAGACAGACGCCCTTGGCTCGTAAGTGCGTCGGAAAGATTTCGCCGAGATACGAAAACTGCGTCCCGTCAAGGCACAACCCGTAGAAAATCTGGAAGATGAAGAACATGGCCACAGCCGCGGACAGCGCCGACGTGTTGTCGGAGGGCACAAAGTTGGCGACCAGTGCTGCCTCCACGATCAGACTGGCCATGCAGCCCAGAACACCAAAGGAGATAAACTTGTTTCGTGGGAAGCGGTCGACCAGCAGCATACCCATGGCGTTCAGGCCCAGGGCAAACGTCAACCAGGCAGCCGGGTAGAGGAGCTGTTTGACCTGCGAGAAGTTGAGCGATTTATAGAGAGAAGGTCCATAGTTGTTAATGACCAGGACACCAGAGCACTGGATGATGCCGGTGATCCCGATGGCCAGAAGCGCACGTTTGCGGTACGACGGCTTCTTGAGGATGTGCATCCACGAGTTGCCCAGAGTTTTGTCGATCGCCAGCTGCTTTTGAATCTGGAAGAACTCGGCTTTCGCGGCTGTGTTCTCGGGATCGCTGGGATCGGCGTGGAACTTCATCAGGACCGCCTCAGCTTCGGCGTCGCGTCCTTGCATCACCAACCATCGGGGCGACTCCTGGAGGCCAACCATGTCAGTCGTTGCCAGAGAGAGACCAGGGAGCGGCCAATTGCGTCCGTGAGGGGCGTAGACTTACCGGGACAAAGACGAGACCGACCAACAGGCACAATGGCCAGAAGCACTGGATGGCGATGGGCGGTCTCCAGGTATTCGAGCTGCCCTGCCAGAAGTAGAAACCGAAGCCAACCCAGCCTTGAATAGTGTAGCCGAGCACGAGCATGACTGCATGCACGTCCACAAGGGCACCGCGCATGTGGACCGGCACAATCTCGTTCATCAGAATGGGCACGGCCGCGAGGATCATGAAGGCAGATGCGCCAGCCACAAAGCGAAACGCGATGAACATGCCGACGTTCACGCTCCCTGCCATGATGGCACCGGACACAATGGCAAGAATGGCAGACTGTAGAGCAGGTTAGAGCCACCGCTGGCATGGAACTCGTAGACGCCTTACCACAGCGCAGGCCCATTTGCGACCCCATCTGTCAGCAATGTTGGGGAGTAATAATGTTCCAATCACGCCTCCAGTCTGAAAGAGTCCATTCATGGTGGAGATCAAGTCGGTGCCATTGGACCGGGTGGCGAGATCGAAGTATTCAATGAAGGATGGTTGACCTAGGCATGACATGAGTTTAACTACCTTCCACAGGCTCGAAACACATACCCAACGTAGTTCCAATGATACTCGCTGTATAGCCATATGTCAAGGAGCCAAAGCCCAATACTGCAAGCACGCCGCAAGTATGGGCATTGAGCTTTTGTTTGCGAAGGAGACCTTCCGAGGCCGAGTTGCGCCGCATCTTGCAGGACAGTGTCAAGGCCAACAAAGTGGAACTGATAAAATGTGAGGATAACAGGAGAACATGACGAGAGAAGGGGGCATTATATGCGTATGAAATGTGCACATTAATTTTCCAATAGAGTTCCATGAAAGCCGAGACTCGATACAAGAGCCGCCGCCAGCCCAGGCCCAGTAAACCAAAGGCCTCCAGGCCCGTGACCGTTCCTCCACAGCTTACCTTCCCCAGTCTCCCGCAAATCTCCACATTTGGCAGGTTGTAACCAGCGAGTAAGTCATTCGTGAGTCAAAGATTCACCGGTTGATTGGTGAAGGCGGCGATTGTCCTAGATACGCGGTCCTCGGCAGATCTGACCTGACTCAGGAGTCTAGAGTCAGAACGAACGCCCCCCAATGTGGTAGGCAAGCCATGAGAGTGAATCTTTAGCAAGCCACGCCGGAAAACGCCCCACGGGACAAAGGGGTCATCGGCCAAAACCATGCTGAATGAGTCTCCACACACGACTCGACAGCCATCAATTTCAAGTTTGGAATCATTGTGACAGCCCAAGGAAGACCGAAGTCGGCTGCTGTTGCCCGGAGAGCCCGAGCATTATTGTCCTTGGGATATGGAATACTGAGGGGCTCATACACAAGCCCCAAGATGCTGCGAAGGATCTGAGTTCGCAGGGTGGAGTGGAAGCTCGTTCTCCAGCATGGGTTGGGGGCAAAATCGGCATAATAAAAGTCCATGGAGAGTGAGAATTTGTTTGAGCAAGATCCATTGCAGTTTGTCGATAGCTTGCATTGAGGTATCTTCCCTGCAGCATGAACCGCCATGTAGAAGCTCGCCACGGTATCGAAATGCGTGGGATGCACTTCATGGAACATATCACCTGGTTGCGTCCACGGACCTTGCCTCTGTTGCCTGCAGTGACCTGATCACATACTCGAGACTGATCCGGCACTCGTCTGCTGGAAGCTCATTGGTAAACTACCTGCCGCAGACCGCCACGATGATTGGGAGCCCTTGGGATACTCGTCGGTATTAGCCAGCAGTAGTATGGTCAGACAGAAATATCCGAGGGACAACCGAACAGCCATCGGGTTATGACCAAGACGCTGGTCGAAGCACGCAAAAATTCTTGTTTAGCCATTCAAACTGGAGCACATCGAGTCTTCAGGACCTCGAGGTATTTCTTCTTGACTGTTGCATTGCCGTATCGGTATGCACCTTTGCCTTCCATGTATTCAGCCACTTGTTTCCAGGGCACTTTGTTGACAAATTGACCAATCGAAACAGCATCGGGCTCACTCGCCGCCTGCAGGTTGGTAGAGCTCGACTTCGAACAATGAGAAACTCCTTCGAAAAGGAGTCGAATCTATCACGTGGCGGGTCAGCACGTTGAAGTCTCCGTTTCGCCAGGGTAACTCACGTCTCGATCGCCCCATTCTGGTTTCCTCAGTCGTGCCTCCCTTGGTTTTGTCAGAGCACGATATCTTCCCCTCAATGTTGATTCAGCCTCTTCCATCTTTAACCGCTCTTTGATCACCTTGTATGATAGTCCCTGGTCTTTCATTTGTACTAGTAGCGTATCTTTCGAGGTGTCACGCTGTCCTCCCTTTGCTCCCAAATGTCTGCCCTGTGGCGTTGAATTGCTTGTGAAGTCTGTCGGTGATCTAGTGGCGGGCTCGGAGGCCCAGAGATCTGGATACTGGGTGCTCTGATCAGGTGCTGAAGTGGATTCTAGTTCCTGATAAGGCATGGTTGGAAGATACTGATCCATGGTGAACGCTGAAGGACCACCGTGGAAGTCAAATTGATCGTCACCGGACGAGGGTAGGTCGGGTAAAGGCGGATAGTTCAGGGAATTCGAATCAAATTCTAGCTGTTGTGGCGTCGTGAAAGCATCGTGGACTTGACAGTGACCGAATTCAAGATTCGGATGTGCCTGAGCACCGCAATGTTGTGGCAAGGTAGTTTCATCAAGCACGTGTGGCTCGTAGTTGGTCACAACAGGAGGCCAAAGCTCACTTGAGCCCGGTGTCTTCACTTCCAAGAGGGTCTTTGGTGTGGTGAGATCGTCACCACTGACGGCCTGACCATCCAACATACTGTTTTCAGGCATGAAGATGTCAAACTCGTCAGGAGGTAGGTCTTGAAAGAACAAAGTAAAATCATCCACTTCAAGTGACGGCCCCTGCGGCACATGGCTTATGCGGTCCGTCGACTGCTCCATGGCCCGGTCGATGCCCATTTCAGTCACTGGGAGGTAATGCCCAAAATCCCTGGTTTGGTCCGCGCTGCCATCGTTGAAGCTTGCGCGGAAAATGTCAGGCTTGAAGGGCTGATTCTGGGAATCTGCTGGCTGTGGCGGGATGTGTATAGCCCTAGAAATCTCTGGCCCCTCAAAACGCGTATTATTCCCATTTCTACTCCAATCCGTGTATGCGCTAGGATTTCCAGTTGATATGGTATGTTTATCGTTTTGCACAGAGGGAAAGAAGTGTACGTTGGCGCCGTAAGAAGCCGTGGAGTTCATGCTTTCGTGTACTGGTTGTTGCATTGCGGACGACCGGACGCAGGTGAGATTGTGAGATTGTTCAAAGCAGGTCATGTCGCTGGAACTCATATGGGAAGCAGGACACAGGACTCCGGCTGGGTGACAGATATGGAGTGTGTCAGAAGACACGGCTTGGGCATGATGACTCGCAGTCGGAGTGAAGGTGCTCGGCGCCGTACATCTTAGTGAGTGACAAGGAAGATGAGTCTGCCCGCAATAGACTGTCTTTCCATCGGTGTAGGTACCAAAGTATCTTGGGTGAGCTGTTCTCGGAGACATTTCTGCGAGCTGCAAGGCTGCGCAATGCAGGAACAAGTGGTAAATTTGGGCCCAACAGTTGGTGAATGGGTCGGAAGCACTGTACTGTGATAGTTTGAGCAAGCGGTTGCGTTTTCATGTTGAATCATTGGTCACATTGCAATCAGCTCCCGCGCCGTCATCCATAGAAACGGAGTCGAGTCTGTTCGTACTGCAAACAGAACCCCGTCCACGGCATCGGGACCAAATTGGAAATCCTCATGGCCATGAAGACGAGAGCACGCGTAATGAGGGGGGAACTTACCTTCCGAGCTCATCCACACCTAGATGCTGCGTATCAAGCTCCGCCCCCAGTCTCTGATGCATCGGTAGAAGCTGCTGCTAGTCTGCGGAACATTGAATGGGTAATAATGTTGCACAATACCTCCTTGATAGCGTCTCTGCTGTTGCGTACTGTCTTGTTGGCCCGCGAGTTACTGAGCCCAACAACTCTGTTTCCACCCAGGACGCAAACAAGCCTAAAGAGCTGCATTTTGTCACCGTATCTCTCTCATCATGCTCTCCTCTGCTGCCGGCCCGAATCTTTGCCATGGCTCAAGAGAATAAACACAAAAGAAAACATCTCCTATTTGGGGCAATGGAACGCGATCAATACAAGATAGTCGCGATGTGGCAGTGTTCCGGTGGCCCGTCTATGCCAGTTGCCACGGGGTGTGAAAACGGCAAACAAGAAGGCTCTATTCCAACGTGTGTTTTCTGTGGACGGTAAGCTTTAGGTATTAAACTGGCTCAGGCCAGCCATCAGTTCTGGTGCTTCTTCGGTGTTTTCTGAGGCCCGGTAATGGCCAAGTGTCGGATTGAATTTGAGGTATGGCCAGAGACCACCCATTCATGGTCAGCAAAGGTGGGCGATGTGCCGAGGGGATCACCAGGCGGGAGATATGGCAAAGGGCAAGCAAACATCAGGGGCACTGTGTCACATTGTTTGACCGCTTGTCAATTTCAGGCAGCAGCTCTGGGTTTAGCTTGCGGGTCCGCTCTTTGGGGACTGCATAGATTGCGCGAGTTGGGCGCAGAAGGAAGTCGTGGTGCTTGCGAGGTCTCTCGGGTGGATGAAGAGGCATTCCTCGTCGAGCATGGCATTTCCTGAAACGTACCTGATCGCTCCATTGGACGTTCCAGGATTGTGGAGCTGTCATATCGGGACATTGCAGCGGGACGCAGACGGCTTGTCATTTGATATCGGTTGGCCGATGTCCGAAACATCGACCAGCTCCCCCGATCTTTCTCTTGGGAGGTCTTCACGGGATAAGAGGAGGACACCTGGTTGCAAGAGGCAGTGTTTCTCAGTTTCATTATGTCCGGGATGTTTCTCTCCGCTCTTACTCTTCAACAACGTGTTTGCCACATTCTTTGCGCCTTTCTCTTGGGTCTGTGAGCCTCTCCAGGAACACGGATGTGCTGCAATGATTTCTTCAGCTATATTTGGTGTCAACAAACGCAATCTCGGAATGACATCGCAAAGGGACGCAAGTGCAAGAGAATGTGTGAGGCAGACATGTATTAAGGTTAGTGTAAGCCGATAGCAGATTTAGAGTGATCGACCACTCAAGCCGCTATAGGGAGACGGTAGAATTTAAATTAAGAAAGTAGATTGACTATGGTTGAACTTGAGGTACGAGGTAGACGAAGTAGAAACGTGGTCGTGGCCATTATTAAGCAAAGCCAAGACTCGGGTTCCGAAGTTTTGCCTGTCCGCAATCATGAGGTTTGAGATCCTCACATCAGGCATCGCTGTGGCCAACAAGTTGATAGTCGTTCCCAAGGTCCTTGCACAATTTACTTGGCGATATTGCCGGACTGGTTCACGAGGAAACGCGGTAGAAGGCCCAGAGGACGGAAATTCAAGACAGCTGGCTCTATTTCCAGCCAGAACTGATCACGAAGCAGTCGCACCATGACAGAGTCAGCGAGGATGCTTGGTCTCGCAGAACCACTTCACCAGAGAGTATCCCAGAAGTTTCAGACAGCCTTCAAGGCCAAGGATATTTTGTTCTCTGAGACCAGCCTCGCCTACCTCCAAGCCAGGGGAGGGGCTTCGGTGAGTACGCTGCCAATATCAGTGGGGAGGCTTCTGTACTTATTTCTATCAAGTTCCAACTGCGATACTGCCCTGCTTTGAAAAAGAAACCCCAGGGCGATACCTCTGGTCGGAAAAAGGAGCCATCCGGTCCTAAATTCGATCCTTTTGAGAATCCGCCTGCAGAGCTGCTAGTTGCTCAAATCCCTGCCCAAAACCCATCTCACGCCTTGGTGTTGAACAAATACCCAGTCATCCACAACCACTTCATTATTGCCACCAAAGCCAATAAACCGCAAACGGACCTTCTCGAGGAAGATGATATTGGCCTGACCCATACTTGCCTGCGCGCCTGGCAAGACCAGCGGCATGATGGAAGCTCTCCCCGTCTTTTCGCTTTCTTTAACTCTGGAGAGCACAGTGGCGCCAGTCAGGTACATCGCCACTTACAGTTTCTACCGGTGGAGGATATGGCAGGTTCGAGCAATGGGGAGTGGAGGCTTCTAATTGACCGCATGAACGTACCAGCTCATCCACACCTACCACTGTTTCAAGATCCATCGTTGCCGATCTTGCACTTTTCCACGCCCCTTGAACCTGACGCTTCAGCAGCCGACTTGCACAGTAAATATGTTTTGCTCATGAGAGCCGCACTTTGTGCCACTCAGTCCTCTGGTCAGCCACTGGACCAGGGCTTGGCAATAGAACAGAATGGCAAAACTCTGGTCTCTTACAACCTCGCCATGACGACGGACCGGATGGCGATCTGCCCTAGGAAACAGGAAGCTGCTTGCATACCCGGAGCAGGCCCAGAGAGTTCTGTTGCAATCAATGGCACGATACTCGCGGGCACCCTCATGGTCAAGGACGAAACAGAATGGGATGTGCTTCGACGAAATCATTCGCTCATAGACGAAATACTGGCTTCTATCGGCTTCTCTTTGACCTCTTGGAAACAACATGGGCGCACCGCAAAGGCATAAGGGAAGCCGCACGTACTTACTTGCCGCACGAGGCCAAACTGCTCTGATGCCTAGCCAGGTATTGGCGCTTGCGAGAGCACCTCTCAGTCCAAGAGGTGCCCAGACTCGCTGCCCAGCCTCACTGGCAGTTCTCCTTCCCTTCGTATCATTCTCTGAGGGCGACCGACGACAGAGCGGTGCATCTTTTGTGTCGATGACACGAGGGCCAAGGCAATTTCTCTTTTGCCCGATCGAGAACACTTGGAAAGGTATCGGGTGGACTACAGCCTCACACTTACTGGAAGAAAGGAGCTTGCCGAGCCCAACATGCATCTCAGAGTACCAAAGTGACATGTTACAGGAAGGGAAGCAGACACTCCATGCCAGTCAAGGGTCCCTTACTGCTGACTAGAGAGGCTGGGACAGAGAAACACATCTATCGCCAATTAGAAGTCGAAGCACGCCCTTCCATTCCAAGTTGGACCCTTTCAGGTGAAGTCGGGGGCCGCTTTTAAGACAATCATGCCATCTCAATGCTGATGGTTGAGAGTTTTAGAATGGTGCCAAGCTAAGCGACCTTTACGAAGCAGCTTATGAGGACTCAGAGACCAGTCCGTCCAGCCTCGTGCCGCACAAAGTGTAGAGGTTGCAACTGAGAGCTGCGCAACCAGTACTATTGATGACTACAAAAGTCATGGACCACTCTGCCAATGCTGAACCATCGTCGATGATGACTGGGCGACACGGGAGGGGCAGAAGATGGCGATGAAGTGAGAATTGGGCTGTGTCCGAGTACGCCCATTATCCGTTCACGAGGGATCTGCAGGCGCAAAGTCATCCTGCAACTCCACCGCGACGATAACGTTCAGTCGAGCAGCCGCACAAGGCGGAGCACTGACTAGGAAAGAACAAGTGGACGGACCTGTACAAGCGGTAGAGAACTTTGCAAGTTTTTCTGACCGCATCGACAGAGCAGAGGAGTCGAGGTGAAGGTGTGATGAACAGTCCAGACCCCGAAATTCTCGCTTGTTGCGCAAGCCACAAACATGTTTGATGGTAAATTGAGCGGATTCCAAGCCCTGGGCTGTCCGGTCGAGAGTTGAGTAGTTAGCTGGCCGTATCGTTGTCGAATAGGCGAGACAAGGGTATTCAGTGGTCGGGTGTGGGGCAGCAAACCTACAGCGTACTGTGTAGGAGCCGGATAGCGACGGTGCTGGGGTGGATGGAGGAGGGCGCCAGAAGAGAACACGAGCACGACGAAGGACAAGAGGGGGATACGACTTAGGTTCAGTTCGTAGGGCTGCAGATTTTAGAAGGGCCCAAATGGGCTCCTGATCGCGCGGCACCAGGCGGGGGGTTTGTGGTTATTTCTCGTGCTGCCCAAGGGTCGGGTGGTCTGGCTCATTTTCCTATGGTGAATACGAGGTTTTGACATGCGGAAGGCGAGCCAGACCACCACCTCGGCGCCAGTCCCGCCGGGCCCCCTCGTGCTGGTCTCAATTCAGTACGCACTCATGGCTGTTGAAGGTCGGCTCGCGTCCGCTTTTGGCATTATGGCCTTGATGGTGTCTGCTCTGTTTGGCTGCGTGCTGCTGCAAGTCGCTGTGGTGGGTGTGGAAGGATCTGCAGAAAGCCAGCCAGCCTCGATTGACTTCTGTTCGGCTATCAAAGCAAGCAAGCAATCAAGCAACGAGGCAAGACAATGTGCTTCTGTGTGTCTGTGTGTGTGTGTGTGTGTGTTGCAATTCTGTTTTTCCTTCTCCTTCCACGTCTGAGAACTCCCGACAACCCGAATGTGGAAAGGAAGGGCCCGCCCGACGGGCTTCTGCTCGGGATCTAGACCCCGTGGGCGATGCTCGATTTGATAGAAGCAAAGGGCACTGCAGTGTCTTAGCCGGCCCGGTGAGGCTATTGGAGGAGGAGATATACAGAGCGACGAGGACGAAAAGAAAGGTGAATGTGGTGGTCGCCCAAGGGTGTCTAGAAGCACAGATTGAGAAAGGTGGGAAAACTGCAGGCTTCCCAACCCAGCAGTCCTTGGCGGGGAAAGGTTTCGATAGAAGGCCGTTAAAGCTGCGTGATAGGCAGGGAAGTCCCAAAGTTTTCATAACCCTGTCCCAGGGTTATCTTTTGGGGCCTCTGTTTGGTAAGCTATCACCATGGTGGAAAACAAAACAACAACAAAAATAACAATAGCTCTGGAGGGTTCAAAGATTTTCGGATTGAGGCGGATCCTTGCCTGCACCACCGTTCTGAGGCTGCAGATGATGTGGAAAAGATCAACACGAAGACCACTCCGTTTTTCTCGTGTGCATGCTGGGCAGATATGCCAGCAACTAAAACAATTTCTGGACTCTTCGGGGGCCAGGGAGCGGTCTACCTTGGGGATATAGGGAGTCAACGAGCAATGAAGAGGCAGAGATTGTCGGTAAAGAGTGGGGCGAGCAACTTGGTTGGTCGAAGAGGGCAATGCCAGACCGCGAGTCCTTAGCCAGGTCGTAGGCAGGAGGGCGGATGCCTTTTGGCTGGCGGAAGGGAGGGGAGATGCATGGCTAGAACCCTCAGATCACAGACGTTAGTTGACCCTCGTGGGCGGATTGGGCAACACCATAACTGCAGGGTGAGGCTTCCGGGAAAGTTACAGAACAGCATGGGAGTGGAGGGTGCGAGAGGCACGAGGAGAGGAGACTGTAAAGTTTTGGCTTCTCTCTCAGTGCTTCTGGGAAAGGAAATTCGGCGCGCCCATATCAAATCTTTTGGGTGTGCCATGTGCCAATAGCAGATGCTTAGTATGTAGCCACACACTCTCCAGAAACCTCGAGAGCTAAATGAACCCCAAGGTATTATCCGTACGGGGGTTTGTAGGTACCTGATGTAGGTACCGTAAGTGATTTGAAAACACCTCTGTCCTCGATATTTCTAAGCTTCGGTCAATCGTAGTCACCAGTCATGACCCAATGCCCAAGGGCAGCAAGTTGGGGGCGGATGTCGCATTCAGCCCTACCAGGGGAGTTTCATCATAGAGACCTCAAACTCACGAGGGAGAGGTTTGGGGGCCGGTAGTACTACACGTGTTGACCTAGTCATGTCCCGGGGGGGTTGGGGGTGGGAAACATAACATACTTGGTACAGGGGAAAAGGAGGGTAACAGTCCAGTCAACCGGCTGGTGGGTATTGGCAAATTGACCAGACGTTCTCGAGTCATTCATAGATTGTGGGCGGTAACGATACAGGGAGAACGGAGGTGAAAGAAAGCACCCTATCCATGACCAGAGGACTGCAAGCGAGGCCAGACAGGAGGAGGATTGTCCTTTTGACGAGTCGCCGATGGTGTTTACGAGAGCAATTCTGGTCGGGATCCCGGAGAGGGGCAAAGGAAAAGGGAACAGGGGGGCTAGTTTTGGTTTCAAGGCGGCTCCGCGCACCAATTCCAACCCATTGCAATTCCCCAATCCCGAGCCCACGGGCTTCCAGCCCACGCCCACAACCCCCGGCACAATAGTTAAGCGACAACTGCCAAGTAGGTCATAGTGATTAATTTCTCTCGTCAATACAGAAACCCGAGATTTGTGTCTACAAGTTGAGGAAATAGTGGAATCCATGAAACCCAGTGCGGAGGATGTACTTTGTACGAGCCTGGGCCCTTTGGGGGGGGAATACTCAGGTGTCTGACTAAGGGATCCCGAAGTCCAGGTGGGTGACTCAGTCACGTTTGTAATGAAGGAATAGCAATTCGTGATGCCTCTCTGTCCAATCATTT
Organism: Fonsecaea erecta; assembly: GCF_001651985.1. NCBI lineage: Eukaryota > Fungi > Ascomycota > Eurotiomycetes > Chaetothyriales > Herpotrichiellaceae > Fonsecaea > Fonsecaea erecta. Next base: position 2,952,406 of record NW_017387245.1, on the reverse strand, counting down.
CACGTGCAAGAGAAAGGATTGAGGGGCTTGTCAAATCGCACGTGAAATAACGGGCAGATGGTGATGTTGTGTTGCCTGGCGTATTCGACAGATTTCAGGTCCAGGGACACTCCCTTCCGTCATCCTTGAACCACCACCCGCTACGAACAAGGGGGGGATGTGGCCGACCACGGTGTGGCATCTGCAGCAAACAGGAGGAAGACGTAGCTGCAACATCACTACTGTTCGACCAATGACTTCATTATTCCGTCAAATCATGGAAGTTGATTCAGGAGAGTTCGAGCAACGCCTCATCAGAAGTCGGTGACCAGATGAATGATGCGGATGTTGTGCATCAACCCGCCACAGTCTCACAGCCCCCAAGACCGCAACAGAGGCTTTGGGCGGTGAAAAAATAGTAGCAGATGTGGCTCAGGCACCGCACAGCCAATCATAGCGAGCCTCACCGCCACTAAAAGGGCCCTGCGCCATAACCAAAGAGCTTGGACAGGGCACCCCGAGGCCGTGAAGCCAATCAAGGACCCAGGCTCGGTGGGGGACGCTTGTAGACCACGTTTTTGCCAGGGCCCAGCAGACCGCATCTGCACGATGGCGCCAATCGCATCGGCCTCGCCTACAACACAACCACCCAAGGCCGCTATGACCTGGCAGAGAAGGCGTTCAAGGGAGGGTGACCAGGGCAAAAAGGCCCTCCCCACTCGGCCTCTTTCGTTTTCCCTCTCTTTTGGCAACCCCTCGCTCAATGCGGCAGAGCCAAGTACCCATCCACTCAATCAGATGCCTGCCCCAAACACGAGCCACGGGGTTTCGTCAAGAACCCACTCCTTCCCAATCCAGCATCTCCAGCCTAATCCCTACTCTTTGGCTTCCACTGGGCCACGCTTAGGCGGCCTCGGGCTCCATTGGGGCACCCCTTTGACTTGTCCATCCGCAGTCCTGGGAGGTGCCGTCACTGCAACTGACACTTTGACGGGATCAACGGGAACTCACCCCCGGCTTCAACAAGGACAACACGAGGAGGGAATTTGGTCCCTGCCCGCATGGGAAACTCTACATTTTGCTGCTATCCGTTGCTACCAAAGTGACCGACAGGGTCATGTCATGCTGCTGGGTCCAATCTGAGAAATCTGTTGCTACTCCAAGCTGTCACCCTTTTCTTCCAACCCCCAAAAAGAGAGAGAACTGGCCAATGGCATCACGGGTACTTTTGCTCTGAGCCCCCAAAGTGGTGGTACGAAGTGACGAAGCAACGCAGGAAAGCAGCAGGGAACCGGAAAAACACAAAGTTCCGACCCTCATTGATGGTCACTGTCACTACCCGCCCGCAGTTGCATCTTGCTGCTAAAAACAAGTTTGCGCCTGGGTTTTTCTCCTTCCCGTCCTCTCATCTGTGCCAGCACAAACCACACACAACTCGCATTGGCTTCGACTCTCAACCACCAGAGACGGACCTTGTCCTCTTGGCCATCATATCTCTTACTGTACCAAAAAACCCAGCATGACCCAAGATGTGACGGACGCGTGGGGACCTTTCTGCTTCGTCTGCTTCCTGCTTCTTCTTCTTGCTTAGGCCTCCCCGAAGCTAGCTTACTAGAGGTGCATTAGTCTGTCACAGTGACACTTCCTCCTTGGTGTATTGCGCTGTTACAGCCACACCGCGACACCCCTGCTCCTTTAGCCTCCGAGGGGTCACGGACTCACGGTGAGGACCCTTGGTCCACCTCCATCCCCCTGCTCGGGCCCCGGTCCATGTCCAAGCCATAGGGCTAACCGTTCACATGCGTAGTTCACTGGGTCCATCTCTGATCTCAGAGAGACTTTGGCTCATCTGAAAGAGACAGGGCCCCTGCTTTCGGTAAGACCCTTCTTGTTCCCTTGGCTAGTTCATCATGCCTGTACAGATATTCCAAACGACTATATCTCACGATTTCGCCCCCTCCATCTGCCAGGCCGGAGTATCAACTTCTACAAAAATCCTCTCGACACCTTTTCTTCCCTTCGCTGCCTGGACCTCGTCGTGCTTGGCAGTCTCAGTCTGCCTGAGCTAACACCCAGCATCCCCCCCCCCCCCCCAACGTCCCCCGAGACAACCTCGAACGCGCCCGCTCGGCATCATCCCTCCTCCCTTCCCGCGCCCACCCCCATCTTTACTCCTTCCAGTATTGATCGGCACTCTCTCTGCAAGCCTCACCAGCTCGCTCTTTGTTTGTCAGAAAAGAGAAGAAAAACGCCCGTTCGGCCCCAAGAGCATCTAGGCCTCGGAAACCCGTATTCGTCGGCGCTTTATCGATAGCGCTTCCGGAGCCTCAAAAGACCTAGAACACTCGCATTCACGCACCCTCTCGTCCGCCCCGGGTCGCGCAATCCTAACAAAAATCCCATCTCGGCCCATAAGCCTTGCTGCTGTCACCGAAGACCATATACTCCCTGATCTCTCCCCAGCCCATGCAGCCACATTGAACTTGAGTGCTTTCCCCCCATCCTCGACAATGCTCGCCCTCGAGCATTCTCGTCGTCAACAATTTGACCCAGCATACGACTTTGAGCAAAGCATCCAAGCTCCCTTCCCCGGCTTGACCATGGACACCTACGACTCGACTGAGCCCATGATCAACTTCCACCCTCTCCCATACTCGTTCTTCGACAACCCGTCCATGTTTGCGACAGCTCCCATGCAGTCGCTCAAGCAAGAGATGCCGCCTTTCCAGGAACTACCGCCGGCTCTGATTTCGTCGGGTTCCGCACCGTCGATCGCCAGCGCTTCATCCTCTACTGTCGGTTCTCCATACTCGGGCCCCTCCCACACAGTCTCAAGTCAAGATGGCTTTGATCGATCCTTTGGTCTGGGTGTCATGCCAGCTATCGTCAATCACGAGGCCTTTTCGCAAGATATCCTGGGAACTTCCATGGAAGCTGAGCTGTCATTGGGGAGCCATGAGAAGCTCCCCGACAGTTTTGTGGGTGAGTGTGCAGATCTTTCCTCTTCTCATCCGCGACCAAAGACCGGTGCCCTTTTCAAAGCCCAATCCGTGCAGCCGCTGTCATCATCTTTTATTGCTTCGCCTGAGTCACTGTCTATCCATACTTTCTTTGATCAAGGCGTGTCCACTGTGCCTTCAGTCACTCCCCAATCGGGCGTTTCCACTGCTACCCAGTCCCCTTCATCCGAGCAGACTCGGGCTACGCCGACCTTCAAATCACCCACCACACCTGCTTCAGCATGTTCCAGGCGATTTTCCGTTTTTTCTCCTGGCAAAGCGAGAAGCTTCCCCCAAACTTCGCGCTCACAAACAGCTCCCGTCTTCCATCCGCATTTGCTTTCCTATGACGCGCAAACCGCACCGCACCAGCAACAGCATCATCACACGAGCCGCTTTCAGTCTCATTTCTTTGCCCAGAGCAGCGGCAACTTCATGCCCCCGCTGGAAACTTCCTGTTCGTCTCTTCCGCCTGTCTTTCCTTGCCCGTTCACTCATCTCCTTGTTTTTGCTTGCCTTGATTATTTTCCTGGTGGCTCCTATACATGATTGTTCGCGTCTTTCTACTTCGAAATCAGGGGAAATGAAACTAACGAAGCTCATCCACAGATCCATCCTTGATTCACGCTTCCAGACCGTATGGCGACACAGTGTTCGCCGAACACGGAGTTTTCGCACCAAGCTTGCACTCTTTCACCACCACCTCTCCTTCCGGCTCACCAGCTCCATCACCTCAGCCATACAACGTTTATCCTCCAGCCCAATTTTCCGAACCCCTCACCAACACCAACTACTATCAACAACCGCATTACATGAGCCGGCGGCCTTCTCTAGCTTCTTATGTATCCGGAGTTTCACACCCAAGCCCCACGTCAGAAATCGATGATGACGGGCGGGACAAGGGCCGATGCCCACATCCTGAGTGCGGCAAGGTCTTCAAAGACCTGAAGGCTCATATGTTGACCCACCAAGCCGAACGGCCAGAGAAGTGCCCGATCCTGACCTGCGAATACAACCAGAAAGGATTCGCTCGCAAATACGACAAGAATCGACACACCTTGACCCATTATAAAGGGACCATGGTGTGTGGATTCTGCCCTGGATCTGGCTCCCCGGCCGAAAAGAGCTTCAACCGAGCCGATGTCTTCAAGCGCCACCTGACATCTGTCCATGGCGTCGAGCAGACACCTCCCAACAGCCGAAAGCGCAGCCCATCCGCAAACAACCGAAAACTCTCCAGTTACTGCCAGGATGCTACAGGCAAATGCTCTACATGCTCAGCTACCTTCAACAATGCTCAAGACTTTTATGAGCATCTTGACGATTGCGTGCTGCGCGTTGTGCAACAAGAGGAGCCTTCCGAGGCGGTCAATGTCCAGCATCTCTCGCAGATCAGCGTCGACAAAGAGGTTCAAGAAACCCTGGACCGTCACATGATCAAGACGGAGGATGCTCCAACCAGCTTCGATGATGAAGACGATGAGGACGAGGAAGATGACGATGAAGATGACGAGGATGATGATCCGTCCTTTAACAGTCGATCTGGCAAAGGCGCACTCAAATCCAACAAAGCCTCTGCCTCGTCGCGAGCAATCATCGGCGGCGGTATTTCCAAACCTGGCAAGTCTTCAAAGAAAGGCATGACCTGGTCCAAAGGCGGAGTGGCTCTTGTCGGCAAGGGCCGCAAGAAGCGAAGGCACTATCCCCCGTCATGGGGCATGGCCGCCGAGAAGATGCGCATGAAGAAGCGCGTGCTTTGTGTCTACGACGGTCAGCGACGCCTGTGGAAAGATGACATGATGCTTCACAACGAATTCGAGGTTCGGATGACTCTGCCCGACGGTAAGAGCTATGTTACCGACCTCGATGTCGAGACTCTCAAGCGAGCTGAGGCCTTCCACAACGCCACAGCTGAAGAGAGGGGCCCCTGGATTCCGACCACAGAGGATGAGAGTCAAGGTTTTGACCTCAATGCTCTCATGGCCTAATTCATCTACTGTTGACCTTTTTTGTATTAAAGGCGTGTTTTGAGCGGTTTTGATATGGACAAGTTGATCTCAAGATTCCTTTCCTAGGGGAGATCCTTATTCAGTTGTTTTACTCTTTTAATGTCTTTTGGAGATCATGGACGCTCTCAACGAGCATGCAGCGATGCAAATGTTGACATGAAATTTCTGACCAGGTTGAAGCAGCCCTGAAAAAAAGTTGGCAATGCTTCTGATGAACACCATGAGGTGTGGGACAGGGAAATGGATTTTTGGATATGTGGAGGAGACAAGTCTTGGACGTCAACAAGAGATACCCGTCAGTGGAAGCTCCCTGAGGTTGACGAAAAGCTCGTGTATCATAGATATCTAGGAAGGGCAGATCAGTAAGCGCTGAGCGCTATATATTGGCAATGAAGGAATTCCGTTGACCTTCAAAAACTCCTCGAGCCCTTTTCTTCTCGCCTTTGTGTCTAGCGGAACTGTCTGAAGTGAAAGCAAAAGGCCGAAGCATTTACACTGGAGGGGCTCACTAGGCTTCTTGGGGGCCCCTCACAACGCTATTGCTGGGTGCCTGGGTAGCTGCCTCATGCTCACTAGGTCTAGTGAGACGTAACTTTGCCCCCCCAAAGTCTCGATGTTGGCGAGCCAGTTAAGGGCTGTGCCGCGCCAAGCTTTCCGTCATTGATAGACAAGGGCGCACCCAACCTCGAAGTCTTCATGTCAAGACCACGAGTGGAAGGGCCGACATCTATCAAAACAAATTCGTATGCCGATCTGCATCCCTTTCATTCCCTTGCCCATTATCAGCAAAGCACAACAGCAAGGGCAGAATTCAAGCAACAGCTGAACCAACCTTTTGACCTTGGCCGCAGACGCGGCGCCCATCCACGTCATGGCGAACGATCTTCAACCGGAACCGTACGATTATGGCGTCGTGGTACACGGTACTTCAAGGTCTTTTTCTTCAGGTGATCGGGGCCCGAGCTGATGATTGCCATCATAGAAGCGCCAAAATTTGATCTTGCCGCCTACATCTCCAACTACAGAGGTATGTCATATTGTCCCCGCGAGGCGGCTTGATCTGTGCTAATTTCCTCCCTACCACAGGTCGAACCGTGTTCCGGCGACTTCACCTCATCGCATCATGTTCTACGTATCTGGCGGAGGAGGCCGCTCGAATGGCCGTTCTCGAGGCGAAGAAAGGTAGCGATGTCCGCAACTACCTGGAAGCATTGGCACTGTTGGAGCGAGTGTCAAGAGGCAAGAACCCAGACCACTTGTTGGATCCAGCATGGGCTTCTCAGCAAGAAAAGAAGAACGTCGCCGAAACCGCCCGTCTGGAAAGTGAGTTGAAGGGATACAAGAACAATCTGATCAAGGAGAGCATACGAGTGAGTTAGGGGCGCACCGATCGTGCACTGTGGGAGACAGTTTACTGACCTTCCTCCCCCAGATGGGAAATGAAGATTTGGGTACTCACTACTATACAATTGGGGACTTGAACAATGCAGTCAAAGCCTATTCCCGCATGCGAGACTACTGCACTACGGCAGCTCATATCACGTCCACTGCGTTCCGAATCATTGCTGTTGCGATCGAACAGCGCAATTGGCTGGCTGTTCAATCTCAGGTGCAGAAGGTTAAGAACATTCAGCTCAAGCCGGAAGACATGGCAAGAAACCAACCAAAAATTCAAACGGCCGCGGGTCTCCAGCAAATGTCGAATCGTGATTACGCCGATGCTGCCGAAAGCTTCCTCAGTACTGACCCCAGCTTGGGAGATCATTACAGCGATGTTCTGACGAGCAACGATGTGGCCGTCTATGGTGGCCTGTGTGCGCTGGCGTCCATGTCTCGCTCGGACCTGCAGACCAAAGTGCTGGAAAACAGCAGCTTTCGCAATTTCCTTGAACTGGAGCCGCACATTCGTCGGGCCATCAGCTTCTTCTGTGCAAGCAAATACAGCCAATGTCTGGAGATCCTCGAATCCTACCGGGCGGATTATCTCCTGGACATCTATCTACAGCCCCTCGTTGCCGACATTTACACCAGAATCCGGACTAAGAGTATTGTTCAATACTTGCAGCCCTTTAACAAGGTCACCTTGGCAAGCATGGAGCGGATGTTTGGGCGGGCCTCGCCGTCGAACGGAGCTTCAAACGGAGCTACAACAGGAGGTATCCTGCAGGAGATCGTCTCGTTGATCCAAGACGGCCGGCTCGGTGGCCGGATAGATATGGAGCGTGGAGTCCTGGAAACAGTCGAACACGACGCCCGGGCTGAGTCCCAGCAGGCTGCACTGGACATGGTGGACGCCTTTATTCAGGAAGCCCGCATGAAACTGATTCGGTTGCAAGTCATCAATGCTGGGCTCGAGGTCAGGCCGGCTCCTAAGAAGAAAGCATGGGGTACAGATCAAGGGGACGGTAAGTGGATGGACGAAGGCGACGGAGCATTCTTGGGCCCGGGCGGCAGAGACATCATGGGAAACGATCTTGAAGGACCGACATCCTCTCAACGCAAAGGCGGATAGGATCAGTCACGTAAGCGGAAGAGGGAGAACTGAGCAATGAAGCGCTGGCACGAATCCTGAGGCGCGCTTCCCCAGTTCCTACACAGACCACCCGATGACCTTGGTGAGGGCCAAATCAGCGCATGGCATCGTGCAATAAAATGGCCACAACACAGCAAGGCGCAAATTCTTCTCTCGGAGATGGTCCGCACTGGGTCGGCGCAATTGCTAGAAGTGGGGGCCTTTTTCCGAGGGTCCCTTGGTTCGTTGTGTGGATGGAGGGCTCGAGACGGTATACCAGGGGAGCAGCTTGACGGGGGATGCATGAACGGGTCACGAAAATGACACTAGTATCAATCATACCAGGTCCAGGATCCCCGATGCTTGGTGCATTGGTGGCAGGGACGACGGTATCACGACTGGGGTTTTAGATTTTGCGAAGCCCGAAAGCTAGGCAAATGGAATGCGGTGGTGGGAGTCGCTTTTCTTTGCTGTCTTTCTGTCATCACCCCAGTATCCATGTTGGCACGCCACCTTGGAGCAGTCGGTCGATGGAGTCCCAGGCTCCTCCCGAGGGCATGTACCGACTCCCACAGCCAAATCGTCAGCCATCCTGGAGACTGCCGTACAACGCGACGGGCATGCTTCGTAAATCACTTCCACGACTAGATACGAGGATGGATCGGGACCAGTGAACGAGATGACTTGCATGGACGTGATAGCGCGACGGAGTGGACACATGTAGCCAGGAGATTGTGGTCTGGGAAGCCTAGTGACCCCAAGGCCCTAGGAGAGGACTCGGAGATAGGTTGTAGTCAGCACTCAGATCAATCATTGCTTCCCTCGTTGCTTGTCGTAGGGCATTTATCCCATCTTGGGTAGAAGGACGAGGAAGCCAAGAACTGAGAAAAAGTCGGGACAGTCTGACTCGGGGCATTCCACTGGGATCGGCACGGGTTGGTTCAGGCCCAGCAGGACAGGGATCATGTTGGTAGTCAATAGTTGACTATGCATGAGGTGATCGACAGGGCATCCACCGCTGTGCACTCCACTCACGCTGTGCAACTCATCACTGCGCACGGTGCCGTGAGACTCGTGATTATTTATACCGAAGTGGTTGACTAAGTGCCAGACACGGGTCGGAGTGCATAACCGAAGATGGGATAGAAACCTAGGATGGTACACCAGCTCTCGGGAGGAGGTGAGTGAGATCACTTTCCGTGTCGGGCTAGATAGGGCGGGATGCAAAGAACAGTCAATCCCTGGGTAACTGGAGCACACTATTGGACCTGTACGTACAGGACTCGGTACATGCTTTGTAGGTGCGGTAGGTCCTAGGCAACGCCGGGGAGAGACTATGGCTCATTTAGGATGTCCGATGCTGCTACGCGAGGCTGCGCCCACACCTGGTGGACTTGTGTGGCTGGCACCTGCATGTGTCAATGAGCAGCAAGGGATTGGTTCACCTGTTCGAGCGTACACGGTGTCGACGTCGCCATTGGATTAGTGAACGAGTCGTTATACGCTGTGGTTGGGTAACCTACGTACGTGTACCACGCCCTACCAAGTACCGAGTACTACATACTTACTTACCACGCGCCATTGTTATGTGAGCACGGGATCGTTTTTCTGTCGTGGGTTGGACGTATGGGGGGATAGATCCGAGTATACATGCCACATTGGGAGAACATGCCATCGTGATGGGTAAAAGACGCGATACGTCGCATACATACATGCAAGTGCCAGGGCTTAGGTTCAGATGGACCAACCGGTGGGGATGGACACGGAGATGAACTTGCAGGGCATGGACCGAGCACGCAAGGATATCCATGCTGCATTCCGCACAGGAGCTTCGACTGCAAGATGGTGACCCCTGATCAGACAAAGGGGAAGAAGATAGGCCTCCAAAAGACGAGAGGGCGTGGGAGGAAGAACTAGAGAATGACATACTCCCTGCTGCACCTCGGAGGTACGTCGTAGTGCATATGAAATGAGAACAAGGTAGTACGAGGTAGAGAGGAATGTGGAGGAAGCACTGCAACAACATCCTCGTCTGGGAAGCCTGGTCTGGCTCAACTGCTGACAGACGGACCTCTGGTTCCATCCCCAGAGAGACCCAAAGGGGCACGTACACTGTAAGTCAGGAGGGCGACGATGACCTCAAAAGTCGCCGTAGCAGAGCAGAAGACAAGTCTGCAAGAATAATGTCCTGGTTGATCTCGGGATGAAGAGTGCACCCGACGTGCGGAGACTTTTTCTCCTCTCTTCACCACATACATAATGGCGACCTCAAACCTCGAGATCCTTCCATCCTGCCAACATCATGGGTGAGAGACTTTGAGTGCAGGAGGCACTGGTTGGAACAGATATAATATATATGACCTGAGGAGATGACTCCCTGGGAGATTTGTTGCCACCACTTCGTTTCACTGGCAGCTCTCCCCTGGTTTCTTAGCGTTCATCATCCTCATACCTGAAGCCCAAGGGCAACATAACATGGCCGCGAGTCGCCCTCCATCGTCAATCCTTCTACGGGGTGGCACCGTACTCACACATGACGACAATGACCACGTCGTGCGCCTGCAGGACACCGACCTGCTCATTCGCGACGGTGTCATCGTCGACATCGGGAAGAACATCTCCGCGCCAACCGACGACTCAGAAGTGATAGACTGCAGGGGGAAAATTGTCTCCCCCGGCTTCGTCGACACGCACCGTCATCTCTGGCAGACGCAGCTGAAGGGAAGACATGCGGACCAGGGCTTGGTCGCGTACATGTATACCGGTAGGGTCCATTCTGTTCGCCACTTGCGCATATCAGAGACAGTCGTTCTGCGTGGTGGGTTCTGTTGACCCAACAAACGACAGGCAACATGATGTCCTACGCATATACCCCAGAGGACATGTACTGGGGCCAATTGTCAGGCTGTCTCGAGGCGATCCACGCCGGCACCACGACGGTCCTGGATCACGCCCATTGCGCCTGCACGCCTGCTCACGGTGAGTCCTGTAGCCACGCTTGATCACCGATCGATCGAGAAAGACAGAAAGAAAGACAGATGACTGAGTCCACCGTCGGAAACAGCCGCTTCGGCACTCGACGCAGCCCTCGACTCGGGCATCCGCTGTATTTTCGCCTACAGCATTCCCATGCGCATGGCCCGGTGGGATCAGTCTCAATGCATCCCGGACCAAGACCTCCTTCCCGAGTGGGCGCTCACGCAGATTGCGGAACTGGCCCAGAAGCACAATCGACCTGCCGCAACGGTCGAGATTGGCATGGGCTTTGATAGCTGGTTCCTCCCCCAGGACATGGTTCTGGGCATGCTCGGGAAGCTGAGGACGAGTGGTCTACGTGTCCTTACTACTCATGTTGGATGTAATGCGTTTATGGGTAAGTCCTCTTACAAGACCTGCCGAATGTCGCGAGTCCCGTGACATGGGTCGGATGCTTCCCTGATACACTTAATTGGAGAGGGATTGAAGAGCAGAATATCCTTGTTGGGTCGACTTGACACCTCTTCGCCATGGTTTGAGGCTGACCTCTGAACCCCCAGGTCTCCAATCACCCATACCCAAATTCCACTCGTACAAACTCCTCCGCTCGCCCTATCCACCATCGGACACTGCCCCGAGCATGCCCTTTCTGCTTCTCTCGCACTGCAACGGTCTCCCTCAAGAAGATCTCTCCATTCTCGCAACAACCGGGGCCCCCATCTCCAGCACACCCGGAACCGAGGCCCAAATGGGCATGTCCTACCCCGTGGCCCTGGACCCAGCTCTGAAGCAGTCTCGCACTGCCAACGTCTCGCTCGGCGTGGACTGCCACTCGAACGACCCGTCTTCTATCCCGCTCCAAGCGCGCATGCTGCTGCAGCTGACCCGGGTGGAGAAGAATGCCCGCATCGTCGCCGAAGGGAAGTTTCCGTCCCGAGACGTCACGGGCACCTCGGAAGACGTGTTCAACCTGGCCACCATCCGGGGCGCGCGATGTCTTGGCCTCGACAAGGACATTGGGAGCATCGCACGCGGAAAGAAGGCCGATCTGCTCGTCTTCGACGCGCTCGGGAGCGTGGGCATGTTGAGCGCGGCCGAGTACGACCCCGTCGTGGCGGTCGTGCGGTTCAGCGAGGCCGCGGATATCGAGTACGTTATCGTTGACGGCGTCGTGCGCAAGAGGGCTGGAAAACTGGCTTCGACGCATATCAGCGGCCACGCCAGTCAATCGGCGGCGGGAGCGGGGACGATATTGGAGTGGCGCCAGATCGCGGAGCAGGTCAGACGCAGTCAGAGAGAGATCCAAGCCCGGATTGACGGACTCAGTGCTGAGAAGGCAAGGGACATGATGCTGAGTACCTTTCACACCGATCTGAGCAGGCTGGTCGATGCCGAGTAGGGTACGCAGAGAGACCCAAGATTGATCTAGGGCAAGCTCCATAGGTAGCTAATGCCGTCAATGTTCAAGGACGGCTTATGGGTTGTTTCCGGCCTGAATACTGGTCTCTTCTCCTCCCTACTCAACTCCTCCGCTTTGGACATTCCAGAGACCGCCCTGGAGAATCCTCGCCCAAGAGTAGTCCTTCCTCTTATAGAGAGGTATGCATGCACTTATCTTGCGTGAATTGTCATCTAGAGCTCAATAGCCATATTGATCCTGGCTCCGCCGCTCTCTCTCTCTCTCTCCAAAGCGTCGTACCTCCATATGGGCGAGGGTTGGATAGATATGCAGGACGAATACCGAATCGAGGATGGTGCCACGTTAAAGTGAGTAGCGCGGTATCCGCTAGCCAGTAAAGGACTAAACGCCGTATACCAGTATCGGCACTACCCGATGGTCTAGCCATGAAGGGTAGAAATATCTATTTATCTCTTAGAGCACCGAATTCTCAACTCCAACCCTTTCTTTCTCCTTCTTTCTTTCCGTGACTGAGAGCGTGTCACATCAACGTTCTCCACTGGATTCTGTTCTGTCAGGTCACGCATCCATCCCATCCATCCAAACAATCCGGGTTTTCGATCTCTGGTTTCGCCCTTATTGAGGAGGACGCCACTCGTTGACAAACTTCCCCCTGGGCCCCGGCAAGACGCTCTTCCCGCGCTTCAAATACACCCCGTCTCCTTTGGTACCGGTGAGCCCGCCATTGTCGCGGTCCCAGACTACCTTCCCCCGAAGGACCGTGTACCGCGGCCAATTCTCAAACTCCATACCTTCGTACGGCGTGTAGTCGATGTCGTGGTGGAGCATGGCGTTGTCCAACTCGAACGGCCGCATCCGTCCGTCGGGATACCAGATGCAGAGGTCGCCGTCGTACCCAGCGGCGATGGTGCCCTTGGTGGGCAGTCCGTACAGCTTCGCGGGGTTCGTGCAACAGACACGCACAAAGTCGTGGATGCTGAGGCGGCCGCTGGTCACGCCTTTGAACAACAAAGGGAGTCGTGTCTCGACGCCGGGGATTCCGTTTGGGATCTTCGCGAACAACGGTTTTCCGTCGATGAGCCCAAGGCGCTTGCCGGTTCCGTGGACGTGGAATCTATCATTCTTTCACTTAGCAGTGGACGCGAAGATACGAGCTTTCGGAAGAAAACTGACTTGGTGGCGGCATGATCCGAGGAGAAGGTGGTGAATGTGCTGTTCGCGATGCCATCCCACAACGCGTCCGTCTCCTCGGGCCGGTCCCGAATAGGCGGAGAGCACACATATTTGGCCCCTGACGCGAGTATTATTCCATCAGCATCAGCATTGACATGAAACAGGTCGAGTCGCGCACCTTCGAATTGCTCGCCCTTGAGCTTCTCGGACAGCAGCCAGAGATACTGGGGACATGTCTCGCCGTACACGGGGAGCAGTCGGGTCTGGGCTTCCCGGATGTGCTTCGCGGCTTGCGGTGCAGACACATGAACCAGGAGAATGGGCGTGTCCATCAATTCGGACAGCGAAATGGCACGGAACTATTCGGGGTAAGTGAGTCCTGCGATGAGCTCGATACTTCGCAGGATGGGATGGAAACCCACCGTCGCTTCCCCTTCCGCAATGGCCGGACGAGAGACGGCGTGGAAATAGGGGTCCGTCAGCCCTTGCTGCTCGAGGGACTCGATAATACTACAGCAGACATGCTCAGTCGACAATGCAACGCTTGCTGTCCACAAAGATCCTACTTACAACTCGATCATATCGTGATTCTCGGCGTGGATCATGGTCGTCATGCCGAGCCGCCGCGTGGCCGTCATAAGCTGAAGGATCTCACTGTCGCGGAGGATCATGGGCCTGTAGGTCATGTACAGCTTGACGCTGGTGACGCCGTGCTCGTGGACCAAGACGGGCAGCTCCTCCTCGAGGACTTTCTTGGTTGGGTTCGTCAGGACCAGGTGGAACCCGTAGTCGCAGAAGGTCTGGCCCCTCGCGAGCGTCGCGTACGCTTCCACCGCCGGGAGCACCTGCGTCTCGTGGCGGGCTTGCGAGGCAAAGCAGATAACCGTCGTCGTCCCGCCACAGACGGCGCTGCGGGTCCCCGTCAGCCACGTGTCGCCCGTCACGATCTCGGCCTGGTCGAGATGCACGTGGGAGTCGACACCGCCGGGTGTCACGTAGGCGCCCTCGGCATCTATGATCCGGGTCGATGGCTGAACAGGCAAGGATTTGCCGATACAGGTGATGACACCGTCTTTGATCCCGATATCCTGGCCGCGTACGATGTCGGATGCATTGGCCTGGCGGGATCAGTCAGAGGAGGGTTGAGGTCGATATTCTGCGGAGGCTTACAATGACCCCATTGCGCACGATCAGATCGAATTCCATTGTGTGGGTGGTTTTCTGCCCCAGTTTGCTCGACCTGTGTATCTCAAGCACAGGTCAAGCAATCGCAACAAGGTCAGAGGGCAGGCCAATTCGAAATCAGGTCGATCAATCAATAGCACCTGCCAGGAGCTCTGTGCTGGTCCAGTCGACAAGTTCCAGACCACATCGGCCCAGCATCGGGTGCGAGATATCATATCTCCTTTCCATCGCATTTGCGCGCCTCACCTCACTAGACCTGGGCCGTTACTAGCGCTGGCCCCGCGCGCGAGACAGTCCAAACCGTCGAATAGCAATAGATGGATATGCTTTGTAGGCGATCTTGTCGAAGTCTTGGAAGTCGAGACACTGGCGCTCAAGACCGCATCGATCGAGCGGACATATACGAGACCCACGAGAGGACGATTGCGCCTACCACTGCCGCTGCTGGAGGCAATTAGAGGAATCAAACTTCTTCTGTCGCTTCAGGACCCATGGCGGTTGCTGTTGGGTCTTTCCTACGGCATAACCGGTGCATTGTTAACCTCCCCGAGCAGTCTGGTGCCCAACCTATCTATCACCAGTGTATCGCGGGATACAATCGACAGTATGCCTCGTAAAATAACCGTTGCAGCTGCCCAGCTGGGGCCGATACACATCGACACCCCCCGGCAGGCCGTGATCGACCGGATGGTGGTGTTGTTGGGAGACGCCGTGTCCAAAGGAGCACAGGTGGTGCTGTTTCCCGAGACAGCCCTCACGACCTTCTTCCCCCGGTTTCTGATCGACGACAAGGAAAAGCTCGATTCGTTCTTCGAGCACGGCGCCGATCTGGCCCAATCGCCCAACTTGAAGGTGCTGCTGGACGAAGCCCACCGGCTGGGCGTGGACGTCTCGGTCGGTTTCGCCGAGCGCACCCCGGAAGGCAAGGGCTTCAACTCCTGCATCTACTATTCCGGGTCCCAGGGCCGGATTGTGAGCAAATACCGCAAGACGCACATCCCGGGCACGTTCGAGCCCTTTCCCAACCCCGACGCCATCAACCAGTTGGAAAAAAGGTACTTCGCGCCCGGCGACCTCGGATTCCAGGCCTTCCGCGTGCCGGGCCTGCTTCCAGACGCGTTGAAGAAGGAAACAGCAGGTGGCCCCCCCTCACGGGAGCTGGAAGGGAAGGGCGACCCGATCATGGCCATGATGATCTGCAACGACCGACGGTGGCCGGAGTCGTGGCGGTGTTACGGGCTGCAGGGCGTCGAAGTCGTCCTGATCGGCTACAACACGCCGTCGTTCAGTCCCGACCTGGTCAGCTCGCTGGGTCCCAAGACGGAGGAGGAGGGCGAAAGGGAAGCACTGTACCATCACCACCTCGTGCTCAAGGCCAACAGTTACATGAACAGCTGTTTCTCCGTGGCCGCCGCCCGAGCCGGGCGTGACGACGGGAAATGGCCGCTGATTGGGGGCAGCTGCATCATCGACTCGGAGGGACACATTAGAGCTGAAGCAAAGACAACGGACGACGAGGTCGTCGTGGCGGAAATCGACTTGGAAGAGGCACGTCAGGGCAAAGAAAAGGTATGTAATCGAACCCCCTCTCCACCTCGTTCTGAAAATATATATATATATATAGCGTGTGCTGAGATTTTGTAAAAGCTGTTCGACTTCCACAGACATCGACGCATCGAGACCTACGGAATCATCTCGAGCCAGACGGGGGTCGTCGAACCTCCTTTCCTGTCACAGAGTGAGGGATTGCCTAACTAATTGAAGCTGCTCACTACCTGGGGGAGTGAAGATGGAGATATCCAACCTCTCCTTATCCGCCTCGTCTATTCCCTTTCACGCTCAGAAATAGATGTCCGAGAATGGAACGGGTAGAAGATTTCTTGAATCATCTCTAGTTGTTCATCTCTCATATTCATCTTGAAACGACGTCTATAAGCTGCTCTCGGCCTACATCCAATCCTGTCCGCGTGCTGCTCTCGCCGCCTTCGAACCCATGTAGAGACCCGCCCGAGGCGTCTTGAGGCCCTCTCGCACGATGCCCACGAGCAGGTGCACCCCCATGGTCACGCCGTCAATGACGGCCACCTCGTCGCCCACGTCGTGTTCACATCGGGCCTTCATCTCCGTCATGCCCGCACACCCCAACAGCACGCAATCCGCGCCCTTGTCCTTCAGCCGGACTGCCGCGTGGCCCATGCTCTGCAGCACCTCGCTCTGGGGGCGGGACTCCAGCTCCAGCACGCCCAGGCCGACGGGCTCGCAGCCCACGGAGAAGAAGTCCAGGCCGTAGTTCCGCACGGCGTTCTCCAGCATGCGCTGGGTCTTGACGTTGTTGCCCACCACGCCGAACCGGCCCCCGAGCATCCGCGCCGTGTACAGCGACGCCTCCATGATGCCGATCACGGGGCCCGGCACCTCCTCGCGCAGGGCGTCGATCAGCGGGTGGGCGCTGAAGCAGGCCACCAGGAACGCATCGAATTGGTGTGCGATCGGGACGATGGCGCGCGTCGCCGCGTCCGTCGAGATGGCCGCGTCCAGGTATCCCTCGATGGCCGAGGGGGCTGGACGAGGCGACGTGAAGCCCGTGACCGTGACGTTGACCGGCAGGCTGTTGGCCAGGGATTGCAGGCAGTTCTCGGTCATGAACCTGGTGCCGTTCGGGTTGACGAGGAGGATCTTGACCTCTTTGGTCGATTTGCCCGTGATTTGGGGGAGGCTGGTGGTGGTGGTGGCCGCCATGACAAAGATAGATGTGCGTCTCTGTATCCTACCAGTGTATTTCTCCAGATACCCTGTCTACCTTCGGTGCTGCAGGCTGGTGTACTCGGATAGATTTGACTTCCCAACTCAACAACAGTTCGAAGCAGGGGTATGAGAAGTTCACGCTGTTGTCCCTCCGCCGCTCCCCAGTATCATGATAACACATTCGGCTTACGGGGAGGAATATGCTGCCTAACTTCATTTAGAAGGCACTCGCAGAACGCCGTCCCACTTTTTCGTCCTCCACAAACTCGGGCAATTCCGCTCGATTCCTTCCCCCTCCGGAGCTCAAGAAACTCGCATGGCTTCTCCCACGAGGTGTGATAGGTGACCCGTATATGGGAGCACGGCTGCAAATTGGTTGCAGGAGCAAGATGCAATACATCGATCTCAAAGATATTCAGAATCCTTTAGAAACTGGTCGTGCCTGAGGGCGTCTTGGCGCAATGGTTCGGCCATGGACAGCACGTTAAAGAGTTTGGAGGCCTTGCGGATTGAAGACGCCATGGCAAAAGCCACGGTAACCCCAAAGTATGCCTCATGAGGGGCTGCAGCAGCCAACTCGTCGTAGATCAGGGCGAACTGCCGGCAGAGGTCGTTCTCGAGGAAGTAGGTGATACTGCGGGAGAATCCGATCGACATACGTGTCAAAGAGCACTTTGGCTCTGTTTTTCAGGATGTCTCGTAGACCAGCGCGCTGTCCGTCACCTTGGCAGGATTCAAGCCGCACGCTGATCGGTGATGCATCCATCTGCAGTGGTGGGATTGCGTCGAGCCCCGGCCCCATGATCCCGGTTACCTGGAGTACATATCGAGCTGTCGCCTGCTTTGTCGGTGTGTCCAAATTGGAGCTCGAATGCTGCAATTGTCTCCTCGAGAAACTGGATGATGCTGCCGCAGCGTCAGATTCGGCACCGAGGGGCCCGTAAGTGAGGATAGTCAGCGAATCTCTTACCTTCGTGGGACCTCGAAAGTCGGCAACGAGGGACAATGGCGGATATCTCGACGTGGGCAGTTATGGCCATGGCTATTCACAGTTTTGTAAGTACTTCGAGAAGCTTTCGCGTAAGTCCGCCCGGTATTGGCGGTCCTAGGCGATATCAGTACTGAGTGAGTGGTTGCAGAATGCTTCCTGAAAATGAAGAAACAATGTATAGCATCACATGAATCCGTTACCGGTCAGACAGACACTAGTATTACAATTTGCTGCTCGCCTTATCTTCCCTCCCCTGCCGCAGAACCACGCTGTCGACCCGCCTCCCTTCGTCGTCCTGCTCAGCAACCTCCAAGACGGGGAATTCCGCGGGCATGATGCGGCGGGGTGTGGCGCCCGGCACGAGGCTGTACTGCGAGAAGTCCGTCACGCCTTTCTTGCGCAGGAAGTCTTCGTCCAGGTCGAGCAGGCCATTGACTTCCTCGGCGGGCGATCGCAGCATTGCCAGGATGGCGTCAGAGTAGATGGTCTGTATAGCAAGAGGAGGTGAGTTCGGTTAGCATGTGATGTTTGACAAAGTATACTGTGGGGGTTGGGTGGCGGGAAAACAAACTTACAGCCTTTCTGAGATCCTTGACGAGTTCTGGGTCTCGCTTCACTGAGTCTTGAGTCGCTGCTGATTCGATGGACTGCCTACGGGTTAGTCCACTGCTGCTTTTCAACCGCAAAACAATGACGCGACATACCGCGGCAGGCCAGATGCTCGTGATGGCCATCTCTTTCCGTCCTTGCCTCACAAAATCCATAGCCAAACCCTTGGTCAAGACGCTCATACCCACCTTGCCGATGGCGTAGGCGGTCTTGCCCCGGAAGAAGCGCGAATAGATGGGCGGCGACACCACGATGATGCGTCCCTTCCAGCCCTGTTCCCCAAAGTGAGGCAGCGCCGCTGACACGGCCGCGTACAACCCTTGCGGGTTGACCTGCTGGAGCAGCATGAAGCGCTTGACCGGGGTGGTCTCGATGGCGGACCACCAGATGGCACCGGAGTTGTAGATCAGCACGTCCAGCCGGCCCAGGCGGCGGGCGACCTCGTCGACTAAGTCCTTGACGTTGTCCACGTCCCGCACGTCGACGGGCAGCGCGAGTGCGGAGCCGCCGGCCTCGGTGATCTCGCGGGCGACCGTGTTTATGGTCGACGCAGACGAGTTCGGATCGGGCGGAAACGACGAGGCCGGGATGGCACTGGCGTCGGACGTGGTTTTGGCGGCGACGACGGCTGTGGGATTCCGAGTTAGGGCTGAAATGTCATCCACGATTGTAGGTTCTTTCATCTGACTTACCAAAGTAGCCATGTTTGGCGAGGTCGATGGCGACTTGCCGGCCAATGCCCCTGGACGCGCCAATGATGAGGCAGACCTCTTTGTTGTCGGGGTTCATCTTGAAATTTGAGCTCGTCCAAGATACAAACGGGTCTTCCGGGACCTCAGCTGGTCAAGAGAGATACACATATATAAGTTCATTGATTATGGCCGTATGTGATGAGACAAGCACGCCATGGCACATCTGGATCACTAATAATTACTTCGGCCGATCCCCTTTTTCCTTCCCCAGAATATCGAGCCTGATGAGCCTCGGCTAGTCGTCGCGATTACCTCACAACGCCAAGATAATGCCAAGACGCTATTGCGCATGTGGCTAGTTAATCTTGGCAGGGGCAGAAGTCTATTACCAGTCACGTGCCTGTATGAGGACTTCGTATCTCTCTGCACATCCTCACACTGCATATGCTGATCCCAAACGTCACATCTGGATAGACATGTTGGGCCCATTTCTTGAGCCTGTGATCGCTTCTTTGTGTACGAGCTACACTACAGGTAATGAGAGTGCTTCGCCAAGATGGACCGTCGCCCTTCTACCACGGCATACAATCACGCCGTCAACAAGACTTCCTCAACCCAGACATGCAAACCTTAGAACACACTAACATAGTGACTCTTACTTGCTTGTCGAAGCAGACTGCGAGGTCCTCGCCCAGAATGCCCTCAAGGATTGTCTGAAACATGATGTTTGAGCACGTTTTCAAAAGGTCCTCACAAGGTAGGTCCTCACGAGGTAGGCGTTCACGAGGTAGGTCCTCGTCCTGAACCACTACGGGCAAAACCTTTTCAAATGCCAGAGGAGCATAAAGATGAGAGGCAATACCCAGAAGGATAGCGTATGCACACTCTCGAGCATAGCTTCCCATCAACAACACCCCCGGCCCAGTCATTCCAAAAAACAGCCTCAGAAATAATGGCGACCGACCTCGCCAGCACCAGCGTCTCCTCATTTCCCCATGTTGCCCAACATCAACGCCAGCCTCACCCTTCGTCAACCCTGATGGCGCCTCGTTTCATCTCCCCAGCCAACGCGGGTGCGTACCTGTCCGCGCTGGGCATCTCTTTTACTGAAGATGGCGATATCACCACAGATCAGGATCTCGGACGCGTCAGTTTCTCCGACGTAGCTGATGTCGTTGAAGATCCTGTTGCCTCCTCAGCAGCAGCAACAGGACACACTTGGAGATTCGTCGCTGAGGCCGACGAGGACGAGTCAGAGCCAGCATATGACTCGGACGAAGCAGATGACAGGTCCACCTCCTACGACGACGCATACGAACCGGATGATGACGGCGCTGCCAGCTCCGGCGACGAAGCAGAAATCAATGGATTATATGAAAGGGACGACGACGTTGACCTCTCCGACGAAGAGCCCACCGAAACCGATAGCGGCGCGCTCAGCTACACCGCCACCGCCCGCTACCTTTGCCTCGTCGTCGTGACCGACTTGCAGCCCGAGCCCGGCAACCCCGCCGCGCCCGCAAAGGAATACGTCACGTCCCTGGAAGTCAAGCAGGACCGACCCTTCACCCGCCACCACATCCGACTGCCGCACGCATCGATCGTCGTCCATCTGCTCTGGGACGATCGTAAGATGCAGCCGCAGTATCAGATCCGCCAGTCGTGGCAGGTGCCGGGCCACGTGCATGAATTCCGCATTGTCCACCATAACCTCGTCGACAGGCCGTGTGGTGGTCCGTGTGCGCGGCGATGTGCTTCGCAGTTCCGATCGGAGGTGCAGCATTGGGTTGATCGCAATTTCCGGTCGTTGGACGGTGATAGTGATGAGGATATGTGGATGGACTAAACAGATGGACCAAGAGCACCCGGCTAGTTTCCTCACGCAGACAGCGATGAACAAGTATCTATGGAAGAAACGGCCGACCAAATGGATAGATACACAGGTTGGATCGCATGATGGCGTTCCATAGCAGGGTTTGTACCGAGTACAGGTGTACCACCACAATGGAGGTTGAAACACAACTAGGGTCTATTTATCTTGATGGTGGAAGTCACTGACCAGTGATTGACACACTGGCTAGGAAATTGAGTATCGACATTGATATCGAGATGGTGGTATATTGCGGGCTCCTTTCTGATCATGAAAACGCCGAAATGGCACACAGAGAAACCCAACAAGGTGTCGACTTTCTCCGCGCGACGTCCATCCACACGGAAACTTTGTGGAATGGTTTTGGCTATGTAGGTACTTACGGACCCAATGCCTCCCGAGTGAACCTTCCCTTCCAACTCGACATCCCCCATTCACGACACGGGTCTGATGTGGTTGGCACACATTGCCCTGAGCTGCACAACCCCAGACAAACAAACTGACCTGTGTCGAGTATTCACTGTAGCAGCATGCATATGCAAAATCACATCTCTCGTGCCCGCGTCCCGAATAGCTCAAGTGCTCCAAACCACAATGCCTTCCTGTCGACATCTCTGATCTGTCTCGCTCATGCATCCATCCACCTCTGTCTACTCCTTGATTTTCTTCTTCTGGAACAACCCTGTGTGCGCGCACGTATAGCGTTGTTAGCCCTATTTCATTTCCTCCAAGGAGATCGCGAAGCTCCAACATGTTCGCTATGAGAATTGAAACACAGGCAGACAGGCAGATAGAGAACGTACCAGGGACCTCGGGCATCCACGGATCCCGCCGGCTGGTGAAGAACTCGCCCTTGGGCGGCAGGTCGGTCGGGTGGTCGAGCGTGCCGTAGAAGACGTAGACGAAGTCGCCGGCGTTGGCCTGGCCAATTTTTGTGTCTGTGTTAGCACGGGTCCGTTACTGGGTGATGGTCATGGGTTTGAGAGAGGCTGGGGTGGGCTGAAGGGGCTGGGAAAGGGAATAGGCATGGGAAAAAGAAAAACGGGCAATCAGAAGTTCATAGTCGTCGGTGAGTAAGTCGGTAGGGTGGTTTATTGAGGTCACCACCAACTCCTCCTCTCGCTACTGTGCAGTAATGCTAATGCTCTGGAAATACTCACACCGTACTCCAACAACCCGCTGCCACACACTTTGCAAAACTCGCGGTGCAAGACCGTCCCGGCGCCGTTGTCAGCCTCGTGGACCTGGACGGCGTCCCGGCCCTGCGTGACGCGGTAACTGTCCCGCGGGATCTTGCTGGTGATGCCGAAGCTGCCGCCCGTGAACTTCTTGCAGTTGCCGCAGTGGCACAGCGACGTGCGCGCCTCGTTCGCCGGGTCGGCCAGGGTGATTTCGTACCGGATCGCGCCGCAGTAGCAGCCGCCCGGGATGGTGTGCGTCATGTTTTGCTAGGGGGAAGAGGGTTGGCTGGCTGGCTGGTTGGTTGGTTGTTTGGTTGGTTCGATGCCGGAGGTATAGTATAGTTAGTGAGGTGTCGAGAACGCCCGGAGTCGTCACAGAGCTGGGTGGCGATGATGACGATGGCGGTGGTGGAGCGGGAGACGGGGTAGTGATATGGACTTGGGTCGTTATGTCAAAATATCAGACGCTCAATGGTGGAGGAGGCGGAAGAGGCGTCGTGGAAGAGGGCACACTTTGCATCTATCTCCCTACGGTGGTGGATCAGGGCTGTGACATGCGTGCGTACACCGGCTTCAAGAACAAGCAACAAACTCGCCAGGAAGGGGTCTGTTGGCCCTTTATTTTGCTCGTTGACGAACTCGGCATCGACATCGACATCACGCGAACGTCATTTGGTCCCTCATTCGTCATATTGCCGAATCGGGACCACCATCCTGGCTGCTCATTGGACACGGGAGCATTGCCCGTCCTGCACCCTTATTGGACGGTCCGAAACCATGCTCAAGGAGAAACAACGAGGTTGTTGTATTTTGCATTTATCACCAGTCACCAGGGGTATCCATCTGATGCCTACATGTGCTCCGTGAAGTGACATGTATCAATCAACACTTGCGCAGCCAATGATGCCCTCAAATCCAGCGCATATAGGGCCAAAAAGATTCCGAGCCAGGCCTCTGCGATGCATAGCAGACGCAATCATAGCTTGAACTTCTCCAAATAATCCGTTGCGGCCTTCAACGCCTCGTCGGTCTTTGACAGTTCCGTCCCGGTACCGATGGCAACTGGCTCCTTTCCGCCAGCCTTGCCGCCAACCAGCTTCGACACCGTTGACGACCATTCCGGAGATTTCATGCCGGCCTTTGCGCCGTTCTGTGGGGTTCACCGTCAGCTGAACGATTCCTGTATTCTTCACGGGAAATAAAACCTACCTGACCGACAAAACACCCATGGTAGACCTTGCCTTCAGGGTCCTTCTCATCCGCCACGATGATATACACACTCTTGTCCTTCATCTTCGTCTGGACATGCTTGACCACATCGGGCACAATTTTGGGGTTCCCCCCAATCGGTAGCCTGAGAACCGCCCCTTGGGCTTTGGGGTTCTTCTCAAAGTATTCCGTTATTGTGTCGATGGCCTTCTTGGTCTCCTCTTTCTGTAACTTTTTCTGCTGATCGAGAATCTCTTTGCTGATCTTGGCGAAGCGCTCTCGGAACTGCGATTTTCTCACCGCCGATATTGATAGGTTGTTGAGTTCAAGCTGGACGGCCTTTGCTTCTTGTTCCTTTGGCGACCCGAACGGCATCTTCTCGAGCTTGTCGAGTTTGGTAGAGAAATCTTCCGCCACGCGTTGAACTTCATGCGCATCCTCGCCGGTGACCGCGATAATTCTCCTGATGCCTTTGGCAATGCCGCTTTCTTCCAGGATGATGAGGTCCTTGATGTCGCCCGTGCTTCGGACGTGGGTGCCACCACAGAACTCGATGCTGACCGTTTTCCATCTCTCATCCTTGACATTTTTTAGGATATCGTCGACCTCGACTCCCACCGACACGACCCGAACCGGATCAGGGTAGGTCTCGCCAAACACGGCTCGGACACCTGCAATCTCACGGGCAATGGACAAAGGCACATTCTTGGCGTATACGGGGCAGTTCTGCCGGATATACTCTGTCGATATGTCCTCGATCTTCTGCAGATCAGCGTCGGAGACACCCGCTTTGTGACTAAAATCGAATCTCAACTTCTCCTGAGCCACCAACGAGCCCCTTTGTTCGACACCGTCACCCAGAACCTCCCTCAGCGCAAAATTGAGAATGTGTGTGCCAGTGTGGTTGTTCCGAATGGGCCACCTCCTCAGTTCGTCATACTCAGAGATTGCCTTGTCCCCCACCGAGAAGTGGCCGTACTTCATGTAACCCGTGTGTAACACGTAGCCGGCGTACAGCTGAACATTCTCCACCTCGAGCTCGGCTTGTCCATCGATGACGATCCGACCGGTATCAAACTCCTGACCACCCTGTTCCGCGTAGAAACAGGTTTGATCGAGGATAATACCGACCTGGTCATCCTGGGGAATATTTTTGGTGTCGGAATGGAACTTCTTCGCGTGATATATCGCCTGGATCGTGCTGGTGATATTGTCCCTGCCGTACTTGGCGCTGTCATCTGTTTTGGTCACACCGGGCATTTTCTCGAGTTGGCCCAGATCGTGCACGTCCAGCTTGAGGACATCGCTGGCCGCTTTCTTCTGGCCCTTACTGGCTTCTTTGGCGGCCAATCTCGCGGCCTCGAACTCGTTGTCGTCGATCGAAAGGTTTCGTTCCTCGGCCATGAGGCGGGTAAGATCAACCGGGAACCCGAATGTGTCGTACAGTCGCCAAACATCTGCGCCATGCAGCTTCTTGAGCCCCTGCACCTGGCTTTTCTGGGCGTACACCTCGAATTGCCGCTCCCCGCGATCCAAGGTCTTGGCGAAGGAGAGCTCTTCCTCGTTGAGAATCTCCTTGACCTCGTCTGCTTTCGCGACGATCTCCTTGAACATACCACCCATCTGCTCCACCAGGGTAGGCACGATCTTCGAGAAGAAGTCGCCGATTTCGACATTGAAGTATTTCCGGGCGTATCGCGCACCCCGTCTCAATACTCGTCGCACCACATATCCTCTGCCTTCATTGTTGGGAATGCCGCCGTCACTGATGGCGAAGGTCAGCGTCCGTACATGATCTGCCACAACCCTGTACGCAGTATCAATCCCGTCGACGTCCTCCTCCCCGAACTTTCCCGAGTAGGGTCTCGCCCCGGTGACTTCCTGAATCCGCGCGAATATTGGAGTGAAAACGTCGGTGTCGTAGTTGGACATTTTGTTTTGCAGGACACTGACCAGCCGTTCAAACCCCATACCCGTGTCGACGTGCTTGTTCGGGAGCGGTCGCAAGCTCTTGTCCGGTTCTCGGTTGTATTGAATAAAGACGTTGTTCCATATCTCCAACACGTTGGGGTCATCCTGATTGACGAGACTGGCAGCATTGCGACCGCCGATTCGATCGTAGTGAATCTCGGAACACGGGCCGCACGGTCCCTGGTCGCCCATTTCCCAGAAGTTATCCTTCATGTTCCCAGGCAGTATATGGTCCTCGGGCACCCCGACACTCTTCCAGATCTCCTTGGCCTCCAGATCCGGCTCCAGACCGCCGGCTTCGTTCCCTTCAAAGTAGGTGACATACAGCCGATCCGGGGCCAGCCCGAACACGTCTGTCAACAGCTCCCACGAGAACATGATGGCCTCCTTCTTGAAGTAATCGCCGAACGACCAGTTGCCCAACATCTCAAAAAAGGTGTGGTGGTAGCTGTCCTTGCCGACGTCGTCGAGGTCATTGTGTTTCCCGCCCGCACGTATGCACTTCTGCGAATTGACCACCCGCTTGTACTGGCCTTCTTTGCTCGAGGGATCGACCGTGCCGAGGAAGATCGGTTTGAATTGATTCATGCCCGCATTGGTGAAGAGAAGGGTAGGATCCGAAAGTGGAACCACGGGAGAGGATTTGACTGGGGGGTTTTGCCGCAAAAGTCAGTGGAAAGGACAATCGCAAAAGGCGCAAAGGGATAGATAAATCAATAGGCCTGGAGTTACCGACCGAATGTATGTCCTCGATCCTCAAAATACTTGAGAAAGGTGTCTCGGACTTTGGGAGCGGACCACTCGTGGGTGGATGTGGACAGAGCCATTGTCGAGGTCGTGTGCCGCCGCACAGTCGAGATACAGCACCAGGTGGAAGAAGTGTGACAATTCAACGACCGACTTGCTGCTGTTGGTGTTGCTGTTGGTAGAAGACAGTCCACTGTAGAACCACGTCGTTGCTGGCGGCTGCCAACGAGTAGTCGTGAAGGAACCACCACGGAAAATTTCTTGGTGAATTGAGTGTTGTTGGAGTTGTGAGTCAAGCGGCGGCGGGCGCAGTTAGCAATGGCGGTGCAGCAGCCCGCACTCCGGATAATCGCACTTGAGCTCCGCATTCCATCGCCTCCAACCGACCTATGTACTTAGTTCTCGTAGCTTCCAGCCCGCACGCCGACCCCCCCGGTGAGACGCTTTTTATTGCTTTCGAATCATCAATCAATGGAACTTCCACAAATGATAATGACGCTGTTATTCCTCACCCTTCACACAACGTCAAACCACGTCCCAAACCGCGAAGCGAGCTGTGTCCGCCGCGTCAGAGAGAAGTGAGCAAGCGAGAAAGCAAAGAAGTACACAACACAGTAAACAGGAAAGGGGGAAATTCCAAAGGTGCAAGCCAGGCCAATCTTCGGAGAAAAAGGGCCCCTCCCGTCTGCCTACGACTACCACCACTCCTTCTACATACGTACTTCCGCGACACCGTCCACCGACCGACCGACCTGAACCACCAGCGTCACCACCTCCTCACACACAACCAATGGCCCAGTTTGCGCCCGCCACAGCAGAATGGCACCCGTCGCTTGCGAATCAACATCGCGGCAACCTGCTCACTCACGGCAAGCGCAGGGCCGAAGACGAACTCGAGTCGCAATCCAACATCTCGTCGCATTTCAAGAAACTCCGCCTAAATCAAGGCAACAGCCACAGCAATGTAGGATTACACCAGTATGCACCACCTCCCACGTTCCCTCCTCCTTCACTCGCGCCTTCGTCGCCCTCGCAGGCTCAACAGATCCGGCTGAGCCCGCCGTCGAGTCCTTCGACCGTCTCGTGGCGTCCGCACATCGCCAACACCGACGCTCGACCTGGCCTACCTCTCCCCACGCCTATTGTTCAATATGATCAAGGGCCGCCCCCTGCGCCCCATCCTACACCCGTGCCCCAGGCGCCTATGAGGTTACCAACCCTCCCGGACGCTGACTTCATGACCATCGACGACGCCCCTCATCGGATAATTATCCACGATCTCGAGTCAGAAATTGCCCAAATCGAAGCCGAGGAAGCCGCGCACAATGCCACAATCTTCCTCCCGGACATAGACAGAAAGGTATCCCGGGTGCCACAGAAGCTACTCCGGCCCCAAAATCACGACCGACTCCCCCAAGCCACGGGGCTGCCACCCGAGAATCTAAATACGGCGTTGGTGTTATACCGAGATCCGAGTAGCATATCCGTGCCGGAGGAGGAGGATGTCGTCCGGAAGACTATCATCGAGGCGAGACGAAGGGCGAGGGAGAAGACGGCAGAGGAACAGAGAGAAAAGGAAAGGAGGGAGGCCGAGGCCAGGGCTTTGCAACTCGGCCAAAACAGTGTAGAATGGGACGACGCGATGACGGACAATCCAGTGGTGGATGACGATCTAGATGCAATGGAAATAGAATAGCGTCTGCGGGGGAAACCCTCCAAGTCCCTCTGATGATAGTTGAAGCACAACTTTTAGAACGCTATCTGCATTGCATTCGGGCCTCTTATGGTGCGACAATGTTCTGCGCCAACCCCTTGACGCTGAGTCTGAAAAGCCCTGGTCATTTGGGGTACAACCCGGTAGCTATGCACATTGGTGTGATACAAAATTAGTCTTCCCCATGTCTTCTGACGGAGCGCGATCTAATTGTGAGCTCTGCATCCTGGCTGACCTCGTGAGCCTCTGTGCTTCCGCAGCGTAAGCATGCATGTACGGTATCCTGCAAGCTGTGATAGGCAACCATCATACACGGTGCTGAACGTGATGTTCCATCAAGCCCCTGTCATCCTAGGGGCAGGGGGCGATATCGTGCAAACACGATACCTCAGCCTAGATCGATTGCCGGCTAGGAGTATGTGGCGGTGAGTGGTGAGAAGCGACCTGGCTTGTTGCAAGTTGCGGTTGCTCCCCTCAAGGTGCAACTCTTGCCGGCTCAGGCTGAGTCGGTTCCGCTGCCGCGTTGGCAGGGGACGGAGGAGGCCCGTTTGGAGGCTCGAAGCGTTGATCCGGGTTGACTTTGTTCGATCCATTCTCTTGCGGAGGAGTGTATGCCGGGACGTACTCAGGTTCGTGATACGCAGGTGGAGGCGGCCCGTACATTCCACCCATCTGAAAAGCCTGTCCAGACCCGGGAGTACACGAGTAGCCGTATGGGCCCACACGTTCTTGCTGTGCGCGGTAGAAGGCGAACTGATTTGCATACTGTGGGTGTTGTTGCAGGAACGCTACCTTTTGACGGCGTGAAACGAGCCACTGTATGACATTAGTGCATTGTTCAGGACATAGAACATGTCTGCCGAGTTGCCGCAGACATGAGATGGCCACTCGGATATCTTTAAACGTACCCGATGATAAGGGAGAGGCGGCAAGCCCTTCTGCATCCTCCGCTTAGCATGCAAGTGTCCTGCCAGGAAGTAGAAGGAGAAGGCCAGGAGGATAGCTGCGACCACTGCCCACTTGATGGCATCGGCCGTCTGTAATCACGGTCAGTCCGGAACCAACATATTTTTCAAGGATGTCAAGGGAGAGGTTGAGTTTCAATCCCACGCATTGCAAGAAGTGTTGCTCAGCGAGATCAACTTACAGGAGAGTACCACCAGTACCCATTTTCGCTGTCATCGCCAGCGGTATCGTCACTGTCACTGATCTGCCGACCAAATATCCTTGATGCCCCCATTGTGGTGGCGGTATGGCCTGAACCGAGTTGGCTTTTCCTGGTCGTTACTTTTGGTGGCCGCTTCTCAACCTGCTCTTCAATCCTTTTTCACCGCAGTGCTCGATTCATGTATTCTAGGAGTCGTCGCTTTGTGGTAAGGAAGCCGGATATGGATCTGGGTCGATAGAGAGAATGTGTAAACAAAGAGCGAAGATAAAACGATCGAGACGGTGGGAAAAGAGAGTGTGCCTTCGAAGGGGCTCTGCAAGGAGGTGGACTCAGAGCAGGAGATCTGAGATCCTGCCACCGGACTCCGTCGATGTGAGGAGTTGAATGAGAGAGTTTGTATTGCGTGTCACGGACAGTGACCTCGAACCAAACAGGATTTTGGGGAAGGTACTGAAGATTCGGTAGGTTCTGCGAGGAAAGAGCGTGTGAAGTTCTGGAACGATTGGGCTTGCGATTCCCTTGATGTCGAAGTGTTACATTACAACACATGCATCATGGCATGGTCAAACCAACATCGTATGTCCGTCGAAAACAATCGATCTGCAGGGAGTCCACCCAGGCAGGGGAGGCGCAGCAGTTGAACTCCTATCGATAGGCAGAAGCGGGTCAATTGGCGACAGTCGCGCCTTTGAACTGGACGATCATCATCAGGGACGCCCTGTCGCCCTGCATGGGGGCCTTGTTGTCCCAGCACCATGAAACAAGTCACAAAAAGGAGGCACCAGAAAGAACAGCGAGAACCACATTTCTTAGATCTCCACGGATGCTGACTTGCTCGTATCCATTGAACTCTACGCAACCAACCAATCGATGCTCACCCACTACGCAGTACTCGGTTTGGCTCCGCCGTCTCCTTTCCCCCTTACAGTCTGATACAGATGCACCTTCATCCGAGCAGGGTCCTTCGTGTTTCAAGTACAAGTAGGCAGCTGAATCTCCAGCTGCGACATGGTTCATTGTGGTGATGAGAATACTCCATCGCTATGCTGTGACCGCCTGTCTTGGGACGCATGGCTCACTGAATTATTCAATACGATACAAGGCTACGTTTTCTTCCTTTCTCACTAGAGACACAATGCCGAATGGGTTTCAATCCGGATCCAGATCCTCTGCCGCATCTTCCACTCTCGCCTGTTTGTCCTTGGGTTGAGATGTGGTAGGGGGTGGTCCGTCTGCTTCCCCATTCTCTGCGGCGTGATCATGACTGCCATTGACTTGCAGCGTGGACGGCCCAGCACTGCCGTTGCTGTCGCTCACGACACTGTTTGCAGGCTCGGCGACCGTCGATCCCCAAGAAGGTAAAGAATGGCCGGCTTCGCTCACATCATGGATCGTGTTTCCTGCAGCTGTTGTAGGCAATGTGCTTGGAGACAAAGCGCCATTTGCACTGGTGGTCGTCAAAGTCGAACTGTTTGGGCCGCGTTGTTGGGTGACCTGGGCGCTCATATTCGCTCCACTCCACGGCGAGCTTCGATAGTGGAAGACATTTTCGGGAGGTTGAAAAGGGCCTCGAAATGATCCCGGAGTTCGCATGTCATCTAGATGCTCATTTGCGGATGGGGGTGCTGCTGCTGGTTGCTGTTGTTGTTGACCTTGAGGAACAGGTGCGGCAGGCGGCACCCCATTGGTCTGAAGAGAGCCTGTCTGACCTGTGCTTGCCGTGCTGGCAGCGGGCTGCCTCTGCAACTGTGGAAGATGTTGAAGAGGAGAAGGGCCACCGAAAGGAGGCGGCATTCCGTATGCTTGTGGCCGCGGCTGACCAAAGTTTGTCAATGGACCTTGGTTAAGGTTGAGGTTGAGGTTGTGATTGTGGTTGTGGTCATGGTTGTGCTCGTGGTGTTGATGGTGATGGTGCTGGCGCTGAGATTGGTGCGGGCCAGGGTACATGAGTCGTAGAGGCATCATCGTCCAGCCTTCCGGCAGCGTCAAGCCAGCGGGAAGTCTATCACTACCTGCTTGTAGGACATTTTCCTGCTGCTGATCTGCGACCAGCGTAGTTCTGCGTTCGACCGGCTGAGAAGTGAGTCTGACTCCCTCTGCTAGATTTTCAGTGGTGGTCTCGGTAGATGCGTGCCTCTGCCCAGGTCTCTGGCCTCTCAATCTTTCGAGTTCAAGTTGCAATGACCGCAACAGGACGATCTCGTCAGCCGACTGGGTCAACTCATCGGCCTCACGCGAAATGCGGTCCACCAACGCATCAACCTGTTGTTGCAACGTCAAGTTCTGATCTGCTCGGCGTCGTCTTCTCGCCGACCATCGCAAACCCACTCCTATCGGTCGCGGTGCCTGGGGCTCAGGGTTCGCCGGTTGTCCTTCTGGCACTGCACCGACCCCGTCTGCGAGCTGCTGTTGAAGTTCCTCAAACATGTTGTTGCCGCGAGCCGCTCCGACACCAATTCTCAGCGGGCCGAATTGGAATATACGTGGACCTTGCCTCGCAGCCGGGGGATGCTGTCCGCCATTTCCCTGTCTGGCTTCGCCCTGTCCGGCTTCGCCCTGTCCACCGTCCCCTCCATTGGCACCCCGAGTCCCCCCTGTTCGGACGACATTTGCTCTGCATGTCGGACATATCTGCTGTCTCTCGAGCCAACTTCTCAGACAAGAAAAGTGTAGGACATGTCCACACGGGAGTTTCTTGGGCCGCATCCTCTCTGCCACAGGGTTCGGTCGGGGCTGTGGCTGACCTGGCTGCGCAACGGCGGGTTGATATGGGCGCATCTCTTCTCTGCATATTATGCAGACGTCCTCACGTCCAATGTCCTCCGCCGTGGCATCCGGATAGCGGGCATTCATGTCCCTCGTCGCCGTTCGGTATTTGATAAAGTCCGAAATTCGTTTCAAAAATGATCGCATCGTCAAGAACACATCGCGCAAGATGTGGATGGGTAGTCCGTAGAATACAAGAAGAATAAAGAAGAAAGCAAGGTAAGTCATGAGTTTGAAGAAATCCGTGGCCAGGTTGAGGTAGAACATGTAGCGACCTTTATCCTCCCAACCTTCGACTTCCACCTCATTCTCGTCGACTGGTTGGTTAAAGGCTTCTTGGGATACTTGGTCGAGGGTGCGTTGCGTTGGTGTTGGTGCGTCTCCCAAAGCTTGAGAAGCGGGTGCGCTGCCCGCTTGTCCACTCTGAGACTGCTGGAATTCTGTCACTGCAGCTTGCATTCTCTCCCTCTTGATCTCTTCAATCCGATGTCTCTTCTGCTCGCGGACGATACCAATCTCGACCAGATCAATGGCATACCTCATCGCAGTACTGATGCTCATGATGGACAGCACGGCGAACTCAAAGCCGAACATGACCATCATGTCCGGCCGTGCCATTCTCATGACTTGTTTGACGACGTATTCCAGCATTGTCAAGTCGAACGCAACGCTCAGCCCGAGGCTCAGTGCCAGACGTGTATGGAACAATCTTGGGTTTCGGGGTGGCTGTTGCTCCAGCACTTCCACACGGCCTTCACCAATCCACCCCCAGACTTTACCCGTCAGCAGGGAGAAGAACATCGCGAGGAAGGTGAGGCCGATCTCTCCACGGAACACCGTCATGGCCAGACACGTCTCGGTGACGGCAAACCATGCCTTTTCGTACAGCTGCTCGATCTCGATCGGTCGGAGGTTTCCATAGAGGAGCTTTTGGAGTCCCAGCAGAAAGGTGCAGGCGATGACGAAGAGAAGGTTCGTCAGGATCATCAGGTTGGCGGAGGACTGCGACAGGTAAACGGCGGCCGAGTAGAAGTTGGGTCGCTGCGCCAGAGCTTTGAGGATGACACCCGCAGCGAGGGCGGTAGACACCTGTGATAGAAGGAGGGTCAGCGACGGAGGGATGGATGAATGAGCAGGTAGAATGTGATAGTAGCATACCCCAGCATACGCCGTCCACCTCATTCTCATTCTCACCGGCATGCTGAAAAGCTATGCAGCCGACAATGTCTTCTTCTGCTTCTTCTTCTTCTTCAAGTGTGAGTTGATCGCGGTCGGGGTAATGCCATCATTCCATCGCCGATACGAGCCACCCACACTACGCAGGCAGAGTGCAAGCGCGAATCTCACAAGCCAGGTGGTAAGAAGGCAGTCATCGGTAGAGAGTAACACATGGGAAGATAGTCGAGAAGAGAGACGGTGGCGCGTGGGTGTGATCGTAGAAGACGGAAAGGTGTTCAGTTCCCTGGTTGCTTTGTCTGGACTGTGAAGTTCCTCCGTGCCCCGAGTGCGCAGCCCCGAGTGCGCAAGCCCAGTAGTAATAATAATAATAATGTGACAGACCGAAAGTGGCGGATCACGCGAGATGCGACCCAATATACTGTAAGTTATTACTTCTACCCAACAACTCCTTCTGAACCCCTAGTCCTCCATCCTCAATTAATGGACGACGACAAGAAATTGTTCCTTTGAAAAGTCTTGATCTAGAAGAGGAAAATAACCCACTCCACTATGTGCACAAGATATTCTATCATCTAGCCACCATATATACTGTATATGCACCCTTTCGTCCAGCGACCTCGAGATATACAGTAAGGCTCTCTAAAATCCGTCCCCCTCTTTCCAGGGCCGCCCGTCACTCTCTGCTCTGTTCCTTGGGTCCCTGCCTCTCTCCAAAGCTTCCAGCCTCCTCCGTTCTAGCTCCACGTTCTTTTCCTCAATCAAGGCTTCCAGCTGCTCTTTCCTCCCAATCTCTGGCACCTGAAGCTCCCCTGTTTCAATACCGGGCAGTCTTCCGTCTTTGTCGCGAAACTTTTCGATTGCCTCAGCTTTCTCTTTCCACTCACGCAACTCTTTCTCCGCCATCTGCCGTTCATATCGCAGCTCGAACCACTTGTCAAACGTCTTGTCGGTCTCAAAGCAGACACCGAACCCGTCACAGTAGCATGCCCGTTGGCTTGGGCAGAACACACTCTCGTCGGCGAAGATGACTTGCCAGAGGTACTCAAAGATTCTCCCACTGGTGAGGTCTGATATGCCCGACCGTAGGAGCCAGTCTCGGTAATGCCTGTATTTCTCCCTTGGGGTCAATCTTATCTGGTCCCGGCTCACCGCAAACTGGGAGCAACACGGCTGAGCCAAGACAGCTGGGATGGGCTTGTCCGCGAAGAGCTCCGCCCAGGTCGACGCCATGTACGACTGTTCCAGTTTGTCCTTATCCCTTTCTATCTGGCCTGGATGGATCCAGTCTGGGCATCCAGGCTTCCAATGACATCTCATGTTCATGTAGCCTTTGCGCAGGACTCTCTCGCTGCTCAGCCGTTTGATCATTTCGGCGGCGTCCCAGTTCAAAAGTTCGTTGTTGTGCCATGCGTCTTGGTGGGCATGCATGAAGATGCTGACGTCGGGTAGCTCGTCATAAAAATCAACAATATACGTGAGGTAGGTCATGACTTCGTGGCCCTTGTTTTTGGGTGGGTGTAAAGGCGCATTAGGGTCGTCGGCGACATAGATGAACTTTTTGATATCGGGGCCCAGGTCGACCCCGTCAAGCCAAGTCACATTTTCTGCTTTCATCCGAGCCATGACCAGGCTTCGTGTATATCTCGATCCTGGAGGATTGGCTATTGGCACTCCCGCCGCCGCCGATTCTGCTGTAGAGTTCGAGACACGAGAGTCCCCTTCGGAAGAAAGAGGCCCAGCCTGATTCTGAACATGCTGCTCCTCCGGGTCGAAATATTCTCCGAGTCCAACGATCTGCGGCACCTTGGACTGTAAAGCTCTGAAGGTGACGGAGCCACTCGCCGATCGATAGTAGATGACCAAGCTGAGAGTGGTTGCGAATATCAGACAGATGACCGCATGTCTTATTCGCAGCATAGTCGAGACGGCCACAAGGATGGGCACGCCTATCAAGGACTTGCTCAAAGAGAATGCGCTGGTTTCGGTTGTGAAAAATGCTTTGTACTAATGCCGAAATAGTTCGCTATGCAGAAAGTCGATCGCCCAAAACGCCGGATTTCCTTCTAGATGCTGACAAGGACCAGGGCGGACCTACAGTGTGATCATCGACAGAGATTTACCACCACAGAAGGCCAAACAATTGGAAACAGAAAAAAACAAGCAGCTCTCAGTCAGCATGTGAAAAGAGACGCGTTCATGCCCAAAGGTTCTGGCCGAGGATTCTATACAAAAAGCTCCCCTCTCACTCACCGGCAAGCTCTGCAATCGCCTGATGACTTGCCCAGAATCGCCATAGTCCACGAGCAGAACTCACAGGACCAAGCAGAAGTGTGGTGTGTGTATTGCTAAAGATTTTGTCCATGTTGGCGGGACGAAAGGGGCAAGCAACGTGTCGTGGCTCCACTTGTGGTCGGCCGGAGAAATGTTCCTCCGACGGAAATGCCCCGTACATAACGAAGCTGAGAGAGATACATAATTATATGCAGCCGCTCGGGGTGTGTGTGTAGTGTACAGCTCTACCTCCAGGGTCCCACCAGAGCTGGGCCTTCTAACCTCTGCCCAAAGCAGTCTGTTCACATCATACGCAATGGCAGATCCGTCATAGTTGGCCACCTGCCAACAACCGCCACGAGACGTCCTCATATCCCTTGCGTCGCTGAATCCTGACTTTCACGTCGCCCTTGGGCTTGATGACGCTCAAGGGAATCTTCTCGTTGTCCCGGGGAGGCGGCTTGATGGATGTTCCGTCTGGAGTTGAGATGTCGAACGCCATCAAGAGATACGCCACGAAAGCGAGGATTTCGCTCTGCGCGAAGTGGCGTCCTGGGCACACCACGCTGCCACCACCGAACAGGCGGAACGCTGCTGATGGAACCCCGGGAGGCAGTTGTGTTGCCGCTGGTTCCTTGAGATCCAGGCCCGTCGGCTCCGAATCGGCACCGGTCACAGATGCTTGTCCTCCACCCTTGATAAAACGTCGTGGATTGAACCGGTCGCTGTCTTGGCCCCAGGTCTGAGGGTCATGATGTATGATAATTCCAGCCACTTGAATGATAGAGTCCTTTCTCAGGTAATGTTGTCCGATCACTGTATCCCTCAACACGTATCGAAGGGAGGCAAGATTGCCGATCATGCGCAGAGACTCCCTATACGTCGACACAAACAGCGGGCAGGAGGATTCGATGGTCGACAGGTTGATATTTTTGCTTCCATCACCGTTGTCTTCGACGGCCGATTGAATCTCGGTCCGTATCTGAGCCAGCAAATCCGGGCGGCTGATGATGTTGGCAAGAATCCAGAATGTGGAAGGCACGGCGTTTCCCAGGATCGCAAACAGCAAGATGATTTCCGATCTACCGGCCTCGGTTTCGGTAAAGCCGTGAGTGAGGTTGATGCTGACGCGGTTTTGAATCAGGAGGGACGCCTTGTGCCACCGCTTCTCTTTGACATAGTCGACGAGGGCTTTGGCAATTGCCTCTCGTCCTAGGTACGCTCTCCGAGCGGTGATGGAAGGAAAGATGTCGATGATCAAGGCCAGCATGCCAGCCTCAAAATCCCAGAAAGCATCCACCAAACTGGGATTCAGGGCAAACGGGTTCTCTGGGCCGTAGATGGACCTTGCATTTGCAAATGTAAATGTAGACTTGATCCACTGGAACAGGTCGGTCTCCAGGCATTCGCCCTCGACCGCGACCTCATTCAGCATCTCGGAGAAAATGGACATCTGCGACCGAGTCAGGTCTTTCAATGACTCTCCTCGACCGAGCACCGTGTTGAACATGTCGTGCATGGTCGGCATCAAGCCCCAGTCACCATGCTCGGCATTGACGTTCTGCATGACGATCTTCATGGTGCTGGGTCTGAGACTGGTTAATCGACGCGTAACTTCCAGGATGACATTGTAGAAAGCGAGGTCCTTGTGCTGTCGCTGGAGTTGAGCCGCGATCTGAGGAGACGTGACGATGTACTGTCTGGTCGATAAGGTGGGTAACGTATAGATCGGGTAGCGTGTGTTGCGGCTGAAGCACCATCAGATTGCGAGGTTCAAGAAGCATACAAGCACTCACTTGACGATCTCAAAATACTTGGTGCCATATCTGATGATTCCGAGTATGTGGCCGATATAGGGTATTTTCGGCTTGATGATCGGAGGCTCCCCAGGGCTGTGATCAATGGAGAGTCCACGATGAACACTGACCGCCAACACGGTTAAGACTGCAAGGAGAAGGAGAAGGATGCTGGCGGGCAGTTCCGTCGAAGTAGCCATGGTTGAATCCCTGTCTTGTCTTGGTGTTGGCTGGAAGCTATTGAACCGGTGATGGTCTCGAAGTGTTGGTTCAGGCAAGCTAGCTTCTCACTGTCGCCGGTAGCTTGTGCCCTCCGTCTCGGGATAGAGCCTCTCGCATCAATATAACATGTCAGACTGCAGATGCGGAGTGATGGTGGCGTTGGAGCTGAACAGATGTTGTTGCAATATGCAAACGGGCCTGTTTCTCTCCGGTGTAATCTAATCTTATCTCACTCCGTTCTCGGCCACACAACAACAACTACTCGGCTACTGAATACGTTACCCGTACATACAAGCGGTGGATGAAAGCATCCCTCAATACCAATGATAAAAGCGGGATGGATATGCACCATCCCCCGCATCCCGCATCGCCTCGTTCTCCCCCATGTCTTCCCAAAGCAGAGGGAGATCGACTCTCGCCAGCAACCTGTCGAGCTGTCACCACTCCCTCTCTACTCGGTACTTTTCTACACACCCAACCATTCCCTCACTCACTCACTAGCCTGGCTCTCCACATTCTCTCCCGCCTCAAAGGGGCAAATGACGCTCCATCTGCCGCAACACATCCACATTCTGGCCCTCTGGCCCTCAGTTCTATCATGGCCTCCACATCCAGCCAGCGATGCCCCAGCTCTGTGCAAGGTTTTCTGGATCGTGCTTGACCATGCTTGACCGAACGTGCATCCATCTATATAATGGAGGAAGACGCTGGAACTGCTCCAACCATGCATGGGTGTCTCCAAGTGGTTGCCGGTCCAGACCTACAGGATGCATTTCCCTCTGTTTGGTATCCTCATACTCGTCACCCTCGCAGCGGCTGTCCATGGTGCCACTCTCAATGACGTTTGTACCGTCTCTTACGTCAAGGCACATCTCCCGCCGCCGGGGTTCTACCAGGGCGTCACCATCAGTCCCTCGTCGGTGACGGCAAACCCGGTGACCAACGTCCAGGTGGTGGACAACGACTTCTACCCGGACGCCGTCTTCGACTACTGTAACGTCAGCTTCACGTATTCCCACGACGGTCTGGACGACCAAGTCCTCCTGACCTACTGGCTCCCGGCGCCCGCCAAGTTCCAAAATCGCTTCCTGGCCACGGGCGGCGGCGGCTATGCCATCAACTCGGGCAACCAGTCCCTTCCCGGCGGCATCATCTACGGGGCTGTCGCGGGCATGACCGACGCCGGGTTCGGTGCGGCCCAGAGCAACACCATCACCCAGTGGCTCGCGGCCAACGGCACCCTGAACTGGCACAACATCTACATGTTCGGCTACCAGGGCATCCGCGAGATGAGCCAGCTGGGCAAGGCGTTCACCAGGAGCTTCTTCAACATGACCCAGACCGACGACAACAATGCCACCACCACCACCCTGTACACGTACTGGCAGGGCTGTTCCGAGGGCGGTCGCGAAGGGTGGAGCCAGGTCCAGCGCTACGCCGACTCGTTCGACGGCGCCATCATCGGCGCCCCGGCCTTCCGCTGGTCCTTCCAGCAGACCCAGCTCCTGTACCCGGACGTGGTCGAGCAGACCATGGGCTACTACCCGTCGCCGTGCGAGCTGCAGAAGATCGTCAACGAGACCATCATGCAGTGCGACCCGCTAGACGGGAAGGCCGACGGCGTCGTGGCCCGCACCGACCTGTGCTACATGAACTACAACATCTCTGCCATCGAAGGCCAGCCGTACCACTGTCCCGCGACCCCGGCATCCCCGGCCACCGGCCCCGCGACGCCCGCCCAACAAGGCAACGTCACGAAACAGGCCATCGCCGTGGCGCAGAAGATCCTCGAGGGCCTCCACGACTCGCAGGGCCGGCGGGTGTACTTTGCGCCGACGCCGAGCGCGCAGTTCACCGAGGCGCAGACCGGGTGGAACGCGACGGCCAACCAGTGGGGGCTGTCGGTGATCAGCCTGGGCGGCGTGTTCGTCGAGGTGGAGCTGGACATGCTCAATGGCACCAACGTGCCCAACCTCGACGGCGTCACCTACGACACGCTGAAGGGCTGGATCGTCGAGGGCATGCAGCGGTTCCAGGGCGTGCTGGAGACCACGTGGCCGGACCTGACGGCGTACCGCGACGCGGGCGGGAAAGTGCTCATGTTCCACGGCGAGTCGGACTGGGGGATCCCGACGGCGTCGTCGGTGCGGTACTGGGAGTCGGTGCGGCGGACCATGAGCTCCGGCTCCCACAACCAGAGCTACAACGCGTCGGCCGCCGCGCTCAACGACTTCTTCCGCCTCTTCCTCGTCCCCGGCGCCACCCACTGCGCCGCCAACCCGGCCGAGCCCAACGGGCCGTTCCCGCAGACCAACCTGGCCGTGATGATCGACTGGGTCGAACGGGGCGTCGTGCCCACCACCCTGAACGCCACCGTGCTCCAGGGGCCCCACAAGGGCCAGAACCAGCAGATCTGCGCCTGGCCGCTGCGCCCCGTGTGGTCGTCCTCCGCGACGAATGCCACGAGCCCGGATTGCCGCTATGACCAGAAGAGCGTGGATTACTGGAATTACGACCTCGACGCCTTCAACGTGCCCATCTATTAGTCCCCATGGGAGGGGAAGAAGAAAGGGAGGGCCCCAAAGGCTGAAATAAGTGTGAGTCGAAGGAGGGGAAAGGTCATCCACCCGTTGTATGTAGCATTGGCTCAGGGAGTTTTAACACTTCATGTCAAAGGACGTATCGAGCTCAAGCTCTTACCACGAATGAAAAAGAGAAGGTAAACAACGAAGGACCTTTAAAACAAGCCAATGTGCAGCATATCCTTGGGAAAAGTCTTTTCTAGTTCAGGGTCTACCATATTTAAGTGAAGCCATGGGCCATGCGAGGGAGACCCTGACGTGAGAGCTACAGAGCTTTCCCTTGAAATTCCGGCATGGCATGAAGTCTGTCACACAATATAGGAACCCATACTTGTGACGTGAGATTTAATTCATCCAAGCTCCTCCTCCTCGGCCAGTCTAGAATATCGCAATGGCGTTAGGGTGGCTCCCGACACCACCTATATCGACGCACCAGTCAGCATAAAACCCTTCACTTTGCCATCTTGACCCTTTGAGACACCCGAATGGGAAATGCTGGAGAGAGACAGACAGACAGACAGACATAGAGAAGGGAAGCAGAAAGGAAGAGGGAAGTTAAGGGGAGGCAGGAAGGGATATCCAAAACATACCGGGCACATTCGCCGGAGCGCTCGACATGAAAAACGAGTACTGCTTCTTCTGGCGACAGGTCTCAGCGAGCTGGTCGAGGTCCCACATCTCGCCGATGGGCACGCCCCAGCGCGGGAGGAGGTACTGGTGCAGGGAGAGCTGCTGGACGGGCCAGGCCTCAAAGGCCGGGGCGTCGCCGACCACGGCGGCGAAGTAGTTGTCGTGCAGGAAGTCGAGCATGGCCTCGGTGGCCTCGACGCCCGCGAACGTGTGCTCCGGGATGGTCAGCGTGCCCAGGTGCGCCCGCTCCTGCTCGCCGAGCTTGTTGTACGCGCCCACGAACCCCGACCGCACCAGCAGGATGTCGCCCGGCTGGAACGTCACGCCCTGTGCCTTGGCGCACGCCTGCAGCTCGCTCAGCGGGATCCGGTGCGAGCTGACCGGGTCGTAGTTCCCGCCGGAGTAGCCCCAGTAGTCGATAAGGACGCCGCGGCCGGCTGAGACCACATGAGTCAGAGGGTTTGAAAACGGAAAGACGTATAAGACGGATCTCGGGCTGTGTTGGAACGTTACCTATTCCGTGCTGCGCCCACGCCTGCATCCCGCACCGGGCGGTGTTGTATATTTCGTCCTTGGTGAGCTGTATGTGGCTCCTGTTTAGCAAGGCTGGATCTCGTCACACCCTACCAGTAGAGGGCTGATGACACACGTACCCCGTTATAGAAGACTACGCCGCCATCGTGATGGAGTCCGACCTTCAAACACGGGTCAGAATGCACCTCAAAGATATCCCAGGCTACACAGTGCCAGCCTTACATGTCGAAACCCGTCCCACTGCGAAGGTCAATCAGAAAATGAATAACTTATATCTCAAGAGGTTTCAAACTGACTTGCGATCCACTCTGGGTGTTCATGTCGTACAGGTCGTCGAACCCGGCCTCACCCAGGGGTGAAATGGTGTGCTTGAATTTCTGTCTCCCAAAGGCCGGGGGGTTGGGATAGTCGACACGCCAACTGGCAGGCGACAGAACAGTCAGTATTCGTGTTGTCCCATTCCTCGCATTCAGTCTCGGGGGGGCATCGTGTTTACTTGAGATTGACGACCTCGCCGCTTTTGATCAACCCTGCAGCTTTGGCGACGCGCTCGGGCGTGAGGAGATTGAGACGTCCAAGCTGTTCGAGTGAGACACTTCATCCTGCAGAGGCTGGATCGCCTGCCTGTAGAGTCTCATACCTCATCATCCTTTCCCCAGAACCAGGCTGCTCCCTCGGGGGCACCTGGGATTTGGGGCAACTCCGAGCGCTTTGGCAGCGACGTCGAGGAAGGGTCGAAATGCATGATGTGGGTTTCTACACCGCTTTTTCTTTGTGATTCGGGAGGGAGGCAGTGATAACTGGAATAGACGTACCCACGTATACTGAGCAGTACTCTATGCTACAACATTGAGACCCTGGTGGTGGGAGGAGGTGACCATCCGGCGTCGGACCTCGGGTCTATCATCGGTTGTACTGTTCCATCTGCCGTGGCTGATATTGGAACATCTCCAAAGCCACACAGTCACTCATACATTAAGGACTACCCTCAGCAAATCCCAAATGGCTAGCAATTTCCCATACATTGTCCTCGGTTCTGCTGCGTGGAGATACGTGTAGGCCCGACGGGGTCCCAGGCCAAGACCAAAGCCCCAGATAACAATAGAAGGGTCAATGT
Source organism: Fonsecaea erecta (assembly GCF_001651985.1). NCBI lineage: Eukaryota > Fungi > Ascomycota > Eurotiomycetes > Chaetothyriales > Herpotrichiellaceae > Fonsecaea > Fonsecaea erecta. The sequence continues at coordinate 2,910,159 of NW_017387245.1, read as the reverse complement.
AATGTTATTCCTGCCTCACACGTTCGACAACACGTTTGCCTGTTCAGGCCTCGGGCATAGGAGATTGCGGGAAGAACGACTGAGAGACGGCCACCATGGTGAAGGAATATGGCTCGATTGGATCCTTTCTCAGGGCGAAACCCTAAAGAGTTGTGGTGGAAGCAAATTGAGGGGGACGCAGAATCGAGGTTCTCAAACGGGTTCATTGACTTGAGACGAGACAGATAAAACAATACCAAAAAGATTCCCTCCATGTCTCTTAGATATCCGACTCCGCACTCTTTCCACTGTCTGATGGTTCACACAGAAATTGCCCCCTACCCTGACCATTTGAGGCATATCAAATAGCAGCCTTGGAGTCAGGCTCTCTCATTGTCGATTGAAGTGCCCTGGGCACTGTGTTAGGCGGCTGGCCATGTTGGACGGTCGAGGAAGCTCGTAGCTTTCTAGGCTGTGTATCGGAGAAAGTCCTTCTTCCCTGGCCAAGGCAACCCAAGGGCCCTGCCCACTTGTCGGTGTCCCAATGAAGCAGGCGCGCAAGGTCGAGGGCATCTCACAAGCCGTCACTTGTAGCAGTCCTGCTCCATGCCTTGTAATTATACACAGTCTCGAAGCATGCTCCCAAGGTCCCTCTTTCAATGGGTCGTTATGCGGCCATTCCTCGCCTGCTTCGGCCCTTTCACAAGGTCACACGTGGCTTATCTTCACGATGGAGGGAGTGTGGCGGGGTTATGAGCGCATCCCGTTCGCTGCGGCAGTGGGTGTCTTCGGCGACTGAGTCTGTATCGACTGCAACCGCGCAGTTTCTGCGGAAGAGGAGTTTGGCGCAGCGACTTGCGGTTCCGATGGAACAATCACGTCATCAAAGGTCTCTTGGCCCACAGCTTTGAGAGTAAACGCAACTGTTCATTGTGAGCACAATGCAAATCGTGTCAGCGAGCCGGTCCTTTGGGCGCAATTGGAGAGATCGCCCTGGTCGTCTGAACCAAGAGATCGCAAACCCAGGAAAGGGTGGGCTTGAAGAGACAGCCTTAGAACATGGGAAGGTCACATACAAACTCCAATTGCGAAGCCAAAAATGGCGAGGCCCGTGATGGTATTCTTGACTAGGTACGGCCGGCGGGCTCGAAGCAGGGCAGCCCCGCTGCGGTAGTCGGAGTTATAGTAGGAGGAGCGCTTGAGGCTAATTCTGTCAGTCTCTTTGCAGAGGAGAAGTAGAGGAAAGACAACAGGAGAGAGGAGGAGCAGGAGGATCGTGGGTTGGAGGATTCAGAATGTACGGGGAGCGCGCATTCAATCGGGAAGCAAGAGACCATGCGGAGGTTGCATAGTGCTCCAGAAGTGAGGTCAGGACTTACATGCCAGCTCGCAAGGGTAAGGAAGAATGCATATTCGCGATCCAAGTATGAGATGTTGCTGAGAAGGTGGACGAGGATGAGGTATTTCGGTGCAAGTTCGTCTCCAGAGGACGCAAGCTACACATTTGAAGTGTAATAAAACTAGCTTCATCGGTCGCTAGCGCCGTAACTGTAATTTACAGGAGCATTCTCGGTGAAAACACGATCTACGCTTGGCGGGATGATGCTTCGCCATAGCCGGTACGGCGGGCCATTTGGTCACGTGATGAAGTTACAGCACAACATCCCATGCTCAGAGACATCAGCCCTGCCCATAGAGTCGACTGATTTCTTTCCAGATTACGGGACCGGTTCACTCAAGGAAAGGTAGAGTCCTCGTCAAGCACGGCGATGCTGGAAAGCTATCGGAGGTCCTGGCCAGAAGTGGAAAACCCCGCAAGCACAGAATGCTCTCGCTTTCGCTTCAAATACTTGGAGAACAGCCGTCTAGACGACCCGTATGTCCGTTCTGCGTTCCGCGACACCCTGAAACTGTCGAGTCCAGTGGCCATCCGCCACCAGCAGTCCAAGTCGTTCGTATGCCACGCCGCCGTTGGCGTAGGGGACCTGCCACAGAACCATAAAAGTCTCTTCGTCGACAACCTGGGCCCAGTAGAGCACAACAACCTTCTCAATCGCCACGGCTTGCTTTGGTGTCATCACATAGTCGGGGAGGAAAACGGGATACTCGATGTAAGGTTCGGAGTGCGTCAGCTTCATCTGCGGCCGGCCTCGTTTCACCACTTCGACCACCTCGACTTGCATGCTGAGAGCCTTGCCGTCAAGGAGAAGATAGCCGGAGTTGATCTTGCCCGTGCCATCTGGCTTTGACGCTGAAACCGCGGCATCTGTGATCACGACATCGACGGTCGACCAGGCAGCTCCATAGTCCATGCGATTTGGACCGTATTCGACCCGGCCGAGCACCGACAGCCATGACCAGCTGGGCGCAATGTACTCCTTGGGTCTGTGGAACGTGTTGGACAGCGCCCAGACAAGCTGGTGGGCCAGTTTGTCCCACCACAGTCCAGCGAGGTATTTCCCTCCTCGGCCCGACTCCACCACTTTCTGGGCGATACCGGACAGTGCGATTGCCCTGTCGGAGACGCGCGTCAGGTCCAGGGAAGAATACCGCTCGGTGATTCTCATCCAGGCAAAGGGCAAAGAATCGCCATTCGGGGTCAGCGAGCGATGATGGACGTCTTTGAAGCGGGCAATGACGTTGGTCCCGCCGCAGAAACAGTCCGCACACGCTTTGCACTCCCAGAGGAGTTCGTCTCTACCGTAATAGACACAACGGGGAGACAAGAGACGCTCTTGCAGGACCCAGCCGCGACGGAGGAGCGGGGGAGAGGCCGGAGACGTCGCGTAGTTTGCACCGAAATCAAGGTGAGTGAAGTGAGGCTGCTGCTGGACTTGGAGAGCTGGGTAGCCAGGCACAGTGTGAGGAGGGAATCGCCTGTCCGACCCTGTTGACCGAAAGCAGCCACCGCGGGAGTCGTTCGAGTCCATCGCTGCAATGTTGAGATAAGACTGACCGTAGATGGTGCACATTTTCTCGGACTGGTCGTCCCAATCTGGCTGGTAGTGTTGGATGATGCACAAGGAGTCGATCCACAGGTAATCGATGCCGAGTTTCCGACAGATTTCTATGGCATCCTGGGCAGTTTTGGGGAGTTGAGACCACGCGATGTCCTCGGTGAGGGAGTCGAGGTTCGTCAGCTCCAAGACGAATGCCTCATCGACGTCCCCCCAGCGGTGGGACAAGGTCGCATACCGAGCCTGTTCGTTCTCTTGGCTGAGATACAGGTGGACTCGGTCTGAGTGAATCCTGAGAACGCGTTTGGGCAAGCGGGGGGGCTCCGGCGCAGCGCATTGATGATGATCATTGCACTGATCCAACCACTGCCGCAGAAAACGATAGCTCTCAATGGAATCAGTCCTGTCGGTCGGTGCACATTTCAACTTCCGCAGGGCCATGCATGACTTTGGCTCAGGTCCTTCTGGGTGGACAAATAGGTTGAAATGTCTCCAAAGCTGTGAGCTCGATCCGCAAGTGTTGCCCGTTCTGATGACCACCCGGCCAGGCTTTTCTCCCGTGCGCATCAACTCGATGGGGATGCTCTGATCTGCCATCGACGCTCCATTTCCTGGGGATACGGCGTGCAGCCACACTCTCTTCACCGGTTCCACGGAGAGCGCGCTGCAGATCGCAGAGCAGATGGGACATCCCCGTTCCGCACTTTTCAGAAACTCGGACAGCTTGAAATTGTTGCCCGGCTTGTTTGAGTGCTGCCTTTGAGGGCATGTTTCAGGGTTGCAATCCTCATGAAGAGTACGACAGGTACAGGGTATATCACCAGCAAAATGCATCTTGTTAGGATGTGAGAGGGAGTAAAAGCATTGACTTACGAGGACTGCGACTTCGAGGAATTTGGGTCTTTTTGTAATCCCAAACTCCTTCGCAACGACGCAAGCATCTTGGACCGACAGCCTTGAGAATGTCCACTGCCACGATTGGACTCAGAGAAGGGCGCAGCGAGACCTAGCCGACAGATATCCCGTGATCTATGCCCCAAGGACCTAGAGCCAGGAGTTCAATAGCCCTGGGCTGGCCCCCATCGCCAGGCTGCGACATTTTGTGGCAGGTGATGTTGTGAAGACTTCGGAAGGGGCTCATCCCGTCCGTCCTAGTACATAGGTTATCAGGACGGGGGGGACTGCCTAGTAGTAAGGGGGCACTGCAATCGTGACCAGGGCTGGCCCTGTAACAGCTTGGAAGCTTGCCGGCGCAAGGTCCGGGAAGAGGTAGAGGTGAGGCTTCCAACGACCAAGGCTGGATAGACGTTTTCCCCACAGACAAATTCCGTCGACCCTAGGTTCCCGCCCTCTGTCACCTGTCAGAGAGGATCCCCTACAGTAGATATGGACAGGGTGGATGGAGGACGAGTGATTGTGGCTCTTTTACGGTTCAGCTCCACAATTAAGGCGGACATCGGCCCCCTGTCTATCACTCAAGGCCCCCAATCGCAGCCTGCCTCAACGAGTACCCCTTGTTCATCAGTGCCAGTTTGACGAATGAGTAACGCACATCGACTCTCAGAAGCTTACTCGTACCATTCGAAGGCTCAACAAACATGGACGTCATTAATGATATCTGGGCTCGGTGGTGTGAGATCCTCACCAATATTACTACAAGCTGTCAGTAAAGGCCCCCCTAAACAATCCCCGTTGGGCCACCACATGACCAAAGTGCAATTCTCTTCTCCTCACCATCTTACATAGTTCATGTACCAGCAGATGCTCACAAAATGGCAAGGTTAACAACATCCAAGAAAGACCAATCTTCCCATCATCCAATTCTCAGACTGGTGGCGCTGCCATTGGCGCTGCCTAGGCTGCCTCCACCATTGCGATCCGAGTGGCCCCCGTTGACGTCGCCAACACCGTTGTGGCTCGATCCGACCATCTGGTATCCGCTGCTGGGAGCCGGAGTCCAGCTCCTCTCTGGGCTGGCCACTTGAGGGGGAAGTCGTCCCGATGCAGGAGGCCATCGTTCGTGGTTCTTCTCGTCATCGACCACCACCACCATCCACACGCCAATATGTCCTGACTGGCCCAGGAGTGGGGTGCAATGAATCCACTTGTTCTTGCCCTGGTCGTCGCCTTTGGTAACCCAGCGAACTTTGGCAGTCACGCCTCGTCCCTCAGCGAACGCCGTAGTCAACTCCTCACGCACTCGGTTGGAACCGCCGATCTTGTTCAAAAAGGGTGATTGTAAGATGCCAGGTAATCGCTGTGACGGGCTCGCAAAAAGAATGCGCAAAGAAGGATATGGTCGCACGAGGAGATACTGCACGGCCAGTCAATCATACGAGCACATCTGCAGGTTCCACAGGCAACTCACGTGTTGATATATGCCACTCAATCTCCCATTGATGCTCGCAATCGATGGCACCATGGTGTCCGGATCCTTGAGCAGCAGTCGAGGCTGATGGTGTGATGAGACACTCTCGATATCGTCCTCGACGATTTCACGGTGCATCTTCCCGCCATGGCGCTTGATGGTATTCAACTCGCCCTGGTTGAGCATCTCGCTCAATTCTCGCAGCTCGTCGTTTTTCTCGGGGTTGGGCTTCTCGGGCTGTGGTGGATCCTCGCCCCGAGCACGCAGATCCAACAACTTTCGGAGGGATTCCATCTCGGAGCAGTCTTTGACAAGGCCACTCACATCGACCTGCGCCCCAATGTGGTACCGGACGACGCCTCGGCTGTCAGACAGCGGAGCCATCATAAACAAATTCACAAAGGGAGATCCGTCTCGCCGGCTGGCTCTCTGTCAGACGTGTCAAACACTGCACAATGTTTGCACTTACTAGTTGAGAAGGACTTCTTGATGCTGTCGGCCTGCTTTGAGGGCTTCTCGGATCCTGCGTAGGCTGTGCGGGTTTGTCATAGGCCCTTGCAGAAACCTGCAATTCCGACCCAGAACATATGACATGCCGTATTGAGTGGTCCGATTGAATTCTGCTTTGCGTCAGCCATGCACACAGGCCCGTCCCACGTCCTTAGGGAGGCATACCTTCCGAAGCGAAGACAATGGGGTTGTCATGCCTCGAGGGATCCGTCAAACAAAACACCTCTGCCAAACCGTCCGAGGCTTCCCGGAGTTGCGGCGAGAGCGACCCGGTTATTCTGGCGGTAATGCTGTTGCTCACGACTTGGATGTACTGATGTGTGATGAACGCAGGCAGCTCCTCCATGGCCAAAATCTCAAAGGCTTTGTGCGCTCTCTCTTCCAATGCCGTGTTTATGGTCGGCTTGACCGGCCTCTGCGTAAACTCATATCCTTCTATGGGGTCCAGGCCTTCACAGATGGCATTGGCATAGTTGATGGCGCGCAGTGATTTCAGGGAATCAAGATAGTGCACGAGCATAGGCACCGACTGAGGTCTGTACATTCCCAGGAAAGATGTGAACTTGAACAAGTAGCTGGGGTCGGCAAAGATGACCTGCAGGTGACCCCTCGAGAACAGTGCCTGTGTCTGAGTCTCCAACGAGAAGACATCGCCTTGGTCCGGCGGAGGAGGAGCAATGAGGTTGAAGGACGCGGGATCGTCTTCGAGGATGGGCTCCAAGCTGTCGCCCTGCTCTATCTGCGCATTCGCTTGTAGCCGAGGCAGCTCTTGTTCCGCACGGCGACCACCGTTGACTTGCCGTAGTTCATTTTCTTCGAGGGGTTCGCGTAGGAGGGCATCGGTGGAGTAGGTCACAGGAAGTTCTTTGGCCTCGGAAACCGCGGTCAGTGCCCTCGAGGCTGGACGGTCGGTGGCATCGTGAGCGACGAGGGGGAGAGAAGCAGAGCCGGGTCTTTCTGCGCTGAGGGAAGAGGTGGCAATCATATCCGACTCGGGGTCACCGGAGGGCCAATGCAATCAGCAAAGTCGGTATTTCTTGGGCCTCTCTGAGAAGACAGGAGGGTGTTTGATCAATGGATCAGGGGGCAACCGCGGGTGTGACCAGTGTTCAATGGCATCGGCTGGAAAAGGCACACAAACACCTCTTGTTGGCGGTGGGAGCTATGAGAAAGCGAGACAGATTGCGGTGAACTAGATGTGACAAAGATCGAAAGAGTAGATCATGGTCGTCTGGTCTCTGAATCTCTGGGGGGTTCACCTGCACCAGCCAAGCCACTGTGCGAAGAGGAGACAGCGAAACCACAGACGTCAAGATGTGGTGGAGGAAGACCGGATCGAGGATGGCCTAATAGTAGCTTTGCCTCAGTTGGGGGATATTTCATGCAGGTACCGCGCGATGATCTTCCGCTGGCAGCATTGGCACCACTGCTAGGGGCCACTGGGGCCCTGGCACCACAACGGGCGCCCGCACCAGCACCGCAGCGGGCCTGAAACATCAGTCAACCAGCGACCAGCTGCCCGGAGCTCCAGAAACGAGGCATCACCAGGCACCAGAGGCAAACTGCCCAAATTTATGGGGAACATGGTTTGTTCTGGTGAGCCTTTCTTTCCCGTCCCAAATCCACCGTCCATGTCTACAGGCACAGAGTACCGAGTATACGCCATGTTCCTCCTACTGGAGAGTGTGCCACTTTCTGTCCATCATCATAACCAACCGCGGTACCTGTGTCTCCAGATTCACCTCCACAGACCTCGTATCCTCTGTCCAGGCTTTAATCTTACTGTCTGCCTACAGGGTCATTGGCGTGGGTGTTTCGGTGAATCCCCGATTCCCCGGATGACGGGATCAATAAGCTCTGGGCCACTGGCCAAGCAGAAAGGAATTAGTCGATTAACTGGGCCATCTTCGAGATATCCACGATCTATCCACTACTCCCCTCGACTTTAAACAATCGAGGGACATCTCCTGCACTGCGAGCAGAAGCTGGGAGACGATCCGGAAGATAGTTAATCCACTCATATGCCCTACTCTTCGCTTCTCTAGCAGCCCGTTCGACTAGGTTGATGTCCCGACGCGGTCATAGTTCTTCTCGCTGCTGACCCTTGGCCTGTCAGCAAAATCCCGCCTTGAAAACACATTATACTTCTAAACATGGAAGACACCGCTCCAGTGTTACCAACATACCTTAGCAAGGTCGTGGATTTCGGGAATGGGGATGCCTATGAGTTGTTGAAACCTCTGGCAACTTATCGGTCTTGTCATGATGGCACCCCCGCTGAAGCACGAATGGTCCTGACTTGCCGGCGCTACAAGGGGAGCTCGCTGACAGAGGACGAGTTTGTTATGAAAATCAAGATCCAGTATGTATGACCCCCTGAGGACGGGGTGAGGCTGACTTCAGGTATTGAGGATACCCGGAGGAGAACGACGACCGAGTAACAGCCCAGAGGTCGGGCCCAGTACCACGACTGCACATGAACTCGAAGCCCTGGAAAAGTTCCGACATACTAACAGTGCCTTCACACCGGTGCTGGTGAATTTCAAAAAGGCAGTCCAGCCTGCCGATGGACCATTACCCGGGGGATATCTCACGTTCCTCGTCATGACAAAGATGCCAGGCGACTCGCTCTTTAATATGTACTACTGGGGGATGCCTACCGAGGAGAGAAACGAGATCTCGCAGGAGTTCCTCGTCGCAATCAAGTAGGTCATTCCACGCACAGGAATAACTCCTCTTGTTCACATTGAAGTCTCGGTCATGCTGATAGTGACAGATGGATCTACGCTCAAGGCATAGAGCCCGTGGACTGTGGGCTGCGGAACATTCTATGGGAGCGAGAGACGAAAAGATGCAGCATCATCGACTTCGAACTCTGGCGTGAAACGGATACGTCGGTGAGTGACGATACAAAGGAACTGCAGAGATGGGGGCTCGCTCGCCAGCCGACTGCCAAAAACCACTGGGAAGCTTGGAATCAGATGTTTCGGTAGATGGTTTGCAGGATGAGAAGATATGTCAGTGGTGTACATACCATGCCATACGACACGACCAGTGGCATCACCACAGAATAATGAATATAAATGAATATAAAGAGACCAGCACCACCAGTGTTAGGAATGAAGTCGAGATGAGTGACGTCATGGCTAATGTCAACGCGTCTGAAGACTACACGCGACAATGAACCTACAAGTCCCTGTCAATTCACTTCTCTATACGATAATCTACACATATAAAATACTCACATCTCTACGCTCCAGGGCTCTGATCTTTTGCCAAGGTCCAAGCCTGGCTTATGACCGAGTCGTGTGCCCTGGGACTCCGCTGGGTGGTGGTGGGATGGATCCCGGCGTCGACTTCGAGGCCGAGCGCCTTGCGAACCTGCGAGAGAAGCAAAAACTGCTCGAGTCACTCAACCTGCTCACCTCGAATGCGAGAAGGACGGGAGAGAAGCGTGGAGGGCCGGTCAAGAAGCCGTCCGCAAAGAGGCGGAGAAGGGACGCCAGTCCCAGCCCTCCCCTGAAGCCCCGCCCTTCAAGGACATCTGCCCGAATCGCTGCGGCGGGAGGGCGTGTATCTTACTCCGAGGAAACAAAGGACACTGTCGATATAGACAGCACGGCCGTGGACGGCTCATCACGACGACGAACGAGGAACAGAAGCAATCGCAAGGTTCAAACCTCTGACCACCATTCCCCTCGAAAACCTAGCCAACCCGAACCCAAGTCTTCACTCTCAAAGTCCCTCACACCCCCTCTCCCCACCAATCTACCCTCTCTGATAGAGTACTACAACTCATGGACACCTTCGGCGCCCCCACCCACCGAGGACCCAGAAACACACAGCTACGTGTTCGCGTCACACCCGGCGTTCCGACCCAACAAGTCACCGCTGGCGATCCTGCAGGAGGGCGCGTTCGGGGGCAGTTTCTTCGCGCCGTGGCGCAGCCGCACACTGGCGGGGGTGACACTGGTCGACGACTACCTGGCCACGCTGCCGGCGGCGTGGCGCGCGCAGCTGCTCCCGCCCGAGAAGTACCTCACGGCGCCGCGCTACGACGCCGCGCTCAACCGCCACGGCCGCGCCTGCGGCCAGACGCTGGCCCAGTGGGAGGACGCCGGCTGGATCGACTTCCGCCACGACCCGCGCGGCTGGTTCGAGTGGTACATCCGCTTCTGGCTCGGACGGCGCCTCGACGACGGCGAGGACGAGAGGCAGGTGGGCCGTTGGTTAAGGTGCGTCGGCCCCCGGGGCCGGTGGAAGAGGATGTTGTTGAAAAAGTATGTCGAGATGGGGGTGCGGAGTGTCTTTGATGATGGTGACGATGATGACGACGGTGACGGTGACGACCAACACGAGCGGCAAGTCAGTCCTGTCATGCACCAGACCTGTCTGCAGTGGGGGTATCAGGTCACGCAAGAGGATTTGGACGAGGCGTGGCGGGAGGTGAGAGGAGGAGGACGGGGAAGAGAAAGCTAGATCAACTCATACGTATGTAGTTGAACTATGTATGCACGTATATGGCACCACCCAGCTTGATCGAAGCGTGCCAACACCAAGCAGCATACTGGTTTATTCGATCGTGGAGACAATGAATGCGTGGGAAATCGACTGAGGCGGAAAATATTTTCTTCATTCGGAGACTCGACTACATAAGACACTCCCGCTAATTGCGCTTTCATCTACCTGTTTGCCTGCTAACTAACACGTAACCTAGACTAAATGCTTCTCCAGAATGGCCGTAGCGGAGAAGGCGCTCTACCTCCCAATTAACCACTCTCGCCCAAGGGTATCGAATGCCAAAAAGAAAAAGAAAACAAAGAAACGCCGAAGTGGAATGGGATCCTCCATGTCGCCTGCGGCCCTCCCCCAATGGTCATGCTCTATATATGTTGCGAATGAGATTCGTGTCATTATAAGCCCCCCTCTTACTCAAAAACAAATCCCACATGTCATGTTTCACCCCCCTCTTGCGTTGTCGTATCATTAAGTGATGCCACTTCAGGGCTGAGGGTTGTGGACTGTCTATTGTGATTTCTGGGGTGTCGGGCAAATGTAAGCTCTTCCCCCCTTTGGTGGTCTTGCTCTTCTGCAAGTTTTATGCTGTGATGGCGGTCGGGCTGGGCGCAGTCATCGGTCTTTGGGCCAAAATCATGTCCCAGGTCTGTGTGTTGAAGTGCACGTACGGCAGTTCCAAGTCTGGATCGTATCGGTCACTCTTGATGATGTTGATGTGGGGCACGGCGCCTCGAAGAACGAGAGAGTGAGGCCGGTGCCTCATTGTGGTGGACGCCAGATCAGATCGGTTGTCGTTTCGTCGTTTGATGGTGCCAGTAGACTTGAGAATTTCTTCGAGTGTGCATGCCGCGTTACCTGCCGGTGTGATTGGAGCAACGTCGCTGTCCTCGTGGCCACCGGACGAGGCGCTGCTGACGGAAGAGTGGGAAGATTCACGAGACATGCTCGGCGGCGTTGTAGCTGAGCCCTCCGATGATGGGAGTGGAGCTAAGTCCTCTGTGTCGTTGGCGGCCATTTCATGGACGATGTCACCCTGAAGCTCTTGGGGTTCTTGCTGGTCCTCTTTGATAACCGGCTCAGGTTCTGCGGTCAGCTCGGCCGCAGGAGAGCCAGAGGCCCCGCGAGCAACTTCATTCAGACCGTTACCGTAGCCTTCTACGTAGATCTCACAGAACGAAGGCCGTTTCGACGGCATCTCATCCCGGCTGGTCTGGCCCCCCCGAGATATCAATCTCCTGAGCGAGGTCGACCGGGAGGCTGGCGGTGTTTTGATCGACAAGGACGACATCAAAGACCCTGGTAGATTCGCAGGGAGCGTACGCCGACGGATCTTGGCCGATCTCCCTCTCGTCAGTGGCTCACCCAGGGAGGAAGACGACACATTAGTATGTGAGTAGCGATTATCAGGAGCCAGCTGAGACGGCTTCTTGTTCAGGGTGCGGACTTGAGGGAGAGGTGTTTCTTGCCACGGCTTTTGTTTTGGAGGCTGACAACAAAGGGAATATGTTAGGTTGGAAGTGTTGCGGACTTCCTTTGGGGGCTGTGCGATGGAATGGAAAGTTTGGAGGACGGCATACACCAGGATCCATCTCACTTTGCGACCTTCCATGGCAGAGAGTCCCTCAAGATCGTCGTCGACGGTCATCTCCTCGAACTCGGAGTACTTTCGAACTAAGGGACAGTCCATGACCAATAGATCTCGGTTGGAGGCACCAATCAAAGCGCGTTTGTCATGCGCTTTTCGTGATTCCCTGAGTGCTCTGCGTTTTTGGATTGGGTTCCAAGACATTCTTCGCTGAAGCTTGGAGCGTGGGCCTGAGCTGGCTTCCAAGGGCTCCGGCAACAGAGGCAGTGGCTGAGCAAGGGGCTCGTACGAGTGCTTTTTGTCGAAAACTTGGATGTTCTGGAGAGTACAAACACCACCAGTCTTGGAGATGTCCTTTTCTACCATATCAACCGTGGATTCAGGATCAACCAGGTGCTGATAGAGGTTCCGGAAATCCGAGAACATAGTTGAGTATATGGTTTGCTGGACAACCTCTTCTTCGAAATTATTAGGCGGCCAAGAACCATAACGCTCATGGTAGAATGATTTGAGGAAGGCGCGGAATTTGTTGAGATGATCTCTCGCTGGCTGGGGCAGGCCGAGGAAGCTTCCTGAAACGTCGTTCTCAAAGAAGGTCACGACGGATTTGTTGACCCTGTCCAGTCGAATGTCCATCTCCAGCCTGGCACGATTGATGAGAGTCTTGGATTTGGCGCTCAACCCCTGATGATTGGTTAGTTTGCATTGGGTGGGAAAGGAATGCACAAAGGCAGCATGTGGACTTACTGCATACTCAATGCTTGATCGAAGGCCACGGTGACTCATTCCCACACAATGGGCAAATGCGTCCACCCAAAGATCCTCAACCTGGAGAGCCTCGGCCAAGGAGAGAGCTGCCAAAGCATGATCAACACACTCTCGGAAGTCCAGATATCTCTGATTCTCCGCAAAGGACAGCACTTCGACCTTATTCTGAGAGCTGTCGTCAGGTCGGTAGACATCGACCCTTTTCTTCAGCGCCGCCAAAGCCGATCCAAGCGTCCGGCCAGCCAGCGGTCGGTTGTAGAGCCACGCAAAGAAGTTCCGGGTCGTAATGTGATGGTTGAAGATATCCTCAAGGCTTGCCCCATGAGGTGCTGGGATGTACAGTTCTTGCACCGACTCCTGGGGGTCACATCCCGAGCAGTTGGGGAGGACACACTGCACTGCCGCATGAATCGAGTTCCTCACCACGCAGCGGTCCACCAAAGATTCGAATCCTCTGACATTGAGGAAGGCGGTGTGAACTCGAAAGGCAGGGCCACGACTGGACTGACCCGGTTCCCGCAAGTAGACAAGACAGTCGCCTGTTGGCCAGCATAGCTCCGGCTCCTGGAGAGTTTGACCTGTGAGTGTCTCGCGAGAGGATGAACTGGGGTTGTGCTTTAGAGTGAGTGAGCACATACATGAAAAAGATTGACCCAGTCCGTCGTCACTCGAGCTCGTCCATCCCATCGCCTCAGCCCTGCTGAGCGAATATCATCACGCGTCACGCGACCCTGAATGCGTCTCATGGTTGGGAGGTGACCGGTGCAAATGAACAGAGATTAGAGCTATAAGGCTGTTGTGCAATCGTATGTAGGTCTCATCCCTGCCGAAAGCAGAGGGATGAAAGGGGTACTATGTACAGGGATGGGGCGGGTAAGAAGTAAGTAGGGATGAAGGATATGTCTCAATGCTGGGAGGGCAGAGCAGAGTTGATAGCGTCGCTCAGAGTAACACGTAAAACGCAGCTTGGCGGTGAAGACGAATCTCGACTCAATCCCCCCCTCTGCGTTGGAGAGGGGATTTTGATGTTCAATTGCGCACGAGGCTTGAGTTCCAGCAGCTGGGAGTTTGACAGTAAAGGGCAATGAGCGACGAAGCGGGGTTGGATAGCGACAGGGCGACCAAGGACGAGAGAGCAGGAGACGGGATGGACAAGCCCATAAAGTTTCTTTCCGCCACAACAACCCAGTAAGCTTGTCGTTGGCCGTTGGAGAGCTTGAACAAAGATCACACCCAAGCTCCCAAGGTGTTTCTGGAGGGGGAGGAAAGTTAAGGACGCAGTCGTGGTGGCTTGTTTTTGGCATTGAACCCTTCCGCGTAGGTCACCGTCATGGATGTGAAAGGTGGAGTTTTGGGCTTGTCCGGCTTGTCGCTTTGGCCAGCCACTGAGGGGCCAGTGCCTGTCGGAGCTCAAGCAGGCGCTATGCCCGGGGGAGAATTGGGGGGTCTTGGTGGGGGTGTCCTGACGTGAAGAAGCCTCCACTGTTGGATCGGGGCTCGCGATCGTCCCGAGCTCAAAGTCCGTCCAGTGTAGATCCAACCTGTGCTTTTAGTTAAAAGGCACCCATGGCTGTTGTTTAAGCTATCACCTAGGCCTGGTGTTGGACCTCGTGCGTCTCGCCAAAAGAGTCCGACCAACGGGGAGCTTCCCAAGCTCAAATTGTTCCCTGAGCCCCCGGCGCCATCCCCATCCCCCAAAGGTATCCCGCTGCAACTGCGAACAAGGATACCCTTTTCTCATGCATCTGCGACAAACTGCATTCCCCTTGCTGACCGTCCCCTCTTACCGCCCTTGTTGCATTGTCTTTTCGGTCTGTCGCTTCCTATCTCGGCTCTCTAGCCTGCAAGCAGGGCTCAAAAAGGCCTCAATTTCTGGGACAAAGTAGGCTGATGCGCCGACCTTTGACGAAATTCAGATTAGCTCACTCGCTTAGTCTCAAGCAACCAGCGCATCACTGCCTGATTCAACACTCTCAACCTCCCTCGAAGAGCAACGACAATTGCCACCTCACCTGGCCGCTGGTCATCCTTCCCGTCTCTGACAACGATCAGCGTTCACCTTCCCCTGCCTACTGGTCCCCAGTGTCCTGATTCCGTCGCTTGCCGCCTCGTGTCCATCCCTAACCGCAGTTCCGAAACTCGGCACACAGCAAACACGGGCACCGTTTCTCGCGCGTTGAGGACCGATCGGACTGCTGGGTTGGAATTACAAAGGCGAGGCAGACGTCACAAAAAAGTATAATTATAGTAGGCTTCTGCTACACCCTCAAGCAGCAATCCAGTTTCGCCGTGCAGCAGGCCAAGAGCGTCTGATACTTCTTGGGACGCAAGGCAGCATGACACCGGAATAATGCAGTGTGAGTACAGTAGCAGAAAAACTGGTTCCCTCCACCCCCTATGGCTGCGTTTTGCTCTGCCACCAGTTCGTGCTTTGTCCGATGGCTGCTCGCTACATGATCCTTGCGGTTGACTAGGACGGGGGTGTGGTGCGACATAGACGAGGGTGCTGGGGCTCACTAGGCTCACTAGGCTGTCCCTTCCCCTACAATTTCAGGGCCTCCAGAAGCGCCAAAGCCTATCCCCATGTCCCGGAAACTTATCAATTGGGTTCCACTGCCTTGGACCACGGAATTGCTTGCAGTGCTAGCCACATAGTTTTTGAGAGTATGTACACGTTGCTTACCCCGTCTTGAGAGCACTCGTACGAGTAGCACCAGTAGTGTCCACGTTGTTATGTCAAACGAGCTCGGTAGGATTGAAGTGGATGAGCTGTCAGGTTGAGTTGTTGTCAGAGCGACACAGTACGTAAAACAAGGAGGATACTGAAATATCAATATGGCCGGATCTTCAGCTGGAGACCGTGCCTGAACGCGTTGACTGGCTGGGAACGAAGGGGAAAAGATTAGAATGTTTAATATCAAGGAGAATTGCGCTTAAGTGTCGTGTTAGCACGACATACTTTTCAACTGGGCTCAGATAAACGGGGAGCCCCTGTCAAAAGCTCATTCAGGGCATGGCCCGACCCTTCCCCACTGCCATCGACACGGCGGTCAACGTTCGCCATCCCGGCCGGAGCATTTTCTGTCAAGTCAAGCTGCAGCTCGTGCTCTGAGGTACAGCAGAAAGAGGGAAGAAGAATGTCGATCGGTCATGTTGGGTAGTCGAGTCGAGTGATAGATACGCCACCTGCAGTTTGACATTTTGGGAGCTCATGGAAGATGCCGTGTTGCTAGAAGCATGGGCGCCAGGAACGAGGCTTGCATTAGGCTGCGACACTTGGTCGCTGTCCCTGCCTTCGGGATTCATGTGGCGCCATCTTTAAAGCCCGAGGAATGAGCTCAGCCCTAGAATCTTTTTTCTAGATTCGGGAAGCTCGCCGATCAGGGAGGCTGTGAGGCTGCCAAAGTCGGCACACCGATGCTCCCGAAACGGACGGCGAGGCCACTTAATATCGTATGATTGCATTGTCGGGATCAGACTTCAACAAGCACTCGAACCTCACCGTCCATCCAGTCAACCACTCCAGCGCTCAACAGCGCAACCATCCACTCTCCATCCTCAACCACTGTTACCAGACCATCTGTGAGCCACACCTTGACGATTGGACGGCTCTGCACGCCAGGGGCATCTCCCGTTCTCGCCGGCAATGTGTACCTTTTCTCCACTTCGACGAGTAGAGCTGACAGGCTAGGAGCTGCGTCTGGCGTCAAGCTAAACCGTGGTATCACCCGTCTCAGCGCTCCACCAGTATTTGACACCACGTTGACGTGGAGGAGAATTGATTGCTTGAAAGTCGTGGTCGGCTGTGACATATGTGGCGACAAGCTCGGGACGTCTTGTTGCTCTGGTATCGGTGGATGTACTTCAATCGCTTGGTCCGGATAATTTGCCTCAGGAGCCTTGCCATCAGACATGATAGACTCGTCCACAGCTACTGGCGAATGCTCCTCGCCCGATTCTTTTGCTGACCCTTGTTTCCTAGTCGCGGCGGCATAGATGCGCTGGCGCTCGTTGGTGACCATTTTCCTCATAAGCGGCATCATTAGCTTTATGATGGTCTGGCTGTCCTGAGGCCAGAAGACGGTTCTTTGAGGTGCTCCAGGAATGCCCCCTCCCACCCCAGGTGCGAAATACTTCTCCCCATAGCCGTGGGCGGAGAGGAACTCATCAACACAATTCCACAAGTTTAACTTGGCCAGTTCCGAGCCCCCTGCATTTTTCTTGGGTGCTACAACTGCTCTTCGCTCAGGGTGTGCCTCGTCCAGCATGAATGCCTTGGCAGCAGATTGAAGCCGTAAGAAGTTCTCAGGAGCCAGCTCCAAAGATGCAAAGACTTTCCCAAGCGATGGCCTGCTGTGTTTCCTACTCTTCGTCGAAGGTTCTCGGAACAAGACAGATGCAGAACTTTGGAGGTGCGGAGGACTCGACGCAGCTGCGGGATCAGGAGCGTCTCCAACGCCGTCTTCGTCTAGTGTAGGAACGTGTTCAATGACATTATGGTCATCCCGCTTTCGTTTTCCCAGTGACGACGGGTCGCGAATCTGTGCGTCGGCCGCTGCAGTTGCTGCTTGTACAAGACCTGCGAATTGAATATCATCGGGATAGTCGGATGTGTCTGCCATGAGTTAGACTTCCACAGCAGCTCCTGGCCGCTCAGCCAGGGCCTACCGGCCTGCTGCGGCTCGGTGCGTATGTGTTCGAGATGGGATAGAGAGTCAACATGCGGCGAGCCCGATCGCATTTGGTAGGGCGCGGCAAGATGTTTGTTAAGCAAACAAATTCGCCCAGCAAAATGCGGAGGAATATCTGCGCGTGAAGGGAATATACTTTGCACTAGTACCATTCGCATTGCTTCCGGCTCGCCGGCTCGCGAGTTGGTGCCAAGCCCGGTCAAAAGAACTTCCGGCCCGCTGATCGATGACAACAACATCTCCCAGCTCTCCTGAACAGAGTCGACCATGTACGTCTTTTTTGGCTGCTATACAGGCTTCTAGATATGTGTGAGGTCTGGGAGGTCCATCTTTGATTAAGTCGTTGTCTTGGGAAAATAAATACTTGTGCTATTGTCGGCTGCTTCAACAATGTTTAAGGCCACCAAGCTCCAAGTTGCCACGTACCTGCTTGGTGTCTGTCCCTTTTCTATCGCGTTTCTTGTCTTTCTCAATTCTTCGGTCTCGTTTGTTATTACGGATCTAATTGGCAAAGAGGATGGCGTTGGTGATGCCGTTGGCACTCTGGGGTTTGCCGATGAGCTGGTGGCATTGGTAGCGTGTCCGCTATGGGGCTTACTCTCTGATCGAATGGGTCTACGCCTTGTAAGACTCTCTCTCTGGCACTGTCACGAGCCGCAAAACTGATCCATGACAGGTCTGTGTTGCAGGCTACCTGATCATTTGCTTGGCTCTGGTTTTGTTCGTCCAGGCAAAAAATGTCTATCCTGAGCTGCTGCTGGCCAGGTTATTCTTCAGCCTCGGGGGTGCTGCGGCCTCCACCATGGTCACCGCGATTCTGCCTGCTGTCGCAACATCGTCAATAAACTACCCACCCGAGAACCAGCGTGCCGGCGTCGTTGCTGGCGGCAACGGCCATGCTTCCAGTCCGTCAATTGAGTCAGAGGTGACGATCACACCCGCAAGATTCGTGTCGACATCCTCGCAACGCAAAAGCAAAGTTGATTCGATAGCAGCTGACTCAGATATTGCCGGCTCGACGAGTCGGGTTGCCGGATTTGTGGGCATGTTCACCGGTTGTGGTGCCCTCATCGCCCTGACTCTTTTCTTGCCTCTTCCGGCTAAGTTTCAGTATGCAGGTGTCGGGGAGAAGGCTGCCCTGAAAGATAGTTTCTATATCGTGGCTGTTGTGGCTTTTCTGCTGGCTATTTGGTGCTTCTTTGGTCTTCGACGTCTACATAGTGACGCTGAAGACTATCCCCCGAGGCCACCAATCCCTCAGGACAAAAAGGGACTTTCACGCTTCACCGAGACACTCACTCAGATGTCGAACAACTTTCAAATTGCTCTCATGGCAGGATTTCATCGCTCCGAGATAGCCATTGGGTACCTTGGAGGTTTCGTGGCCCGCGCTTCTTCCGTCGGCATTTCTCTTTTCATCCCCCTGCTTGTCAACGCAACCTTCCTCTCATCCGGCCTATGTGTGGAACCGTCCTCCAGTAATGATCCAACTGGTCTTCCGGACATCAAGAGAAAGTGTCCTCGAGCTTATGTGGTTGCCGCAGAACTCACGGGCGTCACGGAATTGGTGGCACTTGTCTTTGCTCCTGTGTTTGGCTACTGGGCCGCGAGAGCAACGAGAAAAGAGATTCCTCTCCTTGTCGCTTCGATGGCAGGAATTATTGGATACCCCTTGTTCGCAAACGAATTCGATCCTGATGACAGAAACACATCGCGAAGGGCGATAGCATTTATCGCTGCTTGCCTTATTGGAATCAGCCAGATCGGAGCTATCGTCTGCAGCCTGGGTACGCTGAGCAAGGGGATACTTCAGAAAGAAGCAAACAGTGCGCCCACCCTCTCCGAGCACAACGATTCAGGGGTGGCCACCAACCTCGATGAAGAGAGCCCTCTTCTGACAGCCACTCAACAAGCAACGGGAGAAACGCCGTTGTCGGCGTTGAAGGGCTCCGTTGCCGGTGTGTATTCGCTTTACGGAGGTGCTGCGATCCTGATCCTGACCAAGATCGGGGGCCTGCTGTTCGATAAAGTCTCTTTGGCGGGCCCATTCTACATCATGGCGATTTTCAACGCAATTTTGATGGTGGCGTGTTTGATCTCGAATCTTTGGAACAGTAAGGAACCGGCGACACAGCCAGAACCGGGAGAACTAGGCGCAGGCTAGTCATGACAATTCTGTCGAGTTCGCCTCGCATTCCAGTGCGAACTTCCTCAATTCAACTGTGGCGAACCCGCACTCTATGGCGCCGATATCAATCAGTGATTCTCAGAGTTGAACGACCAGTGCGAGAGGAGCCAGCTCGAAGGATGTACGGCCGGCAAAACCGCCAATTACGTTGATATACCAACACTAGCCTCGAAGGTGTTCCGGTCTCTCCTCTCCCGACAAGCAACCTCCAAAATCCCTGCGGACGTCTCAAGCTTTCCTGACCACGTTCACAGATTTCTCCGTTCCAGTTCCCTCAACCTCATGTGATACAAAACAAGACTCCTCGCGGCAAAATGTTAACGCATTTGTTCAGTTCCTGCTTCGCCGACTTAGAGTTAAGCCTACGGGCTCTTCACATCGTTCCAGTCATACTTCAAAGATGGTTGAACTACGACGTCTCGAGACTCTCTGTCTCTGCATACGGCCAGATTGCGGCATGCTGTTCACCTTGCTTGTGTGCCTCTACTTTGTTACTTGTTACCTGGGACATCGGCGTATGTCATGCTGAGTATTCCAACTCCAGTTCGTCGGACCTAAGAGCTGTTCTTCATGTACAACATGGATTGCACGGTCAAAACTACCGCTGGCCAAACAACGGCGACAACAGCCGTCACCTCTCACCGGCCAATGGGCCGTTACATATGACTTTTGGAAACATGTCATCCATTTGCGTATCCAGCAACTGCTTCGCTTGCAACAGTGACCATTCCCTCTGAGGGCAAAATTCTTTGACAAGAGCCGATGGTATGGTATGGTGCTGTTTAGGCGTGCGGTGGATGGATGCCTGTCTTCGGCTCCGCATTACACCTGTCTCCTCTGGCTGGTTCCTTCGACTACTCCTTTACAGCAATAGTGAGGTTTATCTTTGCAGGCTAGACTAGCAACACCGTGCGGTATGTGAAGCTAGCTCATATGAGGGGATGGACTTATTGTTGCACAAGGTGACTTTGGGATCGCTATATTTTCGAGAGAGGTTCGGGATCCCCAGCATGCTTGTTTCGCGGGTGACTTGACTTGACATGATGGTGGTAGACTCTTTTCTAGTCTGTAGATGTCCATAGATCTATTTATCGAACTATGTATTGTCCGTGACCAGACCATTGATACTCCCTCCATGCCTCTCAAAGCAGGCTAGGTTGATGAGGGAGGCTGCAATAGGTGGTGAAGCTTGGCGCCAACCTCGCACGGCTTCATTCTTCCGCTCCCACTTCATGACCGAATTGTCTGACTATTCCGCGAATCCATGTATGGACGAGATCCCTGTGAACTGTATTGACCTGCTATGTGCCTGAGAATCCCACCACAGGTTGCCCCCGTCTCCCTTCCAAACTTTTGATCTTCGCCCACATCAATCCAATCTTGAGATCTCAAATCCTAACTGATAAAGGCTGGCCCTGGGTCAATCAATCACCCGGGCCTTGAGCACCTTCGCATACCGGGCCTGCAGCTCCGAAATGACCGACTCGATGGGCTGATCCGCGGACCAGAACCGGACGGGGAAGATGCGTGTCGCCGCCCCGTGCAGGACGACTTCCTCCACGGAAGGGTAAGTGCGTTTCCCGTCTCTCGACTTCAATTCGGCCATGGACCGGCCGACCACGACCACTTGACCGTCGGGATACCCCGCCGAAGCCATGAGGGTGTCGAATCTGACGGCTGCCTCTCTGCCGGACGGCGTCACAAAGGGCGCGTCGGCCGACTCGCTGCAGAGCAAATAGTGCAGCTTGAGCACCGCGCGGCGGAACCAGTCCTGTCGCTCCGGGGTGGTCTCCCGTGGTGGAACTCCCGTGATGTTCTTCTCCTGGTCCATGATCGTCTTGGCCATGCGCACGAGGCAGATGGACAACTGCGTATCGACCGGCCTGCCGTGCCGCCAGTCGTCGATGCAGATATCCTCCATGATCGCGCGCCACGCGAACGTCATCGACACCTTGCGTCCCCACTGGCGGAACCGGTCGAGTTTCAGGTCGTGCACCAGGCTGCTGGAATACCCGACCTTACGGAAGACGAAGGACAGGTCGCTGTAGATATCCTGTTCTTGCTGCTCGTCGATCTTGGTGCCGAACATGGCGAGGGACGCGTCCCTCGCAATCTCAACGGTGTCTGGGGCCCAGATCTGTCTCCCGAGGAGAGGCTGGAATTGGCCGACGTCGATCCAGGTCAGCTGCGTACCGGTGCTGCTGCCATCCAGCCGTGGGCTGCACATGATGTTGCCCAGATTGGGGTCTCGACTTTGGACACCCACGCTCAGGGGGAACCGGAGGAGGTTGTTGACGTCTTCGAAGAACTGTCGGGCCGTCTCTCTACTCGTCGGAATCATTTCCCGTACTTCGGCCGGCTTCTCGTCGAATTCCTCCGCCGACAACATGCAAAGTTCCCGGAACTCCAGCATCGTGTAGCCACTCACGAGGTCCAGGACGATGGCTCCGAAGCCCGTGGCGGTCGAGAGCGCGGCGACCGTTTCGTCATCCCGCGAGTTGTTGGTTGGCAACTTGGGCTGGATCTTGAGACTCTCCTTCATGCGCACCACGGGCGCGCTGGGGAATTGGCTCAGATACGTGTGCATGTGTTCCTCGTGCCGAAACATGTGCTGGGACAAGAGCCAGACGAACAACTCCCGATCGACGTCCGTGGGTGCAGTGGCGAGGATGCCGTCCGCCAGAAACGCCTGCAGCACATCCTCGTCCGCGAGGGCTTGGCTGTAAATGTCGCCGAAGAGAATCGGCGGTGTCAGCTCGTCGAGGATCTCCTGACTTGTCTCGGACAGGTCGTGGGGAGGGGTGTAGGGTGCCGTCATGTGGTATTCGAACACAGCCTGGTCCCCTCTGCGTGTAGACTGTGCCAGATCCTCGAGGATGTGTGGGTCAAACTCGGCGACGCCAAACTCTTGACGCAGCCGGGTCGAGTACCGCGGATCAAAAATCTTGACGACAAAGGGGCCATCGTAGCGCGGTGGTGGTGGTGGCGACGACGACGACGATAACGACGACGAATCTTGGTGACTCGGAGACACGCACTCGGCGACAAAGACGCAGGCCATCGAGAAGCCCTCGCCATTGTGCCCTCCGAGGCTTTTCTTGACTCTGATCTCGAACGGCTGCCCGGATCGGTCCACGAGGGTGTGGATCGTGCCGTCGGCGTACTCGTGAGGCGGCCGCTTCTTCCCCGCCGCCGCCGCCTTTCCCAGAGACGACATCTCCGACCTCGTCGACACTGCTCTGTATTCTTGCTCGAGGACCGTCATGGCGTAATGATGTGTTGGTTGTGAAATTTGTGGCTATTGCGTGTGAATGTGATGGTGTGATATGTGTGAGTGAGGGTGAAAGAGAGTCAGTCGACAAGAAGAGAAGTGATGTTTTGGGATCTGGGTGTATGTGGTTGGTTGTCTCTCGATTAGATGTGTGTGTGACTGTTTCCCTTTGTTGTTGTTGTTCGCTGTGATTATTGTTGTGATTCGGACCGAGTCAACCTCCTGTTTCCCTTCTTCTTCACTTGGGGGTGAGTGTGCCAGGTAAGTAAGTGTTCGAGAAAGAATGACCAACGCAAGCAATGTCTGGCCAAAATATTATATCTCTCTACAGGCTTTTACCCAGAAGGGCGGGAGGACTAATAGTATCTACGAACCAGACTTTCTCTCTGAGGACCTGGACCGGGGACGCTTCGGGGTATCGATGTGGGTATGGGTATGGGAGGAAGGCAGTGCACTCAGTGATTCACTTCTCCGTCTGTCCACTGGCCAAGGGTCGACGAACCTGCCACACAAACAGATAGACAGGCGGACAGACGCCATCTATGGAAGAATGAGGAAACTAATAGGACAGGTGAATTCCACCTTTTGGTGGGATGGGGCAGCGAGCTAGTCAGGCAACAGCATCCACATCGTCTTCTTGTCATTATCTATCGCACATCCGCATCCATCATCACCTATGTATGTATGTAGGATAATTATCCCCAACCAAGAATCCAGTGTTCAGTGAGTGAGTGAGTGTATCCCCCGGATCGCGCGAGGCTGTGCGGGCGGTTGACCAATCACACGCAGTCACTCACCACACGCCACCGCCGCCGCAGCCGCCGACCTGGTGATTCACACTTCAGTACGAGGTATTCCAAGAGGATACCCTCGCGTTTGTCAGCGGAGAAAAGAGTTCACTTTATGAATGGGACGGACGGAACGGATTTTGAAGGTGGCCTCGGTGGGTCGGAGATGGTTGCATGCAGTGTATGAGTCTAAACGTGCGGCCTGAGAAGGCTTTGGTTGGGTGACCGACTGACTCATAGCGAGGGCCAGGGTGAGTTGCCTTCTCGGTGGTGGCGTCCGACTCGCCCATTGTTTAGGACCTGTCTTCTGGCAGGGTGGCAGAGAGAAGTGACAGCAATGAGAGGAGGACGCTACATACTTCAGTGGCGAAGGGTAAGAGAGAATGTGCAAATGACTCCGTGCAATTCGATAATCTACATACATCCTCCCCATCAAGCAGGTGCCATAACTATTCTGGCAGCCCTGCGAGTTCATGTTTCAAACAACTTTCTTTTGAGGATGAGCCTTCAGTCATGCTCCCTCTCTCTCAGCATGGCGGAGTGGTGAGTAAGAATCGGTAACGGCATGCATCGTAGAACGTCTCATACATCGTGACAATTGAGCACGGCTGCTGCTGCTGCTGCACGAACAACAAAACGCCCCTCGCCCAAGAAACATAGGCCTCGAGCCTTCTAGCTCCCTACTCCCTCGGCCTCTCCCCTTTCTCAATGTAATTCGCATGATTTTTTATAACTTGCTCTTCAGCTGGCTATTCTTCTCGACGTAAGCCATGACGGCATCGACACCTGCCTGCGCGACCTTGGTGTCCTGCGACGGGGTGCCGGTGCTGCATCCCACCGCGCCCACGACCTCGCCCTCGATCACGATCGGGATCCCTCCGGCCACGTACATGAACCGGCCGCCGTTGCTGCTGTTGAGCCCGAAGGCGGGCCCGCCGGGCCACACGGCCTCCTTGTAGACGGAGGTCGGGGCGCGGTGGCCCGCGGCGGTGAAGGCCTTGTTCATGGCGATGTCGACCGAGGTGAGCTTCGCGCCCGGCATGCGCTCGAAGTGCAGCAGGTACAGCGACGCGTCCACGATGGCGATGTTCATCGGCACCCCGATCGCCTCCGCCTTCTCGATGCACGCTGCCGACGCCAGCTTGGCCGCGTGGTGCGTGAGGTGCGCTGGGCGGTGGATGGCGGCCATAGCTGTGGAGGGGTGTGTGTCTGTGGCTGTGGCTATGCCGGGGCAGGATAGAAAATGGTTAGGTGTTTCGACGAGGGGGTGTAGTTTGGTTTGTGCTGGTTCCGAGGGAAGGCAGCAAGCAGATGAGAGGATGCAGGACGTCGGAAGTCGGACGAAAGGGCCACCACAGTGGTAGGGTACGTAGAGAGAGGATCGGTCGAGTCGAGAGATTTACCTACGTCAGCTCGAGGGGGGGAAACGAAGCACAAGCAATGAGGAGGGAGAAGCTGCTTGCTGCTTGCTGCTCGTGGATGGTCCGGTCCCTGCTTGCTCACAAGTAGTATTGAAACGGAGTGGTGGGTTCCCCGGGTTTGCTTGTCCACCGCGCAAACAGTAGTAATCGATTGAAATGAAATGTAATGTACTTTGCAGCAGCTTCGAGATGGCCCGAATCCTGGATCAAGGGACCGAGTACTTCGGCAGCAGTACTACTAGTAATAGAAGTGGTCCATGGTCACTGACAATAATACCGAGCATGTAATGAACCGGATGACGGGATGGACGGAAAAGCGGCGACGTCAGCGACCGGATTGCTCGCCGCATCTTCACCATCGTACCGAGCGCTAAACCCCAAGTTTATACAGGACGAGGTACATATTACATATTTATACATGTAGTTTAATAATATATTCCCTTTGCGGGGAAGCAGACGACCAAGCAAAGCCACTTTTATCGATCGATGTCAGACTGATTGATTCATGGTCCTACTACTGCAAATGATCAGAATGCCAGATTGCATGGGACTAGTATTGATTCGTTCGTCGGGCTGAAAGCCTCCTATCCCTTACCGCCCGTGTGCTCTCTCAACGAGGCTGATGCAGAGGGCGCGACCGGTGGTACAGCAACTCGAAGCACCTCTCGCTTTCCTTGTCCAGATACTCGATGCCCTTGCGGACGACCGCTCCCTGTTCCTTGTAGTTGGGCCCAATCTCGAAGGTCTCCCCAGATGTCGCGTTAGACCCCAGCAGCGACTCAAACACGCCGATGACCCCCTCGATGGGCGACAACAACCCCTCCTTGTCCAGCTGATCGTAAAAGGTGGCCGCGGAGATGTTGGTTCGGATCACATTCGGACAGACCGCGTTGAAGGTGATCTTTTCCTCAGGCAGATATTTTCCATAGCTCCTGACCAGTCCCACGACACCGTGTTTCGCCGCCGTATACACGGGGAGAGTAGGACAGGTGTAGAACCCACACACGCTCGCCACGGTTCCGACTGGTGTGAAATCAGCTCACGACATCCTGCTCAATCGTCGCATGCTCGACTCACTCTTGCCCCGGAAGCCGTCCTTGCCGGGTTGCTGCTTTCGGAATTGCTGCACAGCCAATGCCACCGTGTAAAAGACTCCTGTCAGGTCAATGTCGAGCACGCTCAGGTCAGGCTGCACGAAGCCCGTCATGGAAGGATCATTCGGGATCCAGGCGCGTTCGCCAATGCCGGCAATGGGGTAGACGTAGTCGATCCGACCAAAGTCTGCCACAGCCTGACTGAAAGCCTTGACCTGCGAATTCCAGTTGGCGACGTCGACCTGGGCACATCTGGCCATCTGCGAGCCCAGTTCATCCACAACCTTCTGGGCGCCCTCCAGGTCTCGGTCTACGATGAACACTTTGATGCTGGGGCGGTGGTGTCAGATACATCTCCTATGGTCTCCGACCCTGTATCGGGCAACGACATACTCGTTCTTTACTAGCATCTGCGCCACCCCGCGGCCAAGGCCACTCGCTCCGCCGGTCACTGTTGTTAGGACGCACGGACGTCAGTATGGGATATCAAATGTGCGAGTTCCAACTACATCTCTATACCATGACAGATTGGTGTTTGAGAGCTGGGGGTGGCGCCGACTTACCGAACGCAAAGCCTCCAGACATTTTCCTAGTATGATGACTGCCCTTGTTGGATGTGAGGTGACTCGCTGTTTGGCAGAACTCGCCGTGTTAGTTGAAACAGTTTTCGATCCACGTCTCTTTATGCCTCATATCAACCTTCCAGTAAAGCCATCAACCACCACCAACCTCGGAACCGCTAAACCCCAGTGAGGGGGTGAGCCGTTTGTCCAGCCTTTGTCCATGAGGTCTCGTGTCGGGCTGGGCCAGGACTCTCTTGTCGCCAGGGGGTCTGCTCTGTCCAACAGGATTGCAAGCCGGAGGCGGGGGTTTTGGAGGGCAATGGGGGAGAGCTCGATGTGCGGAGAAAGGTCTGTTTGGATGGATGCAAATACGGGCCTCGGTATTGACGCGACTCTGAAGGGCTCTCGCCAGCAACAGACAGACAGACGATCAGTCAGTCAGTCCAACCTCGATCCCTTTGTTCTTGCCAGGGGAGAAGTCTTGATAGGGGACGCGAGCACCCCCAAAGAGTGCCATTGTGCCACTTCAGGAGCTAAAGTTGGGCTCGTCGAGCACCCAATTCATGTCTGGGAGGGTGAGGTGTATACAGTATGAGGCCCTGCAGCAGCTGGACATTGTTTTCCGGACAGACTGGTTGGGTGAGTGTTGAGTCAACTCGGCCTCGTCGGTCACCTCTATCGATCTACGTGCTTGCATCTGTACCCCGCCGTAGCAAATCCGTACGGCCGAACAGAAGATCCTCTGCGAAGCTGACCTCGACTGTCACGTGATTGTCAAGATGGTCGTATTTGCTTCTGTGAGACGATTCCTAATCTGCCTTGTTCCCTCTTCAACGCCCACGAAACGTTGATCATCTCGTGTGTCCAACATCCTGGGAGAGACACCGGGTGAGGTCTCTGTCTGAAGACCTGCACGCCTCGTCAAAGCAGCACAGAATGCAGACGAGAAGCCATTTACAAAGGCCAGTCTAACTATTTATATAGTTATCTCTCTCTCTCTCTGTCTCTCTCTCTTCCCCCCTCTTTCCTTCCTTCTCTCGTTAAACTCGCGGGAATTGCGGATAGGGAGGGCACAGTGATTACAAGCATTCCCAGAATCAGAGGGCCAAATCCCATACCTCCAAGATAAACACACGCAGAATTCTCTGAAAATAGAACCCCCGCCAAAAGCTGCCATGTCGCCCTCCTCCATCTTCCAGCCCTACCTCTCCCCATCCCTGTCCGCCTTCCTAGCCCACCTCCCCGCCTCGATCCCGCTGGACACGCTGAGCCGCACGCCGCCGTCGCGCCTGCAACGCACCGCGCTGCCCAACATCGGCCTCATCGAACTGGTCTCGGCGGACGACTTCGCCGTCCTGTACGACCCGCTGTACGTCCACAGTTTCCCGCGCGACCCTGAGCGGGAACGGTCCGACTTGATCGTCGAGCGTCTGGCGGCGCAGGCCCGGGGCGAGCGCAAGGGCCTGGCGCCCTACCGCATCGTCGGCGTCCGGGATCACCACGGCGAGGCCATTGGGGCCGCCCAGTTCAGCGTCTTGCCGGTGCCTCCACGGAAAGGGAGGAAGACGATCAACGCCGACCATGCCACAGGCGATGCCGAAGACGGTGCAGCCAAATACGCCGTGCCGTATCTACAGTACATCTACGTACGGCGCCAGAATCGCCGCCAAGACATGTCCGAGGTCCTGCACACGATGGTGCTCGCCGTGGCGACCGCGGACGCCGCGCTGATGGACGCCGAGGACGGAGTCCCGGATATCGTGCGATGCGGACGACGGAGCGTGCCCTTCACGCTCTTCGAGACCGAACCGCCCGACCACGGCGACGACCACGCCAGCCGGGCCTACGCGCTCGAACGGTCCAAAATCCACACGTCAACCGGCGGCATGGCGCTCGTGCTGCGTCGACCGCGGCGTACCCCGCAGGACGCTCCCGTCGACGGCGAAAATGCTGGAGAAGAAGAAGAAGAAGAAGAAGAGGACGAGATCCTCAGCGCCCATGTCCAGCCGGGCCTCGAACCCGCCGACCCGCCCCTGACGCTCGTCTGGATCATCCGTCCCGCACCGACCGCCACCCCCGGCCAGGACTACGACCTGACGAGTCTCGGCAAGGCCCTCGTCGCGGCGTACTACCAGAGTTTGCGGGACGAAGGGTTTCCCGAGAAGAACATCGCCCTAGCGGAGAGGATCGTGGAGCAGAGATGCCAGGGTAGTGTCTTCCACCTGATGCCACTGGCCGATGTCAGGGATTTTAGCGTGGACAAGGGACATTTGGATATAAAGGAGAGCACATAAACTGGTTTCATAGAAAGCAAATGACACTGTTGACTATGGGAAAGAAAAGCCTTCTTCAGTCTTGGACATTCTCATTTCTGAAGGCAACAACTAGCCTTACATTTCTCAGCTTCAACAACCAAAGAACAACCCCTAAACCAATAGAACCCGAGGGCCACACAGTAACGAGCGACTAGGGTCAAGGCCATTCACCAGATAACAGAAAATCAGACAGACACATTCTGTGGAAAGAAAAACAAAACAAAACATAATTAACGCCGACATGTCTCAGTTCGGCGCTTCCAGCCCGTCCGTCCATCAACCATCTCGGAGAACCATGACCGCCCCAGATCTCCCGCTCGGTGGATTTAGATATCCCCCCGCTCAGTATCTGGGTGGTGACTTCCTCCTCGATGGACGTCTGCTGTAGAGATCCCCACCATTGTACGGCATTCCCAGCGACGTCAGAATGTTGACGGCGGCAGTTTCGCCGGTGGCAAAAGCACCATGCACACATCCATTTCCAGTCCGCGTGCAGTGCTCTCCGGCAAACTGCAGCTTGCTCTCCTTGTTGTTATCCATTGCCGTAAACCAAATTTCCGGGTCATCGCCGGTCTTGTCGGCAGTATAGGTACCAAAGCCAGCAAAAGGATCCTGAGTCCAGTGTGTCGTTTCCAGATTCACAACTGGAGGGAGCTTTTTGTAAGGCTCGGTTCGGAAAAGCTTGAAGAGTGGTTCGAAAAAAGCATAGATTTCGGCGTCGGAAGTCATGGCTTCGATTCGCTGAGTGAGGGGCTCCACAATCTGGACCGACAGCTCTTTGGTGCCGCTCATGATCCAGTTATTGCTCGTCACGGTCATGTAGGAGAAGATGGAATCCTCGTCGAAAGCATCGGTGGTTGGCTCCGGGTAGTAGATGAACTGGTCGTTGTCTTTGGGCCAAAACACTGACTCGAACTCGACAAAGATCTTGCCGAGCGCTCCATAGCCCAGCTTCTCAATGCCCAGAGTCAGTTGTCGTGGGAGAGCTGGGCTGAAGTCCACAAGATTGTGTTTCAGAACACCAAGGGGAAGGGTGCACACGACGGCATCCGCGACCAAAGCAGTGAGATTACCATCGGGAGTGACGGTGTGAACCACACATGGGTTGCGTGTGTCGTCATCATTCCAGTCAATCTTGGTGACCTTGTGTCCGAGTCGAATGGTGCCCGGATCACGGAGGTTCGAGGCTGCCCAGTTGATAATGGTATCGTAACCTCCCTTCATGTAAAGGTTGCGTTCAGTTGCAAAGTAGGCAAGATGTTTGGAAGAGGCTTGTTCGAGGCTGGTGCCGATCCAAGCTTCCACCTCACGAGCAGCCTGAGGAGCCCAAAGACGTTCATCCTCGCTGACCAAGGGATGGTTGCTAAGCCACTCCCTGATAAAGGTCAGGGCAGGTTTGTCCTCAGCGTCGGGATTCTCCTCGTAGTACCACGCACAGAAGTCGGCGAATTCATCGGCCACCTTTTTCGCTTTGAATTGGGAGCCGAGACGACCGTCTCTGGTGTAGTAGAGGGGGGTGCCGTCATCGTAATAGTGCTCGATATTGAGCTGGCCGATGAGACGGACGAGTTTGTTATTGGCGGTTTCGTGCATCCAGGCGGCACCTAGAGACAAAAATGTGAGTAGAAGTGGACGACAGGGGAAAACAACCCCACAATGGTCGTGGCCGAACAATGAGCGCTTTTAACGACATCATCTCAAACGCCTACGGCGATTGTCAGTATTGCCTTTTGGTAATATTTACCAATGTCTCTTGGAGCGTGCCCATCCTTCCTACTCGTGTAAATGCGTCCGCCGATCCGATCAGGACGGGCTTCGAGGACCACGACTTGGACACCATGGGTTCGCAAGACAGAGGCAGCACGAAGACCGGCGATGCCGGCACCGACTACGATCACTTTCTTCGGGGCAGGTGCTCCCGCTGGTGCAGCAGCAGAAGCAGCAGATGTCTCTCGTTTCTCTTGACTCACAACATCCTGAACTGCATGTTCAGGTCCTTTCGGGTTTAGACCATCCTCCAACTCCTTGATAGCGGCGGGTGAAGGGAGAAGCCGCTGAGCGAGTTGCAGGATGGTCGAAGGACTACTGGACTCCTTTGGTTTATGGGGGGTGATCTGAGCGATGTGGAAATGTTGAGCCATTCTGAGTTGGCAAGTTGACATTCAGCTACCTGATAGGCTTAGCAACGGTGTCGACGGGGGGGGAAACGAGGCTGCGTGTTTCGAGCCGATACGGAGAAGTGAGCAGGTGATGGTGAAGCGAAGGGGGGAGAAGGAAGGGAAGGAAGAGAGTGAGTTATCGAAAGGCAAGATGATGATGTAGGGGAGAGAGTGCAAGCAAGGGATGGAACACGAGGGACTGAGAAGGATGGTGGGGATGAGAAATTGGCCGGGATAGTGGGAGAGCTAGAGACCTTTAGGGGAAGTGCAGCCGTGGCAAGGGAAGAGCCCACCAATGATGCTGCAGGCTTGGGGACGATGAGGAGGACCTGCCACGCCTGCTTATCGGAGAAGCGCACGAGGTCATGGCTCTCGCCTATTATTGTTAGGGGGTTCCGGGGGCTTGTGAGGCCTAGTGGCCGAGTGAGCCACTGGTGCCACTGCCTATGTAAAGCACTTGCCCCCTAGTCGTTAGGTATGATGGGCCACGGGGGGGGGGGTTTCGTCACTAAAAATCAAGATTTGCTCAAGCTCGATCGACACCCTCTCTCCAGCCGCCTTCGCCGTGCTTGTTTCTGGCTCTACCCGCACATTTCAGAGAGCAAGTTACATAGTCGGTGCAATGAGAAGCTCCCTGCTAAACCGATCTCCGTTCCCCCCCAGAGACGGCCCCTCCCTCTGACTGTACTGTATGTACGGAATAGTATGCAGAATGTCATTTGCCCTCCATCTGGATAACACCACACACAACAATTCGCTTACTGGCCGGCTTGCCACTGATAAGCTTCGACAGGCCGGCGACAGGCCCTGCCGCCTCTTTGCGGGGTTTGAGGCCTCGTTCTGATGATGGCGAGGATGGCGTCTCTTAGGGCACACACCATCACGATAAGGGATCTGATCTTTTCTCGTCGCTGCAACGATATGGCAACGCCTCTCGCGTAGCTCATAAACGTCTTCGTCCCCAGCTGATCTTGTGGTTGCTTTTCCCCTTCGTAGTATTTTTTGCGACTCCCAGGTTCATTGGCTTCGTTCAAAAGTGTGGCCGCATGGAGTACACTGAGGAGCTGCCGGGCACGCGCCGCATTTTCGACGCCGATGGAAAGCCACTCTATCCTGGCGATGCAGGCTTGAAGAGGCACGGGGACATTGTCCTCGTGCCTCAGCCAACCGACTCACCGAATGATCCTCTCCATTGGTCGATGCCCCGGAAAATATGGCACAGCTTTCTCGTTTGTTTCGTCACGGCTTTGACAGCAGCCACGTCCAACGATGCCGGCGCCGCTCAGTACAATGAGAACCTGGAACTGGGCATCAGCTACGGCTCGTTCAACACCGGCGCCGGCGTCCTATTTTGCGGAATCGGATACTGGACATTGCTTTCTTCTCCAGCCGTCTACTTGTATGGTCGCCGCATCTTGTACTTGATTGGCATGACGTTGGGTTTCATTGGAGGTATCTGGTTCGCGAGAGGGCAGACCACGGGTGACGCAGTCTGGAATCAGCTCTTTGTCGGCGCCTCCGAGTCGGTGGCCGAAGCAACCGTGCAGTTGTCGCTGATGGATCTGTGGTTTCAACATCAGCGCGGCTCAGTGCTCGGTATTTACGTGCTGGCGACCAGTATTGGTACATACCTGGGACCTCTGATTGCGAGCTACATCGCCGACAGCAGCCTGGATTGGAGATGGATCGGATACTTCGGAGCCATTTTCTCAGGGGCGACCTTTTTTGTGCTCCTGTTCGGCCTGGAGGAGACGGCCTTCCACCGTGATCGGTATTTGGTCAATGACGGAGACAGGTACTTGATCGACGGTGTTAACAGAGCTGGCAGCGACAATTCCGCAGGCCTGGAGGCCGGGCCTCCTCCGGAAAAGGAGAAGGTTGCAGGTCAACCTGAGCCACAAGACGTTCCTCCACGTCACCCGTCCGTTGCAGAACTGCGACTTGCGGCCGAGGACCGCCCCAAGTCGTATTGGCAACGCATTGCCATCATCACTCCCGCACCGAATCTGCGAGGACTTGGCTTCAAGCAATATTTTCAGCGACTCTTCCACACCCTGAGGATCTTTACCTTCCCTGCCGTCCTGTACTCCGGGCTGCAGTGGGGAGCCCAAGACGCTTGGCTCACTTTTTATCTGACAGTCGAGGAGGATAACTGGTATGGCCCGCCCTGGAACTACAGCGATGCCGCTGATGGGGTGAGTCTGCTTGTCTATAGACACTATCATCCGTGACTGACTTTGCACAGCTGATGAACGTGCCCTGTTTGATCGGCGCCGTCATTGGAGCCACATATGGTGGGTGGCTCAGCGACAAATTCATGTTATGGATGGCCAGGAGAAATGGAGGTGTGAGCGAGGCCGAACATCGACTATGGCTCATGTATCCCTGTGCCGCCATATTCCCCACCGGTCTCTGGCTGTTTGGAATCGGCACCAGCTACGGATGGAACTGGCCAGCACCGTATGTTGGTCTGGGGTTCATCGGCTTTGGATGGGGCTGCTGCGGCGACTTGAGCATGGCCTATCTGATGGACGCCTACCCGGACATGGTCTTGGAAGGCATGGTGGGCGTGGCCACGATCAACAACTCGATCGCCCTCGTCTTCACCTTCACGGCTTCCGACTGGATCGACGCGAGCGGTGTTCGAAACACGTTTGTCGCAATTGGAGTCCTGGCCTTTGTCTTCATCATGACAACCGTGCCAATGATGATCTGGGGCAAGACATCTCGCCGCTGGACCAGGGACCGATACCAGCGGTTCTTGGAAATTCGCGATGGTTTCTCAAACTAAGCTGGCCGAAATTGTGTGTATACGGCGATCCAAAGGGGTCCGTCCGGGGTGCAGTCTTCTTCTTTCAGCTTGCACACTGTAACATCTTGATGTGTGCAATTTCAATGAGATATATGTGTGTATAGCAAATAATGTGCACTACCGAGCGGTGTTGATCACATGTCACTCTGCGCGAGACGGGCATCAGTGAGGTGAATCTCAGAGATCATAGTAAAACTTCTCGTTAACTAGGAGGAGGGCGCTATCTTGATAGCACGCCGTAGACGACTAAATAGAGGACGAAACTGGGGTACTGCAAACGCACATATGCCCTCCTCACATGACCTGGATAGATAGATATCACGTGATGTCCTTGTTCAAAGAAAGAGCCTTCCCATCGTCATTATCATCATCGACTATCAGCGCACGCTAAACCTCCCGGTCCCCGCCGTGATGGCAGGAGCTCGGGGCCCCGTTGCGTTGAGGTAGGCCCGGGAAGTGAGGGGCGAAGAAGCCATATCTCGTCCATTGCCAATGATATCTTTCTCCCTCCCTTCCTGACGTTGCACATCGGAGCTGTCGACTGGAGCGGGTTGACGCCGCATGTCTAGGGGACTTGCTGAGTGCATGCGATAGTTCTGCAGCCCGGACGACCCTCCACCAGCTTGCGCCTCGATTTTGGCCGCGCTGCTTTGTCCGTCATGAGGTGTGTTGACTGCGGAAGATACAGGTGCGGAAGCAGAAGGGTCAACGATAGTAGATGCTGAACCGCCCGGAGGTTGAAGCCCGTCGGTCATGTTACGTTGTTGATTCGCTGGGGTAAGGAATTCGCTCATCGGAGAGCGATTGGAATTTTGTCGACTGAGGCGATGGATAGGATGCTGAGGATTCGCCCACGGTGTTTGCTCGAGAAACTGCTCTTCTGCTTGGGGTCCTGATATCTGTGATTGAGCTGCTGGGCGTCGACTGGGTCTGCCAGCCCGAATCTGACTCTGTGAAATCTACGCAGCAATGTTAGTCCGCTGGAGTTGTGAAATGGCGCGCCGGTAACGTACCCCCATCTTCTGGATGTCATCCTCTATGTCCTTCTGCCTTGATGCGGCCAACTCGGGTGCAGCGGGAAAGCCGACGTATTTGGCGACCCCTGCTAAGATCGAAACCTCTTTATTGTAGGCTGTTTGCTGTAAGATCTGCTGCGACCTCCGTTCTGGGAAAGGTATGCTGAAACTGGGTACTGACGAGTCGGCTTTGAATCTGTCTCGTTGAATCCGGTAAAAGTGTTCGCTAAGGCGTTCAAGATGTCTTTCTCGAATGTCTCTGACCGTTTGAAAATATTGGCTGTGAATCTGACTTCGCTCCGCGACGGCCTTGTTCTTCAGGGCTCCGATCTTGTAGACCAGCAGCTTTTGCTCGATCTCATACTTCTCATCCCGGTATTTCTGCACCACTTCGACCTGGCGAATCAGTTCGGGGTGAGCCGGCTTGGGTTCTGACAATAACTGCAGTTCATGATTTATAGCTGCAATTCGTTCGTCATACAGCCGGTCCCTCAATGTCGCAAAATGTCTCTCGAGTGCAGTCAGGGCTTCCATGGCTGACAGTCGCTTGGCTTGCTCTTCTTCGCTTTTGATTGCAGCCTCGAGATCGTTGTCATCGACGACTTCGGAGTCTTCCGCGTGCGCAGCGTCCTCGTCGTCTTCGTGTTGTAGTTCCTGGATGACCGGGTCCTTTGCTCTCCTACGGGGTCTGCTTTTGCTTTTCTCCTTGGAGTCCTCACTGCTGTCGACTTTTTCGGCTTCTTTCTGCTCTTTTTGAGGCTCCACTACCTCCTCTTCGTCATGCTCGGGCGCCTCGACCTCGGGTTCAATAGTGTTTTCCCGGGAATGATGGCTCTCATTTTCCTCGCCGTCGGTGTCTGGTTCAGACTTCTCATCTTCGGTATCAACGGAACCTGTCCGTCGTCTCTGTGATCTGGGGGCCTCTTCGACATCTGATTCGCTTTCTTCCCTTTTACGCTTGTTCGGGGAGGCTGCAGGATCTACAACAGCGGCATCCTGGGCATCTTCGTCTGCATCCTGCCCATCGCTTAGGCCCTCTTCATGGTCTGACTCGTGGTGGGAGGAGATTGGGGACGAAACAGGACTCTCTGTGAAACTCTCTATCTCTGGTCGCAGGTCAACGTCTTGTCTCTGGGATAGTTTACTTGGACTGATCTCGAGGGGTTTTTTTCTGTTTAGGTTGTCTGGAGTGACCTGCAGGCGTTCAGTCTCGGCCTCAGAATCCACCTCAGTTGGGACGGCAACCTCGAGATCTTCTTCGTCGCCATCTTCAATGTCATCGTCCAACTCGCTGAGGCTGCTGGAGCGATCGTCGTCGGAGAGGTGTCCGTCTTTGGCAGCGTAAGCTACTGCGGTATTGGAAAGAGCAAGGAGGGAGTCTGCCGCCGAGTCCATGGCTGTCAGAACCGGCTCTTCCGTAGAATATCAATCGTATAAAGAGACTGAGAGGCACTCGATATAGGTGGATGAGGTTTTCTGGAGCTGGGAAAATCGTAGACCGGTGTCGCCTTGAACGAGCGTCGATGGTCAGCACAATTCCGCGTTTTCGAAAACAAGAATGCGGAACTTGCAGAAGTTGACAGATGAGTCGACATACGATATAATGGTCAATGAATCGCAGTTCACAATAGCATGGTGTTTATGTTCTCCTCTCTTGCGCTGGGTTCGGGTAGTATCATGGGCGCAACGGCAACAGGGCCTGAGGGCTTCGTCGTTGGGCAGTGACTTTGGCAAATCTCACTCCCGCATAAGAGAGGAAGATGGTGAGAGGAGCACCCCGCCCGTATGACTTCGAGGGACAATCGAACACTCGAGGCGGATGAAGGTGGGATGGTGTGAGTAACTGTCAGAGGAGATTGCCCGCGGGGCAGGAGGTTTCTGTAGAGTGTAGGGTGGACTTGGAAGGCCGAGATACGAGTGAAAGCGATTCCACAGGTCAACTACCGATATAAATCAAAAAGGGTCGCTCTGCTGAAGACAAATGCGAGTGGAAATGGTCAAAGCCGCAGGTTACAAAATGCAGGAGCAGGCGTGTTGGCGTCGGTGGAGAAACGATCGCAGCGTAGCCCCCAAAAGTTACATACAAGTCGGTAGGTGGTAGGTAGGGGCAGGGTGCCAGGGACACAAGGGAGCAAAGACTGGCTGCGGGCGGCTGGCTTGGTTGTGCCCTTGAATCATGGGGCTCTCAACATTGGGTGGGCGATGTCATAGGCACGAATCAGGTGCTGCAGGCTAGCGTCGGAGTTAACCTCTCCTGCACCTCGGCTTATCCCCATTTTTCGATTTGCTTGCTTCGCCGAAATTTTTGGGCCCTCGAACGGACTGCGAGAAAATGCGACAGTGCATGTCCTCATGAGAATTGCCCAGACCGAGCAATTGACTTGTCGTGTGGGAGTCACAAACATGCCAAAGTCGGAAAAACGCAAGGCTGCAGCGCAAGCCGCGCCTTCGATCACAGCTACAAGCAAATTGGCAGCCAAAGATGAAGCAGTCGATCCTGCGCTTGCTTCTCTATTTGCTTCCAGCGTAAGACACCTGACCAACTGGCCCGGAAATGAGGCTGACACACTCGTTCTAGTCTGGACCAGTCAAGGTGCAGCCGAAGGCTGTGACCTCAGCAAAAGCAGCTCCATCGCACCGACAGCCCACAGTCGAAGATGAAGCATCCTCGTCTAGCTCCGATGCCTCTGAAGAAAGTGACAATGAGAATGAGTCTTCAGACGGCGAAGCGTCGACGCCTGAGCAGGTAGCCAAAGCTACGGGCGAGAGGCCTCACAAGCGCAAGCGTACCGACGATGAGGACGATCTGGAGCAGGCATATTTCAAACGGCTCGAGCTGCTAGAAGACCGGGAAAACCGCAAGAGGAAACCGAAGCAGAAGGTTGACGATGGCGAAGGAAGTTCGAGCGACCCTGATGACGACGCATCCGCCTCTGGCTCTGACGACAGTTCACGCAGCGTCCCGAAACATGAGACCTTGGACAACAAGCTGAAGGACCAAGACAAGTTGAACAGAACCGTGTTCCTGGGGAATGTATCCACTCAAGCTATCAAGACCAAAGTGGCAAAGAAAGCATTGTACAAACACCTACGCTCCATATTGAAGACACGACGGGAGGGGGAGACACCAGGCAAACTCGAGTCGGTCCGTTTCCGCTCCACGGCGTATGCGTCGGGCGAGGGTCCGAAGAAAGCCACATACGCCAAAAAGGAACTCATGGACGCGACGAGCGTCAGCACAAACGCCTACGCCGTCTTCTCCACTGACGTTGCCGCGGTGCTGGCGGCAGAGAAACTCAACGGTACCATTGTGCTTGATCGCCACTTGAGAGTCGACTACCTCGCGAAGCCATCGGCCATCGACCACAAACGGTGCGTCTTCATCGGGAACTTGAGTTTCGTCAACGAAGAGGCACCCGCAGCGGATGCAGACGAAGAGCAGAAACGACGGCCGACGGCCAAGGAGCCCGCAGACGCGGAGGAAGGCCTGTGGCGGACGTTCAGCAAAGTCGGGACGGTCGAAAGCGTGCGCGTAGTGCGGGACCAAGAGACGCGGGTGGGCAAAGGGTTCGCATACGTCCAATTCAAGGACGAGAACAGCGTCGAGGCCGCCCTGCTCCTGAACGAGAAGAAATTCCCGCCAATGCTGCCGAGAAAGCTCCGCGTGATGCGTGCCAGGAAGATGCAGATCAAGCCTCATGCGATCTCCGCAAGAGGTGCGACTCCGAAGCGAGCGTCGGTCTTCGAAGGTCACCGTGCCACTTCAAAGAAGAACGGGGATCGGAAGAGGAAAAGGCCGAACTCGAAGGCTGCTCAGAGAAGTGCCCAATACAGGGCGGCGAGGCGAAGAAACAGAAACTAGAATGGCGATGAATACGTAGGCATGCATGAACGCTTTCATGGCAGATGGATCGTGGAATAGTCCCTAATGAATATATCAAGATACCCCATTTATTGACTTTCTGGGTTCACGCCACGACTCGTTTGAAAGTCGAGCTCAGCACTTTTCCCGCCATCATGCATGAATAGCGTGCCAGGCTCTTCGACTAGATTCCCATGCAGAGAAGGGAATCGGTCGACGGCAGAGGACGAGAGTAGACCGCATCGGTTTCTGATCTGATACACCCTAACACGGGTCGAATGATACCAATTTCTCCCGTCTTTTCAAAGACGTTTCTCCCTTGCTGGCCATTCTCGCACAGGAGACGTTTTCGCAGCTTGCGCACAAGAAAAGTACGTAGAGTGTTGATTACAGCTTAGTAACGTGCAACTGACTGGGCGTCACTGAAGCGGATGGATTTGAAATCCCCAGAAGTGCGAGAGGCGAGCCGAAACCTTCTGTGCCGCCAGAGATGGCAGGTCCAAGGACTCGCGTGCATTCGAGCAGCTTCGCATAAGGGAGCCAATCAAGTAGACTCTCGATGCTGGCAAAGCCTCATTGAGGGCAGGGTCGGAAACTCGGTATATCCGTCTTCCTCTGTATCATTCATCGAAGTGCCAGGACCCCGACTCCCTGTCTTGCTCTCTCACACTCCTTCTTCATCTCTTGCTCCTCAACATCCGTCCATTTCACTGAGATGTCGCTCCACTTCTTGACTTTGAACTCCCGTTTGAATTGGGCCTGAAGCTGTTGCAGCCGTAGAAGCGGCCGCATATCACCAGTACCACTGTAGATAATGAGCAGCGTTCGACTAGGTAGGTTAGCATAGATTCGATAGATGCGTTGAGCGGTTTGACGTAGGGTAATTCTGAGATGTTCTTCTGCTTGGTCGTTCGGTAGGGGCACGTCGGCAGCAAAGGCAGAGCTAGACGCCGGAAACTTGTCGCTGGGATGGATATTCCAGCCTCGCGCGGCTTCGAGGTCGCGAAGTCGAGCCCAGATAAAATCAGCGCCACCTGGCGGAATGGTCTGATCGGGGGCTTGGGGTGCTTTCTCTTCATCATGCCCTGCACGGTTCGATTCAGCAGCATTTTTGCTACTCTCTTCCGTCGCTGTTGCCTCGTCAACTGGATCTCCATGAGCAGCCCTTAAAACTCCCCGTACAATCTCGTCATCATTCGAACAACCAATCTTGTATGTTGCATCTCTGCCCAGTCCCCTCTCCGGTGTTCCGTATTCCACCATGGCTGTGGTCTTAAGCACAACCTCTCCCTCGGCGTCCATCTTCAGCGTCCCTCCAATCTTTCGGAAGATGCTCTCGCCGTTGGCTTCCAAAGTCCCCCACGTAGGTCCCTTGTCACATTTCAGCCTTACCAGGTCCAATACCGCCCTGGCGTCTTCCACGCTGTCATGGCCGCTCATTCCGCCCTTTTGAATCTCCCGTTTGAGATAACGGTTTGCTAGAAACTTCAGGGAGGAGCGTAGGGGCAGACCGCGTGGGTGTGGATAGATGATTGACGTGTCAATCACAAACGGATGGGTCATTTTCAGCGCGTTGAGGTCAGACTCGAGACTATGGCCAAGGAGGATCGTGTCCTGTCTGAAGATGTGGAGTAGCTCTTTCTGAATGTCTTCCAAGGTCGTCGTGACATTTTCAAGGATTTTTTCGGTTATGCCAGAGAATTCTGTGAAGTAATTCTCGATGGCCAGCGCCGGCTTGACATACCTGTCCACCACAGTTCGGCCGACCCAGTCAAGGACAGAGACGCGCGCAAGGGAATGCTTTCCATCGCTTGTCAGAACCATCTCGCAATCCAAAGCATATGGTTTCAGACCCTGCGTCAAAGAATCGTACACCTTTGGAGGAGGAGAAGACATGACCTGCGGCCTGGGCACAGAGACATCGGTGTCCACCCAGCCAGAAGGAGTAGACTGGCCTGTTCTCTCTCTTCGCTCCTTCTCTAGCTGTGCATCTTTCGGATCCGTAAACGCTGCGGGGTGGATCGGATATTCTGCTTCTTGAAGTTCGTTGAGTGAATGGATGAAGTCTACGATGGGAGTGCGGGAACCGTGGAATGACTTGTCATTCTTGCTTTTCTGGGCTTTCTGCTTGGAAGTTTCCGAGAATGGCGCGATGAGCATGCCCTGAAGTGGAGAGTGAACTCTGCTCAGACGTGAATCTCCCGGGGCACGAACTTCGATGATGTGTTGGAGGAGACGATCTCCCAAGTTTCCTGGAGAGACATGGCTTGATGGGAAATGGAGGGCAGTTTCTGGTGGCGAATCCATGGGTGAAGTGTCGGCTGAGGCTGAACTTTGAGCTTGAGAAGCAGAATCATGGCCCGAAGATGGTTCGTCAGGCTTGTTCATGCCAGTTATCTCGCCGTCTTCAGATATGGTGTTCCATAGCGCTGAGTCCTCCAGCATTGTGCGATCGAGGGAGGGAACCATCAAGACCACCACCTTCTTGATCTGCTTAGCGTTCTTAACAGCCAGCCAGGTCGGTGCGATGCCATCCGACAAAATATAGAGGACAAGGTCTTGTAACGCCTTGAGATCAACACGTTCAGGTCTTCCTTTGAGGAAGCTGATGCTGGGGTCGCCGTCCGGATCTCGTTCAATTTTGCGTCTTTTCTTCCGAGAAGACTTGGATTCAGCCACGGTCCAGTCCCGCGGGACAGAGAGGTTTGAGTCTTTGCCGCTCATACTGTTAGCTACTGCACCGTAGATATGAGCCGTATTTGACGTTTCGGAGGGCTGGATATCGGCGAGAGTCTGTTCCGTGTCTAGATGCGAGCGTGAAAAGCCAGCTTCTGCGGCTTTTCGTTTGCTACTCTCCACCATATCCCTTCAACGCGTGACGAACGAATACCAGGTAACACTAGGAACCAACAAAAAAATGAAACGTTAAGGGATGGAGGTCTGTGACTGATTTTGCAATGGCGACAGAAAGAGGCTGTAAATAATTACGCCGCTTTAAAGCGTGTAAATTCCTTATTTGGATGATTGTGACAATTCATGTTACATGGAAGATGGAATGCGACAGCGAGCCTGGGACGCGAGTCCTGTGTATTGTCACTGGAAATCCGAGTTCTCTCGGAGCTTTACTCACTATCGTTCGCGCTTCGTACACGATAGGGGAGAGACAAAGTGATGGTCATAGTTTCTCTGTTTATACAAACCAGTGGCATGTCGCGCGCTTTTATTCCACCTAAAATTTTGTGTCTATTCGTCACAACATGATTCCTATGTTTCCGCCAGTTGTCACTCGCACTACCTGTGAGCGGGATAGGTCGCTTGCAAATTCAGTCCACTCTTAGGACTCTGGCACCTTTTCTGGCACCAGCCTTCCGCTTCTTCTTGTGACCCTTGTCGAAGGCCATCGCACTTTGGTGATCTCGCCCCACATTATCCAAAGGCTTGACCTTGTAGATCCGGATGATCCAGTTCTCACTTGTAAAGGCTTCCTCGAGCGTACTCAATTCCGGACCCTGTGCAGGAAGAGAAGAGCCACGGACGCGGTCTTGTGCCTGGCCTGCTGGGAACAGGTTGTTGTAGTTGTAGTACGACATTTTGTACCTGTGACCCGCGTAAGTTAGTCGGACCTTTTGACGGGACAAATAACAGCACATACATTAGGGAATTCTTCATCGTTGGTGTGGCTTCCTCGTCGACCCTGTATTCGCCACGCGCGGTGAAATAGTCTCGCTCCTTTACCTCTTCCGGCCAGATACCCTCGGCGATCCTCACCATCCACAGGAACTTGTTGATATCGTCACCGCTGTATCCCAGCAACCCTCCAAAAACAACCAGAACATAATCGACGTCGTGCTGGCGAAGTATGGGGTAGCTGACTTCCTCTCGGGAGCTCATGGCCTTCCCAACGGTGGCAATGTGCGTGTTGTTCCAAGTGTTGTTGTCCACTAATGTCGGCCGATCAGCCATACCTCCAATCTGATATCCATAATCCCACCATGACATGATCTTTGCGTCTTG
Organism: Fonsecaea erecta; assembly: GCF_001651985.1. Taxonomy (NCBI): domain Eukaryota; kingdom Fungi; phylum Ascomycota; class Eurotiomycetes; order Chaetothyriales; family Herpotrichiellaceae; genus Fonsecaea; species Fonsecaea erecta. Next base: position 2,867,280 of record NW_017387245.1, on the reverse strand, counting down.
AGGCGTGTTTTGCCGTAACCAGTAATATGCTTCTCGGTAGTCATCGATGATATGTTGAGATCCATCCGGTAGTCTTGAGGCCAAAACGACCGAAGGGGATGAATACGCATTCGAAGTAACCCACGTACAGTGAGCGACAAACAGGAGCAAGAAACCAGTGACCATTGACGTAATCATCGACTTCGACACAATAGAGTAGATGCCAATTAGGGGATTTCTGGTAGACCGCAGTGACGGGTTTGCCGAAATTTTGCTGGCCTTAACAGACCCGTTGCTACCGTCGGTCGAATTCTCGGCAGGCGTCGGCAGGTAGAGGTAGGTGTCGAGTATATGTGAAAGGGCGAGTGCAGCAGCGCAGCACACTACCGGGGTCAGTGTAAGCATGAGACGAACCATGACTCCTGCAAAGTAGCTGGCAAGAACGGCGTAGATGACGACAAAGACATGCTCATCTTTGAGGTTGCGGAAGCACATGTAGACTCCCGCTGGGAATAGCCAGATGAGCATGTTAAGGTCGAAGAAGAATGCGGGCCAGGCGGTGGGCTGATGCTCTGAGACGGACGCGATAATGGGGATGTGAATCTTCGCATATCCTGTGTCCCAGAGAGAATAGAATCGGCCGCTCCAAGGTGCAATGGTCCCCGAGACTGTGAGAGTCACGAGAGCCAAAAACATAACAGCAAAGATTGTTCCACCCAGGGCAACCAGCAGTGTCTGAAACTGCTTACCGGGGAGTTGCTCCCGGAGGAAGTTGAAGAACCCAACCAACTGCAACAAACCGAAAATACCCAACGCTGCCATGTGATCACTGCTCCTGACTGGGAGGAATCCCACGAAGGGAACCTGCATGCTTGCCAATGTTCCAAGAGCATACCAGGTGGTGTAGCTGATATAAAGTCTGGAGCTGTATCGGCCCATCAAGATGAGGACGAAAGCATGAAGGGGAATCAGGTTCGTAATGAAGACGTAGCCACCCCATGCAGACACCATGTATCCGTAAAACAAGGCCGCCAAAGCTCCCCACATGATAGATCCATTCTTGACAGCCTTGATCCAGAGAAAAAATGTGAAGACAAGGAGGAAAATAGCAATGGCCTCGTTGTCATAACTCCCTGCGACCGATCTCGAAATGTAACCTGGACTGATACCCATGAAAATGGCAGCCAAAAGACCTGCAGATGGCGAGGACGACATTTCGGACGTCAAGAGGTACATTGCAAGCGCGGTGAGGCCAGAGAAGCCCGGAGCGAGGAGGACGCAGATGTTCCGTATGTCGACAGGAAGGGACAGAAGCCGGAGGATGTGATATATAACGCCAGACGTGACCATCAGGCCCGGATAGAGCGTTCCACCAGTGACGCGACCAAGAGGGTGCCATGTTCCTTATAACCTATTAGTATATCCAATATTTTCTCGTCGAGGGCGGTGTCCGTACGGTCATCGAACCAATCCCAGAAGCTGTAGAAGCCATTCTTCACAAGATACTTCGTTGCCCGAAAATTGAACCATGGATCGACTATTGAAGAGTGTCAGGAGCAGGCTCAGGGGATCATCCGTCTGCTTTCTTTCGCAGACTGGATACGCAGTTGAGGAAGCTGACATGGGGCCTACTGACACTCGTGGATAATGCTTTCAAAACCTGAGCACCATAGTCAGTCAACTGTTTCCCGAAAGATTGTGGTGTTGAGTCTACGCTTTGCACGTACGAATTACACTGAACAATCGGGCAGACACTGCGGCGGCTGCAATTGTCACTAGAATAATAACTCGAAGGAGTCCCCTGGTGTTTTTGCTGGTGCTTCCACGGAGGAAAGGGTCAAGAGGCGTGGAGGCAGCCATGACGGCCACGGGGAGAAAGAAGGCAAGATGAAAGAGAAAGGTGTGTGCTTGTGAAAGTCCTCTCGCTATGGAAGAAAGTGCCTTGGAGGTCGCGGATTGTCGATTGCGCATACGTCTCCAAAAGCCCATTTCGGACCATTTGGTTGCCGCCTTAGGGCCCTGAAGACACCCTGTCGGTCTTTTTCGAACCGAGAACCCGGAAAGGGAATTTCATTTTTCCGCAAGGAGGACTTCATGTTGCGCCGGTTCGCAGTCTCTGCGAGGTGCCCAGTACCTCATACACATACATATGATTTGAGTCGCAGGGACAACTTACTGTTTCTCTTGTACTAGCCGAGACCTGTGCATGCACTTTTGTGGGCGGCCGCCGTGTTTGACCGCATATGGTGGCGTTTTCAAGCGTGTCCTCTAATCAGTCTCCCTTGGCCGTTTGGTATCACTCCCAAAATCTCTCCTCAGCCGTCTCATGGGTCCTCGCTTCCGCATCAGAAACCCTCCCAAGTAATCGACTCCATTGCTTCTGCTCTCGCGAGGCACCCGAACAGCCGATAAACGGGCATGCCAAGAAATTAAGGCCCGAAGCGTTGCTACATGCGGTGCGAGTAAGTTCTTTAGCGTTGTCGGTCTTTGCTTCAGGCTCTTCCGCCCCCTTAGCACAAGATCTGCAAAGGACAGATCAACATGGCAAATGCTGGTGCATAATTTCAGCTCCTGTGACTTTTTGCCCAGCAAAGTCAAGTGTCAAGCTTCGGAACTTACCAATCACCTGGGCTTTTCGGAATTCGGGCTCCAAAAGGCCTCTTTTCAGTCCTCCCTCGCTTCTTAGTGGGCGACAACGGCGTACTCGGTACTTCGCGACTGCTACTGCGCTCGTCCTGTTTGGATCAAGCCATCTCCAAGCTTTACTATGCCTTCTCCATGATTGGATCGGGAACAAAAAGCTTCAAATTTCGATTTCTCTCCACGGCGTTGCTCGTCGTTCCATCTTGCTTGTGGGTGCTTGGTCTTGCTTGGTCTTGCTTAGCTGAGCTTCCCACCGATGGTGACGGCACAGGCAGCCCCTGGGCACGTGCCCCGGTCCGGATAACTGGCCTGTCATAAGCTTCCACGGATGTCGGTAAGTCACACTCCCGCAGCATACCATTTCGAGTAAGCGACATGCCCTGACTGTGCGACCAGAAGAGGCCCAGCCCATCATACAATCTTAGTGGGCTCTGTCGTCGATCCCCAGCAAGAGCTCCAAGCATTTTCCAAGCCATGCGAGCTCCCCAAGAGCATCACGAGGACCGGATGTCGACCAAGACTATGGCTCTCATGGTGAGTCTGAGGTATTGTCATTCCTGGTCGATGTTTTGTGTATCAATCTCGTTGATAGCACAAGGCTTTACCTTGCCTTGCAGACATGCCACGATGGCCCACGGCAAACACACAAGCGAGGCTTATGTGGGTTCCGAGTGTTCCGGCTAACTCAAGAAACCAATCTGACTGTCTCTGGCAATCTGTCGGTTGGCTTGCTGTCCATTTTCATTCTTATACCCGGTGCCTCTTCAAGCATCTAATCATGCCTCATCGACCATCTTATCATGCTTCAACGATTATCTTATCATGCGCTCCTTTCTGTTCTTCACAGCTCTCCCTTTTTCCTGGGTCGCTGCATTCTCGTTTAACGCGTATGATCTGGGCTTTCATGGCACATATCCCCGCCAGCATTTCCACTCGGTCGATTTCGAGCCGCCGGCGCTCAAGATAACACAATGGGATTCCCGGTGCGACTCTGGGAATCTCTTCCTCACTCCAAGGGGACCCTTAGTGACCGGAGCGGCACGAGGCCCAATTATCTTAGATGCGACAGGCAACTTGATCTGGATGGAAAACAATAAATTTGAGCAAGCCATGAACCTCAATGTACAGCAGTACAAGGGCGAGGACTACTTAACCTTTTGGACGAAGATCAAGAAGACCAGCCACTCAAAGCATTCCAAAAAGTCTTATGTGCTGGTAGGACCTGCCCTCCTTTTAGGTTCATGGGATACATTACTAATGTTTTAGCTTAACTCTTCTTACGAAGTCGCCCATCGCATACATGCGCGTGGCGCCGGTCTCAAGGGCGACTCGCATGAGTTTCGCATCACTCCACAAGGCACTGCGCTCATAACGATATATCACAAACACCAAGCAGATTGCACGGAGTTAAGGCTGGGCAAGAGTTGCTGGATTCAGGATGGCCTGTTCCAAGAGATCGATATCGAGACGGGGGCTCTGTTGTTCGAATGGCGCGCCACAGATCACATCCGGATGAAGGATGTGTTCAGCAGGCCTTCACGCAAGGATGGACACGGCAAGTCCAAAAAGGACGCTTTTGACTTTTTCCACATCAACAGTGTCGACAAGACTGACTCCGGAGACTACATCATCTCGGCCCGTTACATGCACGCCATTGTGTGTATCAGTTCGAAGACAGGCGACATCCTGTGGCAGCTCGGCGGCAAGAACAATGATTTTGAAGATCTGAACGGGGCAACCAACTTCGCCTGGCAACACCATGTGACATGGCAGGGTAACAACACGATATCCATCTTCGACAACCACGCCAACAATGTCTTCCACAGCCCATCCAAATATAGCAAGGGCATGATCATCCAACTTCACATGGAGAAGATGACTGCCACTCTCATACGGGCATTCGCCCACCCGAACAAGATCCTCAACGTGTCCCAAGGCTCAGTACAGTTGGTCCCGGAGAGCGGTAACGTGCTCGTTGGATTCGGCAACTCGCCCACCTTTGTCGAGTACTCGGCGGATGGCAAAGTGCTTTGCAACGCACACTTTGCGCCCCAAATCTTGTATGAGATCATTGACTTCGGGTTTGTAAAATCGTACCGCGTTTTCAGGCATCCATGGGTGGGGAGGCCGAAGACGCCGCCAGATGTGAAGGTGAAGCGTGGCAAAGTATATGTTAGTTGGAATGGCGCCACTGAGGTTACGGGGTGGAGGTTGGAGACGGCGAAGACGCTGGAGGCCCAGGACCACGAGTTCGCGACGATCCAGGAATTGAGGCGTGACGGGTTCGAGACGAGCTTTGCGCTTCCCAAGAACCATGGATATGTGAGGATCGCGGCGCTGGACGCCGCAAATGGGGTCATGGCGTACTCGGCGGTGGTCAAGACGCCTTCGCCTTCTGTAAGCCCCAGCCTAACCTTGCCGTTCGTCTTGTCCCCAATGCTGATTCTGCCTACAGCTCGCACTCTGGTCGATCTTCTTCCTTATCTTCGGCTGCGTGGTCCTAGGGTGTGGCCTGGGGGGTTTGATTTTCTTATATGGCAAATTCCCCGAACTTCCCCGTCCTCCCAAGCTGTCCGGCTTCAGAGCTCGCCTGGGCGCCGCCGTGGCAGGCAGTCGGGAGCACAACGAGGAATCTGCGGAATCTGAGCCTTTGTTATTGGATGAGCGGGAGCCTTAAGCGACGGTCCTGTTGCGGCATTTTTGTACAATACCCCCTTTTTCTTACCTTCGATCTTACGCTGATATTGACGGTAATGATCAGAGGCGACTATTCTTGGATAATTGGGCTGAAATCCGACATTTTATAGGGCTTTTATCACTTTGTGAAGGCGACAGGCCCGGAGAAGCACCAACGGGTGTTTTCTTTTGCACGCACTCCTCCTAGTACCTGAAAGTATCGGTTGGAGGGCAACACCGAAGATAATGAGATGTGTGGATGCGCGACTTCGATGAGGAAACTCGCATTGGCGTGTGTGGAATACTATAATAATATCTCCTAACCTTCAGCCGAGAAATCCCATGGCCTCTTCTCGAGTCTCCCGTGGCATTTCACCAGAAAACTTGATTACCTGGTCGCCATCATGACACACATATACACGGCTGCATCCCCGCTTTCCCTTTCTTCAGCTCACCAGGAGTTGCATGAATGTGGCTCGCCAGAAAGCAAACCCGATACCCCCAGAGAACTGGTCGGCGAACCGATTGAAATCTTTCAAGAGCCCTTGTTCAAGGTGATGGTGAAGTCGCTCAGGTCGTAGTCCTGCGCGTCGAAATTTCCGAGCGGCTTTTGGTCGCCGCTGAACTGCTGTGACATGCCTGTCTGCTCGGGCTTTCGCACCAGGACTTTGGTTCCGGACGGACTGAGCAGGGTGAAGGTCGCGCCCTTGAAGTCTCCAATGGACACGGTGTTGCCCGTGACCTTGCCCGGGTAGGCCGGATTGTTGGGTTTGAAGAGGTCGCGGACGTTGTGGGGTTTGCCGTCGATGGGGACGTCTGCCGTCGTGAGGTGCTGATCTGCGGTGACGGAGTTGTACAGTTTGACTCTCACGGTGGTCGACATTGTGGCTGCTTAGTGGGTGGGTCGGTCGTTGATAGATACGATTTGAAGATTGTCTCGTGTGATCTGGAGATGGGGCCTGTGGGTGGGTTTGTAGTTCTCTTTGATCAATGCTTGTTTGACTTGTCCCTAGAACGCAGGCCAGAAGAATATTTATATAGTCCTGATCGAGGGCAGCACCGAGGGCGAATGCTCTGCTCCTTGTCGTATAGGAGCTTGCTTTTAGGGTGCATGTTTCCTCCATCATATCCGAGTGAGTTCCCGGGTTCCTAGCTGTCTAGTTCTTTCCATCCACCACGCTCGGCCATGTGCTGTGGTGTGTTGCAGTCAGGTCAGCCACCGTCGAGAGACAATGGAAGTTCGGCTTAGACTGCAGATGGGCATTGGATCTAGACCGCCTTCCACTGTAAATACGAGCTGCTGGTGCGATCATCACGTATATCAATGTCCAAACCCTGAACCTTCACAGCTGCGAACACGAGCGCCTCGAGAACCCGTGTCGGCCGTGGAGTGAGGCAGAGCTGGGGACTAGTTGAACGAGGTCTTCGAGCAATGGGAGGTCAATGCGGTGGAAGCAGATTCACAAATGCCATCTCCATGGATTAACGCTGATGCTCCACCTCAGCCAGCCCTTCCCCGCGAGTCTCCAATCGCGGTTGAGCTCAGCTGCCCTCTTGTTCGTGTGGCTTGGTTCGATGAGGATCTAGAATCCACGTCTACACATGGTTCGAAGGCTGCTTTTCTTCAGCTTCACACCGGTTTGGCTGGACGGTATTGCGTCCGGAGTGCATGCTAGAGGTAGACGAATCAGTCGAAAGTGGTAGGCTGGCCTGCTCTGACTGACTGGGCTGTGAGAGCTGAAGAGGTTGTTGGATGGGCACGCTCACGACTTCCCCGAGCTGCACCAGCCCTGCAAGAGATATGTGTTATTCGATCAAGCTGGAGAAATGCGACGAGGGGTTGCACGACATATCGGAAAGAAATGACGTGCGAGGAGGTCAGTGCCATCACCAAATTTGACGAGTTTTCGGCTTCCTTCCACTGCTTCAGGGGCGACAGCCTCGCCTTGGCAACAGTGGCGTATAGGAACCATTACTATCCTGGCGTTTCGGGCAAATGCCGTTGTAGTGTCTCTATTTAAAGGATCTCGATGCCAAAATGAACGTCACTTGGAGTGGCGTCGAGATCAGCCTCCGTGCAAAGTCAATGTTGACAATATGTGCCGCGTCAGAGCTCATCCTTTGTCGAGTAGAGAAGTCCATATCACGGCCAAAAAAAGGCGTGGATAAACGGAACACACAAACATCGGCCCAAGCTCAGAGCAGGAAAGAAGGTCTGTGGCCCAAGGGCATCAGCGTCCGTACCAGCTGGGAAGGGCTTGAATGAGAGAGGGGCTGTCATGGAGGAACGGGTCGAGTGCGAAAATTCCGCAGCGATGTTCTTCTATATCCAAAACACGTGTAATACAGCAGAATGGCTGACCAAGAAGCCCCCATCTGCCGGGACATCATTGCCTGAAAAGGCTTGCGATGTTCTGAGCCTTTTGGAGGTCGAGAGGTGTCCGCTCATCTTGGCAGATATTCAAGTAACGCAAGCTCAAGCGAGATGTCTAACCTCTGGCTTTCCAACTGTCAATCATGATCGACCACTGTCGTCCAGCCTGACACCCCGACACCTGCACTCGGGGTAAGTGACACTAGTCGGTGTCTGCCTCTGGCAGTGGAATGCCTCTATTGACATATATTGACATATGCTGTGTATCTCAAATCTGAAGTGTGTCGAGTGCGTTCTGCGGCATGAAAAGTCTCGACGTCGAGTAGATGCAAGGTGGACAGCTCGAGAGTTGTGATCATTCTTCGTTGGACCATTTGTCGAGCCATGCCACAATATCCGCCTTGTCTCCCTCCGTAGGCTTCCTCTCCGGCTCGTCCTCCCAGTCCAACAACTTGTCTGCTCCGGACTTCTCTTTTGTCTTCCGGTTTACCACTTTGCCTTTCTTGTCCACGTTGGTGCCCGAGGTAGTATCGACCGAGACTTCAGGAATCGTCTCCAGGCTCGTCGACTCGATTCCACGTATCACGTTTGGTCCAACTTTGGCCTTCTGCATGTATTCTGCTCGAGCCTGTTCGCCTTCTCGCAGCGCCTTGGGGCTCATCCACCACTTGAAGAACTCTTCGATTTTCGGCCTGGCCATGAAATAAATGAGGACAATCAGGCATAGGTAGAAATAGTCTTGCTTGTCCAGTTGGCCTTTTTGCATGTACCGCTGGATAGGATTAAGACGCGACAGGTCCGAGGGGGCAGGAACGTATTCGACCATGGTGCAGGCTCGACAAACGGAGAGTCGGCTATTCCTGCGGATTCTGAGGTGCTGCGCTCTGCTCTCTGGGATGAGGCTCGTTCGAATACAGAGGAGTAAAGGACAACGGAGAGGCGACAAAAGTGAAAAGTAGTTCTTTTATCGACAACGCGCGGTATTTTCGTGGTCTTGGTGAGGGCCGTTCGAGGACCCGTAACTCCGCGCCAGCCGAAGAATTATTTAGGAACCTGCGGATCAGAAATGACGAGGTGGCTCAAGCCCGGGCCAAGCCGCTCGTCCACCACAGATCTTCAACTTTCTTTGCATCCCGCACTTCGATTTCTTTTCTCTTGCCTGGCTTGACAATGTTCTGTCATACCTAGAACGGGTGCAGAATCCCAGAATCAGACAGGTAGGTCCTGCAGGAGGCGATTTGCAGTGCACCCTTCTGATGAGAGAGCCTCCCTGTTCGCCTCCAGCAGCTGCCCTGGTGCCGTATCACCAATAGAATTCCCGTCGCACCGACTCCGCCGGGGGTTCACTATATCGGCAGAACACTGTGGAACGCTGATGAGGAAAGGGGGTTGAGCCAAGAATAGTGGGCGTTTGCTGTGTATATCCCCCGTCTGCTACCTTGGCGTCGTTCATGTCGCCAGCAAAGAAGAGCCAAATGGCGTGTAGAACCGACGACGCAGGCGGTCTCAGATGGAATTACGTTGAATATGTTGCATATGTTGGGCATCATGGATAGTGCCCCTTCGAACTACCCACAGTGGCTGCACCACTGTTACAATGCACCTGGAGGGAACGGATGCACCTGCCCGTGCCACTGGGCCCAGAGCATCGGTGTGCAGTCCCAGAGACTGGCAATCTGCATGTCTAACAAACAATCCTTGCGTTTGAGGTCCTCGGGGTGTGTGGGAGATGCATGTTGTTGGTTCAACCCCCAGTAACATGGGCCGGCTTTATGAAAGGATGCTCGCCCTGCAAAGTGACTCCTTTGTCTTCGTCAGGTCCCTTCATCTCGACCACTCCCGACCATGTTCTCCCTGTTCTTCTCGTTTTGCTGCAGAGGGCAATTCGCACCGCTGCTCCTCCTGGTTCTGTCCCTGAGTGATGGTTTGACTGCTTTTCAGATCACTGGTGCACTGGGGGGCGTCAATTCGACTACAGGAGCACGACCTTTGCGATACGAGATCCATGACTTTGCAAACTCAGGCCCGGCTTTTGATTTGTTCATCCTCGCCTTGATAGATCTCCAAAGCGTGAACCAGACAGAAGAGCTGTCTTACTTCCAAGTCTCAGGTCAATAACGAGCAGCCATTGTTTGCACACATGTTGACCAAGTGGCAGGCATTCATGGTTTCCCTCGAATCCCCTGGGACGGTGTCTCGGGCACCGGTAGCTATCCAGGATTTTGCACGCACGCTGCAACTCCCTTTCCAACCTGGCACCGACCGTATGTGGCACTGTTCGAGGTAACTCTCATCTTTCATGTCAGTACTTGAGGTGCTGCTGACCAGCGCTCTACAGCAATTGATCTGGCAGTATGCGCAAGGCATTGCTAGCCACTATCCCGATGATCAACGTGACGAATATTCGAGTGCGGCACTCAGTTTGCGGGTTCCTTACTGGGACTGGGCTGTTTATCCAGCATTGCCTGACGTGGTCTCTGAGCCTCAAATCTCCATCAACACTCCGAATGGGTGGCAGACAGTAAACAATCCTCTCTACACCTATGTTTTCCAGTCAGATGCCGCAGGCAATGGGTTTCCGCTCTCCGATCCGGTAGGACCTGCCCCATCTCTTTGGACACTCGACAATGTACTGACCACTATGGACATGTAGATGGCCAACTTTTCTGAAACCGTTCGCTGGTGGAGCCCAGACACAAAATCTAGCAATCAAAGCGCAGCCACTGCGGCGTTGCTGGCCAACGCTCCTGCGTGAGTCTGTCAAATCTCGAGGGCTAACAAGCGTTGACGCACCGTGTTCCAGAATCCAAGCATTGACGTATCTAATGTTCACGTCTGTGACGAATTACACCACGTTCTCATGCACCTGGCCCGGTGGGCAATGGTTAACAGCGAACAATATCGAGTCCATTCACAACAGCATCCACAACAGCATAGGAGGGTATGGTCACATGCAATTCCCAGAAGTCGCAGGCTTTGACCCTTCGTTCTGGTTGCATCATGCCAACGTCGATCGTTTGTTCGCCATGTGGCAAGCGCTGTATCCGGACAGCTACATTCAGCCGACCGTGAATGCATATGGATCGTACTACGAGAATGTTGGGTTTGTCGATTCGGGAACAACCGGTCGGTGTCACCCGAACCGCAGACGATGTGGAAACTAACAGATTATAGCTTTGGCGCCCTTCCATTCTGATGATGGCAGCACGTTGTTCACCTCTGATGACGTCCGCAGTACGAGGACATTCGGCTACAGTTATCCGGAACTCCCAGACTGGGAGATGAGTCCAGATGAACTAGCTAACAACGTACGAATTGCAGTCAACTCGCTTTACAGCCCTTCATCAAATGGTACAATCAGCAGCTCAACGCGAAAGAACAGGCGAAGATCCTCGAGTATAGCCGAGAGTTTCAGTCATGTTTCGCTTGATTTGGTGAGGCAGCTCCGTGTTAACAACCTCAACAGACAGTGGTCGATCAGCGTGCTTGTGGATCGGTTCCCGCTGAACACGAGCTTCTGCATTGACTTCTTTATGGGGGATGCTCCTGACGAAGTGTCCGCCTGGCCCGCCGCACCCAACCTCATCGGCACATATGCTCAATTCAACCCCGCCAATGTCACAATGCTCCATCCCAACGGATACCCTGAAGGGCAGGTCCGTGGGGAGATCTCCATGACTCATACACTGGCAGCAGGTGTGTCGAGAGGTGTTCTTCGAGATCTTTCGCCGCGGTCGGTTGCTCCCTTGCTTCGGGATGCCTTGAATTGGAAAGCTCGAACTCCGGCTGGTGACGAAGTGCCGATTTCTGCACTTTCTGGACTTTCCATATCAGTCTCCACGCGGCCAGTGGTTCCTCGTAACACGAAAGACGCTTTCCCGGTGTACGGAGCAGTGCAATGGCTTCCCTCCGTTACAGAGGGGAAACCATGCGGCGGACCGCCGCCACATGTACAGGACATGTTCTGAATTCGGCTGTAGGCTGCCATGCCGCAGCTTCCATGTCCATGACTGTTTCAATTCATGTTCGGCCACAGTTCCTGCACAAAGCAATTCGTCTCGGGTTCACTAGGGTGTACGGTCGGCATATGTCCTCGTTACCATTCTCTCGACCTTCGTCTTGACGGCATCGTGTTCAGTCTTTCGTCTGGAGAAGCGGAGTCGCTTGAAATTGCGTGGTGGATCATCAAGATTGACCCAGTTGAAAACTGGCTAGCATTCCCCTGGTGCTACTTGTCGGCTATTGGCTCTACGCGTCACTTTTCAAATAATAGATGCAATCTGGACTTTTTCGTGATCTCGGCTTTCTCCTCGCAGAGGCAAAGAAATTTCTAGGCGGAAACAATGGGGCTGGTTATTTGCTGGTGACTTTGTGCATTCTTCTCGCGCTTTTTTCCTTTGCTGTCGTTCTTTGGATATACCTCTTGATAGGCGTGTTTTGAGACCGCCGTCCATTCGTTTTGGATTTCCGTTTATTCTAGATTCTATCACTTGACATTTGTCCTTGACATTCCATCTGCAATTCCTGCTGGTCGAAGCTGCAAGTGCTGATCCGTACCGTACCAGCTCAGTTGTCAACCCTACCGGCGAAAATGAGGCTGTCAGGGAAGCTGCTCTTGCTGAGCGCCTCACTCATTACCCATGCCCTTGCACAGGCGAGGATCGCATTTACTTCTGTCCCTGCCTTGGTAGTTGCCGGGCAATCCTATAAGTGCGTACACGCTATTTCGCAGAGGCAACGGGGAGTATAGCGTGCTGAAAATCCGAGCTGCTTAGTATTTCGTGGGCTGGCGGAGATGGTTCACCTGTCACAATAACGCTGCGAGAAGGAGATCCGAATGACCTCAAGACGATTGCGACGCTGGCCGATGGCGTAACCGAAGATTTCTTTGTCTGGGATGTCTCGAAGAGTTTGGCGACCGCATCGTATGTGGTTTCTCCCCATGTACCCACAACCCACAAGTTCAACTTGCTGATGGACGCCAACCGCAGGGACTACGCACTTCAGATCACGCAGGGACAGGACTCGATCAACTACAGCGGCTTGTTCTCGATCGCGGATGGGAGTGGCACGTCGACCATCTCGTACTCGGGTCTGAGCACAACGACGGGCGCCACGAATGCCACCACCAGCGTGATCAGCACCACGAGCACTGCAATCGCTTCGTTGGGGAAAAGCACCATAATTCCCAGCAACACGACTTTCAGGTGAGTTCGTCATCCTACAGCTCACTTGTCGAAGTCCCAAGAGACTGAGTTTGACCTCACTGATAGCTCTGCAACCCTGTCGGCTACCACCAGCACGAGCTTTATTCCCGCCGTGACCCAACACATGACCTCCACTTCCGCTTCCTCTAGCAGCGAGAGCCCACCGAGCTCCACGTCAGCTGCTCCTACGGCGGCGGCGACGACAAGTGTGCCGGACGCTGGGGCAGCTGGGCAGCTGGGCAGCTCTGCTGCTTTGGTGCTAGGTGTGTTCGCTGCTGTCATGTTCTTAAGTTGATTAAAAGGACCCTCGTGTAGTTTCTTGGACTGAGGAAATTTGCGAGGCTACTAGAGCAAGGCGTCCGGGTGGAAATACGGAATACTCTGTAGATGAAATGTGTCTTCATCAACTTGGTACCACTCTCCGGAGTTTTGGACAGTGCGTTACTTGGGTTTTTTTGGGCGTGTCCATTTTACCCCTGGCATTAGTGTTGATCTGCTAGGCATCTCGACCCCGAAAAGGCTTAGGGGAGAGACAAGCCCTGAGGGGCGGTTGAGGGAAGCCAGCCCTCATTCGCTCGGCGCGGTTCCCAACGCGTGGGTGGCCCGGGTTTGCCTGTCGACACGTCCCCCCGGCTGCTAAGCTGCTAGGCTGCCCGAACCTCCCGGGCGTTGCTGACCCGGCCATCTCCACCGACCCAAACGGCTGATCTCAAACAAATAATGCCATCATCACAAATCCGAGAAAGGAGTCTCTCTCAGTCTGTACTTTCCGCTGATAAATGAGAGATATTGTGTCCTTGTATGGTCGCGTCGCTTCCACGAAACAGTCACTTGTCCTGGCGCTCCGAGTCCGGGGACATCCATCGCAGTCGCCATTGTTGCCGTTACACCTGCCTCGAATTTCTAGGCACCCCTTCTGCCAGTTGTGAGATTGCAGGTGACTGATCAAGGCGTGTCATGAGGAGGAAGTCACGTCTCTCGAGAAGTTCCGCGACTCCAATAGACGCAGGACTGGAGAGTGGTCTGAGTATGTTACTACCTGCATCAGAACTACAGCTGCACCGACTAGACAGTCCCTGGATGACGCTGACTCAATTTTTACACCAGGAACGTCGTCATCCGCCCATGCTGATGTGAATGTGACATCGACTATGCCCGAAGTGAATGGCGTGCTCAAGGAGCAGAACCAGCCAGATGGGGGACGCTCTGCCTCGGGTCGAGTATCCAGTGCTTCCATGATGCGTTCTGGTACGTTCACCGCCTGTGTATATTATCCCGCTCTTTCCGCTGACCAAGAGCCAGTTCTATCGTCTTCAGACTCCTCTCCCTCTGAATCCGTGCCCTGGTCATCGGCCATCGGTCACGCCGGCACTGGGAAGTCAGGCAGAGTAATTGAGCGACTTCAAGGAGATATTGACCGTCTACGCCGCGAGAAACAACTGCTCAAGACACGGCTTGAGGAAGCAGAGAAAGAGAATGAGACCTTGAAGACACGGAACCAATCACTGCAGGATCGGACGAGCAACTACGAGCAGTCTCACGAAGCGAGTCTTCGGCAGCTGACACGGAGAGAGAGACAAGTCGAAGAGCTCCGAGAAGAGCTGAGGAAAGAAAAATTGAAGACTGCAGCGGCAGAGGCTCAAGCCGTGGCCGCGACCTCGAATGAGGAGATTTGGAGGGACCAAGCCAGCCAGGCGAAGTCTCTCGCTGTTCAGAAAGAAGTCGAGTACGAAACCGTGGTCGCCTGTCGAAAGGTGGACTACGATCGACATCAAAGTGGGTTGGAAAAGATCAAGGGCAGTTTTGACGCTCTGCTACGACGACAGCAGGATGATTTGGAAAAGCAGAAGAAATTGGAGATCATTGCCGAGCAGCAACGCCAGACCATTGCCCAGCTCGAGGAGCTGACCAAGCGACTGACGTCGAATTTCAAGGCCTACAGAAATGAAGTCGACGCCGCCATCTCCGATCTTCGCCAGGCTGCGAACAACAACGACCAAGCATTGACTCAGAAGTTAGATGAGATGGCCGAAGTGACAGGCCGGATGCGATGGGTCATGAAGCTTGAAGATATTGTGAATCACAACCATCACGATCCCGTTCAAGGCCAAGCACAGCACTCACGAAGAGATCACGTCTCGAGACCGCCTTCGGCCCACGAAGAACCTTTGAAGAGAAGCCGCAGCCCCACGAAGAATGTGCTCACGAAACACCGGCGGAAAGATTCAGCAAAGGCCTCGAGATGACGATTCGTCTGAGATTAAAGTGTTGCACAGAATTTGACATGACTATACGAAGTGATGACAGCAACATACATAGAGCAGGCTCTTAATAGACAGCACCTGTTCCCACCACCCACCAGTCAAACCATGAAGAGTTCGCTCACCAAGGATTGTGCTTTGAGATTTACACGTGATCGTAGCGGTGCTTGACGGACTCTTGTCTGACAAGCAAACGGCAGCTTTATTTGCCTTGGCGGCATCGCTCCTCTGAGAGGCAAACAACGGTGTAGAATGGCCTGGGGGAGCCTGCATGGATAGTACAGGAGCAACGGATGGACACCGGCAATGCGCAGCATGAAAGGCGAGCGACGCCCGTCCATTATAACCATCCTTGCTTCGCACATCCAGGGAAGCATTCATTCTATTTCTTCACCTCCTTCTCCTGAATGCTTAGCGACGACAACATCCACCACCCGCAGCTTGGCGCAAGGCTGAGATACGAGATCTGGGTGCTATCGGCGAAAGGTTTCTCCGAACTGCGGCAGTCACATCTTCGCGCATTCACCGATCCTGCTCCAACCAACGACGAGCTGCTGTCCCTTTCTGAACAGGGTCCTGTTACCCCTGGCAGCATATCGTTCGTGTAACTCCTCCGGCCCAGGACAAATACCGATGCTCGCTTGACTCCTCATCTCCTTCCAAACCACTCTTTCCTGGCCGCAGGGCCGTGGAAACACCCTCGACGGGGTGCGGTGTGGGAGTGCTCACTTGAGGAAATGGCGGCGAAGAAGACGATCATTCTGAGGTCGCTCCATGAATATAGCGAACTGGCAGTGAGTTTGGGCTTCAAGGTTATCGCGTTCCTTCCTTCACTGACACTTTCCTCAAGTCGACTGAGCTGATCCAGAATGACAAGTACACCTTCCCGTCCCTCAAAATTGACCGCAAGTTGCAGTCTCAGTAAACTGACCGTCTGATATAGGGACGCTCGTGGTGGCCCTGAGGCGGCGGCATTCTTCTATTTTGATGCTCCCAACCAGGTCGGTAGCTCTCGAAGATCTGGTGAGATCGGAATGCAGCTGATAGTTGACATTCTACAGGTATTCTGTGCAGACGTCGACCGACATGATCAGCACTCCATGTCGCAATTTCTTGCTCGTATGGCTGGTTACATCGAGCATCATGAATCGAATCAACCCGGGTTTGACGATGAGCCACGAATTCGTCCAGTGGAAGGTACGGTGATGCCAGACATCATCCCAGAAGAATACGACGTAGAGAGCGCCGAGAAAAATGTTCTATTACAGTATCAGTCGGACGAGGAAGCCGATGATCACTATGTGCTGGACGGATTGGTTCATCTGACCACCTATTGGCAGCCTGCGAACGGGAACATCGGCATTCTTCCACCTATGTACGCAAAAGACATCACACAGTCGACAGGCTCCTCTCTTTTTGCTGAAGAAGCTGAAAAGCGATACCGGATCTTCCAAGGAGACTTCAAACTGGCCCGCGAAAAGCTCCTGAGGCTCGAGCCACTACTCGTATGCCACCTCCATGACTGCGATGTTCGTCACTGATATTGTTCCCAGGTAATCATTGATAAACAGTCCGGCAACAAACCGCTCTCGGCAACTGGCAACCTCCTCATCTGGCCACCAAATAACCCAGATTCCAGGATAGAATTTGTGAGCATGGGCGCCGATCACCCAGGCTACCAACGCGTAATCGTCAACAGACTGGAACGAAACCTCTACAGGAAAGTCATTGGAGAGCTTCGTGTATGGGATTCGGAGAGGAGGGAGTTCCACACACCTCGCAATCTCCAAAAAGACCATAAGCCCACAGCTACGTTCCAAGCCTCCAAAATCTGGGACACCGAGGTCTATAAGAGCTTTGGAGATCCACAGAATATGGATCCTATCATCACATCCAACTCAACCTCAGCAGTCAACGCGGGCTCCGTTCCGACCCAAACACCCTCTGATGCGAGAATCGCCGCCTGGTCGAAAAACATTGAGCAATCAGCAAATCCGAACGTCGCCCCCGATGCACCGATTGAATCTGGACCACCGACGCGCCGCAGAGTTGCAATAGAGTCAGACAGCGAGGATGATGAGCCATCTGTCCCTGTTCCTATGCCGAAATCCGTCGCCTCAGCTGCTGAAAACGTCACAGAAAACCGGTCAGTTCTGCCGTCGGAGGACGAGGACTTGATGGAAGCCGAAAGCGGGGCGCCTCAGATACTGGGATCTCTTGTGTCTGCGCGTCTGGCTGGCAACGACGACATATTGTTCGATCTATCAGAAGAAGTTGACATGGACCAAGCTACAAGGGGGCCCCAAGCGCAATCTGAGGCTCTTTCGGCTCTTTCGCACGGAGATCATGGGGGTGAGATACCTACAGCATTGTATCAAGAGGCCTCGCCTGGACACCAAGAAGATCACGACAATGGAGGCGAATCAAACGAAACAGTCGACACATCTCCGTTTCAATCCCATGCAAGTGCCAGTAGCGAAATCAAGTCCTCTCCTCAAGTCGAAAAACCGACGGAAGCTCAGGAGACTTCGTCCTCGGCTACAGATATTGCGTCTATGACTCCGGAGGCCTCGAGTGTTGCACCTTACAGACGACCTGCTTTCCATCCTGGTGGGTACGGGCATGTACGGTATAGCCGAGGGCAGAGAGTTCCGCGTGGCTATCGCGGACGGACGTACACCCGTCACCACGGGGACGGACGACCTGGGGCTAGTCACACTTACGACCACATTGAAAGCCAGCGCCCTGTGCAACCGGAGGGATTTTGGGCATGGGAACAAGCAGGAGAGTTCTATCAGCGAGGAACTGGAAGGCCCCGCTGGAACTACTCCGAGGGGGCGTCGAGGAGCCGTGGCTTTCGAGGTCAACAATCGCGATCCACTTACAGCCCTCTCATCGACCTGAGGACCCCTGCTAGTATTGGCCATCCTCCCACTGTGCCACCAGACCTGGAATGCAACGTAGTGCTTCAGGCTACGAACACGACTGATGGTAATCCTAATCAATCGAGCGATCCTGCAGAGCCTCTCCCACCCAAGATTACCCGGTCAGAATCACATACGCACTCCGATGTAATGTCTGGATCCTCTGCTTCGAAATTGGCACGGCTCAGATTCAGCGAAGAAGGATCTGACTACGTTACAACGTTCATTCCGAAAATCGATCAGGATGCCGTGAGAGTAGAGACGCTACAAAAATTGCAAGATGCAATAGCAGCGAACAAAAAGGCGACAGAACGGTCACCCAAACTTCATTCTACAATGCGCCAACAGGGTAAAAATCCTGGAAAGACGTTTGCAAAGCGGGAGACGGACGCGGAGAAGAAAACGCGCATCGCTGCGGCGTTGGCAGACGCATATCCAACCTCGACCAATATCCCACCAAGATCACGAACAAGCTCTTCCAAGCGAGAGCAGATGAGCCCATGGAAGCGACAAGGAGTGGAAAAACAGTCGGCTGAGGGACAAGTGGCACGCGACCTTCGAATTATGCAGACGAAAAAGCTCATCTCTCTCTTGGAGCCAGCGTTTGAGAGTAGCAGAGCTTTTAGCGGCAAGTTGAGGTTTGAGCTGCAATTCGGCCAAGTTCTCGTCACACCGAGGCAGCCATTACGCGACAGCATCTATCATAGTGTTGAGGACTGGTCATCATACTTTGATTGTCATCCTGGAGCAGCGCCGACCCACTCCAGTTTCACCAAGATCTTGACGTCGAACGGTGCAGACATCGACCGTGTCCTCGAAATCAAGGCAAACACTGGGAATGTGATTAGCAAGGGCAAACTTTGGAATGCGTCTCCAGGTCCACAGTCTGTCAGCTACGAATTTCATTGCCAAAGTCGTTTGAACGAGGACTTTCAGATTGTTGTAGACCAATCTGGAAGATACGAATTGAGAAAGGGCCTGGTCACCATCAGTGATGTCAACATGCATGTGCCGGCTCAGGTCTGGGACCTCTCTGCCACGCTGACAGGGCCCTTGAAGTGGCTGGACCCCCCAGAGACCGTCGCTCAGAGTGTCAGCACTTTTGTCGAATCTCTCTATGTCTTGCCAGGGCGTGACAAGCTGATGCTGGTGTTCCGACAGCCCAATGACCTTGAAATCCAGGTTCGCAACCTGGTCGTAAAACGAGATAGCTACCACAGCAGCAGTCTTCCGGATAGCCAAGACATCCTGCTCAAGGTGACAGAGGCAAAGAACCTTCAGTTCCGGGTTCACCCAGAAGATAAGGGACTCTGGCAAGGATACGAAGGCGCCGAAAATGCTTACAAAGACCTTGCAGACGGCGGCCATATTCACTATGAACTGTCGCTTGTTCATAAAGGGATCAATGATGTGCTCACAACGAACGAGGCTCTGGAGATCGGGGAACTTACTGACGCGGAAACCACCGGGAAATCCCTTCTTGATATGACTACCATCCATTCCATGCTCGACATTGCGATCCAAACAGTTTCCAGGATGGATTTCGTCGGTCTGCGAAACTATGGCACCCAACAACGCCTGGCGGACGAGGCCCGAAAACACGTTGAGCAACTCGAAGCAATCCTTGGCCCGAGAGCAAAGACTATCCTTCAGCTTCCTAACGCGAGCCAGGAGCCTTCTCCAGTCCCAAGTCGATCTCAGACGGTTAAGAACAACAGTACGGCTGCCGGCGGAGCCTCGGTGATGCAACAGTACGTTCCTGGTGTGCGCATGAACACAGAGGCCCACGTAATGATTGATGAGTCGGGAAATCGCTACCTGCTGGGCCTGGGTGGTGCGAGAATCCCTCTTGTTGACGATGAAAAACCATCTGGCTCTGGAGAGTCAGTCCAACCGGACGATAGCGCGAGTCAAGCTGGTGGGATGAAGACACACCTGCGGTTTGCGCCGAGAGGGTATAAGCACACCGAGCGACACGCGGGGTTCTGGTAGAAAGGCACCTGATGCAGAGAGCGTGAGAGGCTTCTAGGCATACTCAATCATGATGGAACATGCTTTTGTGGGATCTTCGTTTTCTTTCTGTTTGTACGACTATTGGCTGAAGGTGGGAAAGTTGCTGGTCTCTTGACTGACATGTCACGAATCGAGTACGGGCAATCACTACCAGGCTTGGTGCGACTAGCACATGGAAGGTGTCGACAACAGCCCTTGGAGAAGTATCGAATCGGAGCACAGCAGTGGGTGTGCAGGATAGCACATCAAGCAAGAACTGAACCGGAGCCATGTGGTGTTGGCTGAGTACGAGAACGACGACGAGACTCGCTTCGACAGCAAATGACTGACTACCTCAACATTGGGAGTAAGCACACGTCGACGCCGCATTATTTTTTCTCCTTACGACTGACTGCGCGAGGTATCCATGTACAACAGCAGCAACAGGATTGGGATTGTCTCCGGGCATGCATGCATGTATGTATGCACTGGCTGGCTGGCTGGCTGGCTGGATGGATGGATAGAGTCTTGTTTTGATTGCAGTGACAGAGACAGAGACAGAGTCAGAGGTCGCAAGACACACATGGAGACCAGGCTTTAATTGAGTACAGACACTCCGCCTCATCAATGCCTCGATCGATCGCGTTGATGGAAATCATGGGACTGTCCCATAAAAGGCTGTTTGTCTCTACCTACCTACCTAACTGGCTCTCATAAAGATTCATTGCATTTTCCCCTTCTTCATATTGCGGACTTCCCGACAGCGTTCCTTCGCACTGGGATGCGCCGTCTTTATCGTGGGTATCGCTCAAAGCGTCCCGAAGGCCCCCCTTTCGACCCAGACTCTCCGTGCTCGGTGTCCGTGATTGCAGCGGCGGCGGCGGCGGCGGCGGCGGGGTCTGGAGGTGCTGCTCGTTCTGCTCGTGCTGGTGTACTGCCCGGGCTCGTTGTTTCCGCCGCTTGACCTTGCGCTCCTCGGCGCGCAGAAAGGCGTGGAGGTCGAGGTGGGCGGACCTCTCGGCCCACATGGCGGCGGTCAAGCCCTGGCGGTCGCGGGCCAGGATGTTGACATGGGCGCACTCGCCGACGAGCAGGCGCACGATGGCCAGATCGTTCTGGTGCGCGGCGATGTGCAGCGCCGTCATGCCGCGCTCGTTGACGGCCGTCGGGTCCGCGCCGGCCGCGAGCAGGCGCCGCACCACGGCCACCGAGTGCGACGAGGCCGCCTTGTGCAGGGCCGTCTGGCGCGTGTTCGTCCGCGTGTCGACCGCCGCCCCGTGCGACAGGCACAGTTCCACCAGGGCCAAGTTCCCCAGCGAGGCGGCGATGTGCAGCGCGCGCCAGCCGTGGTAGCCCTGAGCCTCGACAGAGGCGCCGCGGGACAGCAGGAACGCGACGATGTGTTGCTGGTTCTCCTGCAGCGCGACGTGCAGCGGCGGCTGGCCGTCTTCGTCGAGCGTGGTCAGCGAGTCCGGGTTCTGGTCCAGATGGGCACGGACCGCCTGCAGGTCGCCCTGCTCGATCGCCGTGGTGAGTTGATTGGCGCGGCTCGGTGACGTGATGCCTTGGACCTGCCACTCCGCGGCGCGGAGGTACTTGTGGATGTCGTAGTGGGCGGTGAAGAAGGCGACGACGCGCGGGGTGGAGCCCTTCTGGTCCTGCGCGAGGAGTTGTGCGCGTTTGACGGCCGGGTCGGTGTTCTGCTCCAGCAGCGTCCTCACGGTTTCGAAATTGCCCGACCGCACGGCCAGATGGAGAGGGATGTTGTCCCTAAAATCCGTCGCGAGCACGTCCGCATCTCGCTGCAGGAAGAATGCAACTGTCTCGGTGTGCCCGCCTCGAGCGGCACGGTGGAGAGGAGTCCATCGTTCCCGGCCTTTGTGGAACATGCTGCCCCCATTCTCGAGGAGAAAAGCAACCACATCAGTGAAGCCCCCGGTGGCGGCATAGTCGAGCGGACAGAGACGGTCCTTGTCCCTCACGTGGACGACAGCGCCGGCACGCACCAGTAGCTGGGCGATGGGGAGGGAGCCACGAAGAGCAGCAACGTGTAGAGCAGTCGTTCCTTGGTTGTCGGTGGCGCCAACCAATGCTCCTGCGTCGAGAAGGATGGTGACCATTTCTTCGTTTCCTTGCTCCACAGCCTTGTGCAAAGCTGTCAACCCATTGGGGCCGGGGCAGTCGAGTTGATCTCGTCCGTACCTTAGAAGTAGTTTGACCATCTCGAGCTGACCGTAGGAGACGGCGAGGAACAATGGAGTGCTCTGACCGTAGTTCGTGTCCAGGAGATTGGCCCCGTTCGCAATCAGGATTTCCGCGACCTCCTGATGGCCGTAGAAAGCTGCCTCGTGCAGAGCTGTGCTTCCGTAGATGTTACGCGCGTCGAGGTGCAGGTTATGTTGGTTTTCTGTAATCAGGATTTTCAGGAGCTCGGCGAGTCCAAATCTTGCCGCCAGCGAGATTCCAGCACCACCAGAACAGGCCCACGCCCAGGCCTTGTCGTTCCATTTGCCCAGATCCGCAGCTTGAAAATCCAAGACTCGGGCGATATTGTTCAACCAGACGCTGTCGGACAGGAGTGGAAGGGCGAGGTCCTTCAGCTCTTCGGCGGGCACACGGTATGCATGATGGCCCCATTCGAGCGCGGCATACTGTAAGAATGCAAGATCCTCCAGCGCCATTCCGAAATCTTTCCGACTCTTGTAAGGTAAGTCTCTCAACGAATCCAGCATCATGTATTGAAGACACGTCCTCGTGATGAGGAGGTTGGCATCGTTGAAGAGACCGTGGTCGTGGTCACGGAGATACTCCTCTAGCGAGTGATGTACCAACCGTATAATTGAGCTTTCATAGTCTACCTCGACTAGCCCGCAACAGCAGTCTATGAGCGTTCTTACCGAAGGAAGATTGTCCCGGTCGAGATCGCTGTCCTCAGGCCGTAACGCCATGGCGTGCTGTAACTCTGCCACAGTCATAGGCCTCCGAGCGTGAGATACCCACATCAGTGTTCTGAATGCAAGGTCGCGTCTTGCATTGGGCAGGGTAGATATTCTCCGGATGGTTGATTGGAAGGCGTCAGTCAGATCGGTAGAGAGATGGAGTAATGCTCGCCTGACATCCGCCTTGGTGATCTGGTCCAGAATGGTCTTTATCTGAAGGGCAGGTAGCAAGAACATGCCATTTGCGTTCGTGCACAATGTATTCAGGACATGTTCCCTGAGTTTGTCATCCATCAAATATTCGGACTCGGGCTGCTCCTTTATCGCCTGAACCAAAAACTGGCGAATATCGCCGGGATTTGCTACGATATCGATTATCGAAGGGTTGTGAAACCTGGCGATCAGGCTAAGAACATGAGGTCTTAGCGTGGCGAGAACTTTCACTGTGCTCCCAGGTGCATTTCTTATGGCATCAATAACCTCAAAAAAGCCGGAGCGCTGGGTTTGAACATCAGCTTCGTCCAGAGCATCGACTATGATGAAACAATGGCTGAAGGTTGCCACCACTCGACGAATGATGGTTAGCAAGTCGTGAAACCATGTTTGATCTTTGACAGCGTTCCTAGTGCGTTGGTAAAACTCAGCAACAGCGGAAGGGACCACTTCGCCGTGGGAACTGAGTTGGCGTAAAAGCAGTCTTGCAAAGCTGGATGGATTCTGCGACTGTTGGTCTGAATAGTCGTAGTAGTAGAAGGCTATGGCGACCTGTTGGTCTTTAAATCTGGCACGCAGATAGTCGATGACATGAGAGCACAGGACTGACTTGCCCGCACCAGGACCTCCAGCACAGAGAAGATCGTGTTTGGAATCGCTGCTAACCCAGCGAGCGAACTCGGGATGTTCAAGAAACCATCGGCCCGTGCCTTCGGCTCGACGCACTTGCAGATCCCGATGCTTGTGTAGCGACGAGAGAGGAGCCAGCCAGTCCAGGATATCGGTGGTGCGTCTCTCTTGCTCTCTCAGTTCGGCCAGTCGCGTGGCTTGGGAGATCTCATTGACTTCGGTGGCCGTTCTCGCGAGGATCGGAACAAGGCCAATGATTGCCTCGAGTTGACCTGTAAGTTTCGATGACTCGTCCGCAGACCGGCCCATCTGAGCCGACAATTCGCTCATCTTCTTCGAAATCAGGAGCATCTCTTCCAGGCCCTTGGTGGCATCTTCGGAGGCCTTGGACAACAAGGTGAAGCCTTCCATTGTGAAAGCAAACTGAAACGTCTGGGTATATCGTCGAAGGTTGTCCACCATCTGCATGACTTCCCTCTGCTCGAAAGGCCACTTCAACTGGTCAATCGCACGAGCAAGTTTGCCCCCTGTCGAGGGTTTCAATCTGTCGCCAATGCGCTCCATCCGGTGCCGACAGTCTCTGATGGCCTGGGAGAGCACCGACTGGGTGTCGAGAGCTCGACCCTTGATTTTTTCACTCTCCATAAAGTCTCGCAGTCCACTAAGGACTTCACCCAACAGAAGGAGTTCATCATGCAAGTCCCTGATCGTGTTGGTGCGTTCCTTGATGGCACCGACGTACATTGCTATGGTCGCACTGACTTGCAAGGCCAGAGTGACGAGGCCAGCAACGCTGCTGGCGGCGGAGACGCCGTCCATGAGGGGCTGAAGATAGATTGATTGTCGACGAGGACATGACTCGCACCACGAGTGCCACCGGTGATATATGGGCAGCGAGTAGGCGATTGATAATGAGGGCACATTGGCCAGCGTGGTGGCACGATGAGTGACTGGATCAGGTGAAGGGTGGCCATGACGAGAACACCAAATACACCTGAGAGAGGAGCCTTGAACACTCCAAAGTGCCCACAGGCAAAAAGCCTTGACATATAATTAGTCAACATACGGAGCATGCTTGACCCTGGCACACATCTGACACCGCTAGATGAGCGTGAAGGGCCTTAGATACCTGTCGTTACACATTAGCCGGTGGCACCAGTTTAAGCTGGTAATATCACTATAATACACTATAATACCCCTGACAAGTCCCCCCATCTGCGGCTCACTAGGCTGGTGGCTGACGCTTTACCTGCCCCAAGTAGTTTCCCACCTCCAAAAAGAGGCACGTTGGCGACCAAGTGACCGCCGACGCCAACGTACCACCATCAATGTGAGAGACAGAGAGAGATGAAAGCCAATGCCTCGTCCAGGCTAAGACAGCGTCTCCTAAGCCTTCCGTCGGCCTTGGTGTTTCTCTGGTTATGTGTTCTCTTCTGGGGTGAACGCTACACCTTTCAACAAAGTGTCACTCATTGTCTGTGGCAACAGTGGGAATCATGGGTATCTGAGGACATCCAAACACCCCCCAACAATGAGACAAGGCGCTGACTCTGTTCCTAGCCAGGTCATGCTCAACCTCATCATGTCCTCCTTGTCGCTGATCCACAACTCGTGGATCCACACACCTACCCTGACAGACCATGGCCTCTTTCCAGCTTGACCATCCTCTACACCGATCGCTACCTCCACCGCTCCTATCAATACCTGCAAGAGTATCTCCGACCAGATGCGACCTTGTTCCTCGGGGATTTGTTTGATGGGGGCAGGGAATGGGGCACGACTGAGTCAACATCCCCCGAAGAGCGCTACCAACAATACGGCTCGCATTTCTGGCTGAAAGAATACATTCGCTTCTCGAACCTGTTCTTGCGGTCCTGGGCCAAAGGTCCTTATGCCAGCGCGGCCGAACCGACCGGCCGCCGTCTGCTGGCTTCTCTCCCCGGAAACCATGATCTGGGGTTTGCTGCAGGCATTCAGTTGCCGGTGAAGGAGAGATTTGACGCATACTTCGGCCCGCTCAATCGGATCGATATCATCGGCAATCACTCGTTTGTCCATTTGGACACGGTGTCGTTGAGTGCCATGGACCAGGTTGACCCAAAAACGGGGAGTTCGGGAGCAGGCGACGGGAGTGCCGCTGCGACTTCTTCCAGCAGAATCTGGAAACCTGTCGAGGAATTCCTCGTGGAAGCGAAAGCCATCAGAGCCAAAGCTGTACAGCACACATGCGAGACGAGATTCGACTGGAAACACCCGCTCTCCCAATTGCAGTCTCCGTCGGTACAATCAGCTGCTGAAGCGGGACACTCAGATCCAGCTCGGAGAACCCACCATGCCGTCAGCTCATCACAATTCCCAACCATCGTCCTCTCTCACGTCCCGCTCTACCGATCCGGGGAGGCCAATTGCGGACCGATGCGGGAACGAGGCACCGTGATACCCCTGCAGGCAGGCTATCAATATCAAAATGTCCTCACCCCACTGATCTCACAAGATATCGTCAAGCATCTGACGGCGGAGGAGATTACCATGATCTACTCGGGCGACGATCACGACTACTGCGAGATCGAGCACAACGAGTTCACGGGCCGCATCAGGGAGATCACGGTGAAGAGCATGAGTTGGGCCATGGGCATCCGCAAGCCCGGCGTGCAGCTCGTCAGTCTCTGGAATCCGGTCGACGTCAACAAGGCCATGTCGGGGGATCCCTCGCTGACCACGCCCCGGGACACGGTGCAAAACCATCTGTGCCTGCTCCCGGACCAATTGAGCATCTTCATCCGCTACGTCCAGATGCTTGCCTTGACACTCTGCGTGCTCGTTCTCGCTGCCGTCCGGTACAATCCCTCCGCCGCCATGGAGGAAGCATCGCGCGACAAATCCGAACCATTACTACCTACCAGCGAAAAACACCACCACCACAACAACAACCCCGCCACCTCCAAAAGTTCTTCCCTGCAGAACGGCCAAGCGGGCCACCACCATCAACTGTCCACGCGCAAGATGGTCGCCGGGTACGGACATCTGCCTGCTTCATCGCGGTCCGCGTCTCCCTCGAAACCGCCGTACATCGACTACGCCCGAAACAGCTCTCCCGGCCCCGGCCTCGGCCCCGTAGGCGAGTTCGACAGCGACGACTGGGGGATGCCCAAATCCACCGCCGACAAAGCGCGTCGTCCATGGGCAAAGAACCGCCCGCCGCGGTCTCGGTGGGCGTACTTTGGTCGCTCGCTGTGGCGGACGGCCTGGCCGGTGGTGGTGATTTACGGATGGCTGATCTGGAGCGGCTGACCGTACGTAGTTGAGATGAAGCGACATTTCGTGGGAAAAGATGTCGTGTATATTAGCATGATTCCCCCCAACACTGGAGCTCGTTCAATTGGATTTCTTTTTCAGACTTCGTGGACGATATGAAGACCACCCGTCAGAAATGATATCGTATCAGGGTCAAAGGCAAACGGTGGTGACCGAGTGTACCAACAACGGGGAAAACGCCTTGGATGTAGCATTACAAAAGTTCAATACTAGTTCTACCTGCAATGCTTTTGGACCCTTCCAAGTCTTTCAACCTCCCGGACTTGCAATGAAATCAACCCCATCATTGGTCCCCATTACAACTGCCCGAAGCCTGCAGTCCGAGCGCAATAATGAAACCCAAACAGATGTTATCATCGTTGAAGACTCTTCATTTCTTTCCATTCTTGCCATCATGTGGACAGCACATCTTGCTCCCAGCGCACATGTCACTGCAGTCGAGCAAACATGCTGCATTGCCTTCACTCCGAAGACTTGCCGTCTTACTGGCATTTGCATTGTTCTTTGGAGTTAGATGCCCATTTCCAGCCCCGTCATGAGCGTCAGATCCAGGCTCAAAAGAATGTGGATCTCCCTCATTCACGAACTCGGGCTGGATGGTCGAGCTGTGGATGCCGTAGCCGTGTAAACAGCCTCGAATTTCCCGCGCCAGATGCATGTAGCTGGCAGATCCCGTGCCATCAATCTCGCAGTCAACCTTGACATGCAAGCTCGCCACCAGCTTGGTGTCACTGAGTTGCCACACGTGGAGGTGGTGGGCCTCAATAACCCGTGGTAAGGACTCGATGTCTGCTGTGATCTCGTCGATGGACATGCCCACAGGAACAGCCTGGAGAAGGATGCGCCCAGCGGCTCTGCAGAGTGGAAGGGCACTACCCAAAATGATGACGGTAATGACAAGCGATACGGCCGGGTCGAAATAATAGCGACCAGGGAATGTAGTCAGCCAGATAATCAGTGCAGTCACTATGACACCAATGTTTCCGAGAGCATCACCCAAGACATGGAGGAAAACTCCGCGCATATTCAGATCGCCGTGGGAGTGGCCATGCCCACCATGTCCATGGCCGGATTTGGCGCCATCATCTTGTTGATTGTGGTTGTGTGCCGCGTGGTTGTAGTCAACGCTCTTTCTTCGTTTACTGATGCTACCATAGCCAGCAAACCGCTTGGCATTCTTGGACGACGACTGAGGAAGATTGGCGGACCCTTCCTGACGTTGCTCCGGTGATTCCGGATCCGTCAACAAGGCGTCTTCTTCTGACGCTTCAGATTCCGACTGCTCTTCCAATCGCGCCGCCTGGATGATATCCTGGCGGAATGACGCTGGATGGATGTGGATGTTATCGACCGAGCCGAAACCCCGACCCATAGAACCCGATGTGCGACGGCGGTGCCGGGTATGAATCTCGCCGTTAGCGATCGACTTACGATTCGGCGTGTTGGATGATCTGGCTGAGATGGTTGTATTTTCTTCATCAGACTTTGTGAATGCACGGCGCTCAGGGCTTCTGAAACTGCCCACTCGGAATTGTGGAAGTACATCTTCAATGTTCCCGTGTTCGTCCACCACCTTTCGTGTATCTCCGTCGTCCGCGTAGGCATGACCATGGCCTTCCTCGGCAGACCTCACGGGATCCCCCTCGTGTGAGTCCTCCTTCTCGCCATGGCTATGGCTATGCTCATGGAAAAGGAAGAGCCCGAGAATGTTGGAGGCAAGTCCCAGACAGCCGACAATGAGGACGAGTCTAGGGTTCGAGACGACCTGTGGTTCGACAAATCGCTGGATTGCTTCCAGGAAGATGGACATGCAAAGGGCAACCAGAAACACTCCATTGACAAGCGCACCCAATGTTTCGGCGCGCTGCCAGCCATAAGTGTACATCTTCGAGCTTCCGGTATTGGCGACACGGACTGCCCATAGCCCAACGCAGAGAGAGATGACATCGTTTAACATATGAAACGAATCGGCCACCAGGGCCAAAGAATGCACTGCATAGCCTGTAGGGTATGTTAGCTGCGGCGGTTCGACACACAAAAGTTGACGTAGGACGACACTAACCAACGACCAATTCAACTATGAAAAAGGCAGAGTCTATGCCCAGCAGAATACAGATCCTCTGCGTCTTCGAGAACCCCATCTTTCTTTGCGTGCAGGGGGGCTGCGCTCGAGGTCGCACGCAGCACTCGTCGACGGACTCAGTTGAAGCGGAGGCTGGAGAGAATCGAAAGGAGGCTAAGGATCGGGATGAGGAACGGACTCGATGCGGGCTAAGGTACGCCTGTTGAGGCTTCTGAACAAGATCGGGGGGGTGATTGGGATAGAAATGGACCGGGGGATCCGAAGATGAGGAGGGAGGAGGGGATGAGGATGAGATAATAAGAGGCCGGGGTGAGGACAGCTGGAACGACGCAGGCGCGGCTTTCTCCTGGTGGCGACCGCAGGGGCAACGCTGAGATGATGTAGGATGCGATCCCGACGGGACAAGCGGCAGTGGCGGCAGTGGCGTCTGTGGCGGCTGTGGCTGAGTAATGGACTGGTCATGTGACTTCGCGATGCATTTCAGCTCCATGCTGGCGATGTGATTAGTAGCGGCAACCATCTCTTCCCTGTCTGCTGCCACCTTGGAAATATGTGTCGCTGAAAGAGTCAGACAATTGTGCTCGGATCAACTTCATAATGCTTTTAATTGCCAACTGATCGCGTAGCCACAATGACCAGGTCACACTTGATCTAAAACTATTCACTCCCGAACGCTGCTCTCTCCCGACCGCGGAGGCTCGTTGCATCAAGGGACGATGCGTCACAGTTTGCTCTGGCTTGGGTACGGCCTTGCACAAGCCGTTGGGTAGCAAGCTATTGCATCTCAGGTCACTCCTGCTCGGCTTCATTTGTCAACTGAGATGTGCGAGAGCAAGAGACCACCAGAAGAGCAGTGACTGTATCCCACAGGAAATGAGTTTGCTCCCTGTTATGCCTGTGGTCTGTCGGTAAGGTTTTGGAAAGTTCTTTCTAACCATCCATCCGAAGTGTGTGAGCACGAGCATTCCATAAGTAAAGACGGTGGATTTGTGCGCAATTCGCCAACGTGTCGCCGCCTCAGTCTTCTCGGGCCTCTTGAAATACTCGAGCTCCCCAGTCGGTCTGTTCATGCTTCGAGTCGCTATCAAGAATGGTTGGCATCGTGCAACCAGCACGCCAAATGACGAAACTCGCACTTCTGAGCAGCTGGTGAATGAAAGAGCTTGGTGGGAAAGCATTTACAAAGGAGGCGGTGGACTGCTTTACTGAATCTGGCCGTTTCTTCCTCAGCCTCGAATGGTAGTTGCCCTGATTGAAGTTGAACTCTGTTGTATTTGTTGTACTATCACGGAAGGAAGGCCTGTTACTCAAAGACCTGGTCAGGAGAGAAGGGGGTAGCCAATCCTTCCCAAATTCTTTCAGTCGTAAGACATTTGCTGACGCTCCTTCAGCACTTGGATTGAGACGTAAGAGACGTTCAGTCCTTCTCGACATACTTTACACGTATCTCACAAACCAAACCCTCTCCTTTGCTCGGTTCTACCACGGAACTTTGCACACTCTCTCCTCAAAAGGCACAGCCATGGCCACCAGACGCCGCTTTCGCTCTTCCTCTATCATTTACGACATGGACGTCGAGAGATACTCTACCAGCATCCATCACTCCTATCCCGTGTCTCCCCGTCTCCGATCACCCTCCTCCTTGGTCGCCATGTCCGACGAGGCCGAGATGGCCAGACAGTTCTGGGATGGTCTCGAAGAAGGCCCGATTGAAACTAGCAAACCCGTCCCATCGGACGAGAAATCGACTATCAAAAAGTTCTGGGACGAATATGTGGCGGTGGAAATGGAGTTTGGGTATGGTGTCCGAGACCATCTCACGAACGAGGAGACATTCATCACTTGGTTCGACTTCGGGTATGGAATGGCGGGCTTTGGCTTGGTGATGCTCCAATTTGGCATTCTGAACGGGCGACTGATCGACTCGACGAACGCTGCACACTTAGCGAAAGCGCTAGCGTGCACCAGCTTTCTTGTCGCTATCCTCAGCACCGTGGTTGGTGCCTATCGCTTCTTTTGCCAGCAAGACGCACTCTTGCGAGGGCAGATCTTTGTCGGGGGCTTTTCCATGTTTCTTTCTATACTTGTGTTCTGTATGGTGGTGGTGGCTAGTGCAGTCGTCAGTTGGATAGGCATGCTTTAGTGTCAACTTGGAAGATAGATCTTGTATATTCATATTGCCCCCAAGGACGTGAAGGTCCCTAAAACAGCTTTGATATTGCACCCTTATTTGTAGCATTTCTTAATTCCGGGGCGAAATCCAGAAGCACTTGTACATAGCCCTGAACCAAGCAACGTCGCCATCTGCATGCAGATCCGAGGGGATCAGACGCTTGCTGGAGAGGAGTAATAGGATATGCCATCACATAGCTGCTTCAGGCATGGGTCTGAAGGCGCGTCACCGGGGCCTGTTCTTGTTCAACCATATTGGCCTGAATCGCTTCGACCACTGCAGGCAAGATCTCCTCGGCTGGCAGACTGGCACGCACGAGATCCCGTCTCAAGGCCGTCCATCCAGCATGTTGATCCCCCTGCCCTTGATGGTGGTGATGCGGGAGGAGATCTCCAAAGAATGCTTCCTCCTTTCTGACACCACCCATGTTCAAGATCCCGATGCCCATGCCGCGTTCATGCGCTCTCTTGACCAGCCTCCACGCCGAGTAGGTGGCGAGAGAGCTGCCGACGACCAAGATCTTCGCCGCGGAATCAATGGCTTCTTCCGCTGCGGTCTTCACTTCAGCTGAGATCGATTCACCGAACATGATGACATTGGGTTTGAGCACGCCGACGCCATCGGGGACCCCGGGCGCTCTGGGTGATGGTATCCAAGCACCGTCCGCATCGACATGCACGTGGCCCTTACTCCCATCCTTCAGAATTGGCGGTCGCTTCAGACAATGCGGACAGGCAGGGTATCTAAACGTGTAATACGGGGCACCTGGGACATCGGCGTCACCGTCGGGATTGGTCCGGAAACCCAACCTTCTCCTCTCCATGGGATTCTCAGTATCCAGCGCCCCCGAAGCCAGCAGCTGCTGTAAGAATTCGGCCCAGGCAGGATTCAACTCGGCCAATCTCTTCTGGAAAACATCGCGATCAATGAGCCTCTTACAGCTGAGGCAGACCAGCGCCCTGAGAAACCCGTGTAGTTCCACCGTCTTCAGCTGCGGATGCGCAAGGTTATGGAACGAATCGACATTCTGAGTAACCACACGGTCGACCAGCCCTAGTTTTCCAAGATCCCGAATGGCGTAGTGCGCGGCATTGGGTTTGGAGCGGTGAAGACCCCTCCAACCTAGAAACGAGCGGGCCCAGTATCGTTTTCGGGATTCGTGGCTCGAGATGAATTCATGGTAATAGATAGGACGGTAGCTCTTGTTCTGGGTGTAGGTGCCGTTGACGCCACGATAGTCGGCCAGACCTGAGGCCACACTTATGCCTGCACCTGTCAGGAGAACTGTCTTATTCCCCTCACGTTGGCCATCTGGACCAGGGGAGGCGATGGGTGTCGCGTGTGGCGCAGGGGAGGTCAGAAAATGCGCGAGGGCGGCGATGGCACCTTGTTGAGTGGCTGCCGACGGTGGGATTATCAAGGGTGGTGGCAGAGGCCCCGTGTACGGGATTCGCATAAGCGGTCTGGACATGCGAGGGACATGACGAAGGAGAGAGCACGAGAGAGAGGGAATGCAAATGTGGAATAATACATGATGAATCTGAAATTTTCCGGGCCCGAACGAGACTGATTACATATTACTACTGTAACAGAGCCCAGCCCAGCCTAGAGAACCTGAATGCAATGACACCTACACCTCCGAACGGAACCTAACCTCATCTCTCCGAATGCCTTTCGCCCAGACAGCTTCCATCGAAACCATATCTCTCTCCTCGAAGTCGGTTCAAGCACGCCGTGTCCGAGCCAGCAGGCGATCTCGATCGAAGCTCACATCCCGAGTACTCTTGTCGAGAGCGTCACCAAAGCTTGGAGAGCTGATCGGCCTAATGGCCATAAGCCAAGAAGCGGGAAGGCCATAGGAGCCCCAAAGAAAACTGTCCATCATGCATACCATCCCTTGGGCCAAGCAGTCCGTTGCAGCCACAGACATCATCGAGATTGAGCCGACTGAAGCCTGATCAAGGGCATGTCAGGCCTTCACACCCATCCAGCATGGGAGCAGCCAAACAGTCGAGTCGGCTGCTTGCCAGGTGATCCCTAAATTCGACCCGCCCCCAGGTTTCGGCGCCTTTCGTTCGAGCTTACTAGCTGTCCTGAGTGGTGCCCGCGTGGCCAGGGTTGACGCAGGATGAAATCATAGCTCGATGCACATTATCGACCTGTTTTTCGATGTCGGTCCTTGAATGCCATGCCCCAAGATGCAAAAGGGATAATAACTTTAACAGCACTGGCGGGACGGATTGCGATAGGGAATACGAGATTCAGGTTTGTTTAAGCACTTCCACACTTCTTCGTCCTGTCGTCGTTATTCTGCAGTTGGTCCATGCGTTTCGTGCATTCTCGCCTCTGAGCGTCTCCCACGCAGTTGCACCATCTACCATTCACCTGTTATTGTTCTATTCGTGCGAGGCTGTCACGCGACCAAAATGTCAGTCTCGGATCAATCCACTATAGCCATGGAGGGACACAACGAGAAGGAGAACCAACAAATTCAGCCTCCGGGACGAAAAGAAGAGCATTTGGGTGTCTCCGGCCCAGAGTTGGCAGCAGAGAATCTCGAAGGAGGCAAACCCAAGCGTGCTGATGGCAAGATCGAACTGACAGAAGAAGACTGCTACGACAAACTGGGCTATTGCTTCCCAACATGGAAGAAATGGATGATCTTGGTCATCATTCTTCTGATTCAGACGTCGATGAACCTCAACGCCAGTATCTATGCCAATGGTGTTGACGGCCTCGCAGAGAAGTACACCATCTCCAAGCAAAAGGCCCGAGTCGGCCAGATGATTTTCCTCATATGCTACGCCTTTGGCTGCGAATTGTGGGCACCATGGTCTGAGGAGCTAGGTCGCTGGCCGACCCAGCAGCTCTCTTTGTTTCTCGTCAACATCTGGCAGCTACCCGCGGCGCTCGCCCCCAACTTCGGGTCTATCGTGGTCGCTAGAGCGCTTGCTGGCCTCTCCACGGCAGGAGGCTCGGTCACCTTGGGAGTCATCGCGGACCTATACCAACCCGAAGATTCTGGATTCCAGTATGCGGTTGCTTTCGTCGTGCTGTCGTCCGTGGGCGGTGCCCCCGTGGGCGCAGTGATCGGCGGCTTCGTGGGCGAGTTCCTTTCTTTGCCCTGGATCTTCTGGATGCAACTTTGTATCGGTGGTGCCGTACAAATCATCCACTTTTTCCTTGTCCCCGAAACCCGTGCCACTATCCTGCTGGACCGCGAGGCCAAGAAGCGGCGCAAGAATGGCGAAACCAACATCTATGGGCCAGACGAATTGAAGAAGCCGCGATTCCCCATGAAGGAGTTCGTGCGTATCTGGATGAGACCTTTCCAGATGTTTGCCACGGAACCCATTGTGCTCTGCCTCAGCTTGCTCAGTGGGTTCAGTGATGCACTGCTGTTTACCTTTTTGGAGGCATTCACGCCCGTCTTGAAGCAATGGGGATTTAAGCCGTATCAGGTTGGACTGGCTTTTATTTCGTGAGTCTCCTCTCTCCCTATGCGTCTCAGAGTTACGATGGGGAGAGGATGTGACTGACCATGTAATGATTACAGGTCCCTCATTGGATATGTGCTTGCATACTTGTCATATCTCCCTGTCATTCGACACCATAACAAGATCCGTGCCGAAGACCCGAATAAGTTGTCTCCAGAATCGCGTCTGTGGTGGTTGCTGTTCTGTGAGTCTTCCTATATTCCTCAACTACTATCTTGGCTGTCATCGTGCTCCATCCCATCTATTGTCTTCTGGCTCCTCCACTGACACGTTTCTCGTGTATCTTTACAGTGGCGCCTCTCGAAACAATTGGCCTCTTCGGCTTCGCGTGGACGTCTCTCGGACCAGATTATGGCATTCCATGGATCGCGCCCATGATCTTCACTGTCCTAATCGCCATTGCGAATTACGGAATATACAAGGTACGGCTCCGGGTCTACCAATGCGAGACCCGTGATATGCATAGTCCTAAATGTGAATGCTAATGGCACATATGTTTACAGAGCTCAATCGACTACATGATCGCCGCCTACGGCCCTTACGCCGCCTCTGCCACTGGCGGAAACGATCTTGCGAGAGACTTCCTCGCAGGCATAGCTGCCTTGTATAGCACACCCTGTAAGTCATATGATATCTCGCCCTTGCTTATTCTCCAATGCTGCCAACATCATCATCGTCCTCACAACAACGGTAACTAACTCCTCTCTCTCTTGAACCAGTCTACGAAAATATCGGCAAGAAATACACCCTCGAATACCCCTCGACCATCCTGGCCTGCCTGTCCGTCGTGGTCATCGCCCCGATCTACGTCTTCTACTGGAAAGGCGCGTGGTTCCGCGACCGCAGCAAGTTCGCCAAGGAGCTCAATCTCGGCCGGCAGAGCGCCGTCGAGAGGCGCCGGAGCACCATGGTCATGGGTCGCGGCGGCAGCAAGGCGGGCATGGGTGCGGGAAGCGAGAAGGCGAGGCACGTCGAAGAGGTCTAGTACCATGATCGTCGCCCATCTCTCCTCTGCCTGTCGCATTCTGCCTACTCCCCCTATCCACCTCTCTCCGTTCATCTATCACCGTTCTACCATGAATGCAGTGAACGAGTACACGAGTGGGACGAACGAATGTTTGTTTTGATTCATGAGCACCCGAAGAAGAGAAGCAAAAGAAGAAAAAAGAAAGAAACAATTATCGCGAATTCGGAAGACGTAAAATAAGACCTAACTAAGGAACAGACAAGGAACAAAGGACAAGGACAAGAATGAGATCATGTAACGCAGAGAGGAAGTGCAAGAAGAAGAGGAGGAGGAGGAGGAGGAGGAAGCAGAAGCAGGTGAAGAAGAGCCCCCGGCCGCCGTCTTCCAAAGGGACGATTGATGTTGATATTATCTTCAGACTCTCGGGGCCTTTTTGGGAGTCCTTCTCCTTTATTATTATCACTGTTGTTATTGTTATTGTTATATTATGTCCGGGGGGGAATCTATACCTGTATTATGTGTGGATGTGTGGATGTATGGATGTATGTATGTTTCTGATTTGTTTGTTGTTTTTTTCTTTCAAAATTCGTGTTTCTGCATATTGTATAACTATATATGTCCTTTTCTACAGTACTTCTTGTAGTTCGTCTCATGTCAGTTCAGTTCAGTTCAATTCGGGTCGTTGTCTTCTCTGTTACGGTCTTCTCGTTTGTTCTCTTTTACTAAGTTTGGTTGAGTTTTCCTTCATTCGAGCAGCGTCCCGTATTTTGTTTATTTTCTTTCTGCACTTCATCCTGCTCTTTTTTTGTTTTCTCTGTCTCTATGGCCCGGCGAACGGGCGCAGGGACAAGGGACAAGGAACAGCAACAGCAACAGCAATGACAACAACAACATCTCCTCCTCCAGGCTCTCTTTTTTGGGCTCATATCGTTTCCGTACAAACAATGTTCGGAGGCAATGGCTGGACTCCGGTCCAGCAAGGAGAGGCAGCCAACTATCTTCCTTCCTCAAAACGCCTTGCCCTTTCCGCATGAAGTCGTGAACGTCATGTGTCTAAGACTCCTCTTCTTCCTCCTGATTGTCCGTCCTCATTTCGTGCACCCAGGCAATGAAGCCCCCTTTCCCAAGAATGCATCCTTCCACCCATCCTTTGTTCGTTCGTTCGCTCTATCCAAGAGACATGAGACATGGTGAACATTTGGATCTTCATCTTTTGACATCGTGCAGTTCATGTGCACACTCACACGTCCGTAATCGCGGCAAAGATTGTAAAATCTACATCGACTTCGGCAGCAGCACCCTCTTGCCATTACCCTGGCCGTTTGCATTCGGTGCCGTGTTGGCTGCTGCGTTTGCATTGGCCGCAGCAGCCGCGGCGGCGTTGCGGCTTGCAATCGTCTGGTTCACGAACGTCATTGGGATCTTGGTTTGTTGGCCGATGACTTGCATGGTCGGACCACCAGCGGCATTGCCACTAGCACCACCACCGTTGCTAGGAGCATTGACACTACCGACACCTGTGCTTGCGCTCACACTGGGGATGGCACCTGCGCTCGCAACGGAGCTGTTGTTGGCGCCCGCCCCAGAAGTGAGAGGACTGGCTGGATGGGGACCGTACTGGGGAGTCGGCGCCGGTCCGGGCGCAGATTGATGCTGGTAGGGCTGTTGAGGCGGCTGGAAGATATACTGCTGGGGTCCGTTCAGCAGCGGAGAGCCAAGCGAGTTGTGACGAGCCATGGCGTGTTGATGGACGCTCGGTCGAGGACTGTGCCGGAAGACATTGATGTTGGTTGCCGAGCGGTGCGGAGGAGCGGGTTTTGGCGGTGCAGGTGCAATCGGCTGACCTGGTCCGCTTGAAATCAGGCGTGGTGGGAGGAAAGAAGCCGGCCCGATGGGAGGTGCTAAAGGGCCGGGAGCTGGGGGTAACGGCTGCGCAGAAGGAGGAGGAGGAGTGACAACGTGGCCGGCCAGCGGCGCGTTGTTCTGGGGCGCAAATTTTGATCGTCGGCCACGGCTCCTCGAGTCTGGTCGAATGAGCTGATATGATGGCCCGGCTGGCGGCGGCGGCGGTGGTGGTGGTGGTGGTGGTGGCAGAGACGATGGCGCCTGGCCAGGAACTGGAGAGAAGTCCAAAGCTTGCCTGGGGAAGACATCTCCTGGGGCAAGAGGCATGTATATATATTGACGGTCCGGATGCTTCTGTGCAACCCAGTCGGAGACGTCTGCCAGCGCCGACAACGCATACGAATTGCTCTCTGACATACCGAGCGGTCGTGGGACGAGGTAGCCTTGGATATTCTCGAGTGCTTTGCTGGCTTCTGCAGAGAGCGCATCCAAGGTCTGCGATTTCTTGCGAAGCTGCTCGAGGCGCCATTCGTTGTTTCGCCGTTCCATTTGCTCAAACAAGGGGCTAATAACGTCCTCGTTGAGCACTTGTTGGCGCGCCTGTTCGTCGAAAGATGCCAACTGTTGCTTGAAGGGCTTTTCGTCCATGATTTTCCGGGACGAGTAGCCACGGGGTTGAGTGTTTGGTTCGGGGAGCTCGTGGTAATGTGGGAAGTAATCCAGGTCGGAGCCAGATTCGGTGTGGGTGTCATCGTGAGCGGCGCGGTAAGCTCGTTCGAAAAGGATGATGTCGCCTTCTGCACCGGCAAGATGTTCTTTGCGGGCTTCGGTGACGCGGTTCTGTTTCGAGTCAGATACATGCTACAAAAAGGCTCTCCACAGGATACTACCTCGAATTGCGCTTCAATGACTTCCTTCTCGTGCTGCAGGCGCTGCTTTTCATGTTCGACCTGGAGGTCAAATCGTGTTTGGATGAGCTCCTGCACCTCTTTCATGGTCGCCTCCAGGTCTTCCACCACGTCGTCGTGCTCAGGAACATGCCTATGTGCCTTGGGCTTTCGGGAAATCTTGGCTATGTCTCGCCCCGAGAGGTGCTCGAGGATATCAATCTGCTGGGCGCCCACGGTGCTGAAGAATCGTTTCAATTCTTGCTGCCTCGCCTTGATGATGGAGATTTCGAGTTTTTCCTCTTGTGACAATGGTCGTCTTCGATTTGGTGGTTCGGGACTGTCGCCACCGGCGCGACCTCCTCGACCTCTGGTTTTGCCTTTACCGCGTCCACCGCCGTTGGCGTGAGCACCTCCTCCACGACCACCTCGGCGTGCCGGCTTCCTAGGAGAGCGGGACTCCGAAGTGTCGCCATTCTCCCCAGGACGGTAGCGGGTAGTCGCATCGTTTGCGTAGTATATCGGTTTCTGCGCATTGTACTCTGGCCAGAACGCCTTGTCTTTGTACTCCTGGAAGCTGATGTTCGCCTTGTGCGCCTTCTTCGGCGTTGTCTCCTTGGCCGATTGCGAGGCACGGAGGGGTTTTGGCGGAGTTGCAGGATTGTTTGTGGTTACGTCTGAAGATCCGGCTTCTGGGAGACTCACTGGACCTGTTTGTGTAGGCGGTGATGAGGATGGCGTTCCATCATGGCCAGCATCACGGACGACCTCCGATGCATCCGATCGTGCTATACGCGAGCTTCGCCTCAACGACCTAGCAGATTCCACAGAAATGGTAGATGATGAAGTCGGCAGAGGTGTATTGTCGGTGTTTGTAGCAGCTGGGACACTGTCGAACGCGGGCACTTGAGCTGTTTGCTTCCGTGGAGTGGCTGAGGGTGGCCGCGACGGTGCTGTGGAGGTTTGTCGTGTCAGGCGCTTGGGTTTTGACGAATTCGAATTCTCTGTGTCATCTGAGCCCGAATCAGACAACTTTCGTTTGCGAGAATTTGTATTTTTGGGCGGAGTGGACGGTGGCGTTGACAGCGACAACAATGATGATGGTGATGAATCTGCTGTCGAAGCGTCGGTTGGTTCCGGGGTAATTTTGGAGGCGCGGCTTCTGGTCTCCATATGGAAGCTAACTGACGGCCGACGGCCGAGGGACTTGGAACCCATGCTGCTGCGGTAGATGAGGTCAGTTTCTTGTTATGCAATTACTGGAGAACAGCTTGATTTGAGATATAATGTGAGGCAAACACCAGGAATGAAGAGGATGGAGAGGTGGGTGGATTATCAATTTGGTCAGACAGCGGAGAAGCACAATGCGACTTCAGAAGAATCAGAAGAATTGAGACTCACTTGCTGGAATTCTGTAGAGACAATCGCCTTGAAGCGACAGCCTGCAGAGAAGATTTCTTAATCGACCGGCAAAGGTGGTTTGCAGCTGCTATCGCGGCGGGGTGAGAACAGCGGCGGTGTCGTGGCTGCTGCTGCTGCTGCTGTGGTGAAGACTTCACTTGCTCTGTGGGGTTAGATAGAATTTGGGAGAGGCAGTGCAGCCAGATTTGAGTGCTGTTTTCTGTGTTTCGAGATTGTGCAGCGGTGGTTGCGATGGAAGGGAGGAGCTGGAAGCATTCGGGAGGTGATGTATTAGTGGCCACCACAGACAGGGATGAAGTAAACCAAGACAAAGGCGAATGGGCGACAATGGCATCGTGGCCCAAGCCTGGAAGAGAGGGGCCAGAGTCCAGATCCATAGTCTCAATCGGGGGCCAGGGAGTGAATGGGGGTGGTGGGTGAATAGAAGAGCAGTGAATGAATGAATGAAAAGTGAAGCGGTTGGTATTATTTGATTGAGCCTGACACAGCGACCAGAGTTTGGCAGATGGAAGTGAGAAGCATTTTGCGGTGTTCCAAAGGTGCATTCGTCACGCTAGCCACAAGAGGACTAGCCCACGCCACTAGACTGCTTACAGTTAAGCCCCCTGGCCACCCATTCCCGGCGAGCCAGTGGCCAAAAAGAGGCATAGATGGGATCGGGGTGTCTGACAGGGAACAAACACGGCAAACAATAATAAGATGATAAGAGGGTGCCGTGTCAGACAGCTCGCTTAAACACGCCCCCTTCAGTGCTTATGGCTCGCCCGGTTCGTGCCGCCAAATTCCGCCTCCCAAATGGCTTTGTTCCTTTTCGCCCACCGTCCATCCAATGACATCAGCTTGGCATCCATCTGAGCATGAAACATGTCTCCCGTTAAAGCAAATGGTAGCTGTAAACCCGACTTGCTATTAATTCTCCAGAATCAACAATCCAAAATCCACCAACTCCGCGCTAATGGCCCAATTTTGCATCACAATCCGGAACACCAAAACCCCCGCGGTGCCAGGAGCCGCGACAAAGAGGAAGCTGCAGGGCCCGAGCCACGTTTTACACCATGCCCTGGCTCAATCGGCTGCCCACCGACAGCTGGGACTTGGGTCGATCCTTCTTGACGCTCTTGCGCTTCCCATACCCTACCAAGCTGGTCCGTGATCCTGCAGATAGCACAAATCCAGGGAGAATGGGTGGCAGGTCTGCTTCGTCCACAATCGATGGGCCGGGGCTGCCAAGGGATGGACTGCCGAGTGTAGGGCTGTCGGGCAGAAAGTGTTCCTCGCTCTCCGTCTCGGATCCGTCCGTGCTTCGTGGCTTAGAATTCACGCATTCGAGCGTCAGGTGAGAATTGCCCCGGAGGCTGGCCAGTGTCCGGGGCGTGATGGTGGTGTTGGCCATAGGCGAGGCTGTGACCATGGTGCCAGCGATGGGAATCGGAGGCGGTCGAGGGCTGTTTGGCCGGAACAACGGGTGTATTAGTTCTTCCTGCAGGGCACTCTCAAACTTGCCAATTTGAGGTGGCCGTGGTAGTGGCTTGCAGACATGTGACGACGAAGGTCGTGATGTCGGCCGTGAGAAATTGACCGGGCTTGACGGAGGGGATGATTTCGGCTGCCGCGGTGAAGAGCTCCAGCCGTAGGCGGTCGCAGTGTCCGAGGTTGCGGCGTGCGGCGGCGAACTTGAGATGGGAGAGTGTGGCTCGGGCAGAAATGGGCCATCCAGGGCGTTGGCAGGTGAATCCGGTCGACTGCCCGGTATCGTTTCCAGAGCTCCGTGGGCGACTGGCGGAGACGAATGAATGACGACGCGCAGCTCGTGATGAACGGACGACGTATCCCAATTGTCAAAGGCAGTGTCTATAGACATGGCCTCGCCAGCCGGGAACGGTGAACTGTCAAGGGAGGACCGGCTGGAACTCCGCATACGTTTCGCCTTGGACGATCCAGTTCCCACCTTGGTGGCCGACGATCGGCGTGTCGAGGGCTCTCTCCGTGAGACAGGAGTGCGTGGTGGTGAGTTCAGAGTCAAGTCCTGCGAGCCGAATGATCGTTCCGTCTGTTGAGTGCCCGGCCGCTTCACGGTGGATATGGATGGGACTCTGATGCCATAGTCTGAGGTGAGTCCGCCAGCCCTTGTTGCCATCAGTCCCTTCTTTATCGAGGAAGCGAGAAGAACATATAGGACCATGTGCAAGAGCGCAAAGGCCGCCCACACCGCGAACCAGATCCCCAGCAACGTGGCGAGAGAAGTGTGCAATATCTCTGTTGGAAGGGCACTTCGTCTAACAGCGAGCCATACCAACGTAATTCCGGAAACGATGACACTGACTGTCCCCCAAATCACACCCCCGGAAAAGACTGCCCATGGACTTGGTCTCGAAAGCTGGACCTGATTTGGGAGCTTTTTCGCAAACAGCGTCCCAAAATACACCAGAACCGCGAGATTGACCAGACTCACGACGAAGGCGACGTAAAGAAGATCTCGAAGGCCTGGCACCACCGTCACATGGGCGATGGTTGTTGCAAAAATGATGTTCAGCACGCTGCTTGCGATGCCCACGATCCCTGCCAGGCCCGCGACTGCCGTTATCCTGCCCCGTCCCTCCATCGGATGGTGTAACACGACGCTGCGTGCGAAAGCAATCCTGACCTGTCAACGGTGATGATATGAGCCTTTGCAGTGAAGTATTGCTGCTGTCCGAGATTCTCTGGATACAAGGCTTGAGGCTAACATCCAGATCGACTCAGTAAACACAATTCCGGTGAGAGATGTTATTGTCAACAAAGATGAAGTGAAGACGCGTTTCAGTCGACGGAGAGGGGCATTGAGAGCGGCCGATGATGAGCTGAGGTTGTTGTCTTCTCGCGCATCAGCCAAAGTCCGGGGGCCCAGCTTCGGTTGGGATCTTCCTTGTTCACGTTCAATCCTTTCCGGCCCTATCGTTGGTGCCACAAGAGCAAATGGCTGAACAAGCCAGAGGAGGGGTTCAAGGCGACACACACGCTCTCGAATAGGCCAATGAAGGCGGGGCAGTTGGAAGACGTGGTGGAGTATCCGAAATTATCCTCTGTCGACACATGCAGATTTGAGCGATGAGATGTAAACAGAGCATGGAGGAAGCTGAAGGCAAAAGACAAAAAAACGGAGAACGTTTCTGCAACAGCCATAACAGAACCAATGTACCAGCGAACTCGCGATACACCCTGTACCCTGTGCCGGTATACTTTTTGGTGCACGCGTCCTAGCGTTTTCGCCAATCCGCCATATCGCCTAGCTGCAAGCCTTGTGCCGGGGAGGAAGGCCTTTGGCGCGTCATGTTCGTGGTGGAAAGTCGGGGGCGTGTCTAGTTTGCAAGGCCAGCAGGTTCAACAAGGTCATGGTCGGAGAATGCAGCCGCAGGGAGTATTCATCCGAACTGCGGCAAGTTCGAGCGACAGCACCAAAGGATTGGTTCCTC
Source organism: Fonsecaea erecta (assembly GCF_001651985.1). NCBI lineage: Eukaryota > Fungi > Ascomycota > Eurotiomycetes > Chaetothyriales > Herpotrichiellaceae > Fonsecaea > Fonsecaea erecta. The sequence goes on along the minus strand of NW_017387245.1, from coordinate 2,823,801 downwards.
ACGCGCAGAAACGAGGGACCCAGCAGTCCGCAAGTAGTACCCGGGACGCCAGGATGTGCCATGTAACGAATAGTCGATGTTGTTGTGGTTTGTTGGTGGCGGCCATGCAATCTCGTTATCAAACCTTAATTGCCGGTAGGGCAGTAAGGGCCAATTTGCCCTGGACCCTCCCACGCTTCAATCTCTTTCCCACCTTCCCACAAACAAACAGACGCAATGGGATAGGCTGAACATCAACCTGGGGCAAGCTGCAGATCCCTACCTATCGGAGCTCGCCGAATGCCATAGACAAACGTGGCGACAGGGGCAGACCTGGTGCAGGATGCTCGCCAGGATTGGGCTGGACGGACATATTTGCTTGGAAATTGGTGTAAGAACGAACGCTTTGTGCTCCACCAACTGCCATGACAGGCGACCTACCGACATACGGACCTATGTACAGTGCGCAGCGTTGAGTCTGGACGGAGAAATTGTCGTCTGTGAGATCGAATCAAACACATGTCCGAATACCAGCGCAAGGTTGAGAAAAAAGTCGTTTCGCGCACCGCATCGGGGTCTCGGCGCCAATGCGGCCGGTGATTGGCTGGCGTCTCTCGATTGGCGAGTGGCCCAAACGGGATATCCGATATTGACACTATTGCAACCCGTTGGAACGTTGGCCAGTCGTCTGCTCTCAATCTCTTTCCGGTCCTGCTGGCTGGACAGTGTCTGGGGCTATTGAAGCCTTTACGAGATCCCCAGGCAGATCTCAATACACGGAACTCCATACTCCGGGCTTCAATCTGAGATTCCCCTCTCCCAAATGACCTTCGTATCATGTCCGCCTATCAAGGCCCTAAATCGTCGCATCATGAAACCATGAACCTCAAAAGGGAACTTGGCCCGAATCTTTCCCATGTTCCTAAGACACGCATGTTTGTCTCGGTACTTTTGGCTTGTATGAAACCACTCCTCCAGCGCCAACGCTAGGAACAGAAATCTGCCCATCCCCGATGTCCCAATCATCATCGCGGTAGAAAGCTATCTCGTTGCAGCGACCTCCTGTTCCATTTGCCATAACTCTTCTCTCAGCTCATTCAAGCAGCTCTGTTCGTCTGTGCTCATTGCCTCGACGCTTCCTTCAATATCGCGTACGGCGTGTTCGAGGCCAGACAGGAGCTGCTCAATTTCACCCCGTTGCTCAGAGATTGACTGCTGCATCATCGCATTCTCTTGCTGCGACGCTTGTAATCTCGTATTCAACTCCTCCGTTGCTTGTTGCAGGTAGGGCGTGAAGTGAGCGGTGTGCAATTCGTCGGCGGATAAAGTGTGCAATCTGTTCTCTGGTCAGACAAGGAAGGGCCAGGGGGTACCTGAAAAAGTGCTCGCTCACGGTCTCTGTGGTATTTCATCTTCCACGGCGCGATGCTTCTTCCTCCGAGCCTCGTCGATCAACGTGTCCCACTGATTCAGACCCGCGATGACCTGTCTTTCTTCCAGGATCTTCTCGAAATCCCGCATGCACTCTTCCTCCAACCGCGTGTTCAGTTGTCGCCAGACTCCTTCGAGCGCCGTCGGACAGTATTTCGCCGGCGTCGGGAAACACGAGCTGAAGTTCGCGTACGAGTTTGCTTTGAGAGACGAGGCCAGGGCGCCGGCGAACACCTTCTGTAGTGCTGCTGCGCGAGGTCCGGGTGCACTTGCGACAGGAGCTTCTGGCGCCGGCGAGGGCGAGGCCGGGTCTCGTAGAGCCATGGTGGTAGGTATGCGGATTGGGGGTGGGTTGTCCTCAGCTCTCAGCAAGGTGTGGTCCTACCGAGAATTGCATGAGAACAGTTCTTGATCAAAGTGCCAGCCAAGTCAATTGATTCGCGTGGCTTCGAGTCGAATCTGGCGCGACGGTAAACATGCCAAGACCAACGACGTCATTTCACCCAGACGCCTTTTGGTGGCCCTTGACAATCTCCGCCTCCAGAACAATGCCAAAGGGAACTGCTTCTACTATGATACTACTACATACCTTATGGTCCAGCCCCGTCATGTTCAATCTGGAATCCCCTCCTTCTCGCAAAATGGGTATCACACTACGCCTGGTTCTCGTGTCAATTTTGTCATCCTGTCGGTCCCCCCTTCACTGCCCATTTCCCTCGAGACCCCTCATTATATCCACCGCCTGAGCAATGGCTCTGGCTAACTCCGTCCCTTTTTCCCAAATATCATTATGTTGACCTTTCAATTCGACAACACTGCTATTGATCACCGACCCACTCGCGGCAAAGACCTTCTCCATTGCCTCAACCTGCTTCCAATCGACCCACCCGTCGTCCTTGGAGTGCGCAATGACCAACGCCCTCTTCTTTGCCCCAGTAGCTGCCCAGGCATCCACGTAGTCCTTTGCACCATACCTTGCAGGGCTGGCAAGCACATCGTCAGCCGCATCCGGGATGGCGTTCCTCGTCATCCCGATGTAGTCGGCGAACGACTCATGGAGGAGCGGGAAGTCATAGATGCCTGAAACACCGAGCACAGCCATAGGCGGTTGAATCGTGGGCAGTTCAGATGGATTCCCATTCGAGAACGATCGGTGGGCCGCAATGGTGCTCAACAATGCCATTGTAGCGCCCACACTGTGTCCTGCAAGCAAGTACCGCTCGCCAAAGCCATATCTGTTCTGTAGATGTTGAATGGCGGTGAGGATGTCGTGGATGTGATCCGGCCATTTAGCATTCCGGAGCTCGTACGCTGGTGTTTTAGATGGGTCCTGAGGCGCCTTGTCTGGATGAGGCGACAGACGATAGTTCAGGGACGCATATCCCGCAATGTAAGGTGCAGCCGCCGGTACACGCTGGTCGGTTCTGAAAGGATTATGGAGGGGGCGGTAATCGTTTGCTTTTCCCGAGACCAGTTGGTCGAGAGCTGGGTAGAAGGATGAGCTCGTGACTGTCGGGTCACGAAAGTAACCACCATGAACGAAAACAACCCAGTACTTGTTCCCACTGGGGTCGGCCAGGTGCGAGTGATCCAATTCGGGAACATACAGCTCGTAGGATTGAAGGATGTTGTCCAGAGCGTATTGGTGCCGTGTAATATCGCGGTGGATCTTCTCCGAGATGTGATTTCCATTAGATCCAGGAAGCCCAGTCCCGGCTGCTGTGTGGGCGGGAAAGCTGTGCGCTGCCGAGCTGGGGTGCGCCGAGCGCGAGTGATGGTGCGAAGTATGCTGATCCTTAAAATATGACGGGCTATGGTGTTTGACCCGCTGTTGAGGTTCTTTGGTCTTCGGGGAAAGATATGCTGAGCCTGAATACTTCTGCTGTGAAGCCTCAAGGGCTAACCACTCGTCCTTCAGCAACGAGGAAAGAAACATATACACAAGTCAGTACCACATACCTTGGTCCTGGAGATAACGGATGACTTTCTTCATTTTTCCTTCCCGCACTTCCCGTTGCCAGGTAGAGCGGCCTGGATATACAGATCTATCCGCCAGCCGCTCTTATACTTCGTATGGGACAGAAAAGGCCACCGTCCAAGTTGTCGTCTGAATGATATTTCCCCGCGGAGCTCGGACGCGATAAGCGGAGGTTGAATGGCCGTTCGACTTGACCACCCCAGAGTCGTCAAGACTTCTTGGGTGAAAAGGACGGCAGACAGGGGATCCGGACGCACAAGGCCCCGTTTGCAGCGGTAATGGGTACTGTTCGGCAATATGGAAAGGCTGAAATGATGAATTTGTTTAGTATTATCTCACCGGATCCCCAAACCCCCGCCATTAAATATTATGTAGACCAAGATTTCCCGACTAGGACGTGATTACTCACATCAAATCCCAGCCGACTTCGCCATTACCCATGTTCTCGAACAGGTCATCCCAATTACGCGCTCTTTTACCCCAGTGTGACGTTCAATTAGAAATCCCCCAGCAGAAATTTGCCCCGGCTCTTCAAATACGCGATCGACAAGCCAACCCCATGACGTCCAAAAGTACCCTGCGCTTGGAAGGCGGACTTGCATCTGGCCGAAGCAGCCAGACGCTGGCTGCTTCGGCCACGGGGTAAGCAGCTGACACGAAGACGAGCAGGGGGGAGGTCAGCGGAAAAAGCGGAAAGGCGTACAGAGTCTGGGGTTGCATCAGCCACCTTACATCTTCCTCTGGCCCTTACTCCTATATACCCACGATCAATATAGAATGTGTCGCCGAGGGATTCCCGAGAATGCCTCGGGAGCACCCTGAGGTACATGATGGTGCAATTGAGACAGTTCGTGGCAGTCGTGGGACAGGGAGCTGTCCATTGGTACGTTACGTATATAATGTCTTCTGACCGAGTCATGGGTTCGCTGTCGATCTGGAGCCCTGTCCAGGGCAGAGTCGCACCAGGAGCCACCTACGTCTCGGGAAGACGTTTCGACGTCGATTCCATATAGGCGAGACTCTCGGTCACCAATGACTTCCGAATCCGACAGCGCCAGCTCAGTCCCTAGTCGCAACAGCTTTCTGTCAAACTCATCCAAGTCGCCTGAGGACCCAACAAGAGTATCCAATGCCTCGGCTTCATTCATCGAGTTTCTAGCGACGGTTGTCTCTGCTGGTGGCGGACAAGTGGTATGGGTAGCATCAGCGGCACGTCCCTGTATATCCAAGTTACTGTCCGCACGCACAGGGAATACGTCGTCCGTGGATTGGTTTTTTGAGTAACGGGTATGATAAGATGACCCTGGCATTTCCGAAGTGTTTTTGCACAAAGGCCAAGGGCAGCAGGCAGGGCCAACAAGTTGCCTTCGGGCCACAGACTTGGGAGACGTGATTCGATCAATATCCGGCTTGCCTCTGCCCCAGTGCGACTGTCCTCGATTGTGGTTCGAAGGTTGCATCCCGGGACACCCAGTTTCCACCTCGTTGCAGTCGTCTGCAGCCTGAGACAGATTCCGGTGTGACCGGGACCTGGTTAGGTGAGGAGAATCTCGGATCTTCGTCGATATAGGAGGCATCGACAAGTGCAACCGATTGGTCGAGGCATTGGCATTGCTCACCGTATAAATATCATGACGAGGTCCCTCGTCTTCAGCAAGGTCCGAGGCCGCCTGCGCAGCTAGCTTCTTCAGATCGCTCAACGAGTAACATCTCTTTTCTCTTGTGGCAAAGCCTTCGACTCCATGTAAGAGTGCGTTGGTTGTGAATTTTTCCAGACGGTCATCGCCATAGAAACTCGGTGGACGAACCATTGATGGAGCAGTTCGACTGTGGGCTTCGTGACGACGAATGCTTTCTGATCTACATGGCTGCGCGGCTGAACTCAATTGTTGGTTCTGTAGGGGCAAGGCTGACCATGAGACAAAGGATTCGGACGAACGCTTTCTGCTCAAACATTCTCCTTCGTGTCCCATCCCTGCTGGTGGAGAAAAGAACTCAGAGATCTCACGACGTAGCGACTCGGAGCTTTGCTTTCTGAGACTCTGTTCTTTCAACCTGGGAAAGCGTGCATCATCCTCCAGCCTCTTTCTTTTGAGAAATGTCATTTCCGAGAAGGTCAGATCCGGCAGTTCCCTCTTCCCTGCGTCGGCCGAAGATTTTCCTTTGTCAAGAAACCCTGGTCCAGAATTGGGCTTGAGTGTTAACCTTTCGCTGGCCACGTTTGGGGCCTGAAAATCGTGATTTAGTGGACCTGCCGACCTTTTCTTTACCCTCATCTTCAACTCCCACTTCTTCGAAGGCTTTTCGATTGTGTCCTTGTATTCGTATCTGTCTGGTCTAGTCTTGTGCCTCCGTTTCCTGGCATATTTCTCGCTTGCATCCGTGACATTGTTATCTTCAAGCTTCTTGGCACTGTCTTCCCCCCGCTGGATGAGATACAGGCTGTCAGCTGGCGGGCCGAGCTCGGCCTGATCACTCGTCCTTTTCTTAGAACGGGTGTTCTCCCCTGCGCTGCTGTGCTGACCCTCGTATGTGGCTCCAGCTTGGTTTGAGTGAAAGAATTCCGAAAGTGGTTCTTGAGTCCGTCGGGTTTCTGTTTTACCCCATGTCAGCAATGTCGCGTCTCGGCTCACTCCATCAAAATCTTGCCTTTCCACTTTACTGTGCGGCATGGTGCATTCGGATATGTATCTTCCGGGTTGAAGGGAACAGAGCCTTCCTCCACACCTAAGAGCCATCGATGCACCGCTTCGGAAGTAGAAAACGTTGAGCGTCCGAACGAAGACATCTGTTGTTGGGATGGCAGATCGGTGTCATATTTGCCAAGTCATAGGCGTCCCCATAGACGGCGTCTTCCCACAGACAGAAGTCGAACCCATACTTCAGGTATAGACGTGTGCAGTTGGTGTTGCCGCCACGGTCGTCGACCGTACCAGGAAAGCGCAGCCACCACGTTCTGAACGGAGTTGTGAGGAAGGTGCCAGATGCTTTTGAAGATGGAAAGCTCCAGAGTGAATGCGACACAACCCCAGCTGAGTTACTATTCTGCTCCTTTTACCTGGTCGGAGACATACCGATGGTTAAGGCTGGGGCGAAAAGGAGGCCAAATGTGGATCACAGGCACTCATAGGGCTGACTGCAGATCATCTCTGCAGGGCCCCAGTCGAGCTTACATGCGATAACCTTCTGATCTTGCAGTTCTTCATGCACAAAGAAACGTACCAAGATACCGCTGCCATCATTGGGATTCCATGGCAATGAGGGCGAGAAGAGTTGGGGGTTTGGCGGGCGCCTTGTGCTCTGATCGTTCACTCTTGGTTCTTCTGCGAGCACTGCTCTCGGGTCTCAACCCCAGATAGAGACGAACTGGCCAATGTATGTCCCCCAAAATAGTAATCTGGTCAGGTAATCAACCAGAGGTCATCGGAGAGCGGCACGGGCAGGTGAGAAGTCGGTGAGGAGCGTGGTCGGATTTGGAGGGCCTTTGTACAGGCTCCAAACCTGGGTGTCGAGTGTAGGTGGAGCCCTTTCACTGGGGGATGGGTTGATAGACGTTTTGCTCCAGGGAGCGGGTTAGTCCATATCGGAGGATTTCGTGCTTTTTGCTAGGCCCTGTCGCCATGGTGGAGCTGTCCGCGTCGAGGCCTCGGAGAAGACTTGGAGCTTCGGGCACAGATTGTCAAGAAGGCAGCCAAGCTGCTGCTCCCTTTTGAGAGTTCCGTCTTGCTGAATCCAGGTACTCTAGTGTCGGCGTTGTGCTCATTTTTGACTCTGACCGCAGGCTGCTCGGCCGTTGTGAGGGTCGCTAGAGCATGTTGGCGGTTAGTCTCATGCGGCGGCCTTTCGTCGAGTCGACTCCCACCACACAAAGCTCTCACCCCGCCCGGGTTCAATGGCGTTGGTGGCACTTGATGAGGATTCAACTCCCCATCCACACACAACCAGCCAGACGCCCTCAGTTGGCATGCCCGCTTCTCCATCTCTTTCCATCGCTTCCCAGCCAGAGCCGGATGGATGGCCTCTATAAAGTTTGGATCCTTAGCTTCACAGGCCTGCATCAACCTTCATCTCTTCGTCCTGAGTCAGTCCCAACTGTCATCTCTGGCGCATCCACTTACACTTAGACCATTTCCTCTTCCGCCAAATGCTCAGAGTCGACCCATCCAAACCCCATCCAGCAAATGCTCGTCGCGCCTCGAGTTTCCTCTCATCTGCCACCTCAATTCAAGACCTTTCCGGAGGCGGGGTATTTTGTTGCTCGAGTTTGCCAGTAGGAGTCACTGATAAGGGCATGAGGTCCAATCACCCAGTGAAATGCGCCCAATAGTGCAACAAGAATCATGCCCCTCCGTTGGCATTTTCCATCGATCGAGCTCGATCAATTCTGTTGCAGCCCTCCTTACCCAAGGTGCAATCAGCGGTCAAGCTCGTGGCGCCCGAGCATCACCTGCCCCTTTCTTAGACGGCTGCCCCATTTACGCCATCTGTGCGGACTGTTTCCTGCAATCCAACGCCGCCTAGCGAGTCATTTTCACGACCTGTTGCAGTCTGCACGAACCGAACATAAAAGCACCCGTATTGATCTTGCTGTTGCGTTTCTTGACCTCCAGCACAAGACCCCTTTGCCTCGGGGGTTCTGGAGAACTTCTCACCGTAGTGCCACGCAAATAGGCTTTCTGCCTATAGGGCTGATATGCAAACTCTGGCGAGTGATAGAGACTTGCTATATCGTAGGTCCAGGGAATAAAAAGGTGTCCTGGACCAACGACTTTTCTACCCAACACGGCTTCCGCTGCCCTGGAAGATCTCCTGTTGGGTAGGCCCACTGTTAGCCGTGCTTCCACTACCTTTGAATCCACCGTATCAGCAGTGCATTGACACCACCCAAAGTATTGAACGATCTTTCAACCGTCCTGACATCACCCTATCACGATGGCACGCAGCGCACCAGAAGGAGTGGTTGTGCACTCCACTCTGGTTTTTGCTGGGTTCCGGAAGTCTTGGGGTGTCGAACTTTCAAGAAGTCATCTTCGCGTCAACGGCGCCCGTTCGTGGTTTGTATTCGTCGCAGAGAATCGGTACCAACATCCCGGCTGCGCGGAAACAAGTTCTGGCCTTCTGTCACAGTTGGGTGCCGCTATACTCTTCCGCTGTTGACCACATATAAGAGAAGCGCTTTGCTCTTCCCACGTGAAACCTCAAAAGCCCGCTGATCTTAAGTGAGGGCATCTTGCCCGCTCTGCGGAACCCACTCTTCTTCCTTTTGTCACCGTTTCACCCGGCGTCCAGAGGCACAAGAAATCGTGATATCGATGCTAGTCTGTTGTTGATTGGGGCGCAACTGCAGACGCTCTAATTGATAGATTGCATGAACCACTGCATATTCTCGACCAATGAGATCTTCATGACAACCCAAACCTGACTATTGACTCTTCTTCAATATCCGTGACATTGTGCGGTGAGTTCTGCGCATCTCAGACCGCTCCCGGGGCTTACTTTGAAGGGGGCCGAAAGTACTTTGCGACAGTATCGTCTCCGGCTGTGGCCAACCGACTGCACTATGGCGAAGCTCTTCATTGGGTATGTGCCCGAAGTCTTACAAATGCAGCTCTTCAGGTGAAAATTGACATGATCTTTCCAACAGAGGTCTTGCCTGGCACACTACCGACGAAACATTACACGAAGGCTTCCAGAAATTCGGGAAAGTGGAGGAGGCGGTAACCGATACGTCGACGACTGGTGAATGAGAGGCTGATGTCGTTCAGGTTGTCGTCAAAGACCGCGACACAAATCGCAGCAGGGGGTTTGGATTTGTGCGGTTTGCGACGAAAGCGGAAGCCGATGAAGCCCTTCAGAGGATGAACAACACCGAGTGAGACGACAGGACAGCACCCATAACCCTTCAGAAGCTGACGTCTTGAGCAGATTCGACGGTCGTCTGATTCGAGTAGATCATGCCCAGGACAACAGGCCGGGGGCCCCGGGTCGCGGTGGTGGCTTCGCTGGAAGAGGTGGATATACAATGCCCATGGCGCCCGGTGGTTACCAACAGCCTGGGACCCAACCACGAAACCCCAACCCGCTGGGACCCGGCCGAGGTGCAGCGTATCCCGCTCAATATGGGCAGTACAATCCGCAATACCAACATCCAGGAGGTCCCTATGGTGGAGGGCAACAACAAGGGGGCAGCAACCCTTATGGCCAGCAGGGGCCACATCGACAATAGACCAAGCAGGTCGGGGAGAATGACTTGATTGTGCAGAGATACCCACCGAGTTCGACCGCTGATGAACCGAACTGTCGGTTGGAGACCGCACCGCTGACTTCCCCTCGAAAGCATCGAGGCCACACCATCAGAGATATCCAAGAATGTCCATACCACAAGCAATCATACTTCCTTCTCTATCTCCTCCTGCTCCTCAGTACTGTTGATTTTACGCAAGGCGTTGTCGGATGCAAACTGGCGGCGCGAGCTTCTAAGAGGTGGCGTGAGAGCTCGGACCCGTCGGGCAAGGTCCGTGATATGTTCATCGTGGCTGTCTGGACTCAGTTCCTTCAGGGCCTGTTCGAGGTGGAGAAGGTACTCTCTATTCTCCCCACTTGGACCAATGCTGGCATTGATCGTTTCTGCCACTTCGTGGGGCGGAAGAGCGCCGAGAAACTGAGGGTTGTCGGGCATACCGATATAGACCAGGCAATGAAGATCTGCGAGCGAAGTGTCCGCTGGGTGGAAAGGGGTGTATTGGATACTGTATCCGTTTCTACTCAGGTGGTCAGCAAAACAGTTCTGAAGCGGTCGGGACAGCATACATTTCGCGAATATCCAGGTACTCTTGGACTTCTTTCACTTTCGAGGGTATGATATGATAGGCCACACCCCATACCACGTCTCCCTCTGTATGGCGTTGCTGATGGATGTCAGTCATACACAAGGGAGGTGTAAACACGAGGACTGAGGTGTATGTCGTACAGGGTCGTCGAGCGTTTCCCAAAAAGATCTCTCAATCAACGTGACCACCCTTCCTGGAGCATCAGGGGTCCCACGATGGTCCTCACTGGTAGGGTTTGCTCAACAAAGCGAGTTGACGGGTGTGCGGGAGAGACCTACCTTGCCTAGTTGTCAAATTTTGTCAGTTGGTGTTTGACTTGTCACAGGCTGCCGCGATGCCTCCCTTACCTGCCAGAAGCGCCGAACGTAACCTTTGATATATCCTGGAATCCGCTGGTCTAGTTCCCATGAGTTCAGATCTTCACTGACGCTGGGACAGCACTTGATTCCTACCAAAGTGTGGAGGCGGCTTCCATATCAGGCTCCTACCGTGGCAGAGCACGAGTCAGTGGTCGACATCATGACGATGCAGCTGGTGAGAGGCGGTCTCGCTCACCCATAGCCAAAGAGCCAGAAGTCTTGCGTATGGACTGGGCTCATGCTGGAAGGCTGACTCGTACGGCTTGTGAAACGATTGGGCGTCGGGGGAGACAGGACGGCGGCGTCGGTCGAAAACCTGAACTCAGGCGTGGTCAAAGTGCAGCGGCCGTTGGTGTCCAAGTCAACAGGAGTACGAGGTATATGTAAGCAGCAGAAAGGAGGTGCACATATATAACGACTAACTCGACTAAGGAGGAAAAGAGAGCCACCGATGATGAATTCATTTGCAGCACTGGTCGCTCTCGGGAGGATCATAGGCGTCTTCCGGTGCCTAACGAGGGCGCCTGAGTGGGACAGGCGAAGCAGACGAACGCAGAGCCACGCGCCCCCTTCAACGGGGCTCCGGTCACCAGCGCCACCAGCGCGGCCACTAATTAGTTAAGCAGCCTAACCGCTCCCTACTGGGTAGCTGCCACCCAGCTAGGTACAAAAGAACAGCCTGGAGAAGCTAAACATCAGGCCAACTGTTTGAGGTGCCAGGGGTGCTACGGATCTCTCCCGCCGCCTGAAGCCAGCTGGCAGATCTCATGCACACTAATTCAGGCTTGCTGAGTCGAGTCTCAGCGGAATGACCTGGCAGATGGACAGCTCAAGCTTACCGGTACTATGTATGTCTTGCTTCGTGCCACCATCACGGCGACTGCATTCGGATAGAGAGGACGGGAGAGACGCCGACCAACCGAAGGGCTGTCACAAAACCCGAGTGGAAGCGGAGGAACCAGGCAAAGATAGCGGAGCGACGCCTATCGCGATTATTCGAACAATGATGTTAGTCATGAGTTAGTCACCAACCTGACGGATGGGCGACAGGATGGGCGACAGGAAAGGTCTTCTCGTGTTGTCCACGGTCACCCATTGTCTCATATAGCGAGTGGAAGTGCCAACCTTTTGTCACTGGGTCCTTTAGAGGTCAAACATAGCCGAATTGAGACCGAATTTACAGCCTTGCGATAAGTCTCCTAGCCGGGCTTTTCCTTTTGGGAGCCGAGGTGAGGCATCAGGCTACCATTAGGTGCTCGCAAATACATAGACTTGGGGGAAACTGCGCCCAGAAGCCAGCCCCCGAAAAGCCATTGTTTGCCTGCGCCCACTTCAGCTTTCAGCCTCCGAGTCCCAGGCATCGTCATCCTGAAAACATCTAGTTTACCAGCGTCGACTCTCGGTCAGCCGCACAATGATCAACTATGGATTGTGGTCTTCTTCAACCACAGTGTGAACTTCGTCCTCTGGTAGATTGACAAGTGATTGTCATCCTTCTCGTGTCCATCTCTCATGGCATACAACAAAGCGTTCAACCCCGATGCGTTGCCTGCGTACGGCCACCTACCTACCCCTCCCCCACATCACTGGGAAATCGAAGAAGGACCAACTCACTGACTATTGTTCATGACAGTCACGCAGAGCCCGAGCAGGCGGCGCAAGCTCTCAGTCAAATCGAAGCAAATCGTAAACAATTTCGTCCCAGCCCAAACCAGGCTCCTCTGAATCCGGTCCCTCAGCAGCAGCCTCCGTCAGCTGCCGGCCGTCGTCCCTCCCCTGCGGGCATCCCCCAAAATTCCTATCGACCGCCTCCTGGGCAAATCAATCAACAGCAACGCCCTATACACAATCAGCCTTACGTTGACAGCCAGTATTCTCGCCTACAATCACCCCCTCCAACGAGCTACGGCTACGCAGCGCGGCCCCCGTATGATCCTCCCGGCCCGCGACGAAGTTCGCACGAAACAAACCAATATCCGCCCAGGACACCTGCACCTCAAGATCCTGATACGGTTGACTTACAGCCTCTTTTCCGTGCCGCAAATGCATCAGGAACTGGGTCTCTCACGACGACGGAGCTGGGATCGGCGTTGGTGAATGCCGACTTCACCCCCTTTGATGGCCGAACCATCTCTTCGTTGATGCGAATGTTCACCAACTCTCCTCCAAACCAGCCCCAAGGCCCGACCATCACCTACCAAGAGTTTGAAAATCTTTGGCGCTTTCTAGCCGCCTGGCGCACTCTGTTCGAGAAATTCGATGAGGACAGGAGCGGCCGAATATCGTTGGCAGAGTTCTCCAAGGCCCTGACGGCGTTTGGATATCGGTTGTCGCCGCCTTTTGTCAACATCCTCTACAACACCTTCAACGATCGAAGCCCCATTCAGGGCCATGGCATGAGCTTTGATCTATTTGTGCAGTCGTGCATCAGTCTGAAAAGGATGACCGACGTCTTTAAGAAATACGACGACGACCGGGACGGTTATGTCACCATGAGCTTCGAGGAGTTCTTAACTGAAATCCTGCGATTGCGGGACTAATCTGCGCGCGAATCGTGTAAGGTTATATTTGATTTATTATCTTGCCCTTCCAGAGTAAGAATTCGCCTTGGATTAGACTGTCTCTTGAATGCCTTGGAATTTGTTTAGCCTTTGCAACTCCGTAGACTTGTTCCGGGAGCGTGCCTATGCGTACATGCAGGTCGCTGCAGGTTTCTCTCTTTCCAACAGCCACCATTGCAGTGACCCAGACTCATTTCGGAATATCGCTTCATGTAGCGAATGCACGTTACCCCAGAGAATTGCGCAAAAGGCTAAGAATCAGGTACGGGGCAGGCGACGAGCTCCCACTCGTTTTCGAAGGAGATGTTATATGCAGTTCGTTCACCGGCAAAATGGTCGACAAGGGTCGGCAATCCCTTGTGCTGTCATGAGACCAGGCCCTCGAGATCTGACTACGAATGGCAGTGCTGAGATGGCCTTGACCAAGCGAGAGACTCCGTGCGGGCAGTGTCGCCAAAGGTGCCGATCACAAACTCATGGCGGACTTGGACGTCGGAGTGCCTGGCTGGCTGGTGCTGGGCAAAGAAATCTGAGATCCGGCGGTCAAAGGGGGTAGAGTCCACCTACCTCTGGCTTGAACCTAATAAACTCTGCTCCGCCACGTGGAGTTCTGCAGCGAAGCCTTCGAACATTCTTTGCGGAGGCATCTAAATAATCACCTGCTTCTCGAGCTCTCGTTCCCTTGTGGATCAGCATTTGTCCATAATATCGTACAACGAGATGTGGAGTGACAAATGGACGTGGAAACGACTCTCCTGCTGGATATCAGGCAAATTCTAGAAAAGGCTCCCGTGCTCAGCCTCTAAGAAGGAAGCGGGAAGTTTGACAGCATGGATAACTAGCTGATGGGGTGGTCCGACTTTGCCGATTTCCACATTAACCGCCGGCGATCACAGGTGACGGACGAGGTCAAGAAGGGAGGAAGGTTCGATACCGAATCCCTGGCGTGATGGGCGGCGAACGAGACCTTGGAGGGGGAGAGTAAGTCGCCCGCATTTGGTGCTTCTGGTGCTTCCGTGGATGGTATCGCGTATGCGACCTTCCCATCACTCCTCCGCTCCTCAAGCGATCTGTAACCCTTGTTAGCTGTCATGGATGGAGAATGGCTGTACCGTAGGTGGTCAACGGTGGGCGCTAGAACGTTTGCTCCTGCAGACACCAGGCACATGCGGCAGTTGAGTTGAGCACCCTGGAAATGGGCTAGCGAGGCGCACGCCGTTTGGGCGAGACGGAGACTTCCCATGATCGGAGGGAAAAACCCAAGTCAAACACTCGTGGAGGAGACAAGGGTGCGAGTTCGTCCCTGTCATCCCTTGCCCGTTAGTGCTTGACAATTGCTCACAGTAAGGCTGTGCGACACAATGGATCGCAGGACTCTTTGGGAGACAGTAGGCCATCAGTGTTGATGCCGATTTTGAGTGAATGACCAGTTTGGCTCAAGTCCGTGGGTGACACTGCGCCTTCCAAGGGAAGGGGGAGGGGGGTTGTTTGACGGGCTTTGTGATGGAGGGGCGGGTTCGTTTTAGTTGGCGGGTGTGCAGCCGAATTCTCACCAATTGCCACTATTCCAGGCGACGAGCACCAAAAGGCGCCTCGGCGTTGAAGCCATGCATGCAACCAGGATCCAAGGCGCTCGCTATGGCCCGGCGCCCCCAGAGCCAGAACTTGGTCGCCTTTGGCTGCTGCGCTTGCCCATGCCCACCCCGCCACAAACCACGAGTCGGGACCCTTGTCTGCACCTAAGTCACCACGAGACGGGATAGGATCCCACCCATTGTTACTCCTGGTTGATCGTTGCTAGCTCGCTGCCTACCTACCAAGCAGGAGTACTACTCCTCGTACTGCTACCATATTACTTCCACTACCACCATCTCAGAGCCTACCGATTTCAAAGCTGATGTTGACAATTACCGCTCTGCTACCTCCTGCACCGTCCTCGCCTCCTCCCGCTTGCTCTACTGTTACTCTCCTCCCGATGCCCTCCTCTCCAGCCTGACTGGACTCTAGTTAATCTGCCCATGTATTCGGGTGTCTGCAGATGAGGCGCCTCAACCATGACTTCCTTCTTTGGAAAGCTCAAGAGCCAGGTGAGTCAGGAAACCAGACGAATCGAGCCTTCATCTCTCCTCCATACACCCGGTGAAGGCTCGCGCAAGTTCTCTGGTCGGTCTTGGTTTGCCGGCTGCTGTGGGATGGTAACTAATGGCCTGCTCTCTCTCTCTATAGAATGCGTCTGCCCCGGCAGTAGGCGCATCTCCCGCCAGAAAGGACGCAAATGCGCCTCTACCTACCCCTCTCGAGCGCATGCTTGCGAATGCTGGTCCGCTTCGCAACGATGGCAGCGATAAGTTCTTTGGCATGGAAAACGTATGTCTTAGTCTCGCTAAGAAAAAAACCCCCCCTTACCTCCATTATTAACAAAGCATCTTGTGCAGTTCGGAAACAGCTGGTCAGTGCTGAAATACCATCAATATCACGGGTTCTTGGTCTGATTATCGCAGCTACTGCAACTCGATCTTGCAGTGCCTCTATTATTCTGTCCCTTTCCGAGAACACGTCCTTTCGTACCCGCGCCGGTCCAACCCCGACTCTGTCACCCACGCCCAATTGCACGCTCCTCCTCGGGTACCACCGAATCAACAAAATGGGGCTGCGAAGAAGCCACCACCAGGACCTGCATCCGCGCGAAATGCAGGGACTCCCCCTCAACAACAGAAGCCAGAGGATAAAGACTCGCCGGAGTACAAGAAGAAACAGGCGATTTTGTCGGGCCCCATCCTGAACATGACTTACGATAACTCGCAGGACTATGACATGCCGGAAAGCCTATTCACATCGCTAAAGGATATATTCGAGGCCATCGTCCTGCACCAGTCAAGGATGGGGGTGGTGAGCGGGCACAGATTTCTTGAAGTTCTTCGCAAGGAGAATGAGATGTTCAGGTCTGCCATGCACCAGGATGCACACGAGTTTCTCAACCTCCTCCTCAACACCGTGGTGGAAAACATCGAAGATCACGACAGGAAATTGATTGCACAGAAAAAGGTGGCGGAGCCTCCCCCGGCGATAGAAGAACCCGCCGACATGTCAAGAACCGAATCAGCGACGGTATCATTTCCCTCCATATTACCAGTTCCGACCGCGAATTCTCCAACAAAATGGCTTCATGGCCTTTTTGAGGGCACACTCACTTCTGAAACAAGGTGCTTGACTTGCGAAAACGTTTCTCAGCGCGACGAACCTTTTCTAGATCTTTCGGTCGATTTGGAACAGCATTCATCCGTCACTGCATGTTTGCGTCGATTTTCTGAAGAGGAGATGCTGTGCGAGCGAAACAAGTTCCACTGCGACAACTGCGGTGGCCTTCAGGAAGCCGAGAAGCGAATGAAGATCAAGCGACTTCCACGAATATTGGCCTTGCACCTTAAGCGTTTTAAGTATACCGAGGATTTTGGGCGTTTGCAGAAGTTATTCCACAAGGTCGTGTATCCTTATCATTTAAGACTCTTCAACACTACGGACGATGCCGAGGATCCCGACCGACTTTATGAGCTCTATGCGGTGGTGGTTCATATCGGTGGAGGGCCGTATCATGGCCACTACGTCGCCGTCATCAAGACGCAGGATCGGGGTTGGCTGCTTTTTGACGACGAGATGGTGGAACCTGTCGACAAGAACTTTGTCCGCAACTTCTTCGGAGATAAGCCGGGACTTGCGTGCGCCTATGTGCTGTTTTATCAAGAGACCACCCTGGAAGCCGTCCAAAAGGAACAGAGGATGGAAGGAAAGAGACGAGCTTCACAGGATCTGACCAATCCCTTGGGCGTCGATGCCAAACGCTCAGCAGAGTTGCATCGTGTCGAAACCTTCAGCCCGATGGGCTCTCCGGTGTCCCCCGCTGAATCCGCACAATACGCTGTGCTCGATCATGCTGTGACTGCGCCACCTCAATTCAAGACCAACGGGCATGTCGAAACTCCTCAATCCCCTCCTCTCTCTGCCGCGAGACCAACAAGTCCCGTTGTGCAGAGCAAAAAGGAAAAGGCGAAAGAAGAGAAGGCACGGAAAGCGGCCGAGAAACAGGCGGAGAAGGAGAGACAAGAAGCTGAACGACAACGCCGCAAAGACTTGGCCAACAAAATCACGGAAGCGCACAAGAGACAAGAAGCGGAACTTAAGGCGGCAATGGAGGCAAGTAAGGCTACAAAGGCCGAGGAAGATAAGCGAAATGCTCTCGAAAGAGCGCACACCACGCAAGCAAACGGAAGTAGTCATTCGGGTCTGGATCGATTCAAACGAACGAAGAGTCTACGGTTTGGATCCTTAACCAAAAGAGATAAGCCGCCATCAAATCCGTCCGAGGAGAATATGGTTCCGACCGTGACACCAGAGAGTGCGGAGCCTCCAGAGAAAGACAAGGAGAAAGACAAAAGAAATCGTTTTAGCATTCGAAAGAAGTCGTTCGGCGTGTTGTCATGACGGAAGACGCCGGTGTTCGCACACCTACCAATGGACTACCTGCGACTCGTGTTTGATTGCACATATATATCGTTCAACGGACCATTAGAAGCCGACGAAGCGAAATGAATGTTTGGGAATCTTGTCATGGTTGGTCTACATGGGATTTATACTCCAGACAGCACGAAACCGTTGATATTTTTGTGTCCGTTGTCAGCCGGACGACCTTCACGTGTGGCTCGCACGTTCTCGATTTTTACGACTGGTTATGAAGCTTCACACGGTGACGACAGTATTTACGTGGCGCTTTCATTGCCAGCACGACACTTCCTCCGCACATGTTTCATCACTGCTTTCTGGCGGGTGTCGAACAAATATTCAGCTCGGGAGCATCTTTACGACAGTGGAATGGAGGTAAGCCCTCAATCCCTGCCCGGCGGTCTGTCTGTTGCGCCTGCGGTACATATACGGTCATTGGCGGCACAGTCGACGGGTTGGAAACATGCTGGTCCTGGCTTACAATGACCCGGGGCCAGCTTGGTGATCTGGAAGAGGTCGGGAGGCGGCAGTTGCTGAGGCTGTAATTCGATATCGGGTTGGACAGAGAACCACTTGTGGGCGCGTCGCCTTCACGTGCTGCAGTCCGCCTCCGTTACGGAGGGATGAAGGCACGGTTGGCCTTGAGGGGGAGATGGGAATCCCTTCCCGACCTGCCCTGCCATTTCCCTTTCCATTTACGGCGCGGATGGCGAAGCGAAAGTGCACAGTGGTTGGTGTAATGAACGTGAACACATGCTAGCCTGCAGAGGAGGAGGGGGAGTCATAACCCAGAAAAAAAGCATATAGGTGAAAGAAAAACAAAAGACGAATTTTGAATATAAATTTCTTGCGAGAACTTCTGAATTACTGAAACATTCAAGCGCTCGTGAACGCCTGCACGGAATTATCTCCATGATTCGTTCGTCTTGCGGTTTTCCCGGCATCGTCTGCTGGTCAGCAGCAGCAGCAGCAGCAGCAGTAGAAGTAGTAAGGGATGACCATTCGATTAGCTGTCCCCTGAGCTCCTCCTATCAAGTCGACCGATCCCGTCCGTCCTGGCAGACATTGGCTACCTCATCACCCCTGGAGATGCGCCGCGCTCGCTCTCTTGATCAGAAAAAGGATCTCCTCCTGTTGCTGCTGCACCACTCTTCGCACGTCCCGTTCTGTTTCACTCCTCGGCTCATTAAAACAGTGGGAAGACTCCGACGTGCGTGTCTGGAGGAACCGGGGGGTAACTTGCGAAAACATTGTTGGCATGTCGCCGAGCTGCCGGCCCGCCGGTAGACTGGTTCGACCTGGGGGCCTGGTCCGGGTCAAGTCCATGTGGGTGGGGGCTCTGAAGTAATTAGACCGATGTCTTCGAGATTCGATAAGGCCAGCGACTGCTTGTGGTGGTGGTATCTTGCACTGAGGCACACGTCTTCCCCAGGACTCCGGGTCAATTGAAACGGGTTGTAAATGAACAGTATGCGACGCCTCTATCTGTCGAATTCGGATTTGTGGATTCTTTGACGACTGACATATACATACTGATATATTGGCGCGTATCAACCGGGGATGACTGCAGATACGATGGCGCTCGGGAAGGCTTTTGAATCACCCGAGTATGGCCGACTGGGGCTGTAAGTGTCCAGGCGAAGCGTTGCAGCTTTGGCATATTTCTGGTTCGTGTGTCGATGGATAGCCGAATCAGAGACTGTGCTCGTTGATTCTCTTGTTGGAGTAGTAGGCATCATCATCCGAGCATAATCTCATAAATGATGATTAACGAATTCACCAGGATCAGCGGGACTGTTTTCTCCCCCCAACATTGACAATCCGTTAGCACACGGCACAAAACGTTCGATGCCACCCTCGCCTTACAGTGTGTCGGCCAAGCCAGCTTTTGGGGGGGAGTCACTCACCGCGACATAGTGTGCGGACACTCGAAATCAGGTTGATGCCTTTGCTACGAAAGCTTTCCGGGTCTTGTGTGGGAGCACCGAACGCAGCGCCGGTGGAAGGGTCGTTTAGAGAGGTTTTGCCCCAGCCAACTGTTTGCGCCAAGGGCATGTGTTAGCCTCTTGCCCTTCCTCCATCTTGATATCCATGAAGGACTGGCGGTGGGGGACACAAGTAACGGTAAGAGGTATGAGAATTGCATGCAGGATTGGTAGGACATACTTCGAGCGAGGAAGCGATCTTCGGAGAGGATGGCGATAGCGTTGAGGAGAAGGCAACTTGCTTATCACCAGGAAAGTCTGTTAGT
Source organism: Fonsecaea erecta (assembly GCF_001651985.1). Lineage (NCBI taxonomy): Eukaryota > Fungi > Ascomycota > Eurotiomycetes > Chaetothyriales > Herpotrichiellaceae > Fonsecaea > Fonsecaea erecta. The sequence continues at coordinate 2,803,915 of NW_017387245.1, read as the reverse complement.
CTCACAGCATTACTGTCAGGGAAGGAGGAGGAGGATATCGGTCTTGCATATTCCACGGGTACTGCTGAAGCACTCACCATAGATGAATGGGCCAAAGCCGAAGAGACTGAGCATTTTGTCGCGATTGACCGGTGTGGACGCCCCAGGTATTAGAAGAAAGAGATACAATGATCTAGGCGAGATTCTTCCAAGTCACTTACAAGTTGAAGCGTGGGATCAGGGTGCACCAAAGCACAAGGTCGATGATGTCTGAAGTGTTGAAGCCAGCAAAGCAAGATCGGCGCGGAAAAATATACAGCCGAGCACCCGATGCCATACAACGTCTATTACTCCAAGCGAGCTAATATTACATACCTCCCTATCTCTCCAATGCAAGCAACTAAACTCCCCAACGAGCTCCAGCGATAATCAGACGCGATCCGCCGGAGCTGGACCCCTCCTTCTGCCAACAATTCAAAAGCATGGTATACCCTCACTAGGCCAGATGTTTCGGATTTCGGCCTCGTCCAGCCTCGTCGGGAAACCTTTTTTGGAAACCCACTCGTTGTGTGCAACTAATGTTTCACATCAGCTCCTGGGGACCGTACGAACCCATCCATGTACGGGGGTCTGCGACAGGAGCACATGCATAATATCAATGGGTACCATAAAATATGGTCGGGTTGATATCCTCTTTGGGTGCCGAGGATATCTCCATGGAATACTCGGTAGGGGAGAGATTCCCTCTCCGCACCACTCATACCATTTGATATCAGATAGCGGGCAGAGGCGGGGTTTGGAAACTGCCACATGTACCAACTGACTCAGACAGGAGGAACACGACACGCGCCCGATTTAGTCTATATAAGACGTTTGGGGGGCGTGCTTTGTCACATTTCACACCCTTCCTATCCTCCAGAGGTACCCAACTTTGCCAGAGCACCATTGACTGACCCCTATCTCCACAACATCCGGTACTTGCAGCAACATGGCTGAAATGGTCACATCTGTCACCTCCTTGCCCCCTGTCAAGCGATACATAGCCACCCACGATGCCAGCGGCAAGAGCGTCTATCTTGACACGCCTCCCCAGAAATACTTTCCCGTGCCCGACGTGGGTGGACTTGCCCGTTCCTTCTCCGTGTCGTCGGTTCCGGCCAAACTGGAGAACGACGAGGACGTGAAAGCATATCTGAGCACCGACGGTCCAACCAGCTGGACGTCTCCGAGCATCGTCACACCGAGCGGCGTCAACCTCCTCATCGTGGATCTGGCGCCTGGAGGAACGAGCGTCATGCATCGGACCGTGTCCATTGACTTTTCGGTCTGTGTGATTGGGCAAATTGAGCATGAGCTGGACGGTGGAGAGAAGGTTTTGTTGAAGCCGGGAGATCATATCGTCCAACGGGGCACCATGCATCGATGGCACAACGCCTCGAAGACGGAGCCCGCGAGATTTATAGCCACCACGGTGTCTTGTCTGCCTTTCGACATTGCCGGCAAACAGCTGGAGGAGGTCCATCTGCCTCGGGAGCCACAAGAGAAGTTGTGAGACCTTCAGCGGAAGGGTGACCAGTGACAGGAATGATGACCCGTCAATGCAAATGAACATCTACATGACCTTCACTCTCCATCCACATGTGTCTTTTCTGCCTCACCTGTCTCCACTCACTGTCACTACCCCGTCAGAAGCTGTTCACATATGAATTAAAGACCCAGAAATCCTTGCAACATATCCCAAATCGAAAGAAGTGACAAAGACAGCGGTAAAGAGACCAAAACAAAAACTGCGAACTTCGAGCGTCAAGGGATATACAAAAGTTTAGTGGGTTTGGTGGGAGGGGCCTTTCCAAGGACGTTGGCTTCGCTGCTCACGCAGTAATGGTCTCGCCAACGACCAAAAAACCGAAGACTGAGATCACGAAAATCTCAGCCAGTAGGTCATAGAACCGACAGGGGAAAGTGGCTGTTGTAAGATTGCTCGAGAACGCTCACCACCGGGGTGAGGACAGGAGCCGCAACACCCACGAGTACCGGGTTCGAGTGGGAAAGGTAATATAGAACTTGATCGGATCTGCTAAACTTTTTTTTGTTGGTGGTTGTTGAGATGGATGTTCGATTCCCATGTTAATCAATCAACCCTCCTTTTTTTTTTACTTACATATAACTAATATAATTGTTATTATTATTCTCTCTGTGATGTGGTGAAAAGGGGCCTGTGGGGACAAGGCTGAAGCTAATACGACAAGATATCTATGTATCTCCTTTTTTCCAACCTCAACCTCATCCAACTCTACCATAGTCGCCCTTTGCCATTTGAGTCTGTCTACGAATCATAAATGCTGGAGAAAGAATGACTCGCCTCGAGCTCTGGCAGTCATGTTATCTGCTATTCCCCTTCCTCGTCCTGTGCCACCTGTACATCTCACCCTATACCAAAGTGGAGGAATCCTTCAACATCCAAGCCGTCCACGACATCCTGGAATATGGCGTGCCCACCCGCCACGCGAATCTCAAGTTCAAGGCCTTCTATGACCACATGACCTTTCCTGGAGCCGTGCCTCGCACCTTCGTCGGGGCCGTGTGGCTGGCTGCCATCGCGAAGCCAATTGCGTGGGTAGGACATCTCGACGGCCCTCAGCAACAGCTTCTCGGTGAGACACTCGTCCTTCTTCTTTTCTCCACACATTCATTCTATCATCACCACTGATTTATGGACTGATTAACTGGCTGACTCGGGGCAAATCCAACTCAGTCCGCGCCATCCTCGGCCTCTTCAACGCCGCGGCGCTCATCTACTACGCCTCCAACGTGCGGCGAGCATATGGCAAACTCGCCGCCGCGTGGTACGTCGTCCACCAGGCGAGCCAGTTCCATGTCTGGTACTACGCGTCGCGGACGTTGCCCAACATGTTCGCCTTTGGGATAAGTATGTTGTTGGCCCCCTCTCCCCCCTTCCCTCTCTTCATCGAAGCTACTCGATCAGCTCAAGAAGAAAGAGAGAAACTTGCTAAACACGCAAGTGATATGATGATGTCCAGGCACGTTTGCCCTCGCCCTCCTCCTTCCCGTCACGTCGTCGTCGTCGTCGTCATCATCATCATCTACGGACTCACGTGTCAAACGTACCAAGGTCGGCCTGTACCTCCTCACGCTGGCCGCCGTGGTCTTCCGCTCCGAGATCGCCCTTCTCCTAGGCTGTCAGTGCCTCTGGATGCTGTGTCGTGCAGGGTTTGAGATGACTGCTGCGCTCTCTCTCGTGCGCAAGATCTTCATCCCGGCCATCCTCACCGCGACCGCCGCCGGCCTGATGTTGACCGTCGCTCTCGACACGTATTTTTGGCAGTCGCCCACGCCCCTGTGGCCTGAGATGGCGGCGTTCTTGTCCAACGTCTTCCCGCCCAAGGACGGCCTCGGGGCCTCTGCCTGGGGCACAAGTCCCTGGCATTGGTACTTCACCAGCGCCCTGCCACGGCTGCTGATCAACCCCTTCTGGATCGGCCTGATCCCCGCCGGCTTCCTCTTCCACAGCATGGCACGCTCGAATCTGGACCTCCTGGTGCCGCCATTGGGCTACGTGTGTCTGTACTCCTTCCTCGCGCACAAGGAAACCCGCTTCCTCTTCCCCGTCGTCCCTCCTCTGACGGCCGCCTTCGCCCGCGTCGCCGCTCACTTCTCCGTCCTGGCCGGCCGCTCGAACATCTCCTGGCTGGCGGTCAACTCTATGATGCTGGCGACATGCGGCATCACCCTGGTGTCTCACCTCGTCCTCCTCCCACTGTCCGCGCAGACCTACCCGGGCGCCCACGCCCTGATGTCGCTGCACGCCGTCTCGCTCAACTACGCACCTCAGCCCACCGTGCGCGTCCACCTGACCAACCTCGCGCTGCAGACCGGCGTGACGCGATTCCTCTCGACGCCCTCGTACGACGACGACATGTTCAGCGGCCACGGCCGACCCGTCTTCTACCTCCCCGGCTCGCCGTCGGGTGACAAACCACCCCTCGTGTCGAGCCAGCGCACGAAATGGATCTACGACAAATCAGACAACCAGACGGCCTTCCTCTCCCCCATGTTCTGGGCGCGGTTCGACTACGTCGTCGTCGAGGACCCCGGCCGCGTCATCGGCCGGTGGGACGTGGTCGACAAGGTCCCCGCGCTGGGCGCTCCGCGGATCATGGCACCGGACGTCGGGAGGGGATTGCTCGTGCTCGGGGACAAGGAGGACGGCGAGCGCAGAGAAGATGACGGCCTGTCCCGGCTCGTCGAAGCCATGTACGGGAAGACTATGAAGACAGTGTACGGAGTCGTGCACGATGTGCTCCGAGAAGGCTATGGCGGCATGCTGCCGCGCGCGAGTTGGACAGGGGGATGGTGGGTGCATCTGGGGCTGGAGAACAGGTTATATATCCTGAAAAGGGCGTGGGGGGGGGGGGGGGGGGCACTATATCATGAATGAGGACGGGCGATGATGGATGGATCAATCTCACTCATTCTTCAAGCTTCTTTTCTTAAGCGCTAAACAAGTTTTGTTTGAAAAATCCCTTTCCAACCTCCCCTGCTCTGGTCTGCTCCGCTCTCACCTGGCGCCGGGGCCCTCTAAGCGATCAATCCGCGCCTCCATCTCGCGCACTCTGCCCCCGAGAACGTCGACGTTCTCCTTCATGACCGCCTCCAAGTCGCCCATGCCCTTCTCCACCGCCTCGACGGCCGCCCGCCACTGGGCAATCTCCTCCCGCGTCTGCCCCTGGCGGCGTTCCAGCTCGTCCACTAGGCCCTTGGCCTGGGCGGCGCCGTTGTGAATCACGCTCAGCGTCCGGAGCCGCTCCAGCACGACCGGCAGCAGGGGCTGCAGGTTCTGAATGGTGGGGAGCACGTTGTACAGCGCGGTGATTTTGGAGGATTGCTCGTCCAGGAACAGCTTGCTCTGGATCTGCAGGGATTCCTCCCCGGGGCCGGCGGCGGCGGCGGTAATTTCTCCTTGTTTGTTTTCGTTGGCGTGCGCGCTGATGACGGCGGCGGCAGCACTACTCGTGGTCGACAGGCCTCGAAGGCGCGGGCGGGTGTTGGAGTGCACGGTCGTCGAGACGAGTTGTTGCATCCGTTTGTCGTGCAGGTCAGCGAGCGAGGCGAGGGCTTGTTTGCGGGAGGCGGCCAGGCGGTCGGACTCGGCGATCAGAGTCTTGAGTTTGGCAGAGACGGTATCCAGGAGGGCCGTGTTGGTGTGCGATGCAGACGTGGACAAGGTCTCTCCTGACATGGTTGATTGTGGTGCGAGTGTGGCGGATAGGGTGGTGACTTGTGTGGATAGGCTCGCCAGCGTCGGTAGGATGGCGCCAGTCTGAGACGCTGCACTTATCGAGGAGACGCCCAGGGCGGATTCCAGCGCGGTGAGCCGATCGGAGAAAGCGGCCACAGACGAGAGAGTCGTCGGTGCTGCCGTTGGTGTTGCTGCTGCATTCGACGACACTGTGCTGGTGTCTTTCTGCGGATGTCGCTGGCCGTGCAGTGAACTCGAGCTTAATTTCGACAGGAATTCGTCCTCCGCTGAAGTGCCGGTCTTCAGTTTGGCCTTCATGCTCAACCCGTCCAGCAGTCGACTGAGTTCCCGGACACCATCCACATCCACGTCGTCGTGCTCAGCACCAACACCGGCACCGCCAGTTCCTTGGTGCTGTTGTTGTTGTTGTTGCTGCTGCTGCTCCTCCAGACTATCCTTAAACTCCCCATCCTCGTCCTTCTCTTGCTCTTTTTCTCTCTCCCTCCGCTCCAGTTCTAACCTGACCTCCTCCGCCTCTCTCTTCAGTCTGGCCAGTTTTGTGGCCAGCGTCTCCTCCTCACTGTCACTGAGATCACCACCCTCCTCAATGCCGTTTCCTTGGAGCCACCGTCTCCTCCGTCGAGCACTGCGAGTTCGATATGCGCGTCTCGTGCCGGCCACCGAGTCTGAGAAGTCGACATCCCGGGCGTCCACGACGGAAGGTTCAAACCTCCGCCGTGCACCGTCCCGGTCGATGGGTTGGCGATCAAGCCCAGGACGGGATTCGTCGTCGTCGGAAGGAGAGGGTGAGACCGTGCGCACTGTCCCTGTTGGCAGCGTGGAGACGTCGTCTGCTAGTTCTGGCGTTTCATATACCTCGGGGGCAGCGTCCTGCAGGCATTGACGGTGAGCCGGTTGTCAAGGGGTGGCGGTAGGAGAGGGCGAGGAGAGCTTACCAGATCTGGCAAGCCAGCGTACTTCTTGCTGACAGACATTGTGCTGCAATCTTAAAGATGTCCTTTGAATAACTTGTACCGAGTAGATACAAACATATACGCATTCATAGAGGACCGCAACTTTTTGGGTGAACGTGACACGCGAAGTTTATCCGGGGTTTATCCGCGCGCCGTGGCTATATAACAATAATGGACAGCTCATTCGTTAGATCTACACATCTGGCATGAAACTCTGCGTGACATTTTAAATGGACGACTTGCTATCCCTTCACACACAGGGGGGAGTGCGTCAATGCTGACTTTCCCCGAGCACGATCTACAAGACGCCACCGTTGCAGCTGGAGGAGCTGTGCTTCGAGGACTAGAGAGGCAGCTACAGTATATGGACGAATTCAATCGATGCCTTCTCGACTCAAATGATAGAGGAAGAGGGCAAAGCTCCGATGCTCTCTGTGTTTGAGACAGGCTCAAGTGTGAGAAGAGAGGACAGAACCGCTTGGCAAAGCGCCACTTCGATAGAGTCTTGTTCAATTGTTTCCTTTTTGCTGACCACCAGGTCAAGGCTTGAAAAGGAGAAGTGAAATCAAGTTGATCAGTGACACAAATCACTGACGCTTTCATTGGCATTCATGATTAAAGGAAATTCCCTTGTGAGCGGGCACATCGACCGCCTCAGCATGTCCAACGTCCACTCCAGGCTTTTTCCGCCCATGGTTCACGTTCCGGCACTATGCCGCTGCTCTCCCCTTGTCTTTGTGAATGTGTTTATCGGCATCCATATCGACCAGGAACCTCTCCCACGTCGAGATGACATTTTGGTAAAACTCCATATGCTGGGTCGCCAAAGCCCCCAGGCTGTCCCGAAACTCCACTCCCTTGATCCTCTCGAAATCCGCAACTTCACGGACCACCTGCTCATCAAACATTTCGCTCGTGGATTTTGCGCTGTCAACTTCTCGGTTGAGTTCTGCAATTTTGAGTTCCAGTTTGCGGGCGCGTTCGCGGCGAGCGGTTTCATGGTCGACCCCCCGCATGTCTTCGACTTTGCTGCGGATGAAGTTTGCCGGGTTCAGATTACTGCCGTGGGAATAAGGGTTGTTGGAGGCCAACATATCGCGTTCCGAGGTGGCCTTTTGGAGGTAATCCGTGAGTCCCTCAAAGTCGAGTTGTTTTTGCTCGCGCGTCTTGAGGAGCGACTTGACCGAGTTGATGTATGCTTCCATATCTCTGAGACTTCCCAGGTAGTTTTGATCGGTGTGGTCCTTCAGTTGTTTCCACCCTCTCGACGATTCTTCCACACAGCCAGCAAAGGTTTGCAGCTGAGCTTCAATTGCTGGTTCTAATGGGGTCAGTCTGCGCATGTTGTTGGCAAGGTCGGCATAGTCCACCTCAAGGTCCCCTTCTCGGCGAGCGACGCGGGCGATGATCTTCTCCACGTGCGACAAGTCTTCATCGAGTTTGTTGGCACGTTCGGTGACCTCAATAAACCGCTTGTCGGGCTTGTGGACTTTGGAGAAGGCGTTTAACATGGTGTCCGCGACGTTATCGAAGAACCCTGACGGAGCCGTCGCGTTACTCGCGCTGCTTTCGCCCAGCGTGTTGCTCCGTGATGGCCTCATTCGCATCTGTGCATTCCAATCTCCTGTTTCTAGGAATAACAGCAGTATGGGAGCTCTCCGTAATACCGGGTGCAGAGTGCACCTTTTGAGGAAGCGGTGTAATGACCAGGCCCGGCGTTGGGTGAACTCTGTACTAAACCGGTCTCCGCGAACATAGGCCATATTGTTCTTTTCAGGCAAAGGAGGGATGGCGCAGGCTTGATAGTCTCGGTGCAGGGTCTGCCGGAGGAAGACAAAGTCTGTGAAACGTCGCCGGACAGCAAAATCGGTTCTTTGAAAGGACTTGAAGTCGGTCTACGAAGGAGGTCAGCCGGAAGGTCGCACCGCAAGCAAGGGACGAACCTACATGAGTGGTGACCAGGTACGAAACATATGCATCTTTTGTGCCATCGTTCTCCTTGAGCGGGGTGTCGACAGTAACTTCCAAGATACCGTCGCGACCTATGCCGCCCAAGTCGACGTTGTCCGCATGTTCACCAGCCTGTGGTTCGCTGGATATGCTGTCGCTGCGTGGGCCGCTGACGGACCTGTCGGGCAAATTGCCAGGAAACGGGGCTGAGGGTTCCCCCTCTGGTGTATCTTCTCTCTGCCATGAGACGCTGTCGAACTCGCCGTGGTCATCCATCCTGAGCTCAATTCAATCCCCGCAGCGCAGGCAACTCGGTTTCCTGCGACGACGTCCGGAGCAGCGACCTGAAGGATAAACTTAGCCTCGCACGTGAGACAAACAGTCTGAGTAGACGACAATGAAGGCAAGCTCTAGCCTGAGAGAGAGGTCCGTCAGTTGGTCATGCAGAGGTGGGTTGCTGTTGATTCCAAGTTCAGTCTCCAACCAGTGACGGATGAGCAGACGCGGCGAGGGTGAGGCGGCGAGGCGGGTGCTCTAACCTCATGTGCTACATATATCACGCCGCTTTTGACATTCTGCCTTTCCTTCATATCCATTATTCTACTTTGAACCTCTCAAAGGGATACGACGCTGATAAAATGATCTCGTGTGCCATTACTGCCCTTCTCCATAGTATGTTATCCTTCGGACTTGACTTCCACTTCTATGCGTCTGTTAGCACCAGTGTTGTCATTCAGGCTGTATCCTGTTTCCTTCTGCCACGCTCGATCCGCCCTTCTATACCACAGGTACCATCCGGCCATCACCAACAGTGTCAACGGAACTGTGATGCACCAGTAAATGTAGAAGTTGGCTGAAACTCTTGGCGGACCGCCACCGCCACCCTCCGAGGGCAGCCAGTTGAACATGCTCATGCTGAACAACGAGGCGACGTACGTCCCGGGCAGGAACAGGGCTGCGATGAAGGTGAAGGTTGTCATGGCGATACTGTCCTGCTTCGTCGACGTGGCAATGCGCGTATTCATCTGCACGTCCCGGAGGGAAATTTCGTTCTGTTCTTGCGCCATCCGAGTGTAGTCAAGGGCGATCGCGTTCTCTCTCTGGCTTGTTGCAGAGTACAAAACGCTCAGCTGTGTCTCTACCCTTTCTTTGGTCGTGTCGAGGCTGCCGGTGATCCATTTCATCCTCGTAGTCTCATGTTCAATTCCCTGTTGCATTTCAGGGCACCTGGGAGGATGTTTGTGGATGTAGTCGGAACACTCCACCGCCAGTGTATGAAGGAAGTTCAGGCACTCCTCAGCCCAGAGACAGGTTCGGTTCAAATAGTATAGTTCTGTGGCTGTCGAATGTAGTCCAGAGGTCACCCGTTTGATGTCGATATCGCTGGGCCAGTTCTCAAGAGATCGCGTCTTGGTGACTCGGCTCGGTTGGGTCACGCCAATCTCGTCCTCAAGCTCGTCCACTCGAGTGATCTGCTTCCGCAAGAAGAGGTTGATCCTCTCGGTGTAAATTTTGAGGAGCATGATAGGAATAAGGAGGGGATCGGCTTTGAGATGAAGGCACGGGGTCAGCAACCCCAGTAAAGCAGCCATGAGCGGTGCAGTGTTCACGATTTCCGCTGCGTTAACGACTCCCTCGCCACAGAGGAGGCCATACGTCCACCCCGTGTCACAACAGTAGCAGAGAGACAACACGCAGTCCGCCACGCCTAATTTACGGCGTCCCTGGATGAGGACTTTGAGATAATTGACCTTGCCGGTGGCAGGGTCGCACTCTGTGAACCGAGAATGAACACCAACCATGTCAAACAGCCCCGGCACCGTCGCGCCGGGAAGGAGGAAAGAGTCTTCAAGCAGGGTGAACGAGTCTCTGCTCATGTGAAGCTCTCGCGACTCCACACCTTCGTCCTGCAACCTGGATCTCTCGCAAAGGAGGAGCCGAAAGCCGCCGCCCACCGATTTCGACTTCGGCGGAGGAGACCCCGGTAGACAAGACTGCATTCACCAGGTCAGGTTCAAACAACAGAACCGCTTGTGCGAGCGTGGCGGGGACTCACATTTGCTAGAACCCAGTCATGAACCTCGGCGGCTGCGAGAACCCCATGTCGAAGCCCTCCCGCCAGTTCGTGAGCTGTTTCGATGAAGTAGAGGCCACCACGATGCTCGGGCTTCCACTTGATGTATGGAAGGAGTGACTGGCGCTGTGCTGCAAACATGATTTGTTCATGTGTATGCGGTAACAAGTGTTGGATGACCGCCATTAGGCTCGGTCTGCTGAGGGTTGTCGAAAGAAGTCGTCGCTGCCTGCACGGGGGCTAGTTTCGGTATAGTACATACATACAACTCGCTTCCTAGCCGAAAACGAGGCTGGCAACGACGGCCATTGAGGTTAGAATGTTCAAAGTGACAGAACGGGCAGTGGGTGCAATAGTCATTAACAAATAGTGGTCTGCGTACGAGGCATTGCGGCCGGCACAGTGAGGCTGAGTGCTGGAGAGCATCGTTGACGCAAACCAATAATGGAAAAGGCCAGTCACAGCCAAATAAACCTTCCCGCTGAGGCTGACAAGGCGTAAAAGCGATAGGCAGTGGAAGAGAAGAGCCTGAGGAAAGAATTCATATCTTCATGCTATAGAATTTCTTTTTTCCTTCCCGCGAACTCAGAACTCAAATTCGCCCCTGAACTGATCTAGGTTCATGCCAACTCCAACTTTCTCTGTCAAATCCCGTCTTCCCATGCCTGTAAATGCTCTTCTTAGAGTGTCGTAGAGATTTGTGCTCTCGTTTTGGTGTATCATCCTCTCCAGCTCGGCATCTGAGATGCCGCCACTGCCGTCTCCGACTATTTCCCTGGCTTTGTCTAGACCCTGCTCACTCACAGCTCGGTGTAGATTCAAAGCCCCCAATAAATGCCCAGCTGCCTCGGGGTAACAACCAATGTTAATGCATGACACGCCCAGATTGTATCGCGCTCGAACGAAATTGGGGTTGACCTCCAACGCCTTGCAGTATGCCGTGATCGCGTCCTCGGATCGACCAGAATTGGCCAGCGTCGCGCCTAGTCGATTCCACAGCAGGTGGACTTCGCGCTCCCGGTTGACCATTCCGCTCTCTGTGGATGCAAGAGCAGCCTTGAAGCAGTCAACAGCCTTTTCAAAGTCCTCGTTGCCGTAAAAGAGGACACCAAGTCCAACCTGGACGTCGGGATCCATATGCTCCCCGGAAGGCGACAGTTGAGCGGCCTTGATGAAAAGATCCACAACTCGCTCATGCAGGATCGCTCTGTCAGTGAAGCCGTGCTCGGTGGGACTTGATAAATTCTCGGGAGGGTGGATTTGAGGGTATTTAACGCTTAGCCAGCGCTCTAGTGTCCTGTAGGCCGTGCTATCATACCCTTCGTTGGTGTAGGAAACAGCCAAGGCCATCAGAGCATCGAGGTTTTGGGGATCGAGCTCCAATGCTTTCTCCAGAGCACGGATTGCTGGTGACTCTTTCTCGTTTTGGGCTTGAGCTGCGCCTAGTAAAACCCAGGCTTCGACGTGGTTGGGGTCTTGTTGCACGGCAGCCTCAAATGCCAGTGCTGCGAGTGATAGATTGCCGTGCGATTCAAGAATCTCTTTCCCTTGCTCAAACGCCGACCTACTCGTGTTATTTTCCAGGAAGGGATTCTGTGACTCAAACATATAATCTCCGAGCATTGGCTCTCGCTCGAAAGGATGATGCGAATTTAATCCCATCGTGGAGTCGAAGTTTTCCCACGCTGCCAGGTCCTCAGCAGTGTAAGGGTCATCTTTGAGATATTCTTCTTCCATTTCTCTGGGTGTAAGTTCAGCATGTATTCTAAATAATTCTCTTTCGAAATCTGCAAATGCGTCTGCAGGAGATTTCACTGACCTGTCCATTTCCTCAAGTTGTCTGTTTATTGCCTCGTTGGCTTGATCTGAGAGGTTATCATGCTGTGACTCAAGCTCTTTAAACTGGGCCTCCCAGTTGGCATCATCGAGCTCAACCATCCGTCCCTTCCCCTTGTCTGTTGTTTGTTCAGGCTGGTGTTGCATGTGCAGTGATCCAAAGTTCATCCCGAGGTTCATGCCGCCCATATATCCCATACCCATCGGGCTCTGGTAACTGTTCATCATGGAAGGCGTTTGCATAATAGGGCTTGCGGTTCGTTGTGCCTGGGCTTGTTGGAAGCGAGCAAATTCCTGCGGCGAAAACCCCGGTTGGCTCTGACCGTTGAGTCTTGGGTTCATAAAGGCAGCCTCCATTCTTTGTTGTTCACCCGGGTCGAACTCTGCGGCCCAGCCGGGGGACGGTGATCGCCGCGTTATGCCCTGAAGACTGGGGAGGTCGTGTCGAAGTTGCTCCATCGCGAAGGGCTGGGGCATCCCGGATTGTTGCATGAAGTCGTTCATCATCTACCCCACAGTTAGCAGCGCCCTTCTCTCGCCAGACCGGGAGACCAAGACCTGATCAGAACCATTCGGCGTCATTCGAGAGCGCATGCTCTCTTCGAGCCCTGGTTGAGCCCGGCCGACAAGGCGGTCCCGTTGGAGGGTATTGTCACTCTGAACATGGTTTTTGAATTGGGTGAGCGGGTTACCCGCAGTCGAGCACTCGGCACCTCCGAGGAAAGACATGGTCGACAACAGATGAGAGGCGGTACGTTGGAGAAAGAGAGAGAGATTGATAAAGTGGTGTTGCCCAGTCTTGGGGCAGGTCAAGTCACGTTGTGGAGAGGATGGCAGCGATGGTTTAATAATACTGGACGGAATACCGAGTATTGGTACATGGTTTTTGGCGGAGGCACTGCATGGTCCCTAATAATTGCTGCGGGCGGCAACCGAGGCACTGAGTGCAATGGGCAAGCAACGGGCGGCGCAGGCAAGTTCTGGAACTCGGAGTGGGAAAAAGAGATTTTCCGGGGTAAAGCACGCCGAGGACGCCACCCAGTTTAGCCGACAACCGGAGGAACCACGGAACATGGCGAGCTGGAGTGAGATATGACCTTTGCCACGCATCGAAGCTCTTCACTCGTTCACTGTTACCCGCGACATACTGGCCGGAGATCGATTGACTGCCCGGTGGTGATAAAATTTCTGATGTCGATAGACAGGCGAGTCCTGAGTGAAGAGGCCACCCCCCACCTCACCCTCTTCTTTGTTGATCACATGACTATATCAGATGCATGTTCTATATTGAAATCAAACCTTTTCGTCGACTTGGACCAATCAGAGAAAGGCCATGGTTGTACCGTACGCAAAAGCGTGTCACTATACTACCCTGGTTTATTGGGCTGACATGGATGTCCCTCATATTTAGGGGCCCAGCCTCTTCTCAGAGGTCAACCCCGTGTCATGTCAGCTCATCTTTCAGGAAGTTCCTCAGAGACCTGCCATATTGTGCCGCTCTCAAGTCCATGAGACTGCCGCTTTGAACTCGCTACTGGCGACCGCCTGCAGCTGTGCGCCACTTGCCCGAGAGGGCAGCACCCTATTGACGCATGAGGAACTGGCAAACGAGTGTAACAAGCTCGGCTTCTGCGTAATTGGTCCTCTCCCAACAACCGGCTCTGGGTGATATATATCCGTGGCAGAGAGGGCAATGGCATCACACTGCGTATGACGCATTTCCCAACCTGTCCTTGTGTCAGGCCTCCCAAGGTTCTGAACCTGCTCGGCCTATGGAGATAAGGCATCCAGGTCAATAGAAGTCCAAAGGTAAGCTGGAATGCTCAGCTGAATGTTGACCCTGCGATGTGATCGAGGTATATATTGTTGCATGCCAGTCAGAACTTCGATTCGTTTCCTATTCTTCGCGACCCAACCAAAAAAATTGACATCTACCATCCACACCGTTGACCACGATGTATACTGTCGCATCTACTCTCACAATTGCCTTGGTCCTGGTGGGACTCGCTGTGGTTTCGCTCCTCCTCAAGTCCGTCCTACAGTACTGGAGGTTAAGACACATCCCCGGCCCATTTGCGGCCAAATTCAGCAACTTCTGGTTAGCTGGGAAGTTTTGGAACAAAGAATACTTTGATGCCATCGCTCTGGCGCTGGATAGGCAGTATGGCCCAGTTGTGAGGTACGGCCCAAACAGAGTCTTGTTCAGCGATCTCTCGGCTGTGGGCGTTGTCTTCAACACCAGGAATTCATTTCCCAAGGTAGGTCCCGGATCTTCCGATTCGGCAAATTCAAAAGCTGAGCTGATGACTGTTTTCACCTACAGGCAGAATCTTACGAGGTGGCCTTTCAAGCAGTCAATGGAAAGCTGATAAGCTCCATCGCAACAGAACGAAACGAGGCCCGAATCTCCATGATAAAAAAGCAGATTATTGGCGCCTTCACGACCACAGCCATTCTTGATTACGAATGCCATGTCGACCGCAATATCAAGAATCTGATGAGCCGGCTTGTCACTACAGATCCAGAGGTGAACATTGCCAGATGGAACATCTTCTTCGCTTTTGACACCATCTGTAACATCGCCTTCAGTGACGACCAAGGCTTCATGGAGAAACAGTCCGATCTGGGAGACGCCTTAGAAGGCTCCCGTCAGCGATTTGACCACTGGCACTATTGGCAATCCCTGCCCAAACTTGAGAGGCTCATTTATAAAAACCGCTTTGCCTCCAGAAGCGCAGGCGCAGCATCCCTCCTTGGTAAACTTGCCGTCGAACGCCTCCAAACGCGGCTTGAAAAGGGCGGAGTAGGGACCCATTCGGACCTTCTCGACCGGTATCTCCAGGCAAGTGAGCGCGACCCTGTCACTTTCGATAGATCGACCATTATCGGCCTACTCATCTCGACGATCCACGCGGGTGCTGAGACCACTGCGGCAACTGTTAACATAACTCTGTATTACCTGCTCACCAATCCACGGACCTTGGCCAAGCTGCGGGCCGAGATCGAAGATGCAAAGCTCGCCTCTCCACCTTCATGGCAATCGGTCTCGAAACTCCGCTACCTGGAAGCCTGCATCAAGGAAGCCGGCCGGCTGCGTCCGCTGATCCTCGACCCGATGGAGCGCGAAGTGCCTGTCGACGGGCCCGGGATCGAGATTTCCGGCACCTATATCCCGGCTGGGACCGTAGTCGCGATCAACATACACGCGCTGAACCGCGACCCGTCTGTCTGGGGAGACCGAGTTGACGAGTTCAGACCCGAGCGTTGGATAGAAGCTGATGAGACCCAACTCTCCCGAATGGAGCGCGCCAACTTGTTCTTCTCCGCTGGGAGGAGGACGTGCATCGGGCAGCACATCGCGTGGATTGAGATGAAGAAGTTTCTCCCCGAGCTACTGAACCGGTTTGATGTGAGTAACTTGATCAATCGATCGACCACCACCCCAAATCTTTTCCCATTTCGTGTCGTATCCTTTCTCTCTCCAGTGTTGAGCGTTCTCATGTCCTCATTAATACGTCCTCACGCACCACCCGGACACTAACCGACCCCGAATCACGTGCAGATCGAACTGGTCAACCCTAAGAAACCACTTGAGACGTTCCAGTCCTTGGCTTTCTTCGTCAACGAGCTCACGGTCAGACTGACGCCGCGATGATGAGCCGCCGCCGCTACCGTCAATGTTCCTGATCACCGGAGCCCCGATTAGGGGGAGGGGCGAAACTTCAAAAAGAAATAAGAATATGGAAGTGAGCGAGTCAGTGAGTCGGGCAAAGAAGAAAGGGAACATTCATATCGTACGGGACAGTGTTTGAAGGCCCGCAAATGGCGGAGGGGGTGGGACGAGGCTGGCCACAACAGAGCCACATATTCTACGATCCTATTAAAATAGTCAACTTTGACCTATCGATTCATTAGTATTTCCTCTCTCCCTCCCTTCCTCGCCCACTGGTCGGGTACCGACCTTGACAACAGAGGCAGCCAAAGTCAGGTGCCATAGGGTGAGTACGTGTGTTGATAAATCTTACAAACACCGCCATATTCTGGCCTCGTGCCCACTTTTTTTCAGGGTTAGGAGGGGTTTCGTCAAGAATAGAGATTTTATTGTATCTTTTTCTATGTTACAATCGTACACTCTCGGAGCTATCGAAACTGATTTAGAGACGGGCATCAGGGTGCAAGGAACGGCGGCTCAATCTGACCGGTGGTTTCCCCGGTCTGGACACTCGATGTCCGTCGTGCTCGTCCCCGTCTCCTGTCCGTTGGCCCAATCTCTTATTCAGGCTTTGGTCTCAAAGCCGTATCTACCTGGGTCCTGAGAATTAGAAACGTAGCAGGTCGTGCTAAAACATATACATCCAAGTCCAATGAGTACAATCCCGCATGCTCTTTTTAGATTGTTACAAAGACAAGCCGAGGAGAAGAACTGTGCTCTTAGATCCGCTGCACAGCAGAAAAGAGAAGTTCGGCCCCCAATTGACGCTTCCAGTTGATAGTTGACCAACTTTCGTGATCGGTAGGTGGTCTGGTGACTTCTTTACATGGTCACTGTGGTGTTATACCTGAACCCGGAGTCGGCGACCGCAGCTCCACCTGGAGGTCATAGGTCCCTCGAATCGCGGGTTAGCTTCGCTCAAAGTTCGAACCTCAGGAGTACACGACAACTCGTGGGAAACGTTGTTTTCGCCTGCCGCAAGCTGATTCGCTGGGATACGGACGACCTGGCGCGGCTGACCTGGATTGAGAAACGCCAAAGACTTCCTCCGGAAACCCACTAGTTATTTTCAACGGGCGGGTCGTTCCTGGGAGCTCTATTCGCCGAGGAGTATGAGAAATCGACTCTCAGCCTCCGACCGTAAATCTCCTTCTCTTGCAGCAGCTTCATTGCTTCCATGGCACTCTTGACGTCAATGAAGTCGGCATGGGCGAACCCTCTCGGTTGCCCGGTGCGTCGATCAATGGCGACACGGACGTCGATGACATTTCTAATGCCACGGAACAGGTTCGTGAGATCGCGATCCGTCATCTCGAAGGACATGTTGCCGATGAAAAGGGTCTTGGAAGGAGGGTTGAGGGGCTTGCGCTCGACGTTCTGGTTGTCAAGGACGCCGCTCGGGCGCGCCGCGTACTGAACTGTGATGCGGCGACCTTCGAAGAGCGACATGTTGAGACGCTCCATGGCCGCGTCGGCAGCCTCCTGCGTTGAGAAATCGACATAACCGAATCTAAAGCAATGTTAGCAAGGCTTGATCGGCTAGAGATCAGGAGAAACTGACCCTTTACTTAAGCCACGGCTGTCCCGAACAATCTTGCACTTGGTCACCGTTCCGAAGCGGGCGAATTCTTTGACTAGGTCGGTCTCGGTGACATCGAAGAACAAATTGCCGATGTAAAGTGTGGGCTTGCGGTCAAACATGCCAGCATGGCTCAGGGTTGCCGACTGCGAGGGTGTAGATTTAGAATCAGCTGTTAGCTTTTCGCCCGTCTCAGCTGCAGGCAATGCTTCGTCGGTTGCTTCAGTCGCATTGGCGGATTCCGCAATGGCTGGCTCAGACCCGGTCGGCGCAGGCCCAGTTTCAGCAAGAAGATTTTCATTGATCACTGCAGCCGGAAAGGACTCTTCTGTGGCTTCGGTGATATTCGCAGGCTCTGCAGCTTGGGGAGCCGACTTTGTGCTGGAAGCCTGGGTTTGAGCTGCATTCTCGGCTTCTTCTGATTTCGTGGGCTCAATTCCAGATATGGGAGGCTTGCTCTCTTTTTCCTGGGTTCCACCTGTAGCCCATCGCCGTTGTAAAGGAAATGATGCGGCGGCCCTCCCGATTAACCGCGATGTAGGAGCGCTGATAGAAGTGTATGTTCGTGAAGAGGAGACAACGATGGAAGGTTGAGAAGTGAGAAAGCGCGAGGCGCAACGGCGTAGGGCATACCTGGGCAAATCATCAGCAGGCGACCTTGACGGGTGAATGAGAGCAAATGCTTACATATCGACAACTAAAGGCCGGGAAGATTGAAGGAAGACGCAGAGAAGGAAATCAGCTATGCGGGAATGGTGCCAAAGGAAGCAGAGAGATGCAAGTCTTCTGCAGCATGTACATACGACCATTGGCGAGAAAAAGTTGAATCGGGTATAGTCTCTTGGCACCGTTTTTGCGGATTATGTAATTACTCAAGCCTCATTAGGGGCACCCAAGGGCCTCCCAGGGGCACCCATCTGAGAGGGCCGCCTACCATCCGCCTCCGTAGATAAACGGCAGATTCCTACACCATGGAGACGAGACGTCACCGGCAGAAGAGCTGACAGAGGACTTAGAAAGAGTCGAAATCGGTGCCTGCCATCAACCCCAACATCCTTCCCTGGAATTTCCGTCCCACTTCCTGCCACTTGACCTGGATTCCCGCAACAAGGACAGGCCATGGCATGGCCATTCCCAACCCCGGATCACCATCGACTTCGGGAATGGAAACGCGATCTCCGAGACTGCTCGTCCACGACACCAGTTCTGCAAACATGGGGCCAAAGTCTGTGACCAGGCGTTCTTCGGATGTGCTCCCGGCTTCAATGTTCAAGTCCAATAGTGTCAGGATCAAGTGGAGAATGGGAGGGAGGATGATCGCATCGTGTGCAAGGGAAGGAAGAGTATGGAGCGTTGTCAACAACAGAAGGGACTCGTGGGTCAGTGTGGGGAGTTGTACAGCGTTAGGACCAATGGTGGAAATGAGGATGATGAGCGTTTGCAGGCTCAGTTTAATCAAAGAGGGATGTAGGAGGGTGGAATTGACCAGGTAAGGTGATGTGACGAGCGAGGCGAGGAGAAGCGTCAGTCGCGAACAAAACGGTAGGTATAGTGCTTCTGCGAGAAGCTTGTGCAGGTCTTTCGGGATTCGTTTTGAGCGCGCTTCGAGCTTCGCGGCGGTTTTGGCGGCGACTTTCATCCGGGAAGAGAAAGTGCGGACCTTGAGGATGTCCGGCCCTGTGAGCTTGTCGGCAGCTTCTAGCGCCAATGGCTGGAGAGTGCGATAGGACAATGCTGTTGTAATGGTGTCGACGGCTGCTGGTGAGGAATACACTGGCTCAAGACGCGGTGGTAGTCGATTCGAAGGAAACGGTGGTTCGCTTGGGCGCTCGGTCGCAGATGGTCGGTCGACATCAATGTTGATCCCTGCCAGTTCTCTCGACCCCAACGACACCGCAGTCAACAGGGTCGCACGTGTTGACAGGGAGAAATCCCCTTCGAAATACATGCTTACGATCCAGGGCCCCATCAACCTAGGTATCGAAACCAGGCATGCGATTATGCCCTCCAATCTTGATCGTTGCACATCGTCCGAGTCCATGCCTTCTTGCACATTCACTAGAGATGAAGCCAGCTGGAGGATGTTGGATGACAATTCGTCGCCAAAGTTTGCCTTTCGACGTATCAAAGATGGAGCAGTCTTGATTGCCAGCTCGACTGCCGAGGGGTCGTTCTTTGCATTGAGCTGCTTTATGAGAGACGTGATGTAGACTGGAGGGGCTGGTTTGTTCCGGTTGACCAGCGTAGGGTCATCGTCTGAGTCGGATGGGTCGCTGTCTGGTAGAGGATAGGGTTGTAGATCCTCCTCCTCTTCCTCTTCCCCGGCCGAGGGTGCTCCGTCGGAATCGGAAACTTCTTCAATGGCCACGATCTTAGATCCCTGAGGTCGTGGCTCTGTTGACAGTCGTTTGCGGCGTACGGCTTTAGGAGTCGTGTGCAAAGGGCGCTTCTTCGAGGGCTCGATTGCGTTCTTCACCAGTTGTTCCAAACTTCCAATTGTGTCTTGTATGTCGACTAGACCCACGAACCGCTGCATCTGCTCCCCTTCCATCTCTTCAATGCCAAAGTTCAGGATCTTGTCCGGCTGATCGACTAGCTTTGAGACTGCAACCGCAACCATCATCCCCAAAAGCCTGGCGCGAGGAACCGATGCAGAAAGCCGATTTGAGACCGCCCGCACGAAAGCACTGGAACCCGAAAACTTTTTGACCGAGCTGTGATCCAAACGATTGAGATAGCCGAAAGCAAGCAGGATGGTTTGAGCGGTCGCTAGAAGAGCCCAACCATGGGTAAGCACAGGTTCTGCTACCAAATAGGAGTATTGAATAAAGAGTGTGCGCATTCGGCAGAGTTTACTTACACTCCTGCTGGAGAATAGCATCGCGCTGGATTTGTAGTTTGTTCCCAAAGTTCTCCAGACTTCTCTCGAGGATCTGCTCGAGCTTGTCTTGTAGAAGTTAGCCCGTTCCAAAAGAAGGGGAGGCAATGGCTGACCTTGACTCGCTGCCAGGGTTGCAATGACAGCTCTACGAGTATTAAGACCGAGACCAGCGTATTCCCCATTAGTGCTCGTCAACCAATTCGTCACATGTGCTTCTAGCAAGGGATTGTTTCGGACGAGCCCGTTAATCATGGCTGCCACTCCCCCGATCGTGGAGCTATTCGTTTCCAGTAGCTCCTTTGGTCCCACGATATCTGCTCCGTTTTCGAAGAATCTCCGTGCAAGATCTCGTAGGATGGTGTCAAAGAGGACTTTTTGATCGTACGCCGGCAAGCCCTGAATTAAAATATGCATTGGCGTCCACAACGCTCGCTTCCCGAGAAGAAGTGAGTTGTAGAGCTCGCTGATCAAGGTATCTATGTCATCGTTAGTAAGTTGGCACGTAAAACCGCTTGAGCGAGTCATACCCCGATACCCAAGACTAAGCCCTCGCTTCAACATCTGGCAAAGAAGGCTTATCTGCGGAGAATTGGAGGGCGGCATTGTGTTGAAGCTTGCCGCGGCGGTCGAAATATTGCGTCCAAGCCATCTCGAGTACTCATTTCCGTCCCCAAGCCATTCCTCGTGCTCTCCTAATCCTTTCAAGTCCCGAAATGTCGCGAAGACTTGCGACATGGTTGTGAGGATCTTGCTGCCAGCAAGTTGAGAAGTCGCTTCCTGCCAGAAGACACGGCGCTGTGTGTCCGTGGGAATTGTCTTGATAGCATGGGATAAGAATTTGGAAATGATCGTGTTGCCAGCAAGGACTGACGATAGGACATGGACCGTATCTGCCAACAGCGAACTATCTTGGCCGGGATTGATGGATGAAAGGCGCCTAATCTGCATCAAAAGTGCACCGATCCCGGCTACACTAGAAAGTGAGGATAGTAGGGCTGTCTTGAGCTGCGTGTCCGATCTCGAAAGTCTGGGTTTTCGCAGATGAAGCCACTGATCGGGAACGGTAACAGTAACAAGGACGTTGATGATTTGGGAGGCCTTGGGCTCCGGCACGTGAATGTTGAAGTCATGTCTACCTTCAATACCGTAGTGAAGATACTCTAAAACGGCTGCTAGATCCTCGTTGTTGGGTTGGTCTTTCAAAATCTCAAGCGCATCATCGGGGAGCGAGGCAGGTGGTGCTTTGTCCAGATAACTCTTCTGCAGAAACGCCGTCGAGTCGTGGCGCTTATGGTTCGTCTGTTGCGCCTCTGCAGAGGTCTGACTTATAGACGTGTCAACTGAAGGTCGAAGACTGAATGCGTCGCTTGCGTCATCACTGGCATCTGTTGTGGTGTCGAGCACAGATATCTTAGATTTGGTACTGGCTGGGCGGCGCGATGCCGGCACAGAATCTTTCAAGGTCAAGGTCTCGAACTTATCAATGTTATTCTGAACCTTGCGGGTGGTTTTGATGGGCTCCAATAAACCGTCCATGTCTGTCGTTGCATAGTGATGTGGTGCTTTGGAGGAGAGCGGTGCATGGAGGAAGTTCAACGTAATTAATACATATGGAGTTCGCACTGGAGCCTTGTTCGCGCCAAGATATTTTGCTACTGTAAGAGAGACACTGGTGGTGAAGCCCGGTGTTCAATCACAATACAACAACGTCTTGATATATCGTGCAAGCATGTGGATAATCTGAAAAGGCGATGTGCTGCAAAGCCACATCACTGGTAACGACTCCAACTACAACAGTTTAAGAGAAATATCAAGACTTGAACAAGTCCCAAATATCAACGCAGTTACCATGTCAATCGGTATTCCAGAACGAATTCACTATCCTGCTATTTTTAGACATCTCTATATCTGAAGTGACCTAGGTCCCTGGATCTGCAAGACGAGTCTTCCACTTCAAAATCCCCGCAGTGATGGATGATGCACGTCTGCAGTCTTAGGACAAGCCCTTCCGCAAAGATCCATATTGTGGTGAGTTGTGGACTAAGTGTTAGAATGGATCCGGGGAAAGCCTGTTCACGTAGGTTCTTTGGAGGGTTGAGGACATCTCTACCAGAATTGGTTCCACAGACTAAACAGGCGTGGTCGTTGACGGCGTTGTTGTCGGAATTGTCGACGGAGGAGGAACGCCGACCTGAGAGCTGGTGAGCGAGATGTGGATGGAAGATCGGGAAGGAGGAACTGAGTGAAAGGGCTACTTACCGTGGGATGACTCTCAATGCATTGGCAGAAGGTGGAGATAATGCTTCCCGCCGTCTTCACAAAGCTCGACCACTGGGCTGCCTTAGGGTCCTGGGTTGTGGTGGTCGTGTGAGGCGTAGTGGTGGTCGTATGAGGCGTAGTTGTGGTCGTATGTGGCGTAGTGGTGGTCGTATGAGGCCTAGTGGTGGTCTGCTGGCGTTTGTCGAGAACGACATCTTCGAGTTCTGCAGCAGGTGTGGCTCGCGCAAATCTGAATTTCTTCTTGCTGATGAAGCTGGTCGAAACAGTCACTAGACAACTATCAGTTTCCTCACCAGCCGTGGAAGACTTAAGAGGGCAATACCGGTTGTTGGGGGATAGTGCGCTGAGCAATAACTTTGTGCAGGGGGGTAGCCAGCGAGAGGTGCTAAAAGTGCGTAAATCCCTGAGTGGCAGACATTGCTGGCGGCAGTGGTAATAGAGGCAATAGCCACATAAAGAAGGATGATGAATTTCATGATTATGGCGGCCACGAATGATATGCAGCTTGGAGTGGTGGTCAGACAAGAGTGTTATGATCCGAGCTCAGTCGATATTACCTCGTCCTTTTATTATATTCAGACCTCATGCTAAGTGCCATTTTCTGACAATCTAGACCATCCAGCTCCCGTATATCGAGGAGACAGGAGGTCCGGAGACGATGAGGCGATTGCAGGAAAGAGGTCGTCGTGACTGCTTAGGAGGAACCACATGGTATCTAGATAGTCTTTTAGGCAACGAGGCCATTCCTTTCAGCTCGATCTTTTGACGCCTGCACGTTCTGGCCGGGATGCAAGACCCTGAGAGACCAAAAGTAGTGCTTTGCGATGCGAGGAGGAACAGTAGTCGGTGAAATTTGAGCTCGGGGTTGCCATAAGCTGGATACCCGCTAAGGTAGAGTCTAAGTGACCACCTGCCATGTTTGGAACAAGCTTGTCTTCGCGTATGCATTTGCCGCCTGTCCAGGAGACTGGATCTGCATGTTTGAGACAGATTGAGGAAGAACGGGGTTCTTCGAGAGGTTGCAAAAAGACTGAGATCGCGCGATGCTAAACCTGCCTGTCGGTGAGGCACCCACAGGTATGCGAAGATTGGACCGGAACACACTGTGCTGGCACCAAAGCAGTCTAGCTCTGAAAATGTACCGCATTCTCGATTACCGGGTCATGAGTACTCGGTACAATGGTTGCGGAGGCGGTTGTGGCGCCAGCTGGATCTTGGAGGTCGAAAAGAATCTACGCAGAAAGATCGAGCCCAACCAGGTCTGTCTGCGTTAGGCGAGGCTCGCCCCTGAGGCCACAAATGGGTAGAGCCACCCCACGGGCATCGATTGTGGTTCTGGGCCCTCAACACCCCTGGTTTGTTTCTTCCCACAAGTCCGTACCCCAGGAACGCCGTCTTGCTCATTTCAGCATGTTTCTCCACTGCCCATTCAAGTATGGCAGGAGTAAAAAAGCAACCGAAGCTTTCTCGCCGCCTTGGCTAAATCTTCTTTCACGAAAGTGCGTACCTTTGCCATCAACTGTCTGGTGTCCGAAGAGAGTCGTAAGCAGCGTGCATGCACGCCGGCGTCCAGCTGAGGCCAGGCTCAAGAAGTGGAGGCACGGCTGCTCTTCTGTGGTGGCGAGACAGACTGTACTGGACCTGCCTCTCGACTGCCTCGGTGCAATCCAGCTCAAATGTCACATAATTTAATTTACGAATACCAATCGATGACAGCTGGAATCCAGCAATGGCGACGGACCGTACGCGGTGAGGAAAAGCCGTTTGCACGAGCTGTTACGAAAACAAGACCGTATGTTTCGAGTAGGCAATGGCACATAGTTTTGTGGGCGGTACAAAAGGACATGAAGAAGACACTGATAGCCAAAGGCTTTGGGTATTCAAGGCGGTGGTAGTGGAGCTAGCTCAGAGAATGCCCATAACCGCCTTCATGCATCGTTGGAAATATGCTCTGGTGACAGAACCCAATCCGTTATATGTCCATGTGGATATCTAGTTTCGCCTTTTTATGCATGCATGAACTTTTCTTGAATTTGCTGCAAGATTTTGATCGTGCTAACGGGTCCTTTTTGGCCTGAAGCCACCCATGTCAAATCAAAGGTATATCTTGGTGTCAAATCGTCTTTTTGGAAGCTGGCACATAGACGATGACTGGGCCGGTTCATTCCACGTGTC
Organism: Fonsecaea erecta; assembly: GCF_001651985.1. NCBI lineage: Eukaryota > Fungi > Ascomycota > Eurotiomycetes > Chaetothyriales > Herpotrichiellaceae > Fonsecaea > Fonsecaea erecta. Next base: position 2,779,215 of record NW_017387245.1, on the reverse strand, counting down.
CGTGTTGACTCTCACTGAAATGAACTGGGTCAAGGTGGAACCCAAGACGTCCTGGATCCCATAACCTTTTCGCCTAGCTCCGATGTGGAAAAGGTTGTTCTGTGCTCACGGTGGTGGAAGCTTCTTTGGCCGCCTCCTGCTGGTTTGCTTCCAGCCTGCTGAAGGGCACTCGTGGAGGGAGAGAATAATCCGTCGGTCCTTGTCGTGTCGTTAATATGCAGGTTATCAACCGAGATACCTCCGTAACGCCTCGTAGATGCTGAAAATGATCGCTGAACTTGGTGCCGCGCGGAAAACCGTGATTCCGCAGCCTCGATAAAATCCCTTCACTCCCTGCTCACGCCATAACGCCCGGCCTGTCGAAAGAAACGTTAATCTGTTTGGTCCAGAGGTGACTTCAGTGCTGGACGTCTGCATGCGTGACTTGATCGTATCCGCCGGGTAGAAAACAAAGTTGTACGACATCCCTGCCGCTGCTCCTGCAACCATCTGCTGCCACACTTTAACGTCTGATACATGATTCACACTAGGATCCGAACGGAGGAACAGCATCTTAACACCTTCGTAAGAGCCGAACCATGCAGCCGAACCGCCTGTTTCCCGAATGAGTGTGCCCAACTGCCCATGCCAGAAGCCGAGAAGCCCTTGGCTACGGAAAATTGTGGTGATGAGTTGCATTGGGCCAAGTGGGCGAGTCGTTGTGTATCCCAACTTGGAAGCAAGGTTGGATGGGGCCAAGGGGACTTGCATCTTGCATTTTATGAGTTCGATAGGTGTGAGGAGGAGCGACGTGAACGCTCCTGAGGCGGCACCGCAGGCCAGGAGGTATGAAAAAGGGAGTTCAATCTTGCCATGAGGGTTTCGATCTCGTTGCGCGCGGAGGGATGGAGATGCTCTCACAACAATGTCCTGGGCGATTCGATAGCTGAAGAACAGGGAGGATGTTTCTATTGCGGCGCCGAGTAAAGGCGCACTGATACCTCTGTATAAAGACACAAGAGGCCCCTCGGGCGACCGAAATGCAGCAGAGAAGGCATCGAAGGGCCCGTGCAACCGCGGGACTGCGCCAGGTTCGTGGGATTGGGATTGAAGCCGGACCTTGACCGTGTCAAACGGGTATTCAACGAATTTCCCCAGTATTCCAGCTGTTGATCCATAGACTATGTCCTTCAGCGCTTCCAGGCTCTGGCTTGGAGGGGTGAGCAGTAGCTCCGATTGTTGGTGGGTCGACGTGCTAGCATTGTGACCGTTGCTCTGGTTGAAGCCAGAGACTGACTGCAGCTCATCTTTGAAGGCTGCCATGCAGAGAATACGTGTGAGGAGGAGGATCAAGAAAGGTTATCGTAGTAACATATTGTTGTATGTATGTGAGAGGGGCTCTCTAAAGCGAGAGAAGAGCGGTGTCGTGCGCCAAAAATGGAGCCGAATATAAAGCGGAGTGACTCACCAGCAAACGGACTGGCAGTAGATTGGACTCGAGGATATTTGACGTTGACGATCAAGCATAAGACTGCTGACTTAGAGCAGGAAGGGAGGGCTGCAGCTCAAGAAGGACCATGAAGAGTCGCATTCCTCTTTGTAGCCTCACATTCGAGGGGTCCAGACAGTTATGTTTGAGGGGTGGAGCCAGGGGCAAAAAAAATATTTGGCGGGCAAAATGGAGATGATGGAAAAGCCTCATGTGCAAAAACGGCCACACGTCTGACAGTGTCAAAACAGGACCAGAGGCCAAGCCATTGCTAGGATCGCACTAGTTTTTGACAAAAAATTGACTGCATCATACATGGCTGTTTCAGGCTCGGCGTAATTCTCGATAAGATAAGAAATATTTTGCCAGCCTCCACCGCAACCTCCATTCGAGATCCTCGCTGTGCTCCGTTCAATGAGGGCCACCCTCAGAGTTTGAGCTTTGAAGAGTGCTGTTATTGCAAATGCCCACGGCTAGAAGAGACGAAAACTGGAAATATGTCTGTCGTCCAGCTATCACCAGCTGCGGCCCCAATGACCGCCGCAGAACCTTCCGCGACCAAAGCCACGACCGAACCTGTGCCAAAGATTGGAATGAGAGTCAATGGTACGGTGCATCTGTTGGGGTCTATTCTCTGAAACTCACTTCAGCAACAGGCAAGAATTGGCATGCTCCGAAAAAGCCGTTCCGCCCGACTGCCGGCCAGACGAGCTTTGCCAAACGGAAAGAACTGGAGACACTCAAACAAGCCACCAAGGCACGCGAACAAGAAATGAGAGAAGAAAAAGTGGCCGAGCGAAATCGACGCATCCAAGCAATTAAGGACAGGCGGAAAGCTAAAGAGGAGAAGGAGCGCTATGAGAAGATGGCGGAGAAAATGCACAAGAAAGTGGTCGAGAGGAGGAAGCGGAGAGAAAAGAGGAATAAGCTGTTGAAGAGTTGAGGAACTCCTTTCTGGCGAAAAGCACAATCCACATTTCAGTCACGAATATCTATCGAATTTGATGGGGTTCCCCATCAACTGACTCCTCGCAAGCCATGGAGGAAGGCACAGCAAAGCTTCTCGACATAGTCACGACTGCCCATAGGGCTTGTTCGTGTCTAGCTGCGAACCGGTCACTTGCCAGCAAGATGCTATACCACCGAGTGCCCATGCGAGACGACTTGACGGTGTTGAGGGAATTCCAAACTCGAGAGACCTTGTCCGTGCCCAGAAATCCAGTCATAAAATCACTGCAAGTCCAGGAGCCAAATGCTTGGGAAGCGTGTGTACGCAACTGAGCTTACGCAGGACAATAGGAGACAAATATTGCGTTATGAGAAGAGGAAGGCGAGAAGTCTCCCATCCCTCATGAAAATCGGCATGCTTGTTATGATTCCTCTCCTTCATAGCTGGTTGCGAAAGGACTATCGATCACAGAATTCCCGATTTTGAGCTTTAAACGTGGGAAGCTCACTTTCAGAACTCGCAACTTGTCATCTGCAAGCCGGTGGAGCTCTTGCCTGGCGTGATAATCGGGCTCGACAAGGGTCCATGCTATACTGATATGAAAAGCATCGGACTTATCAGCCATCTCGCGTATTGTCTTGCTCGGCGGCTGGGACTGGAGGCGTGCCGGAGTGTCACACCGCTCTTCGTATAGTCGGGGCAGGCTGAATTGCCGAGCAATTGCATTACATATTGACAGCAACCTGTTTAGTTCATCGTCTCCTGGCTTCATGAGTTTCAAGACCAAGAAGAACCTTGTTTTATCGTGATTCGCTACCCAGTCCAGTCCCGACACCTGGACCGTGAATGGCTTGATACGGCCCTGCCTCAGCCTTGATTCGAGGTGGGTTTGGAATGGGTCCCTCTGCTCCGTTTTCAAGACGAGAGGAGCAGATAGACTGATATGAAGTGGTAACTGTACGCCCAACTCGGAGCGGAGAAAGCTGTGTACATGGGGTTTCGAGTCTTCTTGTGCTGGTCCTACTGCTAGACCTGCACTCTGTATCACTCTATCGAGGATCCCGAGCCAGCACCTTGACGGATACCACTCAAGGTAGATGTGGGTGGGCCAGTTACCTACCGCATGGGGTACCTGACGCGTGCGACCGGCGTGCAAGGAAGGGTCGTCGGTGGTCGAACTTCTTACGTTGGTTGCATAAAGCGAGTGAAACGAGCTTGGTAATGGTGGCGGAGGCGGAGGCGGTTTGGCCCTGCTGGATTCCGGTCCTCCTTGTTCAATGTGCTCAGCCTTCCGTTTCCCACTTCTTTGCTCGATGTGCTTTGTTGCTGTATCTTGATCTCCACTCTCAGAGCTTGAATCCGGGTATTCGACCAGGACCATGATCAAGTTTCAGTAACAGAGCCTGCAGTGAGAAAGGCACATGGCACAAGGGCAAATGTGCCTGCCAAGCCGGGCATCGAAGCTTGATAATAGGATGAGATATTCCCTGGGTGTGGATACAGTTGGTGTCCGGCAGGGGTTCGAGCAGGTTGAGATGCTTGGACACAGTGATGATCAGAGATAAAGGGTCCGCTGGAGGGTGTTGACGCGTGGTAGCTGAAAATGCAGGTGGAAATAATGATAAGGTGGTGACGAGGACAATGTCTCAGTTGTGCATATTATTGTCCGCTAGTCGTTTCCGTAGGGGAAAATCACAGGTGCAAATCAAAGAATCCGTAGGAGCTTCGGGACGGGATGACCGGAGAAACAAGCTCTCATGCATAAAGCTGTCTTTTCCCAGAGCTTTGGCATAGAGCACCTGCATAGGGACTATGTGGACAGTGATTCGGCGTTGTCGTTGTCGTGATGTAGTTAGTTAGTGATAGCAGTCTCTGTGCTCAGTAAAGAAGTTGTCGTGACTGCACCAGAGCTAAACTCCCAGGCACCCTTGGACCTCGGGGTCTTAATTTAGTGGATGACGTCGAGGCACAAGCCCAATGACAGGGTGGCTTTGGTGCCTACAAACCCCCCATTTTGCACCCTGGAGTCCAGACCTGTTGGCTGCGAACAGCCCCGCTAACCCCCTGCTGGGAGGTGGCCCTCCGGTTCAGGCTGCACTCCACCATGACATCGGCAGCAGGGTTGGTTGCCCGCCTACTCCGTTCTGCTTCCTTCAAAGCTCCAATGATACCAGCTGTAGGAAGAATTCCTCTTAACCTTTTCGCTTTGTGTAAGCAGAGATAGCTGTTTCCCGACTCCCTTATTCTTCCCATCTCTCCTCAGGACTGCTCGTCGAGACTTCTTTCCAATCCGCGAATCCGCGTATGTATGAGCTCACACCATGGATACCGGCGACAAGAATTGGGTATGTAGCTGTCCAGGCGCACCTCTCAATGAATCAGGCGGGCGCAAGGCTGATACTCGTTCTACTTCAGGCTACTAAGTACCTGCTTGACCCATTAAACGCACCCGATCCTTCTCAAGAAGATGGCCCAGGAAACACCTTCCGACCCGGTGCGACGGTCGCTCCAGTCAAGCCTTCCCCTCAATCGAAGCAACTGGTTGGAAGGCGCCTCTCAAAGACAAATCCCTATCGCAAGAACTCCATTTCCAACAGTACCACGACTGAGATCAAACGGTCTGCTTCCCTGAACAGCAATGGCTATTCTCCTATTTCGAGCAGCAAGGGCCCGTACCCTCCGCAGTCGTATCCTTCACCACCGCCCTCAGCGACCTCTCCGTTCGGCACAAACCAGTATCCACAGTCTCCTCAATCTCCACGGTCTCCCCAAACGCCTCGCTCCCCTGGCCATAGACAAGAGGCTTTTGGGAATGAAGGCCACTCGAGTCCCCACGGTGGTAGCGGTCGTCGTCGACGCGGGAGCTCCCTGTCGGAGCGCTACCCAGGAGATAAGTCCCACCGCCCTCTCGATACTCTGACGAGGGAGAAAGCCGTGGCAGATCGGGCGCGTCACGCGACCCGAAAACACCACATTCCACCGGACACCATTGACAGCCTCGACATGACGGGTGGCGGGGCCTATCACCACGGCGGTCCATACGATGCTACCTTGTTCGCGCGTAACAACTCAGTGAACAGTCCACTGGCGGCTGTGGCCGATTCTAACGCGGAAGCTCTGAAAGCAACGCCGAGAGAGAAAATCGTTGACTCTGTCAGGGGCCACAGACCACTCGACGGAGTTGCAGCATACGCTCCAGGAAATATGGATCGTAACGGCAACGTCTACAACTACGAAGAAGGTGACAATATGATGATTGAAGGCGGCCCGGAAGGAGGGGCATATAAACGATGGCCGGGCATGCAATATGACCCACACGATGTCAAGGGCAAAGGGGAACCAAGTTATAGTTTGGAAAAGGCTCTCAAAGAGCACAAGATCTCGGACGAGCAGCAGAAGGCCAACGGCAATACCGGGATCGAAATGAAGAGTCGCAACAGGAGCTCGAGCGGCCCTGTTCCGCCCACTGCAGATCGATCAGGATGGGACGACGGCGAGGGGCTCGGGAGAAGTGGAAGCATTGGGAAGAGGCTAAGTGGAGGATTGAAGAAAAGGTTCGGGAGTATTAAGAGAAATCACCGCCGGGAAGACTAACGGTGGCGGACATTCCTGTTAATTAACCCTCTCGGTTTGGGTAACGAACTGCTTTGGGGCGTCAACGGTTTTGGGATGAGTAGACAGAAGCCATCGAGTTGGATAACGGATACGACACAGGCCATGGACTGATGGACAGAAAATAAATGGCACGCATACATGTCGTGGCTGCGTAAGTTTCTGTTGGCAATTTGCAACACTGAATATATCACACACATTTCTCATGTGCATCCTACCAGGGTTGACGTCGACTATAAATGTATATTTCCTCCTTCTATCACATCATATCTCGTGTCTGAAGGGTGTCAGAGCCTTCTAATAAGTTGAATACCCTCTGCTCCACAAAAGTCGGGCAATTTGGTAAACCGTTTTGCTCTGTTTTGCGATGTGCGACTTTTCATCCTTTTCGGACGTGTCCTTGACGATCAGCACTGCTCGCGTTTGGGCTTTGGGCCTTGCGCAGACCTGGCGCCATGACTGGGCCATCAAAAGAAGTGGCCAGACACTGCGGAACAACGAGTCCCGCGACACGAGCTTGCCTCTGCACCCAGGCTGAGGCAGTGAGACTCCGAGAGCAGGTTGCTTGTCTTCAACCCAAGATCAGTCGGCCTGCACTGCCACTACCACAGAAATCGTGCCGTTGTCAACGGAATATCGACCAGTTGGGGCCAAGGGTTGCTGAACACCACAGTCTTCAGGTGGGTGGCCACTTCTCATGCGAATGTGGCTCGTGGATCATTGCGTTCCGGCGCCGCCAAAGTCTTCCTTCGCATCATGTCTATCCCAGGACCCGGTCTCGAGGGCCCGGACGCGTTCCTCGATCCACTGGATCTTGGTGTGATTCTCCCTCTTTGCAGCCTCTTGCAGGTCAAACGTCGTCTTCAACTGCGCGAGCATGAATGGTTCCAGAGTACTCTTCTTGCCCACTCTGTAGTCATACACCACGATGTCCTCCAGGCACCTGGCTGCCGGCCGCTGGCGCACTTCGGACATGATCAAGACATCCAGGATCAAGGACTCTGTCGTCTCGTCCGGCCGAGACCGAAGCTTGTGGTAGACCGAGATCCGGTCGGGCCACGTCATGGGGAACTTGAAATCGACCGTGATGCTCTTCAGGATCAGCCCAATGCCCCGCGAGGTCAACAGCTCTTCCCACTGCCTCTTGTGCACCGGGTCAATGTGTCCGCTGTAGTTGCGGATCCAATTGCACCGTCCGCTCTCGGCGTACCGAACGTACATGACGTTGTTCACGTGGCCCATGGAGTCCTGCTCGCCCCAGACGATGTTCTGCCGGTGTAGGCCTGCTCTTTTCTCCGACGTCAGATAGCCCTCGCTGCCGGCGACGAGCTCCCGCCAGTCTCGGGCCAGGACCTGGAGGACATGGCCGGCTTCGTCGACGAGCTTCGGTGAGAGGCCGAAGGTGATACATCGTCCGATCCGGGCTTTTGTGTCTGAGAGCCAGCGAGGAGAGATCGCACTCTTGGATTCCTCGGTCGCGGTTCGGGGGGCAGAGGAGTAGTTCCTGGGTGCGAAGGCCGGCGACCTGGGGGAAACAAGGGCGCGAGAGGCACGCCAGATCGCGCGCTGGGCCGACATGTCAGCAGCACATCATCCAAGCGTGTGATCGGGGACAAGGTGAGAGAACAAGAAGAAGAAGGAGGAGGAGGAGGAGGAGAATGCAGCTTATTGAGATATATGATGAACTTGAGCCTCCGAGCAAACTACGAGCAACCTCGGCGACTTGGCCGGTCCGCCAATGACAATGCACGAGGCTGAGTACCGTCCGATCTCCCATTCATTTGCTTTTGCTATTATTTCATACAGCATCAGACAGACGATTACTGACTCGATCTCAACCATCAGGGCTGCTACAATGACGACAAATCATCGTATATCATCTCCTCTGCTCGGGAGCAGAACCACCGTCGGTGTCCAAGGGTTGGGACACGAAATATGTAGAATCCCCAATAGCACCATTGCTGGTCGATCGATCGATCAATCAATCAACAATGCCAACCTCCATCGACAGAAATACAGGCTCCCGTCACGAATGTTGCCTTGTCACTCAACAGATAGACGATCGTGTCTGCGATCTCCACCGGCTGTGCCATCCTGCCGAGCGCTGTCGACGAGAAGTCCTCCGCCGACGCCGAACCCTCGGATATCGCCATGGATTGCTTCATCAGCGGCGTGTTTGTGAAGCCCCTGTGCACCATTTCAAATTATTGTGGGCGCAGTCAGCATGCTCTCTCTCTCTCTTTTCCATCTTCGTGCGTGCAGCATCTAGTGCAAAAAGGGGGAAAGGCATGGTAGGGGGGAGACTCATCACTCACGGCGCTACACAGTTGACCCGGACTCCCCTTTTGCCCACCTCCTTGGCCACACACCTCGTCATGCCCAGCACGGCGTGTTTGCTCGCCGTGTACGCCGTCGTATACTCCCTGCCCTCCAGACTCAGCCCACTTCCCGCGGTGACGACGGCCCCACCTTCTCGTCGTCGTCCATCTTTTCCGTCTCGCCCGATGTACTTCAGCTGTGCGCGCAGACAGTTCATCATGCCGTGCACGTTGACGTCGAAGACAAACCGCCACTGCTCGTCGTCGACATCCTCGATGCCGCCGATGTTGTGGTCCTGGGGGATCGTGCCCGCGAGGTTCGCCGCGCCGTCCAGCGTCCCGAATCGCTCCACGGTCTCGGCGATCCACGACTCGACGTCCTCGCGGGACCGCACGTCGACCTTTTTCAGAAGGATGTACTTGCTCTTCTCGGCTGCTTCTGCCGGGGTATCGGTGGCAGGCGCCGTGGTGTGAGGAATCTCCCGAGCCAGGTCGGCAAGGAGATTCTCGGGCATGTTTATGTCCCCCACAGAGACTTTGGCGCCGTATTTCAGCAAGAGCTGTGTCGTCGCCAGACCGATTCCGCTTGCACCACCCGAGACGGCGTAGACCCGATCTCGGAAGAATGACTCGAGAGCCATTGGCACATGTATTCACCGCTGGGAATAGAGAGGGATGTGGTGGTGGTGGTGGTGAGCGAATTGCAGAGTTCAGCTGGGTGTCTGAGGTACGTACGTATCGGAGACGACGAATCTGGTGCGCTGACACAAACAGGGAATGTATCTGGAGAATATAGCTCCTATTCCTACTCTCAGTCAGAGTAGCGTACCTGATTATATATACGTTTGTTGAGGTGAGGAGAATGTTACAATACATAGATATCTTGCTCAGGCTTCGGTGCAACTCACGCCGATGAAGATCGTTGCTACTTTCATTGGGTGACTGGATATGATACTTTTTGCAGTCAGCGGTCCGAATACGAAATATCGACATTACGCCCTTTGTGAAACACAGTGTGAATTTTGAAGATACGCCTGCAGTCACTTCTGGATCGTTCAGCACGCAGCATAAGAGGCGGCCTTGGGCCACCGAAAATCAAAGCCGAGTGTCCATCGCGCAAGAATCAAACATCCTGACAGCCATCGTCATCATCACCGCTGACAACAGGGTACTGTGGCGCTCCCGTGAATAAAAATGTCGTCCCAACCTGTCGATAGAGTACCAATCTGGGTACGGCCAGCTCATCATGCCGCTCAAGAACTTCCTGGCAATATCTCCGTCCTCGCTCAAGATCGTGAACCGGAGAAACTCTTTCTCCTTTCGTGCTCCTTTGTGATATCCGCAACAAGCCTGTCGGTCTTTTCCTTTTCCTTCATCTCTCGGACTTTGGCCAGAACCACCTCTCGAAAGATCGCACTCTTTGCCGCGTTGCTCAGTGATCTCTTCTCTCCGGTTTCATTCGTGGCAAGGCCACGTCCAGGAGAAATTCCCCTGACTTGATTTTTGACAGCCAACCCGGCAGCATTCTGTGCATTAGCAGGAATGTCGTTGGCGTCAGGCGAGCCGGGTTCCTCTTCGTCTTGCATTTTGAGAGCGTCGATTCGGTTGGCCAGTTTGACCAGCTCGATCCCGCGCTTCAACTTCATCTTCGCCAGGTATGATCTGATCTCCGGCAAGAGATCGTGGTCTGAAGCCGTCTCACCGGTCAGCCAGATATGTTTGAGTGCTTCTTTGCTCGTCGCCCGTCGCTTGGGTTCGGGCTGCAACAGGGACAAGATGAATTCTTTCGCATCCTTGCTGACGTCCTTCCAATACCGCTCGTGGAAGATAATCCGACCGCTCTTACACTCGTCCACGAGATCTGCGAGGTTCTCCGATCGGAAAGGAGAATAGCCGCAGAGCAGAGTGTAGGTGATGACTCCCAGTGACCACATGTCGACAGCCTTGCCGTGACCTTGCTTGAGCATCACTTCAGGGGCCGCGTAGCCAAAAGAACCCGCCATCGAGGTCAGGACAGCGCCTGGGCCTTCCAAAGTTTTGGCGATGCCAAAGTCGGCCAGAACAAGTTGCGAATTGGGATCTTTGGTGAGATAGAGAAGGTTTTCTGGCTTGAGATCTACACGAGTCGATCAGGGCTGCATCCGAAAAAGCAAAAAGCCATATACTCCCTACCTCGGTGGACAATGTTTCGTTCGTGGAGATAGTCAACCGCCTCGAGGACCTGCTTAATAGTCTGCGAGGCGTCTTTCTCCGTGAACTTGCCCTTGTCACAAATGCGGTCGAACAACTCTCCACCAGTGGCTAGCTCGGTCACAATGTAGAATTTGTCCTGCCTCTTGTCAGTCTCCCGGCGCATTTTCCCACAACAGAGCAAGTCTTACTCTAGACTCAAACCAGTCCACGAATCGAACAATGTGGGGGTGGCGGAGGGTCTGCAGCATCTGCAGCTCGTCATATACCATCTGCTCGTTGCCCTTGACACTCTTTTTGAGGATGATCTTGATTGCGACCTTCTCTCCACCCACTTCGGCTTCTCGAACGATGCCATATGTGCCCGCTCCCAGGGTCTTTCCAAAACGGTACTTGGCTTTCTTATCGTAGCTGTCGGGCTGGCCTTGCAGCTTGTTCATCATACCGGTGACTATTCATGACAGGATCAGCCCTCGGTGCCCTTCGAGAAATCGGTAGCCTTTTAGAGGATCGAGACATGTCTGCTGGAATCCAGGAATCCAGGGACAGAGAAAGAAATCGGGCCACGCAAAAGCACCGACGAACTGTCGAGAACAAAGGTGCTGAGGCGCGGTTTAGCGCCATAGAGAAACTCACATGCACTCATGGTTGCAATGTTCTCAGGCCAACGCCTGGGCAGACGGTCTTAGACTCCTCCGGGAATTGAGCAATGGAGAAAAGAGAATCTGGTCTTGCAGTGAAGGGCCCAAGGGGCAGGAGAAAATGGTATGCCTGTAGGGTTTTATCCTGTCTCGCGACGTGAGCACAGCCGCACGTACGAGTCTTCGAGGGACTGCGGGGTAGGCGTGTCGGGGCTGACAGCGATTGAGGCTGGATGAATAGAACACCACGAGAGAAGTAGGACAAGAGTACAGAAATGGTGAGGGCCTGGAGATACGATCTGTGCAGACACGTTGATCCGAGTCAGGAGGAAAATAAGTACTGAAAAGGAGTGGAAGTTGCAGTTTTCGCTGGCAGGAGTCGCCCTCATTCCTGGAATCTTTTGGGGGCCATTTTGTGGCGGAGCAGACGAGAGACGAGCTGGAGGATTCAAGCTCCCAGCTGAGGTTGTCTAAGTGGGTCCTGGGCGTAAACTACTGCCCAATGCGACATAGCGCTAGTCACGTGGCCCAATAGGTCCGTTTTGGGGTCTATACAAGCCTCTCTGCCTGCTCTATATCAACAGAATATTTGTGCGACCACCACACTCCAGGAGGCCGGAATTGGGACAAAAATGAATGCTATGCACTAGCATAGTATATACACAGGCTCAGACCCCGTAAAAAGGCCTGTTTTGCTCTTCTGGGCCGCATTTCCAGCCTTGGTCTCACCATCGAACCTCTGGCCCTCTCAGTGGTCTCAGATCCTTCCTCCGCGTCTCAAAATCCTCTCCAGATCCTCCAGAAATCCTCTGGAAATGTGCTACCTGTCCACCTCGCCGAATACAAGATCCATCGTGCCGATAATGGCTACCGCATCCGCGAGCAGATGGCCACGACTGATCTGATCGAAACAGCCCAAGTGGGCGAATCCAGGGGCCCGAACCTTGCATCGATAAGGACGTTCGCTGCCGTCGCTGACGAGGTAGACACCCATTTCGCCCTTGGGAGCCTCAATAGCGCTGTAAGTATCCCCCGGAGGAACAGTGTAGCCCTTGGTGAAGAGCAAAAAGTGGTGGATGAGAGCTTCCATATTCTCCTTCATGGCTGCACGCGGAGGTGGTGCAATCTTGTAGTCTTCCACTTTAACAGGTCCCGGGGGCATTTGATTCAAGCACTGATGAATGATGCGCAAAGACTGTCGGAACTCTTCCATTCGGCACAGGTATCGATCATAGCAGTCGCCGTTTTGACCCACTGGCACATCGAATTCGACTTTATCGTAAGCATCATACGGCTGGCTCTTCCGAATATCCCAGGGAACGCCGGAGCCTCGCAACATGACACCAGAGAATGAGTAGTTGAGGGCGTCAGCAGCGGAAACGACTCCAACACCTTTTGTTCTGCCGATCCAGATCCGGTTGTCCGTCAGGAGTTCCTCGGTCTCGTCAATACGATCACCAAACTGAGTTGCCCAGGCATAGATATCGTCCAGTAGCCCGAGGGGAAGATCTGCTTTGACACCGCCAGGACGAACATATGCAGCATGCAACCGTGCACCTGAGACACGCTCGTAGAATTCCTATTATCAATTAGCGAATAGCAAGAACAGTTGGTATCCGAGCATACCATGAGCTTCTCCCGCTCCTCGAACCCCCACAAGAATGGAGTCAGAGCACCGACATCCATGGCGTGCGACAAAATCGACATCAGGTGGTTCAATATCCTAGTGATTTCCCCGAACATGGTTCGAATGTATTTGGCTCGCTCCGGGATGTCGATATTGAGTAATTTCTCAACGGCCAGGGAGAAACATTGCTCGTTCGTCATCATGGAAACATAGTCGAACCGATCAAAATACGGCAGAGCCTGGAGATATGTTTTGTACTCGATCAACTTTTCCGTGCCACGATGCAGCAGTCCGACGTGAGGATCTGCCCGGATAATTTCTTCGCCATTGAGCTCCAGAATCAGACGCAACACACCGTGCGCGGCGGGATGTTGTGGGCCAAAGTTCACGGTATAATGCCGGATCTTCCTCGTCTCGTACTCATCACCCAAATTCCTGTCGGGGGTCTTGTTGATCAAGTTGGAGTCTGACTGGACGTGCTTCGTAAAGGTAGAATCCGTGGGAGAGATGGTCGTGGCCAGGGGACCGCCGGGAGTTTCGGGGTTGGGAGCGGAGATGGGCCCAGTGGTGCTCGCCTCTGCTCTTCGAGGAGTCGTCGACGAGATCGAACGGGACAGAAAGACCGACTGTCTCTGTCTCGAGGGGAGTTGAAGACCGGGAGTGAGGCAAAGTCGTTTGGAAGTGTGTGCGTGCCGGCTCGCAGCTCGCACAAATGAGGCCGCCATCGTCATGCTTGTCTTTTTTGGCACGAGGCCAGAAGAAAGGAGGCGCAATTGTCGTCGAGGCAATGCTTCGAGGTTGGCCGCATCAATCGAAGCAGAGACGGCGTTCCAGGGTGCCCTTGGCCACTGGAAGTCAGAAGTCAATGACAGCGACTTGGATAGCTTGCAATACGTCGAGCTTTGCCGAGGCCGTGATTGGTGGGAGTTGAGAGTCTCCACAGGCTTATGTAATGACCATTTTTGGAGAAACTTTTTGATTCTCTTTTTGTCACAGAGGCACAGAAGACCATCCCGCAGTCGACACCGTCCAACTCTCCATGGCGCCCATACAACCCTCACGGGACGGCCTTGACAGGAGGAAGGTAGGTCGCGGCTCTTGTCTGAGAGATCTCTCACAATACTGACTGTTTCTCCACTACAGATCGTCGGGATCAATGCCGAGACCGTCACCAATATCACATCAACCGACTTCCCAGGTCACCATGCGGGCGAAGACAACTCTTGGTCCGTCGACCGCTTCGAGAACAACCTGAAGATCCTCTTCCACCAGAATCAACAAAATGAAGCCACCTTCTCTCTTGTCGGGGTCGACGCCTCCGTGGCCAATGCTTTCCGTCGCATCCTCCTCGCCGAAGTGCCCACTCTAGCGATTGAAAAAGTCTATGTCCAGAACAATACCTCCGTCATTGCGGATGAGGTTCTCGCCCACCGGCTGGGATTGATCCCGTTAAAGGGGAGCCTCGAAGGCCTCAAACAGTTTCGCGTCTTTGTCGAGCCGCATGCCGACAGTGGCACCAACGGCACGGGCCTGACGGACAGGAATACGGTTGTTCTCAAGCTCAAGGTCAAATGCGAACGAAGACCCAACGCCGACCGGAATGCCACCGAGCCGGAAGAAAAATACATCAACAGCAGCGTATATTCACGGCATCTGGAGTTCGTGCCCGAAGGTGTGCAGGGGGCTCTGTTCGCAACAGAGCCTATACAAGCCGTCAGTCCCGATATATTGATCGCCAAACTGCGCCCGGGCCAAGAACTTGACCTGGTCATGCACGCGCACATGTCCAAGGGGAGCGATCACGCCAAATTCTCCCCAGTGGCGACAGCCACATACCGCCTCCTGCCGACCATCACCATCACGAAACCCATTCTCGGCGCAGACGCCCGGAAGTTCCAGAAGTGCTTTCCGCCAGGCGTGATCGACGTCGCACGTGTGACACCCTCAGATGCGGCGTCGGACGAACCAGCCTACCACAACCGCGAGGGCGACGAGAAGGCCGTCGTCCTTGACCCCATGCGCGACACCGTGTCGAGGGAATGCCTCCGACACGACGAGTTCAAGGGGAAAGTCAAGCTGGGACGGGTCCAGGACCACTTCATCTTCAACATCGAGAGCACGGGCCAGTTCCCGAGCGACATGCTGTTCTTGCAGAGCGTCGACATCTTGAAGAAGAAGGCACAGAGACTGCTGAGGGCGTTGGATGAAATTGGGAAATAAATGGACCACCAGCCCACCCAGACGTGTTTCAGATTTCAGGGACACTAGGCAATGTGATAATGTTTCATGACTGCCTTTCTCGGCGTTTCTATTGTATTGCAAGGTGTTTGAAGGCCGGGAGGGGAGCCCTCTTATGTAGATACCTCTGGATTGCGAAATCACAAAAAGTTCTTTTCTTGTCTATACCTCCTTCTCGGAGCCAATTTTGTGTCACTCATCCCTTGAAGTAATTCCACTGCGGCTGGACCAACCCGGAAAGGCTCTGCGGCCTGTTTTGGTTCACTTCTTGAAGACCAGCCGAAACTTGAAACTGATCATAAACGCGGCATCACTGACGCCCACTTCCTCACCGTCGCTCACCAGCTCCCTCATCCTCTTCCCTAGGTTCGGCCTCGTCTGCTCCTCCAAGCTCTTCGGCGCCTGGACGTACAGCGTCTTGGCCTCGGTGCGGATGCTGGGCTTCTTGAGCTGCGCCTCGGCCCTCTCCGCGAGACTGGCGAGGAAGTCCTCGAGCGTCCACTCCGGGTCGACGGTCAGCGTCTGGGCCAGGTTCCCGCACACGGGGCAGTCCTCCTTCTTCTCCGCCGCGAAGGTGTACGTGTAGAGGCCGCCCTCGTTGGAGTCGCCGGTGTACATCATGTAGTTTTCCAGAAAGGGCGCGCAGCCCGTGGCGATCTTCAGGGCCTCGTTGCAGCAGCTCGCCGCGATGATGGCGTTCGTGGACGCGATGGCCGGGATGATGTTCTTCACCACGCCCTGCGTCATCGAGTACGTCACCCCGGGGATGTTGAACTCGTGGGCGCGTTTCAGTGCGGTCGCGTACAGCCACGAGATGTGTTCCGGGTCGTCCGTGTCGAGCGTCTCGCCCTTGCGCTGTTCCTCCCACGCGATGATGTGCGCCCACTCGATGCAGTGTTGGGGCTGGCGCGGGATGGTGGCCAGCGTGCACAGGGGCACCGCGGCGCGAGGGGCGTGCATGGATAGCTGACACTCAATGCAGGATGTGAGGCTGGGGAGGATGACTCGCGCCTGGCCCTTGAAGCCCTCGGTGCCGCCATCGATCAGGGGCTTGAGGGACTCTGGATTTTCCATGTCCACCATGTCGACGAGGGTAGCGTTAATCCAGCGGCGTGCTTCGATGCTGTCGAGGCCACAGATGACGAGCTTAAACTGCATGTAGTATTCCTCGTCCTTATCCTGGATCTTGCCGTTGTAGGGGGTGATCTTGACGCCGGGCACGCGTTTCTCCACGAACGCCGCGGCGACTTCAGCCTTCGATTTCCCCACGTCGGATTGGCGGAAGAGGAACTGGCGGTTCAAGTTGGAGACGTCGATGGTGTCCATGTCGATGACGTGGATGTCCTTGAAGCCGGACAGGGCAAGGTTCTTCAGGATCTCACATCCCAGCCCGCCGGCGCCGATCACGAGGACCCGTGACGATTCGAGGGCGTTGATGGTCTCTTCTCCTGGGACGAATTCCTCTCCCGCGTACGGTGACGTGGTTGATAACATGCGGTCGAGGTAGGTCCTTGAATGTTGCGGTTAGATGAAGGCACTGGGCACAGGCTTTGGGGGAGAGGGGCTTACCACCGATCGCGTGGAGGTGCGGGAGTGCCATTTGTGAGAAGTGACGAGACCGGTATCGACATGGTGATTTCAGAGAGGGCGGCGGATTGGGTCCGGTGATTTAAAGAGGTATGTATCTCTTGATAGGGATGACTCAGAGTCGAGATATTATATTTCCTGACGACGTTTGTGGTGAAGTTGCAATCTGATATGATGTAGTAGTGGTGGTCGAGATGGAGAAGATGGCTTCACTGAACTCGGCTTGTCATATAACGGATTGGCTGGCGGCCACAGCACGTCAAGCCTCCTCCACCGCCAGCCTGTAAAGAGATATATCGCATCAAGTCTTGCAGAAGGGCGTCTAAGAAGTTATCCCTTGAGAGATGGATGTTTAGTTTAGAAAGATTGACCCTCTTGGCGGTCAGGTGGCTGTAATAATCCTGTTGAGCGCCCGTATATAGCAGGTAATGGATCTGATTGGCCCGGAAAAGCAGCCGCGTCCGATTGGCTGTTTTTGAGTATCTATGTAGAGTCTACCACCACCGACACCTAGCTAGACTCTATAATAACTGGAGCACCTCCTGTAGAGCCTAGGCAGTCAGTTTAATTGTTGTTTTCGCGCTCTCACAACAGGTTGCTTGAGGGTAGCCATCAGCAGCGTACTACGGTATTTTTCAATTATAGTGTCACTGGAACTTTTTCAGGCTTTCCATCACCAACCATCTGGGAGCCTCAATAGCATGTCACTTCAAATTATTCCTCCCCTTAGCGCAAATTGCGCATTGTCTCAAGTGTTCGGGCAAAGAAAGCACCGAGCAGCGATTTAGGGTGACAATTCGATGCTTTCACTGATATCCGACTCGTCGAGATCGAAGCATTCGAAGATATCCATCTTGGGGAAACTTTCCCACACGGGGTCGAAACTGGCACCAATGTTATAGGACGTGTAGTCTGTCGGAGGTTCGGCGCTCGACTCGTCGGCTGGAGCAGAAATGATCTGGACGCTCGCTCGCTCGAGCTCGGCTCGACACTCGCGAACGAGCTCTTGGAGTCTTTCTAGGATCATCTCCTCCTTGGTCCGTGTAGGGAGCTGTGGCAGCACCGATGTCAGAATAATGTTGTAAGAGACAATGTCTTTGACTTTGGAGCCGCGGTGTGGCAGACGACGGACCATGGGCTCCAATCCATCCTTGACGGCATATATCAGAGATTCCAGGGTATACGAGGGCATCCTGACGACGCTGTCGTTCCCGACACTCATTGGCATTGTCGGCTGCGAGGGGGCCGCCTGAGCCTCGGCGAGACCGAGCTTCTTGATTCCGAGACAGAGCCCCAAGATAGCGTGGCCCAGTTCCTGTCTGTAGCAAGTGTAGAAGAAGTCCCAATACCCTTGCGGTCGGGGGACGTTGAGCTCCGAATATCTCGGATCGAAGAGGTCCTGATAATTCGCGATCATGAGACAGCTTTGGAGGTACCCCCTGAATTCTTGCTCGAGCTCACTCGTGTCGGGTGAAAGAATGCAGCGCGAATAGAGATGCATCAGGGGTCGTCGGATGCTGATGTCCAGTTCCATGCGGGCCATTAACCGAGCTGGAGTCTTGCTTGCAGCGTCGCCTGTATAGTTGAAGCGGAGGGGCGGAGGAAGTTCTTGGAGCACTCTTTCCAGATACCGCGTGTGCTGGAGGACGTCTTGGATCTTGACATGGGCCGCATCGTCCATCTGCTTGCACGCTGCGACTCGGCGCAGGAATGACTGGGCGAGGAGATATTGGCATAGGCCATCAGTCCAAACCGTCGTGGGTCGCGAGGGAGGTAGCGTCTCCATGCCCTCGAATATTTCATCGTCGTTGATGTTCCGGGGTGGCCTGGAAGTGTACCCAGGGACCAGGCACGGCATCTTGCACAGAATCGACAGCATGAGGTCGCATTCGACAATGGTCATCCAGTTGCGCCGTCGCAGTTCTCCTTCGAACACGCAGATCCCCGGCAGCGTCGCAGGGTCTTGGTCCATCTTCATGACCAAGGCATCGCGAAGAAGCTCGCCGTTGAGTCGAAAAAGATCGTCCATGGGATCCAAGTTCAACCAGCTGCAGATGAGGAGAAGCATCTTGACCTGCAGAGCCGGTAGGCGGTATCTCTCGGTATTCGGGAGGCCTCTCAGGAAGGTCTTCATGAAGTGCAGCGCGTCGTCCGGCTTTATAGCCACGCATGACCGAGCGGCCGCGCATTCGCCATGAGTGTCGAGGAGGACGGCGACCGCGAGGACCCCGACCAGCTGCTGCACAAAACCAAACCTGCACGCCTGCTCGCCCTCTGAAAAATAGATATGAAGTTGATCTCTGAACTCGGGGAAATGCAGGATGCGGAAACAGTGTTCCATGTTGTCGAAATAGAGGACCGCCAGCTTCTCGCACACGTCTAATGGAGGCAGCTGGAGCGAAGACTGGCTGATCAAGGAAGCCGACAGCTGCTCAGTACCCGGCGCGCGGTGATTCTTCTCGACAGAGTAGTGCAAGTCTTTCAACCTTTTTCGCAGTGCAACCATCCCAGGCGTAGTCGAATCGTTCTGCAGCTTGACCATGAACGCACACGCATCCTTGAACTATCCGGGTCAGTACGGAGGGACTAGAGAGGGCCATTCGTCGACGTCTTGTACAAAACTCACCTGCGAACTCATTTGGATGAGCTTATTCGAGGGTATTGCAGGGTGAACATCAAAAAAAGGGTGAATTGACGGTTCTTGACTGACGTTGCGAGCAGCCCTTTGATCCAGCAGTGCCTGCTCCAGCCTGGTCACTCGGTCCTGGAGATCTTCAATGACACCGCGCTGCGCCAGGGGTGGCTCGTGGTTAGAAGAACCATTTCGCACCCGGTCGTTTTCACCAGGCTGATCCAGATGCTGTCGCTTGTTCGGCACACTCAAAGTTGCTGAAAAGTCGATATTTGGCTCGGGTTCTTGACCTGCCTGGTATTGACACCTGCCAGGACGTCCAATCTTGACACATTGTTGACAAGGATGCGAACGAGAACAACGCAGTTTTTTCCGTCTGCACTCCAGGCAGGAAATCACCGGTCTTGGTCGCTTTGCTGGGGCCGAACTGGCAGGGCTGGGTGCTGACATTGCTGGTTTGGACGAGAGGTGAGATAAAGATTTTCAGCCGTCATGCTTGATGGTGCATACATGCACGAGGTCTGAGCTGAGGTTGACGATGAAAGGGTTGATGCCACGGTCTTTTATTACACCCAATGAGTGAGTTATGGCTGCCAGAAGACATGCGATGCATGCCTCACTAGCCTTAGTCCAGGCTCCATCGAGTCACCCAATGAGCAACAGTTCATCTGACATGTTCGTTCCAACCTCGGCTGCACATGGAATCGCTCAACAACTTTCACTTCATCTGCGCCGCTTGCCTGAGCTCCTCTAAGCTTATGTATTGCTGGTGAGTGAGTTCTGTCCGGAGTCGAATGATCATATTGCCCGAGTTTGTAGGCTTCTACAGGAGTATAAAGGCTGCTGGGAAGCCCATCCGGATCATCATCGTTCGGCCTAGACCGTACGTCCACACTAGATTCCGCACTTTCAGACATCAAACAACCAGGCGACGGGCAAGCATGGACAACCCTAAATTGAAGAAGATCATCGAACTCATCGAGTCAAAGAAGAAGTCATCGCATCCCTGGAAACGGCAGGAAAGATTCGACCAGCCCTACTTCTCCTTCTCGCCTGAGACGTCCTCATGGCAGCAGGTGATGGCGTCCAAGAGTGCTCTAGAAGCGCCAGGGCTGTCGAGATTCGTGCTCCTGTCCTGGAACATCGATTTCATGCTGCCTTTCCCGGACGAACGGATGCGAGCTGCTCTCAAGCACCTACAGTCGCATGTGGACGGCACTTCGCTCCCCAGCGTCATCATGTTGCAGGAAATGCTTGACACCGACCTGGCCCTTCTCCAAACCGAGCCGTGGATTCGGGCCAACTACAACATGACTGATATCGACAACAAGTACTGGGAATCGGGCCACTACGGTACCTGTACGCTGGTCCCGAAGGTCTTGCCCATCACATCCGTCTTCCGCGTCCATTACGAACAGACGGCCATGGAGAGAGATGGGCTGTTCGTCGATGTGAATTTTGGCAGTGGCCAGATCATCCGTATCTGCAATACGCACCTGGAGTCGTTGATCGCGGATCCCCCAAAACGACCTCACCAGATGGCAACCGCCGCCAAATGGATGCATGACCCGGGGGCAAGTGGCAGTGTTCTTGGCGGAGATCTGAATGCCATCCAAGACTTCGACAAGACACTCCATTCGGACAACAACCTTGAAGACGCCTATTTGTCCCTTGGTGGGAAGGAAGACACTGATCATGGGTACACCTGGGGTCAGATGGCGCCGACTAAGCTAAGAAACATGTTTGGGTGCAGTCGGATGGACAAATTGTTCTTCTGCGGACTGCTGAAATGCGAGAAATTCGAGCGTTTCGGTTTGGGGGTCGAAGTCGAAGAGGAAAATGTCAAGCAGGCCCTGATCAAGGAAGAAGGACTGGAGGCCGGCTGGGTCACTGATCATCTGGGGGTGAAGGGAGAATTCAGTGTCGACAAGGCTTCAAGCCCGAAAATCTGAAGCTGCCTCCGAGCCTGCAGGATTCAGGCTGCGACGATTCCTGACCCTAGAGTGGATCTCTCAATCACGCCTTCCATAATACTCCTCCCACTAATGATGCCTGTGGTACAAATGACGATTTTCTTCCTCTGTCCTGCCTCTGCCAGCTTCCGCCCGATGAATCTCAATGCCGCGATCTCTGTGAAGGTAATGCCTCCCACAAACATAACAAAGAGAGTCTTCCAATTTCCCGTGCCCGCAAGCGCAGCTTTCGCCCTGGCTGCCTTGTCATCTGCTGCTTTTTGTGCGATATTGAAAGTTGGCCCCCTGACAGACTTCAAGATGTCTTCAAAGCCCGTCCATCCTGTACTAGAGGGCGTCAGGGGCAATGGTGACTTGTGCAGGGTTTGAAGATATTGTTTCTGTAAGATGCACTGCACGATGCGAATGCTTAGCGGCGCGTATCCAGAATACACGTATGCAATGTCCTCGGGATCTTGTTCGTTATACTCATCCACAATCAGCCTCAGTTCCTTGCGCAGGTAGCCGTAGTTGGTTTTCGTGCCCTTTTCAGACGTGGCCCCGGCGCCCCCAACTGGGAGGAGTAATGCTGAACTGGACGAGCGGGGCTGAAGGAGTTCCATGGTCTGTAACTTGTCGAGTGTCAGCAGATGTTGGAAGCCGTAGGCGTGCAGGATTTGGCGCCGGAACGACTCCAAGTCCTTGGGACGCAAACCCCCAGCTATCGTAGATTCGAGGCAGAGAAGTCGGAGGATGGTGGGCAAGGGAGCATTTCGGGCAATCAGCTCCTCAATAGTGTCGTGTTGGTAGATTGGGTCTGTCCCGGCTGCGATGTTCTGCTGTACTTCCAGTTCGCGATTGAAGGTCTCCGAGCGCGTGTGCTTGCTCATGTCATCTGCAAGATTAGTGTGAATGGCCAGGGATTGGTGCTCCTGTTGAAACCCCGGCAATTTGTTGACGAAATCTCGCAGCTCGTTGATGCCGCGAGCAGAATGGCGACCTTCGTAATCTGATTCTAGACGTCTCGCTATTTTGTTCAAATGAGGCCCGATCAAGGCGAAGTTGGAGGAACGCAACTGTTCATACAGCGAGTCGGACGAGTCTAACTGGATCCTGCGCTTGAGACCTTGACGGACGGCGGGGGGTGGAGATGTCGAGGAAGAACTGGTCTGCACTCGCTGCTGAGGAGCCGCGCCGACCACGGCCGAATCAACTTCCGCCCGGTTGTGCTTGATGCCAATCAATTCATCAATCAAGCCCTCGTATGTCAGCTGGGTCAACAACGCT
This sequence comes from Fonsecaea erecta, assembly GCF_001651985.1. Lineage (NCBI taxonomy): Eukaryota > Fungi > Ascomycota > Eurotiomycetes > Chaetothyriales > Herpotrichiellaceae > Fonsecaea > Fonsecaea erecta. Next base: position 2,756,714 of record NW_017387245.1, on the reverse strand, counting down.
GTGGCGAAATCGACCTCCCGATCGATTATAATAAGCTGCTCGATCGAGGTACTCGGCATGCTGGTGTATTGCGTCGCAGCTTCGTCGGCATCGAGCTCCTTTCTCCCTCGGAGTAGGAGGTTTGCAAGTTGCCTGGCGTTGTCCCCCTTTCCTAGAATCCGCGGGAAAAGCCCATGTCGCTGTTGAATTTGCATCAGGGCTTTCGACGCAAGAAATAGTGGAGAAGGGTCGTGTCGCTGTGAGACTGTGAGAAATAAGATACTTGGCTTTTCGGATCAGGTAAACATACTAGATACAGGTCATTGAATGACTCGTCCAGCTCTAACGAGAGCATGTCGTCTTCCAAAGGCAGGAAATATATGGGGAGCTCCGAGACATTTACATCTCCCAGAATGCCCTCATCCTCCAGAATTCTGTTCGACACGAGAGTTCTCCTTGGTACCCAGCATACGGAGATTTCGTGCTCGACCGAACCATTCCTCTGAAGTTTCTTTATTTGATCTGTGTTATGCTATGTCAGCAGGTACTGTTGTCCTCTGTCACGTAATCAAATGCAGAGGAAATTTCAATAGAGACGCTGCTATTATGGTTTGAAATCCTGTCGATATTGGGAGCTAGACTGACAGCAAGGCACAGAGGAAATGATCCACGCAGTCTCCTTGTAAGTCCCGTATAAAGATGTCACAGACGCTTCAAAGACGCACCTGCTACTGCTTGGACCAAGCTAGCCCTCTCTCCATGGACAAGGTACACGACATTTCTTTGTGACGAGTCGGTGTTGCCATTTTCGAGTTCGAAGACTTTATCCACACCATATTCTTTCAGGGTTGGAAACTGAATAAAAAGGCTGAGGAGCCCAGTGAGATCCTTTCCGATGACCAGGTTCTTCTTGCCACGAACCTGGTCCTGAGTTAGCATGGACATGGCGATCTTGCGCGGCACCATCCTTACTCACGCCTTCTAGCAATCCGAGGAGCTCCTTTTTGGCTTTGTTTCGGAGATGCTCCGCTTCTTTGTCTATGTTTGGGGCCATGAGCCCTCTCTTCGGACGTAGCCTTTATCTCATGGTTGGTAACAGTCTTTTGCAAGCTGCACACCTCAACCGACATCAACCTGCCTGAGATTCACGAAACTTTGTGGTGCTTGAGCTGGGGACAAACTAGCCAAGACCCCTAGCCCGATAACGCAACACCATTGGTCGAAGCACTCTCTGAGGCGGAGTGAGACCAAATCCGTCCGTAACTAGACCGCAGGCTGATGGTTTCGGGGGGTCGAGACTGCGGTCAAAGTGAGGGTGCACTGCCATCCTGCAACGTCCGCCTGTTTCAGCTGAAGATCCCATATCAGCTTCTTACTTACAGCCTGAACCCGTCTGTACCAAACTTCTTCATCTCCTGATCATCTTCTACATACCGTTGCCTCCCGTATCTCGACACTGCAAGAGTGTTCTACATCTCGAAGAGATGGGTAAATTCAGCCTTCGAAAAGGCGACGACGACGACGATTCCAGCAGACTCGCTCTGTTTGGCTCCAGATCCAAGAGCAAATCTCCTGCTCCTCCTTCCCAGAATCCTTATGCCTCCGCAAACCCTTATGCACAGTCTGCTATTCCTCCGGACCCGTACACCAAAGCCAAGATGAGCGCTGGAGTTCTCCCTCCCCCAGGTCAAGGGGGCCCGCCAGCCCCGGGCAACTTCAGTGGCTTGCCTGGTCCGGGTCAACAGCGGCCGTCATATGGAAGGGACAACGTTTATAGCAGTGCCTCATCCGCTAGTTTTGCAGGCGACAACAAGTATGGTCCTGCTCAAGGCGGATACGGAGGTGGTAGTGGATATGGCTCAGACAAATTCGGGAATCAGAATGGCTACGGAGGCGGCGCACCTGGCGGCAACCCATATGCAAGCGTTCAACAGACCAGTGGCACCTCACGGCAAGGAGGCTACGGAGGGTTAGGCTCGTCCAACCTCTACGAGAACGACAGTAATCGCGACGAGTTGTTTGGCGGAGCACGAGAACGGCTTGAACAAAAGCAGCAAACTCAACCAAGTGGCCCCCCTGATTATGAATATAACTCTGGAGGTGATGCTGGTGACCGTAGCTATGGTGCATATGGCGACCGTCAATTGACGGCAGAAGAAGAGGAGGAAGAGGACATCAATGCTCTGAAACAAGACATCAAGTTCATGAAGCAGCAAGATGTGGCATCAACCAGAAATGCTCTTCGAATTGCTGCCCAAGCTGAGGAGATGGGGCGGAATACCCTAGCCAGGCTCGGTGCACAAGGCGAGAGAATGCATAACACGGATCGGAATCTTGACCTCGGAAACAATTACATCAACATCGCCGAGGACAAGACAAAGGAGCTCAAGACGTTGAACCGCAGCATGTTCGCCGTCCACGTTAACAACCCTTTCACTGCCAAAGACAGACGTGCACGCCGAGATGAACAAATCATGGACCGGCATCATGCTGAGAGAGAGGCTCGTGAGGCTACTCGAGAGGCAGCATTCAGGAGTACCCAACGCATGAATCAAAATTTTAAGGGTTTGGACGATGCTGCAGCCGGCAGCGCCACCAAGACTAGTCTGGCTGAAAGGGCCAAGTACCAGTTTGAGGCCGACAGTGAGGATGAGGCCATGGAGAACGAGATTGACCGGAATCTCGACGACCTCACTGGGGCAGCCAAACGTCTTAATCTCCTCGCTCGTGCCACGGGTCAAGAGGTTGAGGCCCAGAATACACTAATCACAAACATTGCCGAGAAGGTGCGTTTGTTCCTTTATCTCACGTGTTGAGCAACTTAGCTGACCATGCTACAGAGCGACCGTTTCGACGACCGACTTCATTTCCAGACCGAAAAGCTCAAGAGGATACGTTAAAGCGGGGTTTCTTGATTCTTCTATCGCATTGAGCAGATATTGTTAGACCAGCGTTCTCGCTTGTACCCTCATTGTGGACGTCCTTTGAGGCGTTCAGCCTTGTCATACTTGTGGGCCGATGTGTTAGAGCCTCGTCGATCGCGATCGTCAGATCAGCCTTGGCCCACAAACTCTTGCAATTGATGCTCGATGTCTATCTCCCGCAGAAATACTGCGAGCGTGCGGCACGTGTTGCGATTGTCTATCTTTTGAAGATCATCGATCTATCAACATCTCACCGGAATGGGAGGATTGGATATCTTTTTGCTGAAGAATGGTAGTGTTCAGCTTCCACTTCGCATGCCACTTTCCATACCTGCACAGCCAGTCTGGAAAGGCTAGCGGACTGTTGGCGGATGAAGTAGCCGGTATTGGCAAAAGCCCAGACTCGCCGAGATCTTTGGATGCAACTCTTTCGGGTCAAGCCCTTTGCCCAGGGCACTCAGTCAAGCATCGTGCTTTGCAGACTGCAGTTCTGCTTCGGGGACCTAAGGTGATCGGCGAACTCGTGTACTACTTGAACTCTTTGGGCAAGCCTTGATCTCTTCCCATCGCGGTCCCTCGTCAGACTCGCTTCATGAGACATGCCGCAAGGCTCTAGTCATGCGACGCGATCGAAAGCGATAGCTCAATTTTTAACCCTGGTCAAAAGGGGATTATCGCATTGACCCCGACGTCCAGGAGAACTGGACTACGGAAAATAAATATGATAAGCGCTTGGGACACTAGAGAAAGCGAGAGAATAGCGCATCGACACTCGGTTGTTTCTTACTCAAACTATGGGCCTGCAAACATGGATGTCAATGCACAGCCGACTGCCCAACGCACGAGCTAGTTCCCTGAGATGGCCTTTGCAGCGTACGGAAAATGTGAAGGACAATGTGCTACCGAAATTTGATCCTGCAGGAAGCACCCGTGATACTTCGAGTACCGACTTGTAGTTGAAACTCGCTCGGTGTTGACTGACGCGCAATCCAGATGAGATGTGGCGTCCGCTGGATCTGTGATGGTTCCTGGTTGCTCAACTCTAAAAAGCCAGGCCCATTCAAGGCTTGCCAGACATTTTGGAGCCGGAAAAGCACTTGCGTCGGATGCGGAAAGCAGGACTGCAGCAGCGAGGTCAACAAATTTCGCGATGCGCTTGTGGCTCGGATCCAAGAAGAGATTCCGAAGGACGAAAGGGGCTGCCAGCTGACCGCTGCGTCTGTCCGTTTCGGGCTGCTGCTAGGCCACCTTGGGGAGCTGGTTCGCCAGCTAGCCTCCCCGAACTTCAAAGTTTAAGGCTTGGAAGGCATAACTGGAGAGGGGAGGGACCCCGAAACTGGGGCCACTTGCAGAGTTCTTCAGCAAGAGACGCCTTGGGCGGGGTCTTCTTTAGGTCTAGGGACAGCCATCCTGCACCTCTCGAAATGTCTCTTGGCTGGGCAAGCTTTTGGCGGTTCTCATTCCGTGCAATTTGGGGATTCCGAGTCAAAAAGAAAAAATCGAGGTTTAACACTGCCAGCAGCCCAAACACTGGCATTAGACACGGGACATTCATCCATCCTTGGAACTATGACCGAAAATGAACAGTGGTGGCTTTTTGGCGCTGACAACCACGGATTCTATCACCGCATACCGAGGAGGGATGCTTAGCACCCGGAGACCGGACAGCTGCCCCCGCCACACTCTTCAGTTCATGCTGATGTTGTTTACGACGTACAAACACTCCTGATGGGAGACCGTCAAAAACAGGTTCTGAGCAGGACTGGTATTGCATCACCATCACTGAAGGCCAGTGTTCCATTCATTTGTGCTATGTGATTGTGACACTGATCTCAAAGACCCTTCTTACACCTGCTCCGGGCATCCAGCCGGGGACTTGACTAAAAGCCTGAGGCATCACCAATTCGTCCTAACCAGAGCCAATGACAAGGCTCCTCCCACCACCTTCATAATAGGCGGCATGACGTTGTTGCTAGGTTGAAGAGCAGGGTTTCTGACTCGGCCAGAGACGAGCGCCACCCGCTGTCCGGCTGTTGTGTTTGCCGCAAGTGGACTGGGCGTCCTGACAGCCTACTAGCCGTCTCGCCGTCTAGGACGCAATGGCTTCGTTTCAGGTTTTGGTCCCACTGGTCCTTGCCGACGCCTCATCAAAAGATCCAGGAAATTTCCGGCCAAGGCGGTGGAGAGGGTAGAGTCTAGCGCATAGTATTACTGCGGAGCGTGAACACTGGGAGGCCGAAGGATAAGCGCAATCTTCGAGAAAAGGGACAGAGCACTAGGCTACGGGGTACAGAGAGGCCTTACCTGCAACGGGTCAAAGCAAGAGCCGTCGAAGAAATTGGGCCATAGCATAAGGACTAAATCAAGGGACTGGGACGCAATAACTCGTCAGCCGCCCTCGAAGACGTCATTCTTGGTTCGCGAAGGGCCAACGCGAAGCCAGGTTTCGTGAACCCTGCATCGACCCTCGGTCAATGTTCTACGTAGGTAGAGGTGGTAGGGTGTCGACGTGTCTGCAGGGACTGCTACGACGAGGACCAGCATCTGTGAAACTTGGCCAGCTATTAGGCGGTTATTCCAGTCTGAGGAGGCTGAGCAACGTCTGAGATCTGGGGTCCAGAAGGTGGCGGCGAATCCGACTGGACGCGTCAGTTGGGTACAACAGCACCGCGTCAACACTTATGATCCTTTCAGATACCGCATACAGGGATGTGCACCCTGACAATATCTTGAAATGAAGCATTTGGAACTTGAGGCGGCGCTACCTGGGTATCCAGGGAATCCACAGTGGAATTTGGGACAACCGGGACTCTTGGCGTGATGACAATGAACTCACAGCACCCATCGTGACACACAGACTTGAGGCTTTCCAAGATCGGTTATAGAAAACTAAAGCTGGCGGCGGGATCAGCGCAGACAAGCAACCCAACTCCCCTCACGTGAAGTCCATCTGCCGCCCAAACACCTTCGGCAGAGAGACAGATCAGCGCAATGGGGTTCAGACTATTCTCCGAGAATTGCATGCATTCGCTATCCATCCGAGGCGAGGCGAGGCTAACGAGATGGAATTGCCCCCTCACTATGATATATGCACAGTCCTTGTGAGTACGAGCCCTCCTCAAGGCGTTGGACTGGGGCAAACCGCAAACGAAGTATTCATATAGTGTAGTGGCATGGCACCCGGAAATCGGCACACAGCTTGAGGCGGCGACAATTGTCTACGTATTGGCACACCCGGCCAACGACATGATATCAGTGTTTCAATATGAGGGATACGCAGCCGTCCAACTGGATTCGGGTTAACCTACAGGGGGTGCAACTGCGTAGGGTGGGAAAGTGACCCGCCAAAGGCTGGAGAGTGATAGCAATACACAACAGGTAGTTCCATTGGCTCCTGCTCTGCCCTGACAAGCTCTGCGCAAGGACCTTGGCAGCAAAGGCGGAGAGTGTGGACGGCCAAATGGGTGACACTCTAGAGGGGAACTGCATCACAGATAGCGTCAGTGGCGCTCGTAAAGGAGGGAGCACGGGCACAGGGGGATACTGCCATCAGATCCCTGCAGGCGACAAGATTGGGGGGCACCGAGTCCATTGGACGATTAAAGGGGGTCGGTGGACTCAAGGTTTTTTGGGGAGGGGAAGGGGGAGGATGGGGGCACCCTCAACTGAGAAAAGTGCCATCACAAAGAAAGTCGCATCACCAGCAAGTCTCCAGAGAATTAGACTCTGGTCAACGGGGGCCAAAAGGAGTGTCAAGACCAACGGTTGGCAACGGGGATCTGTTTTCCTGAGGTTGACCACAACAAATCCGACATGGGCACTAAGACCTGAAGGGGATGATGGGCTTGAGAGGCGTTCTGCGATTTTCACGGTGACCTTAGCTAGAGGTTCTCTATCGCAGTCTTTCTGTTCTGAGTACTCGCTTAGTGCATGGGCATTGGTTCAAGGATCAAGCCACCAGCTAGAGAGATACGAAGGGAACTGTGATGAGGGTTCCGCCCTCCCGGTGCCCTGCGAGGGCTGCTGCATCTTGCATGAACGGGGTCTACCCTAAGGGCAGAAGGAGGGGGAAAAGGGGGGGTTTGGTGGTCACATAGGCATAGGCATAGGCACAGGTATGAATAATTCGCAAGCTGTTGAGTCCTAGTTTGGGTTTGGCTTGACGAAAGACGCTTTTACCCATTCTTCAACTCTGGACTGGGAGACTGGGCACACCGCATTTCCTCGAAGCTAGCTAGAGGCGCGAAAAAGCAAAGTATCTGCAAGTAGTAGTACATGGGCGGTGCGCAGTACTCCGTCACCATCTGAAAGTTCGTCCCCTGGGTCGGGCGAGGTACCCCTCGGTTTCTCACTGTAGTTACTGTGCTTTCTGCATTCCTTTTTGCCTCTGCTCGGCTCTTACAAGGGAGCATCAGGCCCATACCTATCCTATCTCACATCACTATCATTAGTAGCTACAGCCAGCTGCTCGAGCTAGTCTACGACGCATCGAGGAATACTCCGAAGTGAACGGAGTGCAGGAGCAGGAGCACGCTAGACTGCTTTCGTGCCATCTCCAGTCCGGCCACTTTCCGTCAATCAAGGATGGTGTTGGCGTTGGCAGCCTTTTTTCGCCTCTCAGGCTTGCCTCCGGGCATCAAGCCCAAGCACCCAAGCACTAAAGGGGGGTAAAGACCCGCCTAAGAGCACTAAGAGCACTAAGAGCAACGGGATGGCTGCAGCACAGACGCCACCCGGCTCTTGACCCCCAAGCTCCAAGGCCCCCTCTAGCGCCGCCTACCGGATATCCACTGCTGGCACCACAGGGATTCTACCGATTCGCACCTTTGGAGAAGGACTCGAGCAGGATGACTGGTGGCTGGAGGTGATGGAGGGGATCCTGCTCACGGGCAACTGCCAGTTTGTTTCCAACGACAAGAGGTACTGCAGTCGCCTGCAGCACGGTGAGCTTTGTTTGTTTGTTGTTTTCACGGAGAATATACTGGCAATAGTTCTCCGTCGACCGTGGTAACGAATAGCCTTTTACAGATAATCTCTTGTTGTCATGCTGTTTCGCTCCTTAATTCTGATTTACTCTGTGAGTTTTGTTGATTTTGTCTTGCTTCGATGACACCACGGGCATTCCTCTCATCAACCCACATCCTTGTCCGTCCTCCACGACAGGAATTTTGGGCTGGAAAAAACAAGCCACCATCTTCCAATCTGGCATGAAAGCAGAGATCCACACGTCTGCTTTGGTCTAGCTACCCACACACCTGCATCGATCGTCATTATCCTGGTTTCTGTTGTCGCCCTAAGCCTCTTCTCTAGGGCAAGGGCAGGGTCTGTTGCCTCCACTCGAACCAGGGTCGTCCGCCCGCGCAGTCCAACCTATTCGAGACAGCCGACTTGATCCAATCAAACGGGACGGACGCACGCAACTGAACAAGCCAAAAGCCGATTGCCCTCATTCCCACCCTTTTAGGCCACACTGGTCAAGTACCCTGGATCCCTGTCGCTCGAGCGTCCTGCTTCGAATCTTCAACTTTCCTTGTAGCCAAGCAAGGTTTGCGCTCCCCCCCCTCTCCCCATCCCTTCAATTCCACCCCCCACTGATTTCATCCAACCTCCGGGCTGGCTTGCCAGGGTGCCCTCCGCCAGTCAGTTTGGCTTTCGGATTCTCCACCGCAAACGCCATCCAACAAGCCTTCAAGCTAAGGAACCCTGCATTTAACGAGCCCAAGCACACAAGGGCGAGGGGGAAGAAGGCGAAGGCCCAGAGGGTCAAGGGTAAACCGACAATTGTGATGATGCTAATTGCCCAAGAACTGCTAGCCAGCGGTGGGCGAGAGAGAAGGGTTCACCTCCACCGACGTAACCTCTGTGCTCAACGAAAACCACGGTCAACTTCGGTGCTCCAAAACAACTTATCTACCCTTACTTTTCCCCACCCTTTGCGCGAGACAACCTTGTTCTCTGAAACCTCAAAAGACCTCATCTGCTCTTAACATTCCGCAACCTGAGACAAGAACGACATCCGCTCTCCCAAAGTATTCAACAACCGCGTCCGGCAGCAAAAGGAAAAGGAGATCTCCAATCTGCCCATCCCCATACTTTGTTTCGCCGAAGTCGAAGACATACCCAATACCCAGTTTTCCACCTGGGGACAAAGTTGAAAAGACCATCAGTTGTTGTCTCTCGAGATCACAACCTTTCTTTTTACCTCAGACAGTCCTGTCGATCTGCCGCTCGCCGAATTGGTTGGAGAATTGCACAACTGTGACGAGCACAGCTATCGCTATCAAGGAGGCACTGCTCCCTGCCACTATCGACCACTCCAGCAAAAGATCAACATCGATCGACTGGGGGCCTACCATTGGTAGTCGGGCCACCTCCAGGTTCTCCACACACGAAGCTACATAACACTCGCCGATCCCCTCTGAGAGAGTTGGATCGTCTTCCACATCTTCGACCTCAGGAACCAGATTCAAAAACTGGGCCTGACTTGGTGATTTGCGCATTCATCGTGTTGCGACAGCAACATACAAAGGACTCTCTTCCATTAAACCACTACTCTTCACAATCGTGCCATTCATCCTCGCAAATACCGGCTCCATGACGATGGTCATTGACAACCAAGTTCGACACTACGGCGGCATCACATACGATCACATGTATCCCAACATGCACACAACGCCGCAATTTAGCGATCCGTGGTCTCACCAGACCAGCACTTCGAGTTCTTCCTTCCCAACTCTGTCGAAGACCGATGGTGTGAGATCCGGCGTCTCAATGCCTTACTCCCATATGCCTCCAGTTACTGGTTCCATGGCTCAAGGTAGCGCCTTCTCCAGCACTGGGTTTTCTGGCACCGATTTACTAAGTTACCTTCAAGACTTGCCGCGCCCCAACTACGGCGAACAAGCCTATTCTGCGCCCACGGCGACCTCCGCGTCGTATGCGCCGTCTTACTCCTCCCTGACTTACGCCCAATCTCTGCACCAACAGCAGCAGCAACAGCAACAACAGCAACACCGAAAACTCTCCGACTCGTAAGTTTGCCTCGGGCAATCCCCATGGTTCGTGACATATCCTAACAGTGTTGAGTAGGGTTGAGGGCTCTCGCGCCGCAAACGCCAGTTTTGGGGAACTTGACGCTTCTCGGGGCATGTTGGCGCTGAGCCATCAGAATCTGCAAGACCTGACCCCCCGCAACATCTATGAGGCTCGAGCGCAGAGGGCGCCGGCAGATTCCTATGGCTTTCCGCAAGCGTCGTCGGCTCATTCGTCGATTTCAAATGAATCCGGTCGAGGCTACACCTACTACGCGCCTAGCTCGGTAGGCTCCGTAACTGATTCTGCTACAGACTACAGCTCTGCGGCGTCGGATGCTGGGTATGACTCTATGGCGGCATCTCGTACACTGCCTCGCCCGAACCAACTGCTGGGTCCTCCTCTTGGACCGCCTGCCCCTCAATCAATGATGGGCCAGTTTTCTTCCAAGATGGCCGCCAACACTCAGAAGAAGCACAAATGCAAGGTCTGCGACAAGCGATTCACGCGGCCCAGCTCCTTGCAAACGCACATGTACAGCCACACTGGTGAAAAACCCTTTGCCTGCGACGTGGAGGGTTGTGGGCGTCACTTCTCGGTCGTCTCCAACTTGCGCCGACACAAGAAAGTGCACAAGGGCGACTCCCTTTCCAATGCAAGCCATTCGGACATCGAGGAGTGAATGATGCGCACCAAGATTTCGAGACGCTGGAAATCCATAAAGCGCCATATTCGGCAACATCTTGCCGATGTCGACTGTGCCATCCGTGGGCAGGATTGTCGTTTGCTTTTTTCCCTTGCTCCATGTACATTATCGTCGAGCGTTTCGCGTTGGAGCCGCGTAACGCCAGTGTACAACAACGAAAAGGAATGGGTGATAGAAGGGACAGGATTTCAAAAGCCCGGTGCAGGCGATCACGTGGCAAATTGGGTTCGAGACTATGCCACACCTTTTCGATTCACGACTTTCGTTTACTGCCGACTTACACACTTTATTATGATGATCTGATACCCAGAGATGATGGCTTTTTCATGAAAGATCTATGTTTTGTTGTCCACAAGCGCGCCTCGATGGCTTACGGACCGATCTGCGTGGTTTATTGGTTTTGACTGGGGGTACAGGAACCCTTTTTTATCAGTCAAGTGGGCTTGAATATCTCGGCACAGCATCCTTCAGGCGTGTCCCTATTATCGAAACGAGGGAAGCGTTTGAGTCATTCTGCCTGAAGGGTGCAGTGGTTGAGAACTGTTCGCGGGCGCGCAAGCGGTGTGCCGTGCAGGCCTCTGACTGTTGGCGTATCTGTGTGCATATGCGAGCATGCAGACTATTCGGAAAGAGTTGGGGCTAGTGAGACAGAAAGCAAGCGAACAGTATTAGGAAGCTAGATATCTAATGCCAAAGACGCTATCTATCATGATTTGGGCGTTGTCTTGCCATGTAAAGTGCTCTTGGGTACTTCCTCCCTTCCGGTCCGGTACAATTGACAGCTTTCTCGGGTCCTTGCCGTTGACAATCTCACCCGATGCTGGAGTGAAATGCTCTGTGGCAATGCTACATACACCCCTTTGTCACGTGTCGCCTGAAATGGGCGTCTGAGCCCCTTGAGCTGCCCGTGACAGGTCCATGACATCATCGCAGCCCAAGTCTGTTTCGACGTCAATCGACTGTGATTTTCATTCTCTACACCATCTTGCATCAGAGTTTACTGTGCTCGCAGCCAGAGGTCCGCATCATCGTGGATGCATGTGTTTTACCTCTGGACTTGTGACGGGATCCTGTCTTGTGCTTGTGGCATTCCACAACAACCTGCCCGCTCAACCAAAACCGCCCGAACCCCGCGGTATCACTGGCATCGGTCGCAAAGCTGCTAGTGGATCATTTAGCCCCAGCCATTGGCGTCAGTGGCGCCGTCCGGCGTCTCTGATTGCTCGACGCCTGACCTCCCAGCCGCCTCTACTCACCCTCCATCTCATCTTTTTCCGAAAGCACAGACCGACGGGCCACCTCGCTGCCAACCACTGGCGAGCTGTCTGCCCGCTCGCTGCCCACCTCGGTCTGAAATCCTACTCCCGCATCTGGTGGTTGACAATGTCCTCCTCGATGGGCATTCCTTTCGACTAGGCTGACCCTGTTGGCGTCCCGACATTGACACAATTGGGCATACGTGCTCCTCCTCCCTTGGCAACGATGTAATCTCACCTGTGACCCGTGGACCGATGATGCACCATTCCATCATGAATTCTGAGCGGGCCTACACCTATAGCAGGCACTAATCTGAGCAGACCTCTAAAAATCACCAGGCACTACTTCAAGGGTCCATTATTGCTGGCCCAAGCTCCGTCGTACAGGGTTTCCTCATCACACCGCTGGAGGCTTTGCGAATCTTATTCCTGTTTTTTTTTTTATCAGACAACCGAGGATTGGGAAGCTCTCAAACCGAAAGCTCCACAAAACCCCCCTCCAATTCAACGGTTACAATGACATAGCCTTTCCGGAGCATTACAGGCCGAATTTGAAGCATCCGAAATGGGGCAAAGCAACAACGTGCACATTCGACGATCGGATTGACGAGTAGCTGCTAGGAGAGCGCCGACACAATGACTAGCACAATCAATTCCTCTGACGCCCGACGCCCTGCAGCGACGTGGCCGTCCATTAGGCATGAGTATGACAGCCCACCTAGATGGGGAGCATTGTGAAACGAAAGAAGCTCCATGACGACCATTTAACCTTTGCACTCGAGACGCGCCGTTGTCTGCAATACGGATTCGTAGAGTGACGATCGAGACAAAAGAGGAAAAGGCTTGCTTCGGCTCCCTGGTCTAGGAGTTTGCAGATGGTTTTGACCCTCGTCGGGTGTTGCTTGCGCCATAACCCGGAAGGAAGCACAGGACGACGTAGCAGGAGGCAGGTCGCTGAGAATTAAGGGGAGGAGATCGATAGGGGATGTCGTTGTCGATGGATGCGCAGGGCCACGATATTTGACAGGTTCCTGGTGATAGATAGCAGCAGACGTTGTTCATTCATGCTGAGGCGGAGGTCCTCTGGTGTTTCGAGCAGATCAAATCATTCGTCTTTTCACAGAATGAACGCTCTACTCTGCTACAGAAATATCGGTTCGCCGCAGTAGAGCAGCGTGTGTAGGCAAAGTCATGTTTTGTTCAGCTCTGGAAGCATGCAGATGAATCCCTACATCTGTAGTTTCTCTGAGATCTCTGAGAGCGCGCGCTCTCTCTCTCTCTCTCTTCTCTGTCCTGCCTCTCTCGCGTCTTCTCCACCACGACAATGTGAGTCCGTCCCACCCACGTTATCACGCCGCCATGGCCAGCCCGACGCGTCGAAAATGAAGCAACACGCCCACATGCAAGAGCATTCGAAGCCTGCCTGGGTCGACCGCGCTTGATAGGAGTCCCACATGACTATGACGATCGAGGAGAGAGTGACAGACAACCAAACCAAACGAAGGACTACAAGCAAACTGACGAGCAAGACAAGAAAAGACGAGACAAGACAAGACAAGAGGAGAGGAGAGGAGAGTAATGGGTCGTCAAGGTCATAGATACTTCCATGCATACACACATATGCACGACACGAAAGGATGGTTTGTTTGTTGTCTAACAAGACCTCCCCTTTTTTTTCCTGAGTTGCACATGGACGAGGACATGATTGGGTTATTCGATCGTTTATTGCTTTACCCTACAGACATATAGACATGGCCTGGACATCTAATCTACCTGCCTACTTATCTCCCCATGTGCCAGCCAGCCTGCCTGGTGTTGCTTGCTTGCTTGCTACCAGCACATGGCTTCGGCAAGATTACTACTATCACTCGATTCTGGTTCTCAGTGGATCGGTCAGCCACAAGAGTGGTCAAGAGCCAGGCAGTCTCCGGCAACGAGCACCTGGTGATGCTGGTGTAACACCGCTAGAAGGGTATGTATTTCTTCCTTGCCTTTTGCTGCGGTGGACAGTGTGACATAAACGAAAAGCTTGCAGTGCAGATTTTCTGGATTCTATGTACTGTAGGTTTGTGTGTATGTGTAGAGACCAAGAATTGTCTACGAGTATTATGTGCCTTGGGGAATGGGCTTCGCCTGAATTTGTCTCATCTATCTACTCACTCACGTACCCATGTACCCACCCATGCACCACCCATCCATGCACCTGCCCGTCACCCTCAATAATATGATCAAATAGACTTGTCTCTGATAGCTGTGGTCACAACCCCAGGACACACCCCTCCACGCTGGGCTGCTGGGCCTATGGACAAAATTGCAGCATGTCGACTGGCACTCCACTCGGACCAGCGAAAAGTGTGGAAGTGTCGTTGCTCATGTCCATCTCCGTCTGCATCTGGAATGGGTTCTGCTCGGCCATGGTCATCACTTTATCTTCATCCAGTATCTCTAACATTCTGACGTCCTGCATATCCTTGGGCGTGCTTTCGCGGGTAAAGTCACCCCATCCAATCTCCCAGGGATTTTCCTCGATGCTTCTGATGGGAACGGTTGGGATATCGTCCCACTGACAGTCAAACGATCGCTGCAACACTTGGTCGCACACTTCTTTCTGGCCGTCATTGGCCAGGAAGTCTTCCGGACGGTTGTTAATGGGATTCGCCTGCGCCGGGTCTTGATGGAGGGGACACTTGCGGTTCGCTTGAATGGCCTACGGCGCATTCCAGCTGGTTAGCCAACAGTCTGCACCCCCTGATCGAGTCAACGAGGTGGAAAGGCCTCGTACCTCCTCGGTTTTGCTCTGCACACAAGCCGAACACCGCAGCCCATCGGGACACTTTCGACAACCGATCACAAACTGGTAGTGCACGCAAATTCCAAGGCTGCGGCACTTTTGTTGACAGGGATACTGGACAAAGAAGACACACGGAGCCAGCATCTGCAGAGAGATCTGCCGTACTTCGGGCTTTGGAGGTCGTTTGACCACCACGGGAGGCGCGGACGAGATATCCTCCGGCTTGACCATTTGAAATAGCTGACCTTGGGGATGGTCGAGACTGCGAACGAAGAAAGCCGCCACACGACGCTGCTGCTGCATGGTCATACTTTGCGATTGTTCGTCTCCTACCGTCAAACCCGAGCCGGGCGGCACGGCCGACATCATATGCCTCGACGCCATGGTTCCTTACCTAGGGCCAGGCAAGACTAAATATTTGCAGATGCTTGAGACCCGTGCTGAAAGCAGTTGGCTGATGGAATGTCCCTGTTGAAAACGCGCAAACAGCTGTCTGATTGTCAACGAGTTGTAGAGCAGTATTTATACCCTTGCCTTCGCCTCCCCGAGATAGTGACATATCACAAGAGGGAGTAAATATCCGGACCAAACCGAAAGGGAATTCCACTGATGCATAGTCACACAGAGCGGAAGGCCTGAAGAGCGGAAGATTTGCAAATGCCCGGTGGATTTCACCACGACGCACATTTATTTACACACGACATCGCCTCCAGCGTGCATGACTGAACCGAAAATTTCCCAAGAGGACAGGCTGGCGTCGGGGGAACTCAGGAAATTCAAGAGCAGCCTCATCTCTAGCCCGAGCGCCGAGGGGCTTGAAACAGCGCAGTAAAAGCCGCAATTCAATTGTGGTGACAGAAGCCAGTCATGCACTGCATGGAATAGTGGCTTCTCTGCTTCAACACGCCTCAGCTACGGGAATCTTGAGCAGTCAATACCAGCATGGGCCACAGTTAAGGAGCGGCGGGCCGAGGGGAATGGATCAGGAAGAACATCGGGGAAAAGGAACAGGAGGTGGTTGAACCGTGGGTAAGCGATCATGACTGGGCTCTCCGTCAGATAGATTCTGGCTTCTTCAACACAGGCTGGACGGACCTGAGTGCGGACGGTAATAGTTCGTTATGTTGTTGTATCTGTGGGTAGCGGAGTAATTTACATCATGATTGGCTGCACCTTCTACACTTTCCAAAGGTTCTTGTGGCGTCGCCTCGGAGCCACCTCATTAACTTGGGGGCCAGAACATGGCCTTGATCTCTTGACCTGACATTCATTTGTGTGACGACTAGTTCAGCGAATCAATCCTTGGATCTCACCGGAATACGTGATCAAACCGTGTAGACCGTCACCAAGCCCGTCGTCGGCTGCTTGGCAGAATTTTGGATCAGCAATTTTTTCACAGCCAGAATGGGGTAGACCGTTTGTGGACCATGGGCATATTAGTCCTTCCCCGAACACCTGGTGTCTGGTCCGTAAAATGTGATTCCTCTGGGGAAGTCACAAGGCCATGACATGCCCCGACCGTTCAGCGAGGTCTTCAGTAGCATTGCACAATCAACCACCTTTATGGCGAATATGGTGAAGGTCAGTCAGGGTCTTCATTTCCGGGCAGGCAAACGCCTTTAGAGCTAAGCGCGGAACGATGGCTCGACATTTGGGTCGAGCGTACCGAGCAAGACAACACTTCAGGACTATCCCTGCCAACACGTAGGCTGGGGTGGAGCCCAGAGATGTTGAATGAACTGAGACTCCTTGTCCAAAAACGCCTGCCCGTCAGCCGACAACTCACTGACGGAAACGCCCTGGTTGATAGAAAGCCTCGATAACAACTCGAATGCAACTTCCAGAAGTAGCAGCTCTTGTTGCTGAATATCTTTCAAGTCCTCCTCGGAAAACTTGACATGGGGAAGAGAGATCGACGCGCTCAAATCGAGTAGGCAGACCTGCTGATTGGGAGACTCGCCTCGAACGAGAAAATTAGCCGCTGCGAGCGCTCCATGTGTAATCTGAGCACTGTGTAATGCTCTCAGAGATGCGCGAGCCTGGGCTGCAATGTTCGCGTTAATAGGGACTTGCGAGAGTGGCTTGCCCTCCTTCCATTCAAACAGTATTCCTCTGATTTTTTGGTCCCTCGCCGAATCAGGTCTATTCCAGGGGAATGGGTGTATGTCGAACCTCTTAGCCACTTGGAGTTCCGCAGACTTCGACACCTCAATCCAGCCGTAACAAAAGGGAGTGATACGGCCATTGAGGCCCTGCTGAATGAGCGACCCGTTTGCGCGGCATTCAATGTAGAAAGGATCGTAGAAGGCTCGCCGGTGGGTACCCCTAAGTCGAGAAAAGTTTAACTCGGGATGATCGAATTTGAACTTGTCGAGAATCAGCATGGAATTGAAAGGCTGTTGAACCTAGCCTACCATCTTCAACGCGAATTCTTTGTAGGACACATCCTCAGAGTTCGTTGATTCGCGAAGGCGAACTCAGAAAACGTGCCCTGCATCTCCCCCTCCAGCATAGGCCTGGAAATGGATCTTCAGTTTATCCAGTGAGAACGGTTCCAACAGAAGGGAATCGAGATCATCGGATTGGGATGATGGCATTGTCAGGTTTGTCTCCGGTGTTGGCAGTGCAATGTTTGTGAATGATGTCCGTGTGAAGGGGGAGGCTTCGACGAGTTGTCGAACATCTTGGCGTTATGTACATGCGAGTCGCGTCCGCGTGAGAAAACATGCTCAAACGAAAGATTTTTACTTAAATCTCAGGGGCGACGAGGTAATCAACTTGGGCAATTCTCACGTTTGGCGATTGTGCTTGTTATCTGGTTCTCAATTTTCCGATTTTGGTTGAGTCTTCTGTCTGCTCTGGTGCCGAAGAGTTCCCTTTGAAGTCCTACGCGGCGGATCGCCATCGACGGACCTGCTGAAAGTAATTGGTGTTGTGAAAGCTCAGAGATACCCAAGCGCCAGCCATCTGCTACGTCGTCAAGCTCCCATTTGCAGAATGGGTCATTGTCCTGTCCGGGATTCACGCAAAGATTAGAAGGCCTGTTGAGCGCCCGAAAGCCTCCCGCCTCTCGCCCTCCTGCTATGACTAAACTCTTGGTCACATTCGGCAGCTTCTTACGCCCACTGAGTCCGCCACAACAACAAAGCTCTCACGCCTTCTGATCGTTGCCTTGGGGAGACAAAGCCTCAAGGAGCAACGGCAGAATCCCAAGCTAGGTTCCGGTCTTTGCTCCTTGAGGGCATGCGCGAGATCATGGCAATCAAGCAATTTCCTATACAACGACGAAGGAAAAGGGTCGTCTGGGAATCTCTTCGTTGTTGCTTGGGAGGGAGGGACGACGTGCTTTGCTTGCCTCGCAGCACGAACACGAATCCCCAACACTGCTGGTGATGCAAACTCTTGTTTGTACCGGCATCAAGGAGGTGACGAGATTCGCCATATTTGGTCCAGCATCCTCATGTGGCTAGCTAGGTCTGCTCCTCATGCAATACTCTGGATCGTCAAAGACACAGTCAACGATTTCATTCTTTCCTTGTGATACTGGTTTCCTGGGTGATCGCGATCATCGGGAATGAGGCTGTCAGCTAGACGAGACATGATCCACGCTCGATTGCTCAACCACTCGAACGACCTCCAAGTCCCGGCCTGGAAATCGACGGACTCGTCCAAATTTACATCATGATTGGCTGCACCTTTCAAAAGTTCTTGTGGCGTCGCCTTGGAGCCACCTCATTACTTGGGGGCCAGAACATATCACGACCCTGGCAAACCCTCCTACACAATCGAAACGATGAACACCGTTTCAGGTGCCCAGTCGACCTATTTAGGTCGACCATACTCTCTGTGCTCGTGCTTGTGGTCTCTCCTTTTCTCCCTCTGTGTTCCTGAAAATGGACGGCTACCTGCTGCCACCGCCACCGCCACCGCCATCCCTGGAGCACGGTTGGCCACATCAGGCTGAGAACATGGCCTTGATCTCTCTGCCTGACGTCCACGTGTGCAACGACTCTGGAAGTCTTGAATTTGACCTTGGCACTACCGATGCGTATCCCACAGCTCCATCCATCGAACCACCGAACCCCAGGGTCGACGAGCAAGTCCATTTGGAAGATCTCACTTTTGAGCCAGACGAACCGCCCAGGCAGCCTCCAAAACCCTTGCGTTTGAGGAGGCCGATTATATCATCCACCGTCTGGGAGGGTCTGAAACCAGTCATCCAAGATCTGTATATTCGTCAACGGCTCAGTCTAGATGAAGTGCGACAGAGAATGAAGCTGCAGCATGATTTCGATGCCACGTATGCTAGGGAAAGCACCTGAGCTGCAAACATAGCTGACGTGGATAGCGAGCAAATGTACAAGAAACGACTACGAGATTGGGGACTGCGCAAGAACTACACACAGACGCAGAAGCTAGAAGTCATCCAAAAACTGCGTGAAGCACCATCCGAGACCTGTGGCTACCCGCCGCTGCAGGTGAACGGCGAGCCTCTCAACGAACGTCGGTTATGGCGCCCTGTCATGCAAAAGCGAAATCGTGTCGTCCTCGCTCTTCGAACTTCTCCAGACTCTAACAAAGATTCGCGAAAGCGACTTCTGCAATTCAGACGGACGTCCACGCCACAGCGCCTTCAGCTCCACCTGGGCCGTGAAACCCAGACTGTCGAGGCGTTACTGCGATATGCTCATGTATATCATTCGTGGTATCCGGCACAGGACCAGATCAGGGTCCAGTATGGGTACACTATGCGGCTCCGCGAAGCTTTCGACAAGCTTAGAGAGGCCGTACTATTTCTTGTCAGAAACGATTCCACCGCATTTTGCCTCATAAATCGAAGCTGTTCTCACTTTCGTGCCCTGCTGCAGGCCCAACCATTCCTATTGCTGGCAGAACTTGTTACAGTGTTCACAGACTTCCAGCTTGGGCTTGCCGCCAGGGAACATTGGAAAGTATGGGAGGCGGTCCTGAAATTTTTTGCCTCGTTAGCGAAAACAATCCTGGGGATGTTGCATCCCATTACCAACTTCGTGATACTTTTCCAGAAGAGTGACCAGGAGCATCTTCCTTCGTGCTCGAGACTGTATGCAGAACTCCTTCTTGATGAAGCGAAAACAGCCCGCGACGCAACGGCCTCCGCGAAAATCAAACTCGCCGCAGTTGGCCTTTTAGAAGCGTCCGGGCAGTCTGACAATGCATTTCGCTTGTGTCGGCTTCTGTGGGATGATATCCACCTCCCTGCTTCTACTCTGACTCAGTTACACACCGGAGTCATAGGAAAGTTCGTCCGCTTGTCAAGATATCGAGGAGATTACTTGGCGGCTGAGAAATTACTCATGCAGATATGCAACGGTAATTTAGCCGTTGGAGAGCCACTTGAAAAATTCAACAGGATCTTTGCATGTACGCAACTGGGATGGGTGCATTTTTGGAAAGGGGAACGGGCACAAAGCGAGAAGTACTTTCGACTGGCACTCGAGGAGACTCTGGAAAATGAGGGCCGCTTCTCCCAGTCGGCCATTCAGAGTATCTTATCTCAATTAGAGACCGTCCTGTGGATGTATGGAAAAGATGAGGCGCTCGCCCAACTCCGGGTTGAGTATCAGTCCTTCTGGGCGCCGTTGGACGATTGGCGGCTCGATCGGGGTAGTCAAGGGTCGACAGGTTTGCTCAGAGGTCTTGGTTGAATGTCCTTCATAAACTTCATTCCACGTTGTCCTGCAAACGACCTGGTCATCGGTGTTATATGTCCTATCGCTTTTGCACAACCGAGACACGAGAAAGACGAAAGACGAGGGACGAAGTCTATGGGAAGAGATATATGAACAGAAGAAAGGAAATCACTTCGCTGTCCCGAGAGCATTCGTTGAATACCATCATCCGCATTTTCCAGGATCGGGAGGCGCACCATGTGTTGGTATTCAGGAGCTTCACAAGTCCCGAAATGGGGGAAGCGGAATTCGACCATGGGTGGCACTACGATGGTGGAATTGACACACTCGCTGCTAACGATGATAACGAATACGATATACGAGTCCTGATGTTGGCTGCGACATTGGCATTGACGAACGATACGATGCCGTGGAAGGGTGAGTTGTATGAGGGTTTAACAGAGTTAGGGGCCAGGAGGAGTACGGGAGCCACGTATATATAGTATATGCACTGTTCTATCTTCAGGATCTTCTTGCGACTATGTTCTAGACGACAACATTTCTTTCTTGTCTAATACGTTCATTCTAACTTGATTCACTGTAGGTCGTTCATTCCACCAAGATGAAAAATTTGAAACGAGCTGGAACGGAATAACGTTCTAAACTGAGAAGGGAATTAGATTGGTCGATGGTCACCTCCCAAGGCTCCCTCATCCCAAGTGTCTAAGTAGACAAGTGAAAGAAGTGAGATACTTTGTTAGTTAGTTATTCAGTAAGTGAATGAGTGGATGAATAAGTGAGTGAAGAATGTCCAGCCTCGCTCGCCGTTTCTTCCTCCTGAGGTTCCAGAGACCTTGCTTCTTTCCGCCTCTGCCCAAGACAGACAGATCGATCGATCGATCGACTGTGAAAGTGCTCGTATACGCGCACTGGCGAAAGATATACACCCAATACCCAAGAATAACCCACTAAAGATTCATATGGGACAACCTCCACATTCAGCCCGCTCTTTGGCACGGCTGAACGACAACCGTAAACTCTCATCATACCTTTTCCCAGATGCCGCTCTCACTGCCCAGCGATTGGAATCCCCATCCCGACGCTGAAGCGGAGGCTGAAAGAGGATGTCCGGCCACAGACGAGCTGCCACCTCCAGCGGGAGTGCCTACGCCACTTGCGCTCGGGCTGCCGCTCGCATCGTATCTCGTGGACTTGTACATTTCGTCTTCGGACCGCGATGCTGTCTTCTTTCGGTTCCATCCCATCATCAACCCCACCAGTCCGCCAGGCATCAATTTGCCGACGTAATCGTAAAGTCTGGCACCGCTGCCGACGAAAATGACGTTGGGTCTTGTGTTTGAAGTGAACTCGAGGGACGTGAAACCAAAAGGCCTATATGTCTGCGGCGGAGCAAGAGCATCGAAGACCGCGTTGTGGAACTCCCTCGCCGAGGAGCCACGGATGAAGCTCCTTTGGCCGAGTGACTTGCGTTGGTGAGCGGCACGTTGCGACGAGTGCCAGTGAGAGTGGCTATGCGTAAGCGCAGACGACGCACCGGGCGTGAGCGTCGACTGAGTTGGCGTCGTTCTCGACCAGGACGTGACGGAGCCCATATCAAAATTTCCTAACTTGAGTTCGGAGACGGTGATGTGGGCGTTTGCAGCGGCGATCTCTCGCCTGAGGGAGGCGGCTAGTGCTGAGAGTGATGATGTGACCAGACATTCTGGAATTTGACGTGGGGGAGAAAGGCTGTGCGGAATCGAAGGGTATGCAATAATGATGGATGAAGGGGCCTTTGGGTCGGGACTGTGGTTTGCCAATAACGGGAGGAATTGTTGGACGGTCAAGAGAGGCGAGACAAGGCGAGTGTTGATCGTATCTACTATATCGGATGGTGGAAGCAACGCCAACGGTCCTTCACTGTAGCCTGAGCTGCCGGGGAAGACAATGAGACCGGCCAGCGTCATATTCCCCATAGAGGAACCTGTCCGGTGCGTGCTCCTGCTGGGTGACGAGGATCGCGATGATTTTGTAAGGAGGTCACGGATAGATTCCAGATTCGGGTGCACGTCGACCGCCGGGTTCGGGACCGTCGAAGTCAAATCAATCCAGAGGGGGCGCAAATCGGCTTTTGCTTCTTGCTGTACGAGGGAATCCTCCTCGGTCGAGGAGACGGTGATATAGACCACATAGCCTCTGCGTTCGAGATCAAGAGCCAACGAACGGGTCAATGCATCGTGGAAGGTCGAGCCCGCCAGTATCACAATCTCTTTTTTGGCGCCGTTGGGCAGTTTCTTCGCTCGTCTCTTTCTCGCATGTGCCCTCTTCCTGCGGTGGATCAGGTACAGGGTTGTCCCTGCGAATGCCACGACAATGGCAATTGCGGTCCGATTCTTCGAAACCCAAGCTGTGGTCTTCTGGAGGATCCCCTGCGGTGGAGGAGGTGGACGAGCCGAAAATGGACCGTATCCTCCGCTGCCCGGTTGACGCGGGGGCCGGAGGGAGTCGGGAATCCAGCTTGCTCGGTCGATGGCGTCGCGGATATCGTTGGCAAGGGCATTGGCGTGCTTGTCGACGTAGTCTGCTATACGGCTGCCATAGTGGGCCATGTCCTGTGGAATAGACGCAAGCTGAGCGAGAGGGGTGGTCAGTGATCACGGTAGGCAGAGTGATGCAGGGGTGATAGGGAAACCTTACTAGGTCCAGGAATTGCTGGTCGTCACTCGTCATTTCAGGTTCGGATAGACGTGTTCCTCTGTCATCAAACTGTATCTGTAGTTGGTGGTGCTTTGGCCAGGGAACAGCTTGACGGTCGAGTAGTGTAGACCATCAGGTACAAGTCCCGAGTCCACGCTGGCGGCGGCGCGGGGAAGAGTCGCAGTCCGTCGTCGACCAATCACAGAAGAGGCACATCCCATGCAGAAGACTGTCACGTGGGAGGCTTGTCACGTGGATCTCCCTGTCGCCATCAAGGCTGAGATACATTACGAATCCATCCTATGTCTCCCTGACAAGGTGAGGATCACAACAATTTTCTTCTGGCATGTTCCGGCGGCGTCTTAAGGAGTAGCTGACAGCGTGCTACATTGTTATAGTTCTATTTCGTTTGCTCTCTTTGTTTTCTCACAGATCCCCAGCCCATTTACTACTAGACTTGTGACGAACAAACCCGCACGGAGGCGGTCTTCAAGTGGTTTGGGCATTCTCTCACTGCCGAGTTGCAAGCAGTTACCTAGCCTGGGATTGACGAGTGACACTTATTCTTCTCTTCTGATATTCAGATTTCCGCCTCTCTGCGTCCCTACAGTAGTTTTTTTTTTCAACAATCATCAACATCCAGCCCTCGAGATGTCTTACTCGCGTGGAACAGAACTCGACCCCCTGGTCGACCAATTCCAGCATTTGTCCACGAAACGTCGCGCAAATGAAGCCCTCCATATCCTCAAAAAGACTGCCTCGATAGTGAAGCCCATCATGCGAATTCGAAATTGGCGTGTTGGAATGCTCTGCGAGTTCTTCCCCGAGGACCCCAACCTGTTGGGGCTGAACGTCGACCGTGGCGCAAAGATCTACCTCCGCTTGCGCTACCCCGGAGACGATACACAATTCTTGCCCTTTGAGAATGTTGTCGACACCATGTTGCACGAGCTGTCTCACATTGTCCACGGTCCACATGATCAGGCTTTCAACGCCCTGTGGGACAAACTACGCGACGAACACGAAACGCTCCTTCGCAAGGGCTATACTGGCGAAGGATTTCTCGGCAAGGGAACTCGGCTGGGCGGTCGGGGCATACCCAGGGCCGAGCTCCAACGACAAGCTCGTGCGGCGGCGGACAGACGTCGGCAAATATCTGTCCTCTCGCAAGGCAGCGGAGGGAAGGTCGGTGGCCAGGGGATCTTGCGAGGCCAAAATGCTCGAGAGATTATTGCCGCCGCTGCCGAGAAACGCAATCGCATCAGCCGCGGTTGTGGCAGTGCCGTGCCCGACATGAGCCAAAAGATCATGCGAGAAGAGGCGATCAAGAAGGAAAAAGTCACCACAACCCAGGCCGACAAGGCGGACGAAGACGAGGCGGCGCTGATGCAGGCATATATCGAAATGATTCAAGAAGAAGAGGCACAGATGGTTGGCCCGGGATACGTCCCTCCGAGCCAACAGAACCCGACGGGAGGTGTCCAGAAGGGCAAGGGTGTCTTGCCACCGGTTGACACGAGGTCTCTCCGGGAAGAACAACTTCAGATCGAGCGACAACTGCAACAGCAGGCACGGTCGGGCAAGGAGTATGAGCCGGAGACAAAACCAAAAGCAAAACCGCCCACCCCCCCTCTGAACCACCCACCACCTCAGCTGCCTCGAGACGAAGAGACCTGGACCTGCGAAGTTTGCACCCTCATCAACCCGATCAACTACCTCCTGTGCGGAGCCTGCGAAACCGAGCGGCCGGAAATCTACGCACAACCGACTCCTGCACCTGCCGGCGGCTCGTATCCCCCTCCCAAATCTCAAGCCAACACCTCCGTGCCTCGATCCTCGGGGTCCCGCGCATACAGTGCTCACCCGAAACCCCCGTCCTCCGTGCTGGCCCCCCGCCTCGGCGCCGCCGATAACATCGCGCGCTTCGAAGCAGCCGCCAAGCAGAAGGCTCAAACCAATCCGCTGGGATGGACCTGTGGACGGTGCGGAACGTGGATGGAAAATCAGTGGTGGACGTGCAGCGTGTGCGGACGGATGAAAGACACGTCATGACTGGAACTGTCCGATGCGAGCGACGAAGGAGATATGTACACTGAATACATATGCAGCATGTACAGCAAACCGGAAGCAGAACCGGGTTGTACAAGACGCGGAGGGAAACGCACTATGTACAACTGAGCTGCATAGAACTTACGATCACGATCTTCTTGTTGTCTGCAAAGTTACGCTGAGTGATTCTCTCTCTTCAGAACGCCGTGGCTAGGGCTGATATCTATGAGCAACGCATGTGGACCGAGGAGAGGATCGGAGGACAGAGGGTGGTGGGTGGGCGTATGATGTATGATGATGTATGATAAGAAGCACAACATCCATACGAAGCTCGAACATAAATCATAGGGCATGTCAACACCAGCATAACCTGTTTCGAAGGCGCGAGAGTGCCGATCTATTCCGCTAATCCAGAAGGATTGGGTTGGGGAGTCGTGTGCTAGGTTCTTGCTTTGCTGTGCTATGTGGTATCTGAAAGCATCATCCAACGAACATTAGGGGGAAAACAAAAGCTGACAGCCATGCTACTTGAATCCATCAATAGTTCCCAACTGCCGAAATCTCATCCACAGATCAGCCCCAACACTGGCCCAGCCGTTGCTGTGCTGTAGTCACTCAGCCATCTTTGTGTGGCGTTCTTAAGTCAAAAAGCCCATGAAAACGTAGTCAAGGTTGGTGCACTTGATCTGCGTCAACGAGTGCTGCATGTGCATTGGATGCCTGAGAAAACATGTTTGACTCGTATCATTAAAGATTTCTTTGCTCGAGATAACCAGATCGTGGAATATGGCTTCAGGCGTGGACACCCTGCACCTTTCTAAGGATCATCCTGGAAGAATCTGTTTGTCACGATTGATTAGCTTTGCTTCTCTGACCATGTAACGTGATATCTAGGTCGAAGTACTCACCGCATGATGGCTTTGATGCCTCTAGAACCAAGACCATGTGGAGGATAGGCAATCCAAAGGGGATCCGCCACGGCACCCATCTTCTCTCGGAATTCGGACTTCCGAGCTAGGTTGAACTGTTTGACAATGGCATCATACGTGGCCTGCAACATCTTCACTTTGGCACCACTCATATGGTGGCCTGGCGTCAAGTGCGTTGCAGCACCGCCGCCGAAGGTGACGCTGTTGACACCAGCGTTGGCAGCAGCGTTGAGCGCATGCGTGGTAATGTATTCAATTGTTCCGGATGGTGCTCCGGGGAAGTCCAGAGTGTACTTGGCCTGCCAGCCTTTACGTGGAGCAATTTCACACATGACTGCAATACCGCAGAGGACGCCATCTTTGTCTTCGGCGATGAAGTAACGCCTGTGCTTCTCGTCTCGGAACAGGTCGATGTTCGACAGATGGATCTGAGTGCCTTTTCGGTTTGACAGCCAGTCCTTGACTCGGGCATTGGCACGCTCCTTGATGCTCTCAGGAACGGGCTCTTTAGGATCAAGGTCAGTGATCTTGACGCCGTCATTCTGAGCCCTGCGGATCTTCCTTGCAACTTCCGGATCAGACTCTGCGGTTTTCTTGTGAGGATCAACACGCTCTTCAGCGACACAGGATAGAGTTTTCCAGCCTAATCTCTCACCCAGGACTTCCTCCAACTCCGGGCTGATCAACAGCCACAAGGGCTTCAAGCGTGTCTCCCGCTTCAACCATTGGAGGAAAGAGACGACGATGCGGTAGTACTGGCTCGGATGGCAGAGGGGATCGCCTGGGAGAATCGCGTAATGACCCTCAGGGACATAGCATACTGCGGCACCAGTGTCCGCATGGCGCCAGATCTGGTAACGTTCATCGCCCCAAGATGTAGATGTCGCATCACCGTAGTTTGCAATCAGGTCGAACAGGTCAGGCATCTTCCGATCTTGAACTGCCACTTCCCGCCCACGTTCTTGTTTCCAGACGGGGTTCAGAGTGTCAGCTTCGGGATGACGAAGTTTTTCAACAGCTGGCTTGGCAGGGAATGACTTGGGGTCTCTGTGGAATAACGAGGCAAGGCGAATGTTGCCGAGCTTGAGAATAAGCATGACAATACGCTCGAGACCGACACCACAACCAGCGTGAGGAGGAGCACCCCATTTGAAGCCTTCCATGTACTCAGCCATGTCGTCAGGATCGATGCCGACCATGCGCATATTGTCTTCGAGCATTTTGGACTCGTGGATACGTTGACCACCGGAGATGATCTCCTGTCCACGGACGAAGACATCGAAAGAGTTGGTGTAGCGGTCGTCATTTGGATCAGGCATGGTATAGAAAGGACGAGCAGACCGGGGGAACTTGTCCAAGATATAGTAATCGGTCTTGTACTTCTCCTTCATAAGCTCACCGAGACGGATCTCGTCCCTGGTGGCGAGATCTTCAAGAGGCGAGATCGGTTCACCATCCTCGTTCAACCAACCTGAGTCGGTGAGAAGCTGAACGGCGTCTTTGAACGGGATTCTAGGCGTTTCATCCAACCAGACGAGATCCTCGCTTGGGAACTGCTCTTTGACGAGTTCGACTTCCCTGCGATACTTTGTGTAAATACCCTGGAAAATGCTTTTGAGAGTATGGTCGATGATATCCATCATCTCATGATAGTTTTCCTCAATGGCCATCTCCAGATCGAGACCAGTGTACTCGGTCAAATGACGGTGGGTGTTGGAGTTTTCAGCCCGGAAGACAGCGCCGATTTCGTAAACTCGCTCAAAATCAGAGGCGATCGCCATCTGCTTAGCCAACTGAGGAGACTGGGCAAGGAAGGCTGGACGCCCGAAATAGTTGACCTTGAACACTGAGGCGCCAGACTCGGTTGCCGCCCCTTGGAGTTTGGGCGTGTGGATTTCCACGAAGCGTCGCTCGTCCAGACAAGACCTGAACAGATTTCCCGTCGCAGCTTGAATGCGGAAGATTGACTGGGAGGTGGCAGTTCGCAAATCCATGATCCGGTTTGCCAGTCTTACACGGTCGGGGATTTGACTCTGACGGCCATCGACCTTTTGGTCATCGTCGAGAATGGTCAACTCTGCCTCTTGAACAGAGAAGGGGACAGGCTCTGCCCGTTTAACGATGATGTGCAAGTCAGTTACCTTGATTTCTACGTTGTGGATTGAAGCGGACTTGACCAGTATCTGTGGCTTTTGAAGTACCCCTTTCACGAGCATGATATTACCAGTGCGCAGATGCTCGGCCCAGTGGATCATAATAGCCGAGACCTTGCCAGGTTCCTCGACAAGGACACCTTGAATGGTGGAAATCTGTTGTCGAAAGATCAGGAAAACCAATTTAGCACCCATGTTCCGGACATGGTGCAGTCTGCAACGGAAGATGACTTCTTGGCCGACCATGTCTTCGGTGACTGTACTTAGGTCAAGACGGTTTTGAGTGTGACTAGTCGTGGATTGCATCAATGGAAGGTCGCCATACCGAGCTTTCATCTCTTCCGTCTCGGTTTTGGCAGCCTCCTCCAGTCTTTTCTTGATGCGTTCCTCAGAGTCATCACGATGGTCCAGACTCAGCTTGGAACGGTGTTCATGTTTTCTTTGTTTTGCAAGGGCTCTCTTTTGCGCATTCTTGCTCAAACCATCACTGTCAAAGTCGCTCATCTCGGACTCATTGTCACTGGAAGTGTAGTCCGATCGCTCGCCCAGATGGAGAAACTGGGCGAGGGATCGACGGTGAGGCCCGGGGCTCTGGGACGAGATGGGCGAGATGTGACCCTCGGTCTTGTCTTTGGGAGTTTCGCTTCCATTGGGGTGGACGTGTTTGGAGAGCTTGCGAAGGACCGACATGGTGGCGGCGGGCAGGAGGAGACTTCTCTCTGCCTACAACAGGAGGATTGCTCCGCAGATGAAGTCGGGATGTATGCAAAAGTCGAGCTGGTTGTGGGCTTGAGATATTCTCAGGTGGACTGATCCGACCCGGTTTTTAGACACAAGGCTCTTGAAACGGAGCCTTGATTACGTTGACCCTGAGTGAGCAGTCCTGAAACTGCGCCCGGTGAATGGCTTTGCCGTTGCGCGCGGGCCTCTCAGAAGCTGCGGGCACAGCAGAATCGGCTGGGTGATGGCGAGATAACAGTGATACGTCAACTGACTTGTAGAGAGTTGTTTTCAACGCCAATGCTCAGTTTAGTAGGGATTCACCGGTCTATTGTTTTCCGCCGGAGGGGTAGCAGGAGGGAGGATAAAAGGAGGGGAAACGGTGCAATGGATCAAATCCGATAAGATTGGCAAGAGTTTCGCCAACTGCTGAGAGAAGCTTGGGCGCTGCTTGCTGTGCCGCAGTGACAACAACACAATAGGAAATCTTGTCAACCTTTTGCAGCAGCTTGCAGAAGCAGGGGACGGGCAAGAGATCAAGAGAGGCAGGAAAGAGTCGTTCGCAGGCAAGAATATGAGCGGCAGGACCGGAACCTTGTTGGACGGGAATCCAAGGGTTCGCTGGAAGGGTGGGGAGGGGCCAATAATGCGTCAGAGGGTTTTCCTCTTTCTCACCTCTGGGTCGGGTTTCCGCAGTGTTTTCTTTGGGTGGATATTGCATCCACTGGTAATTCTGGTGGTACGAGCTTCTTTCTGTCAAGCTGTATCAGCTGTACATAGCAGTGATGAGTAAGCGGGGTTCCCAAACACCCAATTGTTGCGGCTGCAGCGTTGTCTGTGATCAACTCCAACTCCCGACACCGTTTCCTTCATTTGGTTCTTGCTGAGATAAGTCCCCTCTGACTGTCAGTCAACCCATCTTGGCCTGTCAATGACTCAGAGGCGTCCTTTCCGTTTTGTTTTCCACGAGGCAAAAGGGGGCCAGAGGAGCTCTCAAGCAAACCCCGTGCCAGACACGGCGAGCCTTGCGGTGAACGACATCCTGGCCTCCATCACGTGATACTGTCTGCGAGCCCTTTCCTTCTCCTCTCTTTGTGATTACTGAGGCGACTAAGACCTCGCCTGTGGGGGCTGGGTTCTCACATGAATCTGAGGTGTCATGGTACTGGGAAGAAGGGCAGTAGCGAAGAGAAGAGCAGGAATGCAGCCGCGCAGGGGAGTGTCGATATACATATGTGTTTGCGCGGGGAATGAAACCTGCGTACTCGGAAATCGCACCACATACGGAAGGGAGTTAAACAGACGGGACAAGAAAGCTCTACTCCTCTGATCGGTTGGCCTTGACTGATCTTCTCGCAACTCTTACTCTATGATCTGATATGGAGACCCGGCTTACTCGGGCCATGTCAAACTGAGGTGGCCGGGGCCACAACAAGTGGACGGACAGATGGGTCAGTCAGTCTCCCGAGGACCACCCTTGAGGCTCCATCTGAAGAAAAGGGGCAGCATAGCATATGCATACACAGGGTGAAAACGAGTAATATGATACGAGGCAAGTACCATGTCCGGCGCCCGGAGCTGATGGAATTGCAGAAGGAGGAGGTGTACTGTAGGTAGTCCGGCCAGCCTTCTCCAAACAGCAAGTCGGACGCCGACCAATGGCCGCCTCGAGGCTTACACATAGCGAAACCCTGTCGTATGAGGATCTCGTAGCCTGGTTGTCGCGGAGACTATGTAGATATCAACAGGACGATGCCGTAGACTGTACTCGGCTACAGTAGTGGCCCCTCTCTGTCATACTTGGTTTCTGGGGGAATTCAAGCAACTTGTCTTGAGGCAAATTCAATTAAGGGAAGGTTACTGCCTAAGATCGCCTAAACGGCTTTCTCTGGGGCGGGGTGAGGCCCGAGGGCCTCTTTATTATTCGCCTGGAATTTTCCCGGCCACACCCTCCAGGTGGTGCTGAGGGCCCTGATGGGTCCCCACGGTCTCCTGTCTGGTATCACCCAAGGGCTAGTAGGCCCTCAGGACCTGTTCAGCTAGACGTTTCGGGGTTCCAGACTTCCTGCAACATGCTCAGCCCACAGCCACACTGCCACCACGCATCATGATAGACTCCTCCGATAAGCACATTTGCCCAGGGACCTGAATGAAACCTTCTGGATTTCGCAAGCCAGCCGCCTGTGAGTTAGAGCATTTCATCATCCCTCTATCACGCTGCAAGCCACCATCTGGTCGACTCAACCTTCATTACTGCGTATACGCATCGATTTCCCCAACCAGTCAAATCTACGAGCACCTCGCGACTTTGATACCACCCAGGTCACCGGCCTAACATTACTGCGCCGCCATCTGCGCGTCCCTCCCCTCTCTTATTACGTTCCCATTATCAATGAGCCCTTTTTGAATTTTCCGGTCCGATATTTGATCAAGTGAAGGATCGGGAACGTCGAACTCGCTACTGCTGCTCTCTACATTACAACCGTATTCCCTCTTACTCTTCGATGTTCTTGTTCTACGATACACCTGTCTTGCAAGCACTTCGCCATCATGCCTCGGACGCCTTCACCCTCCCACTACAATATGACGCCACCAGGCGAAGAGATTCCAATGAGCGAAACCAAACCTCACGGAGAGACAGAACCAGAAGCAGAACCTCCAGCAGCCAACATTGAGGCCCAGGACTTTGCTTCGCCAAAGAGTCATGCGGTCACTTTCACCGACACCACCAGCGCCCCGAACGGACACTCTCTCGAGCCTCCCGAGCACCTGCTGAGCGAAGTGTTCTCGAATACATTTTCCAGTGAAGAGGAGGAGCGTCAGTTTTCCATGAGACCTCGGTCTATGTCTCACCATCTTTCTGCGAAGGATATACCATCTAGGAAATGGTTGACGATCAAAGCAAAGTGGTGGAGAGGCCTGGAGATGCTGGGCATGTACTTTCATAGCTGGGCGTGGCCTCGTCCTGCAAAACCAGCCTTCAAATGGGGCATTGAGACAGAGACTGAGCCGATCGAGCTCTATTTCTATCTTCCTCCAATATACGATGAGATCTTGCAACGAGATCCCTCGCACCGGTTTCCCGCGGTCGTCAACTTTCACGGCGGTGGGTTCTGCTTGGGTGATGCACAAGATGACCGGTATTGGGCCCGAGTTGTTCTGCAGCATACAAACTGTATTTTCGTCAGCGTCAATTATCGACGAGCTCCTGAACACCCTTTCCCTACCCCGGTCGACGACTGTGTTGAAGCACTTGTCTTCATCGGCGAAAACGCAGAGGAAC
Source organism: Fonsecaea erecta (assembly GCF_001651985.1). Lineage (NCBI taxonomy): Eukaryota > Fungi > Ascomycota > Eurotiomycetes > Chaetothyriales > Herpotrichiellaceae > Fonsecaea > Fonsecaea erecta. The sequence goes on along the minus strand of NW_017387245.1, from coordinate 2,724,544 downwards.
TGCACATCGACCAAACCAACATTGCGCTTTCTGGCTTTTCTGCAGGTGCAAACCTTGCCTTCTCGGCTCCTTTGCGTCTCGCATACCATCGAAGAATGAACGGGTTGGAGAAGACTCGTTCAAGACCCATGACCGCACACAGTGCGGACACCGCCGACACATATGGTACATATGTGACCGACCACGACGACCACCACCACGAATTCAACCATTTCCTCACACCTGTACCCTCGGGCTCTGTTCTGTCCACTTCGAACCTAGTGCGCCCAAAGACAGGAACCCCTCTCCAAATCCGCTCTATCGTGGCTTGGTATCCGCTGTTAGATTGGACCATGTCCCGGTCACGCAAGATTAGGGAGTCGCGCAATCCCAAGAAATGTCTTTCCAAGACCTTCACCGACTTGTTCGACTTTTCCTACCTACCCGCCCCGGATATGCACGGCGACCACTGCAGTCCTTACGCCTCCCCGGCTTTGGCGCCCGACGAAATGATCCGTGATGGCCTTCCACGCGATATCCAGATGTGGCTGTGCGAGTGGGATATGCTCTTGCGCGAAGGTCAATTGTTCGCCGAACGGCTCGACGCACTGGGCAAGCGAATCGACCACAAGACAATTCCTCGTGTGCCTCATGCGTGGGACAAGTCACCCAACCCGTTCCGCGACCAGAAGGCCATTGATGTTCTGTACACGAAAGCCGCCATGAGCTTGAATCGAGTCTTCCAAGACAGAGATGGGCTCGGTCCTTTCAGTTCGATGAGCTCACTTCATCCCGACGATCCAATCATCCAGAGACAGCCTAGGAGGAGTGTCGTCCTGCCGATGTGATCTGACTGGGACAAATCCTGCAGGAAGGACCTATATATGAATCGGCCCATTGTGGCGATTGTCAGCGGTCTCTCGCTCTATTTAAAGAGCCGAGGTGAGAGAAATATGCGCAGGTGGCTACCATTTCCGTGTTCCGAGCCTCGTGGCCAATTTGGTGGTCAGCCTTTTCTTCGGATCCTCGGAATATGGGAAACGGTCCCCAGTCTCGAAAAGACGTCGTGCACGGCCTCTCACCAAAGCGGGCAGCAGCTGAGATGCGTCTCATACTCTCGTGGAGTTGGAAACAGATCATTCGTTCATGGGCCCTGTTGACCGATCTGGATGTCAGGAGCCACCTATTACGGCACGTGCAGATCCTGGTCGCCACGAGGCTCTCATTGATCGATATTACAGTCCTGGCACATATGTATGATGGTTCACATCAGCTCATCTCCGTCATGCACTTACCAATACTCCAGCATATCACTGTTGCTGTCAGCGTTCTAGCGTCGGTGTCTGGTGTGGGATGGAAATCATGATTGTATATGACCATCAAATCATTTTTTTTCTTCAGGCCATCCAGTTGGTGATGACCATCAAACTTTTCCTTGCACTTTCCATCTTTTATTGTTTCTTGCGCGTGCGATATGGTTGCTACTTGAGCAAAGAGATATGGACCCCTGATGGACGACAACATGTTGCGGTAGACGTCGATCAAACGGCGATCCCCTGTGCATGAGGGCAAATGGGTTATGAGCGATGATCTGGCATGCAGACACATGATTGCAATGGGAATGTATCAATTTGAAAATGAAAAGAAAATCAGAATAGAATCCCGGCGGGCGTTAGCTACACACACAGAGAGAGAGGGTACCTAGCGAAGGAAAAGTTGATCAACAGAGAAGAACCATTTCTACTGCCCAGCAACCTTTCGATCTAAGGCGAGTTCTTGATCATTCCTCTACCTCGTATACGTTAATACTCCGTCGCCGCTACGCCGCTATGCCGGAGTAAGTCCTTGTTTCTCAGAGGGAGCAATCATACCCAGCATCCGCCCCTGAGCCGTTCGCTTTTCAAGAGGAGCGGCGGCCTTGCGACGGGCTCTCAATACTTAGCAGTCGACACCGCCTTCGGACCTCGTATGAATGGTGCGGCACACGCAATGTGGTCGTCGACACCCATCTCGAGAAATCTTTGTTTCAGGTTAGTGACGAACAGTGACCACGTATGATGAAGCAAGGAAGGCAGACATTGACAACGAGATCTGTATTGTTACATTATCAACACTAGCATACTGAGTGCTATGATCTGTGCAGCGCATTTTCCCTCGGAAAGCTCTATCATACAATGTTTTCAGTGTGTCAGTTGTTCTCAGTGACAACCACATCCCGTGTCACTCCATCTTTAATCTATCTGATGTTGCTTCATGTCTTTGATCAGTGCGGCATTGGCTTGCACTTCCGCCGGCGTCCTGCTGAACACGATTACCACACCTAGGTCTGTGCAGCTAGTATCGCTTGAACAATCCCGAATGTGGTGTCGGAGTGGTGATCGCGGGATAGAATGGCATGGCGTTGATCCCTCGTGGCGTATGCGCAGCAGTCATGGTGTCGTTGGATCCTGCTGTAGCTATGTCAGACGCTGCACCAGTCCCCGTCGGTGTTGTTTCGGTCCAGTTGGTCTGAGTGTTGATGGTGATAGACCAATCACTACCAATGGTGCCGGTGTATGAGACGGGTGGCCCCCAAGTAGTACGGTTGTTGACTCCAGTCCAGCTAGGGCCGCCGGTTCCTGAGATGGTCGTATTGGGCGCCCAGGAGGTTGGACTACCCAAGCTGGTCATGTTGTTGCTGGCATATGGAGGCCAGGAAGTCGGTCCATACCAGGGGGGATAGGTTGGCGTGGGAGGAGGGATGTTGCTGCAGACAAGGTCATGATACTGTTGGATGTCGATGCCCAAAGAAGGACCTGTCCGATTGAAGAGGCTGAGGGTATCACAAATTTGACCCCGATCAGTGGTGATATCAGCAGCAGCGAGAATGCCGATAAGAGCAGCGTAAAGACTAGCATACAACTGTTGACGGGTGGTGTCGAAGTCGTAGCCATATGAAGCGCAGAAGCAAACGATGGACTTGACATTGTTGGGAGCATACCATGACTGATACAGTTGGTATGCAACGAGGTCAGTGTTCAGTTGACCACATGCTTCACTGAGGTTCATGCCAGAGTCACAAATGCTCAGTGCAAACATGGCAGATGCAATGTCGGTGAACTCGTCCCTCAGACCACCAGAGAGCAGGGAGACATCCGGAGGAAGAGCGTTAGCGAAGCTACTTGCCAGGTCCGCAAGAGCTGCTTCCGTAGCTTGATCAGAACGGCGACTGATATGTGACTTCTTGAGATCTTCCATTTGGTTCCAGCTCGCGGTAGGAGAGGGGGCAATATGGTGCATTCTGGTGCTGGCTGTGCCTTCAGGGATGCATTGGATCTCAGTAACCGTGAGCATTGAGCTGGTCGATCTGGTGGTGAAAGGACCCTGCAGGAGTTAGTAGGGATCAACATGGGTAATAACATGAGTCTCACTTGAATTTCAGCGCTTGGAATGTTGGTGACAGTGCAGATGTTGCAATCCACAGCCTGCTCTTGTCAGTATTCTCTCAAGATCCCAGAGACCGGAGGTGCCTCACGTATTGGAAGGTCGTCATGATTGCCTGGTAGACTGTGCTGGTGGGACCCAATTGGGGAGGTTGAGAAGCAATGAAAGTGAGAGTGCAATTGGAAGACTGGCTCATTGCTTGCGAAGATGACAGAGCAACCATGTTGGAAAAACCCGGAAGGGCCATTGCCAGGAGGACGATTGCGTAAAGCCACATCGTGAGACAGGATTCGAAAGACACAGCACTGAGATGGAGGTGAACTTGGGATCGGAATAAGATGAAGCAAGAAGCAAGATGTTTGCTGCTTGTGGGTGTAGAGAGGGGAAATGAAGCAGTGAAGGTGAAGCTCGTGTAGAAAGAAAGAAATGAGGTGAAGATGAGAGAAAAGGACTGTTCAAGATGTTGAGCAGCAGTCTGGTGGTGAGGAAGGAACGTGGGCAGGCAGAACGTCACGCTCAGCAGTTGTTGAGGGGGAAGGAACGCGTCGTCAAGGCTCAACAACGCTCAACAAATGCATCTGAGGAAGGCACCGCGCTGGACCTGGAGACTGGGTCTGGTACAATGTGTTTGCAATGTGCATTGAGTTGGTTGCGTGCAATGCAGCTCCTGCCTCAGCCTGATCCCTTTTACCGTTCATCTTCCCAGTTCTGGCTTCCAAAGGGGAAAAGAGGAGTAGGGGTCCATTAACAATGTAGAACTCAAGGGGTATGCCAATGAAACCGTGGCCATGGCCATATTGTCCAAATCCCATTCCTGTTCTCTTCATCTCTTGCCGCTGCTTGCTGCTTTCTGCCGGTTCATATGGCTTGTCGCGACTCACGCTGTCCCCGGCAAGTTGCATTTGATAGCGCCAGATCCAATATCATCTGAATGTAACACAGTACCTAGTAGGCAGGGAGTCACTCACTGCCCATGCACTCCTCTTCAGCAGCCAAGGGCAAAATCGTGGACAGAGCCCAATCCTCCTCAATTAGCGGCACTGGTCTATACAGTCAATTCTCTGTCACGTTCCTTCTGATACCCACGGAAGTCCTAGATCGCACGTGACGGGGTTCCTCTTTGGACTCGACGTCCAGAGGACCGTTTCATGTCCAACTTAGCCGACACCGCTGATACCCAGGATTGTCGCATTTAACAAAAGTGCATCAGTCGACGTTGAGATTTTGTCGGCAATTCTACCCGACTATCATTCGATTCGATCACCAGCCCCGCGTTCGTCCCTCGACACAGCTCTTCGTGGGTACCTTGTGGACACATGGTGGTGCAAATCTCAAACTCTCTACCACCCGCTGCTCCCTGCAGCCCGTTGAGCTTCCTCGCCTTCCACATCCTATCCTGCATCCATGCATCACACGAATGCAACCGAAGTTTTAGTCACAAAGGCTGATCGCAGTCCCTGGCTGTTCAACTTGTTTTCGCTATGCCGTCAACAGCATCATTGCCACCCATTCGGGCCTTCTCCGCTAGAGCTGTCTAAGACGGCCGATTGAGATGCGGGGTGGAAAATCTTACCTCATTCAGTGCTCTTGCAGCGACACGGTGGCAAGCACCTCGAGGGGTGGTGTGAAGAGTCAACCCTTTCATGGAAGCTACCCCTGCTCCCTTGCCGACGCCTACAACGTCATTTGAGCAAACGACTTTGATGGGAACAGCGTCAGCATCATCAACTGTGCTGATCCTCCCATGGGGTATCCTTCCACCGGGGAAGGTTTCTTGAATATCCATGCATCCCGTAGCTGAAAGACAATTGCGCATCAAGTCTGGGTTCACTGAGACCATGATTCGTTAGCCAGAAAGCAAGTTGCAGTTGTGCCTTGGTATAGCGGCGTGGTGCGTGACAATCGCTGTGAATCGCGATGCGTTTGCTGCACAAAGATATCGGTATGACTTGCCGAAGAATGCTTGCTTTTTTCCGGGCGCATTTCTGACGGCAGCGACAATCAAAGTACCGACATGTGTGTCGATGGGCTCTGCCATGCGACCCGAACCCATTGCGAAAATACGAGAACGAAATTCCTTTTTTCCTTGGGGTGCGGGCATGTCCGGGAATGCCCACTGACGAAAGCCTTCGAGACTGCGATAATTTGGGGATTTGGAGAGGAAGTCGGGCGTGGCAGGAAGAGGTTTCGGTGGCAGCAGCATTATTTGGCATGCCGGCGGTCGGCCATCCTAATCTTCTCGGTTGTTGTGCTGGCAAGTGCTCAAGCTGAGGGGCCCTTGAGGCTTGTCGAAGCTTGCACCCGTCTCAGGTCCCACGACAGGATTGATGCGCACGCAAATACCCAGCATTGTGTCCGAGTTTGGGCCACTTGACGAACTCACAGTGTGTTGCGAATCCTACCCTTTCATTCAACTCAAGGCCTGCCCCAGGTGGTGAAAATGCCTCAAACATATCAGTGCAGGTAGGGGAGCCTGCGCGGCCACCTAGCCATATTCAACGGGGGCACTTGCCGGGGCGGTCGGAAGCATTGCCGGATGTTGCGCCCGTAAACAACTCTGAAACGCAGTGGTGGCAGCGCCCAATTTTTTCCCAGTGGGTGCGAGAACCACAATAATTAATGGTTCGCTGCTTGCATGGGAACGCCGACTTTTTGCCCAGTGTACAAGAAGCCCGCCAAAAATGCCTCAAATGGAACCCCATGTTGTCGCGTCGGCGCAAAATGGACGCCGAACTCTTTGGCACCCTCTCTCTCTCTTGTCCCCCATAGCACTATCGATGGGTAGCTTTGGTGGGCTCCTTGTGTAGGGCACGAGTAATCTTCCGTAGTAGTATGAGGGAAATCTCGACGCAGACAATCTGGGCAGGTTTGATATCCACTGAAACACGCGACCCGAGGCTCCGGCAGGGACAACCCGACAGACGCGGCTTTGCAGAGAGGAAACGATGCCAGATAGTGTACGAGGTACTTATCAATTATTGAGATCAACCACTAGCCACCGCGACAGCCGGGGAGGCTTGTTGCAACAGGGCTGGAGGAGGGTCGAGCTAGAGATACGAGAACCTCCATTATTTGGGAATTTGAGCGTTGCAAGCCGCAGGATCCCAGTCGGCGCAATTTCTGCGGTCATTTGCTGTTGTTTACAACTGTCCCCAAATATGTCGATAATAATTTTTCGGGGCCCAGTGGATTGGCCAGCACTGCTGCCCCGTTCGCATGGAAAGAGCCTGATGGGCCGTGATAGGAGGAGCTCGGCATTCCAATCTAGGGGCCCGACTAGGACCAAAAACCCGCTCTGCAGCGAGCGCTTGTGCCTCGCCTGGCGCCAGTAGTGGAAATTCATTTACCTCAAGCTTGTCAATCTAACTGTGGGCCTGGGCTTTGTTTTGAATCTCGCAAAAGAAGAAAGCGCATCTCGCGGAGTCGGGGCTTTCCAGGGCAGAACGAACAGGCTTATTCTGGATCTGAATCATGTTGAGCGAAGTCTCCAACGCTTAGACAAATGAGGCGCGACGTGAAGATCAGTCCGGGCTGCGAGAGCGATGAATAATCGCCGGGTTAGGCACGGCCGGATATCTGTGGAATGGATAGCATGGCTGCTGCTTTGGGAAGCACGAGGAGCAAATTTCGATGACGGCAAGCGGAAACCCCAATGCAAAGGCCTGCGTGGCATGGCCGCACAAAGCGCCGAGCCGCCCTGCTGGAGGGCAGAGGTCGCAGAGGAGGGTTGAGTGAGCGTCATGGGTCATTAAGTTCTGCCGCGAGCTGGGGGTGCCCATGTCGGAGAAAGCCATCGAGCTGGGGCCGATGTTTGTTTGCCCTCCAAAAAAATGTTCAATGGGTTTATGTCGTCGTTTGAACGTAATGGTAAATTGGCGTTACATGGCAGTACCGTTGGAACGGCTATAAAGCCCTTTCAAATGACGGCGACGGTGAGATCGATGCCACTCCTAGCCGTTGCCAGCTAGATTGGGTGGCGGGCCCTCCATTCTGCTGCCGACCAATGCCGCCGCTTCCTACTGGACCGGTGACGACCAAAAGAAAGGATACGACGTAATGAGGTCAGCGTGGGCCACCGGGCCAGCCCATATTTCCGGACTCAGGCATGCTTCTTCGAGCTTGCACCCGGGGAGGGAGAGACGGGCTGTTTGAGATGGTAAGCGACAATGGTGACACTGGACCAGGTTTGGGGGCAAGCCACAACACAATCACAGCCCTTCGTCGCTCACCCTCCAGGATGGCCGGAAGGATTCTTTGTCCATGCAGTTGCAGCATCGTCGATGGCGTTGCGAGATGCTAGATGGCGAAGTTGGCTGCAAGATGCCATCATCCCCGATTACCCTCGTTGGCGTTGCCGAAGCGTCCGCCGAACACCATGATCAACGCAGCGGCGTGGATGGATTGACCACGGTCAAGAGAATAGAACCAAAATCAAAATTCCAGTGCTGACGATCCCAACCCGGCGGCGAGGGGCCATGGTGCCTAAACACTTGGTGGCTATGGAAAGTGAGACAACATCACACTCCCCTACAGAACTTCGGCGATGAGTGACAGTGCTCCAAATAGACAATGAGGGTACGAGTCCCTCCGTAGTAGTGGGAGGGACTTGTCCTCGCAGCGCCTCCCCAAGGAGGAAGAATCGAGCTACCAACCGCTGTTCCCCCGCGCAGGGTTGTAGGGTAAACCCGCAAAGTCAGCTTCCACACATATGTGGTCTTTTGGTGCTTCGAACAGAGGACGGAGTACGTGGACAGTGACTCTGTGAACGCGTCTACATCCTGCACCGTCGGCGGGAACAGAGCTACAGCCTTTTACCCCGGGGGTCTGTGTGGGATCAAATAACCCACCGTCCCGCCAGAAGCAGAAGAGCAGCAGGGAGCGAGATTGCAATCAGCTCAGGTAATCGTGCTGGTCAATTGGAGACGAGCTGCCCTGAATCCTGACTCATGCTCATACATGGCTCTGTCCGACGGACGGGGGATGTGTGATTCTGGGGCAGCTATTCGCCTATTACCAAGTTGAGATAAGTAGCTGCCCAGCTATCACAAGCCCTTGGGTTTAGAGATGCAGTAATAGTGTGTGCGAAACCAATCTTCGACAACATGAGTGGTGGGATGAAGATGCAAGAACGAAGAAGGGAAACAAACCGACTGTGCCTGTTGCATCTTCCTTGCATAGCCCACGTCATTGGGCGTTTTTGCTAACCGGCAAGCGGTTGACAGCCCCGAACGGTAGATACACATTCCCTGAGGCCAGAGGTTTCCGGGGCGCTGTAGGGGCGCTCGGAGCCCATACTCAACAAAACAAAACCACATTTTTGGGGGTGAACGGAAAAGTTGAGCCTCTCCGGGCGGGCTGTGGGTAGATACAGGTGGGCGCCCGGTTAAGGGGCCCTGAAATCATTTACATTCAAGCCACTCTCGAAGCACCAGATATTATTGCATGTCTTCCTTTCTCGTATGTCTGCTGCTTGCTGTCACTGTTCCTCCGGTCCTCACTGAGATAAGCAAGTGCGGAGGTTCTTCTGCTTTGGTTCCTGTTCTCGACTCGTTCTCTGTTCCCTCAGGTCCTCATCAATCCGGACCAATCTCAATCTCTCCTCTTGGTTGATTCCACACACCCTTGCAACCTTTGAGTAACTCCATCCTGGACCCTCTGGCTTAGGTCGGCGTCACCACTCACCAGTGAGGATCTAAACCCCATCCCAAACTCTGTCTGTTGGCCTGCGTTGGGCTAGCCGGCCCCAAAAAAAAACTCGGTCTGCCGAAAAGAATTTCCACTGTGCGTATTTTCCGGTACAGCCATACAGGTCTCATTACCGCCGCCCCGACCGCGTCTTCTCGCCTTTTTACTCTTCCCTTATCAAATGGCTCACACGGCATGCTCGCTGACCTCAAGCTCAGGGAAAGCTTAAGCAGCCAACCAGGTTCCACGCCTAGGACCTTGTCCGAGCTATCGCAGCTTTACGGCTTGACGGATCGCTGGTGGAGCCCTGGTTCCCTGCAAACCCTCCAGTCAACACTCGCATCCGTGCGGACCTGTCGAGGTGAGTTACGGTCCATCAGAAGCTGCTGCTCTTTTTCGCTCGCATCTTGTGAACTGCTTTTACCTTTAAAGAGGGGTTGCACGCTGCAAGCTCCAGTTTCTGTTCCTCTCCTTCCTCCAGCTTGGTCTTCACGCCTGACCTTGTTGTCGTCGTCCTTTTTTCTTCCTCTTTCTTTGTTTTCTTTTCCTGCATACTAACCTCTCCACTCCATACAGTCAACCATGGCGGAAAAGGAAAACAAGGACCTCGAGAACGGTGACCCGAAGAGAGAGAGAATCTCCTTCGCCGACGGATGGGATCCCGATAAAGATGAGGGCGAGTACGCCAACCTCATCCGATACATTTCCACCTACCGAGATCGTCGTTTCTCCAAAGCCCCCTCCCAGGTCTCCGGTGACGATGTCGGCGATGCCACGAAACAGAAGAAGATGCCCTTCTACAAGAGAATGTTTGGCATCTCCGGTGGACCAGGCGAACTCTATGAGGTCCCTGAGGAATGGCTCAACACCGACATCAAGACAGGTCTGACCTCCGCTGAGGTCGAGAACCGACGAAGAAAAACTGGCTACAACGAGTTGACAACCGAGAAGGAGAACATGTTTCTCAAGTTCATCGGCTACTTCAGAGGCCCCATTCTCTACGGTACAGTCCCGCCGGTTTTCCCTCCGCGTGTGGTGACCAGATTTCTAACGCCATTGTAGTCATGGAGCTTGCTGTCCTGCTCGCTGCTGGTTTGCGTGACTGGATCGACCTCGGTGTCATCATCGGTATCCTGATGTTGAACGCCATCGTCGGTTGGTATCAGGAAAAGCAAGCTGCCGACGTCGTCGCCAGCTTGAAAGGTGACATTGCTATGAAGGCTGAGGTCGTCCGTGACGGCCAAATCCAAGAAATCAAGGCTCGCGAACTGGTACCTGGTGATATTGTAAGTTTCTGGCGACGCGTTTCCGACCGAATCCGACTGACATTGCTCTCACAGCTCATTCTCGAGGAAGGTTCCGTCGTTGCCGGTGAATGCCGGCTGATCTGCGACTTCGACAACCCGGCCGGCTTTGAAGAATACAAGGAGATGGTCAGCGATCCTGAAGGATACCACTCCAAGAATCACACCGACTCCGATGACGACGAGGAGCACCACATTGGTCATTCCATTGTCGCTACCGACCAGTCTGCCATCACTGGAGAGTCTCTGGCCGTGGACAAGTACATGGGTGATATCTGCTACTACACCACCGGCTGTAAGCGAGGAAAGGCCTATGCCGTCGTCACTGAATCTGCTCGTGGCTCTTTTGTCGGCAAGACCGCGTCTCTCGTCCAGGGTGCTACCGACCAAGGTCACTTCAAGGCCGTCATGGACTCCATCGGTACAGCTCTGCTCGTCTTGGTCGTCTTCTTCATCCTGGCCGCATGGATTGGTGGTTTCTTCCACAACATCCCCATTGCCACCCCCGAGCACAGCTCCGTCAACTTGCTTCACTACGCTCTTATCCTTCTCATCATCGGTGTCCCAGTCGGTCTGCCCGTCGTCACCACCACCACCCTGGCCGTTGGAGCTGCTTATCTTGCCAAGCAGAAGGCCATTGTGCAGAAGCTCACTGCCATCGAGTCGCTGGCCGGTGTCGATGTGCTCTGCTCCGATAAGACTGGTACTTTGACCGCCAACCAACTGACCATTCGTGAGCCCTATGTCGCCGAGGGTGAAGATGTCAACTGGCTGATGGCCTCTGCCGCCCTGGCGTCCTCGCACAACTTGAAGGCTCTTGATCCTATTGACAAGATTACCATCCTGACCCTCAAGAGGTACCCCAAGGCCCGTGAGATTCTGCAACAAGGCTGGAAGACCGAGAAATTCATGCCCTTCGATCCCGTCTCCAAGCGTATCACCACCGTCTGCACGCTCAAGGGCGAGAAATGGTCTTTCTGCAAGGGTGCGCCGAAAGCTGTCCTGTCCATTGCGGAGTGTGATGAGGCCACCGCTAAGCACTACCGTGACACTGCTGCCGACTTTGCCCGCCGTGGTTTCCGATCTCTCGGTGTTGCCTCCAAGCGCGGAGACGAGCCCTGGAAAGTCATTGGCATGTTGCCCATGTTCGACCCTCCTCGTGAGGATACCGCCCACACCATCTTGGAAGCCCAGAATCTCGGTCTCAGCGTCAAAATGTTGACTGGTGACGCCATCGCCATCGCCAAGGAAACCTGCAAGCTTCTCGCTCTCGGTACCAAAGTTTACAACTCTCAGCGTCTCATTGCTGGTGGTGTTGCCGGTTCTACCCAGTACGACCTTGTGGAGAAGGCTGATGGTTTCGCCGAGGTGTTCCCTGAGCACAAATACCAGGTCGTCGAGATGCTGCAGCAACGTGGCCATTTGACCGCCATGACTGGCGATGGTGTCAACGATGCTCCCTCATTGAAGAAGTCTGACTGCGGTATCGCTGTCGAAGGTGCCACGGAAGCTGCCCAAGCCGCCGCTGATATCGTTTTCTTGGCTCCCGGTCTCAGCACCATTGTCGATGCCATCAAGGTCGCCCGTCAAATTTTCCAGAGAATGAAAGCCTACGTGCAATACCGTATCGCTCTCTGCTTGCACTTGGAACTGTACTTGACCACCTCCATGATCATCATCAACGAAACCATCAGAACTGACTTGGTCGTGTTCTTGGCCCTGTTCGCCGATTTGGCCACCATTGCTGTCGCCTACGATAACGCTCACTACGAACAGCGACCTGTCGAATGGCAGTTGCCCAAGATCTGGGTGATTTCGGTCTTCCTTGGCTTCCTTCTAGCTATTTCCACCTGGGTCATCCGAGGTTCTTTCTTCCTGCCCTCTGGTGGTCTTGTCCAGAACTTTGGCAACGTCCAGCTTATGCTCTTCCTCCAAGTCTCCCTGGTCGAAAACTGGCTCATCTTCGTCACTCGCGGTGGCCAGACTTGGCCATCTTGGAAGCTGGTTGGCGCTATCTTCGGTGTCGACGTCCTCTCCACCCTGTTCTGTGTCTTTGGCTGGCTCGCCGGTGGCAAGGACGAACTCTTCACCATCCCCCACGACCACTTCACCCAGGATTCGTACAGCCGCGATACTTCGATTGTCACCGTGGTCGTCATCTGGGGCTACTCGATCGGTGTCACGATTGTGGTTGCTATCGTCTACTTCGTTTTGACCAGCTTGAAATGGATCGACAACCTTGGCCGCGCCACTCGCAGCCACGCCGATACGACCATGGAGAACATCATCTCCCACCTTAGCCGTGTTGCTCTTGAGCACGAGACCGATGTACACGGCAAGTCGAAATGGGTATTGGGCAGCAAAGCCACTGGAGAGGAAGAAGGTGAGTTCTAATTCGATGCCCCCTTTAACATCATAGATCCGTGACTAACTGTTTTACAGAGGAATAGATGTAGAGTGTTGAAGATCGGGGGATATGAAGATAATTCGCGACTGGCACTGAAAATGGGGTGGAGGATGGTGTCGCAATGCACAGAAGAAATCATCTTCTCTGTTAATTTCATAATCTGAGCTAATGGGTTCGTGCAAGCTACAAATGGGATTGTGTTGTGTGTGGAATGAACAAAAACGCAATGGAAACTATCCATCCAACCGGAACAAAACATGACATATGTATGCCTTCCGCAGCACACACACATTGAAGAAAAAGAACAAAGAGACCAACAAAAAACACTGGGAAAAAAAAGAAAGCAAAGTCAGCCAGACACAAGACAGACAGAGACAGACAGACACACTCAGCAGGGGTCAGTTCTACCTTCGAAGCTGCTGTCGTCGCAACCAAGATCTGTGTTTGTCTCAAAAGCCAGCTTCTCGTCAATCCGTCCGTCTGTCTATCCCAGCAGTCCTACACTTTCTTTCACTCTCGACTTCTGTGCTCTTATTGTCTGTATGTAGCTTTGTCTCGAAAACGCCATTCTGGCTCACGAGGACCTGAAATTACTAGTTACAATTTTTGGTCGGTCTTTTGTGTTTTGTTCGTTTCGTTAGTCTGTTTCTCATTGTCCCCCGTAACTCAGTGCCTTTCCCCAACGTGTCTTGACGTTGGCGTCAACGTGGACGCCGATAGAGGCGTGTGGCGACGGAATAGATCACAGATTCAAACACCATCACCATCAACACTGTCTTTGAAAACCATCCATCTACCCATCCCACTAGAACTGGTCATGTACGAATAGCATGTCATTGTGAATCAATCTGGTAGATAAGATTAAGACCTATGGCGAGGGTGAGGGTGAGGGTGAGGGCGAGGGCGACGATATTGTAGAGACTCACGACACTTAGGTGTGTGTGTGTGAGAGAGAGAGAGAGAGAGAGAGTGAGTTGTCTGATGCAGATCGATGGACTCGACACCCTGGGTTGTTGCGATATCAAATTTATGTTGGAATTCCACAGGGTCGAGTCGGGGCTGGGGCTCGCTCCTTTGAGGAAGGTCGTCGTCGGGATCAATCATGGAGGAATGGAAATGGGAGTGAATGAATGATCGATAGATGGATCGAATGCTATATACAGAATGGTACGGAATACCACTCTCCAACCAAGCCTCGGAGCAGCAAACGGGACAGGAAAGATAACCACGGGAGGGCATGATTGCCCTGTAACGCACATGCACGTCCCGCATCAGATAGGGATGGGAAGAAGGACAGGAATGGCATGGGCCATCGAGTCTCACAGTTCCCACCCCTTTATCCTCCTATGTACCATCAGAGCAGGTAGGGTCGTCACGACTCCACGGGATTGTAGGCTCCCACCCAGACAAAAAGCGCCCTCGCCTGTCCCCTGAACATTCAACTCCCTCTTCCACGAGCGAGCGACGGGAAGGTGGGAGACTAGGCAAGGTGGCAAGGAGATGAGGAGGAATCCAGCCTCGCGCCACCGGCCAAGGTAGCATCAGTATCTATCTCATCATGTCGAGGCGGGCGCCAGCTTCCGGTCATCCCCGTGCGAGACTCCGCTCACCTCCTTCTCGCCCAGGAACCAGGAACCAGGAACGTCTCGGCACACCTGCAAGGCACCCGACGGAAAGACCCTGTGAGGAGGCCCAAGACTGCGTGGCAAGCGGAGCGGAGAGGAAAATCGAGGCGAAGATCGGGAAGGCAGGTATTGGATAGGACCACATGGCTGGAGCCCCTCATCTCTCTCCTGTCAGATCCGTTGGATAGCCACTGAGAGTCCACGGAGCGAGAGCGACCTGATCGATCCCCTCCGAGGACCGTTGGTCTCTTGACCCTCCTTTGATGCTTTACCGTATCGAGCTATCGTCTGCAAGTCATTCGCCTGGCTTTCCTGAAGTGGCACAGGGCCAACTCGGCCCCCCCCTTTTGGGGCGGAACATTCAGCCTCGTATCGAGCGGCAGCCTTGCACGACTCGTTCCGGCCCAACATCAAATGACACGACATTGAGATGTCGAGCGAAGAGTAAACAAATCGAAGCATAAAAATAAACACGCATACAATGAAATGAATCAGGAATAGTAGTAATGAAGGGGGCCGCGTCACCTCATTTTTCAACATTGTCAATGCCGAAGAGCCTCGAACATTGTAGCACTTTGTTTGGTCGTTGGGTTCCACAGTGTTGATGCCCAAGGGCAATAGGCAGTAGTCTCTCACAACAGAAGAAAGCCTGAGGTGACTCATTGGCGGATGTTGACATGTCAATGCCCAATATCTGACCGGAAATTGTCAATCTTGGGGTTGAGTTGGAGATCATTTGCAGAGAAACGCATTCCTTTGTGGCATTCAGAGCGCGAAGCTTGGGGCCCTGGTCTCGACTCTGCATGCATAGACAACGCGTCAGCTCGAATATAAGACAGCAGCATCTTTGGAAACCATGCGTGATGCTGCATCCGTGTCCAGCGAATGATGCAGCTTCCACAGAGGACTAAGTTCTGTCCAATGTTATGGGCTACTCCTCGTACTGAGATGGTCCTTCTGAGGTCGCTCGATTGGACAGCGAAGACACCTCATTAAGCATGCAGCTGCCATAGCTAGACAAGCCGGATCTTGTCCAAGAGGATATTAGTTTAGCGTGTATGGGGCGGTGGAGATGGCTCCTTCAGGGGACTAGTTTGAGGCCGGTATCAAACAGGCTCGGCTGGGTTGATATTGCAGCCTTGTCGTTCTCGTTATAAGGGGCGATACACAGACCTGTCAAGGTCTCTCTAGACCATCGAAATCACGCTCCAGGAGAGCCATTGGTGTTCTTGTCGCCCACTTCGTAACGCTGTTCCGTAGTTTTAAACAGACCTCCTCAGTGGCATCCTCCCTGCTCTTTCCGCCGATTCTCCTCCTCGCGCGTCAATTCCAGACCCCGAGGGGTTTAAATTCGGGTGGAGAGATCAAGAGTGCCGGGGACTGGCCTGTTATGAGATGGCACACATGAGGAAGGCAAACGGGATCGTGTGTCCGAGGAAAGGAGCTGTCTCTTCTACCGTGGCAAGGAGAGCGCACTCTCAGTCGAGAGTTGTTGCTTCAATCGCCATATTGAGCTGTGTATGCTATCTTAGTAGAGAAGGCCGCAGTGGAAGTTGTTCAGGGGTGCTTACCATCGTTGATTGCACAATTACATCGACACCAGCTTGAGCCACACGGGAACATACAGCAAAGAACAGAAGTCCTCAAGGAGGAGAGACAGGGACAAACAAAGGGTTCCTGGTGCAGCGAAGCCCTAGACTCCGCTCGTCCAGCAACAACAAACCCCCTTCCAAATCCAGGGTATATGATCAGAAATCTCACATTCTTGAGCCACAACTCACAAAGATAAGATCAAAATAAGACCACCGGGTTGGTGTAGCGGTAGCATCACTGTTTCTCATACTCAAAGTTTCATCAGCTTTGATGTGAGAAAACACAGTCGCCCCTGGTTCGATCTGGGATGCCGGCGAGATCAAGCCTCCTATTCTATTCTGCTCCTTCCTCTTCTTTTTTTTTTTGCTGCACCATCCAAGATTTCCAAATCTCAGTATCGTATTGCTCTAGTGTCTTTGTGGAGAATTTGAATTCCCCTATGGGAGGATCGCGGTGACGAGGTAGTAAGGATCGGAGTGAAGTGAATGCTAAGACAGGTGAAGTCTGTAGCAGGATGCAATACCCACGTGTAGGGACGGGGCAGATCAGGGCTCGGGAGAGGATAGATTGCATGCCCCCAGAGTTAACAGCACATGGTGATGCTGATGCCTGGAGTCAAGGGAGAGCGAATTCCAGTACTATATTCAGGAAGGTTTGTAAGACTCGGGGACTCGAAATCACGTATCAAGCACAAAGGAATCATCTCGTGGACAAGAAACTCAACTGGGTGGCTTTGGTTCCTGTCTTTCTCAAGTCGTAGACGACTGCAGTGAAGCAGCAAAACGCTCTGCCTGCCCGAAAGTGTTGTTGTTGTAGTTGTTGTCCTTGGGCTGTCACTATTCTTGAGAACAAAACACAATCTCCATTGTCGCGTCAGGGAAAGTGTCCACTTTCGAGAATGCAGCGGGTCGACAATGAGCAGGGATGTGCCGTAATCTGCCTCAGCCTGGCACAAAGGTGCGAAGGGAGGCCATGTCTTCTCGATGTGATGAAATGAGATGGGCTGAATCACTCGGGTGTTGCGGAGCTGGACTAGGCGGCCAGCAGGTGTCGCAGCGGTTACTGGAGTCTGCAGAAAATACCTGGAATGGTGTAGCGCCCCAGTGATATTGACAGGCACGGAGAAAAAACCATTCATTGAGTGGTCCTCCGGGTAACGATCCGAAAGGGAGGTTCCGTCCTTGAAGCAGAGGGTACTCCCAAATTTCCACCAGCAGGGTCAACATAACACGCAGACCAGGCTTGCTGTTCATCCCAGCCATGCAGGGAGCGGAGGTGGTAAGCAGGCTGTGCTGAAAGGGACAAACACTTTTTGCCCCAGCCATGCACTCGTTAGGTGGCCCGCTGGGTCGACGGAGTCTGCGCCATATGCATGGTCCTGAGCCGTCGTGCTCACCCAGCCATTCCACCATTACTTGGAAATCATGCAGCAGTGGACAGCGAGCCAGGCACCAGGGAGGATAGGAGTCAATGTAACTGTCGAGGGCTCAAGGATACCAATCAGTGACGCATATAACATCCCAGTTCACTAACTTGCGGCGTTCCTCCGTTTCTTGTCCATACCCCCTTCAGTCGAGAGATTCAAATTGGGCATGAGACATGCACGGGTCGTCCCGACTGACTCGAGGCGCTTGATGCCATTACACGGGGAAGGACGGGGGGGTGTGCACTAGTCGCCGATTGTGAAAAAGGGGCGTGTTTACCATCACACGAGTCTTGTTCAACTTTCGCTGGACGCATTCGGAGCGTCAACCATTCCCCGCCTCTAGTTCTTTCCATAGCGAAGAACAAGGGTACGTGATGCCACCAAGACTCGTTGGAACTTCACTTTCCGTGGTAATGATATCGTATCTCTGGCGGGTTGAGCGAGGAGTCATGGAAACGCGATCGTGACCTGTTGAAGGCCATGGTCAAGCCAGGATTGGCGCTTTGCCAGACAGCTGTCCATATCGCGGCCAAAACGACCTTGCAAGAGTTTGCCATCGAAAGTGGCCCGCCTCATGGTCCTACAGGAATTGTAGCGTGGAATATTCTCGAGCCACCCGGACGCCCGTCGAGGCGAGAAAAGTCATGGCGTCGTTGCCGATGGAGCCGCGACCGCCAACAAAGAGACAGCCTCAACCCGACCAATCTCGTCACAGATATTCACCATCCTCTAGTAACAGGCCCTGGTTAGTCTCTTGCGGAAGAAGTGCATTGGGTCGCCTGAGGTGGCATGGTAGAACAACACAGACAGCGCACGAAGTCCTAGACAGAGGAAGCAAAGCAAGTGGTATGTCCCGTCTTTCGTATGCGCCATGTCTCCTGCAGGTTCTGAAATCCTCAGCAAGCGGCCGTTGCCAGCCAGCCGGGAATGATCCCCAGACCTTTTCTTGAAAATCTGTTGCATGTAAGAAGCGTGAATAAATCCGAACGACCGCCTTACGCCAACGCCATAGCCTCCTGCAAAAACGAAGCCTGAGGTGATAGGCCGAGGGCTGCTGTGATGGAGGGAACGCTCTGCTCTGGTTCCACAAGAGTGGGGAGTGATTCAACCTCGTCAGGCACCGACGGTAGCGTGATCACGAGATGGGCCCTTCAAAGCCGTGGATTTTCTTCTGTGACCCAAGCCCTCATCTTACTAGGTGCCATGGTGCAGGCATCCCAAGAAATATGTGTGAGGAAATATGCATGGCTGTAATTCACCCTGTGAGGCACCGGGCGCTGCGAAAGATGCAGTAGGGTAAGCAAGCCCCTGAAGGGGTCGCGCCTTGTTGCTATTTCCTCCAAGCCCACTGGTAAAACGTGGTCACCTCTTATCCTACTGCAATGTAGCGGTGAGGGTCGACGGTCAAATGAGCGGAAATTGGTACAGCCTTCCTAAAATCCTTCCGTCGGGTTCCTTGTTCGAGAGGGATGTTTGAGAGCCTGGGAAAATTAACTTTTCTTTCTTGAATATATAAGACGAGTTGTCCGGCCGCAGCAGCCATTCTTTCCACCATTTCATTTTCACAGCAAGCAGACATTCTGTTCAGATACACCTTCTTCTGCTGCGCCTGCAATGACTGATCACCAAGCGAGCATGGGAGACTGTGATAAAGAAGACCCAATGCAGTCCCTCGCAGCGAAGGACGGGAGCGACTCGGAGGAATGGTCCCGTGGTAGGTGAAAATTTGTCCATTCTTTTGGCTGTTGAAGTTGACAGTTGTTCGCAGCATGCTCGAGACAAGCTTCAGTTGAGCCAAGCGACGCCGACGCCGGTAACACCGAACAGCCTGTGCGCCACAACAGAAATAACAACAGCAACGATAGCAGCGGAAGTGATGGCAGCGAGAGATCAGGTGTCGACACGCAGCCTAACCTTGCCGATGTATACGAGCGAGACTGCCGCCTTACCCTGTGTTTTCCTGCCAGGATGGCAACCCCGCCGTTCCACCGTCAGGGGTCTGGTGGAGGTTCGCAGGCATCCCTGTCCTTTGGAACCCAAGCAGGCGATGGCCCAGGTTTTGATGAACCACAACAGCCAAATGGCCCCGAGGAGCAAACCGAGCCAAGGGACACAAGCAATAACAGGAGGCAGGAGGAGCCTCAAGCCAAAGCACCGGCCAAGCGTAAGGGCGGATCTTCGCAGTCATCCAAGAGGTCTACTCGTCGCAGAACATAAGCGGGCAGCCTGTAGTCAGACAGTTAGTGGCAACCTGGATTGACTTCAGGATCACTATCACACGGAGAAACCATGATCAGAGAGAAGATTGATTCAGCAGAGTGGGATACATTCTCGAAAGCAATCATCAAGCAAGGCCGAGACTGCTTCCAGCGCCCACCTCAGGCTAAGGATGATACAAAGTTCATCACATAGGATAAGGACAAAAAAAGAGCATTTTTCACATACCCAGTTATCTTTTGAGATCTGCCACCATGGCGTATGTTGCCACGGTTGATAAAGTAACAGGGACATGCTAACCAGCATTTGTCATACAGAGGCGGGGGGAAGGAGGAAAGAGAAGAGTGTGACATTGCACGGAAGTCATTTTGGATCCTGTCCGAGGATTGGCCACAAGAACGTCTTTCCAACTGATGTTGATGTTGCCTGTGTATCTGGCTCTTCATCGTAGGTCAAGGAGTCGATATTGAGATGGGTTGTTGCCGGCTCGTCCTCGAATCGCCGCTTTCTCGGTTCACGGCCGTCGCTGCTTTCTTTCGTCTTTGTCTTCGCCTCTTCCTTTGCCTTGGCTGTTCTTCTCTCACTCAGCAGCCGCTGGATTTCGGAGTGGCGGAACATCTTGATCTGTCCATCTGTTAATGTTCGTTCGGCGCCATCTTCGTAATAACCCAGCACACCGTCGTCCTGGTTGTCATTGCCAGTGTCAACGTCAGGGCTGGACTCGGACTGGCCGACGGGGTTGTGTGGACGAGCAATCAGGTCGGGGATTGGTTGACCGGAGAAATGGGCAGCGTGGAAAACCTTCAGCCGGGCTATCTCCCATTCCTGAATCATTGTGGCCGATGAAGGTGTAACAACGAATATGGCAAGCGTGTCGTCAATGGGCACAGAGGTGACGCCACTCTTCCGCAACTACGGCAGCCCCTCGGCCTTGTGTGTGTTGAGTATTCAAAAGAGGATGGGGGAGCCAATCAATGAGGGAAGATTGCAAAGGCAAAGGCGGCGACTGACACGGGTCGTGAGGTTAGGAGAGAAACGACAACAGAGCCGGTGGTCTTGCGGTTGCGACACGTAAGCAAAGAACTAATTGGTTGGTTTGTGCCGCAAAGAAGTCGGTGAGTTCAGTGTGTAACGGACGAAAGGCGGGACGATGTCAATAAAGAAATACGAGGGGAGCCGGCCATACTCGTAAGATCCTACTCGGACGTAATTCTAGGTGAGGTGTCACCATCACCGGTATGATTTTTACTCGCGGCTGACATAAAGGGCTGGCGCCAAGCAGCTGGAGGAATTGAGGCATGTGATTGGTGGTAATTAACCTTTACCTTCTTGGTTACAAACTGCTGTCTCCTTCCGTTCCCGATGAGTAAACACTATGTCGCAAACGGGTAAAATGGATCATCGATATGCATCGTTTAAACACCTATCCGGGCTAAGTCCTGGATTAATGTGACTGGGCCATTATCTGGGTTCCTAGACCTTTTCCTGATACAGCTCCTCCCTGTCGTCGCGGACTCGCAAAACACGTAGCAAAGACCCTAGAACATCGACAAATACTATGATTACTCAATACATCTTCGTCCAGGGGGAAATACCTCGTGTATGCGGATTCTCGCTACATCGGAAATAGTGATAATCGAAAGGATGGGGGCTAGGGGCTCATGTTGCGGATTATGCTGAGAAGACTATAAAAGACCAGGCATGTGTGCTCTGACATTCCTCTTCTGACCCCAAGACACTCCCAAGGACAGACTCAAAGCATTTGATACACGTATCAATCCAAATTCTACAGCGCTCTTCGCAAAGACAAACCCTCCCAAATGGCTGCCGAGCTCATACTTCTGACCGGAAGCACTGGTCATGTGGGTTACCGAACATTGATTGAGGCTCTTTCCAAAGGCTACAGAGTTCGGGCTGCCGTTCGATCTGAGAGCAAAGTTGCTGAGATTAGGGGTGCCAAGTCTACTCAGCCATACCTTGATCAACTTTCCTTTGTCATCGTCCCGAACATCGAGAAGGAGGGTGCCTTTGACGAGGTCGTCAAGGGTGCGGATTACATCGTCCACATTGCGTCGCCTTTGCCACGACCTTCCGACGATGTCGAGGCCAACATCATCCAACCTGCCATCAGGGGCACGCTTAGCATTCTGCGGTCGGCTCTGAAAGTGCCCTCGATCAAACGAGTCGTCATCACCTCCTCCGTGGCGGCTATTTCTCCTGACGACAACTCGCAAGTTTACACCTCCGACCACGTCGAACCAGACCCCCAAGGCCCATATCCTCACGATTTCGCGGCTTATGTGGCCAGCAAGAAGCTCGCCTACAACCGCACCCGAGAGTTCATCAGCAAGGAAAATCCCCATTTCGCCGTGATCAACATCATGCCTACATTCGTCATCGGCAAGAACGAGCTTGCAACTACTCCCGAAGCCGTTATCGCTGGCTCCAATGCCCTTGCATTTACTCCGCTCCTGGGAAGACAAAATCCCAATGGAATGCCGGCAGCTACATGTCACATTGATGATGTGGCGTATGTCCATATTGCCTCATTAGGTCCCAAGGTCCAAGGCAACCAGAACTTTGGGGTCAACTACGACGTGAATGGCGTCAAGTGGGACGATGCCATCGATATTGTCAAGAGACATTTCCCTGAGGCTGTGGAGAAAGGTGTATTTCCTCTCGGGGGCAGTCAAACTTCATTGCCTATGCCATTTGATGCAAGCAAGACCGAGGAAGTCTTCGGCATCAAGTTCAAGAATTTTGAGGAGCAGATTGTGAGCCTCGCGGGCCATTACATCGAGGTAGCTACAGCGGCTTGATGTGGGCAAGGGACACCATGGTGGACAGCAGTGAGGGGTGGCTATTAGTGGCGAAACTTGCTTCTCTGAGACAAAATCCATATAAAAGAGAGGTATACATAGAGACAAGGTGCTCGGCAGTGTTTACTCCGAAGCCCACCAATCAGTTCTGTACATGGCAACGCAGTCTGGCAATTCCTTGTCCATTGCGTGAACATGCTCTCCGGCGTGAAGATTTTTTTGACAGATATCAAACAGAATAGTCCCTGCTCTCATTTGCCATTGAACTCGTGGGTATAGAAACAAGAATTAGCCAACTTGCCAGGTCCTTTTGCTTGCTTCGGAGTCTGCATCCGTCCCCATTTCGTGACATCACTCCATCCAGTAAATTGGGGAAAACATGCGATGAATTCATCCCAGTTGATATCACTCGATTGCATATCCCCTCCCAGGTGCTTCGCATAGCTTTGCATAGCTTCAAAGCAGTTCAAACGCTCTCCTGTCCCTGTCCCTACATTAACCCCCTCTCACCAAATGAGTCCGAACTCAGAAGATCCCAGCTCTGCGATCAACATGTCCGCCGCGGCGCGTGCAATGCTGGGCAAAGTCCACAAACTGGTGCCGCCAATGTTGGAGAGATTCCACAAAGGTCAGCTTGGTCGGGTCGCTGTCATCGGCGGCAGTGCAGACTACACGGGCGCACCCTACTTCTCTGCCATGGCATCTGCACGGCTGGGCTGTGACATGTCCTACGTCTTCTGCGAGCCTTCAGCAGCCCCGACAATCAAGTCATACTCGCCAAATCTGATGGTGTCACCGATCCTCAGATCTACAGCGTCCATAACTCAGGCACAGAAAGAGCAGGAACCCTCGGGAGAAGAGCTCGCCAAACCAATACTAGACATGTTGCCCAGGCTGCATGTGCTGGTCATTGGACCCGGCTTGGGAAGAGATGTTGTGACGCAAAAGCAGGTCAAAGCGGTCATTGCCGCTGCGAAGAAGCATAACCCCCCCGTCCCTATGGTGCTCGACGCAGATGCCCTCCTGCTAGTTCAGACAGACCCGGATTTGATCAGAGGACACAAGGAATGCATTCTGACCCCCAATGTGATTGAGTTTGGCCGTCTGGCCAAGTCGGTGGGCATGGATAAGAACACTGGAGATCCGGAGAAGGCATGCCAGGAACTCTCCAAGATACTCGGTGGGGTGTGCATTATTCAGAAAGGGCCAGTCGACTACATATCACAAGGTATTGACACCACCATCTCCGAGTTCCAAGGTGGTCTGAAACGCTCCGGTGGACAGGGTGATACCTTGACGGGTTCGTTAGGTACGTTACTTGCTTGGCGAGAAGCCTATCATGAGAAGCTCTGGGACATTGGTGAGGAGATGAGCCGAGAGGAAACGCTCTTGCTGGCGGCGTTTGGCGGCAGCGCCATCACGAGAGAGTGTTCACGGAGAGCTTTCGTGAAGAACCAGAGAAGTCTGCAGGCGAGCGACCTTACGGAAGAGGTGCATGAATCATTCTTGACCCTCATTGGGGAGCCGAGCCCAAGCCAGGTGCCGAAACAGAATCTGTGAAGCGGTCTGGGTAGTTGAATCAGACACATGTATGTAGAAACACAGCCGAAATCCCGCAGTAAATATGGGGACAGAAGATAACAATCAATTGATGGTGTTTCGTTGCCTACGGCCACTTGCATGTCCGTGGACTTGAGACAGCCACGTCAGGCTCGAATAGCCCTTATTCTCTATATACAATGCCACGGCCAAAAGCTCCCGAGTAGTCCCAGTAGCTTACACATCGTAAACGGAACCCTTCTGTTTCTTCAGCCTCTCTACCCTCTCTTGTTCCACTTCTTTATGCCTCCCCTCATAGTACTTTGCCAATGCAGAGAGATCTGCGGTGCCTTGTCCAGCAGACACGTTCCAGGGTGAACCGAAGTTGAAAGATCTAAGAAAGCTGGGTCAGTGAAATTGATACAAGAATGAGATCCAGGTGTGGAGAGGTCTACATACTCTGGAAGTCGAAGAGGAGGGCCGGCAGGATCTGTCGGCGTTGCAGCGAACAATTGTCTGTCTGCCGCGGCCTGCTCCATCATGGTTGTATGTATCGCATCTTTTCTCAACAGCACCTCTCTGCCAGCATCATATTGCCGCACAAGACGGGTCAGGGCATTGTCTCCGGGGGAGCTGGCGATCGAGTAGACGAGTATCGCAAAAGGTACGGAGCCAATGGCAATGTAGAATCCCCTCTGTTCCCCCGAGAAGTGTCAGTCCTTGTACCGCCCCCTTCAACTTTCTGTAGGAGATTTCTTGCTCACGCCGAATCCTTCATGTCCCGATCCACCCGCGACGTGGAGAGCGCTCTCCCCAGAATGATGATGTGCATCTCCATGACCGTGGCCAGCTTCGTGTCCAGCAAATCTTCGTTGCGGACGTTGCTGGATAGCACGCCTCAAGGGACGAGCTGCAGCTCTCGCCCCTCGAGAGACAAAAGACATGATTGTGTATGCTGCAGCGACGGAAATGGGGTCACGAGGGAACTGTTCTGCAATGTACAGTACTTCATGTTCAACCGGCCGTCAAACTGCGGTTATACTGACCGAGCTACACGGCGCCAAGAAAATTCGGCCCGCCAATTTATCCGGCCCTCATACGTCCAATCTCAACATCCTCCCACTTTCCACACCAATCGTACTTGGACACGATGTGGTCTCGAGTGAGCAGCGTCCTATCAACGTGCCGGGTTCAAGAAGCGAGGGCACTTTGGTTTATGCAGTCTTGTTGATTATGTGGAGTGCTCCAGACTGACTTGTCGTCACCTTAGTCGGGCAGCAAGCTCCTGTCCTGCAGCCGTTGACGCCCAGTCTTGAGACGAGCGCAGCTCCTGATACTGACCTTGCTTCCCAGAGTTAAGTGTTTATGACTCAAATGACCTTTTATTTTGCTGTACCCTTCCGAGTTCAATATCCCCGACCCTTTTTGACGGTCCTTTCTGTTCCTGTACAATATTGTACCAGTATTTGTTGTCTGTACATCACTGGACGCCCTGAATATTTGGAAAGGGGAAAAAAAGAACTTTAGGTCATGGGTACCTTTGGTTTCGTTTTCTAAGATAGGGTGACCGTAAAAGGCTGTGTTCTTTTGCTATTTATTCTCTCATTTCAGCACAATGTCGACGTCTGCGTATCAGACAAATGCTAGGCCTCGAGGAAGACCTGGGAGCTTCAGCGAGGCGTCAGAAAAGCAGACTCGGAGCCGAGCATCAAGTTCGGCTTCTGCAAAACTATCCAAGACGTTGTCGAGGACTCTTGATGAGGTCTCGATCCCGAGAAACAGCCGTTCCAACTCGCCGGCTATATATTTCCACCGGCACAGGACGCTCGACTCAAAGTGGTCTGATCCTGTGGTGGTTTCATCTAGACATTCGGCAGTCTCGTTGAGATCCGATAAGACCATCTCGTCGAGAATGGAGGATGACACCCTTCTTGCCCCGAGCTCGCCGACCAAGGTGAAACCCCATATCATCCAAAGTCCCCATGATATCCCAAATACATCTATAGCAGATGTACGTCCTCTATCACCTACGAAACCCTCGATGACCGCTGTGCCGGAGGCAGGAGAGCTTGTTGGATCTTTCGCTGGAAATACAGAGCTTCTGCAAACTTCGCAGGGTCTTAGTTCGAAAAGCCAGTCGTCGAGATCGCTTGCGTCAATGCAGCCAACAGTTTCTGAAGAAATGAATATCATTCCTACGCACAAGACACCGTCGTCGCCCCAAATATCCACGTCATCTCCCTGCGCTACTGGCGCTGCAGAGCCATGGACGAAGGGGTCGAAGTCGCCAGTGCACGAAGAGACGGGCCCGGCGTCCCCAAGAACGTCAAAACCGTCTTTGCACGAAACCACAGCTGTGCCTATGGGCACCACATCAGTACCCTATCCTTATGATCCACTGGTTGCCCCAACTCCACAGGGCCCGGTAGTTTTCATACAGCCTACGTTTGGCCAACATCTCGTGGATCCGGCAGAGAGGGATGTACCTTTCGGGCCGAGTCCTACGTTGACGTCCGAGGGTACCTATCTTCATGGGTATCCGCATCACGGTCGCTCACCCCTGGCATCACCTCCTCTGTCACCCTTTCTTCAGCAACCTGCTGGTAGTCCGCCCCCACCGGGCATTCCGTTCCCACCGCCCTTTCAATACCATTACCCTCATCCGTTCGTAGCTAACCCTAATCTGCAAGTCGCATTCTACCCGCCGCCTTTCACTGGCCCTCCAGCGCCATTTCCACATCCAGATACTATTTCTCGATCTGGCTCTGCAGCACCAGATGATGAGCGGTCAAAACTCCTTGAGAAAGTTTCAAGTGTTCTGCCTGATATCAATCGCTTACTGCATTACTATCAAGAAAGTCAGGGGCTTCTATCTGAGAAAGATCTTCTCGTTAAACAAGCCGAATCACAACACCATGAAGAGGTCGCGAAGCTGAGAATTGAATTGAGCGTCTCCAAGGAAGAATATGAACGCATCATAGGGGAGCAAGCCCGTGAGAATCTGAAGCTGAAGAACGAGATCACTGAGCAAGCTGAGAGAATCTCACTTCTTGAGGCTTCTTCTCGGGATCTGGCTAAAGCGAACGAGGAGATTGCCAATCTGACTTTGAAATGTGAATCCTTGGAGAATGAGGCCGAGAATAGGAGGGCCATGAATGAGCAGCTGGCTGCAGAGAAGGTGGATCTAGAGGACAAGGTCGAAGCTGTCAGAGAGCAGCTTCAGGACGAACGGACACAGCATGAACGCTCACAAACAGACTTGATCCAGGCCCATGAGAAGCACACGGCAGAAAGAGAGGATGCTCATGTCAGGTTACTAAATGAACACAAGGCTGGCCTGTCAAAGCTTCAGCTCGATCTAGCAGGACTGATAACGAAGCATACACAACAGAGGAGGGATCTGGAGTCCGCACGTGCAGTCATCTCCGAGCACGAACAGACCTTGGCTGCCAAATCCAAGGAGCTAGCTGATTTGGCCCAAGCTCACAAAAATGAACTGGACGCGAAGAGGAAAGCGGTAGAGGAGATTGCAGAGCAACATAAACAAGAGATTGCAGCGTTGACACAAAGGTGCGCTCAGATGGTGGAAAAGCACAAAGACGAAATCACCGCTTTGCGAGAAGGTCATCAAAAAGAGATTGGACAAATACGAAAAGCAGCCGAAGGACGATTATCAGAGATGATCACCAAGCACAAGCAGGTTGAAGCGCAGCTTCAGGCTGAGCTGAATACCTTCCGCTCTACAGTCGAAGAGCTTAAGGAAGACCTTGAACAGCAGCGCAACGCCAATAACAGCCTGATAACCGAATTGGCGACGGCACAACAAGCACATCAGGCACTTCAAACCACACATGATATGACTAGTCAGCAACGTACAGAGTTGGTGGAGTCCATAATGTGTTTGAGAGACAAGCAGGCTCAATGGCAACGGGAGAGTGAGCGGATGGAACGCATTCTTCAGAGCCTAGGACAGACAAGTTCCGGTAAAGGAAAGGATGACGAATTCTTGTGAGTGTGGCACGTTGCGCTTCTGACAGAGACCGTTCTCATTCTTCTCCAGGTCTACATCGGGCGCACGCCGCTGACAGGTAAATGTAGTGTCAGTGCTTTCAAATCTCTAGCACTGTCAGTGGAAAAGGTATCCGAACAATTCTTTCAGGACCAGTCTTGTTTGAATTCTGCCCTGGCACGAACGGTTCAATCGAGCAATCTTCCTGATGTGGCAGGCATGACGACGCCGGCCCGGACTCTTCGGTCTCTCATCATTCAGAATCAGATATTCAGCGTGCTACATCAGAGGATCTTTCAGCCATTCTTATTTCCATCGTCCTATGATGAGGGCAGCAGTCCCGGTCTAGAGATGTGCTTGTCCAGGATATCAAAGATGATCAGTGCGAAGAGCGTCCACCGAGAAGCAATCTGGAGAGCAATCACGGTGCGGGCTCTCTATACCAGTCCATATGGGCGCAAGGCCGCAAGCACAGTTGCCACATCCGCCAGCAAGGAAATCGTCGACAAATTGGCGTCTATGACATTAGCCGAGCATGTTCCAGCGTTAATAGAAGCCGTCCGGTCGATTGCCAAGGCAGCAGTTGAGCTGTGGCGTCAAGTGCGAGTCGAATGGGCAGCTGTCCGATCCAGCATGGGTCACAGGATACTTGAGATAGAGGGGATATCGAGTCTAACTGATGTCACACTTTGGATCCGACCACATATCTTTAGGGAAGGAGCCAGGACTGTCGACGACGACGGGCGAGACTGCGGTCCACTAAGGAGTTCGTCGGCGGCAGGTTGCATCTACCTTCAGGGGACTGGCCTGTGTCACGATTCGCCCTTGGTCATTGCAAGACGTCAGGAGCTGATGGCAGGCAACGACAGGCTAGGGTGAAGCAGGGGCATTGTACTCGGTACAATGCTAGCAAAGACGTTGTACAGAGCTAGCTGCTACACTCCCACAGATGTCATTATGTGGTGCCCATGGGCCAAAGCGGATTATGGTGCTTTGGTGGATACCCTGCGTGAGGCCCACCACAGTACTCGATGTGAAAGGCGAACTCGTTGAAGCTTGGGGAATGGCTGCTGGCGATTGGACAAGTTGTAGGGGAAGTGGGAGAAGAGTCTGCCCATGATTCTGCCCCGGGCTAGTGAGATCGACTCTAACGATCCCTGTAGCGAAATCCCAAGGGCAGTGCTGGCAGCTCACTGGTTTGTGGGCTCGTAAGGCTGATTGGGGGCTGTGCCACTCCCTGAAGCTTTGCAGAGGTCCCCTCGTGTTGGGGGATGGTTCCTTGCATCATACTGTATAATCAGTATTGCCGGATCTGCCTGTGCGTTTTCTAGTCGCTCTTCAATTATACTCAGTGCAGATGACGATAAGGATCATGAACTTGCCCTTATCGCACCCCGAAAGCATGAACAAATCCCTCGTGGTCGGGATGGAGTAGTGGATGGTTCAACGGCTCCCACAGCTTGCTCGTCCTGACCTCACCGGCTTGGGAAACCAGCTTGTGGCTTGTCAGGGCCCTGTGTGGAACGATATCGTGGGTCCCTGCAGCCACCATCCCCCTTCGATTGGGCTTCGGTCGAATCAACCCTGGGCGCCTCGACACTTGTGGTGCCTCTAATGCGGCAGCTGAAAAAATAGTGCCCTGCAAACCTCCAACAGCCGACTGGCATGGCTGTGCTCGCCATCCAGGAAAGGCCTTTGGTGCTTGGTGGGCTTTCCATCTCCATCTCCACCTCCATCCTCCTCCCCCAAGAAGAGAGGCTTGTGTCCTCCGCCTGCGCAAGACAAGAAAACACCTCCACCACCATCGCTCTACGAGTTCAACCCACTGTCACCACGACCCTCCCCTGATAGGCCTTCCTCTACCTGACTTTGGTCAAAGCCTCCTGCGGATCACACTGCTTTGAACCTCATCTTGGACCCCAAAGTCCCTCATTCCCGCTACGCGCCAGCGGGCACTTGACACCGGCCGACCTGCGGTTGTATTCATCAGGCTGTCTCCTGCCCGGAGCAGTCAGTGCTTGGGTCGCGAACCATTTCTCTCACACTCACGGCGCTCGTGCCTTTTCCACAGCCCTGTCTATCACCCCTTTGCGCGACCAGTCACATCTTCCTCTTGATCTGTCCGACCACATCAGGAGACACAACGAGCAGGTGCCACGGATCCTCCAGTCCTTCTCGAGCATTTCCCTCTTCCTCTTAGGGTATTCTTCATCTTGACTCAATCTCCTCTATTTCCCTTCCTCTCGAGTCTCGACATACCGTGGTGCGATCCAACGGAGCAGTATATCCATAGCGTCACGAAGATCGGCAGGCAGCCGCAGTCTACTGCGCCTCATCTTCTGGTTCTCTAATCGGAACAACTTCATTCTAGGACATTTGGGCTTCCCCTCCCTTGGCCGAACTTTTCCGCATACTCAGATACCTGCCCTTCATCACGATAGCCTTCACAGCCTCACAATAGGCGGATCATCCGCCTACCATGCCTCCGACGCATTGATCATTTTGGCCCTATCAGATCGTCCCCACTTGGGGATCGAGCAGAATAGGAGGAATACGTCTCGCGTTCCTTATCACACGCTGCAGATTCAGGACAAAATGTCGCACTCTTACACCAATCCCTACAGTTTCCAGAAGCCCGGACAGCAATCTCCGTTACTGGCGACTCCATCATTTCATCGACCGCGGCAAACACAAAGTCAGCAACACAGAGCGAATCCCTCTATGTCCAGGAGTCACCACTATCATGCGAGTATAACGTCAAACCCGTCGCAAGGAACACTGGAAGTGGGAAACGAACCAGATTCGTGGCCGCTGAGTGCCCAATACAATCTCCCTAAGGTGTCGAGTCCTGGGTCCTTGCAGCCTCTCGCTGACGGTTACAACCTCGACGAAGATACGTCCTACCGCGAGTCCTCCTTTGATGATTTCTTGACGACCGAAGCATCTTCCGAGAACCCTCTAAGCGAACATACTACCCCCCAAGAACAAATCTGGGAGCAGCTTTTCTTGTCGCAGGACACCGCACAACCTCATATACTGAATTCGTACGGGTCGAACGACTTCGAGGCCGCGCAAGTAGTTTCTGAGACCTCAGATCTGCAAAGTTATTTTCAATATACCGAGGAACCGCTGCCTAAATTCATCTCTGGAGAAGAGCTGAGAGGTTCTGAGAATTCCTCAGTTGTATCATCTCTTCCTCTCCCACTGCAGACTCAGCCTGTTGGCCATCAAGAAAATCAATCAATGGACCGCTCGAGCACCCCTCACAAGAGAGGAATCTCTCAAAGTCTCAAAGTGGATACGACCTCAAACCACACGCCTTCTCCCAATAACAAGGTGAACTCCTGGCAGCACACGTCACGCATACGTGCACCAAGTCCCGTCGTCATGGTGTCCGTCTATGAAGCTTCTGGCGTGAAGTCAGCGCATCAGCAGAACCACATACCTACATCTGCCAAGCGAGGCCGTGAGAGCGAGTCCTCTGAGAACGATGACGAATCTAGCCATAATGGAGCAGGAGCCAGCGATGTCGATGTGTCTCCATCTCATCTAATGCCTCCTGATGCTAACAATCTAGATAATTCACGTGCTACACCAGCACAACGCCGCGGGCTTGATCCGCAGTCGAGGAACGGCGAAACGGTGCCTTCGGCGAAAGAGCTTGAACAGCAGCGCCAGATTGAAGAAAGAAACGCTGAGGTTCAGGAATGGCTTGTCACAAGTGACGCCGGCAGCGGACCCGAAGACGAATCTGGAACGAAGGCCTCTCGTCGGACACCCCAAGGGGTGAGGCGGCGAGCTCACACCACGGAGGGCCGTGTAGACGCTCTCGGCCCGGTATACTCAGACCGGCATATCCCTGGGCCCGGGGTCCTAGTCGACGAGGAATCGGACGACGAGTATTTTGACGACGCGTCTGTAAGGTCATCGGTCAAAGAAGAATATACCAAGCAAGCCGTGCAAGCCATTGAGCATTATCAGATGGAAGGCTCACCGCGGCTTTCGCCACATGCTCTCGAAGGCCGCACGTCGACTGATCAAACCGAAATCCCTCCCCTTGAAGAACCCACGACACCGGAGCAGCAGGAGCCGCTGCCTACCCAGTTCTTCAGGCGAGGCCCATGGCAAGATCCTGTCCGGGGTCCTATTGTTAGCACAAAAGGTCAACCCAACACGTCAAACGCAGCCGCCTACAAATTCAACGAAGAAGCCGCAAAGTGGGAAACTGCCTCTAGGGCTGCCACGTGGGGAACCGGCCGCCGCCTCAGCGAGAGCGAAATCAATTCAATCGTCGAGGGCCGTCAGATGGGACAGCTGTCCCTTTCGAAAGGAGGCCGGGAGCGAAAGAGTAGCCTCCTCAACAAGGCTCGGGGCATTTTCCCTCGACGCAGCAGCAGTAATATCAAAGAAGAACCCTCGACAGAGGACAATGAGGAACTGCCACGGGGCCACTCTCATCGGAGCTCTGTTGGAAGCATCAAACCTCAAAGGATGCCGAGTTTTGGTAAGCCCAAATCACCTCCTCTGGACACCGGCAGTGCCTTGCTTGCCATGACTGGTCAGCTCGCAGCCGTCGGGCGCGGGAATTCGGTGGCCCAAGATTTCGATGCCTCCAAGTCAACACGACCCTTGCAGGCGCTGAAGACGCAGCGTAGCAAGAGCGACGTGACCAAGAATGCAAAGTCATCCAACCCCGGACTGGCGGATTTGTTGACCAAGCATGGCGGACCGCCCATGCCGACTCTAGCATCCCCAATGTATGAGCGCGAACCCATCCTGGCCGCACAAGTTATCGACAATGAAGACGCCCATGTGGACGATGATGAGGACGAAGCAGACGAAGTGGCCATCAAGATGGATCTTGAGATCCGTGTGGAGGACATCAGGCCAACAATCGAAGGTTTTAGAGATCATGCCCGAAAACTCAATCCCAGATTGGAGCCATATCTGATCGACCGCATTGGGCAAGAGCAGATTCGACGCTACAAGAAACTGATTGAAACCAAGATCAAGCACACTCGATCGGTCCAAGTGACGCACAAATGCGCTTCGGGCAAGTTCTGCCTTGATCTCGGTGGTCACGCGACACCTCTCGCACCACGGGTCAGCTCCAAGGATCCAGACACGACACTGACCCAGTTTCAGATCAGCAACCCTGCGGACGATGAGGTGGATGAGTCTGGATTCACCGACGGGGTGGTCACGCCGGCACTATTTCCTGTGGGGATCCCCTTGCCGCCAGTTGCACGTCTCCCGGCCGAATTTGAATGTAATCTCTGCTTCAAAGTCAAGAAGTTTCACAAACCGTCGGACTGGACTAAGCACGTGCATGAGGACATCCAACCTTTCTCCTGTACCTTTCCCAATTGCTCCGAGTCGAAGTCGTTCAAGCGCAAAGCAGACTGGGTTCGCCACGAGAACGAGCGACACCGGCACCTAGAGTGGTGGCAGTGTTCGATCCAGGAATGCAATCACGTTTGTTACCGCAAAGACAACTTTGTCCAGCATCTGGTGCGGGAGCATAAAATGACTGAGCCCAAGGTCAAGCGTGGTTCCGGGAGCAGCAAGAACAAGGCAATCAATAGCGGCTCGCAAGAGGACAGTGAGGTGTGGCGGATGGTGGACAAGTGTCGCGTCGAGACGGGAAAGCAAGCTCGGGATGAAGCCTGTCGCTTCTGTGGCAACGTGTGTTCGACATTCAAGAAGCTGTCGGTGCACATGGGCAGGCACATGGAACAGATCGCGATGCCAGTCCTACAGCTGGTGAGCATGGCGGAAGTCTCGCCGGACACCATCGTGAGTCCAATTGATCAACCGCCAATGATGGGGTCGTCGTTCGGCACCATTCCAGGGGCGATGAACAACGCGGATGGGAGCAATCTCTCACCATATCCTGTCAGTGTGACCTCGGCCTACCAAACCTCATCGGCGGGACAGTCACCGGCGTCATTGCATGTACATGCCCAAAACGGAGGGTTTCCACTCGACCAGGGATACTATAGCCCACATGCGTTGACACCGACCGCGCAGGGCCCGATCATGACGGGTGGGTATGGAGCTACGCCGCACTACGCTCATCAGTCTCCGGTCTTCATAGGACCAGGTCAGATGGAAGCGGCGCATCAACATAGCCTATCGCCCCAGAATGCGATGGTGGCGCCCCGGTCTCAACCAATGGGCTCCGGGTACGAGAACGTGTTCTACGACTCGACAGGGGCGATGTACTCGCAAGCGTCGATGCAAAACATGTATGGGAGCGCGCAATCGATGCCGGGTTATGGCCTGGGCCAGTACGCCTCATCGATACTACCGGATCAACAACGAGGTGGACATAGCAGTCCAATCACACTCGAGGGGCGAGCAGGGCTGGGCCTACACACGGGGTTGAACGCACATCCAGCGCAATCGTATGTCTACGGGGCTCCGGGAACCGGGGGGACCGGTGCAGACATGCATTTCGCATGAAGAGGTTGGAAATTGTTATCGGATAGACTTTTTGCAGAGTGAGGCGGCGAAGGTGCGGACAGGGGTCCCGATGCAGGAGGGCGGGTGTGAGCTACCATTTGACACGTCCTATTTTGGAGTAGAGGAACTTCCGGACTGCTTTGGACGGTAGTTCACCTCTTTGTTCCGAGGGAAATATGGTTGGAATCTAGATACCCATATGATGTTCTGAGTTCCAGGGATGAAATCTGGGTTATGATTGGCATGACAAGCTGGCAGTGATGAATGCGATGATTTTGAGTTTTGCAACTTTGGATTGGTTTCTGGAACTTTTGGAGTTTGGAAAGTAATGGACTTTTCGGAAACTGGGAGGTGAATGGGCCAGTCAGCGTCGAGTGTAGACGAGCAGTGACCCGGACCGTTGGTGGACGTTGGCGGGCGTTGGTGGGGGATACCAGGGGTGTGATAGTAACAATCCGAGTCACGGTATGCCCAGCTTATAGAGGCCACACTCTATTCCGAGCATACTGTACGCAATACCTGGGTGTATACTCTGTACCGAAGCACGTATGACCAGGTTAGTAGTTTTGTGGTCGTTTTGTGTCCGGGGTAGTTCTGTCTCTCTGCACAGTACAAATGGTCTATGGCGAAAGATACCGAGTAGCGGTACTGACAATACATGCAGCCAAAATCCCGGACAGCAAAAGGCAGCCACTAACTGTAACCGGTCAAAAGCAAGGCACACTCGCAGGTCGCGGGCCACTCAAGGGGGTCTTTTATTGGCGTTTGCTCGATCTAGCGCCAAGGCGCCTGTCTGACCGGTCAGCGTGGTTCTGTTACTGGAGGTCACGAGCCAGTCACGAGCCAGTCGTACTCATCGTCGGGTGTGTTGTCTGTCTGGGCTCCGTCATCCAGCGTCATTTTACTTTTTCCTCCCCGGTTCACTCCCCCCACCACCACCACCGTGTGCAGCACCACACTCATACAACTCTCACCTCTCTCACACACCTGTTCAACGACCACCCCTTCTGCCTGCTACACCGGTCGCTTCGTGGCTTCATTGTGCATTCTGAACGACAAAGTGGCTATCTTCTCGATGGTTTTGTTTCATTCTCATTCAGCAATGACTCCTCAACTGCTTCCGCCATTCCCGTTAGCTGCTGCTGTGATCCCAGCTTGTGGTTGACCAGCCCGTGAGTCCCTCTCCCATCGCTGCACCGCCCCCATCCATCCCTTTCCGAGTCCACCAAGTCCCGAGTCCCAGGTCGGTGCAAACTCTCTCCCTCGCCCATCGCTCCTGTCTGATTCTCTTCTGTCCCTCTCTGCTCTTTCATATATTGACAGATAGCCCCCTTCTTCCAGCATGGAGATTTGGTCTCCTTCATCCGCCTCATTTTCTGTCGAGTCGGGCCAAAAGAGACTGCAATCAGGCTGGCCAGCATCCCAACCCACCGCCTTGCTCATTCTGATTGGCTACGCCTCCCTCTCCTGTTCATCAGCAATGCCATAGGCGTTCTTGCAAGCCTCAAGCCTGAACCAAACCAGGCGGTGTTCTCGAACCCATCATTGAACCTTCCTTGACCATTGCTGGTCGTGTCACCTCTTGTTTTGTGTGGCCTCGCTTGTTTCCTTCTGGACTTGACTTCGTCCTTCCATACCCCGGATTTTGCACGGGTCAAGTCGAACGAGAGGGTAAGCATCCCCCATCCCCAATCCTGGTGGCCAACAGGAATGAAACTGTTGCCTCACTTTCTCTCTCACTGTTGCAGCAAGATATCCATTGGATCTTCCCTGCCAAGGTCTGGGCTAACTGTCGGAGTTCAGTCATACTACATCTTTCCACCTCCTTCACTCGCCATGTCGGAAAATCAAACTCGACCGAGTCAATCGGTGTCCAAACCCGCCTGGCCGGCAAGATCGAATGTATATCCAGCACTGCCTCATCGCCATTTCGCGGCCGTAGTCTCTGACTCATTGCTCCAGGCATTTGTCTCGATACAAGACGAGGGCAGTGCTTCTGCATCTGCATCTGCATCCGGGTCTGCCCTACACTCAGCCTACTCGACGGATTCTGTCTTGACAGGGCTACAGCAAAACCCTTTATCCGTCATGTCCTCTCCCGGTGACCACATGCCTGGAAGCTTCTTTTCGTCCTCTGATACCCCGTTTCCGGATTACTCTGGCTCTTTTGACTCCTATTCATTCCAGCATATCCAAAGCGACTCCCAGTATTCTTTTTCTTCTCCTGCTTCATCGCTTCCTCCTCGCTTCGTGGACTCGTCCTCTGTTGCTATCGACGGTGTGCCAAGTCACCAGACCGCTACGGGACCATGGTCACATCTTGCTGCCACTGAGGGCATGACTTCGTTATTGCCTGGAACTTTGAACCCCACTGAACCTGGACTGGCATCTCAACATCTTAGAACCCCTGTTCATAATCGTGCGTATTCTTCAGCCAGCGCACGAAAATCTCTAGGAGACTCGGGCTACGAAACTCGATCAAGGAAATCTCAGCATGAGGTCGACTCAGTGATGGAAGAGCGGACAGAAATGGACGAACGTGACACGATGACACCCATACCTTATCTCCTGCCTGACTCATATACCCTCTCCAATTCCTCCACGGTTGGGCAACCGGCAACTCAGCGACCACAGCAGAGAAGTAGAGAATTGGAATGCGTGGAATGTGATTTTGTGGGCAAGACCAGGTCCGATCTGAAGTAAGTCGTCTGCGTCCCTGTTTTGATGTGTAAAGCTGACCAGAGTCGTGGCAGGAAACACTCTGCTCGCCACAAACGCGAGCACAAATGTCCCTTTCAGAACTGCCAGCGGCATACCCAGGGATTTGCAACTGTTAATGACCTTGACAGACATCTGAAAGCCGTGCATAACATCAACAAAAGGAACAGCAGATCCTACAAATGCTTTGCCGATGGTTGTAGTAAAGCTGAAAAGGAATGGCCCCGCTTGGACAACTTCAAGCAGCATCTCAAAAAGATGCACAAAGATAAGAAGATGGAAGAACTGCTTGAATTGTGGGTATCTGCCAGAAGCGGCACACATTCTTTCCGCTGACTCTACTAGGTCCAACAAGTGGTATGAAAAGACTCTTCAGCAAACACAAGCTGATGAGACGGCTTCCCTCGCGACCTCAGTCCCCTCGCGCTCGTCCCATCCGTTGATTTCCATTCCTGACAATGACTATGCGGCTCCAACTCCTCCCTTCGATTCAAATGCCACCGAGACGCTCCAGATGTCTCGCCCATTAGGTCACAATGATCCTCTAATCAACCACGATCTCACTCACGCCATGTCGCAGCAAAATCAGGATCGATCCACATCTACGGCGACTCACGCACTCAGCTTGCAGCAACAGCAGAGCCTTTCAACCCTTGATACCAATAATCTCTCATCAACCACGGCCTACGTGCAGCAAAGGGCATGGTCACAGGCCGATTTTTCTCGTTATCAGGATCTGTCGCACCTCCATTCCGACTTCACCAATCAAAGAGTCAACTGTCACTTCTTGTCCCGTCCGGCTCGGAAATCCTCTGACGCCACAAACGCTGCGATGAGAACGAACTCTGTACTCGGCTACTTCCAGCCAGGGAGGTCAAAACGGCCAAATACAATTGCTGTCCCAGACCTCGACCCGGATCGAATGACCGACTTCGTCTCACCCCAGGAACTGCCTCATGTCCCACCAGACCTCGGTGACTCACAGGAAGACTTCCTTAGCTATGTCGGATGTAGTACTAACTCCGCCACCGCCGACAACAGCTCAGTGCCTTTACCGCACCAAGGCTTCCAAGCCAGCATGATGCATGCCGAGAATACATCTAAGTCCGGACTTCAGAAGGCAATGGAAGATGAGATCAGCTCCTTTTTAGAACTCCATCGCTCAAACGGAGGGAACGAATTCCGTTCTGACGAGGAGATTCTGAACCAATTCCGATTATCTTTGCACTGCAACGATGGCGTGACGAGTTATGCCGCCTCATCTGTTGGGCCGGCTTCGAGGATCACCGATGCTGAACTTCCTGGTGGTTTTCGACTGTCCCCGACAAAGCCGGCGCAGGTCTCATGCCAGTATCCGGGATGTACAAAGGTGATGCAAAGGCAGAGCGAGCTGAAGAAACACATGAAACGCCATTACAAACCGTACGGTTGTGTCTTCGACGGATGTACCAAGACCTTCGGCAGCAAAGACGACTGGAAAAGGCACGAGCAGACTCAACACGAGCAACAAGAGTGTTGGTTTTGTGATAAATGTTTCCGGGTCTTTTTCCACGATTTCTCAAGCTATATCGGGCATATGCGGGAAGTTCATTCGGTTTCACGACCTGAAGAATATGCCACGCAACGCCGAATCACCCGCAATTATCAGGGCGGATTTTGGTGTGGTTTCTGCAAGACCATCATCACACACTCTATGACTGATGTCGAGGCCCTCACGTTGCGCTTCGATCATATTGCGGATCACTTCATGAAGGACCACAAGTCTAGCAAAGACTGGGTCGAGCTCACGGGCCATGGAAAGACTAAAGGGGCACTGTGTGAGAAGGGGAAGCCAGACGAAGGCATCGCAGAAGAAGAGGACGGTGCCTTAGAAGCCTCACAAGCACCTTCCGAGGCTGCTCAGTCATCAGCTTCGCAGCAAAGCGGCTTCTCTTCCGCTCACCAACCCTTATCAGCACAATCCTTCAGCCCTTCCAGCACCAAGCAGGAATCATCACGTATGGACTACATACGTGATTCGACGATAATGCCTCAAACGCCTGATATGTCCACGACGGCCCAAAGTCAGGGCCAGGGCCAGGGCCAGGGCCAGAATTCGAACTCGAACTCGGGCTCTCATCGTGGCGACCATAAACGCTATGCCACAGTCATCATCTGCTGCCAGTGCAAAATGTCCAATGCCTATCGCTTAAGCACGCGCTGTATGGATCCAGCATGCCATCAAGAATTCTGCCCCAGGTGTACCTTGAAAAACCCCAAGGATGCACGTTAGGTAGTCAGACAGACTTCTTCTGCCTGTTTTGTCTGGTGTGTGTCCCTCTTGTTTATTTCTCTTCTTGATGTTTACGAGCGTTAGACTTCTCATGTCGTTGTTTATCATACCCCTGTTCGCTATTGTTTTAATGTCTATGAGCTGTTTGACCATTGGGTCTTGTGATGGAGAGGGCATGAGGCGGAGGGGACACAGGACTTCATCTTCTGGCCTTTCTTTCCTCCTGGGTTCCTTTGCACTTTTGCTTGAGCGGACCACGTACGGAGAATGGGAATTGCAGCGACTTTGGTTCAATTTGTCTACGGAGCGGCGTACACACAGAAGGTTTGAGTCTGAGTGTTACCATTGGGATTCATGTATTGGTTTCATGCCATTCTTCATGTTTCCTTATGATATGTATGTATGAGATGTTAGATCACATCCGACGATGAAGAGAATATGATGATGAGACGTATGGAAAAGAAGATTTTTCTGTCCCAGAACTTGCCCCGGAGATACCAGGCGCCTGAACTAGCTATCAGGTCTTTGATGTTGTTTAGAACGAGGAAATCAAAAAAGCTCGTTTTGACCGTTGTATCATTTGTCGCATGTGGAGTGCAAGCGCCTCGTGCACTAGATGTCCTCTCCGGAGTTTGTTACAAGGACGAAGGAGGGTGTGATATCTATGGAAACCGCCCCCTCTCCTTCTTTCCCTCTCTCTCTCTCCCTCTCTCCCTCTCTCCCGCTAGCGTATAGTTGAGTTTTCAGAGTCCCATCCACGCCGTCTTTGCGATGCATTCCACTCCAGGCTTGCGCTTGCTCTGCTTGATCAGGCCCAAGTGGCGCAGGTCGGCGAGCGCACGGTAGAACAGGGCCAGGGTCTGCCTCTCAGCACTGCTGCTGCTACTGCTCTTGTCGTCTTTGTTCTCGTTCTCGGTCTCGTTCTCATTATCGTTATTGTCGTCGTCGTTGTCGTCATCACTGTCATCTTCGTCAGCGCGGTGGTGAGACGAGAGCGTGTCCCGAAACGCGTCCCACAGGTCCCGCACGTTGACCACCGCGCCCGCTTCGTTGAGCATGCTCAGCAAGAGGCTCGTGGGCGGGAGGCTCGCCCTGTTCCCGACGACGTCGCCGGCACCCCTGCCGTGAGCCGCGCAGCATGCGCAGCCAAGGTAGTCCGCGGGCCGGGTCAGGGCACGCTCGACGCAGTGGCGCGGGCGAGGGTGGATGGTCTGCGACAGAGGGGACTTTTGCGTCAGGGTATGGGCCTCGGCCATAAATTGGCGGAAGGGATTGACACCGTCGTCGGAACGTGACGATGGCGGCGAGGGTGACGACGTCCGGCTCTCAAGGTACCGCCGCAGGACGGTGATGACTGTTTCCGCGCCAGAACTGCTCGCACCAGCGCCTGACCCTGGCTCTGACTCTGACTCTGAGTCGGGTACTTCTGCAAAGGACCGGTGGTAGTCCCGCAGATCCTCCAGTCCTGGCGCAGAGTCCTCGAGCAGTCGGGCGACTAGTGTCTCAAACGGCAGGCTTTTGAGTTGGTCCTCAATGGCTTCGAAGATTTCTGAGCGGGTTAGGTCAGGGAGGGAATTCAGGAGATGCAATTCGCTCTCCCAGGTGGTGTACGCTTCGAGCCTGAACGTGCAGTGGTAGATGAATCTCAGGGTTGAGATAGCGGACAAACATGAACGCATTCTCCGTTTTCCTGACTCGATTGCTTGGACGGCTGCCTTCTGAAGTTCCTCGTCGGACGTAAGCAGGCGCCGGGCGGCCTCTCGCTCAGTCCTGTCGCCCTTGGCCAGCGCTTCGCAGTACGACTTGAAGCTCGCGAGGTTGCGGATGGCTTGGCACAGCACCGGGCTCCATACCGGTGACGTCGTCCTGCTCTCGATGGACAGCAGCGAGAGAGGATTCGCGAAGAAGTGAGACATGTGAGCGTACTTGACGGCCCGAGCGAATGTTGCTGGTGTAGTGCTTTGGTCTTCGGCCGATGCTGCCAGCACGCTGACGACCGACTGGCCCAGAAACACTTCCGCATCTTCACCATGTTGAATTGTCGTGTACAGGTCAAACAGGCGATCTCCCCGACTGAAGTCTGGGCTCGGTTCGAATATTTGGGCGTCGAGCATGGAAACCGTCAGTCGAGATAGCCGAGACTCAAAGAGTTCCACGGTGGTCGAAATACCGATGAGAAGAATAGTCGGAATCCTGTCTGACCAGGACTGGAAAGTCGAGATCAATTCAGACAGGACAACGGTGTCAAATCCTTCGGCATCCATGACGGAGATGACTACTCGCTCGATGCGATGGCGTCGAACGTACCGCTGGAGCAATTCCAGGTCGAAGGACATGGGCACCATGGATTTGTGCTCGTTCAGGAACTCTGTGTACTTCTCTGCCCCTTCTCGTCCAGAAATCGCCGATCTGACCACGTTCTTCAGCGCGGTCTGCATGTTTGGAC
Organism: Fonsecaea erecta; assembly: GCF_001651985.1. Classification (NCBI taxonomy): domain Eukaryota; kingdom Fungi; phylum Ascomycota; class Eurotiomycetes; order Chaetothyriales; family Herpotrichiellaceae; genus Fonsecaea; species Fonsecaea erecta. The sequence continues at coordinate 2,682,617 of NW_017387245.1, read as the reverse complement.
AGTGCGCCGGCTGCAGCATGACGAGCAACTCCTCTCCGCTGAGTCCGTCCCGTGTGATTTTGCGTCTCCATGTCTTGTGAAGGTCGTGGTGATGGTTCGTGCTTGGGCCCACGGCCAGCAACGCAGTCTTCAGTCTCTTATGCTCCCGAAGACTTTCTGCATTCTGGGTACGCACAAACCTGATAACAGGCTCCACAAACCCTTCATCGACCACATCGACAATGCTGTCGATTTTCTTCTGTTGTTGGGCCCATACTGTCTCGAACTGCTGTTTGCGGAGTCTGGCCGCGTCTTGAGGTTCTTGCCCGTTCAGTACTCGTGGCCATGAGTATTCCTCTTGGGGTGCACTCTTCGATGGGACTTTGCTCAACTTCCGCCTCTTCTGCGGTCTCGGATCGATCTCTTCGGTCTCTTGGTTCCTAGGCTTGAAGATGTAGCAGCTCTACCATGTTGTTAACAAGGACTCGGTAAAACGGTCTGTTTTCGGCTTACCGTGTGGGCTTCATCGTCCATTTGGGCGTTCTGGATCCAATAGTTCTGCGATCTTGGTTTGTCCAGCTCACAGGATCAAGTCGAGACGCGGCTTTGTTGAAGCGCGTCGCGAGGGGGAATGGTCTCTGTCTGACAGAAGGACTCTGCTGCTGAGCTTTTCGTCAGACAAGTATTGACCGGAAATATTCGCTCGCATCCGACCTTGGCGCTGACTCCCGGCTTGACGTCTGACAGCCACCAGTAATGGTCGGACTAGAGTTGAAGGATGGTGAGGCTCGAGTATCAGTAATTATAATAGTCCCAGCCTAATACTCAACGTTCACAACACGGCAACACGGCGTTGCATGCGGCGGCGCGGAAAGGGTACACGGATCTCGGTTTGCTGCTGGTGGACAATGGCGCGGACGTGAATGTCGAGAATGACGCCGGGTGGAGAGCAAGCGAGGCTGATGGAAGAAGGCGCCATCCGCACCCGGCTTCGTGTCAAGGAATATAATTAATAGTGGGGAGTGGTATCGTGAAAGGTACCAATTGAGAAGGTTATTGAATTGTCCATGGATCGAGCCAAACAGGATACCCATGTACACGGTAAGGGAAGGAGGCTCGGGATATACTTCCCTGATACGTGGAATTCTCCTTCTTTCAACAAAAGAGAGAAGTGGTAAGGCCTTTTGAGGGTCTGAGCTTCCTGGATGTGCTCTTCTTCAGACACCTCTCTTTACCGCAGAGTAGGAACATTATGAGTGCGAAATGTATTGAAATTTACATTTATTAGCCCTTTGGATCCTTGACGAATAGTGCCTCAATACTCTTACCCTTTCACTGCTTTCAGCTAAAACGCGGAAACTTGCAGCCAGCAACAGTATTGGCGGAGTATATCTTTAAACAACTATAGCAGATAAAGAGAAATCCGTCAAGGACCCAATTCCTGACAACCGGCTTCACCAAGCCACTCACATACCGTTGTCATGAACAGGCAACGAAACCATACGATTCGTCACTCGCTAGAGAAGGCTGTTGAGAGCATCTATGGCGTCGACGCGGGCGACCTGCTCTTATGCCCTTTGGCCCAGATTCAAGACACGGATGTGAGGCTATGGCAACTGAGACTATCATGCACACCACTCCTGACAGGCGTCCACCATCCCACAGAACACTTTGACAGACTCGATCAGCAGCTCTCAGTCCTTTTGCAACGGCCCGGGGGCTCTATCAAGGAATCCTCGCCCAGGGTCGATGCGTTGCTCCATGATATAGTGTCCAAGGGTGAAAGACTGCTCGCACGTCTGCCAAAAGTGCCCCAGCGTAGTTTCTCGCTGCCGCTGAACAACGGCATCGGGCGGAAGCAAGGCTCGACCCTGTGGGACTGTATCAAAGATGGCACATGGGCGACAAAGTACATTTTGCCAGAAGCGCAATCTTACTTCCAGCCACAGAGGCCAGACGATGCTGACTCGATCCTCAAGCTGCTGTCGAGGCTACAAGACCTCGCCTGGGAGAATTTCTACGTGACCACGCGCATCGACACCAATTCCCTGGTTCTGGCCGCCGTCTTTGCGAACCAGGGTTCCGTCCCGGACCTGCGTCTGGCTCGGAACTCGCTCGAGTATGTGAACGTACTATCCGAACTGTTCGATGAATATCAGGCCATGTGTGACGCCGCATCTTTCGGCATTCAGGATCCATTTGAGGACGACTCGGACGAAGCCAGTGCGTTGAAGGACGCCCTTTTTCCCCGCGAACGTGATGGCCATGAACAGGCGATGGTGATCGTCAAAGTCTTTGTCTGGTCCGCATGGCAACGTTCTGTGATGCTGCACTTCTACTACGTGATTGGAGTCCAACTTGCCCATGGATATTCGGCCACCTGGAACTCCTTCCTGGCCGTTCGAGGCATCCGCGAACTGGAATCTCTCTCACGAGACGCATATCGTGGCACCTGCACCGACTACCTCTGCAACTGGGCCTTTGAACTTCTCAGAACCAGCCGCACGTCCATCGGGCTTGACTTTCGCCGCATGATTTCACGGTTCGATGCTCAGTTCCACGGGAGGCCTGGCCGATGCGTCCGAGACTCGACGGACACCTGTGAAGGCGGCGAGCCAGAGACATGCCAGCGGTTTACCGCCGCAGAGGACGCCGCGCAATCAGCACATGCGCCTGGCTGCAATGGACACTGCCCGAGAATTTTGTGGAATGCACCTTCATACTACGAGTGTCGAAAGCCGGCGGCAATTGCGGTGGTTGAAGATTCTACACGTTTGAACTATTCTCCTGTTTCTCGCCAGACACTTGCCATTTCTCACGTCTGGAGCCATGGACAAGGCGGGCGTCCCGAGACGGGGATCAACACCTGCTTACATCGTCGATATTGCCGCTTGGCCCACCAGTTTGGGTGCGACACGTACTGGATTGACGCCGCATGTGTTCCCAGCGAGACCACTCTGCGACGACGAGCTATTGCCAGCATCAACGAAATCTTCGCCACAGCAAAAGTGACCCTGGTTATCGACATGGATGTCCAATCCATCACCGTGACCCTCCCACACCCCAGCATTGCAGAGATTGAGACCCTCGTCTCAACGCTTCTGGTGAGTGATTGGACTGTCCGTGGCTGGACGTTGTTGGAGGGCATCCGTGGCAGTCGAGCGATCTGGCTGCTTTGCAAGGATGATGGAGTCCTCAATCTCCGTCACGTTCTCGCCGAGTTACACGAGCGCGGGGCCATCGACATTGGTGTTCTGCTGGGGAGTGCACAACATCTGATCCCTCATTCAGACCCAACCTCGAGCAAAACCGTCGAAGAAGCAGGCTACCTTCTCAGCCAACGCCACACGTCCTGGCCTGAGGATGTGATAGCTTGCTGGACTTTGCTGATCAATGCGCCCGTGAGCAAGGAGGCGGCTGGTCTCTGGGAGAACCAAACACAGGTCAGAAGTGGGTATATACTGTCGAGCGCTCCACGTGTCGGCACAATGCAGAGCTTTGGTTGGGCACCTAGCACACCGTATAGTCGACCAATCAAACGGTCTGTTGGGCTTGAGGGTGGTAGGATTCAAGAGTACAGCGTGAGGTTCCCGTCATATGACGGAGAAGGGAGCCTTTCCCTCGATATCACAAGAGATGGATTGCGAGGAAGGTGGCGTATAGTGGAGGTTGACCGCTCTCTCCTGGACAGTAATAAGGATTTGTGCTGCGAGTTGACACACCCTCCTGAGGCATACTATGATGATGAAGTGGCTTTCGAAGACGCTGAGTTGATATATGCCCACCCAGACGATGCCCTGGCTTGGCTTACTGTCGAGGAGTTACTTGACCATGGAGCGCGAGTAAGGCTTATCCGAGCAGTGGCTGAAGACGGTATCTCTCCAGCTGTCGGCAGCAGCCAGCGAGGGGAGGCCTTTGGGCTGGTTGCCGCCATTTGTGCCAGCGTCGATGGGGGATCGTCATGGGAATGGAAAGGGGTATATTCCTGGCAAGAAAGTGAGAACTACGAGGGTTGGGAAATTGATGAGATGCTAATCACGTAAAATCTGCCAGCCAAGGGGTCACTGTCAAACACACGGCAACACTGTTCTCGAGACATCGTTGGCGACGTGCCTCAGAGGTTAATGGAGAGCACTCCGTGTTGCAAATGGCGACCATAACTCGGGAGGAATAGCTCTGCCATGGCTGTACTGTCCGGCGACAAGTCTACATTTTCCGGCTGAAGCGCAGGTAGAGAAATGGACCGGTCAATCTGATGCATATGGTGTCCAGCATCTAGTGAAGGATTCTGTCTCCTGGTATGTCGAAGGAGACGAGGCTGAGATATGCGGTTAATCTTCGGCTAAATTTATTCCACGCTGGGAGACTTTTTCGTTTCGCCGCAGTCCATCAGACGCACCGACATCATTCTTCGAGTGTTCGACTTACTATTGTGCAATCAGAGACCCGTCAAATTCTCTATGCGCAGCATCTGTCGACTGTCTCGAAGATGGCACCAACAGTTCTGTCTGTCGCCGAGTTTTGCGGGACATCAACTCTGCCTGCAACATCTCCAACCCATTCGACAGTACCGGCAGACCGCTCGCTCACGTCCTCCTCAACCGCGCAAGCCGCCCGCTGCGTCTGTGGCGCAGGCCGATATCCATGAATTCGAACAGCAGGGCACGGATGCGTCCACCAGGCTGCCGGTCCGAGACCTGCTCGATGATGAAACACATGCCTTGAAGGCCGAGTTGGACAAACTGGATCGCGAACTCGCGGTCATGCGAGAAGGCCCTTTCGGACCCAACAGCGAGTTCATGCGGTCTTTCCCCGTTAACGAGAGGGAGGAACTGCTGAAGGCACTTGAAGAAGAGGGTGTCATGCCGCCCGAAGATCTGGATCTGGTGTCTGAGGAAGATTTGGAGGATTTGGCGAAAGAGGAGGAGGGAAAGAAACAAGCCACAACGTCGAAATCCGCCCTCAAGGTGACCCTGAGCATCCCCATCAGAGACAAGATATACGTCAAGCGGTTCAACACGGCATTGGATTCCGCACAACAGAAGAACGACGAGAAGACCTATTTCACCCTGTGGAAATGGTATCTCCGGTGCCAGCAGCACGTTTCCAACTTTGCCCTGATCCTGCCCGAGGATGTGTGGCATTTCCTCTGGAAGTCGCAGAGCACGATCTACTACAGGCCCAAACACCTCCAGATGTTGGGCAAGGACATGATGATAGCAGATGTGCCGCTGGAAGACAAGGAGTGGATCGAATATATCGATGCGTTGCAAGCCGTAGGGAATATCGCCGCTGCTGCAGAAGCCTGGGAAGCACAGAGGCCTAGGTTGGGTCTCACAGAGGATCTTGCCGAACTGTTCTGGACCACCGGTGTCCGTCTGTATGTGCAACTTGGGAAGCCGCAGAAGGCACAGCGTCTAGCTTTTGAGTGCTACGACCACACGACGATGATTGATCCCGAAGTCCTGGTCATGGTTATTTCTGCCTGGGCCAAAAGTCAAAATCCCTCTGCCGCCTCCAAGACGTGGTTTTGCTATCTGGAGCTGCGGAAGCGGCTGGAGGGCAGAGAAGACCAGAAGACAACGTTGGACGTTCTGGGTCGAGTTAGCAGTACCCTCCTCGATGCTGGCCGCACCGATCTCGCTCTGGCAGCCTTCAAAGACATGTTCATGCTTACAGCCAAGTCGCCAACAGACTCGCTGAGGGTGTTCCGGGAGCTTAGCAAAAAGGCAAGTCAATCTCCATCGTCACCGAGTGAGCATCTCGTCAGCCAGATCGGGCTCTCTTCTCTGGCGCTCTTTCCCCGCAACTTCCACAACAAATATTTCTTTGCGGCCTGGATCAAGTGGCTTCTTGGTGAGGGGAGAACAGACGAGGCTTCCCTGGTTGTCGACCTTATGTACGAGCGTGGGATTAGACCGGACGCTGGGCCTCTGAACGGCCTCATAGCAGCTTGGTTTCGTCAAGGCTCGCCAACTGCCCGCCAAAAGGCTGAGGAGACCGCATGGGCCATGATACAGTCCCGAGTTGAATTGGTTCAGAAGCGACTGTCGGAGGCAGACAATCCCGGTGCTACAAACTTAGCCTCCAGCATTGAAGGCCGACGAACCCCCTTCTTCCTCAAACGGGGGGCCCCGGCTGCAACAATCGAGACATTCTCTATCCTGCTGCAACACTACACTCGCCGCTCGGATCTAGCCAGTGCCAGCCATCTGACCGACGTCATGACCGGCTCGGCTCAGATCAAACCGAACTCGTTCATCATGAACCATTGGCTGTATGCTTCACTTCGATCTGGGCAGATCCCCGATGTCTGGAGCAAATATTCGACCTTGAAGCAATCGATCTCCCCTGACCTTGAGACATTCGCCGCACTCTGGGACACGGCCAAGAACTGTTATGCATTTCCTTACCGACATCAAGGAGGGTTCCCTCACGCGCGAATGCTCTTCGCGGAGATGCAAGAATGGTTCAGCAGCCTTGATCCCAAGAAGAAATCCGCTACGCAAGCAGACTTTTCTTCAGAGCTGTACGAGCAGATCATCCGCTGTTTCTGCCTCTCCTCCGACCCTCTCGGCACCCTTTGCGCCCTGCACGGCCTCAGCGAGTCCTTCAACATGTTGCCGCACGAGGAGGTCAGCCGACTGATCATCATGCAGGTGGCTCGCTCTTTCGCATCCGACTTCGTGCCACTCTCCGTCCGCGCCCGCGGCCTGCGGATGAAGAAGAACCTCCAGTACCAAAGCGCGGTAAAGACCCTCACGGAGATCATGGTCGCCATCGGCGACAAGATGGTGCAAGAGAAAGACGTCGACCCGGAGGCGGTGGAGCAGGTCGACAGTCAGCCCGCGCGAGAGCTTCGGCTCGACGTGCTCTCGGCCTTCCTGTGCCTCGTTGTCGAGAAGAGAATGAAAGGTGCCGCCGCAGCGGCTGAGGAGGGAGGAGGAGGAGGAGTCCTGGCGCGGGAGATCCTGCATGTTGCGGAGGAGATGAGAACTCCGGTCCCTCCCGAAGCGGTGGTGCTGCGAGACTGGAGCGACGTCGAGGTCTCCATGTAACAACAACAATAACAATATATGATATCACTCTAGCCTTGGGGGGAGGAAGGGGGAGCGGAACCATGGCTAGAAGACGGATCACCCACCATCCATCCATCCACCCCATCCCATTCCCCATCTCCCATCTCCCATAGATCGGATAGACATACCTCCTCTTGTAAACAATCTGCATACAGTATGTACTGTACCTACAAAATCTGTACCATACTCAAAGCCGGGTGTCTAAAGTAAGAGGACGGTCCTTAGCCCAACTCCGAACCACACACACAGAGAGCGAGAGAGATAGTTTGTTCTTTGCCCTGACTCCTTGTATGAGAGAGAAAAAAGAAAGAATACAGAAAGCCAGAATGAAAAGGGTAGTTCCGTCCGTCTCGTCTCGTCTCTTTTTACAGGACAGGACAGGACAGGACAGTACAGTTTAGTTGTGTGTGTGTGTGTGTGTGTGAGAGAGAGAGAGAGAGAGTGAGTGAGTGAGTGTGTGAAACATGGAAAATCGCAATGCAATGCAATGCTCTGCTCGGATTCGGTCTGTTCGTCTTTTTCTTGCTGCATAATGCCATGCATGGACACACACCACACGCCCCCCTTATGCCTATCCCTTTCCCTTTCCCTTTCCTTGCCATTTCCCTTCCTATGCTATGTTATGCCATATGTTTAAACACCATAAAAAAAACTCCATGCAAACTTCCAAAGAGTCCCCTCCGCGGCTTCCCCACAGTAATAAAGGATAAGAGAAAAGCAGTTTTGGGAAGGGAGGAGGGAAGGTGGGAAACGGGGTGGGACAACCAAGCAATTAATCAATATCATACAGTGAGTGGCACGGCTGGCTGGCTGTGGCTGCTTCCGGCTCTCCGGGTTCATTTCTTCCCTTTCTTCTTTTTCTGTTTGCCGCCGCCGCTGGTGGTGGTGGATACCTCCGCAGCGGGCGTTTCGACTATGACGCCGTCCTCGTCGCTGCTTGCCGTGGCGGCTTTGGGCGCTGTCTTTTCTGCCGCGACTGGTGCAGTAGCCGTACCCGTGGCAGCAGCAGCAGCAACAGGCTTGTCACCCACTGCTGCGGCGGTCGCCTTGTCCTCGCCGCCCATTAACTCTCGTCTGGCCATTTCTCTCTGGTTGTCCCACCGCTCCTTCTCCTCTGGTAGTGTCTTCTTGATGGCGTCCAGTTTGTCCCGCAAGATCTGGTTCTGCACCATCTCGTTGGCGCTCTGAAAGATGGTGTGGCCCCAGGTGCCCGGGGCGGCGGGCCCAGACCCGCTCAGAGCATTGGCTTCGGCGACCACGTCCTTCAGCTCAAGTTCCAGCTCCTGCTCAGCCCGCTGCAGTCGCTGGAAGATCTCGTCGCCGACCACTCCGCGCTGCAGCAACGCCGCCAGCGCGGGTTTGCGCACACGCACCTCCATGATCCGCCGGATGTCGTCGCACGCCCGGGCCAGCAGCGCGGCGCGCAAGACGGAATCCGGCACCTTGGTGTTGCCGTCGTCTTGCAGGTGTAACAGGGAAAGGTAGATGTTGCGCGTCGTGTGCGGCGGGAAGTAGGGCGCCAGCCGGAGTTTCTTCTTGACTTGTCTCTGCCGGTACAGGTGCGAGAACGTGGCCATGCTGCCGATCAGGATGGAGAGGTAGGCGATGGGGATGAGCAGGGAGAGCGTGAAGAACTTCATCTTGGGATCGATCAATTGTCCTGTTCGTCCGTGCGAGTGAGCGTGGGGTGGGAGGGGTGGTGTGTGTGTGTGTGTGTGCACGGTGGGTTTTCCCCTTATATCGTGCTCATGAATTGGAGGGCTGTCTTTGTGGTCCTGTGCCGAGTGAGGCGTTGAAATGTGAGGCTTCCTATGGCTAGGAGAGGGCAGAACGGTAGTCGCAAAGGAGAGACTTCAACAAAGCGGGAGATAGAGGATATCTGGGAGAGTTCGGGGACATGTCATCTGCGAAGAGGACACTCGTGCAACTTGGGAAAACTAGTTGGGCGAGGGTCCCTTATCGATAACGGGCGGAAAATCTTGGCAAGGGTTGTTCCGTGTATGGGGCGGAATATACGAGCGAGGTACCTCGTACATGTCCCCTTGAGACGCACTCACTCTCTTCATTATCACAAGAATCCAGATAAGGCGGCAGTCCTGTGTGACAGCAGCCATTCCATTCTTCTACGGCAGCAAGAATCACGCTTTGCAAGATAATTTTCCCACGTATATTAGCTCACCGACCAAGTCCCAATGCTTGCAGGATCAAGGGCGGAGTCGGAGGGTATTCTCAGCTGGTAGCACCTGTTAATGACAAGCGAAGGAGAATCGAATGGAAGCAGCATTTGGCAGTGATCCTTATTCCTCGTGTGTTTCTTCGACCGTAGCAGGTTGAGAGACCTCCTGGCCCCGGGACCAATAAATTGCTTGGCTGGTAAGGCCTCAGGGTCCCATTTCGAAAGCCAACATTGTTCGGCCATCCTCTGAACAACAACCTCATAACAACAGAGCAACGAGTATCAAGAAATGCCCCGTACCGTTCTCATCACTGGCTGCTCCGATGGCGGCCTTGGAGCTGCCCTTGCTGTGGCCTTCCACAAAAAGGGCGACCGTGTGATCGCGACCGCCAGAAACCCTGCGAAAATGGCCTCTCTCAAGGCCTTGGGTATCGACACTCTGCAGCTCGACGTCCTCTCAGAAGACTCGATCAAAGCAGCAGTCCAGGCCACTTCCCAAATAACGGACAATGCTCTCGACATCCTGGTCAACAACGCCGGAAAAGGCTATAGCACGCCGCTGCTGGACGCCTCGATATCTGAGATATCGCAGCTGTTTGAGCTGAATACAATATCCGCTCTCCGCGTTACGCAAAACTTCTTCCCCCTTCTGCGCAATTCCAAGGGCGGTGCCACAGTTGTGAATAATACTTCGTGTGCAAGCGTCATGCCCGTGCCTCTCCAAGGGCCCTACAGTGCCACCAAGGCTGCCCTTGCGTCCTTATCCGAAGTCCTACGTCAAGAGCTACAACCTTTCGATATCAAAGTCATCGATTTGAAGACCGGCACTGTGAAGTCGAATTTCTTCGCCAATGCCTCGTCGTCAGGAGGCCCTGCAGATGGCAGTTTAAGGCTGCCCGAAGACTCGCTCTATCTGCCTGGGAGAGAACAGGTGGAGAAATTCATGCGGACGGACATCGACATCACCGAAATGCCGGCGGATGAGTGGGCTGCGAAGGTTGTTCGGGACTTGTCAAAGCGACACCCTCCGGTACATGTCTGGCACGGAGGAAATGCATTTCAGGTGTGGCTGTGTTCTTTTTTGCCCGTGGGGATGCTCGACTCAACATTGAAGAAGATGACGGGATTAGATGTCGTGCAGCGTTACTACCGTGGTTCAAGGGCACACAAGACGAAATAGACGGATGAACATGGTGGGAAAAGAACTTGATAGATGCAAGCAGTGATAATAGAACAACCTTGGTGCATTTACTCACCAGAAGTAAGTGAACCAGATAAATTTCCACCATTGCACTGTCCATCTAACTGGGCTGGTCTCGAAAGCGCAGCCTCGGAGGGTCGATTAATCAGCCTTGTCCCTCGGCGCACCTTCCCCGTCAATCCATCGTCGAAACTTTTTTTTGGCTGCGGCGACTCGATCCCAAGGGTGAGTGCCAGTGCGTAAATTTCTCCAGGCAAGTCGGAAATGGCGCCGTCGCAGCTCAAGCAGCTCAAAGCGTCGCTGCATGAGAGTGGCGTCCTTGGGCCTCAGAAATCCAAGAAACAGCGCAAGCTGACCTCCAAAGATGCGCAGAAGCGGGCACAGCGCAATGCCGCCCTCGAGGGCATTCGAGAACGGTTCAATCCCTTCGAGGTCAAGGCACCTGCCCGAAAAGCGAAGTATGAATTTGTCAATGGGAAAAATACCAAACCCGCACTTGGTCGCCCCGGCGTCACGCGTGGCTTGGGTGAAGAGCGGCGGCGCGAGACGTTGCTGAAAGAAATACAAAGCCGCAACAAGGTGGGCGGGCTGCTTGATCGACGGTTTGGAGAGAATGACCCTACCATGACGCCCGAGCAACGGGCGGCCGAGCGCTTTGCACGTCAGAACGAGCGCAAGATGAAGAAGAGTTCCATGTTCAACCTTGAGGATGACAGCGAGGAGGAGATGACGCTCACGCATGGTGGACGATCACTCGACTTCGGGGATGTTGCCGAGGATGACTTTGACGAAGATGATGTGACAGGCTCGGATAACGCAGACGGGGATTTCGACCATGGTGACAGGCCCCGGAAGAGACTGCGCCTCGCCGAAACCCAAGACGTCGACCCCGAAGAGGAAGACGACGACGACGATGAAGATCTACCCCAGAGGAAGAAGACGAAGAACGAGGTGATGAAAGAGATTATTGCAAAGTCAAAAATGTACAAAGCCGAGCGTCAAGCTGCAAAGGCAGACGACGATGATCTCCGAGCGGAACTTGACAAAGGCATGGCCGAGTTTTACGAAGCTCTTCGAGAGCAGAAGGCGCCAGAGAAAAAATCTCTACCACCATCAACTTCGAACGCCGAGCCACACATGGATCCTTCTCGGGCTGCAATGTTGGCAGGTAAGAGCAGGGAAGAGGCGGAAAAAGAGTACGAGTCCAATCTTCGACAATTGAAATTGGAGGCTCGCTCGAAACCGAGTGTACGGACCAAACCTGATGAAGAGAGAGCTGCGGAGGAGGCTGCAAGACTTGAAGAGCTCGAGCGCAAGAGGGTTCGCAGGATGAAGGGCGAGGCAGAAAGTTCGGAGGACGAAGACGAAGACGAAGAGGAGCAGGGGCCGGATGACGATGACGATGTCGACGACGCGGAAGCATTCGGTCTGTCTGCTCCCGAGTTCGACAGTGTCCCGCGGAAAGAGCTTGACGTTGAGGACGAAGACGAATTCCTTCTTGATGACGACCTGATTGCTTCGGACTCAGAGCCCGAGATGGCAAGTGAACAAGGACCCGAGGAATCCGAGTCCGACAGCGAGGTTGAGGACGACGGTGATGACGACTTTATCAACGGGCTAGTCTTGCCACGAGAGACACAGAGCACACCAAAGACAGTTTTAAAGACTCCAGTCAGCAACAACCTGGCTTACACTTTTCCGTGCCCCCAGACACATGAAGCATTCTTGGAGGTGGTTAAGGACTCTGAAATTTCCGACTTGCCCACGATCGTGCAGAGAATACGCGCACTCTACCACAAAGGTCTCGCTGAAGGCAATCAAGAGAAGCTTGATGCCTTCGCTGGCGTACTGACCCGGCATGTTGCGTTTCTCGGGGACACAGACAGCGATGTTCCGTTTTCGGTTGTTGAGAGCCTTCTTCGACACTTGCATTCAATGGCAAAGTCGTCGCCAGAAGCCGTTGGCGCTGCCTTCCGCAGACATCTCCAAGAGATTGCTGACGAAAGACCGCTCCAGCTGTCTCCTGGGGATCTTATCATTCTGACGGGTGTATCGACCATCTTCCCGACCTCAGATCATTTCCACTCGGTAGTCACGCCTGCCACTCTCACCATTGGACGGTTTCTCGGGCAAAGCTCGATACAATCTCTGCGGGATCTCAGTACAGGAGCTTACTGCTGTTCGCTTGCCCTTCGATACCAGTGGCTCGCAAAAAGATATGTGCCGGAAGTGGTCACTTACATTACCAATGCTCTAGCCATCCTTTCACCGACACCGCTGCCAGAGCAAGACAAAGATGGCAATTCGTTGACGGTTCCCATCAGGTTGCCTACAACACCATTGCGGGTGAAATCGACGTCTGAAACAGTGTCAGAGAAGCTATCATTCAAAGATTGCATCTTGGATCGAAATGACGAGAACGGGCCTTCACAAAACGCCACCCTGCTGAGCGTCTTTATTCGCCTGACAACGCAAGCCGCCTCGCTTTGGAGCCTCAAGTCATCATTCCCTGAACTCATCCAGCCTTTCATCCATGTTCTCAGGCACTTGTCGCATCAGCGCGAAATGCTCCCGCCACAAATTCACGCGCTAAACAACATCAACCTCTCAACCCTAGTCACGCTGCAGTCCGACTCGGTGAAATCACGCCTCCCCCTTCTCTTACACAACCACCGTCCACTTGCTATAAAAACTTCTCTGCCTTCATTCATCGAGAATTATAACCCTGACCGACACTATGATCCAGATCGGCAACGTGCTGAGCTTTCCAAATTGAAAGCCGAGCATAAGAAGGAGAGGAAGGGCGCCATGAGAGAACTGCGGAAGGATGCCAACTTCATTGCGAGACAACAGTTGCAGGAGAAGAAGAGAAGAGATGAAGAATATGAAAAGAAATACAAGAGACTGGTGGCAGAGATTCAGGGTGAGGAAGGGCACGAGGCAAAGGCTTATGAGAGAGAGAGGAGGAAGAGAAAGGGCAAATTCTAGAAGGGAGAGTTGCGATATCGATGTCTTCCAGTCACCTATTACCGTATCTCCCGAGAAAAGTGCCATGGCTCAATGAATATGTTTGCCTTTCATCAGCCCTCTCTGAAAGCCTTTCACGACTCGATCAAAGACAGACCTTAGCTTACAACATCGACATGCTCTCGACTGGAAACTTGGATCGTCTTGGTGTCAACATTGATGCGAATTGTCGTGGTAATCGATAGCTATAGCCGGCTCCTTCGGTATCTGGGTGTAGAAAGAGGCTGTTTTGATCCCTCCCAACCCAAATATCTGGACGTTCTCCTGCCAACCCTCGAAACATTGCAAATATCGAAGTGGTCGTTTCGCCGGCATCCGGTTTCAGACGTACGCGTTCGTGTTGTCTCCGAAGTCCATACAAGATATACGTCTATGCCGCTTTGTGGACTGAATCATTAGAGACACTAACCAAGCCTTTCATGATAAAACACGGTATGGATCGCCAGTTCAAGGGAGACGCAAGGGGGTGGCTTCAGGGAAAAATATGCGTGCAGCAGCATCTCATCCGCGACAATAAGATTAATGGCACGGAATGTTCTAAGAAAAGGCAACACATTGTCGAGAAACTCGAGGTACGGACCTTTCCTCGGTATGGATCAGACCCGGACAGGCCTCAATAAGGACGTGGACATTCCACCTTCGTGATGACGGGGAATGGTTCTTCCTCCATATCACTGGCTCATCTCTCCTTGATGGCCGATACAGCCTGCAGCTCATCCCTTGATTTTCGAGCGGCCATTACCGTGAGGAAGCCATGAGGTGTGAAATGTGCCGTCACCATGGTTGGCAGGGGAAACAGTCGCCTCCACTGACGAGGTTGAAGGAGGAAGATGTTGATTGTGCCTCAGAGCAAAGCCAGGCCAGGGACGAACCTCCAGTTGCCCACAATGTCCCCTGCCCAGACGCAACTCTTCTCTGCACTGCCATCAAGCGATTTCCTAGTCTCAACAGGAGCATTGTCGAGAGCGACCAGTCCAGCAGCACACTGGCAGAGAAAGACGAAGAAGACGACGAATCTCCAAAAGATCTCGAGGACCTCGATGGCGTCCGCTCGACGTCTACCGCCGGCTTCTTTGATCCTTCTCTGTCCCAGATGCGCAGTGCAGTGCTTCAAAAATATTCTTGGACCCGTATGTGTCTGCGACATTCATGTTTCCCTACCGCTTGCTGATCTGAAATAGTCGCCCTGCTCTGCGCCTTCATCCTTGGGGTTCTCTCGCTCCACTGGGGGTTCCTTTTCCGGGTACACGAGAACCTAAGCTCCGCCACCATCGCTGTGGTTGACTTTGACGCAACTTCGCCTCCTTACGAGAATGTCGAGCCAATTGTTGGACATTTCATTAAGGCCACAATCTCACACGAACGCGCCACGCAGAGGTATTCTCTGGGTTACAAGTTCCTGGATCCTGGCGCATTCCGCCACGACCCCGGTGCAATCCACCTGGCGGTTCACGAAGAGAAATACTGGGGAGCAATCATTGTCAACAGCAATGCTTCCGCACTACTGAGACGGGCTGTTGAGCAGGGAAACGTATCCTACGACCCGTTCGGTGCAGGAGCGGTTGTCGTCAACCAGGCCCGAGATATCAAATTCTACAGCCAATACATCACTCCCGTACTGACTCGTCTGGCGTCGGATATCAGCTTTGCTTTCGGCCGCAACTGGACGCAGTCGGTGCTCGCAAACGATTCTCTCGCCCAACGCAGATACAGTAATGCTCCTCAAGCTCTATCTCCCGGCATTGGGTTCAGCCTGTTTGACGTGCGACCTTTCGGTGAGTCCCGATCCCTCCTGAAGTGTTCTATCATCCATCATGATCATTGACTGTCTATTCAGATCCTCCAACGGCGATTCCCACCGTCAGTATGGGCTTCGTTTACCTGATGGTCGTTGCTTTGTTCTCTTTCGCCTTCTTCGTCCCGACACATATGGAATTTGTCCTTGGGGAACCCTCGCACCGCCAACCCCCGTTGAAATTCATGCACCTGGTCATCTGGCGGTATCTCTCTACCATCGTAACCTATTTCTTCCTTTCCCTCTGCTATAGTCTCGTGGGCCTGGCATTTCACGCCCGTTATTTCGGCCACGCCACTTTCGTCGTCTACTGGATGCTGAATTGGCTCGGCATGGCTGCCATAGGGCTTGCGTGCGAGAACGTTGCGATGGCCGCCAGTCAGCCGTGGCCGGGGCTGTGGCTCCTCTTCTGGATCGTCAGCAACACATCAACGGGATTCTGCGCGTTAGAATTGGCGCCGGGGTTCTTCAAGTGGGGTCACGCGTGGCCGTTGAGGCAGGTCGTGTATGGGAGCCGGACGCTGCTGTTCGGCACCCAAGGTCGACTCGGTCTCAATTTTGGCATTCTGGTCGCTTGGGCCGGCATTGGGACAGTGTTGTTTCCATGTTGCTGTTGGATCATGAGGCGGAAGGAAATGAAAACCCACGGGGAATCCGGGTTGACTGAGTTGAGTGAGTAGGCGCAATATCAAATCATGACTGGCGCGAATACAAATTCGGTAGTACGCGAGTACACCAGTTTGGGAGCTTTTTTACCCCACAAAAGTATTCTTTGAAGTCAAAGCCAAATAAAACAATCTGAGCTCAACTAAGGCCAGGGAGCCAAAAATAATATGATCCTGGCGAGACTTGAACTCGCGACTTTCGCATTCCTCGAAAGAAGTCATACTGGATGCTAACCGGGAGCATACAATATAAGAACGACACGCTAACCACTGCGTCACAGGCTGGAAATATACATAGTTAGCGTTGAGCGCCAACCCTGCGACCGACGGTGGGTGGTGTGTGAGACTCACATCATGATAATTAAAGCGTCCAGAGAGTGAGGCAATTTTCGGGACAGTTTCAAGACCAACTTTTGCGGGGTCCAAAATATATACTCATTATTTCGTGCACGTGATTCTTAACCGCCAGATTTCTGTCCAGCCCCTGCCTACAAGTACAACACATCTATCTTCCACGCTCTGCTGCACAGGCACTACTCTGAGATTTGGGGGCAATTGAGCCTTAAATGACCCAAGTTTCCGACGGTAGGGAGAATTCGGACAAATAGTGTTCTGTTGACTCATCTCTACTTGCTCTCCCGGTAGGGTTTTCGCACCTTCTGTATGCGCAGCTTAAGGGATTCGTCATGGCAGACACATTTTGCGTAGCATATTGACCTCGCGCAGATCTGCCTGGTGACCTCACAGCGCCGGAGTCGCACAACTTCCGGGCCCCAAGGTTCCTAGGATGGGCTCACATCCCGGCTCCGCGGCCGCGAGTGACGGCGAGGACGACTACATGAACATGACCTTCGAAGACACGGCGGCATCCTCCAAGAAGCACGAGACCCTGACGCAGCGGAAAAAGCGACTCGCCCGCGAAGCCGAGATCAAGGGCCGCCCGAAGTCCAAGGCCGAACTCGCGCAGGAGGAGCGCAAGAAACGGGAGTCAGCGCTGAACACTACGACGCTAGACACCAGCAACAAGGGATTCAAGATGATGGCGGCACTGGGCTACAAGCCGGGCAGCGCCCTGGGTGCGTCTCGGGCCACAACCGAGGGTGGGAAAGATGACCGTCTTCTCGAACCTATCGGCCTGGAGATGCGAGACTCCCGATCTGGAATCGGCGCCGACGCCGAGAAGAAGCGCAAGTTTCGAGAAGAGGTCGAGGCACAGCAAGAAGCGGACAAGAAGAGGAAGGTTGAGGCCGGCGAGTTTCGAGAGCGGCAGCAGAAAGAACGCGAAGAGAAGAAGATGGAGGGGCAGATGTGGGCGGCGATGAAGGTGTGCGAGAGACTAGACGAGGGGGAGGAGCAGGCACAACAGTCCGTCGACCACACCGCCGCCGACGCGACCACGCCAAAAAGGTCATCAAAGCCTGTGAAGGGCGTCAATGTCTTGTGGCGCGGCCTCGTGAGGCAGAGAGCCATCAACGAACGTGATCGCAGGATGAGGTATGACCTCCACCAGTCGTTGTCGCGACGACCCGACTATATTGATCCCGACGAAGACAAGGAGGATCAAATGGCGATGGGGAAGAAAGCGGATGTGGAGGAGGTCGACGTCGACCTGGATGAGGAAGACGAAGAGCTCGGCGAGTTCGAGGCCCTCGAGGTGTCGGAGAGGTTGTCGCAGCTCGTGGCATATCTGCGAGAGCGGTGGCACTATTGCTTCTGGTGCAAATACCGATACCCAGACGAGAAGATGGAAGGGTGTCCCGGCACAACAGAGGCAGATCATGACTGAGGATGATTGTCACGTAAATCAATGCATTAATCCAACAACAGGTAACACACTACTTCGTTCCTTTACGCGTAGCTTGTGATGTTCCTGTGCTGCTATCATTTTGCTGGTTGATAATTCACCGAACATAACCCGGACGAGGGACTTCAGCCTTGTCTCGACAACATTCAGATATTCCTCTTTCTTCCCTCGCATCCTCAATGTATCATCAGCCATGTCCATCTTCAGCTCGAATCGCTTCCTATTAGCAGTCCTCGCTGTCGGCCTGGGAACAGCATGCTTTACCGTTCCAGTCCTTCTCAGAAGAGTGAAGGAGGCAGCCAGAGCGCCGCCGCCCGACCCTCCACCCCCGGCTAAGCGCCTGCAAAAGGACTCAGAGAACTCGCTGAAGCTCGACACGCTGCGCACCCTGGCCGACGGGTATAGCTATGATCTACGCACCTCGGCCATCAAGATCGTCGCCAGCCGCACGGTCAGATCCCGCACCAAGGATCTACTGTTGCGTGATCTGGCTAGTCCAGACGACGGACGTCGCCAAAACGCCATCAACGCCATGCACATGCTCCTCACCCATGCGAGACTCAGCGTGTCGATCTGCAACCACTTTCGAGACCCCAAGTCCCTCCGGGCCATCGTCCGGGCTTTGATCAATGTGCTGCCCCAGCATAAAATCCATGCTGATCGAGAGCGCGATGACGAGTCCCTCATCCCCGCCGGAGGGAAGAAACCACCACCACCACCATCGCCCATTCGTCCCGCCTTCCGGCCCCCGCAGGAAGCGCAGCTGCTCGAAATCTTTACCGTGGCGGTCCATGGCCTTCCCCGGCGTGATGCCAAATACCCGCCCGTCATGGACGCCGCCTTGGAGGAAGGGTTGGTGTACCAGTGGTTAGCAAATTATCCCTTCCCCTGCACGTTACCGGAAAACGCCGACGCCAACTTCAAACGGGTCGATGTGGCGAGGCTGTTTGACCGGATGATGTGGCTCTCTGATGATCCTGTCATGGGGGACGTGATCCTTGTGGTAATGCAGTATCCTCGCGCCCGGAGGCAGATGCGTGAAGTCGGGTTGTGCGCAAGCATGTATAAAGAGGACATTTCCATAGCCCGCGGCATGGAGGACACATGGAATAAGTCCTTTGGTATGCCACACTACTCAGACTCAGACTCAGACTCAGATGCCGACGAAGACAACGACGTGAGAATGGTCAATGGCGAGGACACCGCTGGGTTGGCTTCCGGGAACCCTGTCGTCACTGCTCAGGACATCATCACCGATTGGGATAATTTGGCGCCGTCACTGGACGGGTGGCCCGCCGCGAGACTCAGGTCGACCGAGAGAAGTCAAGAAGAGGAGCACCTGAGAAGGCGGCATAGGGAAGCGATCGTCGTCGCGGAGCGCGGCACTCCGCTGAGCCGGGAGAACATCTTGCAGAGAGCGAACAGCGAGATTCTGCAGCCCATGGGCGGCGTCAGCGAGGTGGAGGGGGAACTCAACGGCCTGCTGAATCTGTCCCAGACCTCTACGCAAGCCTCACAGGACGAAGAGACTTCGGATCTACCCCCTACAGATTCCGACACAGCCGACATCGTCGACACGGCGTCTGCCTCCGAGGACCGCCAGGTGTCAACAGAGGAGAAGACGATGGTGGTGGAAGAAGACGCGGAGGCAGAGGAGATGGATCGCGCTCAGAGGAGGCACCGTGAGATCGAGCAGCTGATCGAGGAAGACCCGGAGATACAAGGCACGAACGAGACGAGCTCACAGCAGCCGACTGCGTCGAGCGAGTAAGTTGTGGAAGGACGCGATTCCGCCTACTACTTGTACTACTACTAGTACCCTCCCTTTACGATGGACGATGATGGTGCGAACGAGCAGCAGGAGGAAGACTCTTCACGACCATTCCGGAGAATGCAGGCTGGATCCATCACCACGGATTGTACCACTATTGATTAACACAATGTAATCTGCTTGTCATCCACATAGCGAGGCGTTGAAGGGAACGGCAACCTTTGCCATGAGGAAATGGTGAGCAATAAAATAGAGAAGACCACACACAATTGCAAGGGAGAGCACATTAGAATCCTGTTCAAATACGGCATCACCTTTCCTCTCAGAAAGGTTCATGTCAAGAGCCGTCCTTTTCATTTTTCGCAGCCTTTGACTATTGGGGGTCCTGCAGAACGATGCGCTTCGCAGCCATAGCCACCCTCACAGGCCTCCCCCCGTTTTCATCAGCATTCCTGTCTACCGTGATCCCATGCAATTCGGATGAACACAAAGCCATCACGACTCCCCTCCACCGTTTGAGGCATGTGAAAACATTTTCCACGTAGCAACGACTTTCTCCATCCGCATTCTGACTCTCTCCTACAGCGTCGGTCGCCTACTTCAAGGGAATGAAACGCGAAGAGTGGGTGGCACCGATACCGGGTCTACCGTGCTTGACAGGCTTGTAGCTGATCGAGAATTCGCCCAGGTAGTGGCCGACCATCTCGGGCTTGATTTCCACCTGGTTGAACTCCTTGCCGCTGTAGATGCCGATGACGCTGCCGATCATCTCGGGCACGATGATCATGTCTCGCAGATGGGTCTTGACCAGGTCGGGCTTCTCGTTGGGTTTGGCGTTCTGCTTGGCCTTGCGCAGTTTCTTGATCAGGCCCATCGGGCGGCGCTTCAAGCCGCGGTTGAACCGGCGGCGGGCGCGGGCATGGAGAATTGTGAGCAGCTCGTTAGAGGGAATGTCGAGCAGTCTGCAAAGTGGGAAAAGAAAAAAAATGTGTTCGTTAGCCTTCTCATTCTTCTGCCTTTTGCTCACTTCCTCTTCTTGTTCTGTTCTTGAAACGCCTTGGTTGATGGCGTGGACGGGGTGTCCTGAAGGGGAAGACGTACTGATCGAGATCAATGCCTCTGTAGGAAAACTTTCTGAACGTTCTCTTCTTCTTGAGCTCGGCGGCCTCCTCGGCGTTCTGTACAGAGAGATCAATTAGAAAAAACCCAACATCAAACTGGGTCATCGGCAGGTCGATGGAAGATCAACGTACGTATTCGGTGTCGGCCATGATTGCGGTCGAAGGGGTACTGCGCGTTCGCTTTTCGACAAGTCTGATCGAAAGGCGAGGAGGAGTGGTGGCAGTTGGCGATGATAATACAGAGACAATGGCAGCCAAGAGCCCAGGTGCGAAGTGGAAGGGTCGCCGCGAAAATTTAGGGCAAAGTGTACCACGTGACCGCAATTCTTGGCATCAATTCTGCGACACGCGCTCAGGCTTGTATTTTGTCTTCGGGGACGATTCAGTCTTCAGGTCTATGGGCAATTACAGAGATTCAACGATCTGGCAGTAGATTCAGGAAACAATAGGGACATTTTGAAATGATGTCGGATTCAACTGGATGTATGGAAGGA
Organism: Fonsecaea erecta; assembly: GCF_001651985.1. Lineage (NCBI taxonomy): Eukaryota > Fungi > Ascomycota > Eurotiomycetes > Chaetothyriales > Herpotrichiellaceae > Fonsecaea > Fonsecaea erecta. Next base: position 2,661,505 of record NW_017387245.1, on the reverse strand, counting down.
ATATTGCCTCGTTCTACACCTGGTCCGGAAACAAATCAACGGTTTCAGGTAGCCATGTCCCGTTTTCTTGCTCGCCAGTGTAGCATTGATGAGCCTGGCTTTGCGCAAATAGGTCGTGCGCCCAAAGATGGTACGACAAGGCTGTCTGTTGGCGCCATTGTCATCATCATCCGACCACGTATCCCTCGTAATCCGGCCGTAGATCGAGCATAGTCAATCCCCATGGTCTCGTTGGCAATTTGTCGTCTAGTCGAACAGACCGAAACCCATATCCTCGTCGGACTCTTCCTTCTCCTCTTCCTTCTCGGCAGGCTTCTCTTCCTCGGCGGCAGCAGCACCACCAGCCGCAGCACCGCCGGCAGCAGGAGCAGCAGCGCCACCAGCACCGCCAGTTGGGACAGACGCAAGTTTCGTTGAGCCCTCGGCAATCAGCTAAAGCAGTGTCAATCTCATCTGCAGGTTCATGTAGGAACAACCTCATCCTACCTCATTGATGTCCTTGCCCTTCAACTCTTCGAGCAGCTTGGAAAGACGCTCCTCGTCGGCATCGATACCGACGGAGGAGAGAACACCCTTGATGTCGGATTCAGAGGGGTCGGTGTTGCCGGCGAGGCCAAGGAGGAGGTATGCTGCAAGGTGCTTCATTTTTGAATTTACTTCTTCCCACAAAATGTTAGTCCTCGAGGGGTGTTGAAGCCTGGGTGAACTTACGGAGAATGGAGGGTCTGCGAACAGGAGAGACAATCGATTTAACCGCTGAATTGAGCGGAGACTGGCACTTCGAGTTCTAGTAATTGTTCGTTCGTGGAAAGTCGCAGAGGAAGCGTATCTTGCCCTGGCTGGTTTGCTGGTTGTGCGACCGGCGAAATTCAAAGAACAAAAATATTTCGGGAAAGTTAGCCGGGCCCGCATTCCGACCAGTCGCGTGGTCGGTGGTCTTCAGCTAATACTAGTAGTAATAACAGCAACTGGGCAGTGGCCACCTGGAGGCGGGGACTTGGATCGACTTTCACCTATTTATTATCACCTCCCTCCCTTTCCTCTTTCCCTGCCTTCCGTGTCACTCTTCGCCAGCACCATCCCCAGAGCTTGCATTCGGTACTGCCTTTCCATTTGTATGGACCATATTGCACAGTGATCGCGCCGTCGGGCAGCGGCGAACACGAGAATCATGCATAACATCGGGGCCCTGAATCTTCTGACTTGACCACCTTCAGAATCCTTCAACTCGCCACTCTACACGTTCATCATGAGCCTCTTCAGCGACATCGTCAACTCGATTGGGAGCGACAAGTCCCCGGCACCACCAAAGCCACCAGCAAGACCACTGAGTGCAAATGCGCATCGACCAAACCTCGACGTCAGCAAGCCTGGTCCCCGGCCCGGGTTACCGGCGGCCCCCTCGCTCCCGAATGGCATAAAGCGGAAGGCCGACGAGAGCTCGGCAAGACCGCCTGAGAAGCTCATCAAACCGAATCCTATGCCTGGCTTGACCAGCACTATCACGAAACGCCCTGTTGCTCCTCCTCTTAACGCCCCCAAACCTACCAATGGAAATGACGGAAAATCTCTTTCCATGCCCAGACCGAGGCTCGACACTCCGGTGACCTCAACGAAACCCGGCTCCGCGCCGTCCACCCCCACCACCGCGACAGCAAAAGGTCCAGCGAGGGGTTCGTATGCAGATTTGATGGCTCGAGCCAAACAGGCGCAGGTGGAGCGACCTCAACAAAGCCAAATTGGTTTGATCAAACATCAGGCAACCAATCGAGAGAAGCCATCCAAATTGGCTGAGAGGAGACGTCAAGAAGAAGGCAAAGCAAAGGGAGCAAAGGAGAAATCCGGTGGCGGCCGTTTGGCAAATGGTGGTAAACAGCAGGATAAATCTCGAAGCGCTAGCCCCGCGAAGAAGACAGATCATCCCAAAGTCCCCAGAGCTCCTCGACCGCCATTACATGCTCCCGCTTCGTCCTCCTACAAAGGCACCATAGGCACTGCTTCTGGTCGGTCCAAGCCTGCAGCCAAGCGTGGGCGCAGATATGATGAATACCTCGGCACTGACGAAGAAGACGATTCGGATGACATGGGCGGATATGGGGAAGGCGAAGAAGACGATTATGGGTCTGATGCATCGTCAGATATGGAAGCCGGAGCGTTTGATGTGTACGAAGAGGAGCAGGAAGCCCTCAAGGCGGCGAAGGAGGAGGATGCCCGAGAGCTGGCCTTGGAAAACCAGTTGAAGCGAGAGAAAGAGGAGCGCCGCAAGAAGCTGATGAGTCTGGCATCGAAGAAGAGGTGAAGTGGAGACAAAGGAAACCCATGTGATATCTGACTTGTGCTATGACTTTGGGAACTCATCTTGCATTATTGATAACTTAGCATCGGCGTTGGTGGGATTTGCATTACAGGAAGACACACGGGTGGCTCACTGCATACTGTATTCGATGGGACGTTTTTCTTTATATGGCTTTCTTCCGTCAAATATCACCAGCCGGCGTTCTCATAGCAGCTAGCTGTCTTGGAACCCCTTTGTGTTTGGCAACGCAGAGGCTGATATGATAAAGTCGTCTTTATACGACCACTTTTGCGTCAAGAACATGAACACCTAATGACACTCCTTGTTTTGGACCAGTGATCGACTTAGATAGATACATTTAATCCAGGTTACTATGGAGTGATTCCCGTCTACATCACAAATCCAAGACATGGTAGCACGTTTTATTTAATCCGACACCAGACTCTCCACGTCGACGCCTTCGACACGATAGAACCCCAGTGCCTTCAACATGGGCTTGTCGTGGAATCTGTACAGGTACACGGGCTCCTCTGACCCTTCAGCAGCAGCAGCAGCGGTGTGCTGGTACTTGTTCCAGGCAGGTACGCAGAAGGTGTCGCCCTGCTTCCAGTGGAACGTCTGCCCATTGATGACGCTCGATCCTCGGCCCTGGACCACGTGGTAGACGGACGACGCGGTCTCGCGCACGGCGGGAGACGTGCACCCGGCGTTCAGACGTTCGGCAGAACCACCGAGGATTCGGGAGACTGTTTTATCACCCCGGCGAGGTTAGTCATGCTGTGCAGTGGGGACTTTGAGAAACAGTGAAAGGGACATCGAATGTTGCCATACCTGGTCTGCCGTCGTCCTTCACATAGTCCTCCTCGGCCCAGTCGCCCTTCTTCTCGTCGAGCTTCTTCTTCATCGCCGTCCACGGATACACGATCGGGCTGGTGTTCGAGTCGACGTCTTCGGCCGGATACCGCGGCTGATTGAAGTGCTCGACGAAGTGCACGGGGAAGTGGATGAAGTTGGGCAAATCCAGGCCGTCGAGCCAGATCATGGGGCCCGACCCGTCCTTACCGTGGTCGTGCCAGTTCCAGGTGGGCGTGAGGATGACGTCGCCGCGCTGCATGGTGATGCGTTTGCCGTGCACCGCCGTGAAGCCGCCCTGGCCCTCGATGATGAAGCGCATGGCGAAGGCCGTGTGCCGGTGCGCGCGGGCCGTTTCGTTGGGCATCACCAGCTGCAGACCCGCATACAGTGTGTCTGTGGTGTAAGGAGCATCTGTGAGGAACGGGAGCGTGTTAGCATGAGCATCTCATCTTGTTGCCTCCTTTTCCGCTCAAAGTGTTGCTCCAAGAGGAGCAAAGACCATACCTCTGGCGGGATTGACCAGCATCAGTACCCGTCTCTCAGCCTGCTGCTCCGTGATAATTTCTCCGGCCCTGAGGAGACTCGGCCTGACCTCGTCGTAGCGCCAAATGAACGGGACACACTTTGGGTTGGGCTCTGGAGGGTTCAATCGTGCCATCTGCGTCCAGAGGGGCTTGGTGTTGACCTTGAGGGCATTCTCAACCAACTCCTCGGAAGGATCTGCCTTCTGCCCCCATATCGGGGGGAGAGTCTCGGTCACGGTTCCCGTTGTAGTGGCCATTTTGTTCTCCAGAGAGGGAGGTGTATAGGTATATCGATATATGGATGTCTTCTGTCGATGTGCTTTGTGGACGACGAGACTTACTTGCGATGTTGGTCGTTCCAGATATTATAGGCTAGCCAACTTCTTAATAAAGGGTAAGCATCCAAAGTTGCCGAGACCGAATCATTGCGCGTCAGTCGTTCACCGACCACAAACAGCGATGACCTCGAGGAAGAGGAGGAGTTGAGGTGGAGATGGCTTCGTACACGGGGCGGCCAGGGAGTCGCTTCCCGATACACACCCGGACGGAATCTCCTCCGCCACCTGCCTCGCATCGGCCATAACCATTCCATCAGGAGCAGACAACGCGGATGTTGACTTAAGCTTCCCGCACGCGGCGGTACGATCACGGTGGGTTAACATCGGTAGTGGCTCAGGTGCTGTCTCAGTCGAGTCCGACCAGCTCGGGACCCTAAGGCACGGGTGGGACGTGATTTGTACAAAGTCCCAAGTGTCTTTTGCACCGTCTTCCTCCCGTTCACTAAAGCACCTTGGACTGGACTCCCGGGGATCAAATCAACAAAGACACGACCTTTCTTCCCCTCATTTCTACGACTTACGCCAACCAAACTCTTTCAAAATGGTTGAGATACACTCCGGTGTCCTGGTCAATGGTGAGACCAAACCAGTCAATGGAGTGACGCCCGTGAAAGAAGCCTTCATCAAGATTCCCGACGTGAGTGAAACTATTCATGTTCCTGGGACCAGGTGGATGGGTGCTGACGGTCTGAACAGGTGGCCTCATATCCGACAGGAAGTCTCGACTTTCTCGTCAAGCTGCAAAAGGAAGAGCAGAAACGGCACAAGGCCATGAGGACTTCCAATTTGCTGAACCCGGACGACTTTTCCCGGGTCCGGCTGAACACCATCATTGTGGGTGCCGGACTCGGTGGGTTGGCTGCCGCCATCAGTCTTGCTCGAAAGGGCCACAAGGTCACTGTCTATGAACAGGCTCCCGAACTTGGTGAGGTATGAATGCATCCTTCGAATGACATCTTGCCGTGATGTGAGGCTGAACAATTCTACTAGGTCGGTGCTGGCATCCAGATCCCGTCCAATTCAAGTCGGTTGCTTATCAAATGGGGTCTGCAACCATTTCTGGCGTCCAAGATCGTGGAGCCAGAGGACATCAAGTTCCGGCGGTGGGAGAACGGCGCCGTCATTGGACTCACGAAGCTGGTGCCCGAGTTCCAGGACAACTTTGATGCTCCATACTATGTCGTGCACCGTGCACACTTCCACGACGCCATGTATCAACTGGCCCTGCAACTGGGTGTCGACGTGCGGATCAACTCCAAGGTCATCGACTATGACGAGAACGTGCCTTCAATAACCACCGAACATGGGGAGTCGTTCGCCGCAGACCTCGTCATCTGTTCTGACGGCGTGAAGTCAATCGGGCGAACGAAAGTCCTGGGCGGCATGGACCAGGCTCCCTTGAGGACTGGATTCGCGGCGTATCGAGCGACGGTGGATGTGGAGGAGATGAAGGTGCACCCCGAGCTTGTTGAGCTGTTGGCAAAGCCGGGCCTGAACTTGTGGATTGGCGACATGAGGCATGTCATGACCTATACGATTGCAGGAGGCAAATCCTTCAACATGGTGCTGTCGCATCCCGACCGCACCGACCCGGCCACATGGAACCAACAAAGCCCCGAGAAGATCATGTCTGACATGCGCGCTCACTTTGACGGCTGGGACCCGCGATTGACCAAGATCATCAACATGATCCGATCCACCCTGAAATGGCCACTCGTCAGCGGGTCGGCGCTCAGTCGCTGGATTGCGCCTTCCAACAAGCTCACGATCATGGGCGACGCGGCACACGCCATGGTCCCCTACATGTCTGAAGGAGCCGCCATGGCCGTCGAAGATGCTGCAGCCCTGGCCGAGGCCATTGACCTGGTCGACAGCACCAAGGAACTACCGGAGGCTCTGCGGGTGTGGGAAGCCGTCCGCATCAAACGCACCAGCCAAATGCAGGAAGCCAGCCTGATCAACGGCAAACTGTGGCACTTTGCCGACGGTCCACTGCAACGGGCTCGAGACGAGGCCATGCGGCCCGAAGTCGAAGGCAAACAGTTCGTGTCCAGCCCCAACCAGTGGAGCGATCCCACCACGCAGCGATGGTGCTATGGCTACGACGCCGAATGGGAGGTCAGGAAGGCTTGGGGAAACAGGACCACCAAAGCCAAGCAGGTCAATGGGGATGCGAAGGGGCTTTAGAACAAGAGGAGCGTGAGGAACATCCTTTTTTCTGACTGGGGTGACGGCGTCAGGGTTTGGCGTTCTATTCAACATTGGGACCGTATTTTATCTCTTTCGATGCTTCTAGACCTTTTGCGGTGTCAGCCATGGAAGTTTTGGTGAAGATGCAGGTCTAAAATACGAGCACAAGGGGACATGACCCCAGCCCCTTGCGTGCACTTAGCGAGATTGTCTTGTGTAACTCATGCTCAGGGGTCACAGCTGAGTCCCTTGTCCTTGGCCCTGTCTGATCAGACGATTTGATTGGTTCGAGGGCTGTCAGCCTCTATTGCGGTCAACTGGGCTAGATCAAGGCGCTTCTGTGTGAAATCAGCCCCTGAACCAGACCAGATTCGCCCGTCTATCTGTGTGGTGCACGACTTGGCAGCCGTCACCAAGAAAAGAGCGTCACCGACGTTTCGTTGTCACGACAAGGACGGTATAAAGTCCTCATTGCCAGTTGTTATGCCGGTTTACGTTTTCACCAGATCATCTCTATCCATGGCCTCAGCATCGCAGCCAGGGTCGGTGGTTGCCGGCAATGAGGAGACCAGAGACCTCGACAGTACCGGCCTTTGTCTACTGTCTCTCGATGGCGGCGGGGTTAGAGGACTGTCGAGCCTCTACATCCTCAAAGGGCTCATGACAAGGCTGAACTTCGAGCGACAAGCCGTTGGACTCGCCCGAGTGAAACCATGCGACATCTTTGATCTGATCGGAGGGACCAGCACGGGAGGGTGAGGATTTAGACCGAGATTTATTGGGGGGAAAGAGAAACCCTTTGGACGCTCATCAGAACTAACTTCTCGATGTTGTTATGACAGAATCATCGCCATCATGCTGGGTCGACTGGAGATGGACGTGGACGAGTGCATCAAGGAGTACAAGGCCATGATGAAGAAGGTCTTCAAGAACAAGCGGAGTGCGTTTTTCGTGTCCATCACGGGCAACGTCAAAGCCCGGTTCTCGTCCAAGACGCTCGAGACGGCCATCAAGGAAGTCCTGAAGAGCAAAGGGTTCAAGGAAGACGATCTCCTCTTGGACGAAACCAACCCCGAAGCAGCCGGGAAGTGCAAAGTGTAAGCATCCCCGTCACATTCCTCTCCCGATTTCCCCCTTTCCCAACGATACTAAGTGTCTCGGCCCGTCTAGCTTCGTCTGTGCCAAATCCCAGGAGGGCAACCACATCCGGCGGCTGAAGAGCTACAATGTGCAAGGGCGGCAGGAAGAAGACAACCCGCGCATCTGGGAGGCGGCGCTGGCCACATCGGCGGCGCCGTCGTTCTTCGACCCGGTCCAGATCGGGGCCTGCAGCTACGTCGACGGGGCCATCGGCGCCAACAACCCGGTCAGCCAGGTCGAGGACGAAGCCGCCGACATCTGGTGCGAGGAGACAGGCCGCGTGCAGCCGCTGGTCAAATGCTTCATCTCGGTGGGCACGGGCCACGCCGACTTCACCACCATCAAGAACAGCTCGCTGCGATCCGTGGCCCACAGCATCGAGAAGGTCGCCACCGAGACCAAAAAGACCGACAACGAGTTCACCGGCCGCTGGCGCGAGCACCTCGACAGCCGCTACTTCCGCTTCAACGTCGAGGAGGGCTTGCACAGCGTCCGCCTCGCCGAGTACAAGCAGGAAGCCGTCATCGACGCCGGCACCCGCCTGTACCTGGACGGCCACGGCGTGAAGCGCAAGGTGCGGGCGTGCGTGCAGAATCTGAGGCAGAAACGATGTATGTGAGTTGACCAAACATCTTGAGATCCTTTTTTGGGGGGGCGGGGCGTGGAAAAGTTGATGTTGATTTTGCGGCATCCGTCCAGATGAGCCCGATCGCGCCTTTTGTCTCGAGCAGACGCAGCTCCAAGAGGCGCGGGAGAAGACAGAGCAGCGCGACCGCGAACGGCCTCAGCTACTGGGCACCACGAGTGAGATATGTCCGTCGTAACCGCCCCAACTCCATAGCTTCTGGGTGACAACTGACCCTGAAATAGCCGAACTGATGGAGCGAGGCGACGCCAACCGCCGTAAATCTCCCAGCACCGTGACCAAGGAGGACCTGCTCGCTGCGCAGGAAGACTTCACGCGGGCGCTGCGGGGGATGATGATGAACTCGTCGTCGTCGTCGGCGGCGCACCAGCAGCAGCAGCAGCAGCAACCACACCCTCCTCCAACCCCATCGCCCAAGAAAGCCAAAGAATTCGCACGCATCTACCAGAAGCTGATGTCGACGTCGCTCCGGCTCAGCCACGTCCTGGCCTTCACGGAGCCGAGCGGATGCAGCACGTGCGCGACGCCGAGCGCCACGGCGCCTTCGCCATGGACCACGCGCTGCGCTCGCAGAACGCCCAGCGCGTAGCCCAGATGCGCTTCTACGCCGCCTGCGTGCGCGCCCGCGAGGCCTGTCTCCTCGTCGAGACGGGCACGTTGCAGGGGGACGCGCTGGACGCGCGACGGAACCGCACGCTGGAGGACCTGTCGGTCGCGTTGAGTGAGTTGTCGAGTTTCGACGGCATGGACGTCGCCGTCTACGAGGTCATGGCAAGCGAGTATTCGCAGGCCCTATCGCGTGGAGGACGGAAGTGAACCGACTGACTGGATGGATGGACGCTGCGAAAAGGTTCTTGCTGATTTCACGTACTCGCCGGGACGATCTTTATATACTCGTTATGATGAAGCATTCAGCCAGCCAGTCAGTCAGCCAGTCAGTCAGTCAGTAACATGTATCGTATTGTATTTGTATGTCAAATGAGATGAAATGGCAATAGCAGCAACAACAGCAACACCTGGAAAAGCAGAGACGTGTCGTGTCGCCCAAGCTACTCGTCGTTATCCGAGCCGTCAAATTCTACAGGATTTCATCCCCCCCGTTTTCCGCCTTTTTTCTTGAACCAAAAGCAAAACTCCACGTGTCCTGGAACCTTCGTTCTTTCCAGCCATCCATCCATCCATCCATAGCCAAACCCCCTTAGGTTCCAACGCGTCCCTCCCTTTGCGTAAACAATGCATAAACCCTTACACCCAAGATCCACGGTCACACAGTCCACGTGTACAAGGCCAAATCCATGTTGAAACAGAAACAGAAACAGAACAGAACAATCTCGTCTTCGTCATATCCTCGTACAGATAGCCCTCCAGCCCCAGCTATACCTGGGAGGGGAGGGGGCCGCATTTCCCTTTCCCTTTCTCTTTCTCCTTTTTCCTTTTTTATCCTCACCGCATCTGCGTCGACACCAGACTCGGCTCCATCGGGTGCGGGTACGCCGGGGCCATGTGGATGGTCGAGACCGAGTCGTCCGGGTAGATGTCGTCCTGGCGGTTGAAGAAGGGGTGGGAGGAGACCTCGGAACCACCACCGCCCATCGGACGCAGGGGCTGGCCGCTGCCGTTGCTGTTGTTGTAGCCGTAGTGCATCGGGGGCGGCGCGGCGCCGTAGCGGAACTGTGCAGCTTGGGCCTGGGCGCGCTTGAGCTTGCGGTATTTGCGCCACCACAGACCCGCCAGCACCAGCAGGATCAACGCGAAGCCGCCCATCACGCCGAGCACGATGTAGGTCGTGGTATTGGAAGAGGACGAAGAGGAGCCGGAGGAAGGAGAGGAGGAGCCGCTGGAGGAGCCGTCCGACGAGGAGGAGGAACCGTCGTTGCTGTTGCTGGTCGGGTTACTGGCGAAAATGTCCGAGGTCGACGCGGCCCCGCCATTGTTATTGTTCGTCGACGACGGGTTGCTGTTGGGCGCGGTGGTCTGGGCGACGTTGTCGGCGGGGAGCACGGCGGTGTAGCCCAGCGACGTGCAGTAGCCGCCGTAGATGGAGACGGCGGCCCCGATGTTGATCGACGTGTCGCCGACGGTGCACGACTCTTGGATGCACGATGTCAGGTAGCTCTCGGCCGCCAGCTGCAGGTCACCGCGGCAGTAGCAGCTGTCCAGGGCGCCGAACGCGGCCGACGTGAAGTCGCAGCTGTCGGCCGAGCAGCCGATCGCCATGCCCACCAGGTCGGTCGTGCAGCCGTAGCCGTAGGTGAAGCACGACTGCACGCACAGCTGCTGCTCCTGGAATGCAGTGAGCATGTAGATCGTCTGCGGCTTGGGGTTGCTCGTCTGCGCCCCGGCGCCGGGCGAGGATAAGAGCACAAGCAGAGACGAGAAGAGACATGGCAGCAGGTGGGAGAGGAGTGATCGATGCATCATCGCTGGCCAAACAGGGTTCAATCAAAAATGTAAAGCAGGTTGTTTTGCTTTCTCTTTGTATTCGAGGCACGGCGCAGAAAAAGTCAGCTTCTCATGACCGTGCGACTTAGACCTGAGGAGGGTATTGATGGCAGAGGATGGAAGATGACCAGGCGCAGTCCAGGCCCCGTCAGTAGTAGTAGCAGTAGGACAGGACGAGCAGTGGTAGTAAGAGTCATTTCACTCAAAGGCTGGGCCTGGGGGGAGGGGGGAGGCTCAACAACAGCACCACTACCATCACCAACGGGCCTTGGTAGTTGGCCAACTAGGGCCTGCAGGTTCTGGACCCAGCTTGTCTTCGTTTCCCATCCACGATGCAGAATCAAGGGGGTTTCTCACTACCCATGACCTTGTCTGAAGCGAAGGCGCCCCGGGCCAGGGCGACATCTGGCCCAGCGAAACACCTAGGCTGAAAGCTCGTATAAGGCACAGGCTGTGACAAGGGAAGGGGGAAAAGGACCTAGGAGAAACGGTTTGGCTTGGCTTGGCTGACACATGGTGCCGAGAGAGAGACTACTATTAGCGTACGGACTACCTCGTAGACAAGATCAAAAAGCCATGAAGAGAAGATGCTGTGTCCAGGGGTAAAGAACTGAATCGGGAAAGGAGGCTATTAGACCCAAAGAGGAAAGCAAACCAGGGCCCTGGCACCAATAGGGAGGCTTGGTATCTTGCTTGACAGGTGAACTACTGCGTCCACGCGCCCGGGGCTTGTGTCGAACTGAAGCTTGTTCTGCTGGAGGGGCCTGTCTCGGGACGAGATATCGCATTTGACCATTGACCAACAACATACGAGGTAGTGTGTGACCATGCATTGCCCGGGTTTTCTTTGTATTGATTTCCAAGATCTTGGCGCGCCCCCAGGCACTCCGACGTTTCTCAGCCTTGCGCCATCACTTTCCCAGAATATCACAGTACAAGTTGTGACAGTTGGGTGAGCGAGGTCTGCTGCTCTTCCACACAAATAATCATGGTAGAAATTGCCAGCGTGGGAAAATAAAAGGGAAAAGAAGAAACAAAAAGCCCCCCCGAGTCGCATAAAATGGCAAAAACTTATCACAAAGCAGCTCAACCCATAAGCTGGTCTGTGATAAGCGAAACTCGCCCTTGCGGGTTGGTTTTTCATCGGCCGGTTATACTACGAATTTCTATAAGGGTTGAGCAGGGGCGATCAGGAGTCTTGTTGCCGCTAACCCGGTGTTAGTTTGACCTGACAAGACTCAAACTGTGTTGATGTGTTGGTGCTGTGGTTCGAACTCGTGTCTTCGCCCTTGTCGTGGTAAGGGGGTCTTTGTGTGAGAGCATTTCGGAAGAACAAAAATATATGCAAGTGATTTAATTGTCTTTGTGCCTGACCCTCCCTCCCTGGACCCGCTTGGGTCGAGGGTGAATGGTAACAATGAGAGACTCCCTTGGCGTCCTCCTTCACTCCGGGATTCTCAGGACGACTCTGCCTCCAATCTCGAACCTCGCCAGCTTCTCCATGATATTGTTGATCTCATCGAACTCAAACACAGATATCTCAGGCTTTACATCTCCCTTGACAGCCATCTCAAGCAGTTCGTCCATCTCCTGGGCAGTCCCAACTGAAGATCCCACAATGGTAAGACCTGCGCCGTGAGTTAGACCACTTATCACGACATAGGACTTCGATTTCAAGAATGCTGCCTCCAAACTTACTTCTTACACACATCAGAAACGGCGAGATCGGTAAGCCGAGCCCCGACTTGGGCAGTCCGATACACACCAGGGTCCCAAGATTTCGGAGCAGCTTCAATGCTTGATCGTACGCAGCATCGCTCCCGACTGTGACAATAGTCGCATGGGCTCCGAATCCGTTGGTGAGACGCTTCACTTCCGCCTCGATCTGTCATTGTAATGAGTTGCAATGCTCTGGCAGCCATGGAGGAGTGTCCTTACCGAGTCCGTCTTGAAATCAAGGAAAACAGCTGCTCCAAGCTTCATACACATTTCCCTCTTCGACTCCCCGGCGTCGATGGCAATCACTTTATACCCGCGTTTGGCAGCGATCTGGACGCCACTGCCGAAGATTACTCCTCATGTCCACAGCAGACAATTCAACTAAAGAAGACTTACAGATGCCCTAAACCTCCTCCTGCACCCGGTATGACGACCCAGTCTCCCGGACGCAGCCTTGCTTTCGCAAGGGCAGAATACATGGTCAGTCCCGCTGTTTCATGACAAGTCAGACAAGATAACTAGGGCAGAGCGGCTGAAACATACCGCAAAGTAAAGGAGCTGCGATTTCAGGCTTCAATCCCGCCGGAATCTTGGTGGCATGCTTCAACGGAGTCACGATGTACTCTTTTGTCAGTCAGCTAGCGGATCTCTCTAAAGCGTGAGGACATGGCCGTACGTTGGAAAGTGCCTCTTGTGTTCTAGCAGCAGTCAGTCAGCGTCACAAGTAGGCTATCTTCGCGTGCAGGTGAATGACTCACCCGTCCAGAGTTGATCTGGGTGGGACATGCTGTGGGATTAACGGCGCATATCTCGCACGTGCCGCATGTGCTGTACTGCCACCTTTGCAAAGGCGATACCCCAATTGTCAGCTAGAGTTGAGTGGCCCTGAATTGACCAAGAGGGCGAGATGGACTGACTTGATTCCCAGCCTGGCGTTCATCATCTCTTCCGGAACATTGGGCCCAACTGCATATTGTCAATCTTGATAGATCTCCAAACGGGCGGGGGGCAGCCTACGCTCGACCACGCGTCCTACACCTTCATGACCAGCGATGTCGGTGCTCATCGGCGTTTCGCCATATATGCTGTGCACATCTGAATGGCTTTGCAAGAGCAAGGCTCAGTTTCCCGCAGCTCGTGGACAGGGGGACGTAAGGACGGTGCTCACCAGAAGCCCGTGTATTCCAGCTTGACGAGCACTTCGCCTTCTTTGGGAGATGGAACCTCGATATCGTTCCGGATCTGGAGTTGCGCCCCAGGCTGGGGCTTTTCAAGCCAGGCCGCGATCTGTGTCTTGGGTATTGGTGATGCCATTGTAAGTCCCCGAGGCTTCTCGTCTTTCTCCTAGTCTTCTGTGTCTGTGCACAATCGGTTTGCCTTGCAGTGCAACAGTGAAAAGACGCTATGCACCAGTGATATACACCAGATTATAACATTTAGCCGCCAACGTCGACTCTCTGTCCCTCAGCAGGCGTCAAATGGACCCGCTAGGACAACTTGCCGAAGTACTTCATGCTGTGAATCAGCCTTGTCCATTGCCAAGAATAGATATCGTTGTGCGGGAACATGGTGGGCAATTTTTGTGGGCTTGTGGGGGAAAAGGGGATGATCCTGGTGGGCAGTGAGGCGGCCGCTCACCACCGTCCGACGCTTACCCGTTGTCACCGTCTCCACGCCCCCTCCGAGTATTATCTCCAGAATTCGGATTTTGGGGCCTTGCGAGCCTGGTCAATCACTTACCTGGGGTTCGGAGGTATGATGCGTTCGGAGACAGGCTGTCTGCGTGTGTCGGGCAGCGCAAGAGGAGGACGATGGAGGACCGAGTGTGGCAATTACGGATTGCCATGAGCAGGAGCAGTCGTGAATTTAGCAGTCATTTGAAATCAATTTCTATCAGACCCGGTGCTTGGGCTCACCAAGCACGTGCCAAGTTGGTGCGACAGGTGTCATTTGAACTGTCTGACAATGCGCGCTGTAAAACGGCCCCAAACTGGCCCACGGGCTTCACAAGGCTGACCTCCTGAACAGCTATTTGGTGGCCTCGCAAGGTCGAGAGGGCACGCATGGGGGATTCCTGTATACTTGTGCCCCAAACTATTAACACACAAAGCTCTCCCCAGAGCTCTCTCTCCCCCAGTTGCTACTCGCTGTCCCTGTGCATGGATGGTATCGTCCTCTGTCGCCTCAGAAGGCATCCCCGTGATGCGTTGTTCTCGCCGACTCGAAACGCTGAGCACTCCACTTCCTCATTGCCTCACCCTTCAAGTAGACCACAGCCATGAGCAGATGTGCAACGAAGAGAATCACGGCCATCACAGCAAATGGAATTGAATAGCCCGCACTTGTATTCCACGGCACAATGGCGTAGCTGATGCCAAATGCTGCCAGGTTCTTCATTCCATTGTCGATGACCATGACGGTATCCATTCTCGCCTCGTATACATCGAGCAGATACGCGAATGAAATGCTAAGAGAGGCGATGAAGCAGAAACTGACTAGAAGAGGACAGTCGTCAGTGTTCAACTTATATTTGGAGGCCAGGGGATTGTCATGTACATACCGAAGCATGATCCAAATAGAGGGGCAACCCAGTGGCATTTCTCCTGAGTACAAATGCCGAAAAGAAGTGAGCCGCCAATACCAACCACTCCGGTCACTATCAGGAGAGGTAATCGGCGCTCCGGCTTTGGCTTTCGCCCTTCCTTCTTCGTCAATCGATTGAACATCCGATCTGCCAGAACACCGCAGAATAGCATCGCCATCCAGGTACCGATCAAAGGTGCAATGAAGGTCAGGCCGGAATTCCCGATAGAAAATGGATATACCGTCAGATAGGAAATAGATTGTGTGGTCTAAATGCTGTCAGAGATGCAGTGCACTGCTGGAAGAAGACTATCATACCAAGGTATAACTAGTGACCAGGAGTGTCAAAGAAAAGAATGCTGTATTGAGAATAATGACCGGATGTCCAAAATATGGAATTATGGTCGCCAGTCCGTGGAGGACACTGGGAAGAAGTCAGCCAACATGTCCATTGCTCAGGCCCTGGATTTCACCGTACCTGTGCTCTTTCGGTCTCCCTCCTCCACTGACCGGCCAAAATCGCAAGTCATCCTTCCATGACCTTATCAATGTCGTCGTTTCTTCCATGTGTCTCGTGTATTGAGTTTCCGGTAGGAGAATGAGCATCAAAGCTGCAGCGCCGAATGTGATGATGGCTAGGACCCATTCGATCCAGCGCCACCCAAGAGATCTGTTACTGTGGTTTAGCATATATGCAGGCACACGAACGGTATACACTGACTGGTTTTGAATGATGAAGGCTCCGATCAGAGGCCCACCTGAAAAACCGCTGGCTTGTAAGATGCCAACCCACGTCATGGCCTTTGCTCTGTCTTTGAAATGGAAGACGTCGCCCACAAGTTGAGGTGCTAGCGTTTCGGGAGGTGCATAGAACATCGAAGCTAGGGTCCTGGCGGCGACGAGACTCCCGAACGATGTTGCCTTGGCAGCCCAGCAGTCCATGCAGGCGGCACCCAGCGAACCGAGAACGAAGACGAGTCTGATACCATATCTGTTACCCAGAGGCACCCAGATGAAGGAAGAAATGCCGTATGCCAAGAGTGGGCCCCCGACGAGGTAAGTCGAAGTGTTGAAAGACGAGTGAAACTCGACGGGAATGATTTGGAGGGCCGGGGCGATTATGATCATGTTCGAAGTCCCCAGCAAAATCCAGAGGCCGACAACAACGAGGATGGTAAGCTTCCGCGCAGTGCTCCAAGAGAGAGGATCGTGGGGGTCGACCAAGGCATCTTGACCTAACTCCTGGTGCTTGTTTTCGACCTCCGCTATCCTGTTCTCGATGTGCATGTCGACGGCTTTACTGGCAGCGAGCATTGTGAATACAGAGAATACCTTTCACCGAAGGTTTCTCGCGTTTCGCCCAATCCGTAAAGTCCCTTTATACCAGGTGTTCCACAGTGGCAAGGAAATTATCGTCCGCCGACCTTTTTGGCTGTGGAGAGGATATAGCCATGACTTGTACAACATTGTCTTCCCAACGCAGGGGGAATCTCGGACGAGTTTGCGAATCTTCATATGTGTCCATACACCGGTTCCCGACTTGGCTCGAACATCCCTGGTCGGGCGGAGATAGGACACAAGGCTGTAATTATACGAGGCGGCCAAGGTCTTGGTGCGGCCGCTTTGCCGCTCAAGGACGCGTGTGACCCGACGAGGAAACCCCAATATTATGCGAGAGCCAGCTGTCGACCACTTAGAACTCGCATTTCGCGACCTATTGAGAAAGACGGAAGAACAGCTAGGAGTGGCGTTTGGCCAATTCGCTTTTTGTCTGCGGAGCTGGGCTACCTTTCAGATCTTCAGAAGTCTCTTTGCGTTGCCCGAGTAGATCTCCCGAACTACTTCCTCATCGAACAAGCTGTTCAATTCCTCGTCCATTCGTGTAGACATTCCAGTCAGCGCTGAAGCTGGAGTGTAGGGAAAGTCACTGCCATACAGCAACCTGGAAGAATCTGCCATGCGCAGGAGCCCGTGAATCTGGTCTGGAAATGGAAACCCAGCCAAGTCGAAGTAGAACCTCGATTTGAATAATTCTTTCACCTGCGATGAATCCACGGCCTCATCACTACCCAAAACTCTCGTTGCAAACGATGAGAATCTCTCAACCAAGGGCGGCAGTGCACCACCACAATGTGAAACCAGATATGTAATATTCGGGTAGCGTGCCACAGTGCCCGATAGAATCAGATTGACAACTGCGCGTGTGGTGTCGAAAAAGAATTCGAGCATTGGTGCAGGATACTTTGAAAGTGGTCTCTCAGCTTCCGGTAGCTTTGGCGAGTGGCATGAGGTCGGGTGCATGAATACTATCGCTTTCCTCTCGTTCAGCTTCGCAAAGACTTTCTCGAGATGAGCATCACCCAAATAATATCCGTGTGCATTGGTCATAAGCGCAAAACCCACCGCCCCCAAGCTGTCAAGAGCACGATCGATTTCCGCAACGGAGCCGGTGACATCTGGGAGCGGTAAGGATGCGAAAAAGGCGAACCGGTCGGGGTGTGATCGACAAATACGTGCAATTTCATCGTTCGACTCCTGAGTAATGGTTCGGGCCAGTTTGTCGTCGTCTGGCTTCAGATGCGTCCCAGGAGATGTAATGCTCAGGATGGATTTGGAGATGCCCAATTTGTCCATCAGGTCAAGATGCGCCTCCGGTGTCCAAGCCTGGAAAGTAGATAAGCTTAGACATCTTACACGAAGAGCAGCGTACCTACGGGAATAGCAGGCATGCCATCTGGCCGATCAAACCCATACTTGCAACAAAAGTTGCGCCAAACCGCAGGCACAACGTGGGCGTGCGTATCGATTCGTTCCATTTCGTGTTTGGGGTTGACAATAGAACAGATCGAGGATCCGATGAATACGGACTTGGTCACAGCTCAAAGGAGCTTGTGAAATGTTGCAAAATCTTGACCCAAGATATATTAAGAATGCTCCACCCAGTAGCTCTCTCCATATGAATGCTTAATTCTTGTAAGAGAATACCCCGTTGCATCGAAAGGGGTGTGTATCGGAAGCGGAGAATTGAAGCGTCTTAAAGCCGAAGGGAAGCCGATTTGGCACGCTGATCCTCGGACTTGGGGTTTTGCACCCTGGACATCGATCTTCCTGGCGGTGATTGTGAATAGATATGGGTGAGTTCCCTCGAGTGTTCACTTCATTCGAGACATTGTCACAGCTATATCTCCTGATCGCTCGAAATGGTCGTGCCTCGGACAGTTGATGTATATGTCCTTCCAACCGGATATCTCTGGCTCCCAGATCGCTGGATCTTTGCTGATGGAGACTTGAAAGTCCGCCACCTGTCTCCAGACTATAGTTTCCTCATTCAACACCCTTCGGGCCAGAATGTACTGTTTGATCTTGGCATGCGCAAGGTCAGTTATTTTCGAGGATCCAAGCGTTAATGACTTTCTGTGCACATGCTGACGCGGACAATCGTAGGACCTGGACAATAACCCCAGGGTCATTAGGGAGGATTATGATGCAATTGAGCCCTACGTTCCCAAAGATGCACACGACCTGCTCTCAGAGGGGCCAGTAAAGCCAGAGCTCATTGATATGGTGGTGTTGAGTCATATGCATTTTGACCACAGTGGGGATGTTGAGCGCTTTCCTCGATCTAAGATCATTGTCGGGCCGGGAACGCGAGACTGCATTCATCCAGGATACCCGACCATTGATGGTTCGCCTTTCGACGGCTCAGTGCTCGCCCACCAGGGGTTCATTGAGCTGGACATATCACAATACGGTCGACTTGAGGAAGCTTCTGTGCCCCCTTCATTCGCCTTTGAGGAAGGGGTAGATATCTTTGGCGATGGGTCTTTCTTCATACTTGATGCGCCGGGTCATATGCCTGGTCATCAGATGGCGCTAGCACGGACTGGTGAGGATGAATGGGTTGTTATGGGAGGCGACTGCTGTCATCATAGGGATTTGCTCGAACATCCGTCTCGAGACATCAGCATCGACGTGGGACCAAACGGTCAGCCTGGGTTTCACAAAGATCCAGTCAGCGCAAGGAGAACCATCCAGAGGACCAAGGCTTTGCACTCCAATCCGAGTGTCTTTGTAGTACTCGCCCATGACGCTCAGATTGACGGGATAGTTCCGGTGTATCCACAGAAGCTGAACGGATGGCGAGAAAAGGCCTTGAAGGCACAGGTTCGGCATCAAACCCTGACGATTGAGGAGGTCAAAACGAGATATAAGTAGCCATGCTGACGGCAATGCTTCAAATTCTTGCCATCAGAGCTGTCGCTGATGATGGTCAAGGTTATGATGAATGACTTTCGCACTTTAGCAGCTCATACTCGACCTTTCATTGGGTGTTGAGCAGGGGTGTCATCGCGCCCATGCGCCATCTTGGTGTTCATGATACTCCTTCCACAGGAAGGTAGAGCTTGCCCATAAATCTGATAAGCGAATGACAGGGCACAGAAGAGCGTGGCACACACAGCATACGATCATCATTGAGGAGATAGTGTCAGTAGAGACGGAGAGAGCGACAAGAGACGAGATGCTGGTGGCCGAGAGGGGTTTTGAAAATTCACCGTCAGACACCGCATAATGGCGACTACTTTGCTGGTGATTAGCAGCGTCAGACAGCAACATATACCCGTCCACACTATCGGGTATAAATCGGAGATGCAGCCTTGGCATCAATGAAGCGATTGAAGCTGCTAATCCCCAGACTCGAAGACGAGCGGAACATGGCGGCTTTTCAGTCCACACACAAAAATGGTGCTTTGAATATTCAATTGCATATGTCGAAAGGCTACGGTGCTGTAGGCTAGACCTGTGGGTAATGAACAGGCGGGTGGAAGCAATCGAGCCCAGCCTGGCCCTCATTAAATCTCCACAAACATACAAAAAGACAGCTTCTTCCCCGATATACCCCTTCTGTTGGCTCTGCTTTCACCTCTGGTGATGCTCCTGAAGCACACGTGACGAGTCATACCACGTTGCCTCGACAAAGGAAACCCCAAGGAGAAGGGTCGCGATGTCGGATGCCCAAGTTCGGAAGAGCTCCCAGGGCGAATTACATGATCAGGACCAAACGACACCACCGCCCTCATACAAACGGCGGCGTATCGCGCTAGCTTGCACATCCTGCAGGAATCGCAAATCACGTTGCAATGGCGCTAGGCCTTCCTGCAGTCTATGCGTTGAACTCGGGTTCGAGTGCATATATCAACAACCTGCAGCGGGTAATATCAGGCCGCCTCAGTTACAATCAGGCTATGATGAGAGGTTGCGGGCTATTGAGGACACGCTCAGGCTGCTTGTGAATCGGAACCACCCCTCGTCGGATGGCTCTGAGCAGCCAAACCCACCAAGCCACGAGCAAAGCCGGCCGAGCCTGGAAGCGAATACCATCGTTCACGAGCCACCGCAAGTTCCGAACGACGATGAAGATGTTGCCATCCTCGACGAGGATGACTCCATGCAACAAAATGCTGAGGACTCCGTGGACGGCATGGCCGCTATCACAGACCCGGAAGAGACGGAATCGAGGTTTTTTGGCCCATCCTCGAACATCGCGTTGCTCCGCCATATATCGGATGCGACTTCAGCTACGTTGAAGGCAATAGGGCAGTCTCGACACTCTGAAAGTGGAATCAGTCAGCCTATCGTCTCCAGGGTGGCCTCGCCAGTCACTACAACTCTCTCAGAGACCAGCCCCATCGCTCGACACCACATCAATATCCGGTCGCTCCCTCCGGAAGAGCGCGCCCTGCACCTCATCAGATTGTTCTTCTCTGATACGGGAATGCTGTTTCCATACATTCACGAACAAGATATTCTTCGCACATACTCCGCTGCTCGTCGAAACCGCTTCAGTGCAGTGAGCCGTTCATGGCTATGCCTCGTGAACGCCATATTTGCGTTTGCCACTTATATCAGCGCTAAACCTGACCAGACGGCGGAAAAGAATGCCGCCGAGTCAGAAATCTTTATAGAAAGGGCACAAGCCTTATCTGCTGAGATCGAGATGAAATCAGCCAGCTTAGAGACAGGTAAGTATTTATTGAGACAATTTCTTCGGCGTTTATCCAGGCAGTTGCGGCCACAATACATCTGCGAGATACGCACGCCGGAGGATATCACTAACTGGCAGCAGTTCAATGCTTGCTCTTGATGGCGCAATATCGTCAAGGCACTCAACGATCTGACCAGGCCTGGAACCTGCATGGCCTCGCAGTCCGCGCAGCAATTCAACTAGGATTACACTCACAGTCTGCTTCTTCAGAGCTCAATCTAGTAGAAGCCGAGATACGCAAGCGGACGTGGTTTGGGTGTATGATCTTAGACAGGTGAGCATACAAGCATCAAACAGGACCAAAAATAAAATCTCATTGGCTCTAGGACGCTGAGCATGACCTTTGGTCGCCCTTGCATGATGCCCAACTCTATAATAAAACTAGATCTTCCGTTGAATCAGAACTTGGAGCGACTGTCAATGCTAGGACATTCTGCGACTTCGATGAGCAGCTTGGATCCGCCAGACACAGTTTGCCTGTTTACTGCCACAATGTAAGCTCTTTCCTCTTCTTCCAATGAGCTCGTGACTAACCGTTAGTAGACAACTATACTATATATTGGGAGATATAATTTCCGAGCTCTATGGGGGCAATGTGGACATTGATCCAGGGCTGACCGTCCCAACCATGATGGAAAGAACCGTCGTTCTTGAACAGAAGCTGGCCGCCTGGAAACATAACCTGTTTCCTCCACTACAACGGAGGCCCTGGGACACTCTTGATCCTGATACGGTCTCTCTCTCTGCCTGGGACCCTGTTTTCGACAGATTGAGCGTTATCATCACGCTCAGATATCTCAATACGCGGATCTTACTGCACAGACCAATCTTGAGTGCCTTTCTACGCCAGAGGGCTCGGGTGAAAGTGCCTGGCGAACCAATCGAGCAGGAAGATCCCTTTTTCAACGATCTCGGGGAACGGAGCGTCAAAATTTGCCGGCAAGCTGCCATGGAAATCGTCGAGATTGTCCACAAGACGAGTAAGCCACCGGCCTTGCTGGGGGCATGGTGGTTCACTGCCTATTACAGTAAGCACTCTGCTTTGTCCACTAATCTGTATCTGATGCTAACCATGTCTATGAAGCCTTCAATGCGGCCCTTGTGATATTCAGTTGCATTTTGCTAGAAATTACTCCGTCAAACGTACGCACTGTCAACAGTCCACCGATAGCCGGCAACGACTCCTTGGACCCTGGCAAAATTGTCGAAATGATTACGCGACTTCGAAGGGCGATGGAGACTCTGAAGCGGTTTGGCGAGGGCACCAAATCCGCAAAGAGAATCAGAAAGACACTCGTGAAACTTGTTCAGATATCCATGACACTCGTGCAGCTCAATCCCGAACATGGCCCGGCTATCTTATCGACTCTGTCCTCCGGTCAGCAAAGCGAGGCGGCCCAGGTAAATAGCCAGAGCAGCCTCTCTTTGCAGCCTCAAGGAGCCATGGATGGGAATATGGCAACGAATGGCCTCCTACCGATCTTGGGTCAAGACGACCCGTTCGCAGCTTTTGACATGAGTATGCACCAGTATTGGACAGACAACAGTCTCGACCTATTCGCAGACCTTGTCGGTGTTGAGCCCGGGTTGACTGCTATGATGGCAGGCTGAGAAGACGACAACCTGTAGCCGGGACGTATGAGGTAGCACTAGACTGAACAATCAACCACCTCTCTCGATAAATCTCAAGTGCCTTGATCGCTTGCTGTAGCACTGCAAGCGTCGCACCTGTGGCCGAGAAACTCCGTCTCATTCTCGTCCATGTCGCTGGGAGGAATCAGCATGGGCACGCCATTCCGTTCTTTCCCCGTGCTTCCCTCCACTTACCTCCGTCCAACGAACCCCACATGGCTATCTCGTGGGTAAATAATACCAACGGGCCATTGGACTCGACAACCATCTCAACCGTACAGAAGACCAACAACTTCCATCGGCATTCTTCCAAGACATCGCTCTCAAGATGAAGTTACCCTGGACGAGACTCATCCGGTTCGTCGCTACCGACGGCCGAGTCCTGCGTGGTGAACCAATTTTGCCCAGCGAGGACTTCGATTTGGGCAATGTCACGGAATCCGACCAGTTGAAGGCCAAGGTCATCGAAGGAGACGACATCTTCGATACGACGGGCAAGACCAAAGTGACGGATGAGGTCGTCACGGTGAAGAAGCTCCTCGGCCCATTGGCGCGAGAGGAGGTGCCGATTCTGAGATGTGTGGGGTTGAATTATGCAAAGCATAGTACGTTTTGATGTCTCCCACGATCCGGGTCTCGATCTGCTATTTCCTTGCCCCACTATGGAGGACCTTTTGCAAGCATGAAGGGACATCGAAGTGATATTGACTGTGTTGGACATATAGTCAAGGAAGCGGGACGACAACCTCCACCATTTCCGTTCATTTTCTTCAAGCCGAACACGACCGTTCAGGACCACGATGCTCCGGTGGTAATACCAAAGCTAGCACAAGACGACCAGGCAGACTATGAAGGAGAACTAGTAAGATCCCTCTGCTTTGGTTTGTAGTAAGTCATCTGTTAACCGTGTCTTCCACAGTGTATCGTCATTGGCCGCGACGCGAAAGACGTCCCTCTTGACCAAGCCCTGGACTACGTGGGCGCGTATACAGCTGGCAACGACGTCTCGTCACGGAAACTCCAGCGAGATCCGGAACTGGCCGGGAGAGTCCCTCAATGGGGCTTCTCCAAGGGCTTCGACACCTTCGCTCCCCTGGGACCGTGTCTCGTGGCCCCCGACCTCATCGGGAACCCGGCGGAGTTGCACCTGAAGACGATCGTCGACGGCGAAACGCGACAAAGCGAGAGCGTGTCGGACCTGCTCTTCGACTGTCCGTACATCATCTCCTATCTGAGTCAGGGGACGACCCTACAGAAGGGGAGTGTCATTATGACGGGGACGCCAGGAGGTCAGTCCAAGCTGCCCTAATCTAACTGCCTTGTTCCGGATACGCTGACCTGGGTTGTGTTCTGTACAGGTGTCGGTTCTGGCATGAAGCCTCCGAGATATCTCACCCCAGGGACGAAGATGGAGGTGCAAATCTCGAAGATCGGGACGCTGCGTAACACCGTGGAGTTCGCATAAATGTCCAAAGTCCAGTGGGACGAAGCATAAGCTATAGAATTGCATGCATAGATTCCAGGTCTGACTTGTTGGGATAGCATTAAAACCTATCGTTATAGCTAAGCGACCTCGTCTATATTCGTCTCCGTCTGCACCACATCAGTATCTACTATTAGGTCCAAGATATGAGAGTGCCGACTCCGGAATATGCTCACGGCTAAGACCTAGGCCCGATCAACGGGCAACGTAGAAGCTGTTGCAATTGGAAGCGGACAGAAAAGAATATTATCCCAGCTGATTGCTCTGCATTGGCCTAGTGGCCATAGGGCGGCTGTGTTTCCCCCATAACGCTATCACATCTTCAACTTGATCTTCATTGTTCACCTTGACGTACCAGTTTCATGCTCTCCCACTGCGACACTGGACCCTCCGTTTGATTCGAACCACCATCTGGACGTACCTCCACGACACTGGAAGCCAGCGTTATCTGTCCAGTATCAGCACGTCAAATGGAACTCTTCAGATCCCCTTCGACTATGATGTCATGTTAGCGTGGACAAGGATGACCGGTAGAGAAAACAAATGCTCGGCCCTCCAATAAGTCACTTCTATACGCTCTACTCACTCCATCCACTGCGAATTTGACGTCACATGCAAGATGCTCGGTTCGAAGATCCCCGTATTTGGCGAGATTGACTCCATGGGCAAAACGTACAAAGAGGAAACTCCTCACGCGACCCCTCGCAGCAAAATATCGCAGTACAAATATCCGGCACTGAGCCCAATATTTTGGCGTACACTTTCTTCAATTGGCAACATACACGTATCTTTGGTGTTCTTTGTACTTAATGAAGACCTATCATGTGGACTGACCTACCAGACTCACGACTCGCCTCACGAGCGATAGCGATAGCGATCAATGTGGTCCCTAGTGCAATACCGACGGATCGGAAGGCAGGTCGAGCGCGAATGGCAAGAGAAGGGGCAAAAACAAGGTGACACCGATAACAAGAGTGCTTTACGCGATGTCGAGGTTGGATCTGGACAAGGATTACTAAGGGGATTCAACGATGTCCGTGAAAAGGGCTCGTCTAGGGACCGGACGAAGTCAGAGGGTAGCAGCTCCTCCGGCAATGGCAAGATCATTGTTGACATCACGGGAGACGATGACCCTATCGATCCGCACAACTGGCCGCTCCTCGCACGGTGCAAGAACATCGCCGTCCTCTGTCTCCTTATTTTCTCCCAGGGATGGGCGAGCGCCGCAGATTCCATGGCCAACTCACGGATGAGTCAAGATTACGGGGTGAGCAGGGTGGCAGCGAATCTTTCTCAAGCCTTGTACCTGCTGGGGATCGGATCCGGATGCCTCTTCTGTGGCCCTCTTTCCGAGACTATAGGAAGAAACCCGACGTACCTTGGAGCAACCATTGGTTACCTATGCTTTGTGCTTGGGACAGCGTTGACGTCCAACTTGGGCGGACGGATTGTGTGCCGATACTTTGTGGGCGTCTTTGCCAGTGCCACCCTAGGCATCAATGGCGCCAGTGTGAGCGATCAGTTTCGACCGGTCAAGCGAGCCTTTGCTTTCCCAGTCATTGCATGGGCAAACGTCGCTGGTAAGGAATTATTCCCTTTCTTATACCTCTCCACCTGTCCGCTGACGCAGATTTCAAGCTCCTATGCTCGCACCCGTCGCGGGTGGATGGCTGGTCCAAAATCGTAACCTCAGTTGGCATTGGACTGACTGGGTCACACTCATCATATCCGGCTTCGCCTTCATTGTTGCTTCCCTCTTCCTTCCCGAAACGTACCTACCGGTTCTGCTGGACTGGAAAGCCAGACATCTTCGCCGTGTGTCCGGATCTCCCAGGTACGTATCTGGGCATGCTGAAAAGGCACAGTTCCTCCAGCGTTTGCGCCAGACCCTCCCAATGCCGGTTGTGTTCTTCACAAGCGAGCCCGTCGTTGCAGTCCTGGGTGGTTACTTGATACTCGTCTATATCCTCATGTTTACATTCTTGTCTGGATTCGACTACATCTTCAAAAAGACGTACGGGCTGTCAGATGGGCTGACGGGCTCGTGCTTCGCATCCATCGCGGCGGGGTCCACGTTCTTTACACTATTTGCACCAGCCCTCTTTCACTTCACACGAGTCCACACGAACTATGTGAGGCAAGCCTGGATCAAGCCTGAGTACAGACTGTGGCCGGCCATCGCCACGGCACCACTGATGCCCATCTCCTTGTTCTGGCTCGGGTGGACCAACTATCCTAGTATTTCACTGTGGTCTGGTTTGGCAGCTTGCTTTTGCTTCGGCATCGTGGCGACCGCCGTGTATGTGAGTAGCTACGAGTACATCGTCGACAGCTACACCGAACACAGTGCTGTCGCGCTTGCAAGCATCACGATGGCGCGGTATCTCATTGCTGGGACGATGGTCATGGCGGCGAGACCCATGTACACGGGGATCGGAGTGCACTGGACGATGACTCTGCTGGGGTGTATTGGTTTGCTCCTGGCCCCTGCTCCGTTGTTTTTTAGGTGGTATGGGGCCAAGTTGAGGGCGAAGAGCGCTTACGCAGAGTCATAATTTATCAACCTTGACGGCGAAGCGAGTCCAGAGGACAGAGGTATCTCGACTTACTAGATTTAGGGACACAAATTTTCTCAAAAACCATCAATCTACGGACATTAGGAAAATTCGATAGTGGTGATAGGACAGAATCTGAAGATAAATCTGAACTGTTGTTGCATTGTTATAAGCTAGCATCAACGAATGACTGGAGAACACCCTGTCTTGATCTCGGTGTGGGTTGATGCTACTTGACTTCAGGCTGCTAAAGTCTGCCACATTTCTCATGTGTTGTGTTGTTACAAAATACTATTCTCTCCGTGCACATCTCTCCATGTCCAACATAACCACCAGCATCCCGACGACAATCGTACCGCCACTCTCCTCGCTCTCCGTTAATAGTGATTGTACAGAATCATCTAGGACGATCCTGTGGCCGATCCACCCTTACGACCGGCCTCGGCGGCACGCTCGCTACCCTTCTCGAAGGAACCAGATGACGCCTGACCGCCCTGCGATGCAATGTCTCGCTGTCGAAGGCGCAGATAACGCCGGTTAGCGAAGGATCTTCTCACTATATCCATATGGAGGAAACACACAGGCATGTTGATAGACATTTGCGTGAATATGAGAAAAAGAACGAGAGAGGAGAGAGGCAAAAACTCACCTGCTTGTCGGGATCCATGCTGGCGAATCCGCCGCTGTGGCTGGCCTGGCCGCCCTTCGAGGCGATGGCTTGGACCTCTTCCTTGGGCCGGTTGGCGAAGTTACCGGGGTTCTGGTTGTCGGCCATTGTAGTCTTTTTGGAGGATAAGAGACTTTCTTGTTCTTTTTTTGATTGAGAGCTGTTTATGAGTGTTGAATATGTGCCAGAGTTTGAACACGAGAATGAGAGAGAGAGAGTGAGGATGTTGTGCTTTATAGAATTGCTTCAACTGCCACTCCCGCCACCTGACGTCATGACTTTGGGACCTTTATGTCACTGCTATACCTGTTCTTGTCTCTGTGGATGAATGCTCACTTCAGCTTGGAATCGATGAGGTAGAGGTCTTCAAGAGACTGACCGACCCTTGCGTCCGATCCATCGAAAGAGCCATTGTGCCGACTTGTTTCGGACGACGGAGTTTGCCGGGTGCGCCCCATCGCTCTCCTGTCGAATATTTGACGTCAAGATTCTGAACATGTCGAAGCGAAGGAACAGAAAGATGTGGAAAGCCTGCGGAAACCCCATCATCATCACCACCATCATCATCGACGTGTCCGATCTCATATTCGTTTCTCCCACTTCTCACCCAATCGGAGAATTTACAGCCTTTGCAAGGGGCCATTGTAGCCAATCACTTACGCCGTTACCCCTGAACCGGCCCAGCTTGGCGCAGGTACCGCGTCCTGGATGACCCAAGTCTGTGCGGACCAGGTACGTACCCTCCATATAAGGGGTATGTCCGGGAGAGCAGTACCGGGAACTTGTGATGTAAGTCGAGGGTCATCAAATGTCATCAGTGTAAGCTGGGAGATCTCAGGCTAGGGTTCATACAACAAACCTGTCACGAAACACCAGCCGGATGTCTATCCGAGTAAGATGCAGATTCATCCGGACACACAATGGGACGCCTTGTCCTCTCAGACCACCTGGGACCCGACGTACCTGGGTGCGAATGTAGTGTGACAACCTCTGCCTCCCCGGATTTTTATGGCTCGGTGATAGATGGTGCGATGAAACAGGCCATACACAGTCCCACCATGCCTGGGGGCCAACGACGATCGCACATCCTGTGACATCATCCCCAACCCAGGTATCACACCGGTACACCAATGACTTCACATCCCTTCGGACCTCACGTTGCGACAACCTCGACAAAGGTTAGATTGCATCAGCCAGAGCACCATGGTGACCACACGGGCAAAGGGCAAAGCGCAAGGTGAAGGGACTGCCGTGGCCAACGAGGGAAAGACAGGGACCAAGAGATCCCGCGACGAGGCCCCCAAGACAAAAACCACAGAGCCGAAAACAAAACAACAGAAGAAGGACCAAGTTGGGGAAGTGAAAAAAACCACTGTGAAAGGTGCACGCGACGATGGTGGGAAAGAGAAAGATCGCAAAAAGGCATCTCCAAAATCGACGAGAGATCAGAAGAAACTCTCGGGACCACATGGCCAGAAGATCGAGAAACTTCTCCAGCACTTTGGGGCTCTTCCTCTCTCCAACACCGACCTTGACCACCCGGACAAGGCAACTCCGGAGACCGTATTGGCCCTGCTCTTGAATGCGATATTGTCTTCCACTCGCGTGTCGCATAGCATTGCGGCCAAAACCACCGCTCTTGTCATCAAGGCCGGGTATCACAAGCTTGATGTCTTGAAGAAAAGCAGCTGGGAGGAGAGGACTCAGGTGCTCACGGAGGGTGGCTATACCCACTATCGGTAAGTGGTGCAGTTGTCGCGCAACCTTTGCACCTGAACAGAAATCCTGATCGGGGTGATGGCGCAGGGAGAAGACAGCAACATTTATGGGACAGCTGGCGGAGCGGGTCGAGGAGAAGTACGGTAAGTTTGAGACTTTGCGTTATGCCACGCAGGTTTCCTTGTGGACGCCTAGACTGATGCTCGGGCAGAGGGCGACCTCAACACTCTCGTCAAGACCGCATCCCAAGACCCGGCCAAGATCCGTGCAGAGCTCCAGAAGATCAAGGGGATCGGAGACGTGGGGATTGACATTTTCTTCACCACGGCGCAGCACGTGTGGCCTTGTCTCGCGCCGTGGATCGACCCCAGGAGTCTGAAGACGGCCGAGCACATTGGGCTGGGCAGCGACGTGCAGGCGCTGTGGGAAGAGGTGGACCAGAAGCCTGAGTTGATGTGTCGACTGGCATGTGCGCTGATGGAGGTAAGGCTGGAGAAGAGGGAGGCGGAGTGGGCGTGAGAAAACACTTACCATCCACGAGAATTGTTGTGCTAAGGCCACCTCCCTTCTCCCTCAAGATGATTTGTGATCTTATGATACATACCCTTTCTCACGCAGCACCTCGCACAGATCATCAGATCAGGATCTCAACGACAGTCTGACCATCCCCTTCTTGGCCCCTCGTTGTTATGGTGTTACTAATGCCATGCATACCCTAAAGGCCATACCGATCAGTCGGTGGATTGACGGGCACCGAATATGTATGTAATAATCGTGGCGGTGAGGCTCCCAGCGAAGCGGGTCTGTTTGTTTATCTGTGGAGAGACTAGTTCAGGCGAGTACCTAATACAGAGAATTATCATTTTGACTTGTTCGGCGTCGACAAAATCCAGCTGGTGACATCTGAAATACATAATCAGTAATCAGCTGTTGAGTGGCCTTTTGCACCTCTCTCGCGCTCTCTCTGTCTCTCTCTTTCTCTGGGGCCGAACCACCGGAATCCTTTTACACCCCTCCCCTCGCCGCGGCAGTGTAACCAGCTAACCCAGTGGTTCGGCATCATGGCGGAGCAGACGTTCCACTACGAGCAGCGACGCCTGGAGAATGACCTCGTGGCTCTCGTGCCGTTCGAGGTACGTGCAACCAACGTCAAAAGATCCCTGCTGACTCTCTGCTCCTCCCGCCCCAGCCCACTGTCCATGCCGCCCCCTTTGTGGAGATGATCAAGGCCCACCCGGAAATGTTCTCCTACATTCCCTTCCCGGTCATCAACGACGAAGCGGATTTCATGAAGGTCTACGAGGGTATCCACTCGTCGCCCGCTGACTGTCTGTTCGCCGTGCTGGACAAGAAGCAGAAGAAGAAGGTGCAAGAGGAGGAGGGCCTCGCCTCTTCTCTGAAGGCCGCAGCGGAGATGGGCGGCAACGGCAACACATTCGCGGGCGTGGTGTCCCTGATGGCGACGAACCCGACCAACGCCGTCACCGAGGTCGGCGTCATGATCTTCCCGGCCTTCCAACGCACCCACGTGGCCACCAACGCCATCGGCCTCCTCCTCTTCTGGACGCTCGATCCGCCCGCCGCGGGGGGTCTGGCCCTGCGCCGCGTCGTGTGGCAGACGCACGCGGGCAACGCCGTGTCGCGACGCACGGCCACCCGGCTGGGGTTCGAGTTCGAGGGCATCGCCCGCTGGGATCGCGTGTTC
The DNA here is from genome assembly GCF_001651985.1 of Fonsecaea erecta. Classification (NCBI taxonomy): domain Eukaryota; kingdom Fungi; phylum Ascomycota; class Eurotiomycetes; order Chaetothyriales; family Herpotrichiellaceae; genus Fonsecaea; species Fonsecaea erecta. The sequence goes on along the minus strand of NW_017387245.1, from coordinate 2,630,968 downwards.
CCGCGGTGCCGCGGTAGCGAGGTCGGTCTCTCCGCCGAAGCCCTCAGAGTACGCAATGGGACGCCAGGGGAAGAACAGCCCGGCAGGCACACGGCCGTCTATTCCATCGTCTGGGACGAGTGGGACGACAACAAGCGACCCCGGATCGCGGCACTGATGATGGAGAGGAAATAAAAATCATACTGAGCTATACTCAACTTCATCAACTTCCAAACGTGATCTATATCCGTCCTGCGAGCAAGGCTCCTTCGTTCTCTCCCAACGCCCCGACGACGATGTTCGGCAAGTCGTCTCCGCCTTCGCTCAATGGTCAACCGACAGTCTTTGGTGCTTGCTTGTTGGACACTCTTCCGATGTCCCCTGCTCTATACGGCCCATATCCCCCAGTTCCTTGTCTTATTTTCCGCCTTCTGCGCCTATACTGGAGGCGGTGGTCCCGGAGCTGGTCTCGGCTGAGGCGCCGGTCCCTGCGGGGGGACGCTCTGGAACGGTCTCGCCTGAGGCGGTCCTCCCGCTGGCGGTCTCCCCAGCCCCGGTGCTCCTTGCGGGGGTACACTCTGAAACGGTTTCGTCGCAGCCGGTCCTCCCGCTGGCGGTCTCCCCTGAGTTGATGCTCCTTGAGGCGCTGGCGCTGGAGCCCCAGGGACGTTCGGGAAAGTAAATATTGTGACAGGACCCTGCATCACGACAGGCTGCACAAGGCTACCACTTCCAGCGGGCGGCGGCGCGCTGGGACCAGGAGCTCCTCCTGGTGCAGCAAGTGGTGCTGGGTGAGGATTTGCGCTTGATGGTGGTGGTGGTGGTGCTGCTCCCCCCCTGGGTTGGGGAACCAGACTTCTCACCACTTGAGGATGTGGAAAGGCTGTGCCTGGGTTCGGGGTTGCCATTGTTGTCGTTGATGATAATTTTCGAGCCCAGCCAAAATGTAGATACCAGCGCTCAGGAGGAAGAAACACACACGGGGCGCGGGAAGATGGTAGCAAGTTTTGTAAGACGATGGTGAGGAAAATGGTGAAAGAAGTATTCGGCGGACTCCTGGGGCCGTGCACGCTGCAATATGTATGGGTTTTTTTTGGGGGGGTGATGGATGTAATCTGGTCACAGCTCTAACCCTCAAAGTCTCACCGAGTGTTAAGGCATCTGTGTGTGTGCGTGTGTGCGGTCAGCTTCCTGAAGCTATCTGTGAATATAAACATAGAATGTAGTGCCGCTGGTTTTGAACGGTCCTGTGTGGCTTTTCGGGTGACTTCTATTATGATCCACCCACCATTAGGGCCAGCCCTGACAGAGCACGCCTCACGACATTCATAGAAACCATATCAGCCCGTATCCAATCTCGAGACCTTTTGCTCTGACACACCCATGAGGCCACCCGGGGGTTGGTTGTTGTTGCTTCACCGACACCGTCCATACCACACCGGGCTGACATTTCCTCGTCGGTCCTCTCTTTCCAGCCAACTGCCTATCTATTCCCTTGGGCAGCCGCTTCCTCCGCCCGGACCTAGCCACATGGATGCGAGCTTATCGTAACACAGAGACACGGTGTAAAATCTTCGTCGCTCAGATTTTAGTGGTGGTCCAGACAGGGTCGCTTTCCACCGTGGGACTCTGACTGCGTCACATTCCCCGTCTATATTTATGTCTATATACTTTATATTATTCGATCCACCAGCGGCCAAGACTCCGTTGACTTTGCATGCCAATATAAAGACCCGAAGCAGTCGTTCATCAAGTCGTGGCCAGCAGGAGCTGAAAGAGAGGGAGAGAAAGAGAAATCCAACACTCGCAAGCCCAATAGAACACTATCGATATATATATACCCCCGACCGACTCTACGAGACCGAAAAAATGAGCCACTTTCCCGGACCTCCCCAGCCCGGACCGCCTCCCGGGCCTCCTCATCCCGGCGGTGGCAACTTGTCGGATGACGACGGTGGCTCCGACATCTTGTCCGCATTTGGGAGCGACGACGAGATCGAGGAGGAGCAGGCCCAGCAAAACAACCCGGGGACGCAACTGAATGCCCAAGTGGTGATCACACAGATCAATAACTGCATGCAACAAATCCTGCACTCCACCACCTGGACGGCGTTCGCGACGTACCTGGTCACCACCATTCAGACGCAGACGGCGCACCGGGGCGCGCTCCACGAAGCCGTCATGCTCGGCGGCGCCCCGGTGGCCCAGGTCACACCCAATCACCCGGAAAATCAGCGACAGCGGTCGGTGTGGCAGTTTTCTTTCTTCCTGTGTATTGTCGATCTGTTGCGTAAGTTCATTTTTCTCCTCCTCCCGCTCAATGTCACCTCCACCCACTGCTGCTACCGCTGCTGGCTTCACATCCTTCCTCCCCGTTCACAAGCCCCTATTTCAGATAGACGGTGCCTTTTCTAATCCTTTATTTTCTTCCCAAATTCAGAGCATTCGGGTCCCATCACGGTAAGTGTCGGGGACCCTCTCTACCGGCAGGCAGACACGCAGGTATTCCAGCACTTCCACGTCAACGAGATCCAACAAACGGGCCCCAATCTGCGGAACACCTTTCTCTACATGCCGTTCCTGGTCGTCAGCGTCAAGCTACAGAACCTGGCCAAGGGGCCCGGCATCGTGTTTATGGATCTGGGGCCGAATGACCACAACAACCCGGTGGTACAGCAGTGGATGAACGCGTTGCCGATCAGTCACTGGTTCCAGGCCGCTAATCTACTCGCCGGATTCCAGGCGGGGGCGACGTTCGCGGATCATGCGCTCTTCGCTTGATATGTATCACATATGGCAGCAATAGAGAGGGGGACTTTGCACGCGACAGCTTAATCAAAAACCATCTTGTCTTCCGATCACAATGCTATGTTCCTATCATCACGCTGGTCTCTCTTCTCGAGAGTGTCATGAATCAGTTCAATCCCAAAGAGGCATGGAAAAAAGAACACAAAAAATACCCAGGAAGGTAGATGCCATAAGCAGCCACGCTATTACATACAACGGTAGAAGAAGATTAGGAAAAAGCCCAGCGGAGCGGAGAGGCATAAGCAGCATACCGCATACGCCGTGGCCCTTGACACAACACGACGAGGTTTTCGACCAACGTTCAAACAGCCGCCTTAGTGCTGATTTTAATGATTGATTGGTGATTGAAGTAAACAGTGCGCCGGTCTAGCCTGGATGGGTCACAGCTACTACCAGTCTTGGTCCTGGGGGTGTGTCATCCCGGTATGGGACCACCATTCACGTAATACTAAGGCCCCCCCCCACCTCCCCAGCTCTGGCTTCTATATGGATCTAGCCTGCGATGTATTGGGGATGTATTGCTTAACTTTTCGAGGCTAGTGTCGAGGGAATCTCTTTCTCTCGCTGTCTCTATGAATCCAAGGACTCTCCGCCGGTGGGTAAGAGGGATGTAATGTCATCCCCCTCGTCCCTTTTTTTATTTCACGCTTGTTGATTAGTGGCAGGAGGTCCAAATAGAGATAATCATCCGGGGGTCGCATTGATTATCTAAATCCAAACACGCGCCACCAAGGCCCCCGCCCGTAGATAGAAATCCAACACTTTCCGTTTGGGGATTTCGGCGTTCGGATGGAATGGGGCGGGTTAACAAAAACCGCGTGGTAGGCCCCCCAAGGAGCATAGCTAGTCCATGCGAGGTGTGCCTGAGGGAGCCGTACAGTAAGTATGTAGCGGTGTATTACATTGCCACGCCATCACGGTCTCTGTACAGTGAGTGAGTCAGTGAGTGAGTCCGTGGCGGAGCAGTGTTTAAAAGCGGCGACACCAGAAGGAGGGTAGATTACTCATCACGTGGATGCCAAGACCTCCGCTGGCCTCGCCGGAAGCCTTCCCTTGACTTGTTGCCCTTCGTCGTTCTAGGATCCGGAATACTAACTAGTACATACACAGCAATCGGACAAGACACCCCATGTCTTTCTCGTTCGGCTTTAGCGGCGATGACATCGAGGACGACGATGGGGATGCCACGGGCTCGCACGATACCCTTACTAGCAAAATCTCCGAGTACACACTGTCCGACTCAGCGCAGCCTCCAAATGTCTCCATCCGGCCACAAAGACATTCGCTGGAAGAATTGGTAAGTTCGTCCCGTCTCTCTTTCTCTTTCTCACCCTGCCCGGCTATAAATACTCTGTACCTGCGTTGAAACCGCGCTACTACCTTTTTCACCCACAAGACCATGACAGTCCAGTCTCATGACCAACCATCGGCTCTTCCCAGCTAGCGTCCCTTCCATCCCAGATATCGTACAGCAGGCTACACGTACCCAGGCCCGCCGCCGCTGACGGTCAGAGTCTCCTCCCCAAAGACACCGACTTCAACTCAAACAACCATGGGGCCGAGGGAGAGACCACCCTCTACCGTCGCTCGGTGTTTGACATCCGCGCTCAGCTTATGGCCGAAGCGAACCCATCCGCTGGACAAGGGGACACCGCCAACACGCTCCTCGCGGGCCTAGAGAGTGGTGACCTCTCCTCTGGCGTCTACGAGGGGGGTTTCAAGACGTGGGAATGTGCCCTCGACCTGGCCTCCCTTGTCGACTCGGAACCAGCCTTTTCTGGCGGTGGCCGAGACGCCCCCGATCTAGATCCAGAGCAGCAGCATTGGGAGGTCATTGAACTTGGCGCGGGCAGCGCAGTTCCAACTCTGGCTCTCATCCAAAAATTCCTTGAGAGGAGGAAAACGCATCCGACCCCTAGAGGGAGCCTCAAAGTGACGTTATGCGACTACAACGTGGACGTCCTGCGACTGGCTACCGCGCCCAATGTGCTCCTGAACTACCTGTTCGCTTCAGGGAAAGTGCCCCCGTCGCTCGATGAGGGTGGCTGGGACGGAGACCTCGATGTTGAAGAACTCGGAGGCGCGTCCTTCGTGAAGACTACCATCCAGGACATGGCATCCGACAGCATATCGTTCGATTTCATCTCCGGGGCATGGGGCCCGGAATTCCTTGACCTCATCCGTCATTCACCATCATCGACGCCGCCGCACGAATCAGGAATGATGGACCAGAAACTCCGACCACCAACAAACCTGCTCATCCTCGCTTCCGAGACCATCTACTCGCCCGCCTCGATCAAGACCTTTTCAGAAACCGTCATCGCTCTCCTCCACCTCCAGCGGAATCCTTCTTCCCGGTCCCGCCGCCAATCGGGGACCAGAATCGAGGGAGAAGTGATGACGGGACGCGGCAGTGCCCAGCCCCTTCCGCCCTCCACCAGGGCCTGGGTCGCCGCAAAAAGAGTCTACTTCGGCGTCGGGGGCGGCGTGGACGAGTTCGCTCGGGAAATGGACAGGCTCGGCGCGAGGACTCGCGTGGTCATGGACATCAAGCATGCAGGCGTGGGGAGGGTCGTGTTGGAGGTCACACTCCCAGCCCTGGCAGGATAACGCTGCTTATATCCCATAGGCTACCTACAGCAGGAATATCCCTCGTCCCCAGCACCTCGTAATAGGGGAAAAGGAATAAGCAGACCGCAAGGGCTCGTGAGCGAGAGTGCATAGGTAGTGTTAGTTAGCGAACCACAAACACCACGAACCCCACAGCGTCATCACCAATAGACAAGAAAGGGGAAAAGGCAAAAAAAGAACTTAGATATACATACATACGTGGATATATGTATGTCGAACCAAAAAGGAATGTGCCCCTGATTTGGACAAGTTGCTATGATAAATGTCCGTGTGTTTGCTTGGGCCTTGCGCCGTCCCGTCTTGGATTGCGCCCGATAATACGACGACGATGATAACAACGTCAATAACCATCTATGTATGTATGTGTGGCCGTCCTTCCCTCCGTCTCAATCAATCTGGCTGATGATGATGATGGGGAAGTCGACGAAAAACCTCAATTTGCCCGCAGACGTAAATAAATTACATGGTTACCTAAACTAACTTTTAGGCAGGAATGAATGATGCACAGCAAGCACAGCCTGGTCGATATCTCTCTTCCATTGCCCTCACCTCGCTTCGCCTCATTCTTCACCTAGCTAGCTGCGGCGTCGCTCGCACGCACACACACGATGCTTTCTTTTGTCCAACCAACTCAACTCCCCAACCCACCGACTTTCACCTTTCACTGTTGACGGTTGCGCATGCTTGGAGGCACGTACCGTCCTGGCCCTCCCGACGCTGGCTTCCTCGGCGCTGCTTCGTCACCGCTGCCCTGTGCGGGAGAACCGGCACCTTCTCGGGACAAGCTGCGCCCTGCATCTCTCATGTGAGCCGGCATGTAACGTCCACTCGGCGCGCCGTTAGCGGGCGAAGCGGACGAATTGCGCGGAGGTCCCTGGTGGTCGCGAGCAGGCGGGTGGTGATAGTCACGAGCAGGTGGATGATCTGCGCTAGGTCGAGCAGATGATCCACTGTCACGGAGATGAGGTGGAACGTACCCGCCTGGGCGACGGGCTGGTGGCTCTTGGACTGAAGGTGCAGCCTGAGACGGGGCCGGAACTTCAGCAGCAGGGGCTTGGCCGGGACCGCCAGATGTGGCGGCTTCCTTTGCGGCCTGTCGTTCGCGCCAGCCACCGCCGCCGCCCGGTTTGCCGGCCAGTTGAAGGCGGGGTGCAATCCGTGGACCATCCTGAGAGCCGGTACGGGCCTCCATCGGGGGGGCTTCTCTTGGTTTTTCGCGAGAGAACGGCGCCGGCGCCGGCGCCGGTGCTCCCTGTTCGGCTTTGCGAGCAGCCCTCCTCGCTGCGGCTTCTTCCTCGCGTTGCATCTGTTTTCTCGCAGCCTCTTCGCGTTCGAGCCGAGCGGCCTCCGCCTGCGCTCGTCGCTCGGCGGCAACTCGTTTCTTTTCTTCTTCAGCTTTCGCCTTCTCCTCTTCCTCGCGCTGTAGACGCTCCTCCTCCTCGCGGATGCGACGTTCTTCGGCTTCTTGGGCTGCACGCTGCCGGGCCTTCTCCTCGTGGTAAGCCTTGATCCTTTTGCGCTTCTCTTCCTCAAACTCCCGCTCGGCTCTCTTGCGAAGCCTCTCAAACTCGGCAGCACGACGCTCCGTGATCTGACCCTTGAAAGCGTCGTATTCCTTGACGAGTCTGCTGAGACGGTGCTTCAGAGCCAGGCCTTCCTTATGCTTTTCCTGGGCTTCCTTCAATATGAGCTCTTTGTTTAGCTCATAGATCTTCAGGTCTTCCTCCCGCTGCTTCTCATAGTCCTGTTGTTGGTACTTGAGCTCCTCACGCCGGAATGCACGCTCCAGGTGATCAAGACGCTTGGCCGTAATGCGGATACGTTCGTCCTTTTCTTTCTTGTCTTTCTCAAGTTGAGACAACTTCAGGTACCGGATTTGGTTGGAATCAAGCTCGTCAATGTTCACATCGTGAAGGTCGATCTTCATGCCACTTTGAAGTTCGGCCAGTTGTTTCTCTATCTCCTGGCGTCGAATGCGGGCTTGTTCATCCTTGACACGCTTGAGCTCACGAGCCCTTGTCTCATCGCGGAGGCGTTGAGACTCAGCCTCTGCCTGCTGTTGCGCACGGATACGGCGACGAGTTTCTTCCTCTCTCTGCCTCTTTTGGAAAGCCTCGGAGGCCGCTTCTTTCTTCTTCTCGATGACAACGCGCCTCTCGAGGGTCTCCCGGTGCTCTTGTTCAGCACCGGCCTCGGCGCGGGCAAGAGCTGTCTCTCTCGCCGCGAGCCGAGCCTGATTGTACGAGGGGTCGACATACATGCATGTCACGTGCAGAGTCTTTGCCAATCTTGTCAGCTGAGATCGAGCGATCTCGGCCGGAGTATTCTGGAGTCTTTGGACGGAGCCAACTTCACTCTCTGCCGATCCTGCCGCGCTGCCTGGATGGAGAGCCTTGGCAGATGAGAAGACGTCGGAGTCGAAGGCCAAGATACCAGAAACGTGGTCAAGCCTGATTGATAGATCGCCCTTCTTGCAACCATTCATGATGAACTTCTCAATCATGGCAGGAGTCACCTCAAATGGCGCGGGGAACTGAGCGAGCCGAGTCACAAAACTCAACTCCACCGATTCATAGACCTGTGAGAGTTGCTGAAAAAGGCGGGTGAGAATGACCTGCTGTAGAGGAAGGACATATTTCTCCATTTCAGGGTCCGCTCCGATCTGAGCCAGGATAGGTGAAATCTTCTTGCAAATCGAGAGAGGGTGAAAATCCACTTCGAGAATATTGTAGAGATCTCGAATTTCCGGTCGGACACGCTTGAGCAAGCCCTTGGTGAGTGCGTCCTTGAAGAGTCCTGCCCTTGTGGGAGCAAATGGCATACTGAGAAGATTGGTCAAGCGATTGTTCTTGTTCTTCCGCGCCTCGTCGACATCGACCAGCGCACCTCGCGAGCGCGACGTGCTAATGACAGGAATTGCCAGCGCAGAAAGCAATACAAAGGAGGCGGCCTTGGTCAAAGAGTCCTCGGTAACAACTGGATTGTCGCGTTTTGGAGACTGACCAGACGCGACGGCAGTCGCGGACTGTCGGAGCAGGTTGTAGTACTTGTTCCACGCTGCAGCATGGAACAAAAAGTTGTCACTGACGAGGAAGATCTTCGTAAGCTTCTCGTAGTAGTTGGCCATCATGACGTTCTTCGCTGGCCGCTTGGAGAGCGTAAGAAGCATGTGGATATCTTCGACACTACGGAAAGCCTCCTGCCACAATTCAAGCTCGTCTGCCACGTTCAACTGCCGAAAACGTGTTTCGAGATGACGCTGCAGGGTGTCGGGCTCATTGAGATTGATGGCATGCATTTGGGAAGAGTATTTGGCAGCGTTCTGCACATGGTTTCGCAGAAGTTCACACAACCGGCGAAACTCAGTCTTTCGGGTGTACTTGAGACAGAAATCGAACGCTTGATGAGCGGTACTCTGGTACATGACTTCCAGTCGTGCATTATTCTTCAGGATTTCCAGGACCGTGCGGTACGTTTCCCAGAGGAACTTGAGCCATGGCGTGACGATAGCTCGATCCGTTCGGTCTTTGGACTGCTCGCCAGAGACAGTGGCGAGAAGGATAGTCTCCGGGGTTTCGGTAGCCTCGAGATCTTCAACATTCAGGTCTGTGGCAGTCGCCGCTGACTCAAGCGACGATTGAACCTGGTCAGCCTTGGCTTGAGCCTCCTGGACCTTTTGTTCGGCGAGCTCAATGAATTTTTTCAAGACCAACTGCGGCCCGTCAGCATGTGTTCAACAAACAGATTTTCCAAAGAATCATACCTCGATTGTTCCCACGTTCGTGTTTTGCGCTATGTTCTTGTACTGGTAAAGCCCATCCTTTGCGGATTTTCCTTTTCTTAAATCGACGCACAATTCGACAAAGAGGAGCATGACCGGCTCCAAGGAGGAGATGGGGCTATTCCGGGAACGTTTGGAGGTGACATGTTCATGTAGGACGTTGAGAGCTGCCTGGGTCTGCTCGACGGCAATGAGCTCTTGCGCTCGCTGAAGAGTTCTGTCAGTGATGGTGCGCGGCCGGATGGAGATGAAGGGGATTTTCGCCTTACCCTGAGCACATTCTCAGGCCTGATATGAGGAGGTGGAGGCATGTTGACGGTCGGCTGGAGGAGTCACAAGAGAGATAGGAAGAGACGATCAAATCAATGATATCTCTCAAGACTCTATCCAGATGGCCGATGAGTCTGTCCTAGAGATGACTTGTGGCTGTGACTGACTGATTGCCGACGGGGAGGCCTTTGGTGACGATGTCAAAAGTGGTCGAAATCACACTGCCCTATGTTGTGCAGCTTGGCATGATTCTTCCGGAACAACGTTTCTCCAGCGACAGTCTTGGAGTATAAAAATCACTCCTATGCGTCACCGTAGTTTTCTATCACGTGAACCACAACAAACACAAAATTCGCAAACTGCTCGTTTGACTCACCGAACTCGTTCCGCTTGTCCTGAAACAAGATGGCGTCTCTTATTCCGGAAGGTAGGAGTTCGGTTCGCCCCTAACTGATGAATCCCTATTAATTCCAATCTACTCGCAGAGACCAAAGCAAAAATCCATTTCGGCACTCATCCTGACCAGGTTCGCCTTGATCGCGCTACTCGGTCCTACTACCACCAACGCCGGGAGATTCGCGCCATCGAGAACTTGCAGGCACAGTGGGCTAAGCACTTCGACGAGGAAGAAGCAAAGGAGAAGAAGGCAAAGGAGGAGGCAGCTAAGGCAGCAGCAGCAAAGCAACAGGCCCCACGCCCACACCCAAGCCCAATCCGCGGCCTTCCCCCCCTTGGAACTCTCGCAGGTTTTACCCTCCGTTTCCCACGCCCGACCACTACTGCCCCCCGTCGCGCACCTCCGACCCTTCGTCGAGTCACTCGTCGTCTCCCTGAAAAGAACGAAACCGCAATCCACCAAGCCGACTTCTCTGAACACCCTACCTTCGCTGACGACTTCACTGCCACCTGCGCCCTCGATTACCACGCCTTCCTCTTCGATCGCTACGAATACTTTGCTTGCAACAACCCAAAATGCCAGCTGCATACGCAGTGCGGGATGGCGGCGACGCAAAATCCAAAAAACAAAGCATGGCAGATCTTAAACTTAGGCGGCTCCAAGAACTGAACTCGCGTCTAAAGGAAGATCTCGAGAGGCCTCGTGTCAAGGTCGCTGAAGCATCCATGAGGTATGTTGCCCAAAGCTCTTCTGCGTGGACCGTCTGCTAACCACGTCTGCTACGCAGCCTAATCAACTACTGCAACCAAACACGAGACTACATGGTACCTTCAGTCTGGGGACAGGTGGACAGGAAAGAAGATCCATACAATCCACAGAGTGGAGGAAGTGAAGGTTGTTGCGTCGTCATGTAATCGAGTTCTGTTGAAGCTGTTCGGACTGGGTCGCAAAAGGACACAATGGAGCACGCAAAGAGGGGTGTGTGGTATGATATTGATCGAGTCAAAAAGCATCCGGCGCAAAAAAGGCGTTCACACAGTTGTCAAAGTCACGCAACATTGCAACAGGTTTTTATGTCAACCGTTGAGGGGAGAGGCAGCACGGAGTATTGATGTACGTTGCGCTGCGCTTTGTCCCTGGTTACAAATTCAGCTTCTTCTTGTCTTGTCGAGACTTCGACAAAGATTTCTCTTGTGAGGATTGTGTAGGAGGCGACCTGAATGCATTTCCAATCCAAATTGATTTCCATAAACTACCACGCTTTGCTGCACAAGTCTGTCCTGGCACCGCAACTCTTAAACTTAGCATGAGCCTGATTGCAGCCTATTGGATCAATCACAGTCCATCTCTCCCTTGGTTCGCTTTCCAATGCTTTGTGAACGATATTGCGGGATAAGAATGGCGTCCTGCCCTCACGACTCAAATCACGTTCATGGCAATCTGCGCCCATCCAATCCCACATTGTACGGAACGGGTTGGGAATTTCCCGTCTGCCCTAGCAGTAGGGCACACACCGAGTGCGCAGGGGGGGAAAAACACCCCCTTACTTCGGAGACGCAAGCGACCTTCCCTTTTCTTCCTCGCTTAGGGACCAATTCGCGATAACGAGTGAGACAAAGAACCAACGAGACGCAAGTGACTAAATTCGGGGGGCCCTCATGGACTAAAATAATGATCAAGCACGTTGCAACCGAATTGCTGGGTACGTATTATCATCCTCGGGTGAACAAGCAAGCCGTTATTATTATGTGGCCGTGGGATGGGGCAGCAGCCCCTAATCATTACGTGGTGGACGGAGCACTTCGGTACTACTCGGTCGACGGTTTGCTGGGGAATGCCCCCGAACAAAAAAGAATACGGGGGTCAACTACTGATAGCTACAGTAATTACCTCCTCATACGCAGTACGAGCACGCCCCCAGGTTACACCCCGGAGTGCCAAATCAGGGCCTCGAAGCAATCAGCTAAGCTAGACTCCCCTCTCGTTTGGGCACCTGTAGTAGGCCTGACTTCTGGGGGATGTGCTCTTACCCCTATTGTGTACATTGCTAGCTGGATTTCCCCTGGGAGCACGCCTAGAATTATTACGCTATTGCTTCTGACCAGCACGGACGACATCCACGTCGTGCTACCTGTCACTCATGTCTGAAAAATGCCCGATGGGCGGTGCGCGAAGGGGGAGAAAATTGTCCATCTCTGCGTTGAACGCCTTGTGCAACTGGCGACAGAGGATCGCATTGCAGCTGGTTTGCCCACTCTATATATCAATCCTACCGGGATTCAATCTTCCTCTTCCCGATGCTTGTGAGGTCGTTGTTTGCTCTTCGCAGCTACCGAGGTTGTCCCAGCGTCGTCTTGAACGCAAAAATTCCAATCGAGCCAATTGAGAGTTTGGAACTGGTCGGCCATGCACGGTACAGACTCGGACGACGGGTCTGGCAAGGTGTGGTGGTTCCCTCCTGCCTGCGTATGAAAAAAAGGCGGATCGACCGTGGAGATTTCAACGAAGTGAACATCAGCGGGCCCAGGAGCATTGTGCATATGGCCAGCGTCCTCCTAATACTGAGACTGGAGTGGTTGTTGCTGCTGCTGCTGCTGCCACTGCTGCGGCTGCACCAATTCGGCTTGTTGTGAAGGGATGTCGCGGTTGCTGTCGTTGCTAATGGTGTTGCTAATATTGTTCCTGCTGTCGCCAGCCTCGTGATTCTTTGCCCTGTCGACAATAGTTGAGGCGGTTTTGGCGAATTCTTCGCTCTTGGTCAACAGGATGCTTTCCGAGAACAGGTACTCGATTCGCCCAAACATCCCTGCACACATTGGATAAACGCAACATCGGTCGTGGCAGAGACCGACATCGGGTTTGTCGCTATATGCGAGAAAAGGGTTATGGTCGCGGTGAGTGGACAGTAGATGACAAACCAGTTTGGGGCGTAACTCTCTATGTCGATATGCTGTGTCAATACACATTGATCGAGCTCCCTCAAGAGAGTCTGCGGCCAGCTGATCTATTGCATACCTCCGCGAGGAGTCCAGGATACTTCTCGCCACTCGGTCCTTGTACAAGGTGTTTTGCAGCCGAGATGCCTTTTCCAGCGAGATAACACAGCCATAACAGATATACTCCAGCACAAGTCGTTGATGGAATGACACCATCGAGGTCATTTTCGTCTCCCGGAGCATTCTCCAGCCTTCCAGCGCATCTTCGCCCGCGTCCGTGGTTGCGGAGCGCCGCCATTGCTTGAGCTCGTCGTACCGCTCCATCACGTTTGGGCTCTCATCTCGGGAGCCTGCATGAGTGACGTGGTCGAATACAGAGTTTTGATGACGCGGGAGCAGATTCGAGAGTATCGGGTCACGTTGAGGAAGAAGTCGAGCAGCTCCTTCGACCCATAACTACCACAGTCGGGTTCGTAGTGATGATGAAGATGACGGAATAGATGGCGAGGAAATGGGCAGGAGATGTCACTGTCATCAAGCAGCGAGGGGCAACCGGTACGAAACGCAATTGTCTTGTCGAGACAGTGCAGACTCCAGATCTTCCATATCGAGGTCGGATAGATTCCACGCCTTTGACGAGGATTTGTGCAAACCGAGACCCGTGGCCAAGCGCACTGCGATGGCACAGTAGATGTACTCTGGCTGCGGCCCTCCAACACCCTGTGCAAACACAGTCTTCAGGGCAAATATCTGCACGGCCTGCAGCGATGTCTTCTGATACATCAGGCCCGACTGTACCGAGACGGTAATGTCGAAGTAGGCCCAGGCTTCATGTTCTGAGTCGCGAAAGGACTTGGGCGTCCCGGCAGAGATGCAGGGCTCGACAGCCCAGTGCGAGAACGACATTGTACAAGGCATACCACGTCCTGTCACAGCTGCCAGGGTCGTCCCAATACCGACCGCAGACTTCTCGAAAGCCCGACTCTCGGATGATAGGCCACAGCCACTGTTTGGAAAAATACACATTGATATATCGCTTGGCAAGTCAATCGGCAGGAGGTCGGAATGGGGGCGGCCGATCTGGTGTCCAGTCTCTCTTCCTGTACCCCTCGTATCGGCAGTCTCAACTGTGACAGAATGTTGGTCACCATTTCCTTCAGTTTGTCCAGGCCGAGGTGGTCGTCGGTCCGTTGAGAGCGCCAGTTCAAACCAGGATCCGTGAGGAGAGACATGCCACAGGAGGATCCTGCGTATTCCTGCCCATATTCCCCACTCATGAGACCGGAATTGTCGTCCTGGAAGGTCCTGACATGTTGGAGGCCCACAGGATCTCGTCGACCATATCTGTTCTCCCCGGACTGGAGGGAAACAGAGCGTAATGTTCAGGCAGGGTGCCCGCCAATCCCGGCGACTGGCGGGAACTTCGTCGCTCGGGCTGCACGGGCGACATGATCTCTGAGCTCAGTCTAGCTCTCTCGAAAGGCACAGGATCATTATGGCGTTCGATGGCGGGTCGAGGAGAACCCGTGCGTCGGTATGGGTCGATGACCATAAGCGCCATCTTCACCGGCAGGGGAACTTCCTGCTGGACGCTCAGGACGTGGCAAGAATCGATGGGATTGACAAGAAGATGCCATTCGGAAACCCGTCTAGTTATTTTGAATCTAACCTTCTCGCTGACCTCGAGGGCAAAGTTCGAAGTTGAAAGCTACCGGTGCAACTGCGCATGTCAGACCACAATTTGGATCTCGCCGTCGTTTGTGCATGTCTCTCAAAACTCCAGAGGCACGCAGGCTAGGGATCCTAGACAATGTCGTCAGTGATATGGGAATAGAGTAGATTAGTCATGGATAAAACCTCTTTCCCAACTAGGTTAGTGTCTATTGTACTAGAAGAGCGCATCTAATACGCCGCGCTGGAGTGAACCAAGCTAGCTACAAAAACGGCTAATGACTTTTCAGGAAGCAGAAGGTGAGTCGAGGGTGAGCAAGGAGCTTTTTCTTGTGCATCAATTTATCACTCAGCAATGATCTCTTCCCACAAAGACTGTCTTCAGTGTCATCGCTGCTAAGCAGCCTTTCCCCCCAACATTTGAAATATATCTGCATAAACTTCGTCCCCTTAGACACCAGGCGAAGATCTCGCCGCAGGTCTGCCGGGCTTCCCAGAATCATCACCAAAGGATGGTAGGCGAGGCTTCTTCCGTGGTCAAGGTGCCGCGGATTGCAATCGCATTCTGTACGCAATGTAAATGGAACTTGAGGGCTGCCTATGTGAGTTTCTCAATGCTTGGTGCTGCCACCCTGATGTGCCTCTGAGATGAAGCCTTTCTGTTGCACGACCGTCCCTCTCTCCATCGCTTTATGCATGCTGACACATTTCATGTAGTACGCTCAAGAATTGCTCCAGACTTTTGGCACTAGCATTGGCGAGATTGCTTTGATTCCATCGACTGGGGGGTTATTCACTGTCACAGTCACAACAACCCCTGTTGTTGATAGTGCTTTGAATGGCAATGTTGCAACAGCGGCGTCACCAACGCTAGCGACCGATACAGTGATATGGGACCGAAAGACCGAAGGCGGATTTCCAGAAACCAAAGAATTGAAGAACCGGGTTCGCAATATTATCGAACCCGGCAGGGATCTTGGGCATATTGATCGGAGCCTGAAAAAGGGCAGCTCACAGCCAACCCAAGCAGAGGCCGACAACCCTGAGCCGAAGCCAGACGCCAATGTCAACCGGGACCAACAAAGGGTGCAAGAAGGATGCGAGGACTGCAAGTAATCTACCAGGTCTAACGGCCCTAGCCCGCGCAATGCGTCACCAACTCCTGCTTCTCCGAAGGCAAAAGTTGAGGTCGTGGCGACTCGAAGACTTCGTAGACCAAAACGCTTCCGTGCTCTTCCACCCGTCGCTTCTCAGCCAGACCCACAGCTCCTCCGGTCGTGGAAACGATGTGCCAACGTGACTGTCTACTCTTCTGGAAACCCGCTGGTCGGGAGGATCACGAACTGATGTCAGTCAGCCCGGTTCTGTGAAAGTCCGTCTTCGTTTGTCCGAGCACGCTTCTGTGGAGAGAGACGGAATTACGATCCGGGCTAGAATGCCTTTGGATTGGTGAATGTCTACGACCTGTGCATTTGACCTATTTCACAGTTTCTATCCAGAATGCCCCGGGAAAATCAGCATTGCATAAAGATCAGAAACCACCAATTCATCCTTAAGAAGGCGGCAACTTCGTCCCATCCTGGCCAAAATCCTTGGGAAACTCTGGACCCCAAACGGACACGGGGCCAGCAACTTCCCTCCTTGTGGGAGAGTCTCCATTCACGACATCCCCGTCGGCATAGTGCTCGATCTTGAATCCGCTGGGGTCCTGCCAGTAGTCGAAGATCTGGCTGCCCAGGATGTGCCGTCCGACACCCCAGACGTTCTTCCACTTGTTCTTGGCTAGCCACTGGTGACCGAGCAGCTGGGTGTCGAAGTCGGCCACCTCGTACGAGCTGTGGTGGATGTACGTCTCGGCGACCTCCGGGGCCGCACGCTGCATGAACATGATGTGGTGGTCGACCCACTCTGGTCCGAGGTCCAGGTGCATGAAGGTCAGAACGTCGATGTTGGAGAACTGTGGGTGCCACAGGATATCGCTGTGCACGAAGTTGAAGTTGGTGGTATAGAACTCGAGTTCCTCGTCAAACTCCTTGCACACGTACCCAAAGTGGCCCAGCTTGTGGACGAGGGCGGGTCCCTCGTGGTACCGTTGGAACTGCCCGAGACGTTTCTTCTCAAAGGGGGTATTGAACGGGCCATGCGAGTCATGCGTCGCCGTGGGTATGCCCTGGTTTGCGTCGACCTCGCGCTCCTGCTGGCCGTACACGACGTGCATGAAGGTGCCGTTCGGTCGCGCGATGGTGACCTGTTGGCCGCCCCCGGGGGCTCCGTCAAGAGTCTTGACCGTGGCCCCGGGCAATTTGGCGGCCTTTTCGAATTCCTTCCTGTCTCTGGCCACAAAGGCCGGGCCCATGAACTTGGCCCGTCCCGAGTTGGACTTGCTTGCGACATAGACGTAGGGGTCGCGGCCATAGCCGCGGAAATAGATGGTGTTGTTCCCATCCCTCTTCTCCTCGACGAAACCAAAGTCCTTCGAGAACTTTGCGAACTTGTTGAGGTCCGGGTGCTCAAAGTAGACGTGGCCCAGGCGGACCAGCTGGACCTTGGACGGGTCGTTCTTCACTTCGACGATCGGCATGTTTGGGGTGACGCGCTCGCGGAGGAATCGAGGAAGGTAAGAAAGCACGTCGAGAGCGTTGACCATGCTTTACCTCGATCTGGTTTCAATGGTGTCTTTACAGAAGAGGTGAAAGCGTAGAGCTTGTGGGTGGGCGTTTCTGTCTCGCTTCCACGACTCCTTCCCTCAATATCTATTTTTCATCCCTTGCCAATAGGGACCTGGTTCCTCTTCCCAGCTGACGTGTTCAGTCACATTGCTCGGCTGCATGGCTAGACGATCGGCGAGAGGGCAATATCGTGCTCTGAGCCTCGATACAAAGGCAGTGCACAGATACCGCATTCTGAAAAGGCACGGGAGGTTGTGTGTCAGTCCCGCCTCCGCCCCGCAATGGGACAACATTTTGCTTGGGGGTCGCCTAAAACAACAACCCGTCCCAAAAGGCGCCGGAGAGGCACTATGGTGAATTGGCACAATTCCCACCGTTGATGTCGGAATGTTATTCGCCCGCGACACAGTGGTCGATCGCGTGAACGAAAAGTCGCCCAAAACCCTCGGCAGAGCACCTGGAAGTATGTCTCTTCGCAAGGCTGAGAGAATACGGGGCATGTCGGTAAACCCACATCTATGTACACTGCAGCGAAGCCCACGAAGAGTCAGAATTCAGCGGTCTGCACAACACCAACCACATCTTGGCTACAATGAAGGCATACATTCAGCTAATTCGATAATCTGCTCTATCTCCATTCCTTTGATGCGAAATGTCAACGAATCCCCGCTCGGATCATCCTAGTCCATCAACATCGACAAAGCCAATGTCCCGGTTCCACCGAGCTTGCACCTTTACAAGAATCTACTAAATGAATGGTAGACCATCGAGACCAGAACTCGGAGGAATGTCAACCTGAAGACACCGAGCAGAGGACGAGGATGTCAGCAGAGACGTCTGGGTAACCATTTGCAGGTTCGTGGGGCGGAGTTTCGTGGTTATCTCACATTGACTGACTCACAATACGGCTTGTTTTCCCTCTGGGAAGAGAATTCTGTTCCTCAGCACTCCGATGCCAGTGATTTGGATGTCTACAACGTCCTCGTGGCTCAAGAACCGTCTCGGAGATTTGAACGCACCAACTCCCGCAGGAGTGCCCGTCATGACGGCCGTGTATGCTGGAATGGTTGTGCCTGCATTTTGAGGGTAATTAGTTTGCTGCAGCTAGATTCGGGTCGGAAGTAAAGTGTTTTTGGGAAAGGACGGGTTTCCTATATCCCCCCTGCCGCCCGAGGAATCACTCACTCTGGCTCATGAAGCTCAAAATCTGTGCAGGCGAGAACACCATGTCCTTTTTGACGTCGGCATCTTGCATGACCTCTCCATTGACCTTGGTGACAATCTTGACCTCCTCACTCTGCTGGATGACTTCAGCGCTGACGAGGACAGGCCCGATAGGCGCGAACTTGTCAAATGCCTTTGCGTAGAAAAACTGTCCTCCATTCTGCGCGGGCAGCTGGAACACCCGGCACGACAGATCGTTTCCGATCGTGTAGCCGAGAATATAAGATTCTGCGTCTTTCGGAGACACGTCGCGGCATACTTTGGACGTGACGAAAACCAGTTCTCCCTGGCCAGGATCAAATGTCAACTATGCCCTTGCCCTTCGACAATTTACCTCCCTTCATGACGGGAAATGGGCAGCTTGCTTACCTCCCAATCGGGGAAATTGGAAGCACAGTATCTGCTCATGTGGATGTCCTCTTCGGGAGCGGCGAGCGCTGCAGCAGGCTTTGTCCATAACGGTGGATTGGCAGGAATGTTGAGCTGCAAACGGCAACCGAGTCAGCCAACACTGCAGTCCCGAGTCTCCATAGCCGGGGTCCATCTATCTATACCTTTGCTTCCTTCGCATGGCTTCGGTAATTCAAACCCACTGAATATATAGGCTGGTCGTACCGTGGAAGTGGTGGAAGAAGCTAAGATACCGCCGTCCAGCTGTGTTAGCATGGTGCAGGACGGAAGCTGTTTCAGATCCATAAAATCCCAGAGAAGGAAACCTGTGTATACCTTGCCCACTGTTGCAGTGACTTTGTCTTTGCCTGCAATGAGGTCGTTGAACGAAGAGTAAGCCTGGATGGGAGTTCCTGGTTCTGGGAGCACAGTGGCCTCGACGCCCAAATCTGCAAAATACTTTGCTTTTCCCTCATCCTCTGATTCGAAGCAGAGCAGTCTCGAAAACGGCAGCATCGTGATCGCTACCAATTCTGCAAGCTCTAAGAGAGGAGGAGTGCTTTCGATTGTCCCTATCACGCCCCCGTACAAGTAGTATCATTGGCACCGGGGGCTGGGGCATGAAATTCGTGGCCTTGTGAGCACCTGCATCCCACATCGAGGCGTTGGGACCATGAAGCGGCATTCCGCCCTGACCGGCCGCTTATGTGCCCCGTATTTTCTCAGCCTCGTCTGCAACTCGCCGCACTACCGCCTCAGACAGCCAGATCCGGCCACCAGACTCGAACTGAGTGTTTCCAGAAGGAGGTGTGGTCCCGGGTACGCACTTTGAAGTCATGCTTCTGATACCTCGGCCAGGAGGTCAAAAAATCAGCCCACACTTTTCACGGCTGCTCGGTGTGCCGCCCTGCGTCCCGCATTGTCCCGCATCGCCATGGGTGGAACAAGCTCACCCTAAATCCTACATGAGACGACGAGGCTCAAGGACCAGGCAAAAAAGCAATGGTGATTATAGAAGTGGGAAAGCCTGAAGCACAACAGGCTTGCAGGATGGTCTGTCCCACGCCCGTAGCAGGGCTCGGAATAACAACTTTGGGCTGAAGCAAGGATTTCCATGACTATTCAGCGTTCAAGCTCTACCAACATGTCAGCAACGTGAAGCAATCCCAGCCAGGCGAATTCAGTTGGGTCGGTGGCGGATCCGTTATGATTGCAGACTCCGAGCCATTCGTGTCCGGGGACAGCCTTGCCAGCGATGGCACTGCTGTCAATCCTAACCCTCGAGACGACACCATCATGCACCGTCGTGGCCGCTGCCGTCCCAAAGCATCACTGCGAGGGGCTCAAGGCGAGCCGTTAGTTGCATGTACATGTGTCTCAGGACAAAGAGAAGCGCTTAATTGGGAACCTTGGCTGAAAGTCCAGCCCAAAAAAACCAGAAGGAAACAGTTTAGCTAATGCACCTCTACGCGTCGAACAGCCGGCTAGCGACTCAAAGAAGCCCCAAAGCTCATCATCCATCCTTGAAAGAGCCTGCCTCTGACCTGTGAGATCCACATTGAGC
Organism: Fonsecaea erecta; assembly: GCF_001651985.1. NCBI lineage: Eukaryota > Fungi > Ascomycota > Eurotiomycetes > Chaetothyriales > Herpotrichiellaceae > Fonsecaea > Fonsecaea erecta. The sequence continues at coordinate 2,610,648 of NW_017387245.1, read as the reverse complement.
GACGACGGAAGACCTGAAAAAGGCGGAAAAGGCCACAGCTCTCTGAACGGGCGTCCAAGGTCAAGAAAGGCTCTGTCGAGTGCTGCTCGCTGTCTGTAGCAGGAGTCCTGGTCATCTTTTATTGCCGGTTCATCACGATAACCCAGAGTTCATCCTAGTGGTGGATCTATGGATACGCAGTTCTCGCCCCATGTTTCTGCGAAAAGTGCCTGGACTGGCTTTAAAGGAAGACACTGACATGGGCCGGGGATGATAGGTCACAGCATAATAACTGCCATCCTCGAGAACAAAGAGAGGCTTTATTAAGTTTCCTAAGCCTGAATGCTCATACTCAATGTCGACCATTCCGCACGTATCGACTCGGCCGCAAGATTATGGTCTCTGCCTGAGAGCCTGGAAGGAGTCAAAGTCTTCGACCGATCAAGAGGGCGAGATTGTTTGTTTAAGGGCAGTTGAGTATTCAGGACGCGGATGCGAATGAGCATGAGCGCTCAAATCGGTGACATGGGTAGGCATAGTTGACTGAGTTCCAAGAGACGCTTGGGAAGAGGAACCCGCGACCGCTGACAAGAAGGTAGCAAGATCCTGGGAATTAATGTATTACTCTGCTATAGTAGCAGGAACGGCTGTGGCTTTTGAGAACACCAGACTAAGCTTAGAACGCCTCTTCATGAATCTTCTTCCCCAGCCCCCCAAACAGCAGATTGTTGGGACGCTTTATATGGGCGTAGTATTCTCCAGATCGACACAACTGGCGGCTCTGTCTTCTCTGTAGGCCACAAAACCAACCGTCACCCATTAGGGCAGGGGTGGAGGAAGAGCGCTTGATGAGAGGCGGCAAGACCTTGTAAACGTGGCACGCCGTATGGTAATATGGTCTGCAATGGCGTCCGGCGTGGGCCAGGTCACCATCGCATATGGCATGCCGGAAGAAGTCTGAGAGATAAATGGTGTGCGCCCGGATTGAAATTGGCAAGAGGTTTTAGAGCAGACGGACTTCGTGCACCCTTTGCTGCCTCCACATGCTCCAACCTTGCAACACAGCCGACACAGCACGGCACATAGATGCGTGAGGTCCATTCGCGGGTCCAGCAAGAGCAGTGATATCAGCTCACTTATACATGGGAACAGGTGGAGGGCTCGACCATTGTCGATGTCACGTTTTCACCGCCTTCTTCCGGGCAGAGGGACAGAGGACTTTGCAGAGGCCGCACCAGGTTCCTGAGGATCCTGCACAACGCGTTGTGAACGGGTGGATAGTTGACCCTCCTTCTCGGAATCATAGCTCATGCCTCGACTGACGGGGGAGGAGTGTCATTTCTTCCTCAGCTTCTTCCCGACGTATTTCTGGATGCGTTTGTCGCTCATGATGAATCCCGTAACGGCCACGCCCAAGAACAGCTTGGAGGCGGCCGCTGCTCCGTTGGGAGCTGTAGTTGTGGTGTCCGAATGCGTCGAGGCAGGCTTCGTCGATTTGGTGGCGAAGCTGAGTTCCGAGTGTGCAGGCGGAGACCCTGATGGGAGAGCACGATCCACCCCTTCAGGCGGTGCCGACATGGAGGATTCCGCTTCGTCTGCCTTGATTTTCTTCTTCTTCTTCTTCATCTCCTCTGCGGCAGCTCTTTCACGCTCATCCTCCTTCTCGATCCATTCCTTGACCACGTCCTCCCCGGGAAACATTCTCCGCCTCATGGCGATCCAAATCGGGACGAGCAGCTTATGAAGCCGCTCCTCTTCCTTCCTCACCCGCTCGTCGATCTTGGCCCCTGAAGTTCCGGCCCAGCTGGCCGAGCGCCATCCCTTGCCGAAATCACTCTGCACCCGGCACCACGGGTGTGCGAACCGCGACCCGACAAAGTTGCGTGACACCATGCGGTAGTTCTCAGAAGTGCCCGGCGCGAGGAGATAGATGATGGCGGCCTGTTCACGGAATTGCTTCAAATCAACGAAGAATTGCTCGTGGGACTGCTGCGGGATCAGCAGGGTGGAGAAGAAGCGTGCGTAGTTGCTGTGTGAATCTGATAGGGCGTGGATGTACCGTTGCAGGGAGGCGTGGATGATCGGGTCATCGTCTTCTGATTCGGGTGGCTGTATGAATGGTCCCAGGGAAGACATAGTTGATATGTGACGTAGACGACAGCGTCTGGTCTCTTACAGATGCTTCAATACCGGGAAGATCCCTCTTCGGGTATGTTTGGACTCTGGAGGGGAGTTGTATGAAGCTGCCTTTCTGTGAGGTTGACGGAATCTTCCGATATCTCACGAAGATTCTAACAGGCGGTGTGATGTGTTAAGAAATTGGAAGGATTTCGCTGTTGTATGTCTACGCTGGACGATGGGTCAGGATTAGGAGTTCGAGGTCCTCAAGGGCCAAGGCTCCAAGACAGCCTTGTCTACGCGGCCGTCGATCAAAGCCCGTGCCAAGCCCGCACTATGGATTTATAGACGTCTTGGTCTCGGATCTGCGCAATCTCAATGCTTGGTAAGTCCCTTTTATGGGAAGAAGTACCCAATATGCGTTCTCAATGCAGCAAAGGCGATATTTAAGGGATGGGACAAACGACCTTCACAGTCCGCGGCGAGGCAAGGCTGATCGGATAGGGACGGGAGGGACCACCGGAACGATCGTACACAAGGGCTTCTCTCAGGTACTTCCCGAAGCTCCACGGAGGCTTTCAATGCTTGGATCCTCAATATGGAACGCCGCTTTGGATTTGAGCGGCACCACTACGAGCGTCACAGTATATGGTTGTAAAGACCTGGACAAAAGGTGAAAGGGACATGCTTCGAGCGCCAAGGATTCCTTTTGATGTCCTAGAGACAAAGTTATCTTATCAGATTGAGTGCGCTGTTTGGGATCTAGCTTCAAGATCATCGCCACCAAGCTCCCTGCTGGGCGTGCACCGACTTGATGCTTCTTCACGTTTCATCGACAGCTGATCTTTTCGGATCCAACCTCGGAATCTATGAAAATTCCAAGAGACTGGGGATGACCCCCTAATGCGGCGTCGGAGCACTTTCACCCGGGGCCGAAAGTCTTGGGACGTGCACGGACGTGGACTTGGAGCATGGGACTCTCCAAAAGCTCGACATCCAGGAGAAAGTGCGGTGAGATAGCAGAACCCTCATGTGATGTGACCCCCTTGCAGCACAGTGAACCACACTTGAAAGAACTATCACGTAGGTTTGCTCGGTTCATCTGCTTCTTAGCATTGAACCGTGTGTTTCGCAAACACCCGAGACTGCATGCGGCGTACCGCGATCTCGTGAGCATTGCCATACGAACTTCTTACTTGATCTTTCCGGTGAGAGACTGCAAGTGAGGGTCAGGGTGCAAAGGATGATTGGCGCTCCTTTGTTCGGTAGGGTCGCGAGGTGCACAAGACACTCGCCAGGATGCAGCGTGATATTCGATCAAGGTTCCAGAAAATAGAGGAGGATTACGATCGGTCCGATGCAGGCTTTGACCTTTTGCAGCCACTTTACGGTCTTGCTGGAGCATGAAGTTGTGGCAGACGCTGCTCAATCTGGAACACAACCTACCAAAACCGGTGCTCGCGTTCTATTGGGAGGGATTAAGCGCCAACCACTCGTCCTGTCGAAGAGCAGCCAACAACTTCCTCCGTCTGGCGCACAGTTGGGCCAATAGCACATTGATCAACCCAGGGCGACTCGAAAGACAACCAGCCGGCGAGCAGCCGCCAAGCTGTAGGTCGCAAGGAACAAAAATGTGATTCGCTGTTTGTTTTCTTTTTCGCACAAAGCATTGGAATGTCTGTAGAGGGGTTGGAAAAGCAACCTCGGGTCGATGAGTGGCGGACGTGTTGGTCACAGGTTGCTGCTCTGCGTCTCTCTCTAAAGCAGTTGTTGCATTAGCCTTCTTTTAGTCCCCATTTAGACCCGATTAAGCCTTTGCTCCTATTGGCTTCTCGAAAATACCTCATAGTAAAAAGTCCGCTCAGATGCGGGGCTGTGGGTCTGATCCACTTCATGCCCTATGGTCCGTGCGCTGCCATCTCCACCATTCACGTTTCTGCTGTTGAGATCCAGAACCCGCCCAGGCCACTGACAATTTGTATTTGGTACTGTGAATGTTGTGATGGCCCACGGCTTCTCTTGCGTCTGCATTCGTGTTATTTACCAGGCTCTGTCGACCTCGTTTACCGATTTCATAGTGTGGAGGGATGTTCGCTTGGCCATGCAGCTACTATGCTTTCCCCACACTGCCGATGAATAGACTCCTTGCATGGCTGCAGGGTAGCTTTGTAGAGCTCTTTTGAGGGGACCCCAGCTGCGAGTTCGTTGGAACTGCTTCCAGTACCTCCTTGCTGAGGGTGCATGCATCGCCAACTGTCAGAATACCTGTGGTCAGCCAGGTGGCCAAGGTTGCCCTGTGCTTCGGTCGCTGACTTGTCCTCGGTGTCACCGGGGCATGAGATTCTAGAATCATTCTTGTGAGGAGCAAAGTAGAAACAGACCGCCAGTTCACGGTCGGACATCGCAAAAGGGATCCCTTGTTTCAAACGAACGCGGGCCGCTGTGGAGGTGTGCATCAGGTGAAAATATCTCTGCAAATAATCCCCTGGCGCAAGCTGCTTAGCGTAGCACGCGGTGCCGCCTGCATTTGACTGGCTCTACAGTCCGAACAACTCCATCGCACCTATGCAGCTTCCCCTGGTGAGCAGTGGGGGAAAGCATCAGCAATATACCAGATGCAGCACTGCACTGTCAGAGTATCATGTCATGTTTGTTTGAAGATCTCGCGGCGGGAGGAGGAGATTGGAGGAAGATGCTGTGGCGCTGGGTGGCCTGTATTCGTGTCTGTGACGGGTAAGACGTCCTCGAGCCGTGCGGCCCGCACGAGAGAACGAGATCCCCCTGTGAGCACGCCAGGGCAGCCTCAGTGTCTTGATTCAGCATCCTGTGGGATTTCCCAGCAGCCTACTTGGTCAGGACAAACACCAGAATCTGTGTGCGAGTCTCTGGGGGCTTGGAGGTTGACGTCATGTCAGCTGACGGAAGAGGGCGGCGTTCAGCCTGCGTGAAAGGGGAGAATAATAGAACGAAATGCAGATGCAGGGAAGGGCAAAAGATGACGCGCGTTAAAACGCAATATCAGGGACGCAAGTTCGAAGTCACCAATCTCGTATTCAAGATAATTACCGAAACTGCACACAACTTGTATACTAAGTAATGCCTAATTCGAAATACTTCCCGTGCATCAGATCAAAACTGGCTAAGCCAGACCCGACGTACGGCGCACGCCGTCTGGTTTGCCATTGGGTCCATTCACAAGCCAAGCGGTTCGGTGGGAATGAAAACAACGTTGAAGCAGTTCTATGGTAGGTTTTCGATGATGTAGGAGGTGCCAGAACCTGATTTCGGGAGCCCTGGCGCCGTTTGACCCGCGGCAGTTCATGGTGGGCGAAAAGGTTTGATCACAGTACCAAACAAATAATGACTTGGAAATGACAGCGCGTTCCCGTTAGATCAGGGTTCAGATGACGCGCCAGGGTCGGAGAGAAATGTTGTCATAATGCGTCAAGACAGCGAACACCCCCGGTTACAATGCCTGCAAGACCAAGGTAGGAACAGGTCATGAACCGTAAGGGTCCACGGTGGTGACGGGAGTTTCCCCATCGCACAGGCACACCCCCAAATGGCCCTCCTTGGCAATATTGCCAATTGTCTGTGTGTTGAATGTCACTGTAAAGACGATCTGACCGTGGCAAACGATGGACATGCCGATCGATGTGACACCAGGGCCTTTGTTTCTGCCTCATGACTCGCGAGTCGCACTATATCCCAGCACACCGGCTGTCCATGTAGTGGGATCAACATCGGCAGTGAGGTACACAAAGCATATAAAATTAGCACACGGTCTTTGGAGCCCGTAGAAACAAAGGCGTCTCCGTAGGAACCAGGCGGTGTACCAGCAGTAATTCATCGATCTCAGGTAATGATGGCACAGATTTTGATTAAGTACTCTGCAGTTCCCTTCTCTTGCTCTTTGCATTAGTATTGCATTGTCACCGATCGATACCCATTTGTGGAGGGGCGCAATTTCACCAGCGCACAACGCAGTAGAGACCGCCAAGTGGATAATTCGGAAGGCGAAAAGGCAAATAGAAACCCGTCTGAAAGTGAGGTCAAGTGGGCGTTTCGAGTGCAGGATGCTGAGAACGCAGGGCTAGCTTGGGGCGCCTTTGCCGCTGGGAGGATTGATCAACATAGAGAGTCCTTGTGTAGGTCCGAGATTTCGACGAGTTGCCGTTTGAGCATTAGCATGCTTTGAGTGTGAGTGGGATTTTGTTGGCTTTTTTTTTCACCCAGCGGCCTGGGAGCAATTGGCTAGTGAAAGGCCCTTTTCAGTTTTGGGGGGGAGCCACATGTCCGCAGCGGTCTACCTAGTACTCGTAGGTACGCAGACAAGAAGTACCAGTAAGGAGGAACAAGTTAAAATTGCAACCCGGGGAGAGGCCTCCTTACCTGCTTAGGTGCCCTAGGCATGAGTACCCAGCGGGGTGACCTGGCTACCTAGGGCAATGGGCAAAGCCAACAATGAACAGCTCAACTGAATTCCGTCCAAACAACACGCCTAACAGCTGAAATCCGTTGACTGTTGACTGGCCAGGATACCCCCCAGTGGCTCCCCTCTTCTTTGGTCCCTTCTGGGTCTCGTCCGGCCTGGCATCTTCTGGCTGCTGGCTGGTCTTTTGTTATTTGTTACTGTCTAATTCTCTCTCTGCCGCTGCTCACAAATCCTTTTTCCTTCTCTTCTCCAAATTTCTCTTCCTCGCCATCAAACCCTTCCCATCCCATCCGGGTACCATTGGTGCCGTAATTGGTGCTGGTCCCTCCATCCCTCCTCCCTCGCCCTCTCGCCCTCTCTCGGTGGCTGCTTTTCCGCCTGCCCGCATATTTTCCCTCATCTTTCACCCATTTCCTCTTCACCGTCGCCCTCTCTCGGTCCTCCTCTCCAAATTTTCCTCCCCCTCCACTTCCGTATCCCGGCTGCTCCCTACAACAAGCACACCACCTGCGATTACTACTGTCCACTACCACTTTCCACCCTTGCCATCCTGCATCCGTCTTCTTCCTACTGCTCTTCTCATCCAGCATCTTCGGTCTCTTGACCTCTTCTCGTAAGCAATCTACTCTCATTTGGAATTCATATACCCTCATCTCACTCACGCCTTTCAGATCTCCATTTATCCAAGTTCTGTCCTTGTTCAGTTCACAGACGCAGCGGTCACCGCAGAACGCCACCGACCGCGCCGCAGCCCCAACCGACCACCTACCACTCGAGCACTCTTCTGTTTACGCTATCCCACTCTGCTGGTGTTCAGAGGAATTGAATCGTTATAAAACACACAAAATGTCCAAGTCCAATTTATAACAGCGGCGGTCCCTGTGGGCCAACCTAATATCATTTCTCTTGCCAACAAAGCAGTGCCAGCCAGCTACTGGTGTTGGTAGCGTTCTCGCCTGAACTTGACCGCCATCTGTGTCGGGCCGTGGGAAATAGTTACTGCAATCTCCTTCATCTGCATCACCTGCTCTGTCTCTCCTGGCTGCAGTTCAGATGGCACATCACCAGAAACATCAGATGGACACCACCCGAAGAAATTCAGCCATGCAGAGTTTACTCAAGATGTTTAACCTATCAAACGCTCCCACAGTTCCTCTCGGTGACGACGAACTCAGCGCGGACGCTGACGAACCACCGGACGACCAAATATCTCCACTGACCGCCACCGCCACGCGAGAGGCTCTCTACCATCGCTCTAACGCTCCTCCAAACCCTCGCCGCGAGTCTCTCTTAACTCGGGCAATTATGGCAGAATCCAAACACGGAGATGACACTCATAGGCTGGCCGACCGTGGACTGTCGACGACGTCTTCTCATAGTACAGCGAGCATGCCTTCGACTGCGGAGTTGACGAGTGACGGGGACACCAGCCAGTCACGGTCAGTAACACCTAGTCCGCCACCTCCTTCGGGACGCTTCGCTCCCCTTCTTGATCTCAAGAAAAATGGCCCTCAGGTGGTCATTGCCGCACCGATTACGAAGGATGAGAGGGAAGCAGCGGTTGAGAAGACGTTGGGCCGTAAGCGCTGCATCATGTTCGCATGCGGAGGCACAGATTCTGAAAAGAGCAACGACAATGTGACGCTCCGCAAGCAAAAGCCAGCAGTCGAACAACCCGAGGCTCCGAAGCGGAAGTGCGCCCTCACCTTTGCTTGTCCCTCACGTACCAGCGCAATCGAGACCAAAGGCTCTCCCGCCAAGCTACGGGCCGAATCCAAGATCACACGTCGCCCATCACCTGCCCCTTTCCCACGCAAGTCCACTTCAGAGTCTGTCGACGTCTCGGGCCACTCCGCCGGTACAGCTAGGATGGCTAGTCCTGAGAAAACGAGACCGAATCCACCCTCTCCAAAGGCGACCTTTCATGAATTTGCCGCATCTCAGGATGAGACTGACGCATGGGTCGACAAGCCAGATGTTCACAAGGAGAGGATCACCTTTGATGACTGCATGAAGAAGGAAAACCGCATCAGGCAAATCGGCCGTGAAGCAGAAGAGGAGGCGGAAGAAGAAGAACGAGAACAGGAAGAGCTCGGAAACGCATCTGAGGATGAGTACAACGACAACGAAGACGACTTCGCCCCGTCCGATGACGGCTCCGATGACGGTAACGAATCGGACGACGAGGGCGGTTTCGCCAGCTCTGATGAGGAAAGCGACGGCGGCTCGGAATATAGATTTTGGGCGCCCTCGAACACCGTCGTGCCCACCGGCAGCGAACATATCAACATAAGTCATTTCAGCGCACGTCGACAGTCCGAGGCCAGTTCTGTCGAGTCCTTGACCCGATCGAGTACGCCACCGCTCCATTCAATGATGAAGCAGGCTGGAAGACGTCGCAACATTGGCGTCAAGGTGTCGAAAATGAGACCTGGCACACCGGAGTTGCCGGATAGCACAGACTTCGTTTGTGGAACGCTTGACGAAGATCGTCCTTTGGAGGCCGCATATATCTCCTGCCGCGAGCAGAAAAAGCGGGAGAAGCATATTCCTATCCCACAGGACATTGATCCAAGCTTCCCAACGACCGACCCGGAAGACAACGAGGAAAACAGCGACGAAGAAGAGCTCGCTGACTCGCAGCATAGCTCGGACGGTCCGCGATGGCTTAAGGATGGGTTTGCTGATTTTGACGAGGAGCATCAAGGACGTCGTAAACCATCGTTCACAATGCCCATCGCCCATTCACCCTCTCCTCCTCGTGCTGCGTTTGGCGGAAGAGTCGGCCGCACCACTCACCGCTCGCCACCTCCGAGGCATGCGGTCGCACGGTCACCGCCGCCTCGAAAACTGTTTGGGCATTCTCCCACAAGACTCAGGTCGCCGTTTCCGTCAGCCAAGTTACGTTCTCCCCGTGGCTCTCCGACATACTCTGCCATCCCGACAAGGATCAATCCAAGAGGACTTGCTCAACGTCCGACAATGGAGCGGACCGCATCGCTTCCAGACACTCCTAATCCCTTCTTCAAAAATTTCCATATTGGTAGTCCTTCGATCTCCAATATCGCGTCTGGAGCCGTCACACCAGCTATCGAGGAGCCCCCGCGTCCGGACATGCACGTTCGTGGGCCAGTCGACATTGTCGCTGGGCTCGAAAAGAAACGCCAGAAGCGTAAAGAAAAATATTGGCGTCAGCATTGTCGTAAAGCAGCCAAGGAGCAGGCTGAACGCAAACCGATCCCGGGTCGTGGAGCGGAAAGAATGAAGGAGCTTGGCCTCGAATGTGCAGAACGAACAAAAGGCTACGGCATCGGACAACAAACTCAGCTGGTGCTTTCACTTTGATTCCTTTCACCAAACCCAACCTTTACTACACATATACTGTTTATTTGTCGACCATTTCTACTCAGACTCACTGGAGTCTTTTTGAACATATATCGATGCCTGTTTGCGCTCGAGTATGACGACCTTTACGACGGGTATTGGGTGGGAGCGACATGGATCATCGCACTGCCTGCATACCATTTTCTACAAACAGCATGGTTTTGGGATCCAGAGGGCCTTTATGCATAGCACTGGCGTACATCGCGGGAGGCGAATCTTGCGTTGTAAATACGTGACATGACCATCAGCATGGTCCCCAGAATATCAGAATAGCTCTCTCGAGTGGCAGACTCGATGATAGAGCGTGATATGCACAAAGTACAAAGACGTATCTTCTAGTTGTCCCTTCTCTTTTCTGTTCATCGTGGCCCGAGGCGGTACATAAGTGCTCCAGTCTTTTACCTCGTACAAGTATCGTCCCGAGAGATAAGATCACGTGAATGCTATCACGTGAAATACCTCAACGGCTACCAACTCCGACCATCTGGGATTCTTTCTCTTTTAGGAACTTTTCATACGGTGGCACCCCATCGCTTCCTACTGCCGTGAGATCTGGCCGAGTGCCCCCATCATTCTTGTTCTCGCTTTTGGCCGTCCTCGTCCGTTTTGTGACTACATTTCCTCAAAGAAAGCCACCAGCTCTCTCACAACTCCAAAAATGTGGATCATTAACTGGTGTATGTGCCACGCAGTTCCTGTGCTTGTGCAGAGGACAGACTGACCTGATTGCTTTATCCTTCTAGTCTATGACATCCTCGCCTCATTGGGCCTCCTCAACAAGCATGCCAAACTCCTCTTCCTCGGTCTCGACAATGCGGGAAAGACGACGTTATTACACATGTTGAAGGTGAGAGGACACCGAAGCCACAACGTCTTGGATTTCCGTGGTGCGGAATTTGACAGGAAGAGATCGGAGCACGGCAATATAACATGGACCATGCCCTTGATTCCTGGAGAGCTATAGTTGCGGACAATATTTGGTTTGGTAGCTTCAAGTGCTGACGATATGTGTATTTCACAGAATGACCGGGTCGCAATCCTCCAGCCAACATTACATCCCAGTAAGGACTTGCCTGAAGTTTGGGCCTTGTTCTAGTGTCTTATACTGACAACTTATTGCACAGCTTCTGAAGAACTCGCAATTGGCAACAACAGATTCACGACCTTTGATCTAGGAGGTCATCAACAAGGTACGTTAGATGCCATCTCCCAGCTCTTTTTGCGCACATCGGTACAGAGACTGAATTGTGAACAGCGCGTCGTCTGTGGCGTGACTACTTCCCCGAAGTATCGGGCATCGTCTTCCTCGTCGACGCAAAGGACCACGAACGTCTGCCTGAAGCCAAAGCAGAACTCGACGCCCTCCTTGCCATGGAAGATCTCGCGAAGACACCATTCCTGATTCTGGGCAACAAAATCGACCACCCGGATGCCGTGTCCGAGGATGAATTGAGACACCAGCTGGGTCTGTACCAAACTACGGGAAAGGGCAAGGTGCCGCTCGAAGGAATCAGGCCGATTGAGGTGTTCATGTGCAGTGTTGTCATGAGGCAGGGCTATGGAGAGGGTATCAGATGGCTGGCGCAATACGTTTAAAAGATTGCGGAACGGATCATGCATAATGTCAGAATGACAGAAGGGGGACCATCCCGACAGCCTCCGGCGACAACATACATTCATCTGTCGAGCCACATTCCCCATAGTCCTATGCCACCCTTGGTCAGGCAATCAATCAATCAATCAATCAATTCATCAGTTCATCATCTTCCTCCGTCCATCCATCAGTCTCTCCTTGCTACATCAACATCGAAACGATCTCTTCCTGGTACGAACCGCGCAACAGACATATCCTAACAAGTCGCCACGACGTTCTCCGTCCTCATCAAGAACCACGACCCTTTTCGTCTCGACAGCCAATATGCCGCGAGAACAATATACATCTTGGATTTCATCTTCATTGTGTTTCCCCATTTCGACCGGCTATTCTAGAGCACCGCATGGGTGCAGTACACCGACTCTGCGCTAGCACGGCACCAGCACTGTCCGAGCACAACAATGGCATTCGTCGCGAGAAGATGAAGACCAATGAACGGAGGAGTACTATACCCCCCATTTCCGCGCGTTGGCTCTGCTGACGGGTATCCAAGAAGGGAGGAAATCGTTTGCCTTTTCCCACCACCATCACCACCACCACCACCACCACCACCCTTGTTTGTTTGCCCCCTTGCCTCTTTTGGCAACCAGTGCTCTTGCTTTTTAAACTTCATTCTTTTGGGGGGTCCGGGGTTGTCATCAGATGGAGACATGAGGAGCAACGGGATAAGTAGGTAGAAAGAGAGTAAGGAAGGAAGGAAGGAAGGAAGGCCACGACACATACACACACGTACACAAACGAAGGAAAGACGAAATGCACACCGGAAGGGGGGGAAAAAGGAGGAAACGGAACGGGTAAATTTTCATAAGAAGAAAAGAAAAAGAGCAAGCGAAATCAAGAAAAAGAAGAGGGTTAAGAACCCGAGAGACAGAGCCCACCACCACCAGACCAGTTATTAGATTGATTGACAATGAGCATGAGAATAAGACTTGAGAATGAGAATGCGAAATCACCACCGTATGAACTGAATCGAATTCCCCACCCGACACATACTGCAAGTGAGCCTGAGCCATGCCAGACAGCCAGTCAGCCCACTGGAAGAGAAGAGAATAGATAATATTAAACCTCTCGCTACATGAGGGACATCTAGATGTATTACATACGCTCTGTACGCATGAGCTCCGGAACGTATACAACAACATATATGGAGAGACACACACACACACACACATGCACAGGCATATATGCACACGCACATGTAGGACCTGCCGGTGTGTATATAAGTGTGTATATGTAGGTATGTGTATGTGTATGTGTATGTGTATGTATGGAGAGCGTAATTAATTATACGCGTCCATAAGCCTTCATACACCGAATGAATGACTGAATGAATGGCTCTGCCTACTTGTTTCCTCACTTTCCCGCCTTCTTCTTTTATTCCTCTCTTATCTTCTTCTCCGACCTGACCGACGGCCAACGCCGACATTGATTTTCTTCGTCTTGACAGGTGCGTTCTGTGGCGCGTCGTAGAGCACCCTAGGGCGCAGTTTGAAGACTGGATTCATGCTATGATCAGACACGTCGTGTGCGAGAGTTAGGTCATTTAATCTCATACGATCAGAGGCTGTCGTGGAACTTTGCTCACATTGTTACCCTAATTCACGACGACAACAACAAAACAAGGAGCAAGCAGACAGTGTCCTCCTATTTAAATTGATCTTGATACAGGGGGAGCGGACTTAACTGCTAACTTGATGCGTAACTGCTCTGCGTTGTGTCGTGTGGTATGATCTGCTTTATTCTTGTTCTGCACCGTGCATTCAATCATTCCATGGGCGTTTTCTGTTCATCCTCGTCACCGCATCGAAAAGGCATGAAAGCAAAACCGTCATCTGCGTGGTACATTTGGACTGGGGAAAGTAGTCTCGCCTTGCGCCCTGCGCTCCAGCAACATCTCTTTTCCTTCTTTCGCACAGACAACGCACATCTCATCTGTGCGGAGACAGTAAACAGGAGGAGGTTAAGTTCTGGGTGGTCAGAAATGCATTCTCCAGCATACACCACAAGCCCGTCCTACCACACATCACCGTCCGTAATCCCATTCCATTGTAAAGCCCATGAAAAAAGTAGTAGATCAACTCGTCCTTGAACCTCGAATCGACCCGATAAATCGCCGCCGCATTGTGGTGACAACAAGGTTTTGCCATTGCTGATACTGGGGACTGGCGTCCGACCTCGAAAACTGACAAGTCGGGGACTGGTCAACGTATTGATGAAAACGAAGTAAGTGGGAAGTCTTTCGCAGGTCCAAAAAGATGAGACGTTCATGGGAGCGCGGAAAATATTAAGTAGTGGCGGCTGGTCGCATGCTTCGGAACCGGAGGAAAAGGACACTGGTCGAGTGCGAGACCGAATTGGCGGGGAAGCCAGAAGGTGACCCTATCTTCTTCCAAACCTGCTATCAATGACATCGAATCAGCCCGGGTCCGTCGAGAGGACTAGGTTTTGGATTTGCGAGACGGAGTAGTGGACCCGCTTGGGCTCTTGGATCCAAACACGTACTTTTGTTTCTTCTCGGCAGGTTTGAGAATCTGGTACAAGCCAAAGTCAGTAAGAGCAAGTGAGGAAAGGGGATTGCCAACGGTTTGCACCATACCTGGAAGGAGCACAGTAGACTTTCGTCTACGCTCATCATGGCACCAGCATTGTCAAACTCGCCACAGTAGTTTGGAGCGCTGAACAGGGTGACCAGTTGTCGCTTAGAGAAGAACTCGTAACCGTCCTCCACCACTTGATGTGCACGGCAGATAAGGTCCATGTCATGTTTTTGTAGGAATCGTGACACGACGTCGGGCCCGAAAGTGAAGGAGACGCCACGGTCATTCTCGCTCCAGCCTGTGATGTCCTTGTCGGGATCCGACCACAGCAAATCGCACAGGAGGCCACAGTCGGGAATCTGATATGCGTTAGCAGGTTTGGGTGGGTTCTCATAGCACAACGAGTGACCTGGGGCATCTCTTTGCGGGGGAGGGAAGCACTCACATCCGTCGGGCGCATGACGCGGCGTATTTGCTCCATCGAGTTCAGATCTGGACTCAAGCCTCCGTGCATGGTGAAGATCTTCTCGTCAATGATGGCGGCGATGGGCAAGCAGTTGAAACAGTCCGTAAATGTCTTCCATAACTTGATGTTGTATCGACGTTTGCACTCGTCGTAGAAGCCGTAGATACGGTTGATGGAGGCGCACTCGTGGTTGCCACGCAGAATGAAGAAATTTTCGGGGTATTTGATTTTGTAGGCGAGAAGCAAGCAGATGGTCTCAAGGGATTGTTTGCCTCGATCCACGTAGTCGCCGAGGAAGAGGTAGTTGGCTTCGGGAGGGAAACCGCCGTACTCGAACAGGCGGAGAAGGTCGTAGTACTGACCATGAATATCGCCACAAATCTACGACAGTGACAGTCAGTATCACGATTGCCCACGGCCGCGACCGTTATTTGCGAGAGGGGGACATGGTACCTTGATCGGGGCTTCCAACTCAAGCAATATCGGCTGAGAGATGAAGATTTCGCGTGCCTTTGTGCACAGATAGCGAATCGCAGATTCGAGCAGCTGGACCTGCTTCCCTGGCCTGCTTCCTCTGACTTCTAACAGGCGATCGATGACAGAATCGAGGTCCACCTCATTTTGGTCGGCCATAGTGGGATCGCCGCAGGCGGGGCAAGGGGGTGGAAGGAAGGGCGGGCGGGCGGCGACCAGGTGCGGTCGGATGAGGGCAAAGACAAGGAAATCGATGCGTCGAAAGGCGTGCAGGTGTTCAGGCTAGTCTGCTGAAGAATAATTTCCGTCAGTCTGGGATGAATTAGCAGTGGGTGGTGAGTGACAGCTGACGCAAGTGACTAGTCCGGGGGGAGGGTATGTACCAAAATTGAATTTTTGACCCCGAGGTAGCCAACAAACGGGCTCGGCGAGAGGAGTCCCAAATGGACTTGATGAATGAAGGGATGAGGGCCGCAAGGGACAGGGACCTTCAGCAACGAGAGGTGTTATTATCGTGGCGGATGCTGGAGGAATCTGTGGCACAATAAGGCAGGGCTGAGGAGGGTTTTCTCGGCGCAGAGCGGGCAACGCAGTTGGGTTCGTGAGCAGGACACAAGTTGACACCGTACGATTTTTCTTTTTGCAGAGAGTGGGCCACGGGAGAATGACGAGGGGCGGGTTCGCAGTGCTCTGAGGAATGAGGATGGAATGAATCGAATACTGATCGCAGGGCGACTGATACAGGCGAAACGTGAGGTGGTCTGTGAGAGGGATGAGAAACGCAGTGCAGGTTTGCGGTGGTTATGGGATAAGATGGACTGGATGAGTGGTTGGTGGATGGAGGGAGGGATGGGAATTGGGAGGGATCCGTGGGTGGAAGGCGGGATTCGTCGATTTTCTCAAATCCTGGCAGGCGGCCATGCGGTCTCCTCTCTTGGCAGCAACCCTCCTCAATCTGTTTTGGCTGCGAGCGAAAGACGCACACACTCTTTCTTGACCATTTTTTCTCCCTTTGGGCCAATTCTGGTCTGATCCAGTCTGTGGATGCACGGGGATTTGCAGGGTGGAAGAGAAGGAGCACGAAAGCAACGAAAAGAGACAGAACATGCAAATTGGCTGCGGAAAGAGCAGGACACACCAGACACACAGAGATACTAGGGGCTACATATCGAGGGGAGGAATGAGGCAGTCGCCACGAGTGACAATAGAGCCATCTCTCAGTCCGCCGATGTTTCAATTACACAGCCAACTCTTCCTTGCAAGAGCAGCTGCAAAGTCACAATGACCTATTCCCAACCCCGCCAACTAATCAACAACCACCACCACCACCACCACTGCTGCATCCTACACCCTCAAAATACCTTTCCCGTTTCTCCTTTTAACCATCCTCTACTGTATTTGATAATACGGCAAGGCCCATCCCATGCTGACATAAAGCAGTACCTGTCGCCTTCCGTCTCCATCTCACGTTAGAGATTTTTTGGCCTGCGCCTATTTTCCTCCCCTCTTGTGCCTTTTCTGAGCACGAGCTGATGTCGCCGTGGCGACCAAGAGGTATGCAGATCATCAAAAGTCTCTACCAGTGCATACACTGGTCCTGTGTCCACGAAGCTTCTGAGAAAATCCCCGTCGTTGTGATTTCGACCGTCGGATTTTGCGTGGTCGCTTACCCGACGACTCGGATTCTTACCTGGAGATCTAGCCTGTAGTGACGCTGTGCATACGCAGAAAATCAGTTGACGATGCTGTTCATGATCGGCTGTGCGGGCGAGCCTCGTAACTTCCCCAGCTATGCCCGGGCTCCGTGGGCTCCGTGGGCAGCATGCCGGGGTTCTGCTGCAAGTGTCAGCACTTTGTTGCAGCGAGGTTCCTACTATGCATGGCCCTGGTGTTTATGAAGGCCTTAACTCTCTGCTAACCTGGCATGAACATGGAAATGGATGGACGGAGCATGTTGGATAGATCGCGCACATGTATCAATTGCAAACAAACACTAAACGTCCATCCGAGTCCCGTGGTCTCATGCTTTCATGCAATCATGCAGACATTGATAGAACCAGTCTGTAACAAATGCCCATCCCATCAAAACCCAAAACGCCATCGCTATGCTTCAAAGAACATACCGAGGAGAATGCCACAATCAGCCCGTACAAGAAACAATAGAAGCGACGACTGGTTTCCCCCATCCGGCTATACATCCCACCAATTCTTTCGGCAAAAAAAATCAAAAATCGCAACGAATGGGTATATCAATGCAGACCAAACACAAAAAACCCACTGCCTCATGGCTGAGACACGACTGGACTCTAGTAAGAATGTCAAATCAGAAATTTCCGCAGATACGCAGCGAAATCACACATGTCTGGAAGGCGGACTTATCCCAGCGTCCGCCCACCGCCAGAAACAATGACCTGGTGGCCTGATCGGTGAAGTGCATCATGGCCCAGACTCTGCCCTTGCAACACTTCAAAATGGTGATTGTTGTGCCAATTTTGGTCGCCCAAGGCACTCAGCCAATTGCTGCCGAATTCTTGTCGGAGTGCCTCCACTTTCGCTCGATAGTCGTCGTGTTGTTGGGCTGGCTCGCTCGAGCCTACAGACGGTGCCTCCGTCGAACCGTCAAAAACATCATCCAACAGTGCTTCTGCGGGTATTGATGTAGGTAGGACCGGCATGCTGAGCGTTGGTGGGTTCTCGTGGTTCATAATACTGCCGCTCGGGATGATCGTCGCCGCTAAGTCCTCATCAGGAACTCGGGCAAAAGTTTCATCGTGCGCCAAATCGACTATCCGTCTTCGAGGAGCTTTTTTCCGACGGGTCGTGTTCATGACAATTTCGGGTGACTCGTTGAAACCGGGCTGGGTTGAATCGGATTGTTGAACGATTACCGGGTGCTCAGCAATCCGGATGGATGGCTGCGAAAGCTCGCGCTCAACCTCAGGAACTCGATCTACCAGCTGCTTGCGCTCCGAATAACCTGGCCCGGATTCATCAACAATAATATCATCGACATACCCAGGTGTCTTTCGGAACAGATTAAATGCTGTTACCCGGTATTCCGAGTGCGTCTTGGTAAAGGGGTTCCGCTTGACCCAGATCCGTTTGAGATTCGGGATACCCGTCAGCCTTGCCATCTCCATAGGGTCTGACAGCTGATTATCCTGGACATTCAATTGTTCCAACGACAGCAGCTTCTCAACGCCAGCCAAAGACCGCAAGCGGTTGCCTTTGAGGTTAATTGTGAGAATGGCGGGTAGAGGTGACCTGGATAGCGACTGGAGAGAACCAATCATGCAATTCGACAGATCAAGAGAAACGAGCCTCGTCAAGGACGCCAAGCTATCCGGGATTTCGTTGAAGAGGTTAGAGGAGAGATTGAGGGATCGAAGAGTGCTGGCTACAGGGGCCAGACTTTGTGCTGAGATAGCGGTCATAGAGTTGTCTGCCAGGGATAGATACTTCAACCTCTGCCATTTCGAAGGGGGTAGAATATTTAAGCTCAGCACGTTGGGGCTGCTCTCGCTACGGTGTGGCTGGATCGAGTACTCGCTTGAGTAGGAACTGCCAGACCCCGTCCTTCTCACCGTCGAGGAGTATGTCCGAATATGCCTATACGAGCTGGCAGGCCGAGTGGCACTGGGCCGTTTCGGGGATACACTTCCTGAAAGTGGCTTCGATTTGGGGCCTGGTTCCATCGAGTCCTCATTCTCCAGACTTCCATGTGCCGGGGATCCTGGATCGGAATGCGACTGTGCGTATTCAGCCCTTGGGGTTGAAGGCACCGTCCACGAGGCAGACATAGTGGGAGACCCACGGCCGCCCTTGGTGGACCGCCTTCGTCGCTTTTCAGCGTCGTCCAAAACTATATTTGTGAGCAGCTCGGTCGGATCACTGACGTTGGCTCGCTTCACAGTGAGGAGGGTCAGCTGCTCCGAAATTCGGTCCCATCCGTAGAACTGGCGGAAATCGAGATCCACTATGTCCAGCTGTTGAAGGTTTTTGAAAGCAAACAACGGAACAGCAGTATCGAACGGGAATTCCTCATATCCCTGGATCAGCCGCGCACGGTGATCAGTGGTGAGGCGTAAAGAGGGAAGCTTTGTAAAGGCAGAATAGAGGTAAGTTAAATCCGCCTGTGTAAGGGCTTTTGCCTTCTCGCTTTTGGATGTACTTCCTCCGAGACCGATGGACGACCAGAAAGAGCTCATTCCTGACATGACGCTGCGCATGCTGGACACAGAATGTATGGAATCTTTATCACTGCGGCCTTTGGCCGGTTTGTGAGTTTGCAAGAAGGAGACATAGTTCGAGGGTGTAGGCTCGTTGGTGAGACTCTCTAAACGGATGTTCATCGGACCAACAGCAATATCCAGCTCTTCCATGCGAGAAAGGAGGTAGAAGAGATGATGGGGTGTAAGGGTCAAAAGGGCTGCTTTTGCAGTATGGGATCGAAAATAGAGGCCAGCCAACGAAAATGCTGCAGCTAGAGCGGAGGAGGTATTTGTACTTGAAGAAGTACCTGAGGTCGGGGTAGAACCGTTTGCCACATTGTTATTGAGGGAGGTCTGTCGCCTGTGAACGGACATCTGCAGGCTGTTTGCGAGAGCCTTCTCATGTTGGCGGATGAACTGCGCCAGAGACTGGAAAACACGACGCGTGGAATTAGTCAGGGTGCTTGAAACGAGGGGGTCATATGGAATCTGCAATCTATGTGGTACCTGCGCCTGTGCGCATAACTGTGGAAGCCGTGCTTAAAAGATACTTACGCGAATGAAATGATGCCCATCCTCTGTTTGTAGGCGGTCCATCTCCAGCTTTATCGAACTCGAGGGTTCGAGACGGGCTCGTGGAAAGGTTCAGCGTGAACAAATTTTCAAGGTAAAGGAGCGTGGAGGATCAAGACGTGCGACCCGGGAGCTGCTTGCCAAGTCAATTGCAGGCTCATTGATGGGCTGCAGTTTGCAAGGACGACAACGTACGAGGATTTCGCGAAGAAATCATGGTGGCATGTGGCTTGTAATAGGTCCCGGCTGCAATGCCGCTGCTAACGTGACCAGGCTGAAAGGACTGCCCGCAGCCGGTAAGGAAGATTGCAGATGTGCCTGTGCCTCTCTTCACGCGTGATTGTCCAGTGAGACAAGACTCTGATTCACCCGAGAGAAATTGAGGCAGAACGCTGTGTATATCAAGGTGAATTGGGACGTCCAACCAACTGCTGTGTAAGCACCAGTGGTTGCGTGACAGTCGCAGGCGGGCAAGTGACGGCCTCAACGGGTCAGCAGTGAGGTGAGCCGTGGGATGAATGAGGCTGAGAGGGGGGTTGAGGGTGTGTATGAGAAATGAGAACCAGCACGGAAGAGCAAGACAACACCAGCATACAACAACAGTCCGGTGTGATGTGCAAGAGCCCAGGGTGTTGAACAATGGCGGTGACAAGTTGAGTTCAACTGTTCGGAGTTTGTGTGTAGGAAGCGCAGGACGGCGGGAGTGGGATGCAGAAAGGAAATGGAAGAGACGGAGTGTGCAGAGTTTGCTATCAAAAGGTAACAACAGAGTTAGATTGGCCTTGGGCAAGGGTGGAGGGGGATGGCGGGCAGGTGGGCAGCTCGCAATGGGCACCTTTAACTAGAACAGATCAGATGCAGGGGCCTGGGTGGGTGACTGGAGCCGGGGGGTGGGTAGGAGCTAACTATAATGCCCCCCTCCCAGTTAGAGGCGGCGGGATCAGATGCATATCATCAGGAGTCTTGGTGGGCTGTCCTCAAGGATCCCGCCACGCTCGTTATAACCAAACGCGCCCTCCAAACCCTCGATATGTCCCCACGGAAGTCCACTTGCTCAACTGACTGGTTCCCTGGATTGCCTGTGCATACCAAGCTAAGACGACAAGGACAAATGAGTGAGAGTTAACTACGTACTCAGGATAACGACGGGGCACCCTACGTTGTCATCTGAAGGTGAGGTATTCCTCCTGCTCTGGACTGTCCTCTAATGAGAGCAGTTGAGGTAACAGGATCGACGTTGATCTTCTTACAGTGTCTCTATACCTTGCCACGACGAGTATCGACGACTTGTGCCTATCCACAATTGTATTCCTTCTGGGACTCCCCTGGGAGCTTTTCGTATCACGCGAGCGGCGATGATAACCTCTTCCTGCCCACCTTACCCGTCCGAATTCCGAAGCTTCACACCCTCCAATGTCCTCATTCTCGTGATCGACCTCGTAATCCATAAAAAACATAAACTCTCAGCTTCTAAACACCCATGGCTTGTATGTCGCAATGAGATCCGTCCATGGCCGGCCGGACAGGCTCGGCCCTCGCTTGCTTCCCACAAAATCGTTCTGAGGGAGCGTCTAATGATAGGCGGGACGAGATGCACAATCACACAACCGCTGACGGTGCCCCCTCATGCCACTCGACAGACGAACAAAGCACGGTCCTTGAAAGGTTCTGTCAAATCGTCGAGGCTAAACTTTGTTGATTGTCGCTTTGAGACTTTTGCGAGTTATGCAGTCAATGCGACGGGAGTTCCGCTGCACTTCGACCGCAGTTCCACGCCGTTTACGAAGGCCACGGCCAATAAGTGGTCGCTGTGGTCGTCTCGGACAAAGAGACTACCATTAAAAGGCGCTTCGATGCACCGCTGAGGGCCAAAGCGCACTGGGAAAGGCTCCCTTTTGTTCGACCGGCACCTGGACTGGCCTGATACCTCCAAACAGCCACAGTGTAGCCTGATCCGGCTCTGTAAATCCTCATTCGTTCGGACTGCTGCGAGCTGACGATGATAACGCCAACCGAAACAGAGTGTTGTGGCAACTCTGACTTCGAAAATCCGATGGCTACCACTTGCATTCGTATCTGCTTCTGTCTTCACCTCCGGCATTGACATATCACGGACGCCTGCCTGCGTGACCAGTCCTTCTGCATCCGTGCTCAATCGACGACAGGCCAGGCTTTTGACCGCTACTCTACCACGACAACTCCAGGCTGTGCCATGTCGTGGTCTCGACCGATGGACCAATGCTGATGCATGGGCCGTGTGACAGAATGCTGCACGAGCTCGACCGGGAATGCTCTTCACTCACCCACAAGTTCGCCATTGACACAATCTGAGGGTGGTAAGAGGCCCGCTAGGCAAGAATGCTCCCTTTTCGCTGCAATTCTAGGGCGCATTGGTCCGTGGTCACATTGCTAGCGTGTAAATCAGCTGCAGCTTCGGAGGACCTCATGACCGATGCTGAGCAAGTGGTGGCCTCGACGCCAACCACCATTTCCCAACAGGTCAGGCTGCTCGAATCGAGCTGGTGCAGCCTCAGAACACAACACTGCAGCTTAGCGTTTCATTTTGTGTGCAGAGTACAGCAGAAATCTATCTCCTGAAGATAACAACTCCAGGATTCTTTGCCTAGGGATTTCCGGGGGGAAGGGGCGCTCTCCAACTACTTCTTGCGTAACGGGGAGATCTGCTCTGAAGCCCATCATCCTCTGGGGCGAATAGTGCTCGTGCGTCGACTGCGAATCGCTTGCTGACGGCTGGTCTTGCCCTTCCCGCCACTTAGCTCCCCAAGTGTGGGATGTAGTGCGGTCAACCGAGAAGGCATTCAGCGTCAAGCAAATTATGCTGTGTCACAGGAAGATCGCAGCCATTGGACTTGTTACACCATTGGTCCACCCAAGGGTGTTCGAGGACACAAGATTTCATCCTCCTTGTATATCACTTCCTGTGGTCGGAGTCCGGCAGCCGAGAGTTCCAACCAGCCCAAGGACGAAAGCCTGAGCTCCAGACTCTTTCGTCTCCATCGATACTGAATCGACGCCAGTCTTACCTTGGCTGGGGCCCTCCAGCCCATGATTGACTAGCCCGCCAGACTTGCTTCAAGTGCTCATTAGCTCGCCATTCTTTCCTGCTAAGCAGGTCAAGTCTGCGAGTGATTTGAAGCGAGCAACCAATGATACTGTTCCCCAAGCAGGAGCTGCGCCTGAAATGGAACGGGTAAGCAGGGATTTTCACATGCTTGATATTGCGCTCCAGCCGTAGCAACACCGACACAACCAAACGTGCAAAAAAAAAGGAAAAAAAGAAAAGAGAAGGTTCTCTCGGTCACTAGGAAACCTTACTGGCATTCTTGCATAACAATCAAAGCGGATCGAAAACAACGGTGAGATGGATTGAATAGCAATGCCAAGTATGCGGATTGGCGAGGCAATAATGCTCTCAGGCCACGACCAAAATCCCTTTCGAAGAATTCCTGGAACCGTGGAATCATCATCTCTTGACTGCAACACACCCCGGCAGTCAAAGGCACAGAGATATCGTCCAGTACGAGGCCGCACCGAGGTCGCCTAGGCAGAGGGCATTAGATGCATGGGGGCTATGTTAGCGGCAGAGCGCTGGTGGACTCAGGTTGCATGCCCACGACATCGTGCATCACTTCCAGCTGTTCAAGCCTACAAGTGCCCGCAAGTCGGCACTAACCCCCACAACGTCAGAGGACCGCCCAGCATTCTTTTTCGCTTTTCACAAATGATAATTGTGCTCTCAAGCGATACTCGATGATCTTTCAAGCTGCTGCCACTTTCGGTTCCGCTCGGGAGAAAATGGGCCTCGATACCTGGGAAGTCAGATGGCAAGACAAGCGGAGATCTCCCTCCCCATTCCTTGACAACTGTGCAGCGATAGGCATGGAGGATGGCACTGGGTGGCCAACCGTCAGAGAGGATTGCGGAGGACTTCGTTAGCAGTTGAGGGCTGGGCCCGCCCGCCTGCTTCCTTCTCTGGGTCCAATCTTCCCACGGAGGGGCAGCGGCGGGAGACCATGATGTCAATTCCCGACAATTACCCACTGGCAATTCGCAAGAGGTCAAGCATTCTGGGTGCAGTGCTGGCAAGCTCGGGTTGGCAGCTGAAGATGCGACTCATTGTTCATCATCTGACCAGGAATCTGTTGATCAAAAGCCTATCTGCCCTCTCTTTCAATAACCGTAGGTCGGATGGAGAGGCAATCTTTGCCCCTCCATGCCATGGCCCGGGGACGGGAGGAGGGGTGGAAGAGCGGTGTGTCCAAATGAACGCGGTATGAACGCGTGGGGAGGGAGATTGGACAGAAAACAATACGGTGGGTACGTTAACCTGTTCGGATGAGGTCAAGCATCCTTCGTCATGAAACGGTTGAAGTCCTCCGTATATAGGTGGGTAGCCTCGACGATCCAATCGCTCACCCACCATTGTCGAAGAGCCAAAGCAGATACATTTCCCCCTGGAGGTACTTTTCTAGGTTGCCATCTAATCTCCTCAAGATGATCTTCGGCGTGGCGCAACCATAGGATGTGGTGTGATGTATATTGCAAAACCCTGTACCCTGCATTGGGATGTCTATTGATTCCGCCAGCGGAAATTCTTGGGCTTTTGCACATATGCCTGGACTATCACAAGGCCGGAAGCCAAGCGTTGTCTACTACCAGCTCGGTTACCAGCTCACCTCAATGTATATCAGACTCTATACAACTGGATAAACAGTGATGATGCGACCGTCCTACACCTACGCGGTCAATCATCAGGGTAGGTTCCGCGGACATCTCGAGCTGATGTCGTTGATTGTGATATAAGCACCTTCGATGTCATACACTGTATATATGAAAACATCTTCGATCCCAAAAAGCTGCAGCCATCCAACTGATGCACCTTAGCAGCTCCGATCGTTCTCCTCAACTTCCTGGGACAACTCTCCCTTGTCCTTGGTCTGCGATTCACGTTGCCTGGAATGAAAGTGTCGCTGTCCTCCACCATTAGTCCCTTCTGGATATGGCAGAGAACCTACAAGCTATGCAGTCTAGGAACTGATTCTCGTGAAGTGATACCATAACGATCTGCCTTTATAACATGCACCTTTCAAGAGCTAGTGAAAACCACTGGTCAATTCTTGGAGCAGCCTTGAAGACCCCAGAGAACCAGTGGTCGTCGTGATCAAGCGTAGAATGGAGCATGGCAGCAGTGATTGTGAAAAATGTTCATGCTTGAACTGTTCCTCCCTCCATTCGAGGCGTGATGGATTGTGGCTTGAGAAGAAGTGTGGCGGAGGCGAATCTGCCAAGCCATACTTCCGAGCCTCGCCACCAACGCCGGTGACACGAGCAGACATCATCATCATAGTGGGACCACCCTAACATCATCTCTCCACCGTTGCGCCCTCCTTTCGCCCTTGATTTATTCTTGACCTTCTTTTTTCCGTGGGGTAGTTGTGTCTTCGTGATCCTGTAATGGGCTCGCGCTAGGATCGTCGCACCGACAATGTCAGAACGATGACGCCCAACCCGAAGAAGACGGGTGCCGTTGCATCAACGCCGACGTCTGCTGGCACCTATGATCCCCACGAATTGCCGGATTACGACACCGATTTTATTCGACGCGAAGACCTGGAGAGTTTTGCAGAAGCCCTGACCGCCCCCACCACCGAGCCCGTGACGGCTTTGAACGATTGGGGTCCAGTGCGGCAGCGTGTGAAAAGAAGTCGAGTCCGACGGAAAGCAGCACCGCGATCCAAGGATGAAACCCGTGAAGGCTTCGTTTATACGATCCTCTACTATCACTGTTGCTCATCGTCTGTGGCTGGATAGTGTTTCTCTTCATCATTTACAATCTGACCCGACTCTACATCTACGCCTACGAGCACGTGTTTTCATGGACTGGGGAACGCGAGAGGTTGCGCAGACAACTCCATCGAGCAACCAGTTACGACGAATGGCAGGAAGCCGCCCGCCGTCTTGACCAGTATCTTGGCAACGAGGAGTGGAAACGCTCCGACCCATACTCGTATTACAACCACCAGACGGTGAGAAAGGTCACCTCCCAGTTGGTTGAGCTCCATCAGAGGGCCATAGCCGAGTCGGAAAGACTTCATGGCGGCAATGGCAGTCTCATGGCTCTGGATGAGTTGAAGTCATTACTCGAAAGCTGCGTCAAGAATAATTTCGTGGGAGTGGAGAATCCACATCTGTACAGTGAGACATATATTGGTACCAAGGACCTGGTCCAGAACTTCGTCGATCAAGTTGAGCAAAGCCTTCAATTCGTTCTCCGGAATAGACACATGACCGATACAGAAAAGGTATCCTTCTTCCGGCATCTTGAGCTGAACTATGGGCGCACGGCACTTTGCCTTTCCGGGGGTGCGACCTTTGCTTATTACCATTTCGGGGTCATCAAAGCGCTCCTCGATGCTGATCAGCTTCCAGAGATCATCACCGGTACATCTGGCGGCGCTCTGGTTGCGGCATTGGTAGCCACCAGAACGGACGACGAATTAAAAAAACTCCTGGTACCGGCATTGGCGTATCGGATCAGAGCTTGTCATGAAGGATTTACCACGTGGATGCGCAGATGGTGGCGTACAGGGGCGAGATTCGACTCTTTAGACTGGGCAATGCAGTGCAGCTGGTTTTGCCGGGGCTCGTTGACTTTTCGAGAAGCGTACCAGAGGACTGGGCGCATCCTCAACGTGTCATGTGTCCCCTCCGATCCTCACTCCCCGACAATCTTGAACAACCACATCACGAGCCCCGACTGCGTCATATGGTCCGCGGTGCTTGCGTCTGCGGCTGTTCCTGGAATCCTCAATCCGATCGTGCTCATGCGAAAGACGAATGACGGAAAGCTTGTCCCCTACTCGTTTGGCAACAAATGGAAAGATGGAAGTTTGCGCACAGATATTCCCTTGAAAGCGCTCAATATCCACTTCAACGTCAATTTCTCGATTGTTTCTCAGGTCAACCCGCACATCAATTTGTTCTTCTTCTCACCTCGGGGCTCGCCAGGTCGGCCAGTGACCCACCGCAAAGGTCGAGGCTGGCGTGGAGGATTCCTTGGCTCGACCATTGAGACCTCAGTCAAGCTCGATCTGCAAAAATACCTGAAGATTTTACGGCACCTTGAATTACTGCCTCGACCGATGGGCCAGGACTGGAGTGAGATTTGGCTACAACGATTCTCCGGCACGGTGACCATCTGGCCCAAGACCATCGCCAGTGACTTTTGGAACATCCTCAGCGACCCTAGCCCCCAACGGCTTGATCGAATGCTCATCGTTGGTCAACGTAGCTGCTGGCCCAAGATTCGCTTTATCTCCAACCGCTTGAAGGTTGAACGAGTCATCTTGGAGGGCTTGCGGGTGGGAGGACCGATCGATGATGGTGCACGTGTTCCAAACCCTATTCTCGAGCAGCAGGCACAGGAGGCTCTCCTCCGCGCCAGGAGACGACCCGCCACCGATGATAATACGTCGTCCACGGAAGACAATCATCTCAAAGCCACCGTTTCCCCAGGACGCAGGCAAAGCAGTATGCTCGAGGAACTTACACGACAGGCTTCCGTGCTCTGGCATGACGACGGCGTCACGGAAGGAGAGGATGATGCTGTCACGACTGATGACGCTGAGGGCGAAGATGGCGTGGTGCAGCCCCCTGCCGAAATGACACGATGACACCAGACACATATTTATCATTAGAATGAATCAGCACTAGCATTAGCATTCACAAGCGTACACGTTTTATGGGTATTGATAAAATCCATTGAGGCTGACAAGGGTCGAGAATGCTGGCCATCACGTGACTTACAAAAGTACGTTGTCCTGGGCGCCAATGCACCGGCAGGGAGGTTCTGGCGAGGCACAACCGAGATCTGACGTCGATCTTCGCAGCAGCTGCCTCGGGGTGAACAAAATGTTCCTACAATTTCTTCCTCGCGTGTTGCGGCCCGTGGAGGCCTCGAAGGTGGGTAAAAACCCCAAGGGTAGTGTCGCATATGCCTCCGGTACCAGCTCCGCACGTTTTCGAAGCTCCTCGGGTACGAGAGGTTGGTGTTTCAGCCATGTTGATATTTGATGCTTCCAGTGTGCTGCTCGCGACGAGATCTCTTGCCTGTTGGTGTTAGTAGCAGCGACGACGGCTATTGGCTGCAGCTTGAAAAAGTGGGGGTCCTTGGGGATTCTTGGCGCGCCGAGTGGCACCCAGCTTTGCCTGCACTAGCCCCAAACACGCCTGCGCCTCTGCGAACTGCGAAACCCCCCCAAGTCCTGGTGTGAAAGGTTTTGGACTCCCGCCATCCCATCAAAATATCATCGTTCACAGTCCGGTGAGAGGATTCTACGTCTTTTATCGTCGCAGTCATGACAGTGGACTTACTGTGACAAGCATCCTCTTGTCTCCCCGTCAATTCCCCCATTGTATCGCGACAGCCACCCGCTCTGCTGACAGACGCGCTGTGGTCCCTCATCGCAGAGTCAATCATCACCCAGACTTCAAACACCCTCAATCTTTTCTACCGCAGCTCTCACGAAGGCACAACTATTTGAGTCTGTGCGCGGGAATGCTTTTGGGCTGTAGTCGTCACCGAAACATAGCCTCCTGAGGTGTTCTTCCGTCTACCCCAACCCCAACCCCGGGTTAAAGCGCCTCCGCGGGTGAACCGCCACAATGCCTGCAGGTCGCGGCAGCAAGAGAACCCTCGAAGAAGTTGTCAACTATGAAGATTCGAATGATGACGACTATGATGATCGAGCGGCCGGCCCCTCGAAATCTCGGTCCACAAAGTCTCGGCGACGAGGCGCTCCCGTCCGCAAGAAGCGAAGAGGATACAAGGGTTCCGATGTTGATAGTGATTCGGATGAAGTTGTGTCGGATGACGAGGATTCGTTTTCTGACGAGGAAGATGAAGACTTTGAGACAAACGCGATAGGCCGACCTGTGAGGAGGGCAGCCAAACAAGCTGCAAACAAATACGAAGAAAGTTCGGAAGACGAGGAAGACGAACTTGCAAATTCCTCAGGAGACGAGCGTCCAAGTCGCCAAACCAAAACCCCTCCGCGAAAGAAGTTGATCATCACTCTCAGGACCACCCCAGCTCGTCCCACGAGAGCCTTGCGAAACAGGAGCGGAAGTTACGGTGTCAATCCACTCCCCACCTCTTCTGCATCGCATCCCACAAACACCCGAAGGAGCAGCCGCCTTTCTCACGACCCTGAAGAGTCTCTGGTGAAATTGACCGATTCGGGCAACCACGTTGAGGTTGTGCGTGAAGGTTCCCGGGATCCAGAAGGCATCCCTCCAAGAGCAATGAAGGGTGGAAAGGGCCTCAAATATCCCTCGAAAAGTACTATTGACGAAGAGTCACAATCTCAACCAAAGGAAGAGGAGGTCGAAGAAGAACTTGAAATCCAGGCATCACAGAATGAAGTCTTGGAAAGCGATCCTCAAACCATGGAAGAACATGAAGTGAAACAACCGCTCCCCCAAATTGTTTCAGACGTAGTGGATATGGCTGACGCTGAAGGCGTTGAGAGTGATGGCGACTTCAATCCGGAACCCGCCGCCACGCAGGAAGAGGGCGCAATCGTAATTGAGGATGCAAACGAAGAAGACGAGGAAGAGGATGAAGTCAGACCAGTGCGGGGCAGACTGACCCGTGGCTCTTCAAAGAGAAAAGTAGACTCGCCTGAATTTGAACCACAGAACTCGCCGAAGCGACTGCGTGGACGACCCCGTCGAGGTGAAGCCAAATCGGGAGCCTCGGGCAGCCGTCGACGTAAAGCTCTGGATGAGAGCAGTGATTTTCATCCGGAAGACGAAGTCGCCAACCAAGACGACCTATCGAGCTCTAGCGAGTCCAACGCATCCCCTCGCAAAAAGAATGGCGACGATGACGACTATGAAAGTGAAAACCAAGGTCGAAGATCCAGACGCCTTCGAAGTCAAGCGGCGTCTCGCCAACGATCCGAAGTGAGCGACGACGATCTAGCTGCAGAGGTCGCAGAGCTGAAGCGCGACGGCAGGAAGTCAAGGCGTGGTAGAGAAGAGGAAGAAATCGTCTTTGAGCCCCGTGGAAGACGAGGCGGGAAGAAGCCCAACTACGACCTCCTCAGGAATCTCGCTCCGCTCGAGGAGGAGGAAGAGGCCGCTCCATCACCTTCGGCCCGGGCTCGAAAGACCGGTGGTGGGGGTTGGAACCGGAGCCTCTTCAATACTTACGGCCCATTCGGTGGTGGCGGCGGCCTGCCACCTGTGCTGGGAGGCGGCCCTCAAAGGGCTCAAGGCGGCGTTGATTCCGACAGCAGTGACGATGAAACGATGAAACAGCCCAAGGCTCTGGGTGGTACAGTAGGGATGACTCCGACGACTGGAGGTGGCTTCAACCTCTTCCCCCAAACTCTCAACGCGGATCCGGCCCAGGCTGCAGCTGGCACTCCGGCCAATCTCGGCAAGATCAAGGACAAGCAGGCCCTGGCGGACGCCGATCCTCTCGGAGTCGACCAGAACGTGACTTTCGACAATGTGGGTGGTCTGCAAGGGCATATCGATCAGCTGAAGGAGATGGTCGCTCTGCCTTTGCTTTACCCGGAGATTTTCATGCGGTTCAAGATCACTCCTCCCCGTGGAGTTCTGTTCCACGGTCCGCCGGGGACAGGTAAGACTCTGCTCGCGCGAGCGTTGGCTACCAGTGTCAGCTCTCAAGGCAAGAAAGTCACATTCTATATGCGCAAAGGTGCCGATGCGCTGAGCAAATGGGTTGGCGAGGCTGAAAGACAATTGCGGCTGCTCTTCGAAGAAGCTCGGAAGAATCAACCCAGCATCATATTCTTCGATGAGATCGATGGTCTCGCTCCTGTACGGTCAAGCAAGCAGGAGCAGATTCATGCCTCTATCGTTTCAACGCTGCTAGCACTGATGGATGGGATGGACGGGCGAGGGCAGGTCATTGTTATCGGTGCTACCAATCGGCCCGATTCCATTGATCCCGCATTACGAAGACCTGGTAGATTTGATCGAGAGTTCTACTTTCCCTTGCCAGGCACTGAAGCCAGAAGATCCATCATTAACATTCACACGAAGGGCTGGGACCCGCCTCTGCCCGAGACTATCAAGGACGAGTTGGCGGAATTGACCAAGGGGTATGGTGGTGCGGACCTGCGTGCTCTGTGCACAGAAGCTGCGCTGAATGCGGTGCAGCGTCACTACCCTCAGATCTACAATTCCAACGAGAAACTCGCCATTGACCCCCAAAAGATAGAAGTCACGCCCAAGGACTTCATGATATCCCTCAAAAAGATGACACCTTCGTCGGAGCGATCGGCGTCATCCGGTGCTGCTCCACTGCCGCCTAGTGTGGCGCCTCTGTTGCGGTTCCAGCTGGACCATATCAAGGAACTCCTGGCAGAGATACTGCCACAACGGAAGAGACTCACAGCCCTTGAAGAGGCTCAATACGAAGATGCTGCCAACGGTCATAGTTTCGGCCGAGAAAAGATGCAACAAACATTCGAGACTACTAGAGTTTTTCGTCCCAGACTGCTGATACATGGCAAGAGGGGCATGGGGCAACAATATGTCGCCGCTGCTCTGCTCAACCACTTTGAAGGTCTCCACGTCCAGGCCTTTGATGTCCCGACATTGTTTAGCGACACGGCGAGTTCGCCCGAGGCCACGGTCATCCGGCTGTTTTCTGAAATCAAAATACACAAACCGAGCGTCATCTACATTCCCAATGTGCAGGAGTGGTACAACACAGTTGGCCAGACTGTGATCTCTACATTTGTGGGCCTTTTGAGATCGATCAAACCCACCGATCCGGTTCTATTGCTCGGAGTCGCAGAGGGCGATTACGATGATATGGAGGACAACATGCGCCGCGAATTCTTTGGATACTCGAAGAAGAACCAGTTCCAGCTGAGGGAGCCCAATCACGAAGAAAGGTCTAAATTCTTCAACGGCATCAAAGAGTACATTCGCACCGCGCCAGATGATTTCCCAGAACCAGATCCG
Organism: Fonsecaea erecta; assembly: GCF_001651985.1. NCBI lineage: Eukaryota > Fungi > Ascomycota > Eurotiomycetes > Chaetothyriales > Herpotrichiellaceae > Fonsecaea > Fonsecaea erecta. Next base: position 2,578,790 of record NW_017387245.1, on the reverse strand, counting down.
AAGCGCCGGAAGAAACGTGAATTGGAGAAGCTGGCCGTGGTGCCGCCTGAACCAGAGAAATCACAGACTACCTTAAGCAAGGAGGAGCTCAAACTACAAAAGAAGCGTGACCGACAAACTCTGAACATGCTCAAGATTCGACTACAGCCTATCATGGATCAGATCAGGACCAAATACAAGAAGTTCCGAACGGGCGTTATCGATGAAAGCCACATTCGCTACCTCTACGACGAAGCCGATCCGGGTACCGTGACGTCTGACTTGCACACTGAAATTCTGGCCAGAGCTTCTTACCGGCCATTTGAGATTGGGAAGGACGCCCATGGTGTGCCGGGTCTGATCGATCAGGCCAATGGACACTTCTATTACAACCTGGACTCTGTGACCATCGAGAAGCGTCTGAGCAATGGATACTACAAGCGCCCGAAGGACTTTCTGGCAGACATCAAGCGCTTGGCCAAAGATGCAAAAACCATTGGTGATGAAGACCGACTGCTCAAGGCCAATGAGCTGTTGGCCAATGTCGAGGTCGACATTGGGTCCTTGGAATTCAGTGAACCCGCCCTGACTGCAGAGTGCGAACGTGTCTACCAACGAGAATTGGAACGGGAACGAGCGGCTTTGGAGAAGGCCGAGCAAAACAAAATGCCTCCACCTCTCAATGTGACCAATGTTCCCCATGCTTCGGGGACAACGACCACAAATGACACTGGCCCCATCTTGCTGGGTGAGCCCATGCAGCGCCGGAACGACTTTGCTCAGCGGCTTGCCCCGGCATCCGCTCAGGACAAATCCACCGAATCGATTGTCACGAACGGCATCCATCTCAGCCATAATAATTCAGAACAGTTGACCAATGGATCCCACACCAACGGGCACGAGCTGGATGGGCAAGGTGACACCCCCATGGGAGGTGCAGACTCGCACCCATCTTCTCACAACAAGAGCAATGAGACGCAGCACACGCACACGACGAGCTCTTTTGGTGCGCGTGCCTCTGCCCAGACACGACCGTGGCATGCGTACACTGCTCCCTCGCAAAAACTCATGGAGGAATCGGGAATGTCAGCACCGCCCTCCCAGACCGGAGCCTTTACGCCTATGCCTCACGGGAGTCATCCAGGGGAATTTCAGAACGATGCGAGCACAACTCAGTCACCTAATGAGAAGAAGACATCATCCGACAACACGCAGCAAGAGATTCACCAGGACTCGGGCCCTGATCTCTATCCATTTGAAGAGAGGCGGTCTGCTGGGGGTAGTCAGATCCCGTCTACCCAAGGTACGTGCACTTGTTTTGCAAGATCCTGGTCCAGATCGCCCAATATTCTCAAATTTGCGATAAGCTAACATTGAACGTCTCGACAGGGCAATACTCGCAATCACAGCCTCTTGCTGGCGGCCGCCCCTCCTCACCACAAGATGTGAATCAGAACCCCAGCTCACAGCATTCCATAACCATGCCTCCTCCTGCTGAGGCGCGGTCTCAGCGGCATTCCAACACCAGCCGCATCGACGACCTTCTCAATCCTTCCGACTCCCCACAGCAAACATCACCGCCACCGCCTTCCCGGCCGAACTTGATTCAGGTCGAGGAACGTGCGCTGGAGAATCTGCACACCGAAATCACGGATCAAACTAGCGGTCTGTCCGTGGAACAATTGGAGCAAGTGAACAGCGTGTTGATGGATACGATCTGGAGGACGAGAAGCGAGTGGGACAGAAACCAAGTGAAGGAGAGGGTGGCAGAGGCTTTCAATGAGGTCATGGAGGACATGGCCGGTGCCGGACAGCGGTTCGGAGACGGGAGCTGGGGCCGCAAGACTCAGGTATAATCTTGCCGAGGATGAAAAGGTGATGGACATGCCAGGGCGTCGTATATTTTAGAAAGTACAATGAAGATGGGCCAGCAGACGAGAAAAAGGAAAAACGGGGCTTCCTGATCATTGGGAGAAAAGTTGGATGGCTCGCTTGAATCAAGATCTCATGTATATGCATGCAACATTGGAAAGAACAGAAGATGGAAAAACAAAGCATCATCGGCGCCAAAGAGCAGCCCAGGCTTCTGGTTCTTTTTCATTCAATACGTGCTGTCACACACACACACACACACACTCTCTCTCTCTCTCTGCCTTTCTGCGTTCTTTTTTGCTCTGCAGAATATGCCTGATTGAAGTCTATTTCTTCTATTCTAGTCTCTATATATACCGTTGCTTGCGCTTCCGCTTCCGCCTCCGCGGTGCTCTGGGGGTCACCGAACCTCGAGGACCACATTTATTACATACCCCAGGATGCCGGGCCTGGCCCAGTTCATTTCATTAACCATATAGATCGTACATGTTCTCACGTCTGTCTGTACGGGGCAGCAGCTGAGATCATCGCGTCTTCTTCGTCTTCGTTTCCATCTTGTCCGTGTCTGTCGTCGTCATGGACGGCTTCGCTCCTTTCGGGCTCGGGAGGGCGTACAGTCCGCCGCCCACGAACACGATGACGGCCCCCATAACGACGCCGGTGGGCAGTTGATTGCCGAACAGCCAAATGCTCAAGAGCAGGCTGACGAGTTTACGGACGTTGAGGACGATGGAGACGGTGAGCGAGGACGACTGGGCCGAGAGACGGTTGACGCCGACGATGCACAGGAACTGCGTCGCGGCGTTGAGCAGGAGGAGGACGAGCGGACGGGGCAGGGCGGCGGTGAGGGCGTCGAGCCACGACGACAACGGCGACCACACAGGTGCGTCCGTCTTGGACGGGTGGTTGTTATTGATGTCGTGGCCCGGCACGGCCAGGAGGTTCACGAACTCAAAAAACAGCGGCCGGATCTGGCTGGCGAAGTACGGCAGCGACATCGAGTGGCTGTAGAACAGCGTCTCGGCCGTGATCTCCCCGGACCGGCCGTACGTGGCGTACATGTCGTCGGTGTACAGGCCCATACACGCCGACAGGACAAGGGCGGACGCCAGCAGCACGAAGCCGGGGGCTTGCGACGAGAACACCGAACCAGCAGTGGACGTCGTCGGACGGTAATCATCCAACTCTTCGACCGCGGCGCCGATGTCGACCTGCTTGGCCCACGAGTCCGCAAACGCCGCCCACACCACCCCACCGAACAGCAACATGACGGCCACGACCTTCTGCGCGGGGTACCGGCGGCCCTTCCAGATGCGGCCCGCCAGCATGGTCGTGACGGGCCCCGCGCTGCGCAGGATGATGTGCAGCGGGATGCTGATGCGGTACTTGAATGCCTTGTTGTTCAGGATGTTGATGGCCAGGAAGTAGGCGGTGTAGACGGCCCATTTGCGGAGGGGGATGTTGCGTTCTTTCAGGTAGAGGTTGCGCAGGCCCCGGCGCGGGGAGAAGTGGCGTGGTAGGGTGAAGAGGGCCACGAGGAGGAATTGGAACGCCGTGATCAGCGAGCCGGACGAGGGAGAGGCGTGGATGATGGACTCGAGGGTGTAGACGTTGGAGCAGCACCCGCCGAAGATGAGCATAAGCGTCGGCGCCCAGATTTGGAGGATGGACGGCAGGGTGAAGACGGATGTTGATGTTGATGGCGAGGAGGTGGTGATTGACGGTGAGGATGAGGATGAGGGCTTCGGGGCAGGAGACGTCGTCGGTGCTCCATTCTGGACATGCTTCTTGTTCTTGTTCTCGTTCTCGTCGCCGCGGCTGTGTTGACCATCCTGCTTGACTCTCCGGCGAGCGGTGGGTGGCGTCGAGTCGTCGTCCTGCGCACTCATCGTTGACCCGACGTGGAGGAGGAACGAAGCTTGTTGGACGCGGGCAACGTCGGCATTGAAGATGCGCGAACTCACGTGCAGCTTACGTACAGAACATACAGGTGAGTGCTGCCGCTTTAACCCATTTTTCCCACTGGACATATAACTTCTTTGACGTCCTGTCAACTCATCTGGTCAATGTTTGTGACGGAAGACATTATGGGTGCTCTATATGGTAAACTCTGTTTGCTTCCTCACTTCTCGACTCTCTTCCACTTGGCCCAGTAAGGAACACGTCGTGATACCTCTTTTGTGTCGACGTCAAACTAAACCAGCTGGCCAGTCATGTTTACTGCGCTATACATTTTTCTTTTCCACAGGGCTTTGTTTGCTACTACTGCAACTGACAGGGAACACGATACAGTGGGCCCTCGTTTTTCGCTTCTCTCGAACAAGCATCCCTCTCCATCCTGAAAAGAAAAGGATTTTTCCCTGGTGTGGTCTTTGTCACACATTCACTCTTTGTGAGTTCCCTCCCTGACGCGCATCTCAGATGAGTCGGGAACCGTTGAGGGCAACATGTTCAGATCGTCATACAGAGTACCTCGTATATCTATGGAGATGCACCATCCGCCATGCTGGTGGCTGTGTGCAGTATTCTGTAGAGAGAGACTACGGTAGACCGGATAGATTCTGCGCCGAACTCCGATTGCTCCGCCGTGGTCATCCCTCGCATCTCCCCGCCTCTTCGCTTCCCTCGGTGCCTCGTAACGAAACTTCTTAACCAATCTAGCATGAAGAAATATTAGGGGCGGGATGGAGAACCCACCGCCGTCTCCCCAGAGATATTAGACTCGCCGAGGGAGACAAGTTCACAGCAATGTCCGCCGAAAGCTCAGGCCTGTCGTCCATTTCCCCGTTTCAGGAATATGAATCCGAAGTCAACCCCGGCAATGACAGGCCTGCAAAGAGACAGAAGGTTGCTGCCGCCTGCGACCAATGCAGGGAGAAGAAGATCAAGTGCGACGGGCGGAAACCGCTCTGCCGACCTTGCGAGCGGAAATACGGCGCCACGGCTCGTTGCGAATGGGGCTTGAGAAAGACGCGCAGTATCGGAGCCTCCAAGCTAGAGATCATGCGTCTCCAGTCCCGCATCGATGAACTGGAAAGGTCGTCGGGTCGACGATCGACTCATCCCGAGAGCACCGACCAACCCTCCACGCCTCAATCGACATCCGACCGACACCATGACAGTGGTGGCGCAAATGCAATGATGGGGCTGATGGACGAAGGAGAACCGGGCGAAGTGGGTGTCGTGGGCGATTCGAGCGCCGCGAGCTTCATGAACCGCATCAAAGCTGCCCTGGACCAGCAACTGACCCCAGACTCGGCCCAGCACGCATCCTCAACAGTGTCACCGAGAGCCACCGGCTCGCAGCGACAAAGACGGTTCAAGACTCCCGACTATGTCCTTCCTCCAAGGCAACAGGCAGACCGTCTGCTGGAGGTATATTGGAAGATTGTCGATCCCCTCTATCCCTTCGTGGACAAGGAGGATTTTATGGGCAAGTACCAGACTCTCTGGACCGGCAATCCGACCATGGACGACGAGGTCTGCTTTATCTGTCTTCTCAACGCCATCTTCGCGATTTCCTGCATCTTGGACTCGTCCATCCGTCCTCCCGATCGCGTCAGTTCCGGTGAGGGCTTCTATAAACGCGCGCTGGTTCATTTCGACCTCGAATTCCTGCAACACCGCTCGGTGCACACCGTCCAGTGCCTCCTTCTCCTCGCGCAGTACCTCCAGAGCACCAGCGAGCCACAGCAGTGCTGGCTGTTCGCCGGGCTGGCCATCCGGATCGCTCAAAGTCTCGGACTCGACCTGCCCTCCACCAGTGCTCGGACGTCCAGTGGCAAGCCAAACGACTTCCTCCGCAAGGTCTGGCACGGCTGTGTGCTGATGGACCGGACGCTGTCCATGACCTTCGGCCGTCCCGGAATCATCACTCCCCAAGCGGCGGCTTCAGTCCCTCGGCCTCTGCCTCATCCCGACTCGAGCGAATGCTCCTGCTACCGAGAGCGCTACGTGTACCAGCCGTCTTCTCCAGATCTCCACTTCTTTATCGAATCGCTCAAGCTCTATGAAGCCATGAGCGAGACGCTCGCCGCCCTCTACAGCCCCACGTCCGCACAGGCCTCGGACCCAGAGGACAGCTACACGCGGTATTTTGGCGGCAGCCTCGGCGCCAAAGCGGCGGGGACCGTGCTGGAAATGGACAGCAAGTACTGGATGTGGCGACGACGTCTGCCCTTCCACCTGCGGCATTCTCACCCCGCGGCTGACAGCGTCAATGTGATTCACGCCCGCCAGGCCAGGGTGCTCTATCTCCGCTACTGCCACATTCGGACCCTGCTCTTCCGGCCGGTCCTGTCCCGCTTCTGCATGTCGAGCCCGAACGACGACGACCCGCTAGTCGTCGGCGAAGACACCCTCGCGCGCAAGCTCGCCCTGCAGTGCTCGGTCATGTGTGCGACGAGCGCTCTGAACACGGTCGACCTGTTCGGCCGGGTCCACGCCGAATGCCGTTTGGAGCTTCTCGACGAGATCCTGCCGGCGTGGTGGTACAGCATTTTCTACCTGTACACCGCGGCCACGGTGCTCGTCGCCGCCCGGCTCCATCCCGCGGTCGAGGCGGAGGTGGGCGGCGACGAGGTGATCATGGGCGCCGCCCGGACTGCGACGGCTGCGCTGCAGAGATACGGCAGCTTCGGCAAACACGCCAAACGGTGTGCCGCGGCCATTGCGCTGCTGTTCGACCAGCTCCCTCCCCGCCATCAGCCACGTCAGGGAGTTCACGTCCAGCCGGCGAATCAGGCCACGAGGGCGGCGGGCATGACGCAGACACCGCGCGGCAGCAACAATAACATCCGGGGTGAGAATGTGCGAGGGTCAAGTCTCCTGCCAAACGCCGACGATAGTGGTGATGTCTACCCCCAAATCACGACGGAAAGCTCCCGGGCATGGACGCCGTTCAACCATGGCCAACCCAACATCAGCAGTACAGTTACTCCAGCGCCTACCACGCGTCTTGCTAGCAGCAGCACCAATAATACCATTCCCCACCCCGCCGCACCAGCACCAGCACCACTATCCAGAACCTCCATCACCGCCACCTCCACATCCACCGTGCCTCCCGACGGACAAGCTGGAGCTGCAGCAACAGCGGCTTCTGCGGCGCCGGCATCGGTCCCATTCATGCTCAGCAGCGGCCGCGGCGACGGCGACGGCGGACGCCTGTTCGAAACGACGGGCGGCGTGCTGGCGGACCTCATCACGTCGTCGTCGTCATCGACAACAGCAGCAGCAACAACCGGCTTCGGCTTCAACTACAACAGCAACAACACAACAACAATAACAATCTTGACTTCGACCTCAACCTCGATCTCCTCGGCGGCGACATGTCCTGGCTGAGCAGCATCCCCTTTGACCTGTACGGGGGAGGCCAGGAGGAGTTGCTGTAGTCTAGTTAATACATAGTGTCTGGTCTAGTCGTAGTAGTCGTAGTAGTTTAGTAGTTGTCTAGTAAGTACCTCAGCAGTAGTTTGTTGATAGTATGAATGAATGATATGTTAATGAATGATGTAACCGACACTTGCTTGGGAAACAAAGGAGATCAGCAGCAGCAGCAGCAGCAGGCAGTGTGGACTCGTCGTCAAGGAAAGAAAGATGAGAGATATGACAAATGTCCTAGGGCATGTGTGTGAGTGAGAGAGAGAGAGAGAGAGAGAGAGAGAGAGAGAGGCAAACAAATAAACAAACGTTTAGGAAGCAAGGCATTTCCGCGGACTGTCCAAGACTCCGCCAGGGCCGCTTTGGGGACGACGACGACGTTGACGACAAGAACGAGGACGAAGCTTCAAATGTCGTGTGTGCACAGTACAGTACAGGAGAGTGCGCCATATTTTAACTCCGTCGATGCTCGTCAACCAGTAAATAAATACTCTAAGTCAGAGATATATATCTCTTCTTCACGCTCACCTGGCCCATTCGTTGTTGTGTCTTTGTCTCTTTGTTCTGTGGCCTCCGTCAGAGAGCACCATTCAAATCTGCTTCTCCTCCGAACAGCTGAGCTCGCCTCGCCTCGAGACGGACTCGTTTTCCTTTCCCGATAGTCACCATGCCCTGGCGCCCATCCTCTGCGGTCTAAAAAAACACTTTTGCGTCTGCTGTAGACTTGTTTAGCTCTTTCGCAATTGCGACCCAAAATGTCCCTCTGTAGTCACGTCAAATCCACCGAGGCTCCGTCGCCTTTGTATCGTGTATTGTATTCTTGACTCCCTGTATTACATCATCTTCGAACCGGCGAATTCGCGCCAGCTCTTGACCTCGGGAGGAATGGTTCCTTCTTGTCGAGGAAGCTTCGCATTCATGCATTGAGCGAACAGCAAAGCAGTCTGTAGGTGTTTGGGTTAGTTCCACGATCTCACAAGGGCAATAGGTGAGTTGGTCGTACCTTGGGCTCCATGAACAATGGGACTCCAAAGTCCACAGCGTTCCTTCTCATCACGTAGTCTTCGTCCACCAATGTCTTGCCTCGAGTCTTGGCAAGGTTGAAGACCCCCCTGATGTCGTACTTTTGGAACACCTGTCGAAGCTTGTTCTTGTCCGTCGTTGGGAACTCAATCACCTCAATCGAGGCGCCAGACTTCTCCAAGTGCTCCTTCACGGTCTGGCTTGCCGCATAGAACTTGTAACCCAAGGGTTGGAGATATTCCACAATCTTGGGAAGCTCGGGAAGTTCGGTGGATCCGCCGAGCAGGATTCCCTCACCCGGTTCAGGCATACGGAAGTTCATGGTGGACTGAAGGGATGCCCAGTAGGCCTCGATCAGGTCTTTTCCAAAGCACGCAATCTCACCGGTGCTGCTCATCTCAACACCAAGGAAAGGATCGGCGCCCGCCAACCGAGTCCAGGAGAATTGTGGAACTTTGGTGGCTAGGTAGTCGCGCTTTTCCGCCATGAGATCTCGAGGCTCTGGGACGTCCTGGCCAACCAATGCTTTGGTTGCAACGTCAATGAAGTTGGTCCCAAGCACTTTGCTGACAAATGGAAACGACCGAGAAGCGCGAAGATTGCACTCGATGACCTTGAGCGCAGGCTCTTCTCCAGGGGCATCAGCCTTGATGATCTGCATGTTAAAAGGCCCCGTGATATTCCAGGCCTTGGCGACCTTCTGCGCGATCTCCTTGACACGCGCCATGACTTTCTCGTCAAGGTTGACGGGAGGAAGAACGAGGGTGGCATCGCCGGAATGGACGCCCGCGGCTTCGACGTGTTCAGACACAGCGTGCAGAATCAGTTCTCCCTTCGATGCCACGGCGTCGACGTCGATTTCCTGGGCGCCCTCGATGAATTTCGTAATCACAACGGGATGATCAGGGGAAACCGCCGAGGCCGACTCCAATTTATCCTTCAGCTCTTCCTGCGTGTAGATGACGGACATGGCAGCACCGGAAAGAACATACGACGGTCGGACAAGGACAGGGTATCCCACCGAATCAGCAAAAGATTCGGCCTCTGCTACCGAGGTCAACTCTTTCCACGCCGGTTGATCAACGCCGATTGAGTCCAGGATCTGTGAGAACTTGTGACGATCTTCGGCCTTGTCGATGTCCACGGGGTTGGTGCCAAGCACGTGCGCCTTGCCTTCCTCCTGGAGCCGCAGCGCAATGTTTTGCGGAAGCTGGCCTCCCACGCTGACAACAACACCCGAAGCACCCTCAAGCTCGTAGATATCCATCACCCGTTCGTAGGATAGCTCTTCGAAGTAGAGCTTATCGGCTGTGTCGAAATCAGTGGAGAAAGTTTCCGGGTTGTACTTTGACGTCAATCAGTGTATGCCTTTGGTAAAAGAACTAAAAGCAAGAAAGGCAAGAAAATAACATCTGACGTCCAACCAAAGAGCGGGCACAGCCAGTGTCCATCCAGAGAAGTTCACTTACATTGATCATCACTGTCTTCTGTCCCATGCTGCGGAGAGACAGTGTTGCATTGACGGCGCACCAATCGAATTCGACAGAAGACCCAATTCGGTAGACCCCAGACCCCAGAATGATGGTACCTTTGTCTTCGAAGGTGACATCGTGAGACGAGGCGTTGTATGTGGTGTACAGGTAGTTAGTGTCGGCGGGAAACTCGGCGGCAAGCGTATCGATCTTCTTCACCCATGGTCGAATCCCGAATTTCTGTCGACGAGCTCGGACTTCTCCTTCGGTAGAGTTGACGTACATTGCGATCTGCTTGTCGGAAAAGCCTTGCTTCTTCGCCTTCAGCATCAGCTCGTGCTTGATGCCGTTGAGAGACCCGATCTCTTGGATTTCCGTCATGGTATCTTTGAGATTCTGCAGTTTGTGGAGGAACCACTTGTCAATCTTGGTCAGGTCGTGAATCTTGTCCACCGAGTAATTCTCGTGGATCATGGCTTGCCCGACAGCCAGCCACCTTCGGTCGGTGGGATTGCGAAGCACGTCGTCCAGGTCGTCGAATTTGTCCCCTTGAAATCCCACATAGCGGGGATCGACCTGCCGAATGGCTTTCTGGAATGACTCTTCAAACGTGCGACCGATGGCCATGACTTCTCCCACAGACTTCATGGCACTTCCAATGTCACGCTTCACATGCTGGAACTTGGACAGATCCCAACGGGGAATCTTGACCACGATATAATCCAAGCTCGGCTCGAAGTTGGCGGTGGTGGTCTTGGTGACGGCGTTGGGCAGCTCCGGAAGAGTGTGTCCCAGGCCAATCTTCGCGGCGGTGTAAGCCAGAGGATAACCGGTTGCCTTGGAGGCGAGCGCGGAGGAGCGAGAAAGACGAGCGTTGACTTCAATGACGCGGTAGTCGAGGCCGTCGGGTTGGAGTGCGTATTGGACGTTGCATTCACCAACCACTCCCAGGTGACGGACGATCTTGATGGCCGCTGTTCGCAGCATATGATATTCTTCATCACTCAGGGTCTGGCTCGGGGCAACCACAATGCTGTCTCCCGTGTGGATACCAAGGGGGTCAAAGTTCTCCATGTTGCAGACGGTGATACAATTGTCCTCGGCGTCACGGACCACCTCGTACTCGACTTCTTTCCAGCCTTTCAGAGACTTCTCCACCAGGATCTGGGGGGACAGAGACAGAGATCGGGAAGCCAGGTTGCTCAGCTCCTCGGGATTGTTGGCAAAACCCGACCCCAGACCACCCAGAGCATAAGCTGAGCGGACGATGATGGGATATCCAACCTTCTCAGCCGCGTCAAGGGCTTCCTCGACGGTGCCGACAGCGATGGACTGGGCAATGGGGATGTTGATCTCGTTGAGGGCCTTGGCAAATAGGTCTCGGTCTTCGCTGGTCTCGAGAGTCTTGATACTCGTTCCTAGCACCTTGACACCATAGCGATCGAATATGCCCATCTTGTTCATGTTGACACCCAAATTGAGGCCTGTCTGGCCTCCAAACGTGAGGAGAATGCCATCCGGCCTCTCCCTCTCGATAACGTAGGTCACATATTCGGGGGTGACTGGAAGGTAGTAGACCTCGTCGGCGAGCTTGTGATCGGTCTGAATCGTCGCAATGTTGGGATTAATGAGGATTGATTTGACGCCAGCTTCTTTGAGTGCTTTCAACGCTTGTGACCCTGTCGCAGCTGTGAGCTCGTGATCCCAGACTGCTACCAACACATGCCACCGGGCAAGTATGGCCGGGGAGAATTTTGTATCGGACTGAGTCATAACTGGCTGTCCTGCAGATACGTACCAGAATAGTCGAATTCTCCAGCCTGTCCGATACTCAGACCACCACTGCCAATGACTATGACCTTCTTGACGTCGACCAAGTTCTTCCCGTACTCAATGGCACCGCTTTCCAAGTAGGCCTCCGGGCGGGGGGCCTCTTGGACCAGGGCACGTCGTTTTGTAGACCTCGTGAATCTCTTGACTTGCTGCCACGAGGGTGTTTTGGGGTTTACGAGGTGCTGTCGGACGGCAAGGGAGGGTATCCGAGTCGAGAAGGGTCGTGCCGTTAGTCGGGGGGCAGGAGCACAGTCACGCAGCAGAATGCCGCTGGCCTGGCGGAGAGCTCGCGCGGTCGAGGCCATTGCGGTCGAGCCAATGGATGATTGCTGGCAGGCGAGGCGAGATAGAACGCGTGTTCCACTCAGTCGCTGCACGGAACCAGCTCAGGATAAGTCTGTCCTTGAGAGCTTTGAAGAGGTCACTGTTGTATAAAATGAGTCAAGGAAAAGAAGCTCGGGATTCCCAAACGGCCTAAACACTGACGGGGGCAGTAAAAAAAAGTGCGGTCGGGTGCGCGAGGCTTTCAGATTGCGGGAGCCAATGGATAAGCCGCAGACAAGCAACTTTGGATCCTCAGACGTCAGTGGGGATGGAGAGATAAGAGTTTTTCTTTCTCTGCTCTCACGTCTGTCTCTCTCTCTTTGAGGGGAGTGAGGTTGGTGTGCCAGGCAGGATAGATTCTGATCTTCCTTACCTGGACTACGAAGTACTATTTACTGACTGGGTCGCTGCAAGCTCACATGGAGCCCTCCTTCTACACTCGTCTGCGATTCGATCTAATTACTCGACCACCCTGAAAAATTCTCCCTGTTGCGTGAACGAGTCACTTTTTTTTCCCTTCTTCGCCCTCTCGGCCTTGGATCATCCATGAAAAATTTTGTCTGGGGAAAGAAGAGGCGTTAGATGTGGCAGAATTGGGAAAGCTTGCAGAGACACTGCATGCTTCTAAACTCTTCACGGTCACCGCCTGATCAACTTTTGGGAGTCTCCAAGAACCAACCATCTGCTCCTCGCCTTCGCCCCTCCGCCCCTCCTGCAGCCCATCTACCAACTAAGCACGATTTATTCGCTAAGATGCTGGTATCAAAATCTTTTCCTTGCGTCACTGGGTCTGAGCTGCAGGTGGTAGACACGGACGGCGTACATGGCTAGCAAAATACTTTACTTTTTTTTCGTTCCGTTCGAGTCTACGGAAATACAGTCTATGATCGGAATGCCGAAAAGTTTTCCCATGCATTCCTTGTACTCAGTCATTCAGTTTGGTATAGTTGGCGGGGAAGAGTCCAGTGTGGCCATTGTACTCGCCATGCCACCAGTCTTCGTCGGGAAATGACTGAGAACCCTTGCGTCAGCAAACACTCAAAAGGACAAAAAAAAGTTAAAACTACAGTTGAGCCCCAACTTACCACATTGTGAATGATTGCGTTCTCGGGGAATGACAACTCGTTGTCCTCCCCAGCCTCATAGTCGTAGAGTGCTGTTGCTGTTGCCCCTTTGGCCTCAGCAGCGGCCAGAGCTGGCGCAGGGGGGGCTGGCTCTGCTGCTGCGACTGGGGCGGGAGCTGGAGCACCACCAGCATCGTCATCCACCAGCGTGAGATAGTTGCTGGGTACAAGCCCGGTCTGTATCCTCATCAAAATTATTGCTCCTCGTCCTTGGAGGAAGCCAACTCACCTGTCCCGCCTCATTCTTGACCAACCACCAATCTGGGTCAATTCGTTGAATGTCCGTCACCAATTCACCTAGAAGGGTCAGCAACAACTCTGTCCGTGGGAGAATTGAAGAATATTACCTTCGCGGAGTGATACTTCATTGTCCTCGGCTGCCTCGTAATCATACTCCGCCCGAGCACGCTCACCTCCAGTTGCAGGGACAGGTGCCGGGGCAGACTCGACGGCCGCGGCGCCTAGAGTGCTGGCTGCCGCAGCCACTGCCGCCGTTCTGCCCAAGTCAGGGCCTCGAGCTGGCTCGTCTTCCTCTTCTCTTGCCGCTGGAGTGGGGATCGCCCGCGCCATGGAAGTTGCTGGTATCACAGGTGGAGGAGATAGTTGCTCCTCATGGGCATCAGCAACATCTGCCGAGGCGCTAACAGGTATGGCCACGCGAATAGGAGAGCCACTAGGCGGCTCGGGCTCTTCCTCGGGCGTAGGACTTCGTGGTTGTGCAGGTGGCGGAGGTAGTGCTGGGGCCGAGTCTTCGTCTCTAGGTTGCGACAGGGGCAGCCCTGGGATTGGAATGCCACGGTTGGGTTTGCTGCTCGTATCAGGTTCCGGAGCAGGAGGCGGCGCACGGTCAAAAGACGCTGGAGCTCCCATCGGCGGCGCCCCGCTGAAGCGATCGCGGATCGAGCTGATTCCGCCGATTGGCGAAGTTGGAGCCTCTTCTTCTTCGACGGCCTTCATGCCTTCGCCAGTGACTTGTTGGCCAATACTGCTGCGGCCAGTATGGGTGACTTGCACAGGAGCCCACGTCTTGCCAGTGTAGCCGCTCTTCCAGCCGCCGTCTCCGCTCTTTTGCGATGCGATCGGTGTCTGTCCAGTATAACCAGAAGGCGAAACTGGGGGTTCACCGGAGCCGCTCATACCTCGCTCACGAGCTTTCTTCTCCGCCCACAGCTGCGCAGGCGTCTTTCCACCCTGGTCGGCGAAAGTTCTACTCGCAGTGCCCACAGGCGCAGATGGTGCCACGGGTTTTGCCTCGAAACCGCCGGGAAGCGGTGCCTTGGTCCCGGTAAAAGTCGAGCCGCCCCCAAATTTGTTGGCTACCTTGGGTTTGGGAAGGGATGTCAAACGTTCAGGCCATTGCGAAAAGGCCGCCGAACTCTCTGCGAGCGTACGACTCGGCATTTCTGGTTCTTCCGAAGGTCCGGTCGATGGGCTTGAGACCGGAGGTGGCCGCGAAAAGCCGGTCGACTCTTCGGGTCTCTGAGCTTTGGCGCGAATGGCTGCGATGTCAACCTTGCCAATAGGCTCATAGGCACCCTTGACAGGTTCCGGCCTGTCGTCTTTCAAGGAGCCTGATTCCTTGGCTTGGCGTCGAATGGCCGCAATGTCAACCTTCCCGATGGGCTGATATGCACCTCTGACAACATCAGGCCGATCGTCAGCTTGGCTGCTAGTAAAGGGCGACGGGGCAGGCTTTTGTGAAGTAAGGTCTCTCATATTGACCTTTGTAGGCTGATAAGCTGGCGCGACTTTCTCAAGTTGTGTTCTCGTGACTGGAGGAGCGTCCGTGCCCCAACCATCCTCATCCACGTTGGCATCTCTTTTGGGAAGATTGCGGACCACTGGGTTGTATCCAGCAGAAACCCCGGTACTTTGAGTAGGCGTAAAGACAGGTTTCGAGGCAATGGTGGGCTTGGTTGCCGCGATTGGAGGAGGGGCAGCTGCGGCAGAGGTGCTTGAAGAGTATTTGGAGCCTGAGGCATCCGCCACTTTCTGGATGATGCTCTCGGGGGTGAGGTCACGGTCTGATCTCGCCGTAATCTGGACGTGGTAACCATGCAGCAATTTGGCAACGGTAGTCAGGTGGCTAGTGAAATAACCTTTTGTTCGTTCGGGAACACCTTCACCACACCAGGCGATGAGGGCACTTTTCGGAAGACCCGTGTTGGAGTCCTTGACCTTTACAAAAGCAAATTGAATCCGGCCATCGGAGAATTCGTCAATCAAATCGACAAGCTCGCCTTCTCCCGTGCTTTGTACCTTTAACACGCTCTCTTTACCACCCGAGTCCTGCTGGAATGCGTTCGCAAGAGGAGCCGAGACTGAGAAGACTGCCCATTGACCATAAGTGGGTGAGGCCGCGGCGGGACCGGCCGGAGGAGGGGCATTGACAATTGACTGATAACTCTTGGAGATCGAGGGCCCGTTTGTCGAAGTGTTGAGAGAAGCCATGGCTACCCAGAAGAGGAGGGATGGTTCGACAGGTCAAATCGACCAGGCTGCCGTGTGGCTGTTGCTACTTCCCCGTCGCTCTCGATGGAACTGCGGTTTGGTTCAGGGCGATCTGTGGGGAGCCTCAGAGAGGAGCAGGATGCTGAACTTCTCGCAGTCGACTACACCGGTCGAGCAATGGAAAGGGTGGACAATCAAGAATTGAGAGGCAGCTTACTCTGGCTGGTGGGTTAGTGCCATTGGGAGTTGGAGTACGTACGGGCAGCAAGATGGTTCGATGGTCCCTCAGCTTCGCAGCTGGATGATGGCATACGCCAAGACACTAAGGACGTACAGCCACGTGACAGCATCATGTGATCATGCTCCACCGCAGTTGCCTTCCCGGGATTCTCTCACTTTCGCAACTGCGCCTTCTCCTCATCCCCACCGCAATCGCATCCAGCGCCCAGGTTCAACGCCAGGACAGGGGGTCATTGATGCTCGTTTACTTGCTCCTAGGATCGGTTTGCGCATACCGACTCGAACTTTACAGCCTCTCTGCGGTAAAAACCCTCTCTGCGACCAACCGCCGCTGAACAGCCCAACCTTCGACTGCCGCTCCCTCAGTCCGAGTACCCTCAATATCACACCTGCGACGGGCACGTCCGATTTTGGTCGACAAAAAGCGCTTCTGAAGATCGAGAACTCCGCTGGCGACACCACAATATCTCTTGGACTCCCTTTTCCTCGTCGTGCCGAACCCTACAGAATCGACAAGGAAAAGGTTGTGGCACCACCCGCGGGACTTGTCGTGCTCCTCGCAACCGCGACAGCAGCGCTGCCTGTTTTTCGAGCATAGCAATTGCTCTGCTCGAAATGTTTTCCCTTTTCTCTTCATCAGACCCAGACTGGATAGCACACTTGGCTACCGGCTCCTGGCGCTGATATTTCCGTTTCTCAAACAGATTGAACCTGTTGAGTATTTCTTATTTTCCTTCTACAAATGATCTCCACAGCTGAGTGTCATGGACTTCAACAATGGATCGCCTTTCGCTCCTTCAACAGGCTCGCGAAAGAGACCCAGGTCTCCAGACCTTACGGATCATTCTGCCCTCGAGTTTGTGCATGGACCCCCGGCTGTGGCGCGTCCTGCAATTGCCATTTCATATGGCGCCGATACAGAGCGGAGTAAACGGAGAAAGCTTTCAGTCGGAAGGCCGGTCCTTAGCTCTCCTGAAGGCTCCAAGAGAGCCTCTTTGCGCCAGCCTTTGATGTTGGCGCAGCTACCTTGCGAAATCCTGCAGCACATTTTCACTTTTGTTGATCCAATTTCTCTTGGAAGGTTGATCTGTGTCAACCGCTCCTTTCGTTCGCTTCTTGATCCCGCATGTCTACTGCCACAAAAATCTGCCTCTAGCCAGTCTACGCATTTGACCATGCGGAGTCAGGACCTTGTTTGGGCCGCTTCACGAAGATCGTTTCTTCAGGGGTTTCCCAAGCCGATGGACAAAATGACAGAGCTGGAAATGTGGAGACTCGTTCGAGGTCGCACATGCCAATTCTGCGGAAAGAAAGCGACTCACCAGCAGCGGCTATCGACCTCAGAACCCTGGGATGCCGGGCCTGGACTGAATGGCGTCCGGCCTATCTGGCCTTTCAAAGTCAGGACCTGTGGTCGTTGTCTGCAACCAAGGTTAATAAAGGTGAGGTCTCTTGTTCTGGGTCTGGTACAGTGTCTGATCTCCAACAGGATGCTGAAATGATTGTCTCTACTTATTCGGCACTAAGACTCGGTCTACCCTTCGTGATCCTGACACAGGAGTTGAACTATATTCCGTCCTCGGTTATTCAGCAAAAGTCACCCCCTCCACACTTAGAACTCGTCAAATACTATTTTCGACCTCAATTCGAAGAACTTCAATCCGAGTTCCACGATGTAAAGGCGCTGGGAGCCGCTGCACTCACAGAATGGTACAAAGGCCTCGAGACCTTGGGTCCGCAAAGCAACGCCGACGCCGCACGTTTCGAGCAGTGGGAACTCCAAGGTGGCTTTTCGAGGATCTCCACTGCAGTAGGCCAAAACGGAGGCAGCGTCGCTCCTTCGTCGATGAGCGTGACGAGTCATTCGGAGCTCATGCAAACATTTGACAACGTGCAACAGACATCCTTGAACTCGGCAGTTGGAACACCCTCTTCTGGCAACGTGGTATCAGAAATTTCCACTCCCAGCATTCACGAAGGTAAGCGATTATTTGATTGTTTTCGATTGTCACATTCTGGCCGGTCATAGTATCCGTGGAATGGTTTCATCTGCAGCAGAACTAATCGCTATCGCGAGCAGATCCTCGACACTTATCGGCTCAAACCCAACTATGGCCCTTGCCGCATTTCTCTGCAGCGCCCGGGCAGCAGCTCTTGACAGCTGTCGGTCATCCTGCCCATCCAGCGCTGCCTAGGCAAACCCCAGTACGCCCTCCGCGCCAGAAGACGGAGCGTAGTCTGAAAGAGGCAAAAGAGACAAGGGCTGAACGCCGAAAGGATATCGAGAGACGCTGCCTTGCCCTCGAACCCCCCATAATGCCATCAACACTGGCGTACATGGATGCATTTCAGGCTGCAATTCTGATCTCACGCCCACTAGACGACAAGGCTTGGGAGATACTGAAACCGCGTCTTAGCGCAACGTGCAGATGCTGAACATCGAGAGAGCAAAGATGCACTTCGAGATCCCAACATACAACTCCGAAAGCGCCAGCAACTGGAAGAGGAGAAACGTGTTGCACAAGCAAATGCAAGCCGCATGTGGCTCGAATTGAAAATCCCCGCAAGAGATAAGCTACAGAAGTTTGCTCGAGATTTCATACATCAGACGTGGTCGGATGGTCGTGCGGTGACTAGGGCAACGGCACCCAAATTCGCCGCGGAGGTCCTTTGTCACGTGCGACAACGTTTCGACGAGGTCCTTTTTCAGGAAGATCGGATGCTCGAGCTGAAAGGAACTGCTTTTCCACAGGACCAGGAGTCACTTGCCTGCCGGAAACTGAATCTTGAGGATTTGAAATGGGTCTATGAAGAATTTGTGAAGCCTCATACCGAGAGATTCGGCAAAGAACTTTTTCTCTGCCACGTGTGCGACGTCAATCAAAAGCTATTCGCATTCGAGGCTGTCATTCAGCACTTTGCCGCAAAACATACAAACTCGCTCAGCAGTGGCACCAGCATCGTTTACTGGAAAGCCGATTGGCCTCTCGAGCCTCCCTTTGATCCACATCCAAACATTCCATGGGCTCTCGACGTCACCGGCACCATGTCTGGTGCGCAAGCACATCAACAAGCCCGCCAAGGATTCCATCCTCGCGGCGCGCCGTCGTCAGTTGAGGGTGGCCCGAGAGGGTTACACACCTTTCCACCGCTGGTTCCATCATCACCAGTGTGGTCCGCCGATGCATCACAACGCATCAACCAGCTTGGCTATCCAGGGTCGATGAGAATGGACTCGCACGACGCCGGGCGCTTCGACCGAGGGCCTGAGAAGGGAGGTATTCGGGGTAGCGTTGCCGGCTCCTCCATTGCCAGATCTGAAGTGTCTGGCCATACCTATGAAGACGGATATGGGCCTCGATATCATCCCCATACATTTGCGCGTCCCGGGCCCTCTAATGTTCAATACTATCACGGGTCAAATGCTGGTGGTAGGGTTGGCGATGAGATGGGCAGGGGTCATTCGCGCAAACCTGCAACTCGACGGGAGGAACCGCCCCATCCATACGAGCTTGGACGCGGCTGGGAAGGCTGGAAGCAACAAGGGCCCATCTCCCACAGCTCCATGATTTATTCGTACGGAGACGGCTCCTCCAGGTTCTCGTATGTGGAGTCTCTCCAAAGAGATGGCGACACCTCAGTCGATGGAACATCTGAGGCTGGGATGGGTAGTAAGGCCACCAGCCGTATCTCTTTGCGGCGGGAAATGGCATCAGAATCAAGGGCACCAACCAGCGAAATTGAACCGTCGAGAGATGAAACCACTCAGGCCGCAACCAACGCAGCTGTGGAGAATTTCCTCAATAACTTCAGTCCCATGGTTGAAGAGAACTTGGCCAGCACAAAGGATGTTGTCGCAACTGCGCGTGCAATTGACCTACAGCAACCCCGCAGTGTATCGGGACTACACTCGGTCGATGTTTATCCTCAGCAGCACGAGGCCTGGGGGGCCTTGGACCGCCGCACCATCGACCGCGTCTCTCCTAATTCTCCTAGTTCTCGACAACGGCCTATTCTGCCGATAAGAGAGTTCGAACAGCCGACTTCGTGGGCTGACGACCCTCCAACGCAACGCCGCTATAGCCCTCCGGTGCCACCAAATGGCAAGGATGAGACTACTTGGGAGTTGACTCACAGTGGCAGATATGGGGAGAATGCCGAACGAATACTCCAAAGCCGCTACGATCAACATGAGGGTATGCGGGACGTGGTTTCGGGCTACGCCATGCCTTCGTACGAGCCTCAATACTTCTACGATCATGACGGAAGGCGATATGTCCAAGTCAGGGAACAGAGTATAGAGCCGTACACGCTTCGAGCCGGAGAATATATTCCCGATCGATTCCACGAACCCCCGCAGGTTGGTGGCTCACATTACTTGGACAACAGGCGATACTTGCTCGAGCGGCACGTGGTACACGACGACCGTTTCCGTGCTGGGTCTCGAGAATATCGACCGGGTAACAACGATGACCACCCTGCTCAGAGTGGAGGACCACCTTTGGATCATTACTCCCACGAGGAAGTTGCACTTGAACCACGCACGCGAAGTGGAAGAATCAGCACTCGGGAGATCATTTATGAGCCAGTTGAACAACCAGTGCGGTACACTCCGCGATCCTCTGGCGCAGGTCACCCTGGGGAATGAGTGCTCAAGTGAAGGAGATAAAGCTGACGGTTTTTTTTTTCAGTCTTGCAAATTTCTTTCGATCCGGAGGCTTGGGTGTTGCTTGGGAGCGAACGGGACATGTTGCATGGCTCCATTAGGGTCGGCATGTATGCTGCTTTCTTTGTCGTTTTGAAGAGATACCCCTTCCACGTTTTGTTTCATTTGCCAAAATGCTTCCATGTTTGACAGTTACTGCGTACAGTACTGCTGAGAGGACCATCGATTATACAGATATATTTACCAATCTCAATGACTACTCCCGTCTGCATTCCATTCTTGACGTCTGAAGTTTTTTGGGCGTAAGTGCAATATCCTTGTCACTTTTCTTTTCTTTTTTCCTTTCTTTTTTGCGATAAAGTGGGCAGCACAAAGGACTGTGTGTGTTCGTTGCTTCGACAATAGGCACCACCGGATGACTGGAGACAACATCAGGTCGGCACGTGGGCCAGCAACTTTGCATCATATGTGACGGTCTGTGTTCAGGCGGAGGCTACCAGGCCTAGCGCACAACCCATGTCCTACTGCATACCTACTCGTATGCGTGTATGCCCAATGTGAGGCGGGCTCCCCCACCCTACCATGTGACAGTGTTTTCTGCATCCTATATCTGCAACTGTATCCGATCTCGATGGATGGAAGTTTAATGGGAGCACCAGGAGTGGGTGAATAGTGTACCGTCACCAAATATGTCATCAAGCTGGGCTCTGTGGGCACGAGAGTATTGTTGGGGCTTCTGCCATTTGTGCGATTGCTTGGACCACCCGCCAGGGGTTGTCAACGTCACGGGCCACCAGGCCACTGAAGCAGGGTTCTTGGGCTGTAGGAGGTCCTACTTGCGCTTATGCACGGGAGAGCGGGTTCTCGTTAGTGAGGCTGAGATTCGGAGTGCTGGCCCAGCGCCGGTGTCGAAGCAGATGATTGGTGAGGCGAGTGCGTCAGGATCCTTTCATGTGATACGGCGTCTCTCGCCGCTGGTTGGTGACCGTCACACTTCATGGGAAATTGAAGCAGACGCCAACGCTCCCCAACTTTGGCGGCCTCATGGTGATGAACCAGGTGAAAGGGCTCGAATCCGGCTGGGGGACGGGATCACTGGGGTCTTATTCTTGCAAGGGTGCAAGAGCACACGAGTCGAGGGCGGTGGCTTCACCGCGACTTCGGGTGGTCCGGGATTGCAGTGCCTGACGTCCTAAATTTGGTGCATACTCGGACGATGGCCTACGGGTCAGGAGAGGGAAGTGACGCAAGGCGTGATGGGCCGGGTAGCAAATTGTTGGTGGTTGTCAAGGCGTCCGAGGTGGCTTGGGCATGGTCCCGAAAATGGACTGTCGAAAGCGCAGGCAGGAGAGAGGAAGCGTACCAGAGGAACGGTTCAGGTGAAGCTGATGGCTTGCAGATGGCAGGCGAGAGAGATGTCATGCAGTCTAAGCGAGGGGCAACGGTGGTGAGGGTGGTGGATGATACTGTAGAATGAGAGGGAGGAAGGGGGAGGGACCGAGTCATAGGCGGCGTGATCGGGGTGGTGTTTGTTGTTGTTGGTGTTGTTGTGGCTGTTGTTTGTTGTTGCTTTTGTTGTCCATGCTCGAGGTGATAATAGGCGAGTACGAGCAAGTACTGTAGCCTTACGAGTCAGTGATGGGGGCGCCATTTGACAGCTATAGGGCGCTCTAGCCCAGGACAAATCACCCGTACCTAAAGTACTGGGCGGCAGGTGTGTAGCACAGGCACTGAGAATGCCCACTAGCCACCCCACCCACTAGCTCTAGTTAACCTGGAACTCCGCCGTGCTCCCCCCCAACCTCCCCCCCTCTCCCCTCGGTCACTTTATCCCGCCCCTCACCAACTGCGTTGCGCTGCGCTGCCCTGCGCTGCCCTGCGCCGCCTGCTGGCTGTGATGCTGCTACTCTTCCGGCCGAGTCTCTCCACCGTCAACTCTTCAAGAGTCTATTCCAACCAAAATCCATCCAACCATCATCGACTGCTCTTTCATCCACCAACTATCCATCGTCCTTACAACCCTGTCCATCCTTTTGTTATGTTGGCACCTGCAGCACGCCCCTTGACTATTCTACTATAGGATTCTTAATTCTCACAGCTATCCGACTACCCTCCAATCGCCGCCCGCTTCCATCGGCAAAACACCAACACTCATTCGCTCCTCCCAATCTGTCTTTCTCCCACCTTGCCCTCGCGCATTGCATACATTGTACGTCGTCTCATTCTGGATCTCTGCCCTTTCTGGCCCATTAGACATCCGTCTTAGCATCTCGATACTAGTCTCTTAATGCTAGTATCGCTAATGAAGCCCCTCCATCCCCCCAGCGGCCTGACCGAGAGAGACTGACCAATGTTCTAGACCTGCAGCACCCGGCGACCCAGGCGTCTCATCTGCAGCTGTCCGTCCCCCGGCCCTCAAGTCGCCGCCCGGCCATAGCACAGCAGTCGCATAGCATCGCCGCGCAGCCATCGCGTGTCGCATCGCCTCGCATCACGATCCTGCTGGCCGGTGCTCCCTCCCAAGGTTCCCAGCGATCGGTTCTCGCTTCAAGCTGCGACTAAACCCTCCCTGCCCTGCGAAGTTCGTCATTCGTGCGTGCCCGTGGTAGACCGCCTCACATCCCGCCACAGCCATTCGACGCTTTCTTCCGAAAGGTCCCCAAGTCTCGAATTTGACGGTCCGCCTGCACGACAACGCATCCCCCATCCCAAAAGCCCCCCGGCGCCCCCGTCAGCCTGGGAAGCGTGCCGACTGGGAATCATTTTGGGCACAAACGGGAGTAGGAGAAGGATCGTCTGACCTCTTGCGCCGGGAGTGACGCAGGCCAGCATTAGACATTCTGCATTGGTGTCGCCCCAGTGTGACGTGGTCATCACCGCCAGCCAGACAATCTTCGCCTTGCAATTCGGCCGCTGCGGCTATCCTTCAGAGGACAGGACTACATCATGTCGGCCTCCCCACCCAAAGAGCCCGATGTCGAACAGAACGCACATTCTGGTGAAGAGCAGGATCATATGGATCGCGAACAAGAAGGTGCTCAAGGTGCTGGTTTGGACTTTGAAGTCAAGGAACAGGACCGATGGCTTCCCATTGCCAATGGTTGGTGCCCATCCTCTTTGTCTTTTTTGTCTTGACGTCTTGGAGTCCATACACACAATTTTCTCACTGGAGGGAGGGGGACGGTGTCACCAGACGCGCAGCCGGAGAGTGTTGGCATTTGATTTGTTCGACCCTTGCGTAACAAGCCATGCATCTTTGCGCGCGCGTGCCAGCTACGCTGCTCCTGGGTTCTGTACGAATCCGAGTGTGCGACGCTGCAGCTGCTCTTTAGCCAGCACCGTCTCATTCGTTACTGCTTCTCTCCTCCTCACGCCATGATTTGCGTCCCAGCTCTCCTCAGCGCTGACTGGTGCGGCATCTGGACCACTCAGAGAGCGCTATCAACGTCTCGCTCGACGAGACAAGATCCCCCCAACATGCCTTCGAGTTCTTCTGAGCATGAACGCAAGCCATTGTCATCCTCCTCCTGCTCCTCCTCCAAGCACCATGGCGGTCGATCCACGTCGTCGTCGTCTTCCTCCATGTCCGCAATGTCAGAGGCTAACATCCGCAATTTCGCACCAGTGGCCCGAATCATGAAGACGGCTTTGCCCGACAATGCCAAAATCGCCAAGGAAGCGAAAGAATGCATGCAGGAGTGCGTGAGCGAGTTCATCTCGTTCATCACCAGCGAAGGTACGTCAGCGCCCTGTCTTCGGCTTATCACCTCATTGCCCCCTTTTGCTTTCACACCGTGGCGGGAAGTGTTGGCTAACGTTGCACAGCGTCCGAAAAATGTCAACAGGAGAAGCGCAAGACGGTCAACGGGGAAGATATCTTGTTCGCCATGACTTCGTTGGGCTTCGAGAACTATGCGGAAGCACTCAAAATCTATCTGTCCAAGTATCGCGAAGTAAGTTTGGTCTCGTGTCCCCGTCGTCCGAATCTCCCTCTCCTTTGTCCGCTCGACGAGGATATCAATTCTGAACAATTGAACTGATTGGGATGAGACCCAATCCACAAGGGGCGAGAACCAGAACAGACCTACCAGCAGCGGCGGGTATGGCGGTGGCATCCCCGGGAATGTCCCGGGCAATGCCGCGCCAGGTGCCTCCGGCTACCCAGGCGGGCAAACCGACAATGCCACCGAACTATTGAACCAGGGACACGGGATGAATGCCAACGATCACGACGCGCCTGCTCCGTACGTCTATCCCGGCGCCGTGTCCACCGGCCACAATGGCATCGCTGGCGACAACTACTGAGCCGGCAGGGGGTGACGTCCGCGCACGTCAAGAGAGCCATGGGTCAACAGCGGACAGGAGTGTACTCTCTGCCCATTCCTCGGGCACGGCCAGCTAGGCACTGATGGGTGGGGACGGGGAATGAAGGTTGAAGGGAAGAAGCGGAGGTCTATTCGTTACTAAACACGTCAACTGTACATGAGAACAAGTGTCGAGCATGGAAGGAAATTGTAGGAAAAGGTGGCGGGCTGTCTGACCATCGAAGAACAACAGAATGCATCGGAGCTTTAATCAAGACGGACCGCGATGGGAAACGTAACCGGGGGAGGGAGAGAGCTACAGGTTGGGTTGCATGAAGAGGTTGACAGGGGGGAATGAATGAATCACGTTTCGAGAGGCCCAATGCATTGCAGGACCTGCCCTGATAGGAACTATCCTGGAAAACTTCTCCTAAAACCGAGGTTGTTCCGGATGCTTTTCTGGCAGTGTTACATCCCAGGACTATCGACAGACGCTGGCCAATACTGAGAGAGCAAACCTCAAACCACGCCCACAGGTACATGATAGGTAGCCTTTCTAATGTGATGGTCATTCCGGTCCATGTACTCCGTACGCCCTTGGTTGACAATAGGGCGGAATGCGGAATACGGAATGGCGCCGGAGAAGATTCTTCCTAAACGGGACAGTCACGTGGAATTGGTTGATCGCCCTCCCGTATAATGCGGCGTCGTGATTGGCCCGACTTGGACCTCACGCTGGTGGGCCGGTGATAAGCTGGTTCAAGCGCACATTTCCTCGACCAGCCAACCCCTTGTCCACCCGGAACAAACACAATCTGGCCTTTTATTTACCTAATATCACTCCCCTTCCATCCACTCCCTGTGTTCGCCGTATGTAATACTTGAATGTCGGGACGTCACAGGATCACTGCTCCTCCTTTCTTCCTCGTTGTTGGCACCGTCTCTCGTTTGTTCTTTGGCTATTAACCTCGCCAACTGTCGGTGAGCACTGCAGCACACGACCGTCGAGTCTCACTCATTGCACATATCTCGACGTCCAAGTATCTCTGAACCAGGTCAATGACCATGGCGCCTCACGCTGAGCCTGAAGCCGTCACGGACACTTCGGCCTTCGTGGTGGACGACCCGGTCCTCGCCAGCGGCGAAACGCATTCAGTCTTTACCGTCGACCATGTCCTGCCCCATCGCCAGAAGACGGGCCCTCCCCCAACGACCGTAGCCGCCTTCTCGAGCGCGGACATGTTCAAAAGCAAAGGGTGCTTCCGAAAGCCAGCGGCCAAGCGGTGGGACCATCGTCTCTCGACCGAGAGCAAGGCGCGACAGGCGTCCTCGTTGAAGGGTGCCATGAAGTATTTCCGGCCCGAGACCATCAGCCTCTGCGGCGGATTGCCCTCGAGGTGAGTTGGTTTGTTGGGCGGGTTTTCTCGTACGTCGGGCTCCCCTGTTGATCCAAAAAAACGTCTAGCGACTATTTCCCCTTTGAGGAGCTCAGCGCAAAGCTGCCCGTCCCGCCGGAGTTCTCGGAAGTGGAGACCCATGAGTCCGGCCGGGTCTTCTCGTCGGGCAAGCACGATGCTCGCCAGGGGAAAGCACTCCTCGATCTCTCGATCGCGCTCAATTATGGCCAGGCGATGGGCCCCGGCGCCCTCGTCCGCTTCCTCACCGAACACACGGAAATCGTCCACCACCCGCCGTACTCGGACTGGGAGATCTGCATGACGGCGGGCAGCACGTCCGCGCTGGAGATGGCGCTCCGGATGTTTACCGAGAAAGGACACTACGTCATCACCGAGGAGTATACGTTCAGCACCGCGATTGAGACGGTCGCGCCGTTGGGATGTGAAATGCTGGGGATCAAAATGGACGCGGACGGCATGCTTCCGGACGATCTGGACCACATTCTCTCGACCTGGGACGAAACCGCGCGGAAAGCACCCAAACCGTTCCTCGTCTACACGGTGCCGACGGGCCAAAACCCCACCGCGAGCACGCAGTCGCTGGAGCGCCGCAAACAGATCTACGCCGTGGCCGAGAAACACGACCTGTACATCCTCGAGGACGAGCCGTACTACTTCCTGCAGATGGAACCCTTCGTGTCGGGCCAGACGCACACGGTGCCGCAGCCCTTCCAGCCGGTGCCCGTGGCGGACTTCCTTGGCAACCTCGTCCCGTCGTTCCTCTCGCTCGACACCTCCGGCCGCGTGTTGCGCCTGGACTCGTTCTCCAAGATCATCGCCCCCGGCAGCCGCTGCGGCTGGGTGACCGGGTCCGCGCAGGTGATCGAGCGCTTCATCCGGCACAACGAGGTCAGCGCGCAGAACCCGGCGGGCTTCGCCATGGTGCACCTGTACAATCTGCTCGAGGAGAACTGGGGCCACCGGGGGTTTCTCGAGTGGCTCATGTTCATCCGCGCCGAGTACACGCGGCGGCGGGACATCATCGTCAACGCATGCGAGCAACACCTCCCCGCCCAGGTCTGCAGCTGGAGCCCGCCCAAGGCCGGCATGTTCCACTGGATCCGCATCGACGTGACCCAGCACCCGCTGTATCGGTCCCGGCGGAGGCACGACGACGGCCACAACGTCCAAGTCGACCACGCCACCCTGCTCGAGATCGAGGACGCCGTCTTCCTTGCCGCCGCCGACCAGAACGTCCTGATCGCCAAGGGCTCGTGGTTCCGCGCCGAGCGCGGCAGTGACACCGAGCTGTTCTGCCGCACGACCTTTGCCGCCGCGCCCGCCGAGAAGATCGTCGAGGCCATCAGTCGGGTGGGCGCCGCGATCCGAAAGGAGTTCGGGCTGGAGGAAACGCAGGAGAGCCGTCAGCAGCAGCAGCAGCAGCAGCAGAATGGGCATGCGAAGTAAAGACAGAGAGAGCGAAAGAGAGAAAAACCTTTTCTCTGTCTCTCCCGCACCTCTGTCTTCTCGTCCGTATGACAACGACAACCACGACAAGACTTTGGCCACTAGATCCGCATGTATGTACGTCTGGCGCGGAGGTCAACGAGATATGAGATGCTCCTCCTACCTACTGATGGCTGGCTGATTGGCTGACCGACGGTGTTGGTGTGTTGTTTGCTCTTTTTTTTTTGGAATTGGCCCTGTATATACGTCTCCTCCTCCCCCCCTCTTCCCCCTTCTTTCTCCATGTGGGTTGGATGGTTGGATGGTTGGATAGTTGACGCTGTGCTGTGCTGTGCTGTTATCTGTCGTTGTTATTCATTGTCGGTTCAACCCGATCCATCCACCCATCCATCCATCCATCCAATCGATGCCAGCAAAGCAGTACGTAGTAAGCCTAGATTTATTTTTATTCGGCCAAGGATGGTTTCATAGAGGCGCGCACCAATGCCCGTGGGGGGGTTATGTACGTGAGCGGGGCGTGTGGTTGGGATCTATAGACAGACTTAGGATGCTAGACAAATCAATCAATCAATCAATCCGGGGGGCCAAAGGACTGATTGATTGATATCCAATTCTCACTACGTTTTGTGTGGTGGTCTTGAAGAAGCAGTAGTTCATTCCATTCATATATATTCTCTCTCTCTCTCTCTCTCTCTCTCTCTCTCTGACACACACACACACACACACATATTTACACCGACTCTATTTCTTGACCACGTCAAACCCGTCCCATGTCTTCAGCGCTTCTTTCGTGGTTTTGTTGTACACGTCCAGGCCGGCGAGATAGATGAGTTGTTCACGAGGCTTGCCGGGGATGTTGGCGCCCCTGGTGATGGTTGAGAAGGCGTCAGCAAACCAACCACAATTAGAGGCAGAAGCAATCAATCAAACTGGCGGACATGAGTGTTGTTGCCTTGATTGGCGTATAGAGCCCAACCCCCTTCAACTACAAGCTTGACGTGGGATATTTTTGAGGCCAGAAGAATCCTGGCGGGCAAAGAACGGGGATGCAGAGAGGGAACAGGGACAGGGGACAGCGTTCACTTACATATACCAACTGTTCGTCTCCGGATACAGCGTGGTGGCATTCATCTTCTGAATGTCCTCGCGCCACTTCTCGGCCGCCTCCGGTTTCGCATCAATATACCGGATCCCCTCCTCCTTCATCTTCCTGATGGCGGCGCAAATCCAGTCGATCTGCATCTCGATGATCGGCGGTCCGTTGGACAAACTCGTCGGGGCCTGCGGCGAATACACCATGAACATGTTGGGCATCTTGGGGATGGTCAGGCCGAGATACGTATATGTTCCGCTCTTCCATTTCTCGCGCAGGGGCACGCCGTCGGTGCCGACCAGTCCAATGTCCAGCAGACTGCCCGTCACCGAATCGTATCCGGTCGCAAGGATGACGATGTCGAACTCGTGCAGCTTGTCCGTCGTCTTGATGCCTGTCTCGGTGAACTCGACGATGGGCGTGGCTTTGAGATCCACCAGCGTCACGTTGTCGCGGTCGACCATCTCGTAGTAGTCCTGTTCCAGCGAGGGCCGTTTCGTGCCGAACCAGTGGCCCTGTTCGAGCGGCGCCAGCACGTCCTTTTTGAACGGATCCTTCATTCGCGCCCGCACCTTTTTCGCCCAGAACTGGTACAATTCCCGGTTCACTTCCTTGTTGGTCAGGAACTCGCGGTAGTTGGAGATCAGGAAACTGAACCCGCCCCGTTGCCACAAGTCCTCCCAGTACTCGAGTCGTTCCTCCGGCGTGGCTTCGAAGAAGGTCTTCGTAGCCGGGTTGTAAGGGAAGCCACTCAGACACTCCTTGGCGGACTGGAAGTAAGCTTGGTAGAAGGACTTTGCGTTGTCCTGCTCTTCCTTGGTGAGTTTCCGCTGCTGCATCGGCTGCGCCAGGTTCGGAGTCCGGACGAAGGTGGTCAACTGACAGTCCTCGCGGGCGAGCTCCTGCACGATTTGCACGCCTGTTGCTCCGGACCCGATCACACCGACCTTTTTGCCCGTGACGTCGATACCCTCTTCGGGATACAGGGCTGAGTGGATGAGGCGGCCCTTGAACTTATCCATGTTTTTGAAGTCTGGATAATGCTTCTTGTACGAAGATCCCGTGGCCAACACGAGATACTTGCACTTTGCAAGGCCGCCGTCGTCGGTACGGACGTGCCATTCGTCAGTGTCTGTAGAGAACTTTGCCTCGACGACCACGGTGTTGAAGTATGCGTCTTTACTCAGATCCAGGGTCTTGTCGATGTGCTTGAAGTAGCGTCGGAGCTCCTGGTGACCTGGAAAGCGTTCCGAGAAATGCCAGTTCTTGTAGACCTCGGGGATGGAGAGGCTGTAGTAGGGCGTCTCGCTGTCGACACGGGCCCCCGGGTATCGATTCCAATACCAGGTGCCGCCAAAATCCGAGCCAGCTTCGAAGAGCTTCACCCGCAACCCCATTTTGCGAAATTGGTACAAGCCATAGATGCCCCCAAACCCGCCACCGACAATCAAAACATCCGTGCTGATATTGTGGATGTTCTCGGTGGGTTGCCCGTTGGCGAGGGAGCTACTGGTGCCATTTGGAATGCTCTCTTGCTCGGTATGCGAGGCATCGAAATCAGACGGACGATTGGGTAGGCCAGCCATGATGCAGGGAGCTGAGACCGGCGAACGTTGGCCCTTCACTTTATAGAGAACGACCGACAGGTTGGTAATGGCGGTTTCGACACGGTATAACGTTATATTGGAAACAGCACTGACGGCTATCCATTCCCAGCAGCCCCGACTCCTACCTCCCTGACTCAATGGGTCGTCCACCTTCAACCTCGGGCCGCTGGTCCAACACCATATTCCCTGCCGTTTTACCCCTCCACTCGCCCGGGTTCGACAGCCGAAGTCATTGGCACGCGGAACCTGGGGAAGTGGGGGAGCCCTATAAGTGATGGACGTCAAATGACAACGTTATAACGTTAATCTGTCATGTCATGGCGGATGATGTTCCTCGGTAGAAAGGTCTGGGCTCCCTTTGGTATTGGAGATTGGAGCTTAGAGGTCCCTAGGGACCTCCCATCCAACGAGAAGGACCAATATGGATCCTGATCAATGGCTTTGTAAGTGGAGAGACAGCAGGGAAATGTTCGCCAAAAGGCAAGGGGGACTGGAGGGGGAAACGCACATAGAGAGATGTGTGTGCAACGCCACGACTAAGGCAGGTCACGGTCAGCGATTGGGTCGTCAAAGCATCTGTACCGAGTACCTCTATCCCATCACATATCCAGCACGACGCCCCATCTTGGCTCCATAATACACTCGTGGCAACCTCCATGACCTCCTACTCAATGAGTTCGAGGCAGCCACTACCACTCTGACGATGCCAGCTGTCCCTGGAAGGCAACCTGTCGCCTGACGGAGGGGTCCCGACAAGTTTCTTGTTTGTTGATGGCTGAAAGCGGCAGCTACCTCCTCCCGACTCGCCCGACTCGTCCACGTATTCCATGCTCATTCATAGGATCTGCAACTGCAACGGATTCAGATCAGCTGGGATGCTATGTAGCGATGCCTGGCTTTGTCACCGCCATAAGGCGGAAGCGATTCCAAGAATGACCTACAAAACTAGGCCATACACTCCGCCTTGGTGTCAAATACATCTCCTGAAACGTTGCCCGGCAATCTCTAGCCTCATTCGAGACCTTGTCCTCCTTCTCTCCACGAGCCCTAGCCCCGAATCCCAATGGATAGTTCACGCGAGCAATTGGGACTATCAGACCACGAAAGACGCTGGGTGCGCTACCTGAAATATCATGATTTGGCAGAACGAGACGATCAAACCCTTGACCTTGGGAAGGTTTTGGACATGACACAAATTCTGGACATCAAAGTACTTCAACGCGATATTTCCGCTCAGGAGGCGATCGAGGCTGTAGAACAGAAAGGAGAGTACATCGGGCGTGGAATCAATGGGTCCGTCCAGCCGGTCAACTTCCACAGGCAAAAGCTCGCCCGCAAGACGAGCTGGATCCCAATCGAAGCGAACCGTGTGGCGTACGAGAAAGAGATCGAATGCCTCCAGAAGCTCCAGCACGATCCACACTGGCATGTCATACAGATGCTGGGTCACTACATCCATCCTTACAACGAAGGCCATCTGCTGCTGTCTCCCCTGGCCGAATGCACTCTCGAGGATTTCATGGCCGGGCCTCTCACAGGCAGAGACCGGCTGGTGATGCAGCGGTGGTTTGGCTGCCTCTCAGCAGGCCTCAGATATATCCACGACCATCAAATCAAGCACAAGGATATCAAACCTGCGAATATCTTGGTCCATGGAGAAAATCCCGTCATCACTGATTTTGGAATATCAAACTCGTTTCTCGGCGCCAGCTCATCTAAAGGCCATTGCCTCGGGGACTGGGTGTACCAAGCACCCGAGGTCATCAGCCATGCTCGCCGTGGCCGATCGCAAGATGTGTGGTCCCTGGTCTGTTGTTTCATTGACATGGCCTCGGAGTTGTTTGGGATGGGTAGGAGGGAACTTCGTAAATGGTGCCGACATGGAGACGACTGGCGTTTCAATTTCAGTGAGGATCACGAGAAGATTGTATCTTGGTTGAAGAACCTTCTTGCACGATTAGAAGCAGAGGAACAGCGTGTACTCCTCGATTTGCTTCTCCAAGGATTCGAGCGCGAGGAGGCAAAGCGCCCATCTGCCACTTACCTCTTCAGCCGGCTACAAACCATGCCTTCTTTGGTCGGAGAGTGCTGTGCGATGACCGATTCGGGTCAGGAGGCAGCAGCTGGAAAGCCATTGCCTTCTTTGTCCCGGACACCCTCCAACCAAACTGGTCCAGAGCCTATTCGGCGCTTTATCACCTCTCTCCGGAAAAGCATGTTGAGTCAGCGACAGGCACCTGCGATCAATTCAAGCTTGGACAGGCTGGCAACTGATGTGGAGCGTCAGCAGGTTCGAAGTCTGCGGTCTGTCGAGAGAAAGCTGTTGTTTTATATCTTACCGGTATGACGGATTCGATCCCGGGCCTATCTCATCCAGCTCGCTGACGCTCAAATATCTGCAGGCTCAATGCTCCTCGGCGGACGAATATCTCACACTTTGCAAGGTCTTCGTCTGCGAACTGGCAAAGGCGGCGAAATCTCCAACAAACAGCTCCTGTCTCTACGAGGAAGTGACTCGAGAGGAAGAAAAGCCCTATACAACGGCCTATTTTTCAATCTTGCTCCACAGGATAACCAACCGCTGCTTCACGAGTCACTGGAATAGGACTCACGATGCTCTCGGCACCATTGTTCTGAGTAGCTGCCCCGAACTCACCTCGCCCAAGCAGCCACCAGCAAAAGAGACTTCTGCGGGCAAACCTGCGCAGAGAGAGGAAAAGGCGGGTAAGAAGCCACTGGTGGTCCGTGGAGGGCCGTCTCAGAGAAAGTAGAGCCGCTGTCTCGTGTCGACGAATTCTTCTCGGTGTTGAGGGTTTAGGATGGGGAAGAGAAAAGGAATCTACCATGGACACACAGATCATTATAAGGGGTTGCCCACGCAAGGCCATCGGAGCAGATCAGGGGGTTAATCGTCTCATTGGCGTCGCTTCTGCCGGCGAAATTGAAGGTTCTTTTTCAATGGTTGAACAAATTCTGCTGGACTGTGTGGTTAAGTTTAACAGTAGAATTGCACTGGAGCATAACGTACCGAGTACAGAGCACAGAGTACTGTACCTAAGCGAGACTACTGCAAGCTTAATCATCCCTCCGTGCCTCGCATGCCCCATATCATGTATTATTATGGGCTAGTAATATGTCCGAATAATACTGTACTTCGTAATTACACAATAATAATAGCAATGGGGCTCTACGTCGCCTCAGCCTCGTTTTTTGTGAGGGGGGGATATGACATGGAAGATGGAAGACACCACTCCGCTTAAGCCACCACACACACACACACACACACACACACACAACCCAGTGAATGGAGACTGTACCTGAACAAGTAATACATATTAGACAGACTTTTGATGTATGTCTCGCTTCTTCAGGCTTAGATTTCTTTCCTTTTTTTCTCGGTGCTTACTACGCATACATTTATTTATAGGATAGATAGGTCATTACTGCCGAACTACCCAACGTAGGTACCTCAGTGCTCCATGCTGGGTATGACTGTCTGTCAATACCATGTATATGAACACACTGTCGCGTTCTGGTATACAGTGCAAGACAAGAGGCGCGTGGTGTGGTGTGGTGTGGTGTAGTGTCATATTGTTTCGTTATCTACCACTGTGTATTGTCACAAAAGCACACACCTTGGCTCTCTCTCTCTTCTCTCATTGACATTCGACCTTTTTCGCCTGCCACAAATGCGAACCAACAACTCCTTGCCTTTCTTCCTTTCGTCCGCCCATTCCCATCCCGTCCATCCCAGCTCAGCTCAGTAGATGTACCGAAAGTTCAAGTTCTCCCGGTCCGTCAGGTCGCCGAACGCCGTGGCGTCGAGATCCCGCTCCTGGTGGCCCTGGATCCGGTCGCGGCGCGCGTTTTCGTACTTCATCAGCATCCAGAAGGTGATGATGACGCAAACTTCGAGGAGGTGGCTGGTCACACATGCGTCGTTAGGTTCGGTTCAGTTATACAAACACACACACACACACACACCGGAGGCGGTGAGGCTTAGGGTTGGGAAAATGAGTGATTGATTGGGAGAAGGGAGCCGTGCAGCGTACCTGACGATCATGCTCCAAATGCCCAGGGTGTAGCCGGGCGCTTGATCTGTCTTGTAGAAAAATGGGCCGGCGATGCTGTGTGACAATAAAATAATATAGTTAGTCCTTGCTGCCCAATAGCATGCCAGAGATTTGGGGGGGCCAGACAATCGTCCAGCCCTGCATATGTTCGGAGAGCAGGAACACTTACTTTCCGGTACAATATCCCAAGAAAAGAACGGCGTTGGTGACCACTTTCTGTATTGCCGCTGTCAGTCACGCAGTCCGAAAAAGGGATGTATATAGAGATCAATGGCTCGACAGCACACGACAAGGTGCTTGAAGCCAACATACCTTGGTGTGGCCCGCCGTGTTCGCAATCTGGAGGGACAAGATCATCACAAAGGCTGCGTTGTAAGGCCCCGTGAGCAGGTAACAGAAGTAGCGGCCGACGTGGTGTTTTTCGTTGACAAAGCAAAGCCCAAAGGCGCCGGCGATGTTGGGGCACAGGAACAGCAATATGAACTTGCACCGGTTGTTGTTGGGGAAGCGGTCGTTTAAAAAGACACCTGGAAGAGTTCCCTAGGTCAGCAAAGGCGTTTGAGAAGGGATTGCAGCAAAATCTTGGGAAAAGTGCATTTGGTCCCGGGGGAGCCTAAAAAAGGGGCAAACATACACGTCAAAATCGACAAGATGATGAAGACACCATATGGAATCTGCATGAGCGTAGTAACCAGGGTTGAAAAGCCAAAACCTATGTATCGTGTCAGCTTTCAGCTGCGCTGAAGGGGACCGACATAAGTCACCTTTGATGATGAGAGTGCCAAAGTTTGAAATACCACCATTTGGTACGTTTCCAACAACACCCAAGGTGAAGAACAGGTATAGTTTGATGTCCGTGAAGGCTTCCCAAATTTGGTAGGGCTGACCCCAAGAACCATGTCAGTCAGAGTCTCGAGTGCGACAGGGACTTTGCTTGCCTTCAAAACCTTGCATTCCACCCCAGTCTGATTACCCATAAGACGCTCAACGGCAATTCTCTTCTCGCGATCGTTCAAGAATTTGGCCGTGACAGGACTGTCAGGCATGAAGATTGCAATGACGATTCCCCACGTGCAGCATAGCGCACCGATGATAATAAACTCGTACCTCCATGATGCCAACGCCCCTTTGATGTGACCAATGGCGTAGCCGAGAAGCCCACCGAGGGCGATACCGAGACCATTTGCCGTATACCATAGTCCGATACGCAGTGGCTGCTCTTTCCGAGTATACCACATACAAGTAATGAGCATGAAAGAGGGATCCGAGCACGCTTCGGCAGCGCCGGCGAGGGCCCTCAGGACGCCAAGCGTAGCGAAGCTGTTACAAGCAGCCTGCAGCATAAGGAAGAACCCCCACATGAATATACTGTTGAGCGTCAATTGTCTGAAGGGGACAGTACAGAACGAGAAGATGACCCGACGTACTTGAAGCCAAGGTATTTGCCCAATGGAAGTCTTTGCATCAGGAAATTGGTAGGAAATGCCCACGCCAGGAATCCAAAGTAGAAAAGACCTGAAGTTCCTCAGCAAGAAGTTGCGGTGACTCATATCCATTCTAACTTACTGCTGAGCCAACTGTACTGGGTCCCATGGAGATGAAGGTCATCGCGGATACCAAATATAGCCGCATATGACAGTGTCGTCTTGTCGATATAGAAAAAGGCGTAATTGACAGCGATCAGCGGAAGGATCAAGAGGTCGACTTTTCGAATGAGTTTCTTTTCTTCCGCCTCATCAATTGGAACATGCAGGTCGTCTGCATTGGTGAACAGCTTCAAGGCAACGTCACCATCCTGGTGCTTGGACTTTTCAGAGAACCTAAACTTGTGTGAAGTAGGAGGCAGGCTGAGGTTCTCGATTTCATTATGTGCCGGGAGCCCTTTGTTGTCGATGTTATCCGCCATGATGTAGGTCGACAAGTCGAAACACGCGATAATGAGATCTGCTCGCGTGATATCGCTGTAAAGATTGCCGGTGTAAGAAGGGGTGTGCCAGCAAAAATCGTCGAAAGGGATAATTTGAATGATGAACCGGGGGAGAAGGATATGATCCTAGAATATAAGGAGGAGTGGCAACGATCTTCTCCATCGCTTCTTGGGCTTGGAGACCAATTCGACCATATGATGATATGTATGATGGTGGACCCTCGAGTCCAGGGAAGGCAATGACGTCCCAGTCTTGGTGGCAGCGGAATTCCGCTGTTGCATCTCGTATTCAAGGATTGGTCTGCTGTCGAATGAGAAACGGGACTGGAGTCTGGCCCTGGTAGATTGTCTCCAGAATGCCCCAAACAACGGTGGAAGATTTGCGGGGTAGAAAGGCTTTGTGGAGCTCAATGGTTAGAAGCTCCGTCGGAACGTGGTCCAGCTTCGGCCATTGCTATGCCGAGCCGATATGGCACCGGCTGCGACGCCGATCTTGGCATCGTGGACCGCAGGGCATGAGAGTGCCGTGCTCCATGTATTGTCGTGAGAGTAGGGATACGCGAAAGTCCCCCAGGTAAGGTTGTGGACAAACGGGGTCTCCAGGTTGAATCGAGGGCTTTTGGAGAGTGTCATCTCTGGTCTTGGATACTCACAGTCCACTCCATCGGAAGGCTTCCCAGCATGTCGACCTCCTCCACACCCGAGATGGCAAATGGAGTGTTCCGTGGGGCGGGAGCATGAACCCCACGTGGAGAAGAGAGTAGAAATATAGGAAAGATCGTTTGGCTTACCTGCAGAACGCATTGACTGGAGAAAGGTCGACATTCCACCGGAACGTCCATTTCTTGGTCAAAGGCCCGTCGGATGCATATGATACCCATGTCCAGCTTGAAGCGTCCGCTAGGAGTGACGGTTGGTCGGTCCGATGCGGGAATAGACCTGTGGTGATAGTAAGGCCATCAATCAGCTGATTTTATGTGAGAGAGCGAGAAGAGGTTGCAGCTGTTCTTCCCGAGCTCTGTCACAAATGTGCTCCGTGATGCGCCAAGAGGTATCAACGGGGGTTTTCTGCGCCCGTGGTTAAGATGAGTCTAGCCGACCCGGACACGTATCCCTGTCTTTCGGCGGAGGTGCCAGCATGTTGAACAGTGTTACAATGACTCGACTCAGAAGCCGATTAGGAAATGGTGGTTTGACCAGCGGAAATCTGTCTAGCGGCGAGCTTGGGTTCGCGGCTGCTGTCTTGATTCGGACAGCTGCGTTAGGACCTATCACCCTCTGCCGCCGAGAGTCTCCGGGTCTATGGTATGTACTCCATATTGTCGATTAGAAAGGGAAGGATGGACAAGAAATGCCAGCAAGCGTGTGGTTCGTCGAAATACAAAGTGCGGGACGTGCTGGATGCTCCGCCGGGCGCTATTCGGAAGAGCATACGGCGAAAGGGCAGTTTGTCGAATGATGCATCTTCTTGCTCAACCTCTTCTTCGTCCTCGACCACCAACATCTGGCTGCTGACCTTCTGCCTGACTTGAAAATACATTCCCCTCGTATATACATTGCTATGCCTTGAGATACCAAGGTCGAGTTGGTCCAGGACCAGTGCTAACCATGACCGGGAGAGCTTGTACCGATTTCCTACCATCTCACTCTTTGCCGGTGGAGACTTCAGATATCTTCAGAAAGGCCAACAGAGACAGAACTGACCGTACTCGCGCGCTATTTCCTGAAGCTACCAATCTATCAACTGTCCAAGGCAACCTGAATGCTCAGCTGCGAATTTTGAATGGAATTGACGAATCCAGCCACCGTTTCGTCCGAGATACTCGTGTCAAAGTTCGTATCATCTGGCAATATCGCAATATGCGCAGTGCTTGAACTCCCATCGAAAACTACTGCAACCTTTGTCGTCCCGCTGATCGGTCGCTGGAACCAATTCGAGTCGCCCTTTGCTTTCAGCCCGTGCCAAGTCGATTTACACTTTTGGTCGCCAGAGTCAAGGACCTCAAGGACATCAAACTCGCCGCAACCAGAACTCCAACAGGAGCAATTTCCGTACTGAACAGTGCGAGGAATTTGAGCGTTCAGGATCCATGCTGCAGGCATGTCATCATTGAACCCTGTGTTGCCAGATAAGGGCATGCCGAATTCAAGCAGAAAGAGCTTGGAAGTGCCGTCAAAACCATCTGTTGATGTGGTTAGATGCAGCTTCACACCACGCAAACAACACACGAGTGAACTTACGGTAGGCAACTGTCCCATCTCGGACAATTCCACAGCCGCCATCCGAGCATGACTTGTCACTCATGATAACAAACTCACTGTTATCTGGTACCAAGACATCTGCCAAAGGGACTGGAGACGGAGAGCCCGCACTGTTATCCGACGAGGCATACGACAGCGACATGCCCCAAACGCTGGCAAATTATCAGTATTGCGACGTCAAACCAAGAGATTGGAGAACATAACTCACGTGTCAAACACGCCCGAACCCTCACCGCCGTGATGGTTCAAGAAGACAAGCCCATCGGCAACACCTTGTTCAGCCATGTAATAAGCTTGTCTTCCCCACTGGCCCGAGCCTGCATTCATGCTCGCTTGTGGTGGAGGAGCACTGTATGCAGAACTTGCTGATCCAGGTGCCAATCTCTGGCTATTGTCACCACCGTTTCCCGCCGCCGGTGTTGCGCCTGCAGCACCAGGGCCTGCGTACTGATTGATCCATGACACGACTTGTCCATCAATGGTTGCTGTGACCCAGTCTCCGACACCGCGCTTGCTCTCCACATGTTTATCACTTCCGAATTCACCGGGTCCATGACCCCTTGGATTGTGAAGATGTTTGTGTGGGTAAGGCCGCTGTTGCGGGTTGGGGTGCAGCGATCGCTTTGTGTTACCAGAGCCGGGAGTGTAGAACGCGAATTGCTTCAGCTGAATTGGCCCACGGAAGTGCCATGATACCTATCAAACGCCAAATGTAAGTCAAGGATCCACTTGTTAACCACGTTACTTGATTGTATCTTACCTCTTCGTCCATCGGCGCCATTCCTCCTTGATAACTCTGTCCGACGAAATCGCATTCCCCGTTCGATCCCATGTACGACACCTTTTGGTACTGACCCGGTGTGCCGAAATTCGAGTACGAGATTGCCTGGACCGAGTTGCAGTACCAGTTACCTTTGTCTTCGTAGCAGTTGTTGTCTTGCGCGAGGGCTGTACTCGCAATCGCGAGTAACGCACCCATGGTACAACCACACTTCATCTTCAATTTTTTCAAAAGAGACTTGCTGTTGGATGGGGACGTTGTTTTTGGTGGTTTTACGAGTCGACGGTCTCAAAAGGTACGTCTTGGCTCACTATATTGATAATCTTTCTGTGCACAAGCTCTTGAAATGCTGTTGTGTTGTCGTGACTTGAATTTGGGATCGATGCAAACCAGCAGGGAGTTCTCTGCAAATGTGGTGGGGGAAAGGGAACAGGAGAAAAAATGGGCTTCAGTTTTTGAGGGCGGCACGGAGTGACGTGCAAACAACGCTGTCACTCGGTACGCAGTCTGATCTACTCACTGTTTGCAGCGCCTCTGCTTGCACTCGACAGTGAATTGTGAAGGCTGGCACTTGGCGGCAGCAGCGAGCACGGGGTCACGGGGGCCTGGAGATGGCCTGAGTGACAACCGTGCAGTGTACTTTAATGAGCTAAGACTTGGAATGAATACGAGAGATGGTTGGGAGGAAAGAAGGGTGAGGCAGCACGATAAGAACCCCCACAGTACAGCAGCATCGCGAGAGAAAAATAGGGTGCGGTCTGCAGCAAGAACAAAGAACAGTCCAGACACCCCTTCTACGCCGTTTCCGTTGTACAAACGGCCGGATACGATTGGTTGATGAGTGCAGCGGCTGTGAACGAAGCAGTAACAACAACGAACAAAGAGGGAGGGTGGGAGAAGACAACAAGATCTAGACCGCATGAGTGAAGCCCAGCTCTCCCTCCTCTTAAGCACAATCCGCGGTTGTTTGCTGCTCACGATCCGTTTCTGGTACATTCCTCACCTCATCCTCGTGGAGCTGGACCAGGACCAGGACGTCGCCGGTCTGTGCTCACATTCCGCCCTCTCCCCCAAAGGCATG
Source organism: Fonsecaea erecta (assembly GCF_001651985.1). Taxonomy (NCBI): domain Eukaryota; kingdom Fungi; phylum Ascomycota; class Eurotiomycetes; order Chaetothyriales; family Herpotrichiellaceae; genus Fonsecaea; species Fonsecaea erecta. Next base: position 2,538,435 of record NW_017387245.1, on the reverse strand, counting down.
TCTGGACACCCGACACGACCTGATGCGGGTGAAGGGCACATTGCTGTCCTCGTTCATGGTCATTGCACGGTGATATCCTGTCGCCCGTTGCCTTGGCGCTCTATCTTGAATTAGTTCGAGAAGAGGAGCCCCTCATATTGACAGGTCGCTCAGAGATAGAATGTCAGTGGGTTTGGAATGGAGTATCATTCGTGCTCATTGTGCTGGCAGCAGTCATCGCTGTAGACGCATTGTGCGCTCGTTCTCTATTGAACTGCAGATAGCCTCAAACGCCAATTTCCCGGTCTCATGCTGGGCCCAAGTATGCTTCCAGCTCCATGCAAATGCATCATTGTTCGTGATTCGTGTCCAGAATGCCAGCCTCTCTATTCCTTTTCTCTGTTCTTGAGTTTGGTCCAGCCACTCTTGCCCTTGGCCCGGGCGCCGTCCTCCTCCCCACCGGGGGCCATGATGCTTCTAGCATCATCATATTCCTTCCCGTCCATCGGCCTCGTTTTGATAAAGACAGCTTCGTCCATCTTCTCCCCACCATCGTTCCACTCCTGTTGATCCAACAACTCCCATTCAGCGTTGTTCATCTCAGTGATGAGATGCTTCTTCAAGGGGTCGGAGATCATGGAGTATCGACTGACGCGCCAGTGGCGGGATGGGTTATCTCCAGCTGCAGCAGCAGACCCAAGGAATGTGTGAGCTGAGTTGTGAGAGTATGAGCCAAGACGTGCAGGGAACGCGCTTTCCTTGTCATCGATGACTGGTGACGACGTGCTCTGGGAGCGGCGGTGGCGGTTGTGAGCGTTGCGCTGGGTGATGACTCGAGGTAGTGCGCTAGATTGTGCAGGAGCCAAGGTCATTTGGAACAGGATGCGACCCATGTCACAAATATCCTCCCACGTGTCGGTGCCTGCAACGAAGCCTTGAGTGCGAGATAGCCACGCAACATCCCAAGCCAGGAGAGAGACGCCTTCGATGAAGTAGTTGAAGGCCAGAGGTTCCTTCTTGGCGAACTGGGCAACAGATTCGTTGTAGTCATCGGAGCCGATGTAGAGTGGGCGAGGTTTGGGAGACGAGCTAAGATCCATTCGAGATGCGGAGGGACTGCTGGGCGCAGAGAGGCTCGACCCGCTGCCGGGGAACGTGATGCGTTGTCCCAGGTACGAGGTGAGCGGAGTGTTGATGGTCGCGAGAGGGTAGTCTCGGTGAGGCACAGTGATTTCTGCAGGGAGTCTGATACCAAGGTAAAAGGAGCAGAGGAAAACGAGTCGAGTGACATTCCCAAGTGCCGCCGTGAGTTCGGTACATCGCATATCTATAAGACCAGTTAGTGGGCAATGAAAGGCCGGGTGTTGGAGAACTCACTGTTGATCTCCTTCAAGTCTGGCAACAAGAGACCCGCAATATAGTGGCGATCCTTGATTGTACCGTCTTTGGTCTTCCTGTGGGAGTGATGAAGCCTCAAGAGACTGGCGGCTTCGCGGCAGAGAATGGCTCGAGTGTCGATAATCTTTTCATGAAGAGCGTCATATTGTGCCTTCAGTTTCTCACCGTTCTCTTTGAGTTCCGCGAGCTTCTTCTTGTGATTCCTGGCCTGGGCTTGTTTTGCGGCGGCGAGATTGGCTCTTTGTTCTTCTAAGTTCTTTCTCAGGGCCTGGGCGTGGACTTTCTTCTCTTGTAGTTCCTTCTGCTTAATGAGGAGTTCGCGCCGTATATCTTCTTCTTGCTCCTTGACCCGCTGTTCTTCTATCTTTTCCTGCTGTCTCTGCCAGGCCTTCCTGAGTCTCGCAGTTTCTTCATCAAGAGGTTGCTCAGGCTCGGGTCCGACGATGGCTTCTACTTTCTTTCCGAGGGACTCTTTCTCGAGCAGGACTCTGGCCAGGTCGAAGCGGCTGTTGTAGAGCAGGTTGTTCACGCAGTTTGCGCAATTGACGCTCGTGCTTTCCTTGAGATGTTCGTGACAGACGGGACAATCCATCTTGACGGTTTCTACGTTGACGTAGGTGGAGTCGGCAGAAGAGTCGGTGGCATTCAAGGGTATCTCGATTTCATGTTCTGTGGTCTCGTTGTCTTTAACCTCCGCATCCAGCGATTTCGGCGGTGGCGCAGTTTCACTGGCAAGAAATCTGCAATCATGATGTTAAAATGAAGGTTGTCCCGTTATTACGGTGCATCGAGCATGGCTATCGCGACAAAGCTGACATGGTCATTAAGGCGACAGCAAATTGTCGAGGAAGATGCACGAGGACTGAAATAGGCACGACTCACCTGTTTCGAAGCGATCTGAGGCTCAGGCTAGGCCTGGCCCGTCTGAGCTGCGGCATGACGTAGACAAGAGGTTCACGTGATTTGGCGAAAACGCTAACACAAAGAAGGATAAGCGTGAGTCTGTCAACGCGATTGCCGAGTATTAACCGGTGATAGACAAAGCGAAGAAGACAGCGAGGTCTGTCCAGTGTCGAATTTTCATTGACGCGTCAGTGTGCCATCAATCCTGCCAAGATGGACGCAGTGAATGGTCCTGAGACTGGTGATATTCATACTCCGACTGCGAACGAGGGGAAGCAAACGCCTCCCCCACGTTCAGATCCAGACGCTGCCACTGCAATCCCGTCCTCACCACTACCGGACAGGTCCAGGTCCAGACAACGTACCCGAAAACGCACAAACGAGGAGATATATCGGCCGGTTGATACTCCAAAGTCGAGTCCCACAAGCGCAAGATACCAGAGATCCTCCACGCTTCCAGCAATGTCCGAGCCTCAGCAACTCCAGCCTCGGAACAACCCTTTTGATCATCAAGGCCCGTTTCATGCCAGTGAGAAAAGTCTAGTCGAGCCCATCGCAAGAGAAACCGGTGCGGCTCCTGCTCTGTTGCCTCAGCGCAATAGTCTTGTCAGGGAAATTCACGACTATCAACAGCAGCTGGAGCTCGAATTCCAAGAGTTCGAGCGTGCATTGAACGAGAGGGACACTTCTGTCGACTTGAATGCAATGGATTGGGACGATCTGGAAGCACGGTACAATACAGAGATCCAACCTTGCATTGCTGCGGAGAGGGAGATCATGGATGAGTTCAATGCCCGCTTTATGGTAGGCGGCTACTTGTCTTGCGTATCCAGAGGGGGCTAACTCGCAGCAGCAATTTTCGATGTATATGCAAGTCTCAAACGACCATGAATCAGAGAGAGCCATCAAGAGGTATTTCATCGTGCTGTTACTGGTGAAACGTAGCCTGATTAATGATGCAGACTACGTACACGCATTGCGCTTGCACAGAATTCAGAGAGCTTGCTAGCTCAGAAGCAAGCCCACCGTAAGTCACACATTCTTATGACACCGTGCTCTGCTGACATTGTCCTCAGATGCAAAAGTGCTCGAGGCATTTCAAAGTGCAATGGCACTCTTGGGTAATCTTTGAAAGCGGTGCAGGTCAAGTGCAACTGGGCTACGTCAGGCGGAATTGACCGCTTGCGCAAAAATGATTGTCCAGGCTTGCGATCCAAGCTTCTCGTCTTGTGGCCGTGCCAACTGTTACGGAAATGAGCATCGAATGATACAACAAGGTCGGGCGTGATGTCTGATGAAGCAAGGTCAAATGCAGACAGAGATCTCCTGGCGCGGCTAAATGCGTTGAAAACGTCGGCCGTGTCTTTTGAAGAGACAAAGTAACCTCGTGACTTCTAAAGCGTTGAATATCAAGCTGATACTTCTTAGTTTTCAAACACCTCTCGGAAAGGGGCCCAATATTTTGCTTGATCCTAGCCCTGCTCGCGCGCTCCATTCCGACCTCTTGACGAGATGGAAATCTCTCGGAGGGAGTCCTGCCTCGTCTCAGCCCAAAGACCCCACCACTTCCGCGGAAAAGTCTGAAGATGAGAAAACGGTGGAAGAACTTCTGGCAGATTTAGGGCCTTCAGATGCGTGGGAAGTCCCACAGAGTGAAGAGGAGCAGGTCGCAGATCTGCTGCGGACTGCAAAATCAGCGCTGGCAGATGCGTCACACACACAAGGTGAACGATCACAAGAAGATCAGGCTGAAGGTACAGGGGAGGATCATATTCCTACAAAGCTCCCGGCGATCGATGTCTCTGTGTTTCAACCCGGGCCAGAAACAGACGAAAGTCCAGTCACCGCGGTAGGCACCAAGTCGAAAGACACTTTGGACCAGGAGGCCGACGAACTGCTGGCAAGGATCTTAGATGAGGCCAAGCTCGAAGCTGCAGAGACACAGGAAGAAAATGCGAGCCGGGCAGAAGATGATGACGATGTCTCACCAAGCCCCGAGTCTAGGCGGGATGCTTCTCCATTCGACCTTCCCAGCACGCCCTCAAAATTGCCAGACTCAGTGGTCTCCACAGAACAGTCGAACGAAGACGACGACCTAGCCTCCCGCTTTGCGGGCTTGTCACTACCGTCGGTCCCCTTGGGGATGAAATCCAACAAGACAACATCATCTGCATCAAAGCCCAAGATAGGCTTTACCGACGAGGAAATTGATACGTGGTGCATTATATGCAACGATGACGCTACCCTGCAGTGTATCGGCTGTGACGGAGATCTATATTGCACCAATTGTTGGATAGAAGGCCACCGAGGCGAGGAGGCCGGGTTAGAGGAGCGCAGCCACAAGGCCGTCCAATATGTCAAAGGGGGCGGGAAGAAAAAAGCGCCCAAGAGAAAAGTCATGATGGGTGCTTGAATCGGTCACTAGTGGTCGGCGACTGGCAGTTCCCCATTACGATTATCTCAGACCTACGAAAGCCAAAGGCCTACCAAGACATTCTACACGCTCTGCTTTCCATCTTCCTGTGCCTGTGGCTCAGCTTTTGGCGCCATCCCGCCAATCTTGTGTGCATGCGCCCTGTTTGGCTCGCCTGGGGGGACGAGAAAATACACAATTCCATGGAAAATACTGGCCACAAGCGGGGCTACCCAGTGCACCCAGTGCCAGCCTGGGAAGCGGCTGCCCACGAATACACCAAAACACCTCGCCGGATTCATACTAGCACCGCCGTACGCAGGCAGAGTGAATGCGGTACACAAAATCATGCTCCCCACGGCGAGCCCAACAAAGATTGGGCCCAGCGCTGGGCCAAAAATCTCGCGTTGCCGTGGATCTAGACCAACTCCAAACGCGAGTACCAGCAGGAGCAAGTCGGCGACGACTTCGACGGTGAAAGCACTCGTAACGGGAGTCCCCATATCTTGGAAGAGATAACATCCTCCCACCTTGAAATCTCTAGTATTCGCGGCCGCTCTTAGCAGCAGGCCAGCAAGCGCGCCCGCCGAGGTCTGCGCCGCCAAGTACAACACCAGACGAGGAAAAGTGGTCAACCTCGCGAAAAAGGTTCCGATCGTGATCAGTGGATTCAGGTGTGCTCCGGAAACGGCTCCGAAGGAGAAGATCAATAGTGCGAGGAGGATTGCGTTTATACACGCGGCGACGAGAGGGCCTAGGAAATATGAACGGCCGAAGGGGCCAGATGTTTCTGAGGGTGGTGGTGGGGGCGTGTTTGGGGACAGACTGTTCCAAGCTGAGGCCCAGGCGAAGATCAAGGTGCCTACACACGAGTGATTGTCAGATTCTCTCCCACAAAGACAGAGCCTCGTCTCGCGAATATACTATCAGAGGGAATTACTCACCGACAAACTCGATCAAAGCCGCCTTCCACAGCTCTACCTCTCGAAAGCCTCGAAGATCGAAACTCTCCTGCAAGGTCAAGTTCGGCGCCGCATCGGGCACCTTTTTCAGCAATTCCTCATTCTGGGGATCGGCGCGGTCGAGGGTGAATTCCTGGTTGCCGCCCAACCGACCGGCGAAAGGGGCGCTCAGCGAGCCGGCCCGGCGCCTGCGAACGGCTAGAGAACTCGTATTGACCGTCTGCCTCGTGTTGGTGGTGGACATTTCGTAGGCGGTAGTGGAGGGGACGCGGTCGGGGGCGGTAAGCCAGGGCCGGAAGGTCGGAGACAGAGGATGTGAGAGAGCCTTGAATGGTTGTTCCTCCGTGGCGGGCAGAGTGTGTTGCTGTTGCTGTTGCTGTGTTGTGTGCGAGTTGGTCATGGGCGCTGGGTTTGCTTTGATCCAGCTGCCTCGAAGGACTTGGAATGTTCGTCGAAAACACGGTACAGGGACTTTTGAGTGTCAGCTCCGGGTTTCGCCCGCTCGTCGATTCTGTCGCTGATCCCACCCTCCCTCTCTCTACCCGAGATGCTCCAGCTTGGTCTCTCGAGAAGACCAGCTCAGAGTTTCCTTTCGCGCCTCACTTCCTTGCTGAATTGCTCCCCTCCTCTTCTCTCTCTCTCTCTCTCTCTTCTTCTTATCTTCCTTCTTCCACTGTTGCGAGCGTGCACCCCTTCTCCCTCCCAGACCCCACACAATCAGCGTAATTTTTCTCGGCTCAGGCTGGACAATTCTTCCAATACAACCCGGGCACAATGACCAGTAGATACCAAAGTCACAAGGGCGTCCTCGCTGTTCTTTTCTTTTTTTCTCTGGCTCTGCGAAACAGTCCGAGGAGGACTGACTGACTGGGCGTCCCAACAAAGCCGGGAACACTTGAGCGAATCGGAAATCGGTGTCCCGGAATGGTAATCAAGACATTCCTTGTACTACCTCGTAGAAGCAGCTTGCAGGCTCCAACAACCAACACCAACCCTCGATCGCCAGTTTGTGTGCCAATATATCAGTTGTTGAAATCCGTACGCCCTTTTTGGAGTCAGGGAGACTCAGCTCAGCACACAGCAAAACCAGAAGGAAGGGGACAAGGAAGAAATGATGGGATCGTCTCAGAACGAGATTATTGAATCAAGGTCAAGGGGGTGGTCGTCGTAGTACCGGTGGTTGCTCTGAATAATCAGACACCCACTCTGCGGGCGCCGCACCACCGGCGCCGTTCCCCATTTCCCCGTTCGGGTCAGGTAATTAATTACACCCATCCATACATATTACTGTATTAGTACATACGTAATACCTACGCCAGTACCTACATACCTCGTACACAGGTAGATACATGGATATGTCGTTACGTAGTTACGTTTTTGAGTAATCTCATGCATGCAATGCGAGTGGCTACCATCAACACATGTATTATTACACTTAGGGTATGTTGTGTAGTTCTACGTTCATTTGCAGCAGCTTGGGGGAGTGAGGATCAGGTAGGTAGGTAGGTATGTATGCACCGAGTCCCCGTACCTCGTACAGTAAGTAAGTACGTAAGCAAGCGTTTCGAGCCCAGTCCCTGTACCTACCAGGCGGGAGGACTGTGGCATGCATGCATACAACCCTACGTGCATGTATGGACTTGTCTGTCTGTCTATCTCCAAGGTGGCAGACAGCGATGGTGGCGGCGAGAATGAAATAGAACTTGCCTACATGCTACGTTGGCGGGCTTGCTGGCTGGCTTGACTGACTGACTGACGTGCAATCTTTACTAGGGAAAGAAGAACATGCATGCATCGGCATCAATGGGCGTCTGTATATTTGGGTGGCATGGCAATGCTTGCTGTACATGTCGTGCACGAGACTGCTTTCCCCCCGTGACCTGGACCATTATTACAGCGTCTGGCTTTAAAAAAAGACCTAAAGTCCGCAATATTCATGGTCGTCGGCACCCGTTCGAAAAACGAAGTGCCTAGTCTTCGTCATCAAAAAGTTCTCATCCTGTCCTTCCCCCCCCAAAATCCCTTTTCATCTCCGTCGTCTCACACGTTTCACACGGTCGTCGTCTGGATTCAAGAGAATTCCAATGTCGGAACTCTCGTCCAACACCCTCCGGCCGTCCTTGCCCGTGCGCAACTTCATGTCTTCCATGACGAGCAACATGGTCAACTCGGGCACCAGGACAGCACTCACATATGCGCCCACGCCGGTCGCCTGCATCGACGGGTCCGTCTGTGATACCTGTATGAGATTCTTAGAGAGTAATTCCGTGATGGCATGCACCATGATCCGGGTTCCTTTGGGGCCGTAATACCCCGGCTTCGCAATGTCACTCAGGCCTTCATTGAGATAGCTCCGGATCGCCTTGCGATTGCCCCGGGCCTCTTTGATCATCGCGTCGAATTGATCCCGGTAGTAACTGGGTCTGGTTCGACTGAGCACCCGCTTCAGCTGTGGGGTCTTCTTTGGTATGCGGAAAGTTTCCAGCTCCGCCCAATCCAGCTTCGGATAGCCTCTCTCTTCCCATTGCTTTCGTGCTTCCTTAAGGCGGTGGTCAGTACAAAACTTCTGTTGTTGTTTGAAAGGCATAGTGCGAAGGTTTTCTGGAATAAACACCGAGACGGAGTCGTAAATAGTTTGTTGACAGACCGGACAGCGCACTCCAGCCGATCGTGATCCGTGTTCTGCGCTGAATTCGTTTTCGTGCAGCACCAGAAATACCTCGTCCACAGAAGACAAAGAGGACACAGAGGACGCCGAGGCCGACCTTGAACGGCCTTTCCTTCGGGGTATAAATGCATCGACGGACGTAGGTTTGTCTATGCCGCCCGACAACGAAAAGTTAGGCAAGTCTGATATCTGATTTCCCGCTCTTTCCGGATCCGATCGCTCGCTGGGAGGGCTCGGTAGAGTCGTCCTCTGACCTGGCTTGGTGCTACCATTCACCGTGCCTGGAGTAGGCACTTCGGCGGCCTCTATAAATGTTGTTTGTGTTTGGGAGGTCTCCTCTTGAGGGGATACGATGCCATTTCCCTCTGCGTGTGCCGTGGTCGTGCTCGCGACAATCTCTAATCTTTGTAAAAGCTTGCGATTGGCATAATTCTTCGAGGGCTTTCTCTTCTGCGGACCCGACGAGATCCATCCGGGCACCGGATCGATCCGAGGAGAATCGTCAACGGTCTTGGGGCTGTCAGGCGCCTGCTCAATCTCGATTTTCCGCCGTTTCGAGCTGGTCGAGGCCGCGATATGCGCCGCACGTTTCCCGCTCTTCGGAGCCTTGACTCTGGGTTGTTCGGGCGAATTCAGAGAAGTCTCGTGGGCTAGATAGTCATCCTCGTCCTCGTCCGAGGAACTAGAATCCGGTGGCGCGTAGATGAGATTCTCATCTTCCCGCATGTCGGTCTGCATGACTGGGTTGAGGATTTGTTTATCGACCTCCTCCGCTCGGATGCACCGCAGCAGTGTCGGGCCGCTGTAATGCTCTCGCGTGAGATAGGTTCTTGAGAAGCTGGCATTGGATCTGATCATACCATCTGCGTCGCCAGATCGGGTGCGCATGCACCGGGTGGGTGATGCGACGCGGAAGGGAGTGAATATGGACGAGGTTTTGACTGTCAGAATTTAGAAGTTAATCCCCTGACAGCGAGAGAACGGCAGGGTTGGGGATGATAGGGTCGTGGGGGAGCAGCCAGTACCTAGTGAGCTACACGCCCGCAGTACCTGTGGGTGCTGCTACGTAGTAATACTGAAGCTCACCAGCAGTAGTCCGTAGCTTACCAGTGGTGCCAGCGGGGTGCCGGGGGCTGCCTACGAGTGCTTGGGGTGCCCTGTAAGCAGGAAACACATATGGGTGCGGGGGCGCTAGAATCGAAGTCCGCCCGAAGTCTCTGTTGTTATTATTAAAATTACTTAGGTGGCTCGCTCGCCTAATTGAGTTAGCGGCCTCTCGCACACCTTGGCAGTCACGTGCTCTCGCTGCCCTTTCGATGGGGAACACAAAGGTCACCTAAAAGGGACTCCTGGTCAACTCCAGGTTGACCGATTCAGCTAATGCAGCTGACAAACATCTTCTTGTCTCTACAATTCGCTGAGCTCATCATAGGACAAGCCGCATGGCCAAGAATGGAACAGGCTTGGCCGTGGCAATTCGAAATATGATTAGAACGAGGATGCACAAGGGAAGCCGCCCTCTTCTCCCTCATCCTCCGTCTCCTCGTTGAGCGTTGAGCGAAACACGCAACCATGAGCCTCCTGGATGAGGACCCTTTGGACAGGCTGCCTGAGAAGTCGACAGCAGTCACCTCCGCCATCACTTCGCCCACAGCCGTGTCTCCAGGGGCACAGAGCCCATCAGGCATCCAGAGTCCCCCTCCCGAACCGCACACGCAACACCAGCACCAGCATCCGCATGTCGATCATGCCAAAGACAAACTCCGCCATTTCATCCACCCTGATGGCCGGAAAATCCACATTGCCCACACGCCCGAAGAGCATGTCAAACTCCAAAAGGAACTGAGCCAGCAGCATGGCCCAGACGAATTCGATGTGGTGATATCGGGCAGCCCAGAACACCTCGCCGTCGTACGCGAACTGCACGCTCACCACACGGCACGACGCGACACGCTGCGGGAGACTCATGGTGCCGTCTTCCACGAGTTCGAGAAGGTCAGAGACGATCTGGACCATCTGTCCAGCGAACTCAATCAGCTGACTCACCATGGAGTACGTTTTTCTGCGGCCCAAGCAAGGACTTGGGCAAGTTACTAACCCAGGGGAATAGGTAGCCTTGGACGCCAACTTCAGCAAGTTCGGGTACACAGCGCGCATTCGCACCAAAGACGACCACAGTGGCTCTTCGACACCGTCGCATGCCTCGGCAGCATCCAGCTCGGAGCAGACGCTGCTCGACAAGCACCAGAGCCGCGTCGTCGATGGCATGAAGTTCTTCAGACGGCCCGTCATCCGCCAGTACTTCCACAAGGGCCTGCTGTGGCGGTCTGCCCGCAGTGGCGAGGTTGGCACTTTTGAATTGTTCGCCGACTTGCTGTACGTTGGTATCATCGGCATCATTGGGGACAAGGCCGCAGAGGACCCGACCGGGAAGGCCTTCTTGGTGTATGCCATCAACTTCACCATGGCCTTCAAGATCTGGAATGATCTCACACTCGTCTCAAACTGGTGAGTGACAGCCAAGGCAATCACGAAATTGATCATTGTCTTGTAAATCCATGCTGAACGCTGGGGTAGGTTCGAGCGAGACGACGTCGTCCAAAAGCTGTCGGTTCTGCTCTACCTGGTCCTCCTCTTTGCCTATACCACCAACATATCCTACGCGTTCGAGGCGCGACACCCCGGCGGAGAGTCCGACACGTACATCCCAATGATGTCCTTCTATCTCGCCGAACGCTTTTACGGCGCGTTGTACTTTACCTGGCTTTCGTATGTCGTGCCCTTGATTCGGGGAACTCTCTTGTACACGTCCTGCATCATCCTCCTCGCCATCGTGTTTTGGATCAGTAGCATCCATGTCAATTACCCTGGCCAACTTGCTCTCATCTGGATCGCCATCGTTATCGACCTTTGGGGCCAGGGGTTCGGCATGTTCCTTTCGCGCGCCTCTGCCCGACATTTGCACACCCCGGGTGGTCGTAGGGAACGCTTCATTCGGAAGTACTTTGAATTCTACCCGGCTATCAACATCGAGCACCGTACCGAGCGCACCAACGCCTTTGTGTCGCTGGTGTTTGGCTACTCGGTGCTCACCATTCTCTACCAGTCCCGCGCCAATGTCGGCCTCAACGCCTTTCTGGGCAAAGGCATCCTCGGGCTGACGCAGGCGTTCGCTTTTCAGTGGCTGTACTTTGAGATTGACCATCACGGGGTCCACGTGCACGCCATCCGTCGCCACTGGCTCTCCAGCACCGTCTGGATCACATGCCACTTGCCCTTCGTGCTGTCCTACGTCCTGGCGGCCGCGACGCTGTCGAAACTCGTCATCGCGCACGACTGTGCCAATGCCAACATCGAAGATCTCGGCGAATCGTACCAGCTGAAGTCGGTCGGGGACATCGACGTCGGTCTCCGCTGGTTCTACTGCGGGGGCATCGCCGCGGCCCTCCTCTCCATGAACCTGCTCTCGTACTGCCACGTGCACAAGACGTTGGAGAACCCGCGGCTGAGGAAAGGTCCGCGCCTGGTGATCCGATCGTGCATCGCGGTCGCCATCCTCCTGCTCCCGCTCGCCAAGCACCTATCGTCGATCAGCCTGATCGGCACGACGACGGCGCTGGTCTCGCTAGCCCTGGCCCTGGACATCTTCGGCATGTCGTGCACAGGCGACCGCTTCTGGACCGGCGGCTGGTGCGACGAGACCAAGCGCTGTACCCAGTACGAGGCCCGCATCCGCTGCAGCCGCCGCAAGAAGCAGGAGATCATCAAGGCCATGCACCGCGGCGAGACGGTGAGGCTCGAGGAGCTGCTCCGCCGCCAGAGCACCAACTCTAGCGCCATGAGCAGCCAGACCGAGCTGGGCGTGAGCGAGAAGCTCGGCGACGAGGAGTGGCAGCACGCTGCGCTGTGATGCGAGAGGCTCGTCAGTCATTCAGACTTTTATCTATGTTCTATGCATCATCGTGTGCGTCTCAAATTACGTATATCTATGTGTATGTATGTTAACTGCGTCTGCGTATGATAGCCGGGACATATATGTAGATACCCAAGTCTACATATATGGATATATATGGACGGATGAATAGGTTTGGTTATATGCAAAGGGTATATGTAGATGTGTATATAAAAGTCTTGGGTTCCTACCTACCTACTTATATGGACGGACGGATGGATGATTATACCGGCATTGCCCCATGTGAGACCGTTACATATCCTATACGTGGTACATACGTCAGTCGGGCCTTCCGTATCTGCCCCGAAGTATTGTACTCTGGACGAAGTCCGACCGAGCGGCTTAGACAAAGGTCGTGGGGAGAACAGGAGTGTGTAGGATCGATCTAGGCCCAGTCGTGCCAGTTTCGGCCCAGCGTTCTTTGTTCCGGCACGCAGGGATAACTACGAATACTACGGTGAGTCCTCAGCCTAACTAGCTATAGGTATAAAGAGAGCGGTTACTTGATAGAAATCAGATCCATTTGATCTTGTGCGGGACGCGCCGAGTTCTATTACACTGGCTGGGGTTCCTTGATCGCTTGATCAGAGGGATCCCTGAGCCCGAACTACAGTAGCTGCTGCGAATGGACTTACCAGCCTCAGAGCCGCACTGCTAATGGCTCGCCCCCTCCTTTCCGCTCGTTTATCCCCCTTCCTTTCTTTCACTTTCCTATTCTTTGTGCCACCTCTCGACCGCGATTTTCTGATGCCATCACTGCTCTTTGATCGATGCTCTGGCGGCGGCGAGAAATATCTAACTTCCCTGCACTCTTTCCATGACACTAGGAGGCAACGTGCTAATGGATCCCCCAGGGGCAGGGGGGAACGTCCAATACCCCGCGGCGACATCCCCCAGCGCCCCGAGCCGAAGGCTTATTTACTCCGTTCCGACGCAACCTACGATAAGCCAGTGAGATAACAAGCTGCTCCGAATTTTTATTCGAGCCTATTTTATTCCTCACACCTCGATTCTTTACCTTTGCACATGTTAGCTGCTTCAGTCTTGAGACGACTAAACCCTTGAAATGTTAGCTCGAGGGCTTCTTATCTCCCCGATTCTCAGTACTGGGTCTAGCCAGCTACAGGGAGCATCGACACCACTGAGTCTTCCGAACGTGTCTGTTTGGAGCTGCCAATTGACGGCTGAAGGGGCGGAACCACCTAACGACGAATGTCGAGAACACTTATTAGCTCCGGAACGAACATGGCCACGTCAGCAATCCTTTCGGCTCTATGCAGGGTAGGGAAAAGCCGTGCTGGCGGAGGGTGTCTGAGCCTCAATCTGTCGAAGCACCATTGGTTCTCTTATGAGGGGCTTCCAGCCGCTGAAGCACAGGTGGTTGGAGCGATCCCTTGTGGTGTGCTTGTGGGCCACTACCATCGCATCAAAGCTGCGCCCGGCCAGAGGCAGCCGGACTTTTGTGGGTCAAGGCCCAGAGACATATCTCCCAGCCGATGTTTGTTACTTTTCAACAGCCGATTTCCTGTCATAAGGCCCTTCCAGCTTTTCATTCTTTGCAGTTCGAGCTTTGCCGTTTGCAATTGACACCATATCAACTGAGTTCACATGAGTGCGATGACCGAAGAGCAGATGGACTTCGAGTCCCGCGCCTGGGAAAGCGCCAGAGAGCAATTGCGGAAAAAATACCAGGATGCTGATGCTAGAGGTGTCGATGCTTTTCTCTCGACTAGGACGACAATAGACGAAACAAAACAAGCGTGTCAAGAAATGGGGAAAGCTGCTAGCCAGCAATATCAGAATGTTGTCAAACAAATACTGGAGAAAATAGACTTGTTCATGAAAGCAGGAGACGTTGCGGTGAAATCGGCTCCAGAAAGTATTGGGCTGGCGTGGACAGGGGTCAGGCTGTGTTTCCATTCGTTTCAAGACGATTTCAAGACGTTTAGTCTTTTCGGCGGAGCAACTCTCGACATTGTTGGCATCTTCATCTCTTGTCGCGCTTATTGGAGGTTGATCGGTGTCCAACGTGGCCTTGCTCAATCCTTGGAATTGCATCAACATGTGGAAACTTTGATCACCGACACCTATCAGCAAGTTGCTGATTTCTCCTATAATATGTGGAAAGAATTCAAGACGCCAAAAATACGTTCGTCACTACCTGAGCCTGGTGCTAACAGACATACTAATTTGATCAGTTCGGATCGTCAAGGGCGTCTTGAGATCTAACAGCTCCAAGTTTGAGGGACTCTTGGCTTCTATCAAAGAAGCCCAAAAGCGAATGGGTGGGTATGCTCAGCAAGCGGTCACACTCCTTATCGACCGTAAGCTCGACATGAGCCAGGAAGATCTTCAGAAAATCCAAGAAATGTTGAAGTCCTCCACAGATATACAAACCGAAATCAAGGAGGAGTTAGAGAGACAGAAGAACAGGTCACCGTTCGGTAACGTGTCCCCTTCAAAAACGAACGTGCAAGGTGCTCATGTCTTTTCAGATTTGGCACGAGACCAATTCGAAGCTAATATGAATTATTTGAATGTCTCGTATAGTCGAGAGATCCAAAAAACGGCGTTGGACAGAAAGGAATGTACACCAGGCACTTGCAATTGGATCTTCGACTTGGAAGAATATGGTAACTGGCACAACGCTCGTGGAAGCAGTCTACTTTGGGTGTCTGGCGGCGGCGGTGCGTGTAAAATGCCGAGATGGGACATTTCAGTCGCAGATCTAACAAGCCTACTAGGTTTTGGAAAGTCATTTCTCATGTCATCCGTCATTCGAAGGCTTCAAGCAGAAATGAAGCAGCCCGAAGACCTGAAGCAGCAGCGGGAAGAAAAGGATAAGAGGGAGGATTCGGCCTTGTGTTACTTTCTGTGCAACCGCGGCAATGAAGCTTCTCGGTCGACGGAAAAGATTCTTGACTATGTTCTTGTTCAGCTCTACGAACATGTGACTCCCGACAGCAAGCCTTCCCTAGACAGGCTCGATAAGGCAAACCAGGCAGTCGCAAACTATCTTGTGAAAGCGCGCGACTCGAAAGCGGAGCCTAGTGAATCAAAGAAATCCATTGGGAGGGAAAAGGGCTTCGCATCTTTCCAGGCTTCTGCTTTCGAGGAAGCATACATTGCGCTAGCCGAAGCTGTCAAAAAGGAAGCTTATGTTGTGATCGATGCTTTGGATGAATGTGATGATAGAGAAGAGCAAGGTTTTATTGACTTGGTCTTGAAACTGGCTACGTCAACACGGGCCAAGGTCAAGATATTAATCTGCAGCAGGAGAGAGGACGACATAAATCAGAGTCTCGACAATGAGAAAGTCTCTCATATCATGGTTGAAGACAACAATGGACCAGACGTCAAGAGGTTTGTCGAGTCTGAATTAAGCACCTGTGTTGGCTGGACAAAACTCGAACGTGAACTTGCCGCAAAAGTGATCATCGAAAAGGCGAAGTCATGGTTCAAATACGTCGACCTTGTGATGAGCATCCTTCGTCAGCCCTGGCAGCGACCGCTATCAAAGAAGCTGGAGGATCTTCCTGAAGGCCTTCATGACATGTACGTCGAAGTGCTTCACAAAACGGATCCTAGCTATCGGCAGTTCCTGGAAACCTTCCTCACTTGGACGATTCTGGCTCCTCGGAAAGTGACGGCGACTGAGATCGTTGACGCCTACACTGAGATATACATCAATGGAAACCAGGAGGAGGACATTCAAGGACTAGACTCCCGGGATAAGGACATCCCTTTCCGGGACCAGATCACGAAGGTTGGTGGGGCCTTGATCAAGGTCGATTGGCACACCAAGGTTGTCAGTCTAAGCCACGAGACCGTCAAAGAGGCGTTCCTGAGGACTGAAGAGGTGGAAATCGAGCCAACAATTTGCAAGGAATGTGGTACGCGCAAGTCCATCCAGCAGCATCGCTGGACTCTGAGTTCCAGAATGGGCAACTTTGAGATGACCAGGGTAATCTGTGGGTGTTCTCCTTTCGAGCTTTGCTTGATGACGTTTTATAGCTAATTGTTGCTCAGTCAAACATCTCAATTCTCCACTCTTCTATCGAATGCATATGCAGCCGGAATATGATACTCAGTCTGAGAGTGATTCCAATAGTGAGTATATGGAAAACGAAGATGAATCTCAGGCCGGGAATGGCGAGGGCAGAGATGAAGTTGAGGTGGGGAAGAACGAAGACAAAGTTGAAGATGAAGTCATAGTCGAGGAAGAAAAGGAGGTAGATTCTGAGAAGGGAGATGAAGAAGCCAAAGACGGGGAGAACGAAAAGGATAGCAAGACTTCTGCTGATACCCTCATCAACAATGCCAAGGAAAGTGATGGCGACGATGGTTCAGTGGATCGACAACAAGAAGACAGCACCGTGACGGAAATCAGAAAACTGGATTCGCCTCCTACCAACGGAGAGGACAATGCTATAGAGATAACCACTATCCCAACGAGTGGAGGACCATCAGAACTGTATTATCTTGCCGTTGGCCCTGATGATGATGATGATGATGATGCAAAGAGCACCAACAATTCCGATGTCAACGATCATATCTCATCTTCAACGTTGGACGGCGAAGAAAGCATGGACGAGACAACCGACGCCGATAGCGATGACGAAACGCCGCAGAACCTCGAAATTGACGCTCCGGCCCCAACTGACTCAAACCAGCGATATGAGATCGTGAATTGCATCTACCACCTCCAAAAGGTCCTTGAACAAGGATCCCCGAAAAAGGAGAAGTGGGACCAGCTGTGGAACGATATTGAGAATTACTTCAGAGCTGGATCTCGAAAATTCAAGTCGTGGATCCATATAGAGGCAGGCCGCCCTGATTCAGCGCTATACGCGTATGGTGCATATGGAGTCAGCCCGTTGCATGTTGCGGCTGCTTACGGCTTGGTTCCGCTCGTCGAACGACTCATCAAACGTGGAGACAGGGTGAACGCCACAACCTTGTATGGGCAGACACCTCTTCACTATGCGGCGCGATTACCAAAGGGAAAGGCGAAACAGGACTTGTGTCGCCATTTGCTCCAACAGAGAAAAGTTGATGCAAACTTTCAATATACGGATAATGACTCTGGGGCTCAAACTGCG
This sequence comes from Fonsecaea erecta, assembly GCF_001651985.1. Taxonomy (NCBI): domain Eukaryota; kingdom Fungi; phylum Ascomycota; class Eurotiomycetes; order Chaetothyriales; family Herpotrichiellaceae; genus Fonsecaea; species Fonsecaea erecta. Next base: position 2,521,058 of record NW_017387245.1, on the reverse strand, counting down.
TTTCACATTTTACTCACTGTTGACCCCAGCATTGAGTCCGTTCAGCTGTTCTTGGAGAATAGGGCCAATCCAGATGTGCAGAGCAACTACCAAGGATGGTCGGCTCTGCATTATTTTGCAACGTATGGAGAAGATGTGCAAGTTTTGGACGCGCTCATCAAGAAGAGAGCAGATATCAACGCGCAAGACAGAGAGGGGGAAACTCCTCTACATATGTTGGTCCGCCGCCCTAAACTTGATCCTATGCTTCTGAGAGCATTCATCGACAAGGAAGCCGATGTCAACCAGAACGACAAAGACAATCAACGTGAGTATTGCTACGGTCAGAGTTTTCTGCTCCTTGGACTAACATGCTTCAGAACCGCTTTTCGAGGTCGCTTCTAGCGGGAACAAAGAGTCGATGGGAATAATTCTTGGTGCAAATCCTGACGTACACCATCAAGACGTAAGTACCCTTGAATGTCGACGAAATGACTACATCCGGAACACGTCGCTCTGCTGTGAGTCATATTGGTCTCTTGAGTGCTGACATATTTCCTTGATTCCAGCGCTATGGAATGACCGCCCTCCACAACGCTGCGTTGAACGGTTTCTCCGAAGGAGTAAGCATGCTGATAGAGAAAGACGCCAACCCAACGTGTTTGGATGACCTAGGACGAAGCCCATTCTTCTTGGCGTGTGAAAAGGGAGATCTCAGGACGGTGGAATTTTTGGCAGCAACATTGAAAGAACGGGATCCTTCCTATCTGGATAAGCCGAGTTCGGCGGGAAAAACTCCGCTGCGAAGGGCCGCAACGAAAGGCCATGCATTGGTTGTGGAAAAGATATTAACGCAGTATGGAGAGCATGTGAACATCAACGCCGTCGACGAGAAACTCCGACGAACCGCTTTACATGTCGCTGCGTTGTTGGGCTTCAGTTCTGTTGTCCAGGCTTTATTAAACCACCAAGCCAGGTCCGATGTCAAAGACCGAATGTCTCACACGCCTCTTACCTTGTGCTGTAAAGCTTGGTCCGACCTAAACTCTGCGGACTTGGAGCCGGTGATACTGTTACTTATTGACAACGATGAGGATGCAGCTCGTGCAGACGCGGAGCTGCTGAACACAGCAATAATGTGCGGCAGCGTACGGGTGGTCAAGAAACTTCGACAGTTGGACGTTGACGTGACTCGACGTGATGAGAGTGGCTGGACGGCACTCGAACTTGCGCGTCAGTACAAGAACTATAACATTCAGCAACTTTTATCCACCGAGGGAGTGACGGTTGGGAAACGTCCATGCCGATGGGTCGGTTCGAAAAAAAGTCACAAATTGGTGGAAATCCTTGACGATGGGCTCACACTTAGATATCATTCAGATAAGGAAGTTCGATGCTCCTTTTTGAGTGACCATCCTATTCCATCGGGAACACACAAGTATTACTTCGAGGTCTCAGTTGACGAAGCAGCAGTCGAGGAATCTGAAAGCGGCCTGTGAGTTTTGCTATTATGATTCCTTTTGTCGCTTATAAAAACCTCAGGGCTAACGGAATGCAACCAGGATCGTGGCCCTCGGCCTAAGCCACCGTCAGGACAAGCTCGTCGGCCGACTTCCAGGACTGATTGACTTTGGGAGGCAGAGCTGGGCATTTCACGGCGACGATGGGACCCTGTACCAGTCGTCGAACCGTGAAGGGAACGGATCTTTTTCCAACAATAAGTTCGGTTTCGGCGATACCATTGGCTGCGGGGTTGATCTCGACAAAGACGAAGCCTTCTACACGGTCAACGGCAAAAGGATAAGTAAGCACACCCGCTCTCTCTAGGAGGAGCTTGCGCGAGAAAGCTACCTTACTCACTGTTCTTGATCGAAGCTAATATTCTCTTTGGCTGAAAAGTGAAAACGGCCTTCAGCGATCTTTATGGACGGATTTATCTAGCAGTGGCGTTGAACAGGAAAGCGATTGTTCGGACTAATTTTGGGTCACAAGCATTCAAGTGGGAACCTGCTAATCAGTCTCCTATGGATTTTGAAGCAGATCTCCCTGCAGACGAACACAACAAGCTGGAACAGGAGTAATTGAGTGGTGTTGTGTTGTCCGAGATATCACCACGATCGCCACTAACCCACCACAGCCTTTGACTAGCCTCGTGAACAGGTAATATTCAGAATTCACTATCGTGATCCGGTGGTGTCTATCTTGAGCCTCAACTTAACTCACTTTTCCTCCACGGTTTCCCAATGCCGAGCGGGCACATCGAACCCTCGTGCATAAGGCCAGTTTGATATTGCCAGATTCAGCCCGGTCTCGGTACATCTCGACAATCTCGGGGTGCTTGCTGCTATGAGAAAGGTGATGCAGCACTTCCGGAGACTCCCAGCACAACAGCCAAGTGATGTTGTTCCTCGACGCCGCCTCACAGGTCACAGAGCCAGCGGTGCGCCCAAGAACACTGTGTTCAGGAATCGATAAGTACACAGGCGGAGAATACTCACAGTCCCTATCTGGCGTGGTTACCCTGATGGCAACACCCTATCTTGACGAGAATTTAGCCACAGCTCACTTCTTCAGCCCGAGCGAAGCCACAAAACCATTCGACACGAATGGGGATGGATATTACAGAGGTGAGCGTGTCAGCTTGGTCGTGCTCAAAAACCGTTTCGACGCCCTTGCGGACAACGACAATGCGCTGGATGTCAATACCGTTCTTCATTCCGACTTTCAAAGTGAACTATACCACCGCGTGCCAAAGGAGGCCGGCAATTTCCCCCAAGATATCCACCTTGTGGAAGCTCACAGGACTGGCATACTAGTGAGTGGCCTTTTCGAAACGGAGAGTATCAGGAACATCTTAAGAGGCCCAGAGAGGAGTGCACCGTTCTTTATGTCATCTAGCAATATAGGTTATCTCGAAGGTGCCTCCGGCGTTGCTGGGCTCATCAAAGCTATCCTGCAGATGGAACACCGCACTGCGTGCGTGCACGCCTCGTTTCAAACACTGAATCCTAAAATCCCAGTTCTTGAGCCAGAGAACTTCAGCATACCAACGTCGAATCGGCCTCGGTCAGGAAACATCTTGACCGCTTGTATCAACAACTATGGTGCTGTCGGCAACAACGCTGCCAATGCTTGTTGAAGGACCTCGCAAGGAAGACGACCAGAAGCGAATGTCAAGCGGAACGGCAATTCAGACCCCCAGAAATGTCCAATCCAAATCTCTGCGTCATATACAGCAATTCAGATCGCTTGCTGCCGGGCGCTCGATGACTCCTGTCAAAGTTGCTGCTGTCATCGACCAAGACAAAAGCCATTCCGAGCCTGGGCTTCACTTTGGCAAGGGACAGAACCAGGAGGTTGTGAACGTGCTCAATCTGAGCGCAACAAGCACCACGGACTGCACTTCCAAGATCGGAAACAGAGCGCAAGAAAGCGACACTATCAAACAACAATCGAACGAAGTCCCCGTCATTCTTTGATTTGGAGGCCGAGTCAGCGATCGGGGGGATCCTGAACGAACGCATGTGGCAGCAGTCTCTGCTCTCGCGCCACCACCTGAACGTCTGTGACACAAATCTCCGCTCCACGGGCTATTCAGGGCTGTACCCGGGGATAGTACAATATGATGCGGTCGGTACCTGACGTCGTCGCGCTGCATTTCATGGTTCTTGCCGTACAGTATGCATGAGCTCAAGCGTGGATCGACTCTGGCCTCGTGCTAAGGGTCGATGTTATTATGGGGCATCGTATTGGTCAAATAATACCGCTCTGTGTGTCTGGAGTATGCTCACTTCGAGACGGTCTGAAGCTCGCTGCTGGACGGGCCGCTTTGATCCGCGAGCACTGGGGCACTGAACATGGCGCTATGATTGCTGTCGAGGCGGACCAGCAAGCCGTAGAGCAGCGCACGAGAGCCGTTACGCCGCTAATGCCCAGTCAAAATTTGAAATAGCATGCTATAACGAACCGACTTCGCATCTTGTTGTGAGCGACAAGGCATCAGCCGATCAACTTGAGGAAGGACTGGTCAAACGAGCTGTGAGACACAGAAGATTGAACGTCCCATGTGGCATTCACTCTTAATCTACAGACCTGCTGATCCCGCATCACGTTTCTCGAGCACCTGGATTAAACGATCCGGATAGAAGCAGGGAAGGAACAAATGATGGGAGCGACGGCATCTCAGCCATCTCACAAGACATGTCATGTCATGGCAATTATTGCTGCTATAACGCAATGGCGGTATAAACCAAGTACGCCGTGTGTCTAGTATTTCCTCATCCCGGCCGTGAAGACACTCTCGTTTTCCATTTCCATTCCCATTACCATTCCTTTCGTTATTCTACTTAACTCGCGTAGTCCCGGTGCAGCGGCATCACAACCGTCCCGGTGCCGTGATAAAGCGGGTAAGGCAGCTTTGTCTGGTGCTGGTGCTGGTGCTGGTGCTGAGGTTGGGGTTCGGAATATGACGAGGTGGGCTGTTTCGGGCCTGGACACGGATACGGTGGTGAATTGGGTAGGCTGGCTGATTTGGCCCTCGCTCTCGCGTGGCTGGGGACGAGGCTATCAGCGTCCATCATGGCCACCGGAGAAGATACCAGTTGCCGGCGATGCGTTTGGTCGTGGATGTCGGGAGGAGGTTTCTGCTGCTCAACCACGGCCGATGAGCGAGTCCGAGTGTGAGCGCGAGCGGATGAACTCGTCAGAGGAGATGGCGAGCGGGGTGCATCGGACAGAGAAAGGTCAGCGAGGCCAGGGTACGCCTGGTACGCGGAGCCCGAGTGCAAGGAGCCGACAGCATTGTTCTGTCTTGAAAAAGGGTGATGTGTATCGGCGGCTGGCAACTCTGCGATAATAGGCGTGGAATCCAACTCGACCGCATCTGTCGCTGCGAGCAGTGCATTGATAGACGCTGTCTCTACCGGTGATGTGGAATAATGACGCTGGTATCGCGAGGCACGACGAGGCCGCTGCGTGGTGGACGAGGCTGAAAGTTCCACGGCTTCAATCGCGCGACTACGCGACTCAAGCTCGGCTGCAGGAGCATCCCAAGCATGCGACGCAAGTGCCGGCGACGAAGGTCGATCAGCAGGCCCGCTGGGTAGTTCTGGTAATCCGGGTTGTCGGCCTATACCACTCTCGTGCCGACCAGTGGGTACTCCATTGTTGATGACCACAGCTGGCATTTCGTGGTATCCATGGGCATGCAATTGGTCCGAGTCAACTGGAGCACCAACGGGAGCAGCGGAATTGTGCTGATTAGAAACTGGGGCACTTGATACACTTGAAGTAGCGCCTATATATCCAGAGGGAATGTGCTGGCGGTCAGTGTTGTCTCTGGGTGGCAGCCGATGGGAAGAGACTGAGAGCCTGCCAGGCGTTGTTGGATGGGCCGTAGGTTGTTGATTGACGCGAGAATCTGCGACAGACTGTGCAGCACCAGATCCATTCAGATGGGGCTGAGAATGAAGCTCGGAGAGTGGTGCATTCTGCCATGGCAGAGAATGCTGATGATGTGGTAACCCTCGAGTGGGCGAATGTTTCTGGACAACCGAGTGCTCCTGTGCTCCATGAGTGGAGTGGTTCCCGTATGGCTGCAGAGTCGATGGAGATAACCCCGGGGACGGTGGTGAAGGAGGCCGGCCTGTGTTTGGGTGCACATTTGGAGCGGTGCCGCCCACGGAATATCCATTCAGTGCTGCCTGTGGTGACGGCGGCGATATGGGCGCCAATGGACCAGACCAGTGACCATAAGGCTGAGGGTCTGGTGGTCCTGGATAAGAATAATGGTAAGTCGGAAGCGGGCCGTGAATGGTTGGTGGAAGAGGATGTTGATGAGCATATACCGGCTGGAACTGGCTCGAGAGACCGTGAGATGGATGATAGCTTTGCGGGGATGTCGCCGACATCGTCGGAAGGAGAATTTCTCCCGGGTTTTGTGCCAGGTTATACACATCCCTCATGAAGTTCATCGACTTCCTGGCAAGGGACGACATATTTACTGGATTGTCATGTCCAAGACGATTTCCCGGGTTCTCCTCGACAAGGTCTGGACGACGGCGCGGTCAAGAGCTTTTAGGACATGCCAGACCATAGCGACACATCCGACCCGCGTCGAAAGACTCCATCCTCGTATTCCCAAATTTTGCAGAAAGGGGCGAATGAGACGATTGCTATGTGCTGTATCCACTTTGACGCTTGCTCGCTTGGAATATGAAGGCTGAGCAGGCTGGGAGATGCTGCCAAGGGCGCCGTGGCCAATGAAGCGCTCGCCTTGTTGCGAACAAGACTTTTTGGCTTGGTTCCAGACTCAGCCGTATCAGTGCCATGCCTTCATATAGTTGCTTGCCGAGAAGCCTCCTGTCCAGCCCTGACCGTGCCAGGCGGAATCTGCAACTTGTTGAATCAGCCTGGCGGGAGGTCTGGCGGTGTGTGCTCGCGCCTGTTGCATTGACTATCTCCATGCAATTCAGTCAAGCTCCCGGATTCAGACATCGACTCCTGTTGCTTCTGCTACTTCGGAGGCCCTTCGGTTTGCCAGGCCAGGAATAGCCTCACACAGGCATCTTGTCGTCTGGGACATGTGGCTGTGAGACAAGTCTTGGTTGTCTCCCTCAGCCTTGTAAGATACAGGCGCTAGGACTGACTGATAGCGGCGTTGTTCCACAATGGACCGACTGCTTTGACTATTCCAAACTATGCCATTCGCATGACGCAAGAAGATCATAGGTAGCGCACAGAGCATCCAAAGAAGCACCGCCAGTACCTCGATGTGACCATTCTACGAAACAGCCAGCCGGTCCTCAACGAGCGAGGCCTGCTCCATTTCTGGACCACCTGTATCTGGCCAACACGAAGGTTAGTTGCTTCTCCGTGTCACGAGGATTACTCCTCCTGCCTTTGGCAAGGGCTATGGCCGATCGCATGACACTGGTGGATCGTTAGCATGAAAACGCTCCATTGGGACAGGAGATTATGTGTTTACTTTCTGAATTGTCGCTGGTAGTCAGTGGGAAGCGTGACAAAGCATGCTTCGGTTGCTCTGATGACAGCCTCGCAGGCAGCCAGTATCGCATTTCCGGAATCAACCTGTAAGCGATACGCAACCAGCAGGAGCAGAAGGCTACCGTGGAGCAATTGGATTCCAAAGAAGTACGGCATGAAACTGGTGTCGGGGTCACATTCCAATATCTGGGTAACGCATTCAGAAGCGGCCATGGTGTGGGACATGGAGTCTTTGAAGCCCGGGGAAGATGTCCAGCTGCAATACTCGTCAGCATATATTCAGCCAGGGAGGGGGAAGGAGTTCAGGTGTGACTCCTCCCCAGGACAGAGGCGAACTTACAAATCCGCGTCCTCAAAGAGACAAACTGGATCCCATTTCGAACCCACCAGGATCCTCAGAACGCTGACAATATGGCTCGCATAACCAGCCACGGTCTTGGCGATGTGCGGTGCTTCAGATTCCTCTGCTCCTGCACTAGAAGACGGCTTCCACGGGGAATCTTTCTCGGTGCCGCTCTCGGCGTATATGCTCGCTGTGACTTGATCCAAAGTCGCCTGGTAGTGATCAAGCTCACGTAATATCTGACGTTCTTGTGAACTCCATATCGAGGCCCCTGACAAAACGGGATGTAGGCGCGATCGATTCCAATCCAGAAGCGTGCCACAGTGGACCATCAATGGCAAAAAGAATTCGAACAGGCCCACGCCCGAACAAGTCTTTGGCGGCCCGTGTGCGCGTCCAGTCCCAGGAGGCAACAACATGCATCGAGGTCCTTCGGCACGAGTTCCGTGGCTGTGTGGCTGCGCACCAGATTGCCAGGTGACATCGTCGAGCGGCAGCAGCAAATCTCTACACTCGGCTTCCAGCAGTGCGAGGGGCCGATTGTAACACAATGCTAGATGTCGGTCCATCAGAAACAAGAGCCACCACGTCCGGCGACGCTCTTCGCGCTGGACTTCGTTGATAAAGTCTCCTTCATCGTGCTCACCCAGAGAACATTTGCAATTCAGGCTGATCGACCCATTCTCTGCGTCGTGTGGCATTATGGCAGACTGTACCTCCTCGTTCAACTTCAGATCCCTCGCGAGGTTGAAGGCCACACTCCACCTGGATAGCAGTCAGCATGCTTGTGGCTAGGAGGAATAGTGGTAGGGAGGATTTACCATCGGATGCTTGCCGCCTTCTTTTCACTTCCCGAAATCACCGAGGACACATGAATAAAAGCGATGATGTAGTCCATGCCCCAAGACTCGGGGAAAGTGTCGTTCCGAATGTCCACCGCTCGGAGGAGGTCATCGTTGCTCCATCCCGAGTCCGAGCCACAGTTAGGAGGCAACCCCAGGTCTTCCGGCCTCAGCAATGGTTCATACCTAGCGGGATTGAGCAGTCGATATGTGAGCAAGCTCAGATACTTGCAGACGCGATCCTTTTCCTCAGGCCCACTAAACAACCCCAACGCTTTGTCGCTGAAGGCGGCCACGAACAGCATGCTGCCCAGAAGCGCCGGATGGGTCTGACGGGGCTGGGAGGGGTCCAGGACGTCGATTTTGCGCAAGATGAAGTTGTGGATGTGGTGGCAGGTGGGATGCATGCGACTGAGGAATGCGCTCGAGAAATAGGTGTCCAGAAGGTCGCAAGCCAGGCCAGATCCAAATTCCCGATCCAGGAATGGCGACAGGTAATGCAACACAGGGTACTTGCATTGAGCAAAAGCCTGGCTATTGGGTGTGGGTGCCTCACGGGAATCAGCTATCGAGGGCAATCTATAGCTATACGGATCCAATATGTGGAAGGTCGGAGAAACATATGTTGACGGGATGACGGCAAAGTCCTTCCCATCGTCGAAGTCTATCGTGCGAGTCTCGGAATTCGAAGCCAGAGCAAGACGAAGTACTGCTGCCGGATTCTCTGGCGAGGAAATAGACAGTCTTAACTGATCACTTGGAGTCTTAGCAGCATCCAGGGAGATACCGTCGGATTCCTGGACGGCGACCCGGCGCCGTGGCTGTTGTTCGCCGGTGGACGGCTGGGGAGATGGCGAGGGCGCTGAGGCATTCTCTCGCGGCTCTTCCGGGGCCGACGCGGTGGTCGTAGTGTTGGCCCACGAGATGCTGTTATCTCGACGCCTCTGGTCGTAGGAGCACTGTTCCTGGAGCTGTTCACACCGGGTGCAGGGCATGGTCCCCGTGCAGCGGATCTTGGACTTGCGACATTGGTTGCAGGCACGGAACTTCTCGCTGATGATGCGATGGAATGGACGCTCCTCAGCGTGGTTGATGTGTGTTTTAAGATGGCGACTCAGGCTGTCGTTGCGGGAGAAGGCGCGACCGCACTCGGGACATGGAGCTGAGGCAGGAGTTCTGCGCCGGGCGATTTTGCTCGAGCCCACCATTGTCGTTCTACCATGAGGACGGGGCGTCGAGGTCACCGGTCATGGTCGACCAGGCGGGTGATGCTGCCAGTGTGGAGTGGAGAATGGTGGACGTAGGGTTCATTGTCGTGTGATTGTGTATAGAAGAAAGACAGATGGAGATGGGGATGGAGAGAGGTCGACAGGCTTTTTTCACCCACATAATTCATCCCTCGCCCCGATGTTCAACCCCGCAAGCTACAGTATGCACCGAGTACTAATCCAGCTAGCGAGCAACTGCCACGCTCCGGGGCCGGAAAAGGGCCGTGAGGCCCGCGAGGCCCTTGATTGGGCCCCTACCGAGTACATCCGGGGCAATGCTGGCAAAGGATATATGTACATATGTCCACCACGCAGCCAAGATCCTCTGGGAACGGAACAGACGGTGCTCGCTTGTACGTGGTTATGGGATAACAATGTATTACGTGGAGGCTATGTAGGAGGGATGCATTTATCCACTCGATTAGAAACTCCTCGTTCCTAATGGTGCAATCTGCTCCTGTTCAGACGGTCTTCCTTCTCTGGTAACCACGCTTCTCCCACCAACGCACAATTGCAGCTCGTGTGAATCCCAGAAACTCGCGGTAGAAGTCTCTAACCTCAACCTTTACACCTTCACCTGCTGCTCCTCGGTCTGCTCTGAGGTAATTTCGACATGATGGCCATGGTCAGTCGTATCAGCCTTCAAGTCGCGTTTGACGTCTTCCACGGAATAGTGCTTTTCACGGGCTGTCTCCACCATCCTGTCAAGTCTGGAATCGCCTGGCTTAGTGTGCCATGGCCGGGGTCCACCATGCGAGAACATCTCCTCGATTTCCTCCAGCGACTTGTTGCATGTCTCGGGATAGGTGAAGTAGAACTGGATTGCCCCGAGAACGCACAAGCATCCAAAGACAATAAACAAGCCCCACTTGATGTTCTGGAACCCAGGAGGAATGTAGAGCCCAAGAGCAAAGTTGAAGAGCCAATTCCCCAGAGCTGCAATCCCCATTCCGGTGGCACGGGTTTCCAGACTCCACACTTCGGCAGCATATACCCAGCAAACTGGTGCGAGGGTCAGCGCGTAGATGATGATCAAGAGGTAGGAAAATGCGATGACTGTGTTGGCCCTTGCGCCCGTGACTTTGATAACCACTGTATTTCTGTCAGTATCAATCTTGAACTCTAGAGTCCAAGCTCCAAGGAGCGAGATAGCTGTTTGAGTGTACCATGGGCAATCTTACCATTCGGATTTCCACCAACGCCACCAGGAACGTTTTCTCCAGTGGACAATATACCAGCAACCACAAAATGGCACGCACCCATCGCGAGAGCACCGTAGATGAGGAGTGGTCTGCGCCCGGTCCTGTCAATGTAGAAGAACATGATAGTCGTGAAGATGATGAACAGCGCGTACTGCACACCGGAGGCGATCAAGTTGATGTTTCCAGTGAGCCCAGCCCTATTCACCGTTAGCATGACCCTTAACTCGTGACCCTGACTCTGGGTTCTCGCTCCTCGCGCTCCCCAAAACATCTTCTCCTCCCTAGCTACACAAGAGAAAGATTTAGGCTCACATCATGAAGATATAGACCACATAATAGGTCATAACATTCGCGCCTGAGTTTTGCTGCCACATTTGAACTGTAAAGCCTGCGAGGGTGCGTTTCCACATCCCATTGAGTACAAACTTGCGCCAACCCGCGGGAGCGAGCCTTTCTGCAGCAAGTGTGGTGGTGATTTCTTCCCATTCGGCCACCACGAGGGGATTGGTGATATCCCCCTTGGCTTGGATCTTGGCCAATGTTCTGATGGCTTCATCAACTCGGTCGACTTTGGCGAGCCAACGAGGAGAGCGTGGCAGGAAGGGCAGTCCACACATCAAGAAGACGCACGGGACAAATTGAATGCCCCAGGCAGTTCGGAAACTTGCTGGACCGTCGATAAAGCTGCATCCGTATCCAATAAAGTACATAATCAAGATGCCCCATTCTCAACTTTTGTCAGTGAGGGATAATGGTATCTCCAGGCCGAGGCAAGCTCACCGATGGCAAGTTGCTGGATGATGATAATGGCGCCGCGCTTTTCCTTCCGGCTTATCTCCGCAAGATAGACAGGAACCTGCGAGCTGGTAATGCCCACGGTAATTCCATTCAAGACACGACCAGCGATCAAAGAACCGATGCCTGAAGTCCCCGTCTACCATTTGTAGTACAAAACATTAGCATCTTTGCTACCACAGCCAGCCGTAGAGATGGAAAGTGTCAGGCCTTACCTGTACAGCTGTACCACAAAGCCAAAAGAGGCAGGCAAACATGATCGAATCTCTTCTTCCAATTTTGTTGGACACAGGACCTGCAATGATGGATCCTACCACCGAACCAGCCTGCAAACGTCTGTCAGCTCGTCTCGACAACGACGGGCGTCGCGGAGGAGGACGTACTGCGAGCGCAGAACCAATGGCGCCTTGGGTAACACCTGCGGGTTTGTTGAACTTTGGATATCAGCGATCTTGGTTTCCGGGAAGACGGGCACGGGACTCACAAAGTCATTGTACTGTTTGGTACCAATAATCGCGGACATAGAGGAAATATCAAACCCAAACAACATCCCACCCACCGTGGCAATAAAGGCCACAAAGTAGGTGTTGTAGATCTTAGGAAACTTGATAAAAGCCATAGTGAGGGTTGGAGCCACAACTGTTGGATGTACGGCGAGGCTTCGAGAACTCAGGTGGAAGATACACTGGATCGAAAAAGCAGGAGAAGCTAGTTTATATCTCCCATATTCCTCCCCCTTCGCCCACACCACGAGACTATGGGTCGGTGTTTGGTGGTGGAGAATCACAGTTGTTCCGGAAGGAGGTACGGTTTCCGCCAATGAAAGAATAACTACTTACATACAAGTCAGGACACTCGGTGCAGAAAAGGCTTCGTGGTCAGGGAGATCGATCGTAATGTGTCCATGTTCTCGCAGGGTACCCTGGATCGGCATTGCATCAGCGGAGAATATACAGTGGATTCTGGTAACGTGTTGCCCCAGTACCAGCGATCACGAGGAGTAGTCATTTGCTTCGTTTCGAGTTTCTTCGCAACTCAAACTCCAGAAAAGCTTGTATTGGTTTGTGGAGGCGGGTAGGCTCTTTTCTCCATACTGGTTACATGGAGTATTGGTTTGCGCATCACCGCCTCCAGGGTCTAGCCCAAAGAAGCATCTTTGCGGTGGTGGACGAAGGGATCGGCGTTTGGTTGTGGGTTGTCTTTTTCTGTCGATCAACAAGTTGGCCGCCAATCGCCGCCGGACTATCTCCTCCCACGACAATTTCTATCCTCGTGAAGGACTGATGATCACTTTAGGTGGCGGGCAGCAAGCTCTGCGCAGAGGGCAGAGCTTCTTTTGGAAGGTGTCATGCAGTCTGACGTATAACTGTATTCCATGAAAGCATATATTGTAATGCAATTTGGAACCGAGGTCGGTCAGAGGGTTGTGGTAAACCCATCATATGGTCGACCTGTACCGAGTATATGAAGGTATTCTTCACCGAAGTCGTGGGTAGCTCCCCGTTTGCAAAAAGCTTCTGTATCCTTATCACGGACGCAAATCCACTGGTAGATGATGGCGGTGGTGGCAATGACGAGAGAAGCTTTTCCTCACGCTGCCAGGGACCGTTGGTGCCGCACTAGCCGTGGGGAAGGGACTACCCGAGCTGGTGGCGACGGTGGCCGTTGGTTTTGAGCGCCGGGATCGTGGTGTAATACCACATGCGGCCCTCGCGTAGAGAGTTCCATGTCATTTCGAGCGAAAATGAGTTGCGTTGAACTTGACGCCTAGTTGAAGGAATTGCGTTTCACGAGCAAGGCTGATTCCTTCTTCCTCTGACACTTTCGCACCCCTTTGTCCAACAACAATTCGAGGAATACTGAGTATTTCGTAATCGACGCTCTGGCGGTCAGCGGCAGTAGGCACTTATCAACGCTCGTATCTATCCTGCGCTTCCTCTGAGTCTACCGTTGCATAATCATCCATGTAAGCGGCACCTACTGTAGTTCTCGGCGTTGTTGAAACTTGATTGCTCCAGGGATTGCTTGCTGTGGGGTGCATATTTTCTGTACCTTGGAGGATATTTGTCGTGTCGAAAGCATGCTGCAGCCTGCTTACTCTTCTGCATTTCCCACGAGGAGTCGAAATCTCCATCCTCCAAGACATACGCGTAGCGAGATGCACCTTTTACGGGGTCTGCGAGCTGATGCTGACCACCCCTATTCAAAATAGGAAGGTCTTAGCCCTTGGGCCGTATCAGCAAGACTTTGAGAGAGTAGGGCTCGACACATGGTAAGATAAACCCAGCTGATGCCGGTGCCTTTGGCCGGTCAACGAAAGCAACGCTGTAATAGAAACATGTTAGGTGAGGACAGGGGGGCTCAGAATATTTATTTGTAAAAAGAGCCAAAACTCCACACGGAAAAATAACCCCGACAATTATGGCTGGAGCACGGAGCTCTGGCGGATTCTTCTTCACCGAGCGAACAAGTAGGAAGAGCTTCGATATATCGGAAAAAGAGATTCTTCATAGCTTGCGAAACGCTGTCTCTCTCTACTCCTCCTCCCCGTTCTCACATGTCGTCAAGGTTTGGCGGTTTCCGTGGTCCAACATTGGGGCGGCGCTTCAGCTCAGCCCAGGGCTCTCCGTTCCTGATCCTGCTGATCATGTCCTCCGGGTCGAAATCCGCCCCGACAGGATTCTCCGCAAATTCCTTGCTCTTCATGTACTCTGTGATCTCGCCGGCCGTGTCAAAGCAATCGACCTGGGTCTCCAGGATGTTTCCGTCTGGGTCCTTATAGTAGAGCGACATCGTGGTGCCGTGGTTCACGCACCACTTCGGCAGTATGCCCCGGGCCTTGCGCTGGCGGTACGACAGCAGAAGAGTCGGCAGGTCAGAGAAGGTGAACGCAAAGTGGTGCAGACCCGAGCTGGTGGGGACTTTAGGCCCAGTCTCGGGTAGCTGAATCAGGGCGACACGGTGGTGCTCATGGTCATAGGTGATGAAACATATATAGTCATTCTCAGCGGTTTTATGACCCCCAAGGAAGCTAGACTTTTGTTACTGATCTGTGCCATTGACGGTGTGGGGGAGTTCCCAACGAAACGTACGTTGTGTAGAAATCACTCATCTCCTGGAGCTTCTGGGTGCGCAAGAGCACATGAGCCAGCACAGACGGGCTCACTACCTTGTCGCTCGGGGCATCGAAGTCGACAACTGCTGGAAGGGATCCCATGATGGTGTATCGAGGGGTAGAGCACCAGGCTGGAGAAGGATGTTGGATGTTGGATGTTGGACATTCGACAATCGAGTTGACCGTGACAGGAGCACACTCTTATACTTCTCCAAGCTGATAAGGCCTACCATATGGGGTGCCTCGCATAGGTACGAGGCCTCCACTCGTCGAGCTGGGAACCTTCCACGTCTATACCGTGAGGCGGGAAGTGTCACCTCAGTAGCCAATGCCGTCATTTGGTATTGACGAGTTTGCCTAAGGAAATCCCTCGTCTCGCTGCGTCAAGGCGCCCGTCTGATCCAACATGGGCGTGGCAATTGGATCTTTTTCCCTGATCGCCAGCTGGCCAAGTTTGCCGACGTCGTATTTGACGGTGTCCCCGGTCAGGCGTCAAAGCCGATGAGAGCCGTTCAAGTCAGCAATATCCGGGGTTTGAAGCAGCGTGACAGCTGGAGTTCTCTCTAAATCAGACGATGGAGTCGGCTGATTCGAGGCGTGGCCAATAGAAAGCCTCGATAGCTCGCTACTCTCGAGCTGCTTTCTCTGTTGGTGTTAGAGGAGATGAGCGTTTCTGGACAGACTGGGCTGTGTTTGTACGGAAGGGGTAATAGGAGAGGGACATGGTTTTGCAGCCCTGTTGGAGGTGAGATATATATAATGATGTTTCTTACATCTAGAAGCGGTCATTGACGAGAGGTTCTGACTTCGCTGACTCCTTACCAATCTCCATAGATCTTATACGACGGCAAGGCGAGGATGAGTGGAAAAGAGCAGTCAGTAGTTGTAGGCAGATCTGGTCCATCGTTGGTCAATGAAAGCAATTCATCCATGGAAATAGGGACAATCAGCTGCATCCCTTCCGGGCTCAGAGCAAGCTGCGAGTCGATTTCTTGGAATGCTCCATAGCAGCTTGTTCAGATGACTATGTCAGAGCCAGGCACATTGGATGGCCAAGGGCAGGATAGGCCTGGTCGAGCTCGGTAGAGATGTTGATATTTCCAGTGGGAGAACCAAAGCGACCTCTCCATATTGTTGGCGAGATTGTCAGCGTTATACAGAAACCACTACGTTACGGTGACGTACAGACACCCAGAATACCCTCCCGTGCTATCCCCGGCGCTCTCACTTCGACCTCTCCTCCAACTCCTCCTCATTCTCATATGCTTGGATGGCGCTCTTTAAGCCGACGGCACCGAGCCGTGAGGAGTCGAGACACGCAGATATCTTGGGAGATGTCGTTCATACACCGTGACAGGGGCCGAGACTCTGACCGTCTATCTCGAACACAAGGCCATCACGTGCGAACTTCAGGCAAGGTAAATACTGGCTGATCTGCTCCTTGGACCAAATCAGATTCTCCAGCAGCGTCCTGCATTTCCTAATAACCAATGCCTGCTGCAAAGGGAGAAGACTCGTCTACCGGGGCTGTTGACCCTTCCCAGTTCCGCGTGGCCATCGTTGGGGGCGGGATCGGCGGGCTCACCACAGCACTCAGCCTTGCCACGTACAGCCCGGAGTTGCCTGCAAGCAACATCACCGTGTATGAGCAAGCCCCCGCCTACAGCGAGATTGGTGCCGGCGTCGGCATAGGTGTGTCTGCCGGCCGGGTGCTGCAGAAGCTGGGAGTGTGGCCGGCAGCGAATGCCATCTCGGGCTCCCGAAACAACGTGCACCGCAGCAACCGCCGTTGGGACACAGACGAGCTGATCGTGGATGCCTTGGCCTTTGACAACGGTGGCGTTGAGGAGGTAAGGCAGCTGTGGGTGCATCGAGCCGAGTTCCTGGAGGTCTTGTACAGCGAGATTCAGAGGAGGGACTGTGCCACGCTCAAGACGAACAAGAGACTCGTCGGACTGGAGGTATGAAATCTGGGCGTCCTTGCACCGCGTCCCGTCCTCGCAATGTCTGACTCTGCGACAGGACCATGGCTCTACGGTGACCCTTCGCTTTGCTGATGGAACAGAGGAGTCAGCGAATCTGGTCATTGGGTGCGACGGGATTCACAGCACCGTCCGCTCTCATTTTGCGGTGGATAAGCCCGTGTACTCGGGCCGGATCGCCTTCAGGGGCACGATTCCCCTGTCTGCTGTGTCCGACAACTGGCCCTACTCGTCGTGGACGCTCTCCTGGCTGGCGCCCAACAAGCATTTCCTGGCATTCCCCATGTCGCAAGACCGGCTCATGAATGTCGTCGCATTCGTCACGAAGCCCGAGAGTGAACTGGGCGGGCTGAAGGAGAGCTGGAGAAGTGAAGCACCGCGAGAAGCCATTGAGAAGGAATACGCCGGGTGGAATCCGACCGTGCAGAGAATCATCCAGGCCATGCCACCCGTCATCAGCGAATGGAAGATTAACGACAGGGAGATTTTGTCTCAATGGTGCTACATGGATGGCAAGGTCGTTCTCAGCGGCGATGCCGCGCACGCGATGTTACCCATGCAAGGTGCGTTGATTCCCTATTTTCCTCTCCTTACCTTGTTCCATATCTAATGCCGCCTCCTAGGATCCGGGGCCGGGTTGTCCATCGAAGATGCCAACATGCTCGGCTTTGTCGTGCGAGATTACCTGAAGAACCCAGGCGCAGGACTCGCGACGTATGTCAACCTGTACCAGGCGGCACGCGTCCCACGGGCGCAGAAAGCCCAGATCACATCCCGACAGGCGGCTGAGGTCTACGACATGCACGGGCCCGACTTTGAAGGAAAGACATTCGAGGAGTGTCTCCCGGTGGTGCGGGACAAGGTCAAGGACCGTATGGCGTGGGTGTGGAAGTCGAACTTGGAAGCAGACTGGGCGGCTGCGAAGGAAAGCATTGGGCTTGCATAGATGATCGATGGCAATGGGATGTATTGGCTCTTAGAGTGTCTGATATACCAAAAAATGACCCCTTTTGTGCATGTGCTGTCCATGGATATCCCTGTAAATCTGGTCGGAGTGCAATATGGTGACATTTCCTGCAAACTCCTTTCCACTCTCTATCTCCCATTCCTCATGCACTTGATACATCTCTCATTATGCCTCATCCAGCCTCAATTGGGCCTTCGTACACGGGTACAGTATGTTTAGGCGGCCCCTCAATCTCTCCCGCCCGACCCTCGAAAACAAACACCCGTTCCGGCCTTTCCCCGCCACGACCTCCCGACTTCCCCTCGATGGATTCATTCGCAGGTTGCTGGAGATCCCAGGAGACAGGAACATTATTGGAGAAGCGAGCTGTTCAAGCCTTTATTCTTAAGAAGCTTGGTATCTTCAACCCGGGCTGGATCTGGGGTGATCGATCCCCCCCAAGCCCAATATTGCGTCGTCTCAGCCGCCACCACCCAACACGAGTACGACGACCACCATCGTAGTTCTATCAGCCCCCTCTTCCCATCTCCCGCTCCTTATTCGACACAATGCTCGCCACCGACTCGATATTCCACCTCCCGCCGTGGGCGTGGATGTCTCTCGCCGCCGTCCTCGTCTGTGCCTGGGCAGCCAGCTTCCGGTACCAGAAGGGCCTCAACAAGTACAATGGGCCGTTTATTGCTTCCTTCACCAACTTCTGGCGCCTATGGCAGTGGGTGTGGTATACCGACCGCTGTGCCTACCCCAGCGTGGTCAAGTATGGGCGCATCATCAGGGTCGGCCCCAACACGCTGCTGTTTAACGACCCGGATGCCATCAAGGACATCTACATGACCCATTTCTCAAAGGTGAGACAGAGTCAGAGAGACGAGATGGTCTCCTATTACAGTTTTCTAACTAGATCCCAATCTCCAGTCGGACTTCTACAAGGTTGGCCAGGGCGTCTCGCGCGGTGTGGCCGTGCCAAACATCTTCTCCACCACGGATCGCATCTACCATGGCAAACTACGGCGATCGGTGGCCAACGCCTTCGCCATGAGCACGCTCGTCAACTACGAGCCCTACGTGACCGAAACTGTCACCACCTTCCTCGCCCAGCTGGACCAGAGGTTTGCCGGCAGACCGGGCCCGGACGGCGTTTGCGACATGTCCGAGTGGACTCGGTTCTTCGCCCTGGACGTGGTCAGCGCCTTGACTATGGGCAAAAGCTATGGCCTGCTGGAGGCTGGCTATGATCACATCGGAATCATCCACGCCCGGACGACCTTCTTGCGCTACTTTACCATTGTGAGCTTGTCCCTCTCGATACCTTCCCCAAGTGGCAATGGCATTGGCCAACCCACGGGGGCAGCCAGGACATACGTACATGTAAGCTGACACTGACTCCCTTCCCCTTCCAGGTCAACAACGTCACTTGGCTGGACCGCGTGCTCAAGAAGAACCCCATCCTCATGTGGCTGGGACGGCGGGGCCTCTGGAACAGCGTGACGGCGACGGTCCCCATCGCGCAGCGGCAGATGGACCAGAAGAAGCGTGACTTCAAGGGCGTCAGCGACAACCAGAAAACGCGCGTGGACCTCCTCACCAAGTTCCTGCAGGCCAAGGTCGACAACCCGGACATCGTCGACGACCGCGCCGTGCTGGGACTCACGCTCTCCATGGTCAACGCTGGCAGCGGCACCGTCGCCACCACCCTGGCCGCGACCTTCTACTTCCTGCTCAAGTACCCGCACGTCATGAAGGAGCTCGTGGCCGAGATCGACGCACACTTCCCGCCGCCGAGCGCCAGCAGCAGCACCGAGAAGACCGGCAACAGCCCGATCGACTTCGCCGAGTACGTGGTGCCGTTCGGCGAGTCGCAGAAGCTGCCCTTCCTGGACGCCGTGCTCAAGGAGATCTTCCGCATTTGGCCCGGCCTGGGCATGCAGCTGATCGAGCGCGTGACGCCGCCCGAGGCGCCCACATCCTCGGCGAGTACATCCCCGGCAACATCATCGTCAGCTGCAACGCGTGGATCATGCACCGCCACAAGCCCACCTACGGCGAGGACGTCGACGTCTTCCGCCCGCAGCGCTGGCTGGACGCGAGCCCGGACCAGCTGGCCGCCATGAACAAGGCCCTGCTGGTCTGGGGCGCCGGGCCCAACACCTGCATCGGCAAGAACATTGCCCTGCTGGAGCTGTACAAGGTGGTACCGTCGGTCCTGAGGATGTTCACGGTGAGTTTTGAGTCCTGCTTGAATTGTTTCCCCCCTCTTTCATTCTATTTCTGCCTTCCCGACATGTTCCACTGACGACCCCCGCTCTCCTCGTCGGGATGATACAGCTCCAACTCGCCGACCCAGAGAAGGAGTGGAAGGTCTTCAACCTGGGCGACCCCGAGCCGTCAGAGTTCTTTGTCCGATGCCAGCCCAGATACCGGAAGATGTTGATGTAAGTAAGTAAGTCATTCCGAACGAGCCGCCGCCCCGAGAGCTTAGGCGCGAGGGAGAAGCATGAGAGATACGAAGTTTCGCAGTGGCCGGAAATGATGAACGAACGGCTTTGATGAGGAAATGCTGTATCCTGCCGCTGCATTTGTGTGCAGGCAGGCACCAACGACACGAACGATTCCTCTTTTTGAGGACGGGATGGGATGGAGAGAGTACGTAACGAGCTGGTGCGTGGGATCGGAAGGCATGGTCAGTCAGCCAACCAGCCAGCTCGAGATCACGATGTATATATGCGTGTTTATACATGACGCGAACAGGTCAGATTCAGGTGCAGCGGGACTACATCATAAGACCGGGGAATTTCAGGAGTAGGAGAAAGACAGATGCCAAGGGAGAGAAGAGAGATCCATCGATGACACCTAGATAGACAGACTCAATTCCCCCGTCCTAGGGAAAGCCTCGTTGGCTATGTAGTGGCTCAATTCATGAGAATCGATCGGCATCTTACAGTGGTACATACGAGGAGTCGGTCTCTCGCTTGTTTCGAGTAGCTGTTTCTAACTAACTATGCTATAGGTTGGTAGATAGAGAGGGAGAGAGAGGGATAGCCAGCTGGTGAGTGAGTGAGTGATGCCAGTTTGGCAACCGATTACACACGCAATAACGCGAGCGGATGCATCGTGACTGACTGAGCTGAACCTGTGTTGTAAACAAGCTGGAATTATGTATATCCATGTTCCTCGCGCATAGATAGCTAGCTAGGTTAGTAGGGTCTGTCTGTGTACGTGGGTATATCGCTGTGTGTTTGTGCGTAGTTAGGTGGGTGGTTTTCAAGAGCACCATATATGATAGAGAGAGAGAGGTCTTTTCGTCAGATATTAGAGTAGTGAAAACATCAATTTTCCATCAATTGTCGGTTACACGTTGCCACCCCGCGCCGGGTTTTTCATTCTCTCTCTATCTCTCGCGTACTTCGGTCCTGTTTCTCCTCACGGAGCCACCCCGCGATTATACGCAAACGAGTGACTGCTCAAGAACTCGAGGTCGCCGTCGAGCATGAACTCGCCCAGATCCATGCCGAGCGGCGACTGTTTGCTGCTCGTGACGATGCCGCCGCCGTGGTTGTTGTAGATACCCATGCCCAGGCTGGCGCCCACGGCCGCTGCGCCGCCTCCGAGCAGCACCCCGTAGTCGCCTGCTTCTTGGGGGGCCGGTGCCGGTGGCACCGGGCCGAAGGCGGGCGCGTTGGTCGGGTGGTGGTACGTGACGGGCTGCCAGTCGTGAGGCTGAGGGAGGAGGCCCTGTCCGATGGCTGAATAGGAGGGAGGTTGGTTAGCATGGTAGAGCGAAATTGAATAGATGAGAATATCAGGACGAACCTAGCGCCTGAACCACCTGGACCAACTGCTCGAGATAGTCTCGACATCGCGCGACCATGCGATTGTCGCTGTCGAGATGGCGGATCGCTTCGATGGCCATCTCCAAATGCAGGCTCATATCCTCGGTCGACTCGGTCAGTGACATGTTGGAATCGTTGCCCGAGGCTTTCTGGTCAATTTGGACCAGGACACACGCTCCCAGCACCAGGGCTGCATTGAATGCTGTTCGACATCGATTAGAGAAGTAAGGATGAGAGATGCAGCAGAGCAAAACGTACTGTAGTACAGCGAAAACCACCATGCGCCCAGCAAGCCCCATTTCGATCGCCCTGTGGCAGACTGCAAGGCATTATGGACCAGGCAGATAATCTCCTTGGCCGATTTAATGGCAATCTGGATATGGATGGTGCCAACCTGTTGGAGCAGCGAAGTATCTTGGTGGTTTGCCGGGTTGCTCAGTCCATCGAGGAACTTGACCAACACGGGTCGATGGAGGAGGATGCGCACATTGGTGTAACGGAGCGTGAGGATGAAGCGGAGGCGCAGTTGCCGCCATGCTTCCTCGGCCGAGCTCTCTACCTGCGGCAGCCGTTCGGGCAGGATGTCCTGCGTGGCGATGAGTCTCATGTGGGACGGCAGCCCGCGTTGCCATTCGGAGAGTTGGTTTTCAATCTTGTAGACCAGGGCGACCGTGTCCACGGCGTTGGACTTGAACGAGCAGGCAAGATTCTGGCCGTAAAGCGAATCCACGATCGTGCAGAGGACTTTATAGAGCGTGCTGTGGATGGAGACTGGTTAGCTCGTATCAAGGGAGGAAGGGACTTCTCGTGGGAGAACTGACATGGTGCCGTTGAAGAAGGCAATGCTCAATGACTCCTTCTTGTCCGCGGGTGCTGCTGCTCCGCCGTCGACGGCGGAGAATCCCACCGGAAGCTCGAGCTGGACGTAGCTGTCAGGGATCGCCGGAGGTCGTCCAAAGGTCATGCTCAAGGTGCGATCGAGCATGATACAACCAAACCACGTCCTTTTCCGGACCTCCTGATCCAGTGGGGGGAAAACTCTGGCCAGATCGCTGGAGTGAAGACCTATCTGAAACGCAGCTCGCACTGCAAGACCATGTGTCTTCCATGTCTGCACTGACTTCTGCGTTCCCTGCAAGTACTGACCCATGAGGAGGAGGAACTGCACTGTTTTGTCTGTGAGTGTCCGGCCGAGTTCATGCATGACAGACTGAGCTCGGCAACCACTTACCAACTTCAACACTCGTCCCCGTCCCATTCGTGATCTTTTCATTGAAGAGGCCGGAAGCCCGTCGGAAGTAGATCTCCGACTCTGCGCTGGCCTTTGCCGCGGTCGAGTCGACACTTCCAGGAGTTGTGGTGTTTTCCCGTGCATGGACCATGGCATGGGCGAAGACGATGTTTAGCAAGGCGAGCCAGATTCTCCTGACGCCCTTGAACTTGTCCTTGCTGGCCTGTTCAAATGTGGCCATGAACGATTGCTCGTGGATATAAGGAAACAATAAGCCAGTGTTGCTGAAATACCAGTTGAGGAGCTCACGGGCTACCGAGTCGGGAGGAAGGGCATAGATGTTCACCTGCTCGTGAGGAGAGTCGCGAGGCGTCGGCACAGGGGATGCTGGGCCAGAGGTATTGATGAATCCCCCTGTAAATCCTACCGAGTGATGTTCTGCCGGAGACGGTTTCCAAGGTTCTGGGTCGTGAGTCAACCGGGCCACGGCCCTCGAGACGTGTCGGAGGAACGCAATATTCGATGACGGCCCAAAGAAAGCACAGTCCTCTTCCTGTGCAAACGTGACCGCCCCCATCGCGTCGATCGGATCCTCGACGGTTTCCGCATCTTCGAGGCTCTCTTCCCGTAAGCACGCCGTCTCTGGGGGCGGGAAATCTGAGGAAGAGACTCCATTGGAGACGTTTGGATTGTCAGATTGGTACACGAGCGTCCGGTCGCGGTTCTCGAGAGAAGCCAGCCGACCTTCTACCTCTTTCAGCCTATCTTCGATCGACGACAAGTACCTGAGACGAGGATCAGCATCGACGCCCTTGACGCCGGAAATCTCGACTCACTCCTTGCCGATGATGATGTTCGAATACGAAGCTGACTGTTGGTAGACGCATTCGAATCCCAACTCGACACACAACGAGCACTTGGGGCGCGTGCCATCGCACTGGTAAGATTGCCCAGGTCAGTCAGATAAAATGGGAGACTCATCGCCATGGTCGTTTTATCGACCTGTCACGACAGCAGCAATGACTCACACGTGATTTCCTCCCCCGGCACACGGTGCACGCCAGGGCAACACGTCGTCGTTTGCTGGGGGGATCGTTGGCATCGGACGCCTGGTCAGCGCCAGAGAAGCCGTTTTTGACGCTGGTCCATTCGGAGTCGACGGTTTTTGGGCGACGTTGTTGGGGCCGGTCGGTCTGTTGGGCGGAGTGGACATCGTCCGGCCTTCGATCAGGCTGATGCATGTTTGTTTTCTGGTGGATCACGGCTCCTATCTTAGCATGCAGCAAGGAGCAATCGACGGCACAAGCGACGGGGGGAGTAGTAGGGAGGCAGAGTGAGTTGTTGTCGGGCTTGCGTGCCGGACCATGACCCTGTCTCAGTATCTTCGTTTCTGTTTTTGCACTCGGCTGACGGGGCTAAGGCGGACGGGGATATGTTGATAACAGGTGGGTGATGAGACCTGCAGTGCTAGGCCCCAGACAGGACACCAGCTGGCTTCAAAGATATGATTTCGGTGATAGATGGTCAGTGGGCAGGGAAAGGTGAAAGACTTCAGCTTTTGCGGGGTCGACGCCAGCTTGAGCCTCAATTGCCACCAAAGTGTCGAGATCCGCCGGCATTGCTTCCCGATGTTTCCCCGTCGCTCTTCGACGCCACAACCACCAACTATATCACCAACGGTGGCTGGGGAAGAGCTGGAGACGTCAAGGTTAGGTATGCAGGCAAGTTAAGACGAAGAGAGAGAGAGGAACTGAGTGCTCAGGGAAGCCCCCAATTAAAGCTGAGTATTTCCCTCTTCTCCCATCTTCTGAGATTCAATGGTCTTTCTTAAATATGTTCTTGCATTCGGCAACAATCTACATAGGTATAGTATGACGCGTGTGCAAAAGTAAACTCGGAAAGAGGTTCTGAATGACATCTATATCTGGTGGTGATGATTGCCTACTCGCTCTGAGCAGGCCGCTGTTGTAGTTATAGCGGCATGACGAACGAGGCCAGGACTAACTCCATACGATATGTATATGTAATACCTGCTGCTATAGAAATGGCGGGATTCAGCCTCGTTGGCAAAGCTGAAGGTCACATGGATATCGACACCCATTCACAACATCCCTATCTTTTATTCTTTCCTCATTTCCCTTCCCTGATACCTATCCACAGACATGAATGGCGGGATGGTCGCAGACAGATGCTACTCCTACGATGACGAGACCTTCACCAAGCGAGACCTTGTAGAGTCTGAACGCGCAACTGATTGGCAAGGCCTCCCTGTCAAAACACCTTGGGGTTCCGTGCGGCGTCAAAATGACCATGCCGCGCTCGCGTTCGTTCGAGACAACACAACGATCCCTGTTCCGAAGATTCTCGAGTTCAAGAGCATCAGTGAAGGCACTCACCAACTGAAAATGGAGCGCGTATACGGAACACCTCTTTCTAAAATCAGGGCGGGAAAGGAGCAGGCTACCAAGGTTGTTGATGAGGATATCACACAATTTGTCCTTCCCCAGCTGCACAGTCTAAGATCCCGCAATGTGGGCTCCTTGGCTGGCAGCATCATTCCTCCTCCGCGTCTGTGGGAGGAAGCCGAATCCCATCAGTGGACCCCGTGGAAATCTTGGTCGAAAAGAAATGTCTTTGTCCATAATGATCTTGGTCAACAAAATATACTTGTGGACGACAACTTCAAGGCTGTTGGGATCGTGGATTGGGAATATTCTGGCTTCTACCCAGATGATTTTGAAGCGCCGCTATGGATCCAATCGCCTGAGGAGGAGGGTTACTTTGATATTGACGCTCACAAGATCCCCCGACTTGTCAAGTTCCTTTCTCAGAGAGAACACCGCCGACTGTAGCTCCGCGATTTATCATCTTTTCTCTCATGCGGAAAATCGAAGAGGATGGGGGTTGGGAATCAAAATGATTTTTGATTATCGATCCTTATTCGACCCACTCAAGGCACTCCGTCTCGTTCAGCCCTCTCCACCAAGCTCACTCAAGTACAAGTATAACTGGTCGCCAGGGTCTTGTCGCCGGTGCCCCTGTACCGCGATGTCGCGGGAAACGGGCACAGATTCCTTGTGACCACGGTGCCATCCGCCTCCGTTTTGCGCGCCGCCAACACATCGGGCGCCTTCTGGTCCTCGACCCACGCCACCACCGCCGCCAGCGGGTCCACAGGCACGGCGCCCGGTGCCGCTGGACCAGCGCCGCAATGGTCCACGCCCGGGGCGAGGAACGTGCGATAGAACCCAGCGACCACGGACGCGTTGTTGCCCAGAGCCTGTGTCACCCGCTGGTGGTAGGCGACCGTGTCGCGCGGGAAGATCAGCTGGTCGGCTAGCCCGTGCCAGACGATCGCCTTGCCCCCGGCCGCGTGGAAGGCAGAGAGATCGGGCTGGTCAGAGCCCATGACGGCGCCGAATTCCCGCTGCGACTGGTTGAAGATAGTCTCAAAAGCAGCGTATCCCATGGCGGAAGTGTCAAACTCGGGGTCTTTCTTGACGAAGTATTTGATCCAGGCGTCGTTGACGAAAAAGGGCACACCGAGCCGGGTGCCGTTGACGACGGTCGTGTTGGCCAGACTGTCCAATGCCGCCCCGGGATTCAGGGCGTAGGGATGAGAGATGGCGGGTCCTTTGGGCCCTGCGAGGATTTGGCCGACCACAGTGGCCATCTTCTGTGTGATGATCTCGCTGCTGCCGTCGCATTGGACACTTGTTCCAACCAAGGCCAACGGGTCGAATTTACAGAGTTGCAAGTCTGTGATGACGCCGTCGGCCACTCCGTCAAGAGCATCACAGGCCGCAACGCTCGCGCTGGTGAACGATTGGAGGACGCATGGACTCACGTAGGTTGCCTCCTCCTTCATGACCACCTGTGGCCACTGTTCTGCGACCACGTACCTGGCCCAGTCAATAGCCGGCGCTCCGGCGACGATGCCGTCGAAATCATGGGGATGCTGTTGTGCCGCCACCAAGCCTTGTCTCCCACCCGTCGAGCAACCGCTCCAGTACGAGTGGGCCGGCTTCCGGCCATAGTATTGTGCGGTGATGGCCTTGCCCGCCACAGCCATGTCATGCACGGAGCGGGAGGCAAAGTTCAGTAAGAGATCCTCATGCACGGTGCCGTTCGGACGCAGAGCCCACGCTGCTGGACTGTAGGGATCTCCCGACAGGCCTGCATCCGTGGATGCTGCCGCATAGCCCAGTGCCACCACAGGGGCGAGGCTGTATTCGAAGAATCCCGCCGCGTAGCCCGACCCTCCGGTGCCGACGAAGCGGCCATTCCAGCCCGTCGCCGGCAACCACACTTTGACCTTGACTTTATCGTCGGCGCCAGGGTGCGAGATGACCAGATCGACACTGCACAGGTCAAGGCCGGTGAGGTTGTTGTTCAGCAGGGGCGGGCTGGCCAGCACCGTCGCATTTGGGAGATGTTGCGACTGCATGGACAGCACGCGCGCGCCGGCAATGGTCGGTTTGGTCAGGGCCGCACATGCTGTCTTGCCACTGGTACTGGGAGCTCCCTCGGTGGATGGAATCAGAGCTGCCGCAAGTCCGAAGACGATGAACGAGAGCATATTGCGTTTTCGGGGACTTGACATGTTGTTCGCTTGCTAGCTAGGCAGCCAATTTGTCGAATTCAAGCACCCCCACTGCTTTTGTGTAACGAGCGCGCGAGAGAGAAAGAGAGCGGTAGAGGGTTTTTCTTCACTTATCTGGCAGTTCCAGCAAGAATATCCATCCCTTTACAAGTCGGAAACCTCCATTTATATTCCCAGCACCAGCACCAGCACCAGCAATTTGAGCCATTCGCCCCCGTTGCACCGTCCCATGTTGATCGCAATCCTTTGACTTGCATCGGACTTTTGGGGCAACAACAAGGCTAGCTAGCTTGACGAAACAATAGCGGCCCTTCGTCTGTCTCCTAGTGTTTGCATGGCGGGGGCAATGTGAATAGTGATGGCTTGTTTATACTGGCGCAGCGGTCTAATGAGCATACTATACTGTAGTCTGTCTGGTTTGCCCTGCTCGTTTCTAGCCGAGTGCCAGGCTTAATAATTTGTTCGACCAGGGTAACTAGAGATTAGAAGACCAGGCACGTACAAGCCTCGAGTGAGATTTTAAGAGACGACTGTATGTACAGAAACCCGCACCTCAGCGCTGACTAACTAGGCACGAGCCAGGCACAGCAGATTTGGGTGCCGCCAGATGCTGTCTTTGGTGGGCTCCAGGGCCGAGACTGTGGCTGGTCGGGCTAGTGGGCTAGTGTTGG
This sequence comes from Fonsecaea erecta, assembly GCF_001651985.1. Classification (NCBI taxonomy): domain Eukaryota; kingdom Fungi; phylum Ascomycota; class Eurotiomycetes; order Chaetothyriales; family Herpotrichiellaceae; genus Fonsecaea; species Fonsecaea erecta. The sequence continues at coordinate 2,493,225 of NW_017387245.1, read as the reverse complement.
TGGGCCACTAGGCTTAGATCTGCCCGCCTCTAGATCTCCGGAGCTAAGCGCTTACACGAAGCCATATAAAATGTACCTCGTATGTATCCGGCATGGAATACTTGGCAGGTATATCAAGAGCCGGTGGGGGATGGTGGGACACAGTCTTCATAATATCCAATGAGATCCATAACATCACACATTGACTATCCATTTATGATGGTGCCAGCTAGAAGCCATTCTTTGGAGGTCGTAACGTGACAAGACGGCCAAATCGCGTTGCTGTCGTCCAGCAGTATCCCACCAACACCAGTACCGTTGAGTCACCCTTCTCCCCGAACAATTCACTGCCATGGGCGGGATGTAGCCCTTCATCACACAAGACGTTCAGAGTCTCAGGTCAGAAAATCTATTCTCGAGTTCTGTTGCATGTCGCACTCCCTCAGCAGGGGTATGGTTCTGCCCGCCCACGGGAGCGCCACATTGAGGACAACGCGCCGTCTCCATCGGCATGCCGCATTCTCCCACCGTGAACGGGTGATTGTTGGCACAGGTATACCAATGCCCTGATCCACGGAATTCACTGGCCATGGCATTGATCACACTCTTCCACTCGGTGTCACTGACCACTGTCGTGAATGTCGAGGACTTGAGCATCTCTTCGACTTTCTTCACCTCACCCACCACAGTTCTGGTCGACCCTGGGTGCCGAGCGCACACCTGCTTTGCAGCCTCAATGTGCTCGGTGGCTTCATTGGTTACGGCTGTCATGATTTCCCGTCGACTGCTGTAGGTCCGTTCCGCCAGACAGCACTGGGCGTAGAACGTGTGAGCTTCAACCTCTACGGCTGGGTAACGTGCCTCCTGAGAGGCGACGAGAAGCTTCAGGCAGTCAACTTTGGTGGAATCCAGGTTGACGTCTTTCAGGGCGGACCCAAAGACAACCAAGAAATCTGACAAGATGACAAGTTCGCATCTCAGCAGCAGTGATTCGCCCTGTAGAGTTTGGCTGGTTTGTATAATGGTATGGTCAAACTCCACATCGCTACCGGTTTTCCCTTGTCTTCGGGCGAACTGCACCATATCCCAAACACGCTTGAAAGGCTGTTCCTCGACATCAACCTGCCGAAGATATTTGTTAACCTGACTGCGGGTCTTTGCAATCAGCGAGTATCGCGTATTATGGGCTGCCTCGAAGATCAGCTTGATTTGCTCCTTTCGTCCGCCTGAAAGTGTGAGTTTCTCCAGGTTCATTCCGTTCCCCAGAGAACGGACGTCTTTGATCGATTCGGCTAGCTTGGCCTGATGCTGGTAAACTGACTCGCAAAGTGACACATATTGTCGGTTCGCCGCTGAAATGAATTTCTTGGTCGCGTCGTCAATGAGCCCTCTTCGGACAATACGGCCGTACCTTGATATCGTTCGCAGTGAACCCCGGCAGTTGCTGCATACCTTGAGCTCATCTTTTGAAAACGGAATGGACGAGTCAGTGATGCGGATATTTGTCCCATCAGTAGCATAATGCTTTGACATCTCCATTTGACCGTCCATGCTTTGAACGGTCAAGGGGTGGCCGCAGGGAGGGATTATGCACGGACTGTCGTCAAGATTGATCTCATGGTATTCCTCCATCAATATCAAATCGACCACCATCTTCTTCACGTCCTCGGGAGCACAGATTTGACAGAATCTGGGCGGTGGACAGATCTCGCCACAGAGCGAAGGGCATTGATGCCCGCAAGCTAGTACCTCGGTGCAGCGCTTTGAACAAGGAATCCAATCACATGGAGCCGCGCAGGGAAGGGTGCAAGCGCTGTGAGGGCAACTGGAAGGGCACTTTCCCTCTGCGCACGGAACGCAGGGCTCATGGCAGCGTTTTGTGCATCTTGAGTGGTGGCACGACACTTCGCAAGGAGCTCGGCATGGAGGACAAGGACTATCCCCGTGACATTTTTCCTTACACAAGTGTCTGCACGATTTGAAGGCACGGCCGCAAGCCTGTTGGCAAATCCGATGGTTTTCTTGGATGATTTTGCCATCTTCTCTTTTCTTACACACATCGCAAGGACGTGAGCAGGCATGGCCGCATGGAAGAGCCGTTCCACAAGTAGCTTTGCAGCTAAACTTGTTGCTTTCGACGTTGACGCAGCATGGAAGTTCAGCCCGATGGTCACAGCCAGGGACAACGCGAACAACCCGGTCCTGGCAGATCACCTGGGAAGGATCTCTAGCTTGCCAACAAGGCAGGGTATCTCGCGTATGTCCGCAGGGCAGGGTGAGCTGGAGGTCGTGTAGCTCCTCCGGGCATTTGACAGAACAGGGATCTCCACATTTGTTTGGACACAGGTGCATACATTCTTTCAAAGGTCTGGGGCACGGCTCCAGACATTTGACTGCGCTGTGCAGCATTTGTGAATGACATTTGCTGATACAGGAGTGCCCACAGCTAAGACGCATTTCGCATGGTAGGTTGCACCCTCCTTCAGGCGAGAAGATGGCAAAGTCGTCTGGTTTAGAGACGGACATTGTGGCTTGTGGATGACGAGGACATTGAAGCTGAAGCGATTCGCCAAAGTTATCGCCGGATTGAAGCATTTCAACTACAGAAGCCCACATGGGGACGTGAACAGAGGTTCGAGAGTTGCCGATGATGTACATTCCGTGTTTGGCGCGGGATAGAAGGACGTTGATCCGATTCGAAGCCCGAAGGAATCCACACTTGTTCTGGTCATTGCTTCTCACCAAGGAAATGATAACGACTTTCGCCTCTTCTCCCTGGAAGTTGTCAATGGTAGACACTTTGAGTGCCCGCGAGAGAGAAGTCTTCTGGAGCGTCGGGAAGGCACTGTGACTAGGCTCATTGTTGTCCTTGCCGACTTCTTCCTTTTCCAACTCCAGCATGTCGCCTTCGGTTAAAGAGATCTCAAACAACCCTTGTAGTGCTCTGCGGATTTTCTGAAGCTGGCCAAGGTAGGGTGTGAGAACAGCTAGATCATTTGCGTGGTAAATACCCTGTCTGACAAGATGAGACACCAATGAAGTGACCATCTGAACTTCAAAGGTATTAGAGTAGGAAGTCATACTATCCGATTCAGATGTAGCGCCATCTTCAGGATGCGCATGGTCAAGCCAGAACAGTCTCCTGGCCAGCCCGGTGATAGGGGGATATGTCTCAACCGCCGGAGAGTCACGTAACTGTGGATATAGCGTGTTGCGAATGAGTTCAGAAATTGAGGGGTGCATTCGACGCTGTGTCTCTAGAGTGCTGAATGGCACTGCCGTCTGGGTCGAGCATGAAGGCGTTACCAGTCTTTCGAACAGGGATATATCCAAAGAGTGACGTTTCCCAGAAGAACACTCTCTTGAAAGTTCGTAGCTCTGGATGTGTGGGGGAAGTTGAAGATGATCGCCGATCAAGATTGCATGCTCTAGGGAAGGCAAGAGTGCTGTAAGTATATGCGCCTCAAGCACTTCTCCCGCTTCTTCGCAGACGAGGACTTTGGAATTGAGCTTTCTAAGCAGTGGTAATGTTCTCGCCAGACCCGTTGTCGTCACACCAATGATCTTGGCCTGTTGCAAACATCGAAGGTCAACATCCGCTCGGACTTGATCCAATTGTACTTTGTGTTCCTTGTATTCTGCTAGCGCAGTCAATAGTTCGGTTTGGGCTGTCTTTTTTGATTCTGCCAGCCAGTGATGGTAAACCCGCTGTCTCTCCGTATGAGTCAAAGACTCGATATCTGGTTCCTGGAGTAGATGCCGAAGTTTGCGGGTAGGACCCTGATGTGATCCACCTTTACGCCAAGCGGTTAACAGAGATGTCTTGTGGTGGGCAACTCTCTCAAAACCATCGTCGTCCCGACCTCCGATGAAAAGAGCCAGGTAAGTCTTGGGCTGATAGATCTCGAGATAGCTTTTGAGTGCTGCGACGTCCCCTGTGACCGAAAGTCTCTTTATGGCCCTAGAGATGTCCCGTTCGTCCTCCTCGAGTTTCAACTTCAAAACCCAGTGTTGACGTTTCTCAGTTTTGGTCAACTCAACATTGTTGGCGAGGAGACGGAGGTTGCAATCTTGCAGCATCTCGGACTTTGATTGGGATCCAATGCGAACGATCTGATCAATGCCATGTCGCACCAAGTCTTCCAGAAGTTGGTCAAGTGCATGATTGGTGTAACAAACGCACAGGATCGGACCGAGTTTAGCCCGTGCCTGTACTGCCAACAGTACTTTGATGAGTGCCACCCCGGTGAAACTCTTACCTGTCCCTGGGGGTCCTTGAATTAGAGCTAGAGCGCGGTTGAGGGACGTGAGAAGTGCGTCGGCCTGAGCTCTGTCCAGAATTGAGTTCTCACGGAATGCCTCATGATTGGTCTTATCATTGATGGAAATCCTCATTGGGAGGTTTTCTTTCATGATACAGCTGAGGTCGAACTCAAAATTGGGTCTTGTGGCATAGTAGGGAGCCTCGATCATCGACAGATCTGTTTGAGGTTCAGGCGCTAGGTAGTCTGAAAAGGGCATCTCAGGACTTCGAAGCATTGTCTGCAAAGCACGCAAGGTGGGTTCGAATGAGGGCAACAGCACACCAGGAAACTCAACTATCTTGGCAGGTGCGGAAGCAGAAGCTTTCATGAGACCGAGAACGCCCTCTGTGGCGTCACTGACGAGCGAGACGGTCGTAAAGGCTCGAACAGGATCTGAGAACAGATCCAGAGGCCGTTCAGGTTGTTTTTGGATTGGCTCATCGTCTGAACTTGATGAGAAGTTTGTTGTGACTGAGGGTTTGGTTGGTTTGCATTCAACGACCGAACAGAATATCAATGCACCATTGGAAAGGAGGCAAAGGAGGGAACCTATGCGGAGGCGTTTCTGGAATTCCCACCACTCCTTCCTCTGTTTGGCTGAACGTTGCCGAAGATGGTGAGGTTGATCGAAACCGATCGTGATCAGCAGGCCTTGCCATTTATTGAAATCGAATTTCACAACCTGAGCGTTGTCGTATGTCAATTTCCGTGGACCTTGATGTTTGCCCCTATTTTCAAGGCAATGAGAAGCTTGCACTTCTTCCCTTACAGCATCCCTAAGCTGTCCAACGGTATCTTCTCGAAGGAGACGAAAGTGTCGGTCAAGGAGTCCTGATACTCCAGGGAGATGCCAGGCCTGCTGGCTCATGGAAGGCAGATACTCGGCGCGTGTTGCACTGATTTCCTCGAATGTGGGCATGATCTGTATGTCATAAGCATTCACGTGGTCATTGTCATGCCGCGGTCCCTTGTTGGATAGTTCACCAGGCAAATCTTGCTGAAGCGTGAAAATGGCCCGCGGAGGTGCAGCTGTCTTTGGAGGCTTCCAACCTGTCAGCTCTCGACCGATCCCTAATCGCTGATTAATGCGGTTCACAAGTTTTCTCGACTCGTGAGCTTCGCTTTCGTCGATCTGGGCCACGATGTCGAAAAGGGAATCCGCAAGCGGTCTGAGTTCGTCGTTAACTATGGCGTGAGTGTTGCAGTCAATGATTTTCGAGAAAGCTTTGACGACCGCCTCTATTTCCGAGGGCAAAACGTCGAATTGGTTGTGCTCTGTGAGAGTGGCAACGAGAGATTTGAAGAATTGCACTGCACGCTGGCCTTGAACCCCGTAAATGAAGTTGTAGATTGTCCCCACATGAACGTCGAGCAAAGGGGATGCAAGCACGTGCGGATGGGTGATGACCTGACAGAGTGGTATGGCTTGCTCTTTCATCATCTTGCCGCGCTTCTCTAAGCTCATGCCTTCCATGTTGTGCTCAACAACTTGTTTTATTCGTAGTAATCCACCGTCCTTGGCTAGGATGAGTATTGTCTCTTGCATTACTCCAACTTCAGAGCCCACATGTGTGAGAGCAGTCTGGAAGAAGAGGGGAGGAAGAGGTGGATGGTAGAAATCGCTTGTGCCTTTCGGGATGGATAGTTTCCAGGCTCCAAATTTGCCGTCTGGCTCGTTTCTCTTTCGCCGTGTTCGGTTGGGATCCTGTCCGACGGTATCTGCGTGACTCTGAGAGGCACTACCAGCAGCAGAATGGGGAAACAAGCACGTCGCCCCATACTGACAACGACCTGTGTTGATGAATTGCCAGCAAATCCCCCGAGGCTGATTGTTTGCTTGAGATCGCGGTGCCATTCTATAACGCTCTTATTGACACCAGATCAGAAGTTGCAAAAGGAGTTTTTCGTCCTAGAAGCGAGCAACACAGGTCTGCTGACAGAATTGGCAGAGGCGGCAAAGAGGCCTTCTTATACAAGACCCGATAGTATTGTGAGGCTGGAAGAGAGGGGTCTAAAGGATCAGGGCAGGTCAAATTCTAGGTCAGCTGAAGGCAGTGCCTGCCTATGCTGCAGGTAACCATGCTTCCGCCTTCTCAGTCACTGCTTTCGGAGCATAAAGGGAAGATGCGTCTCCTCTCTTCCATATGACATGTAGCTGTGACACCATTCCCCCTAGGGTTGCCGGCAGAACTGGATATTCCGGCTGAACGATCGCGTAGACATGGTTGGGATCGGGCGAAGTGAGGCTAACTCCGTCAACGAATGTGGCCGACCACTTTGATCCTGCAAGGCAGTGCTCCAAGGTGTCCTTTTGTCACGACGCGGCCGTGAGCCTGTCTCTGTCCCTTTCCGAGAAGCAAAGCCATGTTTGTCTCTGATGCATCGAGGTGAGGCTGACGGTCAGCGTCAAGTGATGGGCACTAACCAGTCCCTTCGGTTGGAAGGATGCAGCGACCCAAAACGTGGCCGATTTCCTTGGTCAACCAACTTCACATGGCCGGTAGATAGCTGCTCCATCGGTTCTCTGCAGATCTGGACAGCATGCATCTGGTGTTAGTTTACCATATACTAAGCCGTCAGCCACCGAAGTGGGAAGTTGAGCGAAATTGTAGAGGATAGAAGAGATGAGGTGGAAGAGATACAGGGAGACATGAGAAGGCAGCTACAGAGTCCCGGGAGCCGGTTGAAGCCAATCAGGCTAGTGGGCTAAGTAACCAGGCTAGTGTAACCAGGCTCACTAGGCTAAGCTTGCTCAAGCACTTGGCTGGGCGGGGCACCCGTATGAGTTGGGCAAGGCCTAGTGCCCCGAACCTACCTACCAACTACCACCTAGCTAGTCCCCGGTTATACCTAGATCCCTGACTGGACGCCTACGAGGGTACCTACGAGCAGGGGCGCATGTGACCTGCCACCCCCCGCCAACCAAACAGGGTCCGACCTCAGCAATCCTTGTGCTTTCAAGCATCTCTGAACCTCTTCCGTCGTGGTGTCAGCATTCAACACCATCAGAATATGTTGATCTGGCCTCACAAGAAGCCCTCCTCCTACATCCAGCTTGGCCGCCGTCAGCCACTTCTGTCCTGCCTCGCCAACAGCCTCAAAGTCGCAACCAACTCGGCGGCAGGTCTTCACGCCAGAAACATTGAGATCTGCCAACAGCGTGAATCTGTCAAGATCACACAGATCCAAGGTACTGTAGCGGCGGGCTTCGAGATCTGCAGGTGAGAACTCATCGACATATGAGACATCAACCGCCTTCAGCCTGTTGTGTGGCAGGTGGATCCACCTTATCCAATGCAGCATGCCGACCCTCTCCCTCACAATCGGACGAAGGTCAGCATTGAGATGAATAGTCATCGTCGTTCCATCTAGATTTTCAGTCTTGTCCGGTATTGGACCCCTTATATGGGCTTACATGAATCCTCGCCGTGACTCTTGATTCCCAAGCAGCCGCGATACTTTGCTCCGTACGGCGTCGCAAGCAATAAGGTACTTCGAACGGAACGAATCTGGAACCGATGCCCCGTGGTACGCTCTTCCACGATGGTGATAACTCCATCCGAGTCCTTAACATGAGCATCGCTGCATCGGGGCGGCTTTACGACGCTACTTACATCTTCCAGTGACACAAACGAAATGCCTTACGAAGAACTACATTCGAGTCTTTGGCAAGGACCTCCGTGATAAAATCTTCGAAGACGGGCTGTGGAATGTTATGAATCACCCTCGCTTGTCAGTCGGAGCCAGCACACGCTACCATTCCGATTCACAACTTAACTCTGGAGTGTGGGACAGCACTTCAACATCCATACGCTCGTAAGGAAGTACACCCACTCGTTGACCACTTAGGTTTGTGAGAAAGTTGACCTAGAATGCATCGCGCCTCCTCGTGCCGAGCTGTCGCAGCCTGCTCACGTCCAAATTGAATTGTCTGTATATTTCCAGCGACCTGGGCAACAGTGCATGTGCCTTCGCGGTGTCGAGTCTTTCGGGATATCTTTTTGCGATAAGGCGTTTCAATTCTCACGGCCAACAGTCACTTTTGTCGATATGACACCGGAGACTCGCCTCCAAGCCGAGATAAGAGATGTGCTTGCAGGACTCCTGCAGGTCCTCCACCGATAATCAGCAACGGGACATCTACACAAGGTGAGTCTCGCTGAACCCGGTTTTAAGTTGAACGGGGTATTGCTCATCACTGTGATCAGACAGAGAGAGTCCCATACTCAAGTTCAAGGGAGCGGGGAATCGAGGAGGAAAACCAGGAACACCCGATGTTGTATATCTATCTCCGAAAGGCCATAGGCCGAGTGTATAAATACGGTACTGCCAAATAGAAAATGCCGTTGATTAAAGTCAAGTCGTGGGCCCCGCCGCGGGGAAGGGGGGGAAGTATCATTGTGGCGATTTGTGGTGGAAAAGTGGGAATAACTTCCAGCCAAAAGAAGGGCTGAAGTCGTATCGGAAAGTCTGACCTTTATGACATATGAAGACAAAAAGGCATGCGAATTCGATGCGAGGCTTTGAATGTCGAATACGCCACCCCTTATTCCCTTTTCAAACCCTCAGCTTTTCGCTTGTGTTGTTCACCGTCAAATCTCGTGTCCGTTCGATATCTATATGCTGCATTTGTGAGCAGGTGCAAGCCCCCAGTTGATTGTTTCGTGACTGCTTCATGCCAGATTCATAGTTATTTGTATCTGGACGGGACATGACATGGCTGACCAACCAGCCAGGCCATGTTTCGTGACTTGGATCAGTGCCACATCACATCACGGATAGAAATGACACCTGATGTCCCCATGCGGCGGGGTTTCTTTGAAATGATTGCAAGGTTGCGGTTTTTGGGATTGTCCAGCTTCCTCAAGAGAGAGAACAGGATCAGACAAGAAGTATATAGTCTTTTCTGACCTCTTTTCCCCCTTCTCTCTCTTTGAACGGTCCGGGAATCTAGCTGCCGAGGAGGGAGATCATTGGATCCACTACAATGTCGGCATCCGGGATCGGGCGTAACCTAGTCCGTATCAGGAATGGTACACGAAACACTAGCCCTTTGCAACCCCGCATACTCTTGAACTGTGTCCAATCGACATAGAGAACGTCTGCGGGGTCTGCATAATCGCGCATAACTTGCACAATTTGAATCTCCAAGCGAGCCTCGGGCGGCTTCGCATCTGCCCATTTGTCCATTTGTCCAAAGCTTGAGTGGTTGTATTGCGCTAGTTCCAATTCTTTTACCCGTGGGCTTTCTTTCCTCGGTTGCGTCCCCAGCCGCCAGCGTGTCTCTTCTTGTCGCCGATGGCATGGCTTGACGGTCGGTTCTTCCAAAACCTATATCAGACCAGATCAGCCCGCGCTCGAATACACACTGATCAACAACGACGACGCATGCAGCGATAACAACAACATGGCGGCTGAGGAGACCAAGAAGGAGGGGATCGTCGAGGAGGAGGCGGCCATTCCGGTTCCGGCACGTGAGAATGACTTTGTCGTCGGTTGGGACGGGGACGACGACCCTGCGAACCCGATGAACTGGCCGGCCCGGCGCAAGGCGATCAATATCGCTCTGCTCTCCTGCTTGACGTTTGTCACGTATGTTATTGTCAAAACACTGCCCAAATGACATGACGAACCCAGGAGCCCCCTTCCCCAAGATCAAACCATTTAGGTTTATGTGCTGATACCAAGACTTATTCTTTCTCTCCAGCCCGCTCGCGTCATCCATGTTCGCGCCGGGAATCCCCAAGGTGATGGCCGATTTCGACAGCACGAGCGTGATCCTCGCCTCGTTCGTCGTGTCGGTGTACCTGATCGGCTACGCGTTCGGCCCGCTGGTGTGCGCGCCCATGTCGGAGATCTACGGGCGCTGGCCGGTCTACCAGATCACGAATGTCCTGTTCATCGTCTTCACCGTCGCGTGCGCCGTGGCGCCGTCGCTGGACAGTCTCATCGGGTTCCGGTTTCTGGCTGGGTCGGCGGGGTCGGCGCCCCTGGTTCTAGGCGGGGGAAGCGTGGCCGATCTGTACACCCGCGAGGAAAGGGGTTCGAAGATGGCCATCTTCGCGATGGGGCCGTTGATTGGGCCTGTGGCGGGTACGTTGACCCTCCCTAAGGACACTGCGATAGTACATGTGCTGACTCTAGATCAGGACCAGTGGCAGGGGCCTTCCTCTCGCAGAATGTCGGGTGGCGATGGGTCTTCTGGGTCATCAGCATTGCGGTAGGTCAATGCTCGTCAGGGTTCCTGTGGTTGAGTGCTTTGCAGCTGACACGGAGCGTCAGGCTGGAGTGGTCACGGTGCTGTGTTTCCTCTTCATGAAAGAGTCTTACGCCCCTGTGCTCCTCGAGAGAAAAGCTGCCAAACTCCGCAAGTCGACCGGCAATGCACAGTACCGATCGAAGATGTCGACGGCGGACTCTCCTCGCACGGCGCTCGTAAAGGCTCTAATCCGCCCGACCAAGATGTTCCTCATGTCTCCCATCGTCTTCATCTTTGTCGTATGTCGTGCCATTCGTTCTTCCCGACTGTTTCTTGTCTCTTCTAACCGTTCGTCCAATGGTGTTCTCCGATATAGGTCTACGTCTCCATCATCTACGGCTACCTCTACCTGATCTTCACCACCATCACCGAGATCTACGAGAGCATATACGGCTTCTCCACGGGTCTCGCCGGCCTGTCTTACCTGGGCATCGGCGTCGGCATGTTCACCGGGCTGGCCCTGTTCGGCGCCACCAGCGACAAGCGGATCCAGGCGAAGAAAGCCAAGGGCGACATCTCCCCCGAAGTCCGGCTGGAAGGCCTGATCCCGGCCGCATTCTGTATCCCCATCGGGCTGTTCTGGTACGGCTGGTCGACGGAGAAGCAGATCCACTGGATCATGCCCATCATTGGCACGGGCTGGGTGGGACTGGGGCTGATGGGCATTTTTGTGAGGATAAATTGACACTTCTGCTTGTGACGATGGGTATTCCAAGTATTCCATGCTGACAAAATCTTGTGTTATATAGATGGCTGTCCAAACCTATCTCGTCGACTGCTATCCTCTCTTCGCCGCCAGCGTCACCGCTGCAAACACGGTCGTCCGTTCATTGACGGGAGCCTTCCTCCCGCTGGCGGGACGACCCTTGTACTCGGGTCTCGGACTGGGCTGGGGGAACAGCTTGCTCGGATTCATTGCGCTGGCCATGGTGCCGTTACCATTTGTTTTCATAAAATACGGCGCCCGGCTCAGAACGCACCCGCGGTTCCAAGTGAGCTTCTGATTCTACAAAGTCAACATGATTGCCCATTTGCCTCCGGTACGATAGAAGGGTGATACCGGCTCCCGGGGGAACAACTGTTGGAAAGAGCTCGAAGTCACATTTGGTGCTGCAGATTGAGGACGATACCAGCCCACGATGGCATTTTCTCCAGACAAGGACGTTTAGCCATCTCGACCCTGGAGCCAATGCCAAAGCCAGATCTTGGCGCTCGGATTTCATTGAGCTGAAAAGCTCGTGACCATTCTTGGAGAAATTGCATCGGAGCTCTGAAAATGTATATATCGCTGAACCAAAGAGCGGTGAACGGGTTGGCCCTGTGGAAAACGAATCTCATATTCGAGCTTGAACAGGTACTTTCTGAAGATGATGATGCAGTATCAGAGACCCAAGCCGTGGCAAAATAGACTGCCATGTAATTTCTCCTCTCTCTTCAGTCCCTGGTAGTCCAATTGTCCAATCATCTCCACCTGTGAGTATCAGCAGATGCATAAAGTCTTCGCGACACACTTGACCAGGTTGGCATTAGACGGTGGTTTTGACTCCCACGACACTCGGTTGGCCGACTCATCAACAACGACGATGGCTCGTGTGACAAACGTACATGCTGGCACTCGATTGTCATCATCGTGTTCGATAGTGTCTACGTTTTTTTCTTCACGTCTGAGCACGATAGCGACGCCAGGAAGGATCTCGCCACTCGGCTGCTCGCGGATGGCGATCATATCGCCCCAGACGCCATCCACTGACCCGTGGTCGTGACTTTCAAGGTATTGCGGCTTCTCTTCATTGAAGACACGGAGCCCTCGCTTCTTGGTGGTGTCGAGCAGGCGGAGGGCCTTGCTCCTCGCAAGGTCGAATTTTGTGTCAGACTCCAAGACGAGAAACTCCCCAACAAGGCCATTTTCCGTAATTCGTCCGTAGCTGCTCCCCAAATCGATCAATCCTGTCCCGTGCATGAGCGTCCTTGGCGCCCATCCGAACCCATGAGCGGTCAGTCTCGGTGCACCGGAGAAGATCAAGCCGCATGGCACGGTGCCCAGGGCTTTCCAAAACGCCATCATTCTCGCTTCGCCTGAATGCGGCATGATGACCCCCAAATCGATGTGGAAGAGTGGAGCAATGGCCAGTGTCTCGTCATCGAGTCGGCTCGTGGTCCGGTAGCACATCAGCCGCTGAATATGATTGATATGAGCGGGTTTGGTAGCAAAGCGGTCGCGGCTGAAGCCTGATACCTCCATGATCAGGGCGGCTGGGATAGGACCTGTGAAGCCAGAGACGAAGATATCCGAAAGCAAATGAGACATTGGCAAGAAAGCGTCTCGCAAGAGGAAGACAAGGTTAGACGCGAGAATGCCTTCTTTAAGGGTCCAAAGACGGCGAAGCCAGACAGATGACAGGATGCGAAGGGCTATCTCTTCGGTAGCGCTTGAGCGGCTGCACTGACGAAGACCATAGTCGAGGACGAGCGTCGTGTCAGCTTTGGAATAGGTCGCACTCATGAGCTGGATTGCAGTGTTGCGCATTATCGGTTCCTGTGGGACGCATAGTCCGTCGATCCAGAAGAGGGTCGAGCCGGAAATTACATGACACAGATGTGCAAGTTGTACCACTTGACATCTCGGCAGTCCTTTCTCTGTCGTACTGCCGAGTCCATCTGACCAAACATGAGAGATCACCACATATTCCATGTCTGGTTTGTATTGCTTCACGCTCAGCTCGCCCCTTTCTCCGTCCACCAGTATGGCCTCTCCATCCAATACAGGAAAAGTCCCAGACTGCAGAATGTCGAAGATATCTTGTCGAGGAGGGAGCACATGTTCGCATGAACATTCTTGCTCCACATGCTGAGGCCGGTAGGTGGATAAGTCGACATTGTATGCGACGCACTGCGACTTGGTGCAGTGAGTATGACTCACGTGAGGCTGCTCCAATGGGCGAAGAAGGGTCGCATACATTGCAGCTGAATGACCGTATCTCCTTATCAGTAATCTTGAGCTCGATGGACACCATCCGCTCCCTTGCAGCCGATTTTCGATCTCGCCTCCAGGATCCAAGTCCATCTGATGGTTGACAAAGCCATTCGCTAAATATGCTTGAGGCACGGCTTTGGTCAGTAGCTCCGTCAGTAGGACTGCATTACGGACAATCGCATTAAAAACGCTGGACAGAGGAGGGCTGTTGTAGGCAGGGATTCTAAACTTCAGCTCGACTTCAAGATACAATGTCCAGTCGCGGGCACCCACCACCGAGCGGCGGAAAGAGTCGGAGAGACTCGTCTGCCTGTCTTCTGGAAGGTCCATAAATTCACCGTGCCATTGTTGATAGAATGTGCGTAAATGCTGGGTATTAAGGACTCTGCGATGACTTTTACCTGTGGTCTGCACGTCTTCGGATGATGTGAGAAAAGAAGAGCTGGTAAAGTGATGCTGAAAAGCGCCTTCAAGCACACCAAAGAACAGCCAGCTTTGTAGCATCGCAAGAATGCTTGAAACACAACCGGCACTTTGCACGGCGACATCCTGACGGAGGGCTCTCAATCGATCAGCAGTCCAGCCTCGGAGGAGGGGATAATCCTCAAAAGACACCACGGGGAATGTCTGGCTGCTATCGTGATCAAAATCAAGCCATTGACTTTCAGGGATCGATGGCCGAAATCTGTCGAGCTCTGTGGGACTGATAAGATGCTCCATGGCGTATCTGCGCGGAATCCATTGACCTCAACCAATTCTTGAAGTTTGTACTAAGTTCGGATGATGCAGCCGTGGTTACCATTGCTAGACGGTTCGCGAAGAACAGGTCTATCACCCATTGAGACTTGCTAGGCGGAGCGTGGTAGTTTGGGAGACGTATGTGTCTCGACGGGGGTAAGCTTAGGCATCTTAGGCTGCCAAGATGCCAAGCCGCTAGTGTTATAGTGTTCTTGGCATAAAATCCACCGAGAAGGGGTGCAAGGCAATGTCTATTTACACCCTCATACGACCTCAGTCAACGAGTGTTGCAGCAGCTGCAAAAACCTTCATGGAGATGGAATCTCGTGCAATAAAGGCAGACAATCGTTCAGCTCGTGCTAAGCACTAGAAACTACGCCATCTTCCCAGCACGCTAGTTCCGATCTCGCACGGGTCCGACCCCGGTTACTCCATTACTTGTCGCGAGCTTTGAACTTCGTCGTGCAGAACGACACTAGATGTCAAAATGACGGCGTTGGAAGCTTTGTCTTACTTCCCTCGAGATGAGCAACAACCGTGAAGCTTACAAAGTACTATTCAGGACATAGGGCAGAACATGAGCTCGTGATTACTAACCGTGGCCGCGGCGTTTCGGTCCAGTAGTAGTCGGATTACTTCCACCCCTGACTTATCGACGCGATGATATATCTACACGGTACTCCGTATAAGCGAGAAGATCTCGAACCCCAAGGCTCGCAATAGCTTTCTCCCAAACTCTACAGATTCTTTGCTTCAACCGTCGACCACGATGCAGGCACCACCGAGCTCCACGGTACATATACCGGAAACGTACACGACCCCGGCCGACAGCCATCTGCGGGTGACCAACCACCCCGAATCTGCGCCCGGCGTGACGCCCATCGTCATCGTGAGCCTGAACCGGCCGGAGAAGCTCAACTCGTTCACGGGCGAGATGATCGTGGGGCTGGAGTCCTTTTTCCGCGTCATTGATCGGGACAGTCGCGTCAAGGTGGTGATCCTGACGGGCGTGGGCAGGGCCTTCAGCGCCGGTATCGACTTAAATCTCGACGCCAGCCCGCCTCAGGATATTCCCGTCACGGACATCCGGGACACGGGCGGACGGCTCGCCCTGGCCATGTACAATTGCAGCAAGACCGTGATCGTGGCGTACAATGGGCTTGCGGTAGGCATTGGGATGACATCCACCCTTGCAGCAGGCATTAGGTAATGCATTCCCTTTTCACATCTATTCCTCTCAGCAGACACACCAGGTGTCTTTAATCCGAGACACTGAACAATTATTCGTTCACAGGATCGCAAGTCCCAAATCACGCTTCGGCTTCCCCTTCTCCCGCATCGGCCTCACCATGGAATCAGCGAGTTCCTTCTTCCTGCCGCGCATGGTGGGCTACAGCCGGGCGACGTACCTCCTGACCACGGGGGCGACGTACCCGGCTGACTCCAAGGCGCTGGACGGCGTCTTCTCTGAGCTGGTGCCCGAACCCCAGGACGTGCTCCCGCGCGCCGTGCAGCTGGCCGAAGAACTCGTCACCCGCGTCAGCACCACCGCCATTCACCTCAACCGCCAGCTCATCTGGCGTAATCCTGGCTCGGCCGAGGCCGCGCACCTGGTCGACAGTCCGCTGCTGGCGCACCAGTTCGCTTCCAGGTGAGTTTTGAGGCGAGTGAACGGGGGCCTGGGTAGAGCAAAGCACGCGAGCAAGCGAGCATGGATCTATCTATTTCCCCAGTACCTATACCTGTTCCTCTCCTTCCCTCCTTCCCCGCTCTCCTTCTTTTGAGAAGCCATCTAACTGATTCGCCTCCCGTCCGCGACACAGAGACCACGCCGAAGCCAAACGCGCCTTCTTCGCAGGAGACAAACCCAACTTCCAGGACCAGCTGGACAAGAACCCGCCCGTCACATATCCCTGGTGGACGGAGCTGGCCGTGGATCCGAAGCCCGCCGTGACGCACGCGGCGGCCAAATCCAAACTGTGAAGCGGAGGAAGAAGCCCGACGGACCTGTTTTCTGCCGACAGACAGCAGCGACGAAGCTACAGGCAGCTGCATCATTTTTCTTTTCTGCTGTGGCTGGGTGGAGGGGAATCGGCGGCGACGATGACCATGACGGCGACGATGACCATGACGACGACGACCACCCATGTCATCATACCTACACGCATATACAGGCCAGCCAGTGAGTTGGATATTTTCACGCTGGCGGTTCTAAAGCAACATCCTGTCCGGTTGTTCTCGCACGAATCAGTTCTGGAATCCATTATAGCGACCTTAACACCTCTTTGCATGTCGGGCGCAAGCTTTTTGACGGCGATGCTCTAGAAAGCAGGGAGCTAGAAAAGACAAACAAGGGTTTTCTCGACAATATTATCTATGTCTATTGCGTTGATTGTCTGTTCACTAAAATGCAGTATCTATGCTGCCGATACTACGTATTTCCTCACTGGCCCTTCACTGGCTCTCATCGGTCTCTTTCTCTTTTCAATTGTTGCGAATCTTTCTCATTGCCATAAGAAACTTGTCCTCCATTGTAAGTTCTTTTTCTGGTTCAACTGGAGTTGACTCTTGCGTGACATTTCTCACCTCCAACGACATCTCCAGCTTTTTTCCAATGTCCACTTCTCTAGCCAACTCGTCCAAATTAACTGTCTCGCTCTTCACCCTTATAAGTGGATTCGGCGGACCTCTCCTCATCGCTGCCAGAAATCTTTCTTCGGGGGACAACTCCGCCACAGCTGCAGCACTGGCAGTGTTTGCTTCCAAGAAGGGTTGCTCAACCGACTGCAAAGCTACCTTTAGGCTTCCCCGATCAGGATGTTTCAACTTTCGAGGTTTCGGGGATCTGGACTGCATGGTCCGCAAGAACTGCTGCTCAAACAGGTGCTTCCCAGATTCACGGAAGATTTCATCGGCTGACAGTTGAGCCTGCTTCTCACAATTGGGGCAGCCGTTAGAGAAAGTCTTTGCCGAATAGGGGTGGGATCGACCACAGGTGGCCAGAAATCCAAGTTCATGATGCCCCCACAGGTTTTCGACCTGCCTTATGTAGTTGTTCCTGATCTTCGGGATTGACGGTGCCTGCGACCCATCTTGGTGTCCGAAGGCTGCGGCCATATTCTGTGCAGTCACCATTAAAAGAGCACACGTCCCCGGGGACCGGCGGCCGATCGCGCTGACGGCGTCCAAGCCAGCTTTGACTGTTTCCGCGTTCATGCCCACTACGTTGTCATTGACAGGATAGCCAAGCCCAGAGAGCTGAATTCTTGTTGACTTTGCAAAGAGCATGAACTGGAGCTGTTGCAGCCTGATCTCAGCTTCAATAGACGGGTTGGTATCAATAGAGGTCTTGTCCAATGCTCCTTGACAATACTCTATGCACGAAATCGATTCCTTGTAAACGAACTGGATCATCTTGAGGGCCAGGCGTTGCACTCCGAAGGAATGGTCCTTCAGAGGAAGAAGCTGATTTGCAATTTCCAGGGCATCAGCGAGACGCACACTGACAACCCTGTATTCTAATATGTCAAGGTGAAGATGGAAACTCGGGTTATGCGACGGGATGACGTTTGGAAACACCTGATGTAATGCTGCAATGCTGCTCTGAAATCGATCCACGACTTCGCTCCTGAAATTAATAATCTGTTTCTGGAGATCAAGTATCTCTTGATTTCGACCAAGAACGATGGTAGCATTCGATTTAGCTGCCAGAGGGTTTGGTCGGATCTCTTCGAGGCATAGTTTGAACGTCTGCTCCAACCGTTTCGCCTGGACGTCGATTGCTGCCGCAAAGGCAGCTAATTTGCGACCCATTTTCGCGAGAAGAAGGTCAAAAGTGCTCTCGAAGTCGATCAGCTTCGAGTGGAGTCGGTACCGGCGAGTGCCTTGCATGGAGGCCCCGCACAGGCATTTTGGTATATTGAGATCTTGTGGTCTCACATCTGAGTTGATTGCTGAAATAATCCCCTGGGTATTGACGTTGTAAATGCCAAGGAGATTGAGGACGTCTAGCTGAGCGATCTCTGTCATGTGTCCACATTCGGGGGAGTACAGGACATTGGGGCCTCTTTCCCCAGTGAGGCATTCTGGGCAGAGCCTCGAGGGAGGGCACACCTCACCATGAAGTGATGGGCAGTCGTGACCACATGCTAGGGTCTGAGGGCAGGGCCTGCAGCAAGGTAATGAAGGGTTCGGCAGGCAACAAAGGATGTCCGACGATTCTTCGTGCTCACAGCCAGCAACGGTTTGCTTGACGCAAGGATCACAGATGTCTTGACACCGACCCCTACAAGGACCATGCGCACACTGGTCCAGGCAGGGTTCAACACATGAGGTTGGACATGCTTTTCCGACATGACAAGTCTCCTTGCAAAGATGGCCACATGCTTTCAGTTGATTGCACATCTGCGCACAGGAGTCATGCTTCCCTGGATTTTTGTCGTTGCAAACCCCGCATTTCCCACCGCAAAGATGGCCGCAAAGGAGTGTCTTGCCGCATGGTTGTTGGCATATGCCCTTGTCGTCGGGATTCTCACCACACAAGGTACTTAGAGAATGGCCACAGCTGAGGACTTTCGTCGCTATGACCACCTCACACTTGAACGTGTCTCCTGAGCAGAGCGTCTTTCCGCGGTGTCCGCAATCGAGGGTAACTTCGTCGATGGTAGTCTGACATTTTCCACATTTCTGATAGCACAGCTTCTCACATGTGTGTCCGCACGGTTGGAAGACCTTCGTACATTTCTCCTGACAGGTTAGGCGGGAATGGAGCTGGGGCGGGTGACATTTCTCTTGGCAGAGATGGCCGCAGGGCAAAATCGTCCCGCAAGTCGTTGAACATTCTGGGACGTATTGAAAGTCTTCTGGTTGCTCGACAAGGTGGCGATGGTCAGGGTGCACATGACATTGAGTCATAATTGAACCTCCAATCTTCCCATTGAAAGCGTTGATAACGTTTCTCCACATTGGTACTTGAGATAGAGTCTGGGAATTACCCACAATATAAAAGCCGTTACGTGCCCTGCTGCAGGCAACATTGATGCGATTCAAAGTCTTCAAGAACCCAGCGCTCCCTCCACTTCGGACCGTGCTGAGGATGATGACCTTTGCCTCTTCACCCTGGAAGTTGTCGACTGTAGCGATCCTGAGCATGTCGGAGATCGCAACTTCGTCTTTGGTAGTCCTGCCTTCATCTCCAAGGCCAAGGACCTCCTCACCAAGCAGTGCTTCTCGGTCGTTTTCAGAGAGCCATATGTCACATGTTGCGGCCAGCCGCCCGTAGAGTTTCAATAGCTGGCCAGCGTATGGAGTCAAGACTGCAATCTCTCCTTGTGAGTACGCACCACTGCGAAGCAGGTACTGGACAAGGGAGGCGACCATCTCGACCTCATGGAGATTGGCATGCGACTTTAGATCATCCGATCCAAGTTCGGGAACTCGATGGTCCCACCAAAAGATTCTATGTGTAATGCCATGAGTTGGCGAGCGTTGGAGCGTAGACTCGTGGTCCTTGAGATAGGGATAGGTCAGGCGAGTGATATTTGCAATGTCAGGATGCATGCGGCGTTGAACACTCAAGTGGCTTGACGGCATTATCGGCGCAGCTATGTCATGAGGAAACATCAGTCGCTCCAGCAACGACTCATCCAAGCGATATTGACGCCCGACCGACATCTCGAGACTTAGAGACTGTTCATTTGTTTCAGGTCGCAGCTGTTGAGGATCGCCAATAAAAACTGCATGTTGAAGTGTAGGGAGCAAAGTGCAGAGTGCATGTGCTTCCATAACCTCCGCGGCCTCCTCACAAATGAGGATCTCAAGATCCAGTGATCGCAGAACCTCCCAGCGGGCTGCGCATGCGGTTGTGGTCATAGCGATGATATTTTGAGACGACATGATCTGCGCGTCGCGCGCCTCGTGGATTGTCTTGATTTTCTCCATGTACACTTGCAAGTCAGAGTAGAGTGAAACCATCTTGGTTGCAAACTTTTCTCCGTCTACCTCCGCCTCCCAATGGCGAAGCATAAATTGACGTTCAGATAGAGGCAGGTTCCATACGCTAGACTCCCCAGCGTTTGCACTTTGGAGTTCAGCATGGTAAGATATGTCGAGAAGGATTTCATCGACATTTTCTTGGGTCGGTTTTGCACCGTCTTTTGAGGTTTGGGCCAGCCTACAAGCCAGTTCTAGATGTAATTCCCGTATGGTCTTTAGGTCTCCGCCGCCTGACCAGTATTCGAAAGTAAAGGACTGCGCAAGCGAGACATTGGGGTTGGTCATGAATTGGGAATGGACATCGGGGTATTTGTTGCGTAGAATATCCTCGACATAGTGCCATGGAGGGTTGCCAGTATGAGTCTGGCAAGAAAGCGCTGTTCTCACTTAGTTCTGTTCGAGAGGACATGTGGGAGATGACTATACCTTTGCACAATAAATCCAGTTCTGCGAGGAGCAGCTTCTTTTGGAGATCATGAGCATACAGCCTGTGGCTATCCGCCTTCTTCATTCGCGTCTTTCGTCTCATGTTGCGGAGATTGATTGCATCTGTCCAGTCTGCCTTGCTGCCAGAACCGATTCGGAGCAGATTGGAGACACCAGCATCTCGTAGATCGGCGAGAAAGCTGTCAAGGGCGTGATTCGTCAGACAAACCAGTAGGATAGGCTTCTGTGAGTGCCGGGATTCGAGAAGAGTCTTGGCTAGCTGGACACCCAGAAAGGTCTTGCCGCATCCAGGCGGACCTTGTGTGCAAGCAAACTCCCGCAGGAGGCTGTCTCTGAAAGCCACCGCTTGACCTTCGTCCAGAGTGGTTTCGCGGTTGAGGACATCGAGAGTCGAGGGACGTGATAAATCTGCTACAGATGCAGACGCAATCCGGCATGTCGGTGGAACAAGCTTCGTGAGGTTGTATTCGAAACCCGATGAGAGTGCGTAGGCAGGTGGGGGGCATGGAAGCTGAGAGGGCAATCCAGTGATCGAGTGCAGTTTTTCAGCTCCCAATACCTCACTGATATCCTTCTTAGGTGCAACGTAGCGCTGAAAAGCGAAATCTGCTTCTCTCATCTCTTGCAGCCGCCTCAGGCAGTTGTAGAACCCGGCGAAGAGAACCTTCGGGAATTCTATAAGGTAGAGTTCACTTCCTGTGCAAAGGCCCAATGTGTGGCGGCAGAGTTGCAGGACTTCACCGTGGGTGGTTGTAGGGAGGAAAGAGAGCTGGACTGCTGCTCGAGTCCCCCCTCCATCAAAGCTGTTCATAGAGAATGTGCTTTGAGCGAGATGAACCTCCATGAAGTAGACAGACAGTGTCATGGTAGCATGATTCAGTTGGAGCAACGCGACAAGCATGCCTTTTTGAAATCGGCCAGAGTCATACAACCTCTGAGCCCTCATGAATGGCGGACAGTCGTAACTGACGCGGACAAGCATCGTCTTTTGTTCATGTGAAAGCAGCTCTTCGATTTTGACGTTGCGATACAAGAAATAACGGTTGCCGGCTTCGGTCTCGTGGCGGACGTGGGCTTCAGGATTTGTGCGGCTGCCGAGAAAGGCAACTTGTGAGGCTGAATAGCATACGTCACGGATGCTCTCAATGCTGTCATATCGCAGTTGTCTGAAAAGCGTATCCAGAAGCCTGGCAGGCCCGTTGTCTAAGAAGTGCTCTTCATGGAGATCTTTTTTCGGCATGTACGTCGGTCGATGGACGGCCAGGATTTCATCAGCAGTTGGGAGAATCTTGATCTTTCTGTAGTTTTCATGGTCGTTATCGTGGCGAGGACCAAACACTGAGAGGTTTCCCGGACCATCATCGGTGAAAGGAAGGCTGGGGCGCGGCTCAGGAGATAGAACGTTTATCGACTCGTAGTTCAAGCCTTGTCCGGCCGTCAAGGCGGATATGTAAGGCCTCATGATCGCCACCATGGTGGAGCTGGGAGGAGATGAGTACAATGCCACTGAATCATGAATAAAATCGATAGAAAGATCACAGCATCTCTCTGTTCTCGTGAAAGGGAAGATCTTGTGCGAGCGCAATTGAGGGATTTGGGTCTTGGCGCAGTTGAACTGCTCTCAAATTGGCAACTCCGGAAAACCCCAGAAGGCTCAGTGAGTCACTTAGAATCATCGACGTGGCTGGGGTGGGGGGGCAGTCACCTGGGATAGAAGGTGAGGCAAGAAGCCAGTGACATTCCCCCACGGCAGTGACAGTGGCAGTGGCAGGAGCGCAGCCAGCACGGTCTGTTTGCAAGACACAAGACAACGGGGTTTCCACCTTGAGACAAAGAGCTCTGCGTCAATGAACCCAACCTATGTCTTGGTCTACTGCCTGATACCCTCCATGTACGTGACGGGGATTACTCTCGATACTGTGGCTTGTCATCTTCTCAAACAGATCGTCCCAGTCGTCACAGCCAAACAGCATCAACCAAAGGAAATCAGCACACGGTACCTCTTCCAACTCCAGAGAAATTTGTTAACATGATGTGTGGTCTTATGCCCAAAAGATACTGTGTTGTGATGGAGCGAGCCTCGTTCTCAAGCCCCCTGTAATGGGACTCGACGGTCGTGAGTTGATCGCCGCATCTCTGGGGACTCCAGGCATCGGCATCCACATCACATTTCTGTCATAGTGGAAGTTTCTCTTGAAAGGTCAAATACAAGATGATCTTTCGTGCAGTCGATCATGACCAGCGGGAGGAAGAGGAGGCAAGCAATGGATACAATACTAAGGAGAGATTGATGCCGCATTGGAACTCGGGACAAACGTCGAGATAGGAAGGCAACTGAAGCGAAGTACGGATAAGCTATCCGACGCCTTGATTCGGCAATGATTAGGCAGTGGGACAGTGGGGCGCGAAGCATTCGAGACGAAGTAATAATGAACCATCGAAATCTCCTCAACAGAGCCTGTGCACTGCTAGTATCAGTATACCGTCGAAGAGACATTACCCGACCCGCTGAACAGCTTCCCGGGCATTCCTTGCACCCAATGACTAAAGGTTTTGCTCTCTTTGCCCTCCAGCAACACATGCAAATCCTCGCTCTCTGGAGGCAATTGGACTCCATTTCCAGGCTTGGGATACAGTGCGGCGTGCTCGTCAAAGTATCCATCGTAGCCTTCATCTAGCTCGTTATCGTCGCCCGCGTCGTTGTCCCCAAACGAAGGCACCTTCGTGACCGGTGTTACATAGGTAGAAGTGAACTGCGCCTGCGGCATCACCACTGGCGGGGGCGGCGGCGGTGCTGCTCTTTGGAACAAAGGTAGGTCCGGTGCCAGGTCTGAGGCCTGTAGAACCAGCGACACAAGATCATCTCTGGAAAGAGTTTTGAGATAGGCTTCCTTCTGCTCGGGCCGGAGGAAACGACCTCCAACCCGTGGCCCTGTAAATGTGGGTTTCTGCTCAACGACAGGAGGTGCCACGACGGCGAGTTGGGCGCCAGCTTTCCCATTTGCCTTCTTGTCCTTCTTCTTGCCGTGCAGAATTCGGTCACATTCCGAGCAGAACCACTCGGCTTTCGAGTCACTAACCGTTTGTGAAGAGATCTGGGGTTCATGGCAGCGCTGATGCCAGCACTTGTTGCATGCATCACAGAAGACAATCACATTTCCTGGAGGGCCGTGTCCACGCAAACAGTGCTCACAAAGCGCAAACTGCTCACGTCCGCGGTAGACTCTGCGTTTGATCTTTGGGTGAGTTTTTATGGACGCAGGGGAATTTGACATTGTGTTGGCGGTAGAATTGTTGCGTGATGGTTTCCTTGATGGGCTCGCATGGACAGGAGTACCCTCGCTAAGGGACACAGGCTTCTGTATTTGCCTCCCGGATCGAGTGTGCCCAGAAGGGTTGTATTCTTCCGAGCTCTCTCGAGACGGAGTGGCCGTTGATGCCGAAGTCGACGCGCGCTGATTGGACTCTGAAGTTCTGGAAGCACCACTCTTTCTTTTCTTGCTAGGAGGCATAGAGTAGTTAGAAGGCTGATCTATGGCGTTCGCGGGTACCACTTGGGGTGAAGTCTGGTCGTCGCCCGGAGCCTGGATGTTGCTCGGCTCCCGTTTGATGTCCGGTTTGTCTCCAGTCAGCCCCTTATCAGGGACCACTGGACTGTTGGAAGGAACATCTTGCTTATTTCTTCCTGAGACACTACTTTCAGCAACTTTTGTTGAGGGTGGATTTCCATCACTGGCAATACTGGGTGCCACAACCTCGCCCACGGTAGTGGTTGTGTCTTTGTCGATTTTGTCGGTGTTAGTAACAGGAGAGGGAGTTTGCGCCTTATCTGCATTCGAACATGGTATGGAATATAGAAATTCAAGATCGCTATCGGTGTCCATATCCTCCTGCCCGGCCCTGAAACCTGTGAAAAGCCCGGACTTGCGAGCTTTAGCAGGGGGCATGGTTATGTTGATGGGTGGAGGTGGAGTGTGACCGTGTGGTAGGATGTCTGGGAATGACCCCCGGCGTGGCCCCGAGCGTGGATAAGATGTTGGACCGAAGTCCACTTGTGGTGGGCGATGAGGACCCAACAACTCGACGTGGTTGTTCAGGCCGTCGGATGTAACACTAAAATTGAGGACGGGAATAGCAGGAGGTATATTGTAGTGAGAAGATGGCATCGAGAATTGTTTGTGGTGATCATTGTCACTGTTCTGAATGACATGACTTCTGAGATCGTTCGAGGCTTCGGAAGGAGCCAAGGAGCTTCTTGGTGGGGAGGCCATGCCAGCTGAGGTCACCCTTTGTCCCTAGGCGAACGGTTGGTGGTGGGTTTTGATTGGAAGAAAGCAGCATCCCGTCGTCAAGAATACACCAGTTCCATGATCGATAGTGTGTCTATATCAGCGACGGAGGCGAGGTTGCTTAGCTTCAGTCTTCGCTTCGTTGGTGTCAAGAGTGTGCAATTCGAGAAGCAGGCGACGGGGTTGAGATGAAGTCGCAGAATTGGAATCCACACGTGATTTTCACGGCTAGGTACACGTGATCTGGATTATTTTGTCATCCTCCCCACCTCATTTCCAGCCTGCGCCAAACTTCCCAACTCCCTCCGTCATTTAACGCACAAGTCGCGCATCCTGCTGCCATACTTCGCATGATCCACGACTTCCTCGACCTATCATCGACTCAATGCGATCCTTGATCTACCTGAAGGTTTTCGAGCGAAATCCGCTGTATCGCTCTACGCACAAACTACTCAAGACCATGTGGGAGAATAAAGACTGAGCAGCTTCATCATCATCTTTCCTTCTGTGTCATTTTCCCCCGTTATATCTCATCTCCTTTTACGCAGTACACCAAGCCCTTGTCTTGCTCGCCACGTTTCTCAAGGCACGAGAAGCCTTGAGTGTTGCCCATCTCGTTCCTCTTTTCCTCAGCCATGGCCTACACATCCACGTTCCTAGTGTCAAACATCCACTGCCCGTCGTGCGTGTCCTATGTCCAAGATACTCTCCAGGGAATTCCAGGAATCCAGTCCATCCAAGTCTCTCTCATCGACCAACTCATTCGTGTCAAACATGCACAGGATTCGACCCGAGAAGTCATTGTCCGTGAGCTAATCAAGGCAGCTTTCGACGTCCAGCATGTCACAACTACCCGACCCGACGGTATCAAATCTCACGACTCCGATGTGTCACCAAGTCCCACCAACGCCCGGCTCTCGCGGTCCCGCTGGCTCATGTCTCGCGCTCAACGCAAGCATATTGAAAATTGTAAGGCATGTCAACGCGAAAAAGGCCAGACACCAAGGCCAAAACTTACATGGCCTTCTCTCACACGATTGCGCCGACAAGCCCGCCCCAGACAGACCCCTACAGACGAGGAGGCCGCGGTTTCGGATGACACACTGGCTGGAGACAAGGTGTCGAATAAAGACCTCGATGGCACAACAGAAAAGAGTACACCTTCCCACTATGTTGCTGCTGTGTCGATCGGTGGCATGACTTGCGCGTCTTGCACAAGCTCGATCACAAAAGGGCTCGACAACCTAGACTTTGTGGATTCGACAAATGTTAATCTAATGACGAACAACGCAAGAGTGGTTTATCATGGCCCCAAGAGCAACTCGGACAAACTTGTGGAGGCCATTGAAGAATTGGGCTACGAGGCTGTCGTTGATAATGTGCAACCGTTGGCGCAAGAGAAGGCTCCGTCAGATGGTGGCGATGAGGATCTGAAGGTCACGCTCAGTATTGAGGGAATGACCTGTGGAAGTTGCGTTGGCGCGATCACCCGAGGGCTCGAGGAGCTTCCGTTCATCCAAGATACCAACATCGACTTGGTCGGGAACCGCGGGCTTGTGATCTTCCACGGAAAGCAGAATCTCGAAGCAATACTGGAGAAGATCGACGACTTGGGCTACGAAGCGACCGTTATCAAACTGGAGAGCACCGCCAAATCAGCTCCGGTCCGGAAAGAAGAACGGACAGTACAGCTGAGGATCGACGGCATGTACTGTGAGCACTGTCCCGAGAATGTCAGGACGGCTATCCAATCTGCATTGTCACCTGCCCACGGATCGACGTTTACCATAACTCAACTACCGACCTTAAAAGATCCCATCCTTACCGTTACCTACCGCCCTTCTCCTCAGCTCAACATACGCAGCTTCATCGCCGTTGTCGATGCTTCACACGAAGCTCTGAAGGCAAGTGTCTACCACCCACCAACGCTGGAAGAGCGGTCACGACGGTTACAGCGAAAGGAAATGAAGCATATTCTTGGCCGGCTCCTGTTTACTGGCATCGTTGCTATTCCGACGTTCATCATCGGTGTGGTGTACATGAGCTTGGTGCCCGGATCCAATGCGACGAGGCGATGGTGGGAACAGCCCATCCTCGCGGGACAAGCTATGCGAATGGAGTGGGCACTGTTCTTCATGACCACACCGGTTATGGTTTTCGGCACTGATCTCTTCCATGTCCGCGCATATAAGGAGATTAAAGCGATGTGGAGGCCTAACAGCAAAATCCCGATTCTGCGTCGGTTTTACCGGTTTGGCAGCATGAATCTGTTGATCAGTGCTGGCGCGTCGGTGGCATATTTCTCCTCGTTGGCCGTCCTGGTTATGGATGCGACATCTAATTCGACAGACATGAGGCATCGTCAGTCATCAGACACATATTTCGATACCGTGACATTCCTCACCTTCTTCATCCTCATTGGACGCTTCCTGGAGGCGTACAGCAAGACGAAGACCGGTGACGCTGTGGCGATGCTCAGCAACCTCCGGCCTTCAACAGCTCTCCTTGTCACAGATGGTGCGAGCGGGAAAGCGTCTGGCGGCACCGAAACCATCCCCGTTGATCAGCTGGAGACAGGTGATCTCGTTCAGATCCCTCACGGAACATCACCGCCCACCGACGGCGTCATTGATAATCAAGGCACATTTCTGTTCGATGAGAGCTCTCTTACCGGAGAATCGAGGCCGGTCATGAAAACCTATGGCGATGAGGTTTTTACCGGGTCTGTGAACGTGTCCGACCCTGTCCGAATCAGAGTAACTGGTGTCGGGGGGACATCCATGTTGGACCGCATTGTCAATGTTGTTCGTGAAGGCCAGGCGAAAAGAGCTCCGATCGAGCGCATTGCAGACATTCTCACGGGGTACTTCGTCCCGGTCATCACCCTCATTGCTATCACCACTTGGGTGATCTGGATGGGCCTGGGCTTATCCGGAACTCTACCTCGCGCATGGCTTGACGTCAGTCGGGGAGGATGGCCATTCTGGTCTCTTGAGTTCGCGATTGCCGTCTTCGTGGTCGCCTGCCCCTGTGGCATAGGTCTCGCTGCACCTACGGCACTCTTTGTGGGAGGCGGGTTGGCCGCGAAAAACGGGGTCCTTGTCCAAGGAGGTGGCGAGGCGTTTCAGGAAGCGTCGAAATTGGACGCTATTGTGTTTGACAAGACAGGCACACTGACTGAGGGGCACATGCGAGTCACCGACTTTGAATTGATCCGGAGCAGTCAGGGCTGTAGTCCGACACTTGACGATAGCGCCATCCTGGCGTCGTCCCGTATGTTGGAAGAGTCAAGCACGCATCCGATCGCCAAAGCTATTGCAACCTACTGTGCGGAGAATTCGACCAATGTTTCCATTGAGCAGGAGGAGGTCAAAGAGGTGCCTGGGCAGGGCATGACCGGCAGATTCCTGGTCAGAGGCAATTTGTCTGCATTGCGATACGAGATCGCTCTTGGAAACGAGAGACTTTTGCAGAGCATTTCTCTGCCGGACAGCCAGACGTCAGGTTTCTCAACAAAGGAGGCCGAGGCTAAGGTCACGTCCAAAGGAGAGGACTTTTACCTCAATCCCATACTCACGAAGCACCAGTCCCTCGGTCATTCCACCGCCATTTTTGCTGTCCGGGAGATAACAGAAGATGCTGAGAAAGCCAAGTCGCTGTCGTCTTACCGGGCTTTGGCTGTCTTTGCCATCGCCGACCCGATCCGCTCTGAGGCACCCGAAGTGCTCGAATCTCTCCACAGCGCAGGACTCGACGTCCACATGTGCACGGGAGACAACCAAACCACGGCCCTGGCTATTGCTACCCAGCTGGGAATCCCTGCCAGCAATGTGCGTGCCGGTGTCCTCCCACAAGATAAAGCCAGCTACATCCGCGAACTGCAAGGCTTATCCTCCGACGAGCCCTCAGGCCTTCAGGGTAGTCGCAAGATCATTGCGTTCGTGGGGGACGGCACGAATGACACTCCTGCTCTCTCTGCTGCCGATGTCTCGATCGCACTCTCCTCCGGCTCCGACGTGGCCATGACCACCTCATCGTTCATCCTGCTCAATGCCGACCTCAACACGATACTTACCCTGGTCAGACTTGCCAAACGGGTGTTTTTACGCGTGAAATTGAACTTTGCCTGGGCAGCGGTGTACAACCTGTGCTTGGTTCCCGTTGCAGCGGGGGTATTCTTTGCTGTCGGAGCGAACGATCAACACGCTGGGTGGAGATTGAATCCGGTTTGGGCAAGTATCGCCATGGCGGCGAGTAGTGTCAGTGTGGTGATGAGCAGTCTGGCGCTGAGGTTGCCGGAGATTGATTTCAGCAGATGGAGGAGGTGATTGATAGATGTAGGACTGTGGGAAGCTTTTCCACCCATAGACTTGTCAGTGGTCACTGGCATGATCTTGGATCCCCCGCACCCGGCTCTGTTTGTATAGCGGATGATGGATGACTATTGCCGAGGCTCTCTCCAAAAAACCAACAAGACCAACACCAACTATATCGCCGAACAACCCAGTCCGACGGGCCGGTTGACTTTTCTTTCTTTCTCCCCCTGCCTGCTTTTCCTCGCCGAATACTCGGCCAACTACTTATTCCGTCACCCGCCTCCTAGGCACAGTCCAGGGGACAGTAGACGTCGGGCTTTTGCTTTTCTGTCGTGGATTCACCTTCCGTTCGTTTTTGACTTCTCATTCTCTTTTACGTTTCGTTCTATGAGGCGGGTGAAGAAGAGTGGAGGCTGGAACAGAGACAGACATACCTTCATATACAACAACGTCACCACAGAAGGCACGAGACACAATACGATATACGATATACATAGATTGAACCAGGTCGGATTATTCTGATTGAACGAATCTGACTGTTGGGCCAGTCTCACGACGAGACTACCCTTCATATTCAACTATACGTCTTACCTCCTTCTCGACAGGACCAGGCGGTCAAGACAGCGTCGGAAGAGAAAAACACCTCGCGAGTTACGAAGGGAGTAAAGAGGGCCTACAGTCGAAACCCACAATGCCGCCGTCGTCGTCGTCACCGCCAGCAGCAGCATACTACAACGCCGTCTGCCTGCCGCTCGAGTACTGCTCCAAGCAGTATCGGGACGAGATCAAGAGAGCATCATCATCATCATCATCACCACCACCACCATCTAGCCCAGGGACACCATCCTCCTCCAGCTCAGAGAATAACACATCATCATCTCTTCCAACACCACTATGGACCCCCCCGGACCCCGAGGCGCCGCCCATGTCCCGGTACCGGCACCACGTTAACGCCAAGTTCTCCGTGTCCCTGCGCGACTCGCACGAGCTGCACAGCTGGACGGTGCAGAACCCGCACCAGTTCTGGATCGACCTGTACGGGTGGTGCGGGATCGTGCCGCCGCTCCCCAAACACACGCGACTGGCGTACGACCCATCGCTGCGGCTGCGCGATATCCCGACCTTCTTCCCGGGCCTGCGCCTCAACTACGCCGAGAACGTCCTGGGTCCGCACGTCGCAGCGCGCCCGAACGCCGTCGCCCTCGTCGGCCTGCGCGAGGGCCGTCTCGATGACCCCGAGGACATCACCTGGGCCGAGCTCGCCGAGCTGGTGCGCCGGGCCCGCTCGGCCATGGTGCGGCGCGGGGTCAAGAAGGGCGACGTGGTCGCCGCACTGATGGCCAACTCGGTCTGGATCGTCGTGCTGTTCCTCGCCGCCGCGTCCATGGGCGCCATCTTCACCTCCGTGTCCCCCGACCTGGGCGCGTCGGGCTGCGTTAGCCGCTTCG
This sequence comes from Fonsecaea erecta, assembly GCF_001651985.1. Classification (NCBI taxonomy): domain Eukaryota; kingdom Fungi; phylum Ascomycota; class Eurotiomycetes; order Chaetothyriales; family Herpotrichiellaceae; genus Fonsecaea; species Fonsecaea erecta. Next base: position 2,462,477 of record NW_017387245.1, on the reverse strand, counting down.
CCCAGGTCGAGCCCAAGTGGCTGTTCGCGGACGTCGACGTGGCCGTGCGCGGCACCCGGCCCTCCATGCTGGGCAAGGTCGTGCAGATCCTCCAGGCGCTGCCGGCGTCAAAGCCCAAGCCGCGCCTCGTCTTCGTGCCCACTAGCCACCGCCCGCACCGCCAGCGCCACCTGGACTACATCAGACCAGTCGAGGGCGCTATATCCCTGTTCGAGTTCCTGTCCGCCGCCCGCGCGCGTGACCGGCTCACCTACACGCGCGTCCCCACCGACCACCCGCTGGTGATCGTGTACAGCTCCGGCACGACAGGGGAGCCAAAGTGCATCGTGTCGCCGCACGTGTCGGTGCTGAACTACAAGAAGATCTCGCTGCTGCACAACGGCCTGGGGCCCGGGTCGACCGTGTTCCAATACTCGTCGACCAGTTGGATCCTGTGGAACGTCATGAACGGCCACCTGTCGGTCGGGAGCCGCGTGCTCTGCTACGACGGCGGCGCCCTGCACCCGGACCCGTCGACCATGCTGCGCATCTGCGCCCAGTACGGCGCCACCTACTGGGGCACGTCGCCGCGCTACCTGTTGGAGCTGGAGCAATCGGGCATCCGCGTGGCGGACTTTGACCTGTCACCCCTGAAGCTGGTGACCACCACGGGCGCCACCCTGACGGGCGAGCAGTTCCACTGGTTCTACCGCGCCTTCCCGCGCCAGATCCACCTGTCCAGCGTCGCGGGCGGCACCGACATCGCCTCGTCGTGGGTCGCCACCAACCCGGCCGGCCCGGTCTACGCCAATGAGATGCAGATGTGGGCCCTGGGTCACGACTGCGACATCCTCGACAGCGAGACGGGCCGGTCGTGCGCCATGGAGGGCCGTCCCGGCGAACTGGTCTGCCGCAAGCCGTTCCCCAGCATGCCGTGCAAGTTCTGGGGCGACACCAAAGACCACCGGAAGTACCGCGAGGCGTACTTTGAGAAGTTCCCCGTGGCCAGCAAGAGTAGTGATACTGCTCCTTCTCCCGACGATTACTTGGATGTGTGGGCCCAGCACGACTTCATCGTGATGAACCCGGTGACCAAAGGCCTCCAGATCCTGGGCCGCAGCGACGGGGTCCTGAACCCCAGCGGCATCCGCTTCGGGAGCAGCGAGGTGTACAACATCGTCGAGGGCCCGCAGTTCAACGCGCTGGTGTCGGACACGCTGTGCGTCGGGCGCCGGCGGCCCCACGACCGGGACGAAACGGTGTTCCTGTTCGTGGTGATGGCGCCGGGCCACGAAGCCGACTTCACGCCCGACCTGGTCGCGCGGCTGCGCGCCGCCGTCGCCCAGGGCCTGTCGCCGCGCCACGTGCCCAAGTTCGTCGAGCGCGTGTCCGAGATCCCCTACACCGTCAACGGCAAGAAGGTCGAGGTCGCCGTCAAGCGCGTCATTTCGGGCCAGCAGGTCAAGGTCTCCTCCACCGTGCGGAACCCGGAGTGTTTGCGCGAGTATGAGCGCTTCCGGGACCTGGAGAGGGAGCAGCAGCAGCCCTCGCGGAGCGGCAGGAGGAATGCTATCATGGCTAAGTTGTGAGTCACGGGCTTGTTGCTGGGGATGTTGATGTCGCCGACTATCCTGCACGACTAGGAAAGCAAGAAAGAGGGTTGATCATAAGAAATAAGAGCCTGTTGCCTGCCTGCCCTTTTTCAGGTTAGAACAGAGAGATAGACACCGATAGACAAGACAAGACAAGATGAGACGAGACGAGACGAGACAGAGCACGATCCTAGTCAAGTCAAGTGGGTTGATAAATATACTGTGGTCCTGCGTCTTGGGTATAAATAGATATATAGAAAGAAGTCCAGCGTCATGAAAACGACCTGCTCACCCATCGTCGTCATCATTATCATCCCTTCCCTAGTCCCCTGGAACTCCTCCTCCTCCGGACGACGACCCCCGAGCCCCCAGCAGCAGCATGCTCGCTCTCCATGCTGGTCCCGATCCCGGAATCGCCCCCTTCGGCCCGTCTCCCGCGAATGTTTTCTTCCTCCTCGTCAAAGTCTCCCTCGTCTTCGTCGTCCGCCGCCTCGCCGGGACCCATGGGCCTTCTCAGACGGTCTTCCTCCACTTCCATATGTTGTTCTCTCGCTTCTTTTGCCGCGGAGCCGCCAGGGAAACGTCCAGCATACGACAAGAGCGGCCGACCTCTCCCGGTCGGAAACTGTGTCGGCGTGTCCGAGACGTTCGAGAGAGACAAACCACCACCCCCGTGCGGGCTGGACAACTCGGCCTCGTCCTCCGTCTTGATTTTGGCGGTGGCGGTGCCCGAGGACGACTCGTGTTGCTCGGGATTGATCGGCGTGCCTGCTTCCATCTTGATCCTCTTCTGCGTCCCATCGCCGCCACCACCGGAGGAGAGCACATGTGAAATCACCGCCCACCCCAACGCCATACTCGTGAGACTGACGCCGTAAAATAGGGCCGTGAAGACGACAAACGTCGTGATGCGGTAGTTGTAGATCCAGTACCTCATGCCCTGAAACTTGGCCCGAAACGCCAATTTGACGTCGTACACCTGCAAAACACTGCCGGCCTGCAGCTCGAGTCGCGCGTGCGTGGGCAGGTTCCTCACACCCCGGGGAAACACCAGCATCTCGAACATGGGCACCACCAGACGAGACCTGTCCAGGTCGCGCAAGTTGAGCAGGTGCCAGGGCAGATGGAGCACCGTGTGGCTGAGCGACAGGATCGGGGACGCGTAGGGCAAGATGGCCGGTCGTCGCGAGTGGTAGAGCACGTTTTCCAGCGTGATGTTGCCCAGCCACGAGGCCATGGCGTCCGGTACACCTTTGGAGCCCAGCAGGGATAGGTCCAGCATGAAGTTGCCAGCCTGCAGGTTGTTCGGGGTGCGCGGCATGTCCAGGATCACCTCCACATTATACGCCTGCTGCGAAACCAGGGCGTTTGTGTCCAGGGCCGCCATCGCGTGCGGGGGAAAGTCGGTGCCATACTGCAGGTACAGGACGCGTTCCAAGCTGATCTGTGGGATGTAGTTGTAGTAGAAGAAGGCATAGGCGGTCGAGGAGAGGGCGAGGAGCACGGTCGAGGTGCCCAGGAAGAGCAGTGTCGAGAGGTAGGCTTTGATGGCGGTGCGGGAGGTCAAGATGCGGACGGGAGCAAGGCCCAAGGACTGCACACAGTGAGACAGAGCCAGAGCACGTCAGCGGCAGCAAAAAAGACATACCAGCACTCGTTGGAAGAGGGTGTCGTTGCTGTCCTCGTCGTCGTCGTAGGGCGGGTCTGCCATGTTGAGGGCATGCCGAGAATGAGTTGCCCTGAGGACCCTAAAGATATTGCTTCATGTGGTCATATTCACCATGCCAGTCGGAAGGATTCAGGATTGATGGGTTCTAGGCACAAATCACGTTGAAGCACGTCGCAGTGAAAAGAACCGAGTTGCTCGGCGTCGACGGAGATGGAGCAGCAGCAGCACTGGAGACGCGTCGGGATCTCGAGATGCAAATGACGTCGACATCCGACACGCACACAGACATGCACACACACAAAAAACTGTTCAAGCAATCATCAGTCAAGTCATCACTTTCTGGTACTACTACAAGGAAACATCCCATTACGATGACAAGCCCTCTCCGAGCTATTCGGCCACATGTCTTGAAAGCCGGGGAGTATTTCATTACAATGCGCACAAAGGCGCGTAGAGACCGTCGTTGCTTTTCCCTATCCCATTGCCTGTTCCGTTCCATTATCCCTGGTATCCCATCTGGTGACCATTCTTACCACCATACACGTTGCCTGCTGGATGCACAGATCTTTGGCTCAGTACCTGACCAACCGCCGCCACAGAGGCATCTCTTTGACATTCTCCTCGCTCCACACGAGTTTGTTCTTCTCATCCAACTCAGCCCGCTCGTCAGTGCTCTGGATTCCCGCCTCTCTGTTCTCGGCCACCATCAATCCGCTAACGCCAGATCTATCCTTGGCGAGCCAGATGACGGGCTTCGGATCTGTGATGGCAGGGTTCAGATACGCCTGCTCATATTCCTCCGACGTATACCCCGGGATCCACGTCTCCGAATCGGCCGAGTCTGGAATAATCTTCTTGTTTGATTCGTAGAATTTGAGAGCCATCGGTTCAATGCGCCGACTCAGGAAGTTGAACGGTGGAGATCTTGACTGGGCATGAGACCCAGGAGTATCGCCAACAGTCTCCGCCTTGGAGAAGCCGGACACGGTTGGCACAGATCCTCCCCGAGCCGACGAGCCAGCTTCAATGTCTTCATGCTTGAGGTGTTGCTCATCGATAAGCTGCTCCATGATCGTCGTGCTGTACTTGTTACTGTTCAGCAGCTCCAAAGGCATGTGCTGTTCCATCGGAGCAATCGCACGGTCGAACAAAACCTGGAAGACGATGACAACCACCAAGAATACCACCATGATGGCCAATGGACCGGCGCTGCTGGCACTCTGGCTGCAGCCGATGGCGAAAAGGCCAATCAGACAGAGGGTGGCGAGATACACTCCGGTCATGAGCTGCTTCAAAGCTCGGGAATATGCCTCGCCTTTCATGTCGACCTTGTTGCCCAGGACGAACAGCCAGTTGTACCGGAACATCAGATAGAGGAGGCAGAATCCGATGGTGGCGAATCCCAGGATCAGAGGTGCGATGCACGCATATGACACGGCAATGACGCCCAACAGCGTGAATTTGGGATATGTCGAGCCCCAGCCCATCCCAGCTATATTGGTGAATCTGTTGTATCGCTTTCGCGGCGTCTTGTCCAGCAGCTTGCCCACAATGGAGTACATGAGCAAGGGCACAATGTTCAATAGTTGCAGAGCTGCCTGCGACAGGCCGATGAGAATAAAGTAGCTGATGTAGAAATTGGATGCCTTGGGAAGGTTTCTGGCGAGCAAGGAAGGTGCGGAACCTGGGTTCTGGATGATCTGCGTGGTCACTGCGCTGGCACCTGAATCTGTAGTCAGCATGATTCTGGTTCCTCGAGTTCGGGCTGGGAAAGACTTACTAGAAGTAAAGGTGGTGATCAAAAAGACTTGAACCACCTGGAAGATAAAGTACCAAGACTGAACCTTGAGCTCAATCGCCGACAAAGTCGGCTCACCAGCAAATTTGGCCAGCAGCCCGCAAAAAATAGGGACAAGCGCCATCAAGACCGCGAGAAGCACCACCGGCAACAAACCTGTGACGACACCCAGAATGACCTTGGGAATGTGATTAATGAAACTGAGGAAGTGCACCTTGTTCGTGAGATAATTGATGTTGGATAGAGAGCCCACAAAAGCTACGGGAATGGCCCAGAAGATGACCATGACCCAGATGATGATGGTGGCGATCAACATCTTGGACTTTCGGGACGTGTAGCTGACACCCAAGTTCTTCCAGACCACTTCGTCAGGCCGGACGCCAATATATCGTGGGGAGAATTTGGTCCGGGATTCCCGTCCAACCGACTGGAAGGCGTTATGAGCTGCGGTCTGGTTTTCAAACTCGATGAATGCGGCAGGAACTTTCTTGTGTTTGAGGTCGAGGTGTTCGTTCTGCTGCTCGGGGACATGGCGATTCAATTCCTCGAGCTTCCCACGCGACCAGTTGATGGTATCCACCTTCTTCCAGAGTTGAGGCTTCAATCTGTGTGTCGGGCGCTTCTTCTGGTTGATCCAGCGTTTGGGTTCCAAGCCGATAGTTTCGGGAGATTCTGCGCTCTTGTTCTTCTTCTCACTTTTCAGGCGGCTGGCGTTGGCCTGTTTGATCAGCTTCATCTCGGCACCCTCCAGTTTCAAAGCTGTCTTCCGCCGTTCCTTCACGTCGTCTTCAAGCTTCTTACAGTCCGTCTGAAGCCATATTCTACGCACGCTGGAGCCAAACATCTGGCGGAGAGACTTCTCCTCCATGTAGTCGTGGGGCAGACCCATGACCAGAATGGTCCTCGAAGACAGACGTTGGGCATGCGCGGCAGAGAGAAAGTAGGCTCGGCGCAGACCAACAAAGTTGAGCCTCTCCCGGGCAATGAGAAGGGTGATGAATCCCAGATATATCCACGCAATGCCGGCATGGGCGTAGTATCGGTTGGGATTGGTCACGTTGCTCATGCTCAGAATATCGAGTTGTTGTTGGCCGCCATGTCCGGTCGCGTTGACAGGAAACAGCACGGGCCAAGTGATGCAGCAACCGACCAGACTCATGACGATGAAGACCTTGAGGAGGCGCAGCCAGAGATAGCCATCGAGAGAATTGTGACCCAAGACGTAGGCATCGGGCAGGGCCGTGTAGTTGCGCAGGAGGCCGAAGAAGCCCGACTCGGAGCGAGGCGTGGTCCATCCCTTCTCCAATAGTCTGTCGTCGGTTCTTGGTCGATAGACGCGGCCATAGCGAGTACGGACGATGAGAAAGGCGGTAAAAGCGACGATCGCAATGACCAAGGTAGGGACGAGAGTGGAGATGATGCCCGACAGCGAGTTCGAGCCTTGATTTCGGTTGGCTCCTTGGGACTGTACATCTCGAAGGTCAGAAAAGTCGCGGGTCAGGATTGATCACAGGGATACACACCTGTCGAGGATACAAAATATGAGTGATCGTACCCCCGTCCATCGCGGCTGGATCGCTACTTAGAAGTGTGTTGGGAAGTCGTCAGAGGAAGGGGATTCCAGCCTCGCTGACTAGAGCAAGGAGATGGTGGGATTCTAAGCGAGAAAGATGAGATCTCGCTTGTGAGAGAGAAACGAAACAGGGGGGGTGGGGGAATAAGCGAGAAGGAGGAGTGCTGCAAAAGGCAAGAAGTTCACCCAGGAGGATGGAGGAAGGATGTTATTATGATTATTATAGACATGGAGACATGGAGTGACGCGAGGGAGTGCGCAGTTGCTCTGTGGGAGGGTGGTAGGCGGTAGGTGGTGAGCTCACAGATGACGAATTGGTAGATGGGTCGCTGGGCAGATGGGCCCTCCCAAGGCGGGCGCCAGCAGCAGCCACAGCAGGGAGCGTCTTCCGGGGGGGAGGAAAGGCATTAGGGGCACCTCATTTGGGGATCTGACCAGCCCAGTTGTGGGCAGCTGCCCAGTTTGAAGCACAGCTGAAGGGGTCAACAATAAACATTCGGACAAAGCAAGCTGAGGGCAGGCATCGCAAATGATGTCAGCCACTGAGAGTGCGACCGCCAACCCAATGATTGGCACTAGCAGCCCCAGAGGCGTCCGCTAGTAGATCGCTAAGCCGAGCCTGGAACTAGTTTTCCAAGGATCGCATGATGTCACTCTTCCCTGGCGATTGACTTTTCTTCCAACTCCACCACGCATCCACGATCATCTCTCTCGATCACCACCAACACTGTCACCAGCCACGGGTGGCACCCAGTCGCCGACTACATACGCCCCCCCTTCCCGTCTGCCCAGCCGTCGATCCTCCTCGTGTGACCCTCTACAATCACGGACTCCTCCGACACGCAAGAAAACACGTTACTCAAGCGCCCAAGGTCAAGAAACACTCGAAATCTGTCCGACTCTAAAGATTCATTCCAAAGCTTCTCTTCTATGATACACAAAAATATTGGTTCGGGTTGCCACAGGTGCTCTTTCAAACCAGGCAGGAAACCCCGTGGGCAACTCGGTTCGACAAACCCAGCCTCGTTCAGCAAGCAAATGGTCCCTTCACGGCGTTGTCAACTTGATCCTCCTCGCCCAGCTCACACTCCCTCTTTCCTGCCCAACGAGTCGAGCATTACAAAATAAGAGTCTTGCTTTTTGATCCCTTTCCGGACGCAGTGGGTGTCCAGTCGTCAGAACTCCGGTCGTCCCTTCATGGTATGATTATGCCCCGTTTCGCCTGGTCAACCCCTTTCCTTCCATTACCTATAGAAGCCAAAGAGTCCATCCAGTGCACTCAATTCCCTTCCATGCTGCCTCGCCGCTCCGTCATATGCATGATGTAGCAGAGGCGACAACTCGTCACACCCATGTGGGCATCACTCCAACAAAATGAGAGGTCAAGTGTACAAAGAATAGGAATTGTTCAAAACCCAAGGTCGAGCCTCCACCGCTCGGCCGTCATCGTCGTTACCTGTATTTCTTTCTTTCTTTCCTCCTCAACATAATATGCACAATCCGAATCAATGTACCCCCCCGTTAGGGATTGCCCTTTTGCTTGGGGCTAGTGGGCCGTCCGCATGGCTTGTTGCAGGCGTTGTTGCATGGCCGTGTCTGGGGCGAGATTCTCCCAGAAGCCATAGCTGTTGTTCTGTTGCAGTTCGAGAAACAGGATGGTCATCCCCCAGACATGGGGCCGCGCAACCGTGAGCCGCTCGTATACTACTCGCGATATTTGTTCCCGGAGTTCGCGCTGTTGCTCGTCTCCACTGCCAGTCCCCCAAAGGTGGAGCATCACTTTACAAAAGAAGTCAGTGTGGGTACTGGGATAGCGAATCTGGTCGGCAATGGCATTGAGGAGCTGGTAGCGTCCCTCATAGCCCAAGCTGACCGCAAGCTTGGTCAAGAAAGTCACCGGGGTCGAACCAGAATCGAATCGCCCCGGGGAATGGCTGAGTGCATCATGGCCAACGAATGGCACAAGGGCGTTCATGATTTCCACGCCCCTGGCTGGAGCCATCGCGGTGGACTCCCTGTGCCCCTCATGGAGCGCCAGCTTGATCTGCTTCAACGCGCCATCCACGTCGCCCGATTTCCGGATCACGCCCAGGACGATATCTTTGAGTTCCGCCTGTTGGAGAGGCGTGTCAAAGTCCCGGGCCAGAATTGGATGCCTCTTCATTTCCTCAAGTCGTTCGATCTTCAGGCCTGGCGTCATTGGGTCCGGGAGATCGTGGTATGCCGACGGTTTGGCCGTGAGGATCAAGTTCCTCAGCTGCGGGATTCCGTAGGCGATCCGCGAGCAAAAGTACGAGTGGTTTTCACAGAGGAATTCCGGGTAGTCGTGGAGCAGGATGAGAATGTTCCTCAATGTGCCTTTGTACAGGTCAAGATTGAGAAGGTCGAAACCAGGGGTCTGTGATAGCTCCGAGATGTAAAGGAGCAGCAATCCAATGAGCTCGCGGTAAGTATCCCAACCCGCGTGATTGTTAGGCTTCAGCATGCCAGCGACGAAGACCCGGTGAATGATCAGACTGTACCATCCATACGTGAAGCCAGGGAACCACGATGGCTGCAGGGACTTGAAGCATTTGGCAAAGGCAAACATCAGGTCGTTGTGGTCGGCAGTCGTGTCCAACTGAGCTGCCGAATATTCATAGAGCATGTTGGCAAACAGTCTGGTGAAAAGTCTCTGGTGGAAGGCCACTCCACGCATGATCTGGTGGTGATTCAAAATCAAGACAAGCATCGTCAGAATGGTTTCAAGGTAGGGTGCCTTGCTGAGGCGGACTGCGCCGTTGGTGTCTCCTTGAAATTTGACCAGCATGATCACCAGACGGCCAAGCGCATCCGCGTGCGAGAAAGCCACGTCCACGCTGCCTCTGGGGCTTTGAGCCTCTCGGTCGTAGCATTCGATGCACGAGTCGATGCACAACCGCAAGAATTCAGCCAGGTCCTCGGTGCTGTTGATCGTCTGCTCCTTGTGTAGTTCTTTCAGGAATGCTGCGCAGGTGCTTTCATTTGGACCGATGCTTTCGAAGATGCCCACCCATTCGTCGAACACGTAGCGCATTTGGTCTTGCTTCGCTTTGGCTTTATCTGTAATCTCGACACTGACGAATTCGGGCATGCCGTGAGCCTTTAACTTTGCGTTGATTTCTGGAGCGACAGGCAGATCTGGTTTCTCCTTGACCCAAGCTGCCATCGCAACGAGGCTATGTGCAAAGTCCGCTCGTATTGCCGTGGGCTCATCGGTGAAGAGAGTCTGATCCATGATCTCAGCAAGGACATGAAGGCCGTGTACGTCTCGACTCATGATGCCTGACGCTATTGCGACATCAACCCTGGCGAACTCCATCAAACCTGCCGTGATCAGTGCCACCACCACATTAGAGCTCGCCAGTAGCAAGTCTTCATTGGCGGTCATCCATCTAAGAACATCCCGCACAATAAGGTCTGAGAGCTGACAGAGTTTGGAAAGCAGGAAAGCTAAGACCTCAGCCTCAAGAGGACCTTCTGGCGGCTTGGTCACAAAAATGTGGCAGATCTTCTCCGCGATCTGTCGAGCCAACAGATCTGCTGCTGGGCGCGTTGAAGAAGTAAGCACGATCAGGATTTGGCGGAAATCTTGGAAGATCGAACTGTTCTTCTCCAAATCTTTCAAACGTGTCGCTTCGGATGCCCTGGCCGCCTTTTGTATGTCTTCGATGAGAATCGTGATTCTATCATGAGGTGGTAGTGTCTCAGGGAAGCCATTTACCCGTGGCTGCGGCATTGCAGATAGCATCCGACCTTCTTGCTGGACCAATGGGCTTTGATGGGGAATCGCAGGCTGTTCAGCAGGTGTGGACAAGCTCGGCATCGTGAGATTATCTTGCAGTACGTCAGGAATCTGACGTCCAGGAGTGTCAGCGGCAGCGTTGGGAATGTGGCTAGTGTTCATTCCATGCACTCTTCGGTCGAACTCTTCGTACACCGCCCGTTGTGCCTCATTAAGGCCGCCGACAGTTTGCTTGTAAGGCTCCGGAATCCACGCTGACCACCGATTGATTCCCTGCGGAATGAACTCCCGAGTTCCCCCTTCAGCAAGGAAACGGCGACGTTCCTCCAGCTCAGCTTCGATGACTTGGTCAATTTCTGCAACGGCGCGCTGCTCGGCTGCTTGCTCGACAAAGGAACATGCAGTATCCAGATTGTCATTGACGCACATGAGGATGGCTCCTTCTGGCAGAAGTTGCTCCGGCAGATCGTCTTGGGCAGGACGGCGAATGTAGTTGGAGATACTCATCCGAAGTGGCTCCTTGCACGTAACAAGAGCCAGACTACCGGCGAGCGATTTGATCATTTGTCTGGCGGCCGTGCGGTACTTTTCTGGGTCCGGCTCAAGCGTGTAGTCTTTCGCGACAAGCTGGGCCGTCGAGATAGATGCGATGGTGATCGATCGTTCGACAACGGGTGCGATGATTTCCTGGATGGCTTGATCAAAAGCACGGTAGATGATGCTCTTTACCAGTGCCTGATCCGCAGGCGAGCCAGACGTGGGAGGGTACTTGAGCACGTCCTCGAGGTTTGGGAGGGTTGCCATGATCTCCGGGGCGGAAAGACGCTCGCGGACAGCCCTGTTTATGGCGCCGTTCAAGGACATGTCGTCAAATGTTTCCAGGCCGTCTGGTAGCGTAGGAATGTTCGCGATATCGTCTTCTGTCTGCGGTCGGTCTCGAATGACCGTAGCAGGTTCCAGCTTCTTGAAGTCGAGCTTGAGGTCTTTGCAAAGCACCTCAATCTCGAACTTGAGGTTCAATTTGAGTTCTGCAAAATGGTATAATTCCAAGAGAACTCCCACGATCTCCATCAACCAGGGATTTGGTGGTACAAAGACCATCGAGTTGGCACCCTGAGCCAGCACTTTGCACGTGAATGGTATTACGAGAACCAACCTCTGAGTTTCGTACCCTTCCACAAGGAGATCAACGAAATAAATATTTCGGTGCTTAATTGGTTTATCCTGGGCGAGAGTGAGAGATCCGAGCCAACCTCCAAGATTCTTGAGGTGACTCCTTTCTGTCGCAGAACTGATTGTCGATTCGGCGCTCATAATCTTGACAATACTGACGTAGGTCTCACGGATTACCTCCGACATAAGCAAATTGTCATTGAGCATGTTGACAAATTGGAAGTACATCTCCTGGTTATTCGGCTCTAACCTGGCACGCTGTTCCACCAGGTACGAAGCGAACCATTGATAGTGCTCAGGGGTGAAGGATTCTTTCAGGTCGGCCAACTTGCTGGCCATATTGTCTTTGGAGAGGTTGTTAATGACAAAGAGAATTTTCTCTTGGATTTTCTGATCCGGATCTCGAAAATGGGCAGACGCTGGAGGAGGGTCAGCACGCAAGGCTCGAAAGCCACGACCTGTATCCAGCGCGACGAGATCATCCCCGTTCGTTGCGTGGCCACTTGATATGCCATTCGCACCGAGACCATTTCCAGTGGATTGCTGTGCACGGAGTCCTTCTTCAGCTCGTTGCAAGATTTCTGAATTCGAAAGCGAAGGCTCTTGCAGCAGTAAACTGCAAAGTCCAGGCCATTCAGAGAGCTGATCGCTGATCTGAAGTAATGCTTCGATGCCAAAGCGGTGCATGAGGCTATCAGATCCGTGGTCGCGAACAGCTCGGAGTATGAGAGCAAGGCCAAAGTCTCGAGGGATAGACGGAAGCAGTTTGTACTTGATGATGCTTCCAAAAAGGAGGGCTGTTTTCTCGAGTGCATCTTCTGGATACTCATTGTAGCAGACATACTCGTCAAATAATCCGTGGACAATGCAGCAGAAGAGATCCTGTTGATCTGGATCACGGGAAGTCTTGTACCTGCGCATTTCGTTGACCATGTCACGGATCGACAGCTCCCCTCGATACATTCGACCAAACAGTTCTGACATCTTCTTGTCAATGGCCTCGGGAAGTTTGTTGCCTTTCTCTTCACTGCTTTTTTCAAGTATGTCATCGAATCCGGCCCCATAGTTCATCAGCCGCGGATACGTCTGCAAACACGTGGTCTGAGCTGCCTCAACCAGCTCGCGGTTGTCCAGATGGTCTTCAAGTTTCTCCAAGAGCGTATGCACACTTCGAAGGGTGAGTGGAATCGACTGCGGAGTAGTTTCACCCCGCTGCACTCGAAATTCGTCGTCTGCCTTGATCCGGAGGTACTTGCAGAGGATCATGCCCAGATTTGTCTGCCCATCAGCGGCTTCCGAGAGATACCGGTCCAGATCGAATGCCGGATCGATCTTGTCCCGCATGCAGGCGATATCAAGGGCCAGCGGGTTGGACCAATGTTTGAGGAATTCTTCAGTCCACCCGAATTCTTGAGCGCGATCGAATATAACTTCCGTTTGTCGAGGGTCTAGTGAGAAGACAATATGACAGAGCTCGAATAGGTACTGGGGATATTGAGACGCGAGTGTTTCCAGTACAGGCCGATGGTCTGGCCGTTGCTTCTCAAGGAACAACTGGAAGCATTCAGCGATGAATTTTTCCTGATCTGGCACCCACGACTTCGCGTTTGTCCTCGCCAAGAACAGAAGAAAGACAGCCGGATGATTGTGGTACACATCCTGCAATATATCGAGGCGGTCTTCTCCATCTGTCCCAGTCCCGGGTCCTAGAACCACTTCAAAAATGGCTTGGCACGCATCGGCGGATACATATGGACCATCGAGCTCAGGACTGATCAGTCTCTTCATTTCGGGGGAGAAGTTGTTCAAGTCTTCTGCGGGCAAAGTTTCGCGGAGACGTGGTATCGTCGCCGCACGGATGTCTGCGGACGAAGACGCAAGAAAGCCACCGAGGAACGATATCTGCGTATTTGGATTCTGCCATCTTCCTCCCCAGAGTTTCTGGACGTCAAATTGTGAATCTTCTTGTGCCACATGGAGTAAAGCTCCGTATAACCTGGAGAAATCGCTCCTCCGCAATCGGAGACCCGGGATATCAAATCCTTGAATCACCAAATTCCAGTCCAGCTGTTTCGCCCGAAGGGCCTCCACCAAATTTGACATTTCATATTGTTGATCGATGGAGAAGACAAGGAATAAGAGGGCATTAGCGACCTCTGCCTCTGTGATACTAGTTGCAGGTAACGACGCCAGGAAATCTCGCGCGGCCTGTTCCGACGCGACGGCCTTGGGACCGTGACGTTGTAGACCACGGGCGATATCTCGAGCTTCGGCTGAGAGGCGTAGGAGCTGGTAGGCACCGTAGAATTGTTCAGGTTTGGGACCAGTGTATCGACTGATGACTGCACGCCAGAGATCGTCTTTCTGCTGCTGCGTGGACGTTGCAGCGGCCAGGGCAAAGTATTCGATAACGGAGCAGATGTTCTCGACAGCGAATGTCTGCGCATTCCCATTGCGCCTATCCGTTAGGGAGCGCAGGGAGCTTTGAGCGAACTCGGCGAGGAAATTTTCTGCCTTCGTCCTCAGGTCAACTCGAGCGCACTTTGTGAAGGCAACGGCGAGAATGACTTGAGGAAGGGCATCAGCGAAGAAATGTTGGATGAAGGTCACCAGGTCAAAGTCGCGGAACGAGTCTTCCTTGGATGTGTCAATGGCCTCGGCAATTTTGGATGGCTGTTCTGGGTCGGAAGCGACCTTTTCCAACTCTTCACGCAGCAGTTTGTAGCTTCCCTGATCGAAGTCTTTGGCACCCTGGAAGATGGCGGCGGTGTTGAGGGTGATAGTCCGCCGAAAGAACTGGGCAAAGACCTCCATGCCGTTGGAATCGAGCAGTCGCTGTATCTTCTCCCTCTTGGAGTCCCACTTTGCCTTTCCCTCTCTTTCACTGATGGTATCAAGCAGCAGGAGAATCTGAGTCGCGGATATCTTCGAGAGCGAGGAGGGGCCGGACGCGGCAGGGCTGAGGATCATGGGAAGCATTCATGACCTTGGAAAAGGGCGGTGCTGGTGAGAAGGGTTTGCGGGGAGGTCAGTCACGTTGTACAATGCGTTTAGACAATGTGTAAGAGATGTGTAAAAAGTAGGTCTAAAAGGTAGAAAGTGATGACGGGGTACACCGTGTGAATGAGAGAAGGAATAAGGCGATGAAAGGTGAAGATGCAGGAACAATCGGGGGGGAGGAGAGGAGTGAGTTTGGTGTTTGGTGTTGGCCTCTTTGCATGGACGTGGAGTTGGAGTCCAGCCGCCAGTCATCTGCAGGCGGCCACTCTGTTTGGGCAGGAAGGCTTGGCAGTCCTCGTCACGTGTGCTGGCCGAGTATAGGACAGATACATCACACGCCTCCAGGTCTACCCTCTACGAGTGGCCGATATGCACCAAGAAAAGGGACACGCAGATTTCCTTGATTCAATGGGCTAAGACCTGCAAACTTGGAATACAAATATCTCGTCCAGGGATTCCACCACACCCACGTCGATGAGGGAAAAAGTCCTGCTCGCAACATGATGGTCGTAGAAGCAGCACCACCTTGTTTGAAATCCCTCGCCGGGATGGCAACTGCTATCGTGTCCAAGACCACGTCTTATACAATCCTAGTAATCCATAGTCGAGAAGAATCTCCTGAAGACAAAAAAAGGCAACACCATACGACGCTGACATGCATCATCTCAAGTCTTGGACTTTTTGGCTTCGACACCGATGGCCCCAACACTGTTGTCCAACATATCCACCGCACTGCGCTTCTTCCCCTTAGGAGTGCTGGCCGCCGGTCGCCCTCCGCTTTTGAGCCTTGGCCAGGAATCGAAGGGACTGGCTTTTTGCGTTGAGCGACGGCTGGCGTCCAGTGACTCGGCGTCTTTGGGTATCAGAGAGACGGGACCACTTGAGCGAAGTGACCTCCTGGTCACTGAATTGGAGGCAACTTCGCTCGATTTACCATCACCGACTGCCGCAGAGGCATCTTCCCTGTGATCAATCGGTTCCTCGATGTCAGTCAATGCTTCCTCCTCCCGTTCCGCCTCGCGTGCCTTCTGCTGGGCTTCAGTTTGGAAAAGTCGTTTGGGCTTTATTGACCGTCGGGTAAGGGTTCGGAGCCGCTTCACATCTGAACCTTTGGGCGTGTGCTCCAAGAGACCGAGGTCGCCCTCATCAATGTCTTCTTCCTCATCTTCCTCATCATCAAACCGGCGATAGACCTTCTTGCCACGGCTTAAGAAAGTTAGCATTGAAATTGTGACGCGAGAGAATGGGCAACTTACAATACGTAAACCATACCGTCGTCCTTTTCGATAGCCTCTTCGACTTGGGGATCCAGCTTCTTCCGCTCTCCGCTGACCTTGCGGCGCTTAGATGTCCCAGCAATTTTGCGACTCGACGAAGTTTCCCCGTTCATGCTTCGCTCTATGAAAGGGTTGGATTCACTGTTGTCGACGTGAGGCACTCTATCACGAGAGTCGGTATAAATTTGAACCTGCCCGCGGCTATCATCGTTTCCGACAGTGAAGCTTTCGAGTGAGAAGCCGTTGTAGCGTTTACTCTTTCTATTTCTTTTGGGGCTCGGCTCAAAGTCCACCAAGTGGTTCGCACTCAGAGTATTGTCCTGGAAGAGCGCACGGGCGGCATTGCTGGCTTTGGGGATCATTTTCTTTTTCGGAGTTTTGACCGGAGTCGGAAGCATGCCGTCGGAAATCGTGGTGGAGGAAGATGCAAATGGTTGAAGGTGCGATTTGGAGGGAGGAGGTTTGTTGGTGTTGAGTGGGAGAGTCTCGTCGTCGGGTGATGGAGGAGAGATGACGTGGACACGACGAGGTGCCTTGTGCTTTGGTGTCGACTCCGGCGATTGATATCCAGGCGCAACTCTCGGCCGTGCCTTTCGTGATGAGCGCGGAGTAGTCACAGGCGCTTCAACGTCAGGTATCTTCTCGCGTCCATCGGGAGTGGAGTGCAGATTGGTCGAGGCAATTCGAGAGCTTGTTCTTGTAGCACGTCGATTAGAGGAGGTGTTCGAACGCTCATAAGCGGCGCCATGTAAAGGAGTCTCGGGAGTTTGAGGAGTCGATGCGATTTGAAGAGGCGGAGTTGAAGTCATTGTGTGCAGCGCACATGCAAGAGTGAAGCGGTGTTCTTCACTGGCAATTGAAGATGTTTCTGCCGGACCTTGAATTCAAAGCGAAGGGGTGACAAGCCAATCTCGAGTCGCGCACCAGTGTACCTCGTCCTCTCCAAAACTTCAGGTAACTCGGTCAGGAGTAGTATAGCAGAACAGATTACAGCAAGAATATGGTGATCACATTGTAGGGCACGGGCTAGATGGAGGTCGAGGAGTTTGTTGGAGGTTGGGCCTTTGTCAGGTGCAGCGGCTGCCAGGCGAGTGGCTGGGGACAGCACATCAGTGGCTTGCAGGTCTGGGCATTCAGGGCCCGGGTCTCTTTTCCCAGGCGAGACGCGCACCGTCGAGACCCCACGCGTATGCGACTTCCATTGCGGGATCTATCTAATCAGAATCATCTCCCGCTCTGCTGCATCATGGATCCCAACTCTTCCGGCTTGACTGAAGATGATTCTGCTGAGAGTCTCTGGCACGGCCCTGCAGAACAAGAAGCCCCCAGCAAACAAGCCAATTCTACCAAACACACCTACCAGGAACAACAAGAATATGAGGAGAGCCTGCGCCATGAACTCCAGAGCGTCCGTCAGGTTAATGAGGCCATCGAAGGGGTTATCCAGAGCCTCCATAAGGCTAAAAGCAATATGGGGGTAAAGATTCAACCTCATTCCCCCACCGTGGATGCTGATCACTGACTTGCGTTCCAGACTGTGAATAACACTGTCTCAGCTGCCTCGAGTCTATTGAATACATGGACGAAAATCCTGTCTCAGACCGAACACAATCAGCGCCTTATCCTTGATCCCTCATGGCAAGGCGCCAGTCAAGATATCGCAGATATTGAAGAGGAAGCCCTGGAGAAACAGCGTGCTGCCAATCGACGAGAAGCCGAGGAGGAGGAGAGGAAGAAAGCAGCAGCAGCAGCAGCAGCAAAACAAGCGCAACAGGAAGAGAGGCGCAAAACTGAGACAGCCATCAATCCCACGAGGGGGACTTCGCGAGGTTCTAGAAGAATTGGGGTCGCGGGGAGAGGCTCTGCTGCAAGTACGCCAGCCTCTTCTTACGTGCAGGTAGGCGGGGCAAATACCAGTGGTATAAGGCGAGGCACAACCTCCGGCAGAAGAACCACTCCTGGACTTGGTCGAGGGACCACTGGGAGAGTCCCGAGGAGCCGTGGTTGAACGTCGTCGCCTCCATTGAATGGGGTTATGCTCTTTGGCCATTGCCTGTTGGATTCACGGCAGAAATGGCAGAAATCTGTGATGCTCGACAAATTCCAGAGACGGATGCGAGCTCGTCGTTTGTCAGGGCTACTAGGGAAGTATTAAACTCGGCGAGGAGCACCCGAACATTCAGAACCCCCCTCAGGTCACGAAAATATGTCTCACGGCTCATTCCAGACCGAAAAGATGTTGATTCCGCTCTGTCCTCACAACGATTCATGAAGAGCAGGTGGGACACCGTCCTCTCTGAGTCCCACGCATCGTAAGAGCGCGACAGGGCATTAAAGGTCAACTGAGCAGAGCAATCAGGGAGTGAATTTTTACGGCTACTCCAACCAAACGAGGTGTTGCACCTTTCCACTGAGATGCGGGCAAGCATGAAGAACTTAGCGGACATCCTCAGTACTCTGTGGTTGGCGGCAGTATCGATTTGCAAACAGCTGGACGAATGGAGATGAAGTACTTTGGCACCGAACTTGTGTGCGCTCGAAAGGATGCACTCTGTTGTTGAATGACGGCGCTGATTCGAAAGATCGGATCACAACAACCTGGTGGAGCTGGGATAAAATTACTGCTCGATCCAATAATGGCCTCATTGCTGCTGAATGACGACTGCACATCTTGGTGACTAAATGAAGCAGCCTCTTCGCCGCCAGTTCAGATGCAATACGGAACTACAAGACTAGCCAGGGCTGACACTTGGTCGAAACTTGTCCGCCCGAAGATCTGTGGAGTCAAGTGCACAGAAGATGCGACAATTCAAGCATGACTAGCCCTGCAAAATGCCAGTTATCATGTTCGATTACACGGAGGCAACAACGAAGATCTAGAGCAATGGCATTAAATAGGTCGACAGAAAAGCCCATCACTCCCGTCAGTAGACACAGCAAAATAGGATTGTCTAGCAGGCACCTTGTAGCGATAGGTGAGAAACAAGGTACCGAATGCGGAGTATGGGGGATATTGTGGTCGATGTAATACCCTTGTAAGTGATTCTAAAAACAGCAAGGGCACCAGGCACTCGCCAAAGTTGAAGCTGCGGTGCATCAGCTTTCCCCATTTATTTCTAGAGCCACGACGCAAGCAACAAACAAGCTTCATCCCCTCACTCACTTGATTCTAGTTGTCCTTACCTGCTTGAAGGAGAGATCTCTTACAGGAGTAATTGCTTCACAACCTCTCTAATAAAACGTGTTTTCCGTCTGTCCTGAACTACCACGGTCCGCGCGTCTCGGACGTTGCAACACAACCAAGTGCGGAGAAAGTAAACAATGAATTTTGCGCCTTACCAGGATGCGTCGCCGGAGATGTGAGTAGCTGCAATGACAGACTCTGAGGACGAAGATGGCGGGAACAATGGTGCTAATCAACAAATACAAAATACAGAGAGCGTGCTCTATCACCTCCTCCTCGCACCTCCATCGATTCGCCTCGAGTCCGGTCCCCGCCTCCGCAGAACAAGCCCATCCAGCCCATACATCGTGCGGGCTCCGGTTCGCCGTTCCTGCCTCCTCCCAGTGCCTTTGCGAACGATATCTTGCCAGGGCCATCGTTCAGCGGAGGAAACAGGGATCAGAGCCTTGAGGCGTTCGAGACGAGCCTGCCCTTAAGAGTCGACTATGAAGCAATGTTGGCATATCTTCTCTTGCCACCGGCCGGGGGTGTGTTCCTGCTCCTGTTCGAGCACAAGAGCGACTACGTGCGGTTTCATGCGTGGCAGTCCAGCATGCTCTTCTCAGCCATCTTTTTCGTCCATCTGGTCTTATCCTGGTCGAGGGTGCTCTCCTGGATGCTGTTCACGGTCGACCTGCTCTTGATTGGCTTTCTGTCGCTCCACGCTTACCGAGACGTCGAGACGCTTGACCATTTCGAGGTGCCTTATTTCGGCAGGCTTGCCAATTCCTTTGTCGAGAATGAGTGAATCCAGATGGCGATGCATCTGCATCTGCTGAAGAAAGTCTCTGACAATGGAGTGGCCGAAGGATATCTCAATCCTCGTTGCTCAAAAAGTTCATTCCGAGCACTGCCTAATGGAGCACTCGGGCCGCGTGGCTCCAGAGCACGAAGCACATACGTCGATCGAGATGGACGAACCTCGACACTTACCCAGCCTATGCCACCCTCTTAATATCGCAGCATCTCGAAATGGTCATTTCTTTCGGCCGGGCCGTGGAAGCGTTGTCGATTGTCAGACGAAAACCGCAACTCGGGAAATCGAGATAGATCTTTGTGCTTCCGAAGACAGACGGCTTGCTTTCCCCGACCAGATCTCCGGCAAGGTTGAGTTGGCCGGATCATACAAGGAGTGCTGTGTAGCTTTGCTTTCCCAATAGGGGCTGCGTCCATCGCTGACACGCTACGCCGTTACACGATGTCTTGTGGGGTTCTGCTAGCTGGAACAGCGGTTCTGACCCTCTCATTATCTTTCAACGAGTTTCCGCTGTGCGAGAAACTGCAGCATGGGGCTGGACTCGGCGTTCGAGCTGCCCTTTTAAGCACAGCCATTACACAATTCGAATGCGTTGTCGAAATCCAACGTTCTAAGAGAAAATATCTCCAACTTGAATCAATCCAGGCAACCATGGCGGGAGCTTGACTCGATTCCAATCAATGAGCAACTCTCAGCCCACGGTTCAAGATGCCGGAGTATCTTCGCACGCCTTATTCGATAAGGGAGGAGACATTGAAACAGAGGGTCGGTGGGGTGAAAATTACTGAGGGAGACGAGAACTCTTCGAAGGTCTCCGATTAATTTTGTAACTCAACGGGGGTTAAAAATATATGGTATGGTATGGTGCCTTTTCAGGACTTGACTGTTGAAACTTGGGTGTGAGTTGATAGCTGTGGCCATGGTCCGCAACGATGATGAGTTTGGGAGGCACCAAAGCGGAACGGCTTCTTCTTTCTTTCTCTTCTGCCAAAATCAAGTTCTACCTATTTATAGGTAAAAGACCGAACGAATTATTCCAACATCCTATCAACCACTGATTGACATCAGACGCTACCTGACTTCAAGATCCATGTAAATGCCGAGAATATAAAACATTATACTCTCCCTCCATCTCCACCTCGCATTCCCATGGCCTTGTTCATCACTTGCCTCCGTCCTCGACCTGATTTGAGACTCGACCTCTCTCCCCCTTGAAGAATCCGCAAAGATCAATCCCTCATCCCAAATGAGCGAGTGAATGATTGAATGAGAACCGCACATCGCCTGCCGATCTCATTCCATGTCCCTTCATGCAATGTGACTGACCAACACCGACACCAAGGTGGTGGCGACGACGCAGAGGGCTGTCTTCCAATTGCCGACGGTTCGCGGGGCGGCAAACGAAGTCGAGGAGGAGGAGGGCGTCGAGCCGCTAGTGGCGTTGGTGGGCGTGGCGCGCTTGACGACGGCATCAGCTGCGTCGCTGTCGCTGACGACCACGTAAGGCGTGTTGCCGTCGCAGGCGTACTTGGCGGCGACGCAGGCGCCGTTGCACGGACCCCAGTGGCCGTCGAATGCCCAGCCGTCGGCCGTGTTGGCGAACTTGCACACGCACTGCGCCGTCTCGCCCGCGTCGTAGAGCCCCACGTAGAAGTTGTACATCAGGATGCCCTTGCAGTTGAACTGCCGCCCGTTGATCCCGTACCAGTTGCCCTCCGGGTTCGCGTCCACGCACGCGCTCTCGTACACCCCCACGTGCGCGGCGTCGTAGCACAGCGCCGCGCCCAAGTAGGCGGCGGTAGTCATGACGAATGAGGGAGTTAGATAGCTCGGTTTTTGTATACGAGGAATTCGTGAGATGGTATGAATGTGCCGTTAGCTAAACCGCGTGGTTTTCCATTCAACAGCAGTTAAGGATAGTTAAGGAGAAATCAGAGCCTCATGGACGACGCGGGGAGCCACCCAGCTGAACAAAAGGACATTGAAATACTAACTCGTGGGTGGGACCCCTGGAGCTGGACTGTAGCCCTAGTCAAGATTCCTGTGCCGCAGCAGCATTGCCGCGTAGGCTCGGTATTTATTGCATCTGGATAGGCGGGCTAACTGTCAAGCCATGTGTCAATTGGACAAGATCCTGTCTGTTCGAACTAACAAACTCTCAACACGACTTCGCCCCCGGGGGCTATCTTTTGGATCATCTCTACGACGATCAGGCTGAGCGTACGAGGAGTATCGCCTCGATGAAGTCAACCCTGCGCTAAGAGACCTAGCCAGTCTCTGTCATGGGAGCTTTGTCAAGGTTGTTCATCAGCTGAGTTCGCTCTGCCACAGACGACGAATATGTGGCAGCGACCGGGAAATCGGCAAGTCTAGTGTTCCGAAAGGCTGTAGAATGAAGTCCGACTGAGTCGACTTGAGCCCCCTTCGCCGCTCCGCGCAGGCCGTTGACGGGACTGCGCACGAGTGGAGGTCGACAAACGTGGCAGTCATATGTAAAAATGTGCCAGAGATGACAGATGTAGCGACGTCGTCTACCCAAATGATTGGAGCGGATGCTGCAACAACATTGTTGAATAGGCACTAGATGTCCAGCCGAGCTGCCAGATTGGGCGAAGCGCTGCCGTTTCTGGGACGCCACTTCTCGTATTCCTCCTGCACGCGAGGCTGAGTAGGTTCGCCGCCAAACCTCTCTTGACCAACGAGGACCAAGTCTAGATCTCATTAGCCTCACAGAGCTGAAGTATCGCCAGGACCGAGTAGAGAAAGGGCATTTTCGCCGGTCATTTCTTCCACATCAACTCTGACTGGTATTTGTGTGAGCTTGGTTCTGTACAGCATTGCTGAACAAACACGGTATCATACCAAGCATCTCCAGGCAGGGTTTGCACTCCTCGAGCATCCATCATTCCTCATACTCGGATGTGTAGGATAGTCTTACCGGTGGAGTGGTGGCAAGTCCAGGTTGACAACCTCAGCGAGGCTACTTCGTCTGCGGCCTGGTATAGCGTCTCAGGGTCCAGCTAGTCGTGATCTAGACCCCTGCCCTCCCGTCCTGTTTGCCGTACACAGGTAGGGCAACTGCTAGATCGGTGCAGGTGGACCGCTTGATGCTACATTTCTTGCTGGTTGCTCCGTGTGGCAGCAACAATTCATTGAGCGTCTCTACTGGCAGGGCCTCCTTGTTGAACATTCCCGGGCACCCAATGGACTCGGTCTCAGGAGAACCGAGAGGATCGGCACGGTATATTGGGAAAGCATCCGTCCCTCCAGTCTAAGAGAGCCGCAAGCCTGGCAGGCTGGAGCACAGACCTGACACGGCGAGAGCACGAGCCAGGTAAAGACCGAGAGCGGTTCCATCCGTAGTGGTCAGAAAGCGATAGATTCAATGCGGCTCTGCAGCAGTAATCGGCTATCGCTCAACTCTTAAAGGCGCGCATCAAGAGCAAAGGCTTGAACGAGCCCATGTGTCGTAATCCACCTTACTGCTCAAGGGAAGGCGCCGTTTCACTATCTTCAGGCATATCAGCCACTACGCCGTTCTCGGGCATGTAAGGTCTTGTTTCAGCCATGGCGATAAATGCCAAAGACGCTTTTCCGGATAGATTCTAAGGTATCCAACTTACCCCTCTATCCGGGCACAGAAGGCCTAGGGTCGCCGTACTGTATACTCCGTGTCTCCTGTGACGTCGGGTCAGAGTTGGGCGTCAACCATGGAGTATAATCCGCGGCATCCCAGGTGATGTAGTCGGACATCTCCATTGCCAATTTTGCGTAACTGTCCGCAAAGTCGTCCGACACAGAAGGGTCGAGGAAACAGTTCGTATCTTGAAAGATGCCAGCGGATTCCATGGGACCTGCAGGGGCGTGGTTGTAAGGCTGCTCGGTATTGGTGTTGCCCATGCTGTAGTCTTGTCGGGCATTGGTGCAAAATCCAGCTGCAGGAGCAAAACCTGTTGGGCGAGGTAGCCCGGCCATGTACTGGGATGGAGAAGTCGGATGATCCAAAGGAGAATGAGATCTACCGGCGTCAGCCATTCCGGCCCTGGTGCTTGACTCTCTCCGGTGATAGCGTCTGTCGCCGGGCACTGGACTCTGTGCTTGCTCCATGCCGCTTGATCCATGAGCATTTTCGGCTTCGGGTGTATTCATGCTACCCCGAGATGCAGGCTTTTGGGAACTCTGGCTTCGGTGGCGGTGCATTTCCGCGCGAGCCATCCTGAGTATAGAAACATTGGACAAGTGGTTAGAATCTACGGGCCCAGATATCTCAAAATTGTCGATTTCATCGGCCCGGAACCTAGGAGCCCACTCAGCAGCGATCTTGGAGAACCCAAAGCGATGCAGGAGGGCGAGGAGTGGGCGAACCTGCACATCGTCAGCCGCTTCTCATTCTTCATTTTCGTGGGGTAGGTCTTTCAAACACACGTGAGCATGAGAGCCATCTCGGCCCATTAAAGTCATGAGATCGGTGTTGTGGCGGATATTTGCTTCTGCTTCGCTTCTCTCCCTTTGCCCACGGGGCTCTGTTGTTGTGGAGTGGATGATCTGTATCTTTGTCGTTTCGTAGGCGGCGGTGAAGCAAAAAGGGTCATCAAAAGGTCGAGTTCCGTGCTTGAGTCCAATATCGATCAGCCGCGAGATTTCATCAGCATGGCGGCGGCAACGGTGCCGGCATTCCTGACGGAAATCTTCAGAAACCTCCGCAAAGGTGGCGGCGAGAGGAAAGTTAAACCCGGGAAGGGACACACGCGTCAGGTCGGATACAGCCGTGTGATAGAGCAGGTGAAGGGCGAAGACTGGTCCCAGCATGTTCAACTCCTTGAGAATATAGATGTTGAGATCGGTGATGCGAAGTTTCGGGGGGATGTTCTCATACCATGAATCCAGCCGGTTGCGTAAGTCGACAAAGGGGGAGTCTGGAGTTTGCACTTGACCAGCAGGGAGCGGTGTTCTGATTAACCTGAAAAGCGTGGCTGGTCAATTACGGCAAAAATAACAGCGACCTAACATACCTTAGGACCTGAGTGCGGAGTTGGAAAAGGTAGATGATTTGGGCTCTGTAGTCAACAGTCTGGATCACTTCTGGATTTTCCATGCTCTCGAGCCTTGGTTGATTCTGTTCTTCACTTAAAACCTGGGACAAGAAGTCGAATTCGGAGCTCGGGAGAGGGATTTTCGGGAGTGAGTCCTTGGATAAATTGTGCGTATCGACCCCCGAGCCAACAATGCCATCAAGGACAAAGCATGACCACATAAGTCTCCTCCGGCTCTCTCGTTCGCAGGCTTCGGAGGCAGACTGCACACTCGACTTAGGCGTGGCATCAAGTCCAAGGAGACGAGCCAGGCGGTGGCAACAACCAGCCAGAACGAAGGCAGTAGCGTTTCCGCTAGCACCCGCACCGTACTCTGAGATGAGGATCAAGGCCTGCATAACTTGTCAGTTAGGCCAACAACAAGAAAGTTGCCTCCCTGGATCTGGGTATATTCACCATGAGATTTTGCAAGGAGGGGACGGCCATTTCTTTCATTGCCATTTCTCTTGCCTTTGTCGCCCACTGTGCGCCAGGGACATCGGCTTCGTCGTCGGAAATGCATAGAGGCTGATGAGCCCCCCAGGACATGTACTTTGCGCCGAAAGCACACATAATGTAGACCAATGCTTCATCATACTCATCTGTCAGAGCACGCCTCTCCAGGGCATATACGAAGGTCGGCTTGTGGATGAAGCCCAGACACCTCAACGGGTGGACATGATCAAAGTAGTTGTCAATCAGAGACCGTAGCAAACCCACGTCGTGCGGGATTGAGTCAGCATGGAGCCTGTGTGCAATGAGCCACGCGTGGACTGAGGCTGCGGAATCTCTAGGCCTCTTACCAGTCTGTTCCCACGGGGCGCCTTCTGCTCAAGCGGCCGGTCCGATCCAGTCTGGTTCTTACCGGTGGTGTCGGAGTTGCTTGGGCAAGGGGGCTAGGAATGTCGGCGGGCGAAGGCACCACGTGTCTCGGCACTCCAGACGTGATTCTCCTTGAAAATTCTCTCTGCTCGGGGTAGGTGCAGATGAAACCCCTCTGGCGGCACTGTTCGCAGGATGGACTCGTCCGTGAGCATGCACATTTGGTTCGGCGGCATTCATAACATGCACCAAGTAAGCGTCTACGGATGCCAGAAGCCCGAAATATGTCACCAGCAGACCGCCTCAGCTCCGCCTGCGAGAGGCGCTGCTCCGCCTCCGCATATCCGGGGCAAAGAATCCCTAGGCGAACACAAGGGCTGCACACTGGCTGAGCTCGATCGCATTTCACCTTTGCAAGGGCACCGATTAACAAGCAGTCCCGTCTCTGGTCCAGCCACTGCACCCGGAAGGACTCACCTTTCGAGCCCGGCAAATGAGACAGGCTGGTGGGTGGAGATTAGTCGCGTCAAGTTAAGAAGCCAGAGCAATAGGCTTCTTACAGGCTTTTGGTGTGGGATTGACCTGGGGTTCCATCTGGGCGGATATGTCACATGGTCGTTCCGGAGTAACAGGCGAGATTCATGGAGAAGGAGTGAGGCCAAGTTGGAAAGAAAGGTTGGTCGTCGGAAGCTCGCTCGCAGCTCGGCACTCCATTATATCTTATATATGGGGTCGGTGGTGGTTGTCGGTGGTGGTAGTGGCGAAGGAAGGGGAGAAATAGGGATATCGCAGTTCGGCCCTTTTAGCGCCTTGGCACTCAATGGCCATCACATTTGCTCTGTTACAGGAGCAGCTCTCCGGACACTCATCCGGCATCACAGTTACACAGAACTTGTCCTATCTAGCCTCCTCCCCCGACCAGGCCCACTCATTGCCTTCCCTGTCCCCGACACTCCGCACGCAATCTCTCCTCGGCAAAGGTGACCTCGCGTCATTGATGATGGGGATATCTGCCGGGAGATACTATCAAGAGCGACGTGCACAAGACGATCACTGTCCGATACGCTCAGTGAAGTTCACCTATTAGGAGAAACTCTGTTCTGAACTCCTGCTGATCTAAATCGACCAAAGCATGGATTGTTGAAGGCAGCTATGGCGGATTGATTCATCACGTGGTTCGAAAGACCCCGGCCGTTGCTGGTAGTTCTGCGATAACCGCTCGACATCTCGAGTATATCCTCCCAGGATTCCACGTCTAGGCTTAGGCCTCCTCGTCCTTGGTGGTATACTCCACCTCGTGCACCTCCGTCGCCTCAACTGTCTCGGCCGCCTGGGTCTCGACTTGTCCAAAATTGCGCATGCAAGTGTCTGAAGCAAAAAGCTGATCCACCTCTTCCAAGCTCCGGTTCTTGAGCTCAGGGATGAAGAGATAGGCCACGACAAACATGGCGGCGCAGATGGAGCCGTAGACAAACCCGACTTTCCCACCGAGCCCGGCGTACTGGTCGTTGATGAGGTAAGGGATGGTGAAGGAAGTGACAAACGTCGTGAGCACGGAGATCACACATGCGAGCAAATTGGTCTTCTCCTTGACTCTTGTAGAGGCGACTTCGCTGACGATAATGTAGGAACTGTATTCAGGCAATAGGTCAGCACTGAGGGACGACAACAGTCATCGACAGAGAACACGTACACAGGAGCCCACGAAAGACTGTATCCGGCTCCGAAAAGCATGACGCTGGCAATCTGTGATGCGTTAGCGTTCAGAGATCGGTAATAGCTTGTGAGTACAATGCTTACGCTCATGTGCCTCGCCCCCTGTGTCGGGTTCGCGATTGTCGAAAGGCCCCCTAGAATCAGAAGGAAGAGCGCCATCATGAAGGCCCCAAAGAGAAGGATAGGCCTGTGGACATTGTCATCATAGAGTCCACCTTGACAGTCATTTGCTTGGATTCATACCTGCGACCAACTGAGTCGACAATAAACCAGGTGAAGATGAGACAGACCAACGAGACGACGTTGTTGAGCACCGTGAAGACAAACGCCTGGCTGGCATAGCCCTGCTGCTGGTAGAAGATGACCGAGTACTGAGAAACGAATGCCTGGCCAGTGATTTGCTGTCCAAACATTGCTAGGACTGCGACAGCCGTTCGACGCTGGAGCGACGGTCAGCAGCTGCGGTGTGAACACCAGCACGATGTACCGACTCTGTTTTTTTGGTCAAAGACCTCTCTCCAAGTGCCCTTGCTCTCATTGGCACGCTCTCTCTGGAGCATGGCGATGTCCGACTCAATTTCGCCCATCGGCTTGCTGGCTTTTGAGATTCTCTGCAGAGATCTGACGGCATCTTCGGTGCGGTGTTGTGAGAGGAGCCTAGTCGGAGATTGTAGTCAGATTGACGCTCTCCCGTCAAACCTTTGACTGAGTAGACTCACCATCGAGGCGACTCGGGAAGCAAAAACCAGAGCACTGCAAGAAGTCCTGCAGGAATGAATTGAAGACCGACCGGGATTCGCCAGCCAGCATTGCTCTTCAGGTCCTTGGTGCCCAAGTTGACCAACGAGGCAACCAACTGACCCAGAATGATCATCAGTTGGATCGTAGCATTCCTATTGTCTCGAAATTAGCCTCAGTCTTGGAACAGGCCGGGTCAAGTGCTCTCGCATCGAACAACCGCAACCACCAACAAAACAATGCAGAGAAATTCGTCACTCACATCATCCCACGAAGCTCGCGAGGACTCGTTTCAGCAAGGTAGATGGGCACCACAATGATCGTCAAACCGGTCGTTGCAAAATTGATCACCCGGCCCACGGTAAACTGAGCTGCTGTTGTGGCCGCCGTTTGCAAGGTAATGCCTCTGCAAGTCTGTCGTCAGATGGGCATCAAGCATAGTGATGTGGTATTGCTTACACGAAGCCATTGGCGATCAAGATTGCAATCGCTGGTTTCCTGCCAAACTTTTGAGCAATCCACGCGCCGCAAATGACACCCTAGTCCATCAACCGTCAGCCAAAGGACTTCCTTGTAAAAGGCCGACAGCACATACAAAAACTTTGCCGAAGAAAGGAACCGAAGTCATGACCGAGGAAAGGTAGGCTGGCAGGGCGTATTTCCCGTTCTTCTCATAGTATTGGCCGAATATCTTCCCGAAACCTGTAACGATCAGCAAGGAAGGCGAGCAACACCTCTGACAACAGTAAACGTACTTTGCATGCCCTGGACGCCACCGAAATTTCCGACATCATAGCCAAAGTTGAAGGCACAGCTGGCCGTGTATCTGGGATACTCAGTCAGTCGGCGTCGTCGTCAATCGGCTCAGTGAGATACCTACATCATGATGAAAAAGGTGGTCTTGGAGAACAGCCGGAGGCGGCTGCCTATGCCGATGCTTTCTTCATTCTGTGGTTTCATAATGGCGGTACTGATGCTGGGATTCAGTTCTTGTCAGAGCAAGTTGACAATCCCGAGTGTGCAAGCATGGTTCATATTTAAAAAAGAAGCCAGGCTTCGAGTGTCTTGCCATATCCAACCCCGGATCGCGTCAACTAGGAGGCTGATGGCGAACAGCGGAGTTCGGGGGGTGGGCTCGATTGAAAAGTTGGGAGTGAGAGTCCCTGCACTACGTTTCCAGTAACAGGGAACATCGAGTACTGGTGGACGGAGGGCTAACGTGGGCCTCAGGATGTGGAAAACTTGTTGAAAAGCGTTAGATCGAGGTGGCGACCGAGGACCGTCGGCGGAGTTCGCTGTCGGAGTTCGGTGGCTTGATTTGAGGACGAGAGCCGGCAAGGCGACGTCGGTCATGGTGGAGCTGCCCTGGATCTTCGCTCTCGAAAATGGAGGATATGTAGACAAATATAGACAGAGCTTTGCTGCAAAAGTCTCTAGTCCTGGCCCGAGAAGCTGGACGATTTCAGGTTTGAGCTCATCTTTGCTGCCGACCATCGTACAATATATAATACTTCCTGTCGCTTTCGCAGGCCGTTGTATATATTCTTGTGCATATACGGCATAGACTAAAATCCCTCCTTTGCCAGGTCGTTTCCTGAGAGTTCAGACCATCTTTGAAAATGATCCAAAGAACTCCTGATGGTGCCCAGAAACGGCCCAACTTCCTCGTCATCGTGGCCGACGACCTGGGCTTCAGCGACTGTGCTTGCTTCGGTTCCGAGATCCAGACGCCCAATATTGATGCTCTCGCGGCTGAGGCGACCGGTCTTCGTTTCACCTCTTTCCACGTCGCCGCAGCATGCTCCCCGACGAGGTCGATGCTCATGACGGGCACTGATCACCACATCGCTGGGCTGGGTCAGCTCGCCGAGTTCACTCGCAGCTCGGCAGCACACCACGGCCAGCCGGGCCACGAGGGCTACCTCAACGAGAAAGTGGTTGCTCTGCCTGAGTTGCTCCAGGAAGGGGGTTACCACACGATGATGTCGGGTAAATGGCACCTGGGTCTGCGAAAGGAGCACCATCCCCATAAGCGAGGGTTTGCCAGGTCATTTGCCTTGCTCCCAGGGTGTGCGAACCACTACGGTAAGTCCCAGACCCAACCAAGATATCTGTGCCCCAGGAACGAAATTAGCTCATTGAAGCATCCATATAGCCTGGGAGCCGCCAGAGTACGACCCCACGGCGGAACCGGAGAAGTTTTTCGAAACAGCAACGCGTGCGTTGCATGTTGAAGACGACCAGTTCGTGGACGTGCTTCCCGAGGGCTGGTATTCATCGGACGGGTACGGGGACAAGCTGTTGTCGTACTTGTCGGAGAGGACGGCCGAGGAGAAGGCCAAACCGTTCTTCGCCTACCTGCCGTTCTCAGCGCCACATTGGCCCCTGCAGGCGCCCGAGGAGAATGTCCGAAAGTACCGCAATTTCTACAATGCCGGACCGTTCGCCCTGCGCGAGGCTCGTCTGAAGCGACTGGTCAGTCTCGGTCTCGTCAAACCCGACGTTCAGCCGCATCCCGTGGTGAACACTGCGGCGGACGACGTCCATTGGGATGATTTGGATGAGGAGAGCCGTCTCAAGTCGGCTCGTGCGATGGAGACATACGCCGGCATGGTTGACCGGATGGACTGGAACATTGGCCGGGTGATCGACTATCTGAAAGAGACGGGCGAGTACAACGACACGCTGATATTATTCATGTCCGACAATGGAGCTGAGGGTGCCTCATATGAGGCCTTACCTCTTGTCGGGCAGAACGTTATGAAACATATCGAGAAGTACTACGACAACAGTTTGGACAACATTGGCCGAGGAAACTCGTTCGTCTGGTATGGGTCGCAGTGGGCTCAGGCAGCCACTGCACCGTCACGGCTTTTCAAAATGCACTCGACTGAGGGCGGGTGTCGAGTGCCACTTGTCGTCAAATTGCCGGAATCCCTTTGCGGCTCTTCTCGACTTGAGCACGCTCAGGGCCAGGTGACTGATGCGTTCTGCACGGTCATGGATCTTGTCCCGACATTTCTGTCACTGGCAGGTCTGGAGCATCCTGGAACTCAATACACGGGTCGAGCCATTGCCCCTCTCCGCGGGTGCAGCTGGGTCCCTTTCCTGGAGTCTGTCATGTCGGGATCATCACTGGCACGCGGACAGGATCCTCCTCAGATCCACAACGCAGACTACGCTGTCGGCTTCGAAATTGCGGGTTCCGGTGCACTCAGGCAGGGCGACTGGAAAATCACATTCGTGCCGAGCCCCCGGGGCCCTCAGAGGTGGGAATTATTCAATATCCGACTGGATCCAGGGGAAACGCGTGACCTGCGCGAGACAGAACCCGAGAAGTTCCAAGCACTGCTGACTCTGTGGGAAATGTATAAGAAGGATGTCGGCGTCGTAGGCCTGGCGGGCGAGTACCCGAGCGTGGTTCAGGGGAAATTCTCGGGGACTGGGGTGGTGGACGAATTTTCGGATCCGTACAGTTGGATCAAGTACATCGGGCGTCCCGACAGGACACCGGAGAGGCTCAGGTCGGTGATACCAACATGATGAGGGAGAAGGGGTTCGTGCATGGCGAGCAAGGGGGCTTCCAGCGGGTTTGCCCAGAGGGACAACAATATATATATGGATATCAGAAGATAGGGTATGCCGGAAATATATATACATTGAAGTACATAAAGTTATCAATAGTGAGGGTTTGGGGGGTTATTCTAATGCGGTACAACTAGCGCCCAGGAGGCCAAGAGTCCGGTCGGGCCGGCATCCCGGAATTCGGAAGCAATGCCGCTTGGCATTCTCCCGCCAGCCACGAGATGCTGCTTACCAAGTATGTCCACATTCATCTTACTATAGTCTACTCTGTACGAGGTACTTTGACCACTGACTGGAAGTGAACCCGCTAACTGCGAATTAACGAGCCTCGTGCAGCCGGACTAAATCAATCTCTCCTAGCCGTAAACAATCTACCATGGAACTTGGGGTCGAAAACAACGAGGGTCAAGATCCGGCAGAAGATGCTGCCGTATCCGAAGTGCGTCGCCGCAACAAGCGCACCAAGACTCCCATCGCGTGCGTGCCGTGCCGGATGACAAAGACCCGATGTGTTCTGGTGCAAGGCCACGAGTCTTGTGAGGCCTGTCTCAAGAAGTCTCGGACGTGTGTCCAGCCCGGACCGGCAAAACCGCGCACTAAGTCGTCGCAGAAGATCAGCGAGCTCGAAAGCAAGATTGCGTCGCTCTCATCCGCATTGTCGGCGAGACAGCCTCAGGACCACCAACAACTAGGAGAGTCCAGTGTCTCTGGGACGCCGACGCAGTCCGTGTCGTCGGAACGGTCGAGAGACTTTTCGCTCTCGTTCCGCCGTCCGACATGGGAACATTTGCATGAGTCCCAGTCGAAGCAGCACTATTCCGCTCCACCAGCCGATCTTGACGTCGTGGACCGGGGATTGCTCGATGTACCCACGGCCGAGGTTCTTCTCGACCATTGGAACACCTCCATGCGCCCGATCTTGCCCATTGTCGCACTCTCCGGGAAGAACCTGCACGAGTGCAGAAGGACGAAGCCGATGCTATTCCTGGCCATTCTGAGCGTCGCCAGCGCCTCGATCTTGCCGTCTTTCCAGTCCCCGCTGGTCAAAGAACTGAAACATCAGCTGGCCAAGCAGATTCTGGAACAAGGAAGACGATGTCTCGATCTCGTCCAAGCGTGCCTTTTGTACTCGCAGTACTACACCCACGATCCGGACTCACCGCATGCTTTGCCGACGCAGTTTGTCTCCGCGGCCATTACGATGTTGTGCGATCTTGGGGTGGTCGAACACATCACCGTTGCGTCGGGTCCTAACAAGGACGAAGCAAGGGAGGTGGCCCGGGCATATCTGGCGTGCTGGTACGCCGCATCTAGGTAATTGACTAATCCGCCTCGCCCCCGCTGTCTTCTGCTGATACTCACCTCTCTGCTCTACATCAGTAACGCCACGTTATTCCGGCAGCAAAATCTTATGCCTCCATCGAGTCGTCTCGAAGCGTGCATCAACGTCTTGTTGACGGCACTTCCCGTGACTCCCTCAGATGCCCTGCTCTGCAGCCTCGTGCGACTACAAGTTATCCTCGACAATG
Organism: Fonsecaea erecta; assembly: GCF_001651985.1. Taxonomy (NCBI): domain Eukaryota; kingdom Fungi; phylum Ascomycota; class Eurotiomycetes; order Chaetothyriales; family Herpotrichiellaceae; genus Fonsecaea; species Fonsecaea erecta. The sequence continues at coordinate 2,429,211 of NW_017387245.1, read as the reverse complement.
TCTCCAATACTTTCGACTCGGGAGACAAGAAAGCGGATGGGGACTTTGACAGTCCGACCGTCCAGTACCAGCTGAGAACCTTCCAGGAGCGCTTACGGAGCTGGGAGGCCTCGACGCCGGAGTTCGTCGACGACCGTGAGTGTTTTCCGTGCCTCGACGTGGCTCTCAGGGTCATGAATTCTAACTAGATCTCAGGCTTGAAAAGGTGCTTGGTGCAGTTCGCCAACATGTGTCTCCACCAGACCGCCGTGCGATGCTACATGCACAAATCGTTCGCATGCGATGCCGCCGGAAATTTTCACGCGTCCGACGTCACGCTCAGCTCCCAGCACGTCAGTTCAATCTGCAGCTGCATAGACTCGAGCCAGACATTACTCGACGCGTACCTATCGCTCGACAGTCGCCTGGCCCGAGCGCTCCCCAACCACTATCTCATGTGGACCTTGTATGCAGCGGTTGCTCTTATTAAGATTACCCCGTTTAGAGAGGCGATGAGGGACCGGACCCCGGCGGCACATCCCGAAGAAGCATCCGCCGTGTCTCATCTAGACGCAATGCTAAGCAAGATCTCGGAGATCACACAAGACGGATATCTCCCGCAGGCCCGGACCTGGGGCATGGCGTTCGCCAAGCTCCGACTGTGGTACCTGCACAAGAAACAGGTGTGCATCAGCTCCAGCGGGCGGTGTGACGCTGGCAGCGATGACGGACCCGTCTACAGTGTCTTTGGAAACGGGAACGAGCGGCAATCGCCGACGGAGGTCCCGGGCGTAGTTCACGGGGGATCGGCACCCCCGTCGCTACTATCTATCCAGAGCCTGACTGAAAATGGGACGACTCCTGATCAGTCAAGTAGGCAAGCAACGTCAATAGGCCCGTATGGACCCCCTGCCGCCGCCGCCGCCGCCGGCGTATTCGGTGCTGGTCCCTTGCAGTCGCCGACATCCACGCCCGGCGGACGGCCGCGACAGCCCTTTGATGCCACCACAGCTTCGGCCGAGGCGGCGTACGACCCTTTCAGCTATGCCGGAACGAACTGGGACGATTTGTTCCTCGACACGAACTCGTTCCGAGAGTTCGAATCTCTCCTGATGGACGACTCAGATTCTTGGTTGAAGATGTTGATCTGAACCCGCGCCACGGAGCGAATGGCTGGCCGTTTGACATGTATGCCTGTGCAGCTTGTAAAACCTACCGTTTTGTTATGACAGTGACCTCGTGTGGCGACAGCCTGCCTAGTGAGATGGACTAAAAAGAGTACGCAGGTGTGTAAAAGTAGATATAGGGATTGAAGGAAGTGTCATCTATCGTCATAAGTATACTCGTGTGTATATATCTCAAGCATCGCCGTAGCCAGAGATTCGGACTTCCCAAATGCACGACGACCAAAAGGTTACCACGGTGAGATACGTGACGAAACGCTGGTCTGTTGAGCCACCGAGTATACCTGTAGCGAGGCCGCAGAAGGGCGTCTATTCCGGGGCACTCGGTACCGAGTACGAGGTACACCCTGATTTTACGGAAAAATGAGACGCCGAAGATGCTCCACTCTCGGAAGGTGCAGGCTCCGAAGCAGAATCCTAAGGACAAAGAGGCTCGGGAACTGAAACCACCGAGATTTGCTCTCATCTAATAGCAATTAATATGTTTGATATTTGGAGACTAATAATTGATTATTCTTTTGTGACGCAAGTAACGTGTCCAAGCTGGGTATAGTACCGAGTACGCCTGCCCTGAATCTCGCAGCCTAGCCGGTCAACTGTTCCAACGGAACGGTCAACGGCTCGTGTCGCACTCCCACCATCACGTCCGCTTGTTCTTGAACGGGCTCTCCGTCTCAAGCCAAGTGGCAAAGTCCTTCAACTCGGGATTGAGCTGCCTCAAGCTGGAGATGTCGGCCCCATATCCCACGTCCCGAAACCACCGGTACATGTAGCCCAAGTCCTTGACCATCCACATGATCAGGGCCGCCACGAGGGAGAAGGTGGTGGGCAGCGGCGCGCCGACTTTCTGCTCGAAGATGGTCTTGAACTGGTCGTAGGTCAACTCGTCGCCTGCCAGCGAGAGCTTGGTGTTTTTGTACTGTTCGGGCTTGAGGAACGCCTCGGCCGCGAAGAAGCCGATGTCGCTCGTCGCGACCAGCTGCAGTTTCTGTTTCCGCCCCAGCGTCCGGACCCAGCTCGTCGTGAAGACCTTGCCGAAGAAGTCCGGCGCGAGGTTCTCAAAAAACGCCACCGGGCGCAGCACCGTCCAGTCCATCTCGTGGTTCTTGGTCTTCTCGAAGAGGTGTTGTTCGATCCGGTACTTGCTGGCAAAGTGTGGCACGTTGGTGGGATCCGCGTCCGATTTGGTGGAGCCGCCGCGGTCGACGGAGGAATAGACGAAATGCTTGACGCCGGATTTGAGGGCGGCGTCGATCAAGGCCTTCCCCTGGCGCTCTTCGGACTGGACGTTGGCGCCCTTTCCAATAGCAGTCTGTGTGCAAAAGACCCAGTCAGCTCCGTTGAAACAGTTCCGAGGCAGAGAGGAGATGACATACTTGTACGCTGAACACCCCCCATATGGGCACGTTCGATGCCACTTTGGCTTTCGCGAAGATTTCGTCCGCAGCGTCCATATTGCCGACCACCAGCTTTATCTTGGGGGATTTCTGCAGCAGCCGCTTCGCAGAGGCTCCCTCTGCATCACGCGTCAGAGCGAGGATCTGGAAATCGGCATTGGCGCGCAGGAGTGCGTTCACCACTGAGCCGCCCTGTTTGCCGGTGGCTCCGGTGATGAGGACCGCTTTCGACATGTTGGGGTTATGTTGGTTAGAGCAGGTATGAAGCAAGAGTATGAGCCTGTCGAGGTACTTGTGATTGCATGAGAGATGTTGCGAAAAGAGGTATGAAACGTCTCCGCCCTATGTATGTATACTTGATCCAATGGTCGGAAGCACCTCCACCCGACGGTGCCTGGCTGACAAACCGTGCCCCTGGATTGACCCCCGTTTGTCAGAGTGACGAGGCCAGGGTACCAGACTTGGCCGATCGGTTCGTTCTGCCTCGAGTCTCGGCTTCTCGGCGTTCCGTAAGTTCTTGTCTCCGGGATCTGATGGTGCCGAGCTAGTATCCGGGCACCACATGTGATTGACCAATTAGTCAGGACGGCCTCGCACATCTGACATGTCTTGGTCGGCCGAGATCAGGCTGTTGGAGCACTACTCATGAGTGTCTTTGGTTGCCAGCATTGGTTGGACAACAGAACTCAGTCGAGCACAGGGTGGCGTCGCTCTCGTCCCAACCCCAGTACTGCAGGTTCTCCAGCATACATCCACCTCACGAGAGGTCGGAGATATGGACGAGCTGCTTCACTGACCTTCTCTGGACGTCATAAGTCCGGTCTCTCAAAGAGCATGGCCAATGACGTCGACAACTCTCCTGTTGTCGTTCATCTGTGGGACAATACTGATTGTCCCAACCATCTTTGGGCTCATGATTACGCAGTGTCCTTGCAAATGCTGGTATACGCACGTCCTCACCTTTTTCCCGCAGGAGTAGGGCTCCAATATCACGTATAAACTGGAAGGCGAGTCGGCTAGAGACTGGCGATCAGGATCAAAGGAGCTTAAGGGCTTTTCTTGCTCCCTGCGCTGAACATCTGTTTGGGACGGTCCCGCTGGGGTTGGCAAGATGTAGCCTCCCTCTCACGACCCGATCTGAAGATCCTGACGTATATATGGCTCCCTCGACAGCTAGAACAGGTGCAGGGTCCTTCCCCAAAGCAGTCCACGAGAGGATCCACTGGTTCCTGCAGGATCCCAACCCCTGAACGCAAACCCTATCACGACTTCCCACGGTGGGGATTATGCGCGGGATCGCGTGGCTGGCGATTTGTCGGTCGGTGGCTGGCATGCTGTGCAGCTGTCACTATTTTTCCGCCGATTAGCGAACCCCAGCTGTCGACGCTTGTCACCGAGGCGAAACTCTAATCGACCACGCGCCTCGTTTCAGGTCGTGGGCCAAATCTCTTTGGTGCCGACGCCACTGACGCTAGTCGTGGTCGTGAAGAACAGATGTTCGTCGCGTTGTCACACCGTATGGGCACTCCACAAAGGCGCCCACGGTATATTAAGTACATTCTGAGCAATTGCGGAAGAGAGTCAATACTTCACATCTTCCTTTAGCCACACAATGCATATTTCAGGCGTCGAGTCGCGAAAGCTGCGCGTCCCTCTCAATCCGCCCTATCTACGAGAGTGGGTCTCAGACGAAGCCACCGCGATCTCCAAGCGGGTCAGAGAGACACAGCTAGGTCAATGGAAAAGTATATCTTCCCTATTGCTATGGCTGGTAAACAAACAAACTTTGGTCGACCTCCTCTCTTCAACTCTAGCCACCCTCTACACGCAGAACCAGATGTCTGGACTCTCTTCAGCCTTGCCCTGCCATTCGAGAAATGCAAAGATTAATAACGGCCATGGAGGACGCTTTCGTTTGGAATGCTTGTCTGTATCGACATCCATCGCAAACAAGCAATCTTGGCCGCGCTTGTGAGTGCAGAGACCAAACTAAATCTCCATCTGGAGCACCCGTTACAGCTGTTGTTACCCGACGTTGGCGAGAGAGCATGTATCTCGAAGCCTCCCCCTTCCTCCTACCTTTATTTTTACTGTCCTCCTTGACGCACAGATGCTCTGCCTTGCCGAAGGCGCCTTATAATGTTGTCCGTCGAGATCTTTCTACCGGCGCCAATATCACACCTCGTCAAATCTCGAACGTAACAACCTTCACTTTAGACAGTGTTCCTGGTACTCAACTACCAGTATCTGTCGTGAACACCCTTTCCCAGGGAGAGAGTGTCAATCTATACATGACCGGGAACGACGCAAATGGAATGCTCGTGTTGCTCGGGCCCGATGGCCAATGGTACTATCCGCCGACGGACATCTCTTCGTCTGTCCCGACCGTTCTCGACCCGAACCAGATAACAATACCAGTGTCCGGCTCTGGCGAGGCCACAAACCTCACAATTCCGACAACCGTGTCCGCCGGACGGATCTGGCTGGCTCAGGGCACCCTGCAATTTTCCGTCGTCCTGGGTTCCTCAGGTCCGGCGCTGGTCGAGCCGTCCGTGACCGGGCCCTCCCAGCATTCCACCAACTGGGGCTTCGTGGAGCTCACGTACACCTCGGACGGCGTGGTCTATACCGACATCAGCTACGTCGATTTCGTCAGCATGAACCTGGGCATCGAATTGACGGGGACCGACACCGGCACTCAGACGACGCCAGGTCTCCAGCCCAACGCGCTGCAGACGCTGTGTGACGCGTTGGCTAACCAGACGGCCGCGGATGGATACCCGTGGAATGACCTCTGCGTCACCGACGGGCAGGGCCAGCCAATCCGTGTCATCGCTCCCTCTGACTACATGCAGCTCAACGCGGACGCTTTCTCGGACTACTGGACCTCCTACGTCGACCAGGTCTGGAGCACCTACGCCAGCCAGCCGTTGACCATCAACAGCCAGGCCGGGCAGGAGGGGGACATCACATGCACCGCCAGCGGCGACGTGCTTACCTGCACCGACGACAGCGGCGCGAGCGCGACATTCGCCCAGCCCTCGGCGGCCGACATCTTCAGCTGCGCCAGCGGCCCGTTCGCGCTCGACGGGTCATCCACGGCGGTGCAGCAGGCGGTGGTGCCGCGTCTGTGCGCCGCCATCAACCGCTCCACGCTGCTGCTCGACGGCGGCAACGTCCAGCCCGACGGCGTGACAGCGGACTGCTACTACACCGCGTCGACGGCGACCAACTGGTACAGCAAGCTCGTGCACCAGCTCGAGATCGCGGGGCGGGGGTACGCGTTTGCGTACGACGACGTGACGCCCGACAGCACCAGCAGCAGCGAGGACACGCCGAACCAGTCCGGCGAGGTGGTTTCGGCGAGTCCCCAAGAGTTAGTAATAATAATATCGTTATGAAGCTTATCCTCGTTTTGTTTGTTCTATGCGAAAGTGCGTGACCCCCGTCTCGTTGCTTGAATTTCTAAACCTAGATAGACGTACCGTTAATACTTCGTAAGCAATGACGACTCTCGCGGTATATCGGTGGAAGGGTGGCTTGTTATTACGGGTAACGCCTAACGAAACAGCCCTCCCTCTCCCAGACGCTGGCTAGAAACATGCTAATGATGTGAACGGCGAGAAACAGGCCGAAATAATTTCCTTGTGGGAGCCTCTGCCCATGTTCACTTCGGAGGCCAAGAACTGACAGAGGGATGGCAGAGAAGAGGTTTAATTGGTGATTCATCAGCACTTCCCTTCTGATGGTTGGAGAGATCTCGAGTCATACCCAAAGTTTTAGTCGGCCATCCGCCCGTTCTAACGCATGCGGACCTTCAAAAGAAGAATATCATGATTCGAACTGGGTCAACAGTCAACATCGTCCTCTTGGATTGGGAGAGTGCAGGCTGGTGCCCGAGCTACTGGGAATATGCTAGTACGATTTTTGCATCATGGTTTGAAGACGACTGGTTTCGGTGGGTTGACCACCTCTTGGAGCCATTCCCCAATGAATACGCCTGGTGGTTCAAGAGATTGGGTATTAAGAAGAGGTTGAGCGAAGACTTGGGAGGGCTTGCGAGCCATAGACTCTAATTGAGAAAGGCATTCTTGGTCAGTCACTGGGACTATATACACCCTCCCGTTGCATTTCATCAAGCGCCTCCACCACTCAATGCCGGCAGTCCTTGTGGACTGGGACTCCATGGATGACTTGAGTCCGCGGCATCGGAATTTTGCGACAAATCTGGTCAACCCTAGCTACATCTGCTGCCTTCAACGTTCCCTTGAAGTGTTTCATGCAGAACTGTTGTGAGTCTTCGATCCTTTCCCGAGATTTTGTCTCGTACTGCCAACCAGAGGCTTGTCCCCCAATCATATGGTATAGCGTTCCATTGCTGGGCTCAAATTTAATATAGATTACGTCGTGGAAAGCCGGTAGCGATTTGATTTAAGCGATATAGATATTGTAGGTTGCTATAGCTCATGAGGTATATTATCAGTAAAGGTGATTCGCTGGATGACGCCCAAATAAATGGTGTTAAGGGGGTTCTGAGGCGCAGGTCTGTTGAGAAAGGTGTCTGGGGAGAAGCTCGGCAAGTGTGAGGTCTTGAGTCTCGGACCAGTACTCGGTCTTTATCCTGAAACAAACCTCTATGTTATGCCCCATGCGTGCCTGACCTCAGTCAGTGCGCTGGTGCAGCGCATCAGAGAGCTTTTGCGACACATCCACGATGAGTAGTGAGATGTTGCTCAATGCCCATTTTTGGACTCAGGAGGAGGGAGCACTGGAGCAATCAGGCAAGCTAAGGTAAAACATTTCTGGCTGCAGAATTCCCATGTCTTGGCAGCCTCTGGCGTTGAACTCCGGACAAAGGCTGGATTCGACGTCATCTTATCAGCGTCAATTCCGACAGACTGCTCATCTGTCTCGCGCAAAAACTCGGAAACTGCCAATACGAAAAACCAGATACCAACGATGAGAACCGTACGGCTTGGAGTCATCGTGCCTTCGTCGAATACCGCGCTAGAGCCGCTGACAAATGCCATCGTCTCGTCCATCCACTCCGAAGGCCTGGCGATCTCGGTGCACTATTCTCGATTTCGCGTCACCACGATCGACATCTCGCCCAATGCAAACGCCCAGTTCGTTCTGGAACCAATACTGGCCGCGGCGAGGCTGCTGGCGGATGCCAAAGTCGATGTGATTGGCTGGGGCGGCACGTCAGCGGGGTGGCTGGGCTTTGAACATGATGAGAGGCTCTGTGCGGCTATTGAGGCCGAGACGGGCATCAAGGCGACCACGTCAGTCCAGTCACTCAACGCACTCATGCGCAGCCTGGGTGTGACCTCGATAGGGCTGGTGACGCCGTACGTCAAAGGCATGAACGATGTGATCCGCTCCAACTACGCCGCCATCGGGGTAGACATCAGCGCGAACTGGGAGCGCCATCTGGGCTTCACAGACAACACTGAGATTGCGCAAGTCAACGAGACTACTCTGGACGAAATGGTGATGGATGTGGCAGCCAATGGCGCGCTGGTACTGACGACCTTCTGCACCAATCTCTTCGCCGCACAGCGCGTCGAGCACTGGGAGAAGTGGCTGCGGGTGACGGTGCTGGATTCGGTCAGTACGACGGTGTGGGGGATGCTGAAGGCGGCGGGAGTAGACACGCGTCTGGTGAAGGGATGGGGGTTTATGTTCGAGGTGGATTGAATCAATGAATGATAATAGAGAAAGAGAGAGAGAGAGAAGAAACAAGGCTGTGCTGCTGACTGCGACAAGGCTGAATGTTGTCTTGGCGGCTGGTTGCTAGGGAACCACACGCCAACCCAAATTGGGAAGCCCCCAAACACGCCCACTGCGCCCATCGTTGGGGTCGCAGATGCAATCAGCCTGCTTTCCACTATCCTCTACCATTATTGCATCCTCGCATAGTTATCCACAACTCCGAAATCTCCAGACTCGGTGTTTGCATTCATATCAACCACTTCGACAAAGAGACAGAGAACACATTGTTACGGGTCTGGCACGATGCCGCCAGGCACTGCGTCGGAAATAGGTGCCCCTCCATCTGTGCCGTTGAGCTGTAAGTGTTGCGGATCGCCCACGCCTGGCCACTGGCTAACTACTCGGGCCAGTCTCCAACAACTTCTGGGGACGAGATGACGCCGGCGTCGACCCTCTCCTGACCCGAATGCAAAATGCCAAAACCACGTCCGACGAACTGAAAGCCTTTTACAGTGCAAGAGCAGCCTTGGAAGAAGATTATGCCAAAAAACTCCTGAGCCTATCTCGCAAGCCACTGGGAAGTGTGGAACAGGGGACCTTACGGACCAGCCTCGATGTCGCCAGAGGAGAGACAGAATCGATGGGCAAGCAACATGCCCTAATCGCACAGCAAATGAGGTCCGAGCTCGAGGAGCCACTGGCAGCGTTCGCAGGCGGCATCAAAGAGCGTCGCAAAATCATCCAGAACGGCATTGAGAGGCTGCTCAAGACGAAACAAGCACAAACCGCCCACGTCAACAAATGTCGGGACAAGTACGAGCAGGACTGTTTGCGGGTCAAGGGGTATCTGGCTCAGGGTCACATGGTGATGGGGCAAGAAGAGCGCAAGAACAAGGCCAAGCTCGAGAAGACACAGATCAACATGGCCGCCAACTCGAACGAATACGAGGCTGCGATCAAGGTTCTGGAGGAGACGACCGGTCGGTGGAACAAAGAGTGGAAAGCCGCGTGCGACAAGTTCCAGGATCTCGAAGAAGAGCGCCTCGACTTCACCAAGTCCTCCCTGTGGGCGTTCGCCAACATTGCCTCGACGGTGTGCGTCTCGGACGACGCGTCCTGCGAAAAGATCCGACTGGCGCTGGAGAATTGTGAGGTCGAGAAGGATATTTCCTGCTTCATCAAAACCTGCGGAACAGGCCAAGAAATCCCTGACCCTCCTCGATACATCAACTTCTGTCGAGGGGACGTGGATACGGCATCTGAGGTTTCGGAAGACGAGAACTATTCCGTGGCCCAGTTTTCACGGACCACGAATCCCGCATTCAGATCATCATCTCCGACTCATTCAAACTCTACAAAGCCCAGGACCAGCCAAACTCCGGAGCGGCGATACTCAGAAGAGCCGACGAGGCCAGATGAGGATGATATGCCGACGCCGTCCAATGGCAACAGCGGACGACCACCGCCGTTGAACTACAAACACCCAGGACCAAATGTGCCTCCGAATTACAGCCCGAGCCAACATGGGGAGGTCCCGCATGTGCCACATAATCAGTATCCGACGGACGGCATGACCATGTTCTGCAGAAGCGACGGTGCCCCCTCGGTTACTGGTTCTGCTTTGTCCTCAAACACTCGACCAGATAGCAGGGACGATCAGAGTGATTATTCGGCACCAAGCTCATTCACCAGTGCGGAACTCAGCTCAGGCGCAGTCTCACCCGTCAAAGGACCACCCATCAATGGCGTTGAACTACCGGGAATGGCGTCACCCGAAAAATCCATCCAGAAGAAGAGGTCTGGTTTCTTCTCCAACAGTCCGTTCCGGAGGAAGTCCAGGAAAGATCACGATCCTCCGTCCGCTAACGATCCCTCGAGCCGTAACACTTGGAATGGAGGCTCAGCCGTCAGCGCTCGCACAAACCTGAATCCCACCGTGACCAGTGCGCAGTCAAGTCCTACCAAGTCTTCCGCTCGTCAAGCACCAAGCTATTTCAATAGAAATGCAGTTGACATGGCTCCCGAAGGCGAAGAGGCGGCAGATCCTCGAGCGAGCTTTCAATTGAGTGTGGGCAACAATGTCTTCGACGTGGCCAGCCCGGACGGTGCGCAAGAGTCGACGCCCAAAGCAAGTACCGCAAATCGACGCAGCCAATTCATGCCACCACCTTCCGTGATGGGCAACGAGCTGATGCACGATCCAATTGCACAGGCACTTGCAGATCTCAAACTTACTGCCGGCGGCGCCACGGCCATGGCCAAACAATCAAGTACGCGGGTGGCCGTGGATAGGTACCACGGCGTGGCAACCCCTGCACCTGACCAAGAGCCAGTCACTCGACCAAGTATCCTGAGTGCTGAAAGTCAAGCCCGCCTGGCGGCACAGAGAGGCACACCTCCACCGGCATATGAGACCGCTGGGCCGGCACAAATGGGAGGTGGGAGAGCGCAGAGTGCTCTCGGTGTGCCGCAGCCAGCACATACCAAGCGCGAAATGCTGAACCGCACTGAGACATGGGGGACTCGAGGAGGAGGGCCTACCCAGCCATCACGACCTGGTACGAGTAATGGGAGGAGGAGTCCTGGACCCGGTATGATGAGAGCAGCGAGCCCGCAACCCCAGCCTCAAAGCCAGCATCCTTCCCGGTCTAGAAGTCCCGGTCCCGGCGCCATGCCCCGTGCTGTGAGTCCTCAGCCACAACAAACTCAAAGATATCAACCACGTTCGAGAAGTCCGGCGCCTGTCATGGCCCCTAGGGCGGCCAGTCCGAATCCAGCAATGATGTCAGGAGGACGACCTGGGTCTCAGCAATACCGTGCGGCCTCGCCCAATCCCTATGGAGGATCACGAGGTTCTGGAGTGGCACCCAGCCAATCGCGGCAAAGCACCGGCATGGAGATTCAATTGAGCTCTCAGGATCCGGGACGCTACGACGGGTCCGGCGGCAGTGGAAGAAGTCGACAGGGAATGATGCGACCCAACTCCAGCTTTGGTGGGGATCGATATCCGCAACAACAACAACAACCACCTCAGCAGTTCCAGCAACAACCGCAGGGTTACGACAGCCGGCAAAGAGGCGGAGGCGTCAATGGAAGCGGTATGGACATTGAATTGCGGAGGGAGAGGAGCAAGAGTCTTGCAGCGATACCATACCGAGGAGCTCCTCCGCCTCAAGAGCAGCGTCAGCCGCGAGTCTTGCATTATGGTAAGTCAACCATCCATCCACCGGTCAGGGTGCTAGTGATTGGAAACATTTACTAACGTCATTTTCTTGTAGCAAGAGCAATGTACAGCTACACGGCAGCAATTCCCGAAGAACTGTCCTTCGCCAAGGGCGACATCCTCGCCGTATTGCGACTACAGGACGACGGATGGTGGGAGGCTGAGGTCAAGGAGAGTGCGAGGGGCATGAAGACAGGCGGGATTGGATTGGTGCCCAGCAATTACCTGCAGCGGTGCTGATCTTGACGGCCTTGGAGAGAGTTAGATGAGATGAGATGGTGTAAATACACGAGGAATATGGTAGTGATGACGGCTGGCTGACTGACCAGTTTGTCGACGGACATGAACCAGATGGACCAAATCTCAGCTTGCTCGGACATTGATTGCATTGGATATCAGGTTTGTACGATATCGATCGAGCGAGCAAGACAAGGCGGGAGTTATGCCGGACATTTTGGCGCTGTTTTGGCCAAGTTTCTTGAGCGAGTTGTCTGTCAGTTATACACATACTTGTACATCTCGTAATCTGGTGCAGCCTGATTACAACGTGTATGGCGATTGGATTGATTGCCACGGCCGAGCTAGAAAGAAAAGAAAGCGAGTGAGCAGGCAAGCCTTGGTTCGTGTGTAGATGCCATGAAATGCAATGTAAGATCGGTCGATGTTCGACAGATGTCCAGTACCGTATGCATCCGGTACCCATGTACCCCGCACATATGTATATAGATCCAATTGTGTGTGTTACACACCCACCGGCCTTTTTCTGGATTTAGATTCGCATTTGGATCCGGGGTTATACAGATCGACTGACTTGCCGCTGCGGTGTATATGTGTATGTGTATGTGTATGTACGTATGTACGTATGTATGTATCTCGATATATATACTCCTGCCTCCTAAGTAGCGTGGATTAGGTAGGTAGGTAGGTGGGCACGGGGGGGCTGGGGTGGGACTGCCTCTCTATCCGTCTGTCCATTGCAGGGGTGGGCGGAGGGGATAAATGGATGAATGGATAGATGGGTCGATAGTTCTACATAGATGGTGAATGGAGATGGATGGAGCTAGATGAAGAAGTGGGAAGGGATGAGCAGGGGAGGGATATAGGGGGATCACAAGGGGGATCATTGTTATTCTTCTAGTGGTGATTTGTCGTCGTCGCCGATGCTGTCTGTCCAAGGCTGGATATCTATCTCTCTTTCTCCCTCCCTCGAATAAACACACACACACACACACGCACGCACATATATATATATATACTTGTACATGAATACATACATACTGTAGAAGACCATTCGAGTCTGGTGGTTTGCACCAAACCCCGTTTCCAAAAGTTCACTTCTGGCTAGCTTGCTTGCTTGCTTGCTTGCTTGCATGCTTGATCGTTATATACATACACATACACAGGCACACCCCTTTCTTTCTGATTCTGGTTTCACGACCACTTTCACGTCCACATACGATCACTTCTCCTGGGCTCCGGGAGCCTTGTGGTCTCCGCCACAATCTTCCCAGTCCTGGTCCGCACGTGCCGATGAATTCTAAGTTCCAGTGCCAGTGCCAGTGCCAGCTTCAGTGTGAGCAGGGACCGTGGCGGGTTTGTTGGTCTCTGGCGTCAGTTTCAGGAATTTGCACCCGGATGTGTCGCCATTGTTGGTGATGTTGTTGATGATTTTGATCTTGTCCATCTTGTCCTTGTCCTTGTCCTCGTCCTCGGGAGTTTGCGTGCTGGAGTGATTGAGACCCGGGTTTCCAGATCCATCATTGGCGTGGCCGGGAGCACTAGTCGAGGTGCCGGCACCGGGGGCTGCGGATACCTGGACTGGGCGCGCAGGTCTCTCGACCGGGGCGAGTTTGAGGAAAGGCATTTTTTGTTCTGTTTTGCGTCGCCTGAAGAATGGCACAAGCCAGTGATGACAGCTCCGGGGGATGTTTGGTAGCACAAGAGTTTGATGATCTGTGGTAGTGACCGCTAGCAGGTAGGAAGGCAGGCAGGCAGGACGATAGGAGCTCAGGATGTCGAGGGATATGGTGTGTAAAACCAGACAGGTAAAATGGCAGAATGTTCTGACCACTTCTTCTTCCGGGAGAGGTGTTCCATCGCACAGTGAATGCTTGTCACGGACAGGCAGTGACTGCCCCTGGCTGTCGAGGTTGGTTGTCACTGTATGGTGCGATGGCGGTGGTCATTCAGACAACTGCCTGGAATGAAATGTGAATATCTTGGTGAATGGGACAGCGCATCAGGTTCAGCACTCATCGGCGCAATAGAGCCAGTATAATGCCGCCTCCGAACATGCCGGCCACGGTAATGAAGCTGCTCAGGCCCATGGTGGCCATCCCAGAGATGCCATGTCCACTTGCACATCCACCTGCCATTCTTGCCCCGAACACCATGGTGAACCCCCCAGCGACGGCGGCAACGGGACTGATCGCCAGGCTTCCTGCCTCGGACACAGCGGGGATAAATTGCGAAATGATCTTTGACCCAGCCATGACCCCGCTGGCGAAGACGATATTCGACAAGCCCGGGCCTGGAGTCCTGCCGTCCACGACACTCCAAAAATATTTCCCAATGTCTTCGTACGCACTGGAAACTCCCAGGGTCTTGCGAGTGAACAGAACGGAGGTTGCTTGCGCCACGCCGATAAGAAGTCCGCCCACAATCGGGTTGAGCCAATGGTCGCGCGTGGGTGCCAAGTACGTGGCCGCGACGATCATACCAAGACACAAAATCTCGTAAAGGAGAATCATCGAGTTGGTCGACAGGCCTAGCTTCTCTTGCATCGTCTGTTGCGAGGGACCCGGGGATGTTTTCGTCGGTGGCGTTCGTTTGAGGTGCTGTGCCGACTTGACAAAGGCGATGGCGCCCAAGACACATCCCACAGCGACGGCCGGGGCGGATCTCACGCCCATCGCCAGCTGCACCAGGACCGTGCCGGGACATGCACCCGTCAAGGCCATGCCGATACCGTGTAAAAGGCCGCCAATGAGGTTGGCATCGTATCTCATGAACCAGCCATACGAGGAGTCGGACCGGGGGGAGAGTTTGGCATACTGTGCTCGATTCGCGCCGGCCACGATTAAGGCACTGCAGGCACTGGCGGCGAGGAAGCTCTTGAGCATATGAAAATTCCCCAGCTGGAGCTGTGAGATGATAACAGACGGGGCATATACTCCCGATGCCGTCAACGCAGCACCGAAAATGCCGCCCGTGGCAGCGCTCAGCAGCAGGGAAGAAGACATGTCGTGTTCGTGCGTGCTAAGAAACGATCGAGTGAAACTTTGATGAAGCCCAGTTGCAAAAGGACTTGCTTCGAGATTTCAGGTGAAATGCTCCTGGGTGGCTTGCGAGGTGAGGCTTGGACCCCGAGCGTAGACCCCGACAGAACGGTCCTAAGGCAGCGCTAAAGCAGAGCCAGGCTCGCCACGAGGTCTTTGCTTAAATCCCAAATTTCGATCATTGATCAGTGGCAAAAATAGACTCGAGTCCCCGAGGACGCCGCGAACAAGGGCCCCATAGTCAAAAATTTGGAGTTCGTTGCTTGTAGAAGGACGAGGTCCCCGTCATGACAAGATCGGATGTCCTCCTGGCCCCAAGGACACCGATTCCTGCCTGAACGGGCTGTCGTTTGCTGGTCTTCGCTCCCGCATTACAGGCCTGACCCGCGTTCTTTCGCTGCATCATAGGAAAAGAGCCAGTGGCTTGTCCGGCAAATTGGCCACGCTCGCCCTTCGTATTCGCGCGGGGCAGAGCCTGAACAGAACCAAAATAAACATCCAGTCCAATGAGAATGATTAGTCTTCCTCGGCGACTTCCCCAGGGGAGCCGGGGGGACGACGTGAGGTGAGACAGGAGTAGGAGGATTCCATCACTTGTCCATGGTGTTCAGAAGCACCGGATGGTAGCTACAGTGGTCACCGATAACAAGTTGAGATGAGGATGATCTGAGGTTGAAAGAAACAGGACATGCAGGGCACCTGACTAGGTGGGACACAGGATGCCTTAAGGGGACCGACCGACCGACTGACTTGTAAGATCCAGACCTGGAAGAGATACAAAACGACATCCGTATGATTAGAGACAATAATATGATTTATTCATTCAGGATAACTGTCGATTCGCTGACTCCCTGAACCCTTGTGTACCTTGTCCCCTGCATGGGGTCCCGACGCTGCCCTACGCCACGAGATCTGTATGATCGCTGATCGGAGCACAAACGACCGCCTGTGGCTAGTCTCTAATAGGGCAGCACACCAGGCAGTCAGACTTCTATATCGTCATCGACCATGTAAACCACACAGTGAGCCTAATCTCAGCCATTACTGTGTTTAGTTCCATCATTATCGCTGTGATACTATGGCTGCGAAACCCAAGTTGAACGTGCACAACTTCCCACGCCCACCGCTGCTGGAGAAAACCCCCAGGCATTTGCTGATGAGGTGGAACGGCCAGACTCTAGCCGACACCAAATCAGCGTATTGGGTTTTGGAAACTACCCATCCTCCTAGTACGTCCAATCTTCCTCTGCCATGTCGTGACAAAGCAAGCCCACCAGTCCATGAAAATACCCTTTGGTCTCGCCAGATCGCGACTGACCCCAAACCAATTCACTCGGGCAGCATATTATCTTCCCCGAAACTCACTCTCGGACTCTTTCAAGCTTACTCAGGTCCCCGAGAAGGCGTCCCTTTGTGAATGGAAAGGCCGAGCCACGTACTGGGATTTGACCGACAAGTCCACGGGGCAGACCATCAAGAACAAGATATGGAGTTATGAGTCGCCGACTCCAGCCTTCACAGACATCAAGGGGTACCTGTCCTTCTACGCCAGCGGCGTGCCGTGGGAATGCTTCGTTGACGAGGAAAAGGTCACCCCGCAGGAAGGTGAGCAATTGGACCCCATGTGGCGGCGGAATCTGATCGATCCCCTCTCTTCATAGGCGATTATTATGGCGGATGGGTAACAAGTGAACTGGAAGGACCCATGAAAGGAGGCCCTGACACATGGGGTTGGTAGCGGTTGTGGTTCACTAGGGGTTGACTGCCCGACGCAGGCGACATTTCTGCACCACAGCATATTTGCACTCCGTATGTCTAATCCCACTCTTGCCTGCCAACGGCGCAGCACTGTTCGATGCCATGAAGGTCGGCATCTGTGCCCGTGTAGATATCAGATTAGGATACGGGAGGTAGTTCCTTTACAGAAAGGGAAATAGAGGTTTCTCGAGGTCAGCTGGAGGACTCGCCTATGTTCCACCGCTGGCACGGTTGAGCGCAGCTGGTAGGCGGGTGTGTTGCTGCGTTTGGGTGCTGGCGGAATCAACCAGCTGGCGAGAGTTCCTTTCGTGTCGCTAGTACGTACTCCGTTGCGTGAAAGAAAAGACACGGCCAGGTTGCAGGGCACCGAGTCAGACTTCTCTGAGCAATGCGGAAAGAAGAGGCTCGATGCCCGGACTGCTTGATAAACCAGAATGACGCCTTTCCCCTTTCGAACCGGAGCTCTTGTCCTCCGCCGTTCCAATATGGCCTAGCTCCCCGGCTACAAATTCTCCGACTGGCTTATCGGCTAACCTCGCCATTCCGTCATAACCCCCCACGACCCTGTCGAGCCCTGTCTCCATGCCACTTTCGATACCTTCCGCCTTGCTCAATGGGGGCAATCACTGGTAAACTGGGGTCATGTGTTGCCTGTCTGCTCTTGAGCATTACTCTGTTTCAGAGATCCTCATGTCGCGGCGTGGTCTCCGTACCGTCAGATCAAGTGGGTGAGTGAGGTGGATTCTTTTCGTTAAACTGCTACAAGGGTAGCACGCCGTGTTGCGTGGCGTGGCAGTTGGAACCTTTTTCAATTCTCCAATTCCCCGTGCTTGAGCTCTTTTCTCTTTCGATGTGCCAGGACTCTTTGGATCTTTTTACCCATACGTCCTCACAGTGTTGCTTCTTCGTACTTTCCTCTCTTCCTTCTTCCCTAGAAAACAATCGTGACATATAGACACCGATGGGGGACATGTCCGGGGTCGATGACATGCTGGCACCCGTGGAGGTCGTCGACTTGTCCGTTGGGTGGTCATTCAAGCAGAGCGATGATGTTGGTGAAAATGCCTGGTGTCCGGTCAAGAAGCTCCCTTCCACTGTGCACCAGGATTTGATCGACAACAAGAAGTGTGTATATTGTGGCGTTCCTTGACCACCGGCCAGAGCTGATGTAGACACTTACCAGACTGGATAATCCCTTTGTCGGATTCAACGAGATCAAGGCAGAGTGGGTAGGTCTGAAGTCGTGGACTTATCGGACTAGACTCGCCAGGCCCTTTGTGGCGCAAGGCTCCAAAGTTGTGCTGGCCTTCGATGGTCTCGACACTTTTGCTCATGTCAAGTTAGATGGCAAAACCATCCTTCGAAGCGACAACATGTTCTTGCCACACAGAGTCGACGTTACGGAGGCCATTCAGTCCAGATCAGACCACAGTTTGGAGATCGAATTCGAACCCGCTTTCCTGAAAGCGCGCGAAATCAAAGACCAGCATCCGGAGCACAAATTCATCTGTTTCAACGGTGATTCAGCACGTCTGGCAGTTAGGAAAGCTCAGTATCACTGGGGTTGGGACTGGGGACCGTTCCTTATGTGTGCAGGAATCTGGAAACCTGTTCGGCTGGAGATATATTCAATTAGAATAGCCGATCTGCGGACCGACGTCGTCCTCTCAGATGACTACAAGCTCGCCACAATCCACGCCTCTGCGGATGTCGAAGGACTCGAGGCCCAGTATGGCCATGTCGAAGCGCACTTCACAGTCAGTCTGGGAGATAGACAGATCCTCTCAAGGCAAGCCAACGTGGTGTTGGGAAAGAAGACCGCCGCCGAACTCCAGGTCTCCGACCCGCAATTATGGATGCCCAACGGGTATGGACAGCAGCCCCTATACACCGTGAGCGTGACGATTTCGATTGAGGGGACTGTGTTACACAAAGAGTCACGGCGCATCGGGTTACGTAAGGTGCAGCTCGTGCAGGAGCCAGACTCTCACGGAAAATCGTTCTACTTTCGGGTCAACGATGTCGACATTTTCTGCGGTGGCTCATGCTGGATCCCCACCGATAGCTTTTTGACGAACGTGACTCCTGAGAAATACCGAGCATGGATCGAATTGATGGTACCGGCGAACCAGAAAATGATCAGGTAACACGAGACAGGGCACCCCCCGAATCCTTCCGACCGGTCCTTTTGATGGGATGGAAGCTAACGGTGTGGCCTAGAGTTTGGGGAGGAGGGATTTACGAACACGACTCCTTCTACGATGCATGCGACGAGTTGGGGATCATGGTGTGGCAGGATTTCATGTTTGGATGCGGAAACTATCCCTGCTTTCCGGCAATCCTGAAGTCGATCGAGGCGGAGGCTGTGGCCAATGTTCGACGGATTCGCCATCACCCATGCGTGGTGATTTTTGCCGGCAACAATGAAGACTACCAAGTCCAGGAGTCTGCCCATTTGACCTACGATTATGAAGACAAGAACGAGGAGCACTGGCTAAAATCTGATTTCCCAGCCCGCTACATCTATGAATCGTTACTGCCGAAGGTCGCAGCGGCGGAGGCCCCCTGGATCCCTTATCATCCGGGATCGCCATGGGGTGACGGCAAGATCAGCTCGGACCCCACGGTTGGTGACATGCACCAGTGGAACGTCTGGCACGGGACGCAGGAAAAATACCAGATCTTCGACTCGCTGGGAGGAAGGTTCAATTCCGAGTTCGGCATGGAGGCATTCCCTCATATTGCGACGATCAAATCGTTTGTGGAAAGGGAGGAAGATCTCTACCCGCAAAGTCATGTGCTGGATTTTCACAACAAGGCCGACGGCCACGAAAGACGAATTGCCACGTACCTGGTGGAGAACGTGAGAACGGTGACAAAACTCGAGGCTTACATCCACTTGACCCAACTGATCCAATGCGAGGCTTTGATGTTTGGCTATCGCGGTTGGCGGAAACAATGGGGGGACGACCGACACTGCGGCGGAGCCCTGGTGTGGCAGCTCAACGACTGCTGGCCGGTGACTAGTTGGTCGATTGTTGACTACTACCTGAGGAGAAAACCGGCGTATTACGCCATGGCGCGTGTTCTAGCCCCGGTAGCAGTCGGAATTCGTCGATCTCACCACGACTGGAGTGTCACACACGCCCGCGAACCCCGGACGCAGGATTGGGAGCTGTGGGTCGTCAGTGCGAAGCTGACCGAGATCACGGCAGATGTGGAGGTCAGGTTCGTGTCCGTCCGGACCGGCCTGGAGATCAAAGACAAGATGGTGAAGAAAGGAATCAAAATCAAGGCCAACGGGACTACCGACGTTCTCAAGGGGCAGGTCGACAATGTGCAGGAGGAGCCCCATGTCCTGGCAGCGCGAATTTGGGTCGACGGCACATTGGTCGCTCGTGACACCGATTGGCCGCAGCCTCTAAAATATCTCCAGTTTCCCGATCGAAACGTCAAGGTCGAGGTAGTGGGTGACGAGATGCATGTGTCTGCAGACAGGCCGGTCAAGTGCCTTGTGTTTGAGGAGCGGGAAGGGTGTCATTTAAGCGACAGCGCTATTGACTTGGTGCCCAATGACCAGCAGATTATCCGAGTGCGAGGGCTCAAGGCTGGAGAACCACCACTCGACTGGACTTACCTGGGGGCTGGGGAGCAGTAAGACAGGCACAGCCATGGACCCCGGGAAGCCGAGGTTACGAAGCATGAAACAACATGCCCAAGACGGTTATTGCATATTACCGACCCATGGAAAGAAACCAGGGCAAGGCCGTTTGCCCTGGTTCGGCCCGATGGAAAAGTTGATTTCGAGACGGTTGAAGCTCGCCTTGCTTAAGCGGACAGTCAGCCTGGTGAGGCCTTTATTTTCTTGATCTTGTTTCAAAAGGATAAGGAAGGGCTTGGTAAGGGGCTGTGTAACTGTACAGTGCTAGAGAAGGAGCCCAAAAGTTTCCCTTGCGCCTTTCTCCCGGTAGAACATCGGAATGGAAAGGCCAGGGTTTATGTCATGGTGATGATGTTACATGGCCTCCTGAGTCGGGACAATAGAGAGGAGAGAGTTTCCGTCTATACGGCGTAGCTGGGGCAATTCGTCAGGCTTCCTTTCCTACTCTCTTCGCAAGAATAGACCTCTAGAGGATGGGTCAGACGAGACGTGCGTCCAACCACACTCTGCAGGGACTCCGTAGCTTGCCGACCGTTTGTTGCACAAGGCAAAGAGCAAAGCTCCGGTGGGTTGCCAATGATATGATTCCAGAAGGGGGGTGGAAGTTGCATTTGTGCGAATGGAGCAATGGGATGATATTCGGCAGATTGAGAATGACAGCACAAATGGGGCCCGTCCGGCTAAAGCGAGACGGACACACGGAATCCCTCTCTTAGTGTCAATGGCGGCTAAATAAGTGATTCACGGGCTCGGCGAGGCTGGTCGTTATGGGTTGGGACGGGTTTTTCTTAGTCTAGGAGCAGACTGGGCCAAGAGGGGGGCACCCACGGGGCTTGGAGGGAAGAGATGACACCTTGAGGGAGGGTGGTGTATGAGAATCTCAGCCGGGTGAGAGGGAACGATGGGAGGTGTCTGTGGTCGTTGTTCGTCAGTCACGTCGCCATGTAACAAGCCATGTGGATAGTGGGACAGGGGAAGTTGATATGGGGATTGGAAATAGAGATGCCGGTGGAGATGGTACCTAGGCGTTATTGAACGTGCTGGCGAGGGTGGTGATAGCGATGTGGATGTCGATGGCCTGTGGAGGCGGTCAGAGCCAAATCATGAAGCTCCCCACAATCTGGCGGCGCAGGCAGTGCTTGGTCTCTGGGTCCATCCATCATCATCACCACCACCATCACCACCAATACCACCTCTTCGAATCTGCTACCACCACTACTACAACTCTTTCTTCTTCCGACATTACGCAGTACGGATAGTGGGCAGCTGGCAGGTAATCCCACCAGTACCATTTGTTACCACTTCATCACTCATCAAATTACCACCTACACGTACCACCCACACCATCACTTCCCTCTAATCCCTCCTCCCTCCCCCTTTCCAAAGCTCTCTTCTGTGGCAATCATCATATCATCCAGGACTGACTCCTACTGACAGGTTGGACAGAGGATTGACAAATACGGCCCCCTGGACCAGTCAAGTCACTCAACCTCGACCCTCCCCTTCCTCCTACATACAGTAGCCTTTTCCTTAGCTTTTGTCCATGCCAATCGAAAACGCTACTGCATGCACCTCAACGAGCCAACTCTGCGTCTCCCTTCTTCACTTCCTTCTGGAGCTTTTCCAAGGCTCTTTCGTCGACCCTGGTTACATAACGCCAGGGCCTCCCAAGCCACTACACCCCTGTCCATGACCCTGGTCGTGCGATTATTCTCTGGTCCCGTTCTTCTCCCTCTACTCTCGCCAGGAAACAAGCACACCACCTTCTGAAGCTACTGGCGCAAGCTCTAGCACAAACAAGGTATCTGCGCCCGTCATGCATATCGTTGAACTTAACCATTTCCCCGGTCACCACTGCCCATGCTTTTTCCACAGTTTCCCCGGATTCTTCCATATGGCCCGTGGCACTAGTTCAGACAGGACTCTCCAGCAGCATATTAGATTCTGAGATTTCTACTCCTCCTGGCTTCGATGTCTGACCAACCCAATGTTCTGTATGTGGGAACCCTTGTGGGAGCCATAAAGGAGAAGCTCTGTACCTCCTGCGTCTTCCTTGTATCGTTGCCTATCCAATTCACTGCTATCAACCAATCTGCTTGCTAGCTGCTGCCCTGTCGATCTTTGATTACCTCGGCCGTAAGGTCGATCAGAGCATCATCGCCCTGGCAGAAGACATTTTCAGGGAAAACTGATTCTCACACATTTGAGTCCTGGGTGTTCTGGCACAAGTTCCTGAGGTTGAGACTTCGAGGTCTCAGCGCTGTGGCGAGCCTCTGAGTCCCCAGCCCACTCTCAGCCAGGTCCAATCTAACTAAGAGCTCATCTTGCTCTGGAGACCCCTGTTGTGTCATTTTTTGGCCAGAGTCCCAGATTGTTGGCCAAGTCCATCTCAGAATGTTTCATACCTTCGAGACTGCGCAATATCACAGCCCAGAACAGGCCGAGCAAAACGCAAGCTCGGCCTCCAAGCGAAGAACCTCCACCGTGAGGGCTTGCGAGCCCTGCCGCCGCCGCAAGATCAGGTGCAGTGGAGAGCACCCCTGTGAAACATGTCAGTGGTATCGAAAGGCTGCGTCTTGTCACTATACCGAGCCTAGACAACGGCAATTGCCCTCCAGAAGGTGAGCAGAGAGCCTGTTCATGCCTTCCACTGGCGACTCCTGACTTTTCGTGCCCAGGTCTGTCGAGAAGATCTCTCAGACGCTCCAGGAATATCGGGTCATCATACAGAAGCTATTTCCCAGCGTGCACCCAGACCAGCTGAAAGAGCTCCCTCGCGAAAGGCTCGTCGAGCTCATCCAGAAGAGCAATCCATTTCATCCCCCTTCGCCCCGAACACCCAGCGTTGAGGAGAAACCTCCTCCCGTGAATCCGGATGCTGCCAACCTCGAGCAGCTGCAACCAACACCGGAGGACAGCAATGACGGTTTTGCCGACCGCAAAACCCATGCTCTGAAAGGCATCACGGACGATGTCAACATGCTGTCTTTGTCGGTCAAGCAGAATTCATCCTATCTTGGGATATCCTCCGTCATGGCTGTCCTGAGAGTAATCACCTGGCTTGATCCAGACTGCTTGACCAAATCTCCCGAGAGGAGCGTCATTCCCACCCGTGAACCATCACCGGCTCCAGAGAATCAAACGAGTGAGTCTGACCAGACAAGAAACGATACCTCTTCGGCATCCGCCTGGGACGAAATTCCTCTCATCAATGCCTACTTTAGCTATGTCCATCCATTCATCCCTTTGATTGAGGAGCAAGTCTTCAGAGACACTTATATGGCCGCTCAAAGAACCGACTCTCGGTGGCTTCTACTTCTCAATAGTGTCCTGGCCATGGGCAGCGTGGCAGCGGGGACGTCAGAGGATACTGGCCATCATGTCTACTTCAACAGAGCAAAGCAGCACCTCAACCTGGACACATTGGATTCAGCTCACCTCGAGACCGTCCAAGCGCTTGCCATCTTGAGCGGCTTCTATCTTCATTACGTCCAAATACCCAATCAGGCAAATGCTTTGATGGGTGCCACCTTGAGAGTTGCCACTACGCTGGGACTGCATCGAGACTACACCGAAGGTGTGGGCCCTGCAAAGATTCAGAAAGCATCGTTCTCAATTGAGATGCGCCGCAGAATATGGTGGTGTACGTTCATGCTGGATTCTTGGGCTGGCTACACTCTCGGAAGGCCGAGCATGGGTCGAATGAGCCACGCTATTACAGCTAAACCGCCTCAAGAACCAATCGGTCAATCTACCGCCATGCTGGCATTGGTGCAGGAAAATGTCCGCTTCTGTATCATCAGCACAAGGATGGAAGACGCGCTCGCCGTGTCTCCTCTTCTAGAAGAGTATGAACGCTGTCCTCTGGATGCCCTGTACCAGGAGTGGTACAAGCATTCATCTGTGCGGGCAGACTATTCACGGCCAAACCCCAACGAACCTCCCGGAGTCACGGTCGTCAAAAACGTCATGAGGTGGCGCTACTTGTCGAATCGCATCATTCTTCACCGCCCTGCTCTGCTCTGGTACGCCATGCGCAAGATCCCATGGGATAGTCTCTCCCTGGAGAGGCAAGCGGCTATCGAGCTGTGCCGTGGCGTATGCGCGGATTTGATAAATGACATTGCCTCCACCTGGAGAGGGCAGAAGGCTTGTCAGATGTCTGGCTGGAATGCCACATGGCTCCTTTATCAAGCCGTGATGGTCCCACTTCTTTCGCTCTACTCGGATCCTCACGACGTCGACGTGGTGGAGACCAGCCGCCATCAAGTCGAAATCGCTATGCGAGTCTTCAAAGAGCTGCAGGGCTGGTCCACCACCGCTCGCCGGTCGCTGGAGGTCATAATCAGGCTATATGATGCCAGCAAACGGCATTCTGCCGCTATGCAAGAGTTCCAGGAGACATATCCGCCACATACCATGGACACGCCTACATCGGCCACAACGCCGGCTCCACCGCAGGCACAATTGAGTGCAGTGCCGACTCTAGCGACGATGACGACGTCGTCTTTCCGTCCCACCTATATTGACGTCTCCTTTGCCAACACCTATGGCAACATGGACGACCTGAACACGGCCACCCAGGAGCTGTTCATGGACAACATGTTCGACACGCTCAACTGGAGCACGAGCTGGGACAGCCCCATTGGCGGAACCCCGATGATGAACGGCTGGGATTACAGCTCCATGCACCACTGGGCGGGCATTCCCCAGGCGGATGAATATTTTGGCGGCTTCGGCATGCCTGCTGATGACTCCGGCAGCCACATAGGAGTGGGCCCCACGGGAGCAGGAGGACCGGGGCTTGCGACTGGCGTTGGCACTGGTGCCACTGAGCCAGGAACAGCAGGGGGTTCCTTCGACGTGGACATGCACCCCGCCTCTGCCAACCCGGGGGACATCATGAACAGGCACTATGCACATAGCACGAGTATGGCCCTTGCGATGAAGATGGGACAGAGGGCGGATAGTCCCAACCCATGATCGGGTGGTGTGCTGCATGTCTTCTTCCTGTCAGCAAGAACGATGACGACTACGGTGCACCGGGTGATGATAGTATCGGTTAACCTATCTTGCATTCCGCGGAACTCTTTCTTCCTCATTCCCTCCTTTGTAGGAGTGAGTCTTACGGTACGTATTTATCATGAATGGGGCTCGGGTATGAACACAGGCAAACTATGGCATGGTATGAAATCTGATATTATCTAGACTTGTATGATTCGAGCAATAACGAAACAAGACAGCCATTGATTTCCCTTCTGATTCTTAAAGCACATGCATCCATTTATTTCCTTATATCTGTATTTCTAGATTCCAATTCTTCCCTTCTCTCTGTCCGTTTTAGTTTAGTTTCGTGTGAGTCAATATCTAGCGCCAACCAAGGCAGAATAGCTAGGCAGCAATCCACCAACCCAAGCCTTGACTCGCATATTCAAGAGAAGCGGGAGACTAAATAGTGCAATTGGTCAGGTACTCAGGGGCGAGACATCCCACGCGGCTGGGTTGAGCTGCGCTGTGTTGCGAGCCGCAAGGCCACATGACTGGTTCACCACCGCTACCGCCATCGCCCGTGCGCGGGCAATTTATTTACCTACCACCCGAACTTCTCAGCCCAGACATCGATGTCCCAGCCTCCTTGCCGGACAAGATCGGCAGCGACGTTTCGCACGTCGCGCACGAGACCGTCTGGGCCGGAGACGATGATGCAGATCTTCTCCCTGTTCCCGCCCTGGGTCTTTTTTCCGTCCTTCAGCGTGGAGGGAGAGTAAGGTGTATCTCTGGTTTTGGGATTGGAATTCTGCAGCGCTGGTGGTTGGAGCAGGGATGATGAAGATGCAGGATTTGATTCTGGGGTGCCTTCCTCTAGCGCCGTCGACGATGAGGAAGAGGACAGCGTTGAGTAATAAGCAATTCTAGATGGGGCCCCCGAAATGGACGAGGAGACCGACGTGATCCAACTGTAGATCTCGCTCTGCATATCCGGGCGGCCACATTCACAGCCCGGAGATCGTGTGTCGAAGGTCCTTGTCACCAAAGCCACGGCGTCATCTTCACATCCTGGCTGTGCAGCAGGATGGCGCATCGCCCCGTAGGCATCTTCGTCTTCGTAGCTTAGTTTCACCGCGCTCGCTCGGGGTACCGCGCAGATCCATTGTCCATGCAGCTTCTCCTGCCTTACCCAGAAATGTGCATACTTCGAGTCGGATACCCATGGAGTTGAATCCGCCACGACGGCTGGGATCGTCTTCACACCGTTCTTGTAAGCAATTCTTGTGCTCAGAAGGCCGGCATCGTCATTGCCCTCATTTCGGACACGGATTGCCCAGGAAAGAGGATAGGTAACCGCGATCCCACTGCCTCCGGCAACGAAGAGCACACGGTCCGCCAGATTTGCCGCAGCTAGGGCTGAGGTGCTGCCGTAAGGACCATCGAGGACAATTTCGCAGTGTTGATGGTGGCGGGCGTAGTGGAGCAGAGAACGGGAGAACCCGTCTATTGCGCGGATTGTGAGTTGGAGAGGCCATGATTTGATGGCCGCTGTATTTTCTGGTGGAGCAGGTGAAGCAACCGTAAATGGGTGCGCCTGAAAACGGTACTTGAAGCCCATTGAAGGAATAGTGAGAAACACGTGCTGACTGGCACGCCACCCATGGTGGAGACTCGTCTGTATCCCGAAAAATGACGATCTTCGGTGGTCCAAGGGGATCTCGCAGTGGACGAGAACGGTATGGCCATCCGGGGCAGCTTCTAATGTGGCAATGAATTTTCGAGACGACAGTGTCATGCGCCAAAGGAGCCTGTCGATGGCCCAGACGGCGAAGGCTGCGCTGACATAGGGGCGAGCTGTAGGGTAATGGAAAAATAGGAACACCAGAGCGGTGAACTGGACAATGATGTGTACAACCAGGAAAGCTTCGTAGTATAGCTGGCGGAACCATCCAACGCTTGTAAGATAGATAACATAATAAGACATCACCGCGCAGAGGCCGAGGAAAACGACTTTCGAACTGAGGAAGCGGAGCATGGAAAATCCGAAGGGGCGGAGGATAGTGTACCAAACAGTAAGCATCCCACACATGTGAATGACGGCGAAGCAGGTCATCCACTCACCAAGACGACGGTGCAAGATGTTGAGACCCTCGTAAGAACATCCCGTAAGGTATTTGATGGGTTGGTTGTTTTTGGCGGCCAGAAAGTAGAGGACGGGGAGATTTACAACAAAAAGCAGACCAGCTCGATCGGCGAGGATGAAGATCCATGGCAGCGACAGTGGGACGCGGTAGAAGAGATAGAAGAGGTTGACAGCAAGAAAGAAGGTGACGGCAAGGGTGGTGGCGTTGTCGGGGAGGGTGTTCGAGGGAGACGTCAGTGCAGGGACGGGTCGAGGCTGGAACATCAAGAAGGACTTCAGTCGATCTAGAAGAGCTGGACGTCTCCGAGAATCTGGCCGTGACTCAGATAGCAACGGCTTCACCTCCTCATTGTCGAGACCGTCTTCTTTCTGCATAGGGGTACTTGTCCCGGTCAATGTACCGCTTGATGATGACGACGACGAGCTGGGTGCAGTAAACCCATGGTTGTTGAGCCTCTGATCATTCCTGTCCCTTCTCTTATGTCGGGGCGCTGCCCTCTTGTAGAAACGAAGCGTACCCGTAACAGCAACAGCGACGATGATCCATGCATAATATGTCAAGATGAACTTGCGGTGCCATAGGATGGCTGTGATGATCTTGCGTATATGTTCCGACTGCGGTATGCCGCCAGTGTCTGCGAGGGTTCCGACGAGGCTGTCAGAGGATTTCAAGGAGAGGCGAATGACCTGAAGACATTCCTCAGCTAACACAGCGTCGTCCATAGAGCTTGTCAAGCTGCACAGAAGCGAGACAAGAGCGATGAAGGTGATCGAGTTGCAGTTGGGATGCATTGCGGTGTGATCTTATCATGATTAGATCCTTCCGGCGGTTAAACATTTCTGTCTCGAGGTTCTGATGGCGCCGCCCTATCGCCCACCCTCTTAGTCCCACAGCCGTCATGGATTTGAACAGTTGCCGCCTTAACAGCAACATCAGACGCCCCGGGACAAGACCTCGCTGCCGCCAATGTCCAATGCAACGACCAAAGACGTTCTCGATGGACTTCAGTCATTCCTACCGTTGCTCTTTGAACCGCCATCTCAATGTGCGGTCTCTATACACCCAGGCCGGCTCTCTTTCCTTCCTCATTGTAGATGCCTTGGCCACAAAATCCAGCAGACATGTGTTGTGGACTGAGATCGAGAAGAACATCCATAGTCTATCCGCAGGACTGATCCCCGCCTAGGTATAGGCGTGCTGAAAGTCAGAAATTCCAAGCCTCTCAAAACTTCGGGTTAACCCTCCCAAAGCTTCTTCTATCACCGTCAATGTCATCGATTCTACGCCCACTGCGACCAGCCGCACCCCTGACGCCGCCTTCGCCCTCGCCAAACCCGACGTCAGCCATCAGCCCTACTCAAACGCCGGTCAGACGTACAAATGTCTCCTCTGCTTGTCAGCGCTGCAGGGTTGCGCGGCGCAAGGTACGTGGCTAACTGTTCCATCTAACTCACCTATTCTATCGCCGCCGTTGCACTAAAGACGGGTGTTCCTTCAGTGCGATGGCCGCAGACCATGTACACAATGCGTAGGCTCTAGCCGTGAGTGCCTCTACCGGACCGACCACAGGACCAGGAAATATCGGCAGACGTTGGTGACAGAGCGCAATGAGAGAACAACAGAGTTGGACGGGCTTCTCCACGCCATCCGCACGTCTTCTGAGACGGAGGCATTAGAAATTCTACGGTCGTTGCGTTCGGGGTCTGACGTCTCCACTGCACTCAAGTTTGTGGAAGGTGTCCGTGCCCAAACGACTCCCATCCTCCCGCCATGTACAGGGACAATATACAGCATACCACAATCAAAAGGACCGCCTGCAGTGCTCCCGTTACATGGTCTTCTGCAGCCGTTCGACCAAGCCACGAGTCGTCCCAGCTCTAGTGAGCGAAATTCAGTTCAATGGACCACGGTAAATCAAAATCCTAAAGTCATCAGTTATCTGTTGGATTTGTACTTCACCAACCATCACCCCATTTGCCCGGTCATTCCTGAACCATTGATTCGAGCTGATATGGCCTCCGGAAGAACAATATATTGCTCGCCTGCGCTGGTCAATTCTATACTTGCTGTTGCCTGCACGTTCCTCGGTTTGCAGGACGATGTCAAAATAGATAACGACTCTTGGCCGCCTACCGAAGCGTTTTTCAACGAAACTGAAAGGCTGTTATCGGAATACCCCGAACCTAATTTGACCGCAGTAGCAGCTCTGTGCCTGCTGGCAATGGTCGAAAACCTGCAGCTTCGCCGTCCGGCTGCTTGCAAGCTTTCACATCGAGCTTCATGCATGGCACTCTTCCTGGGGTTTCAGCCGGGATTAATGAGCGATGGGGAACAAATCGTAGCCGGAGCGGATGAAGGGACCCTGGCTGCTGTGCAGCAGCAGCTGTTTTGGGTCTGCTTCCAAGTCAACCAGTGAGTTTTGAGGAGGTATTCATCGATGTAAATAGCTGACAATTGTACAGGATCGTCTCAAGAAATGCTGGCTACCTGCCTCAAATCCCGGTCGACGATTTCGAGATAAGACCCCCAGATCTCGATGACATTGCCGCACCCAAGCCCTGGGATGCCTCACCTACATCTACGCCATCCCTAGACCGGAGAGACCGAGGTGATTGTTGGTCTTACCTTGCCGATCTTGCAAAGATTGTGCATGCGAGCATGTTCCAAATGGAGTCTCTTGCCAATGGTCGAAAGGGTATGGATATCAGGCATTGGGAGGTCAGGTATCAGGCTTGGTACAACCGCCTACCAGCATCACTCGCCGTCAGTGACACCGCCCCCGCACACGTAGTAGCGGTGCACATGTGGTACCATGGGTGCTTGATACAATCATTTCGACATGTTTCTACTCCCGAGCATGGCGGCTTCAACCTTAGAGCGCTTCAAATCTGTCAGACCGCTGCAAAGGCAATTACGAATCTTTTCAGTTGTTATCGAAGCCGTTGCGGCCTGAGAGGTTTTAACGTCATAATGTGTCAAGCCTTGCTTGACGCCTACCACGTTCATCTCGGCTGGCTCCCCTCGGCTATCAAGGATTTGTCGACCGTGGTAGAAGCTTTTCAGGAGCTTTCTAAACGACTAAAATGGGCTCCAATGTGGCTCAAGCTGCTTGAATCCGGTATCCTGCACTGTCCAGATGCTAACTCTACTGCGATGGTTGAGGCTTTGTTTGAAAAGCACAAGAACACATCGGAAAGGGCCGCCACTGTCCAGGGATCCTCCACGGAAAAGATGCCCACAATGAATCATACAAATGCATCGATCACTGTTGACCTCGTTACGAGTGCAGCGCCACTGGGCGCTCAGTATGAAGCCCCAATACGACCACCTCACCGGAATGAAGATTATTTCTTTTCGCCTTCGGTCCGACGTTAGCATCGTTACTGGCTTGCACATTCTGACCTATTCGCCGCCTCGCGGGATAGCCATGGAAGCAACGCCGTTGCTTCTTTTTGCTGACGTTTTGAGGCGTCTAGCATCGGAGTAGAGTTAATCGGATGTCCGAGACGCAGGGAAAGCATGCTCCACAGGATATCGGCAACCCCCCCTCCCCCTGGGGTGCTCTTCCTGGATAACTGTTACACTTTCGGGGATCCGGCTGGTTCTCGGATAGTTTAAAATATCGCCTTAGCTTCTGAATAGAAATGACCGAGACTCTTGGACGCATGCCGTCAATAGGTCGTGGCGCAGACCCAATTGGCCCTTCAGGAGAGAGCCACATCTATTTACCTATCACACAAGTCGGCAAAGACAGCTAGTTACAGGATCTACATATGATATCACATCTTCGGAATGCAGACTATTGGCAGAAGACTCGGATATGTCGCTGGAGTCACACCTCGGACTGCTCTAAACGTTGCAATCTCTCCATCTTTTCAGCCAGTCAGATGAGGGAGAAAAGTAGGCTCCGCCCAGGCCCCTCTACACCGCCCGATGAGGGCGCTGATAGTCCAAGGTAGCTCACGGAATGGATCGCCGATACGAGATCGTCTGTGGAGGCGTTGGAGCTCGCGCAAAACTCCAAACCTACCTGATGCGAAGGGGGAGGTCTACTGCCACTTCAATCCATGCTCCCAACTTATAGGGGTATACATTCGGTCCCTTTTTGCTGGGGTTTGTCTCATACTTCCTATAATATAACGACGATGATCGTCTTTCCACAGCAACTCGCCAACCTCTTCACCCTGCCTGTCGGTCGGGAAAGGCTGCAAGACAAAACCGCCTCGTCTCCTGTGGAGGTTCTCTACAATCGCAAATTGGCAAATGCTTCCATCACAAAGGTCCTAATAGACTATTTCTTCTCGTGCACTGGCACTTTGTTCTACATCTTCTCTCCCGACGATGCGAACGAACTTTTTCAGGAAGTCTACATGAATGATGAGGATGCTCCGAAAGCGTCACTTGGTGCACTATGTGGCCTGGCGTCTGTAGCCAGCCAATATGACGACGCCAAGATCGACAGCTCTTTGAGACAGTCGTACTACGAGACAGCGAAAGTCTACCTTGACGCCTGCATTGAAGAGGATGAAGTGCTGGGAATGCGCGTTCTGTGCTGCTTGGCCATATATTGCGCCATGGACAAACGCCGCGCAGCGTGGACATGGACTTGTGCGTGGAGTTTCGTCCAAACTCGAATCGCAAAAGTACACAGATGACTGACCTTGAGAAGTGACCGGCTTGAGACTGGCGAGGCTTCGTGGCCTGCACCTGGAGACGCCACCTCCGTCTACGTCGCCCGAGGTGTGGATTGCGCAAAGAAAAGTCTTAAGGACCTTGATATTTCTGGCTTGGTAGGTACACAATTTGTTCTCTGGCGGCAACAATCCGTGGGATCTAATTCACGTGCATCAGTTGGTTTTCTTCAACCCTCGGCAGAAGCCCAGAAATTCTAGCGGAATTTCAGCCAGGGTTTGAGGAATCGTTTCTCGTGCACGAGGAGCGTCCGCTCATCGAATCCATTGCGCAGGAACAAATGACATCCATTGGGGTGCTCACAGCTGGCGTACTTCGCGACGTCTTCTTGCCAAAAGAGCTCAGTCTTATCGCGACTCGGGAACACAAGCTTAAGATCGTTGGCTGGTTGAGTAAGCTCCCTGCAGTTATGCAGCTCGACTCACTACTTTACAATCATAACCTGACATTGGTACAAAGACGGGGTATTTTCCTTGTCCATCTCAACTATCTTGGAGCATTACTCCTACTCTATCGTCGCCATACTATCTACCTTTCCACCATACATCGGGGTGATGTATGGAAGCTTGATGGAGACGTCGACGAAGCATTAGGTTATGCCAAGGACGCAATTGACGTGGCTATCCAGTCTTCACGTATTCTTGCGCTTCTCCTCTCCGAGAATGCTCTCTTTAAGCGTTGCTGGCTGGCGATTTACCAGTCTTTCAGCGCATGCACTATGTTGCTCTTCCACGTCGCCCAGAAGCGACTCCACGGGGCACCATCGTCCGAGTGTGAGGAAGAGCTTTCCGGCGCACACTCTTGCCTCAAGACTCTGGAGTTCTGCGCAGAAGGCGATGTCGTTGCCAAAGGCTATCATGACATGCTCATGTTTTACTATCGGTCTCTGCTGGCTTCACACGAAGATTCAGCAATGCAGGATGTGTCTGCGCGTTTCCCAAGAGAGCCGACCCCGGATCAAGTCGCAGAAGGTGTTTCCTATATTATCAACCACGCGGCTTTCGAGCAGGGTTGGCGTGACGATCTGGTGCCTCCGACACAGGTTTCAGATTTCATACGCCGAGAGATGCCGGACGCTGCCACCGATTCTCGGTCCAGCATTCTTCACAAAGATGCTGTCTATGAGGACGCTCCAGTAATCGGCGGCCCGTTTCAGTGGTCGGCCAACTCAATTCCTCGAGTTTAGTGGAGATTCAGGCCTCGAAGAATCGCACAGATAAAACGGGAGGACGGACGAACATTTGTCATGCCGAAATGGTGCCACGGAGATCATGGCAGGGACTCCTGCAGAGGAATTTCGGTTCTTTGGGTACTTGGTGGCGAGATTCAACGAGAGAGAGACGCGATTAATTCCTCAGCCCAAAATCTATGTATAGATTTGCTTTTCTCCGCGCAGGCAATCGACTATTCCCCCTTCAGAAGAGTGAGGCTGGGAAGGGTATCCCCACTGTTCCGCTCTGGTAAATGGCCTTCCGGTTCTAAGTTGCCGCATGTTTCCCTGAGACGGCGATGGGCCGGTCGCTTCGAGCATTCATTGGATGTTGTTTACATCAGGTCCCATATATTATACCAGACTTCTTGCCTTGTTGCAGCAGGAATGAATGAATGCTCCGGGCCTCAAAAGGTCTTATAAATACATTCTATATCTCTCAGAACCAACAGACCCAACCAATGCCGGAGAGGCAAGAAAAAGCCGTGGAGCTGCAAACAGCCACTTACAGCCAAAATTAATGTACAGCGCTACGCGACGGCGGGACGGGAGGTAGGTAGGGACGCCGTGCGCCCTAGAGTTGTCTGGGCGCGATGTCACCGCCCTCTACGTCCACAATCTATGTCTTCCAGGTCCAGGGGCGGCTTTGCAGGCCTGTTGGGCGAGCCCTCTTGCAATACCTCCATACTTTCACAGCTCGTAGAGCTTTCGAGGAGGTGCTGCTGTTCGATCTGGAAATCGGCATCCAGTGCCGCGGATCTTTGCTGGATCGATCCGCGGTGCGTCTTCCTGATGCGGAGTTGGACGGCGAGAGCGAGCCCGGCCATGGCGACAATGAAGACCACCATTAGCAGCACGGCCGTGGAGATCATAGAGCTATGGAGAAGTGAGTCAGTCAGCGGTTCCACCATGGTGACGAGGGTGTATGTCAGAGCTCAACAAGGTCGCCCTTCTCACCTTCTGCTTGCGTTTTTGCTTTCTTGGGATTCCGAAGCCGGTTTGTGTTCCTCTTCAAGCACAGCGGCATCCTGCTCAGGCTGTTGGCTGTCCGGTGAGCCGCACAAGCCCTGGGGCAAGGGGCGGTCCTTGTGCAGCTGCTGCAACTCGAGCGGCGCCTCGATCAACGTCGCGACGAGGCCAGTCTCGACGTGCCACTCCATGTGGCAGTGGAACAGCCAGACGCCCGGATTGTCAGCCCGGAACCTCAGGACCATGAAGCCACCGTTCTCCAGCAAGAGGGTGTCCCGCCGCATGGGCATCCGCGGGAAGTCGGCTTCGACAAGGCCGCTGTCGAAAAAGCTGCCCGCCTTCTTCGGGGAGCGGTAGACCGCCTGGAAATTGTGGCCGTGCAGGTGGAAAGGGTGGCGCACCATATGGTGGTTGTAAACAATGATCTCGACGACCGCGTTGTGCTGCAGGACGAAAGGGTTGGTGGAGACGCCGTAGATGGAGTGGTTGGTTGCGTTTGGACCACTGGACAAGGCAGTGTAGAGCGACGGGATCTCGGGGGCAGAATATCTTGTCGTGTTGAAGAACCATCTGAGGCGGGGAGGAGTCAGTCATCTGGGGAGCAAAGAGAGGGAGAGCTGCTTACTTGATGCCACCAGCGTGCGACATTCCCAGGCTGAGGACGATACTCTGGCCCGGTGGAGGGAGCAACGGCATCTCATCGTATGGCTCCAATGTCGTATCGTCGAGTGGATCGAAGTTATCAAGCACCTGAGGCTGTGGCAGCGGTTGGTCGGGCGCGTAGACTAGCCAACCTGTCACGTTCTGGCTTGCACTATTGCGTATCTTGGACAAGCTCTAACAAAGACAAGTTAGTCAACAGCTTACACGACTCGGTGTTGATGAGAAGGCATACCGGGTTCATGGAAGCAACCAGGGGATAGTTCCTGTCCCGACCCGACTGAGTTGTCACGAGGAAGCTGCATCGCTGGCCCGAGGAGAGGAATATCATGTCCGTCTCGGCGGGCTTGGTGTAGACGCCGTCGACCTCGACGATGCGGATTGAGTGGTCTTCGACCCAAAAGTACTGGCCGGCGAACGCAGCCATGTTGACTAGGCGCACCAAGTACGTCCGGTCGGGCACGACGGGGATACGCATGTCCTGCGTGTCGTTCAACAGATTGGCGTCCGGCACAGGTTCCTGCGACATCATACTCCCGCCGTGCAGGTAATGTGGGACCAGGTGTGCCATCTGGTCATGGTACCAGTCCGAGACGGACAGCAGCACCTCGTCGTCATACTGGCCACGGTAGGGGTGGTTCGGGTCACGGATGAGCAGCGGTGCACGCAGTCCGTCGGGATACTGGCCCTGGACGTGCGAATGGTACCAGTAGAGGCCTGGCTGGGAAGCCTAGAAAAGCACAGACACATTGTTTAATCCGGGGTTTCCCTTTTTTGGAGGAGGATCCCTCATTGGGATAGTTAGTTATTTGGACATACCTTGAACTGATACACAAACGACGACCCCGGGGCAATGGGACACTGGTTGACTTGGGCAGGCCCGTCTAACTCAGTAGTCCCATTCATAAACAGGCCGTGGAAGTGCAATGCCGTGGACTGGTTGCCGAGCGAATTAACCACATTGACGACCACCGTGTCGCCCAGGTCGGCGGCGATGGTGGGGGGCGGCCACTGGCCATTCACACCGATAGTCGGCCGGCCGAAGCCATCGGGGTTGGCAAGCACCCACGAGATGTTGAAGTCATAGGTCACGGTGCGAGCTGATGCGGTCTGCGGGAGGCACAGCGAGAGGGCGAGGGTGAGGGCGCTCACAGACCATGATAATACGGCCATGCGAAGTCCGCCGCGCAGGGAGTGAGGGGGCGACGAGAGGAACCTTGGAGGAATAAAGAATGGATGAATTGAAGAATTGATTGATCAATTAATTACTCTCGATGCTCCAGTGGTCCAAATGTGTACTCGGTAGTCGTCGGTGCGTCGAGTACATGAGGCTTACAGGGGGAAACCGCACAGGGCGTGTTCGGGCTTCAAAAGACCCACCGTTCTCCCCTATCTTACTTGGTGCTAAGGTACATGGCGCCTGAGAAAACTTGCTCACCCTCCCATTTCTTTGTGATTTGCCACTCTCTCGTCTGGGTGTCAAGATAGAAACATAATATGGTCATGCTACCCAAATGGTCGGGCTCCAGGTGGTCTGACGCCTATCGTTAGAAGGATCACACAGTCACCTACAGTACCTCGTGCTTTTAGGTGCCCGGTAACGGGTTCAGAAGGGCATTCGCACAGCATAGGGCTAAGACTGGATGTCTGTGCCTGAGATGATGCTATCGTCTTCTAGAGAACAGGCCTCTAATTGATGATATTGGGATGACTGGGTGTTCGCTGAGTACTCGGTACTCGGTAGAGAAAGGATGGCCAACGGAGAAATAGAAATTCCGGTCTCTCATTCTCAACCATTTTTCCGCCTTGGCGCCAAGCCCGACCGCACCACATTTCCAGCCGACACGTTGCGCCCCTTTCAGCTGTACGGAGTACTAAGTCCCACCACCAGGATTTGCACCAACCTAGATTTGCACCACGCGTCCTGCAACCCCGCCACCTCTCTACCACCAACCTGAACAACTAACCACTCAACCAATTGACCATGAATCGCGCGTCAAACGCCTCGAATCGAGAGCTTAGGATCCAGCAAGCCATTACAGACTTCCAACGACGCAGATATCCCTCTATTCGCGCAGCCGCGGCCGCAAACGACATCCATCATTCCACACTAGTTCGCCGTCTACAGAGTCATCAATCACCCTCATTATCTCACGAATCGCAGCAGTTACTGTCGAATCAACAGGAGGCCCTATTAAAGAGTTAGATACTCGACCTAGAGGCACAAGGACACGCACCTAGCTATAGAGCTGTACGAGATCTCGCAGGGATAATTAGCGAGTCAAATGGCGGCCCTCGACGCGTTGGACTTAACTGGCTACCACGCTTCCTAGAACGTCACCCTAACGTTAAAAGTAAGGTAGGCCAAAAGATCTGTGCTAAGCGCGTCAACTGTACCCTTCCTGAGCTACTTGAGCCCTGGTTTAACGACCTAAAGGTCATTAAAGAGCGATATTCTATACGGCCTGAGAATAGCTACAATATGGACGAAGCTGGTACGGCCCTAGGCGTCTGTAGTAACCAATTGGTTATTGGGACGTCGGCCACTACTAGAGCACTCAGGAAAACGCCAGAAACGCGAGAATGGACAACGATTGTTGAGACAGTATCGGCTACTGGCCAGCGTCTATAACCGCTAGTTATCTTTAAGGGTCAAGCGCTCCGGACTACTTGGTTCGACCAGGATAGTCCTACCTATCGATATATAATATCTAACAATGGCTGGACATCGAACGAGATAGGTCTCGCCTGGCTCGATCTGATATTCATACCTCAAACGGCCATAGAAGACACTACTCGCGGCGCCTATCGATTACTACTCATGGATGGCTATAAGAGTCACGTCACTTACGAATTCATGTGGAAATGCTTTCAGAACAATATTGTGGTATACTACTTGCTACCTTATTCAAGCTATGTTCTCCAGCCTCTTGATCTTACTTGTTTTTCGCCTGTTAAGTCGCGCTATCGGGACGCCCTAGCTGATCTCGCTAGGTTCGACGACGTAGCCCCAATTAAGAAGACTAAGTTCCTCTAGATATATCAGAAGGCTAGCTAGGAAGGCCTAACTACCGTCAATATCAAAGCTGGCTGGAAAGCTAGTGGTATATACCTATGGAACCCGCGGCTACCTATCCGATCCAGTCAGGTCCTAGCCAACAAGGAAAAGGCCCAATATATAGTACATACACCACCTTCACGTAAGCGAAAAGCGCTCGATAGCGATGTCTATAACACGCCAATCAACAGGAGAGTATATGGCGAGTCACTACTGTTAGCAACCCAGCGCGAAACGCTGTCTCGTCCCATGCGCAATTGGCTCAAAAAGACAGGCCAGATTATCGAACGTTTGGAGTGGGATACTAGGTAGAAGGATGAACAAATAACTAAGCTACAGAATGGCCTAGACTAGGAGAAGACTAGAGGGCAAAAGAGCAAGGTTATCGACGTGAACGAGATGTTTGCTAGTATCGAGAGTATACACCTAGCTAAAGAGGCATTGGAACTATCGGCGGCGACAACAACAACAAGGCGCAGGCCTAGGCAGGTTACAAACGCTAGGAACGACACTAGTAACAACCCACAGGAGGCATTCATGTCACAGTTCTATATAAACGATCTAGTTGGTTGAGTAATTGAGACTTGTTCTGTGGCAATGGCGATCACATTAGGTGGTGCAAATCTAGGTTGGTGCAAATCCTGGTGGTGGGACTTAATACTACTCTCAATCCATCCTCCCGCGCTCACGTTAGGACGGACGGGCAAGGTTCTAGAACCGCGGAGCCGTTTGCGCTCGGCTCCTGATCCTCCCACAGAAAGACGGTTGGCCGAGTCAGAGCACTGCTGTGATGCATCGACAAAATTGACACCCTCCCTGTAACTCGCCCGAGCATCTCGCAAGCGAATACGAGAGAAGGCCTCCCTTAATGGACCTCTATGATACTTTCTCGAGCAGTTCTTTCAGCTGAGTCGTCAAGGATCGCTTCCTGTTCCAACTTCAAACTCTCTCTATCTGCTTTGCCAATACTCGAGCTCTACCAGAATTGGACAAACCCAGAGTCTGCCTACGCACCTGACCGAAGGGCGAAGCAGCTCCTCCAATGATGCGAGCGCTTGCCTCGTATCGCAGGCCGTGTTTCTCCCTGCTCGCGAATGGCAGTCTGCGGCTCTAATACATCTCGAGTCAGCCCTACGCACTGCCATGACACAATTCTTAGCTTTCTCAAGCAATTATCTTGGTAAAGCTTGTCGAGTAACACACTCCATTCGACTTTGGAAGGAGCCTGGACCCAGTATCAAACTGTTAAGCGAGCTGGACCTACACCAGTCTGGTCTTTGGGAGAGGGATTACTCGGTGTGCCTCAGAGTGAAGGGGTCGATGCACATTCACGGTCTGAGTTCCTAGGAACGACGAGGCAGCAGAAGTGCTCAACGTGCTTGCTTGAGAATGTTTCGCCCACTGACGCTGCGCCATCAGAGTTCGAGCAAGCAAAGGCTGCAAGCTCAAGAGCCACTTGCTGATAGGTAAGACCTGCCGCTGTGTGACGAAAGTGCCAAAGTATGTTCCGGACGATGCCTATTCCGTCGTGGACTTTTGACATACCCATCCCTGGGTGCATCTAGAGCTCGATGCATTTCGAGGAACGAGAGCTATGCCCTATCGCCACTTCACCTTTCGTTTTGCACCACTAACGTTCTAACCGACCAATCTTATCCTCATTTTTGGGGCGCGCTAGAACTCGTGAGAGACTGCCTTGCAGAGCCATGCGTCTACCCATGCCAAGGGCGGAGTCCGCGGACTCTGTTGCAGCGGCTGAGGTCTATCTATTCTGCCATGTTGCTCAGTGTCCAAGTTGCTCGTGGCAGAGTCGAAAAATGGATAAATACCTCGCCTGTGCACAGCATTTCCCCTCGGCTGAGTGTCCCAGGCCTTCCAGTTGAGCATATTCCCCGGTTATTGAAACTGCCCACGTCCGACCGACAAGATGACTTACTCCGTGAAGCATGCATTCCTCGTTGGCATTACCCTTTCTACGGCGGTGCTGGGTCAGGATTGTGGCAGTGAGGAACCCTTGTTCTTCAGATCCAGTCGATGTCAACTGACGGGCCAGGGTTCACCGTTTTCACCGACAGGGGAGCGAGTTCAAACTCATACAACTGCGATGCATTCGTTGACGATGCCATGATGCCGTATCTTGCGTGGTTTAACGGGACCACCACTGTAAGGAATCTTTCGCTGTTAAAAGCTGTCGTCACCAATATGAAGAAACTGAAGCTGACTTACATTGGCCAGCTTACGTTGACCGGTGGACCGGCATCCGAATGCCCTGACAAAACCTGGCAATTTCTAAACAACTCCTTGCTCATTGGCGGCATGACAGTACCCGGCAATGCCACGCTCGACCGGACTAAGTATGACAACAACACCTTCTACTTCACCATACCCGAGCAGTCGAACGATAACATCAGCGTGGTCTTCCAGTCGTCATCAGACGAATGGTACAGCGAACCCCAGGGCTGGCAGATCAACGCGACGAAAGCCGGAGACGGGTACGACATCGCCGGGACCTGGATCGGGACAAGGCCGGACAACAACTACCTCGACTTTCCCGGCGTCCCCGGCGATGATTGTTGGGACAGCGGGCCGATCTGGCTGGGGCAGTATGGATACTTTGACGAGTATAAATGGATCTTGGTCGGACACGTGTCACCCAAAGCGGCGAATCTGAGCGTCATCATGACCGAGATCGATGACGACGGCGCAGTGTGGCATATATATACCAACTTCACCGGCAAAGCTGGACCCAAGGGGCCGAAATTGGTGACCACGGGGGATGCGCCGACCACGGACGCTCATGCTTGAACAGCTCGTCTGTGGCCGTGGATGGAGTGTTGAACATTAGGTGCCAGCTACTGTCCTTCTCGAATAGTCCTACGATATGTCTCGCCCAAGAAATTCTACCCGTTGGCTGCTGACTCCTAGCGAAGTTGTCCACCTTGATGAGATACGAGACCCAACGTGCTTATCACCAACCAAGGCAAGCCCTTCCGCCTCGCGATTCTTGTCCAGAGCAGGAAGGGTGGAAGCTAGTTAAAAGCGGCACCAAGGGAGACATCTCCAGGAGGGAGCTTTGGCCGTTTCGCGACCTTGTCCCTCGTCGTCTTTGTCTCAGCACAGCAGACGACAACGGCACCCACCTCGTCTCCTCCCTGGTTGTTTGCGGGCAGCCCTAGTGTAGGGCCTGCTGAACATGATGACACCG
This sequence comes from Fonsecaea erecta, assembly GCF_001651985.1. NCBI lineage: Eukaryota > Fungi > Ascomycota > Eurotiomycetes > Chaetothyriales > Herpotrichiellaceae > Fonsecaea > Fonsecaea erecta. The sequence continues at coordinate 2,388,089 of NW_017387245.1, read as the reverse complement.
ATGTTTGTTGAGACATTCTGCTATACTCTCACCAACCCATGGGGGCCTCCTTTCCCAGCTCCACAATCTCGCCGCTCAAGCCCATGCACGCAATATAACATGTGCTGCTGCATACCATCCGTTGTCGCGGTCTACAGGACAACAGCCCACATTCCAGCCTGTGCTCGGCAGCAATCAACCCGTGTTGACGTGCACTGTATATCTTTATAGCCTGGGTCCTTCCTCCGTGGTTTCTTTGCTTTGCCAACCTCTCTGCTCCCTCTTTCGACTCGGTGTCTTTCTTTGTCTTGGAACTTGATTCAGTCGCTCCAGTTTTCTTTGTCGCAGAGAAAAAGGTCCCACCTTTCGCTCGTTTTCGTCACCCTTTCGCTGCTCTTTCAAACCCATTCCTTCCGAGCGAACGCAGAGAGACCTTTTTCTTCTTCTCTTCCCTCCAGTTTTTCTCGCAGGGATTTGAATACTACACCTTTACGCTGCCGTCAACATGCACCGTGTCATCTTTACCGTCCCATTCCTCCTGTCCGGTGTGGCTCTGGCCATGCCTCAAACCCCGGCCGACACGAGTGCGTTGAGCGGGTTGCCGGCTTGTGCGGTGAGTAGTGTTCTGTGTGCGCCAGAATCGAGCAGTTTCAGTCAGAGTGCTCCATCGACTAACATGCCGGTCGTATGACTTTCACAGCAAGATGCCGCCACCGCCGCCCTGGCCTCGTCGGGCTGTCCCGTGAACAACCAGACCTGCATCTGCAGCTCGGCTCCGTTCATCAGCGCCATCACCACGGCCGTCACGCAGACGTGCTCCCCGGCCGATGTTCAAGGTGAGTTTTCCTCACTGTTTTCCAAGTCCTGCGGAAGAAAAACGCAAGGTAAAAGTGCTGATCACGCGACACAGCGGCACTGGTCTTCGGCCAGACCTTCTGCGGCGCGGCCCTCAACGGCAGCGGGGGAAGCTCCTCGTCGGCCAGCTCGTCCCCGACCTCCAGCGACGATTCCTCCAATGGCGTCTCGACCACCACCGTCCCGGGCACGTTGACGTCGGTGACCAGCGTGGCCGGCGCCACGGACAGCATGACGGCGACCATCACCACCACTACCGCCGCCGCCGCAACCGACCTGTCGACCGGCGGGGGCAACGGCACCGTGATGACCACCACGGCCGAATGCTCCAGCACCACCACAACCATGATGACCACCGCGATGTCCTCCATGCCGACGGGCGCGTACACCGCGACCTACACGGGCGGGGTGGGCGCGGTGATGAAGAACGCGGCGGGATCCGGCATGATGGCCGCCGTGGTCGTGGGTGTTGCTGGGGCGGCGGCCTTGTTGTGAGCGAGAGAGAGAGTGTGGTGTTGAGGGTAACCTACCGACCGACCAACACTTGGGGGACAATTGAATGGGAAGGGAGGGAGACAAGGGGTCTTTTCATGGAGAGGGAGGGTATGGTGAAGACCGGGTGGAGCAGGGACAAAGAAATTAATAACAGATTGACTATTTGTTACTCGATGGGATGGAGTTTCATTTCTGGGGGAGAGCAGCAAGGAAATGAATGGGGGCAGTAATATCTACTTATGTACCCGTGTGATATTTCATTTCATTTCATTTCATTTCATCTCTTGGGAGGGGGGAGGTCGGGGGCTGGAAAGAGGGAACCTTTTTTATGTTAATTCAAACCCCCCTCAACAGAGCAAAGGGGAAAAGAATTAGTTGTCTTGTTGGGGGGAGAAGATAGATAGATCAGTCCAGATCGGATCAGCAGTAATGAATCACATGTTACAATATATATATATATATATATATGTATATATATGTGACCTGCGACCGGGGAATCCATCTGCATCTGCATAATCAATTAATTATGACTTGCTCGCTTATTGATTTGATTGATCGAGGCATACACACATACATTACACACATACATACAGAGTATTTACAGTATTACAGAAACAGTTTGCTTGGCCCACCAGCCTATAATTACATACAGACATACAGAATAATAATATGTACTGAGCGGAGGCCCCCCTTTTTTTTTGGTTTGGCTGATACATATTGTTAATTCGGATCCATCTAACTGACTACCAATCTACTTGCCACTGTGATTCTGCCAATCACGCAGGCTCCAAAGAACGAGGCATGCGTGGACGAGATATTGTGTGCTTTGTTCTGCGGCATCCGTGGCCACCTGAGATCTCCCTCGAGTAGATGGTCGGCAGCGTCAGAGGGGTATAAGAAACAGCCCTAGCCCAGCCTCACTCACGACCTGTCCCAGACCGACCACCCCCGTCCGAGCCAACCCCTCCAATGCAAACGCAATTCAAACGCAATCCAACCCAACCCAACCCAACCCAACCCAGGCAGGCATGCAGGCAAGGAGAACATATCAAGCCACGATAGTGAGTAAGTCGATTGATGTTCCATCCGATCCAAAGGGGACAGAGTAGCGCGTGTGTGGAGAGATGCAGCATCGGTGCCTATCCCTGAAGATTCTCCTCCCGATATCCCCATCGCGCGAGGTATCTGCATTGCGTTATATCTCTCCAGCTTTCTCTCTACACCTCTCTCCCCAGCTTTCTCTCTACACCTCTCTCTCTCTCTCTCTATACCTCTCTACCTCTCTCTCTCCGGTGTTCACGAGTCATCCATCACGTACTCGCACCGGCCGCATTGCCATCCCCAGCCGCGCTACCAGCAACGTCGCGTCGAAACTCGTTGAACCTCTTGATGTGGTCCCTGAGCACGTCGGCCCTGCGCGCCTGGCTTTGGCTGTCGCTGCCCGGGTGAGTGCGACGAGGAGTGCGAGTGCCGATCGTCGCGCGGGGGGGTCTTTGGGGCTCCGTCTTGCGGGCGTGTTCATCGCGCTCGATTTCGCGGGCCGCCATGAAGATGCGCATGGCGTGGTACGCCTTCAGGTCCTTAGCCGCGTCCTCCCAGAACATCTGCACCGAGTCCTCGGCGACGCGGCACACCAGGGCGAGCAGGCGGCGTTCGGCGACGTTGAGCGCCGGCCGGCGGTGGCGGGTGTGCACGGAGCGCAGGAACGCGCGCGTCTTGCCGCTCAGCCCCAGGTAGTGGTCGCCCGCGCTGGTGAAGATGCTGCTGTACTCGTGCCGCAGCTGCGCCGCGATGCCGGCCCGCAGCACGGGCGCGGGACCGTACTTGCTCACGTGGTGGAACAGCCGCTCACGCGCCGCCGCGTCCTCCACGGTCAGGATCTTGTTCAGGTTGCCCAGCAGGCCCTTCGGCCACGTGCGCTGGTCTGGCCAGCTGACCTTGGTCGCGATCGGGTCCCACGGTAGCGTCGTCACGTACGGGATCGAGTCCGGGTCGATGGTGCGCAGAGGGTGCGTGGGCAGCGCGTCGCCCGCCTTCAAGTCGAAGTCAAACCCCAGGTTTTCCAAGTCGGAAAGGTGTTCCTCCTCTTGCTCCGCGTGGTCGTTGTTGTCCGTGCAGCGCGTCTGGGGAAAGGCGAGCTCCGGGTCGAACTTGATCTTGTCGTCGTCTTCGGTGTCGTTGAGCATGAACGCCTCGCCGTAATGCGCCGGTCTTTTGGGCACGGCGGCAGCTGCAGATGGGGACTGCTGTCGTGCCGCTGTGGTCATATCCTGGTCGTCCTTGTGTTTATCCTTCTCCTCTTCCTTCTCGATGCGCAACCTCCCCTTCTCGTCACCCAGCTTCAAGAACCTGTCGACCCCGACCTTGAGGCGCGCCATGGAGCCGAAGCGCTTGTAGTCGTCAAAGAGGACCTTGGTCTCGGCTGCAAAGACCTTCTGCGTGCTGCGCGGCTGCCGGGAGAGGACCGTCTCGGCCTCGAGCGTGAGCTTGCGCAACTCCGACTGCAAGTGTTCGAGGAGCTGGGCTTTTGGACCGTCGTCGTCGTCCTCTTCAATTTTCACATCATCACCACCACCGGCATCGGACTGCTCGTGGTCACTGCCTTCATCAGCCGAGCGCTCGGACAGGTGGTCTGAATCGTCGATATTGTCGTTTCCATAGTCGCCCACGAAGGCGTCGATGACGGAGGCGTCCATGTTACTTTTCTGCTGTTTTCTGTTGCCCTCTTCTCTGCTCTGCTGCTCTCCTTCAACCCGGGACAGGGGGCTGGTTGATGATATTCAAGGTGTGAGTGAGCGAGGCGGATGTGGCGCGGAGGTGAGGTGAAGTTCGCGAGAGAGAGAAATAGGTTTTTTGGATTGATGGAACTACTTGGCTGTGTGAATGACCGAGTCGTCGATTCTTTCCAGTGGGTATGGTATGTTGTATGGTGGAGATGAAATGGGCATATGTGTGCGTGGTTGTTCCGTCGAAATGAATGTAAAAGAAAAAGAAATCGAGGGGGTCAGGCAGGAAGGAGGAGGAGGTAGATACGGTTCGAGGAGGACATGGACTGTCACTGTTGGATCTTCACTTGGTTGTTTTGTCGGTTGTTGAGGTTCAGATTCACTCTGTTGTGGCGAGTAACTGAGTTAGTTACATTCAACCGCAGGGGAGAGAGAGAGAGGAGGGAGGGAGAGAGAGAGGAAAAAGATCAAAGAGATGGTGTTGACACGAATTGAATTCACGGGCTGGCATTTCTCTGTCTTTGCCCTGACACACACATACATACACATACACATACACATATGTCGTGTCATTTATGTCATATCATATCATGTCTTTGTGTGATATGTGAGTGTGTGTGTGTATGTTTGTGTGTGTGTGTGTGTGTGAGTGTGTTCTGTGGATATATATATGTGTGACTTTTTATGATGATGTCTCTCTGTTCATCCGTCCATCCATCCATCCATCCATCAAATCATTACCTCCTCCATGATATATAGAAATACCCCTTCCAAAGACCCTTTGGATGCGGATCGCCTCGCTCCCCGGGCACACAGACCAAGGAGCCCAGGTTCGCATTCTGCGTACCCCGTCACGCACGCAGCGCAGCGAAGCATCCTCTCATGCAAGCAAAGACAGACAGCGCCGCCCCCGTCCCAACACCGCTCCGAGGCGCCCCAGAAATGCTTTCCTGTCCCCCCTCAGAGGAGGAGGACGAGGTAAGGGGAAAAAAGGAAAAAGGAAAGGAAAGGAAGGAAAAAACGCCCACGTGAACAAGGAAAACGAACCCGCCCTCTTTCCCTCCCGATATCCTCCTCTTCAGAACTTCTCGCTGGTCACGCCTCTCGTCACATGCACCAGCACCCAGGCCAGCACCTGCACGACCATGGTCAGCAGCCACACGATCAGCTTCAGCCCCATGATCAGTCCGCTGAGCACGCCCCTCGTGACGGCGGGCAACTCCTCCCCCTTCCGCTCGCCGGACTGGTAGTGGCCGAGCTTCTCGAGGTCAAATTCATGCATGACGATCTTCTTGGTCTTGTTCTTGTGGTTCTTCTTCCTCCGTGACGAGGACTTCTTCTCCGAGATGTCATCTTCATCTGACTCGTCGGTGCTGCTGCTGGATAACCGTCCAAACCACATCCTGGAACCCTTGGATCTGGCTTTGGACGAGCCGCCCGCGCGGAGGTCAGCCTCGTGTGTTCGGCGCATCAACCTGGCTTCTTCTTCGGCCTCTTCTCTCTCCGCGATGGTGGCGAAAAAGACGCTCCCTGCGTGGCTCTTCACACTGCCGGCCCGGGTGTGGATGCTGCGGGCACCCGTCCCGAGACGAGATACCGGTGCGGGTCTCGGCTTCCAGATCTCCATACCTCCCAGCACTGCATTCGTGGTTGCGTCGGCCACCGCGACGGAGAGGATCGCCGAGATGATGCAGTCGATGCTGAACAAGCTGGGCATCAACTCCAGGATGGCGTTGGCATCCACGTGCAGAACCTCCGAGGTCAGGTCAAGCGAGGCGAGGGGCGGGAACTCTGACGAAGAGGTCAAATTCTCGGTGTGCGGAAGGGTGGACAGTCGCCGGATGCCAGCTCCTGCTGAGGACGGCGCTGCGGTGGTCGGCGTCATGACGGCGCCGGTCCGCCGGGAAGCGTTCGGGTCAATCACACTGATGGTGGGAAGGGGCCCGTCGGTGGAAATGGTCACGTGCACCACAGGCTTGCCCGTCATGCTCCTGACCGTCGTCGGCGAGCTCACAGCAGGGCTTTCCATCGCAAAGTCACCACCCATCGCCCCGCGCCCGATGGCAGGGTGTTCAAGTTCGTAGAAGCCACCCTTGGCGTTGAACCGCAAGTAGCAGGCTTCCTGCTTGGCTGCACGTCGGACTGCCTGTCCCTCGATCTCGTCTCGATCCGTGGGCGCGAGATTGTGTTGTCGGGCGAGGGCAGCGGATTGGTTGATCGCGAGCAGGGCGGCCAGCTTGGGGAATATGAAGGCGACAAGGCCGTCATGGGGTGGGAGACGCCGAGCCGCGGGCTCCAGAGGGCACAGAACGACGTCGCGTGTGAGTGGTGACTCTGCATTGGCTGACGGTGATCTCGGTTTGCTGGGGCAGGTTTTGGAGATGGCAATTTCATTGGTGTCGTATGTCTGGAGGGTGTAGAAGGGCAGCGAAGGGTGGGAACCAAAGACAAAGGTTGCTTCCTCGGTCCTGTCGCATATTGATTAGCATGTCATGAAAAAGAACAAATCTCAAAGAGTATATCTACCGTGCCATCTCAAGATCGAAAGTCTTGATCGAAGCCGCCGGTTCGGTGCCATGAGAAGCTTCCCACAGTTTCTCGAGCTCCCTTTGGGTCGATATACGGGGCCCAACGTTGATGCTCATGACGTCGGAAGGGAAGTTGAGAATGCTGGCAGGAGCGGTTCTCTGAGCAGCCGCTAGTGCTGAAGCGTTGAATGGAGTCGAAAGACTACTTCGGCGGTAGTCCTCCCGGGAAGCGGGTAGCCCCGCAAACATGGGCATCCCTGAGAGACGCACGGGCGGTGGCGGGTGTGGGACGTACATTTGTTGAGTTGCAGACACAGAGGGGTTGTAGACGGGGAACATGGAGCGGATGGGGACGACCGGTGAAGGGTCGGTGGGTGATTTGTTATTCACCATGCCCCGATTGTCCGCTGTGAGAGCGGGAGGTGCCACCAACGTCGTTGCTGATCCTGTGCCTAGTGATGACGTCTGGTGAAGTTCGGGCGACTGGTATAATGATGGCGTATAGGCCGCTGCTGCTACCGAAGGAGGGGGACCAGGCTGAGTAGGCGTCTTCCCATCGATAGGCGACGTCGTGCTCACCGCCCTCCCAATATCTTCTGGCGACGGAGTGGATTCTCTCGTGAGCTGCTCTCCGTTGAGGCTGACGGGGAGTCGAGGAAGAGGCGGTCGTTCCTCCTCCATTTTAATAACGACGGACTCGGCATTGGGAGAGAACGCGCTGTCCGGCGAGGTCACGATACTGATACTGTGTAGGCTGGGGTTCTTTTTATGCGGATTCGGGATGGAGATCTTGGGGACCGTGGTCGGGAAGAGGGAGAAGCCCTGCATGGCCGAAGTGGACGTGGCTGGCGTCGCCATGCTGGATGCCTGATCGCAGCGTGTATATGACTTGGCTGACCCTAACAGAACTCGAGAGGAGCAGACCTGCTGCGCGCAAGCGTGAAAGACACAAAATTAAAGAGTAAAAGACAAGCAAACAGGATGCACAGCGCACAGCACGGCACAGAACAGAAACACTGCCTCAAACGACTTGTCGACGGCACACCAGACGCACGAGGACAGAGGAAGAGGAACAAGGAAAATATCAGGAAGAAGGGAATTCGAGCGGGACAAAAGTGAATGACCGCCATCTCCCTTAGTTTGAGCACCGGATGCACCTACAGAGAAAGGGAGCTCTTCCCATGATGCAAGCGACCCAATCGGTGGCCAGTGGAAGAAATTCTGCCCTGGCAGGCGTTTAGCGGCTCAAGATAGAAGTTATGCTAGATCATGAAGATCTATCACACCTGTGACTGCGCTGGACGAGTACATTGGCGAGGAGAGACACCAATCGCAAAGAGCGACGTCCAAAATGTGGACATTGGCCGGAGGGGAAGAAGAGAGGAGAAGGGAGCGAAGAAGAAAGCCATGCGACGGAGTCGAGATGGCCTCAAACACGGTCAGCGCGTAACGCCGGCGATGATTGGTTCATCTATTTCGGGAACACAGTGGGGCCGACCATCTCTGTATCGTAATTGGCTAGCTGGCCACTGCAGCCAAAGACGCATTATCTCCGTACCGTAGAGCAAGGCAAAAAGAGGCACAACGCACCCATGTACCCTATCTCTACTTTTCTCGCTGCAGAGGGACTTTACCGATACGTGTCTTCCCCTCGTTGCGCCCAGCGCTGCTGCTGCTGCTGCATGTGCAGGTCCTCGGAATAGAAACTGCAGCCAATAATCATGCCAGCACACTTGTTTCAGGTCTTCTCCCCTCCCCAACCTCCATCCAGCTACGCTCCAGACCTGTCCATCCGGAATGGGCATTTGCAATCTTCCCCAACTCGCCCAGAGCCGACATGCCATCAGCGACCATGGTTCATTGTTCATCACGGTAGGTTGAAGTCCACCACAATTCGCCTGTGTCCTGGTTAGTGACCACTCGCTCTGCCGTGACTGCCGATTGGCCCGAACTTACCCAGCCACTTGTCCATTCTTGAGCTTTTGTACGGATTCGTTGAATTTGCTCAATCCGACCACCGTGGGCTCGAGATGGAGTTTACCTAGAGACTTTGTTCAGCTTGCGCACCCTCGTCTATCGGTGCCCACACGTACCTCGTTTCGCAAAGTCTAGTGTCTCGTCGATATCGGCCAAACTGGCGACCAGTGTTCCTTTGATGGACTGGTTTCGGAACACCAGCTTCGAGGGATCCAGGTCGATGTGATACTTCCCATGCGGAGGGATGCCAATGCTATACATGGGTCAGCGTCCGTGTGAGAGGAGTGCGGGTGAGAGCGCATCCTTACCACATGACCTGTCCGCCTGCTCGACCTCCGAGGTAGTCAAGTGCAATGGGGTACGATTGCACGGCTGCCGATGCCGTCAGTTTCTTGCCATTGGGGAAAGGTCGCAATGTGCCCCAGAGATACGCACCGGTGACAATGACGCCATGAGCTCCACCTTCAGTGATTTCAAGAACTTTCTTCACAGGATCTCCTTCCTTGAAGTCGATGAAGTGTTCGGCTCCCATGTGCAAAGCGAGCTTTTTCCTCTCATCTCCAGTGTCTACCACGATCGGCCGGATCCCCATTGCCGCAGCGAGTTGGACACCTTGGATACCCACACCGCCGCCACCACCAGGGAAAACAGCCCATTGACCGGGTCGGAGATCTGATTCTTTGAGCGACGAATAGATGGTAGATGCGGAGCACATCACAGGGCCGGCGACGTAGTCAGACACTCCCTTGGACGGGTCAACATATGCGAAGGAAGAGGGACGACATTGCTCCACTTACGTCGGGAATGAGCTGGATAAAAGAGTTAGCCTGTTGTCTCTCTCGCACCCGGATCCAAACTCACCGTAGTATAGTTCTCTGGCGAAACCACATATTGCTTGTATGACCCTGCGGATCGTCAACATCTCTCTTCCCGTACCACCGAGACGAACCCACCATCACACGCGCCACCAGTGAAGACGGCTTTTGTGCAATATGTCTCCCTGCCAGTCTTGCAGTATTCGCAGGAGTGGCAGACGTCTTGGATGGGTTTGTACCCTGCCCGCTGGCCGACCTTGTATGCCTTGACATTCTCGCCGACCTTGACAATAACCCCAGCTCCTTCATGCCCGGCGCATTTTACTCCCAGCTCGGACATCTTGGGGAGTGCCCAGTCATTCAGCATAAAGTGGATATCGCTGAGGCAGAGACCGGTGGCATTGAGTTTGATCAGGACGTCGTTGGGACCTACATGGAGGATTCAGTGGTCAGCTAGGTGATGACAATTGAGATCGTTTCTGCACGTACCGACTTCAGGCACGGGCACCTTCTCGACCTCGACATAGAAGTCCGGACCCTCATTTTTCTGTAGAAGCGTGTGAGACATGAGACCAAGCGGATTCCAACGGGCCACGTACCACAACACCACCCCAGCACTCCTTGGGGATATCGAAGGTCGGAGCAGGATCACTCATGGCGACGATGGTCGTAATGTCAGGAGCACGGCGAGAAGAGAGACAGAGTGAGACAAGACCAAACTAGCCGTGAGCAGAGAGGAGAAAGGAGGAACAGAAGAAAGGAAGCACGATCAGCTCCGCGAGGTTTTATGTTTGCCTACCCATGATCACGGACCGCCCAAAGAACGAGGGGCGGAGGGAGGGAGGGGTTCTGGACTTCCGCGACCCTTCCCAGTAATCCATAAACATACGAGCAAGGGACGACCGGAATGGCCAGTTTGGAGATCCGAGACTGAAAGTGCCGAATAGATGGAGATTTGGAATCGATGTCATGTCTTCTGACTCGAATATCTCGACACCGAGTTCCACAATGGGCACCCAAAGTCAGGCGTGAGTTGCAGGGTGTATATATTACGAGACGGAAGCCGACTGGGGAGGCCTTTTCTCAATCTGGACGCCAGCTCCGGGGGGTATCGTGTTCGCAACCCCGTCCCGTTTGCCGTTCTGGCTCAAGCAACGCGTCATTCGCAGAGATAGAGAGGCGAGGAGGAACCTTTGGTAAACAAAGTGGTGGGGATTTGAGGGGAAGCGATCCATAGTGGGGACCATTGAAGCGACGACACGACAATATGGGGGACACGAGGATTTGAACCGAGGTCATAATCTCAGATTGTTGATCACCTGTATCCGACCGCCTCCACTTATGCTCGCGGACGAGGCTGCATGCTCTTGATACTCTTGCCCACCATTGCATATACCCAGCTCGCAGTATAGTGTTATTTGTCAATGCAAGTAATCCGGATTCCCCGTACCTAGGTCGCTACCACGTGAAATCGGATACACAGCCCTAAAGAGTAGCTCTCCTGGTTTCCCCGAAGTCTAGCTGTGTTGTCGTGACGGAGGTCTCGTAATGTGCTGCGTAGCACCCAAAACCTGGCTGCCGAAGTATGTGATGGACCAAATGAAACCATCCTGCGTCATTCAACCATCGATTTCAATGGCAACCACGTCTGGGCGTAGTGCATCCCAATCCTCGACTGTCCTTCTCAGGACCCTTCGACCGAACTCCCGTCTCCTACAAGCACTGTGTGCCGAGACATGAAAGAATTGCTGAGCATGATGGACCATGGTCCTCTGGAATTCGTCCTTGAGGGAATTGATCAGCCAATTCTCAAGGGCATCATCCCCTTCCTCATTCTCGTTCTCGTCTTCCGCTTGCGTGACCTTCCCCTTTTGCTTTAATCCATCCAACTCCGGTCGCGAGAATATGATCAGAGCCAAGTCAAGAAGACATTTGACACCGTACGGGTGGAACTGTGCTTGAGTGATCTTTCGGAAGATGAGGTCCTGCAAAGTCGGCATCCTCAGCGTTTCTGCGATGACATAGACGTGTCCAGCCCTCAGCGCCTGATGTCTGTAGTGGTCGGGGGTGGTGCAATTGTCGAGTTGCTTGGGAAGAACATCCTCTCCACGAGGGTTGTTCACAAGGGCGGGCATATATTCGTCCATCAGTAGAAACTCACGGATCGACTGAAAGTGGTCCACATTGACGGTCACGAGTGTCGGATGCATGATGTACGGGCCTGGCGCGCCAGATTCGCTGATGAAAGACTTCAGCACAGGTGACTTGTCGAGATCTTCGAGGCCCACTTCCATTGCCGTGCTTTTTTCTCCTACGTAAACTTTCACCCTTTTCTCAGGCGGCATGCTCCGTAAGTGCTCGAGAGCTTGCACTTCAGCTTCAGTTTTGACACGCACTGGAGCCTCACTGGGTGCAGGTGACACATTGGCGGAAGCCAAAGGACTGGCACCCGCCACCGGTACCGTTGCAGATGTCCTCTGTCGCTTCCGTGGGAACAGAGACTGAGGAGTGATTCTTCTTCTTGGGAGAGTTTCTCTGGCTCCATTGCCTTGGCTTGAGTCGTCGGGGGTCCAAGCCCTTGCTTCTTTGTTATACCGCCGAGCCAGCTCCTCGGCGGTCAAGGCACGCTCGCCCCGCCAGTTTGACATGATGAAGAAGTAAAAGTTGAAGAATGATTGTCTAATTCTCAAAAAAACTCGAGCGTCGTAACTTGGGGAAGCGTAGCCTGTTGACGTTCGAGAGTGAAATCCTGATAGATGAGAGAAGGTGAGGTAAAGAAGACCAGACGCCAGCAGACGAGTGAGGTTGGAATATATCAAGCCAGAGGAAACATCAAGGTAACGAAAGAGGTGCAACGGCGTCACCGAAGGTTAGTGTCTGGATTGAAATGCGAGGGAAGCCGAGAGGTGTTAGAAGAAGTCCTAGGAGTTGGTTAGAAGGGCATGTCGCCTTACAGCCACACGCTCGCCTGGATTCTGGCAATCACCGTTTGTCACATGCTGATGCGGTTAGAGAGCCATTTCACATCACGCGGCAATAGAAGAAGAGGTTTGAGGTGGCCGAATCTCTCATTTCCTATTCTGAACACAGAGGTTTTCATCCCATCCCCAGGGATCGGGTCTGAAAGCAGCTTCACCGTATCAGACGTCGACATCAGAGTCGAGAAAACAACCAAAGTACATAAGAGTTGCGAGTTGTAGGTCGCACACTGTGTGAGTTGATCATTTCCACGGGATTCTCAAAATCCCAATGAAAGAGCGGAAAGCCGAATTGCGCCGTGAGCCGGGGCCATTAGAAGGAGTAGGGTTGCGATGAACCAGCAAGTTGTCGTCGGCCAACCTCGAGAAGAAGCGGAGTTGTTGCTGCTATCAAAGCAGGCGAGGTCCCACAAGACTCGTTGTTGATGCCAACGGCCCTGGTAAACATACTGTCCTACCTCTCATCATAGCACCACACCATCGAACCTGCGCCGTGCCGTGTGCGCAACCATGTTCAAATGACTCGGGGAGAGCGGCTGTTGCTGTTGAGATCAAGCAAATGTAAGCACATTGTTCCACACAGCCGCGAGATTCAGAAAGCCATCCAAAGTCGTGCACATGTTTCCTTACCTGATCTCGACGATATCATCGATATGATTACACATGGCCACAAACAGGTCGAAAAACAATTTGCCCCCATTCTCCATCTCCATCTGCATGGTTCCACTCCTCTTGAAAGTCTTGCGACTTCGAATGATCAGAGCCAGGTAATGAGCGCGGAGCCGCGACTCCGTATCCGGCGTGTGCGCGTACGCATACCGAGCCGATCGCAAGATCACGTCGACCTGGATGCCGGACTGTAACCCCTGTTTCCGCAGACACAGGCGTTTCAGCTCCTCCAAGCCGTACTTCTCGGCAGCGCAGTACACCACGGTATCTCTCAAGACATCACCGCCGGCGTCAGGGAGACAGATTGTCGATGCGTGGGTTCCGCGGCCACCATTTTTTATGAGGTCCTGAGCATCCTCGAGATCCCAAGTGTTTCGGCGCTTGTTGTGCAGCAAGCGAGGATAATAGTCACCCTTGTAGAGAAACTCGAGGACGCAGGATAGGATTTCGGGTTCTTCGTCAGGCAATTCCACCCTCTTCGAGCTGCCTTCAAGGAAGTTGCCTTTGAGAGCAGCCGCAAAGTAGGGCGAATGACAGAGGACGTCTTCATGGGCAGCGAAGAGACGCTGCTCACAACCCACCACCAAGGTGACGATGGGGCTCGTCAGTGTGCTGCACAGAGAGATCAGTATGCCTTGGTCGCCGTGCAAGAGCCGGGATTGTGGTTTGGTTCACGGCTGCCTTACCTTGCCACCGGCGAGCCGGCGTCCACTGTGTCCTGCATCTTCTTCTTCACGTGTTCGGGATATGTGGTCTTTGTGGTCTTGGACTTGACGATGCGACCTTCCCTGGTATTGAACGATCGTTTGAACATGTCGTCGAAAGCGCGCATTGGCATTAGGGGAAATGCGGATGTTTGGTTTGATTGTCAAGATCCAGAGATTCACGAACGAGCGAAGGAAGGGCTTCAAAGAACGGCAGAAGAACCTATGAGGGTAGTAGAGAGCGTGATAGGTATTCTTCGGTAAGAGAGTGACGCGGGTTCTCACAAAAGTAGCATGTGATGGGGGAGCTGCGCAAGTCTTCGCTGAATGACTCCCGTCGTCTGCCAACCAACCTCTTGAGAGAAGGTCAACAGCCGATGGAAATCACATGGAAGAACTTGACGGGTCGACTTCCTTTGCGCGAAACAAAGATAGCCAGACGCGTGTTTCTTTTGCCTGCTCTGGTGCGTGAAGAAGGGGAAAAGAAGGAAGACAAGGAGTGGGAAGCCGTGGAATATATTGTTACTGCGCAGCGCAGGCGGCTGCCAGGTCTTGGCGGAAGGCAGCCATGATCGAATCACAGCAGAAGAACTGCGCCTATCTCCAGGCACGCATGCAGTGACTGGTGAATTGTCAAGGCACATAGCCACAGCCCCCGGGATAATAATGGAGATGGAGAAAGAGCGGAAGCGAAGGTGTCTCGGGGACTAGTGAGCCTTCCATTTTAACCAGCACAAGTCATGACCTGTCAATCATTTGTTGACCTTGTCAGCTGACCACGTTCAACGCTTAACGTTCAACGGTTGCACGCGTCTCGCCTTGTAGCTTGGAGAACCCAAGGATCGACAACTTCTGACCCGTTGTCATCTTGACAGCACTGCCCGCGATCTCTGTGTGTGTACATGCACATCCGGATACCGACAGACGACCCCTGATGTATCCTGAATTATCAATGGCGATGCGTGCTGTGTCCAACTCGCTGCATCTAGAGTCGCTTCTCTTCACCAGGCTGCATCGTGTACGCGAGCTCTCCTCGTATTGCCCAAGAACAAAAGTGCCGTTGTGATGCGAGCGTGCCTGGCTTGTTGGAGCATCCAGTCAGCGCTGCTCGTTCGAGTTCTCGAGTGGGAGATGCTCCAAGGGGCGTGCCTTGGGTGTCTACCATTCGGCGGTCTAGAAATAGGTCCGCATCCGCGAAGTCCATCCATTGGCCTCGACATTCTTCTGCTCCCTCTCAGCCATGTGGTTGCCTTCTCGAATCTTCCGCTCTTTTTCCCTGCGCGATGCGATGCGTTCGAGGATTTCAGGAGATGGGTTCTCGATCGATTCAGGGGTGGGTTTCGCGCAGCCATTCTGGAGAGCATCGTACCTGGCTCGACAAGCATTCTGGGAGAAGTTGACCACGGGCTGGAATTTGACACTATCAGTACTGACTTGTGGATTGGGAATCGAGGATAGTGAGACATGCCTTCAGTGACTTCATCTGATCGGCCACCATGCGCCATTTCTTGGACTCGATATCTTCTTTGAGTCTGTTCACTTCCCTCTCGGTCTTGAAAACAGCCTGCAGGAGAATGTCGTCCTGTGCACAGGTCAGTCGTTGTTTGTTCCCCAACTTCGAACCCGATACATACATCCCCTTCGTGCCAGTCCGTCAGATCCGCATCTAGGAGATCGTCCTGTCGCTTCTGCAAGGCGGCCTTGATACGTCTCCAACGAGTGCCGATGGTCTTCGGGTTGTAGGCGGTGCGACCCTGGTCGATGAGAGCCTGCGCGATGTCTCTCTCCAGAAATCGGGCTTCTTTCATGCGCACAATCATCTCGTCGTCGGAGTCTAGGTCTGCCGTCACCTTTTTGGCGATAGCCGGGCGGCCTCCCTGGATCTTCATCTTCTTGACCTCGGACGCGTTTGCGATTTTGCTGGATTCGAAGGGGCGGCGACGCTTGGGCTTGCCACCGGGGGTCTGGACAATCTGATCAGTGACGCTGGACCCAACGAGAGATTCAATGAATGGCCACACCTCCACATTCAATTCATCATCTGCGTCGGATCCAAGAACGACGCCCGCATCGCTATCATCATCATCCCATGCACGGTTTTCGGCTGTGTCTCCATCACCGTCTACCATCGGACCGCCGACCGGTTGAGCGATGTCTGCTGAGTGTTAGACTTGAAACAGCTGGGACGAATTCTTCCCTGCTTCCAGCGGCGTTTGGTGGTTGACCTACCCCAGGAGAAGTAGTCGAGATCGAGCTGTTGATGGGCGAAATATGGGAGAGGATGTGTACTCTGCTTGTGCACAACCGCGGGCGCCTGTTTCACGGGCAGTTGATCAGGGAGAAGCTTGCCACGGAATGTGAGGGTTCGCCTCTCCATCTCGCGCGGCGCCGTGAGCGCCTCGTAGTATTGGGTGTCGGCCGGCATCTTCGTCGTCTAAAGAGGCGAGAAATCTGGTTAATCACGGAATGGAGGCGCGGTACGATCGGAAATGAGGTATCAAGAAAGGACTGTTAGACTGACTGAAACCTTTTGTCGCTTGTGGCCAAAAAGAGGCAGCTAGGGATGAAGCGCATGGTAAGTGAAGGTGAGGTCGATGCGACAAACACTGCCGCACCCTTGGTTGGTGAAGTCTCCAACCCCTCGAGAGTGACAGGGCTAGACCAAGAACTGCTTGATCCCAAGTATTGTCGCAATGGAGTCTGATTGTAGTCCTTCCTTGAGATTCTCCCTTGTCCAGTATCACAACTTGCACTCCTCCTCTCCCATGGATCGCTTTGAGCGTCCATGACCACAATGCAGATGCACTCTAGGTGCTTTGAAACCCCTGAACCATGGTATCTGTCGTGAAGTTGCCCTTCGTTTCCTACGGGTGGCTCTCTCCTCGCGTTATTCATAATTCATAGACCACAGCCAACACGGCTACTCTGATTGGCTGGTAGGGGCATGGCTGCGCCAACGTCTGATCATGACGTCGTTGTGGCGCAAACACCTCTGAACACCACCCCTCAATACCCTCGATATGGCTTCAGCATGGATGCATTTCCGTTTGGATCACTATTGATACTTTGATATTCTTGTCCTTCGGTCGCACGCCCTAATTTCATTCTCTCCTTGGGGCATAAGCCTCTTAGACTTGCCCCAACCACTACTCTGACTCGTGAGGGAGCGTCATGGCAATGGAATATATCAATTACATCAAGGCCAAGGCCCATCTCGCAACGGCACGCAAGTCAGACACACCCGTGCTCTCTGAGGAGGATGAGGAGTTCCTGGATCGTATTGTATCTCAAGAAAATCCCCCTCCACTCCCAGTCCGGCCAGGGGCGCTGGCTGTCGGCAAGGATGCACAGATCGCCCTGATGGACGGAGCCCAGAACATTCCCCTGCCTCCCGAGACTCCAAATGAACTGAGCGAAGAACCTTCCATAATCCAAGGAGATACAAAGGGGCCGACAGAGGATGCTCCATCCAGATCCAGGGCCACGTGGAGCTGGCTTAGACGGGACAGCCGAGACGCCAAGCGCCAAAAGAACGAAGCCACTGCGGCTGGCTTAGAAGACATCGCTGCGAGTCTTAGAAAGCGCGAGTTGGAAGACAGCGAGGAAGAAAAACAGGCCAAGCAGGAGGAAGAGGACATGACCATCGTGCTGGAACGGCTCAACCTGGCAGCAGTCAATAACCGCGTCTTCTCCATCAGTGACGAAACGCAAGAATTGCTACAGAAGTTCAATCTGATCTTCAAAGATCTGGTCAACGGCGTGCCGACCGCATACGACGACTTGGAAAAGTTGCTGACGAATGGCGACCGACAGTTGCAGAAGACTTTCAATTCACTGCCCAGCTTTCTGCAGAAGCTCATCGAGAAACTCCCTGAGACCATGACCAAGGGTTTCGCGCCTGAAATGATGGCAGCCGCCACGGAGAGGGCTCAGAAGAGCGGCGTCAATATGGAGAACGCAGGCAAGGCCGCTGCAGCGGCGAAGAAGATGGGATTCAAGACACCGTCCTTGAAGGAATTGGTGGGTAAGCCAACCGCCATTACAGCAGCACTCAGGTCAATCATGAACTATCTCCGGGCGCGGTTCCCAGCTTTCATGGGTATGAATGTGCTGTGGTCACTGGCACTGTTTGGTAAGGACTTCCTCCGGGCGGCTGGCGTGCTTCAGCTTCTCGACTAACATCTTTTCTTGCGCAGTGCTACTCTTTGTCTTCTGGTATTGTCATAAACGCGGTCGAGAGGTCCGGCTGGAAAAGGAACGCAAGCTCACGGAAGAGGAGGTGCAGAAGCTGGACGTTGACTACAAGGCAGATCATCCCGATGAATATCCGACGACGACTGCCGAGAAAGGGGCTTCTATCAAAGATGTGCAGGCTGGCATGGAAGAGGTTCAGGCCGCAAAGAAAGCGGTGGAGGTGGCAGACCAGCCTGTGGAAGTGGAGCCCAAGGTGGTTCCTCCCACGACCGCGGCAGCGTCATGAACCGGGATAGGGTCGGGCTGATCAGGGAGCATGCGAGAATGTATGCGTGACGATTTACCGATTTGATGAAAGCGATGGGAGGCGGGTGGGGAACTGTTTGGGAGTCCTTTTTCTTTCTTCCTTCCATTTGTCTCATTTCTCACCTTTGTTTCAACTTGCCGACTGGTGGCTTGCGCCCATGAGGATGGAGGGACCCGGACGGGGCTGGGATGACTCGGAATGGGCTACATAGGATTTTGCCGCCGAGACGACCACGGCGATGACTCTCTACGACACTCAGCAATGACTATCAATATCATGATTTTTTCGGACTCTGCTCGTACTACCAGGAGATTGACGACGAATGAGGTATTGCGCAAACTCCCCACAAATTGAGTTTTATACCCGGCGAGAGAGACGAGGGGCCTGGTCGACCCATTGAGTCATTGGAGTCTGTTGGAGTCACTGCCCACCATGGCATGGCGCTGTGATTGGTGGTTGCTGTGAGGCACGCGAGGGGCCGATGGAGAACAACATCTGATATTTTTTTTGCCCTTTTGACTTTTTTTTTCTCTCTTCTTTGCCATTGCCGGAGGAATGATTATCACATTTCCAAGTCACCAGAAAACCCTCAAGTGAAAGAGATATGCAAAGGCCCAACAGTGCCCCCAAGAATGATCCTGGATGCAAGTGTGCTAGCCAATAGTGCACATCTACGTAGCCCTCAATGTAGAGAGACCCTCGACGGTCCAGTCGCAGAGTGAGCCAGGAATAGCGGTGTGCAGGCTCTGAGATCCGGCCTTGCAGGCTGTGGAGTTTACAGCATTGTAAACCCGACTCGGTACTGTGCGGTACTGTGCCTCAATAGGTGACTAGCATTTAGTCTCTTCAACTAAACCGTGGCATGCTTTCCGCCTGGACGCCCGCCGCCCACTGGTGGAGGCCGCCCGGAGGTGCCCTGAGCCCTGGCAAGAGTCCCAAGCATTTTATTACTTCTCACCTATTTTTCCCTTTCCTCTTTTCCTCTTGCTTCCCAACCCAGCCAAACTTCACCAAACCAGCCCATTATTACCTGTCCAAGCATACAAAGTCTACCATCTCCCTACATATCACTCGAGGATCATCTTTTGCTCATGGCCTTCGCTGCTTTCTAGACGGCCGGGGGGGTCCCCTCTCCGCCCTCGGGAGGGGGCCCTTCTCTCGTGGCCAGTCAAGCAGCTCCAGCAAATCCTCGTTTCGATATCTACTCTTTCGAGGCTCTACCGCGTAGGAGCTCCCGTCCACTACTGTCCTCGAAATTGCCCTATTTGCACACCAGAACGGCACCTCGTTGTCCTTGCGACACAAAAGGGTGCTGAGCACGATATTTTCACCTCCCGGACGACCTCTTCCGCCCACTCTCCCCCCCACCGCCATTCTTGATATCTCACCTACATACTTCCATCTGCACTCCCTCCCTTGAACTATTACAGAATCTGCGGCGTTCCAAAAAGGACAATGTCTCGCCTTTACACCCGCAACTCGCGTGGTCGCCAGCCCATGCTGGGTACCACTATCAAATTCTCCAAGTCCAAAGAACACCCCAATGACACATATCAACCGAAGCAAAAGAGGGGTCGGCCTGCTCGCAAATACACAGTGACAAAGAAATCGTCTGGCAAAAGGAAAAGAGCAGACAGCTCGACCTCGGAGGGGGACCTCTCGTCCGCCTTCGGGTCGGAGACCGCAGACGATGCCTCGGACGAAGACAGTGAGGATGAAGCCGATGATGAAGACGACCTGCCAGCAGTAAAAGCCCCGTCTCGTTCTCGGAGATTGAATGGGGCGGGGCGACAGTATCAATCCCTTCCACGGGACACCAGGTCCCTCGCGAGCAGTGCCGACAGCATGTTCGGTGATTTTGAAAACTACTTTGAGGACGATGAAGACCCCACCCTCTCCCCGGAAGAGAACAGGAAGCGGTTTGAAGAAAGGATCTTTGCGGACTCAGACGACGACAACGATGTCTACCAGGCGGTCGATGATATTAGTGATTCGGATGACGATGGGGATGGACAGCAGCTCCAAGAGCAGGAATTGCTCGCCATGCTGTCCGAGGAAGGTCAAAGTGACGCCGACTTCCTTCTCAACCAGATTGATGGCCTGTCCGCCTACGGATTTGGAGACGACAGTGAGGGCTCTATCTACCGCTTTCCCTCATCTCAGGGTAGTGACAGCGCCACTGAAACCGCCCCGGAAAGGCGAGTGCACTTTGCCACGGATGCCGATCCAGGCATGTTCTTGCGCATGTCAGAATCGCCTACCATTACTCGTGCCCTGCTGCCCTCAGCACTACCAGACTCTGGATTATCGCACCCCGGTGCTGACAGACGCATCGGCGGGCTGGTCAATGATCTAGATGACTGTATGTTGATGCTGTGATTTGTCCCATGTGCATGATGACTAACGCCCTGCAGCTGATCTGACCGACGATTGTTTGCCGGAGGAGGCCCTTCAAAGCACTCCCCATGCAGCCGTGGAAGAGCAAGAGATGTCGCCCTTGACGTCCCCGCCAGCTAAGAAAGCGGGCAAGAAGCCAGCTCGTCGTCGAGGTCCCCCTCGCGGCATCTTTATTGACGAAGGTGACAAGACCTCTGGCATCCTCGATCCTTCAGGCAAGATCATTCTCATGACCAATCCTCACTTGCTCGGGGAAGAGTTCGCGCGTCGCTATGGAGCGTCTCAGACGTCCAGTCCAGACGTTGGCTTTGCAGAGCTCATGGAGGAGAGCGACGTGGGTGATCGCGACTCTACTGACCTTCTGGCTATGCCGGCCGCAGACATCATGCTCGCCAGCTTCAATTCTGCCATCAATGACCCGTTCAACCAGGGGCAGGCTGTGGGCCCCTTGGAAGCGTTCTACCCGTCCAACAGCTTCTTTTTTGACGATATTAATGTTGACCATGGTGACCTAGCGGGAGACTTCCACACCGATGGGCTCGGGGAAGATGTGATCAGTCTCACCGATGTGATCCAGTTCGACAGTGGCTCCGACGACAGTGACGCTCCCACATCGCCCATCTTCGTCCCTCCCAACCACGAACTTTTAAGCAATGATTTCGCCCATCTCGATAATGGCAATGTGACGGCATTCCGGCGCAACGCCGATCCAGCGTTTGCAGCCATGAGTCAACTGCCGTCATATTTGGACATGGACTACTTAAGTTCGCCTCTGGCAACACCCGCACCCTCACGCCGCCGGAGGAAGAACCATGTCTCGCCATACACCTCATCCCACTACAAAGGGGTAACGCCTGTGCAGCGGATGCGGGACCCCAATCACGGTCGAGCTTCCGATCCTGTGACTCCTGCGAAGAAAAAGCGCAGGCTTATGACTTGATGAAATAACGACGACATGATAGTCTCGTTTTCCATGTCTCCACGTGCGGCCGTCTTTTTTTCCGCGGCGAGCTATGTACTGTTTTATGGATCGAACAAAGGCGTCGAGCTTCAAGGGTGGGCATTGTTATCCCGAGTCCCTCTGCAACAATGGGTCTCTCGATTGGCTTTTGACTTGACACACGAATTGAAAAGAAAAAGACGGTTAGGGAAAAAAGAAAGTGTGCAAGTTCTATGATACCAAGGAGGTGGGAGGGTTTTTACCATGAAGGGGAATTCATGTTTGCCAGGTTTGTGTTTTTCGAGAGGAGATGACAGGGATTATTCACGTTTCCGAAGACAATTGTCTAAGATGTCCCATAGAGAGTGGTGGAATGAATGCTCTTTGTTTGTTTGATTGCAAGTTAACGCACTGGCGTGAATTATTGATAAATCTCTCGACTCGACTCCGGGGCCTTAACGGAATGTGCCGTTGTGTGCTGAGCAACATGATGTCATTCGCTGCAGTCGCCAAGCCTGCCTGTGGCCTGCGCTGCGGAGAAGCACATCCCAGGCGAGCCTACTCCGTACAGTAGGTATGTACCTAGACAGACAGCATCGACATCGACGAGTATGTTGGCCCCTGTTATTCCACGATCGAGACCCACGACAACTCTAGGAGATACGTGAAATCCCATCCTGCACCTGCCTCAACCACCATCACCACCACCCACGTCTCTGCTGCAACTGCTCAGCCGGCTGGTCCGGGCTGTGGTGCCATTACTGAACCATGTCGCACGGGCGATTCTCCTCCGTCTAGAGTAGTATCTGTCAGTGCTTGAGACTGGACGGTGGCGCGACAACATTTTTCGACTTTGTCCCGAATCCCGCATCCTGACTCGAGACACTTTTTGAGGCCCGTCGTGTTCGGGTCCCTGTAAGACCTCTTACTCAGAAACTGCTCAGGAAAACTATTGTGCCTCGAAAGATACCCCTGCGCGGTCGACCGACCGAGACAATAATAATGGCGTGGTACTCGCTTCTTCCGTCCCATTTGACCACCTATGAAACATGGATTGTTCGTGCGTTTGTAAGTTGGCGCCCCTGCCCACTCTGCTATGCTTTACTCATACCCGTTTTTCTCTTCCTTCTCTGATGTTTGCCGCCAATGTCTTCCGACACTAATCCAATGAACGTGCCACCAGCTGATTCTGGCGATCATCAACATGGCGCCGTGGCTCATCGCCATCCTCTACGACGTCCTGTACTACATCGGCCGGCGGATCTGGCACGAGGTGCCCGTCTGGGGTGGACGGGCCCGCGGGGAACACAGACCCCGAGCGCCTAGCCTTCGCGACCGGGCACGGAGGATGAGTTTGAGAGATCTCGTGAGCGGAGGGATTGGATTGGGCACGGGGCGAGAAGAGCAGGATAGTGATGACCTGGGGAACGAAAAGAACAAGGGCCACAAGGGACACAGGAGGGGTCCGAGTGCCCAGAGTATAGAAGAAGAGACCGAGGAAGAGACAGAAGATGGGGACAAGCGCAACACATGAGAAAGAAGTTGTTGAGAGAGGAACAGGTATGACGATATACGACCCGAAACGCAACTGGAACGACCATCCCCCAGTTGGACTGATCCTAGAAATCTGGGATATACACACACGATATCAAATCTACCGGCACAATATCGGTATAAAAGGCTCACGCACACAACGACCGCGATAAGTCCCCGTAGCCTCGCCAGAGTGTTGGAATTGTTATAACAGCCACATCGACTACGCCTTGCTGCGGGGATTACGTTTTCCACAGGGAACAGGTATAGAACCTCCTGTTCGCGTCTTGGGTTCCACTACGCGGCGGAGAGGAGCCCATCGCCCAGAGGCAAAGAGGCGATTCTGATATCGGTCTAATAAGGGGACATTGTGGCTGAGCCTAGCGAGATGTCTTCGAAAGCACTGGGCGGCCCAGCGTTTGCCCAAGATCTTAACGTCTTCCCTGCAGAGGGTTTGGAACGGAGCGTGGAACAGCACTCTCAATCACTCCTGCTTGTCTCATTGATACTTCTTTGTCCTCCACGTGAACAAACGGGGATGATCTGCAGAAGACGAAGAGGAATGTGGTTCAAAAGACACGCTGACTGAGTCCATTGAGACGAGACGAGACGAGAC
This sequence comes from Fonsecaea erecta, assembly GCF_001651985.1. Lineage (NCBI taxonomy): Eukaryota > Fungi > Ascomycota > Eurotiomycetes > Chaetothyriales > Herpotrichiellaceae > Fonsecaea > Fonsecaea erecta. The sequence continues at coordinate 2,364,376 of NW_017387245.1, read as the reverse complement.
AACGGTTACGAAGCGTGTATGGTTTTTATACGCGTATAGATCCAGATGAGGCATGGACAGGGAATACTACCACACCTCTGAGGCCTTAAAGAGTGGACAGGATTGACTTGGATTCAATGGATACAGTACATTGGATTCGCATAACAGCCGAACAATCAGACATACTCTATGTGCCTTCGAAAGGTAGGATGGTATTGAACTATTCTGTCCTATATATATATATAGCTGTATATAAACCTCGAACAGTCGTTGCCCACTACTCTCTCGCTGACTCTCTCGCGCCAACGACTATTTCGTCGACTCGCACCCCTTCTGCTCCCTACTGCTCTCTCACGGCTTTGGCCCACTCCTGTCGTACTCCCTCACGTGCCAGTGGGCCTCCCTTTCGGGCTCTAGTCTTATAGGCGCCAACGTTACGCACATCTAGCCTTAATGGTAAGTTTACCCCTTCATATCTAGGATGGGCCGTTTCGGCCCTGATAAAAGGTGGGATCCCTAAGAGGGGTGCCCTACTATGTACGTTGCTAAATAGGGTCAACTGAATCTCCTAGTTCTGTATGACAATACGTCTCTTCCTCTTTTCCTTTCATTGTCGTCTCTTTGTCCAAACTTCACGACGACATCCGTAGCTATCCTGACCACTCTGCGTCCACTCAGTCTGTGGCGCTCAGTCTGTGGCTTCGAACGTCAGGAAGATTCTCATCGCCGTTGTGACATCTGGACAACCTCTCCGTCACTAAGAACGCAAGAACCCATGAGGCTGAACGAAATTGGTCGATAGGAGAAAGGCAGACGGAGGCCAGCGATCAACCTGGAGACAGAGCGGTGGTCTGCTTGGCGGCATGCCCCCTGACTTGTTTAACTATTTATCAACCAGTTAGGCCTCGTTTGAAAGTGAGAGGTCAGGGCCAAGGCCTTGGATATTGATCGTCCCGTCAGACGAGCTTCTCCATATTGACCATAAGATATTCATCCAATCCAGCTTTGAGAAGTTATAGAATCAGAAGTAGCTGTAACGTTAGTCTCGCCCATTGATCCCCCCCCCTCGTATCAAGCGAGATAATCCAGGTGGCGGTAACTTGATGCATTAATATTGATTATTGGACATGCCCAACCTTGTCAAGCCTTGCCGCTTGCTTTTGGCATCAATGATCGGTCTTTCCCCTTCGCCCTCATCACCATATGAAGCTCAAGACAAGTCTGAAGCATGGCACGACCAAAGTAAGCAGGAGGACGGTACCAAATATACTCCAAGGGTCTGACTGGTCACAGATGTTTTGTGAGCGACCAGGTGAGCGGTAACCCCGGAGAATCACTCCTCTTGACATATCAAGATTTCCAGAAGACATTAAGACGCAGAAAGCAGCGAAAGAGAACGCCAGGGATCCTATCAATTTGGCAGCAAAGCTGTGGCTCTCATGCGCCCGGCTAACAGCAAGGACTCCCAGTCGATGGGTTAGCAATACTTGTAGGCCGTAGATGAGAAACCCTTGGACGTATTTGGTGTGTAGAGAGGGCCTTTTTGATTTTTGCTTGGGTGTCGTCGATTCGTTCCTCTTGGATACAACTCGAGGATCTGGAGCTTCGGTGGACGAGCTAGGTTTAATCGCATGTCCTGTTGTCATTGTTGCATCATCCGCCACCATGTCGTAGTCTGCGGATGAGGCATCTCCGACCTCCAATGTTTCGGTTTCGGTTTCTTTTGTGTCTGCGGAATCATCGGGGGGGAGCGGGAAGCTTTCAATCAAGGCCTGCATTCGGAAGTAGCAGGCATAGGCGAGAACGAAAATGAGAAGAGGATAGATGGTCGTGATCCACAGAGTGGGATTCCGAGAGTCATCAAGCCAGCCAGGCAGAACCATTGTTTGTACAAGGCCTATCGAGCGGAGATGGGAATTCGACAGAATCATGAAAGGACAAAAGGAGGGAGGAGGGAGGCGAGAGAGTCAACACCAACAACTTCATCCCACTTCCGCCAAGGACTTCGCATGCCTCATTTAACGCTGGCGCTGCCCGGGCCGGTCGCTGAGGCTGCCTGGGCTGCCTCTTGGCGCCGCGCAAGGCCGGAGTCAGCCTAGTGAGCCTCAGCGACCCATCGGGTTGGCAGCAGCAAGCGCCTAAGCAGGGCCACTAACGCCTTGCAAGAGCCGCCCCGGCCAAGACTTCCCTTCTGTCTGTCGATATAATAGCACACTAGCGTAACGAGCCTATGCCACATCCCCTTGACCGTGGCTCTATTGCCGTTACCAGTGCTGTTGCAGCCTGAATAACTCAGGTGGTGAACCAAAATAAGCTACGAGGGTCGGCCAGGCAAGGGTCTCCTCGTCCTCCAATTTAACGCCCCTCAACGAACATATGCTGCCATCAGGACTCCTTCAGTATACGACCTCCGTGGTAGAGGACATGGACCTCTCTGGCCAGAACTTCCATATCACGCACTCTGTCAGATAGTCGATGAGGTAGGTCATTGGAAGGGCGCAATTAGCATTCCAGCCACATCGCTGGAAGACGCAAGAAGCAAATCTTGAGGGAAGTCGAAAGGAGTTGTTCATGACATTCTTGAGGAAGATGCTGCAATGGGCCCCGGAAAGGAGGAGCTCTGCGAAAGAGCTTCTCCATGATCCATGGTTGAGGTCGAATTGAAACGCGAATCTTACTAACGCCAAGTGAACTTCTTAGAATGTACCATCTCATCTTCATGAACATGGATTGATGAAATCCGGGTTGTTGGAATCATCAAGCGGTCGAAATAGTAGAGATCACTTCCTGTTTGTTTGTTTGTCATCGAGGTCGTCACGGGAACTGCTTTCTTGATAAGTCAAGTCAGGTAGCTCAAGTTTCTATCAAACAAAAAAAGGCCGGCTTCTTTGTGGCTTCTTGCTTTCCGCCATTCCATACGAATGAATGATTGAACGCTCATGATAGGTCTCATCCTTCTTTGGGTCTTTGGGTCATTAATAGGTATCTGAGACAGCTGGCTACTTACTAGACGGGGGTTGTTGCTACTGATCCAAGATCACCAATTCATTCTTTCATCCATTCATGGTAACGAGCGCCACCCCTGCTCCAGCCCGCCTTCCTTCCCTGGTATGTATCTGGCATCGAACCCCGACGGTAGGACATACATAGACTGGAGACTACTCGACCACCTGGTCAATCTGATTGTCTGACCCACTGACCCGACTGGTTGATGGATAGACAGAGGAGTTAGACTGCTGACTGATATAGCTATCGACCAACATAGCGGCCCTCGAACGCAGCGTCGACATCTTCGTCGGCTTCGCCATTACTACCACCACCACCATCGTCGTCGTCGTCATCGTCTGAACCGTCGTCTGAATCGTAGCTTGCTTCTCCCTCTTCTCCCTCTCCTTCTTCCTCTTCATCGTTATCATCATCGTCGTCGTCGTCGTCATTCGGCTGGGTATTATTATAGCTCTGTTCTCCAGCAGCGGTGGACTGTCGTGCCGGCGTCGGCGCAAAGCTGCTCCCTGTGCTTCGGATCTGCGGCACCCCGGACGAGGGAGCGACTGACGCCTTGATCTCAGGAATCTGCTGCGACTGTGTTCTTGGTGGAGAGGGGAGTTGTTGCGGCTGGTTCCGGGATTCAGATTCAGGGCTCGGTCCGCTGGCCTCGCGTTCTCTCCCCTTGTCGGCCTCTGCCTCTTCCTCTCCTTCTCCCTCGTCACCTGTCGCAGGCGTGCTCGTGCTTCGACTCCGTGACGACGACCTGCTCGCTTCGCGATCGCTCTCTTGGCTTCCTCCGCGACGAGCAGCAGCAGATGTCCCCACTTTCTGCAAGTCCTGTCTCTCTCGGCTCTTCTTGGCCCTGCGCTCTGCGGCAAGAATCGAGGCCTTTCTGTCTCTGCCGACATTCCCGCGAAAGAGTGCTGACGGCCCCAAGGTGGCAGTGCTTACGACGCTGCTTTCCCTGCTTCCTTCCCGCAGCTCCCGCTCGCCGTCCGGCCCCGGGGTCGCGGTGGTCTCGCTCTGTGCGACGCTCTGGCTGCGGCTTCGAGCCTCGCCGGTAACGCTACGCGAATCGCTGTCTTCGCTGGTTGACATTCCGTAGATGGCTTCGAGCGCGTCGTAGTTGATCCGGCGTGAAAAGGTTCTGCGGTTCATGAGCATCAGCCTCATGGATTTCGCGGCGCTCCTTTCTCTCCCACCGACAGTGGTGTTGTCGTGGTCTTCTTCCTCTGCTGCTTCTCCGTCGCCCTCATGCTCGACCTCTCCGCCCGCCGCGTCACCTCCTCCGGCATCCCTCTCGCCTTCCTGGCCTCTGCCCCGCTTTCTCCCCTCCCGGTGCTCCTTCAAATAGCTGACATCTCCCCGACGTCCCGGTCTCTTCGTCCCATCCTTTCTCCTCATCCGCTCCATTTTCTTTCTCCTCTCCTCCTGCTCGGGGTCCAAGCCCCTCGCCCTCATGTCTGCCTCCTTCAACTCCTTTTTGATCCTCTTGGCGTGATCCTGCCGCAACCAATCGGCATTCATACTCACCCACACCCTCTCTTTGACGCGGGTCTCCTGCTCAGACAAGAGACATGTGGAAATGTCTTCGTCGGAGTCGAATTCTGTGGCTTTGAGAGTTGGAGACAGGGAGATGAGGCCAAGGTTGCCGATATTCGTGTTGCACGGTGGTCCAGATTTCTTGTCTTTCGGGTGCGGAGGAACCGTCTGAGTTGGATCGACCGTGAAATCTATGGCGGTTGATTGTGGTCCTTGTTCCTCCCCTGATTCGATAGACTGGCCACCACTGGACTGTTGCCCTTCGCCAGGAAGAGGAGGAGGCTGGTAGCTTGGATCGAGGTCCGGGTTTTCTCGTAGTGCTTCTGCAATGCCTTCTTCAATTTCGTTCTCGATCGCAATTTCAGCCTCCGATGCAGGTGGTGCTTTCCAGTGCGCAGATTTGTGTCTCTTCTGTCGAGGACGCGCAGAGTCTGAGTTCTCTTGACCCTCCACACCCTGTGATGATGGTGTCTCGCCTTGAGTCAGGGCCGGATCAATGACGTTCCGTCGAGCCGGGATCTCTGGAATCTTGTAACCTTGTGCGTCAATGCGAACTCGTTTCGCCGGTGGTGGCTGCCCTTCACCCGATACCTGACCAGCTTGAAGTCCGGTGCTCGTAGCAGCATCGCCTTCCAGTTCGGCGGCAGTTTCGGGAAGAGGAGCCTTTCTCGGTCGGCCCCTCTTCTTGTTTTTCGATTTGGGGTTCAGTGCTTGTTTGATGATAGGCGGATGCTGCTCGTCGAGCGGATGCGGTGTGTAGGCCTGGGGGATTCCTTCGCTCCGGAATTGGGTGACGGAGAGCTTGCTGGCCTGTGTGTCGTGGAATTCCTCGAGCCGTTTGTTGATGGTGATTTCGGTGACTTTGGCGGTGAGTACAACCTCGCGTGTGGTGCGACGGTAGTTGTTCATTCGAGCAGCCAGGATGACCGCCGCACCACAGACACCCGACGGTCTGCGGCCATGGCCGATCCAGTCGCGCTTCATTCGCTTGACGATATTGATGGCATCACGTTTGATCTTGTCGCGATCGTGCTTGTCAAAATCCAGCTCGTCGACAAACCGGGGTACAAGCGTGGCCGGATCCATTCCCCAGAACTCGGCCGAGCCATCCAATCGATGGCCTAACCCCCGCGCGAGATACAACTTTTTCACGAGGTCCTGGTACACCCGGCCCAGGGCGAAAACATCCATATTCATTTTCTCGGCAAAATCAATCAACATGAGGCTGTACATGGGTCTGGGTTGACCCTCGACTTGCTCGGTCTTGCGTCGACAGGCGGCATAGAGACAAGTGACGGCCACACTCTCAATGGTTCTTCCTTGGATAAAGCCGACCGTGTTTGCGAGATCGAAGAGTCTCTCGGCCGCCTCGACCTCGGAGTGTCGAATGCCAAGAAGAGCTATGTACGAGGCCATGATGTTTTTGGCCTGGGCCTTTGAGCGTTCGCGATTTTGGGGGGCTTCGCGGCCAGCACTTCCGAAGTTACCCCCATGAAAGGTCCTCTGATGAGATTGGTTTTCACCAACTTGGACACCGAGGGCAGTAATACGGCCAGATTCGGTCTCGCCAAATCCCTGCTCACTGACCAAGCCGGATTCTTCCTGGACGAGGGCACCACAACTCTCGCAGATGAGTCCTTGGTCGCTGTAGACAACCTTGGTCCGATCAGGACAGTCGGGGTTGGGGCAGAGAGGCTTTGATCGGGCAGGAGGCTGGCTGACCGGTGTGGGTGCTCGCACGAGTGTAGGGGTCGAGGCTCGAAGAGAACTTGGTGCCGGACTGCCCAGACCTTGGATACGACCATGGTAGTTGGGCCGGCGATGTTGACCTGCCCGAGGCTTAGGGGGAGGTGGTTTGGGCGGCATCGTAAAAAAGTCGTCCCAAAGCCGCCGAGATGGTTCGATCAAGAGGTGTGTATCAGGTCGTGTTGATGCAGGGTCCTCACGAGGAGCATATTTAAGAGCACACGTGACCCAGGTTGATGGTGGCTCTGTGGCTTGTGAATGTCAGGGCATGAGTCGATAATGAGTAGGGCCGAGCACGAGCTTTAATGTGACTGTTATCTCGGTTTCATCTCGTCAGGAGTTGTTGCTGCTAGATGCTGTCGTCGTAGTACACAAGATAGCCCGAAAGAGAAGCAGCTGCGGATGATGATTGGAGGAGACGTCGATCTGAGATGCAGAATGAGGAACTGGGTGAATTTGGGTGTTGGAAAAATGACTCGAAAAAGTGGTTGAGAATCTGACGGCAAAAGGGCAGCAGCGGGGCGGGGGATTTCACGCCAAGACTTTCAAGACTTTGCGTGTGCGTGCCAGACTTGTGCTGAAAAAAAGGGGAACAACACCACAGCAACTGCTCAGACTTCTGTTTCTGGAGTCCAGGCCACGTACCAGCCCGACAGATATCAATTCAGACTCGTTTCCAGAAACTGATTCTGATAATCGAACATGTTGCACTCCAAGGCTGGCACGTGACAGGCAAGGCTGCCACGCCTGACCAAAGCTTCCCCGCGCGAGGCTGCGAACCCCGCACCAGCATAAACAAAGAGGCAGTCAATTCAGGAGATTCTCCGGCCAATTTCCTATAATCTCTCTCGCATTCCTCCTCCTTTATAGAGAAAAGGTGCATTCAACTGAAGCAAGCATAGAAACAAGACTCGTACCTGGTCAGAAAAAAAAATGTCGGTCTCGGCACTTGACTCCCGCCTCTTCCAGAACCTCTTTGGCACCCAAGAGATCCGGGCCGTCTTCGACGATGAAGCGTATACTCAGCAAATGGTCGACGTGGAGCTTGCCCTTGCCCGGGCGCAATCCAAGGTTGGAATTATTCCAATCGAAGCGGGAGAGATCCTCACCACCAAGCTCACAGAGGAAGGCTTTCGGTGAGTTCCACTCGCTAACTCTTATTCCTGCATAATACGATAGTCGGCGCTCATTTTGCGGGGTGCCAGTCTCGACTTCGACCGTCTTTCGCGCGAGACGGAGATCGTGGGATACCCGGTCCTCCCTCTGGTGCGGCAGCTCGTTGACTACGCGTCCGGGGAGATGGGCAAGTATATCCACTGGGGGGCCACTACGCAAGACATTGTAAGTCACCATGTTTGCAGGACTGTCGGTAGGACAGGCCAATGTCTATGAAAATGGCTGTCGGTGCTCTAATTCTCACAAATCGGTGCAGATGGACACTGCGTCCGTGCTCCAGATGCGCAAGGGGCTGGAGATCGTCAAACGCCAACTGCAGGAACTCGAAAACATACTACGAAGTCTGTCCAAGAAGTACCGCGACACGCCCATGGCCGGCAGAACGCATCTTCAACATGCTTTGCCTTGCACGTTCGGCTACAAATGCGCCGTCTATCTCTCCGGCATCCTTCGTCACTCTGAGCGTCTCCAGGAAATCGAGAGCCGGTGCCTTCTCGTCCAATTCGGCGGTGCAGCTGGGACGCTGGCCTCGCTGGGATCCGACGACACGGGTCTCCGCGTCAGGGAACAGCTCGCAAAGGAGCTTGGTCTCGGCAACCCCAGCATCACCTGGCACGTGGCGCGGGACAACGTGGCGGAAATCATCAACTTCCTCGCCCTTGTGGGAGGTTCGCTAGGCAAGATCGCCTACGACCTGATCCTCATGTCGTCCAATGAACTAAGCGAAGCATCGGAACCGTTCGTCCCCCACCGGGGCGCATCTTCGACGATGCCACAGAAACGGAACCCCATCTCGAGCGAAGTCATCCTGGCAGCGTCCAAGCTCCTCCGTGCGAATGCGGGGCTGGCGCTGGACGCCATGGTCACGGATTTCGAGCGGGCGTCCGGCCCGTGGCACTTGGAGTGGGTTGCCGTGCCGGAAGCATTCGTCCTGGCCGTGGGAGCCCTGCACCAGACCAATTTCGCGCTGAGCGGCCTCGTGGTCAACACGGACGCCATGATGAAGAACCTCTTGTCCACGAGGGGTCTCATTGTGGGGGAAGCCGTGATGATGGGTCTGGCTCCGTTCTTAGGCCGACAGCAGGCGCATGACCTAGTCTACGAGGCTTGCAAGGAGTCGATCGAAAAGGACAAGGCGTTGTTTGATGCTTTGAAAGACCGGGCTAGCGTCGCGGTCTACGTGTCCGAGGAGCAGCTGAAGCAGCTCTGTGACCCGACCAATTACCTGGGAGCAAGTCAGTTGATGGTGGACCACATTCTCCAGCTCGGGATCAAAAGTTGATCTGTCCCGAAGTGAAGGTCGGGAATCCAACGCCTGATGACTAATGCGTGCAACGAACTGAAGACTCCACCACACACATAGATTTGGTACAAAATGGGATGCAAATTGATTACATAGCCATCGAACTTCTTTTCTTATATCCGAGCAGGATTTCCCCGTCCTGGTGTGGACGGTTAGCTCCGTACAGAGTACATAGAGCTTGTCTGCCGAATTCAACGCGCCTGTCTCCGCACGGCAGGGTTGTTGTGCGACATGGGCTGCCCGCAAGGCTGACAAGCCAGGAGTTTACGACGATACTTCCGAAGCACCGAAACACACATAAGGGATGTGTGTCGACGTATGGGCTGTGTTGCCATCAAAACGCGGGGTATATATATATATATATATATACTCATATAGTAGTCCCTGCTGGAGTTGGGGCTCGTTTTCAAACTAAAAGGACTGTTCGGTCGAGAGTTGTCTTCCCCTCGCAAAGTGTCATTGTCAATGAATGGCCAGCAGTAAGGCGTGACCACAAAGAACAATGTCTTCCTACCTTGTGACCGGTGCCAACCGCGGGCTGGGACTCGAACTTGTCTCCCAGCTCTCCAAGCTGCCTGAGGATCAAGTTTCGACCATCTTCGCAGCCACGAGAACTGCTGCTCCTCCCGATACCTTGAAACAGCTCATCAATGGCTCCAACGGGAGGGTCGTGCACCTACCGATGGTCATCACGGATAAGGACAGCATCAAGACAGCGGCGTCTCAGGTCGACAAGGCTCTTGCCGGAAAGGGGCTCGACGTCCTCGTCAACAATGCCGGCGTCTGCCCACTCTCCGTGAAGGGCATCACGGCCATGGATAACCTGGAGTATGCGTTCAAGGTAAATGTGGAGGCTGTCCACGACATCACGGCGGCGTTTCTGCCCCTCCTGCGCAAAGGGGGAAAGAAGCAGGTGTTGAATGTGTGAGTCTTACACGGACCGTCCATCCATCTGTGATTTCGACGACGGGGAACTATGACTGACTGACCTGTGCAGTACGTCCACTCTCGGATCCATCGCAATGGCTCCCCAGTTCGTGCACGCACCATTCCCGTCCTACAAGATAAGCAAAGCGGCGTTGAACATGTTGACGGTGCAATATGCCTTGGAGCTGGGCAAAGAAGGCTTCACGTTCTTGATGGTGTCCCCCGGTGTAAGCTGAGCTTCCACCTTCTCTTTGTCCCCGTTGTTTGCCCCGGGTTAGACTGGGAGTGCCTGACTGACTGGGAAACGTTTCGCGACATCTAGTGGTTGAAGACAGACCTGGGTGGGCAGGCCGCCGATCTGCCGGTCGAGGTTGGAGCACGGGCTACCCTTGACATCCTGTTCAAGAGCACGAAGGAGGACAATGGGAAATACAAGAACATCCACGTTCCCGGCTGGGAGAATGTGCAAGGGCCGAATGTGTATGATGGCAGAGACGTCTCCTGGTGAGATCATTAGCTGGAAGAAGGCAGAGGCACCAGCAATCACTCAACCGTGGGTGCGCATGTTGCTGGTCGAATCTAGACCCTTTGCAACTTTGGCCCGGCTAGGCTGTTGTATTGTAGGCTTTGTCTCTCAATAGGTAGGCCATCAACCCTTCCACCACGGTCACGTCATTTCCATTTCGTCCAAGATGTGAGACACTATAACGGCTAGATCGCATGAAGGCATTGCAGCAGTACCTGCTGAATCCGGAGGGGAGGGCAGAGGCAGCTGGACCAAAAAGACATGTTGTTTGCCGTGGCTGTTTCGGGCTGGGACATGATCTGCTTTGTGTCCTTGGACCAGCACCATCCAATCTGGCATAGGTTCTCGTTTAGCCAGAAGAACCTGAAAGACGAAGTGACAACAGAAATGCTGTTGGATCCAGCGTCTTCTGCCTACAGACTGTGGTGGCGTTGTGGTTCGTGACTGATCAATTGTTAGGTCTGAGACACTTGTTTCTCTGCACCGTTTGTTGAGCAACGGGGCAGTCGCTTGGTTGTTGGTTCTGGACTTCCATCTGGAGCTCCCCAGCTCCTATAAAGAGGAGCTGGTTCCCTCCGGGAGGAAGTCCTGCACACACATCCACGCAAACTTTCATCACAGCACCTGCAGTCTTCTCAGCAAACTTTGTCCGCTCCAACACTTCTTCTCAAAACAGCTCTCTCGCTCCACCAAACCATGGCCGCCTACGTCTGGGACGCTGATGCCACCTTCCGAGTCACTGACATCGTCCGGCACGGCGTTATCTGCCTGGGTCGAGCAGTGACGAAATGTAACGGGCGATGCTCTTGGGAAATCGACCACAAATATGGCTCTAACGCGGCGGTAGCTCGTGATCTGCTCCGTGTCATGAGTGCGAGTCCTCCTGACGCTGTTACCGACATCCAACTCCGTCAGCTCGCCAGCCACTGCCTGTGCAACTTTCACCAGGGACAGGTCAGACAAGTCGTACCAGAACTCAAACGTTACCTTGCCGTGGCCGTCCAAGCATACAAACAATACTGCGACGCGAACCGACAACACGAAGCGCTCCTGGGCCGGTTGTCAGCGACCCTTGGTCTTGATGACGGCGAGCAGAGCGATGAGACTGTGGTCCGTCGAGTCAAATACCTGGCCGAGATGGCGGGTTAGAGAGAGATAGGACGGGAACACATCTTCAGCCACACGAATCAGACCCAATGTCTGGGGAGCTTCAACCTGGAGGATGCAGTTGACACACGACGCTCAAACTCCGGCGACTCAATCAATGATCATCAGGGCGAAGTGGGATTGGAATAGGAGGGGAATCTGCTGGGATATTGTTTGGAAGGAAAGGACATTGGGTTCATCTGGGAAACCACCCTTGACGAAAGGCCTCGTCAGCCATGTCAAGCACGCTTGGGAGATCTTTTGGGCGGAGTTGGTATTTTGGTCAAGGCAGTCGTATCATGCATGCATGGGGGGGGTGGTCTCTCATTTGGGGCGCTGGCGTCACCAAATCAGCTTGATGAAACAGGAACCGGAAGGGAAACAAGGGTTGATGCCAGCAGGGCTGGGAGATTGATTGCTAGTGGTTATGGGTGGAGGGGGGCAGGTCTGTTTGTATTTCGTACCTGGGAGTGAGTGACAGGGGCAGAAATGATAGAAATAGGAATGATGTTGTTTTCTCATATCGTGTGATGTTGATACGAGATACGAGTATTTCCATCCGTATTCAGCCCCCCTGGGTGGTCCCCGAGAGACTGGCTGGCGGAGCCTAGTGACCCCTACACAGGCAGGCCTACACAGGCACCCCTACTAGCCGTTGTCGGGCGACCCGTGGGCCTAAAACCTCCCCATCCAGCGCCCTAACTCTCCAGTCACTAGGCTAATCCACTTAAGTACGCTGCTCCAAAAGCTGCGGAGCTTTGCCGGGTATTACGGGGTACGAAGTACTGTACTCCGTACCGAGTACCTACTGGCTTATATACATACAGTACTAATATCAGCCACTTCCCACCCCAGCACTGCTCCAGCAGCCGCAGCGGCAACCATCACAAATCGGCTCCTCGTTTACATCTCGAGACCGATCCACCAATGTGTCGTTCTGAGGCGCAGCTACGCGTCGATCAACAAGGCTGCATGGCTGGCTGGCTAGGATGAGCTTCTGGAGGGAGCCTCCTTTGTACTACTGTTGCGAGAACGGCAGGGCAGGGGTGGCATGTGAGGATGGATATATGTATTGCTGGCTATAAGTACCCAATGGACAGACTGCTCAATGGCTGAACGGTAAGAGACATCTATCACAGGTTCTATCCCAACTGTCGTTCTCTTGCTGCTTTCTTTCTTCAACCTCTACCGCTTCAAGTCACAGCCCATAATCAACATGTCTGCTCCCGCCAACTGCACGCTCGCGACATGCTCGATCAAAGAGTACGGGCAGATCGACTACATCCCCACCCTCGTCGGCAACGCCATCTACACGGGCATCTTCGGCTTCTTGCTGCTGCTCCAGGTCTTCTTGGGAATTCGGTACCGGACATGGGGGTTCCTGGCGGGCATGGCGTGCGGGATCGTGCTCGAGGTGGTGGGCTATGTTGGGCGGCTGATGCTGAACGCCGACATCTTCGACAAGAACGCCTTCATCGTCTACCTGATCGGCCTGACCATCGGCCCGGCCTTCCTGACAGCCGCCATCTACCTGTGCCTGAGCCGCATCATCACCATCCACGCGCTGGAGCTGAGCCTGCTGCAGCCGCGCACCATCGCCGCCGTCTTCGTCGCCTGCGACTTTGTGTCCTTGCTCCTCCAGGCCACGGGGGGCGGGATCGCCGCGAGCGCCACCGACAACGACATGAGCCAGGTGGGCGTCGATGTCATGATTGCCGGACTGGCGTCACAGGTCGTGTCTCTGGCCATCTTCATGGCCCTCTGTGGGCATTTCGCGTGGAAGGTCTACAAGAACCCCAACAAGCTCAACCCGGAGCACGCGGCCCTGCAAAGGACGCTGCGTTTCAAGGGCTTCTTGGTCGGTAAGTTCTGCTGCTGCTTTCCTTCCCATATCTCTTTACAGGAGAAGGACTTCCCCCAAAACCTGCAGAAAGGTTTCAGTTTCCGAGTTTCCAGATTGCTGACTTTCTTCCTCTCTCTATTTCAGGCATCGCCATCGCCGTCCTCACCATCACGGCGCGTTCGTGCTACCGGCTCGCTGAGCTGCAGGACGGCTTCAGTGGCGCGCTCGCCAACAACGAACTGGTCTTCATGATCCTCGAGGGCCCCATGATCATCACAGCCGTCGTGGCCCTGACGGTCTGGCACCCCGGCGTCGTGCTGGGCGCCCGGCTGTGGGCCGACGCCGGCTTCCACGGCAAGCAGTCCACGACCACGACCACGACAGCGGACCATCTGGGCCACTACAAGGAGGTCATCGACAGCAGTGCCGAGCAGATTGTTATGCCGTCGCTTCCGTCTCAGGTATGACGAAAATAGGCAGGAAGAGGCGTTTACGAGGGTTTGGATCCATATATTGGCATAGAAAGAGCGGGAGATGTTTGGCTTTCTTCCGTGTTTCATCACGAGTTTTGGTTTAGGGGTGTGGGTGTGCCTGACTGCCCCCGAGACATGTAAAAATTATGAACGGGGACATGATCATGAATAGAATGGCGTTACCGGGAAAGAAATTGATTCATGTTGAGATACCAATTTGATATATAGGAGACAGGACAAACGGTGTTGATTAAGGGCAAACCGGGACATAGCGTACATACCTCCTCTGTGCTCCCTGGACCACGCAATTCCCCAGGCCAAGCTCAGCCAGCTCACAATCTCTTCATTTTCCTCGAGGTCCGAGGAACAAAGCACAAGTGGCTTCCAAACCACTGCTTTCGAGGTTTGATGTGTCTTCTTCTAGTTTCTCGATCCAGCTTGGATCAAAGAACTTACATATACTATTAATTATTAGGAGGCTGGCACATCTCGCCGAGACTTCCGAGAATCACGCCAAACTAATAACTAATTAGCTACAACCCGGATTTGCCCGTAAGACGGAGTACATAATTAGTGGGTGGAAAGAGGGAGACTTTCCCCCTGAATCTTCTCGCCACATAATACAGTAACTCGTAAGTGCTCCGTCCAGACAGTCAATCCCACAAGAAAACCGAGTGCCATTGACCGACCCAATCATCCATCCATCCATCCATCCGTCCATCATGACGGCTGACGAGCAACAACAGACGACGGACGAGAACGATGCCCGAGTCTCTGCCGCCGGCCAGATCGAGTACTGGGGCCGGCAGTCGGTCGACGTGGACGGCATGCTCGGCGGCTACGGGCACCTGTCGCGCGTGGACATCCAGTTCTCTCGCAATTTCCTGGCCAAGCTCCGTCGACTGTATCCCCCCGTCTCATCAGCGAGGAGTAGGGGTGATGGTGGCAGTGGCAGCAACAAAGAATCATCATCGTCATCATCAGCTTCATTATCGACCGGCGACAGCAGCACCGGCACCGGCACTGGCACCAGCCCGACGAAATCCCCCACGAAATACGTGTTCCGATCCTGCCTCGAGACCGGCGCGGGGATCGGGCGGGTCACGCTGAACCTGCTGGCGTCGCAGTGCGAGACGATCGACGTGGTCGAGCCCGTGGAAAAGTTCACCGCCCGGCTGACCGCGCCGGACGCGCCGCTGGTGAAATCGGGGCAGCTGCGGCGAGTGTACAACTTGCCCCTGCAGAATTGGACGCCGGAGTCGCTTCCGTCCTGGGAGAACTCGACGCCGCCGCCGCCGACGACGAATGGCGAGCCCCCGATAATCGAGCATGGAAGCGAGGGGGCCCGGCCCGGCCGGTACGACCTGGTGTGGAACCAGTGGTGTCTCGACTTCCTCTCGTCGCACGAGCTGGTGCGCTACTTCCGCAGCCTGATCCCGCTGCTCGCGGCGCCGGACGGCTGGATCATCGTGAAGCAGAACGTCTCGACCGCCGGCGACAAGGGGGACCAGGACACCTTCTGGGAGGACGAGTGCAGCGTCACCCGCAGCGACCGCCACTTGCGCGCCCTGTTCGAGCAGGCCGGCCTGGTCCTCGTCCAGACCCTGCGCCAGACCGGGTTTCCCGAGCGGTTGCTGCCCGTGCGCATGTACGCGCTGAGGCCGGCGGCATGGGCGGGAAGGGCGGGAGGGGGTCGCTCGGAGGGTGTGAAGGGTTGATAAAGGAACGAGCGAGATTAAGCGATAGGAGTTTCCAAGGGATAAAACGGGAGTTACCGTTCTCTCCAGCGAATTAGCCTCAATGAGATCAACGAGATCAACAAGTATATATAGACGAATGCAGCGAGAATCACTCTAGATCAGTACGAGAGGGGCATTTGTCCACACAACTATACCACGTTGTTCCACGGCTTTGGCTTGAAAGCACACATTGTTCTGAATGGGATACTGTATCAGCGGCAGGCCCAGCCCACGACAAAGGGATATGCAATAGCCACTTACTGATGTGTCCCAAGACCACATCTCCTCTGCATTGACCTCGCGGAATGGGTGACTGGCTCCTTGTATATGACACTCTCGCGTCTACTTGACATGTGAGAAGAAGATGATCTTCCCGTTGTGTCTCTTGTGAGGGGTTTCCCCCCCTATTTCTCTCTGAAAGCACACTCAGGCGCGCCCCCATCCATGACAGATCTAGGCCTGATAGAAGAAGGTAAGAAGAAGAGCACGCACGCCGCATGGGCTCAAGTCCTCGCCTTCAGTGAACCCTGGGCAGGATGAGATGCCACTCCCCCCTTCGTCTGGCATCCCGCTCGGCGGCTGCTCGCGGTCAGAAGCCATTCTTCTAGCAGCTCGTCCATTTTTCGCCGAAATTTCTTCCCCAGCGTCCTCAGCCGTTCTAATTTCTGATTCGCGGGGTGACCCATCTGGTGCAGAACGACCTCTTTCGGCATGGGCGTCACCTTCCGCACGTCGTACCCGTCACCATGGCCCGGGAAGGCGGGCGGGTCAGAGCCCATGGGGTGGAGGAGGCCGAAGGCATAGTGAATGGGCGTCACGCTCATCTTGGGCAGCGGGGCCAGGGTCTGGAAGTACCCCAGGGAGGTCTGCGCCCGAATTTTCTCGGGCGGTAGGGCGTCGACTCCGTCCTGGTCGCTGGGTGGTCCGAAGCGCGCGGTCTTGTAGTACTTCAGGATCCCCATCGCGGTGCCGCAGAGGCTGGGACTCACGAGCCAACCGTCACGCACGTCGACCTCGCCCGTGAGTTGTTTGAGAACGATGCTCTGGATCGCCAACGCCGCAGAGTACCCCGTCGTGTAGTCATTGATGACCATTCCTGGTGGCCACTGAGATCGACCGTCCCCTTCGTCCTGGCCCATGAGACTCATCATCCCACTCGACGCGGAACCTTGCATGTCGAAACCAGGCTTCGACTTCCAGGGATCAGTGCTTCCACAGGCTCGCACATGGCACAGGATGATGCTGGGATTGAGTGTTCGGATGTCGTTGTCGCTGAATCCGAACTTGGAGATCGCGTTCGGTCGGTAGCTGTCAACCCAAACGTGCGCATCTTTTACCAAGGTCGCCAGCCTTTCACGGTCGGCGGGCTTGTGCAAATTCAGGTGGCTGAATGCAGTGCCGAGATTAGCATATGTATAGACAAAGGAGTGCTCGTAGCCGTGGGTGAACATGATTTGGAGAACAGAGGCGCCATGTTCGGCTAAGGTACGGCCCGTGGAAGGACCGGCGATGGCGTGAGTGACGCAGAGGACACGGAGAGCAGAGAGTGGCCGAGGTGGACGAGCAGAAAGAAACGAATCAGGGGTGGAGGAGGCCCATGGAGGACACCTGGATATCGTTCAACAGGCACGACTGAAAGCTTTGCTAGGTGAGAGCCATGAGGATGGGCTGCCCATGAAGCTTCTGTCTGGCACACTGCCATCGGCAATTCTGCTGCTGTAGCAGCTGCTTCCAAGTCTAGAAGTGTCGGAAGAATAGAGACATCGGCTGAGAAGCACGAGAGCAAAAACCAGCACATGGACTATTTGTGATGGGACACACCGGTCGCATTCCACTGCTTCACCTTTTCTCGAACATCGCTCTCTGCCACTGAGTAGCCTAAGAATGCCGACCACTTGTAGACGAGATCGACCTAGACCGCGCTCAAGACGGCGTACCTCCCATCCTTGGTCTCAAAGATGTTTTTGAGGAATGGGTTTCCCACGAGCACGTTGAGGGTAATCTCCTGCCCGTTGAGGGCTGGTGTCATGCCAATGTCGCGGTCAATGTAGTTGTGCCTCCGTCTCAAGTCGACCTCAATGCATTGTCGCAACCCTCCACGCGCCTCGAAGATGTGAGCCGCGGCGATGGCGTTGGCGAGCGACGGAATGGTGCCGATCAGGGACAGGTTAATCTTCTCAGAATGTGTCTGGCTGGCATGAGGAATCACGCCTTTGTAGACAACCTCGGGCCCCTTGGTAGACGTGGAGCTTGGGACAGCAAAATCCGCCAGAATGTCCTCGAGCGTTCGATGCACGATCTCACGCGATGATAGTCGGTCCATGTCTGCCAGAATTGTGTCTCGACAGGAGAATATCCAAAAAGATGATGGTGGTGCGAGGGTCAATACGAGATGAGGAAAGCACCATCTTTCTTTTGCACCGGAGGGACTTTCACTTGTACCGACCACGCCCAGGGGCAGCTCGAGCTGGACATGGCCATTCACAATGAGTGGCCATCGCTTCCTCCGCAATTGATGGCGAATGCGCCATGGGGTATTAGTGAAGTTCGCCTACGCTTGTTCCACAGCAAGGTCGGGGCGGATATACCGCATAAACAACAACTGTCGGGGTCAGTAGCAATCGCGGCAGAGTCCACCACCCAGGTTCGCTATGTAGAACCATTGTGGCAAGTTGATTCATGTTGTCTCGCAGACTACCCAGTGCAAGGCGGTGAGAAAATTAGTGTCACCCGCTAAACCTTTCGAGTAAAGGCTTAAGACATATACTTTCGTCTAACATTCCTTTCTAGGTTAAGGCGATACGCTAGGCGGATATACAAATACGGGGCATTTGTGACTGACAAACGTCCAGAACCTCCTGGATCGGGATAGGCTTGGTCTTGGGGGCTTCATTTGTTCGGAGCTGTAAGATGTGCAGCAGCCATAAAGTTCACGAAGGTCCGTTCATGGCTGTGACGAATTGTGCCCGTATTCGCACTGCCGTGAAAACACCTCCGCCGGCTTGAATTCTGGGAGTCGTCTGGGACCACATACCCCTGCTCCTTTCTAGTTGCTCAATACCCCTGCCAGTAAGGGAAGGAAAATTTGCTTGTCATGGTGTACAGAGCAAACTGGGCAGTGTTTATATAAAGACCCAGAGCTGACATCTCGACCACCAATTGAATTCCTACTCACACATAATCTCTTCCACTCATTAAAGAACGCTCAGACTGCAAGCAACAAGTCTTTCATACCGCCTGCGCCATGGACAAAGAAGAGAAAAGTACCGCCGGCCATGACGAGACCGCCGTCGAAGACAAGATAGCCCATGGATTCGAATCTCATATTGCTGGGACCGATATCGCGCTCGGAATAGTGAACGACTCCCCAGTCAGCTCCGTTTCAGCAGCAGAAGAGAGGCGGGTCCTCCGAAAGATTGATTGGATTATCATGCTAATGCCCATGATCACCTTCACGATGCAATACATCGATAAAGTCATCCTCAACGGAGCTGCCCAAGTCGGTATCATCCAGGACTTGCACTTGTACACGGTCCAAGGCATTAACCCCAAGACCCATGAGCCTATCCTGAATCTAAAAAGATTCTCCAATGTGACCCTGATCTTCTATTGGGGATGTCTCACCGGTTGTAAGTGTAAAGCAATGAGAGTAGGGGCTCATTCATGGACAGGGCTGATGGTATTGTCCAGTGCTCCCGGCGTCGTACCTCGCGCAGCGATTACCAATCGCCAAATTCTTGGGATGCACGGTAATAGTTTGGGGTGGAGTGGTGATGCTCACCGTCACTTGCAAAAGCTATCAGGGTTTCCTCGTTCAAAGGTATTTGACTTTGACACAAATTTCATTGGCACTTATGTCTAGCCTTATAGAGCTGGCGAGAGAGATCGACAGGTTCTTCCTCGTCATACTGAATGTGCTGTGGCTCCCGGCTTCTCCATTGTCATTTCAATGTGGTGGAGGAGAACACAGCAACTGCCCCGTTTCTCCATCTGGTACACGTCGTGTGCCTTTGGGGCTCTCGTCGGCTCTTTGCTCATCTACGGGATCGGCCACATCCACGGGAGCCTCGCCCAGTGGAAGTACCAATACCTCATCCTGGACGCTATTACCGTCATGTGGGGCGTCTTTATGGTCTTCGCTTTACCCAATAACCCGGTTACAGCCTATTTCCTCAACGAAAGGCAAAAGGTCGTCGCCATCGAAAGAATGCGTTCTGAGCAGACAGGTATTGAGAACAACAAGTTCAAGTTATATCAAGTCAAAGAAGCCCTCGTCGACCCTAAAACCTGGATTATGTTTGCCACCACCTTCTGTATTCACTTTGTGAATGGCAGTGTGTCTGGATTCGGTTCCATCATCGTCAACAGCTTCGGCCACTCTCACCTTAAGGCGATTGCGCTCCAGCGCTGAAGTGGAATGATATGGCCATCCAGCTCCTTTACCCCATGGCCAACTAACTGGACTATGGCGGCTTTCCTCACCAATGTGAACTGCAGACTCTAACAGCGGCTGCTGTTCAGGCTTGCGATCCCAAGGATCGCGTCACGGATAATATCATCTCCGCACCTGAACTATGCGACTTCGATCCATTCATCATGGTCGGAGAGTCAGTGCCGTGCGGAAGTACACATGTCAATATATCACAGATCGCCGCACATGTGGCTTGGTACACGGCTGAGCACGATGAAACTGTTTTATGGCCGGGGTTCGGACAACAAGCAGCACTGGGCGGACTCATGAACACCACCACCAACAGCTTAGGTGTGTCCGAGCCCGTGCCGTTCACCACCTCAGTTCAATGGCTTGCATGTATGCTCCAGCATGATCCGAGCTACAATTGGCGTATCAATTACAGCGTCTAACAGATGTACGCGGAACTCAAGTCGCCAGAAAACAGGCTTTGTTACGGGCTCGTGAGTGCCGACAAGGTCGACCTATCGTTGTTCCGTGATGCTGGCGGCAAGATGAGCACTTGGCAGGGTATGGCCGATGGCAACATTCCAACATCTGAATCGCAGAATTACTATCTGGCCGTCGAGGATTACGACCCGGCAGTACGAGACTATTTTCGGTATTTCCAGCCTCCGGGCATTGGTCATTGCCTCGATGGTCCTGGATTCTTTCCAGGACAAGCGTTCGAGAGCCTGGTTGATTAGGTCGAGCAAGGACGAGCTCCAGAGAGCTTGATCGTGTTACTCGGCCAAACCCACAAGGGTAGTCTCCCAGCGACCTATCTATCTATATCCATTGAGAGCCCGATATAATGGCACGGGCGATGTGACAGCGGCTAGTAGTTAGACGTGTAAGTAATGTATAGCATATATAGCGGAGCATCCAACGAGCAAAGCCGATTCCTCAGTATGTTCTTCTATGTGCAGGAGAAGTTCAGCTTGTCTAGGTTCGTGCGATGGCTATATCAAGAGTAAGGGTTCCTCTTCGATCCAGTAGGTGTAACGGCCATAGCATGCAAGAGCAGCGAATGTCGTCAGAGCTTGATGATGGATATCATTTTTCAAATTAATATATGAGCCTAGGCTAGTGAGGCTAAGCAACTGTACCTGGTATGGCCGCTAGCGACAGGGGCTGAGCCCCTACAAGCGGCGACCAACCCCCAGCACCCACTGGCTTTGGGCTGCTTAAGCCCTTCGCAGTCACCGAGGGGCCTTCCCTCCCACGGAAGGAGGGTTGGTTCACCGAGGCTAGTGGGCTCAATAGGCTTCACCAGGCATGCCCGACACTTCCCAACAGCACCCCCCAGCCTGACTTCGTTCCCCGGCGTTCCTCCTGGCTCAATGTCGGCTCGCCCCAACTCCGGCGCGACTTACGTACGCTCAGGGCGGCAACACCCTCCACCACATCGGAGTGGGTTGGACACAGAAATCTATCGTCTTGGAACTTGCAGTTCAGCCTCGCGACCTAAAGACAACTGGTTCCACGCTCAATCCACTCCTTCCCGTCGTTCACAGCCTGAGACGAACCAGAGCGAAGTCATGCGTCACCGCCGTATCCCTTGACCACCATCCCATTGCGATGCCTCTTTCCAACAACGACGTTTCTTCCAAACTCGGCCCCCCCTCGAAGAAGTCCATCTTCGAGCGACAGAAAGCAGAGGCAGAAGCGAAAAAGGCCCGAGAAAAAGCAGAGACAGCAGCGGCCCTCGAAGATTTTGTGAAGAGTTTTGAAGATGATGGGGACCACACCTCAGGCTTCCCTTCAAGGCGCGGCTTCGGAGGTGAAAACAGAGGAGGCTTTGGCTCTGGCGCCAGCAACCACGGTCCCGTTGCCCTAGGCAAGCGACATTTCACAAGCTCGAGTTTGAAGAGTGGTCCTGGTAGCCTGGGACCGAGTCCTTCGCTGCCAAGGAGCGGACCTGGTAGCTTGGGACCAGCGCCTGGATTTGGGAGAAAGAGACAATATGACGAATACTCAGGACGGGATCGAGACCGAGAGCGCGACAGGAAGGACAGGGTGCTTTCTTACAGTGACAATAAAGATGCGGACAACAGGAGGGACTCGCATGCGTTTGGCCAAGATGAGGAGGACGATACACGGGACACAGATGAACTCGAGGCCGCAGCGAAACCTACATTACATCTCGCCTCCCTTCCACCTGAGACATCTCCGGCGGTTGTTAAGGCTCTCTTTACCCCTTCGCCGCTGAATGTCGAAAGTGTCAGCATCCTCCCGCCAGCGCCAGGCTCAGCCGCTGACAGAAAATCCATCTCGGCGATTGTCACGCTCGCCGCTGAGACCCCAGCGGCAGATATTGAAACCATGGTCTCGCATCTCCAGAACAAATACCTTGGTTTTGGCTTCAACCTGTCGATCTCTCGCCATCTGTCTTCGGCGGCCTTAACGGGCAGAACCTCATTGGGCAGCAACGCTCCGTCGGCGCTCTTGAACAGTCTTCCCTTCGGCGCAAAGCCCGCGCCACAGCACACGTCCTTATCCCGCGCTCCTCCACCATCTCAAGCCGCTGCAGGTAACCGCTTCGCTCCTCCCGCTTCATACATTTCATCAACACCCTATGGTCCTCGATCGATGAACAGTATGCCCCCTACACAGGTCACCGTACAAGTCCCGAATGATCTCAGACAACTCCGATTGATCCACAAAACCATTGAAGCTCTTTTGACCTATGGTCCTGAATTTGAAGCATTGCTCATGTCCCGACCGCAAATCCAACGTGACGAACAATGGGCTTGGCTTTGGAACTCAAGATCAACAGGCGGGGTCTATTACCGTTGGCGTCTTTGGGAGATTCTCACCGACTCCAAATCGCGTCGCAGGCAACGTTATGCGGCGTACGGGATGCGACAATCACAAGGTGACGTATTATTTGAGGGACAATCTACCTGGATCCCTCCGGAAGAGGACCTTAAATTCGAATACACCACCCGCCTCGAGGAATTCATTTCTGATGAAGACTACAATTCTTCAGACGAAGAAGGCATCGATGATGACAACAGAGGAGGTGGACTAGCTAGACGGTATCATGATCACCAAAAGCTCGCTAACATCACTGACTCGACGGCCGAAAACGACGGCACGGGTTATCTGAACCCGCTTGCAAAGACGAAACTCGTTCATCTGCTCAGTCGCCTTCCTGAAACGAATGCAAGACTGCGTAGGGGTGATGTTGCACGTGTAACGGGATACGCAATTGAGCACGCCGGGGCTGGGGCGGATGAAGTAGCAGAAATAGTCACGAGAAATGTGGTGCGACCTCTTTGCTACAGCGTGACGAGACCAAAAGGAGAATCAAACGATGAGGATAACCATCATGACGATGAGAACGGTGATGGCACGCCAAAGCACTCGGGGGATAGGGAACCTTCCGGGACAGAAGACCCTGATCAACGCCCTAAACCAAAGATGAAGGATACAACCCCGGCCTCGCTGATAGGCTTGTACCTCATAAGCGACATTCTCTCGGCATCTTCAACCTCGGGCGTGCGGCACGCCTGGCGCTACCGCTCTCTCTTTCAACAGCAGCTTCTCGCCCAGAACGTATTACCAACTCTGGGAAAGTTCCCACAAAAGTACGAATGGGGCAAGCTGAAGGCGGAGAAGTGGAAGAGACAGGTGCAAGTGGTCCTGGGACTGTGGGAAGGTTGGTGCGTTTTCGAGGAAGCAAGGATGAAAGAAATGGTGGAGGGTTTCCTGCATCCACCTCTGAGTGAGGAGGAAGTAAAGGCCAAGGCCAAGGCCGAGCAGGAGGCCGAACGGGAGAAACAAAAAGAAAGAGACAAGGCTGCGGGAGGTGTCAGCCGCTGGCGCAGCGTGGACGATGCCAGTGCCAGCGGATCAGCCCCGTCCGAAGGCAAAACCATATCTACCGCCTTTGCCAAAGCAAAGCGTGCAGCCGACGACGGCGACGTGGAAATGGACATGGATGGGACACCCATGGCCGACGATGACGGAGAGGGAGATGCTGTCGAGGCCGATGACCCAGATGAAGACGGGGACGGGGACACAGTCCTGACGGACGAGAACATCGACGGCGTCCCCCTGGTGGACAGCAGCGACGACGAATACGAAGACGAGGAACGCGGACAACCGCCCCAAAGGGATGGTCGAACAAGTGAAGAAGGGGAGCAGCTCCAGTCCGAATCTCGGGAAGTGAGGGACAACGCCAGCAAGGAGGCAGGGCGAGAGGTGCAAGGACAAGCTGGTGCGAGCGGCCAGGCGACAGCGGAGTCCACAAATGTTCCTCCGTCGACAATGTCCTCCCAAGGCCGCAGAGTCCGCCCGAAGGCTGTGGATTTCGACGACATGTTTGAGTAGTGCACAAACAGACAAGCAGACAAGCGCATAGATAGAATCAATGAGCACACAGAAAGAAAAGAATCCAGAAAGGTGAAGAAGAACAAGAAGCCAACGAATTGGATTGGTCCTTTGCTAACTCTAAAGTAGTAAATGAAAATGGCCCAAGGTTGGAAAAAGGAGCATGATCTTGCTTTTTGGCTCTTGCTCCATGATGACCCTTGCCATTCCTCCACATTGCTGACGTTTGTCTTATCCGTATCCCTTAACCCACAGCTCAAGCTGCTGTTCCGTACCCATATACCGTAGCCTGTAATGCTCCGTGCTCTGCCTTCTAGCAGATCCAGGAGGACACACTACAACTCAGTCGAGCAGTGGCTCCTACACCTGCTCCATGCTCGTCTTACCCGGCTCCCCCTCTGGTAGCGTGTCTCTCAACGTCCGCGGTTCATCTGGGGTTGGGCTCTTCTCCAAAGGCACTGTGTCCCCAAGCGTGCTTGCAGTGGTGTGCTTGCTTGCAGGAATCGCGTCCATGCTTGGATCGGGCTCTTCTCTTTCCAATTCCGATCCAGACACCTGAGCACTGCTTGCCGTCGTGCGTTGGGAAAGGCCAACTTCTTCACCTGCCTTATCGTCTTTCTGACCTGATTCATTCCGGCTCAGAGGATTAGATTTCTCCTGTGTAGGCGTCCCCAATGTGGGTTCCGGGTCTGCAAGTTCCCCAGCAGTGTTGGTGGCTAGACTGGTCGCCATTGGTATCGGTTGCACCTTTGCCTCCGTCGCGGGAGGGATGGATTCTCCCTCAGCATGATCAGTTACGTCAACAGTGGCCGGCGGAGAGGATTCTGCCGGAGCGGAGTCCTCGAGCGGCTCAGCCTTCTCCGGAACACCCACATTCGCGGGTTCGTCTTCCTTCGGCGCGGACGCAGGAGCGTTAGACTCGCTTGACGTTACATTCAGCTCGTCAACGTCATCAATGGTCCACAACGCACGTGGTGAGAACATGGAGAATCCCATAGGTTTGACAGTAGCAGCTGGAGACTTGGCCGGTGCCCGTCTTTGAGGACCTCGTGCTCTGCCTTTCCGTGCATCTTCCAGAGGTTTCACTTCTTCAGCCGCCGACTCCGGCTCCTTCTCCTTCTCCTTGGGCGGTCCTAAGCCAAGTTTCTGATTGAGATCGTTCATAAAGTTCCCCCTCAGATTGGCAATTTTACTGCCTGGGACAGGCCTGGCCGGGACTTGTGGCTTCGCTTTAGCGATGGGAGGCGAAATCTTCTCCTGCTCAACCGATCCTGCTGAACCACCAGAAAGAGTCTTCGCCAGGCCTTCTCCAGCAGGTTTCTTCGCTGGGCGAGCCGGAATTTGGGGTTTCGGTCGATCGGGGATACTAGGGACTTTCTTCAATTCCGTGGGAGAGCTCTCCTTCGACTTAGACGAATCATTTTGGGGAACGCCTAGAGGTGGCATAGTGCCAAGTGCTTTCTGCGGTCGGGGTGGCACACTCGGTGCGATCTGAGCAGATGAAGTTCCTTCACCTAACCTGCTCTTAGCGGGACGTGGTGGGACGCTTGGCTTCGCTGGAGCTTCTGTTGAGGTCTCCGGTTCCGGTTGCTCTTCTCGGGGCAGATTGGATATGGTTGTAACGAGATGGTGACTGTCAGGGCTGTCCTCCCATATATCTTGGCTAGGGAATCTGGGTACCATGCCAGGTCGGGTTGGCATGTCATCACGAAGGTGAGGCGCAAAGCGGGATTGTGCCAATCGCTGCTCTTTGGGAATCAACTTAGCCTTCTCTTTCTCAGATGCTTCCTCCTTTCGGGCAGCTTCTTGTTCCGGAGATTCGAATGTCTTAGAAGCAGAACCATCCTGCTCGATCTTGGCAGGAAGATCTGGCGTAGAGACAGTGGCGGAGTAGAGGGCACTGCTTGGAGTATCTTCCCAGATGTCTTGGCTAGGGAATCGCTGCTTGAGAGCATTGGGCCTCTGTTTGAATCGTTCAGAGTGGCTAATCGGCTTGTGATCATCATCCTCGGGGAATAGTGGTTCATATTCATGAACATCTTCCAGTGGAGTGTACATGGTGTCTCGTTCCTCTGGGTGTGAAATGAATCTAGATAAGGAATGGTTGGCGCTGTGGAGGCTGTACATGCTAGTGGGTCGACTTGGTGGTCGTGATCCGGGGGTAACGTCACCGCTTGCGGGCTCAAGGCTTCCACGACGTTCCTGCTTGGGAGAAACGGCGGGCTGAAGGTGATCGAAGCCGGCTTCCTTTGCGACCTCATCCGCTGCCAGGATTGGCACGGTGTAGCCGTATTCGTGCTGGAGATATTCATCTTCTTGGCTCAGCTGTGAGATGATTGGCCGACTATCCAGAGTTTCATTCGCGCTTTCCTCGCCACCTGTAATCTTGCTAAAACGTCGACCCGCTGGAACATGAATTTCTCCCTCTTGTTCGCTTTCGACAGCATCGTCATGTCTACTAGAAACCGAAAGTCGGCCACGACGGACTTCAGCAGGGATGGTATCGTCCGCTGGGAAACTGGCTTTCCTCAGTGGAGACTCGAGAGCCGGCTGGGAGGTATTGGTGAGGGTTTTCGCGAGGTTGTTGGGAGTATTTTGCTGAGATCTGGAGACGTAGATGTCCGAGGCTAGATACCCGATTTGTTCATCCGGATATGAAAAGGTTGATCCTGACGTTCCTGGACAAATAAGTTAGAGAGCGCTATGTTTTCACAGCAAGCACCTTACCGAGTCCTGCTCCGCGGCTGGCCGTATCCCGCACAATTTTATTCAAATCATCGCTACTCAGAGCGAAAGCACCGCGGCCACTCCCAATGCTCTCATAGACTCCGTGCCCAAGGGTTTCCTCGATCTGCGCAACATCGGGGTGTTTGGCGTACCAGTCCTTTTCGAACCTGTCTTGAGGAGCAACGCCATGGCCATGAAGGCCATAGCTCCCAGGAGGAGTGAAGATCTCCCTACTCGCTTTCGCACGGGAGTGGGTGGGGCGCCTCTTGTCACCGTTCGCGCCCGTATGAGCCGGACTCAGACCTATAGCGGGAGAAGGCGCCTGCACGTCTCCCAGGAGAGGGTTAATGGGGACTCGGAGACCCAGTTCTGCGGGACCCGACTCCTCATCTCCAAAGACTGAGGGACGACGCTCTCCGCCGATTGTAGATGAGGGCCGAGAGAAACTAGATCTGGGCCTCCCTTGCTGTAGCCCGTCACTTTCATCTTGCGAGGGAGTGGCCGGCTTCCCGAGACCGTGGGAAGCGGCCTGCTGCGAGTCCGTCCGGGTTACGGCCTGAACTTGCGCAGTGGCGCTTGACTTGGGGAGGGAGGGCTTTGGAGCATGCAAATGAAGGTCTTGTGCGATATTTCTGGTCTGAGCCGCGGCATCCGGCGCCGAAGTCGAGACAGGGGCATTCTCATTCGTCTGCATATCCCCCTGTATCTCCATTCCCATGTCCATGATCTCGCCATACTCCATGCCTTCTTGTCCAAGAGATGGCAGGTACTGGACGCTGGGACGACGGGGCAATCCCTCGGCGGAGGCTTGCTCATTGGTCTTGTGGCGGGTGAGATTGGCGGACCATGGCTCGTTCAGAGGAGACCGAGGGTAGTTGGAGGGCGAAACCGAACGCTCGAGACGCTTGTTGATAGGACGAGGAGGGATATCAGGCAGCTTCCCTGCGCCGTGGGCAGCAGCTTGCTGGGCTCGAGCAGGGCGAGGAGGAATGGTAGGAGCGACTTGAGCGGCCGACATGATGGGCAAACTAATGCTTGATGCCGACTGTCCGGGGACAATGTTAGCATGCGAAGAGGAACAATCGAGGTCGGGACGGGGTGCAAAGGTATAAAACAGCTACTGTCTCAAGAGGTATATCTCGCTGACCGCCCTTGCAGATGCTAAGGTTCTGCCGGTGGGATATTTTTGAGTCCTTGACGATAAGGACTCGAGAGGGCTGAAATTGGAGAAGCCAGCTACGTACCGTTTTGGAGAAGGGACAAAGAAACGAGAGAAAGGAAACTCGTAAGAAAGATAACGGAATGCGTAGATAGGTCGAGCTTTGGTGAAATCAATGGGAAAGCATATGGAAGAGTGTCAGGAAAAAGAAAAAACAGAAGATGATGCAGGTTGAGGCTGGAGGGCAATGCGGTGATTTTTCTTGTATGGTGCAGTCCGAGGGGGACTCTTCTGAGTTACTAGTAAATCGTGGAGAAGCAGGAGGTCGACAAGTTCCAGTTACATACTTCCAACACCTGCAGCGGGCTGCAACCACCGAGGGCCCGATTATTATGGGCACGGACAAGGGGCCCCAGGGGCCACCAAAGGCGAAGGGCAAAGGGCTCACCAGGCAGAAAAAGTCACGGGTCACAAGCGCAGGAAAAGTCTTTTGTTGGTGATGATGCAGAGGGATCATTCCAGGCCTGTGGCTACTGGTCCAGCGAGTGAGCAGCCCGTCACCGCCCCTGCGGGTGAGAAGATGGCTAGTCTTACGTAGGAATAGTGGCCCGGCTACGGGTGGCCATGGTGTCCAGTAACCCAAAGTGATGCACCATGGGGCCTCAACGGGCCTCCCTGCTACCAGTCCAGCGGGGTCCCGTTCGACGCTCGAGGCTGGTGAGGCACAGTCTTATAGGCGCCCTCGGGGTTTTTTGGATGCCTTCGCTTCTCAGCCAAGGTTTGCACGGCTGTTTTGAGACCTGTTTGGCGAGTCAGAAGACACGCATCCAACAGAAATAACTGGCACGTCTGATGCCCGCACCCGGATGTCGCATGCGGTTAGGCTCGGAAGGCTTTTGAGCAACATACTGACCCCAATTGCGGTGGTTGTGATTGGTGTAGGGACCCGTAGCATTTGGGTAGGCGGGGGCGGTGGGCAAAAATTCAGGAACACATCCAATTCTCTGCAATTGCTGCAGGCACTGACGTGATGCGTGCCTCGTCCTCGGCCTGCACGCCTGGATCGTCACGAACACCTTTCGATCGATTGCACCATGAATCTGACTTTCAGTTTCGATTACGCTCCATCGACTACTGCCTCCTCCCTTCATCACCGGGCTTTTCATCCAAGACATCATATGACAATGACGCGAGAAACAAGTGAAACCTTGAACACCACAGCTCCAGCACACAAGCCACACCCCACCTTTTGCGTACCTACACAAACTCAATCACTAGTCCTCTACTCTGAGATTTCAAGGACGTCACGCAGCATTCGTTACAGAGATGTGAAGATAACCGATGTGAACATGTATGAACCTGGAAGAGAGAAGAAGGCAGGGCAGGGGCAAGCAGGACAACCTGTTGGGCGTCGTCTACCCCTTCAGGAAGCAGCTGATTTACCCCAAGTGGCGGCCGATGAAGACTTGCTCCTCCTGTTCCGGTATGTCCATGCTATAATATATTGCCGAGTTTACAGATGCTTTGTATCTCGTGGCCAAATGGCCGACACCCGTTCACGATGACGGATCATGAACAGAATACCATGTGGTGATGATACCGATCCTCCAATGTAATCGTTCGTAGTGACGCGAAGTACCGAAAGCCGCAAAAGCGGCAAGGAATACGGAGGTTGACTTGAATACAGCTCAATCTAACAACAACTACACTTCGACTATTACCTCGTACACAGACAACTATCAAACTCCGCCCTCCTTTTTGCAGAGCCTTCGTCCGCGTGCACAGATACGTTCGGGTCATTCGTCTTGTTCTTACTGCTAACAGACCGACTTGAGTCTTTCTCTAGCAATTCATGGTCTTATGGAATTTTCCTTCCAGAGTCTGCCAAGTTGGCGCCTCAAAGTCCCCGTCATCGACAATGAACAGACAAGTCTTATGCTTCTCGGCCAGCAGCGGTAAAGGAGAAGGCAAAGACACGCACCAGATGGGTCAAGCACTCAGATGGTAAAATGAGGTTGGAGCTAGCTCAAACGCCACTGCGAAATTTGGCCGAAGACACGTGCAATCGACATTAACAGAGCGTTTAGAGGAGTGTTTCAAAGATCCTTTAGAAGGGATCTGGCCGTCAGATCTATCCTGAAAAGGGAGGATGCACTCTCGGTCGTTGGATAGACCTGTTGTCGTGGTCACAAAAGGGAGATCGGACCAGTACTCCGAATATGTCGCCGCTTCCTATATGGAGAGTTAACCACTCTTGGTGGCGCTCGGATATTCAACTGATACAGGCACACTCGAGTCTTTAC
Organism: Fonsecaea erecta; assembly: GCF_001651985.1. NCBI lineage: Eukaryota > Fungi > Ascomycota > Eurotiomycetes > Chaetothyriales > Herpotrichiellaceae > Fonsecaea > Fonsecaea erecta. The sequence continues at coordinate 2,334,011 of NW_017387245.1, read as the reverse complement.
AAAGGATCGGTAATGTGCCACGTCCAAAGCACGCAGAGGCGCAGCTCGGCATTGCTGGACTTGACTTGTTTGAGGATCACGATGATGCCAATTCGGATTTCGATGAGCCATTTCTCGTCGTCTCCACAGCGGGGGGACTCCTGGACCTGTTTGTGCAACACACGGCGTAGGTGAGGACTTTGCCTGTGCTCGCCAGAATCAAACAACTGGAGGGCAAGAGGGGTACTTCTATCCTGCAACTCTGTGCTCTGTATTAAATTACATACTGTAGATGTATCCCTCAGCTCTACCCAGTAGTTTCTTCTTGCCACCTCTTACCCGTTCCTTGCACCTACATGTACTCCGTACATACGAGAAGTTACTCGTGACAGGCCTTTCTCCACGCTCTTCTCCCGCATTATCCACCCCATCTATCAGTCCGCATTACCTCATCCCAGCATCCCTGACACGGGGCATGGTGCGTACTACCTACCGTGGACCACCGGCCAACGCGATTCGCCCTGGGGGCGGCTCAGCTGATCAAGCTGAAAATTTTCACGATGCCTTGCCCTCTTCCAAAAGAGGTGCTAGTCGGTACATAATTACTTGCCTAGTCACATGTGTACCTAATTCGATACGTGCTCCCGCCCGCGCTCTAGACATACCTCCAGGAATGGAGTACGTGACATACTCGTTACAGGATCAGTTAGTTAGGCTAGTGTCTTCCCCGCATCTTTGGATAGCCGGGGCAAGACGCGAAGAGGCATCTCTGGGGACGAGAACGAACTTCCTCCACTCCGAAGGAGGGAGGCTACCGGATTCATTCCTCGCTAAGACGGCACCAGCTCTCATTAAAGAGCCCGGGGAAGCGAGGGGGAAAGGTGCATCGGCAATGGATGACCAAATCCTAGAGTTGGAAGTTGCTTTCTTTTCCGAACGTCCACTTCTAGTACTGGATAGAAGGAAAGCCGCTCTAAAACGCTCTATTTCCTGACCCGTGTACATGCTTGACAACCACCCCGTCTTCTTGACCCACATGGATGACTCGCTCTATGCCCACCCCAGCGAGAATATGTCCAATGCGAAAGAACGACAAGTAAAGCAAAGCTGAAACCTCATGACCGGCTCACTCCTGCTCCTCACCAACTGCGATTCAGAACCCTCGAGTTGCCGTCCTTCATAGCTGTCGCGGTCCCGCCGCTGGCATTCAACGCCTCTTTTCCACTGGTCTCCATTCGCCCACCCAGCTCCGTCTTACCGCCAGTCATGCGACGTCCAACCACAACATTACCATTCTCTGCCTTCTTTTTGCCAAACAAGGCTGCTCCTTCCACCAATCTTCGTTCTGTGTTCTGCCGCCCGTTGACGAAGTCGGGGTAGTTGAGTGTCAGCTCCACCGCTCCGTTGATAATGTTGTCTGCAGCTTCGACGCCCAGCATGAACGAATGGTCTTGGTTGCCCACCTCGTATCTCCAGGATCCGAAGCGTCCGCGGCTGTAGATACCTTTCTCCAGAAGAGCGGGTAGCATCTGCTTGAGCACGCCTTCTCGCTCCAAAGTCGGCGTAGGGTAACCGTGATCAAACCGGCGGTGATATGTCGAGACGATTTCGTCGTCAGGCTTGAGCATCTCGGTATTGACCAAGCCTTGGATGCAGTCCTTGAGGAGGGTCTCCTGGTTGACTGGTTTCATACTGGACTCAGACACCTCCAGCATGATCGACCAGTAGGGGCCCTCTTTAGCCTGCATGCTTTGGCGTCGGGACCCATTGGCAAGTTGTAACGTAGGCAGCTTGACATTCTTTTGTGGCTGGTTGTATGGAGAGTAGTTGGAAAATATGGTGGCCCGATAGAAGGGGCAATTGTCCTCGGGAAAATAAAGCCAGCACTTGTCGCCAATTCGTTCGGGACGTGACCCTCGGATACCTACACCGATGACGTGGGTACTGCTATAGAACAAGCCCTTGGACAAGCTGATCAGTTTCTCGTCCTCCATGGCCTCGGCCAAGAAGTCGATGGCCATGGTGCTGATGAGTCTTTCGTAATGGACGGTGGTGCCGTCGGCCAGGAGAACCTGCTTCTTGTCGGCATTGACCTTCTTGACCGTGCCTTTCTTTCCGAAGCGCTTCTTCTCCTCTGGGAGAGTCTTGGCAACGGCAATCCAGATGCCACCAGTACCATCTCGCGCCGGAAATCTGAAGGTAGCGTTGGGGCCCCAATTGCCCGCGGTTTTTTGGAGTATGACGTTCTTGGTAACGGCCTTGAGATCAGGGGCAGCCACACGTTCCCCCAGCCATTGGCACTGCATCTGCGCAAGGGTCAGTAAGGGTCCAACTCAGTGTCGCGAAGAAAATCACCTTGGTGGTGGGAACAGCCCACACTTTGAAGTTATATGGTCTCATAAAAATATCTGCAATGCCAACGCCGGTATTGCGAAGGATCCACTCGTCAAAGTTCTGAGGTTTTGTGTTTGCAACTCTTGCTGCCATTGCGGCGTCAATCAGTCCATCCATGCACACCACCTGATCTTCTTTGGGCAGCATCGAGATATTATTCTGAAAGGGATATGGCACCCATAGACCTTTGCACCGAACGTAGGATATTCTCTGGTGGGTGTACCAATCGTCTTCGTTCGGCAGCGCCTCGTCGATACAATCGTCGAAGTATTTGTAGTGGGAAAAGATGACATGGCCACCAACATCATAGAGCTGGTCCACGAGTCAGCGCCTGAATATTGCGTCCTTTGATTTGAAGTCACCTACAAATCCTTCCTTGGTGACATCTGTCGAGGCCAGGCCGCCAGGAGTCTCGTTTGAATCGACGATCATCCATGATGGGCCATTCTGGGAAGTGCGGTCAGTGGGGTGCTCTTGGGTGCGCAAGAGGCACTTACGATCTGATTGAGTCTTTTGGCCGCACCCAATCCAGTCGGGCCAGCGCCAATGACCAAAACGTCGACCGAACTGCAACGGGTATATTAGACGGCAGTGACCGAGAAGGGAGGAGAACGGCATACATATCAGGCATTTCGAGGGTGACACTTGGGACGTAGCAAAGGAAGGTAGAAAGCCAGGTCTATATCCTGCAGAATCCGTACAGCAACGACTGTCTACACCGGGGACCAATACAGCAAGTTGTAGCAGAGAAAGACAGCCGTTGGCATCGGACACCATCCGTGCTCGAGGGCAAATGCGCCTCCGGGCAGAAAAAAACTTGGGGCGCAGGCGCAGACACCCTGCGGCTCGGCAAGTGGACCAGTTGGAGGCTCCGATGCAGGGCTACTGGGCTTGGCAGGGGATGGACAGACAGATTTCAGATTGCGAAGTGGTAATTATCTCTTGCACCCCCGCCAACAGCAGACCAAGTACGCAACAGGCATGGTAACTGGTTTAAAAGTAAATTCCCCTGTTCAGCAATGGCCCTCCCTCGTATGCTGATTACTGCTTAGTGTGGTGGTGCCTGGTGGTATTACTGCTATATAGTGTACATTCTCATAAAGGGGCATGGAACCCTACAGCCTTGCATTCAGGGGCAAACTGTTGTGTCGTTGTCTATTGCACTGAAACAGTATCCTGACACATTCAAAGGAGAAACCAACCACACTAATTCATCAATGATGGATAGTGAGGTCGCTGGCCTCGGATTGACAGCACCAATGACCTTGACATCACCACCGCCTTCGTAATGCACGAATCATCACCACCGCCAGCACCGGACAACAGATCCGCATCGCACCAAAGGTTCCAATCATTTTGTATGAGGTTGTCTTACTACCTGCAAAACTGACAGACAGCTTTGTGATCTGCACACCATGCCGGATATCCGATGTCAGTCAGGATAGTGAAGGGTAGTGTCTACTGTATTCCGTCACCAAATGACGGCGTTCGCAAAGATTGCACCACATGCCTTATTGGCTGGCTGTTGATAACGTTCGGCTAAGTTGCTCTATCGGCCAGTTAGTGGGCTCCTCGTCTCAGGAGCGAGGAGGAGTTTTGCCTCTGTGGCTGCGGTTGCGGCGATACTCTTCCCGGTTCCCAATAATCTCAATCTGTCACCAAGCCTCCATCTCAAATTTCCATCGTGAAATCCCCCATCTTTTCGCGACGCGCATCGTGCAATTCTCGCCCTGCCTTTGCAGCACCAGCCCGGTTTCTTTGGCCTACACGAACTTGCAAGGCTTTTCTCTTATGTCTGCTTGAGTCCTGGCCAAAGTGCTGCGCCCTAAGACCTTTTCGGGGTCACCCACGCCTTTCTCCTTTCGAGACTTCCTCGCTCACTCTCAGTTACCACAACTTACAACAATGGCCGATGTTGAGAAGAAGGCCCGTCTGTCGGGTGAACAGACTAGAGTCCATGAGCCAGCCCCTGCTTCCTCAGCGAGCATCCTCCCAACGACAGAAAAGCCTCAGCCTCCTAAACCCTCACTGCACCCGTCCTTCTACGTAATGTAGGTGCAGGTCCTAACCATACCATGTGTTGATCGATTGACGATATTGCAGAACATGGATTGGCTTTAGCGGAGGTGTGATTCTGTTCAATAAATGGTTGTTGGATACACTTGGATTCAGTATGCTTCCGCAACACCGCAGTCTGAAGTCGCAGAATGAGCTGACCGATCGCTAGAATTTCCCATCACTTTAACGGCATGGTATGCTTAACAGCGTCCTGAAATCCTGAAACATAGAGATCGAGGCTGACCCCTTTCATCAGGCACATGCTCTTTGCAACATTCATGACACAGCTACTGGCGAAAACCACGACCCTCCTTGACGGCCGGAAAACCGTCAAAATGACCGGCAAGGTCTATCTTCGCGCTATTCTCCCAATCGGTTTCTTCTTCAGTTTGAGTTTGATTTGCGGAAACCAAGCATATCTCTATCTGAGTGTTGCCTTTATTCAAATGTTGAAGGCGAGTCGAAGTACATGGAAGAGACAGGGTCATGGCGCTAACAATTTGAAAAGGCATGTATGCCGGTTGCGGTTCTGCTGACCACTTGGGCCATGGGTGTTTCCCCTCCGAGTTTGAAGACCTTGGGCAACGTCTCATTCATCGTTATCGGCGTGGTCATTGCCTCGTATGGCGCGATCGAATTCAACTTGACCGGTTTCATGTACCAGGCTGGTGGTATCACTTTCGAGGCCACCCGTTTGGTCCTGGTCCAGCGTCTCCTCAGTTCGGCTGAGTTCAAGATGGATCCCTTGGTATCCCTTTACTACTTTGCGCCCGTATGCGCCGTCATGAACGGTGTGACCGCCCTTTTGATCGAGATACCCAAAATGAGCATGCAAAACGTCTATGATGTCGGCATTTTCATGCTAGTGGCTAATGCGATGGTCGCGTTCCTCCTGAACGTCTCCGTTGTATTCCTCGTGAGTTCAAGAAAGCTTTCAAACCAACCGCGCGGTCTCTAACCATTGATGCAGATTGGAAAGACGTCGTCACTGGTCCTCACTCTCTGTGGTATTCTCAAGGATATCCTGCTCGTGGCCGCTTCCATGATGATCTGGGGCACCCCCGTCACCAAGACCCAGTTCTTCGGCTATTCGATCGCTCTTGGTGGTCTTCTGTACTACCGACTGGGAGCGGAGCAACTGAAGCAATACGTGGGCCAAGCTGGTCGATCGTGGTCCGAATTTGGGGTCCAGAAGCCCGCAATGCGAAAGGCACTTATCTTTGCACTCGTCCTCCTCACCATCTTCCTTCTCCTTGGAGGATTGGCCCCAACATACGCGTCTGCACAGACGAAGAACCTGAAAGACATGTTCAGCACCGGTCTTGGGTCATGAAAGGCGACTTGATCTTTGGGTTCGGGAAAACGAGAAAAGAACAACGAAAACGAGCGGCACTATCTACCGGCTGGATTACTGGTTGATTGAGTTTTTTGGCCAACAACAGCGACAATCCTGAGGACATCTCACTGTTCTCGCCACTTTTGAGCACATAAACATTGTATCCTTGTATGATATTGCTGTGACGCGGTCAAGGCGTTGGATATACAAGGCAAAATGGTAGATCGCATTGCATGAGTGAGGGAAGTCTGCCTGCCACACGGACGCAGGACGCTATTGGGGACGTTGCTGGAGTTTTTGGAGGCAATGTCTAGCTAGCCGCCCATCTACCTAATAACGAGAACGCTATTGAACATGTTGACATAAACCATGACGAGATGTACGGGGGAAGAGGCTGGGGCGTAGACAGGCTGAAATGGCGACAGGCGTACTCCGCATACTGGCAGGCATGTGGCAGTGTGGCCAGGGCATCAGGAAGCCCGCGGGTTGCGCGGGCCCACTGTGCTGCCCACTGGGCGACCATTTACAACCACTTGCGAGGGCAACCACCGGCAGGCTTATAAGCGGGTGGCGTTGGAAAGAATGGAGGCTCCGAAGGGGGCAAGCCAAGGGTGGTGCCCACTAAAAGGCGCCCAGTTCCAGTTTGTTGCGGGCTTTAGGGACTGGCGCGGATTTCCCCACACTGCCTCTTACTGTATTGCTGCTCGGTTGCCGCATCCCGCCCAACATCGCAAAGAGAAAAGGTGATCAGTCAGAAAGTTCTCAACAGGCCTGGCCTCACCACTGGCTGCCTAGTTCGCTGGGTCTATGCAGGTGGCCCGTGGGTGCTGGTGGGGGGTTCTTTCCAATGCCTGTTCTCCATTTTGGCCTTACAGATCCATTCGCTGGCTGGGTTTGGCCTCTGTGATTTGTGCTTGCTGATCCCAGGCCCAGCTGGCTCAGTGGATCGGATACTGCGCAATGCGCAAGAAAGTCTCTTGCTTTTCTGCTTACAGGATGCAGATGGCATGCAGCTCACGCCTCGCCCAATGGCCACTGCCCGATCAGTGCGGCGTTCCTGGCAATCCCTGGGAGCTTTACTGCTTGTGGGCGGCTGATCGCTACAAAGGCATACCGAAGTTTGTGCATCGTTGCCCGTTGCCGTCAAGCTGCCGCTCAGACCTCACTCACATCTGCTGCTGGACCCTTGGACCACTGACAGCACGCCGTTACCACTTTCTCCCACAGGAATCTCGCAGACCGCAGCGTCCCCCGGATTTCTGGCTTTCCTTCGCTTCTCGCCTTTTCGCTTTCTCCCAGCTTCCAGCTTCCAGCTGCCTTCCCAAGCATTGCGACCCTGCCTCTTCCCTCTTCGCCTCTTCCGTCCCCGGCTCAAATACCTCAGCTCGTCCCTCTACCCACCCTCTTCTCTTCTTCACTTCTTCGCCTACCTCTTACTTCCGGGACATACCCTCCTCTATCATATCACATGTTAACATCATCTGATATCCACGTCTTCTCGGCCTTAGTATCGACCTTGCGATTCCCTTCGCCCCATGAGTAAAAACTGACTGCCAACTATTTGCTATCTTTACCAGCCTCATTCCCTTGCTTAGAAGGAAACGGGAGGAGCAAAAACCGCTTTAACGTCGGGCTATTCGCCTTTGCGCCGTTCGAAATATGTCCTTTGTCGCTCAGGAACAGCATCAGCTTCCCACCCCCTCCGATACACCCAGAGCGATGGAGCAAGAGGAGGCCTCACCGGCCTCGTACCCCAACCACTCAACCACCTGGACTCCGGTTGATGGCATGACTCCAATATCGACCAACCCGTCGAGGAAGCGCTCGCGTGACGAGACCGCATTCGACGTCGAAGCAGACGGATCTTATTTCGCCTCGGTTGACACCCCGGCTCCGATTCCCGAAGAGGAACCCATTTACGGCGAGGGAATGGTCTTGCTCAATCCGAAGACAGGCCTGTCGGTCTCGGCTGAGAGCCAAACGGGCACTTGGTATGAAGAAAAGGTGGATGAAAAAGCACTCAAGGATGAGATTGCTGCGGCATATACTCGGCCCAAGCTGCCGACCAGTCGCAAATCGGTCAGGCTGTCTCAGACGTCGCTCCGCCTACCAATTGACACCAACATCGCCTCGGCGCCTGCCAGTCCACCAAAGACGGCCTCAGATCGGCCAGAGTTTGACGAGGCGACTATTGCGCTTGGAATTGGATGGACCAAGATGGAGTCGGAAAGCGAATCTATGCAGGCCGCTGCCAGGGGTTGGGCAAAGTATTTGGACAATCACTACTCCAGGTATATCCACGGCGCTCAGATCCTCCTCAAGAACGCCGGTCTCGACGCATACCTCGTCGGCTGTCAAGAAGGTTTCTTCCTTTTCAGTGAAAGTCTATTGGAGGGAAAACTGGTCGGCAGAACGTGGGAGTCGTGCCTTCACAATCTGAGATGCCAGCCCATGGTCTTTGAAGGCGAAGAGGTATTGCGAGCTGAGAGCACACCAGGTCCGGAGGCTGCTCAGTCCCAATTGTCAGAAACCGTGCAGATGGAGAATTGGGCCGACTTTCACCGGCTTAACCATCAGCAAACGGTCGCTATTCCTAACGGAGGTATGGATCTCGACTGAACAAATACCTCGTCGAGGTCCGTTCCCTTTACGGAGATAACATTTTCTTGTCTAAATGACAGGGTAATCAAGCTCTGCGCCGGGAAACCGATGTTGAACGTAATCAGCGCTGAATCATCAGAACCAGCAGCCTGACCGTCCGGCTCTAGCGTTTTACCAGCTAGACCGAGTGCCATGTTCTGAGACTATCCTGGTCAGCGAATGACAACGCCAGCTTTTCGTTAGAGATACCATCGGCAAGGACTCCGCAACACATGCGCAGAAAGTCAAGATGGCGAGCATACCGATCTCCTGCGGCGGTACTGTGAAGTGCCTACGCTGGTGACGCCAGTTGCGCACTTGGCTTACTTGGTGTTCGACCAAGACTCCAGTTGCCTCATCAGATTCCTCTCGCCCTGCAGTGTGTGTGTCAGCGCCAATCCCGGTATCGTTGCGGCGCGCAAAGGCTTATCGCACCTGCCGTGGACGCCGACTTTGCATTTGTCCTACACCCAACACAAAAAAAAAATTGTATAACGAAACTACCCGTATTTGATTCTGACATGCTTCAGGACTGCGAATGGATGGAAGAATGAGGCCTCTCATACTGGGCAGTTGGACTTGACCTCCGACAATTTCAGCGGCTACCCCAATACATATTCCATCTCAAATACATCAGCCTGAATGTCGTTAAACCCTTCCAAAGGGTGCTGAGGTCCCCAAGTCTCTCCAGACCTCTTCCCACTACTCTCGAGCCATACCCAGGTTTTACTGCCACTCTCGTCTTTCTCGCCGAATGCAGAAACGCTGTTCGTCGCCTCGCCCATCTGTTTGAAAGCTTTGTGTTGTTTCTGTACCGCACCGCTCAGGTCCCATCCACCAGCTCCAGCACTTGCAAGTTGGCTATGGTTCCACTTGAAGGCCCAGTCATCAACGACCGATTCGGGGACTTTATATATCGAGACCCTCAATTTCTTAGGTCTGCCTCTGTCCTCTTGGTTCAAAGCACTGATGTCTCCATCAACATGGCGCACAAGGTCGACACTCATGTATTCGCCAATACTTTTGGCTACCGTCACTGCGTCTGGGGTCGAGAGGAACGCGATATGATCATTCCCGCTCTGCCAGCCGCCGATGAGATAGTACAAGTCCTTGCTCGTTGGGTTAGTGGACTTGTAAAGTTGGAACGGAACTCCATTCGCAGCGGAGGTGGCGAGGCTGCAAGCCCGAACCCAGGTTGTAGTGAAGGCGTCAGGTAGCCCAGAAGACAACGAAGGATGCAGTCGCACTGTTGCCAGCTCGATCAGAGACATTTTTCGTCGAAGATTCAGGTGTGAGATTTGAGCGAGAGGGTAGAAACAGGAAGAGATCGATGACCCTGCGAGGAATTGAAATCTTCATCAGAACTCAAAAGCCAGGGCTTTATATATGCAAATTAAATGGTTAACGTCTTGAGACTTTTCGTGGACGTGTACAAAGTATCACCACTGTACTTGGGCAGTCTGGGCTAGCCGTGTGGACCATGAAGCAGGAGAGCGAGCCATGATCGGCATTGCAGTTTCCTAATGCAGAGATCCCTGCTCTGAGAGGAATAGTTAAAGCTGAACGGATGGATCACTTTCCAGCACTGTGTACACAGCTAGGTACTGATGTTACCAGGGTGCTGACGTTACTGTGGATGGTCAGCACGAGGTGGCTGTGGTGTGCGAGGAGACGGGAGGTTGTCACCAAGATGCTGTCCACAATATCGATTCGCGTGGTGTCTCTCTGATCGTCCGGAAGTGTTACGGTCGACTGCAGGCACCCCAGGTGATTGGAGCACATTTATTTGTCAGCTTTCCAATCAGGTGACAAGCTTACTCGCCCACGCCCCCCCCAAGCCTTTCCTCCAAGCACCATTCTCTCTTGTTCCCTCTTCCTACAGATCACCGAACCTATAATCCACGGTTGTGAACCACTTTAACCATGGACACCCCGCCAGCAAACATCCGGCCTCTCGTAAATGACAAAGATGAATGGCACAATGTCACAGACGCAAAGACAAGGAAGCGAATACAAGACAAGCTGGCTCAACGTGCGAGACGTGGGTGTCCTTCTCACCTCCTGGCCTTTCCAGGAGCCGGGGGACTCGTCCTGCTTTATGATGCTCTTCGAGAATAGATGTCCTTTCGTCTTCCTCCCGTGGCTTATCTTGCCCTGATCTGGAATACGATTAATTGTTGGGCCTCTGCTTATACTTCGTTCGCTGTATGGCTCCAATACGCGGACCTCATACTGATTGGCTGCCCTGTTCTAGGGAAACGACTTCGAGAGGCAAAGGAGAATGCACAGGAAATAGATCGTGCTGTTGTGCGATGGACAAGTCATACTACACAGACCGAAGACCATACTCCCTCTGGTTTTGACGTCCTTCCTCAACTTGGATGTCCGGACGCTGCTGCCACCATGGCATGCTCCCTTACAGCCCCTTTAACGGCATGCACAAGTCTACCATTTCAGCAGTCACCATCTACACAGGTCCTCAATCTGAGCTACGAGCTTTGTCCACTCCCCACCGTGTTTAGCGCTTTGTACATCAACGGCGCGGTTTTGGGGCTGAGGTCTTGCTCGGCTGTACCAGCACTCTCATCCCCTGCTTCACCGAACGTTCCACAGTCATTACAACCCACGCCGACTCAGCTGCTCACGATCCATCAACCGGCCATAGACAGATTTCCGTTTGCTAAGATGCGAGACAATCTCATCACCATGTGCGCCGCAATCGATGATGAAGACTTCACCCGGGACTTGTTTACAATGCCAAGTTTTAACATCACGCCTGGTCTTGCCGCATGGGATCCTAAAGCCTGGAGAATCGAGAGATATTTTGCGGCCAAATGGGGATTTCTCTTTTGGTGACGATCTTATTTTCTTGGCAGCTATGTAAAGCTCAAGGCTGACTGCGATATACCTCGTGTGAGTCCGTGTCCTTGATGACAGAAGAGACTTGTGTCTACTACGCACACACACACACGCACACACACGCACACACACGCACACACACGCACGCAAGCAGGCCAGACCCCCTGCGTAATGAAGTGTCGGCATTCAGAACAGCGAATTGAATGCGTTATCTCAATTCTAAGTCCTCCAACCTCGATCCCGTCTACCCGTCTGTTTTAATACTTTGCTGCAACACTCACGATCCAGTCGACTACTGCTTCAGGGTGGTTAGTCATGGGGCAATGATCCGCCTTGATACTGGTCACATCAACCTTCCTTCCGCTTTCTTTCTCGATCTTGTCAATCCCTTCCCTCTGGGCCTCTGCTGGAATGCACCGGTCGTTCTCGCAGAGCAAGTACGACACCGGGATATCTTTATACCCAGCATAGGTCAGTTCACCGGCGAAACTGAGTGCGGAGTGCTTGGGGAATTTCTTTGCCCAGGCTATCCCCTCCTCCTTCGGCAGATCAGAAAATACGATAGCTGCCGTTTCTTCGAAAGCATCATGATACATCCAGCCGTTCTCCTGTTTTCGGTGTGCTTTTAGCTGGGGGAGCTTCCATGCAACAAGAATCAACAACAGCAGATGGGAACTTACATCAACCTTCAAGTCCAACCGCTGCTGTTTGGGGACATCTGCCAGAACACTCATTGCCGCCTGCCCTACAGCGGGCACCAGGGCAGTCATATATGCCAGATTGACAATTCCACCCGGCTTGCCTTGTTTCTGCCTTTCTTCCTTGCTCAATCCCTTGGTGCTCTCCGTCAAAGGTACGCCCCCGTACGAGTGACCCAGCAGGATCACGTCCTTCCCTTGATCCGCAAGCTTTTCGGCCTCCTTAGCAATGAATGCTGCGTCGTCGTACATGGATGGTGGTGCCACTCCTTCCCGACCTTGTCCGCTTGCAAGGCCCACGCTTGGCTTGTGGAGACCTTTGATTTCATACCCTTTGGCAGCCACTGCATCTATGATGGGGTCATAGAACTCGGGCAGCGCAAAAGAGCCGGGGATAAGTAGAAGCGATGGCTTGGACATTTCTTTGCTTTTATGAGAGTTTTGAAGGTTGAGCTCACGGATAGCGGTGTGACCGATTTCTCCAGGCGGCATGCCTTCATTTATTCTGTTTCATCTCCCAGGTGTTCGTCCGAACGGACGATAACAGGGCAGGGGATCAAGCTTGATTGGTAATTGCTGGGCTAGCTTCTGACTTATATTATATCTCGTGCCCTGACCATCTTCTGGTCCACTGGCCTTGTTTCTGATTCTGATTGTCAGAAAAGCGGGCCGACAAATATCTTAATTGGTCCAGGCGCAAATCAACAGGCGGAGGCTGAATCAATAGCCTGGCCCATGGCATGAAAGCATGTGTTTTCCAGCCCCAGAGTAGGTGCGAGCATCGCAGCTTCTATTGCGGTGCGTCCGATCTCACGAGATATGGGCATTTAGTGGCTTTCCAAGCATGTCGACTCGAACCTCATTCATTGGTTCCGAAATATCGTCCGCAAGGTAGGATCCATGGAATACGTTGCAGCAGGATCGGCAAAGTCGATGAATCCCCGCATCACACAGCATAGGCTTTGTCGGTGGCCGCAAACGTGTACGTTTGCCATTGCACGAATCTCGGAGAATCGAGGTCTGACAGAATTGTTCTCGCTCGAGGGTTTTTGGAGCAGCTCGAGGCCCTTTTTGAACGGGCAGGTTGGTTGAAAACCTTCGAATACAGGCAGTGGCAAGTTCATTCTCCCCCCAATGGGCGTACTTAGTCGAGCTATCTCCAAGCAAGTTCTCTGAGTGACCATGGCCGCCATCACCAATGAGCTGAGTTCAGGTTGGCAATGCAGACAGTCTGACGATACGTCAGATAACGTATGGCTCGCGGTATCGAAGGTACCAACCACGACCCATCTCGTTCTCCAAGAAAATGGGAAGTACGTCTGAACACATAACCCCTGGGGCCAGGCCGGTATGTCCAAATCAAACTCACATGTCTCCCTTTGCTAGGATTCCGGACCCCTTCATGGATATGAATGAGCTGGCTGTACGATGGGTTGCAGAGAAGTCATGGACCTACAGAACAGTTTTCACCACTCCGACAAACAGACAGTCTGGCGCAAGGACGGACTTGGTGTTTGAAGGCCTCGACACCTTCGCCACGGTAGCTCTCAACGGCCAAAAGATCCTCGAAGCAGATAATATGTTCCTCGAATACAGGGTCGATGTGACGGACCTTCTCCTGCCACCCTCCTCGGAGAACGCCCCCAGTGAACCAAACGTCCTGGAAATTATCTTTGACTCTGCCCTCCTGCGTGGCCGTGAGCTTGTCAAACAGCACTCACATGAGCACGATTTCATTGCCCATCAGACCGAGTCGAGTAGACTTCCCGTGCGGAAGGCACAGTGTCACTGGGGATGGGACTGGGGCCCTATTCTGATCACTTCTGGACCGTGGAAGCGCATTCTGCTGGAAACGTATGCTGTTCGAATTGATGACATCTGGTTTCAAGGAGAGGTAAGTGAAGATCTGAGGGCGGTGTGGGGGAAGTTGTTCGCCAGTGTTGTTAGTGGAACCGGGAAGTTTGGGGATGGGAATCTCATCAAGCTGTCGTTATCTCTTGACGGTAAAGTGCTGTATGAATCAGAAGCACACATCAACAAGGGTGGCGTCGCCACGGCTGAATTTCGACTGGAAGATCCTGCTCTCTGGTACCCTCGTGGATATGGCCAACAGTGCCTCTATGAGCTCCGAGCTACATTATCCACGAAAGGAACCGACCTTGTCTCCAGATCTAGATTGATCGGCTTTCGACGCTGTGAACTCATCCAGGAGCCGGATGAGTTTGGCAAATCGTTCTATTTCCGCATCAATAATGTCGACGTCTTTGCAGGCGGCTCTTGCTGGATTCCTGCAGATTGTTTCCTCCCACGAGTTGGGGGGGACGGGTATCGGAAGTGGGTGGAACTGATGATCGAGGGCAACCAGATCATGACAAGGTACGACGATGCTGAATCCGTTTTGGGCCGGGATAGAATTTTATATGACCTTTGTCTCTCTATTTTGCGCGCTGTTTGTTTATCAAGCTCAAGTCGCATTTCACTAAACCTCGTATAGAATCTGGGGCGGAGGAATCTACGAGGACGACTCGTTCTACAATGCCTGCGACGAGCTGGGTATCCTGGTCTGGCAAGACTTCTGCTTCGCTTGCGCCAGCTACCCGACCTACCCTGCCTTCCTCGCCCAGATCGAAGAGGAGGCGCGCTTCAATGTTCGCCGTCTCCGCAGCCATCCCTCGCTGGTCATCTGGGCCGGGAACAACGAAGACTATCAGATCCAGGAGAAACATAACCTGGAGTACGACTATGACGGCGACAAGGACCCGCAGTCGTGGCTCAAGACCAGCTTCCCCGCTAGGTATATCTACGAGTATCTTCTGCCCAAGGTCGTGCAGGAAGAGAGTCCCGGCGCGGTGTATCACCCGAGCAGTCCCTGGGGTGACGGCAAGAAGACCTGGGATCCAACGGTGGGAGATATTCATCAGTGGGAGGGTATGTCTTCCCCATTCACACCAGAAGCAAAGCTCTGCCCTCTGACTTACTCATATCCGATCTTTGGTGCCATCTTTCACATCCACAGATTGTGCTAATGCATCTATTTCTCTCATTTTCTAGTTTGGCACGGCTCCATGCGCCGGTACCAAGAGCTGCCCAAGTTGGGCGGACGCTTCGTGAGCGAATTCGGCATGGAAGCCTACCCACACGTGTCGGCCATCGTCTCGTCCATCGCCACAGATCCACAGCAACAATACCCGGGTAGTATGACCATGGACTACCACAACCGAGCCATTGACCACGAGCGACGCCTCATGACATACGTCGCCGAGAACTTTCGGATCCAATACGACCTGCCGACCTTCACGCACTTGACCCAGGTCATGCAGTCCGACGCAGTGGGGTTCGCGTATCGCTCGTGGCGGCGCGAATGGGGCTCTTCCTCTGGGTTGACAGGTCAGAAGAAAAATCAGAAGATGAGGAAATGCGGCGGCGTCCTCGTCTGGCAGTTCAACGACACCTGGCCGACCATGTCGTGGGCCGTGGTTGACTACTACCGCGTGAAAAAGCCAGCATTCTATGCCATCAAGCGCGCGCTGAAGCCGCTGGCCGTGGGCGTGAGCAGGCCGTTCCACGAGTGGACGTCGGGCCACATGGACCCGACAGGCGCCGTCCGGGAGACCAAGTTTGACCTGTGGGTGTGCAGTTCGCACGCAGATGGTGATGTTCAGGCCGACGTGGTCGTGCGGGTCATTTCGATCAAGTCGGGACGCGACGTGGTCCAGCCGATCAAGAAGACTGGTGTCACAGTCAAGGCGAATAACACGACTGAGATCTTTCGAGGAAGTGAGTTGCCCGTTGACAACGACAGCACCACCGCTGGTGATCCTCCTGCAATTCCATCCACAAGGCCGTCCGGCATTGATACACGCGCCTGGGATCCCTACGTCATCCACGCCTCGCTCCTCGTGAACGGCCAGGTCGTCAGCACCGACACCGCCTGGCCCCATCCGATCAAGTATCTTGACTTCTCCGCGGCGCGGGACGTCAAGGTCAAGGTCAAAGCGTCAGGGCAGAGTGGGAAGCATAACAAGGTGGTTACCGTGACGGCAGCGCGGCCTGTGCATGGATTCGTGTTCCAGGAGGAGAGGGACGGGCCGACCTTCAGCGACAACGGATTCGATATCGTGCCGGGGGAGGAAGTCGTTGTTGACGTCGTCGGCGGTGGAACCGTGACGGAGGAAACCCTCAGGTGGACTTATATTGGGGAAGGGGATAGTATATCTACCCATCCTCCTGCGATTTTAAAGGCATGAACTCGGGTAAACAAGCAAGAGAATGTGTGAGGTGCGAAGACGGTTGAGAGGGAGGACTATGGGGGATCCCAGAGCAGATCAAAACCGGAATTAATGTTCTTATGAGGAACTATTATGTCGCTCAGCCTAAGCTGAGCTCTTTCGGGTGGTTTGTAAACCATGATCGGGCAGAAGAAGGTAAGCAATATGATATCGTCTTGGTTGGAACCGTGGCTCAGAGCTACACTTGAGGCAAAACCTGCTGTTTTGTAATCTTGCATCTCCTTTCCCCTCTGGTCCTGCTTTGGATGATGGATGAGCCAGTGAGATCTTGGACTGTCCGTCCGTCGTCCGTCGTCCGTCGTCCGTCGTTTGTCAATCTATATCTCATATAGACAATCCCATTCTCACCCTCCCTGGTTCTTTCCTTTCTTCTCCTTCCAGGACACACACCGAACACAACGAGTCCAAGGCTGCTGCTGGACAGAGAGCTGGTATAATACTTCTCTCGCCTCCACAGAAGGGGAAGCCGTGTGAACGACACGATCGCTGTAGGATTGGTCGGCGTCCTCTCAGATCGACCCGGGCATCTTCTCTCCGAAGCTCTAACAGGTGCAACGCACAACATGCCGAAGGTCAGCTCCTATCCATCCATCCGTCCATACGTACATACCCCTCTAGCAAAACAAAGAGCCCCGGGAGCTTGTCCCTCTTATACTTGGAAACAACACCAAACACCAATGGAGATAATGTGCTGCGTACCTTGGTCTTGTATTGGATTGTGCCCTCGATCGGTTTCTCCCAGGTCTGTCGCTGTGAGGCGAACGACTCCCATTCCGGCACTGGCAATTTTGGGTACTGTTGTTGCTCCCCCGTCACCGCCACAGCGGGCACCAGGCGGTCAGCAGATCAGTCCTTCCATTCACCAGGAGATTGAGAATAGCTTGAGGTCGCGTGCTTGTGCGGTTGTGCAAAGAAGTAAACGAGGGCGTGGCCTGAATGGGGGCGATCCCACAGGGACAAGGACAGACAAGACAGGGAGGGGAGAGACGACTTCTTCTTACCAGTCCCAGTTTCAAGATCACTTTGCCCGCGAACAGCGGCGTGATGCTCATGATGGGCACGCCGCACGTCTGGCAGAAATACCTGGTGGCGAACCTCGGGTCAGGTCTGGAAACTTATTGGGGTCCCGCAAAGCGAAGAAAGCACGAATATAAGGGAGGTCGTGGAGACTCGGATCACCGCCATACCGTTGCACCGGGGTTCCGCTCAGCGTTTCCGGGTCCTGTTTGTTGTACATGTACCTTGTCAGAGCAGAGTTCACACCTGAAGCACAAGACTGGTGCTGGTCATTATGGCAGGTGAGGGAGGGATAGGACGAACAGAGTACATCTTGAGATTGCCTTTGCCCTTGGGGAACTCGACTTTTTCTTGCTCGATGGTCAGGTTGACGCCGAAGCTGTACTCCCCACCCATGACCCAGGACTCAGTCAGCGATTTGGTACTTCTCCTCGACTCCCACACACCGCATACATCTCATAGAGACCATTGATAACAGCCTTCCATATCTAGGCAAGAAGTGTTCCAGGAATGCCGGGCAAGAGACACACTTACATGCCACCAGCGACTTTGCGACAATTGGCACAGTGACAGATGTGGCCCCGCCGCTGTTCACCGAAGAGGTTGTCGTCGTTGACCTTGACGGCGACAGCTGGTCAGAGCAGTGTTAGCTTGCATTTCACACAGCAATACTCGCGCCGCAGTGGACGTTCACAGCTGACGTGGCAAGCTCGCGCACGGCCTACCTTTGCAGAGGCATTCTCCTTCCATCTTCACGGTAGACTTCTACAGGATTGATAATTGTGTCTTATTGTAAGAGTGCTGTGATATGAAATCCACGGTGGCTCTCGACGCTGGGGATCCCTGATGCTTGTGTCTCACATTCGGGGTTTCGATGTATTCTCTATCCCAAGCGTGTGTGATGCGGGGAGAATAGCTGCAGGCTCGAAATTCGGTGGACGCGGGGTTGCAAAAAGGCAATGCCCGCGTCATAGATGGCATGACGGAAGTGGTGGGATGCCCAGAACCCGAGAAGCCGGCGCGATACTTCTCGGGAGTGCCAGAGTACGAACCGCCTGAAGTCTTCGAAAGGTCCACTTGCCATTCCGCCTGAGAGACAGGCACTTGGGCCCCTCTAGTACCCTGCTCTCAACCTAACTCTTTGGCTTGCTCATTCGCTCTTGGCCTCGAGTTTGGCGAAACGTGCGTCACGCTTCTAGGGTATGCTGGGCCTTCTGACGTTGCTAAACTTCTATGAAGAACGTGTGACAGGTAAGTTCGCAACTTGATGAGGCTCTAGACAAGACCATGTCCGCGAGAGACTGCCAAATGCGTCACCGATGCTAGCAGGATGGGAAGTAACAAACACAAATTCGGGATCTTGTTGGCATGGTCCACTCCGGAAAGACTACCAGTGCTCAGTCGTTGCCAAATCGCGGAATGATGCTGTCTCTCTCGACGGATGGTTTGTCACAAGCATTTCCCGAACGGCTGTTGTCAAAACTTGCACTGAAGGGGATTCGGTACACCAGCTTATAATTCAGAATAACGAATCAAATGCTGTCGTCGTTGTTGCCAACGACTGCCACGAAATCATACACGGACAAAGTCTCGAAGTGTTTGGCTTCACCCTCCTGGGAGCGAAGTTGCACTCGAAACAGATAGAATTCCCAGAAGAAATTTCTCATTGGTGATCGTAGAACGACTTCGGTCTTGGGATGACTTGGGAGCTGAGGTCCGCCATCTAAGACAATGATAAGCGATATCGTACGTCACAGAAACTGTATGCAGCAGTCCTCGGAGGAAGGGCCTTAGAGCGTGTGTGCACTTCCGACAACCTCAGCGAGTATCGAGATCCATGTTTCCGAGAGCACTGCTCTGATCTCGGAGATGGAGACATGACGTTGTACTAACCTTTAACTTCGGGTTAATAGTGAGGGGAAACCATATGCAATATTCCCTGTGTGAGAGGGGGCCTTGTCCCAAACCGGTCATGCAAAGCATCGGAAGGATGTTTAGACCGTTCTGGGCTCAGGCAATAAGACTTGAAGGCCGCTGGGAGTGAGCGAGGTCATTGCCGATGACAGGTTGCTGTTCTGCGGGGAAGGCTCGCAAACAAGAAGCAGAATCACTCCACCAGTATGCAGAGTCTCTCGTAGTGTTATCCGCGGTTTGCCGTTTCTTGCGGGGTGCTGGTCTCAGCTTTGCAGAAGAATCTGCAAGGTTTGAGGGGTACCTTGTCTGTGGTGGAAGGAGTTAAAACGGAAAGAATTGCATGTGCGGACTGGCAACTCGCTGAGCGTTTCCGTTTGTACCTGGACAGTAGCCAACTTGGAGCGCAATATTCCACGAGCACAAAACGTTTGTTCAACAATTTCATCATGTCGGTCGTCAGTCAGGTTGTAAGCAGCCTTACGGGCTTACACCCTGAGTATGACCTCGTGGTAGTCGGGAGTGGATTTGCTGTAGGTGACCGCGGAATACTTCACGTGAAGAGTGCTAATCAATAGCAGGGGTCCATGACCACATTGAACTTCCTCGAGGAATGCAAAAAGCTCGGCAAAAGGGGTAGAGTTGCTCTGATCGAGGCCGGCAAAGAAGGCGAACGATGCGGTGCAAGCAGGTCTGCTTTGGGTCCCGGGTCGATTGTCGACGTTGACTGAAAGTTTTCTAGATGGACAATGGCATACCTGAGGCTGGACAAAGGTTTGTGCTGAGCTGCCAGAAGAAGCCCATCTGGGTACTGAATGCCGCAGACAACAACTTTGATTCCGATTGGAAGCATGAAATGAAGGTAAGTGTAAAGTTCTGCCCCTGATGATTCCTGCTGACAGTCGCAGCGTGTCAGGTCAGTCAACGATCCGAGCTGCAGGCCTTCGATACTAACAAGATCAGCGAGGGGCTGGCTGATCTGGAATATTGCGCAAAAATGGAGAAAGAAGTTCCCATAACTGCCCAGTATCTGCTTGACCGTCAGTTGACTGACTCTGGAGTATCTTGGAGAGGCACTGACCGATATCAGATGGAGTGAAACTCAATCACCATGATGAGAAGAATGTTCTGCTCGAGTTCAATACCAGTAAGTCATTGGCGTGAACCAGATGTAAGATCCATATTGACGACCTCCAAGACCAGCACTTCGTATTCCCGGAGGTAAACCAAGTCACTGCTTGAGTTCATGGACTTATTCTGACCGTGAGCTAGGGAGGCGGGCATGCCATCATCAATGCTCTATTTGATCATATCCGCAAATTCGACAATGTAACAGTAATGTGGGAGACTCAAGCAGAAAAGTTGCTGACCCACGATGACGGAACTGTCTGCGGTGTCAAAGTTCGAAAGGCAGATGGACACATGACAAAGGTCCATGGAAAGAAAGTAATGCTGGCTTGCGGCGGCTTCGAAGGTAACCGTGAAATGTAAGGATGAAGATCCTTCAAGGAAGCGTCGATTAACAAGAATCAGGCTGGGCAAATACGTAGGACCAAGGACCGAGCACCTTGAACTAATTGCACCTGGCCTCAAGTACAATACCGGCTTCGGCTTGAAGATGGGGTTGGAAGTCGGTGCTGCTGTTGCAGGTTCGATGAGTGGCATGCATGTGAGTCCCTGCTTCGCATATTACTTTCCTGTCCCGGGCGTCAATGCTGATCCTGGCTGAAAGTGTGAACTTGTCGACACCCGAGCCAAGAAACCTGATGCTGTGATCTGGGGCCACAATTATGGCATTGTTGTGAACGAGTGCGGCTTCTCTTCTCAAGCCACGATCGATTGCTGCTGACTGATTCAGAAATTCCAAGCGTTTCTATGATGAGGGCAAACGACAGTAAGCCCGGTCGGAATTTTGTATAGAAGTCGATGCTAACATGGACAGCCTTTTTTCGACGTTCGAAATGATTGCTCTTGAGACTTGGCGAGGTAAGTCAATGCAGCTCGGAGTCTAACCAGCCGCTGACACGGATCAGACCAGAACCAGAAATC
Source organism: Fonsecaea erecta (assembly GCF_001651985.1). Taxonomy (NCBI): domain Eukaryota; kingdom Fungi; phylum Ascomycota; class Eurotiomycetes; order Chaetothyriales; family Herpotrichiellaceae; genus Fonsecaea; species Fonsecaea erecta. Next base: position 2,312,781 of record NW_017387245.1, on the reverse strand, counting down.
TTATTTGTAGGTTGACACATTCACACTAACGACTGCTTACTGACTGGGTTCCAGCATCACCGACAGTCCCATCATGGACCGCTTCCGACCAGGCTGGGTCTATGACACCACCGACCAAGAGCCTGAGAAGAGCGACACCATCGAGGGCTTGGCTGAAAAGCTGGGACTGGATCCCAAAGAGTTGAAGAAGACTGTGGATGAGTTCAACGCCGCGTAAGTCTTCCAGACAGGAAGATCAATGATTGTAGCTGACCTGGTGTAGCATCAATGACAAGGAATTCAACTTGATGTCGCTGGACGGCAAGAGGACCCACGGGTACGGGCATGACGAATGTCGTAAGGAGATATAATAACTGATGTTCTGGAAGGCTCAACCCCGACAAGACCAACTGGGCCAATCCCATCAACAAGCCTCCCTACTACGGGTAAGGACCTCCAAGCATACGAACAGTGTTGATCAAGAGCTGACGATTCTTAGATATCCAATGAAAGGTAGTCTCAGCCGCGAAAGACGATGCTGGCCGTTTACTGACAAGGATTAGCACAACTCACCTTCACTTATGGCGGGCTTAAGTGCGACCTTGATTCGCGAGTGCTTGCCACAACAGGGGTCCCGATCCCAGGTAAGGACAGACAAGAAGCGAGCACCGCCTTTGCCTAGCTGACCACGCCACAGGGCTGTACTGTGCTGGGGAGTTGAGCGGCTTGTTCTATAACGAGGTAAGTCCGTCCGTTCAATGGAACGACCTGGTGCTGACCCATCTGCAGTGTAAGTTCTTCCATCTACCTTCAGTCGGGTTTCCGGTCTGTAGACCTGCACGCGTAGAGCATTCCCACTACGACCAGGCTACCTACCGGTCAATGGATGCTAAACACCATAACAGATCCGCCCGCAACGAGTGTACTCCGCTCGCTCACTTTTGGCCGGATTGCTGGTCGCGACGCCGCTCAAGCTCTGTGAGGGGCTAGGGCGAGAGGCGAAAGATATAGCCGTATACGATATGATGGAATTCCAAGATTGTGGATCAGCGGAAAAGCTCTTACGAGATGAGGACACCATTGATTTGATGTTTCGTGGAGGAGCGCGAAAAACTCTCGCTACACTTGCCTTACGCGAACATCAAGAATGTCCTTCAGCCTTGCTCAGCCTTGCCCTCATTTTGTATCGTACCTTGCATTGATAACGACAAGAAATCTTCAACTTGCCTAAGGGGCCATCAGAGACAATTCTAGTATCCACTTCCGAGGTTTGTAGACATATATTTTATAAGGACCAAATCCCTTCCAACATTCATCTGTGTGAAAATGAGTTGAAGCAGTATGACTTGTCCATTGTCTTCCTTTTAATCGTCTCCCTAATTCGCATCCAAGTTAGTAGTGACTGTGCCGGAGCATTTTCTATATAAGAGCTCTACCTGGTAGCTCCCTAATCATAGTCTGCGATCGCGTGCAGGATCATAGTGATTGGTTTGTGTAGGAGCTCCGTGAAAACTGGAAGCTACAGGTGGGAGCATCTTACAACTTCTAGCCAACCGAATGGGAAAACAAAAATACTATGAGTAGGGTTTTCTCACAAGCTTGAGTTTTTGCTCCTTGAACGGAAGGATAGTTGGGGGAGGTAGGGAGGGAGGGTAGGGTCTCGAGTTCAATCTTGACGGGTGTGCTCAATTCCTTTTCGTGACAAAGGAATTGTAATGGCTGGTGGTTTTTTGGCTCCCTTCTCCCTGGCCCAATGTATGCGTCTCACTGATGGCGTACTCCCCATCTAGCTCTTCGCCTTGTCAGAATCAGCACAACCTGCGGTAGACCAAGAAGAGCAAGCCCGACTCTAACTCTGACCTTCGCCATTTCTCCAGCTCGGAGGTTCGAAAAATGGGAGGGAAAATTGGAGAGACACGAAAGGCAACTGACTTATCAAGATATACGGCTGGCTTTGGTACTCGTGGGACGTACGTCTTCCTATACTGCCTGCGAAGCGGAAGCGATGCATCCAATGCAGGTAAGGCACAACCAGGTGCAACATATCACACTTCCTGTCTGAGAGTTCCCAAGTCAGATGCCATAGCAGAGCGCTCTTTTCGGATCTGGTCATGTTGTGTGAGAGCGAAGATATTTGTAGTCGCTATGTCTAGAGATATTGCAAGACCTTGCGACTCAATTTTGTAAGACGTCTCTTCCTACCTGCAGGGCGTCAATGGAGAACTGACTAGGTAAACGGACAAGGAACGGGAACGATAATGCTTTTCGAGTTAGAGAACAGAGTCAATAACAGGGTGTCAAAAGATATGAATTAACTGAAGGAGCTGCAAGTCGCTGAGTGATATCTTTGGTGGATAATTGTCGCACCCCCACACAGGTCAAACATTCCACAGTCATCTCGTTCATGGCTTAACCCTCGAGATGAAGGGATGCTTCAGGGCGTCGTTGGGCGTTATACGCTTCTCCGGGCGCAGATCCAAACACCTATCCAGTAGATCCACGAACATATCCAGCTCTTTCCGCTCCTGCTCGTTCATTCGTTTGTCTTTCGGAATCAGTCGTGATCTCAAGTCTCTGACCGGTTTTGGTTTGATGTCCATCACTTTGATTATTGTCCGTCCTGTGAGTTTGTCTGTTTCTTGAGCTCTAAAGTTGAGGAGGTCGTCAAAGTATTCATACGTCAAGGCACCACGCCTGAGGAGCTTGTGCGGAAACTTTCCGCGACACTCCATGATTGCACGAAGCATGCCGTTGTTATTGCGGCCCGTGAACAAGATCTTTCCCGTGTAGAGTTCAAAGAGGGTGCATCCAACCGACCACATATCAATCCCATAGTCATAAGGAATACCAAGGATGACTTCAGGGGCCCGGTAGAAGCGAGAGACGAGATACGGCGCAGTGGCGTTCTCGGTGATAGGAGAAGCAGACCCCAAATCACAAATCTTCAGCGTGCTCCTGGCTTCGTTGACCAGGATGTTGTCTGGTTTCAAATCAGCGTGTATGTATTGACATTTCTTCAGCAAACTCAATCCCAGGAAGAGTTGTTGTGCATATGCTCGTATAGCCTTGATATTGATACCCACGTCTCTCCCGAACTTTTTTAGCACCTCCCGTAGATTCATGGAAAGGTTCTCGAAGACCATACAAAGATGACCTTTATGATCGAACGACCGTTGAAGGCGAATGACGTGCTTCTTGTCTTCCGGGTCATTGGCAGCAATGTCTTTGAGTATGTCGATTTCCTTGATTCCTGCTTTTCGCATGGTTTCGTTATTCCGGACGATCTTGATCGCGACCGGCTTGCCGGTTCGTCTATCAGTAGCTCGTACGACAGAGGAGAACATTCCTCTGCCAAGATTTTGTGTGACGTGGTAACGGTCCTCGATCAGCTCACCAAGGATTGTTATGTAATATCCATCAGAATCATCCCAGTTGTCCATGAGGTTGACATCCAAAGCTTGTGCAGTCTTGATCTCTGCTTTTGGCTTCATAGGAGCTTCGGCAAACATGTCGTCTCCATCCTCGTCGGCAAACATGTCAAACTCACCAGTCGCCTTGGCAGGGGGTGAAGCAGACTTGTTGTCAGCTTCATTCACTGCTTGATCTGCCTGCTCAAGAGATTTCTCGTCTTCCTTGAAGAGACGTTTGTCGTGTCGTGCTCGTTCCTCCTCCATGTCCACGGTGGGATCGTAGTCGGCAGCTGAAGGGCCGTCTTCTGCCGGAGATCTTCTATCAGCGTTAGTCAGATCTGCATCATCATCGAACTTGATCTCCGCAGGAGACTGTGGGGCGGATAGATCTCTCGGCGTCCGAGGCGAAGACGACATAGGGGATTCTGACGAAGTTAGTGTACGCTCGTTACCAAGGGTAGAAGCTAACATACCGGAACGACGTGGTGTTGTAGTATAGCTTTCCAGAGCAGGACTCGCAGGAGTGGACTCAGCCCCTAGATGAAGTGCTTGAACTAATAGCGGCGGGGCCTGACCACGATATTTGTTCTTGATAGCTTCGCGGCGCTTTCGCCGTTCTTCAATCAAAGCCGCCTCGTCAATGACTCTGGGCTCTTCGCTCTCCTCGGTGCTATTGCCAACGGGAACAGCCGTAGAATTTTCAGATCGATCCCTGTTCTGTCCCTGTCCTGCAGTATGAGGTTCTGGCCGAGATACCAAGTTAGAGTTGACGCCGTCTGACGGAAAATCATGCGAAGGTGTTGGCTTTGATGTTTCCGGGGTCGCGTCTTTCCCGAGTGGAGCACCTGCATGTTTGGAGTTGGACTCGAACCTGCTACTTTGATCTCGGAGAGTCGCAGAGCTGTCCATTCCTTCCTCCCTGCGACGAAAATGTCTATATGGTGACCGACTCCTGCTGCGACTTCGAGAGTATGTTCGCGACCGCTTCGAGCGTCTTTCTTCGTGGGATCCCTGGCGTCGGTGGCGGTAGGCGTCTTCCTCGTACCTCACAGCAAAGGTGCGCCTGTCATTATGGGATTTGTTTCTCGCCTGGTCATAGTCCCGGGGACGCTTCTCGCCCCTGGGAGCTCGGTAAGGAGATCTCGAACGCGATCGACGTGATCTAGACGTGGCGTTATGGGAAATGGAAGATGGTCTGGCACGACGGTCAATCTTGCTGTTATTGCGGAAAGATGGTATGTTCTTTGCCTTCGATTCCGAGTCTGACGTCAAGATTTCGCCCTCAGACTGGCTGGGTGATCTTGAACCCATGATGGAGTGGTAGATTTTCAGGCCGGGAATGAGACCTAGCCTTCAGTTGAGATAAGAGCGTTAGCTGCGGATTCTTGAACTGGAAATTTTGCAGTTGTAGAGCCCGACCGGTGTCGTCCCACAAAATCCCTCTCAAATCGCTTCCGAGGGCATCTCCCTGAGCAGGAGAGACACTTGTGATGTACTTTGATCAAGTCGCAAGAAGAAGATCGAGGCATGAACCTGATGAACGATGAAGTGACGTGGTTGTAGCGGAAGTCGCTAGGATCACTTACCAAAAGGCAGGCCGCTGCCAAGGATTTCATCTTGCCGCTCTAACGTTGACTCAACGTCTTTCTGAGGTATAACGAGTCTTATGTTCACTTCGATACTTTTGGTTGTGATTGTCATCAAGCATTCTTGGCTACAAAAGATGGCTGTGTGTATCTGTACAGACTTTGTGATTGTTGCCATGTTCTCATCCCTCCCCTAACTTGACATGCAGCGATTTGGGTCTGTCGATCTCTTCCGTACGGCTTCGTCGTGCATATCTTCTACCCGCGGCAGGAATTTTTCTGGCAATTTGAGGTAATCCGCATCGACAGGATGTCTGCTGTGCTCAACGCCTATGTCGTCCATGGTTATGGGTCTGCAACAGTCGAAATCGAGGACCCATAGGCACTGGCGGCCGAAGAAATCATTGGTGTACTCTCCTATTCCTGTGTTGTGAGTACCAGGACCTCCGAGAACGAATTTGACATCGTTCGCATTTGTTCTCGCTACCCAGTGCATCACCGCAAGTGACTCTGCCATGGCTCGGGCATAGTCCACAGTTTGCAGACCAAGCTCTTCCGCCCGGTTGAGATGCAATGGATAGTTCCGCAAAAAGAAGAAATTTTGCCCTCTCCTAGCCTCGAGTTGGATCTTCCGACGGCCCAGGTAGAGACGTACCAGGCAGTCTCGGTCTGCGACGTTGTCCTTGATCATCTGAACGGATGCCGGAGGGCAGTAACGATCCACGATACGGGCCCTTACCTCTTGCAATAATGGTGGTATGCGTTCCGAGCACGGCACGTTGCAGGCAGAAGAGCCTTGAGGAAATCTGGAGAGATGCTCTTTCCGGTCTTTTCACCCTCTGCAAGATTCTGCGTGGCTCGCGGCGCTGGGCTGTTAAGTCACCAGGAGTCAAGGTTGAGGCAGGAAGTGTCGTTGAGAGAAACGCACCTGTGCCTGTGCTGAAATTTGTCGATTACACCCAGTTCCTTTGCCCCTGTTGGACGCCAGTGCCCGTCTCTGCTTGTCAGGAGCAAGCAAGATAACCCTCAAGTTTTCGTACGCTTTCTGCCTAACCTTGTAGCCGTACTGCACACCACCTTGGTACGGCACGAGATGGCCGCATACCCTACTTGTCGCTTCTCGTACGGCTGACTATTTCCGTCTCCCCATCCGTTCGCCACGGCCACGTTCCAAGAAAGTTCCGCAGCTGAGTCCCGTGGTGGTCTTGAAATGCATTCTCCAGCAGTCTGCGCTCTTCAGACACCTGGCCTGGTGGATCTTGCCTAGCGAGGAAACTCACAGCCACGGCGGCTGGGAAGCCTGCGATGTTCAAGAAAAAGGCACCCATGCCGGGGCGTTGGAGGAAAGGCATCAGCAGGACAATCTTCCGGCAGTACAGTCGGGCATCAATTAACCCTGGAAGATCTGCACGGCCTTTTCCAGCGACGTACCACAGAACGTGATGTACGATGTTGCACGTTGCCCAGTAGAGCATTCCCAGATGAGCCATCGCGAAGTGTTCGGAAGAAGGCTCTGAACTGTCTTGGTTTCTGTTGGTGATCTTGTCCTCCACAAAAGCGACTGTCGACAAGCCTGAAGTGGCTGACCATGTCTGCAACTGACTGTGATAGGCCCAACATTTTTCTTCGAGCTGTTGACGCAAGACCATCTGTCTTTCCACGTCGTCAGACAGACATCCAAGCAGGCTCTCAAGGTCTTCCAGAAGGCCTGGAACCTCAATCAAGATATCCAACAACTTATCTCTGGGACTTTTAGGATGCAGGGACCAGGGGATCGACTTCCATGCAGAAGAACTAAATATCGATCGCTTTCGGCGGTGGATATCCGCATATACCTTCATTGGCAGCGTCAGCAACTCTTAGGCGTTGGAACTACCCAAAACGAGGCGGACATTACCAAATGGAGGCGACTATCAACAAAGAGAAGGTGATTGTTTCCTTCCACATAGCTTTCGGGGGGTCTCGCTAAGATGATGGCTCTCTCTCCAGCGGTTTGTCTTAGCCAGGTGGGACCAGGGAGCCACGAGCGGCGACCCTCACCAGTCTGGATCAACTGATACAGGATAGGTCAGCCAGCTTGGAAGCTAATCTGAGCAAGATCAAATCTCTTCACACACCTCGTATCCAGCCAAGAGCGCAGACGCCGCTAACAGACCGTCATTTCTCTCATGGCCATTGGCAGAGATCGATTTGGCGAGTGCTTGCAAGGACCTGCCGTACAAACGCCAACCTAGCATGGTGATCTGCTGCTGCCCACTCACCTGGCCAAGTAGGCCTATTGCATTGGTAAGCAAGGCCAGACGTACAAGGCTATGTCGCTGACACAGATCTTGCACGACTCCAGTCCAGCTGGTAGTCGAGTATCTTGCCGCTCGCGGAGGAAACGGCTGACCATTTGGAAGGAGAGCGGTCCAGTAAAATTCCAAGTACTTTGTCTCTACTGCGGGCCGTCCTAAAGATTGCTCGAGCAACACCAGGGAAGTTGGCGACGTCAAAGTAACTTGATCTTGGTTGAGGACACGAGGTTCAGTCTTGCTCTGGTGCAGTGCTGTGTAAGATTCGGGCGTGAAGCTGCATGTGTTTGCATCATCACCATGCTCCGGTCTGCTGTTAACGAAGACACGAGCCCTCTGATACCCTCCACAGAGAACACCCGAACGTCTACAGGGACCACACGTTGGTTGCTGTTGATCGCACTTTTGGACGAAGAGGAGATGTTAGCGGAGGTGCGCATTCTCACGGTGGCAGAATCCCCCTTGCCGGAAAACTCACGCCCTTCTTGCGCAGCCTGCAGGTCCAACAAGCTTTCGACCGCCCTGGAACCCCGACCATGCTGACGTCGGATGCGCCGAACTGGGTACTCGGCCTCGAGTTCGTTCATCAGAGGCATGGAGAAAACGTGGAGGGGAGTTTCACGACCGCCGTATTCGCCAAATCTGCGATCGACATCTGCCCCGCTTCTGGCTGCGCGAAATGCTTCTCAATCCGGCGTAGCTCGAGGCTGTGCTGGTCCTGGGCACAGCCTTGTGAGCCTTCTCGGAGCTGGAAACCTGATGGAGACGAGCACGTCGCGGGATCGAAGCCATGTGCAGTCAAATGATACCGTATCAAAGCACCTTCTGCATTCATTCTTGCAGCGCCCCGGAGATTGACACATTGATCCTCATGTGCTGGCTGTCACTAAAATTCGGATATGCGGCAAGAGGCAGTGTTGGACGGGTTATAGGCCCCCCACCAACCCTCAATAGGATGAACAGGTCGTTCTCGCAGTCGATCTTGCACCATTTTTCTCTAGGGACTACTTGCGCGTCGCTACTGCCCATTACGTGCACCTCTAGGAAATGGGTTCCAGTCCCAGCACACCACAAAGCTGAAGCATCCAGCTAACAACTATTGTGGACCATTTCCCAGTGCTTAGTTATACATCCTGGCCAAAAGCCACAGTCTGGCGTCATAGGTTCTGATACTCGGGCTTCCCAACGCTCCAGGCGTGCTAGTATCCTGGATAACGTGCGTTCAGCAATGGAATCGTCGAGGTATATAGATGTCATGGCCTTCACTTCCCTTTTGCCATTGACCCATCATACGGTCTTTATTCGAAGGTCTACTACTTATCCTCCTACCTTGTTGATAAATTTTATACCCCAAACACACCAATCCTACAATGAATTACCTAAGGAAACCTGACGACCCGCCGTCGTACGAGTCCGCCAGCGATAATGAGCAAGAGAAGGAAGTTGCATCTGAGCAGGACGTGGACACGTTAGTCACCGCCTTTATCCATGCTCATGAACACCCTACCACCAGCTTCTCGAGATGGCGAATCTCAGCGGCGAAGCTGTCTTATCCGGTGGTCATTCCTCAACGCCGACCCGGGAGCAAGCAGCGTGGCTTCGTCGAGGCGTACGCACCTGCGCTGCAGAAGTATGGTATCGACCAAGACACCTTCTTGGAATTTGTCCGGGCCATGAACAAGGCCATTCAACACAATGCATGGCTCGCAGCGATCCAACTAGCCGCGGCTGGCGCTTCGTTTGTCCCGAATGGCATTGCCATGGGTGTCTCTCTGGGCGTTCAGGTTGTCGCAGGTCTGATTGCGCAGGCAGAGGCGAAGTGGAGGTGAGTTCTATCTTCGAACTTCCCGCCCCCTGACCTGTCCTTTTGTGTTCCGACAGGTCATAGGTTATGCGTTGTCTAACCTGAGAACCGTGCGCAGGACCAATTCGTTCTTGGATCGAATGAACACTGAATTTTTCCAGCCTCGGGGCTTATTCTGCCTGCTGATGTCCTACAATCCAATCGCAATGGGGCCGAAAAAAACAGGCGACGATGCCAATGGTCTGTCTAAGGCGCTCTTATCGTCGTCGCCCACGTCCAAGCAGACGTTGGGCGCCCGGGCAAAGAAGAACCTTCGAAACCCAGTCGCCGCTACGGCAGAAGGAGAAGACAACCTGCCCGCTTGCACGGCTCCCTTGGTCTATCCGGAGACCGCTGCCACAGGGACGGCGGATTCGCCGGGAGAGCCGAAGCCGAAGCAAAAGCTGGGTGATCGGGTGAACAAGTATTTTGACCAACGAGCTCAGGCGCGATACGTAAGTAATCGGCAACTCTGAGATATGCCCAAGGCCACCTTTTGGGATCCTTCGAGTATCGAGGCTAATGTCGGGATACTGTTTTCTGGCATAGGCAAAAGAAAGCAAGGGGGACATCCTTTCGAACCCGGAGCCTGTCCAATTCAAGAACAAGTATTTGGACCCGAACTCTGCCGCGAGTACCGGCGGTCTCCTGGGTCTGGTCTCCGGAGGACGCCTAACTCGCGACCCGGAGAAGTTCAAGCAGAGCACGCAAGCCGCCATGGCATCCCAGGAGCAAGCCATCCGAGAGCAACAGTCGGCCATGATGACCACGATGCGACAGCAACTACAGGCCATGAACCTCTCACCCAAGCAACAACAAGAGTACCTGAAGCAATACGAAGATAGTTATAACCTCCAGTTGCAGCAGATCCAACAGCAGTCAGACTTTATCGAAAAGGGCCAATGGCAGCGTCGTATTGTCCGTGTGAGTAGATTTCACCGCTCCTCCCATTGTATAGCGCTGACTGAAGGCCTGGAAAAACTACAGAACATTCTGTACCTGATGATTGTCGACATGCCGTCTGACGCACAAATGGCGGCTGCCCGCAGCCAGTTGAACTCTGGGGGTGAAGTGCAACCGACGGATGACGTGAAATTCACGACCGTGAAGGTATAGACGAGATCTGGGTCCACGATCGAACAAGCAGCACTTGTATCACCGAGGAGAAGCCTCGGTTCGCTCAGTGGGTAGAAAAAGGGTGGGCTAAGCGGCAAATGTGATGATCTCCGAGAAGATGGCTGGCAGGAATCCTTTTCGTATAAGACGTACTCGATGTGGCAGTTGAAAAGTAGGTAGCTAAGATCGAATCTGACAGGAGGTGAGTGGGAAATAATATCTTCTGGGCGTAGTCCCAGAGAAGGCAGTGATTGCTTCTGGTCTCGTTCTGTCAATGTACTGTGCGCTCGTGCTCAACTTACAACTGCCCCCTTCGTAGGGAACAGCAAGTATCAAGTAGACCCAACCGCAGGTCTGCTTCTAGGCAGCAGCTTGACAAACATCAAGCACCCCGAGGACGAAGCTTTGTACGGCCCGTGCTTCATGCATGGATAGCGGTATGCATATGCCCCTGCTGACCAAGCCTGGCCCAGCGTGATATCCTCAAGGCCCCCTTGAATGAGACAAACCTCTTCGATATAGTCGTGAGTTATTACCTCGTCGGTGTCGGAGATCGCATTTGGCTCGTACCATTGGAGTACAGACTTCTCATCCGAATATTTGCTGCCATTAAGCAGCAATTCCCAGATCCCAGGTGTAATGGAGTACCATGGCTTCACTGCCGCGGAGTCTGCAGGTGTCCCTATCGGTGGGTGTGGTGGCGGGTGGGAGAATTCTTTCTGCTCGAGCGGCATTTCCGGGTTTCAGGTTATCGAGAGAGGCGCAAATGGAGCCCAGTTTCGTCTGACGTACCGACTCGGCCCTAGAAGGTCAACTTGTTCTCTATTCGAGGTGCTCTGGCAGTCTTACAGAATGGTGACGATACTGCTCTCTAGGACCAGCAACAAGGTTAGGTTGCACTGGGAAGGTGTGAATAATTTGCGGGTTTTAATATGTATATATAATATCCGTCTACATGTAGGTGCATGCCAAGCCACTTACTAATTCAATTGCCTGGAAATACAATGACAAGTGGGCTATATAACATGCCATAAGTTTTCTTATTGTCATGTTATCACAAGGCACGGAAGAGAAATGAGAAAATAGTCACCCATCACAATGCCGTGTTTCCCACATTCCGACCGTCTGAGCCAGTGGCCCGTTCAGTATCTAGGTGATAGAGCCCCGACACAATCATCGTGACATCGCTGGACAACAAACTGGAGCTTATGACTGACACACCCTCCTTCACCGAAAGTTGCGCTTCCTCAGGTATGTAGAGGGTTGAGAGGTGACAGAAGAAAGCGTGACAAGAGGTGATGGCCAACAGTTCAACTCAAGGTGAGAATCGAGGTGTCACCTAGCAAGGCCGTCACGAAACAGAATGCCGTCTGCCTCGACAGCTGTAGACAATACCTGTCTTCTGTCCCGGCGTGCTTGCATCGAAGTCACGCAAGAACAGATTGCCCAAACGGAAACAGCAAACGAGCACCATCGAAAACGCATAAATATCTCCTCATTGCCGGCAACTGCTTGTCCATCATCATCATCATCATCATCATCATCATCATCATCATCGCAACAGTCAGCAGCACAAGGAAGAAAGCTTGCAACAACACAATAGGTATTTCGCTTCTAATCCAACGAGGGTGCAGTCACAGTTAACCCTTGTCAGATACAGCACAATCGTTAAATACCTGACTCGACTCGCATCAGAATAGGGACAAAAATGTCGGGAACCAATCCTCCTCCAAACTCGCCAACAGGCAGCCCACCTGCGACGCCCCCATACACCAAGAACTAGCGAGCGACATGCTCGGCCGCCACTACCCATCTGCATTCGATGATGCACCGTCTTCGCCAGGACTCTCTATCATGAGTTGCTGAACTTCACTCCTCATCAACATCTTCGGGAGCACGAGGGTTCAACGACGGACATAGCATGACGCCGACGAGATCATGGTGTATGGCGAGAATCTCTGCGGGCTTGTTGGCGGCTTGGGTGAACGTGTTAGAGTTCGGGAACATTCTTCATAGATCGAGATTAGAACAGTGAGCCGTGGAGGGACTCATGAACTTGGAGGCTCCTAGGTCAGTGAACCACAAATCCCACTAAGCATTTGTGAAACATGTGCCTCTTCCACGCCTGCACTTGGAGAAAACGTCGTGAATAGACGGACTGTTCTGTAAGGGTTTGTGTTTGGTTCTGTCTCTCATGGAATGGACCCAAAATTCACCATTCGACTGACAAACAATTCAAACAAGCCAAGATGTCACGTGAGCCAATCGCTGACGCCGTTGGCGGCTGTTCTTGACTGCGGCGATTCATCCTCTCGAAGACTCGTTCCCAATTCACTCGACATTGCTAGACTTCCACAACCCAAACCTTGAATCCCTCATCGGCCAAAACCCAGCAGGTTTAATAGGACGCAATAATCATGGGCGGACAAAGCAGAGAAGGTAGGTTCATCGAAAGCACCAAGTGGTCTGATCAGCCTCCTGACATCGCTTCGCAGGCGGCAAAGTGAAGCCACTGAAAGCGCCAAAGAAGGATAAGAAAGACCTTGACGAAGAGGACGTGGCATTCAAGGCCAAGCAAGCGGCAGGTATGAGAGACCCACGCCAGTGCCCTGCCTGAACAATAACTGAATTATTTACGCAGATGCGAAAGCTCGGAAAGAAATGGCCGACAAGGCTAAGGGCAAGGGACCGCTGAATGCCGGCCAGCAGGGAATCAAGAAGAGTGGAAAGAAATAGAAGGGACGGCCACATTGGTTTCTTGTTTCGATGCCTACAACGATTTATGATTCGGGAGCGAGGCGCAGATGGGTTGAGCTCGTTGAATTGACTAGACCGCTGGCCAGAGATGAAATTCTGAACTGACCAGGAAATCCTCCACCGACGACACTGCGCAGTGCATCTGCATTCTGATCATTTCTTGTGCAGGTTCGCGTGACCAACCTCCATTGGTGATAGCCTTGTGCCTCAACGAATCGGTGTTGCTGTAGGGCTGTGCTGCCTGCAACGATGCAATACAAAACTTTGCCCAAACGATGGATGCCAACTTGGATCTTACTCTTATCATCCTTGCCAGCCATAGAGCCTCAAGAGAATGGAGAGAATCCAATCCTTGGCCACGGAGGCAAGGGAACATGATGACGGCAGGCTTGGCGATATAAACCCGATTGTATCTGCCAAAATGCCAACTGTACAGTTATCACATTAACGGTCTTTAGTTGGACGGCAGCACATGAAAGCGAATGTCGATGGTTGGTGGTCTTGCTACCTGCCAAAATCTTCCCCTTCCGCCCATTGTTGCTCTTTCCATCCTTGGCTTGATGTTTTTCTTCATCACAACTTCTGCACCATTTCAATCTCCTTACCACAGCTCAGGCCTCAAGAGTATCATAATTTCTTCCACATCGATACTCAGATATTTCTCAGCATGGACGATTCAATGGGCCAGCCACCCGAACCGCGTGAGGATCGTGGTCCTCGCATCCCTCCTGCAAAACTCTCCACGTACGCAGATGACGTTCGTTCATCAATTGCAGGACTGACAGCGGTGCCCATAGGATCAATGCCGACCCAACAATCTCCCTCTTCTTCAAACCAACGAAAGCCTCTCCTCTAGTCCGCCTTGACGGCAAATTCTCCCGCGATGCCGCGATGATCTTCTGCGATCGCATTCGCCACGACCTGATGGACAACAACAGCAAATCCTTCACTGTTGTCGGCGGCAACTTGAACGGCCTCAAGGCGGTTTTGGCATGGATCAAACAATGCGTCGACGAGCAGAGCATTGTCAAGTTCAAAGATGTGAGTCCCTTTAGTAGTTTCTCGAACAGGGCAGAGACTCATACCTCTCTCTAGCTCGACGAAAAAGTGCCCGAGTTGTTTACTACCTACGCCAACATCATCATTTCGGCTTATTACCTTGGTATTCCGCCACGGGACCTCTCCGATCATATTGTCAAGCGCATGGCCGCCATCGCTCGCCACCGACTCATGAGCTGGGAAGAAGTTGAATGGTTCTACACGACCCCGTTGCTAGCGACACTCCCAGACGAGAAAGAAAAGGCTGTCCGTGAAGTTGCTTCCGCTTCCGTGTTCTGGGCGTGGTGGAATGGCAGACTTGACGAGAAGGAGACCCCCTTCGAGATGATGACTTTGAGTGTTCTGAGGCAGGAGAACAAAAAGCTCGATCAGGATTTGCATGACTGGTGCGAGAGGAACGAGGCGGAAGTGAGGAAGAAGTGGGAGGAGAAGGATAGACTGAAGAAGTCCGGCGGTCGTGCGAATGGTCACTGTGGCAAAAATGGACATACAGTTGACAGCTCCAGTGGGGGTGGAAGTGCAAGCGGAAGCGGAAGCGGATGGGATGAGCCGACGACTGTCACCTCGGCAGGGACTAATGGTTGGGACACCTTCAGCAGCGAAGGTCCCCTATGCCCACCCAACTCGGTCGCAACTCAAGACTCGGGAGTCGATGTGGGAAGGGGTGCTAAGAACATTCCTGCTTCTCTTCCTACTCTGGATGAGATGGATGCCATCGACGGTGCCGCTGACTGGGCTGAGGAGGTCAGCGAGGTTACCCGGCTCAACAACCAGCAGTGGTAGGACCCTGGGTACGGATCCGGAGACAACGCATATGCGGAAGCAATAGCACACTGACGAATATCTCCGACGACCTTGTCTGATGATGGAGAGACAAAAGCACAATCTATGTCGCTAAGTTGAAGGCAAGGTACCGAAATGGCATGCGTGTGTGGTCTCGCTGATTGTTGACTGAAGAAAATGGTCAGGCAAAACAAAAACAAAAAATAAACAAATAAAGTTGAAGGCTATCACACCGTGCGAGTGCTAAGTTTTGGGCTGGTTCATTGGGAGAGTCCTTTGCCCGATGAATGAAGAGAATCGGTCTGCCCGTCTTAATAGCTTGAATTCCCCCCCTGGTGGAAGTCACATGGTCAATATCAAGTATGAATAAAGTATGCTCATGCAACAAGTTTCCGTAATTGTTTCGTTTCTATATTCCATTCATCCTGTTTCCTTGTTGCCACTCTTGTGTTCTTCCTCCGTTGTCCCCCCAATCCAGAAAATCCGACTCCCACAAATGTATATGAATTAGATTAAGAGTGATCCATTCAATTCCCGATCCTCCCTTTCAACCAATTAGAGAAAGAAAAAAAGCCCTTGTAATAGAAATAGCGACGCCCAAAAGTGGCGCCCTCAATTATCCCGCTTGCCAATGCCAGAATGCGAGCCATCGTCGATAGACTCCGATACCGAAGGCTGACCATCATGCAAGACCACACTGCCGGACACTCGCTTATGCGGTGACGGTGATACCATCCAGTAGGCCGTTCACAGTAGCAATGATCTGGTTGAGCAGGGTTTGGATGCTGACCAGGGTGGTGTCGGTATTGCCAGTGGAGATGAGGTTGTTCACGGTGTCGAGAAGAGTCTGAAGAGCGCTGTTGACACTGGTCAGGTCTGACACATCGTCGGTGGTCAAGGTAGCGCCGGTAAGGCCGTTGATAGAGGTCTGAACACCTTGGATGGTAATGAGGGAATTGGCCAGGGTCAGGGTGGAGTCGACGACACTGGGGTCGACCAGCAGCTCGTTGAGGACGGTGGTGACGTTTTGGAGCGCCAACAGGACGGGATCCAAGACCTGCTCCAAGGCAACGACCAGGTTATCAACAACGTCGGAGACGTCGCCAAGGACATCGCTCAAGTCGATGTCGATCTGAGGAGCAGGTGCTCTGGCGGACAGGTCCTTGACGGCTTCGACAGGCTTGAGGGCCGTGTTGGAGGAAGAGGCTGAGCATCTGGTTAGTGTATGTTTTGGGAAACTTGTTGCTTAGGTGGAGGAAATTACCATCCAGAGGAAGAGCCAAGGCGGAGGCAGCCATGAAAAGGCCAGCGAAGACGGTTGAGCAGCGCATTTTGAATGTATTAGGCCGGTTGAAAGGGCTTTGGTTGGGTGAAAGAACAAAGGAATTGGAAGTGAAGAATTAGATCGTTTGCACGAAAGAATGAAGTGAGTATGAGAGAGTAGAAACGAGCGACTGTTGTATTACTGTTGATGAGGATGAAGAAGTAACTCTCCAGTCGAGGGGACTGAAATGTTTATATAGATCAATTGCCGATTCTCAGTCAACGCCATCTTGTGATTGCAATCTGTATCCGAATAGGAGCGGTAACAGACGCGTCGGTGGTGGTCGGTCAAGCAAATCTCTCGCGTAGTTCGCAATCCCCAGAATTGAAATTCGTTGTAGCGTTTAAAGACGTGATTTGCCGCAGATCGCTCTGGTTCTTGATTAGGATGAGAGACGAGGCTTGATGTCTTAATGACCAGTCTTCTGCATCGGGAGGGATCTGCAACCCTTAATCCTTATCCGATTCACGTACCCGACCCGCCGGGCCACCACGATCGACGGCGATGGAGCTTGTGCGCCAAATGTCAGGGGCTGGCAGTGGCTGGTCAAGCCGAGATAGTGGAATCGCGGTCTAAGGATCTGATGGCGATTGGCTGTCGAGTCGTTAAACGACGAGGCTGACGCCCGCCAACTGTTCAGCTTCACGGAACCTTCACCGAATACGAGATAGATGGCGCCTGATGGCGTCTGTGGTGGCGTAGAAATATCGCTTTCCTGCCCGCTGAAGCTTGATTCATCACAATCGATATTGACGATCAGCCGCTGCTCGCATCCACTGCATCGAACCGATCGACGTGCAGCACGTCTCTTTCACAGAATTGAGTCGCTCCTTGGCAAGTTAATCAGGCGTCATTCTGTGGAGCGCGTGTCAAACTGAACAAATACCGGAAGTGATCGCGGCTATCGAACGGCAATCAGTCACACAGGCGTGATTTTTGCAGACAGACTATTGAAAGCATGGTCCGAGGATGCACGAGCATTGAGATCACACCCAGTCCTGGACCGAGTCATCAATTTCTTCCATTTGATCGTTCCTGGTGACAGCCGTAGGTGCAGAAACTTTTGTTGTTTTGACCGTCGATCTGCTATCGAGATATTCAAGTGGCAGGCATTCCCTCTCGAGGTCCGTGGTGTTTTGATCAAAACATCCACTGCTCATCGGTGGCAGGAATGGAAGGGTACGGATGAACTCTCCGAGAGGAATCCGGCGGACAGCATTCGTCTTGTTGTGCCCGTGAGCTGGAATGGTGGTTCTGCGGTGTCTCACGAGAAACTGATCGACGTGTCATAAGCCGTCGAGGTTGGAAGTTCAACGACGACCATCCTTAGGGATCCTGGAAGGAAGGCGAGACAAACGAGCACTCAGATGACAGTTAGCGGCTTGGGACGGAGAGCAGGCTGATCGAGAAACAGACGGCGTTCGTTTCAAAATGTGTCTAATCGTGTTGACCACGGGCGCTGCGTTCAGAGCCCACAGATCGCAATGCTGGGATCAGTGAGATTGATTTGAGAAGAGGCAGTAGGTGCGGGCTTTCCACTGCAGTAACTGCACCGCTGCACCGCTGCTCTGCCACCTGAGGAGTGCTTGCCTTTGGCCGCAGGCAACACAACTGGTCACTTCTTGCAGGACCACACAGTTGTCTCTTCTGCAAGATCTGAGCTTGACCTTGCCATGTGAGACTGTCGTCCATCTTCTTACAATCCTTTGCCAGCTACGACGCTCACCTCCGTCAAGATGGTCCCGACTCCCTTCTCACTCTTGTTTGTGCCTCTGGTCGTGCTGATGCACGTGTGCCTTTGCCTTGGTGACCTCAACCCTCGTCAATCATGTGGCTCGGGATATGATCTCTGCTCACCTGACGGAGCTTCCACCAGGGACGTGCCTGAGATTGGTCCTGGAATGGCCAGGCTGTACCTCTGTCTCATCCAAACAGTCGATCCTCAGCCTGCACCAGTCCATATCGTCTCATCTGACGAGCACACAGCCCCAGCTCATCGAGCAAGGGACCCTCCGGGGAGTCTCTGCTGTAAGCTCAAGCTCACAACGAAAACCATTCGGCACAATGAACTGATTCTGACCAGGTGCCGCGACCACTCAGTGCCTTCTTGTCCTCAGCTATAACGTTCCGGTGTGCTGGGTGCGGTTCTTCTCTTCTTTTAAGTTGGCTGGGAGCTCATCCTGGGTTGTTTTAGGACAAGTTCACCACGAATTATTATCTTCCCGATGGCTCTTATGGTTCAATTACCTCTGGTAATTATACCACTCCCAACGGCGACTATGCAAACCTGATCACGGGAACCTACCGGTTGGCGAATGGACAAACAGGAAATATCTATCAGGGGGACACGCTCGAAGAACCCAACACCTCAACGTTGTTGATGCCAACTCCATGGACTAGTAAAGGAGTGGGTTCCGCGATACCAGCCAGCGACTTAGGAGCCCAGTTAACCTCCAATTCCTCGAGCATGCCCCGGTTGCCCACTCTCACAACCGGCTCAGTGCTCAGTGCCAGCAGTGACTCGGCTACAATGATACCTCTCTCTGGAAGCAACATGACTACAAGTAGCGCACCGACGGCATCGATCCCCACCAAACCACCACAACCCAGCATTACGCCTCCGATCACGAACACTGCCACAAGACAATCTCTTCGTGGCATGGACCAATTGTGGACGATGATAATGACCTTTATGGCCGTCACACTCCTGGTGTCACACTGATGAGCAAGTCGAAAACCGCATCTGAATCACACATGGAAAGAGGAATTTGGTATCAAATGCTATCATGTGGTTGGAGCCGGCCGTCGAGGCATGATCCGGATACTGAATGTGGAGTCATCTGGACGGGGAGCACAGATGATGGATGGATCACAAGAAGATCAAATCCTGTAGGTGTAAGAGACAACTACTGCAACAATATCGAAGAGCGTGAAGCGTCAAGACAGATACTGTGCACGGTCCTTTTGTTTTGTGCCTCGCAGCGCTCTACACCGTACTTTGGCCTGTATCAGTAATCTTGCCCGTCTGATCAAATAACAAATAACAAAGAACATAGGAAGCAGCCGAGTCAGCGCAGCAACTGTACTAAAAGTTATAGGGATTCCGTCCTAAAAATCGCCGACTCGTCCCCGTGCTCGTTATCTGGACCCCTCCAGGGTCCTTGTAGCGGGGCAGAAGGGACGTTACCGAGGACCCTGGGCATCCGTGGGTGCCTGGGCAGCACGGCAAGACGGCAGTTTGCTGAGCTTTAGGCGGTGACGTCCTTTTTCCTACTGGCCAGTGGCCTACAACTCGCCTGGGGCCGGCACTCAGAGCTTGATCCCGAGCGAGCCAACAACTGCCTAACTGACCTGTGACTGTGCCTCGATGACCCCGTGTGCTCTGCAATGTGGTGTGATGGGGCGCCAATCTGCTTATGACCCAGGTCTAGAAGCCCGGCCAGAGCCCCCCCAAAACCTCCCGCTTCCTCGACCTTGCCCAAATAGTCATTGCTTGACGCTTAATCAGCATCAACCACGCACACTCACCCCTTTGGTGCCTCTCGCTCACAGATCGTGCAGACGATCCCGACATCCATTTCCAATCTTTCGTGCCTCGACTCCTAACACCGGGATCTTTCCATTCCCTCCGCTTTCCATCACCACATGCTTCATCATCGTCTTCAACGCAGCTATTGACGTTGCCGTCGCCGCCGTCGCCGCCGTCGCTCTCGTGGATATAGGTTGCCTCCACTTCGAGAGTCTATCCTGCAAAATGACATGATCGCAAACGTCACGCCCTCAGTACGAGAAAATGGACGAAATCTTGGGCGAGGACCTCCCCATCGCGCCGGCGAGGCTCTTTGAACGCCTATCCCAAGTCCCCAACTATACGTGGGATCGCTCGGTATGTCTGTCCCTGGGTTGATGCGCGAAGTGAATGCTGATTTGGATTGATTGCAGTTCGTGCCATTCCACACCAGCTACGATCACTGGTCAGTCTTCCCCGCCGCCCGATCTCCAGAGTTCGCAGGCTTCGAAAACTAACCCACGGCCACTTCAAGCAGGCATGTCTACGGTGTTTTACACAATCCAGATGTCGTCAATCCGCGCGAGTCAGTTAGTACCCTGAACAGCTTTTCCGTCCTGTCCGGCTCGACCAGGAGTTCTCCGAAACTCGATCCTCATCGTCCCGCACTCCGACACCATCACTGGAGTAGTATTAGCGGTACTTCGACCGACAGTGAGAATTTATCCTCCAAAGGGGACCCGGAGCCAATATGGATGCCTGTCGTGGCGCGCATCAGCACGCACGTGCTGCGTCTGGAAAGAGAGTTCTATTATAACCAGGCTATCGTGAAGGATGCTGATCCGGAGTGCGAACATACCATACGACCCATTGAGATCTTCAAGCTGCCTACTACTCCAGGCGACACCCGTCCTATCGTCGTGTGTGTATATGAAGCTCCGGGGAAAAACTATCTGCGCGAGGTTCTGGACATGGGACCAGCGTTCTATGGTCTCAATAATCACAGGATGAGCGTCGTGGCCGACGGAACTCCCGGCGAGCGGATACCGCTCCAGGCGTTTCTGGATTTTGCTGTCGGTGCTGCAGAAACCCTTGAGCTGTTGCACCACGGTGCCAATAGCGTCCATGGAGAGGTTCGCTCAGACACTTTCCACTGGAACCGGGAGACAGGGACGGTCAAATTGGCGAATGGCGGGAACGGACCCCGAGCATTCGAAAATCTGCTATCCAGTGAGGGTTGGGCTAATATGAGCCGAGAGATCGGCGTCAAGAGTAAACTGCATTTTATTGCTCCCGAGCAAACTGGAAGGTTACCCGCGGAGCCTGATAGTCGCACAGATATCTACAGCTTGGGCGTTCTATTCTGGACACTGCTGACTGGACAGCCCGCCTTTGATGCAGAAACTCCCATCGACATTGTCCAGCGCGTTCTCACGCATCGCCTTCCTTTGGTCACCGCAGTCCGCATGGATGTTCCTGATGCAATTGCACATATCATCGCGAAGATGACCCAGAAGCAGATGGATGAACGGTATCACTCAATGAGCGGTCTCAGGTATGACTTAGTACAGATCCAGAAGTATCTAGGCGAAGGCGACCAGGAAAAGATCAAGAACTACAAGGTCGGGCAACGAGACGTCTCATCCTTCTTCATCCTCCCCACCAAACAGTTTGGCCGGCACGCCGAGACGGAACGTATCACCAAGATTATTGACAAGGCTCACAAGAGGCACAGCTCGTCTGTCACGAGACCATCCCCTTCGCAACATGGCCTCTTGAGTGCTGGGTCCAATTCATCCATTTCAGACAGTCGCATGGATGGAGCGGAAGACGCCCCTGGTTCTGACGACTCAAGTTCATTTGGTTTTCGTGAATCTCGCAGTAACTCCACCACTATTGGACTGGATGGTGCCTACACTCCAGGATATGCCAACAAAGCCAATCTGTTGGGAAAGCGTACCCGCGGCATCGGCGACCCCAGAATCACGCCATTGGATGTCTTGTCCGACCGAGACAGTAATTTCTCGGGAGGCTTGCAACCTGCCACTGATATGTTACCCGGGATGATGACTAGAAGGAGAAATAGCCACAAATACAAGCGACGGTCGAAGACAGAAGTCATTACCATCCTGGGACCAGCGGGAGTTGGCAAGACTGCTCTGATCAAGGCCGTACAGCCTGTTATTCGTCGCCATGGCTATTTCGCTCTCGGCAGATTCGACAGGGCTCGTCCTTCTCCTTTCGAACCCCTGATCAAGGTTATGGCCAGTCTCTTCCGACAGATCTTCTCCGAGAGAGACGTCAACACGCCATATCATGAGCATCTTCGGGCGCATGTCACGCCCTTCTGGCCAATCCTGCATTCGATGTTGGATCTTCCTTCGACACTGCTTGATGTCACCGTCCTGTCCAAGAAGCTCTTGGTTAAAACAGATACCGCGAACCAAAGCGTCAACACCGAGGTTCCCACGGTCGATAGCGGCGCTCCCAAGACGCATGTAATTCCACCTCACCACGGCACGTGGGACGCCAACGACTTCCTGCGTGGTCCGGCCAATACTAAGTCCATTCGACTCATCAACACGTACATGGATGTCTTACGAACAATTTGCACAGGAAAGCTGATCTGTGTCTGCTTGGACGACCTACAATATGCGGACAGTGAATCAATCGAACTGCTGATGCATATCATCAAAGCGAAGGTGCCGGCTGTGCTTATGTTGTCGAGCAGAGTGGAAGATGGGAATGTTCCCGAACAGACAGTCAAACTTCTCGATCTCGACTCTACCAACAAGATCGAATTGGCTAATTTGAGAGAAAGGCACGTCTTTGAATATGTTGCAGCAACGATGTCTCAGCCTGTGGAGACAGTTTTGCCCCTTGCAGCCGTTGTCTACGCCAAGTCAGAAGGCAATCCGTTCCTGGTCAAGGATATTCTCCAAACATGCTATCAGCGGAACTGTCTGTGGTATGACTGGAAAGAATCAGGCTGGCAGTTTGACCTAGACAAGATTTTCAATGAGTTCAGCGCCGAAGGCTGCACCGACAATGGTTACCTGACCCGCCGGCTGCAAGACTTGCCACCAGCGGCAAGGTCAATTCTTGCATGGGCCTCTCTGATCGGCACGACCTTCTCCTTCAAATTGATCCAGTCCATCGTAACCGGGGATTTCTTCTACAGCAGCGGAAGAGATCAAGTACATGATGCGACTTGCCCTAAACGTGCCAAGTTAATCAATCTGTCGGAGACTGACTGTATCAATGGACTTCAACAACTGGTCAACATGTTCATCATAAATCCAGGGGAGACCGATGACGAGTTCCGTTTTGCGCACGGGCGATATTTGAAAGCGGCGAACGAAATGCGCGAGTGCCAGAATACAACCAAGATGCATTTCATCATTGCGCAAGCCATGATGACGTACCTCAGCCAGTGCAAGTATAATTTGTACCCTTTGGCACGTCACATCTGTCTGTCTGCAGAAATCGTGAAGGAGAGGATTCCAACACGAATGCGTTATCGGGATGTCCTTTGGCGAGGAGCGCAAAAGGCAATCGAAACTGGCGCGAAAGCTACCGGCCTCTGGTACTACAAGACCGCGCTCCAATTGCTGCAAGACGACAAATGGAACACGGACAATCCGGATGTCTTCTATGATGAAACCCTCCAACTTCACGTTAATACCGCTGAAATCATGTATCTTCAAGGAGAGGACGCCGAGGCCCTGGAGCTTCTGAACGAAACATTCGCTCACGCAAGATGCTCTGCAGATAAAACAAGGTCTTATATCCTGAAAGGACGTGTGCTGGCTTCTCAGGGGAGATTCATGGATGCATTCATGACTCAAAAAGAATGTCTGGCAGAGCTAGGCCTGGCTCTGCCAGAAGTGACGTGGGAACAGTGCGACGTTGATTTCAAGAAGCTAGAGCTCCGACTGCAACAACTTGATAAGGAGGCGCTTCTGACGGCTCCGTTGAGCGAAGACAAAACCATAATCGCTCTTGGTACTGTTCTCTCCGAGGCTCTCGGCGCTCTCTACTGGTCGAACGCTTTGCTCTGGTACCAGCTCGTCATCGCTTATGTCAACACAATCCTCGATCGTGGTGTTTTTGTTCAGGCCGGGGTCGGCTTCACCATGCTTGGTGCTGCCGCTATTGGTCGCTTTAAGGATATCGAATTGGGCTTGTCCTATGGCGATATTGCGCAAGAATTCTACACCATGTTTGACGATGCTTGGACACGAGGCAGGGGCTGGACTCTCTACACCCTTTTTATTGGCCACTACCAGACTCCGGTGCGAAACTTGCTCCCGATTCTCGATAGCGCGCTCGAATATTCCTTGTCATCTGGGGACAGGTTTGTCAGCATCCTGAACATTGGAGCCATGGCACTTTCAAGATTTTGGGCAGGACAGGACCTCGGAGAAGTGGAGGCTTTCTGCAATTATGGCCCAGAAGAGTTCGATGATTGGGACAGAGATCGGCGAGGTGGAACACTTCTGACTGTTATCAGACAGGTCTCGCGGGCCTTGCAAGGAAAGACCATAGCAGCGGACGCCGCAACTCTTCTCGATGACGAAGATCACCAGACCGAGTCATGGTTGACAGATTGTGGACTGTATGCCGCCAATGCGCAACGCTCTCGCGACATATTCCACGCTATGTCGCTTGTCGCTTATCATCTCATGGGATATCACGAGTACGTCGTCAAAAAGGGGAGAGAGTTGATTTGCGGAAGTCTTGACGAGCTTTGGTCGAATAGACCCACTTGCGGGACTCGCTTCTACCTCGGCCTGTCTCTCATTGCGCTTGCAAAAGAGAAGCCTGAAGAGGAGCGTGGACCTTACATTGAAGAAGCAAAAGAGATGAAACAATTCATCGATGATTGGGGAAAGGTCAATGACGTGAACTACTTTGCCTGGTCCAGGATACTTGAAGCCGCGATATCGGACGTGACGAAAGTGTACTACAACGTCACCTCCAACCTCGAAATGGCCATTGACCACTGCCAGGTTCACGGTTTCGCCATGGAAGAGGCGCTGGCAGTGGAAATGCAGGCTGACTTCCTACTTTTGCGAGGCGCAAAGAGAGCTGGCAAGGTTATGATTCAAGAAGCCATTGCCGCCTGGAACAGGATCAACGCGGCCGGGAAAGCTCGACAGCTCCAAGAGAAGCATGAGTGGCTAATCAAAACTGCCACCACTTCCAGGACCATGGACGCCTCTACTCAAACGCAAGACTTGCATTCATTGACCGTAGGTGAAGATGCGCAGATCCAGAACAAGCGCGAATATACAAATCAATGGGTGCAACCGAAATCTGCGGTCGCGACTCAATCACCCCAGGACGTTCCCGGCTTAGGCCTCGATATCCTGGATTTGACCTCTATCCTGGAATTCTCCCGCGTTATAAGCTCAGAGCTCCAAATCAACAATCTTCTATCCAAGATGATTTCAGTCATCCTGGAATCCGTTGGTGGGCAAGCAGAATTCTGCGCAATCGTTATCGACTCCGAGGATCAAGGGTGGTGTGTGGCAGCAAGTGCAGACCACGAGACAGGCGTCAAGACTTACCCGGATGGTATTCCTTTCTCGGAGGTCGACGATCAGGCCGCTCAGCAGATCACCCATTATCTTCTTCGAACTAAAGAAACTGTGTTTGTACACAACGTTCTCGAAGACGATCGATTCTCTAATGTAGGCGACGCCTACTTGGCAAGGAACCCTCATGGTCGTTCCATTATTGCCATTCCTATTATCCAGGCCGATCATTTGATGGGTGTCATCCATCTCGAGGGACGGCCGAACGCCTTTACCCAGCGCAACATGATCGTTCTCAACCTTCTCACAAACCAAGTCGCCATCTCACTCGGGAACGCGCTTCTCTACAGGAAGGTTCGCAAAGTTAGCGCGTCGAATGCCAGCATGGTCGAGTCTCAGAAGCGGGCCCTCGTGGCAGCACGCGAGGCAGAAGCGAAGGCGAAGAAGGCGGAAGCGGAGGCTATGCATAATGTCAAGTTGAAGGAGGAGGCTGCCAAGGCGAAGTCCATTTTCCTCGCCAACGTCAGTCACGAACTCCGAACTCCGCTCAACGGTGTGATCGGTATGTCCGAATTGCTGAAGGGTACTCCATTGAGTAAAGACCAGGAACAGTACGCGGACAGCATCCGAGTTTGTGCGGATACATTACTCACCGTTATCAACGACATTCTGGACTTTTCCAAGCTCGAGGCCGGTAAGATGCAGATGTTCACGGTTCCTCTGAATCTGAAAGAGACCATTACCGAGGTGGTGCGGGCGCTGGCCTATACCAACCAGGAACATGGACTCAAGACCGTCGAAGACCTGCAGATAGACGATAACTTGGTCCTCGGTGATCCAGTCCGCCTCCACCAAATCTTCATGAATCTCCTGAGCAATGCTTACAAGTTCACTCCCAAGGGATCTGTCACTGTCAGAGCTCGCAAGAATGCCGAGACGAGAGACAAGGTCAAGATCACCTGCTCGGTTGCAGATACTGGTATCGGTATCACGCAGGAGCAGCTCACGCGTCTTTTTCAACCTTTCTCGCAAGCTGACTCGTCCACGGCGCGTTCGTACGGGGGCAGCGGCCTTGGTCTCAGTATCTGCAAGGCCATGATTGAAAACGTGCTCGGTGGTAAGATCTGGATCGAATCAACGCCTGGCGTCGGCACCACGGTGTCATTCACACTTACATTCCAGAAAGCACCAAAGAACAGCAGCGTGCCCAATGAAATCCAAATCTCCGCCAAGGACCCAGACCCCATGGCGAATTGTCACAGGCCGCCAGCCCCGAAACGGAGCAGAAGACGTACAGTTTCTGTGATCTGAGCAAAGTTCCCCGCGAGGAATTGCGTGTCTGTATTGCCGAGGATAACCAGATCAACAGAAAGATTGCCATTTCATTTGTCAATAGGCTTGGCTTGAAATGTGAGGCCTATGAAGACGGGAAACAAGCTTACGAAGCCTTACAGGCAAAGAGTAAAGAAGGCAAGCCGTTCCACCTGGTGCTGATGGATGTTCAGATGCCTGTTCTGGATGGATATGAAGCGACCAAAGCAATCAGAGCCGACCCGGATCCTAACGTAAGTCGAGTTCTGATTATTGCGATGACGGCCTCGGCAATCCGTGGCGACCGAGAGAAGTGCCTCGAGGCTGGAATGAACGACTACCTGGCCAAACCAGTCCGGCAGACTGCTCTGAAAGCCATGCTGGACGAGTATCTTCACAGAACCAAAGTAGCAGCGGAGAAATTAGTCAAGAGCCTTGAACCCGCTCCAGCCCCAGTCGATGGCGTCAACGGTTCGGCAGAAAGCGGTGGCAAATCACCCAGCTCAGCTACGAACGGCGAAGAGCCACCAATGAGCCCGGCAGAGAGACCGAAGTTGAGACGCCCGTTCAAGAGAGTGATGAAGAAAGTCGAAGCCAGCATTGCTGAGGTGACTGGACAGGCAAACAAAGAAGCCGAGAATGGTGAAGATGGGAGGCCTAGTCCTCCGAGTGGCAAAAGGGAAACAGATGAGCTAGGGAAGATTACCTCCGAGCAAGTTGCTCCCAAGCCGGTGCTCCACGTCGGTGGTATGTTAACCACCAATGGACACGTCAATGGCGAAGTGAACGGAACAGTCCACGGCGCTGACGAAACGGTGCCGTCGTTAATATTGATGGAACGATCAGCAAACGCAGATCCCACGAAAGCGGAACCCTCATAAAGAGAGGTGAAGGACGTCCCTGAGAGGTTTTGGGTTGGCATGATGATATGATGACAGCGTACTGTGCACGGCGTTATGAATATAGAGGGCAGAGCTGGGGGCCGGCGATACACAGTTATTGATGCATTGATCGGCGCCAGCTGACTGGGTGACTTTTGCAACTACCAGTTTGGGGCTTGGACTGTATCTGGTCGCAGGTTCTTCTGTGGCCCTGAGACTTGGGTGGAAATATTTTTTGTACAGGCGCATATAGTGTGCTTCGCAGGGAGGGTGGGAATATCTCGGTGCTGCTACTACTCCGACATGCGGTGTCGTGTGGTCGCTTGCCGTATATTCCTCCTCGTGGAATGGAAAGACTCGTGTCCATCTGTCCTAATTCGAGACTGATGCCTCTGGTCCGGCATCCGTCGGCCCCGTGTTCAAGCGCCTCATCTCATAACCGCCGTCGTGGCCCGGCCTCGCCGGTTCAAAAATAGACTAGTGGGCCAAGCATGAGGTTGAGTCCTAGCCAATCACGTCAATGCTGGGGCTCGCCTCCGCTTCATCTTCAAACCACTCCAATTTGCGCCGACAAGCGCGAGGAGACAGGCCTCAGTTTGTGCGACTCGTCCGGCAACCATCCAGAATGCTGTGGGTAGACAAGCTCTGAAGCTGCGCAAGATCAGACACAGCCTCGATAGCGGACACTGCGCTTGTCGTCCCGCCGTCAACTCGAGTGTTTCTGAGTGCGACTGGCCATTTTCGGTCTCCCAGCCTAAGACATCACTCCTGACCCGTTTCGAATGTCCCGATACAGTCTATTTCGAGGGTCGCGAACGTGGATCTCGAGCCCTACTGGATACGACTCGGGAACCCATCTCTGTTTCAGCCTTCTTTTCATTGAGCTGGTGTCTCTCCATTCTTGGTGCTGAATGCCATATTTCCCGTCCGAATCCGATCCACAACCTCAACAGTGCCCTCTGCCACCCGGTTGTTGCGCGCGCCTTCTGTCTACTCGCCTTCAGAATGTCTTGTATTGGGACCCGCTACGGCAAAGTCGCATGGTTTCCAGGTGATGTATGGTCATTGTATGGCCTACGTCTTGGAAGCAGTTCGAAGTGAGATTCAACCTGCCCTCTCGTGGATACAAAAGCTCCAGTGCTTCCTCGAAAATGTAGCAACCTCCATCTTCACCAACAAAAGGTGCTCGTCTTTTGCACCCCACATTCCATTTCTTTTCCTTACAGTCTTTCGCTTTCCACATTCGCTTTCCAGGAGAAGTCCTTCGTTTACGACCCAGCCACGTTCGCTCGTTCAGATAACTATCCTTGTTTTGTTACAACATAATCGCCGTCATGAAGTCTGCATTGACTGCCGGTCTCGTGGCTATTGTTTGGCTCATACAGCAGGCTGTGGCAACAAGCTGGGGCGATTCCCCTACCTTTTCCAGCGTCTCCAACACCGCTAACAACTGCACGACTGACCAACAGAGTGGATTTGATTGGTCTGGTCTGCCAACAGGTTCATTCAATAATTATGGAGGCTTCGGCTTCAGCGGATTTTCCTGCCAGGACTCCTTTCAACCCAATTCAAAGAAACGATCGCTTCGCATACGTGATGATTTCCAGGTAAGATCCCAAAAGGCTCGTGAACCGTGAAAACTTCTTCCTGACCTGTTGGCCAGTCTAAATGCATTCAAGGCAAAGTCAGCACCTCGTCGAACAGTGGTCCCCAGTTTTCTTGCGCCCAAAATGACCAGTTCTCGATCACGCACATGCAGGTTTCGGTATCCTTCGACACTGATCTGGACTTCATCTTCTCCATGCCCGATGGCTCCACGTGCAAACACACCGCGTCTTGCAGTTCAAGCGGTACCACTGTGGAGAACACGCAGTGCGGTGGGGCGAAATCCGTGACCTTTCAGATGCCTCCCAGTGGCAATAGCAACGGTTGCGACATTGGGATTCACTCGATTGGCTTCGACTGCAACTCTTCGTCGTCGTCTTCCTCATCCTCCTCAACAACCACAGCTCCAACCACTTCGACCACGACCACACCAGTGGTCACAACTACAACTCCGTTGGTGACCTCGACCTCCCAAGTCGAAACCACCACAACCAGGCCGAATGTCGAGACAACGACCACCCCGGAGGTCATCCCAGTGACCAGCAGCACGACGACTACTACAACAACTTCCTCCGGTGAACAGGTTAACACAAGCACCACTACTTCTCTTCCAGACTCCACTACCACCACAGCACCTGAGCAAACTCCCAGCACTACCACTACCTCTCCTGCTGACCAGACTCCGAGCACTTCGACCACTAGCACGACTACCCCTCAAGAAACCCTAAGCACCACCACAACTACACCTTCTGTCGTGCAGACTGCGAGCTCTTCAACCACTCTCAGCCAGCAGACTACCACCACTTCGGCTATTGTCACTACTACAACACCTGGTACAACGCCTGGTACAACACCTGGGACGAGCTCAACCGATACCACGACTGACTTGATCACGACGGAAATTGTGGTGACGACAATCACCACATGCCCCATAACCAATACGCGCACAAGTGGCACTGACATTGTGACCGAGACCACCAACACCGTCTCAACAATCACCATCACTTCAACCTCCACGGTCTGCACTCGGTGTACCAGGCCGCCACCTTCAACCCTGTCTACGATTTCGCCTACTCCTGCAACTACGGAGACACCTCCGACATCTCCACCTGCGTCGCCGCCTTCATCACCCCCAACATCTTCGTCTCCATCTTCCTCACCTCCGGCGTCGTCGCCACCGGCCGCACCTCCAGCACAGCCAACCTCGCCTTGCCCCTCCGTCCTCCCCTCTTGCTTGAACACTTGGCTTTCGCTCGTGCCCAAATGTGCCTCAAACTCGGACACGACATGCTTCTGCCCTTCTCAACAGTTCATCAGTTCAGTCCAACAATGTGTCTCCGCGTGGGGGGCGTCCAACGACGAGGTCACGGCAGCGTTATCTTACCTGGCAGGTATTTGCGCAGATTTTGTTCCGCAAAATCCGGGCATCTGTACCGGTGTGCCAAGCTCCATCACTCTTGTGCCTACGCCTTCGCCCGCTGGGTCAGTGACAGAAACAGTAGGGACGCAGGTGCAGACAGTGACTGCTACGGCTACCAATGGCAACGGTCGCGGATCAAGACCGCCTCTTTCTGGCTCGGGCTCGGGTGCAAGCAACGGCATCTCTGCACCTTCTCCGACCCCACCGGTGGCTATCCCTGTCACAACTGTAACGTTCACGATCACGGCTTCAGGCAGTGCGGTCACAAGCGCAGTTACGGTACCGCAGGTCACCTTTGTCACAGTTCAGCCCACCGGCTCTGCTCCTTCTCCCGCGGGCGGTAATAGTGGCAGCGGCAATGGTGGAGGTCCAGGGGAAGTCGGCTTGGTGCCCATGCCCACTGCTGCTCCTGAAGGTGGGTCCGGGTTTTCTGGATCTGGACCTGGCAATGGATCGGGATCGGGCTCGGGCAGTGGAGCTGGATCCGGGTCTGGAGATGGAGGAGCTCAAGCGGCAGCCACGACTTTCGTTCCTGGGCCGACAGGATCAAACGCAGGTACAGGAGGACCCTCGATCACACCAGACATCTTCACGGGTGCAGCAACCCAGCAGAGCGTCGCGTGGGGCATTCTTGCTGGTGTGTTGGGTGTCCTTGCGTTCGTGGTGTGATCGAGACTATTGAGGGTTTTGTTGGAAGCCTGAAGATAGGACCAAATGGGAAAGATTATATCTCGTGTATGATGGGCGTGGCGGGGTGCTGAAAAGGGGTCGTTGGCCAAACAGGGGAGCACTTTTGACAACTTATTCGTTGTATTTCTGTAATAATGACATATGCATAGCAAGGAACAGACATGGCTCTAGGACACGGCTAAACAAGAAAGGGATTGCATACTGGGTGGTTACAGGTCGATCTACTATCGAGAGACATATATTCACAGAAAACACTGACTCTCTCTATTCTTTTGGAGCAAGGAAGCTCTGTCGCTCTAAGCCGCTCTCGACAAGATGGGGCTTGTGAGGCTCAGCATGTGCTCCTAGGGATTTTCTAAGCGGTTTCTCGAAACCCTTATGCTCAAGGTACTAATTCCATCACAGGTCTCGACCTCGAGTCAGCCCAAACCAGCCAGCTGGATCCCTCGTAGTGCAGAGTCTGATGCAGATGCGACTGGGATTTCAGCTATTTCCGTACGGTTCAAAGAAACCAGTGAACCCTCCAGTGCCACCGTATCGGAGCTACAAGGCCGGGGGGTTCCTAGAATCATTGTTGGTCGTCGGAGCCGTCGTTTCGCGTGCCGAGGATGTCCAAGGGGACATGCCAAAGGAACAAGTCAGTCTTGTCGCTTTGTCAGTGAAAAGTCCACTGGTTTTTCCCACCTGATCTAGGCCCCGAGAAACACGAGGTTTAGCGAGACAAAAGGCCCCCAAGCTGCAGCACCACGAAAGTCTATCCCGCCTTCTCAGCCCTATATTTCTCCCGTCCCGCCGCTGTGGGAGGCCATGCCAAGCTTCGCCAAGGCGCCAAGCTCGGCCGAAGCATCAAGCACGACGACTTGGTGAGCTTGAACATTCCTTCTCATCCCTCTTTGCGCCATCCCGATCATGCCGCCGCTCACGCGGTGCTGCCCGAATGGGAAACATTGCACAGTCTCTATGGATCTTTTCTGCTAGTGCCTTTTCTTCCACAGCGCAGTCCCAGAGCTCTGGGGCTGGCATGGTCCCGGCAACAAGCTTTCCCAGCTTCCCTAGTCTCACGTCGGGACCGTCTGCCTTGCCTCATGCAACAGAGATCATTGGTGTAAATGGGCGCAGTCGGCCCCGGACAAGTCCTAGCAGCCTAGATTTCGGGGCTGAGAGGTCTGCTGCGGCTGAGTTGGTCTCGCAATCGAGATACACCCACGCTCCGAACATCCAGACGAGTCGTGGTGTGGTGGGTATAAAGCCAGCGTAGTGAAATGGTCAAAAGGTAAGAATGAACGCCAAAGTGTTTGCAGCTTGTTTTTCTCTTTCTTTTGTTGTTCAGGGTACCCCAAGAACAAGATGCGCCGTCTATCCCTAATCTGCCTCCTTGCCCCCCTCCTGCTCCTGACGGAGCTTGTCACGAGTGCACCGTCCGGCCCACCCCAGGACAATCATCGCCGGTCGAGCAAGTCTCTGCGGCTCAAAACTCGACGAGTCAACAAGCCCGCTCTCCGCCGACGTCAAGATGACAGTGGTGATGAGTTCTTGGCCACGACCGGCTGGGATCCGAAAGAATTCCAATACGAGATCTCAGTGGGATTCGGCACCCCTCTGCAGGACATCTTGCTTGTGATTGACACGGGCAGCTCCGACACATGGGCATTCCCGCCGGACTTGTGCAGCATCACTCCTGGGTGCTTTTGGTCGTTCGACCCGGACCAATCTAGCACGTACGAACTGGTCAGCAAGGACGCCTTCACCATCGAGTATGAGGAGGGCACCACCGTGGCGTCGGGGGACTTTTTCACCGACACACTGAGCTTCGAGAGCGGCGTCCAAGTCGACGACGTGCAATTGGGATTGGCGACGGCCATCACGGGGAATCTGTCATGGGGCGTCATGGGCCTGGGCTTCGACACGGGCGAATCCAAGCCGTTGTACCCCAACCTGATCGACATGCTGGTCAAATCCGGCACCATCGACACGCCGTTGTTTAGTCTGTGGTCGTCCTTGATCGGCCCGGACAGCGGCGGGTTCATTCTCTTCGGCGACGTCGACGAGACGGCCTACAAGGGCGACATCACGTGGAGGCCGATGGTCGCCGACGAGGACGGCACGTACAAGGACTACCTGATCACGCTGACTGGGTGGGGCACGACGGCCTCGCCGTCGAAGCAACTCACGACGGTCTCGGTGAACGTCGACCTGCTGCTGGACTCGGGCACCACGAACATCGTGCTCCCACCCGACATGTACAACAGCCTCGTCGGCTACCTGCCGTTCACGGTGGCCAACAGGAACGTGGACTGCACGGTGCCTCCGGGTTCGGTCGACTTCTACTTCGGCGACGACCTGAAAATCTCGATCCCGTTCCAGAGCCTGGTCCTCCCTACCCCGGGGGCCGCGACGGGCTGCGCCTGGGGCATGGAGCCCGCCAAGGACGGCGACTGGCTTATTCTGGGAGATACCTTTTTGCAGAACGCCTACGTCGCGTATGACCTGGCCAATTACCGCTATGGTATTGCGCCGACGAATTATGGGTAGTCGTCGTCATGTGGAGGTCGGAGAGAATTTAAAAGAAGACCACGAGGTCGACCTACCGGGGGAGAGAACAGCAGCATGCTGGGGATGTGGAGGTTCGTGGCAGATGTACCGAGCCCAATTCTTTGGGAGAGGAGGTCGCCGGTTTAGCATGCATCTGATCCAAGTACTCGGTATTCGTTTGTGAGACTGTATAATCACTGGTCTCTTCTTTTCTTTGCTTACCAGTTGGTTTAATTAGTTGCTCTGCTCTGCCCTCTCCTTCTTTGCCCTCGTCGTCTTCCGAGCCTTTCTGGTGAATGGTTGGTGCCAGTCGACCGACTTTTCTCCCTCGGTACTTACTGCGTACTAGCCAGGTCTGTACATAGCTGGTGAAGTTCTCGGTGACTTTCCCGCGCTTGCGTCCAGATATCGGAAAATATACGTGTACGGGGTACGGGCCAAGGCAAGTCATTTTGGGGGGGTTGAAATGTGGCACTCTTTTGGTTGAAGTCCACGAGAGAAGACTGAATGTGTGTGTGTATGCTCAGCCAAAGTCCTGTCCTGCATGCCCGGCAAACACTATCCTCGCCATCAGCATCACTCTTGGTTTGCCCCCGCGCCTACAGCAAACGCCCGGCGGTGGTCCGGGCCTAGCATGACCCGGGGTGGCCCCACGCCCCCTCCCTTTCTCCCGTTTTTGGTGATCGTGAAAGTCCAGGAACAAATAAAATAAGATACTGGTTACAGGTCCGTGTGTCCATCCGTCCGTGAAGTAATAATTGATTCGTTTCCCAGCCGCCCATAAAATCCAGCTCGAGTTTCAAGTCGTGATATTGCGCACCGCCATGAACCTTGGTCTTCAGCCGTGCATGTGAACCTCGACCACGCCGCTCTTGTGCCAGGTGGCCAGCAACACGCCGCAGACCCCACAACGGTGCTGGACGTCCTTCAACGAGTTCATGAGGTAGGGCACGAAGCAGAGGAGGCCGGTCAAGCAGCAGGCGACTCCGGCCCAGACACTTTTTGGGGAGGTCTCATGTCAGCTTTGGATACGCACAGGAGATGCACCACGAGAGAAAGACGGGGGACTTACTGCGTAGTGTTGCCGGTGTGGTAGCTGACGTTGGTCATGGCGCGCTGCCCGCACGCCGGGCAATCCACGGGCGCCGCAGACATGCCGAGATTGGGGATGGCTACGGTCTGGCGGAACTGGCCCGACACGGAGCGCTGACCATACGGTTGTTGAGATGGCATCTGGGGGTGTCCGTAGGCCTTCTCGGGGTACTCGTGGCTCGGCGGCTGCATGGGGCCTGGGCCCATATTTGGGGTGCCGGTGACGTTTGACTGTTGGAAACGGAGATCTCTGGTTGCTGCTGATCAGTATGGAGGGAGTGACGGTTCAGGACGCACCAAGAGGTGGGTGATATGGTACTTACCCGGGCATCAACACTTCGTTCGCCTGTGTTTCCACTGTTGAATGGGGAAGAGTCATGTCAGAATTGGCTCTTCATTCTGGATATCGGGAGCGACACGGAGCAACTTACCACCATGTGAGGGTTTCTCGAAGGCAGGATTCATGGTTGTTGTTTGACGATTGAGTCAAGGAATGAAGGAAGTGGTGATTATTTGGGGGGCAGTGAGTAGTGTGAGAGGGGCGAGTGACTGGAAATCTGAGGAATCGCTTTCAAAGAGGGAGGATCGAGGGCGACGGATATAGACCAGACTTTGAATGGCCGGAACGACTGCAATGTCTGCTACCGCGTGGTAGTAGCAGTGGACGATTAGGCTGAGGGACCGAGACCGGGGCAAGGATGGAGCAGAGGCAGGTGGTGTGTTCTGGGAAATGGCTGTGCTATTATATACGAGTAACCACCGGGCTGGTAAGCTAGTAACAGTAGCTAACTAACTAGCTAGAGAAAAAAAAGAAGCTACCTGTTCTGTCTCGAGGGGGTTCGAGATTCAAGAGTCAAGACCCATATTTAGCCCTGGTCGTCTTGTCTCTGTTGGGCCGATTTGAATAGGGGGCGAGGACGTAAGGAACAGCAGCAAGGCGAACAGACAGACAGACAGACAAGCGAGCCAGAAGACACACAGATGGCAGGGATGGTGGAAGCAGGCCAAGATCTCTGTGTAACCGCACCACTGGGAAGATGTTCTGGCTCTCTTCATGCCCGGGGGGGCTGAAACCTTGTATCCTGCCTGCCTGTCTACGAAGAGGAGGGATGTACGGAATACCGAGTATGGACATACGAGAGCCACATATGCAAGTGAGAAAGAGAGAGGGGGAGAGAGACAAAGGGTGTGCGATCCAGCCTTACCACCGTCCTGAATCCTGATACACACGACGCACAGACCACGCGCTATGGGCCACGGGGTATGCGACATCTAGACCGGGTTTGGTTCCTGTTTCCTGTTTGACTCGTCCTATCGAATGGCCTCTGGAGATCTGGGCTTTGAACTTCGGGCCTCTAGAGGCGCCGCCCCCTGATTGCTTTTCCCTGTCTCGGTGTGCTTGACGAAACAGCTAACTTGAGAGCACGTCCATCTGGGGAGACAGAGGAGCGCAAAGCCATCCTTACTCCGTGCAAAACGACATCTGGGAACCCCATGCCCATGCCCCTTCGGTCTCGGGCCTATGGAGCTATCATAGTTACAGAACACGAAGTGTGACATGAAATTCCACAGCCCCCATGCGAGGTTGCTCTCCCATCATGATTGGCGGCTACATGCATACATACGAGTACCATGCACGTCGGAACCGCCTTCACTCACTTATGGTGGCCAGGACGTGTTGAATTGACAGTAAGGCTGAAAAAAGGGGCTGGGGAGTTCGTAACACGCCATACCGTCGAAGTCGTAACGACAATAGTACATACTCTGTACTCTGTAACTCGTCCACACAGAGCCCCAACTAGACCCAAACCAGACTCGTTGTGTTCCCCTTTTTCTGTCCGACCCATGTCTGGACTCTAGAGTATTGGGTGGTTGGTTGGCTGGTTGGTTGGTTGGTTGATTGATTGGTTTGATTAACGTAGCACGAAAATAACTACCACCACTACCCCGTATTTGACAAGGGGGTTTGCCCCCCCCCCATCACCGTTTCTCGCGCGCCAATACGAACTCTCTCTCACTCACTCACCGGTGCTGTGCTCGGCTACAAGCGCAATCTCATAGGCTCGTGGATCGCACAGCCTAAGCCCAAGCCACGGAAATGTCGAGCCGGGGCTGATCTCATTGGTGGACTGCATGGAGCGGGGTGCCATGCTGCACGAGTGTCTGAGAGACACGAGACCCAGCTGAGAGAGAGGGTGAGTGTGGCGTATGTGTGTGTCTCTCTCTCCCTTTGAGTTTGCTGGCTTAGCCTGATTTTGGGTTGGTCCTCTTCCATCTCGCTGTCAGCTCTTTCTCGACGATGAATGATTGTTGGGGGTTAAACTCTCTCTCTCTCTCTCTCTCTCTCTCTCTCTGTCTCTCTCTCTTGTACGGAGTAGCTTATCATGCGTATTCATGTAGTCGGAAATAGAACAGGAGAAGCTCTGGGCGAGAAACGCAACCACCTACCCATACGAACAGGTTCTGGGGGCGTCGCGTGCACACAGGAAGTGCGAAACCGTGGCATTTTCAGCCTCATTGCCCCAGTACAGGGTTCTTCCCCCCCTATCATGCTGAACCATGTCGACACCCGTGGAAGGAGAGATTTCCTGACTACTACTGGTCGACTGTCGTTCGTCCAATCAACCAACTAACCGACGAGTATGCATCGGGTAAGGTCTGCACAAGCCCAACAGATAGACCCAGAGCCCAGGGAGACTAAACGTCGAGCCCTGGACGCCGGACGAGCCATCTACTCGTCAGGGACGCCGGGGTTGAAAGTCTCTTTGGATGGATGGATGACAACTTCTGGATAGTCCAGTACGCAATAGTAGCCCACCATGCCCCCCCTCCATCTGGCAATCTCCCAACTTGATCCTCGTCAGCCTTTCAAGCAAACTGATCGTTTTTGGGACGCGAGAGACCGACTGACTGACCTCAAAGCTATTCTCCTGTGAAAGAAGAGTGAGAAGATCGTTTCGTCCACAAGTCCCGTCCAACGCCGCTTGACTCTCTCCCGACGAGTCCTCTGTTCGTCAGCACCGATGCCCCCGGACGAACATGTGCCCTTTGTAAAACCGGTATAGATACATACTCTCGCTCTCACAGACAACCCCTTGAGGAAACCCAAGCTAGGGGGGGAGAAGGGTGAACTTTCTGCTGAAATTTTTGTCAGGTATCCCCTGGGACGTCACCTTCGCCGACTGCACGTACTGCCGACTTCCGTTCTGCCAACACTGCTGGCGCCAGCACCAGCCGAGCCATGCCCCGGCCTCGGTGTCGATGATCCACGGCGACATCCACGACCCGAGCAACAGGAATGCCCTCCGGCCGTGCTCGGCCTGTCGGAAGCGGACGTCGAACCGGTACGTCTGTCTCGATCACCTGTGCGACTACACGCTGTGCCGGTCATGCTGGTTCTCGCGCGGCGTCAACGTCCACCCCCACAAAACCTTCAAGGTGGTCGAGGCGCGATGGAGCGTCCGGAGCAACAACAGCGTTTCGGCGGGATATTCGTGCTGTGACACCGCCGCGCTCAACCACTGCTCGTCGTGCGCGATGCCGCTCGCGCTCGGCCAGCCCGTCAGCTTCTGCAAGACCTGCTTTGTCGACACGACCGAGCCCGTGTTCCGGTGCCTGAGCTGCTCCTCACCCGGCGCCGGCGACGACCATCACCACCCGAGCCACCACGAGTCGTGGCGGTGGACCTTCCAGGTCGCAAAGCAAGGCATCTCGGCCAACGGGATATACTGCCAGACGTGTGCCCAACGTAAGTCCACCCCCCCGGCGGCCCTCGGGCCTCAGCTGAGATGCAGGGGGTTGGCGAGATCATAATACCGGTTGTCGTGGCTCTTGCTGACGAGGCGAGGCGGCTGGCCATCGAATCAGCGATACACTCCATGGACGCCCTCAAGGGCCACCCTCACACGGACTATGTTGACATCTACACCGAAGACAATCTGAACCATGTGATCGCCCGGTCGTATCGAGAGTGTCAGAGGAAGACGATGCGGATAGACGGATTTGTTGCCGTTGCTAGCGACGAGCAGTGCAGTCTCTGCTTGCACCGTATGCTTTCCCTCCTCCATTCCTTTTCTTCTGTCTATCAGGGTTGTTTGTCCATGACGTTAACCTGTTTTCCTCCTTTCTCTCTCTCTCTAGGAACAACATCAACTGCACCTTTAAACTGTCAGCAGTGTGACAAATTGCTCAAGCTGTGTCTTCACTGCCTGCAGAACGCCAGCAAGTTGCACGTCCACCCGATTCCCCGGTTCCATGAGCGCGCCAACCCGGCGCCAGGAGAACTTCAGGGTTCACCGCTACCGGCTCAAGATCCGTTCTGTCATTCGACCCTCCGACTCCAACGGCCCGCATCGCAGAGCTACGACGCCGCCGCCCCTGCGCGCCCGACAGCTGGAGGATACACCACCATCCCTCCGCCGGGACAGAGGATCAGTAGTGCTCCAGCCCAGGGCCTTTGGTCAAGACCTCAGAGTTATGTCCCACAGCGGATGAGGCCCTACAGTGCGGCACAGCACCAGCACCAGTACCACCACCAGCAGCAGCAGCAGCAGCAGCAGGAGGAGGCCTTCCTCAACACCCTCGCCACCGACATCGCCGTGACATCCATGACGAACGCAGCCATTGCCGCCGCCGGAATGAACGCGATCTATGACGACGGGGGCGGCGGATTCAATGGACAAGGCACCGCAGATACCACGACAACAACAACAACAGGTGTAGATATGTCCGGCATGGACGCAACGCAGGATACGTGGCCGGATAATGAGACGTGGCAGGATACCGCCGTCGTGTATGACTCCGGGTGGGCGCTCGACGACTCGGAAGGGTTCGATCCAACTTGTTGACTCGAGGACACCAGGCCGGTAATTTTTTGCTCGGGAGGGATTGGAGACCAGTTGCATCAGAGACAGAGTCGCTGTCACTGTCACAGTCACTGCTGGAAACCTCGTTTGCGGTTGTTCGGGTGACAACTTCGTATAAGGAATGCAGATGGGGCAAGATTATACCTGGTGGGTGTCAAACAGTGGCTCACCCCCGAGTAGCTTGGACAGGGCAGTGAAGATCGCCACATCCAATTTTAATTCGTCATACCCAGATGCCAGAGTCTGTACTTCAACACTTGCTTCTTCACCTGGGTTGGTTTTAGGTGGACTCCTTGTCTGTCTCCCGCATGGTGACGGAAGGGCCAAAGCAGGACCAGCCCAACCCCTTCGCAAGGCTGCTCAGATTGTATCTCAGTACAGGAGTAGGGCTCTATCAGAGGCCCATGTCAGTTCCATGTTGGTTGGACGTAGAAGCTGCAATCTTGTCGCAGGGACCACTCTTCGGTAACGGACGCAGAGAACCACCCCGGTCAAGCCACGAGCAGCTTCCCGTCCACTTCACACCTCGAATCGAGTCTGACGACTTCTTCTGACAAGCTGCCGATCTCATTCAAGCATCGTCTTCAATGTTCATGAATGTGCTTCGCCGTCATCACTCTCCCGATCATCATTCTCCCCGGCAGCCTCAACACACCCTTCCTGCCGCCTTCCTTTGGCTGCGACCATTTCCTGAACCCAAGCATTAACTTCATCGACTGCCTTCTGAAGATCGTCACGACGATGCAGGAGAAAGTCTTGTATTTCCGCAGGCGACAGAACTTTCTCGGGGATTTTGTCGGCAAATGCTTTGGCTAAGTCTTCCAGTCCAGACCGTGCCTCACAACGGTTGCTGTGAGCCTGAAGCCGGAGGAAAATGCCATGAGCTTGTTCCTTCGTAGCCAACCCAAACTCCAAGTGGTAATCGACGCGGCCCGGTCGGGTCAACGCAGGTTCAAGCCGTTCGGCGTAGTTACTCGTTAATATCTGCAACGTTTGTTAGCCTCTTCAGCATCGATGAGGAGATGCCATTGAGCCTTTCTCAACGGCTAAAAGTCCCTGAGGTGGAAAGTGACGTACAAGAATATGGCCTTCTGGCGCACCGATACCGTCAATCGCATTCAAGACGCCGGAAAGAGTTACCGGGCCCCTCTTACGGCCCTTGGGGCGTGCCGGAGGACGGGAATGTTCCTCCATCTTCCCGGAGGGCTCGATCTTGTCAAGATCTTGACCTTCTCTCGCCAACCCAGCACTGTCGATATCTTCTAGAAGCACAATACATTTGGTATTATTGAGTCGGCGCAGTAATTGTTGAAGGATGCCGTCCGTGAGCCCGTCCGAGAAAGTAATTGCATATACTGACAGTTGGAAATGCGCCGCAAGTGCTGTCACCAACGAGCTCTTACCCGTACCCGGTGGCCCGTGGAACAAGTAGCCTCTTCGCCACGGGATGCACCGTTGTCTGTACCAGTCTTTGCCGTTGAGGTATCCGTCAATGTCGGCAAGGAGAGCCATCTTGACCTGAGACCCTATCTCAACCGATTCAAGGCTCCTGGCGGACACCGACACAGAGGCGTTCCAGTTGCCGGTGTCTTGCTTAGGGGTAAAGAGAGTGATCGAGCACCTAGCGAGCTCGGCCATCCAACCCTCGTACGCGTCGTCAAGTAGATCTTCAATGGGTTTAAGAGACCCACCCAGACAACGAATTATGCAGACATCGTCTTTCACGCGGTGGAGAAAGAAGCTCCGTCCCTTGTAGTGAAATACTTGATTCACCGTTTCCGGCAGCAGTATGAGACTGCCGTTTCTGCCGCGGCTGGCCAGGTCCATATGGAGGCGGTCTTCAGGCGACGTATTTATCATGCTTGTGATAGAGGCAACATGATGTTCGTTGGTTCTCCGAGTCAAGTTCTCCTTGTGGGAGAGCCACCACAACGCCATGTATAGATCGTCACTGAGATTTACGTGGACCTCCGTTGTCGTCCAGTAGAGAATAATATCCCAGCAAAACCGGCTCCAGAATTGGCGAAGTAGTCGGACAAAGAGCAGCACACTAATGCCGGCGGCAAGCACGGTGGACAGGAGCCTCTTGGTCCAAGGTTGACCGGAAAATACACGTCGATAGTGGGGGGAGAATATTGTCATCAGATAGATCGGGATGCTGAAGATCGGATCTAGAGAGCTGAGAATGGCGGATGCGAGATCTGGACGGCCATTAGGTTCAATCCTTGCTTTGTTCATGTCGGCCATGATGTATAGAGAACCGAAGAAATCTCAAAGATGCCAGGACAGGCTGGACTTATATCGATGGTTTGAACTAGGCAAGTCCTGACGCTGGAGTGATGCTTGTGGGAGCCATGACGACGCGCAGTCACCTTGAATGGAGCAGTCTCTGAGTCCTCAGCAAGTGCAGAACACGCTGCACTGTCGTTTCAGACCCCTTCAATGTCAAGTTCGTTCAGGAATTTGTCTGCCTGCGCTTTCGCTCTCTGCGCGGCAATCAACTTGCGCCGCTCCTCGATTTCTTTCTTCCTCTGCTCCTTCTTTTCGTCCTGTTCTTTGCGCACTCTTTCCGTCTCCAGCCTCTCCTTCTCAAGAGCGTCCATTTCTCGTTTCCTCTCTTCTGCATCCTTACTGAAAGTGTAGAAGCCCGTTCCTTTGGTCCTGATCTCAGCGCTAGCGTCGTAGTGTGTCTCCGGAGGAGGAGTGGCAGATTTGTCCCTCTTTTTCGCAATTTCGGCCATGCGATCAGCGATGGCTTGGTCAGGATTGAAAGCCTGGTGCTGAATAGTGTCTCCATAGAGAACATTACTCGGCATTGATGGTCTCGCAGAAAGTCGCTCCTCTTCTTCGGCAGCGTTGGCCTGCATACGTTTCCTTCTTTCTTCGCGCGCTGCCTGCGCTTTCGTTCCTTTCCGGAGTCGACCGAACTCATCTAGGTATTCTACCATTTCTTCTTCCCCTGCACTGCCGTCGTCTGAGTCGGAGCTGTCAGAGTCACCTTGACCTTTTGCTTGATCTTCCGCCCACTTGCGGTCAAAATCAACCAGGCCACGGTTATCATAATCCTCCTTGCCGATGTATTCGCCCCGCTTCATGGCATTGTATAAACGGACTTTGTCCTGCATCTTTCTCTTGGACCTATGCAACTCTGCGTCATCGACCGAGCCAATGTCATCCCGGGTCTTGTGGCGTTGCTGGCCATCTTCGAGGTCGGCGGCGGACCGCTTCTTGACGTTCTTGTTGTGTGTCGTGAATATATCTGATTTGTCCTTGGATGGGCGTGATCGGCCGGTTATATGCTTGGTTTTGGCAGAGGACGAGCTGGAGATCAGTGATGCCAAGTTCGTAGAGAAAGCGAGAGCAGTGGAGGATGAGATTTCCTTGGCTTTGGTCTTCGAGGCCTGCTTGATGCCGTAGAGACCATCTGCCATGATGCCTACCTTTAGCTGCAGAGGATGCCTCTAAGGTGGATGCGGCACAATATTCTGATGTTGGGATAGCGACTCCATCAAGACACTGGGAACAACACAGAAGACAACCGCGGGGCAGGAATGATTTCCGCAGGACGAGCAGACGAGGCTGTACAAGGCCATTATTACATAATACATTATACGCTTTTCCTTTTCGGGCCTTCGGAGGATCGGAGGATCGGGGTCGGGGCAATTGTACGATCCAGTGTGAAGTATTTACTTGTATTGCACCTCCTCCTTGATCCTGCTTATTCCCTCTCTCTCGGGAAACCTTTTCTGCAAGGATCACCCGTGCATATGCTACCCTCAGTGCTAGAAACATCTGTCATAGTCAAGATCGAATTTCAAGCAACATGAACCTGCCCCTGGAAGAGCAAGACGCGAAGGCTGCTCGCCGGCGTCGAGAGAAGCCGCAGTTGTCCTGCAATTTGTGTAGGAAAAGAAAGTGAATGCTATCCCAGCCTCTAGGGACGCCAAAAAAACTCATCAGTGTTGGCATAGATTGAAGTGTGATCGCTCCCATCCTTGCCACAACTGCTCACGTCGGGGGCTTGGTGATGCTTGCAATTTTCCGGACCCCGGTCTGCAAGGGCCAACGACTACGAGAAATCCGGATCAATTGTCCCCTTCCAAGGTCGGGGATCGAGTGAAACAGCTTGAGACCCAAGTTGAATACTTGATGGGTGCCCTGCATCAGGCCACCCCTGTTCCACCGACATTGCAGGACAATGTGTTCTCAACCCAAGATCAGGAACGCCAGCGGAAAGATCATCAGCAGGACATACGGGCCTTTGCCGATACAGTTGGGTATTTTCAATACCATCAAGGCGGGGATAGTTATGTCGGGAATGTGCATTGGCTGGCTATTCTGTGGGGCGTAGGTCTGACTCTCGGAGGCTTGCAGTCGTTGACAGCTGATTCCTTCATTTCAGATTCCCGTACTGAAAGACGTGCTTCGGGCCAATACTTCTCCAACTGACG
Source organism: Fonsecaea erecta (assembly GCF_001651985.1). NCBI lineage: Eukaryota > Fungi > Ascomycota > Eurotiomycetes > Chaetothyriales > Herpotrichiellaceae > Fonsecaea > Fonsecaea erecta. Next base: position 2,268,735 of record NW_017387245.1, on the reverse strand, counting down.
AACAAGACGACCTAACTAACAAGGCAGCAGTGGAAGAGCCTGGCCCTCTCCTTGGATATTCTGAGAAAACCAACAGAGAAGAAATTCTAAGGGCTATCCCTTCGAAAGGTTTCGTTGATACTTTGATGGCTGTGTGTTTTGTCAACACCGACAATGAAGCAAGTCAGTGAAGAAATACGGATGTCTGAACTTTGTGCTGACTGCGACAGTGATTGTTCACCCTCAGACATTTCAAATAGAGGTAGGATGTGGACAATACCACAGCCAGCGGCTCAATGCTGACAGTGAATGCAGTACGACAGATTTTGGGAGGATCCGACGTCAGCGTCTACGATATGGATTGGGTTGTTGTTTAGTTTAATGTGCCTCGCAGCGCAGTATCAACAATTCTCTTCCGACGAGGAACGCCGATTGCAAATAGCCAAATCTCAACCGGAAAATCTCGTCCGGCTTTATCGTCAAAAGGCTATTCAGTGCTTGATCCTGGGGAAATATTTCCAAGGTCCACGATATGCCGTGGAAACCCTCTTACTCTATTTATTCATTGAAGCCTTGAGGGAAAAGGAGACCAAGAGTCTGCAGGGCCCTTGGGTCGTATGGGGGACTCTAGTCCGAATTGCCTTCCGAGCCGGCTATCATCGTGACGGATCCCATTTTCCAACGATGTCCTGTTTCGAGGCTGAGAGGCGCCGCAGAGTCTGGACCATGATCTTTGGATGGGACATGTACCTCTCCATCCAGTTCGGACTGCCGCGCATGATCAATCTGCCGCTATGCGACACTGCTGATCCGAGGAATCTCTTTGAAGACGATCTTGACCAGGACATGCTCGAATTACCCCCTCCCAGGCCAGATTCTTCCCGAACTGTACCGCAATTTCACGTTGCCAAAAATCAACTTCTGTCTGTCTTCGGACAGATCAACGATGTTACGATGTCGGTCAATCCCTCACCGTACGCCGAAGTCTTGAGGCTGGAAAAAGTACTTACAAGCACTTACGAATCGATTATCCCTGTTTGGAAACCTCCACCCGAACCACAAAGCCTCTCATCCCCGTCGCAAGCCCCTGCCACCATTAGTGTGCGGTGCACTTTTCTCGCTTTCATCTACCACAGAGCACAGATTGTTTTGCACCGCAAATACATGTCTATCGGCAGAACTCATGAACAGTATGCATCCTCACGCAAAGTCTGCCTTGAGGCCGCCCTCACGATCCTTCGACACCAGTGGGCTCTATACCTCGAGACTCGAGTTGGTGGTCAGCTGTGTCGTCACGGCTGGAAATTTCTGTCTTTACTTATGCAGGATTTCCTTTTCGCAACGGCAATCCTCTGTGCTGAGCTCGGGGAGGAGATAGCTCTGGCTGCTCCAAACCCTGCCAATGCTGCTCGTATAATCAGCGACGCAGGCTTGCGAAATCGCGTGTTTCATGCACTCAGTTCATCCTACATCGTGTGGCTGCAATCGAATGACTCTGAAAGTTCCCAAGAGATCAAAACCGTGATCGCGGCGCTCAAGCACCTCCTGGACAAGGCAGAAGAAATTGGATTTGGTCAGGCAAAGATACAAGACCCGACGCCGGCGGGTTGTATTCCTGGTACAGGCACAGGTGATGGGTCAGCAAGTGCAACTTCTAAGAAGCCATGGCAAGCCCCTGGTCTTGAAGAAGACAGACCTAGGAGCGTGGATGTCTATTGGGGCCTTGGACACTTCCCCATTTGATTGGCACCGATAAAGGGTTTCTCATGTCGAATCCAGGGCATTTGTACTCGACCTTAGCCTCGCCCTGCGGGTGCAATTGCGATTCGACGCCATTTACTCCTCCCAAGTGTCTACGGTAGATCACCCGCTTCTTCAGTGGCTGTTGTCGGAACATCGCATCCGACGCTATGGAAGCTCCATGAGCTTCAATCCAATGACGTAGATCGTTTAACAAAATGGTTCAAGCTCCGGACTTGCACACAGGTGGGAACTGACACATTCTTCAATAGCATAGCTCAGAGACTTGCGACTCGAAGACAGTCTTGAGTGGGCACAGCTCTGATTGACTACACAACGAGTCCAGAGTAGAAGAGAACAAGTCATGTCTGCCGATGCGTTTGCAGCTCTCCGGAGAACCCAGGGAGAGGAACTGGGGAGACTCGCAGAGGAGCATTTCAAGCACGAGTGAGCAACAACACAACCCTCTCAAGCTCATTGTGACGAGACCGACTGACGTGCCACCCAGTCTACGAGAAGAAGACCGCGACCTCCTGCGTTCCGCGGCATCCAAAGCTTCCACACACGCCCTCATCGGCTCCCTCGCCGGGATCGCACTGGGAAGCTTCCTTGCCTTCCGTCTCCGAGCAAACCGCAATGCCATGTACCAAGCCTTCCGTGCCGCCGAGAAGCCCACGCACGTCCGATTCGCCAGTGGTCGCGAAGAGGCCATTCCGGACATCAGCCCTTTGCTCCAGCCCACACCGTTAGGAGACATCGTGACATACACTTTCTTCGGTATTGCAGGTCTATTCTTGGGGGGTGAGACTGGTATGCTCACGGGGACGTGGTCGGCCAGAAGGACCATCATGCAAGATCCGGAGCGCCGAGAAAGGATCGAGAAGGCGTTTCGGTCGTTCAGAGCAGATGTGCTGAGGAAACAACTTCAAGAGCTGGAGGCTGGGAAAGAGGAGAGCATTTGGTCGTAAAGACCAGCACCGATGATATATTGGAATGGAAAAGGCAGGTAATGTCATACATACATCAATGGGATCCAGGATACGCTTTCACAAATGTACAAGCACGACCTCCAAACTGAATCTGAGCTCTGGTATTCCTCTGGTGTTTATGGTCGTCATCTCCTTCTGGGATCCCGCTGACGACGATCGAACTGAGCCGTGCTGGTGTGTTCTCAACAAAGGAATCCCTGTGAACAGCCACCTCAGGACTCCACCTCCCTGCTCCCCTTACTGTGTTCCTCGACATTTTCAGTGATATAGCGAGTCTCTGCAAGGTTCTCCAGTTGCGGACGACACTGCCGAGTATGTATACATACCCATGCGCAGATCCCATTCTTGACGTTGGCGATCATCACAAATATTCAGCTCCCTTCGGTCGAAAAGCTCTCTTCTGGGTGGCACCCTCGTGCGTCTAAAGTGCTGACGTATGCTCACTGATGTCCACGATGGTGTTGCATGGAGGCTTTTCTGAAGCGCCACTACGTCAACGAGCTTTCTGAAATTGGCCCAGCATTGTGTGCGCATTATTCTGCCAAGGGCGTCAAGACCTGAGCGCTGAACTCACGTTGCTGTCGCTCTTACCTTGCTTCGATCAACAGGTCATTTCAAGACGCTCGCCGGCTGGTGTGCTGCGTGATCTCCAAACCCTGCTTCACCCTACTGCCCTCGGAGCCATAGTTCCAGCTTTGTGGGGGAAATCGACAAGGTCACGGGGGCCAAAAAGAATGCGCTTAACATTTGTCTTGGGTACGTAAAGGACGAGACGAGGCCCATCTCCGATATCCTTCAAGACGATAGTCCACAGTGGAAGGAGTGGAGGTGTCTTGGTTGGGTGTCTTGGTCATGGGTCAGTGGTTCAATTGTCCTTTGGCTATCGAATGGAAGGACACGTTCCTCTGGTATATCTTTGGTAGCTGCTTATGCCATAACTCGTCTGTTGGAAAGGTGCCAGGGGTTTCGATTCAATGGGTATGTGAATTTCTATCTTCAGCTTTGGTCAGAGTCACTTCTATCTCTCAAGTTCGTCACTTCACTTTACTCTTTTCTCCGCCTCCCTTCCTCCTTCTCTCTCCCCTTGTCTACCTTTGCCCAGAGAGTCGAGTCATAGACTCTTCCTGTTACTTGTTAGTTTGACAGAAAGCACTGAACCCAACAACCCTTGCCATTGCGGCATCTTCCCTTTTCCTTTGTTGTGGGCTAGATATTACACTCTCCCTCCCTTATCACTTCTCTGTTACGTCCCCTCCCTCACCTCTGGCTTCTTCTCTTCTGCATCTCTCTTTGCCCTTTCTTCCCGTCGTTTCAGGGTAGAACAACACATCCACATCATGGCTCCTCTAACTGATGGGGATCTCGTCCTCGTCGATCCGGATGGTGACCTTATTTTGAAAGTTGGCAGTGAGCGTAGCATCACTCATGAAAACAAATGCAACTCCCCGGATAACGAGGACGACTCAAACGCGGCTCAGCATGAAGTCAAGGAAATCAAGCAACCAAAAACCCTACGAATTCGAGTTTGCAGCAAGTTCATGACCATGTGTTCCCCGGTATTCGAACGAATGCTGAATGGCTCTTTCCGCGAAAGTCAGCTTACACCGAACCCTGTCGAACCACCCGTCTTGGAGCTGCCGGAGGACGCGCCAACATCAATGTTGGAACTTTGCAGGATTTTTCACCATACGTGGGACACCAGCCTAGACGCATTCCCTTCGTGTGTTTTGCCGATAGCAATAGCGGCGGACAAATACGGCTGCCACAAAATTGCAAGGGCATGGTTCCATTATCGGGCCTTCCGAAATGCTAGCAGAAGAAGCACATGCTCAATACTAGACCTTGCTCGACTCATCAGTATATCGTATATCCTGGATGACGTTGGGGCATTTTACTTTTTCTCCGTCGAGGGATACAAAAGCTGGCGCACAAAAAAGGGACAGAACGACGAGTTTATTTCGGAGATCTCGCGTTATCTCCCTGCAAGGGTTCATGGTGTGTTTATACCTGAACAAACCCCCTCTGCGCAACGCCGTTTAACTGACGAGTGTCCAAGAACTTCTGAAAGAAATCGCCAAGGCCCAACTAAAAGCGCTAAGAGCTAGTTGCCACAATGCCATTAGTGAACTCTGCATGGGAAACCAGCGGTACCGAGACGGCGCCATTGTTCATTCGACCATCTTTACACGGACGGAAGAATTCACTATACCCGTAGTCTGTAAAGGTCAGGCAGCCAGGGTAGCGCAGTATATCCAAGCACTGTTCGAGGTTGATCTTTGGCTTCCAGGCCGAGGCGGTGGAGGGCCGGCATCCCTGGAAGCAGCCATCTGCATCGTCCGGCAGATTGCTGCACGTAGCAATGACGGCCCAGTGAATTGTGATTCGGTCGCCTGTGTTTCTTGTTTCATTTCCTGGGAATCGGCGGTGCAGGACGTGGCGGACTCATTCGAGAACGAACTGCGAGGAATATGTCTCGTCTGCCTGAAGCGTGGGGACCTCTCAACATCGAAGTTACAGACCGGGTGCAACGAACACCAAGGCGAGTCCACCTTGGGCTGGTTTGTGGCATGGAGCCAGACCACGCGAGACTATGAAACGCTTGAGGATTAAGAGGATCCGTTCACCCTGTCAAAGGACGAGCTTACAACGACACACGATGATACGGAGCGCACTCTGGCAACTATTCCATGAGAGAAGCGGAACAGAAAAGCCACGTAACTCAACAAAATGCTAGGGCTGGGGGGATCTCCTTTTCTTTCATTCAGAACAGCGAATTGCTAGAGCTTCAGGACAGAGAGCTATGCATAGCGCCAGCCTCGCCAGAGCCTTATGCTTTGGTTTCCACCATTGATTCAATCAGACCCCCTTTTTTAATTTCACTTACAAGACGCCGACCTCTCCGTGCTTCTGTCATGCAGCAGTGGATAGAAACTGCCGCGACTCCTCGGCTGTGAGCGTGCCACCGGCTCCTGAGCAGGCGGGCAAGGAAAGAGACCCATATACCTATGCGGGGGACTAACTGGGATGTAGCAAGGCAAGGAAGAGAACACACGGAGTAGAGTTACCGAGTACCCACCCGTACGGCATCAGTACCGTGGGACGTCATATGTATATATTAGAGGTTTAGACCACCGAAGCCGAAAGAGGTAGAAATGTGCTCCGCATGAGGTATTCTTTCTGGGTACATAATTAATATAACGAACTATATACAAACCAACAGCGTGGGCAAACCAAAACCATCTGGCTCTGTTTCTCTTCCGCTCTTCCCCCCCCCTCCCTTTCTTTTGGGTATACGTTGCCCCCTGGGTCATTGGAGGATGCTTGGAGGAGAAGCTTGGGTAAGGCTTATTTGCTTGCTTATCTGGGCTCAGAGGGAGTGAGTATGTCCTCACTTGATCTTTCCGGGTTCCCACGCATGGCTGGGCTGGCTTTTGGCAAGGCAAGTCTCCACGAGACGGGCTATTGGAGCCGGCAAACAAAGCCCGGCAAAGAGCCTGGGACTACGTGGCTTGCTGGCCTATGTCCACCGGACATGGGATCGCACGATCGGTTGGTTTTGAATAGCTTTCCAGTACGTGGCAACTTATCGACACCATACTATACTGCAGATCATCCCCGTTCCGGATCTTTAATCCACCCCCATCCCAAGGCCCAATTTCCCCCAACAATTCCCCTCGGTTTTTTTTTTTTCGTTCTTCCCGCTCTCCAAACCCCCGCCAATGCCCATGGGGGCCCCATCCTCTCCCCCTTAACGAGTCAGCCAGCCTCACCCGCCCCGGCAATGAGTAAAGAACTATTCGGGTTGGTGGAGATACGTTTACGTGGCAACCCCCTTGAATTCACACCTCGCCCTTCTCCATGGACCGGGGCTCCACCTTCTCCGGATTCTCCACATGTTGGATGACGCCCTCGCCCTCGCCGGTGGAGGAGCCCTTGGGTTCGACCTGGAGGACGGTCTGCTGGTGCTGGTCCTCCTCGTCCTCCTGAGCGGCGGCTGCTCGCAGGAAGTCGTCGAGGTGACGATGGGGCAGTTTGCGGGCGACGCGGACGGGGTCGAAGATGGAGTGGGAGGCGGCGAAGATCTCGTCGAGCTCCTCGAGGCTGCGGCCCGCGGTCTCCGGGAAGAAGAAGAAGATGATGGGCACGAAAGCGGCGTTGAGGGCGGCGTAGACGATGAAGTACTGGTAGCCGATGTCGGTGAAGGCCACGGGCGTGACCTCGGCGACCAGGAAGTTGAACAGCCACGACACGGCCGTCGAGATGCCGCACACGGCCGCGCGCAGGTGCACCGGCGCGATCTCGGACGCGTACAGGAACGGGATCCCCAGGAATCCGATCGTGTACACCACGTAGTACAGGTACAGGAAGAACACGGCTGCCTTCAGCGCTCCGCTGTCGTTCGGGTTGGACACGAGCCCCGTCAGGCACGCCATGCACACCGCCATGCTGGCGGAGCTGAACAACATCAGCTTCCGCCGCCCGAACCGGTCCACCGTCCATGAACAGAGACAGGAGCCCAGGACGATGGCGAACTGTGACGCCGCCGCGAGGATGCGAGAGATTGTCGCGTCGAAGTGCAGGTCAGACTCGTAGATGGACGAGGCGTAATATGTGATGGCATTGACCCCTGGTGGATTTTGTAAGCCAGATCTGTATTCCAAACCACAGCAGCACATGCAACAACTTACCAGTCATCTGAAGGAATATCTGCACGCACGCGGCCAACACGACCCGGTGAAATGTGCGCTGAGGTCCCATGCTGAACAAGGCCTTGAGAGACACCGTCCCCGCGAGGTCGAGCGCCGCCTGGATATCGCGAATCTCCTTCTGGACCGAGTCGTCGTGCGTATCAACGTTGTGGAGCGTGCTGATGATGTCCCGCGCCTCGTCGACACGGCCCATCTTGATCAGCCAGCGAGGAGACTCGGGCAGGGTGAAGATGAAGGTCATGACGATGACGGACAGGACGATTTCAAAGGCAAAGGGGAACCGCCACGACACCGACCCGGAGAAGTAGGAGAAGGCAAAGTCAAGCCACAGCGCCAGGACCAGGCCCAGGCCGCAGAAGATACCAAACGCCGACACGTGTTCGCCGCGGCTCTCTGCCTTGGAGAGCTCAGACTGCCAGACAGACACGGTGGCAATGATACCGCCCGTCCCGAGGCCGATGACGATGCGAGACACAATAAACTGCGCAAAGGAGAACGAGGACGCCATTAGGATGGCGCCGACCATCTGGACGGCGGTGGCCGCAAAGATGGTGCCTCGTCGTCCGACGACATCACCAAGGAACGTGCAAGCTAGAGCCCCAAAGGTGCCGCACAAGGTGTAGAGGGCGATGACGGTGCCTGGAGGGGTGGTCAATCGTTAGGATCCACCAGATGACAGGTATCTTACCTTGGATCGTGGAGTTGTAATGCTTCTGCGCGCCTGTCGTGTCAATCACATCCATCTTGGGGAACTGCCTGTTGAAGGACGCCGTAGTGAGGACACCACCGGCCACAGCTTGATTGTACCCAAAGATCATGACCGCAAACATGGCCAACGCCCATATGGCGGCGTTGAGCCCGCGTCCACGAAGGCCCCAGAAGCGTGCCATGGTAGTTGGGAGCGGAGAGCGATATGTAGAAAGGGGACAAGAGGCCTAGTTGGCGCTGTCTCTCAGATGTTTAGAATGCTTTTGCCACCCAGGTAGTCAGCGAACATGGGAAGAAGATTGGACTTCTGGTTTGCACTCCATAGCACCTGCATGGCTCCCAGCTTGGGAATATATTGAAGCCGTGCGGGCAAATCCCTATTTCCTTCCCCGCTTCAGCGTGCACCCCGGTTCCATCTTTGGCAAAAGAATGGAGATCCCTTTGCGTCGGCTGTCGGATGACCCTTCGGATACATCTTCAGCGTTGTCCATGTCCCTGTTGAAGGAGAGAATGCGGAGAACGTTGAAAGGTCATATGGCGGGGAGGGATCCGCCGAGCTTGGCCCTTTGCCGGTTGGTGGCCTTGCTCTAGTCGGGTTCCTTGAAAATGGGTTCGTGTTCGGGAGCGAAAAAGCTTGCCTCGAGACCCCCCGAGCCCCGTCGCAGGGATGGTGACATTTTCCAATACTAATCCAGATCTTGGCCACCCCATTGGGTATTGGCGCCAGGGGTGGTATTTGGAGGCTCGCCAATGAGCTTGAATCTGCTCCGTTGTGTCCGGCCCTCTGAGTATTCTCCGGAGTCCTGACGAGAGAAAGGTCAGGCTCGGCTCTCGAGAGCCAGAAGTAATGCAGAAGTCGGGCTTTGAGTTTAAGCGGACCAGCGCCACGAGTGGGCTGAATTTGCCTGGAACCATTCAGCTTGCATGATTAGCAGACAGGGCTTTGATATTTGATTTTGATTGTCAAATTGTTCAAAGTTGCTTCAATGAGAGAGGTGCCCTCGTACTAACCGTATTGGACCTAGCGCAGTCGCGTAGTCGGCTCTGCGGCAATTTTACTCCAACCGCCTTGCCGTCGCCTTGACCTTGACGCATCAAGCTCCCACACTGTCCTTTTGCAAGGACTCGGCAAGGGCTTCTGTCTTTTCTGTGCCTGCACAGAAGCGCAGTGGATCGATCAGAAATGCGGGAGCGAATATCTTCGATGCACAGGAAGCTGCCGCTCCAAACCCGGGGTGGTGAAGATCGCGCGCATACACCGGCATCTATAGGCCAAGTGAAGAGGTCACGGGTTCGAGGAGCCCATGGCATGACTCATCTACGCAAACCAGCCATGCAATGGTTGCCGACAAACGTATAAGCGTTCGTGCGAACAGAAACAACACAGGGCAAATCCCGATCAGACGTCTTGCGAGCCACCGGGGTATCCTCAGCGGGCGCCTCCCCAGATAACCCCTGTGACCGGTGGAGTGGGTCTCGACAGTCTGTGTTGGATTGATAACAATGACCGTCTGTGATGCACCAATGCATAATCCAACGATTTGCTCTCCTAAACATTCTTCCTCGGCCTACTTGGAACACCGCGGTTACGACATTGTAAGGGGCAGCCGAGATCTATTTCTGCGGCTCCAGTGAAAGCTTCTCTCAATTTCTGACTTGTTCATCCGGCTCTCTTCACGGAGCACGCTGTTCTTCTAGGTGTCTGTATGTGACTGGGTCGTGGAGAGTTCTAGTTTTAGCCACTTTGCCCTTTCTTCGGCCTCCCAACCTCTCTAGTATGTCTAGCCACGGCCGTTCTTTGAAAATGTCTAAACGCCAAAATGTTCCCGTGTCTTTCTCCTTTTGTTCAGACCACGATCGCACAGCAGTTCCCGCCCCTTTTGTTCACGGTTGAATCTGTGCCTGGCCACGTCCATCCTTTGATCGTGAAGGCTATGTTTCGATATCGCTGGCAAGGCGTACAGCCAATCACCAATCTTAGGACAGAAGCCGAGCTTGGCAGCAAAGCGGCCTGAGCTGATTTTCTTTGACTTCCCTTTGCACCAGCCCATCTGACAAAGGCCGCCATACCCCAGTCACTCTAACACGATTTTCAGACTCAACCTGCAGGAGGAAGCGGCCTCAAACGTAGCCTCCATGTTTCGCAAAGTGCATCCCTGCCGCGAAATAGAACAACTTTGCCGCCACCATAAAGTTGTCCTTGTTGGCCCACTTCAACAACCTCTCGTAGAGTTCGCTGAGAGGCACCATCACTCTCTCAATCAATTCGCCGTCTTCAAGTTTCTGTTCTGGCATATAATCCTCGTCGGTATTCAGCTTCACTTCCACCATGACCAGCTTGATCGTGGCATTGGTCATTCCAGGATCACTTGGCAAGATCGGTGACACGTCATAGACCTTCCCATCATACCCGGTTTCCTCTTTCATTTCTCGGACTGCGGCTTCCTCTGGCGTCTCGTTCTCGTCCACCAATCCCGCGGGCCACTCGACAGTGTACTTGCCGACCGGCGGACGGTACTGGAGGACGAGCATAGTACTGGGTGGCTTGGACGGGTACACAAAGATGTTACTCATTGCTACAGCATCAACGCCAGACTTTGAGGTTGTCTTGCGGACGGCGATCTCCCAGTTGCGAGGAGTACCCGTCTGGTCGATGAAGTCGACTTTCTTGAGTGTAACCCATTTCGCTTGCGCAGGGTCAAGATCGGTTATGGAGACGATCTGTGGCTCTTGTGTCTTGGGCGGCATGGTTAGTAGCTTGACTGTGTGCGCATCTAATGGGCCAGCAAAAGGAAAAGAAAAGAGAGGACCGTATTGGTTAGAAATATTACAAAAACAAGCAGGAAAGGCAATGACCGGAGGACGGAAAGATATCGAAAGTCACATGCAGTCATAGATTGCGCCGGTGACGTCTTGGCTGCCAAGACTCTTGCTTGGCGAGTTAATCTGGACCTCCATCTCTGTACATCCAGGTCCCAACCTACCATAACATCTAACCCAGTATGAACCACGCTTTGTCTGCGGAGTCAACAAGGCAGGCTACAAAGATAATCCAGCCATGATGCCTTGCTGAGGGACAAAGAGCAGATCCGGACACTCGCAACTGCCTTTCGGCCTGAGACTAACAAAGAAATGCTTCCTTGTCCAGACAATGGATGAATGACATACCAATGCTGTCTTGAGAGATTGCCTTTCTTCACTGCCACTGCACTCCCCTGCTCCCTGGAAGATGGACAGGGTCCGTAGGCCGATATAAATGGAATCTACTTCCAAGGTGTTTACCCCTCTGTATCGTCCCTCTCCGTCACAACATCCTCCCACAAGCATACACGATGGATCCTTTCGCAACATTATGCTTTAGCGTTCCGTCTGCCTGGAGGCCTATCACCAAGATCATCAACACATCTGAATATCTACTGTATGAGGTGGCTGCGGACGGTGATGCCTATCTCGCAGTATTCACGACATTAGGGTCCCGAGTCTTGATACGTGTCTCGAGCCAAGCACTGTGCAAGACGACGGAATTCTTCAAGGCGCAATTTCATACAAATTGGATGCCTCCCAGCAGTAAGTTCACGCCCCAGAACCCCCTCCCCTTCGCGGAGAAGTTTGACGAGTTTGTGACATTTCTCCACATTGCCAGCGAGGATGAATCAATCCCCGAGGTACCAATCAACATTCTGAGACCCGTGGCGGTGCTGCTGGACAAGTACCTCTTCAAGGGCAAACTCCCTGGGTGGTGCGAAAAGGTCCTCACGTCCTGCTTCCCTCTGCACTTCCCCTTCTACAACAGCGTGGACTACTTCTTGGCTGACTTCGAAATCTCGGGGGGCATCCTGGACGAGACATCTCTGCCCGCGGTCCTCCACTCCGCATACCTTCTCGATCTCCCCTTCGTTTTTGCCACCGCGTCCCGCCGGATGATGTGGCAAATGGCTACTGACGACGTCGAATGTTTGTTCCCGAAGGACCTGCAGGCGCTATTGCCGATGGATTTCGTCGGAGGCTTTAAGGAAGAAGCGGTGAGACTCCGCGACGACCTCGTGTCCCACTTGCCCCAGGTGTTCCAACCGGACGTACACGGCGGGACCAAGTGGTGGTGTAACCAGTGCAACATGGTCCCGCACAAGGAGCGCTGGCTGCGCGAGATCATCCGCAAGTCGAACAGCTTCCAGCAGGAGCAGAGGGAAGGGCCGACCGGGCGCCTCTGCGATCTCTTCGAGGAATACGTCCGTGACGCGTGCTTGCTGGGAAGCACACGAGAGCTCGAGGACACTGCTTTCGAGTGCGGGAGGTTCCGTCTTCGCTACTCGGATATCGGCGACAGCGAGATCCTGTTTGATGTCTACGCCTCCATCGGCGGTCTGTGTTTGCCGTGCCTCAAGGCCGGCGAGGAGATCAAGTATCGTTACGTCTGCAGCAAACACTGTCTCTTCCTAAACAAGGAGTGATCAGGCCGGCTTGTCGTGGTACTGACAACAGAGTGCGTCGCATGAACGGAGTTTCGAGAGAAAATGGGAAGGAGGCATGGTGGTGTAAGTTAGGAGTGGTTGTTTGAAGGAGGATGGGTCTGCGATGTGATCAGGGCGCAAACACCGTAAATTGGCGGAAAGTAGCGGTAGATCTATCAGATGTGGGATACATGCTCCCAGACAGTACTAGAAAAGTGAGATAGGTAGGTGGAGCTAATGAGAACTATCCACAACTCAACCAAGACTTCCTTTGTCGTACCCTTATCCCTATTTCTCCCCTCGACCTGATCCGAGACAGTAGTGTATCATTCATTAATCATTGCGCTGAACATGTATACCGACCTGGCCGTTTGAGAATCCCATCGCTCTCCAGTACCTGGGTAACGATCGCATCAAACCCCACAACAACTCGGACAACGCCCATGCTACTGACCAGAAAGCAAACCACGGCGAACCAACCAACGACAGTCGCTCCACAGTAGTATAAATACCCCAGCACAGCTGCGTGGAACAGAAGGACACCATGCACGGGTCAGATTGAACCGTTACCCCCTGACACAGACGGCATCGTCCGGAGCAGTTCAAACTGATCATATCTGTCCACTCAACCACCCACACACATGGCGCCATTGACGTTCCAGCTACTCAACCTCTTTGGGAAACCGCCCATGTCGGGTGTGGCTTGTCGCTGGGTCGCTCACGAGGAGGTGATACTATGGTACCTTACAGTCCACACATGGCTTCTCGGGACACTTCTTGTCGTGAGCCTCTTCGTACTGGCTACTCGATTGTTTGGGAGAAGTTTTCGGTTCGGGCAGCACCAAAATCAACCCCCGGACTCTTCAGTGTCAGAGCCAGACATACAGCTGCAGTACCTGGGCTTATGCTGGAGAGGCAGCCGAAGAGACAGAGACATCGCCCAGAGTTTCGCCAGAGAAGGTCGGGCCTTGATCCCTCTGTACGAGCATGGCGTCGCTGTAACGAGAAGATGTCGCCAGAGGGACGATCTCCAGAGTGGGATTCGAGGCGGAGCAGGAGACGAAGCCGAGACCGAGTCGCCGAATGAACATGTTCCGACCACTGGAGAGCCCGACCACCAAGATGATCAGGAATCCGCTCACCATCTCGAAAACATGAGCGAGTACCTCGAACTTGAAGACCTCCTCGAAGCAACAATCGACGATTTTGACGAGCTCGAGAGCCACCACGACGGGACTTTGCTGCGAGAGGCACTGATACGCAACGAGCGCAGACGCCTTCGTCGAGACTATCGCGAGTTGAAGGAGCGCTTAGACCATCACATGAGGCTCCTGGGGCTTGAACCCGAGGAGCTAGACACCGAAGGGGTGGACGGGTTGGGACGGACTAGGATTCGTGTGGCCGAGCAAGAAGTGTATGCAGATGGTCCTTCGCCACGGAGGCGTCGACATCGGTGGTCTGAATAGTCCCAATTGCCTCAGAGGGATCTTCTGGTGTGGAGTGTGGGATGATGAGGGATGAAGCTGAAAGATTGATCGTCTCGATAAGGAAGTCCCATGAATACTAGTCTTCGTCGTTCTCATTGACCTTTTGCTGGACTGCTATGGCAATGCTACTCTGATTCGTCGAAGCTCTCATCGCCACTGCTATCCTCATCGTTGTCTTCATATTGGTCCTCAAATTTTCGGCGCGGGTGAAAAGGCCGTAGGGGCTCTGGTACATTTAATCGACTGAGATCGACGTTTTTGCAACCCTGGGGAAATTCGCGAGTGAAATCGTGTCTCAAGCTTGACCCTCCGGAGCGATGGGTATCGTGGAAAGTTGGGGCGTAGTCTTGACACCTGGAGATCTCGGCAAGGAAGCTGAAATCACCCCAAGAGCCGGTTTGCTGGGACGAAGTAGGGCTTGTGGAGCACGCACCGCCGAAGCAACTCCTCTCGCCAACATCAAAGCCAAGCTTGAAGCGTGAGTCAAGCGGACAGAAATGGTAATCCAACCAGATGTGCCACGCCCCAAAGAAAGGCACTGCCTTTGGGTTCGGACCTGGCGGCTGACTGCGTGACCTCATTCGAGTCCCATCGGCCACGCGCGAAGCTCTATATTGCATAAGCATGACGGCGCTTGAGTCATCCTGGGAACCACCCAGCAGTTCAGATAGGTGTCTTGAGTCTGCTTCGCGTGCACTTAATTTGGGAATCATGTCCCTGATGTCCCCTTCTTTACCAACTCGTCTCACGCCCTCGACAAGTATCCAGGGACCCTCATTTTCCTCCTCATTTGTCGGCCTCCAGATAATTTTCGTCGGGAGGCGAGGGTCATCGCTGTATGCACCAGGAGGCGGTTGCAGTCTGTACACATCAAATGTCCAATCCCGGGAGACAATCAGGCTCCAATCTGCCGGCGTTGGCCCATACACAAGTTGAACCACTTTCCACTCCCACCAATCCCCGGGATGTCTGCAAGAGTTTTGCACGCCCAGATCTCTCCAGATCTTACTCTCCCTTGCTCCGTACTCGCACAAGTCCAGCCCAGCAAGCAGGATCATCTCAGCCCAGGTATGAATCAGATCTAGCATCCTCTCCGGCTCCCGGGGCGAACGCCAGGGGAAGATGCCCAGAAAATTCATCAGTGGCGTCACTTGCCACTCAGGATCATAACCTGTCTCGCGTGAAAAGGCAACACTCGAAGGATCTGCACCATTCTGCAGGACACAGAGTCCAATATCCAACCAGCTGCTAGATGGAAGAATGCGATGAAGCACAGTTTCACCGTTGCGATCCCTCAACGAAGCAAGTCTTGGATCTTGTGCCTGTAGGCCTACGCACCTCAGAAAGGCAGCACCATCCAATCTAGTGAACAACCCAGCCAGCTCAACTCTCGCCTCGAACGAGCGAGATTCAAGTTCTGGAAATTGATTTTGTAGTACGATCTCCAGGAATTCCACCTCTGTGTCGCAATCCAACCATAGATTGTTGCCAATGTCAATGTCAAAGCCCGGCTCCTCCAAAAAAAGGCGATACATTTCTGTAGACGGTGTGGACGCCCAATAGGCATAGGAGGTAAGCGAGCTGGCGAGCCTTTCCGCGTGGTCCGGCCAAGTTGTTTGATTGAGGAGGTATCGGCAAACTTCCAGATGTCCCCAATCCGCAGCAGCCTATGATTTTATTTATGTTCAGCATGACTGACCTCGATATTTGAACACAAGTGCTCAGCACGTACCTCGATGAGCGTCCACCAGCCACCATCCCGACTGACGGCATCCAGTGGTGTTGCCATCCCGCTTTTAAAGAGACTTTTCATTCCCTTGACGTCCCCTCCTGCACAGTATCTGAAGATGAGGGAGCCATCAGGGACGTGGTTGAATGTACGCAGATGGATAGACCAGCCCCCCTGAGCTTGGATAACGGCAAAATGGAATATGCGCGTCGTAAGCCAAGACGGGAAACGAAGGGCAGCCCGGAAGCACGGTTTGTTGTTCTTTCTCCTGACACGGTTTGCTGTACTGGTAGTATTTGCTTGTGCTGAGGGGATTATCGCCGAACGATGTTGAGGTGATGAGACGGAGGACTGGCCAAGTAACATTAATTGTTGGGCCAGACTGGCATTTCCAGCTGAAACTTGAGCATGGAGACCGTCGATTAGAGTACCGTGCAGAGCTAGCATGTCCGTATGTACCTGATCTCGTCGCCTCTGCTCTTCACCCAGATACATCATGTATGCAAGCTCGAGGGAGCTCTTCGCCTTCTCTAACCCATCGAGCAGCTCTTTGACATCGCGCTGTTTGAATACAGCGTATAACCTGCCACCTAACTTGAAGTCCTTCGAGAGCCGCTCGTCCATTTTGTTAATCAGTTCTTGTATTTCGGCAGTATGCAGCTCACATTCGACGATGCAGCGGGCCAGGAGGGTGTCGCTAGCAGTTCTCTGCTGTCGGCGTTGCTCGAGCTGCCGTAACGCCAGGGCCATTGTCTCCAGGCTGAACTGGAGCGTAGCGATTATTCGAGGTGCATCCCGAGCCGCGTGGTAGATTTTTTTCAGCATTGCAGCGCTTTCCATGAGTTGAATCCCCAGCGAAAGCAGACCTGCTCCACTGGCGGCAATGCCAAACACTGCCTCGACGCCAGACATTCTGAAGGATGTTGGGCAGTCCAAAATTGAAAGCCAGCGTCGAGTTCAATTCAAGGGTGCAAAGAATTTTGCAATGAACATTGAGCTTTTTCGCGAAGTCAGGCTGTCGACGGCTAGATGCCTAGCACGTGTTGCCAGCTGAGAAAGGCGCCTGCATTAGGAAACAACGGCTGTATTGAGCCACGTCACTTGGCATTTGCGGTTTGGGCTTAGGGTAAAAGGAACCACCACTCATAAATGAGCGTGTGAGGTTGACACGAAGCCTTTGCAGAGAAACTTGCAGCAAGGCAGATTGCAGAATCCGTGTGATATGGTGGGTGTGTATGCTACTGTACTTTGCACAGTTTTGGCCTTGATCGTAAGGTACTAGAGGCAACTGGAGGGCTCAGAGACTCTGTGCCGAATAGCCGCTTAGAAGTACATAGTAGCAGCTGTCAGCCTAGTAGCCCAAGCGCAGCCCCCCTTGCCGGCCAACCCAGGGTGAATTGACACTGAGCCATTCTGGAATCAGGCGAGCGAGAGTTGCGTCATCGCAGCGCTCTGACCTAGTCTAAACATACTTATATATCTACCGACGGCCAACTCCAGGGGTTAAGTATATAAGTAATTAGTGCCGTGATTGGCCAGGCTGCCCAACAAATTGTGATTACCCGATCCGGACAAAAAGGTGACCTGTTTAAAGCGCATCTCGAGTTCTCATTTACCACGCACAGTAGTATCATGGGCAAAAAGCCGCGCTTGGCCCAGCAAGCCCAGGGTGGCTATGGGCTCCAACGCTTAACCTATATAGTGTCCAACTTATAAGCTCTCTAGGCCACTACGGCACGATACGCCGCTCTCATAAGCCCCTATAGTCACTACCTATTTAGCCCCTAGTATCGTATACTTTATCTAACTTCTAGGGTAACCGCTATACTTAGGAATCCTGTTATATTTCGAGTTCTTATATTTAGATATCTCTCTAAGTATACTTTCGTTTAAATATCCCTATCGATCGTTATAGACTAAGAAGAGATACGCGAGCTAATAGTACTATCCTTAAAAAGCTTTATAAAGACTATTTTCCGCCTTAGAACTCTTAATATATCGTATCTCGAGAAGGCCTTATAGAGAGATAAGATCTTATAGCTATACGTAATCTTCTAGAACCGTCCGATCTAGAGTTCGTAGCCGTCTCCATATTTTCTAGTCGTCTTTAGGTCTATAGAGTTAAGTAATACTATAACTATTAATAACTCTACGAACTTTACTAAATTTATCTAGTTCTAGACGGACTTAACGCGATAGATATCTAGCCTATTCCGATAGTTCTTCGGCTAGCTACTAGATCTAAGCCTAGAGTACGAGCTCCTTTATTTACTACGCCCTTACACCAGCTCGTCTCTAGATCAGAAGATAGATCTAATATCGAAATATTCTATAAGTCTAGTTACAGACGACAGAGAATTTTTCAGATGATCAATATTGAGACACCTCAGAACACCTTGTCTTCGGCACGGAGGAAAAGAAATTTCAAGCACGAAGGACTACTTAGCCTTACATTGCAAGCGGTGGAATCGCAGTTCTCCTCAGGCGCAAATGGGAATTCAATTGCAATACATCGCTTGACAGTGCAGCACGATCTGAACCAGCTCAGACTGTTTTTATTGGGCATCGCGTGCATTACGCCTCTAGATATCTCCGGCACATACCGTAGAGGAGGCAGTACTGACTAGATCACATGGAGCGCGAAAGAAATCGGTGTGCCGCTGAGACGAGGGTGTGGCCGTTCACTACGCCAGAGTTTTAACCGGGGAGACGAGTGAACCTCAGAGGCATGATCGATGGATAGAGAAGCGTTGGAACAACACACGATTTACCGGCTTCCCGGCAATTGTTTTCATGTTCATATAGCTTTGATTCCAATTTCACAGGCAACCATTATTGGAATATGATGCCGATTTGATGCTCACGGCGGACCTACTGGAGCGTACGGTATACCTTATCGATACCTGTTTCGAACTCAAAGAATAAGTGATGCAGCCAACAGCATTCATACTGTCAGGTGCGCCGACAATAGAAAGCGGGATCAAACTAATCACGAAGTAGTGATATCTCTAATAACGAGGCATCAGACTGATATCGACAGGGAGCTTCTTCGTTCCAGTAAAGTTTAATAGCAGTCTGATTTGTACAGAAAATCAGAAAAATGATCAATACCCAGGCATCCAGAAGAGTGAACTTACATCGGAAATTATGGTTCTCCATGTCCGTGAGATCGGTAACAGCATCGCCGGCTTGAGGGACTGGAGGGCCATACGTTTCGTCTCGTCTCTTGTTCTGGGAAGGAAGAAAAAGGTCAGTTGATGTTTATTCGGGGGGGCGAGAGGCTGTCTCGAGAACTTACCTCACGCATGTACCACCACTTGAGGATCTGAAGCAAGATGATCTGTACCACGAAGCAGATCAGATCGCACACATATCCGGTCAGGTATCGAGGGGTTTGACCCTCGTAGAAGACGTGCGGACCGACGATGTTTCCCAGCGACGAGCCCAGAAAACCTAGACTGGTCAGCGTGGTGCGCTTGGTGAAGCCGCCGGCGTTCTGGGCCGGGAGTTGGAAGGTCAGGGCGAAGGTTGCACAGAAGCCCAGTGACAGGCAGACGCCGATGGTCTTGGCCACGCGGCCCTCTCCCCCCGGGATGACGATCTGGAGCAGGAACCCGATGAAGGTGGGCACCAGAGCCAGTTGCGACATGAGGATGCGGACATTGGCAAACCTCAGGGTCACGGCGCCGGCCCCGACCATCCAGAAGATCTGCGAGAAGCCGACGGGGATGCCCAGCACGGAGCTCATCAACTGGGTGTATCCCAGCTGGTTCAATGTGAGGTCGAAGAAGATGCCGAAGCCGCCGTTGACGAATTCATTGAAAAACATGATCCAGAAGATGAGCCAACCCTGCGGGTCTTTTCTCGGGTCCAACGCTTCGATAATCTGATACTTTTTGATCCTTGGATCCTTGGTGCCGGTCTTGTTCGAAGCCAAACGTGCGACAGCGAATTTCTTTTCGTCGGGCGTCAAGAATTTGGCGGTTTGCGGCGACATGGGGAAGAACCAGAAGATGATCATTCCCCAGATGACCGTGACGGAACCTTCGATAATGTAGACTGTGGAAAAGAAAATGAGTTAGCGGACCAGATCTCTTCGGGTGGAAGGAAGGGTGGAGAACCCCCGGGGGGGGGAGGGAACCATTCAAGACTCACTCCACTTCCAAGACGGGATGTTGTTGACGTTGATATAACCGCAACAGAATGAAATGATGCCACCGACGGCAAGAGACAGTCCATTCATGCTCCACCAGAACATCACGCGGAAGGCTTGCTCTTCTCGTTGGTAGAAGATGGACGTGATCAAGACCCAGGCCGGAGACGTGACACTCATTAGAGCCCCCAAAATAAATCGAACAGTCACCAGGCCGGCGAAGTTTTGGGTAATGGAGGTGCTCATCAATGTCAGGCCCCACAGCAAGACGACCACGCCGACCACACGTCCGGTGTGATAATGCTGTGCCACAAAGCTCATTGGCCATTCGAAGACCATGTAGCCGAAGAACGGCATCGAGCCTACCCAGGTGTACTGCGCGGTAGATATGTGCAGATCCTTGGTCAGTCCCCAGACTGCGGCGTAGCCGATACCTGTAGAGTCGATGTTCTGCAACAATTGCGTTACCATCTGTGAATTGGTTAGTTAGGTTTCTCCGAGGCGAACGGGCAGTGGGATTCATCAGGGCGTACCATCAGCGGCATCAGATATCGATCAATCTTCCGGACAATGTGGGTGTTCATCTGCCTGTCGACTATGAATTCTTCAACGACCTCGGACATCTCCCCTGCCCCTTCAGACGGCTCCTTAAGCGCATCGTCCATTGCAGTTGAGGTCATGATCTCCTTTTCTGTGTGTGCCATCTTGCGACTTTGGAAACTGTCCTTGACGTCTGTTTGTGTCGAAAAGGTGGCTCCAGATCGTACTTGTAAATGTCTATCTTTTTCTTCAAAGGAAAATAAAAATGGACTCTATCGACAGAGCATTGGAACAGGACATCAATTCACGCTCGGGTATATATAATGCATACAGAAGAGTGACGCGATGTCTCTCTTATCTGACCACTTCCGACCTGCTCCAGACACTTCACCTAATGCCATAGCATAGTCAATCCTTAATTGTACATAGATAGGACGATCAAACGAGGAAGGTTGATCACGTGGTTAGCACTTCGCCGCCAGCCAGAATGAATACCGACAAAGTGGACCTCCAAATTGCAGGCCAAAGTCCTATCTAGAAGTCTGTCTCGACACGGGAAGTAGTGGGGAGGGGCTGAGGAACAATGCCGGTGGAGCTTCTATCCCCTGCGCAGCCAGGATTGCTGAGTATTGTCTTGGCATTACAGCTTCGACCAATTAGGAATGGAGATTCACAGAACTGACCAATTAGGGCTATCTAAGAGGCCTTCTGCTACCTCTTGTTTATTGCTACCTTTCACCACCAGCTCTTCCTTATACACTCTATAAGTGCGCTATAGTATAGCCAACACTCTCGTAATCTATCTATCAAGTCGAGTTATCTCTGAAGGCTCAATTTCGAGCGTAAAGGAGTGCCAAGACTTTACTCAGCAATCCTGGCTGCGCAGGGGATACCATGTCGGTGCCCGACTTGATTGGATCTGGATGAAACAACTCCCTCTATCTAGATCCAGAACTTTGTAGAGATTCGGGTAGATCTTCCAAATATCTTGGCCACTCGCCATGGAGGCTTAGAAGCTCTGTGAGTGCACTGACGAATCTACAAGCTGGTGTGCTCTCAGTAAACTCAATTTCCTGTGCACGTCTAGAGATAGGAGATTGCTATGTCCAGCCTTCGGGTTGCAATAAACTCTGGAAACTAGCATAGCAAGCCCAGATTGTCGTCCCGCGGGTGGCTAGAGCAGGGTCTTACCCAATCTTGTCCAGAAAAACCTCGGCTCTATCTCGCACATTCAAACCTTCAGGGCAAGGGACGCCTTTGCCGGCGCCCCAACAGCCTCGCAGACCCATCCCGAGGACTTTGCCACCCTCGACCAAGAGTTCCACATCGCAGGGCAGTCCCAGCATGTCTTCATGTTCCATTTGTTCGGGAAACGAGCACTTGAAGCACATTTTATATTTGTGAGGGGACGTCCCAGGCCACAGGAGGGGCTGGAATTCTTTGCACCAGATTTGCGGGAACCACGGCAGATCCCAAAGGCTCTTGGGAGGATGGGACAAGATATGCTCTGCCTTGATGGTGAACTTGTGGAAGCCTGGGGCTGTGTAAGTGCCCGTGATCATAGATCGATCCATTGGGACACCATCGCTGGTGGTCTCTTCAGATGCCGCTTTCAAGGTTGCTCGGAGTTGGCTTGTCCAGGTCCTCAGAACGTTTTCCTTGTCGGCAAGGAGTCTCGAGGTCCAGTCCGACTTTGGAAGACCGATGTGGCGATCGACAATTTCCATTGTGATTTCGTCACACGCTAGACCTCCCCATGGTGCGTTGTTAGTGACGACGAAGATCCCCAGCTTGGATTCTGGGATGAGAACCAGTCGACTCATCCATCCTGAGAGAGCGCCAACGTGTTGCACGAGCGTATGGCCGTAATACGGCTGCTCCCACAGGCCGAGACCATACAACGCTGGGCCAAATCCCGGATGTTCGAGGATGTACTCATCAAAGCGAACTGTGCCCCTTCGGCAGCGCTTGATCATACCTGAAGGTATGACTGGAGCTCCGGATTGAGGGTGCTGGCCATCACCGAGCAAGGTCTTGAGCCAAACACCCATATCTTGAGCCGTGCTCGACATTCTCCCTGCCCCCAAGCACGCCGACTTGCCGTCCCTCAAACCCATGGGGAGCTCGATGGATTGGCCGGGAGACTCCAGTGTCTCATAGTGGTGCCAGTGGCCCTTGGCAAAGTTGCTGGATTCCAGCATCGAACTCACAAGTACAGAGGTCGATGCCATGCCCAGTGGCTCGAGGATCTTCTTTCGTACATAGCTCGGGTAGTCCTGGCCGGTGATCTTCTCGACAATGAGGGCGATCAGATCATAATGCTTGTAGACACAAGGGTCAGAAAGGCGCCACAAGAGACACGTGTATATACGGCATCCCTTGACCTTACCGGATTGTGATATTGGGTGGCCTCTCGGATACCCAGAGATGCTTTCATGCCACCTAATAACCGCAGCTGAAACGATCATTAGCCGTGGACGGGGCGTCATAGTCATTGTCGCGCTAGACGGACCTGGTCTTCCAATGTTGAAGCGTCATTGGTGGTGTAAATGTCATGTCTTGGGAGGCCGGTGAGATGAGCAAAAGCGTCCTCGAAAGTCACCGTCTCTGTCAAAAAGAGATCCTGAAGGCGATATGCGGCAACGACATCTTTGATCCGAGTTTTGAAGCCTTTCGGGTAACCCGCCTCCTCTAAGGCGATGCCTGTGGCCAAGACGCAGAACAACTTCGAGTTGGATGCGATAAAGAACCGCGTCTGTGCAGGACGGTCTTTCATCAACATTTATTCTCCTTCATTTCTTGACTGCTAGTGTCACTGGCCGAGTGTACGTATGGGGGGCTTGACTTACGTCTGCGTCGACTTGGTCACCCTCAGCGTTCCGCTGTCCATAGGTCAAAATTTGTTCGCTCCATCTGCCGGCAAGGTCTTGTTGCACAATGACTGCCGAGCATCCATGGATCGACCATTTTCTGCATATCTCGTCCATTGCGAAAAAACAAACAGAACCCAGGACGCCCAAGTCAGGTCAATTGAGGTCGCACAGACACTCAATCTCAGATAGATAGGTGTCTGTACCAAGATCATTTCCGACGTTAGAATGTGATTAGTCAAAGCTCTGATAGACCTTAGATGGTCATTGCACGTTGTCGCTAATTTTTTTCCAATCAGGGAAAATCTGGGGTCTTGCAAAGATAGGCCACGATAGGCATTGCCAATAAACTCTCCGTCCTTCGATCGGCATTGCCTGTGGGCCTTCTTCAGGGACCCCGCCAATGATTATCCTTTTGGCTCCTGAAGCCTTCGGGGGATATGCGGATTTTGATGTCGCTCGACCGGCATTCAATGCTTGTTGTGCCTTTGTAGTCCATGCAGCGTCAAGTTCTGGCCCTTTCGGAGACATCATCATGTGTGTTCATCTTTAGCCATAAAAACAAAATTCCTTAACCATTCATGCTGCCAAAGCATTGGACTTGACACAGTGTCTTGCAGTTGTTCATTGTTAATTATATTGTTACCGAATTGCCATGCTCTGGGCCTTGTTAATCATCGCAGCCACGGCCGGGGCCGGTGTGCTGGGACATGCCAATCCTTACTATGCGCAAGCTGTCAAGTTGATGGAAGAAAGCCCTCTGATAGACACACACATCGACCTTCCTCAGGTCATTCGATCCTTGAGTAGATTCCTTCCCATCCCAGATGCTGAAGCAATATGATCAATCCTAACTCGTCCATTCAGATCGCAGGCCACTGGATGGCGTTCCGCAGCTTGCAGGAACTCTCCCAGGCCATGTAGACATCCCCAGACTGCGAGAAGGCAGGCTTGGCGGCGCGTTTTGGACTGTGTGGGCACCATGTCCTGACACCCAGGGAGAAGATCCCGGAGACGATTTCAACTCACCGACAAATAGCCTTCGAGATTCGCTGGAAATATTTGATCTGATCCAGAACATGATCCTCAGACATCCGGAACATCTGCAATATGCACACTCGTCAGCGGACATCAAGGCGGCTTTTTCTGCCGGCAAGATCGCTTCGCTCTTGGGCATGGAAGGAACTCATCTGCTTGGCAACTCGTTGAGTGTCTTGCGAGTGTTCGCCCAGCTCGGCGTTCGCTACCTGACTCTTACGCACAGCTGTCACAGCTCTTTTGCTTCCTCTGCTGGGTATGGACATCCAGGACTTGTCCCAGTACATACCGACAACGGCTTGACGGATCTGGGAAGAGAATTGATTAAGGAGCTGAACCGCCTAGGTATCATGTTGGACCTCTCCCACACCACTGTCGAAACAATGAAGCAAGTTCTCGCCATCACAAAGGCGCCCGTTGTCTGGACACACGCCGGGGCGCGGGAGCTGTGCGATCATCCGCGCAATGTGCCGGATGAGGTTCTTCGAATGATTGGAGATGAGCCGAACAAGAACCCCGGCGTAATCCAGTCCATCTTCTATCCGCATTTTATCAGCTCCGGTCCGTCGGCGAATATAAGTGGTGTGGCGGATCACATCGAATACATTGCTTCTATTGCAGGAAAGAAGCATGTCGGCATCGCCTCGGACTTTGATGGAATGTATGCTACTGTTGACGGTCTGGAAGATGCCAGCAAGTATCCCTACTTGGTAAGTCTGGATCCAGTCAGGCTTGTTGCATGCACTCACGGCGCCTATTCAGGTCGCGGAGCTCCTTTCGCGAGGCTGGACCGAAGCAGAGATGCGGGATGTAATGGGGGGAAACTTGATGCGAGCCATGGACGAAGTCGACGCCGTCAAGGAACAATTGAAGGACGAACTTCCATCGTCAGCCGTGTGGGAAAAGAGAACCGATCTTCCTGCAACGGGTTGGGGAATGGTTGGCAACGTATCATTTTTCCCTACCGAGGTCAAGAAGGTGATTGACAACATGTATTTGCGGCATGATGAGCTGTGAACAGTAATGATGACAGGGGAGTTTGCCTCGTCTGCTGTTGTTGCAACTCCAATGGCTAGGCGGCTGGTCATCATGAACAAGGCACCTCCGACGGCTCCACTTGTCGTCGTCATCTCCAGCTAGACCCGACATTGAGCCTGGTCGTCTCGAATGCTTCAAGAATATGGGGTTCGAGCCGAAAGACATTTACAAGACCCTTCCAAAATATAGAACCGATGCGAAAGTACGCAAAACGGAGTGCCTTTATCAGTCTTGACTTGGTCCTCAATTCTCCATAAGCTCTCTGAAAATCGTTTGTCCATTCAACTGCATCCACGAGGGTATTCGAAGTGAGTGCCATGAGTAGTAGAGTGTGGTAGAGGCATGAGACGGTATGCTGGCCCCAGATCGGGACAAAGATGTTGGCGTGGTCTAGATCTAGCGCTTCGATGAAATTGACAACCTCCCGGAGTGCTGTTCGACTTTGACTTCGCACATGGTTATAATCGTCTGCATTTCTGTTGCTGCCGTCTGGCGTTTTGGCAGCAGCCAGGTACGGACGAATGTTGGCGCGGGAAAGCTGAATCATTAAACAAGCATCACCTAACTTGCACATGGTCTGCAAGGCTAGGGTATTCTTGTGTTGGTCTACAACATCCTGTACATCTGGAAGTTGGCTTCGCCAGGCAACTAATTCCGTTTGAAATTCCTGGATAAGTGCACTTGTCGCTAGCGTGTCGGATATCAACGTGTCCAATGCACGCAAAGAACTAGACTGTAAGTATGGAGCTTGAAGCAGGGAAGGGATGGTGACTCACAAGAGCTTTTGCAGACTCCTTGATAGGATTGAGGTAAGATGAGAAAATGATAAGAGGTAGATCCAATTATCTGGGTCGACTCCGGCATCGAAACTGTCACTCTCGGACAAGGAATTGACAAGCCAATTGTCCGCCGTCAGTAGAGGCGCTTTGCCAAATGCACAAGCAAGCCACTTGTCTGTGGCGTAAAGCAACCATGATATTCTTCGTCGCTGTGAAATTTGCCATTCTGGAATACGCCATGTCCTGGGATTTTGATGCAGCCCAAGCGTCTGTGCTGCTGCGATCAAGGTGCCGAACAGACACCATTTCCATGCTACCTCGGATACATGATCGGTCGTGGGCGGGCGCAACACGATCAAGAGTAGAGCTTGGATGAGAGGAAGCTGAGGAGCATGCAGTTCTGCCAACATCGCTTTCAAACTGATCCTGGATAGCTGTGCATAAGGGGGCGTATCGTAGGCACGCTCAATGAACAATATCTCATCGAGCGGAATAAATGGCTGTACTATAGCATAAACAGCCGCGAGGAGGTATGGTGGAGAATTCGTCGGGTCGAGCGGGTTGGACAGGGCGAATATCGGATACTGTGGTGCAACATACTCATCATATAGAGCCAGGAGTCGTCGGCCAACCTCAACCGAGAAAACAGATTCCAAATTAAGTCGGGCCTGCTCTCCGAGAGGTAGATCTGGACCGGACTCTTCTCGACTGTCGGTAAAGACCGATGGCTGAGCCAAAGTGAAATAGAGAGGTACTTTCTCCTGGTCAACAGACAGGGAGGTCAGCTTGTTGAATGAAAATTTTCCTTCGCCGTTCAGTTGAAACAGCAGCATCAGGGACGTATCGATGTCTGCGGTCATTCCAAGAGCCTGAGCAGTTGTAGGACCATCGGTATCCAACAGGCTGACAGGACGTGACGGTTGCTGACAAGGCACTGAAGATCGCTCGTTACCATCGATAGCAGCAGGGGGCCTCGATTGTCCGCTCGTATCAGGACTTAGGACAGGATCAAAGTCTGGGCACGTTACCAGGTAATCTTCGAACGTGTTCCAGATATCATCTCCCGGGTGACCCAAGTCACCATTGTGGCCGGGTTGTTGTTGCGCAAATGGAGACACTGGTGCTGTCGACGGCGCGACGTCCATGACCGCGGTATATCGAGGATGCAAAAATTCATTGGCCATGGCGGGCACGCATGGTTGGAGAAGTCCTCTGGGAGATGAGGGATCCAGGCAGCCAGGAGGGCTAGGAGTTGTTGGGGCGGCGACTGTGGTATGTTCGTGTTGGGCTACCTTTCCTCGCGAGGAAGTCGGCTGAAGAAATGTACAGCTGCGAGCGTGCAATTGACAAAGTCTGCAAGGCGGCTTGGATTTGATAAGACAGGCAGACTTGCGTGACCGACAGAAGTCGCATGGCCGTTGCTTCTTACTCATATATTTTCGAGGACCTTCCATGACAAGATGTCCGCGATGATCTGGCAGATGGGATATAGCGAGTCTGTAGTTGCCAGGCGGCACAGTATCAAGACCCTAGTTTGTGCTATGTTTGCTGTATCTTCCGAAAATGAGAAGGACAGGAAAGCTCATTTAGGGTCATCCCTTGCCGCTTCGTAGCTTGGCCCCAAAAGACGAGGGAAATCTGCATCCGCCTCACCGTGACCCTCACCCCAGCGTCGCCGCTTTTAAATCACCACTCGACCCCCATCACCCTCGACTCCCTCCCACTCACCCTTCTCCCGTCCCTGCTGCAACTTCTGGCGACGGTGTGCTTTGGGGCCTGTGGGACGCACGTCCTAACTTTGAGAACAAGATGCAGACCTGGCCGACGGCGCGACCGCGGCGATTTCGGTGGTCGTCGTCTGCCGCCCATCGCTTGACCTACAAAAAATCCGCTCCCCCCTTCCTTTTCCTGGACCCAGGTCCACTCGCCTTGCGCTATGTGCTTTTTTCCTCGACTTCTATGCCGGGTTTCCCTCCTAGCTCTCGGGAGCACACCGTTTATGTCCTCGCCGTCCGTACTCGCACTCGTTCACGCCCTCCTTTATCATCCTTGTCCTTAACAGTCTCGGTAGTATGGGCAGCCGCGATGTCGACGAAGTGTGGGCGCAAGCAGAAGCCAATGGCTACAGCCTAGGAGCGCATATAGAGCAAGACCGAATCCGCGGAAAAGGAAAGCACGTTAAGAAGACGATTCGGAACCATGATAGAACACTCAACCGCTACGTGGTGTAGGACATCCCTTTCCCGACCTTTGGCTAGATATACCATCTCTGACCCAATTCCCTAGGTGGCAGCTGGGCAAGTCGGGGCAAGACGCTACCACACGAGGCCCCCGCGCTCCCACCGAAGAAGAAATCAGACAGAAGGACCTGGGAGAGGGCGTTGAGGCTCCCGACTTTTTGACGGTCAAAGAGAATGTTTCTGTAGGCCGTGGGACTTTTTGCTGATGTATATATTTGGGACTTATATCTGCTCCTACCGCTACAAGTGGTGTTAGACAGCCCTGTTACTCTGCTATTGTGCTATTAGAAATTCCCAATGTCCTCTCCAGAGAGTAGCATGGGTGACAACATCATTGTCTTCGGTCCAACCGGTCATGTTGGGCGCTCGAGCCGCCCAAAGACTAGTCGTCAAAGTGTTTCTCGCAATGGGAGATCTCGAAAAGGCGATCCCAGGCCTCACCCCAGAACACGCAAAGCGTCGAAAGAGTCTACGCCGACCTCACCAGGTCTTGATGCTGTTCAAGATGCCGTCACCAAGGCTGGAGCCAAGTATGCCTTGATCTATATTCGGAACATCTGATAATACAGTATGAAAGCCCTCGTCAGGTGAAGTCTATAGATCTGACGAGTACATGGTTGTCCGGCCCGGCTCAAGGTCGGCATTCCATATCTTGTCCCAAGCCGCAGCGGCAGACTGGACCGGGCTGAAACAGCAAGCAGGCATGGATTATTATTTCATGAAAACTGCGCATCTACCAGGGCCGGTAGCGCGGCAGTTGACCACGATACTCAAGAAGAGAGTAGCGTCGGAGCCGTCTATAAAGGCTATAAGTAGTCGATCACCAACATCTCGAAGAACGGGAGAAGACCGCCTACTAGATTCCACGTATGGGCAGAGGAAGATTTTGGCGCTTGAGAAAACAGGACTTGAGAGTTCGATTAGGCTCTCAGAGAGCCTTTCTCTGTTACAGGCCTAGGCCGGAGCTTAAGAAGATTGTCGAATTTGGTCTAGCTGGATTGTATCTAACCATTCTGGGCAGTTTCTGTGTTTCATTTCGCCTCTTTCTTTCTCGAATACTCACTCCTTGATTCGTTTTGTACCTCCTACTAAAGTCAAGCCTTCTAACCCTAGCCGAGACGCAGGAAATACGAGAAGCTCTGCAGCTCACCCAGCTGAGAGATGCTTCTGTCTGCAGCATTCTCTCTTTGATCCGCGGCCTGATCCCAACGTTCACGCCTTCCGCTCCCGAACAGTACGCTCTCTTCACCGGTATCACACCTTACGATCTCGGATAGCACGCTCTCTTCGATCCGCAAACCGATTCTAATACCCCCCATATTATCCTATCAATTCTCCTATTATACGCGACTTGCTCTGGTCCATAACCCATCGCTCACGCGTTATCTTCACGTTTCAAACATCCAGCAACATATAGTCAGTGGCCGGTACGGACCAATAGATACGGTTCTTGTGCTGATCTGAAGCCTGCCTTTATTATCGGTGAGGGATGCAAAGCATCCGTACTTTCCGCGTTGTTTTTGGACATAAGTAAGCCTTCTTCTTTGACAACTTTATCCCTCCCACCGTCGATTCACCATCCAGAATCTGAATTGGAATGAGATGGAATGGAGCGCAGTCGTAAACAGCCGGAGGGAGGCGATAGGCGTCGAGTTCGCTAATTTGTAAGGCTAAGAACCCGGAATGACCCTTCTCATATTAGCTTATGCGATAGATAATGGTTATTAACTCGCGCTGACCTCTTTTCCGATATAGATCTAACCTCTTACACAGATATGAAACCTTCGCCCTCAAATCCTCTACTTCTTTTATTTCTCCGATAGGTTCTGTGGTCCATTCTTGGGTGTCGAACTATTCCCCTAACCCGTCGCATATTGCCTACGCTCAGTTCAGAAACCGAGGGAAGTGACTCCATTGCGTTCAGCTTGATGGATTTTGTAACAAAGAACTCGAGATGGGTCTACTGCACTTTTTCTCTCCGACGCGGAACCCCGATTGATGACAGGCCTCGGCATGACAAGGCGCTTCGCCGCCCCTCAGGCAAATGGAATGCGCCACTGTATGGCACAGTCCTCAGTCGGGTGCTGATTTGCTAGCGTGAGCTAAACCACAAATATGAAAAGACTCAAATCCGACTTGATTATAATCCCACCTCCAATCTGAGAGCGTATAGGCGTGAACTTCGAACGCCTAAAGTGGCTCTCAATGCCAATGGGCTCAGGTTCAAGCAATCATTTTCCTGCAGCTCTACGATGTGGATCTTGAGGGCCCCCTACCTCTTGGCCTGGAGCTATCCAATCGGATTTCCCACTACGAGTGTCTCAACCAAAATGGCACAAATTCCATGACCGCAGACGCGCCATATAGCTGCCCATCTACTGCGAGGACAGACCCGTCTACAGATCTGTGGTTTTGGGAGGCTGCACAACGGTTGAAACTGGCCCAACTCGTCTCTAACCGAGTAAGGTGAGGTCATTGGTGGCTGGATGCCAACGAAACTCTAATGCCCTTGAACGAGGATAGCGACCTGAGTCGTTGGTAAGTTCGGCAAGAAGGTCTGGGCCCAGACAACCTCGTGTTCCAAAAGTCCTAAAGACCTCTAGCCTCATCTTTCGCGAATCATACGTATGGCGAGAAAAACACGCCCTCATGTCCCAATGAGCTTGGAATTCCTTGTGGCTCGTGAGGTAGGTCGCACCCCTCGCCAAAGATATCTTCAGCCCTACACTGGGCACTCGGCTCGGAGCCCTAGAGACACAGTCATAAGGACGCAGTTGCTGCACGAGCAGCTTTCAGTGCACGGATTCCGTCTTCTTCATTGGGAGAAGCCTTTCCAGCATTCTTTGTTCTAGAAACAACCGGCATTGGGGGAGAACATGGAATGGATCTCCTGGGACACCTACAGACAAGAGGCCCAGCGAGCCCTTGCGATGAAATACACCCCGAGGGCAACACCTTCGATGTTGTCGCACAGGTGATTCATCTCCAGGGTCGGCCTACACTGCTCTTCGTCGCCTTTCTCGCCGCGTGCATCGGCTTTCGTCTCTGTCCTCCTAATCTTCATCTGGAGCTTCATTGGACGTCCTCCGAAGGAGAATGGGCTGTGGTTCCGGAAGTACCATGGATTGAAAGGGTGGTCGTCGCTTTCAGGAATCATGATCCTGACTCTGCTGTGGGTGCATATGGAGCATCTCTTTAACAGTTCCCCTATAGACACTTTTCACCCCCGAGGTCAGCTGACTACATATCTACATACGACACAGCTTCTTCTTCGCCGACGCCGTCTTTCGTTTCCTCAGGTACCGCCACTATACCGTCGGCGTTGTATATCTGTGGGCAGAAGAAGTGCGGGACAAACCTCAGAGCATTGCCGAGTTCTGGCTCTTCATCTTGATCTTCGCCAGCTCTGAGGAAGCGGCGCTGTTGGGCAACGTCGCCCAACAGGGTGGAATGCTGTTGATCGGACAAACGGCGCGATGGATCATCGTGATCCTGGCTATGCTTGCTTTTCTGGCCGGGCTCGGCGTCGACCTTGCGCACAAGTACTTCGTCGTCAACGCGCTCGACCCTTCCAGCAGCGAGGATCCAGACACTTGCCGCACGCTCACCACGGCCAACACGATCCTGATCGGCGTGTCCATCGGTGTCTACGGGGTGATGACCGTCGCCGGGCTCTACGGCACCGTCATCGCGCTCGGCTTCGACCCCGGCGACGGCAAGCACCACGGCTTCCAGAAGTATCGGAGGTACTGGTCCGCTCTGGTCGTGGCGTTCCTCGCCCGCTCGATGCTGGGGCTCGCCTCCGTCATGGTCTTCGACTGGTTCAACTTGAGCCCCTACGACATGTTCAGCATGACCTATGCCATCGTCTACGCCGCCACCACAGCCGTCATCTTCTTCTGCATCGCCGGCCTGATCAGAATCCTGAACCCGATGGACGAGGAGGAGCAGCTGCTGCCACCACCGCCGCCGCCGCCACCGCCAATGCAGCATGGACTACCCATGCCATATGGTAATGCGGTCTTTGCGTCGCCAAACGCCTGGAGTTATAAGCAGCCCGCCGTGGTCTATACGCGGATCCCGTCCGACTATCACAAGAACCGGATTTGAGTTGAGTTCACAGAAGTGCAACTAGGTTGAGGCGTGCGTGCTATTGTTGCAAGGAGAGCACAGGGGATAAATAACAGCCTATATACACACACAGACAACAAACTACTCGTAGTGTCTGACGAACGCCTAATGCACCAATTTTGATACGACAGCATATCCTCTAACCCGACATGCCGGAAAGGGCTATGTACACGGTTGGGATATCCCTTCTCGTTGTTGTGTGCCTTGTTCAGGAGTCACACACCCTGAGCGATTCGTCTGAGTTGAGGAGACAGCTCTTTTCATAATGAGCTACCGCTCTGCCGTTTTCTTCATATTTACACCTTTAGTGATATTGTCCAGGGATGGTGATTCTGACTCGTCGACGACAGAACCCCCTTTCTTGTCGCTCAGCATAACGGAAGGATGGTCCGTCTAGTCTATGGGGCATTCGAAGGAATCAGTAATTTGGATGACATTGAAACACTTCAATGGGTTCAAATGGAATCTTCATTCTTCCTTGGGCAATCATCATAATCCTATCCCAATTCGTAGCTTCATAAATGCACTTTTTTCTATACGGAGGGTTTTATCTAGCGAGAATAACGTGATCGAGATTGGGACCAAAAACGCCATCTCTTTCACCGTCGGCCTCGGAAGTAATCATAATTCGTGTTCAGCTCTTCCCCTGGAGTCGTATCCCGATAACCTTCGGTTTCGCTTCCATCTCGACTCGCCACGGGAGTCCGCCAACGGTCCATGGAGATGAACTCGCCGTTCGGTGTTCTGACATCGCCCGCACTACCTAGCAAGTTCATCCTATCGTCATAGGGATCCGTGTATGGACCCTGATGTGGTCCTAGGCCTCCACTGGTGGGGCCCTCGAAAGGAGCAGCAGGGCCGTGTCTAAACTGGCTCGGAACATGAGATTGGTCAAAGTCCTTGCGATGGATGTGTGTTTGGTGTTGCGTTATCGCCTGAGGCGCAGGGCTCGTGTCCCGAGAACTTGATGGCGAAGTGTCCTTCACACCGACAAATGACGAGGCCGGCGTCTGGCTTCGCGAGGAGGAAAGCATGTCGCCCGCCTCTTCACGGAAGTCCTCGCGGTTTTTGTAAAACTGGAAGTCTTGTTGAGCCTCAGGGACAAATTCAAAAGGAACGTCCTGAGGTGGCTTGCCCGTCTGGGTCATAGGCTGCATGGCTATGTCCGGGAATTCCATGGGTTGTCCGCCGTCGGACTGTAGTCGGCCACGATATATCTCGGCAAGAACATGCTTGGCCTTGGCATGGACCATCGGCGTCATGAGAGGTTGGTACAGGGCTGGATGCCCGAATTTGGATGAAACCTTCTCAGGATCCCTCGATTTGCCGTCTACCGCAAGACGTTCTTGATCGTGCATACCACCTCGAGAGTAGTACTTCAGGTCCAGATCAAAAGTCTTCATGCAATACCACT
This sequence comes from Fonsecaea erecta, assembly GCF_001651985.1. Taxonomy (NCBI): domain Eukaryota; kingdom Fungi; phylum Ascomycota; class Eurotiomycetes; order Chaetothyriales; family Herpotrichiellaceae; genus Fonsecaea; species Fonsecaea erecta. The sequence goes on along the minus strand of NW_017387245.1, from coordinate 2,234,740 downwards.
TGAAGGCAAGCATGATGACAATCAGTGGCGCGATCGCCGCAACGAGGGTCCATTGTCCTCTGGCTTTGACGACCACACCGATAACAACATTGGAAAGAATCGTGGCAAATATGATCCGGTTGAACATGGTCGTCCAGAATTGACCGCCAGACTCGGTCTTGGTAACAAACACATACATGAGAAGGTATTTCTTCAAAAATGCGTCGATCACAAAATATAATGCGGTAACAACAAGCACAATCGGCTGGAGCGTAGAATAGCAAAGGGCCACCGTGGTGTAGAAAAGAAAATAATTGTAATAACTGGCATAGTCAAAGGTTGGAGGTGCGGTCCACTCGATGTTCTGCCGGGGAGTTGGGGCCATGAATGTTCTTGCAAACCAGGTGTAGGTCAACTGCCACAGCTGGGCCAGATCGGTAGCGGCGCCGAGAGTTCGCTGAAGGATCCACGTAACCCAGAAAGGTGAGATCTGGCAGAGTGTGGTCGTGATGACAAGGAAGAATTGACCTTGTCTGAGAGCGGTCCACAGATCGTTGCTCTGTTTGTTGTACTGGATCACAATCGTCACGTACTGCCAGATTGCCGAAAAGATGGAGAATACGATTAAGTTGTTCAAAGTGAAAAAGGCGTACAAGTTCCGAAAGACGTGTCGATCTCGATCCGTCTTGGTCACATCACCAGCACGGACTTGAAGTCGCCGAAAGATGCTCGGAAGCAGGAGATAAACGAGGGAAGTGATGGCCGGGGCGGCAATACCCTGGACGATAGACCAGCCCGTATGATGTGCTTCCAGCTGGGTTTTGAAAGCTGGCCAAACCAGACCCAGATTTGACAGGTTAGAGAGGAAGATCGCTATTCCAGCGTTGATGGGCGTCCAGATGATCGTCAGAACGGCGATCCAGATGCCATTCATTATCCGCTTGCGCTTCCGCGAAGCTCGAGACAGTTTGAGATTGTCCCAAATAAGGTCGTTAGGCCTCGGTGCTAAGCGTATCTTGGTGCCGTGAGGATGTTTGTTTCGTGCCTGGAATGCGACGGTGTGTGCCTCGGAAACCTGTTCCCAGCTGGCAAAACCGTAGGACATGGCATCGCGATTGTCCACGCGCTCTCGAATATCATTGATTTCCATCTCGAGGGTCCGGATGCGATCTGTGAGATATTCAATGGCATCGACCTTGCCGTTCGTCGTCTGACCCCTGTATTTGCTGGGGGCCTTCATCATTGGTCGGTTAGGTGGCAGCCGATCCGGATTTTTCAGATATTTCGCCAGAATAGACTCCAGTTCCCTGACGGTCTCTTCGTGTTCTTCAATCAGATCTGGTAGTACCTTCACGTTGCGTCCAACGGTGGTTCTTGGCGCAGTGCCTGTCGGATTGACCTCATCAGTGATTCGGGCAATGCCTTCATTGTTCCGGAGATTGGTCGGAATGTCTCGAATCAAGATCGTCCGGGCGTGTAGACTTCTCTGGTATTCGGGGCTTTCGAGGTACACTCGTCGTAGGTGATGGATCCGACGGTAATTGTGCCATAGAAAGTATATCACCACCAAGTCAATTAACCATGCCACAACCACCTGCGCCCACAAGCCACCTCCGAAGATGAATAAGGGGGTCATGATGGCAAAGGCGTTTTGACCCTTTGTGATTGCCTTGTTCCCCTGTGTGACGTTAACAGGAATCATGACTACAATGCCCATGATGCCCAAAACCACGAACATATTTCGCAGCATTCGAGTGAAGCGCAAGAAGACAACCGCATCCATGCCGATCCTCTCCATCAAATATGGCTCCGATGCCTTTCTGACCGGTGCGACCCAACTGAACAACCCCTTCCCCAACGGGGGCGGGGCGTGATCCTTGTCTGCATTTTTCAGTCTTGGGGCATAGACGACATTGTTCCGTGGCCGGATAAGGCAAAATAGGAGAGCGAGGCCAGTACTGAGTCCCAGTGAGGTTCCCAGGGAGGCCCAAAAGGCACCGGTTTGAAGCTGAGTAGGGTCAGCACAATGTCCACATTTTTGGTGCCAGGAGTATACGTACTGAAGCTTGAAACGGGTTAGCAACCAATTGGAGGACCTGCTCTCCTTTGGATAGACTGGGATCGGGCGTGAATGAGGTTTGCCGTGGAAAAAGCGCTTGAATGGCCGACATGTTGCGTTGCTGGTCTTGCGTCTCTGCAAAGCAAAACTTTACAGAGGTGTTTGCATAATAATGTTGCTGGTATGAACGATTGCAGGCAGCCTCGCCGACCAGGGCAGTTGGGGCGTCCAAAGTCTATTGTAACTCCGCGAACAAAAGATTGCCAGTTGAGGAACAAAGGGTTCGGCGGAATGGTGAGTCTCGAATCCGGGCAGTGGTTAGCGAACGACAAAGACGTGTCAAAAGCGACGCTCTAAGAGAAATGGGCACAGAGAATGAAAATATGATGTGCTTGGTTAAAAAGGAAACAATAATAACGTAGGTATGTACAGAAGAAGAGGAGGATGCGTTGTTGTTTCAGAAGGAGAACCGCAAGATTGTAATTACTCCGTCGTGCTTCTATGTACAGAGCCTGCGCCTGTTTGTGTTTCAACCGCCCGATTGAGAATCTTCCCAACCTATGATGGCAGCCAAGACGCGTGCCCCTGAGCATGCGACGTGGGTGGCCCGTCAGCCCATTGGCCGCCGCCGAATCCTTCGGCTATTTAGCCACCGTCTAGCCTATTGCGACGGACTGGGCTCGCCCAAGGATGTCCAAGGGTGCCCCAGCGCCTGTAACCCTCGCCCCGAGAGACCACGAACGGCGCCTGCAGCACTGCGACATGCATATGCGGCATAAACTTAAGTTCATCTTTTCTCTTTTCACTTCCCGCAGAATTTTCCATCCATTTCGCCTATCGAAGGGCACAATGAACTCACCTATTCGCTAGGTCTCATGCATCCTCTTCCCCATCGACCACCCCGGTGGATGAGCCGACCAGTTCTCCCCATCTCACTCAGCAATCTCATCGCGATCCATCGTTGCTTCCTCTCAGAAACTTTCGGGTTGTCCCACCCTGGTCTGTACGTGGTACGCACAATGACGGCAAAAACACACCCCGCCAGAAGCAGACCTGCCATATCGATCCTTCGAGAACCATCACTGTGCACATGTGCGAGTTCACACCACCTCGTTCTGCAATCCAAGTTCCACTCATGACATCTCCTGTGGATGTATTGTAAGTGGAGTGATAAGATAGCGAGTCACGATCTGCGCTCGTATGTTCGATCATCACAACGATCGGATGGCCAGGGTGTATGTACCGAGGGAGGCTTTTTTCACCTCGACCGACTGGTTGAATTCCCAGAGGAGCAAAGTCCATGTCGTTTCCTTTTACTCGAAACAAACGGACAAGCTCAACTCCGCACTACAACAGGGAGGCAAGGAAAGGCCCGCCCGTTCAAACGGCGACAAGCTGCCACTAGGAGCTTGCCGTCGTGTTCAGTTGCCTCACTTGCTCCCGCTCTTCGCTGCTCATCCCGGCCTTCTCCAGCACCCACGCTAGAATATCGTTTTTGGCCTGGCAATACTGATCGACGTCTCTCCAGTCTCGCTTGCACAGCTCGAGCTTTCCTTGACTATAGGCGTCTCGAACTGCGGGGTCTCTTCGACAAATATCCCTCACCCCCAGTTGGTTCCTGATGGACTGGCATCCGTCCACAGAGACATAGAGATGCCTCGCTGGAAATGCCCCGGGTTTCCCCAGGCGTGACGATCCGGGATACCCATTTCCCCTCTGTAAATGTATCCTCCCTTTGACGTCAATGCGTTGATAGCAGCCTCCACGTCGGCTCGGGTGCTGATGATAGAGAGGTCGATGACGGGTTTGGCGGCCAATCCTGGGACAGACGTGCTGCCCACATGCTCGATGCCGATGTATTTGACTCCCTTCAGGGCCTGCTGTAACTCTTCTTTGATTTGCTGGAATTGGAGTGCCCACTCAGGGTTGTATTCTTCTACGACAACCTTCATGGCCGTCGGGGTGAGGAGGGGACTATGGTTCAAGACGCAGCATCGAGTTAATCCAGAGATGTAGAGGAGATATTCCAATGACTCACCCCCCGTTAGCATCGTATCTCGTATTCGACTTGCAATTGCGATTGCCCTTGCAACGCCTGTTTAGTCCCCGCCAGACAGGAGCCTGATGCTGCGGAGGAATTCACAAAACTGGCTCTATCACAGCAAGTACATCACTGAACGATTCCGAGACACCATTTTCACATGCATCTGATGGCGGATAATTGCCTAGCATCAAAGGCCCCACAAACAGAGGGTGACTCTCAGGATCTTTCCCAAGACTGGCTCGGCATCAGAAAACCGACAAGACGGGTATCATATCAACTCGATCTTCCTCTCCCCCAGGCTTCCCAATATCCGGACATATTCACCCGCATCCATCTTTAAGCCGTTCTTCCTGATATCGCCTTCGGGCCTGCCCACAACCACCATTCCCTCCTTGGCGTTGAACTTGACCCGAAACTCCTCGATCAGTTCACCGGCTTTCAATTCCATCATGCCGTGGATGTAGCATTGTCCCAAGTACACGTAAAAGTCGTTGATGCGACGGAGCACGACCGGCATGTCCACTCCTTTGACGATAGCAACGGTATCGGTCGCTTCGGTGAGGTCCGGGACAAGGCAGAAGTAGCCAAAGGTAGACACACAGAATTGTTTGTACTTGAATGTGTCCACAGTATCAACAGCTTCGTAGAATTTGGGGGGTGTATTTTCATTGTCGGTCCCAGCGTGGGTTCCTAACGGTGTCCCTGAGGAGAGCCAAGAGCGCCATTGCTGTACGCCGGAGGAGACGTAGGAGGCTGATGCAATGGTGTCTTGGTCGGTAGTATTGGCAATGAGGGTAGAGTTGTAAGCGTCAAGCATATGTTCGGAGTTGATATAGAACTTAGAGGACAGGGTTTGGATGAAGTCCCGAGATCTTTGATCCAATGATAGCACTTCTTCAGAAGGCCTTGCGATTCCATCAAACCCTTTTCCGTTTTCACAAACACCACTGAGATAGGCGATAGTGTCTTGCATCAAGATGGTGATTGACAAGACGTATCGCAGCCGTTTCCTCGGCTGCTTCGCCCTCTCGAGCAATTTCATCAGATAATGCTGCTTCTTCTTGGGCATTCGCTCTACCTTTGGCCGAAAAATCTTTCCCCCAGCACACCATTCTTCAGGAACGATATATTGGGTCCAGGGGCGAGACCTCCAATCAACCGCCCAAGACGGCAGACCTGATTGCCCTTCCTGCTGACAAACCCCCGACCAGCCCAATACCTCGCGTCTCCCTTTATCCGCCATGCGCACGGCGAAATCGGTATAGACGTCCTCCCAGGGGGTAATATAGTCGGGCTGAGGCGCCCAGTCATCTTGAGCCAAGTCTGTGGCAATGTTTCGGATGGCGTAAATCTTGTCCCGTGGATCATAGCATTTCAATCGAGACGCATCGAACATGGCATATATCAGGCCGACTTCCCGGGTTTGCGGTTCGTGGTTCGCAACCTGCATCTGGTGAAGCCGGTATCTCTGAATGCTTCGAACAAACATCATGTTTGGTTCAAGTTGAGCATATGTGTGTGAGGGATTATCTGAGAGAAACCACTGAGGCCACCGCATCGTGGACCTTGGGAAGAACAGCCACGCCAATGCAAAGATCTGATTCCAGGGTATCTCTTCTGCACCGCAGACCACCAAAGGGCTAGAACTCAAAGCACCTTCTTGTTGGGTCCAGACGCGAGTAAACCAAGGGCGGAGGAGAAGCTTCGCGCACGAGTTGATCAGTAGTTCCTTTTGCGGATGAGTATCTAAGACGTCGAGTATGTGAGATTTGTTCTGCAAGTACTGTGTTTCGTGTCCAGCGTACATCACTGTGGGTGTGTACTCGTCAAGGAAACTTCTAGCGTTAAGTGTCCTGGCATATTGAATTGCAACAGCTGTGTTGTCGTCACTGGGGCCTAGCCATATCACGGTCCGTTCGGCCTTTTCATATACCTTGTACATCAAGTTCACCTCCCTAGCCTTCTCTGCCATGTCATCCTGGTCGATGCATACAACATCGATCCACAGATACGTAGTATTCGTTACAGACCGGAATCTCCTCAGGACCTCATCTGCGCTTTTGTAGATACCAAGCTTGGAGTTCGACATCAGTATGTGGTGGTGGGAACGATTATCGTCGCCGCATACGTACGAGGTTGCAGTGTACTGAGGTTGCGCATGTTTGAGGTCGTGTACGACGAACCTGCCAGCAAGAGCGTCTGTGGGTTGTCCTGGATCCAATTCGAGAAGCCTGATGAAATCGCCGGTATGTGGTAGTGGGATATATGGGGATCCGTTGGTCTTCGACATTGCCAGTCGGAATCACCAGTTGACACGACGTGTCCTTTCGAGAAGATATACGGATCCTGTTTGATCAAGGTATGGAAGGCCCTACATGTTAGCACCTCGTGAGGACAAATCAGAATTCGCGGGGGAATGAGGCTCATTGGGCAAACGTGTGAGCATGGCATCTCAGCAGGTCTTCTCGGCGTTTCATGTTTGCGCGGCCACACGGACACCTGTCACGGACGATAAGGCCACCAGCTCTCCCAGCAGACCTTGCTTCTGTCGCCCAAGCAGGCCAACTGAAGGCGGTTATGGCGTTCTTGAAGTTTCAATGTATTCTAGGCAGCTGGGCGTGGTGGGCAAAGCTTGAGTTTGTGCAGCGAGCATAAGTTCCGATTAGATGGGGCTTAGCGGGTACCTGCCGGGCGCCCATCTATCAGGCAACATTTCCCGACTAGGTGCCCGACCTGCTCCCCAAGGTTGAACGCCCGGGTAAGTACCAGGGTCCTCCATTCCAAGGCTGCTGGGCTCCTTCACTGATTCGATAGGCACCTGTCGGGCCACTAAGCTAGTGCCTAGGTATTCTGCTCCACTAATAATAACAACCCCGACTCCCCCTCCTGCAGCTGGGTAATTGATTTGTGCTCGTTCCTGTCCCCAGCCGAAGCACTTAAGGAAAAAAGATTCGGAGCAAAACCCCCCCTTTGTCCCGTCCCCCAGATTTGCCCTCTCCTCAGTTCAACCTTCTCTCGAGCACCACCACCTCCTCCCAGCAGGCCTTCGACCACCTCTCTCGCCAACACGACTAGTCTTGTGTCGTCCCAATGTCGTGATCGTTCGTTGTAAGCGCCATGGGTCTGACTCCGACGTCAGAACACTATCCGGATGCCTGACAAGCCCGCCACTGTCGTCGCATATGCGGCTGGCGCTTCTCTTGCTGCGATCGCTGCGTTCTACGTCTTCGCGCCAACCTTCTTCATCGACGGCGAGAATTCCTACAATACGAATGATGGCCGCAAACGCACCATCATTGGCCTGTCCAATCCGGCCAACGATTGCTTCATTAACTCGGTGCTTCAAGCCCTTGCAGGACTCGGCGACCTCAGGCTGTACCTGATCAAGGAGTTGCACCGGAGACAGCTTGACGGACCCGAGATTTATGAATCCATTCCCCCTGTTTTGCGCAAAGGTGAAAAAGCCGATAAAATAGTGGGTTTACAGAAAGGGCCAGTTACCAGGGCGTTGAAGGAGATGCTGGACGCTTTGAACGAGCGTCCCATATACAAAAAGACCATCAGTGCACGGCCCATGATAGAGGCATTGGAGAGGGCATTTAATACACGCATTAGTCGAAATCAGCAAGATGCGCAGGAATTTCTACAGATTGTCCTCGAACGGCTCTGCGACGAATACCATGCAGCACAGCGAGCGCGTCTTAGGTTTGCCAATCCAGATCAGACCGAAGATTCCTCCACTGCAGATTCAAAGCTTTCTCCTACAACACCAGCATCAACGGAGGTCACTATAGGAGCTCGTGAGGGATTTCCTTTCGAAGGCCGCATCGAATCCCACATTCAGTGCCAGCGTTGTGGCTTTAGGACGAAACCGACAGTCACAACTTTTGTGTCTCTGACCCTGAATGTTCCTCAGAAGAGCGCTACCTCGTTAGACAACTGTTTCGACATCCTCCTCAAAAGCGAAGAAATCGACGATTTTAAATGCGACAAATGCCGGTTGACGCATGCTCTGGACTGGAAGAATTCAAAGCTGTCCTCAGCCACAACAGACAAAGGCCGAGAAGCGCTAGAGAAAGACATTGGTCTCATTGAGCAGGCGCTACGTGATGACCCGGAGAAGACTCCCGAGGGCGTCGCCTTGCCTGACACGAGTCTGGCACCAAGGAGCAAGATTAAAAAGTCGACTCGCATCACAGTGTTTCCCAAAGTGATCGCCATTCATCTGTCTCGGTCAGTCTTCGATCCAGGCAGCTATTCCACCAAAAACATGGCCAAAGTGTCATATACTCAAAGATTGCGTCTGGGAGGGCTGTTAAATGAACATTGGTACAAACTCTTGGGAGTGGTATGTCACAAGGGCAGCCATCACAGTGGACACTACGAGTCTTTCCGAAGGAATCATGTGTATGCCCCCTTTGCTACTCCCGACCCGTTTAGTGCATACGCCATCGCAAGTCGCTATACGAGCTTTGCTCCGTCAGCCACACCCAGTCCGACTATTGAGGCCACGCATGGTGAGGGCCTGAATGGGTCCGCCGCGCCTGCCACTGGGAACTCAACTACATCATTGTCCACAGCCTCACTATCGACCGGGAACAGCAGGCCAAATTCTAATGGAGTAGATAGCAAGGATGCCCGGCAATCGACGCAAGAGGACGGCGTCATGTCGCCAGTACAGAGAACGGATACCCAAGTGTCGAAACAGATCAGAACACAAGATGCCATACCAGGCAAGTTCCGGCGACGGAAAAAATCCAACGATCGATGGTGGCGCATATCGGACGACAAAATCAAGGAGGCACGTCTGTCGGATGTGCTCTCGATGCAGCGTGAGGTCTACTTACTCTTCTATGAGCTCGAAAGGCCAGGCGACGATTCTTCCGCCTAAATCTCTCGCCATTTGGTAGTATGCCTCATGTTGCCGATCTGAAGCACTACGTTTTAAAACCCTCGTTATATGGGACATTTGGAGCTATACGAAAAGAGGGATCTGATAGATGTTGAAGCCACACAACTTTGGCCCTTTGCATATCACTAGATCTTGGATAGAGCGGAGCTGAAAAACGTCTGCATTTATCCCGATCAAACTGAAGCACATGCTGCAGACGCTGAGCTTGAAACCAATTCTAGGGGAGATTTGATCACTAGGGAGGGAAACCAGGTCTTCATCAAGCCATTGTAGAATCAACCAGTCCCTCTAACATGGTACCAGTCAAAGGACATGCCAGAAGGTCGACAGACTTCAATCTCATATGCAGAGTGCGGTTCAGCATTACTGCCATCTGGTTTGCCAGTTGTGATTTGTGGATTGAGGCTCAAAATACAACTATTGAAGACACTCACCGCAGTTGTCGTCTACAGATGCCCCTTTCGATCCTGTCTGCCCACAAGAGAGTCAGAGATTTGCCCTATGCAGCCTGAAATTTTCTGGTTACCATGTATGACTCGAGGGATAAATGTTTACAGTACATTCGCGACGCGCAGCGCCTGACCTCCTTTGGCTTAGTTCCATGACCCGCCAAGGTATCAGTGGACTGAGAGGAGCTTTATCATGCTCCAATGCGCCACACTCTAAAAAAGTTTCTCGACCTCACGTGGGGTAGAAGAGAAAATTTGTGAAATCCTTTGCGAGTGGTTATCACTTATCAGCAGCCGGATTCCACTTGGTTAGTCTCCTATTGCTTGCGGGAGAATCCCATCTCATACTGAAAGTACATCTCAACAATATGGCGAAGGGAAAAGTTTGCTTGGTAAGTGGCAGTCCCTCAACAGCTACGTGTGTTTCTCTAACAGTATCCAGGCCTACAGCGGTGAGATATGAGTCAGAAGGCACGTTGGAGCGCAAATTGCTGATCTGGACTATACAGGTGGTCTGGATACGAGCTGTATTCTGAGGTGGCTACTCGGTGAGACCTTCATGGACCAGAGTCTTTTGCAATGTAACACCAGTCACTGATACATGGGGAATGCAGACGATGGCTATGAGGTCGTATGCTTCCTTGCCAATGTTGGACAAGAAGAGGATTGGGATGCCGTCGAGAAGAAGGCCCTCAAGATTGGTGCCACGAAGATGGTGATTGAGGATTTGCAGAAGGAGTTTGTGGAGGAGTTGTGCTTCCGAGCTGTGCAGTGCAATGCTCAAGTAAGTGCAGTTGCCGTCGACCTGCACCCGGCCAACAGAGACTGATTTGATCGTACAGTACGAGGGACGGTACCTGCTTGGCACGTCGCTTGCACGTCCAGTAATTGCACGATCTCTCATGCGAGTCGCACAGCGTGAAGGCTGTGACTCAGTCAGCCACGGTGCTACCGCCAAGGTACCCAGTTCTGGTATCTCTACCTCTGGTCATTTCTAACCTTTCGTAGGGCAACGACCAACTCCGCTTCGAGTTCGCTTTTTACGCGATCCAGCCTTCGATCAAAATCATTGCCCCATGGAGGGATCCCAAATTCTTCAACCGATTCCAGGGCCGGAACGATCTACTCGACTATGCTGCGGCCACAAACCTCCCAGTCACATCCACCAAGGCGAAGCCGTGGTCGATGGACGCCAACCTTGCCCATTGCAGCTACGAGGCTGGTATCCTGGAAGACCCAAACCAGGAGCCTCCGAGTGATATGTGGACTATGACCGACGACCCACTGAAGGCACCCAACGAGCCGACCAAGATCACCATCAGCTTTGAAAAGGGTATTCCGACCAAGGTCGTCACGCCACAGGGCACATTCACGGACTCTGTGCAGCTCTTCAAGGAGCTGAACCGCATTGGGAAGATCCACGGTGTTGGCAGGATCGACATTGTCGAGAATAGATTCATTGGTCTGAAGTCTCGTGGCTGCTACGATGTAATAATTTTGCCTCCCCCCTCCCCCTAATTCTTCTGCATGGCCTACTTGTGGATTTATGCGTCTAACTCATTCATCTACAGTCCCCAGCCATGACAATTCTCCGCCTTGCACACCTTGACCTCGAGGGATTGGTTCTCGATGGCCAAGTTAGGGCTCTTCGAGATCAGGTAAGTACATCATCTTTCCGCTCGGTATATTTACGATGGCAGCTGACGCTTCGATCCTCAGTTCGTCACTCATAATTGGAGCAATTACCGTAAGTAATATCACCTGCCTCTTGAGTTCTCGAATACTAATTCTCTCTATAGTCTACAATGGATTGTGTACGTCTAGAACACCCTCCCTTTTGCTTCGTTCAGAAAGGAAGTGTGTTTCTGCATTCGGCATATACTAATCACTGTACCTCTTTCTAGATTTCTCTCCCGAGCGTGCCTTCGTGGAGAACTCCCTGATCTATAGCCAACAGAACGTGAACGGCGAGGTCCGCTTGAGCTGTTACAAGGGATCAGCCTACGTCCTTGGCCGTACTAGCAGCAGCGAGAAGCTGTACTCCATGGAGGAGGCATCGATGGACTCGTTGGAGAACTTCGGCGCCGAGGACACTACCGGGTTCATCAAGATTCAGACCATCAGGCTGAAGAAGTACGCGGATGAATGGGCAGAGAAGAAGTGAATGAATGTGCTCCTAGTCTAGGGGTTTCCTTGTGTGTTTATGTTATTAAGCCGGGGTTAGATGACTAGATTCGTGCAGCTGAATAACCGCGGGATCGAAAGTGCTTCATTCTGCATGCTCTTCGCTCTGATGCATCCATCATGCCCTGGCTTCGGCTTGTACTGGCCTCAGTGACGACTTAGACTCTTGCTCCAGCAGCCAGGTGTGTCTTAGAAGCTTCTAACCTTTGCTGATTCTCTTTTGGCCCCCCTGTCCGAGACTGTGCCCATCAAGCAAAGGATGTCTTCTTTTATCACTCACAATGGACCCACTGAGTGGACTTGAGAACGACAGTTGAGGTGGCACGAATGTTCCACTGCTGTTTTCTGCCCCATCCGAGGCTTCTGCTTCTCTGGCAGTCTAGATCGTTCCGGTGGACAGAGCTTGTTATCCTTGTTCTCGGTGTGAAAGTGATCACATAGTCAGGCATCGTTTGCAGTATTCTTGGTGATGTAGCAGTCGGTTCGTTGTGGCCACAGGTCCGAGACTCTGTGAATGTGGTGATCGGCCGTCAGTGTGAGAACTGTACCCTCGACCTACATGGGAACCGGCGAGCGGGACACTGCCCTCTAGTCTAGCGGTTTCTTCTGGCTGCCCAGTCGCATCCCCAACGGGTCCACTGGCTCTTCGTGGGGAAAGGACATGCGACCGGTGCAGCAAATCCCGCAAACTTCCGCAGGGCAAAAGGATGGAACAGTGCAAGATCCGTAGATGAGACATCGATCCCAAGGAGAGAACCGGGACGGGGGAGAGAGCATGATTGGGGGGGTTCGGTGGGAAAGCGAATGAAAACTCGTTGGCCGAGGAATGAAAACAACAGTGGCACCGGCGGGCAGAAAGAAAGCTCGATGTCATTGCTGGTTGCACCAGTTGCTGCCCCTCACCACTTTCTTCCATCGCCGCTTCGGAAGCCAGCCAGCGGCATTCATTTTGTTCCTCTCCCACAAGCCGAACTCACTTTTACTTCGATTATATTCTTTTCTCACATATTTCCCATTCATCGTTGCTCTTGACCTCTTCCTGGTATATACTGCCACGGCCTATCCGTAGCTTAGCTTCTTCAGAAAGACCTTGCTACTGTGCCTTCCACCCCTCTTCAATCCAATCTCCCCAAAACCCCACTCCAACAGTCGCCAATATGGGTGTCAAGGATATCTTGTCGCGAAAGGAGGGAGTCATCGTTGGTGATGATGTCTTGAATCTTTTCAAGTACGCTCAGGAGCACAACTTTGCCATTCCCGCCATTGTAAGTGGCCCGGCCTCAACATACTGGGACGATCACTGACCTCAACTTCGTAGAACGTGACCTCATCCTCGACCGTTGTGGCCGCTCTGGAAGCTGCCCGCGACGCAAATGCTCCCATCATCCTCCAGGCCTCTCAGGGAGGTGCTGCGTACTTCTGCGGAAAGGTTCGTTGAACAGAAGCACGGTGCAGGGAACGGCAGACTGAGAGCACTTCACAGGGCGTCAAGAATGACAAGCAACAAGCATCCATTGCTGGTGCAGTGGCTGCGGCTCACTATATCCGCTGTGTCGCCCCCGCATACGGTGTTCCTGTTGTTCTGCATACCGACCACTGCGCGAAGAAGCTTCTTCCCTGGCTCGATGGCATGATGGACGCGGACGAAGCCTATTTCAAAGAACATGGCGAGCCTCTGTTCTCCTCACACATGATTGACTTGTCTGAAGAAGCTGTGGACTGGAACATCGAGACCACGGCCAAATACCTCAAACGGGCGGCTCCCATGAAGCAGTGGCTGGAAATGGTACGTATGTCTATAAAGTCTGTGCGACATAGACTAATGGGAGAGTAGGAAATCGGTATTACTGGTGGAGAGGAAGACGGTGTCAACAACGAGGATGTCGACAACAACGCCCTCTACACGCAACCTGAGGACATCCACTTGATCTACACCACTTTGAAGAAGATCTCCCCCTATTTCTCGATTGCCGCAGGTTTCGGTAACGTTCACGGTGTCTACAAGCCCGGAAACGTCCGTCTTCACCCCGAGCTCCTCGACAAGCACCAGAAATACGTCAAGGAGAAGGAATCCACCAAGTCAGACAAGCCTGTGTTCCTTGTCTTCCACGGTGGCTCCGGCTCGTCCAAGAAGGAATACACCGATGCCATCAGCTATGGCGTGGTCAAAGTCAACCTCGACACCGACTTGCAATATGCCTACCTCACCGGCATTCGTGATTATGTGCTGAACAAGAAGGATTACATCATGAAGCAAGTCGGCAACCCAGAAGGCGAGGACAAGCCCAACAAAAAGTACTTCGATCCTCGTGTGTGGGTGCGTGAAGGTGAGAAGACCATGAGCGCTCGTGTGGCAGAGGCATTGAAGGACTTCAACGCCGCTGGCACTCTGTAAACCGGTTTCGTCATCCACAACCGAGAATACCGCTGAAAGGGATTGCTGAGCATTCTTGTATTTTTTGGAGAGATTACGCTTCCCTGGCCTCCATTGTTATGGCAATCAGGAATGAACGTTGATGTGAGGAGTGGCTCTCCTGTACCCTAGCTTTACTTATCCTACATACCTTCAACAATCATGCAGCCAAAAGGAGAAATAGTTTTATCTCAGTGGGACCTTGATTCCTCAACATGTGGCAGTGACGCCCTGCTCGTTTGTAACTGGTGGCTCCATTCGGCTTCAGCCACTGTACGTCACCGAGATTGAAGGGGACTTTGCCTCCCTCCAACCACATTGAGAAACAGAGTGCACTCGTCAACTGTTTCCCTTGATCAACGTGTGCTCCTGTTCTCGTTAAGCGAAGATCGCCGCTCTCTCTTTTGTTTGCTCCGTGAACTGTCTCTACTCGAATATCTCTGCCTCCTCGCCATAACACCCAACAACTGTCCATGAGCACACGACTGCCCGACTATTCCACAGTAACTGCGCAAGTGGCCACTCCCAAGCACACAATGCCCGAAGTCGAAGGCGGCGCGGTGCCGAGTCAGAGCAAGGGATCGTGGTCCTCTTTTCTCAAAGTGAGCACATGAAGGTGGCCCACGAGCCGGGGCACCAACGCGGCGCATGCTCCAGAGACTGACAAATGTGCACAGTCGATTGCCTCTTTCAATGGCGACTTGTCCTCGTTGACCGCACCAGCATTCATTCTCTCCACCCAATCTCTGGTCGAATTTTCGGCGTACTGGGCTGAAAACACATCGCTGTTCATTGCACCGACTCAAGAGAAGGATCCAGCAAGACGTGCTCTGCTGGTGTTAAAGTGGCTGCTCAATACCCTCAAACAACAATACTGCTCCCGGTCAGAAAAACTCGGATCTGAGAAGAAGCCACTCAATCCATTCCTAGGCGAGCTGTTCCTGGGGAAATGGGACGACGAATTCGGCGAGACAACGTTGGTGTCGGAGCAAGTCAGTCACCACCCTCCAGTCACAGCCTACTGCATCACAAATGAGAAGCACCGCATACGGCTCCAAGGCTACAACGGCCAGAAAGCCAGTTTTAGTAGAACTATCCAAGTCAAACAGATTGGACATGCTCTCTTGACCCTCCATCCTCCCGACAGCGAGCATGCAGAGACCTACCTCATCACCCTGCCGGCTCTGCATATTGAAAGCCTCATCTACGGAGCACCCTTTGTCGAGCTGAGCAAATTCATACATATTGTCTCAAGCACAGGGTACGTCGCCAAGATCGACTTTACCGGCAAAGGCTGGCTCTCTGGGAAGAAGAACAGTTTCACGGCGTCGTTGTGGCGAGAGGGTGAAGGATCGGAGAAGGATCCCCTGTACACCGCGGACGGGCAATGGTCAGACACATTTACTATTAGAGAGGGCGACAGCAAAAGGGGCAGAGAGATCGAAACCTTCAAATCGTCGAGCGTTAAACTGTCCAAGCTGAACGTCGCATCCATAGAAGAGCAAGATGTTTTTGAGAGCCGCAGAGCATGGTCAAAGGTCGCCCAGAGCATTGAGAAGGGCGAAATGGACGCTGCCTCGCACTACAAGTCCAGAATCGAGAATGCGCAGCGGGCGTTGCGCAAGAAGGAGCAAGAAGAAAAGCGAGATTGGGAGCGGATGTTTTTCGTTCAAGCGGATCCCAAGGATAAATTGGAGAAGACGTTCCAAGACCTGGTGAAGGTGGTGACCAATTTCGGTGTCAATAGCTGGGAAGGCGTTGCGCCGGATAAAACAGCGGGAATATGGAGGTATAGCGAGGAGAAGGCTGCTCAAGCAAAGAAGCCCTTCCACAAGGAGGGACTGTTGGCTCTGGGGGAGAACCCAGACGGAACCTCTGCACCTGTGAGCAGGGTCCCGACGAACCAGAGCTCGAACCCGGCGAACTGAGTCGATGTTTGAAAGGCAGCGAGGGGTGACGGGGAGCGTCAACAGGAGCCCTGGCAGCGGCAGAGCGGGAGAGGCACACTTGTGAACGATCTGGGCTGTATTATTAGCTTTTCTCCTGGGCCATGAACTGGTAACAGGATGTCCATCGAAATGGTTATTCAAGACTTCTGAGGCTCGTCTTCTGCCTCTTCCACGTATTACAGGAATCATCCCACACCACGTGTTCGGCCGAGTAGCTCTGGGCATATCAGTGTCGGGACCAGAATTCGACCGAAAGTCACGGCTGGCACAAGATTGAATCGGCGTCACCAGTACCACCGTTGCCGACCTGCTTGATAAGCTCAGGGGAAACAGGCAGCCGGCAGCAACGTCTTTGGCGACCTCTCGCCGACTGCCGAGTCACCCAATCACTGATACAAACATCCTACAATAGCTGCAGCTTGCTGGCTCATGATCACAGCAGCTACCCTGTGAGAGAAGGTTGGGGCCGGCCACCTAGACATTGTGCAAGGTCACACTGCAACGGGGACAACGATACGAGACTACGCCCCTCGGCTTTGAGCATAAACGAGGGGGAAAATTCAATCCATGAGGAGAATACGCACGGTCCGACATATCATTGGACTGCATGTAAACAACACCACATCGCGAGCTATAAGAAGACTAGGGGGCCTCTCCCCTGCCGTCAGCTCTACCTCGTGCACCGCTACGAGGCTACAGGGAAAGAGCCTACCAGTACTTCAATCAGGAATTCAGGCACACCAAAGGAGATTTCTCAAGCTCGATCCCTCACCCGAGGAGACTGTGCCAACGCGAACCGACAAGATGTCCTCGCCGCCCTATAATGCCCTCACGCTCTACACGGCTGGAACCCCCAATGGCCTGAAACCCACCATGGTGCTCGAGGAACTGGGCCTCAAGTATGACGTCCGCGCCATCAACATCATGACGAACGAACAAAAGGAGCCTTGGTTCCTCGAAATCAACCCCAATGGCCGCATCCCCGCGCTCAAGGATGGTGACTTGCGGGTATTTGAGAGTGGCGCCATCATGCTGTATTTGACCGATCTGTACGACAAGGAGAAGAAGTTCACGTACGAGTACGGGAGCGGGCTTTATTATGAGATGATGAGCTGGTTGATGTTCCAGATGGGTGGCATTGGCCCGATGCAAGGTGCGTTGCGGTCGAGTTACTAACAGCCCTTCAAGCCTGACGAGAGGAAACAGGCCAAGCCAACCACTTCCGCGCCATGGCACCGGTGTATTCTGCCTACGGCATCAAACGCTATCTCGACGAGACCAAGCGCCTGTACGGCGTACTGGAAATCCGCCTGTCCAAGGCCGACTGGCTGGCCGGGGACAAGTACACCATCGCCGACATGGCGAACTACTCCTGGGTCCGCGCGGGAGCATTCTTGGACATCGACATGAACGAGTTCCCGGGCGTGAGCAAGTGGGTGAAGCGCATCGACGAGCGGCCTGCCGTGCAGAAAGCCAGGAAGATCCCGGACACGAACCGCAGTGACGAGGAGCTGGTGAAGATGTTTGCAGGCATGAAGGCTCGTGTGGATGCCTTGAAGGGCACGGACAAGGACGAGCCCTCGAAGATATAAATCAAAGAAACCCAAGATCTATGAACGGGTATGGTGTGTATTACTAGGAGCCTGGATCCACCCGACGACACTGACAGAGCAACGTTACCGTGGGCTTTCCCACCGGCCCAATATGACGCCCGAATTCACACTTCTGCCCAAGCCCAGACTTATCTGCATTGCCCCCGTGCATCCCATCTTTAACAACCATGTACAGAGCGACAGGACTCGCCCTAATCCGCCCCCTTTGATCGGACCGGAAAGAGAGCGCACTGCCTATTGCATATTGTGCCCATGACGAGGGCGTGGACTGAGTGATATCTTCTCTCTGCTACTAACAGCTTGCTATCTAGGGAAACACAGGAATCCCTCGCCAGCCGTTCTAATCCATTCTTTTTTACAGCCGGCTTTCGACGTCGCCCGCATCCGCTGGCCGCGATTCAGAGAGAGAGAGAAAGCGAGAGAGAATTCCCAAGGCCAAAACCGAGGATCGCCGACCGAGGATAGGAGGAGGAGAAGGGGGGTTGAGATGGATGGCGAGTGCCGGCAAGGAAAGACAGGAACGAACACGAGGTCTTGATTGGGGAGGGAAAAAGGGGCTACGGATGCTGCTACTGCTGCTGCTCTCTCTCATTCATTCACTCATTCACTATTACACTGCAACAGATATCGTCCTCCACCACCGTTCGGGCGATGATGGGACGAGTTGCCTTTCCGTGTGGTGTCTCCGGCGTCACAGGTTGGGACAAACACAGCGAGCGAGCGAGCGAGAAACGGATAATTCACAACGTTGCGGCTACGTTGTTGGGGAAGGAGGGGGGGGGGGAGGCGAGACCTCGTACCTGTCTGTCTGTCTATAGGATGGGCCGGGGAAAGGCAGCTTGCTTGCTTGGATGGCTCTGCGTTCTGGAATACCGCCTGGTCCCACTGCTGGGACGGACATGTTGACTCTGAACGACAATCCATGTACTTATATCACTGTACGGGACAACGAGTATGGAGAGGAAACACTTGAGTCGCAGATTGTAACCGTGATATAATTTCCCCTTTGATCGAGCGGGCTCAAATGACTGAAGTCGGAGCCATATACATAGCTATGAACAGCGGGATCTCTCAATCTTAAGCTCTTCCGTTCCTTCTTCTAATAGGCCATATAGGTGGAGGACCCTTCCTGTACATCCATCCGTTGTGTCTCTTCAGCGGACACTTCGGCCGTGTCGTGCGTCCTTCAAGGAATTGCTGCACGTAACCGGTGTCTCCCTTTCTCGGCAACGGGCTTCTTAACACCAGACTCGATGAATCATCTTCGAGGTTCTACATTCGTCCTTCGACTGTGCGTGCCGCGCCATGCCGTCTCCTCCCTCCCATTTTGTTCCCAACTTGGACGGAGATGTCTTGTAATAAGCTAGTTGGCGAGGTGTTTCTTGAAACATGACAGGGTAGGCTGCTGCAGCCTGGGATTTAGTTGAAGAGCAGCTTGGAGCAGAGGAGGAATCATCTTCGTCAATTGGCTGGGCATCATTCTCTTCGTTCTTGGGTCGGAGCGATGTTGCTCCGCCTCTTTTCACACTAGCACCTGCAGCTCTGGGGCAGTTGCGTAGCCCGACGAACGGAACTCCTTTCTCACCAGGATCTCCTGGCGCGCCAGCTGCAGTCTTTCCGCCGTGTCGGTCTTTTCTTCATGCGAGCGCAGGAAGTCAGGATATGTCCTTTCGGCGAAGTCGAGGAACTCCTTGGCTTCACGAGGGTGAGCATGGGTCAGGGATAGCTCGGCCGCGTCTAGTACGGACACAAGCAGGATCCTTCGAACGAATCTATTGGGATTCTTTTGCCATCTTGCGAATTGTTCCAGGAACGACGAATCCTTGAGTTTCTGAAATAACGGATGAGCCGTTGGTGATGTCGGATGGTAGATATGAAGAATAGCAGGGTCGAAAGGAGAATGTTCAATCGTCAAGCTGTAATTCAATACCAAATCGTAAAGGCTTGCTGGTAGACCTCTTTTGCTGCGTTTATTTTGTAAGAGTATTGCCCCGGCTACCTGACGCCAGGACCGTGGCAGTGGTTCGGGAGAAGATTTTCCCTCTGAGAGAACGGATCTACCAGAGTTCAGACGGTACTCGTAAGCCTGCGTATATAGCTGTACAGCTTCCTGCAGCCGTCCACGCCGAGCAGTCTCCTTGATCATCAGGGAGACAAGACGATCTTCGGCGCGCAGGTAAGCAACAGCATCAGGGGCGAAGTCGTCTGTCGGGATAAAGATGAAATTCGCAAAAGAGCGTTCATAGAGAACTTGCAACCATTGCCAGACTTCGCGTTCCAGTCCATCGGCGTACATGACCGAAACCAATGGTTCCATATATTTCTCATTGAGCAATAAGTCTTTCTTCTCAGCGCCGGTCATGGCGTTAAACCAGCGAGCCAACCTCGGTCCCAGCCCTTCATCCTTCGGAGATTTACCTCGCTTCTCACGGCCTTGAAGATACTGCAGGGCGCAGGATTGGACAAGATCTGAGTCGAGAGCTTGCTTCAATAGCGCATCGTCGAAAGTCTTGACGGCGGTCGCAGCGAGGCCGTGGGTTTGAAGGAAAGTAAGCGACTGTTGTTTGAAAAGCGGATGGCCGAGGATAGTGTCTAGGTGGGAGTGGGTGGAATGGGTGACTCGCTGTGCTGGATCAGGGATTGATTCAGAGCCATGCTGGTTGTCGACCGCGGTTGCTGCTGCTTTCGGAGAGGGATGGGTTTCGTCCAGGCGTCGCTGGAAGGCGGATTCCAGGACGTTGAGGAGCTGTTTGGATTCGCGGGGTGACTGGGGAGAAAGAGGAGGGTGGATCGAGGCAAGCAACTTGCGAATGGCGAGGGACGACGTGAGTCTCATGGTTAGACTCACGGTCAGAGCACGGTCATGGTGTGGTCGAGGGTCTAGTGTTTCGAGATTGCTGGAGTAATGAGGTGGAATGAGGTCGCAGCATCATGTCGCCGCCTGATACTTGTGAGGGGAGCCTGAGTTGCCTCACTAACGACCTAGTGCTACCCCTAGGCGGTTAGCTAGCACCCACTGGGCAGCTTAGGCGTGGTGCCTGGAGGCCGTGGTTTGTTCCTGTGCCCAGACGCCACAGTCTTAAGTGGTCAGGCGCTTGGCAAGTCCTCCCCCAGAATCTGTGGCCGCCTTTGCTTTTGCCTTTTTGAAACCAAACAAGCCTCTTGAATGTGTTCCGGCCACAATTCCTGTCTTCATGTCAACATCACTGTGCTTTTAGATCCAACTCACCCACTTGTCACTTGCCTCACCCTGTGACCACCCTTCACCGCGGAGCCGGCTGCTCTTTTAGTAGCTGCGACTTCCACTAATTTACCATTATTGTCTCCCGTCTCCCTTTGCCGACCGCCGTCGAATCCACACCTCCCTTCCATCTTCTCCTTCAACCTACCTTACACCTACACATCAATGGCAGAAGTCCAAAGCCGCGGCAGCGGCCCAAGAGGTCGCGGCGGGTTTCGAGGCGGCAGAGGTGGTTTTCGTGGCACTCGCAATCCTTCGAGATCACAACACAAAGCAGATCACGAGCAAGAGAACGTCCCTCCTGCGTCGCTGGAAGATCAGGGTGAGGTTGGAGAATTGCTCAAAAAGTTTGGCGACAAGGTCCCTCTCCTCAAAGAAATCTGTCCCGGTTGGAGTGATGAAGATTTGGTCTATGCCTTGAATGAAACTGACGGCGACGTCAATGCTGCCGTTGATCGCATCTCAAGTGGTGAGAGAGCTTCCATTCACGTTGACTTGCTTGAAATTGCTAACAATCCTACGTCAGGCACCATCTCTCAGTGGGGTGAAGTCAAGAAGAAACACCCAAAGCCCAAAGATGCTCCTCCCGCTTCAACCGATGCTTCGACTCGGGGTCGTGGCCGTGGCAATTTTGAAGGTCGAGGAAGAGGTCGCGGTGCTGAGCGTGGTGCTCGGGGTGGCCGGGGTGCGAAATCAGTCTCTGCTGCACATACAAATGGTACAAAACCCGCACAGGCGACTGCTGACGGCGTGGAATCGGTCGCTCCAGCAGACGCTGTTGCGGCTGCGGCCACCCTAGAGACTGCGCCAACAAATGGTGATACGACCGCGACAGTGACTGCGACAGAGAGTTGGCCAAATGAGCCTGGGAAGGATTCACTCGCTTCTTTGCAAACCGAAGAACCCAAGCCCGCTTCCGGTGCAGCACCAGCTGCCGCCAAACCCGGCGGATGGGCTGGATTGTTTGCCAAACCAGCCCCTGCTCCAGCTCCCAAGAAGGCTCCCGCGCCCCCTCCGCCTGCTGTTGCACAACCCGAGCAACTGCCAGTTGAGCCTGAGCCGACCATTGAAGATTCCATACCTCCCACTGAGCCAATCGTGCCGCCTCCGATCGAAGCGTTGGACTACAACGAAGAAGGACCAAGTGAGCTGCCATCCGCGCCGCATTCCGACACAGGAAAAGATCTAACACCACCTAAAGATGAACTCACAGAACAGAACCTGGAGAAACTTCCAGACACGTCTCACCCCGTTGAATCCGCTACCGCAGCCAGCACCGTCGCAAGCACCCAAGATCCGCTTGCCGCACCAGAACCCTCGAAGATCCCCGCTCGACCAATGTCAGGATACGCTGCCACTGCGTTGAAAGCCACCGGAGGCACCAGCCGATCTGCTAGCTTCGCGAGAAAGGTTATGGAACAGCAGGAGGCGGTTGTTATGCCCGGCAATCACGCCATCGAAAAGGCAGCCGTACAATTTGGCAAGTTGGGCTTGAACGGACCGGACGACGTTGACGTCGACGAGGACAGAGAGGAGCCTGAGACGCGTACTCAACTTCCAGACGACTCCCCCGCTGCCCCTCGTGCTTCATTGCCTCCGGCTGTGCCCGAAGCGCAGCAAGCGCCCACTGCAGCACCGACTCAACCGCTCGCTGAGGCCTCACCGGCTGCGCAACGACCAGCATCGGGTCTGCCCTCCGTTCCGCAACAGGCTCATGAACCGTCACCGCAGACATCTTCGGCGTACGCGGACCAGTACCGATATGGTCAAGGACAGAAACCGTTCGATCCATTTGGTCAACCACCAACAACCACTCAAGCCCAGTCTCAAGAACCCTTCTCCAACCAAGTCCCAAATCAACCCAGCACGGCTACCTCTCAGCCGGACTATTCTGCTTACTACGGTCGCGATGCTTACA
This sequence comes from Fonsecaea erecta, assembly GCF_001651985.1. Taxonomy (NCBI): domain Eukaryota; kingdom Fungi; phylum Ascomycota; class Eurotiomycetes; order Chaetothyriales; family Herpotrichiellaceae; genus Fonsecaea; species Fonsecaea erecta. The sequence continues at coordinate 2,211,979 of NW_017387245.1, read as the reverse complement.
ATAATTACTACGGGTATGGTCATGGGCAAGAGGCTCAACGGTCTGGCAGCACGTTTGGTACTTCTGCTCCGGACAGTCAGGGGCAGTATACCACCTCACGTCCTCAACACGGAATGGGTCAACAGGAAGCGCAGGGCAGTGGACCAAATACTCCCGCACCTGGCATTCCTGGTCATCCTACAGCGCAACAACCTTCTGGCCACATGCAACAACAAAACCAGGGTCACGGATATCCCGGTTACGGCTACCCGAATGCATACAACCAACAGTATCCTCAGTATTCTGCCAATTATATTGCATCGATGAATCACCGTTACGGAGCGAACCGTCCCATGTTTGATGATGTTCGACGTCAACAAGAGAACGAATACTATGGCAGTCAATACAACTATGCGCAAAATCACTATGCCAACACGTACAAGTCGAACATGTATGGACAACCTCAGCAGGGTTACTCGTATGAGCACTCGTCGTCTCCGGCCAACGTCAGCGGCTTTGGGCGGGAGGCAGGCTATGGTCGAGCAGGGTCTGCGCAGCCTTCGGAAGCTCAACAGAGTGCTGCAGGCAGCACCGGCTTTGGTGGCATGGCTGACCCCTTCGGACGTTCTACCTCCAGTTTCGGACAGGCTCAAGGCTTGCCTCAACAACATGGCGCTCATTCCGAGGATCCGACCAAGGCATCAGGTCCAAGTCCCTCGATGCAAGGTGGTCGTCCTGGATCTGCCGTCAACAATTTCCCCGGTCAGCAAGGTGGCTTGCCTCCTCCATCGCAACACTCAGGTCAACAGGCCTTCGGCGCCTATCCTCAGTACGGAGGGGGGTTGGGCGCTGGTCACCAGAACACTCATCAGAACACTGGATACGCGGGCTACGCCTCCAACAGTGCGTTCGGTGCATATGCCGGATACAGTGGCGGTGGCGGCGCCGGCGGTGGCCGAGGATGGAACGGCAGCTACAATTCTGGCCATTAGTGCATGGTAAAGTGAAATGACACCAGCCCAGGGCAACATCATCTCTCCTCTATTTTATCTTACGGAGTCGGGAATTCGATTCTTTCTGCGAAAGGAAAATGGGCGAAAAGCACGGACAGAATGTCGAAAAACTGTTATTGCGAGGAGACCATGCACTTGTTGCTGGGTAAGGGGTTTCTGAATGGCCCGGTCTTTTCTTCATTAATTGCAAACTGTACTTGTACACCAAGAATTCTTGCCGACAAAAGGTTGATAGCATTGAAGGATGGATGAAAGTAGCGCTCGGTCTCTGGGAGGAAGCGCATCCCCCGAAATTGTCATCATGGATAGGAAGGGAGCAAAAAGTGATACGTGACAGTACTACTACCAAGGGTGGGCGAGGGGGGTGTTTTACTGCACGGTGGCAGCAACCGCCCCTGAAGGGGCACTGTCGTCTGAGTTGAATGGATCAATGAACTTCCCGACAGAAGAAGAGAATCGTGCATTGTCGTCGCATTCTGTGCCGTCCTTGGTGTGTTGCATGTAACCTTTGTCGACATGGGTCGTTCAGCTATGCCCTCATGCGCCATTATAGTCGGGATCATGTGATCATGTGATCAAGTCGGCACGTAGTTCGGAAGAACTCGGAATTCCGTGTCCGGCTTGGCAGCATTGGCCCATTGGGCATGTTCGTATTCTGTCCTTCTCACACTCACATGCATTGTTCATTTCTCTCACATCTTTGTACAGTACATGCTTGCTCCTATGGGTAGTACGCTGACCAATATCGTCCCTGCATGCTGCTGAGGTCAAACATGACCGGACTATCCGGGCTTGGGAGATTTCCCGACTTGATACTTGATTCGGGCTGAAAGGTATCTGTCTCCTCTGATTGGTTGATCGACAACGTTCCCCAAGACTTGGAACTGGGCGAGTTGAGTTGGCCACGGCATCTCCCAGGTCCAGGCTGGCATGTCAAAAGTCAGTTAACCCTATCAGGCACGGACATCAAGTAAGTCAGCCCAGTTCTTTGCTTCCTTGGTCGTCCAGTCCAGACTGCTGCCTAATGATACCCTGGCTCATCGTGAATTGAGTGGCCTGTACGTGGGTAAGCTGAATTGGTCGTGCTTTGAGCACTCTGGGAGATATATTCCCGAGTCTCCATTATCACCAGGGCAGACTTCATCTCCCGTCAAGAAACCAAGCCATAATATCGTTTTGATGCAATGACAAGCCCGAGCAAACCTCGCCTGGTCATCATCGGCTCCGGGTGGGCAGGCTTCTACCTGGCGGAGAACATCGATCTCAACGCGTATTCCATAACCTTGCTCTCTCCCCGTCGCACGTCGGCGTACACGCCACTGCTCGCCTCTGCGGCAGTCGGTCTATTCAACTTCTACCTGGCCGAAGAGCCGGTGCGCAGCAAATCGCGGTCCGCCCTGCGCTTCATCAAAGCCAATGTGCTCGACGTGAATTTCCAGACCAAGACTTGTCGCTGTGCCCCGGCCTTTGATGACGACCCAGAACTCGCCAAGGACGAATTCGACGTCGAGTACGACTTCCTGCTCCTGGCGCCCGGGTGCATGCCGAACACGTTCGACACTCCCGGCGTGTCCGAGAATGCCATCTTCATCAAGAACGTCTCGGACGCGATGAGAGTGCGCAAGACGCTCTTCGACCTGCTGGAGAAGGCGTCGCTTCCCAACGTCACCCCCGAACGTGCGCGGGAACTCCTCCACGTCGCCATCGTCGGCGGCGGCCCCACCGGCATCGAACTCACCGCCGAACTGGACGACCTGTGTCAGGACGAGCTGCGGCACACCTACCCTCTGGTCGCACAGTACGTGAGCATCTCCGTCTACGACGTTGCGCCGCACATCCTGAGTGCGTACGACAACAAGCTGCACGAATACGCCGCGAGCCAGCTGGAACGGCGCCATATTGACGTGGCGCCCAACACCAAGATCGAGCGAGTCGACGAACAGGCACTGTACATCAAGGACAAGGGCCGAGTGCCCTACGGCATGCTGATTTGGGCCACAGGCAACAAGCACGTCCCGTTATTGGACAAGATCGACGTCAAACTGTCCCAGCGCGGCCTCAAGCGCATCTTGACCGACGGCCACCTCCGGGTGTTCAAGACTGGGGAGACTGGCCAAGTCTACGACAGCGTCTTCGCACTGGGCGATGCCGCCGATGTCGAGGGCGCCTCGCTGCCCACAACCGCCGAAGTCGCGGTGCAGAAGGCACGGTACCTCGTGCAGAACTTCGCCGCCCTGGCCAAATCTCTCGCAGCAGCAAAATCCGCTTCTTCGCCCTCACCTGCAACGTCGGTCCTCTCCTCCACCGACGACGCATTCAGCACGCCCTTCACGTACTCGCAGAAGCAACTGGTGTCGTACATCGGCGCGCACGACGGCGTCATCGCGGGCAAGGGTCCCAACCATGAGGGCTGGACGGGCCGCAGTGCCTGGCTGGCCTGGCGCAGCGGCAGCCTGATGTGGAACCGCAACTGGCGCAGCCGCGTGGTCATTGTTGTCACGTGGGTCCTGAATCGCGTGTGGGGGAAGGAGATCGCAAGGATGTGACGAAACGAGAGAAGAACGGGCATACAGGGAGAGTGCGAAGGAGGAGAAAGGAAAGAGAGACAGAGTCGGGGGGAAAATATAACATTCCTCTGGGGAAACGAGTGGAAACGGAAAACGGGAAAAGGAAGTAAATGGATGGCTCGCTACAAGGAAGTGTTTGGGTTGGTTCTAACGACTATGGATGCATTCTAATAAATGACAATGTACTGTATCAACGGTAATATTCAGGCAGGAGTCTGCAGCAGACCCGAAGGGACGCGTATGGAGAGGGACGAACGTATCTGATATCTTAATGTACCTCGCCTCTCACTCACCCATGATGAAATAAATGGGAAAAAACAAAAAAAAAACAACCAAAGGTCTTTTTGTTTCATTGTTTATTCAAATCTCTGCCTGACATGGTTGTAATCATGTATGTACATACTGCAAGAAAGGGACAAAAAAAGCAAGACAGAGGCAGTTATGTACATAAGTTGAAGGTCTATAGGAGCCATGAACGGACGTGTTCAACCCACAAGGAAGGGAGTCGGATTACTCGTTGGTCCTGCCTACCCACAGGGGTGGTGATAGTGAGTCAAGTATTGTATACACACTGACTAGGAGTACATACAATCAACAGAGCAACAGCAGCAGCAATCCCCGACCATTGCCCCCATCCCACCTCAAAGGAAGGCCCAACTCAAACCTCTTTGAGCCCAGTTCAATCAACCTAAAAAGCACGCCGCAACGCAACTCCGACTCTCCCCGAGTAAATAGCAAGCCTTGCGGCAAGGCCTCTTCCCTGTCCTGGTGGTCCTCCCATCTCTTCCACGATCCAAAAGACATGGTCCAGCCCCTCCCAAATGAGAAATGAAACCCCGAAGCTATCAAATCAGGCTCTGATGAGTTAGCCACGCACACAAATGAAGTCTTGAGACCGTTCCAGTGCCACCAGCACCACCGTCCGCGCCAACGCCGTGCATGCACACTTGGGATTCTCGGACCTGTTTTCCATATCCAATGTTATATCCGATTCAGCACAAAATTATCCAGCGCCGATATTCACCAAGTGAACCTGTAGTCGCCTATCCATGCAATCAATACCCGCACAGTATTTCTGCGTAACCGTATCGTTGAATCGTTCATAAAATTTCGTCATTCATCATACTCAAACCTTCCAGTTCAAGGGGGTTGGCGCCAGTAGCTCCGGAAATAAGACTTTTGACAGCTTGGACAGCGGATTTCGTAGCAGTTGCCATGGAGGTCCTGCCATCATCGACGAACCCATCTGACCATCCCAACCACATTCCGACAACTTTCCAGATGGCCACTATCAGTCTCCACACCACATTGGAGGTCATCACCACAGGCGCAGTGAGCACATCTCCCAGGCGTGCACCGAGGGTCCATCTCCAGAGCATTGTCGGAAGTACGAAAGGAAACTCTGGCTCTGGCTGAGTTGGCCAGACGTACCTTTCCGCATAGAGCGGCCTCGCGTAGATCTCTGCGAGGAGGCATTCGAGGATGTACCATATCCAGATGGAGAAGGTGAGATATCCCAGCCATGTTGGACTACCAGGAAGAAGGTCGATCAGCTGATTGCGGCGTCTGTTGTCTTGAGATGCTGTTCGCGGATGGAACAGGAGGGGAATGGGAAGAGTGAATGTTGTGTATGCGATGGGAAGGTCCATGAAGGACGAGATGGTGACTGGCCCTCTTTGGCCAGAGGCTCGGTCTGGATCCTGGACAGCCACGAGCGTCTGTGTTTGTAGATCCGATTCTTCTAACGACAACGGTGGTGAGTGAGAGACTCTCTGCTCCAGCCTGGCGATGCCCTTTTTAGCTTCATGCAAATTTGACATCAGTCTCTCCATCCGACTTGTCAAATGACCAATAAAGGCAACCTCAGATGCAGATGAATTATCCTCATCTAAAGTAACAGGAGCTGTCAATCTGTTCCTCTCTTTCAGAGCCAGGACTTCCTCCGCAGTACCAGCTTTGATGAGGCTGGTCAGGTCCGCAGTGATGTCTGCAGCGTCGGTGAGGAGGTCTTCAAAGCTCTGGATAGTGGCGTCGCCCAGGTTCAGCGTGTCATTCTCGTCTCGAGAAGTATCTGTGATATCGTGTGATGCCAGCCGCTTCTGTTTGGCTTCGTTCAGAACATTTGTCAGAGCACTTTTGGGGAGAATGACCTCCTCCTTCCCCAGACCAACTTTTGACTCTGGCTCCTGCATCAATGGGACTGTTGGTGGAGTATTGTCACGTTCCATGTGATCCGCTGTCATATTGTCTGTTGGGTATTCTTCATTCATTAATTCCTCCGTCTCCTCTTCGACGATCCTCGGTATCTGGATACTAGGCATCCGATCTCCGTTAGGAAGCGGTGTTTCCATCCACCCTCCTACATTGACATGAGGTGTTTGCGCATACTTGTTGACCCTCTGTGTTTGAATTCTCGACTTGACAGTGTCCGGTAAAATGGTATCCGTCCATGCGCCCACGACCCTCGGAGTCTCGGCCACTTTCCTCTTATTGTCGACATCCTCGTGATCTGCCAGTGTAGATTGAGACTTCAGGTCGTCTTCCGATGGGGGCAATGGGACTGCAGATGCATCGTCAAGAGCAACCGATAACGCAGCCGGGCTTTGTCTCGGGGTAGTGCTGACGGCCCGAGCCAGCCTCTGCAGTTGATCCAATGAATCTGGCATTGATCGCTGAGACGATTTGGATTTGTCCGTACTACTGCTTGATGACCTATACACAACAACTGGTGTGTCTGGTACCGCTTCTCCGGGATCCTTGAGGTCGATTTTGTCCTGCGGCTCCAGTGGTGCGAATTTGGGCTCCTGTGGACTGAAATTCCGAGAAGACTTCCGGACGATGACATTCGGATTCTTTTCACGGATTTCATCCAGCCTGTTTGTAGTAACAGACTTTTTGGCGAGGTCTTCAATCTCTTTTTCTCTGAGGGTATCGTTGAGGCTCGTCCGCGCCCGAACAGGTGGGCTTTCTGACACCTGGAATGAAAGACCTGTGAAATCATTCTCCCACTTCCGCATCCGCTCCATGGACCTTTGGTTTTGAATCGGAGAGGGAATGGGTTTCGGTGGAGTTTCTTGAGGAGTGGAAGACCTTTCGATGGATGGCAATGGGACATCTGCAGCTGCGGCGGCGGAGTCAATATGGGACTCGCTACGATCAGCATCTTCTCGAGCCTTTAGAGCGCGTCGCTCCGCAGTCTCTTTGCGCCATCGGGCAATGAATGAACGTGTTGCTCGACCGTCGTCCGGCCTCACAGTGGTCCCGGGAAGAGGTTCGGATACTGTCGAAGCAATGGATGCAACTGTAGGGTCTTCGGGTAGTCCCTGATCCTCGATAGTGTCGGAGGGCGTCCTGTGAGGACCAGGTCGGCCATGCGCACGTGAAAATGCTATGGTTTTTGGCACGGACGCTGGTCTCTGTAATTCGGGTTCTCCGTCGTCTTTCTTCTTCGGCCGAGTGGATTTGCTGAAGGCCACCAATCTCTCCTTTTCCCGCAGTTCTGGAGGCGTATCGCTACCATCGTCATCTTCAGAAACAGTCTTGCTGACCATGGGACGCGTTGCTCGTCTGAAGGCCTGGATCCTCTTTTGAGGGTCGAAGTCTACACTTGTGTCTGAGTACGTCCTGTGCAGCCCGTTTGTCTCCACGGCCAAAACATTGTCGAAGGAGATCGGTCCACGACTTGCGACGCTCGCGAGACCGTTCCGTCGGGGCTCCACGTTAGTCTGCTCTTCCTTGGACTTTTCTCCGAAATTGATTGGTATGTGGCTCTGTCGGAGCTTTTCCAGTCTGGCACGATCTTTCGCGCGATCAACGACATGGGGCGTCAATTTCGCAGCGAGCACCCTGTCGGTCATCTCGTTCTTGACGAAATCCAAGGTCGGGGGTTCTGAGAGACTTTCACCGCGCTCGTCCGCGGCGCGGACTGGCGATGGAGATTGAACCGGCGTAGGCTGTTGCGAAACTTCTATCGGTGCTGATTGTTCCGTGACTATTCCATCTCCTGTAGGGTCCACGTCCAAGTTTATCTCAAACGTATCCTGCTGGTCGTCGCCATTGATGTCGTCCTCGTCATCCACCTCCGTCGCAGCCAGATCCTCCTCATCCGCGATTCTTTGGTACGACTCGTGTAGACCACCAGGCGGGCTGGAGAACTCAGTAGGGCTCTGGAGGGGCGGGCCGTGTCGGGAATGCGGCGGCGTGGTCAGGCCATTCGTTCGTGCAGGGCTTGGGCTTTTCCTCGTAGAGATCTTCGGTGATGGCTTCAATTGTTTACTCGTTCGGGCCGCAGTATAGTCGAACAGGGAAGTGCGGCTCGATCTCTGCAACGTCTTGCTCGTGCCGGCGAGTGCGCGTCGAGGCTTGACAGACCCTGTCTTGACTGGAGACGGTATATGCGAGACATTCGAGAGGCGGGTGTCGTCGATCAAGCTGTCGGTGAAGAACTCCTCGCTGGGGAGAGCCCTGTGCAAGGGAGCGGTGGCCGCGTTCCGCTGGGTCGCGGAAAGAGGGTTGTTTTCTTTGTTACGTGACATGGCGCGTGCAGTCGCATGCTTCGTTGTCGCATGCTACCTCGTGCGGTTTTGCGGGTAAGCTTGTTGTGAGGCCATACGGCGAGGAGGTCCGGCGCAGCACACGCGGAGGCTAGAGTGTGAGTAGTGAATGAATGTTTGGTCCAGTGCAAACAAACACCCAAAGTGGAATGGGACTCGGATGCAAGATGCAGTAGCTTGCCTGAGGCTGGGATGCGTGGATGCGCACCGGCGTCTTCGCTTGCTGGCAGACTTCTTTGGGACAAACCCTCCCGCTGCTCTAAACATTTACGATCACGAGTTATGCGGCAGTTAAAGCGGCATGGGAGCCAGCCACTGTGTATATCTCGGTGTCTTTGGACTTTGTTTTCGCACTGCTCATCATCAGCAAGATTCTTGTCTGGTCCTAAGGACGCCTATATATTATAGCTGCTTCGCTCTAATGATAAGTGGGCTTTTGATATGCTCACCCCATATGTAGCCGCTGGCGTTCTCCTTCAGTGTCGTTGTTCATGGCTAACAAGACTGGTTCTGGTAACCAAACAGAGAACATCAACGCTCCCACCGGAAATTTATGCTGCAATGATGTGTATCGTGCACAATGAATTCGACATGCAAGGCCCCGCTGCAACACGTCGGTCAGGCACCCTAAAAGGATAACCAAGAAACTTTCTCTGCTCAACCTGCAGAAAGATACTTCCACCTCTCCCTGGCCTCGCTCTCCCGTCTCTGTTTCTCCTCTTCGCTGACCATTTCCACGCCCTGGGCGATCCTCTCATCCCTAGCCTCCACAACCTTCCTAACTTTCCAAGCCATCACCGCGACCAGACCGTACAGGACGGCGCTGATGAACTGCAGGGCAACCATAGCATCCCAAATGCCTTCACTGCCACCAGTGGCCGAGGGGCATTCGTTGCGTTGCAGCGACCCGTGCGAGTGATTTCCGACGCAGGCGCCCATGAAGAGGACGGAGCTGACGAAATGGATGATCGATAGCGTCGCGGAGAACCACAGTGCCAGTCGAGGTGGATTCACCCGGGCAAGCACGTGTAGGTGGAGAGAAGGGATGGCATTGAAGAAGGCCAGCCCTGGGATGAGGATAGGTTGGATGACCTGGCCGCTATCGGGAGGGCTGATGTTAGTATCCTTTCCAAGGGAAGGGAGGGCCAATCTGGAACGAATGGCGACTTACAAGTTCAGGTCGGTGGTCAGCGACGCAATCCATACCGCCCCCAGTGCGATCTCAATCATACTCAATATGCCGATCGCAAGCACAAACCACGGAGCGTGACCTGTCCATTTTGATGCCTTTCTCCAGCGCTCATCGCCACGGAAGGAGGCGTCCGAGAGACCTTCAATTCCAAGCATTGCAGAAGAGGCGGCTTTACGTTTAGGTGACTTGCGCTCTCATGCGGGTTGATGTTCTGAAGGTGGTCGTCGCAGCAAAGGTGGGCTGCCTTGACTTCTTGTCGAGGGTAGTCCTACAATATTGGAACTCCGCTCTGTAATTTCGTCGTCTGTCCGTCCAAGGGACAAAGACACATCGCCACCCTGCGTAGGTCACGCTATCCTATTGACTCTCCACCTCGAAGAGAGCAGGATATAGGCAACGTAGATTTGGGACAGCCTCAAAAAGGCGAAATCAATTTGTGTGATGGTGTGCGACGGGAAGAGAGGAATCCTGGTCGCTGGGGCCCCTCATGCTTTAAGGACTGACGCAGATCTCAATGTCACAGTACTAACAGTAGCGTTACCCGTATTATGTCGATCAGCGACCCCCCGAGTTCCGTCACCGTGCCGTGTGTGGGGTGGATAGAGGCCGGCCTGATCGTCGCTCGAGGCCATCTTGATTCGATGCAGGCAAACGAAGGCGAGCAAAGGCTTGCAGTTGCTTGGTCAAGGCTTCGTCGTCGGGTCTCGTGCTCCATGGGTCATGGTGCCGGAATCCGCTCTGGTGCGAATCCATACAATGGCAGACGCTGCATACAATGTCGCTGGGAACGCTAAACCCCAACGGACGCCTCTGATGCCGCCTATGATGTCCCCGCAAAGGTGGCGCACGCTCAGTATACACACGTATCTTATGCCGTAATAAGTCATGAACCCCATAGCAGTCCTCGGTCTCAACAGACACAATGTCACCCCCAGATCTCTGCAATTTTGGTGCTCAGCGCCCTGGCCACCTTCTTCCTAGGAATGGCAGACCCAAGGCGATCGCTGATCATTGCATCCCGCGCGTTGCCCTTTTCGTGGGCCTCGAACGCTTCGGCCAGAGCACGCGGTGTTGGCCAGATCTTCTGAATTTCAATCGCCTTCTCTCCAGTGACACCTCTTGTACACATTAGCATCTTGAGATAGACATCTCGAAGCGTCATGCTCTCGGACTTGTCGCACATGGCACTAAATACGGAGAATGTCATCCCAACGACCCTCTCCGGTGAAGTCTTTCTGAACCGTTCCAATAACAATGACACGGCCTCAGCCTCGAAGCTTTGGGCGGGAATGACGTTGATGTCCTTGCTCTCATACAGGCCCTTCAGGGTTCTGGTCATACGGGCAAGGTAACGAATCGTGTCGTCGAGCTTCGCCGTTTGCTTGACAAAGAAGTTGTCCACCACTTGCATACTGGCGATGGCACTCTCCAGTGCATCCCCATATTTGTCACTTTTTTCTGAAGAGATCGAGTACTCCTCAATGAGGTAAGTGACGTTCTTTATGCCTGACTTGTGCAGCCGGAATTTCTGTTCGTGGAAACGCCCGTCTTTGATGCTGCTGATGAGGTCATCCAGCCTTTTGCGCTCGAGAATGTGTTCCAACATGATTTCCATTTTGCCGCCAGCCTCGTCGCCGACGGTTGCTGCCTTGAGACTGTCGGCGTAGAGTGGATTTACTTCTGCAACCCACAAGACATCGCCCAGGGGGAGTGAGCGAATAATCGGGGTCACGCCGAGCTTCTTCAGTTCTCCAGAAATGTAATCTCGGTCCGTCGTTGTGCGGACTTCACGCATATCAAGTACCATTTTGACCTCAAAGCTCCCAGCTGGCAGGATAATGGTGTCTTCCATAGAGGAGCTTGATGTCGTCGGCCTCTCAGCAAGCTTTCCGCTTCCAAAGCCGACAGTCCTCGTCTCCGGTTCTGACTCGGGCCAGTCATTCTCAGAGACCGATAAAACCTCGACCTGATCAAAGAATTTGCGAGCTGCAAAGCCACTGAGGCCGCTGTTCTGCAGTGGAGCAGCCGAAGCTGGTTGTTTCTTTCCCGGCTCCGCTGAAGCCGATTTCGAACCTTTCACGCCACGAGTTGGTGCGGAATTTCCCTGTTTCGATTTCTTTGCCGCAACAGGTCGGCCATTGATGCTTGCCTGGATACCTTCTGCAACCTCCCATCCTTCGTCAGACAAATAATATCTCTTGGTCGGATGGCCTTTGGTGCAGACAAGCTCTTTTGACTCCAATGTTTGCATAGACTTCCAGGCCGTGAAAAACTTCGTAGGATCGCTCGGGACAGTGTAGCTCGCATCGCAGTGAGGTTGTGCAAGTTCAATCAGGTCGATTTTCGGGATAGCCTGGTTGCTTTCTCGGTCCAGGGTGCCGAGGGCCACCATCAACCCATAGGCGCCCGATCGATATTTTGGAACGTATGGTTGGGCCTTCCGCTTGCGCCGCACAGGCGAGGACTGTTCATCATCATCGCCTTGGGCGGCATCTAATGGCCCGTCTTCCGACGTCTGATTTCTCTTGCGTTTCTTCTTGGGCATAGGCAGACCATTTTGCTCGCAATGCTTTTTGAGCTTCTCCGTCAGTCGGTCGCAAAGTTTTGGACCGAGGCCGTTGAGCTGCTGAGCTTCGGATGGGTGGTTAAAGGTCAAAGGGCACGCTTTGACGGACTGATAGGCCTTCTTATAACTGTGACTGTTAGTATAACCGCATGAAATGTCAGGGGAGAGGACAGCATACACGGTATAACCTTTGCTATTCCGTTGTCTTGCTTCATCCATCCATTCTTTCAACCATTCCGCCAGCAGCGGGTTTGCGCAATCTTCGGCCATTTACACCACGATAAAAGGCTGACGCAAACCCAGTCATGGATGCTGAGAATCCAGGGCAGTGCAATACATCAAGGGTATTCTCGGCCCGGTCATGTGTTGCTATGTTGAGGGTGCAGTTGAAGCTGGAGTGGCTGCAACGACATTCCCCGCGACGCGCCCGTTCCTTCCAAACGCGTAGTCATGTGATGCTCCAAAGTGGTTATCGCATTGCCAAAATTATTATTGCAGTCTTAATTTGCCCTCCCAACTCATAAAAAGACTTCCTAAGGTCAACTTAAGAATGAGCGAGGGCACGTTCAATACTGGTCAAATTTCACCAGAGTCATCGAGAGTGGGAGAGCCACGGTCCTCACAATCGCTATACTACTGCCCTCTGACTGGCTCTCGTAAGGCAAGGCTGTCAATAGACCAGGGGCACTCTCGATCGAACGAGAGGTGGACAGACAGGAAGATATTCATCACAGGAAACGCGTCTTCGGCTGTTCATATTACCACCATGGGCCTCGCATGCCATCAACTTCCCGTATGCACGACCTTCGAAAGCTCATCCAAGACGGCTGGGTACAGCAGAGAACACAGGGCGCTGCAACCAACAGCAAAACAACGCTGGCTGAAGCTACGCAGGAGCTACGCATTTGGCATCAATGGAGAGACCGATTTCGTCAACATCGACCCGGCACAATCAGACTTTGACCATGTGAATCAGAGAGTTCACGGAGGCGGTGGAACTTCAGAGTAGGCTGGGTAGGGTCATCCTGAAGCATTGAAATCGACACCGGATGAGGAATTTAGGAGCTTCAATTGACCGAGGCGGTAGTGTAACTAAGTACGAGGAAACTCAAGTTAGATCCTCGTCGGAGGTTGGGGGCAACGCACAATCTGGTGATCACTTCTCCCTTCCGTTACCTCTTTCTTTGCGTCGGCGTGTGATGGATCCTCAAGTCCATTCCGTACGTGCGATAATTCTGGTCTTTTAACAGCAAACTAGCGTAAGTGTTCACTGCATTCATGTCGAGAGGCCTCGGTGGTGGCACGTCCGGTGCGTTGACAAGGTCCAAACAAATTCCCTCTGCCACTATAGACGGATCATAAAGGCCGGGGTATTTCACGAAGAAACTTGGATCCAGTTTCAGCACCCATCGGCCAAAATTTATCAGTTGCTGGCAATAAGCACTCGTTGCCGCTTTGGTTCGTTTTAGCGGCCCTTCGCTCCACAGGTCGTGGGCCGCTCCATAGCCTGCTGGATCGGATGGATCGAGAGTGGTTCGTAACGCGGTCTGAACAAGACCGGTTACGCTTTTGTACGACCGGGCAGCGAATCCATCTCGAATGGGGAATTCATTCTGCAGTACAAACGACTTATGCAGGTTGCGGAAGACTTGGTCGATGTCATAACCGTCCGACAGTATCAAATTGTTGCGGATACTTGGAAAGGGAATCCAGTCGATGGCAGAGAGATGGGGAAGGGCAATCTGGACAGGCGTGGGTGTATTCGTAGCGGGAATATCAGCTGAGGCTTCGGCGGTACGTGTCACTTGCCACCACAGCACCCATCGGATAGTCGTGTAGGAGTCTGTGATCTCGAGCCAGTTCTTCATGCTGGGCCAGCATTCCTCGAAAAATCCGTCAATCATGGCGTCCATCAGTTCCGGGGCCCTGTTCTCGTCACTCTTGTCAGCACCGCCGGGTCAGGAGGGAAGCTAGCCTCAGGCAGCAAAATTGAAAAAAGGCATATACCGGGTGTGTTGGCGTGCAATGCCCCCTCGTCGAAGAATGTTTATTATGCAATCCAGGTGAGCTGAAAACACAGAAGTGCCAGCCGAGCATCCCGTGTCTTTGCCATTCATCGTTGTCATGGTCGTAACAGATGAAAAATTGTTACCGAAGCAGGTGGGATCGTAGGCACTCCAGGTCTCATCACTGGCCGTAGCTGTGCCCATCAATTCCGAATCCAATGCGTCTGGGTTATCCGATGTATGCGGGAAAGTCAGAGTCGTTACGTCTTCCGAGAAATCGAATGACGAAGATTCCAACCCTTCCGCAACTTCGTCTCGCTGGCATTGTACCGTTGTACAGATTGACTGCGCTGCCTGATGTCCGAGCGAGGACGACACAGACAGTGCTAGGCTGCTGCTGTTTTGGGCGGTCGGCTCTGGGTGTTCTCTCTTCTCCTCTGGTGCCTTGTCTAGGCACCCAATGTTGGCCGTTTCGGAGTGCTCGTCATCTGGAGAATCGTCCTTGTCGTTAACCATACAGTCTGGATCTTCAGTCGACGGTTGGAGCACATCCTGATCTTGCGTTGCGGCTGTGAAGTATGTCAGCTTCCAACGTGGACCAATTCGTTCTCAGATGAGTCAAACCCTTGAGAAGGAGATGCGATGCCAAAGATTCAGCCGAAGAATTTGCTGTCGCGGCAAGGCTGAGAAGTTTACTTCGCGCTTTCTGCAATGCTCCACGGAGCTCGGCCACTTCTTTCATTAGGTCCTGTATTTGCGAGTTTGCATCCTCTCGTTGATACGATGCCACTTGCTTCTCCAAATGTTGAATATATGCGGCCCTCCGCTCTCTCGTCGTCCTTTGAGCAAGACGGTTTCGAAGACGTCTAGCACATCTCAGCATTCATCCTGGCTCCTCAATGAGCATATAGGCGAATACCTGTGGTCTTTCGCCCCTGGTGGGTCATCGTCTCCCCCAGGGCGCTCAGTGAGTTGTGCTGGCATTTTGCGTTCGATTGATTTGGATCTTCGAACATGGACCAGTACCGGTAGCCTTGATCTGAGACGATGGCGGCGACGCTACAGCCGCTATGCACAGGAGTGAAAGGGGGGAACGTACAGTTTGGTGACGAAGCTGCCCGAGGCGATGGACGTTTGGCCCTCGGCAAAGCGAGCAACCCAAATTCATATGGAACGCGATATTCAACCTCTACTTGTTTCCACTCATCACAGAACAGTCTATTAACAGGGACCTACCTACTTTTCAAGGTGCCAGACTTGTTGATCATGGCTGTGAACTGGCATTTACCCTATGTCATCCCAACTGTCTTTACTAGGTTGGCGATCTCGTGTCCAGTACCTACGGTCGTGAGCACGGAATCGATTGTAGGGACAATGACCAATAACTATGCTCTCCTCGGCCATCAACGGAAGTCTGGCTTGAACCCAGGGTCATAATTTGAGCTCTGGGAATGTTGAGAGGCCTTCGTGGACGGCGCCGAGTCTAGACAAACCAGTTGGCTTCACCACTCTCTTATTGCCCCCAAACAAAGGTGCAGAAATTTGGACGTGAACCAAGACAGAACAAAATCAATGGAAAACGAGCATCGCATGGCTTCGAAATAGAGCTTTGACACCGTTCGTCCAAAATTCCCTTCCTCATATAGCCTGCAAGACAGGTCTGGAGATATGGTGTCACTGGGCGGTGACACATCACTGCCCGCGACCCAACCATGGTACATTTGGACTCTGTGAGGCTGGTGCACGCAAGGACCACATATACCTTCTATGTTCGAAGATGGGATGGGTGCTTTCCTTGTCCCATGCAGTTCTCTATGCCTGGTGTTCGCGTGGAGATCATTCTGTACCCACTATAGCGATCTACAATTATCAGTTCATGTGTCTTCGGTCCGTGGCCTTTCGGTAAACTTTGGGTGATTGTACAAGATGATTTAGATGTACACTCATGTGTCGTCTGGACATCCCTGAAGCAATACTTCGGATGGATCTCCATATGTGCCTATACTTCAGAACTCCTCCAGACTGCAGGATGACAACAGAGTCAGGGACGCCGAGTCATGTGTACTCTACTTGCATTTCTCGGGGGGATGTCAGTCAGTATTGTGTGACGATGCGCTGGGACGCTCGACCTGTAAGTGGTCACATATTACTTCAGATCCTTTTAGTCACACTCGTCATGTCTTGACGTCGAGAGTTGTGAGCCAGGAATGTTGCGCTAACTCAAGTGTGCAGCCTGGACAAACACTTTGTTCTTCGAGTTCGACTTGTGTGGAGCACGTTGCTCCGACCTTTACGAATACCTGGTTGGCCAATGTGTCTCCCTCGCCCTCGATTCGTATTCCTTCATTTCGCATTCTCATCACCGAGTTGGTGGTGGAGGTCGTCAACGAGATATTGTGTCTTACTTTGTCGAATTCGGTGCCCTTTGGAGGGACTACATTTCTCAAGCTCTCAGCCACGGCTCAAGCTGCACTGAAACCATCTCGATGTCATATCCCTTTGGATAACTATTGTTATGATCCTCGGCAGTGACTCAATTCGGTTAGCCGTCGATTTCCACCTCAAGGCTTGAGGTATCGGCGATATTATCGTCTCTGAATCAACCAAAGAATCGGTTCTACTGGTCGATTTCACTTTAGATGATGTGGTAACACAAGGCGTCCGAGGAACTGGCCGAGGACAAGGACGATCATGTCAAAGTTGTCGCGACACCAAGGCCAGAACCACTCGTATGTCCTTCAAAACTGCTCCTGCGTTGAATACTGCCGCAATCACAATCAAGCGGGTCTTCTTATCAAGGACAACCGAATCATACCAGGATTATATGCAGATCATCTGATGAGCTTTACAGCCGATGTGAGGTTTCCGCGTGCTGACTACCGATCCTCTGACACATGTATTGGTTCTGATCCTTAGATATACATTTGCCTCTATCGCCCGTATAAAAACGATAGCCGAGGGACACTGGTCGACCTATTTAAGAGTGCCCTCTATTCTACCTTCTTTCTTTACCACGGACAAGAATGGCAGACGTGCTCCAGCCGATTGGCGCTGTGCCAGCAGACGTCAAGGCAGAACTCGATCTCAAGACGAAGAAGGAGCTCAACCACACCATCCCTTCCGCGGCATCGATCTTGGACAAGTACAACCAAGAAAGTGCTAAACGGTTTAGAAAGGATGGGCTGAATCAATTCATCCCAAACTCAACCCCAAAGTATCAAAGCTACTTTAGAGATATCTGGATCGACGAAAATGCCGTGGATCCGGGCGCCAATTCACTCACGGATGGATCGCGTTGTGAGGTCCTGATCGTGGGTGCCGGCTATGGTGGTCTGCTGGCGGCCGCGAGACTGATCCAGGCTGGGGTGGATGTGAACGATATCCGTCTGGTCGATGCTGCCGGTGGCTACGGCGGGACGTGGTATTATAACCGCTATCCGGGCCTGATGTGTGACGTTGAAAGTTATATCTACATCCCCCTCCTGGAAGAACTGGGGTATATGCCGAAACACAAGTACTCTTACGGACCCGAGTTGCGACAACATGCAGACAATATCGCCGACCATTTCAATCTCAGAGACAAAACCCTATTCCAGGCCAGGAGCACCGACATAACCTGGGACTCCTCGAAGAATGAATGGACTACCAGAATAGAATCGACACGCAAGGGACAAGAAGGGACTACGATATCGGTGTCGTCTCGGTTCGTGATTCTTGCCGGTGGAACAATAAATTGGCCGAAGATTCCAAGACTCAGTGGGCTGGACAGTTTCAGCGGACACAGCTTTCACACGTCGCGCTGGGACTGGGAGTACACGGGCGGGTGCGAAGAGGAGCCGGCGATGAAAAACCTGGCCGACAAGGCAGTGGGTATTATCGGCACTGGCGCCACGGCCATTCAGCTGGTCCCAGAGCTCGCCAGGTGGGCGAAACATCTGTATGTGTTCCAACGGACACCGTCGGCGGTGGACGTCCGCGGCCAATGCAAGACCGATGCCGACTGGTGGGCTCGCGAGACCCAGGGCAGACCGGGATGGCAGAAGCGCAGGCGGATGAACTTCAGCGCCTTCACGGCGAACACGACTCCCAAGCCAGAGATCGACCTGGTCGACGACGAGTGGACCAAGTTCCCGTCCTACAGTGGACTCGTCGGAGGTCCCAATGCGCCTGTCTCGGCGG
Source organism: Fonsecaea erecta (assembly GCF_001651985.1). NCBI lineage: Eukaryota > Fungi > Ascomycota > Eurotiomycetes > Chaetothyriales > Herpotrichiellaceae > Fonsecaea > Fonsecaea erecta. The sequence goes on along the minus strand of NW_017387245.1, from coordinate 2,193,924 downwards.
ACGACGCCCCCTCGTACCTGGCTACGCTCAATGAGCTCGATCTCGTCCGGCAGGAGAAGGTCCGTGCTCGGGCGGACGACATCGTCAAGGACAAGGCGACGGCTGAAAAATTGAAGGCCTGGTACCCCGGCTGGTGTAAGCGGCCGTGTTTCCACGACGAGTATCTGCAGAGTTTCAATGCTCCCAACGTGACGCTCGTCGACACCGATGGCCGTGGAGTGGACGGCCTCACGGAAGCCGGTATTGTGTTCGACGGCAAAGAGTATCCTGTGGATACCCTGGTCTTTAGCACGGGTTATGAACTCCCCCTGGGCACAAGCCCCGGAGCACGCCTACACCTTCGCGTGGTCGGGCCGAACGGCCAATCGCTCGACGAGAAATGGGACCGAGGAGTCGCAACTCTGCATGGCGTTCAGTCGAACGGCTTTCCCAACCTGTTCTGGCTGGGGCTCACGCAAACTGGCGCCACGCCGAACCAGACGGCCATGGTCGACGAGTTGGCCCAGCATATCGCCTTCATCGTCACCGAGGTCGCGAAAGGGGTCCAAAAAGATGGCCGCGGTCCGAGTCCCGGTAGCAGCAGCAGCAGGAGCAAGTTCGCCTTTACCATCGAGCCCACCGTCGAGGCAGAGTTCGCTTGGACCCAGCGGATCGTTGCCGGCGCCGCGGCATTCATCGCCATGTCCAACTGTCCGCCCAGCTACTTCAACGGCGAAGGCGACCTCTACCGACTCGCGGCTTCTGGGCCGGAAGCCCTCGCAAAAATAGCACGGGGAGCCATGTGGGCGAAAGGGTACGAGGATTGGTTGCGAGTCCTCGAAGCCTGGAGGAGTGATGACTTCCGAAAAGACCTGAGGATAGAGACTTTCTAGTGGTTCAGACTTTGGTATTAGTCTGCAGGCGTAGCACGCTAGATTGAGCATCAATAGACCCCCGTCATTGGCTGTTCTGGCTAGATCAATCTGACTGAGTCCGACGAAGTTTCCATTAGAGCTGTTTAACATTGACAGACTCGTTATCATTCAGAGTTCTCTCCCCGGACGTAGCGTGAACGACACCGTGGGCCCCGACTTCTTGACATCTAGCACGTGTCAATGATGTTACACGAGTCCAGAATTCAATTGCCACTTACTAAAATGGTCCAGCAGCTCGAAGTTCTTCTCCATTTCCTCAGGCCGCTCGAGATGCATGTCGAAAAGATAGACCAGTCTCGCGATCGTGAGGTAGATCTCCTGATACGCCATCTTGATGCCCGGGCACTTGCGAGGCCCCATCGAGAACGCCCAGTAGCAACCTTTCGCCGACGTGATGTCATTATCGTCCGTACTTCCGTCGTTCGTGAGGTATCGCTCTGGTCGGAAAGTCTCTGGCTCCGGAAAGTACTTCTCGTTGTACGCCAGCGCCCACCAGCCGACTGCAACGTCGATCTAGACCTTGTGTCAGTTTCATTGGACAGAGCTGCCACGGAGGAATTCCTGCTTAGCTTACGCCTTCTGGTATGTACTCGCCATTCACGGTTTCTCCGCCCTGTCGATTAACTTTAGTAGGCTCTCAAAAAAGATGCTAGTCTGACTCGCGTGGGAAGCCTCTCACCTTCAAAGCCGTCCTCGGGAGAACACCAGGCCCTGGGGGTGCCATGCGTAGCGCCTCGTCGACACAAGCTCGTAGGTAGACACAACTGGTAAGCTTCACGCCAGATTTGATCTCGTCGACGCTATTGAATTTGCTGTCGAGTTCCTGACGCAGGTTGCTCATACACTCGGGGTATTTGAGCAGGTAGAAAAGTGTGGCGGCCATGCCTAGGGGCTCCAGTCAGATAGATCAGATCCGCAGAGATCAAGCTTTGGCAGTCTCACCTGTAGAACTCGTGTCGCTCCCACCCACGACCAGCAACACTCCTTCCGAGAAGAGGGATGCGATCGGTAGCGGCTTGCCTGTTTCTGCATCTTTGGCATTGAGGAGCTTTTTCACGAGTTATTGACACGGTCAGAATCGAGGGCGTTGATCCAAAACATACATGATGGAAAAAGTCTCTGCGTCTTCCCGCAGCAGGGGTGGCTTCCGCAGCAATTCTGTTTTGCACCACACCGGCCACGTAGGCTATGAACTTCGTTCGTGTACGTAGCAGTCGGGGAAATAGGACGTTGATCAAGCCACTCCTGTAGATCCAAGGTACGATCCCGCCCTGGCTGGATGAGTGACGGGGCTTTTGTGATAAGATATGAATGTCTTACCAGCAATGTGGAAAACACCATGGAATCGATCAAGTCCAGCACATATCGTAAGGAAGGGTTGGTCAACATGTCAAAGCTCTTGCTAAAGACAACCTCTCCCATGATATCGTAGGCCAGATAGTTCAGCCACAGCGACATGTCCTTCGCCTTTTCTGTCGAGGGGCTGATCAGCTGTTTGCAGAGGATGTCGATCTTCTCAATCATGAATTCTGCCAAAATGAGCAACTCAATTTCCATCACGAACGGAAATGCCAACCTTCAGCATCTCGCAATGCCGACTCCGAGAACCCTTGCGAAAGGATCCTCCTCTTCTTCATAGCCTTCTCCGTCAGTGGCTCACTGAATGTGCTCTGCGCGTCCGGGTCACTAGAGGCGCCCACGGTTGTTGCGTCTGCCTTTCGAAAGTTGCGCTTGAAGCCATATATATCTACACAATCTCAGCCCACTATGATACTAGTAGTACTCACTGTGTTTCGGACTCACCTCGAAAAGCCTGAGGCTCGTTGAAGGCCAAGGAATTCGGACTGTAACGAACCATGGGGCCTGACCAGACAGATCAGCAAGTTCGTAGCCTCAGCCACTGCACTGGAGCGAAGCATACCATATTTTTCATGTAGATAAAGGAAATGAAGATGTCTACGTTCCCGCACGCCAATGTAGAAGTCATACAACGGGCTGACCTTCATGTACCAAGGACCTGGGTACCGTGCCAGCGGGTGAAAGTAGAGTCGATAGATGAATATGGCCACGATGCTGAGGAATGCCAGCAGAAGTAATGCCATGGCGACCTGTCCTGTGCCAGGCATGCATGACTTGACATTGATGAGCAGCTGATGGACCTGTGAAGATACCATGGTCGACGTTGAGAAATGTATGCTAGCAAGCGAGCTGATGCTGTGCAACCACGAACATTGCGGAGATCGAGACGCATCTTGATACTTATCAAACAAAGCAACCGAGCTGTGTGGTCGGGCTCCTCTTGACGGCACAGCCCGAGGTTGAGCATAGCACTCGCCTGTCCGAACAAGCACCCCCCAGGTTGAACATAATTAGTGGGGATATGCCAATGTAGGTAGTATGATGCTGTGCGTTTAGTGCGATCTGGTGCTGACGGGGACATATCTGACAAACAAAGTCTGGGGAACACGGGGATTCCTCAGGGCTTTGAGACTCCTGCATCAGAGCACGATGCTCCTTGCAATGGGCCGGAGAGTCTCCCCACACGGACTACCCTGTCAATCACCCAAACCTCACTGGACAGCCGATGTTGCCTTTCATGCACCAGATATGATCTGGGCTGTTCAGGCGTTCTCTGCTTGGCTGCGACAATTCGTGCACATATTTCATGCCTCGGCATCGAGGCCGTGAAGTGTCTAGCACGTTGGCATCCCCCTATTTGTCGTGCACGGTTCCATTTGGGAGTCCTGGCTCTCGAAGGTATATGTTCGGCAGAACTGTCCATTTATATACAGCCGCCCTCTCGTTGACAACGGCTGTGATGAAAGTCTGGCAAGCTTCGTGGCTAGAGTGGAGGTGCATCCTTGACTGCGCCGGCGGCGGAAAAACGGATTCACCGTCCACCGACTGCTTTGTCCAGATATCTATCTGCCTTCATCAGTCTTCTTCTCCTTGTTTCGTTGTCAAATGGACTCATAATGCTATCGAGTTAATCGGACATAGCCCGCCTCCCACTAAGAACTTGGAATGGAACAACTATTGGCTATCGAGGTCGGTTCAACCGTGAGGACAACGGCTTGAATACGCCTTTGGCCGCTTCCACACGTGCACTAATCAAGCATTGAAATTTGCCAGATCGTACTATATTATGACATATATATATTAATCGAGGAGCAGAGGTCGCCACGGTTGCCTCGGCAGGTCCATGCACAGATCGAGAAACCAACCCACGCCCCGGAACGTCGTGACTAATAGTCCGTACTGCGTCCACGGCCTGGCATACAGCAGACTCGAACGGAACGGGCCTCATCACAACAGACCCTTGGCCATCTTCCACATTACCCAGGGGCACTCCCTCTCCGCAATGGGCGACCACTCCTCGAGGGGTTTGCTGGTGTCGACCAGCACGAGCTTGGCGCCCATGGACAACGTGCCGCCACAGCAATCGAAGAGACTGCCAAACTCGAAGCCCAGCTGCAGCTCAATCAGGCTGATCTTCTTCTGCACGTCGCTGCGCGGGATGTCGCCGTAGAACAGGCTCAGGTGCGGGAGGTATTCGTTCTCGGCCCAGCTCTTCGCCTCGGCCTCCGACAGCTGGAGCCCCTGCTGCCGGCACGCGGCGGCGAGTTTGAGCAGGTTGGCGTCCTTGGCCGCTCGCAGGGTCACCTTCTTGAAGAAGGGGTCCCCGGCCTCGAGCTCCTCGAGCTCGATGTTGACCTCATTCGCCTCCTTTTTGAATTCGGGCAGCGTGAGCGAGTCCAGCCACTCCTGCGGCGACGACGCCGCGCCGTAGGTCTTGGATGGCTCAATGTCCGACGTGATCGTCACGTGGGGGATGAAGTTGCGCTTGGGCGCGTGCGGGAAGTCTGATGGCAGCGTGCTCCCGATCAGTTCCTTCATGGACTTGTTGAAGGGCTCATCGTCCCTTTTGGCGACGAGCCACAACGATGAGCCGGTCATGGCACGATTTCCGACACGCGGGTTTGAGGCCTTCCAGGAATTGTCGACGAGGTTGTCTTCTCCTCAAGTGTATAGACTGTAAAAGGTGAGTTAGCTGTGCCTGTTTGGGAGGGGTTGGGTCCTTGGGGATTTCTTATATTACTACAACCTCGTACACGATGATCACTGATCATTTAAAAATATCCCTGGCGTTCCCTTGGCCCGGGGACCACTAGCCACTCGGCGGCGCGCCACGCTCTCCACAAGACCTATTCGCTGTTCGGGGATGATGGGTTCCCCAGGCTTTAGTCAACAAGAATAATACGTGGTACTCAAGGACTATGAATCTTAATTCGAGTCGTATGTCGCACCACCGCACCTCTCCATTCTCGTACCAGCCAGCAAAGGTCGGGCTCATTCTTGTGGTCTAGGCCTACAGAACGCACCTGAGGACGCCGTCCTGTCACGCAGACCCATGGAAAAGTCGTGTCGAGTATACTGCACTGACGGCCTCTCGTCTGGATTTTTGTCGTGATCAAGGGCACGGGGTGTTCCTTCGCCAGCAGGCGGAAGAGAAACAAGCTGTTTACGCGTGACAGAATCGCCTGCAAAGTTCTAGGTAACCCTTTAGCTCTCCTGTTGCTCGAGCAAATCTCATGTTGAGTGACCACCTCGAAGAAGAATGCCGAAGCTCTCAAGCCTCTGCCTGCAGAAGCACCATGCTCACATCCCATTGATGGACAGGACTTGCATTCTCCTTCGGACAGTCTCATGTAAAGACGTGTGTTGTCTCGTAGCTGATGCAGAGCTCTAGGACAAGATTTCCCAACCGACCACATTACATACGTAATGGTTCGGAAGACGCCTCCGTAGCTGATCCCCCTGGCGATGTCAGATCTCGAAGTTCCATTTCCTAAAGTGATGTGGACACCCTCCCCAAGCATGGAGCTTCCGAAGTGTTGACGTCGACGACTTTGCTTGATGCCAACTTCTGCATGACGATTGGCTACCGATCCGCAGCCTTGCGCCTTGCCTCCCCTTTGTTCCTGCAAGGAGCACAATTCTAGTGAGATCGTACCTGAACTGGACTACTTCTCCATGACTACTCCAGACCCTTGTGGGATCATAACGATTGGTCTCATCGACCCTCCCCCTGCTTCAGCTCAACCTTCGTCACCATCCTGATGGCAACTGGGAGCAATCTGGCTCCATGACCTCACGACTTCATCGAGGGCCTACCGGATCTAAGCATGGGGGTGCGATGAGTCCCGCTTTCATGACGACAGAATATAGTAATGGTGCCGTGAGATCGGTGTTGTGAGGAAGCCCTTTCAATGGCACTCTGACAAGCATATAAACCTGGCGCGAACATTCCCGGCTGCTCAGTATTTTGTGTCAAGTAAACCCACCTCTGAAACATATCTTTTCGTTTACCAAAACCATTAGCAACGAACCGTCTCAAACCATCTCAGCATGTCGGCAGCTCCGGGAGACGAATACCAACCCACCGGTGAGGGTCTTGAAGGCAGCACCACTGCCGATACGGTGCAGAACGACTACAAGTCTCGCACTGGCCAGAGTCACATCCCTGTCCAAGGCGACGACGCTCCAGTTGAGGATCCCATTGACGCCAACAAGGCCGATTCAGATGAGCAACTGGGTAAGTGTCTCAAGCCCAAAAACGTCAACTCCGTTTTCAAGTGCTTTTCCTGTTCGGTGTGTATCAAGCTGACCCTTGAGAGTTCAGCTCGCGACGATGCCGACGCCATTGATGAAAGCAATATCATCGACGAGCGTACACGTGGGGCAGCTAAACCTGGGCAGTACCGTGAGCCGGGTGACGAGGAAGGTCTTCCAGGTCCGGAGGATGGCACCTCCCGAGTGCGTGGCGGGCCAAATCCATAGATGGGTTTTCCAAGCATGGGTGGCAGGGAATCGGTGGATGGGTAATAACAACAATGTATGAGCAAGAGGATTTGATATCCAGGTAGTTTCTTGACAAGTATTGCTTGATTTCGGATGGTTCCTAGTCCAGAGTGTTCTGCGTCTTTATGGGAGATTATGATTAGAGGTGACTAGGCTGTTCGTGGTTAATTTCCATGATCGCATTTGCTACGACCTGTACTCGGTACTAGCTAACACAAGTTGACTCGGTATGTAGATCGGCTTCCGGGTCATTTATGCCCCTTTTTGCATTTAATTTTTTTGTCTGTCCTCATTAGCACGATGTTTCAAAGACACTAATCTTCATGTTTTACATTCCAGAATTGAGCAGTCGAAGGAACCATGATCCTCTGGTGCAATGTTACGATGTCATAGCATGCGTACCAATAGGCAAGCGGGCCATTGCCCTTCAAACCAGGTCTGTGTGACTGGCTGCAATCCTAGCTAGTCACAATCCTCCCAGGGGATCCGACAGTGCAAAGTTCAAGCAGGACCTGGATGAAGGGCGTGGCTTGGGGGAAATCTCAGATGCACATCTTGATTTTCCCACAAGCTAAAGCAAGCCACTGATTGCCATCCAACGGATGCTGGCTGCCTGCGAACCGAAATGGAAGCCTGCTGCAGTGGTTTGCAACGAAGGGGCGTCTAATTTGGCACCTGTGGTGTTGACTGGGAACAAGCCTCCTTGAAACAAGACGCAGCCAGCTCTCTAAGCTTCCCCCCTCCCTCCCGCCTGCGCCAGCGTGGGCTGGGGCTGCTCCCCTAATGGGCTCACCAGGCTCACCGGGGCTCACTAGGCTTTCGCTTACGAGCCCAGACGCCCGCAACAAGTTGAACAGTCGAACCAAAGCGCGCCCACAGCTACCACTGGCTCTGCCCTGGGCGCTGATGCGTCTCTGGCCTCTGCGCACTCCCTCTCGAGCTGACCCTGAACACCTCCTCTTTCCACTTCTTTGTCCTCCTCTCACTTCCTCTCTCCCCCATCTTCATCTCGAAACACCTTGCATTCAGGTCGCGAAGCTTTGGCGCTCAGTTTTCCCTCGTTTTCTTTGGATTCCAACACGCTCCCACTGAGCTATTCGAACGGCAATTATCGCTGACGTCACCATGTCCACCAGCGAAGAGCCTGAGAAAGGAGACAAAGGTACGCACAAACCACAGCACTGCACATCAGCCATCAGCTCGAGCAGCTGCGCACAGATAGTGCACTAGTCGCTGACAACATGCGACTGACTTGCAATCTGCACTATGCGAACCTATGTCCTACGTGCACTTCATGCTTTGACGACCGGACAAGGAACTGACCAATCTCGTCGCAGTCACATGGAACTGGGGCGGAGGCAAGCCTGGAGGCACCGTGGCTGAGAAGAAGACCGAAGGCGAAGTCGCCATCACCTCCAAGCGCGGCAACAAGGTCAAGAAGAACGCGGAGCCCAACAATCCTGCCGTCCACATCGAGCGGTCCGGCCAAGACGTGGTCAAGAAAGCCTCCGAGCTCCAGGTCGAGGAGAAGGCCAATGGCGACACCGGCGCCGCGAAAGCCGATGGCAAGAAGGAGGGGTCTACGGAGGCCGAGACCAAGAATGGCGAAAAGAGAAAGCACGACGACGCGGAGAAGGAGGAAGACGACAAGCCAGACAAGGCGAGCCCCCTCGAGGAGAATGCCGAGGGCAAGACCGTGAAGAAGCAGAAGAAGGAGCCCACGAAGAAGAGCGGTGGTGCCCCGAAGAAGGCCGAGGAGAAGAAGGAAGAAAAGAAGGAGGAGCCCAAGAAGACGGCCGGCCGGCCCAAGAAAGCTGAGGGTGCGCTGGCCAAGCAGAAGAAACAGGCGACTCCTCGCGCGACGGACGGCATCGGGTCTCGCACCAGGAGCCAGCAGAAGACGACTTAGGCTCATTCGTGGCATTGGGAAAGCCGGGAGGGATGGTCAACGGTGCTGGGGATGGCCGGGCCCTGACTGTGAGGATTAATGAGAGATGCCTTTTCTGCGTGGGGGATGTATGGATGAATGGATGGGAAGGGGAAAGGGGGGCATGGCGATGAGCCGGGGGCCATACAGGCAGGCAGGCAGGCAGGTTGTTGATTGTATATTATCATCTATCTCTGTCCCTCCTTTAGCTTGGACAAGGAATGGGAGGAAGAACCGTGTTTCTGGCTACATTGTCTACCGCTTCTCACAATGGCTTTTCCCTCTGTCAAGTCGTCCTTTGTCGTTGTTCTTTTTGTTGATTATTGACTTAACTGAAGCACAGACACAGACACAGACACACCCACCTCCCCCTCGATCCTCTCTTGCGTAGAGAGTATATCGTGCGACGGCGAAAGCAAGAACACCACCTGGGAATGTGGAAAAAGAGTCCTCTCTGTTCTCTATAGTGTATGGATCTATCTATCTAATTACCTGAAGGTATATAACTATACATAACTCTATGGATTTAGTTTGTTTTGTCACCAAGAAAAACATTTCATTGTATCTCATCGACCACCCGTGGTGACACAGTTACATTTCTCCGGGTCGCCGCCGAGGCGCTCGATCTTCTCCATGCGCTCCTTGTGGTAGTGATCCTCGTCCTTGCCGGCGGAGAGGACGTCGCGGCGCCACACGGCGCGGGCGTGGTTGGCCAGCACGTACCCGTACAGCAGGATCATCAGGACGGTCATGACGGAGCCGACCCACAACACGGCGTCGCTGCGCAGGGCCTTGCCGATGTTGATGGTGGCCAGGGTGAAGCCGACGTTGGGGAACACAAAGGCCCACCAGTTCAGGTGGAAGCGGAACGTACGGCGCACCGCCAGGCAGCTCACCACGGCGATGGCCCAGAACCACAGCGACAGGCTCCAGATGAAAACGGCGGTCAGGAGCGCCAGGATGCGCACCACCTGCGCCGTGATGTCGTCGGGCCCGCCGAAGTAGTCGTAGCCGCGCGGCCAGTGGTCGGCGAGCCCGATGACGGCCAGCGCCGTGAAGCTCGGCGGGCCGACCGCGATGAACATGCCCGGCCGCGACTCCGGCGAGGGGAACCCGTAGTTGATCATGCGCCGCACGTAGCTGGCGTACATGCCCATCGATATGAGCATGCCGAGTCCCTGGGCCGTGAGTCCCGCGATGAGCATTGGCATGGCGGCGTCGCGGGGCTGGTACTCGATGCCCGAGGCGGCGATGGTGCCGGTCAGCATGAAGGGAAACATGGGCAGATCCCACGCCGGAGTCATGTCTTGGATCTTGAGGCGGGGGTTGGTGAAGAGCATGCAGTACAGGCCGACGGCGGCGATGAACGTGCAGGCGAAATACAGCCAGAACAGCACGCGGTAGGTCACCACCAGCCACGGGCCCGTGTGCTCGATGCCGTACAGGGCCATGCCGGCGATGATGCTGGCGAGCGAGAGGAAGGACGTGCCGAAGAAGAGGGACTCGGTCGGGTGCACCAGACTCGCTTTGAGGGTGCCCGGCCACCGGATGAACCGGTATGTGATCGCCGAGACGATGGAGGTGAAGATGACCAGGTCGGCGATGTAGACGATTTCACCGAGGGTCTCGAGGCCGGAGAAGGTGTGTGGCTGGTTCTTGGGAGACAGCAGCAGGGCGAGGCCGCCGGTCGCCATTGGAAAGGTAAACCATGCCTGGGAGACGCAGTTTCGTCAGTCAGTATATGCTGAGCTGTTGGGTGACCCAATCCTACCCATGTCAGATGCCTCAGTCGCTGGAGACCGTTCTCGACAAAGGTCGGCTCCTCCATCTTATCAGGTGGTGGTTGTTGTTTGAATGAACCCATCATAATGTCGACGACAATTGTGGGAGGAGGGAGGGCACCGTCGTCGACGAGGTCGTGCACACGTCCATCACATTAATAAGTAACAGCAGAGTGTGCCCAACATGTCAAGGTCTCATGTGCGAAGAGAAAAGGAACCTGCAAAATGACTCGGGTCGCAAGATGTTTCAGCTTGAACGTGAATCGCTCCGAACAACAGAAGTGATGGGGTTCGACAACACTGTTGATGGGAATGCACGTGAATGAATAGCTTCGCTATCATATCATCGACGTGTTGAGCTAAGATTTCTCGGGAACGTGGCAACCCTGGCATCGTGGCATCGTTGGGCTGTGATGCAAAACGCGTGATGGCATGACGAATGAAAGTGAAGGAAAAAAAGATGGTGGCATGATAGCAATCTCAACTTACTGTACCTGTGTACGCGGTATTACCAGGAGATTCGTCTCGACGTGAAGCTCTTACGGAAGAATGAAAGGGGTCGTGAGAATGTTACTCTTATTGCCAACCAGCAAATCCCCCCCCGAAGAAGCCAATGGGATAGACTGCTTGCTCTGTAGGCCGGCATTAAGTTGACGCAGCGCCATCATTGTCAGGCGAGAGCTATGTAGCTATTCACCAGCCTGGTGAGCCTCAGCCCGGGTGGAATCGGATACATGCATACGAAACATGTCTGAGCTGAGCCACGCTGTGGCCTCATCCACCGCCGTCCATCACCATACCAGTGGCCCACGCCGAATCCAAGAGCAGCGATAAAGCCTGGTTAACTCGCACGGCGACGTCGGAACATCCGCCTCCATCTCGACACCGTCTGCTTCTGGGCCTTCTCCTTCCAGGACCTTAAAGACTCGTCGTCACCGTCGTCGTGGTTCACCAAAGCGTCTCTACTCGACCGGTGCAGCTCCTTCTGTCGCTTGTCTCGTTTCTTCCTCAAGACGTTGTATCCGGCTCGTCGTGGCCGGGACTCGTTGCCGGGCCTCATCGACGCATTGCTCGGTGTCGTCTTGTTCTGGGCGAATGCGGAAGGCCAAGTCATGGTGATGACAGTGGTAAAATACTGGTGTTCATTTATCTTATTTAGGTGAGGTCTAAAATCAACAAGTACAACAACCCATGGGTGTTCTTAGCAGCAGCAGTCGAAAAAACCCTTCCCTCAAGCACCATCCGTCATGTCTCTCTACCTATATAATTGCCCTGTCCACGCAAGCTCAGCTCCGGCACCACGGCACCACTGTGTGCGAGCATAATCCACATGATCATTGCCTGACCGCCTGAGGAGCAGGTCAGATCGACTAACAAGGACACGTATTACATGCATAACGACGGCGAAATCTGGGCCCAAATACCTTGAATCGTAAAGTCACCCTGTATACTTGGACGCTGGAGGACTTATGCTTATGCTTACATTGCACGGGTCCGGCTGCCGTCGAGCTTGGGGGCTTTCCAATCCAGGCGCTGACTTCATGAAAATGCGCGTCACTTCCATGACCATCCGGGGGTGAGCCACACAACTCTTCTTCGGTCTCTCTCCTTCTCTCCCTGTCGTGCCCGATCACGACGACGGCAAGGTGGCAGTCGTGCCAATACTCTCCGCCGCGTGCACCGCCACATCAATGTCCTGGTCCACGGTGCCTCCGCTCACGCCCACGGCACCAATGAAGTACCCGTCCGGGTCGAAGATCGGCTGACCCCCGCCAAAGACCACCGTCCCGCCATTGGTTTCCTGGATACCCCAGAGATCACCGCCCGGCTCGCTGCGGTTCTGCAACGCGTTGTTGGGGATGCCGTTGTAGAGCACCACGGTTTTGGCCTTTTTCTGGGAGATGTCCTGGTTTGGGGTTTTTGGTCTGTCAGAAATGGTTTCCCTTTTCCCCAGACCATGGAGAGGCACCGTACTTGGGGCACTGGCTGTATCATGATAGGGCTGTGCCACTGCCCCAACAATGTCGGGAGGCAGGTAATGTGTAATTAGGTGCACCACTTACAATACTTCCAAGGAAAGAATTATCCATGTGGACAAACGCCACCAGCCACGACGACGGATCGAGCACGGCGATGTTTTGCGGTACACTGTTTATACCACCGTCTGCGTCAACCAAAAACCAGAAACAAGAGATCCTGTCATCTCACTCTGTCTTCGGATGGTCGAAAGGGGGCGGCCGGAGAACAAACTCACCCTATGGCCTCCGCACGCTTGATGCCGGCATTAAGGACCTGCAAGGCTTGGGCATGGTTAATATAGTGGCGCTGCGAAGGCGTCGAGCCCCAGCCATTGGTGGCGGTGCGATCGACTTGCTGGGCCATGGCTGCGGCTGGGATTAATGTGATGATGATGGTGGTGAGAAAGGGAGTGAGGATCGACGAGGAGAAGACGACCTTCATGACCGGCCGGCCCTTTTGTTTGTTCGTCTCTTCTCTTCCACCTTCTGTCTCTTTTCCCCTCCCCCGCGTTCAGTCCCGCAAACGTAAGGAGACGGTCGCTGGAGTAATGATTACTCGGTGCTGTTCTGCCGAAATACTGGACCGCCGATTGGGCCACGACAGGGGTGTGTGAGCGAGAGATGGTAAAATGCTGACCGGGGATGTTGCGGGGGCGACACAAGTCCGGGAGATAATTGCTGATTGACGTACTGATGTACGAGTTGGGTGAGAGAAGGAGAGAAGAAGAATAAGAAGAAGAGGAAGAGGAACACAAAGGCTCGTTCCTCGTAGTTTGTCCTTTCTCGCCCTAGATGGTTAGGTGGATGGATAGATAGATACTTGGTTGCCTATACCTCGAACTTATGTGCTTGAATATGTATAGGTATATATAACTATACATATATAGATCCCCCGCTCCTCCCAGAAAGGCGCCGGAGTTCTTGCTCTGGCCCAGCCAACTGCGCACGGGGCACATAATATTGCTGTACATAGACATATACATACATACATATATAAGAAATACATCATCACTTCCCATCAAGGTTTTCATCACTCATTGCTGAACTGAACCGTGCGAGCGAGCAACGGGCGGACGCACGGACAACCAACCAACCAACCAAGCCCAAAAAGGCAGAACTGACCGAACTCCCGGGGCTTGTACATGTGATAAAGTCTTCCCACCGTTACGAACGAGGAGGAGGAGGAGGAGGGACCTTCATCATAACCATAACCTTGACCTTGAACATCCTGCGGGGGGGGGTGAGTTGCAGATCCGAACGCATCTCGGGCTGGGGAAGCCCGAGAGAGTCGATGAAAATGCCCCTCCTCCCTTTCCCCCTCTTCTTCCATTCTTATCATTATACATATGATTCTCTTGGAGATGGAGATATGTACCACCACCTATCTAACTACATACATACATATGTAAACACCCCCGGCTCATGTGCATGAGATGATGCGGGAAGTGACACAGTGAGTGACTGAGTGAGGAGGGGACTTCGCCCAGGCAGGCAGGCCCCTTGAGATTGGTGAATGTCTGTCTGTCTGTCTGTCTGTCTGCGTTTCAGGTGCATGCCATCCATCTGGCTCTACTTAGTTCTCGAGGGGGAGACGTAAGGCTCACCAGGTCTAGCTAGCTAGACAGCGTCCCGCCCGTGAGGAGTTCCGAGGTGCCCTTGTCGCCCCTATCCTTCCAGCCTTGTGGCTGCCAAGATCAGCGGGTTCAAGTCCAAGTCTCTTAGTTGAAATACTGTACTCGGTACATTGACGAGGTTGATCATGATCTGCGTGTATTACACGGCTGGAATATATGGGTGATATTGTACAATGGGAACGTGCACATTTCGCTAAAATTACACCGCGACCGTGTCTGGCAAGCGGTCACATCCCACACAACAGTACCGGCCTCGTACATACAACCCTACGCGTGCTGGACAGAGGTTGCAAACTTCCGGACCTTGAAACGCGACGGTAACTCCAGCTCAACCGGCGTGCTTTCATCTCCAACCACTCCCTCATCTGCTTTATTTACCGCGACTTCAGCCGTGTCGTTCGCCTGAATATCCGGCTTTGTCTCCTGAACTGCTTGTTGAGAACCAGGACGTCTAGGAACGAAGACTGCCTTCGTAAAGTGCTTGCCGACGCCGAGTTTGGACTTCTCGCGTGATGATCTGTATGCTGCTCGACGATGCTTTGTGGCAATTTTCATTTTCTTCGGCAAGGATTCGGAAACCCGAAATTCTGTTTCGATGTCTTCACGCGCCAGGTTGAACGCGCCATAGAATGGTTCCGCCCATTTGAGGACTGTATCCAGGTCACGATGGCCTATTTTGCGCTCTTTTCTGGCTTGTGTTTCAGCCAGCGCTCCTCGGACAAGGATTTGTAAGGTGCGCATATTGGGAATGACGATCGGATTCAGATCTAGCTGTGTCGAATTCCCATTCACATCCGGGGCCTCGATAGGAATGTCGGCGTCTTCGATCCAATTTCTGTTGTTGGCAAACTCCAACTCATCGCTCAGTATCGTGGCATCGATGTTGAGTGAAGCGGGGATTGCAGCAGGAATATGAGGTTCTGCATGACGGATGACGTCGGAGAATCGAGGCGATTCGCCGTCATCATGTTCGCCGACACCGCCCGGATCGTTGGCTACCTCATTTGCGGCCCCGTCGAAGAATTCATATTCATCCTCGTCTGTGGCGTAGTCCACGAATGCAAAGCCGTGGCTATCGACCACACCAGCTGACAAGGTAGCGTAGTCCCTCGGATCTTTGCAGAATAAGTGCCAGATATTGCACCCTTCCAGTACACCCTTGGCTTCGACGATTGCAGCAAATACCACGTTGAAAGTGTCCGCCGCGAGGTTTGGCTCGTTGCTGACTGGGTATCTCGACTTGAATCGAGTGACAGTGTCCGAAACTTCGCTGTTCGGCACGTTTTCCAAGAGTCGCAAGAGGTATCCCACTTGTTGTCTGAAGGTCTTCTTTTGGTCGATCCTGAAAGCACCAGGCAAAGAGTCATAAATACCGTCGAGAATATTACTGAGCAGTAGCATAGCTTGTGAGAGATCAGACTCAGCATCTTCTTGTAGCATGACCGCCGGGTCGACTTCCAGGCTTAATATCTTGGCTGCGAGACTCGCGACGATCTTAGGACTATAGCCGCCTCCTTCAGCGCGACGTAGTTCCCGGAGATTGAGCACAGCATTGGTCCAGTCGCACGCATTGATGTGATACACCACTAAAGCCCTCAGGGCGTTGACAGTCAATTTTCGGCCCGATCGTCTGCTCATATTGTAGACATGTTTGACCAGAAGTGGGTCATTCTTGGCGGACGCATAGCGCGTCACCGCAGCGGCGACAGACGGCATGCCCCAGGTGGAAGAAGGCAAGATCGGTCCGTCGATATCCTCGGAGAATAGAAGCCAATCTCCCAAGCCAAACAACTTCGCATTGCTCACCAGATCGAGGAACGGAGGCAATTTATAGGTAGGAAGCTGTCCATAGGTGTTGAGGAATTCGCCCTGACCTTTGGCATGCCTGGAAGTAAAGAATCCATCTTCTGGATTGAGGGACAGAGACAAGAACTCTCCAATGGCCTCGAGTTTGTTCCCGTCAACCATCTTCTGGATTTCTGTGAATGTGTCGACCGCCTTTCTGACAAGATTCGCTTCGATGCAGGCCTGCAGAGCCTGGTGAAGAATCCCAGCATGAACTTCAGAGTGGTCTAGGATGGAATCGAAGTCAAGCCCTGAACGCTGCCGATGGTTTTGCTCCACTTGGTGTAGGCCCCGAAGCTGGGCAATAGTAGATGCCAATTTTCGTAGAGAATCAGCTTTGTCCGCATTATACATGCTTTCAGTCTGGAGAAGACGAACAGCCAGATAGTCAAAATATGCCGGCGTAAGACTGTGCGGTCCAGCAAACGATATCAACTCTTTGATCTCGTTTTGGATTTTGATAGGCACTTGGCCGCGCATAGCAGGCACTCCAACGTTGTTTATCAGGCAGTCAGCGATAGCCAAAACAACTTCAGCGCTGATAAATTTCCCAGGAGAGTCGCTCGGGAGCTGTTCCCTGTTGAATACTTCCTCTTCGTCCTGTAGAGGTCCTCTGCGAGTCTGTTGATCCCAGTCGACTGAAGGCACTCGATTGTCGGGCCAGTGAATAGCGTGCCAGGAGCCACCTGCGTCTGTCTGTAATGACCGGACGATGCGAGCTCCGGTCGAGGCGAATCCAGCTTCAACGCAGCACCAGAGGATGAACTCCAGCCACACTTCTGGTCCAAGCTCGCGCCTCCTAGGTCGCAGGCGACTTGGGGGTGGCTCTCGAAAGATATTCCACGGACTGCTCTCTATTTTGCCGGACCGCGCAGTGACCTCATCCTGATGGGCATGCCAAACAGCGTCTGAAAGCGTCGACAGGATTCTCGAATTCAGGAGATGAACGATCGGCGACTGTTGAACGGTTGTCGTACCTTGTGGGAGGCAGTAAGTGTAGATATTCGCTGGGACGAGTCCCAAATTGTGAATGAGCGCCAGGATCTGATGCACGGTGTTCATGATTTGCTTCGCTTCCTCCGCAGGACGACTAGTTGAAGCCAGAACAAGATCGGCGAGAACAGACCAAATGAGCTCCATCGTGATCTCTTGACTTCTCTCGGACAAAGCGGATTCAGAGGACTGCCGAGAACTAGCAAGAGGTCGTCGACTGACGTGCAAGGCGCGTTCAAGTTCAATAGGAGCACCCCTTCGCTTCGCAAATGACCCGTCTGGCCAGATAATGTTGGAGGGCAGTTCATCTTTGAAAGGCTCATTGGCTGCTAGCGCAACAGCCTTCAGTAAGATTTCAACGAGGTGAACGACAGCTTTGTATCGGTGTTGAGTGAGCACCATGAAGCGCAGAATATCCACATCGCCCTCATCGCGAGCGCTCGTGAGAATTCGAAGCACATCCTCAACATCTACCTCTGGTGGGATGATGGTCCGCGACTCAAGTTCATCTGGCCGACTCAAGTGTCTCGGAAGGAATCTCTCTATCTCGGCGACCCAGTCCGAGGGGTTTCTTTGCGACGACTCCGCTGTATCGACGTGCTTCCTCTGTGCATTCTTGCTCTTCCTTGTATTTCTAGCCTGGGTGTGAGCGGAGACGTCCCGAGAGAGAGGACTTGGGGCATTGTGAGATCGGTTTCGGGGGTAGGAGTACGATAGTGGTTTCTGAGTGGCATGGAGAGGCGAGACATAGGATGGAAGGTTTGAGATGAAGAGTTTCCGAGTCGATCCAGCCCTAAAGAACGACAGACGCGGACCAAGTGGATGGCTGCACAACTGACTTCTGGATGGAAGCAGCTCAGAGCATCTGCGCATGACCCGAAGAACGCAGCGATGGGGAAGACATGTGACAAGACCCTATCGCTGGGAACAGTAAGAGTATGACAGGCTATAGTTGAAAGGAGCCATATATGTGTGAGCCGAGTAAGAAGAGAGCCAAAGAGGCTTGAACTTATGCTTGTACACAGAATATTCAATGATGCCGACACTTTTTTCAGGTCGCGCGAGAGACTTGCCACATTAACTTTCAATATGTTCACGCCCATTGGCGGCCGACAGGGGTGAGAAATGACTCTGTCTGACGTGGCTAATTACGACGCCCTATCACGTGCCAATGCTGCAATCTGCACTTAGCACTTTTCGTCAGGCGGAGCTTTCCATAACATGTGGTTTTTGCCGGTGCCTGAACTCCTCACACACAAGCCTCACTAGCCTCACGTTCAAGCCATTCCTACCGACCGGTCTCAGCCCAATGGCGTTGAAGAAGAAGAAGAAGAAGAACAGCGACAGATATGCAGACTTCACTTTTGTCAACATATCCCGGCCCGATGACTCGAGACAAAGAAGCACCCAAAGAATTGTTCGGCACCATGTCATGGCTCGTGTTGCCGAGTCACGGAAGAAGCCTCCAAGATTCGTTACTCTGGCGGTGAGGCTACCTTCGGCGGAAGTCGATAGCGTTGTCATTGAAGACAACGAGGAAGCATCTGCTCATAGGGCAGGTCAAGACCTGCATTGTTATGAAGAGGTTCCTCGTTCGCTTCATCCGTATGCGTTGTTTCCTGTGGAAACAAATGGTAGAGCCCGCCAATTGATCCAGTTCAGTAAGCTCCTTTCCACAGGCATCTGGTACCGCCCTCTAGCTGATTGGCCCCAGTGCAAATTGAGGGAGAGTACCTCTATCGACCTTTCCGAAATGAGTGGTTTACGATGGCCGTCATTGATTGCACCGCGTTCTACCTCTCACTGGCAAATGCAGCGTTATTCTTCCATCAGATGACTGAACGCAGAGGTTGTGAGTACGGCGATTTTGAGGAGTCCTCAAGGTACCTGAGCCTGTGTCTCAACCAAGTCGCCCAGAGGCTTGGGAGGGAGTCCCATAATATCAGTCAGGGCGTCATCACGACGGTTTTGGGGTTTCTCTGCCATGATGTTGGTTACCTTACCTTTGAATCAGTTCCTGGTAATAACTGTTGTGGTAGTCTACCGTCGGCAGATGGGATCGCTACGCTGTCCATATGAAGGGTCTGGACAACATCATCCGCCTTCGAGGGGGCCTCCAGGCTCTGAACAGCAACACCGTCATGTTCGCCTCCTGGTACGGGCAACCCGTGAACGTGGGGAGATGACTTGGATGGACATTATTTTGACTGTTTGCAGGTTTGATATCCTCGGCGCCTCCTTTTTCGATTGCAAGCCTCGCTTTCCGCTTCCACTTACTTCTCCGCTCCGAGCGTCCATCATGACTCATTGTCCCCGTCTATGCAGAAACTCCTCGCACGTATTCGTAACGCCTCTGAGGGACTTGCGGATACGGCATTCGCCCTTGAAAAAGCTGCACAGCTGGCAGCGTTTGTGAATGTTGATAGGGGTAATCCTCTGTTTTGGAAAGCTGGCGCCACCGCAGCGAACCGAATTACACCTGTGCTCCATTTTCTGCTTTCATTACGACGGCCGACCGACGAAGATTCGTATAGCTATCCCTTCTCGGAAGTGATACTCCGCGAAGTAGTCAGACTCGCCTTACTCATCTTGGTGGCCAGCGTAAAGCAAGCTTTTTCGCTCATAGCAGACGAGCTCGCCATACTGCAGCAGCGATTTTCGGCTCTCGTCCCAATGGCGCCTTGTATCGACACGTCCTTTCCGGAACTCAGCCTTTGGGCTATTATTATGGTCCATTCAATGCCATCGAACCAATCCCACAAACTGGACGCGAGAGCTACTGTCGACTTGATGAGAGCCATGGGGATTAGCAGTGGCAAGTCTGCCATTAACGTCGCGAAGGATCTGATCTGGATCGACGAATTGATGGAAATGAAAGTCCCAGAAATCATCCTCGAAATTGACCACGCCTTGTGCTCCTCTGAGACAGATCAGGGGACTAGAATTTCAGCACGCTTCCTGGCGGACTTGAAGTGACCCGCTCAACTCTGGAACTCCTACAGCCTTGCAAACATGTCAAGCCTCATCCTCCAGTAATTCCGCCACTTGCCGAGATGAACTGGCCGGTAATCCATCGACTCTTTTCCGAGGTTAGAAGCAGCACCGCATCGGCGATGTCATCAACCGTCCCCATTCTCTCTTCAGCTCTCGTCATGGGTATGAGAAAGTTGTGCACTGCGTCAGCCACCGGGCCTTTGGGGATACCATCTGTGGTGCCGCCGAAAGTTAGTGTCACATACGGAAAATTCAGTTTGAGTACTATTGATCGAACAAGATCCAAAATACTGAAGGATCTATTGCTGGAAGCTGCTCACCTGTTGGAACGGGTCCTGGCGCTATTGTGTTGATCGTGATTCCATGTCCCTGCCCGAGCTGCAAGAAAAGCGTCAGTACTCGTCTCAGATACTTGCGATAAGGTGGGAGAAAATCCATCGATCACTAGCTGACAATGATCTTTACATACCTCCTTGGCCAGGGCATAAGTAAGTGTGTCCATGGCGGCTTTGGACGCAGCGTACAGCGGAATGGGCGCCATGCCCATCTTCGACGCAATGGAGCCGATGTTGACAATGCGTCCGCCACGAGGCATGACGGGAACCACCGCTTGCGTCATATACAGCGAGGCGAAGACGTTGATTGCAAAGATGCTTTCCACATCCTCTTTTGTCGCCTGCAACACAGGGACGAGGGCACCTCCACCGGCGTTGTTCACTACAACCCATCATGGCTCCCATGTTAGTCCTCGGCGATGCGTGCCGAAAAGGTTGAGAATGGGATCCGAGTCGAGATTCCACATACCTAGGATATCGATTTTGTCGACCTTCAAATCCTTGAGCGCTGTCTCAACCAGTGTCTTGGCACCCTCGGGGGTCGATACATCGGCTCGCACAACCGTGGCCTTGCCTCCAGCATCCTGAATCTTCTTCACGACCTCTGCCGCACGGGGCGCAGACGATTCGGAGACGTGGTTAATGACCACCGAGGCACCATTACGCGCCAGGGCAGAGGCAATGCCCGCACCAATGCCGTTCTGCTTGGCGGATCCAGTGATGATGGCGACCTTGCCACTTAAAGAGAGTGTGTCTGGCGCCATGGCGAGAAAGGGAGTGATGATTTCGAGGAGGGAAGAGCAAATATTCCTTCGTTCTTGGGCAGGAGGGAAATTCAGAGAGAATCGCTTTGAAGAACGTGGTACCGAGTGCAGGCCACAGCCCATTTTATAGAGCACGTCTCCCTGACTCGGCTCGCTGTGTTTCACCGAAGCCCCTTACTTCGACCGAAGCCAGCGGACCATGTCTCGACTCCATGTCCTGTTCAACCAAGGATGAAGTCTACCATCAGTGAGGTAGGGCGTCCTGTTGTCCGCTTCCTATTGGCAGACAATGCCGTTGTGGGGACTAGAGATCCAGGCGGACCAGGCTAGACCAGAAATGGAATGAAGAGACCCCTGTCCTGCATGAAGACGTCTCCATTGTCTCATGCGCTCCCATTGGTCGATCTCGAAAAGGACGTTCGAGAGGCAACTTCGTACTGTCGCCCGCTTCGTCGGCGGAGAAAAGCTGTACGACTCTCAGGCTCATTCCGAAGAGACGGCCGGTCCTGTTTGAAGCCGAGTCCGAGTGGTTCGGTTCAGAAAAGCCAGAGGCTTTTTGGCGAAGAAGACGGGGATGGTTTGGTGCCAGGCTGCCTTGGATCTATCTGTCCATTGAATCCCGAGTGGGTGCCGAGAGGTTGCACCCAGTAAGGCAGGGGTGTATTTAATGTCGATATGGGTGCATGTAGGGGTCGGTATCGGAGGTTTTGACAGACTGCTTCAGAGCGTTACAGTTGCCAATCCGCCGGTTGAATGGGAGTCTTCCAAGAGCCATGTGCAGACTGTTCGGCAGTAAGCTGAGCGGGTCTGAGAGACGTCTTTATGCATCTTTCCACTCAACTTTTGACACTCTAGAGACAACAAATATCGAATGATAATACACGATATACCCTCCGTCGAGTCAGAAGAGCAGATCTGCTACCTTTCTGTCAGAAGCCTCCCCGCTTGGTCGGGCCATGCTCCTCGACTATGGTGACGAGCGATCCACCGGTTTTGGCGAGGTGCTCTGTCTTTTTGCCAGAGGTCAAGGCCCCCTGATCCCCTCCCGACATCTCCGCCTCCCCTCGCACTCCTCGTCCACGACCCCCTTGATTCTCGGGTATGCTGGTAGTGAACGGAAATGATTGATTTAGTGCGTTCGCGCCGCTTGACTCACCGGCGATAAACAGGTTCAAGTACTGGTGGTACTGATCAACTCTCTCCACGTGGTACTGCCTCCACACCTTGGGCTGCTCTGGCCGACTCGGCCTGCCAGCTCACGCTAGTCCCATACATTCTCGTCACTCAAGCCCAGGCCCCATATGGGGAATCTGTCGCACGGATCATCATGGTACGTACTCTGACAAGCGGTTTGAATGTACACCCCGCAGATTAGTAGTAATATTTGACAATGAGAAAGCCTGCTGGAGCGAGGGCGTGGTCTGGGGACATCACATAAGCGGTGTTGTGGAGTGAGTATGACGAAAGTTCTGGACTAGTTGACTCCATGCACGAGAAGCACTCCGACCAAAGTAAAGCCTTGGTAAGCCGCTTTGGAGATGTAAAGCAGCAAGTGACCATTCCCGGTCTGTGTGTCACCTTGCACATGGCGAGCAGGCTCACTGAAGAACGGAACGGATGAATTTAGGAAGCGACGGGCGTTGGACTAGGAGAGGTCCTGGTATTGCCAATCCTAATACATCTCGTATATCATACTTGTCCATGACGTTGACTTTTCCGAAGCTCCAGTCCCTATTTCACCGCTATAAGCCTGCCTTCTCGAACCATTGAATGGATGATCCATCCTCCACCACCACGCACCGGCTAGTTGCGAGGCTTCCTGGAAAATTCTTCCTTCCTGACCGCCGCGAGAGCATGCCATGGTGCTGCGCCATTCACCGAGATTGTCTGGCCATGATGTTTGGTCGCTGGCCGCTCGATATGCTTCCACTTATCCACCTCTTCGAGCCTGGTGGGGTCGAGAGTATGCTCGACGAATTGTTCGTTTTCCTCAACGATTTGATCGGGGTACTGGACGCCGTCGATGGCTTTGTGGTGATCACCGATGTGTTGAACGTCTTCTTTAGTCATGTCTGATGATGGTGTTCGGTCAGTACAGAATTGGCCAGCGTGGGTGCTCGTCAACCTGACGTACTTACTGACTGCCGCTGAAGGTGGTTGGCTCTGTGTTAGGAAAGTCGTGCACCGGAAGAGCCTGATGGTTTAGAGAGCAACTGGTTACTGCCACTCAACCAAGAGATGAAGTAGACAGATATAACAAATGCTTGACGAGCTGATTCGGAATGGGCCACGACAATTCTGTGAGCCTGCCCACTGCCCTCACATCGTGAGGTGCATTCCTTTATAGCTGCGGCAGCGGTATTACCAGGAGACCCATTGTCAATTACCTCTTTTGGCTCTGCACTCGCAAGCAGTTCCGGTCCTCAGCACGAGCAGAACCGTTCATGTTATCAGGCGACAACTGCTGCTGATCGCCGTTCTGACCTTGAGAATTCCCCATTCGAGCTAAGCGCGTAGTCCCATTGGTGGCCCACCACCACTGAGGTGCTTTCTACTTGCTGTGGTCGAGGTGGAGTACTAGGCTGGGGCTGGGTGGATGAGTTTGAGAGGCCCCTGTCGTGGCCAACTGATGGAAACATCTGGAGGAGAGAAGACCAAGGCATGAAGCAAGTCAAGACTTCACCATCTGCTGCACGCTCTCCGGACTTGAGTGGAGCACTTAGCACATGTGCTATCCCAAATACCGTAATCAGCAGGCACCGGGCTGATCGGGGCAGACGCTTGGGGGCTTAGGGGGCTTGGGGCGCTTAAGAGCCCGGCGATCCCTGAGTTTCAGGAACGGAATAATCTGGGCCACTTGTTGGGTGAGTCCATGTCGCCTCTAAACCATTTTTAGGAAAAAACAATGCGGGGCGGACCATCCCACCGCCTGTGTCTCGACGTCTGCTCATGATGATCGATCGAGGTCGGGGGCAGGCTATCTGCGCCTTGTAGCATCATTAGGGCTGTTACTTCCTCTTTTTGGAAAGGCCGACACGGCTCCTCGCTCTGGGCCGTCACTCAAGTAGAGGACTACCCCGCCGGGAGCAGTGAACAACAAGCCCTCAGCCTGACATCGAATTTGCTTTGGGATACTTGCCGTATCAACCGTACAACCTCACAGTCACTCCTGCCACCGAAATGTCGTCCGGAATGCCTTCAATTGAGTGGATCTATGAGAGGCCAGGCAATGCCACTCGCATCCCAGATGACAGATGGGAACAGTTTAGGGAGCTGATCACCAGACTTCACCTTGACGGGAAGTGGAAGAACGCAATCCTCAAAGAATTAGAGAGTGAGAACTTCTACCCATCGTAGGTCAAATCACGAGTTTCGAGATGCGAACTGATCGAGACAGATACCCCCAGCTCAGACGCCGAATGAAAAAATGGGGTCTGCAAGCGCACACTGAAGAGGCGCCAGTTATCAACCCACCAAGCGTGATAAGGACGAATCTCGAGGGTGACTCCTCTGCCGAGCGACACATATTACCAGACCACGCACCGGTCGTCACGCCTGACACCACGACTGCCCCGAGATTACCGGCAGAATCCGACACCCAATCACTGCCTCAGCGTGCCTCCTTCATCGCGCGACACGACCGCGCATCCAGGGAGACGGCAGACCACACGATCCCAGCGGAGCAGAGCCTCCCATCTTTTGGAGAGATTGAAGCCGAGCAACAAGCTGTGCGAATTGGACCAAAAGCACCACTTGCCGATGGCCTTGCCAGAAACTCAATGGGAATGTCTCCCACACGAACGATGGGCGCTCCTTATCTCAGCCAGCACGACATGCAGGACATTAGCTCATCTCCACCGGAAACTTCAAGTATCAACAGTGTTCAACATGACGGACAGTCGTCGCGGGTGTCTTCGACTCCTCCTCTGACGCTCGCGGAGACTGCTTCAACGGACAATTCCTCAGCCATCAATACGAGACTCAGTGAAGAGGTTCCACCCCACTCAAAGGACCAGGCTCCATCCTCACCGCAGATGTCCTACAATCATTCGTGGGACCCTGAGTTTGAGCTTTGGTTAAGGGCGACCTCACCTCTCGCAGCTCTATCCATGGACAAGGTAATTTCTTGCTCGCTGCTCCCTATCTGGCCAGCTTTCCGAGACCCGGCGGCTCTCTCAGTATCAGAAGTGTGGGAGATCCAAGGGGTTGCCACCACTCTTGCCGCCGCTGGCCTTTTCGATGAGGCGTCCGACCTGTTCTATGTGGAGTATATATACTGGCAGACTTGCACAAGCAACCTCTCACCAGACAAGATATACCCCCCCGGGGCTACGTCGATCGACAGCTCTGTGCGGAGCATGGTTACTGCGGCCATCAATTGTGCCCGAAACTATAAGCCCGGCCGTAAAGGAAACATTGCACACCACGCGCTGTTAGAAGTTCAAGGTCTCCTGGAGAAGTATGGCTTTGGACACAACCTTGACATCGCTGTACTCAACCTCTACCTATCAAATTTGCGAAGGCACCCCACGAGTTCAGAATCTCCAATCCCCCCAAAGGAGACTGCGCTTCGTCTCGCTGTCAGCTGCGTTGGAGAACGTTTCGAGGTCATTCTGCCCGAAATCCAAGATCGCGAAATCCTCTTTATCATGAGTTCTCTGAAGGAAATGCTGAGAGACGGTCTGCCAAGAGGGACTTTGTATATGTCGTCAAGGTGTCTCGAGGCGCAAGTGGCACACCATGATCATCTGTTCGAATGTGGAGAGGCCGGAAAGGCCATGAGGGCGATACTCCAATGGTGCGAAGCTTTCGTGGAGATGAACAGGCGCATCCTCAACAAAGTCGGGGCTCGCTCGCCTACGTTTGCTTGGTCTCGAGTGTCTGCAGTCTGGGTTTTATACTGTTCCTGCGTCTTGGTCATCTCCTCCTTTGACTCGCTCGTCCAGGCAGCAGAATCCTTGTGTCCATTGCCGCTATGCTCACATGGGGTCAAGCCGTTAAACGTTGACACCTTGCTGGCATTGGCGGTGATCTGCGAAAGTTTTTTGAGCTCCGGAAATGAGACGACCTGGCGTCGTCGCATAGGGTCGCGGTTCGGTGATTATCTCCTCGCTGAGATTAACACCACGATCAACAACTGGCATACACGGGGTCCTGATCTCGTTAGACTCTACCTCTCACGAACGGACAATATACCCAGTGCGCCGGGACGTCCCGATCCAAGGAGCACAGCACCTTCGACCTTGGTGAAGGAGTTCATTGTAGCTGCCTTTCGATCGCGTGAGCCTTCACCGAGCATTGGTCGCACATCCTTTTCGGTAGCGGCTTCGCTCGCCTATTCATCGCTTCGTATACCCGGACAAAGCGTCTCACGAAACAGTCTCGCCGGCTCTTTCCATTCGTCGATCAACAGCATTCGATCTTCCATGAGCTGGGACACCAAGCGAACGCTGGCACAAATGCTCGAAACCAGGGATCGGCTGCAGCGCCCGTGGTCGATGCTTTCGACTTGGAGCAAAAACACTAGCAGTTCGAAAGCATTCTCAATTGATTCTCAAGGCAGCAACAGCTTCGAGAGGGTCACCGGGATGCCGTTAGACCCCCTGGCTGACCTGGCTGAAGAAGCCCATCCGGGAGGGCTTGAAAACACGGATCTGATGATGATTGACCGAATCGACGAGGAAATGGATGATGTTGAGATGTACACCTGAGAGATATGTTTGTGCGCGCTAAATTACCAGCGTAAATGGCCACGTTGACATTTGCAGCAGAGTGCCCGTGCCCACGGGCTGTGCTCGTCTCTGGTCGAGTCCAGGCGCTGCGTGTCAGAAGACGATGACGAACAGCATTTGTTCAAGACCCGTGCGTGCCAACATCAGCTCGACAAAGGTTTCCTCTGGAGCCCTCTCTCACTCAGGCATTCAAGGACTTGTGAGCCAGGCTGTTGACCACGGCACCTGAACGGACAGGTCCCGAAAGGCAGCAATTCCAGTGGATGCAGCTGCCGCCTCTTTCGAAGGGCATTGTAATCTAGGCCGACAAGCGTATGTGCACGATGGAGGCAAATGTAACGGATTTCATTGACTTCTCTGGGGATGTGGCCACTTAGTGCAAGCATAGCCCATGATATAAGGGGCACCTTTCTTCTCACTACCGATGTTTGTACCCTGGAGAAGTATAGGTGTCTCGCCCAGTAAGCATGAGCGGGTGGATCAGTCAGCACACGAGGATGAGAAGGCCCGTGCCCATGTACGAATCCAGCAAAAAGTGACTGGCGAGTGCAGCCATTCTAGAAGCCCATTTGACAGCCATCGAGGGCGGCATCAAGCCACTGTCTTGGCCTAGTGAAGCCCGACGAGCCTTTCAGCTGGCGGTTTGTTGTTTTTTTCTTGACGAGTTGGCGACTTACAGGGCAGAGACTGGGATTCTGGGAACAGCCGATCAGCCTAAAACTTTGCGGGCGTCGTCATCCACCGCATCATTTTTAATTTAAATCCTGCGACACACACGAAGGGGGCCAACTACTAAACTCCTCGTGTCTGTGCCCCCCTGGGCAATGGAAATACACATCAGTGCGACGCCTCGCTATCAATAACACTCGGTCTCTCTGTGAGTCCTGTTTGCCTTGGCCAGATCACCACAATGCCTCCTCGAAGCAGACATTTCCACACGCGAGAGCCCTTCCAACATGACAACAGACTGACACTGGAACGCGCCGAGGGGCCCTTCAGCTTCCTCAATCCGACCCGGGCTCATTTCAACCACTCCGGAACGACTTCCAAGGAAACCCCGGATGATGTCGAGACGTCGCAGGAAAACGTGCATCATGCAGCCGGGCACCACACGCCCAAGCGCTATTCCGATTCCGACGTGCCCGCCAAAAATGTCAGGTTCCTGTGGCGGTCACGGGACAATCGCAAAGGTCGACATCCCTTGCTCGTCCAGAGACCGAAGCCTGGTGAAGAGGCCTATTTTGTGACTCCGAGGCGGACGTCGGACCCGAGAGAGGTTCTGAAAACCGTTGTCAAAACCATGACGTACTTTCCAGTCTGGGACATCTCGTGGCTCGTGGCTTTTATATTTACATGGGGGAGTGTCGTCTGGGTTTTGAATGTACGCCTGATCTCTAGGAACCCAGGCCAAGAGGCCCGAAAAATGCACTACACTAACCACTTCAATTCGCTATATAGGGTTTCTTCGTCTGGCTTCCAGTTGTCGCCCCCTCGACGGAGTTTGACGGCGAAGTATATTACGGTGGAGGGGTCACAGCATTCATCGGCGCCATCCTGTTCTTCGAAGTGGGCTCGATCCTCTTGATCTTCGAGGCCATCAATGCCAACAACACCGGCTGTTTCGGCTGGGCCGTGGAGCAACTGTTGGACGACGACGAGCAGCAGCAGAAAGACGGTATCGCCCGCCTCCGCGTCGTCGCCAACCGCCACCACTGTCACCACCACCACCAGAATCGACGCAATTTCGTCGGCAAGCCCTCGACCCTGACCGTCTCCGAAGCGCAACCACCTCCCAAGGGCGGCGGCAAGAAGGCCTGGCAATGGTTCCCGTCGTGGCACGACCTGCGGACGCACTACCTCCACGAGTTGGGCTTCCTGGCCGGGTCGGCCCAGCTCTTTGGCGCGACCGTCTTCGGCATCTCGGGCATCACCGCCCTGCCCGGCATCATCAACCACCTGACGCCCGAGTGGCGGCTTAACGCTGCGTACTGGATCCCGCAAGTGATCGGCGGCAGCGGCTTCATCGTCAGCAGCACGCTGTACATGCTCGAGACGCAGCAAAAGTGGTACAAGCCGGCGCCGCACCTCTTGGGGTGGCACATTGCGTTTTGGAACCTGGTGGGTGCGTTTGGCTTCACGCTCTGCGGCTGTCTGGGCATGGCGTACAAGAATTCCGGCGCACAGTTTGAGGCTGGGTTGGCTACCTTTTGGTATGTGTTTCTCTTCTCTCCTTTGTGCACAACAGAACATCTCTCCCTTCCACGCACCGTCACGTGAAGAAACCAACACGTCCCATCAATGTGATCTTGTGAGAACTGCGTGACTAATCCAGCGACGCTGTCTATAGGGGCTCCTGGGCCTTCTTGATCGGCAGCTACCTCCAGCTGTACGAGAGTCTCAACAAGAACCCCGTGGAGGAAGTGTCGACCGACCAAGAATTTGCGGGGTGATAATGAAATGGAATGAAAAGGACTGAATTTTCAGGGGGTTTCTCTAATCTGGAAGGATTTTCTTCTAGGCATGTTACGGTGGGTTGTTGGTTTTCCCCTCGAGGGTTGGAAATTCTCACGATGGTATGTGGATGGTATATGGACCATATACCCGGCCGGGATTTGCATCTGCATTTGCATCTGCCGTATGGCATTTTGTCCCATCCTATCCTACAGAAGAAAAAGTTTGTGAATGGATTTTTCTTTCTTCTTTCTCTTTGGGGGATTTGGGCAAAAGGATCAGGGCCCAGAAAACAGTCTGGATGGAATACATAATACCAAAAAAGCATGCATGTATGTTTCTCAAGCAGAACAAACAAACAAAATAACACTTGTCTGTTGGTCTGATCTCGAATCAAGGGAAGGTCGTCGGGTTCATACCTGAATATGTACGTACAGGGACAGTCATGTCTAGCTCCTATTACTAGTACCTATGTAATTGTATGTGCTGGTGCAGTGCAGTCGGAGCAAATCGGCATATTTTTGCTTGACTCGACACAACTATCGTCACGCACCCAAATCCTACTGACTGACTCCTCCGTCGGCACAAGAACTCTTCCGGCCAGGCAATATTATGTACCGACCGACGATTCGATTCGGTTACGGGCTCTCGGCGGCGGGAGGTCGCAAGATGCCTCGGTAAGTCTCTTGGTGCTGCTGCGACTGCGGTCTTGTCCTGCGTCTTACTCTCTCTCGCTCTCACTCAACCGGCATTGAAACATGTAATTATTAGGTTGCTGGACCTAAGATAGCTGACTTATTCAACTGCTCTGTTCTTCTCTTACTATTTTTTGGTGTTCCTCTTTTTTTATTTACAGTTCCGCACCTGCCCTCCCACACTCGAATCTTGACCTTACCTTGTCCTTGAGTGTCGTCTTCCCCATAGCACGCCATGGCGCAAAGAGCTCAGCAGATCGCTTCGCATCTCAACTACCCCTCGGGCCTCCTGGCCGGACAGGTCGCCATTGTGAGTCTCCCCCAGCAGCACCAGCACCAGCAGAATCAGCACGAATCACTCTCCGTCGAGGGACCATTGGATTACCCAGGCTAACCACGAACTGCTTCTCACAGATCACAGGTAGCGGCCAGGGCATCGGGGCCGAGTGTGCGCGGCTGTTCGCCAACGAGGGCGCCAAGGTGGTGGTGTGCGACGTTGACGCGGCCAAGGGCGAGGCGGTGGCCAAGTCCATCAACGACGCCACGCCCGGTAACAAACGCGCCATCGCGGTGCCCGGCGACGTCACCGACCCCAACTACTTCCCCGTGCTGGTCTCCAAGGCGGCCGAGTTCGGCAACGGCAAGATCCACATCATCGTCAACAACGCCGGCTACACCTGGGACGGCGTGATCCACAAGATCACCGACAAGCAGTGGGACACCATCATCAACGTGCACAACACCGCCCCCTTCCGGCTGATCAGGCAGGCCGCCCCCTACTTCCGCGTCAAGGACGGCGACAAGAGAGTCATCATCAACATCTCCAGCACGTCCGGCACCCACGGCAATGCGGGCCAGGCGAACTACAGTCTGGCAAAGGCCGGTGTCACTGGCCTGACCAAGACGATCGCAAAGGAGTGGGGACCGCAGGTATGTCATGTTGTTTTGCCATTTGAAAAGCTTTCGATGGCCGGTAGCTGACCTTGACTGTTTCTCCGACCCCACAGTTCGGCGTCCGCGCCAACACCATCGCTTTCGGCTATATCGACACACGGTTGACCCGTGCCAAGGAAATCGGAGCCTTCATCACCACCGCCGACGGCCAGCGTGTCGCGTTGGGCATTCCGGGCAAGCAGATTGCGGACCGAAAAGGAGGAGAAGACCCGGCCGCGGCCTACAGGGACATCCCGCTGGGGAGACCCGGCACAGCGACCGAGGCCGCCAGTTCTATCTTGGCCGTGTGCTCCCCACTGTTCAGCTACGTCAACGGACAGACCATCGAAGTGACTGGCGGTCGCAACATGTAAAAAGGCGAATGCAGTTCAGACTATTGAGGGAGGGTGCAGACCGTGGGAATGGAGTGACGACTCGGAGGTGAAGGAATGGCAGAGCGAGCAGTTTTCGACTATGGCATCGCCAGAGGAGATCGTGACGAAGTATACCATGGGCGGTGTCGTGTACAGCACGAGAAAAATAGAGCTGACAAAACGAAACCACGAACGGGGCTTAATGTATCGAGTACCTTTAGCCGGATACATAGGCGACGGGAACATCCCCAGGAATGGCAGCTCAGCCTGAGAACCCCGAATAAACGATAGACTCCAAGACTTCAAGAACCTCCTCTGACAAAACTTGATGACTAGAGCTCGCACTTGAACTTGTAGCCCATTGGACTTTGATACATAATAATGATGGCTGTCCCACGAAAGGGCGGAATCGATCCGTCCAGGCACCCAGGAGGTGGGGGGGCCACCGATATAATGGATCAACAACGAATTGACTCGTAGCGTCCACCCGTTGAGCCGCCACAAACGTTCGATTACCGACGGGGCGGGTGTCGTCGCTCCTAAGTCGGCTCGCTGCTTCGGCCTTACCCCCAAGCTCCCCCATACAACTATCTCTCACTATTTCAGTTTCTCCTCCTCCTCCTTCCATCCAAACTGGAAGTGTCATTTGATTCCTTTCCGATGACTCGTTCGCTTGCAGTGGGTTTCCAAGTGGCCCTTGCCTGGCATCACGTCTGAGGTGGACTACCCTGCTGGAGCCGACGCTACAAAGGGGGCAGCAGGCGCTTGCGTGGCAATAATGGAGAAACAATCGACCCAGGTCCATCCTTCACAGGACGCAGACCTCGAAGCAAGGACACAGGCCGTCGATTTTCACAAGGTCGAGCCGACATCATCGATCGGAGCATCACTCGCCCCAACCGAGTCCGACTCCTATGGCAGCCGCCCCGCGTGTTTCAGCAGTCTCTTTCAAGAATGCCTCTTTGTTCTGACCACGACAATCGCCGTGGGACAGAGTTCGATCTTTACCGGGGCCATCCTCTGCATGACCAACTATATCGGAAAGGACCTGAACATGACAGCGGCTGAAGTGACCTGGATCAGTGCTGCCCAAACCCTCGCCGCAGGGACCTTCTTGCTGTTTTTTGGCCGGGTGGCGGATTTGTTCGGGAGGAGACTGCTCTTTCTTTGCAGTCTGGCCTTTTTCAGCATCTGTCTGCTCATCACGGGTTTTGCTACCAACGCCTATTTTCTGGATATTTTTTGTGGTCTGCTTGGTCTCAGTTCAGCAGCGTCTGTTCCTCCAGCCATTGGGAAGCTGGGGGCGGTCTATGACAGACCGTGTCGACGAAAGAACAGAGCTTTTGCCTGCTTTTCCGGGGGCAACCCGGTTGGGTTCGTGCTTGGAGCGTTTATCAGTGGCGTGACAATGCAAGTTTCCACCTGGAGAGCAGCATTTTGGGTCATGTCGGTGATTTATGCTTTCTTCTTCTTTGCAGCCCTGTGGACCACCCCACCGGACACTGAACAGACGCTTGGAGGACTCAACATGGACACTTTCCTGAAATTCGACCTTTTGGGGGCTCTGCTCGCCGTGGGTGGGATTGCCATGTTCACTGCTTCCCTGACTTTGGCGGGCGACGCGCCACGTGGATGGGCGACGCCCTACGTGATTGCTTTGTTGGTGGTTGGTCTTGTCCTGGTCGCTGGCTTCATCTATTGGCAAAGTGTATTCCGGTATCCACTCATGCCGTTGAGAGTCTGGAAAGATCGAAACTTCACACTGGTCGTGACCGTGCTCTGCCTCGGGTTTTATGGCTTTTCTGGGAATCTGTTTTGGTTAACTCTGCTCTGGCAACGAATCAATCAGCTATCGCCGCTGATGGTCGCGGTACACCTTCTTCCAGCGGGGATTGGAGGAATTCTGGTCAACGTGCTGGCAGCAATGATCATGCACCGAGTGTCAAACAGGGTGATCATGATCATCGGAGCTGTAAGTGCCGTAATCGCTTCGGCCCTTTTCAGTGCGATATATACGTCGATATCGTTCTGGGCGCTTGCGTTTCCAGCACTATTGTTCAGCGTGCTGTCCCAGGACCTGGAGTTCACAGTCACCAATATGTACGTCATGTCGTCTCTTCCCAGTGAACAGCAGTCGGTGGCAGGAGGCCTCTTCAACACGGTGACCCGGCTCGTCGCGACGATTGGGCTGGGCATTCAAACGAGCATATACAACACCGCCGGAGGGGCGGCGCACGGGGGAGGAGCCGTGAGATATCGACCATATCAAGCGACATTTTGGGTGTCTCTGGCAGGTGCGGTTTTGGCAGTATTTCTGGTCCCATTCTTGACGATCGGGCGTCAGGGAGGTCGAAAAAAGCATGCTAATCGGGGACATCAGGATTAAATGGTGTAGGTTAACATATACATATATATCGCCCACCCAGAGAGACGTCACCAAGGCGAGGATTTGCTTGGGCGTCGATCAATTGAAATTCTATTTTGTGGTTCTCATCGGGTGCGCAGGAGTTCGTCGAACGATCACTTCAGTTCAGCCCGTAAGCAAAGGGAAAGGGGGGAGGCACCCAGAGGAGCACGCACCGAGAAGGAAGACGGGAGCGGATGACATTTCCGAAGGGGGTGTGTATCCCGAAATGCAGCGCCTAGCGACGGAGTCATTACTCCGCGCCTGAAGCCACTGGAAGAACGTGGTTAGCCGGAGCCACTGGGGCGCTGGGGTCAAGGGGAAGAGGGGTTCATGGGGGGCTAGTGAGGCTTCGATTGCTGTCCTTGGCTTGGGCGCCCTCCGCCAGCACCCAGCCTCAGCTGTGCACTCACCTGCGCCGTAAAAATAATTAGTACTGCGTCCCTGCGAGGATTGCGTACTCCCAATTACTCGCGTGTAGCCAGCACCGCAAGCCACTCTTGACCGGCCCGCCGGTATTAATGCAGGTCCCTAACTTCGGGGCGTCCAAACCCCCAGAGGCCCCTATTGACTGGCTGGTGTTCTGCTAATCTCCACCCCCACCAACTACAAGTCAGGCAATGACAACAAAACTTTATAACAACGCGTAAATAGCTGGCAGGCACCACGTGTAGAGAGGAGGAACTCGGCTGTCAAGTGACTGCATGGACCATGAGACAAGATCCCCAGGAGGATCGTGGGCTCGGACTGCGGCTGTGTCTCAAAGTGATGACCCTGAAATAATCAACGGCGGCCGTCGTTCCTTGTTTCACCTTTATTCTGCCACATTGAGCTCCGGGTACTGATTAACCCTTTCTCAGCCAATCGGCAACTCGTCGAATTGCCATTCTGAGTCCAACAAACAAAATGAGACAACGCATCTCACCCCCTGGCTCCCCGTAATATTCGCTCCATCTCAAAGACGACTTGGACTCGAGAAACCGGTCGCTGCACAAGACTGCCCACAGAAGTCACCACTCGCCGACACGACTAACGACTCGGACATCTCGTGCCCCTCGGAAACTCACGTCTTGTCACCTTCACCTGTTACTCCTCCCGCTCACGCTGATCCCATCACGCTGAACTCGTCGAGGTCGCTCGCGGAATGACGAACTCTCCTTCTGTCGGCGCGCGCAACCCTTCTCCAGTGCCGTAGCAGCATTCCCGAGATCAACCGCAAACATGTGGAGACGGAACAACATACCAGACTACCAGATGGGCTACCAAGCCTATCCCTATCCCGAGCCGACAATGGACGAAAGATATCTCGAGACAATCCCCGAGGTCGAGTCTTTGTACAGTCGCCGCAGTAGTGTTGCGGCTACTGCTCTTCCAGAACTCCCTTTGTACGTCTGAGTCCCTTTCTTGAATCCCTTCTTCTCACACTGACCACTTTTGTCTCCAGTCGGTCTGTGCCTCCCATGGAGGAGCGAACGTCGGTCTATTCTATCGACCAGGATTCAGCCTCTCCTAACATCTCTGACTACAATCCGCAACAACCTTCGATTCACCCGAGCCATCAACATGACGCCAGTCAAGCCAGTGTCTCACCGTTGAGCAGCCAGACTTCGTTCCATCCCAACGGGTCTGATGCTTCCCTAGTCTCTCCCATCGAACCCGCACAGCAAACTCCCACGCAGCCGGACAAGTCTTTCAAAAGTCAGATACCGCGGAAACTACCCCTGTCGGTGTCACAGAACACACCCGAGGAAACCATAAAAAAGCGATGGAATCTACGCAAAGAAGGGAATGAACAGACTCGGTGGGATGAATACTCGGGCGAACCCAGCCAGGCAGGCAAGCCGTCTTCCGTCCGCCCGGGAGCAGCACCGTCTGGAATCGACCAGCCATACCCCCAGCTCAAGGAAAGAACGCGGCAAATCTTGGCTGGCTTGAAGGAAAGGGAAGCAGTCAAAAAGTCGGCCTGGACAAAATCGCCGTCACCGTCACCAGATCCGGCGGACCCTCTGGACAACCCTGTTCAGCGACCACCATGGAGGGGAGCAAGTGGTAGACATGCCATAGTAGAGCCTGTTAAGAACACCCCGGAAGCTCGCACTCGACCGCTGACGCTGGTGGAGCGGCACAGGATACCTGAGAAGGATACAAGAAGCGAGACACCTGAAGAAACGGTCCCCGTCGAGCAGACTGCCATGTCCCCTGTCGACTCACTTTCTGTCGCCGCTTCACAACTTCCGACCCTCAAAACTGTGGATTCGGAGGAAAGCCTGAAGCCCGTTGCCCCTCTGAAGACGACCA
This sequence comes from Fonsecaea erecta, assembly GCF_001651985.1. NCBI lineage: Eukaryota > Fungi > Ascomycota > Eurotiomycetes > Chaetothyriales > Herpotrichiellaceae > Fonsecaea > Fonsecaea erecta. The sequence goes on along the minus strand of NW_017387245.1, from coordinate 2,157,970 downwards.
GAAAGATGCCGCAAGCGCTATCGCCGCAAGCACTGTCACCCAAGCAGCTGGAATATACCCGGTTGTTAGATAGCCCATTCCAAAGTCCCGGTCCACGCCCCTTCGCCATCGAGCCAGCTCAGAGCCCTGCACCCAGTACTGTCCAAGAGTATGGAGCCGACAGCCCGACTTTGGGTTCCAATACCCCCTCATTCATCGGCCCCGACCGGAGCTCTAGCGAAAGTTCGTTCGATCCCACCGCGCACCACAGCCCGTTGCAGCGTGAACCGGACACCTCGTCGAGCTGGAACACTTACGCAACGAGCGCGGCGGAAGAAAGCACTCATATTCCTTCAAGTCCCATCGCACGAGAAGAGCTAACCAGCAGCCCTGTGCCAATCGTACACCTACCGCCCGCAGCGGTTCCGGAACCGATCGTCCTCCGCAAACGTGTCGCGGCGAACAATAGTGGCTATCGCAGCTACGACAACTACAACAGCATCTCCCCTTTCTCCACAATCTCCGGCCGAAATTCGTCTAACATCCTTCGAAAAGCCGTTGGTAACGATTCGAATTCCATCGACCGCAATGGTAAACCTCGGGCTGTGTCTCTGATGTCCTCCCTTTCAGCCTCTAAATCCCTTCCTCCAACGCCCGGCGAACTCCAGGCTGTTGATAAGATCACTTCTCTCACAGCCCGACTGGAAGACCTCGCTCGGCGCAAACGGAATTTAAACAAAATCATCCTGGAACTTCAGGATTCACTGAAGAAGAACGCAATCATTTATGACTCGAGAAAGCGCAAGGAAGTCGACAAGATGATAACCAATCTGAACCTGGAGATTCAGGATGTCAAGAACGAGGAGCACGACGTTCAACTGAGGTTGCATCGTGCGCAGAAGCGGAGGGACAAAGACGACTTTTATGAGCAACCTACAGGGTTGTGGATCAAAAGAGTGACAACTTGAGGCGAGCGGAGGATAACTCGAATCTCAAGCATCGGTCTTCGACGTGTCTGACGGTCTTGATTTAATGCTTAAACCTGAATTCTGCAAGCATCGACTCCACCACATCGGAACAGCCTTGGACTGGGTTGGAAAGTCGCAACCCCTTGAATCGGTTCTGTTGGCTACACAATTTGCCAGGAGCGACGTTGGATGGCCAGCCCCGACCTTTTTTTGACACCAATGGTAATCTGGATAGCACGAGCCAAGTTTCATCGCGTTCAAAGATCCAGATCCATGACTAGGTGCCAGGGGTGTCTCAACCTAGCCTTCCTCAGCGAGCATCGGTTCTCGATCACATGTCCCCTGCTAGAGCCACAGCTCGCCGTCCGAAACATACCTGCCCGTTCACAACTACCACCCACGCATCCGTCTCCGGACAGAACCGACTTATATCCTCGGGATCCGTCCCTGAATGACCCCTTGTACAACAATTTGACTTCATTTGAAGCACTTCTTGGACTTCATTATACCCCATCTTGTTCGTTACCTGGATTTTTTTCTTCTTGTTTCACACGGCAACAGTTCCGATTCCATATGGCACACAAGCACACAGCGAGAGATTTGGTTGCAACGATAGGGGGGAAAATATGCGGCAACACTCACACGGACACGAGGCGGAGGAGATTGAGCAACGCAACGCTTCGGGACGCGGAAAGCACATGTACATATACATATGTGGGTTGGGCTTTCCTACGAGGTTAACTAGCAGGGGAAGCAATTCAGGCGGGATATTATTACCGAAGAATCAATATCCCCAAAAAGACAGACAGAGGTGGGTAGCCCATAGCAATAGCAAATAACATGATCACCGGCCACCACCCGACAGAAGATCCATGGAGAACAAGTGAAGTACTCGAGAAATCTTGACGTGTCCATTGCTGCGTGAGAGGGAGAGAGCGGGCGTATAGCGTTTCAATGGGGCCAGAACCTGAATCTCAAACCAGCAGAGCATCAAAACGGGACAACAACCCTAAAACAGTTACGCCATCGGTGTGCTCATGCTCCACAACAATCTCTGGGTTTCTAGTATACGCTTTTCTCATCATACAACAACGCTTTGGCCTTGCTTTTCATTGCCCGCCCGTGCATGGTCGAGCACCTTTCCACCAAAACTCCCTGCCGGTCCATCAGTGTCCCGCTCTATTTCCTGAACTTCATCTCAAGACGCTCTATATCGAGGAATATCAATACACCGGGTTCCCATAACCAGTGACCGCAAGAAACAACGCAGAGAGGCATCACAACACCCTACGACCCACAGTGTAAATCTTGATTGCACACAGCTCATCGAACGCAGGAACCTTTCAGACAAGCAGTTTCTGTAGGTCCTTGAACTTCTGCAAGCTATACGTCAGCATGAACGTTGGATGTGGGGGTTTTACCGCCTCTTTTCGAGGGTAATCAGATTCAGGAGACCGCTGACTTACAATCGGCTTACTCAAGAACTCATCAAACCCTGCGTCTAATGCCTCGTTATGGGCAACGTCACTACCCATTCCCGTCAAGGCAATTATCTTGGCAGGCGGATCAACCTTGTTGTTTTTCTCGAATTGTCGAATCTCTTTGGCGGAAGCGATGCCATCCATCACTGGCATTGAGATGTCCATAAAGATATATTTGAAGGCATTCCGTCGACCCCCTCCGCGGACGCTCTTCTTGTATGCTTCTAGAGCCTTCAAGCCATCAGTGGCTGATTCGAAGGGGTGGCCAGCTTTGCGAACGAAAGTGACCAGGAGGTGCAGGTTAATGTGATTATCGTCGACTACTAGGACTCGGGGGTTGTTTGCGTCGGGTTCTTGAGGCAAAGCATCACTTTTGGCAACATCCGACTGACTTAGTGTAACGACTTCTTCCGAGGTGCCCATCTTTGTCGATGACGGTTTTCGAGGCCAGGAGTGGATCTCTGCGGGAGCCCTGCTCGAAGCATCATTTGATTTGGGCTTGGCCGTATCATCACCGTCAGCCATGGTGGCAAGGTCAACGTCTTGAACCGATTCTTCGCCCTGCCCGGTTGTATCTTCGCTGGTCTGAGAGCTCTCTTTGTTTGGTTTCCGGGTTCGATTGAATGGCAATGCAGCCGTCTTCGAGGGTTTTTCGTGAGGGTCCTTCAGCAGCAGCTCCAACCGTTGCATACACCTATTCAGTACTTTCGCCAGTTTCTGCGGGCCACAGGGTTGCGCAATCACCTCAATGACTCTACCAATGTCGGTGAGATAGTGTATCCCATTGGATCTCAAGGATGCAGCTTCGAATGCGTTTGCGCACAATATGATGACGGGGATTTCTCTTTCGGTTTCTGCTCTCCCGTGGTAGTCCATAAGGTAGTCAATAGGCGGGGGCTCAGGATAAATGAAGAAGTCGGGTGAGATGCCATCCATGGTCTTCGTCGTGGTGATCTTCATCCGGAACCACTGAGACACCAAATTCCGCATTGAGCTTTCTATTGTCGGCATCGGGACCAGGTAACGGACATCTGTCTCGTTATTCTTCTCATCGTACGGCAAGAGCATGCACATCTCACGTCCCGTGACGCGCTGGCGCATGTCTGCAACGACGTTGGCCTCGGTAAATGAACTCACATCTTTCTGGCTCTTTGGAAGCCGGAGCCAGATTCTCACTTCGGTACCGACATCTTTCTCGCTGGACAGGTCGATCTTTCCTCCGAGAGAGTCGACAATCTGTCGGACAATGCTGAGTCCAAGACCGGTACCCGTTGCTAGTGTGTCTTCCTGAGAAAACGCAGTGAATGCGTGATTCTTCATGAAGTCGTCAGACATGCCGCGGCCGGTGTCAGCAATCTTCAGCAGCATGTGCAGATTTGAGCTACTCTCCTTTCGGGAGCGATCAACCTCGAGCCCGACATTGATACTCCCTTTGGGTGTATATTTCAATGCATTGCCAAGAATGTTCATGACAATCCGCCTGACAGCCCCAGGTTGGGATCTGACCCACCAGCTGGTATGATCGTCGATATTCAAGGTAAGGCGAACAGCACTCGATTCTTTGGCCTCGCCTTTGCTGACGTTGGCCCTTCGATCTAGTCGTTGTTGCATAGCTCGACTCGCGGAGGTCTGTACGGGCGATTTGCCTTCCAGCGCATCTGCGTTGGCGGTCCGAAAGACTTGCCCAGCGTACACAGCTTCAACCGCTTCCTCGACCACCACCGCCATATCAAAATCCTCCGTCAGATTGGTTTCACTTTTGATTCGTTGCGAAGGGCCCAGTGTAGAAGCTGGATCCTGGCGCTGAGATTTGGATAGGCTGTTTATCTTGGCGTAATCAAGAACATGGTTCACTGTGTCAAGCAGCGTCTTTCCACATGTCTCAACGCTAATGACCATAGACGACTGAAAGTCATCCATTGCAGTATCGTGAAGAAATTCAATACTGCCCAGAATACCATGAAGAGGCGAGCGCAGCTCATGAGAGATATTGGCAAGGAATGTTGACTTGGCAGTGTCGGACAGCGCTAAATCGATACGGTTGAGCTCGTTCACCACAGCATTAATGAAAGCTTTGAGGTAAACCATATCATCTTCAATGTTAATCAGGCCGCCTAGATCATTGGACCATACAATCAATCCAGAGTGCCACCGCTCTTTCGCAAAGTCCCATAGCGGCAGAAAAACAATCTTCCTCGCACCAGGAAGTGCTTTCAGCAGAGAATTGGTCACGGGAGCACGTCTTACTCCTTTTGATTGTTGATCAGGAACCTGTTGGGAAACATCCGCAGCGGACGCAGACTCGGAGCTCTCGTCACTGGAGGCCGGTTGTCCAAACTGGTTGAATGTAAAACATTTCCCCTTTGGATAACGGCGGACTAGACGGCGCATAGTCGGGTCGGCAATGCTGATCGACTGATTGGGATCGACTGTGCGAAGACCCAGAATCTCACATTTTTGTCTCTTGCTATGTGAAGCCGATGAGTCACTGCTACTGCGTGTACTCGCAGTATCGTCGCTGGAAGTTGTAGAACCGTCTCCTGCTCCATTTTCTGGCGAGCCAGCTTCCTGGATCCCGTTCTGATGGTCGGAGTGGCTTATTCCACTGTAAGTAGCATGATGGAATTGAGACACCGCAGCTCCAGAAGTTTTCATGCTCGAGCCTGAACTCAGGTTAGCGGAGCTCGCATTTAGGAATACGACCCCAGCGGCGCCCAGACTGTATTGGAGAACAGCTGCAGCACGATCAAATACCTGCCGAGACTCCTGTAATATCTTGTCCTTGGCCGTTTTGGGACGCTGCGCCGTCTGTGTCTGGCTCGACACGTGGTCGAGGTTATTTCCCTGACCAAGGCTCGCAGCCGTCGGTGTCGGTCTGTCATTTGAACGGTCGCGGGACAAGACCCCCTTTCGTTTGGCTTCTTCAATAGGTGTATTTGCGTCGCCGATCATCAAGCCCATGGATCCCTGGGTCTTAGTGGTCTCTGATGAGAGGTTCGAGTTGGATTTGAAGTCAGTCGGCTTATCATCCTGGGAACTGGCACCCTTCTCAGGACTGATTTCAGCCTTGTCGCCCTCGATGAAGGTCCCAATGCCGTGTATGAGGCGCTGCCCTCTCTTCCTGGCACGATCGTTCCGCACGGTTTCCAGATGTTGGATGACAATAACTGACATATCGAGAAGGAAGTGAAGTTCGGTTGCCGAAAGGCTCGAACGTGGTTTGTCGTCAGTAACAGTATAAACACCGATGGCGTGGCCCTGCGGTGTGGTGATTGGTACACCACAGTAAAAGGAAACGCCCCGACCAGCGTAGCCTCGAGTTTCATATTTCTCATGGGTCGAGACGTCGTTAATGACCAATGCAGGGCTGGTGAAAGATGAGCCATCTGGATCATAGGCGGTATAATTGTCAGGATACATGGCATCGGCCGATATGCCATCCGCTCGTTCAATGAAAGAATTTCCGAACCACAATTCATCTCCATCGTCGTGATAAGCGTCGCTCAACAGAGACAGAGATCTGGTAGCCTCGGCTATGATGTATTGTTTCGTAGTGCCTAGCAAAGTGACTACGCATCTTTTGGCATTTAGTCGGAGACAGCCCAGTTGCGCGAAGGCTGTCAAGGCCTTATCCCTGGAAGATCGTGGTCGATGGGCTGCGGCCTGGTCAGTAGAGGGCGGGAAGTCTGTGGCAGGTTCGAAGTCGGTCGACAGGAAGGTTTCAAGCCATGGTTGATAGTACCTACGGGTAGGGTGAGTGTGGAAGATCGTAGGAGGACTAAGACGAGCAATACCTATACATTTCGCGCTCACGCGCCGCTTCTCGAGCCATGGTCACAGGAGGCAGAGGAGGCAAAGGAGAGTTGTCGGCCCCTCTACACCCACCCACAAACCTTGCTGCCCTGCTCTTTCAGACAAGAGATTTTCTGACGACTGGCAGGCAATTGTTCGCTCACGCTCATAGCTATGATGACAGATGAAGCAGCACGGCAGCTTTGTAGAAGTCAAGGTCGAGGCATATTAAGGATAATCTGAGGAGATATCGATGAGGGCGCAACAAGAGTGAATCGAGAATGACGAAATAACCGAGAGTCACAGGAACACTTTTGGAGATAGACTCAAAGGGCAGCCATGGGAGATCGGCAAGTACGATGATCGTAGGGATTTGAGAGTCGAGAAAATGCCCGCTTGTTCCACCGACAGCAAGCATGACAGCGTCATCGACCTTCTCGAAAACTCGCGGGATTGGATGGAGGAAACCACGACCTCGGAAAGTGGAAACTCGTGGCGCGTGGCAGAAGCAACGAGAGGAATGAGATGCATGATGGTGGACCGACGGGCTGGGTGCACTCTTTGGGGGGGAGAGATGGTGAAACCAGACCGATCGATGGGCCAGTGCGAGGGGGCAGAGCCGTGCGTGACTTCGAGGTGCATCTCGGGACACCACCCCACCTGTCAGCCCACCACAGCCAGACGTTACAGGTGCCAGCCAACCCAGCTGTAACCGAACTTGGGGGCGCCAACGAGGGGCACAGAGCATACAAGCACCACCGCCCACGTGATACTCGGAAAAACAACGGAGCGATGACGCCAGGCTGGGTGCCGGGCACCCAACATTGTCATTGTGATATGTAATAATCTTGAGCCTCACTTTTACCGCATCTACCCTCGCCCATCATTCTATCAGCATTGGTCCATCCCAAATAGCATTGGGTGTTGGAATCTCTTTTCCCCTTCTCCTCATGGATTTCCTGGACCGAGAAACCCCATTGAGTTTCAATACCCTGAGAATAGCCCGACATGGCTCCCGACAGAGGCGCATCCTTTCACACCCATTCTTCCTCCGCGTCCGAAGTCGAAGACCATGAATTGCTCCCACAAGCTACTCAACAGCAAGACATCTCCCGCCTTCGATCTGACCATGCCTGCTACGCCGTACCTGGCGCCCACGACTCAGCCTTGGATGGGACGAATTTCACCTTTCGAGGGGTTGCCGTTGGTACACTGATTGGAATAATAATCTGCTTTAGCAACACATATTTTGGTCTCCAAACCGGTTGGGTCTCTGGAATGGCAATGCCGGCGTCGCTGATTGGGTTTGCCGTCTTCAAGTCGCTATCTCAATTCTTGGTTGTTCCATTCACGCCCGTGGAAAATGTTCTTGTCCAGACAGTGGCTGGCGCAGTCGGTACCATGCCGCTGGGATTAGGTTTCGTCGGGGTCATGCCTAGCATACAATTTTTGCTGAAAAAGAGTGAGGGTGCCCCCGTCGATCTGAGTCTATGGAGGCTCTTCGTCTGGGGTATTGGCCTTTGCTTGTTTGGCGTCGTGTTCGGAGTACCCCTACGAAAACAGGTCATCATCCGCGAGCGCCTCAAATTTCCCAGTGGGACTGCTACAGCCCTTATGATCAGTGTTCTCCATGGCGGCTCCAAGAGTCAAGAGGGCAAGGATCGGGAGATCGAAACCCAAGGGACCGAGGAGCGTGAAGAACTATTGAGGGCGAGCGATCGAGATAACCAGCCGGAGCCGGCAGAAGACCGTGATATGCGAGGGGATTGGAAAAGCCAAATTCGACTTCTTGTGGTGGCCTTCCTCGGCTCCGGTGCCTATACCCTGACCCAGTACTTCCTGCCCATTCTTCACAAATTGCCCATCTTTGGCACCTATCTGGCGGGCACCTGGGAATGGACCCTCAATCCTTCCCCGGCGTATGTTGGGCAAGGTATTATCATGGGTCCGGCCACTACCTTCCATATGCTTCTCGGCGCTATTGTCGGCTGGGCGGTACTGAGTCCCCTTGCCAAAAACAACGCCTGGGCGCCGGGGCCTGTGGATGACTGGGAAACTGGGAGCAAAGGCTGGATTGTCTGGGTGAGCCTGGCCATCATGCTGGCTGACGCAGTCGTCAATTTAGGCTGGCTGTTCCTTCGTCCTACTATTCACTATGGTCCACATTGGATCAAGTCACTCCGAGCACACTACAGAGATAGTTCTTCCTGGTCCGACTTTTTGCTCGGCAAACGGATGGCCAGCTATATCTCTCTCGACACGTCCGTACCAGCACCTGAGTCTTCCGCCAGTAACCCGGTGAAAGCAGCATCCGATGAGCCTCCTGACGATGCACCACCACACCACCTTGTGTCCAACCGAACCGTCGCCATCTTCCTTCCTATGACGCTGATCCTTTGTGTTGTGTGCATCCACATAACCTTCGGTGCTTACATCCCTATTCGCCTCAACATCCTCGCCATCATCCTTGCTCTGGTTCTCTCGATCATGGGCGTGCGTGCACTCGGTGAAACGGATTTAAATCCCGTATCTGGGATTTCAAAACTGACACAGTTGGTCTTTGCCTTGATCACACCGACTGGCCCACATGCAAATCACAGTATCATCATCAATTTACTTGCGGGGGCTGTCAGCGAAGCGGGAGCGCTTCAAGCTGGCGACATCCTCCAAGATCTCAAAGCGGGACATTTAATCGGGGCGTCACCCAAAGCGCAATTCTATGGTCAGCTCATAGGAAGTGTCGTGGGGGCCTTTGTCTCCGCCGCAGTCTATAAGCTGTACGTCTCAGTCTACCCGATTCCAGGGGACTTGTTTGAGATTCCCACCGCCTATGTCTGGATCTTTACCGCACGATTGGTGACCGGAAAAGGGCTGCCCCCCATGGCCTGGCAATTCGCTCTCCTCTTTGGTGCGGTATTTGTCCTCACCACCACTCTTCGGATCTACCTTCTCGCATATAGAGATTCGAAGCCCTGGTGTAAGGCGTTGCACCCGTGGATCCCTGGCGGCATTGCCGTGGCGGTGGGGATGTACAACACTCCTAGCTTCACACTAGCACGAACTGTTGGTGGGGTAATCTCGCTATGGTGGACTCGCTGGAAGGGTAGGGGAGAGACAAGAGTCATTGTGCTCGCGAGCGGCTTGATTCTGGGTGAAGGCGTGGTTAGTATTTTGAACTTGGTGTTGGCGAGTTTGGGAGTGCCGCATCTTTGAACCGATGAGTGAGAGGTTGTGAGAGTTGAGCGTTTGAGCGTTTGACAGAGAGCAACTATATTGAGAAGACGCCAAAAAAAAAGGCGAGAACCTAGGTTACCAGATTATATCAGTATAGAGTAGCCGCCGTGATAGGGGCTTGAGGTCTATCCCACAACAATCGACCCAAAAGATGGAAAGTTTGGCTCTAATATTCCGTCAGACACGTCTTTTATCTCATAGGTCAACGTTGAACCACACGTCACTGGGCGTCCATTAACAATCAAACGCATCCTTATCCTCCCTTCCTTTCCCATTGCACCGGACGATATCGAGCCTCAATTCATGATCCCAGGACCGCGGACCGTCCATGACTGCATCACATCTGCAAACACGCCCCGTCCACTCAGGTCTCACAACGAGACTGGATGTCGCCAATTGCGGGCAATTTATTAGGTAACAGTTTGGAGAAAAAATTTAACCCTCCACCAGGTTTCCAACCAGATTTTTTGTCGTCATACAAAAAACTGGAGAAGCTTTTCAAACTCTTTGTCAAGTCCGATCAAATCCGGCATCTCCAGGGGCCCCCAATATTGGTAATGGGCCGGGTAAAAGAGAAAATGAGGAGAGAGAGAGAGGTCCAAGGCTCGGTACCTCTGGGCTTGATCCTCCGCCACTGGCTGACTCGGGATAGAAATAGCTGGTAAGTTTTTCCTTCTTGATGGTATTTCTCTCTTGATGGGACATTGTCTTTCAATACGCCAATATCGTGTGTATCAATCAATGCACTACCGCCCTCGCTCATTGCAACAACTTCCTTTCGTTGTTTCTTTTGTTTCGAATTGTTCTACCTACCCTCCCTCTCCCTCCCACACACAAGAGATTCTACCGATCTGCTCATGACAGCGTTCGATGAGGAGTCGAAGGTAGCCACCCCGATCCAAAATGGGCATTCCAAAGATTTTGCTGGCGACGGGGTCGGTCCAGACACCATCGACTGGTACGGCCCCGACGACCCCGAGAACCCATACAACTGGCCCCTGCGGAAGAAGTGGACAATCACCGCCGTCGGGATCATGGCGACGTTCACCACGATTCTCAACGGGACCATGATCACTGTGGCCCACGAGGCCATTAACGACGAGTTCCACGTCAGCGACGCGACGTTTCCCAACTCGTACTGGCCCGTCACCAGCTGGGCTCTGGCAGGAGGCCTGTGCGGCCTGGTTGTCCTGCCGCTGATGGAGGACTTTGGCGTGCGGCCGGCGTTCCTCACCACGTACGTCGTCTTCGTCTGCTTCGTCGTCCCGCAGGCGGTGGCGCAGAATTTCGCGACGCTGATCGTCTCCCGCTTCTTCTCTGGCGGATGTGTGTCCGTCCTCTCCAACACAGCCGCCGCCCTGATCGGCAATATTTGGGAAGGCGACCGTGCCCGCACCATCCCCTTGAGCCTCTTCGTCACGCTCTACCTCGCCGGGAGCAGCATGGGGCCCGTGATCGCCGGGGTCATCTACGATAACCTATCGTGGCGCTGGATCTCGTACGTGCAGGTGGTCCTGTACGGCGCCCTTTTCCCCATCTACGTCTTCTTCTTCCAGGAGAGCCGGGGCAGCATCATCCTCCAGAAGCGCGCCTGGAAGCTGCAGAAGGCCGGCGTGTCGATCCTCGGCCCCCACGACGGGAACCACCTGAGTCTGCCGCGCAAATTGATCCGGAGCACGAAACGGCCGCTGCGGATGCTCTTCACCGAACCCGTCCTCTTCGTCTTCACGCTGTGGTCGGCCTTCATGGTCGGCACTGTCTACCTCTTCACCCAGTCTGTCGAGCAGGTCTTCGCGGGCCTGTACGGCTGGACGGCCTCGCAGGCTGGCTACGTCCAGGCAGCGGTGGTCATCGGCGAGTGTGTCGGTTGGGCTGGCGTTCTCGTCAACGCAAAGCTGTACTTTGCCTCTGTGTCCCGCAACACGGAAGTGCCCGGGACACCGATCCCCGAGGCGCGACTGTATGTGAGCATTGTGGGAAGTTTCGTCGGCGTGGCCGGCGGCATGTTTGTCTACGGGTAAGTTTCCTCTTCTTCTTCCACTCCCACCATACAGACACCCGGATATAGAGACGTTGGCCCATTCTTAATGTTTCCCCTTCCCGCCCGGGGGTTCATTCCCTCAACTGCTTTTCGTCACTACCACCCTTTCCACTAGACCAAAACCCTAATCTCTCGCCACCGCAACAGATGGACCGCCTCCCCTTCGGTGCCCTGGATCGCACCGGCTATCGGGCTCGCCATGGTCGGATTCGGGGTGAACGTGGTGGTGGTGGCGATCGCCGACTACGTGGTGGACGCGTACGCGAAATACGCGGGCAGCGCATGCGCGGCAGTGGTGCTGGGCGAGAACCTGTTCTCGGCCTTCCTGCCCTTGGCCGCCCAGAGCATGTACGGTAACCTGGGCTTCCACTGGGCCAGCAGCCTGCTGGGCTTTCTGGCCCTGCTGCTCTCATTCGCCCCCGTGGCTATCCTGCTCATGGGCCGCAGGCTGCGCGAGCGCAGTCCCTTCATGAAGGAGGCCATCGTGCTCAGGAGGGAGTACTCGCGCACGACGAATTGAATGGTTGGCGTTTCTCCCGCCCCCGGCCCCCCTCTTTTATCTATCTATCGCTCCTTTTGTCACCGATTACTCATTACTGCATTTTATGGGAGTTCTCATACGGCATTGACCGGCACATCATGCGAGGCGTTTGCATTAGCGCTGTGTTACATGGGGTTTTTACTGCATTGCATTACATCACACTGCATTGCGTGGCGGGTTACGGCGAGGCACAGCACAGGGGTAGCTGCCAAAAGGGTCAAAAAGGGATATCAAAAAGAAAAGAAGAAGAGAGAGAAAAACAGGAAAACTGACGATTGTCACGATACACACATACACACACACACACACATACAGACGGATATATGGATAATGCGTGCGCAGCCGGACAGGCAGGTGGTCTGAGTGGATATCCATTATATATGTACGTATGTATATATGTACATAACATACATCCAATGATACCAAATCCAGACAATTCCAGGGTCAAAGCCCAGCTCGGAGTTCAGAGATCTATGTAAAGTCGGGATGATTACCACCCGCGCCAATACACATCTCTCTTTCTCTCTCCCTCACTTACTCATCTACTCTCGTCCTCTGCCACGAACTGTATGGCACCCGTTCGCGGCCTACCCAGCCTTGCCTCCCCTATTTCATATCAGCCTGTGCTTGCCCAAACCCTCTTGTCATTCATTCATCGTGTCGTCTCGTATATGCGTTAGTCATTAATGCTATCAGTGCTCGTGAACGAGACCTCAGCAATTTCTCGTATCCCGGCAGACTCATTAGAGCGCCAATCTTCGATTCTACTGGTCAGCCAGCCCATCGTGCTGACGGACTATCAGTGCTTCGTGTCTTCGTGACTGGCGTCTTCCACATCAATCACCATTCGTCTCTGTGGTGTCCCACCACTATGCACTATTCTCGGTCAGTACTGCACTTCAGAACCCGTCTTGACACCCGCCCATGACATCGTACACGACATGCACCCGTCAACATGAATTCACGAGATGACTCGGCAACGAAATACAGACCAACCAGGCTTGATGCGATACTTGAGATGATCTCCGCACAAATCGGGACGATTACTGGTCGTAGAGATCCTTTCCTCGCTCTTCCCCCAGAAGGCTTGAATTGCCCTCCTCCTAGCCCCATCCGTCATGGGCACATAATCAACACAGAGACCCGCATGATGGGTTGAGGTTAGATGAGGTAAGCAAGCCCACAGCATCTCACGACCAGAAACGTAATCCAGTCAAGCATTGCCTGCATCCAAGCTTAGGCGCCACTGGCCAATTGTGCAGGGATGGGTGGGTGCGAGGCTGGCCCGACGTCTTTCCCCGAGTTGGTCTGTAAGTTCTGCCCCTTGGCTTTGTCCTGTTCAAGCAGGAGGTCGTGGATGAGATGTTGAATGGACACTCACAAAACTTGAGCAGTGGAGACTTTTAATCTCACTTGGTTCTGTGCTCCAGTATTATTTTTGCTGGTCATCGAAGTCGTAAACCTGTTGTCTTTGGCTGAGTGGAAATTATGTTGCTGAAACGACGATTGCTGGTGGTTCTGAGGCCATCTGCCTGGTACTGAACACACTAATCAATCTCGTCTCGGCCAAACTCGACCAGCGAATTGGACCACCAATTCCCGTTGGGAATGAGGATCGTAGATGTAGGCCACCAACAAGTCTTCCAAATCCCTCACATTTTCAACCCCTAGTTCAGTTGCCGCAGTCCTCGCAAGGTGCACGAACCACTCTTGGTCTCCTCCACCAGGGCAACAGACGCCTCCGAGAACAGCCACCCAGAGCAGACAGTCGGTGCGGGGTTGCCACAGAAGCCCGAGATTGGTACTTTCCAGCTTCGCTCGGAGTATGTTGGCCGAAGTCGATGCTGCTCGTTGGCCAAGGGTCGGGGAGCGCAGAAGGGCAGCACAGTAGGCCGTGGCAATCCTCACGCTGTCAGTCCTGTCGTCCATGTTATAATGGAGAGGCATGGATAGAAGTCTGTGTAAAATGATCAGACTCCGCCAATTAAACCATTTGTAGTATTCCTGGACATAGTGAGGGGAAGCAGCCAAAAAGGACGACATTCTCAACACTTGAACAAGGTCAGCGAAGCTGTCGGCCAAAAGTTGACAATCGCCAAAGGTATCGACCAAGATCTCTAGCAGTGACCCTGGTTGCAAACGAAGTCGACTTTGAGATTCGATACTTAACAACAAGCCGTCCGGTAATGGGCCGGGGTCCAGAGTCACAATCAGGCGCGGGACCCCAAGCCGCTTCAGTGATGCAACACAGTCCAACATGAATATCTTCTCCAGCTGATAGTCATCGAAGGTACTCAAGCCCCCAAGAGCGTCAACCAAGGAAAGCAGGGCTTGGAAATGTGGTTCGGCAGCCTCGTAGTTGTCAGAATGTATTCCTGCAGCGTAGAGTCGGTGAAGGTCCACAGCCGCATGCTGGTCGAGGTGTCCATTGGCGATTTTGACCTGTAGAGCCTGTAAGGCTTTAGTTTTGAAGAACATCGGCACCCGATGCGTGTCGTCCTCGGAGACATTCGGTAACAGCAATCTACCTTCTCGAGCAACCATCTGAGCCGCCGCAGAGGCAAGAAATGCGTACATGTGTGCGGGTTCCGTCATGCAAGCCTGCATGTCTGCGTGGATCAAAGGGGCATGGCGAAATTGACCCATCGGTACCTTTTGCGTGTCTTTCCAGAACTTTTCTGGTAGTATGACCGTGTTGTAATGCTTGATTAGAGGCGGTGCCCATTGCTCCAAAGCGCGGTGGGTGTTGGTTGGGGGGCTCGAAACTCTGCTCAGCGGGATTGAAGGGCTGACAATGCTGGCGGCGTTCCGTGGAGGTTGGGAAAGATTGTAGGTCGCGGCGGATGTCTCGAAAAAGGCGCCAGGTCGATAAGTGTGAGAGGTGCCAAAAATATTGACTTGTGGGGGAGGTATAGGGGGCGACACAGGCGAGGAGGCAAAGGGGTCAGAGAACAGTGCCGAGAGCTGAGGGTCAAGGGAAGATTGGGAAATGGACGGAGGGCTGGTTGATGGGAACAATGAGTCTTCCAGGTCGATATTCTGTATGATGTCGAAATAGCTTGCACCATGGGAAAGGCCTTCCTGAGTTGTCGAAGACGACGGACCAGCCACCGCTGGGCTGGAGGACACAGAACTCTGGCTGCTGGCTTGCTGCGGTGCGGCATCTGACTGTTGTCGCAGTCGCCGTTTGCGGGCAAAATTCTGACGCTGTACATGACTCTGCTTTGTCCTATCCAGTTCAGCGTCTTTGGTGGTCCGGGTCACGGTCGAGGCATCTTCGTTGACGAACAGAAATTGAGCGTCGGGGGATTTGGATCGTTTTGCTTTGGGTGGCATGTCACGTCGCTGGAACACTCAATTTCCGAGCAAGGGAATTAGACGTGAGGTGTAGGCAATGATATTATCTTCCGATTAGGTAAAAGGCGAGGCTGATCTCTAGGACCTTGCTGACCCGATCCCTGTGGGCAAATGATTCGAATAAAGGCGACCAGTAATCAGGACGGAGGACCGCAACAGGGCTATGGCGTCAGTTCAATCACCTTTGCATATGCTCGTGGTCCAAAAATCGCAGGAGCCGGGCTTGGGGAGTGTACTGGTGGCTTTCTCCTGATTGAGTTTAGGTCGCTGCTGATACATCGGCAGTAGACGTTATTGGTATGGGGGTCTCCGGAGAACTGCAGTGCACCGCGGCGCTTCGGCAAGGGACTCGTGTGGAGGAGGCTGTTTTAGTGGGCTGGAGGCGTGATGCGGCTGAGTGTTGCTTGAATTGAGATCGTGGATTGCTTTCTCGGGTATTTGCTTGACCTGTAGATGGAGGTGGCCGAGTCACACCCAGTGCGTCTTTTGTCTCTCAATCTCTCTTGTACACAGACGCTCTCGTAAGTAGGGTCAATGCATAAGGATGGCAAGTCTGGATTTGCCTCCGGGGGAGGGCGAGGTGTTTGTATATCATGTTAGCTCCACATAGGGATGGGTGAAGGGTGGATCAATGAGAGCTCTGTTCGCAAGAGATCCACTAGACGCCATGGTCACGCCGGTCGAGAGTGATTTCAAACGGCAAATTGCCACCTGTGTAAAAGTAGTGTTTGATTCTGTATCATAGTCCGGAGCGATGTTTTGGAATCTAAGCCTCATCCGTGGACTTGGCTCGCGAGGGCCGAGAGGGCCTGGAAGTGGAATCACCCCTGGCCGGGAACTCACCTGAGACGACATAGTTCGAGGCGAAAAGGTATGACAGGACAATTGCAAGCGAGACTGGCATGGCATAAGGGGCAAGAGACGGAAAGGGAGGGGGGTGTAATGGCGCATTGCGAACAAACATTCCGAGCGGCTGAGAGATGAGCGCAAGGAAGATCCATTGAGCCGTGCGAGTCAGATGAGGTAACGGGGGCGGTTAGCCAAGGCGAAGGGGATCGATGCAGAGGATAGCGCAAGATACGGAGAGCAGGCGGTCGAATCGTGGGTGGTACGAGAGGTCTGGAGAATGAAGGTGAATGTCAGTGTGCGTGAGAAAAGAGGTAGAGAAAGTCCGTGAAGTGTGAGTTTGAGGTATAATGGCACAATGGAGACGCTAGACTCTGATAAGCCGGGGACAGGGGCCTTTGGCCTAGTCTGGGGGCTAACCCAACCTAGGGATTAACTGGAAGCGAGGGCTGGAAGGCATAGAAGAACAATTATGGGGGAGGTCGGCGGCGAGCCCCAGTAGGTGGGAGAGGGAGTGCTTCAAGCTGGGTAGCCGTGGCTATTGCAGTATTGCAGCGTGCGGACTAAGCGCCTACAGTACGAGCAAATAACCTAATTGACTCGCTAACTCTGTTTGTTAGGCCCCTAGGCCTCACTAGCCCGGCCGGCCCCAGCATGGCCCCCTGTACTTCACTAGCTATGGTGCCTGGAGGGGTTAGGGCTCAATGGACCATTCGGTCGGGTCGATCTTGGAGCTGGGCTCCGTACAACGTACAGGGACTGCTACCTGCTTATTGTCTGTAAACTCCGTGCCCGGACTATAATTGGGGCGACGTTCCGTCGTGCGAGTCGGGCAGCCCCCGTACCTGAAAGGGCCCTGGAATGCTTCTCTCTTCCAAATAAGTGTAAGAGAGAAAGTAGTGTGTCGTGTGTGTTTACCTCGACCCCATTTACAAACTTCGTCACTGAAATCATGGACACTACTCACCCAGTACTAGCCTCTCCGCAGTGAGGGTCCAACGGCGTTCTCGGCCCCGAGCTATACAGGGTGCTGCAGACGCTCTGGAAATGAAAGGCTTCTCCAAGCTACCCGTGTACACACCTTTCAAACGCAAATTCACCGGATCCGTTTTGGGCCCGATATTGACCATTAACCATTAATTAGCCCTTAACCAAAACTGGCTTATGCAGGTTGCTCGCCAATGGCGTATTGCAACCCACACCCACGAAGTAGTCAACAGGCTCTCCATCACTCCCACGTCGGCGGCACCCCTATGACTAAGTCAGTGAGCCACATCCGTCTTAAGAAGCTGGTGACTTTTCGGGATTGATTCTCTGAATTTTCGGTGATTCTCCTCCGCTAGATAGTTTTCCAACCTGCTTTAGGCAGGCGTTAGCAGCGGCGTAGATTCTCGTCTATCGGAGGTTAAGTGGACTGAACCGGGCCACGCCTACTTGACTACGATTGAAGCCGCTTAGCTTCGGCACACCCGCCATAACTTTCGTATATTCGAGGATGCTATTCCACACCACTCCCAAAGTGCTCTTGCACTTATCCGCCGTTCTTGAGACGCGCTGTTTCTATCCTGAAATTCCGGAGGGAAAATTGCCCGGACCCAGCAGCATATTGCAAAAGGAACCTCGGCCCCGAGGCTGGCAAGATTTAGGGGGGCAGAGAACAAGATGAGCTGGCTCATTGAGGTGACAACGCAACAGGAGGAAACGGAGGGGGAGTATCAATCCTGACTGGGTGGAATGAAGATGCGCCTCGATCAATGAGCAGATCATTTCCTTGCCAAAAAAAAAGTATTTGAGATATGCTGCTTGAATACTCATTCACTATCAGAATTGGAATACGAGACAGTGCGTATGGTTTGATACTCGAGCCTTGCAGGTGTTTGTTCGGAATGTGAATGGTGGCCCATGATTGGATAAGCTGGGCTGGGGACTGAGAAAATCAACCCAAAACGGAGTTTGCATGGTTCCCCCTTTCGAACTCTGTGCAAGTCAGTTACCTTTTCCACCACCTACATAGCCGCTTTAGGTGGTGCCCTTAGCTTGTGCGGATGGGACTCGGGGGTTTGATAGTATTGGATATTTGGACAAATCACGTCACATGAAATGGGAGCCTCGGTGCTTGGAACCGAGAAGCACAAATGAAAAGGACGGTGGTGTTGAGAGATATTGTGAAGTCGATTCATGCTGCGTACGCAAAGGTGGGACGGAGGAGAGATATGGAGTGGTGATGTCATGATGCTATTTTAGCTTTGCGCGTTCGGCCACAATCGGCTCGGGACACCTGCCTCCTAACCGACGCCAACGGTTAGCTAAGCATGCACTGCGCTTTTGTGCCAGCCTTATCGGGTCCCCTCGCACGGGAACGAGCCTCATCCTGGCCCGCAGTCAACTCCTCCGGTCCGCAAATCGAGAAATCAATCCCTCATCACCTCACCTGCCATCACCCTCTCGGTTTCGATCGGCCGGTCGCGAGAAGGATCAGCGTCTCAGCACGGCGGCCTCTTGATTTCGCAACCGGTCACCACATTGGGCACCTTCCTTGCCGTGCCCTTGCCTCGCACTCAATGTTGCGATCGCATCCGTGCCGTCAGGGTTAGCCATTGCTGCTCCATCGCCGGGGCTTGGATCCTACAGCAAGGGCTTGCGGTTCCATTGTGCCTCCTCAAGCACCTCCGAAATACCCCACGATGCCCTCGTTCCAAGACACAACTCGCCGTGAGGCCTCTCCCCCCGTGTCCAGAAACCCCGTCCTGGAAAGGATGCAGTCGCAGTGGCTATTCACTGTTGAAGAACTCCTTCTTACCCCAAGTATACTAGATGGAATGTCCCCGACTCAAGAGTTGGCCAATAGACAAAAAGGTGTCAATTTCATAACCCAGGTCGGCATCATGTTGAAGTTGCCCCAATTGACCCTCGCTACGGCCTCTGTCTATCTGCATCGGTTCTTCATGCGCCAAGCCATGGTTCAGAACAACAGACCCGGTTTTCATCACTACTCAGTCGCGGCGACTGCCATATTCTTGGCCACAAAGGTGGAAGAGAACTACCGCAAGATGAAGGAGCTGGTGGTTGCATGTTGCCGGGTCGCCCAAAAGCAGCCAAATCTGGTGGTGGACGAACAAAGCAAAGAGTATTGGAAATGGAGGGACACGATTCTGCACAATGAAGACCTGCTCCTTGAGGCCTTGTGCTTCGACCTGCAGCTCGAGCAGCCCTACCGTATCCTCCTCGGCTTTCTGCGGTATTATGACGTCCAAGCAAACAAACAACTACGAAACACATCGTGGGCCTTCTTGAATGACTCCCTCATAACCACCATGTGCCTCCAGTTAACGCCGTCGGCCATTGCGGGAAGCGCCTTTTACATGGGTGTCAAATTCTCCGGCATCAGTCTTCCCGACGATGAAAGGGGCCGACCGTGGTGGGAGCAGCTCGGCCTCGATCTCCATGATATTCAGCGAGGTTGCAATCTGATGGCAGATGTCTACGAGAACCCGACCCTGCCGCGCCAAGGTCAAAAAGACGCATATACCAAAGACGACGATCTCGCATTGTTTGATCGAACACGACAACCTGCCACACCGCAGCCTGAGTTGTCACCCGTCGGCAGTGCAATAAGTGGGAGCCAAGGCGCCAAACGTGACAGAGATGTTGCTGACGATCAAAATTCTGGTGAATGGGGATCCAGCATGCCATCACAGCGACCTATTGGCGAGGACCAGTCAGCACCCTCACCCAAGAGAATCCGCCGAGATTCACGGGATGATAATGTCACCCTTCCACAAAGGATGCCGCACCGTCACGCGGCCACCACTGTAGAGGATCGTCCGGCCAACGATTCCAGAAGCACCGGCGACGACGTGCAGAGGAGAATTGATGAGATTGTCAATGCGTCGTCTGGCAGCAGAGTGTCACAATCTAATCAGCACCGCAGGCCATCGGTCCAGGTCGCACACCCAAGTCATCCTCGGAGACACTCCTCTGGAGGTTCGAATTGGAACGGCCCACCCTCGTCTTACAGTAATGGTCACGCAGAACAAGCACCATCACAACACCGAGCGGAAAACCGGGAGAACGGCATGTATACTCAACCCGAGAGTGGTGACCATGCGAGAATGCCATCTCAGGTACCTCCAGTTCACCCGGCCGACGACAGACCCCCGCAGCCACCAAAACCTGAACCTCCCTCGAACGGTGTCAGTGACCTAGACGACGCTGAAAAGGTCGACTACGGCAGCGAAGAAGGCGAGCTGTGAAGTCGCCGAGCTGGAGGGCTGGGAGCGCTTAGAGAGCTTGGTAATATCAGCGCGGCTGGGAGCCTAGGCCTATGCGTTTAAATGATTACTTTTACTCTTAGCGATGCTACATATCATTGGTTTGGATAATCAGTGCGGAGACGAAGAATATCGAAGATTCATGGGGTAAGCGGCGAACCCTCGGCTCAGCCATGACGTGACTCCAACGGATTTCTAATATACGACATTGCGTGCTCGGCTCGCCGCGCATACTTAAGTTGAGGCCCCAAATGTGTCTGTTGGTGGTGGACTTCTGATAGAACTCACCTCCACCCTGGTTGCCGACTCGATTCTCGAAAGTGAAACACTTCCTGCCTTGAGCATCTGCAACTCCCCAACACCATGTCTGCAACGACGACCACTCAGACTTCGCTCTCTACCACCCTCTCGGGTGCCCAAGATTCTGCCTATGTCCCCCGGGGCCCCGTGCACACAAAGTTGAACTTTTTCAGAGAACCTGAAGATGGCTCCAAGCCCTACAATTTTGTGGAGAAACAGCCCGAAGGCAAACCGCAGCGAAACTTCGGAGAGACTGTGGTTGAAGTCCAGATGAATGACATCCGCGGCCGAGAAAACGAATTCAATCTGGACAAAGACGCTTTCCAAGCCATTAAGGGTGTCCCATCAAAAGAGACGGATTTCGTCGATGATGAACATATCAAGAAGGTCTACTACCCGGAGGTAGAGAAACTGCTGCTGGAGCAGGTTCCCGGTGCACACAAAGTCACCATTTTCGACCACACAATCCGTCGGTCGAACCCTGAGGCTCCTCGTGCCCCAGTCACCAGAGTGCATGTTGACCAGACGGCGCGGTCGACCGAGTGGCGCGTGAGGCTCCACAACCCGGAAGAAGCAGATGAGCTTCTAAAGGGCCGCTACCGCATCATCAACGTGTGGCGACCCATCAACGGCACCGTCCAGGCGCATCCTCTCGGCTTTGCGTCTGCCGACACCGTCGACGACAACGACCTCATCCCCGTGGAGCATAGATATCCTCATCGGACGGGCGAGACGGCCGCCGTGCGGTACAACGAGAACCAGAAGTTCTATTACTGGTCGGGCATGGACAACGACGAGAGGTTGTTCTTGAAGTGCTATGACAGCAAAGAGGGCGTTGGTCGACGAGTTCCTCACACGGCGTTCGTGGATCCGAGAACACCTGTTGGAGCAAAGGGCCGGGAGAGCATTGAGGTCCGCGCATTGGTTTACGGTTAGGCTGGTTGGCTGGTTGGGCCACCCTACCTTGAAAGACAGGTGGTTCTGTGACGTGACTCTTTTGAGTGCATTTGGCAAGGAACTATACACCCCCCCAGTCGATGTATATTAGATGTTGGTATAAATTCATCAAATTGAGAATCCCTGTTCAAGCTGGCCATAGTTGGACTACTGCTTGTGCTGTTGAGTAAAAAGTCTCATCTGGGGCACTGCGGTGTTGTGTACCTCGACTGCTGCGAGTGAAAGTACATACTGTGTCATCGCGATCGGGACATATGACTGTTGCGTAAGGATGATTCTTTTTCTTCCTAACAGTACAGAATAAACTTTACTTGTGTATGATGTAACTACTTGTGGAACTGGCTCTCAGCCTCGCGCTAGTGCGCGCCAAGCCTTTCGATGCGAATACGAGCAGCCTCGCCATAATAAATGCACGCTGATTGGCCAGGACGACCGCACCAGGGATGAATGCCTCTCATCCACACACAGTCCCTCCCTCACTCTCTCCACACCTCTCTCGCTCTCTCTCTCTGTGTCTCACCAGCCACGTCCTTGGAATTATCCTGGTGCCTGGGAAATCGACAGTGATGCGATCCAGCCAAGCCGGGCGTCGATGAATACGAGAGTTACTGCTTCGGGAAACCCCTGTCGTGATTCCATTCCCCGTGATACGGGCGGAACCTGACGATCAGATCAGATCAGATCAGCCCAGCCCAGGTCCGGTCCAGGTGGATTCCACCCAACCCGAATACGATCTCCCTGGGGCTTGGCTTCTCAAATCTTGAGTCCTCGCTCGGTACTGTCTTCCTCATATGCGAACGGCAGAGACACGGTAGGTCGGTAGGTAGGTAGGTCGAAGAAACCCCAAAGACAGCGCCTCCGTGTGTGTGCTCAGCCCACGAATCCGCGTGGCGAGGCGATCTTGTCTTCCCTGTGTCCTCCTATCCATCACCTGAGGACAGGGGAACAACAAATGATTCGCCCCGAATACGAATCATACCCCATCTGGGACGGACAGGATGGGGAAAATAATAATGTGTCTGCCTGGTTCCTGGCCGCGCCGGGGTCACCAGAGCCTCGTGGCCCCGGAAGCTGTCCAGCCCTGTTGCCGCCCACACTAGGCAGCACGCTTTCCTGGAACCTCTCTCTCAACGTTTCTGAAGTCTCTGCTCCGAAGGGAGAAGATATACTGGACCGCCAAGCGAGGTGAAGACCCTACGACAATCAAAGTATCTTGATCATTTTTGTCGTGTAGCAAGACGTATTGCCAGTACCTCGTACGCGGCAACTACTCGAAGCGCCCCACAATCGAGTGTCCCCGGGCAACCTCGAATCCTTGAAAGCCCTGGCTCGAGAAGCGCGGTCCGACGGCGCTGATTCGATGGCGATCCGAATACGTCTACATATATCCCCAGCACATACATACATGCATGGAGGAAGAACCGTGGCGCGTCATCCACCGACTCCACTCCACTCCACTGTTTTTCTCAGTTTCTCAATTTCTTGTCTTCCCCTTCCTTTCCTTCTCGTGAAGGTGCTCGTTGTTCCAGTTTTGTGTTTATCTCTTGGGGGTTTTTTTTTTTTCTTCGTGGGCAAAGGGGAGGATGAATATGGGACGTAAGAATGGCGTACGATCTAACCATGTATATATAGATGCTTGTGGTCTCTCCTCTTCTTTTGGTGCTCGAGGTACCTCTCTCTCCTTGTTCATCGGTCCTGGTAGACTCGTGATCATTTGTTTCTCGTTACAAGTCTATATATATATATATATACACCCTGGACCTGGACGATAGCGACAGGACGGCTAACCACAGTCCCGAGCAACCTTCACGTCTTCGAGCTTGGGCACACAGACAGAAGGAATCTATACGCTCTCGGCACTCCTCTCACATACCGGTCGACGAAGATTGTCATCCAAAGCAAGTCAACATCAACAGGCCCCTCTCGATTCCTCACCGTCCCCAAAAATGTCAAACGACGACAACTCCAACTCGGACCAAAACCTGTACTTCTACTCGCCGTCGACCGCGGCGGCCGTGGTCTTCTCAGTGCTCTACTTCCTCTTGACGGTGTGGCACGGCTACCTCAACTTCGTCGTCGCGACGCGGCGCCGCCACCGCCACCACCATCACAACCACACCGCGCGTGACAAGCACAAGTACACGATCCCGCTGTTCGTGGCCTGCGTCATCTCGACGGCCGGCTGGTCGGTGCGTAACGCGTCGATCCATAACCTCGCCTCGATCCCGCTGTACGCCGTGAGCGCGTCGTACATCGTCATCTCGCCCATCTTCGTCTGCGCCACGTTGTACCTGCTGCTCACGCGACTGATCCGGACGACCTTGCCCACGCACCAGCAGGTCTTCTTCCGCGTCCCGCCCCACTGGCTCGGCCGCGTCTTCATCACCTTGGACGTCATCAGCTTCCTCACCCAGTGCTCCGGCTCCGGCATCGCCTCCTCGGGCAACTGGGAGGGGAACCTGAAGACAGTGGGGACCAACGTGCTGCTCGTCGGCTTGAGCCTGCAGCTTGCGACGTTCAGTGTCTTCCTCGTCTTCTTTGGGAGCTTTGTCAAGCGGGTGAGCTGGTGCAAAGAAACAGCATTTGATTGTGGCGCGCGCAAGGTAGTGTGGGCGATCTGGATTGCCGGATTCTGGGTCCAGGTCAGTGATTCATTCCGAACTTCCCTCGCTTCAGATCTCCCTTCTCTTTCTTCCCTTATTGCCTTTCTGCTTTTCCTTTTCAGCATCATCCAGTCGCTGACAGCTGCCTTGCCTGTGACAGGTCCGGTCCGTCTACCGTGTCGTCGAGTTCGGAATGGGCATTAACGGCTACCCATTCACCCACGAGTGGTGCCTGTACGTCCTCGAGGCCGTGCCCATGTTCATCGCCCTCACGGTCCTAGCATTCTGCCACCCCATCAAGTACATGCAGCAGACGCCGCTGCCGACCGAGTACGCCCTGCAAGGAAGAGAACGCAGGGGCGAAGCGAGACGACGGAGCGACGGAAAGCACCTCTCCTCAGACAGGGGCAAAGGCGGAGTTGTGAACAATGTGGCTGTATAAGGCCAACTGCTCCAAAGAGATGGAGGGTAGCGAAGGAGGGAAACAGACGGGTACGACAACCCACCGTCGATCGATCTGTGCGTTTATTAGAACTGAAAGTCAGATATACACACAAAGTCAGGACCTTGCCGCAGTCGCTACTGGGATCAGGAGTCTGCAAAGAGGTGGAAGTCTCGTTCCACGCTTTGGCGGTGACAAAAAATACATCATTTTGTGCGCCGGCTGAGCACAAAAATTCGTTGCGTTCAGTGGAAATTCGTGAGACGGGGAGCTGGCGTTGCAATAACGGGTTTGGAGCAAAGGCGTTGAAGAGCAGGGCGATAATCGAGGGTCAAGTGGGATTCTGGATTGCATCAGAACCACCATACAACACCATGGTACTTGAACAGCTGCATTGCATGGATCCCCCTTCGATGATCGGGTTTGGGACACCGGGTCACAGGGTGCGAATCACTTGGCCACGCTTGCCGGTCTGAGAAGCTTGACAGATTGCCATCGAATTCATACATATCATGCGTGAATTCCGATCTGGGAGAAGAGAATATCGATTTCTTGCCTTCGAAAGTCTACATTCAATCCCTTACAGGTGTCGTGTTCGAGTCTGAATCGACTCTCGGTATCCTGGTGTTGAAATTTTGCATGTGGGCAAAAACCCTCCTTTGCAATACACAATTCGTGTGTCAGAGAAGCCGCTCGGGAGAAGGCATTCCTCATAATCCCCAGTAAGACTCCGTGGCTGATCCAGAAACAAACAGTGAGTGGGCTGCTTCGTGCCTAAACGGGCAACTGCTGAGCGAAGGGCTACTGACCTGCACTATCATATGGTGGCATAATCATTCTGTCGTTCTCCGGCTCTTCGAATATGCTCGTCTTCATCAAGACCACGATCGTACTGTTCTCATCAATAGGTCACGTAGGTGTGAGGATCGTGGACTGTGGGGTGATGTCCTGCGTTGTAAGATGAAGCTGCAGGACAGGTGGCAATTGGAGCACTTCGCCATTGATCTCTGCAACAACGGTAGCGATGACATTCCTGGGCCAATCAAGATGCGCTTCCCACTCTGACTCCTCGAGTCTGGAAAAAATCCCTTGAGCCCACTCGACTGTACCCTGCAGGACGCGCACGCGACTTACATCCGCACGGTGTGGCCACTCATGCGCGGCGAGAGGGACCATCAACAGCTGCACGCCTACAAAGTAAGCAAGAAGGAGCTGGGCGACAAGGTTGTTTGGGTCCAGGAAGGTCTTGAATGAGTCGTGGCACAACTCATACCACACACCATACACGCCGATGAATTGTATATAGCCTGATGCTGGCGAGGCTTGGAGGGAGGTGATCACGTCGACCAGTGCCGCGTGAAAATCTATTTCTGTGCCACCGGTCAAAAAGGGTCGAATGCTCTCGAGGGCTGTGTACGCATCTTCCAGCAACTGAGGGTCCACGGAGGGCAGGTTGTGCAGACGCGGCGCCATGTATTTGAAGTGCCAGTCTGGTTGCAGGTTGAACGCCGTAGGGGAGTGCTCTTCTTTGATTTTCTCCGTCGTGAGAGCGCAGCCTCGCACCATGGTGATGAAATCGGAAAGGCCATCGCTCATGTATGAAGCTTGAAAGGTAAGGGCATAGCAAGAGGCCAGCATGGCGTCAGCTTCACCGTAAGAGCGCGCCGTCTGGCTAAGTGCCTGGTTGAGGCCCGCAATCGCCTGGCCACGATGAATCAGAGACTCTCGTCGATAGTCCACGCCGGTGAGGCGGCTGAGATGGGAGGCTCCGAGCGAAAGCAACGCGTGCATGAGGTATTCGTGCTGTTCGGCAAATTGGGGGATGTCGTTGACCCAGACATGGTCATTGTCGACTGGTAAATGTGGATAGGCGATCGTGAGGAAATGATGGAAGAATCGCATGTCCAGGATCGAAAAGGTGGCGGCTGGGAAGGACGGAGATGTACTGGGATTCCGCCTTATCAACGGCAGATTGCTCGACTTGCGCACTGCTGGCTCCGTGGGATAGACGCAACTGAGTCCTTTCATCAAACAACTCCCACACGCGGGCTTCGTTTCGGAACATTTGATCTTCCTATGCTTACAACTAAAGCATCCTCCGCGAGACTTCTTGTGCGATCGTCGCGTCAGATTGGGAGTCAATGTTCGGGTCTTCTGTTGGGTATTGCGCCGCGAGCCATTGCTTGCTGGAGTGGTCGATTCTGACGAGAAATCCCATGAAGCAATCGACGTGATATCCGTCGAAAGGTCGCTCGAGATACTGTTATCCAAAGTCATGACCGTGTATGTGGTTAGTGACCAGTTTCAGAACATCTGGGTTGCCGGAGTGTTTTTGGGCATTGGGAGTTGTAAAAAAAATCAAGTCATTTCGTCGACCAAGGATTACTGGAGAGTCGGTAACGAGCACTAGCATGGAGCCCACGAGACAGGTTCGGGTATAGTCGGCCAAGCAACGAGGCAGACACGGGCCTCCTCAAAGCACTAACTAGGGGCATGCGATGGCAGAAAACGTGGGCACATTGTCGAATAGGTGATTCTCAGGCCCGATACTCTGCCGGGGTTCAGCATGCAACGAAACGTTTCAGCCTGGAGCCAAAGGTGACCAAGCCATAGGAAACACGAGAATGTGACGCAGAGGCGTCTGGTCAATCCAATGGGAAAATTCCTAGGGAGTTCACAGCGTTCTAGAGCACGCCCTTCCCGCTCTCCAACAAATGTCGACCGTCATGGGGGGTAGGGTACCCGCAGTAATAGTATGAGGGAAAAAGAAAAGTAAAGGGGACCCGTGCTTGGATGATGATGATGGTGCTGCCACTGGTTCGGGGGGGAGGACAAAGCGAAGAGCATTATCCACTTTCGCCATAGCAGATTGAACCCGGGGTATCGGGAGCCAAAAATAGCGAGCCTCTTGTTTGTTCGGTCGTATTTGACAGCCCTACCAGAAAGAGCCTGATGCCGTTTGATCTGGGATGAAGCCAGGCAGAAGCGGAAGGCCCAGGAGAAGGATCCACCCGTGGCACGAGTATTTCCAGGGAGTCAGGCTTGGAGATGAGGGTTCTCGAGAAATGATCGGCGCACGACGTCTCGGTATTTTGTGTAGTGAGGGTCAATGGTAGGGTCACGAGGTAACGGCCAAGTGATGGATTGAGAGAATTTCGGTGCAATATGTTTCCGTCTCCTCCCGTAAGTCGTCTTGGGAATACCACCCCTTCGAGAGGACGGGTTTCTTGGTGTAGCAACGGGTTGAGAATGATGGAATTGAGAAACTGTTGTTAGACTTGAGCCGAGGTCGAGCACCCTACAAGGAGTTAGTTGATGCTGCTGCTCAGTCAGCGATCGCCTGGAGAGTATTAACCCAGTGTTTCCTCCCTGGGATGATGATTCCATCCCATATTCGACGTGAAGGAGGATTTGATTGTTGTACAGAGAAGTGAGAGAGGAAGAAGGAGGAGATAAATAGTTCTAGGCAGGAGAGAATGCAGAGGAAACTGTTGCCTTGTCGTCTATGACATCGTCCCCGTTTATGTAAATAATAATATTATTGCCTGCGGTAGCCAAAATTGGTCGCCGCCTTTCGCTTGTTGCTGAAACTGCGCTTCTTCTTCACTTCCTTCAATTGAGATTTTGTCCAACTGGAGTTTGTCTTTCGCATGTTTCTGTACTAGACGCAGTGCTACAGTAGAGCTCACTGCACTGTCTTGCTTTCCATGCTGCAATGGATCTTTCTCCGCGAGCCCTTGTCAGGCTCCTCCTACCACGCCTGCCACTCTTGATCAAGACGATCGTCTTCAACACGCTCTCGTTGTCGCCGAATTCTTCGAAGCAGGATTTGACAACAGAGGTTGTTGTGGTTATTTTGCGATCTATCATGAGCGTTAGAAAGCCCATGGGGTATCTGCAACACATCTCCACGAAGGACCCGGGAATCAAAGGACCGATACGCATCGCCAAAGTGACCATTCCACCACCCCTTGACGAGGAGGGCCCGAGAGATGCTATTGTGAAGGCTATAAAAGAGCTTGGAGACGGCAGCGAAACATACACTCTTCCCGACGTTGGGGGCGTGGAAGCTGAATGGACTGGCTATCAAAAGGGCGTCCCTGCGCATGAACCTAGACCAGATGTCTCCGAAGACGACCACTACAGAATTCTCATGGCAAGCGTTTCGACTAGCACCACGATTCTATATTTCCATGGTGGTGCCTATTTTCTGATGGACCCGGCATCACATAGGGTGCCTGTTTCCCGTCTTGCACGGCTAACGGGGGGTCGAGGCTATTCTGTTAGATACCGCCTAGCTCCTCAAAATCCTTTCCCTGCTCAGTTGCTTGACGGACTGGTCGCTTATTTGTCGCTCCTGGCGCCTCCCAAGGGCCTCCCCCACGACCCTGTGCCTGCGAAACATATTGTATTTGCTGGAGACTCTGCTGGTGCCAATCTTGCTGTGGCGTTGTTGCAGCTCCTCCTGAGTCTGCAGAGAATGGCTGTGAGCAGCATCAAGTTCCATGGAGTCGATGTCCCCGTTGAAGTTCCGGCGGGCATTTGCCTTAACAGCGTCTGGGCCGATATATCTCGGTCACTGCCTTCCATTAACAAGAATGCTCACCTGGACTACCTGGATCCTCCCACAGCAGAAGGGGTATCAAAAGCCGATCCTCTTCCAGACAATCTGTGGCCAGCACGCCCTCCGCGAGCAAATATCTTCTGTAACGCCTCCATGATGACACATCCTCTCGTGTCACCGCTCGCTGCTGGCCCGGAACTCTGGAAGGGGATGCCTCCGGCATGGCTGTGCTTGGGCAACGAAGGCCTGGAGGACGAGATCACGATTCTTGCGCGCAGAATGCATCAGGGTGGCGGGGTGGTGGATTTCGTGGGCTACGAGGGGATGCCGCATTGCTTTGCCATGGTGTTCCCGAAAAATTCGAAAAGCAGAGATTGTTTTGAACGTCAGGCAAACTTTTGCTCGGATGTCGTCAACGGAACCAGCCCAACTTCGAGTAAATTCGTCTGGGTGAAGGCTTTCGCGAAACCATCAAGCATCGAAGAGCTCAACCCGGATCAACTGAGTCGACTTAGTGACCAAGAGGTGACGGACGCAATGAAAACAATGCAGAATCATGCCAGGAAACGGGAGGAAGAAGCCCTGATGACTTGGAACGCACAGCAAACTAGGGCCAAACTATAGGGCATTGCCGAGTTCCCCGACCGCGGCCTGTTCACAACTTTGCCTTGCTCGATGGGCGAGGTCTTGAACCCGTGTCGACCTCGTTAAACCACGGATAGAAGGGTGGCCCGTCCTGCTCGAGAGTGGCCGAGAATTTTGGCTCTCGCTTCTCCATAAAGCTTTGTACGCCTTCCTTGCAGTCCGGATTGGCAAACATGTGGTAGAGGACAGCACTGTCAAGAAGATGTGTTTCCTCCACCGATGGTTTTCCCCTCCACATCAACTCTCTGTTCATGAATCCGGCCAATACACTTGTCTTCTCCGCAATGGTCGTAGCGAGTTCCAGTGCTCGCTTCAAGACACCGGCTTGGTCCTCGATGACCTCTTGGAAGAGTGTTCCAAAATGCTTCGAGTCGCCTCTGTATACGTCGCCTGTCGTGAGCAGATACAGGGCGTTCGAGTACCCGATCAGTCTCGGTAGGAAGAAGGACGAGTTCGACTCCATGGTGATTCCTCGCCTGGCGAAAACAAAGCCATATTTGGACGACGCGTGGGCGATTCTAATGGCAGCCGACAAGCCCAGTGTCATCCCCAGACCAACGGCGGATCCGTTCAATGCGACAATCGTTGGTTTACGGCATCGGTAGATGCACAGATTAAGGCGACCACCACTATCACATCGGGTGAGCAAAGGATGTGGCGACGCAGCTGGAAGAGATGTACCTGTCGCGGTGATCCACCAATCTCTCCCTGTTTCCGCCACCGGGGAATCCGATTTCGAGATCGGCGCCCGCACAGAACATCTTGCCGGCTCCGGTGATGACGACACACTTGACGCGTTCATCGAGGTCGAACATGGGGTAGACCAGTTCGAAATCGCGCATCATCTGGACGGTGAACGCGTTGCCCTGCTTTGGACGGTTCAACGTCACCACGACCACGGCGGTAGCTTCCGGTGCATTTTCAGGGTAATGGGACACCTTGATATCCTTGACAGGCAGGGATTCGTAGGACGTGGGGATTTTGACCGTGACTGGATCCGGCAACATGTTGTCCCGAGAGAAATAGATACCGGGCTTGTAGGCAATGATGATGATGACCAACTAATCACCGACAAGTCGGGGGGACAATACGGTACGGAATTGACACGGCAGCCACAGCAGCTACCTGGATATAGATATAGATAAAGATATAGATATAGACATAAAAAGAGAAAGAGAAAGCATTAACCGGGGTAAAAACATGTGGTTAATTCCCAGAGCATTCTGTCCCAGGAGCGTGGTAGTTGGCAGGTTGGTTTGTTACGAGCCTCGGTAGCCCACGCCATTTGATTTGTGAACACGGATGGATGGATTTTCTGGGGGTTGAGCTGCACTGCACTGCCTTACGGGTTTAGTTAGTGAGTTACAGTTAGTGAGTTAGGGTGGGTGGCACTGGTGAACAATCGCTGGGCACACTCGATCTCCTCCTTCCTCGGTAATTGCCAAGAAAAAACATGATGCTGATGCTGATGTTGATGCTGATGCTGATGTTGATGATGATGATGATATATGGGATGGGACTACATACACAATAGGGCTAGAGAATGGAGTAAGTAATAGCTGGATACTAAGTAAATCATCAATTCTAGGAGGGGGGGAGGGAAGGAGGGAGGGACTCAGAGACGGGGGAAAGTTATGCTCTCCTCCCGCGTCCATATGTGTGTGTGTGTGTGTGTGTGTATACTGTATGTATGCTTCGGTGCCCATTGACCCATGGCATCGATAGATAGGCCCGTCAAGCTCAACGCTCGGTTGACCGTCTGGGTCAGGGGATCCCTGTTGAGTTTCTCTTCATGTATGTATGTATATATATATGTATGTATGGTTCTGACTTTGAGCCGGTGGTAGCCACAACGCCGTAGCATTCATTCACACATGCCTCATTACAAAGTATATATGTTTTGGGCCCAGGAACGAACGTGTTGTATTCCGTATCCAAATCCAAAGGATGTCTAAGCTCCATCTATGGTATGTATTCTATATATCTCTTCTTCTCTCCTCTCTCCCCCCCTCTCTCGGTCGACAGGTAAGGAAATGAGTAAACCACCCCAGAACCGCCGCAACCACGACATGGACCCACCCTCATACCGCCCGCACAGACTGCTGTGACGGCGGCTCGAAGCGCACCAGACACATGACGGCACAGGCGATGGCAGCAGCCACGGCGATGACGTCGTAGGGCAGGCCGAGCCAGGGCCCGCCGCGGCGGTCGAGGCCGGCGTTGAACAGGGCGGCGGTGACGGGGTAGGCGAGCATGATGCTGAGGGTCTCGGCGATGGCGAGGACGGAGAAGACGCGGCCCTTGTCGTGGGCGTCAATCAGGGCGGCGGCCAGGGCGCGCAGCGTGGCGGGGAACCCCGTCGACAGCGTCTCGATCAGCAGGCCCACGACCATGACGGCCGGGTGCGGCGCGAGGCCGATGACGGTGAAGGCCACGACCAGCACGGCCAGCGACGCGCGCGACAGCACCACGTTCTTCTGCACGGGGCTGAAGACGAACTTCGTGTCCAGCCGGCCCGACACCCACGGCAGCAGCGTGAACAGCACCACGCCCGCCGCCACCGCCTGCAGCGCGTAGATCAACGTCGCGTCCGCAAGCGTCCACCCGTACCGGTCCGACACGTACCGCTGCAGCAGGTCGCTCAGCGCGTAGCACACCAGCCGGAACGGGTACGTCAGCGCCACGAAGATGAGCCGCCAGTCGCTCCAGATCTTGACCAGCCGGCCCAGATCGAGTTGTCGCCATAAGCTAGTGCTGCTGCTGCTGCTGCTGTCGCCGCCCTGAGAATCTGCGCAAGTCGTGGTAGCCTGATCTCCCTGCCCGGCTTTAGTCTGGTCGTTCCCTTGCAGATGCAAGGTTTCTGGGAGGGTGGTGACGAGGGCGACGGTGATGACCAGCAGTGCGAGTCCCAGATAAATGGCGAGCCACGGATCACGTCGCATAAGGCCTGCTGCGAAGAGGGGTCCGATGACCTTGCTGAAGTGTCCGAAGGCGGTTGAGCGGAAGAACGTCTCTACCCTGTCTCAGGAGTCAGTGGCAAGGCCAAGCTGGTCAACATCCCTGAGGCTCGAGGACATACACTTTGTCACTCCGACTAATGTCGGTCAAGATACACTGGAGAGCCATCAGCTGCGTACCACCGTGGAGTGCATCCAAGGCTTACCACAAAAAGCAGCTCTGTCACGATAACTCCTCCACTCACGAGGTTGAGACCGGCACCCAGCCAAATCGCGGCAAGAGGTATCTGGCCGTCGAACCAGGTGACGAAGGCAATCCACACTTGAGTCAGGCACAGGACCGTGATGTTGAGGATCATCAGGTGCCGCCGACCGATGGCATCGGTGAGGATCCCCATAGGGATGCTCATGACGAGACCCGGGGCCGCGGCGAAGAACTCGAACCATCCCTTGAGTGTCGATATCTGCGTCTGCACCGGGCCGATCTTGCAGTAGGCCTCGGGGATCTTGCCGGTGGGCGGCAACGCGTCGAGAGGGTGGCGGCGGTACCATTGCGCGCAGTAGATGGTCTCGTAGATTTGGGTCTGAGCTGGCGCCAGGATCTGGAATCCTAGGTTGACGCAGAAGACCACGATGTAGATTCTGTAGAGGAGCCGGGAATGGTCGTTGGATTGGCCATTGCCATTGCCATTGTCGGGTGACGTGCCCAGCAGCGGCGCGAATTCTGTGAGACCTTCCTGGCGGCTGTTCTCATACTCAGCTTCGCCGAGCGACATGGTGCTCAGCGAGGGGACGACACCACCTGCACCAGCATCAATGGAATATCATGCAGAGCACAAGGAGTCCTGTCTAATAATGAAGAGATTGAGGGATGCCTAATGGCCATTGAGGGGTCCAGGGGGGGTGGATGTCTTTCTCTTCCTCGTGGTGAAGAAACGCTGCAGCCTGGCAAAGGTCGAATCGTGGTTCCATCAATCAAGCTGCATGCTGATCGATGTAACGAGTAAGAAAACGTCGGACGATCATCTGGATCCAATAAGTCGCATCCACGATCGAAGACACACGGACACCGTTTCACAGAAAGAAAGCTGTCAACACGAGCCAGCACTGATAACCGCAGAATGCCTGAGCCAGCCTCAACGGGCAGGTCAGAGACACCCACTCTGGGAAGATCCGCCAATCTATGACGGAAGGGTCCCAAACCACCTCGTTCCCGTTACATTTGGGGGCGGACTTCTGTCCTGGCGGTGGGCCCGCCAATGGTGGGAATATTATATGTCGTTGGTAAAACGGGCACTGACCACAGGATTTGGTATGGACACCCAGTACCAGGTACGAGGTACACGGGGAGCCATGCTCGCATCGTGGCCCCAGTCAGGTCAAGCTTTCTGGGGATCTTAATTATAGATAGATAGAACAGTACAGAGTATGTAATAGGCCACAGGTCTAGGCCGGTGATTGGCAACCAATTTCGCGTCATCTCGTACGCTTTATTCTCGGGTCAGCCCCTGTTGATTTCTGTGTATACTCCGTATACGGCTTACTGCCAGGCGAGAGCCATGGAAGAAACCTCCCATCTATCCCCCCTTCTTTTACAAAATCTAGAACTTGCTCCATTTACTCTTCGCTCTTATGCGCTTGCCAAAAACAAAAAACACAAACGGCACGGGTATCAGGGCAACCGCAAAGAAGCCAAATATGCTCGTTCCCCAAGGCACCCCAATGTTGTGGTACATAGGAGTTACGATGAGCGGAAACCTGTTACCACGTCAGCACCTGTTGAACCATCCAGAGTCATAGAGGGGGTGACACGTACGCTGCAGCGAAACATGATCGTAAAAATGTGTTGGCTGCCACTGCACTGGCAGCGTATCTCTGAAACGTATCGACTAGGTAGTTCAGCGCCGCCTGGAAGATGGTGAAGAACCCAAGACCGGTCATATACAGTCCGAGAACAGGCGCAATCCACGGGTACTTCGGATCGGATGTCCACCCCGTGATAAAGAGTCCTGACGAGAAAAGAAAAGACCCAAACATCATGGGGGGCAGACGCAACTCGGGTGCCACTTGGCCTCCGGACTTGCGGTTATACACCAGCTGGTTGTAAATGTTGATGGCAGCGCCAGTGATGGCTCCCACGAGAATGGCCAGGAATGGGAGCTCAGCGGGCAGGAGTTTCCAGTGGCGGTGTTCGCCAAAGATAATTGGGATGGCGCCTTGATAATCGGTCAGTCTTCATTCAACAGACCGAGAGGGAGAAGATGCTGACCCAGTTGCATGTACAGAATTCCATAACAGAAACTCGCATAAAGGGCCACCAATGCGCAAATTGGAGTCATCAACAACTGGAACGGCCGAATTAAGAACTAGAGTTGGTCAGCATGCCGTTGGGAGTGGTCAACCGTCCCGGCCTCGCTCACCTTGTGCGCCAACTCGGACACAGACACATCCCACTCCTCAAATTTCGCATGGAGGGCCCAGTTTCCACTCTGGTGTCGCAGGCGTCGCGCCTTGTATATCAGAAGTCGAGGAGGATATGACTCGTCCAAGAAAATGACATCGAGGACCAAGATACAGAGCTGCATGATTCCCGTGAGATACTCGGTCCATCGCCATCGGAGACTGGGCTGGACAACCATGGCGGCGCCGACAATGGGTCCAAAGACCGGACCGATGACCACCGCCATCGCATAGGATGCGATGGCAATACCTCTCTGGGACGCCGGGAACAAGTCACTTAGCACGCCGCCGGTATTAGTGACAGGCGCCGAAGAGAAGAACCCGGCAAAGAATCTCGTGATCATGATGGTCTGGAGGTCTTTGGCGGCACCCGTGGCGAACGAGAAACAGGCAGAGACGAACATGGGCGGCAGGACAGCATTCTTGCGGCCATAGACCTCCGAGAGAGGTGCCCACAGCAGAGGGCCGATCCCGAATCCCATCAGGAAAAGCGTGGTTCCCAGCGTCGCGACCTCGCTGCCGACATGGAATTCATGTGCCACCTGCTGTGTCCCTGGACTGTAGCTACTGCTCGCCCAGGTGGCAGTCATGGTGGTGAAGCCGTACAAGGCCGTGGTGAAGACTTTCTTCTTCATGTTCCAGTTGACAGGCCTGTACGGGTCATCCGGGCCGTCGAAGTCGACGAGGTCTTCGACCGTCGTCTGCCGGTGTTCTAGCGGATGGGTAAAAGTGCCTATGGGTGCCCGGGATCTGAGACGCGACAAGATGGTCTCCCTCCGGGTGACTATTCTGTTGAGACTGGCTGTCCGACCCGTCGCGATGGACGCAGTCCGCCGATCCTCCTGCGACTTTTCCTCGTCCGGGTCCAGGTCGCCATACTCGGAGTTTGTAGTTTGGCGGGAGAGGTCGGTGGCCAAGGTCTCGGTCGGCGACATGGCTTGGTCTCGCATGACGATGTCGCCCATGGTGCCGCACGTCTGTGTTATTCTGGTTATCACCCATGGTCGCATGTTGGAGCTTGGGTGATTATATGCCGACGGCGGCGGATGGTCAATTCCGATATCGCCGACGTCATTCTGCGGCGAGGGATTCTGGTAGGATGGACAGGGTGACAGGCTAATAGTCGGCAGCAGAATCAGCACAAAAAGAGATCCTCAGACGGCCGTGTTTGCCGAACACGACACGACAGGCCAGGCACGGAGTTTGTCCAGCTTCAGGTTCAGGTGGTATGGTAGGTGGGTTGGTAGCTCGGTAGGTACACGGGTGGATGTGGCTGTCGGTGGGTGGTGGAGTAGCATCTGCGCCATTTATTCAGCTG
Source organism: Fonsecaea erecta (assembly GCF_001651985.1). Taxonomy (NCBI): domain Eukaryota; kingdom Fungi; phylum Ascomycota; class Eurotiomycetes; order Chaetothyriales; family Herpotrichiellaceae; genus Fonsecaea; species Fonsecaea erecta. Next base: position 2,121,214 of record NW_017387245.1, on the reverse strand, counting down.
CGCTCTTCGCCTGACTGATTTTCTTGACTTTTTCTTGACTCTCTTTTTGCCCCGTCCAGACAGACAAGGCTTCTTGTTGTTCCCCCGATCTTCGGCGTCGGAAATATCGCAGATCGGCCTCGACGCGTAAACACTATTCATTACCTCGTACTCAGTCCTGTCCCCTGGACTGGTACCTCTTGCGAGCTTGCGACTAGGCCATCACCTGCATCTCGTACAAAGTCTCACCCCCCCCGCATTGCCCACAACAGGCACCTTCAGCAGCTAATCAATCCACTGGACCTCGGACGAGAAAGTCTCCGTATCTTCCTAACTCCCCGCCGCTGTGCCCAAGTCTCCGATGCAGTGTACTTTGCCTGCCTTCCGACTCCTGCAGTGGAGGGTACACAAACTGAAAGAGATGGGACTGTCGGTCGATGAGTCTGCAAGAAGTAGCGCATGCGAGTCGTGTGTGAGTAATAGACGTTGGACCAGGACTTTACCACACCGAAAGGTCTGGACCCGTCATCCGTGCTTCTACGGCTGCTGCCAGCTCCCTTTGTGCCGGTACCGTCCATTACGCCTTCAAACCCTACCCATAATCACTCACTGAATGGTCTCTTTGTGAACATGCCCGGCATCTCGAAAAATAGTCCAGGTGTACGGCGCACACGGTCCTCTGACACCCCCATCGAATTACCACTCAAGCCCTGCTGCAACAGAATCATGGTGTGATGTTAATAACCTCGTCAATTCCAACAAGACCCCGATAAGACTCTGTCAGTACTTTGGTGACTCTCGGTAGTGGGAAGGCCGTCAATACAGCCGAGAGTAACACGCCACGTCCTCATTGAGCCCAATGCGAGCCCTGTCTACCCCCTTTCGGGTCCAGCCTGGCAAGCCTCACAACTATCCCGAAAGCACAGATGGACAAGCTTGCCTTCTCACTTTCAGGCACCCCATATGGACTGGGCCTTGATTATTTATGATATCCTCGCGGCCCCCAACTTCCTTCGGCCTTTCGGTCCAAGCCGTGCAGCGAGCCTCTTTCAGCCTCGCCGCTTCGTTGCAATCTCCAAAGGCCGAGATCGCGAATACGGCGGGTTTTTTGTAGAGTCACCACTGTAAACGAGTCACTGGGCCTCTTACCTCAACATGGCTTGCCAGGGAAACCCACTTAAACGGGTCTGGACTGTTTCCATTCCTTGCTACCTTATTCCCCCCACTGCCGCAGATGGCGATGTTGCGGACCCTTTCACTCGTCTTGTTTATATACCTTTCGACCAGTTGGGAGCCAGGCCAAAAAGAGCGAAATTCCAAATGGGGTTTGCTTTATGTCTAACATCCCCAGACCTATATGAGCTTTGTGGGACGGAGTCCTTTGTACATGTGCCTTTCACAGATTAAACGAGCACTAGTTCCACCACAAGCATAGGGATCCAGTACTGGCGTCAGAGACCAACTCGTCTTCGTTACATCGAGCAATGTGTTGATTTGAAGAGTTAGGTAAGAGGCAGGCGTATTACCCCGGCGCGAAACTACTGCCAAGTATCTATCTCACTGCCATGCTGACGGTGTGGCCGGCCAATTCCCATCCATAAGCGGAACGGAATGATTACCCTGTCGTCCGCGAGCCTCGACCGACCACGGACGCGGTTGATGCATATCAAAATACGTCCACAGCCGAGAGCTGTGTAAGAGAGATAAATAGGGCGTCTTCTGCCCAGCTGCAATGATATGTCTTGCTCCCGATTTACAGAGCGCAACATCGCTCCCAAAGTTCAGGCTCACCGTGACTACGTGCACTACTTCAATACCCCCAGCACGCCATGGATCCATCCAACGAGGTTTTCTCCGTTGGAGGCATAGAGGTGGCACAAAAGAAGATCTCACCCATCGACGACCCTCATGCGAATTACAACGGACTGGACCCATCGTCGACAACATTGCCCAAGGGATATAAGAAAGATCCTTCTCGTCGTGGCTTCGAAGTCGCAACGATCTGGGACCGTGATGTCGAGGTGCCGATGCGAGATGGGATCATCCTTCGCGCCGATATCTTTCGACCTGCGGACGCCAACGAGAAGGTCCCCGCTTTGATTGCTTGGGGTCCGTATGGGAAATCTGGAACAGGTAAGCGTCTAGTTAGTGATGTGGTTGTCACAGTTGTGTGCCTTGAGAAAGGAGTCACTGATACTCGTGGTGTTTCATGCAGGCTTTCTGGGTTTAGATCTGGTTCCCGGCCGAGTCGGAATTCCAAAAAGCATGCTTTCCGGGTTGGAGTCCTTCGAGGCACCAGATCCCGCCGAGTGGACTGCCCACGGCTACGCTGTAGTCAATATCGATGCCAGGGGCGTCTTCAAATCCGAAGGAAATCACAGGTTCGCATGTCGATTTCTTCCGGTCGCTTCACATGCTGACTGCCTCAGATGGAACGGAACTGCCGAGGGACGGGACGGCCATGATGCCGTCGAGTTCATAGCAGGCTTGCCTTGGTGCAATGGCCATGTCGCTTTGATCGGTGTCTCTTGGCTGGCCATGGCTCAGTGGTACATTGCCGCAGAGAGGCCTCCTCATCTGAGCTGCATTCTGCCACTGGAAGGCCTGAGCGACATGTATCGCGAATCCCTCTGTCGCGGAGGCGTGCCGTATCTGCCGTTTTGGCACTTTCTGAGGGATCATGGCTTGTATGGTGAGTGGAACGAGGACGTCATCAAACGCAGAAGAGCACTACTAATGGCTCCTCGTGCCGCCAGGGGAGAACCTACAGGAGGATCCGATTGCAATGCTGGCCAAGTATCCGCTCATGAATGCATACTGGGAGGACAAGCGGGCAAAGGTGGACCTGATCAACGTGCCTGCTTACATACTTGCCAGCATGTCGACTGGACTGCACACTGTTGGCTCGATCAGGGGGTTTGAAGACATACCACACGACAAAAAATGGTCAGCATACTAGGTTGTTGATACCTGTGCGGACCAAGACTGACGAACTGCTTGACTTAGGCTCCGCTTGCATCCAACCCAGGAATGGCACGATTTGTACCAGAAGGAGACCATTGATGACTTGAGAAAGTTCCTGGACTTCTACACCAAAGGCATCAAGAATGATTGGGAGGAGACTCCCAAGGCTCGAGTCTCCGTAATCCGCTATAATCAGGTCAGCGAGTGGTGCCCATGAGCGAGAGCAACGTGACTGACACACCTTGTATCAGACCCCGATCGTCAACATCCCCTTCTCGACCTGGCCGATCCCTCAGACTCAGTACAAGACACTATGGCTCTCCGGGGAACAGTCCTTGGAAGACGTGCCCGGGACTGCTGTATCAGGCAAAGTTTCGTATCAGTCAGATGCCCCAGCGGAGCAGATTGACAACGATCCTGAATTCGCCGAGTTCGTCTACTCGTTCACTGAAAAATCCACTCTCATCGGTCCGTCGAGAGCGGTCATATACATGTCGTGTGCCGACCACGACGACATGGATGTCTTTGTGATCATTCGCAAAGCCGACCGGAATGGAAAGGTCCTGCAAAATCTCAACATTCCCCTGGACGTGCTTGGGTTAACGTCTGAAGAAGAGGTCCAAGACATCAACAGCCTGAAATACATTGGGCCATCTGGCATTTTGCGGGCAAGCCACCGTACTCTCGACCCGAAACTATCCAAGCCTCACTGGCTGGCCCATGATCACACACAGGAGCGGAAGATTTCACCAGGTCATATTGTGAAGCTGGAAATTGGGATGTGGCCGGCAGCGATCCAATTCGAGGCCGGTGAAAAGCTGATCTTTAGGGTCGCAGGTCATCAGATGACATTGGCAGAGTTCGTTCCGTTGCGTGGGCAATTCCACACAGGAAACAAGGGGAAGCATACTTTGCACTTTGGCGGCCAGTATGACAGTCACATTGTGGTCCCTTTTGTCCCAATATGAGGGACATGTATCCTGAACACAGGTTGGACGTTGGTAGTGAACCCTGGAGTAAACACTGGATGAAAGCAAATTATCACTTTGATAAAGAACTCGACGAGGAGATGAGGTCGGACTGTGTGGGGAGATGTGTAGGATATGAGAAGGAGGAGACATACTAGATAAGAATAATTACGCGAGTACGCAGTGCGAACACCTGGACGGGTGCCAGGAGTCTTGGCGCTCGCTTCTTCTTCGACGTCACTTCGTCTGAACATCATCCAGCCTCACTCCGTTAGGACCTGGCCATGGACTTCAATTGAACAGCCGAAACAAAATGAACTTGGAACTCAGAAGACAAGTGATCGGCGTATACAAAGGTAGGGGAGCCATCAAAACCATCCTGTTCCCTTGGCCAAGCTCCTAGACTAAGGTCATCTGCAGAGCTGCTGGAGATGGGCAAGCACTATCCGCTGGGCTATGACTATTTCCGACCCAGGTTGCACAAGGCATTCATGTCCAAGGCTCATCTGACGGATGAAGAGCAGATACGTCAAGGGATCAAACGAGCAGAATTTGTGAAGAAAGAGATCGAGGCGCTTTACTTCCTGAAAAAATACCGATCGATGAAGCAGCGATATTCCTGAACGATTGTGTCAAGGGGTTCCCAGAAGAGCGAATCGGTAGAAGCTCATGGATGACCCACAGGAATTGAAGAGTGGCTGGAGAGAGGGCAGCCTTCAGAAAGCAGCAGAGACGCACTCAGTCAGGATCAGCTTCAGCTTCAGCCCGACAAATCCGGGCGAGAACTTTCCGAAAGGGTCGACACATTCCCCGAGACTGCCACCGTAAGCCCGAGGAGTCATTTGAGGCACCCACCATGCGTCTCTGCGGCTTCCAAACCTACGACGGAATCCTGATGTCTGGGGAGCTGCACGAAGTCACCTCTCTCATAACCCAGAGAGGTCGAGGTTGGATCGACAAATAGCATTCCACATCGAGCCACTTAGCAGAGCAATGGCATACGAGTTGTTCAGGGGATTTTTTGGGAGCAGAGGAGAGGGCTTCCGCCAACGAGAGGACACAGTTAGATGCAATGTCTGGTGTGAGCTACATCGTATAGAATTTTGTCTGCTCGTAGAGGGTGACGGACAATGAAAAAAGGACACAGGCACAACACGTCGTATGGATGTAATGTGAGCAACATCCAATACTGCACCCAGCTAGACAGAAGACAAACCTGCAACTCCCAGGAGGCAATAGACAAACGCTGAAACAATGCCAAGACGCCCTGTGCCGCGCCAGGACGGCGCTCTTAGCCTCTTAGCCACCGGCACCACCCAAGTCGTGCCCAGTCAGGTGCATCGTGCTCTAACAAAGTCCTATCCCACCCACCCTGACAGCCCTCTCCCCTGCGCAAATCGACACACCTTTTCGACACTCGCTCGTTGACCATCTTCATTGATATCTGTGCCGTATATCAGCTCAATATCCAATCAGTCCACCACACCCCGTACCTTCACGCAGTGCACGCGTGACAACCCCAGTCCACGGCATCGCAGCTGTACGATCTGTCCTCAAGCTTTCCCTTTGCTCAACCTTTATCCTTTCCACAAATCACCGTTTCCTCAGTTTTTCCCATCGAACGCTCCGGTGCCGGCTACCCTGAACCCTTCCGAGCTGCGCCAGTCTGTCCAAATCGACACCGAGTCCCTCGCCGGATCTCATGTTGAAGAAACGAAGACTCTGCTTGCCCTCCGCTCGACCTTCCACAACGCTCCGAGTCGTCCCAGCCCCTCCGCCTCCCTCTTGTTACGCTTCCGCCTCACAAGCAGAAAAATTCACCCGCCATACCGCGCTGCCGTGTTAGATGGCAGATGGTGCGTTCCGGTTCCACCAGCCTGGAGCCGGGCAGTATTACCCCACCCAACACACCTCGCATCGGAATCAGAATCGAGCCACCTCGCCTTCTGGCGCACGGAGACCTTACACCAACGACACCCCTTCTCCCTCGAGATCGCCCGTGGGCCATTCCGTCGCGCACAACTTCAATATGTACTCTCAGAATGGATACCAGACACAGCACAGCCTCATGAACGGAGCGCAAACCCATCAACGTTACGCGAATCTTCACCTGCCAAAATACCAGCCACCCCATCATGGCCATCACGCCGTGGCTCAACACCACGGGCAACACCATCATGCTGGGCAATTAGGACATCAACACAATCTTTCAGGTGGTTTTCAATCCGGAACCCCTCATCTACCCACCTACGCTCACGAGCATCTCTCGAACGGGAATGGTAATGGACTACCGCACGACGATACAGATGAGCCGGACAACGAATATTGGAGGGAACAGAAACAGTTTTGGGAAGAAAGCAAAGATCTCAACGGCCCGAATCAGCGCGCGCGCACCGTGGCGCATCACTCCAAGGGCGTCAACTACGTCCCGTTAGGGGCCGCTGCGGAGGATCTTCAGACGGACAACGCTCGGACAACCACATCAAATGGCCAGTCTTCAGGCAGACAAACCTGGGATGAGCTGGATCTGGGAGGCCAGGGCCTCTGTGCGCTTTCCCCGGTGCTGTTCAATCCGTCCTACCATTTCTTGAAACGCCTCGACCTTGTATATAACCAACTAGAAGCCCTGCCGCCGGAGATTGGGCAGTTAAAGAACCTTGAACATCTGGATGTCTCCTTTAATCAACTGACGGAATTGCCAGAAGAGATCGGCATGCTCACGAACCTCAAGCAGCTCCTCCTGTTCAATAACCACATTCAGACCCTGTGTTACGAACTCGGCTTTTTGTACAAATTGGAGATGCTCGGCGTCTATGGGAATCCACTGGAGCAAGGGCAACGCGACAAGATTACGGAGGGCGGGACAAGGAAACTGATTGAATATCTCCGCGAGAGCATGCCAGGTCTGTCCCATATATTTGCTTGTTGCGATTCCACAGCTAATGTTGCGTTAGAACCCCCGCCTCCGCGAGAAAGAGAATGGCACCAGATCGAGGAAATCGACGAGAATGACCCCACGCAGGACACTATCAAGGTGTTGAATTACAACATTCTGTGCGACCGCTACGCAACGCAGCAGCAGTATGGCTACGTTCCCGAACGCGTTCTGACTTGGGGCTTCCGCAAGACTTTGATACTCGAAGAGATCCGGGAGATGAACGCCGACATTGTCTGCCTTCAGGAACTAGACCGGTGCAGCTATGATGATTACTTCCGCGGCGAACTTTCCATATCGGGCTACAAGGGATACTACGCACAGAAAAGCCGTGCTGAGACGCTGGGTGACGCTGCGAGGTTTGTCGATGGGTGCGGCACCTTCTGGAAAGACAAGAAATATATGGTGCTGGACACTCAACATCTTGTTCTTGGAAGAAAAGCGGTCGAGCGACCTGGTGCCAAAGCCTCGGCAGACATGCTCAACCGGGTCTGGCAGCGAGACGACATTGCGACGGTTGTGTTCTTGGAAAACCGTGTCACTGGTTCTCGCGTGGTTGTCGTGAATGCTCACATCTACTGGGATCCGGCGTTCAAAGACGTGAAACTGATCCAAGCGGCTGTCCTCATGGAGGAATTGTCCAAGCTCACGGACAAGTACGCCAAATTCCCGCCGGCGACCAACAAGCAGGCCTTCCGCTTCTCTGACGCAGAAGACGACCCGCTCCCGGACCCTGGGCCGTCATTGTCGTATACGTCGGGTCCCCAGATCCCCATGATCATCTGTGGAGACTTCAACTCGGGAGCAGGATCTGCCGTCTACGATCTCTTCACCAAGAAGGGTCTGAATGCTGAGCACGCCGATTTGGACGGCCGAGATTATGGCGCCTTCTCCCGGGCAGGTATGTCCCACAACTTTACGCTCAAGTCCTCCTATGCCGCCATTGATGGAGAAATGCCGTTCACGAATTATACGCCAAATTTTGTCGACGTCTTGGATTACATCTGGTACTCGAGCAATTCCTTGCGCGTGGTTGGACTGCTTGGGGCCATCGACCCCGAATACCTGAAGCGCGTTCCCGGTTTCCCGAATTTCCACTTCCCCAGTGATCACATTGCAATCGTGGCCCAATTCAAGGTCGAGAAGCAACGCAACGCCCAGAAAGCTGTGGAAGCCGACTTTGGCCCCTCGTCGAAGAAGTAGGGTTTCGTTCAGACACGGTCCAGCGGATTTACAAGTGTGGCTCTCTTGGGTGAGGCTTCCGTCGGCTAGGTAAGGAAAGGGGTCTAGACGGAATGTGGAGCAGCATTTTTCGGGAATACTGGTGGATTTCGCAACACGGGAGACGTCCAAGGGGAGGGGGTGGGTGTGAAGGTAAATGGCACACGTGGGTCGACAAAGGTTTCGAGCTGGAGTTTTGTGTGAGATATGTGTGCGGGTTTTCGGGTCTCTCTGCTTTTGCATGGCATCTATGCAAACTTTTGTCTCGAGTCATTGGACATCGATGGGAATCCAAATATTACGCACGCGCTGACTTATTCGCGCGATGGGGGAATGACAATAACAAGTTTGCGTCTTCGATGTTCCTCGTCCAGTATGTGCACTATGTGCATAAGTACCCGCACCAAGTTTTGCAACACGCGTTTTCTCAATCTACCACTACCCTGTTGTTTCATCAGGCTCAAATGGCACCAAATCGCGACCTCAGAATCCAACAGGCCATTTAAGACCATAGCAATATATCTATACCTCTATTCGTGCCACCGCGGCCGCGAACGATATGCACTACGCCACGTTAAGTTAAGTCGCAGATCAAAGGGCTCTTTCTTAATCGGCCACGACATCTCACGAACCAAACATGGTAACTATGATCCAGCAGTGAGCGAACTTTCAAGAGAGAGTCATCCTTGCGCACAGCGTCTGGACATCGCATGAGTTTGTATTCTATCTCATGTCTTATCGCCATGACTGCCCACCGTTTGGCTGGCTCCTAGGGCCACAATTTGGGAACGTGATGTCGACAGAAAGAGTTCACGCGTGGTCGATGTGTGGTTGTTTTCATGGATTTCGTCTGAGGTCTCGGACGTAGGCACTCCGAGACGGGGACCGGGAGCATCGAAGGCATCATGGTCGTTGGCGGTCTTGTAGAGATAGGCAAAGTTGCTATGCGGCGAGGCGTTGAACCTCCAGTTGGCCCAGCAACTCGTAAATTCCTGAGGATTGATTGCCAGAGCAGAGCGTCTTAAGAACATTGGGCGACAAAATCCTTAATAGATGATGCTTTGAAGTAGCATCGGAAAAGCCGACGATGAATATCAGGAAGATCACGCTCTCTGAAGCAAACCGTCAAGAGAGCAAATTCAAGCAAGCTTAGCTTTAAGAGTTCGTTGTAGGCCTTAGAATTCTTGACCTTTTGATCGTTGACAAAACGACGGAAAATGATGGCTCTACGAAAAACTTTGCCAGGAAAGTAATGGTTTTGTAGCAACTATGTTGTCGCACGCAGACGCTCGCAAAGACTGATTGCGAAAATCACCTCGTGGCTTGTTTCTCTTGTGGTGGGGAGCTTGTCAGGATGGGAAAAAAGGTGTCCGGGATATGTTATCGCATGTACAAGTCTGCCTCGAAAGACTGTCGCTGGGGAGAGATAGTTGGCGAGAACGAAACTTGGGGAGAGAGACACTTTACGTGAGGGACACCTGACGTGAGGGACCTCTAAAGTGAGAGACCTCTAAAGTAAGAGACCTCTAATGTAAGAGACCTCTAATGTAAGAGACCTCTAATGTAAGAGACCTCTAAAGTAAGAGACAGTTAGCGTGAGAGATAATTGGCAGAGATGTGACTGGTCAGAAAGACAATTGGGCAACTCCAAGGTGGTCGGGCCAATCATAGACGGCGCTAGAGCCCCTAAAAACACAGGCCCTGAATGAAAGAGGACTGAACCCCAGGGAATGATCCAACTATTAAACCACTGAATGATTCGATGCATGATAGCTTTATGAAAAGAGCATAAACTCCAGGCACATGTGCGATTCCTGACATCTCTACCTTAGGCAGCAACTCACGATGTGTTGTTGTGAGGAAAAGCGAAACGGCTCAGTGTGCTCCTCATGTGGACAAGTGCTCGAGCAAAAGCTGGAGCTTCGTCGCTGTCTTGCAGCACGGTTTCGAGGGTGGCTCTGCACAGGGCACAATCTGCACGTAGTATACTCTTACACTCCAAAACCATGCAACATATGCAAAGGCAGCATCCCAGGCACACGAACCGTGACATGGCACTCCCTCCAACCACACGAGAACGTGCACGTGCAGCGTTTTCCTCCGGCCAACATGCACTGGCATGATGACCCTTGTCAGCGCGTAGAGACAATTCAGAATCAGGCCATGAACGAGCTGCAACATCACCAACATGCTGAGACTGCTGAACACCTCCAAACCTCGCAGCAAGGCGAACCCGTCCAGCCAGCAGAGACAGATCGACTCGGATCTAATCAGGGACGAGCCGGAATTGACGACGGTCGTCCTGAACAGCCTGGCCCGAGTGTGCAAATCCAACCTGCCAACAGCTCGGATGAGGAATATGTGTGGATGGACGAAGTCGATCTCGCGACCGCCGTTCAAATAGCCCAACAAGACTTCAAGCTTGACTTTCTGGCCGCCATGGCACACCAGGCATGGATAATGCAAGGGATCCATGATCGTCGCTTGATGCAAGGACGGGAACAGGGATACACCGGGGGCGGAGTTGATTTAGGCCCTGCCAATGTCGTTGCCAGTGCCGCCGATGTTGTGCAAATTGGACAAGATCCATTGGCGATCCGCGTGGCTCGTGGGCCATTCGGTATTGTTCGAACGAGGACCTTTGACGGCGTCGTGGTCACAGAGCTTCCGTTGAGACCGCCGAATGAGAGGGCGATGAGAGATGCCGTTGGAAGATTGATTCTCGACCGGCCAGCATGACCAGGAGGCGAGCTTCACAGCCTCATCTTTTCAACCCAAACTCCTTTCTCTCCCTCTCTTCCTCGGCTCTTCTCCGCTGAGACTCTCGAAAGTCTCGAAGCTTTCGTTCCAATGCGGCCTTTTGGCCCAGGAGCTGGGCACGCTTCGTCTCTAACATCTCAAGAGATCCAAGGAACACCTTGTTGTCACCCACAGCCACGGCGATGGATTCAGCTGCTCCCACTTGCGGGCTTGTTTCTTCGTTCGGAGTTTGATTGGACAATGCCGACGGAGTCAAGGATTTCTGCGCTTGCTGGAGGGAGGATAGAGGGTTTGTTAGCTTTTGGTTCATTGCAGGACAGGTGTATTCGTCTCAGATCTTGGGGTGGGTGACATTTGATCAGAGACGGGGAGTCCGCTTGTGATGGGGAGAGTTTGGTAACGAGACACGATATGATGAATCTGACTCACTTTTCTCGCAGCCTCTTGTTGCCTGCTAGTCTTTAGGATCGCACCGATGAATGCCCCCGACGCAACTATGCCGGCGATCCCAATTGCATAGACCAAGGGTCGAATCTTTCGATGACTAGGCAGACGGACAGTGGTGTTCTGAGCTGCTCTTGCGGGAGATCTCGCGGGACGGGGAGGAAGGGAAGGTGACATTATCAGTCTGTCGTAGTTGGGGGAGCCATCCAGCCTTCGGATGTTCTCCTTCACATTGATGGATGTGATGTGTGATGCGTTTGTTGAGGTGCAGCTGGTAATAGGAAAGATCTAGGTTGGACGAGAGCAACCCGAATGTAGTCGGTAGTCCACCAATAATGTTAAAGCGGCAAGGCGCCAGGCTGGTCCTCTCCGCCCGCCTTGACGCAGACGTGGATGCATTTCATGTGCTTCAACGCGTGCACTCACTCTCCTTCCGGTCCCAACTTGTCCTGCTTGAACATGAGACGCACTCTGCACACAATATAAACCCCAGGATTTGACTCGACATGGCAGATGAGCCTGGCTCCCTCAACTGGCGCCTCAGTGCCCATCCCATCACTCTCCTCACATATCTAGGCTTCCGAATAGGTGTGTCTACGTCCAAGCCAAACCCCGTCGTCCCCTTTCTACGTTGCCAACGCTATCCACCGCAATGGAAGAGATGCTCTCTACTAACACTCGAGCTCAGGGAGTCTCCTCATGTATCTCTTCGGCGTGCTCTTCATTCGCAACTTTGTTCTCGTCTTCATCCTCACCCTCCTCCTGCTGTCCATCGACTTCTACTACCTCAAGAACATCGCTGGCCGCCGTCTTGTGGGGCTTCGCTGGTGGAATGAAGTCAACACCGCTACGGGCGACTCGCACTGGGTCTTTGAGTCGGCCGCGGGGACGGGCAGGGCAGAGAACAAGACGGACAAGAGATTCTTCTGGTTGAGCATGTATATTGTGCCGGCATTGTGGGTGGGACTGGCGATTCTCGCACTGGTGAGGTTGCAAAATCTCATCTGGCTGGTGACGGTTGGTACGTATTTCTCATGTTTCCAGGCTCTCACCAGTGAAATACTGACAATCCTGCACGCAGTGATCGCATTGATCCTCACAGTCACCAACACGGTTGCCTTCTCGCGCTGCGACAAGTTCAGCCAAGCGTCGAGTTTCGCCGGGTCAGCTTTCTCGGGCTCCGGACTTGCCAGAAGTCTTGCGAGCAACGTGATGGGACGATTTTTCAAGTGAAGCGGGACGGAAGGGGGCCTTGTACCGCGTATGATATGGCAAGAACGGCGTTTAAGGGGGGAAATGGGCACTTCTTGGGAAAGTGATGGCGGGAACAAGCAAGCCGAAGCTGGTTCTGGTTACTATACCCTGGCGGATCAAGAGCATTCCAAGTGAGAAGACTCCCGTATTTCGCATGCCTCGAGGCAGTTTCCGAGCAGGAAACGGTCTATACAGCCAGAAGGCTGCCTTGAAACGCTACGGGATTATCCTCGAACTGACGTTCAGAGGCCCTGAACAGACAGACGACTCGGCCCGCAAGCTCTATCAGAAGCACTAACTCCCTATACTTGACCGATGGATCTATCTACCTATCCGTCCCCTCCTCCAAGCAAGAAATGCAGCACTTCTCCCCCGCCTGAATTGAAGGACACAACTATTGATATCTATCTATTCCCCTTCCGCCCTGTTCGTTGTTAGGCAAACAAACAGGAACAAAGAGGTCACCAACAGAGCCAGACCTGCCGGAGGAAGAAATGGGAGAATGCTGAGGCGCTGCTTGAGCCTCTACTGGTCCGACTGAGTCCACAGGCACAGCTACTACTAAACCCGACTTTCCTCGTAGCTTGATGTATTATATTATCTTGTCTTGTCTCATCCCGTCTAGTCTCGGAGCGCCAGACCTGGTCTACTCCTAGCCTCTGTCTATCCGTCCCAGTGCGTGTGGACCAGGACCAGGACGATGGAAGGTACCCGTCTATGTACCCTGGAACATCATATGTGCGTGGACGGATGAATATCGAGGTCATGGCCAACGTATTGTTTCTGGTTCGATCTTTGATAACTTTTAGCCCGCCAGAGTGCCTCTGGTAGACTGACTGGATTCCCACACTATACTTTTCACTTCCTCTCGTGCTCTGCCAACAACCTCCTCTCCATCTCCTCAAACCCCTTTAGGGCGCTACCATACCTCTCCCACACCGGAGCATTGTATCCGTCTGCGATCTTCTCGACAAACTCGTCCTCCCGCCACCTCTTCCCGATCAACTCCTCGAACGTCTCGCCCTGTTGGCGTTCAATCGCCCACACGGCCTTGTACGCGGCGCCCAGAGCACACGCGTTCTCGCCGACGTCGAGCTTGAATACGCCTTCAGAACCGCCCAAGACTTCACCCGCCACCCGCGCGATGGCCTTGTTGCGCGACCCGCCCCCTACCAAATAAATGCGGCGTGGCTGTGGCGGCATGTCCTGTGCCGGGCTCGAGACGAGTTCCCTTGAGCGGAGACGGAGAGAGAGGAATTGGCTTTCCACAATGACCCTCGCATCTTGTTCCGGGGGCTGCGGGACGGATTTCTCAGGCCTGAGCTCATCAGTTTGAGGGCTGTAGGCGAAATGCCATTCTCCAACCGGGAGGTTAGGAATAATCTCAGGACGGGGGAAGTAAAGCCCTAGGTGCGCCGAGTCTTTCTCGTCGGACTGTGCAAGCGGTGGCGTGTCAAGCAAGTGCTTGTCAAACTCTGACCACGAGTTTTTCTCTTTGACCCCTAGCTTCTCATTGATGGCGTCGCGAACCTTCTCCCTCGCCAGCCCACCATTCTTATAACACAACATAAACATATACAATCCAGGTGTCGTCGGGTGGTTGAAGAAATGTGTGCTCGGATCCGGTTTATACTCGGTCGTGGACATTAAGAAGGTGGTGCTTGTGCCCAAGCTGACCATAGCATCGTTGCTGCGCAGCGGCAATGCAAGGATGGTGGATGGGTTATCTCCAGTCGAGGCGATAATGGTACATTCATTCGAAAAGCCATGGCGCTTAATAAAGTAGGGAGAAATGGTGCCTAGATGGATCCCACCATCTTGGGGCACATCGCCCAGTTTCTTCTTCAACGCGTCTATCCCGGAGGGTCCTGCAGCAAGTTCCAACAGTTTCTCATTCCAATTGCCGGCTTTGATATCCCATAGATTCATGCCGCAGACATCCGAGATGTCGAATGGGGCATATTTTCCGAGGAAGACGGTAGCGATCCAAGACGACACAAGCGTGATTCGGTAAGTCTTGATGTATTTATCGGGGTATTTACGTTGAAATCGGAGGATTTGAGGCCCCGTGAAGCGATGGTGTGCTTTGCTGCCCGTAACATTTGCTAGTTGCGATTCATTGCCTAGAATGGCGTCAAACTCGTCACATTCCTTCTGCGTGCTGGCGTCTTGCCAGTTGGGACTGAACGGATGTGCGAATGCACCGTCGAGCTGCGACTCTAAAGTCCTGGAGGGATCGAGCTGAGAAAGCAGTTGTTCCGCATCGGCATTCCAGAAGACGCTCCCATGCTGCATGCCTGAGCCGCTGATCCCCCTGATACGTCCAAAATCGAGGCCGTCGTCCTTCAACCGACCCAGCAGCGTGTCAATGGCTTGCAGCCACATCGCCACTGGTGCAAAAACCTCATGTTCGGCTTCATTCACAAGAACGCCCTTATTCACGTTGAAACCCTTGGAATCGGCGTCAAAGTCGAACTTGGCTTCATGGATCTTTTTTAGGCTGGAGTCGACGACCAGCCCTTTCAATTGTTGGGTGGATAGGTCGAAGCCGAGATATAGAGGTCCGGTGGAGGTCATGGTGCGGGATCTGACCAGATAGTTGTTGATTTGGATGCTGAACGGATGACCAGGCACACTGTTTCGTTGACCGTACGTCAAACATAACAAGTACTCACACCTTCAAGAATAGAGGAGATTCCCAAGCGATGAAAGCAGAGGTGGAGTAAATGCGCGTCGGTGATGAGGGGAGCAGCGTTTTCAATGGGTCTCTTGGCGCAATGATATCAGCCTGATATCACCCGACGTAATATTCCGCTGCCACGCTGGAACCAAAAGAGGCTCCCATAACGGCTCAGGAATCCTTTTTCTTTTTGCTCGCTGTCGTGGCATGGCCATTCAAGTGTTGGTGAGGATGGTCATGTCCTTGCCCTTCTTCGTGGTGGTGATGGCCATGCTCATCACGTTCATCTTCCGGCTCTGGGCTGCTCCTTGGACTCACGTCCGTAGCAATGAAGTCGCCGGCAAGGGTGGCATCCATATCTCCCAGCTGGACAAATTTGACGCGAACCCGTCTGACTCCGCGGACTTTCGAGCCACATCTCTCCCGCACAGCCTCTTCGATATTCTGCATCTGCTCTAGGGTGAAGTCCTTGGGCACCCCGAGCTCGATATCTATCAGATAGTTCTGACCCGATTTAACCCCTTGGATGTCTCTGATCTCTGTCTCGTTGCCAAACTCAACCGGCTCAATACCCTTTGCGGTATCGCCTTTCAGAGCTCTGGACGCAGCTCTACGGACTAGGCTCTTGATCTCATCGTCCACGGTGACATCTGCGAGCTCGAGGAGAGCGGTCTTTGAGTTGTTCCAGCCTGCTCTTATTACCATGGCTGAAATCACCAGCCCGCCCACGGGATCAAGCCACGAAGCGTCCGAAAAGATGTGTGCGCCACCAATAGTGGCAAGGGCCACGATGCTGGTCAAGGAATCGATGCGGTGATGGACTGCATTGGAGGCCAAAACGGACGATTTGCGTTCTCGGGCAATTTTCATAGCTGTAGGGCCAAGTTAGCAGGCGCGTATAGAGGGTCGGCGTCCAAGCTGCGACTTACTCGCTCGATATAGCCATTCTTTCACCACAATAGAGCCCGCCGCAAGCCACGCAGCGTTGAGGTCTGGTAACGCAGGTCCATGGCTATGGCTGTGTCCTAGAAACGAGAACAGCCCCCCACCGCCATGTTCCGCATGCTCATGGGCATGCACCACAGCCGCAGGATCGAGCATGAACTGTGTATAAAGGGCATCCAAACCATTTAAGCCGATCCCAATACCTCCGAAGAGCAGCAGCCCGCTCACTCCCAACGCACCCAAGCTCTCAATCTTGCCATATCCACTGGGAAATCGGCTCGTCGCGGGTTTCAGGGACCACGAGATGGTGGCGAGGGTCATGAAGTCGGACACCAGGTCGGTGAGGGCGTGGAAGCCGTCGGCAATCAGTGCCTGCGAGTGGAACACGACACCTCCGACCCCTTTCCCAATGGCCATGCCCAGGTTGACGAACAGCCCAATTCTTGTGATCCTGACTCCGGCATCATTCTTGTTCTGGGAGGTCAGGTAGGAGGTATCGTGTGCGTGACCGTGGCCGTGGCCGTGGTGCGAGTGCCCTGCATGACCTCTCGACTGCTGCTGGGTGCTCGTGCGCGTCATTGGCGATCGTGAGGCTGGAGGACTGCCGTTCGGGAGGGGACTAAAGACTGGGAAGGACGATGGCGAAATACGGCGGGGAGCATGCAATCTACTGTTATGAAGAAAGGACAAGCAGCTTGCGGCTCTGCATCCTCGACCCCGAAACAGGATTGGACCCGAGTTGGTAATGCTGAGACAGGCTCGTTGACAGGAGGGCATGTGTCGCGTTTCAGCGCGGAGCCAGTGCGTCAGCGGCATTTGGGGGGAGGAGACGCGCAGCTCGCAAACGCAGGGGGGAAGGGGAGAGAGAGGGGAGAAAAGAAGAACCAAAAAACTGTCAATTGACCTCTCTACTCTGGGCTTTCTCTCTTCAACCCATGCTGCTCATATGACGGCGAGACCGGAGACTGACTAGAAAAACCCCTGCAGACAGAATAATTACAAAATTTCGACACAAGCTGTGTATGACTGGGGAGCACGTAATTGGACGCGTCGCAGAGGCCCACAGCAAGCTCCATGTGTCTTAGGAATAATCGACGAAGTCAAATAATAGTTCGTACTAATATACTGTATTCTTGATTCTATCCTCTGTGCTCCCGGAACTCGACGGGCATCTCTCCCGCCACTCCCCGAGATCGCTGGGCTTTTCAACTTGTTATCACTAGGCTATATACCTCGTAGGTATTTTCCCCCTGTCCACACGACCTCTACAGCCTGTCTCCCATTATCTGCTGCTCGTGAGCTCGGTTTAATCGACAATATCCAGTATCCTGGGAAAAGATTCTGCGGACAAAGGCCCAGCCGAGCCTCCCGTATTCCCCGGCAAGGCTGCATCTCCTGAATATAGGGTCTTCTGTAAAAAGTAAGATTTTGTGGTTTACATCCTCTTTCATGGGGACTTTTCGACAAATGCTAGTATTCTGATACAACAATCGTGAAGGTGAAGGTGAAGGTCTATACTTCAACTCTCCTGTGACCGCCCCTGCGTCTCTTCAACCCTCCAGCTTCAACCGTTCCAGGTCTTTGATTGCCTCCTCCAATCTCTTCACCTCGCTCTCGGCGTCCTGCAGTTTCTCTTCCTCCTTTTTCCTCGTATCCTTGCTCGCCTTCTCCCACCCGGCTCCGCTCATGATCTTCTTGCTCTTCTCCGCGCGGGATTTGGCATCCTCAATGCTCTTCTGGCGCTTCTTCAGCTCCTCAGCCACATCAATCCGTCCAGCAATCTTGAGATACACGGCCGCATCGGCGCTGATGCTCTGCAGAGCACACCCAGCCGGTGGGATGGAATTCGTAGCCGGTGGCAGGACTTCAATCTTGCCAGCATATTTGCCACCCAGAGATTTGATGGACGTCTGTTCCTCCGACACAGTCTTGAAAGCTGAATCCGAGTAAGTTTGGATGATCAGGTCTCCGGGTTCCTTGAAGGCGTATTGCGAGAGCAAGCTTCGCATACCCGACGCAATGTCCATGATGAACTCGTACTTCTGAGCTTCTTGAGGAGCGTCCAATTTCTCGTTGAACTCGGGGAATTTCGCGATCATGATACTCTCAGTCGTGTCACCTTTCCGACGGGGAAGCTTCTGCCACAAGTGCTCTGTCAAGAAGGGCATAATAGGATGCATCAGCAGCAGACCACCCTCAAGCGCTGTGTACAAAGTCTGCTGAGCCGACTTTCTCTCCTCCTCAGGAGCGTCCGGGGTGAGGATGTATTTCGAGTTCTCGATGAATGTGTCGCACAGCTGGGTGAACCAGTATTGATAGAGAGTGCCTGCAGCCACAGAGAACTCCCGCCCCTCAATGGCATCGTTGACCTCCTGCGCGGCGATGTTGAGTCTGTGCAGAATCCACTTCTCTGCCAGTGATTGTGGTTTGTTGTCCGTTGGTCTCGCATCAGGGACGAAGTCTCCTCCGAGTCTTCCAAGCGCAAAGTTGGTCGCTTGGTAGATCTTGTTGCAGAACCGTCGCTTTGCTTCAATCTCCCGGATGTCAAAGGCCACGTCGCCCCCACCAGTGGTGTAATTCACCAGAGTAAACCGCAGGGCGTCGGCACCGCATTCCTCAATGCCTTTAGGAAACGCCGTCTTCTGGTATGTTTTGGCGCGCTCAATCTCAGCTGGATCAAGGTTGCCCGCGTACAATGTTTTGTGAAGATCCTCCAAAGTGATACCTCGGATGATGTCCAGCGGATCAATCACGTTGCCCAAGGACTTAGACATCTTCCGTCCCTCTGCATCTCGGATCAGGGAATGACAATACACCTCGGTAAAGGGGACATTGCCAGTCATTTTCAGACCCAACATGACCATTCTGGCCACCCAAAAGAACAGGATATCCCATCCAGTCTCTAGCATGCTGGTCGGATACAATTCCCGCAGGTCGGAAGTCTCTTTCGGCCACCCAAGCGTCGTCCATGGCCACAAGCCGGAGGAGAACCAAGTATCGAGCACATCTTCATCCCATCTCAGCGTGAATTTCTTTCCAGGGAATTTCTTCTCTGCCTTGGCCCGAGCCTCGTCCTCGTCCATGGCCCCCACCCAGTAGGCGCTGTCGGCTTCGTCACTTGTCTTATCTTCAAGTTCCACAAAATAGGCGGGTGCTCGATGACCCCACCAAAGTTGTCGAGAAATACACCAATCCTGAATATTCTGCATCCAGAAATGGAAGCGTCGTGATTCCGATTCAGGTTTGATAAGGATCCGGCCGTCCTGGACAGCTTCGTCCGCAGCTTTGGCCATGTCAGTCATTTTCATCCACCATTGTGGTTTCAGAATTGGCTCAATCACGTCTTTGCTCCTCTGGCACATCGGAATCGTCATTGCGTTATCTTCCTGCTTCGTGTACAGGTCGAGCGCTTTCAAGTCGTTGATGACAGCATAACGCACGTCGAACCTTTTTTGGCCCGCATAGGGCCCTGCGTTCGCATTTAACGTGCCGTCGTCATTGAGGATGTTGATGAATTCCAAGTTGTGCTTCTTGCCCTTGCTGAAATCGTTTGGATCGTGTGCAGGGGTGATTTTGACGGCACCGGTACCAAAGTCCATCTCCACTTCTTCGTCCGCAATGATAATGATCTTGCGATCTGGAATGAAGGGGTGTATGGCCATTTTGCCCACGAGATGCTTGTATCTCTTGTCATCGGGGTGCACGGCAATAGCTGTATCGCCAAGCATGGTTTCCGGACGGGTCGTAGCGATCTCGATGAACTCATATCCCTTGAAGCGATCTGGCGAGGTCGAAGACTTGTCTGATTCGTCTCCTTTGCTGATGGGATATTTGAAGTAGGTGAGCACGCCGAATTCGATCATCTTGTCATATCCAGGCACCTTCAACTTCGTTCGCCCTTTGAGCTCCTTGTTGTCCACTTCGAGGTTCGACAACGAGGTGCACAGAGCAGAGCACCAATTCACCAACCTGTCCGCTCTGTAAATGATACCCTCTTCGAACAAGTCGACAAACGTTTTCCGCACAGCAAACGAGCGATCGTCGTCCATGGTGAATGCCTCGCGCGACCAGTCCATGGACCCTCCGAGACGTTTGAGCTGATTGGTGATGTTGGCGTGGTATTTCTCCTTCCAACTCCAAATCCTATCCAGTAAGACTTCTCTCCCTAGATCGTGCCGGGTCTTGCCCTCGGTCTTGTAAACCATCTTTTCCACCACGCTCTGCGTGGCTATACCGGCATGATCACAGCCGGGAATCCAGGCCGTCGTCTTTCCCTTCATTCTTGCGTGTCGAATCATTGTGTCTTGCAGCGCGTTCGTGAGGGCGTGGCCCATGTGCAGTGACCCTGTCACATTGGGTGGAGGTATCGGAATGACGAACTTGCCCTCTGGCTTGACCTTGCCGTCCTTTGTAAATTGTGGCTTGAAGTAGCCTCTGCCCTCCCACCACTCATAACGGCCCGATTCGATCTTCTGGGGCTCGTAGGCATCGACGGCGGCGGGCTTCCGGACCTTTTCCTTCTTTGCGGTCTTGGGGGCATCAGCGGCCGGAGCGGGGGCGGTTTGCTTCTTCGACTGCTTTTCTTGGAATTTGGCGAGCTTTTCGGCCTTCTTACGTTCTTTCTCAACTGCGGAAAGCATGATGGTCAGATGTGATATTCCCTGGACGAAGTGGATGAGAGCAGTGACGTTATAGGTGCAACGAGTGGATTGTTATTGCGGGAAGAAAGAATGATATGACTACGAGACCTTGCCCGCCCTTTAGATTCCTTTCCCAGTCATACACCATGGAACGTCTGGTAGTCCGGTACTCGGCTTCAGGTGAGTCATGTCATGTTGTGTAGTGCAGATTACCCCATACGCAAATGCGAGGGTGAAGAGTTTATGAATGCGGGCCTTCGAGGTTATCTTGCATACTTTCTTTTGCAGTCTTCTCCTTGCCTGCTTCGCCCATTACGGTTTGGCCTTTTTCGTTGTTTTGCAAATCCTTTCCGGGCACATTCTGGCCCATGGCGTCTTGTGCGGCCGCACCTTTCGCCGTAGAGGTGATGTCGGAGGACACTGGAGGCGGTGGTCCAGAGGGGGAACCAGTTGGCTCGCCAGCTTGCATGACTGTCAGCGTATGTTGCGCCCTTCGGTCAACACTCACAACTCGACGTACTTATGTTATGTGATGCGGCGTTGAGTGCCATGTTGAAACGAGAAAGCCGTCTCCAAGCAGGAGGGCGCCGAAGTAAAGATCTGATAAGTATTTTGCTCGACTGCCTTGCGGCTTGGCTGCACTGTTTTTTTGCTCCTCAAGTCAATTCTAGGGTGGTTAATACAACGAAAAAGGGGGCATCGACCAGGCGAGTCGATCCAGGCTCAATATACGAGTGTGACAATGCTATGGAATTGATTGGGGGGGGGGCCTTTATGAGTCGCAAATTGAACCTTGCGTTAGAACTACGGACGAGCATAAACACTTTACCGCTCTGTGAACGTAAAGCGGGTGACACGTGACGACTACTTGGAAGACTAACCACCTAGGGGTTTTCGACAGCATTGATCAGCTTCCATCATTCACCAGAGGAATGTACAGCACTGGATTCAACTATCATGGCTCGTTTTGGGAAGAATAAAGCTGTCGATTATGAGCACAAACCAACACGATTGAGGCGAAAATTCTAATTCCTGTTCCTCTTGCTCAAAGTTCTATCCTTGTGCCTCACTCGAGCTCTGACTCAATGACAGCAAAGGATCCCACTCCCTTAGCAGGCCAGATCTGGACAATCTTCAGGCCTACGCTCGCCAGCAGCGCCGTCCACTGCTTGGCGCTCCGTTGCATTGAGCAAAAGGTAGTGCGGCTGATGTCCGCGAGCGACTCGAAGCCGCTGCACCCGACAGCCGGCAGGACGGTCTCGCAGACAAG
The DNA here is from genome assembly GCF_001651985.1 of Fonsecaea erecta. Lineage (NCBI taxonomy): Eukaryota > Fungi > Ascomycota > Eurotiomycetes > Chaetothyriales > Herpotrichiellaceae > Fonsecaea > Fonsecaea erecta. Next base: position 2,099,154 of record NW_017387245.1, on the reverse strand, counting down.
CAATTTCGAATGGCCCTTGACCATGCCTTGAATCTGGTTCCGCAGGATTTCGCGGCACTTCGAATCCGGGAAGTCGTGTAAGACACGACGCATGAAGTAGATGCGTGCACCTGCGTAGACGTTAGTTGAGGTAGGCAGGAGACGAGGGGACATGTCTCTTGCACAGGGCGTCTAAGGAAAAGACAGTCCAACGCAGGGAATCCATCACATGGCACAGGCACTTACCACGAATAGGCTGTGGAGTGAAAAAGTCGTACTCCATGACCTCGTATTCAGGATTTCTAGCGCGTGCCTCCTCGATAATAGCGCCGAGATCTTGCACAACGAAACGTCCCTTCAGATGTGGGTTCTCTTCCATGACCTTCTGCGTAACTTGGCCATGGCCTCCACCGACATCGACCATGACCACGCCGTTTCCATCAGCTGCCCCAGGCTCGAGCAGGGAGCTCGGGACAGGGCTCGCGACCAGCGTCGCCGCGCCTTTCATGGCCGAATTGAAACGAGCCAGGCGCGCAGGATCATTACGTAGGTACGCAAAGAAGTCAGTCCCTGTTGCATAGTGTGAGAGGGTATTGTCAGGCTCCTCAGGGTTCTTGTAACCGAGTTTGGCAAGGTAAGCAGGCATTTTGCCAATGCAGCCCCAACTGCTGTCAAATCTGAGAGAGCATAGAAGACGTCAATGGCATCCCTCGCAATAGGGCACAGACAAGATGAGTTGGTCAGTGGGAAGGTAAAACCCACATGTGCTTGTTCAAATCCGCCGTGGCTGGCATGGTAAGAGCCCGTGAAACTGGCGTCGCGGCATATGTTTCCTCCCCAAGCTCCGAGACAATGTGAAAGCCCGTCAAGACCCGCATGATGCGCACTGACGAATGTCAGCACATAGCTTCGCAGAGTCCTGCCTCCTGCGGTACGAGAACGAGCTCACCTATCAACGTCACGTCCGCTCCGGTCTTCTGCGCAAGCTCAGATGCAGTCGTAGACTGTCCAAGAAGGTTGAACAGGTCTAGCTCCAAGGCGGTCCGCACAACCGCGTTCAGCCATGGCTGGAAAACATTAATGAACAAACTGGTGCTGCAACGCGGGGGACAATATCTTCCTCACCATGAAGGCGATACGAGTTGATTCTTGCATCGGGTTGGCTGTTTCACTAACAATTCGAGTAGCAGTGGACCATATTTGCTGACGTACTGGGTTGACTTTTGGAGCCTGGGATCTCTCCTCCGGCGTGAGCGAAGAGAGCGCGTCAATCGAGGCATTGAGAGAGTCGCGCAAGGCAAGAAGGGCCGTAAGATTGTCTGATGGGCCCGACATTATTGCTCAAGCCAAACCTCTGCAGTGTAGAGTTATGCAAAGAAATGGATTGGCAGGAAAGTACTGGAACAGGCTGGTCCGAGGTCCCCGAAAGCCACAAGGATTGTTGAAAGGAGAGGAGGATTGTAGGACCACGAGGTGTCTTTGGTTTGAGAATTCTTGAACGTTGTGCAAGGAAACCAAGCCTCCTCCGCTAAGGCTGGTGCCTTAGTTCTTCGACTTGACGGACGAATAGTAAGAGCAGCGAAAGCATGGATCAGTATGAAATCAAAAGAGATACTTACCATCCTCACACAAGAACCAGACAATATATAAACACTTGTTGACGAGAAGGGGCGGTGACCCCCTTTCACGACGACGCTTTTCCAATGCAATGTGTGGCGTCGGTGGATGTCCACTCCTGCAGTCCGACATGGCGCCCGAGGACGAGTAGACTTCAGATCTCACGCGGCCCAGCGAGATGACAAGAAGAATCAGTGTCAAAATGGGGACAGTGCCGGCACGGATGTTTCCTCAGGATTCGCATGGTCGACAGCAAGCGTCGCTAATTCGCCTTGACAAACAGTCCAGGTCGGCCCCATGTGGCGCAAACACGAGAAACGTAAGAAATGCGTCGATAGCAGCCCTTGTACTGGGCAACAAGTCGCGTTTTGTGATTGGATGACCATGGACTAATGCAGGTCAGCAAGGCACCGGAAGCCTCGACCGCAATCCCACGCCAAGGTTAAGGCTATCCGGCCCCTGAACCCATGCCATTTCGAGGATATATCGGTTACCGAGATAGTATATTATCGAGCTCGGCTTGAGAGGGATGAAATAGTCATCATAAAACGAGGGGTGGGAAATCAAACGGTGTAGAATGGTGCCGATGCTGCCACCTTCTGATAGGGGGGCATGTCAGATTGTGACCCTTCCTTCGTAACCTGGATCTGCTTGCTCCAAATCCCTAGAGTCTTTGCTAGATTTATGGGATCCAAGAAGCTGAACAATCTGTATCCATTGGTGTACTTTAATCTCAAAAGAGTAGGGAAAGCACGAAGCCAGAAAGAGCGGTCCAAACAGCAAAAGTGATACCTTTTCCAGATTGATCCACATGAAGCCGAATCGTACTGACGCTCGTTACACCTGGAAGGTGCTCCCACAAATCTTAAAGCCCCGAGGGGAAGCCGTCGGCCCGGGAATGTTGTCTGGTACAGTCGACCAGTCATCGATTACCATGGCAATGGTCCTTGTGAAAGTCTGGGGTTTCATTCATACCCGCCATAGCCTTGATATGAGGTTGTGAATTACCTTTTCCGCTTGCCTGTCATTTCTCAGCTCCTTGTCCAGCAAACAAGGGAAGGGCTATCATAATACAGCACAGTATTTTAAGGAGCTCTTTCAAACGTTCGAGGTGTAGTCTGCTGTATATACACACCGTATATTCTTACCTGAAGTGTTTGTTATTGGCTTTCCAGGCTTGGCGTAATGTCCAACCGAAGCCTCGCAAAGCTGATATTGGAGGCCGCCATCAACAACTTCCTTAGGGCACAACACACACACACACACACACACACACACACACACACACACATCGCATTCCCAAGGGAAAAAAAATCCAGCTGCGCAAAAATGCAAAAACTTTTTCCACCAGCCCCTTTGATATGGGGGTGGTGGGAAGTGAAACCCGCTTGTGGCAGGTTTTTCCGTGAGATGTACTGTCTTCCAGCCCGGTGCTGGTTTATCCTGGTACATCTCGATTCGCTAGGAGTGAGGTTCGAACCGAAGACATGTTGCCTGCTAGCCGGTGCTAGTTCGACCAGACATGTCTGGGGCTCGACCTCAGATCGGAGGATCGAGGGAGGAGGATCGCCTACTAGAACCGTTGTTTCCACCGCTTATTGACTCTTCGATAAGTCTCTTTCTTTTTTTTGGTTTGTTGACTCTTGTTAGTCTCTTTCCTGAGTAGGGGTCTTTGCGATTGTTGGAGGTAATTCTGCAGCTCCAAAATATATGTTTTCATTTTCCAAGATCCCATGTGATCTTCACCTTTGATATCCCTGACCTTTTGGGCAGGCATGCCGATGCCCTCCCTTTCAGACAACAAGCCTCGATCTGGTCTCTCTTTCAATCCATGCCACTGGAGGAGCGCTCTCATGGTATCTGAATAGAATCCAAACTGCTATTGTGCGGCTGCAGATGTTCTGGATGCTCTACTCGTTCTCGGGTGGTCTTCAAAAATGCTGACAAGCTTACCTTGCTCCTACGAACGTGCTGCAAAATACGGAGGAAAGCATCCGAATCGACAACCCGAACGGGCCCGAACAACAGACCTCAAGCACGGTAGCAAGGCCTCACGGCAAGAATTGATGTATTCAAAAGTCTATCGACAATGACTCAACCACCTGAAGAAGCTTACAAGAAACCAGAAGTGCGAAGAGAGAGCATGTCGTTCATGCAGCCTCCCCTTAGCGCCTTGGCACCCATGACATCAACGAGCAACCCGTTTGCTTCCATTCCTTCTCCATCAACGAGTCGCGGATGGTCAGACAGGCATGTCTTCCAGGAGGCATGGTCTTGGAGAAACTACTAGGCTGCGAGATGACAATGCAGCAGAATGACCGGGTTTCATTGCTGCGGTCGTTAGTTGATCCCCCCACGATGCCAGACGACAGCGACCAGGATCCCGACAATGACTCGCATTTTCAACTTGAACCAATCCCAAATTCAGCCCAGACGAAGGATGGCTTGCAAGCAAGTTGCCCCAGTGAGCGAGGACATTCGAGCTTGACCACGGAGGATACCAGGAATAATGTAATCATCGGCCCACACATCAAGCTTGCCGTAACAATCAGACCGACGATAAAACTTGGGGTAGATCTGTTGCGATAACCGTAATGCATCAAATGCAGTAGATGAGGACGGGTGCTTCATAGCATGTAGATTTGTTCTCGATCAACAAGCTCGAAATTAAACACTGCCGACAGTGCGACAAGACATGACGAGAGCTCCGTTGACTTTCGTCACCTTTTCTTCCCATCAAGTTCGTGTTAAAGGGACAGGGGTAAACTGGAGACCTAGAGTTCGAGAGAAAACTACAGATAGAAAAAAGAAGGAGGGTGGGAAAGAAAAGCAGAAACAGGTTCTCAGCCGAGGGCGGAGCAGCTTGTGAAAGGAGACAGAGAATCAGTCAACCTTGCAAGAACAATTCTCAACGCAACTTCGTCATGACAGCTTGGAACGTCTTGCCCACAGAACCAAGGAACGCAGAGCTCATCGATGACGGAGGGAAAGTCTTCTGAGCCCTTTGCCGGGTTGATCGTCTTCCTCAGTTTGGTGTTAGAGGCCAAATGATGGCTTTCGTACGGTTAATGCCAGCCTTGCGATGGGCAGATAGGCCAGTTCGGGTTCGGGCTCGGGTACGGAGTCACAAGATAGTCACGGAGCGAGGAAAATTTAGGCAACTATACGATATGAGAATGTATTACGCTAGGGTAAAAAAATTGAGTTGGGTTTCTTGCAACACAAAACCCCTTTACCAGCTCCTCATCCCTGTCCTGACCCTGAAGACAATTTTGCGGGCTTTATCGTCATCTCGTCCTGGCCTTCACTGGTCTCGAGCCTCCACATCTTTGGGCCGTTTCTCGAACCGGATGTTCTTGCATTGCCGCGGCGCCGCGGAGATTGGATCATCGTCATCTCTCGTCACTCATTCGGAGAAACCTCCTTGAATGCCTCATACTCTTTTCCTCTGCGAGAACCACTGCCAGAAAAGGGTTGGCGGACGTAGCAGCCATGATCATATCACGAGACATGATTCTGGGAGTTCTGCTGCTGCTGTTGCTGTGCTGCCGCATTCCTGACCGGGGCAAAGTAAGGATGTGCCATTGCTTCCTGTGCAGTAAGACGCTCCTGGTGCAGAACAGTCAGCCTCAAGACCACTGTGTAGTCAACAACCTGCGTGGATCATACCTGGTGATCATATCTCAACAGCTTGTCCAGAAAGTCAATAGCTTCTGGGCTGACGAAGCGTTGATTGTCCGCATTGACGAAGCTCTGCCACGGCTTCTTCGGGAACCTACTAAGTATGTCGTCATACTGCGCGTCGAGCTCAATGTCGTAGCGGTCGAGGTACTCAAAGAGATCGTCTGTACCCAGAACTTTGGCGATTTTGACGAGCTGATCAGAATTGCTATTTCCGTGGAAGAAGGGTTCTTTGCGGAAGATCATGGAAGCAAACATTGCTCCCAAAGACCACATGTCCAGAGAGTAATCATATTCCTGGTAGTCGACAAGTAACTCAGGCCCTTTGAAGTAGCGGGAGGCCACGCGCACGTTGTACTCTGTGCCTTGGTGGTAGAATTCAGCGAGACCCCAATCGATCAGCCGAAGCTATGTAACCCAGCATCGTCAGCATATTAACCGTGGTCACAATTCAGCAAATCCTGAACAATCTGACTATGCTCACCTTTCTTTTCGCATGATCGATCATAACGTTATGCGGCTTCACATCTCGATGCATAATCCCTTTGCTGTGACAGAAGTCCAAGGCCTTGAGCAATTCAAAGATGTAGTAACGCACGTCGTAGTCCACGAAGCGGGGGTAGAGGGTCCGGAAATCGGTGTTGTCGACGTTCTCAAAGATCAGGGAGGGCGTCTTGCTCTGGCTGTCGCGTACCACGTCCAAGAGTGCCACAATGTTGGGACCCCCAGCCAAGTTCTGAAGGATCTTGATCTCACGCTTAATTTTCTTCTTCTTGACCGGCTTGAGCACCTTGATGACGCATTTCTGGTAGTTCACGATGTTGATACCCTCAAAGACCTCAGAGTATTTCCCGCGACCTGCACACTCCCCGTCAGTTTTATTCCCCCTCATGATCCATGTGCCGTTTCATCGAAAGCCCTCACCGATTTTCCTGACGATTTCGTAGTTCTCCAGCACGCCCCACGATATGGCTACCGAATCGTAGTCCCAGTATGACCGTGGCATGTTGGCGTTGACGTCCGCGTAAACTCGCGCCATGGCTGCGGTTGCGTCGGCTGCGGTGCGAGGAGATCGTGGGGCTGTGTCATGCGTTGGAAGACGGGAGTGCAGGGTAGGGCTAAGGAGTGCAACGACGTCGTGGACAGCTGTGAAGAGAAATCGCACGGCCACCCGTAGCAAGACGGCCACTGACTAACTGCCTAGTGACTGAAGGCAATCGGCCAAACAATGAAGATGGAGAAATAAGTGGGTGGAATTGAGGGAACCGAAGTTGTGGCACGGAAAGCGATCTGTGGTGTGGTAGCCCAGAGATCTGCATGCCATCCCACCTAGGCAGGGATCTGGATTTGACATTCGCTACCACCAACGGATATATTTTCCCCGGCACCACCAAGCTGCACCACAACTGCAACTTTTTTTTCACCAATTTGGAACTCAGCACTCAACCTCTGTGCAAAACGCTGAGATCTGTGCTGGAGCTCGACTCGAGAGCGGCCCCAGTAACAATATGCTCGTCGTTGCCCTCGAACCGGCGCAGAGTTGCGTCCCCCAAAGCCAACAACATGCCTTTTCACGACCTTAACGTGGTGTACACTCCTAACCATGTAGACCTCTCTCATACACTCGCCTTTCATGCCGAACTGGGCTATTCAGTGGTCGCTATTTCTGTCTCCGTCACAGGGAAACTGCCCCCAACACCTCAGTCTATCCCTTTGTCCTCAATCACCATTCCAGCAAGTATCAACACAGTCCTCACGCGACTGACGCTCACCATCTCAGACGCCACCCAGAACCACCGCCTCTCTCAGTTCTCGCCGGCATATTCTTTGCTCGCCCTTCGCCCCACGACAGACAAGACACTTCAACTCTGCTGTACATCCCTTGAGTGCGATCTGATATCTCTCGACTTCTCCCAACGACTATCCTTCCCGTTGAAATTCAAAACCATTTCCGGGGCACTACAGCGTGGGATTCGTTTTGAGATATGCTACTCCCCTGCGGTTCAGGCAGCAGGAAACAATGAGGCGAGGAGAAATTTGATCAGTGGTGCAACAGCCTTGATTCGGGCAACAAGAGGCAAGGGGATCATCTTGAGCAGTGAAGCCAAAAATGCCTTGGGAGTGAGAGGACCCCATGACGTGATCAACTTGGCGATGATATGGGGGCTGGGACAAGAGCGAGGAAAGGAAGCATTGTGTGAAGAAGCCGGAAAGGTCGTGAGATTAGCCCGTGTGAAACGGACAAGTTTTCGAGGTGTGATCGATGTCGTTGACGGGGCTGGCAAAGCCTCAGCCGCTATCAGGGCCGGAGGGGAGAGCAAGGAGACCAGTACGCGACATGAAGCTGTTCATAACCAAAGGGCAAAGGGAAAGGAGCAGGAAACGACCGTCAATGGATTGAAACGGAAGGCGTCCGAGTCGATCCTTGTGCCTTCTGCGGATCAGGACAATCGGCTCCCAGCAGAGGAAAAACCACTTTCAAAGCGCGAGATCAAAAGGAGAGCAAAAAAGGCGAGAATGGAAGGTGGTGATGGTAGTAAGGCAGGGCCCGACGACGCGAATATACTCCGCGTCCAGGATACCCCTGCGTTAGATTTTCCTATCAAACACGAAGCACTTTCTGATAAGAAAGTGTCGCCCAAAAGCTGAGGACCAGGATTGCCTTGCCTAGAGTCCGGCTTCAATATACACGAAATGAAATGCAATAAGTACTGTCCGATCCATGTCGTCCACGTCCTCAAAACCAAGGGGTATATTCATTCACTGTTGCGGTTTTTGCGTTTCTTTTTGGGAGTCTATGATAACGTAGTCGGTACAGGTGCTCTTCTTCCAATGCCTAACGTCAAGGCGTTCTTGAGCGTGAGGGTTGCAGGGTCGATGGTATCGAATGAGCCGATCGAAAACCCGCCGCTTGTCGCTGAGGCGGCCACCGCAGATGCGGCGGATCTGCTTGAAGAGGAGATTGTCGATGTTGTCGTTGATGATGACGATGATGATGATGTTGATGACGATGATGAAGAGGATTTCGTGGTTGTAGTAGTAGAAGTTGTCGAGGTTGATGAAGGTATCGCTGCTGACGATGAGCTTGTGCTGGTAGTCGAGCTCGAAGCTTCTGGCTTAGGAGCCTCCCCTGTTTTAGTAGGCTCGGCCATGTTAGACGGGACGCTGCTGCTAGGGCCAGAAGGTATCGTACCAGATGTCGTCATCGCAGAGCCTGGAGAAATGTCAGCGACGTGATTTCAAACTTTCACGATAGCATTGGGAGACATACTTGATGACTCGCCAAAGAAACCACCAGGAGAGACAGTCCCGGTCGGTGCCGCAGCTGGTGGAGCACCAGCTACCGTCACGCCAGTCTGGACGGCTTCGGATGCTGGGATGGACGAAAGACCAGGCGTAAAGGACGGATTGGTGGATGTGAACACGGCAGCATCGCCCATTCCTCCCCATTCCATGCCAGAGGGTGGGCCGCCAGCACCGCACCAGCACCCGGGAGGAGCATTCATCCACTGAGTGACATAGGCGGTCACGGTGCTTCCAGTACAAGGGGACACAGCGGTCACGGTGGTCTGCAATTCGCGATATCAGTACTGCCAAACTTGGCACAGGTTGGCGCATTCCAGACAACTCACCGTCTCAGTCATAGTACTGGTCATCGGAGGCGGGCAACTCATTGGAGGGCAGCTTTGAGCTTGAACGACATTGGTTGGTGCAGCTCCCCAGGTCGAGGTATACTGATTGTTGTAGCCGTTGCCACCACCGTTGCCACCACCCCAAGAGCCACCCTGCCCACCGCCGTAGCCAGCGCTACCTTCATTTCCCCAACTAGAGTCCCCAGAAGGAGGACCCATGTTGGAACCAGCCGAAGCCTATCTGTCAGTCAGCCAAGAAGTAACACAAGACTCGGGGAGGTTGCAGAGGCCACGTACTTGCGCCAGGCAAGCAGCCAAAACGGAAAGAGTGAAAAAGGAGCGGACAGCCGGCATCGCGATAGAATTGAGAATTGCTTTTTCACAAAGGAATGGCAAAAAGGAGAATAGAAATTAGATGCTGAACCAGCAACAAAGAACGAACGACTCTTTTGGAGGGGGAATGAGGAAGATGGGAGATGGAGGATGAGAGATTTTTCTGGCGAAACTTGCGACTCTAAATGGGCATTTTGAAGTCCTCCTGGAAAGGGGACATGGACGAGGAGCCAAATTGAAGGGAGCTGGCTGTTCTCGGTGTGATGGGCTTCCGGACAGCGGCTTCAGACAGCGAATGCCACGAAGTGAGCATGGTAAGAGCCCGGCAAGGAGAGGCGAAGTGGTTGCAGCGGGCTTCCATCGGGTCGCGATTGGCCAACCTGGATCTCAAACACCAGCTGCGACGTTTGCTTCTTCATCAGAGTCTCGAAGTTGAAGCTCCGAGTGGCTGGAGGGTATCAGGTTGAGGTTGAATTGTTCCAGACAATGGCTGCTGAGACACAGGAGGTGTTTCAAGCTGGGCGCTTGGCACGGGACCTGCAACAGGATAGTCTCTTCACGTCTCTGATTGGCCAGCCTTATCTATCTAGGCGATGCTCTAATAATACAGAGTACAGCCTTGCAGGCTCGGAGCGCTATCTCGAAAGTCACTCCATGATAGTCCCGATCCTCCTTCCCCAGACCTCGACTTTTAGTCGTCCATCTTGGCCAGCAGTCCTCGGACTTTCGCCACGACATCCTCAACCTTGACAAGCACGCCCTCCTTTTCCGGATCCCCTTCTGGCAGACCCATCTGCTTAACCTTGACCTCACCACGTGCCTGTTCATCTTCACCGAGGATGACTGCAATTGGTGCCCCGGCACGGTCTGCCTCCTTGAATTGTCTTTGCAGCTTCGCCTTCTGTTTCCAGAAAGTCTCCGCTCTTATACCGGCATCCCGCAGAGCAACGAGGATGTCGATCCGCTCCTCAAACATTCCTCCAAAGCCAGAACCGCCAAACGCCATGACATAAGCGTCGGTCCTGTTGCGAGTGATGTAACTGAACTTTTCACCCTTGGCAATCCTGGCTTTGGTAATGGCAATTATGCGATCAATGCCAAAGCTCACACCCACGCAAGGGATATTGGCATCAGGCCGGAATCTTTCGACGAGGTGATCGTAGCGACCGCCCGCAGCCACCGATCCCACACCCACAGACGGGTCCTCAGATCTGTCATCGTCTTCGGAGATTTGTTTCTTTTCCCTCTTGGGAATACCGTTGGTAGCGCCATTCGCAGCAACAGGTGCCATGGGAGGTGCAGAGTCGGTCGCCGGAGCAGGTGTGCGTGTCGGGGCAGAACCCTCGGTGACGACTTCGTAGATGATACCCGTGTAGTAGTCGAGGCCACGTGCCAGAGACAGATCAAAGGAAATCTTGTCCAGAGCCTTCCACCTCCGAAGATAACGCATCAGTATCTCCATCTCTTCAATGCCCTTTTTCGCCTTAGGGTTGCCCATGAGAGCCTCGTCTTTCTGTAGCTCCTCCAGTAACTCTTTCCCTCCCTTCCTGGTGACGTACGTCTGGATTTTGTCCGCGACTGATTCTTCCAGACCCTTTTGCTCAACCATCTCCTTCTTTACTTCTGCCCAGGGCAGCTTGTCGAGTTTGTCGACTGCGCTGGATATCGTTCTGATCTTTTCCGCGGGGACGCCGCAAACTTCGAACAGCCCGTCCAATATTCTTCGGTCATTGATCTTGATTGTGTACCTCCCACTCCACTCCAGCGTTTCGAAGACCTTGACGATGATTGAAATCATTTCGCTATCGTTGAACATCGGAGCACTCTCGCCCGCAAAGTCGATGTCGCATTGCCAGAACTCGCGCATGCGCCCTTTCGAGATGGCAGGTTGATCTCTCCTGTAGACCTTTCCTATTGCGTATCTCCTCCACGTCTCAATATCTGGATTCATGGCCAACCATCTGGCAAACGGCACCGTCATATCGTAGCGGAGTGACAAGAGCTCGCCGCCTTGGTCCTGCAAGTCGTAAATTAACTTGGAATCCTCGCCATATTTTCCTTTTAAAACCTCTTGCAGCTCAAAGACGGGAGTGTCCAGCTCTAGACCACGGTAGTGCTCGAAGACTTTCTCGATTTGCCTCCTGATAGCTTTGAGCAGGTCGATGTCCTCACCAGACCAGTCTCGCGTGCCCTTCGGGTTCTTCACCACATCCTTGCTCTTCTTCTTCTCCTTTCCCATCGTAGCGCAGTACCGTGGGCTACAGCGGAGGTTTGAGGGCGGGAATATGGAGTAAATGCGTCGACTGACTGGCAGACCTGTGCTACACGTTCGTAGCAGACTGCGCATGTATGGATGTCAGGGTGGGAAATCCGGTCAAGTTGTCTGAAAATGCGGTACAGTCAGTAAAGATTATTGAGTACAGTACGTCACGTGATTCCCCCATCTGACTCATTTTGCGGGATCCTTCGCATCGCCCATCTACTGGCATACATATCCAGGCTCGACGCAGTTCCTTCATCTTTCTGAGGATTTTGATCAGGTTTCTCTGAAGTGAGACAGCCACTGTGGTATAATACCCTTCAGGAAAGACCCAGCAGACCTCAGGCTCTTGGCGTACGACATGTCAAGCGCAGCATTAACTTCGTTTACGATGCGTACTCGGTAGATCTAGATTGGGAACACTTTTTGGTAAGAAGCTATCGCAGATCATCCACCACCTACGTGGACAACGACAGAACCTACGACCAGCTGATATAAAGCCTTAATCATCCAGAGGGACGACTAACTTGGTGGTCCTACCACGTAGTTGAACCCGGAATATGCCCTGGACTGTAGCTCCCTCTTTGCGGACTGCGTAGTACGCCGCCAATGGCCCCCGCCGCCGCTGGACTGCCGTTGTTCTTGCCCCTACTGCTGCCACTGCCTTTGCGACCATTCATATCGTACTCGGTGGTGGTTGGCATTGGCGGAATCGGGTCGGCGTCTTCAAAGTCGGCAGAGAAATTGCTAATTCCGCCAGCAGAGCGATTGGTGTCCGATCTCGGTCGACGCTGGTCACCCGAAGGGAGGGTCTTTGCGTAGGCAGCGAAAGGCGACCCTTGGACCTCGGGGATGACGGGGCTGTTGGGAAATGCTTGAAAGCTCCCAAAGGCATAAGGGCGGGCGTGCTGCGGAGGAGCTCGAGTACCAGGCAATTCACCTTCTGGCGTGAGAGGACCGCTGTTGCTGAGCATCATTTGTCTTTGAGCCATCTCTTGTTTCTCCAAGATGTCAAGTTCGCGCAGATTGCTTTCCCATCGCAGCCTCGCACTCCTCAGATCCCTGTCCAAATTATAGATCTCCTGGTTTAGCTCGGCCTCGCGTTTCTGTTGTTCAGCACCCTTGGCGTTCGACTCGGCAGCTCTTCTCTCTTTCTCATTTAGTCCTTGGGCGTTGGCGTGAGTGATCCTGTCGTGCTGCTCGGTCAGCTTAGAATTGCGGGCAGTAAGACGTTCTTTTCGCGTGACAATGGCGTTCAATTCCTGATTGACGCAAGCCTTGTCGTCATGCGCTGTCGAACGTGCCTTTGCTAGAGCATCGTTGGCTTCAGAGAGAAGTTTCTGCTGTTCATCGTGCGTTTCTTTGGCGGTGGCGTGGTCTTCACTCTCATCATCAGGCGTGGAAACCAGGTTTTCCAGAGCAGCGTCGAGCTCCTGGGTCGCATCTTCAGTCTGTCGAATGTTCCGTTCAGCTTGTAACAATTTCTGTCTTTGCTTTGTGTCATCACTAGCGGTTTTCAGTCGAGTATTGAAGCTGTCTACTTCCTTTTCCACCTTGACTAATGCGGTTCTGTGCTGACGGCGAACTTTGGTGAGTCGATTGCGGGCTTCGTTTAGCCTGGCTTCTGCTGTCGAAATGGAGTTTTTCAGGGTGGTGGTAGGCGACGACGGTGTTGAGGATTGGCGAACTGACGCCGGGGCCATTGAGGCGGGCACATCTTTATCCAACAGCATCGGCGTCTTGACCATGATGGATGCAAAGCCTTCGTCTCCCTCGCAGCTAATGAATGTACAGGTGTAGGTGCAATTTGGCGCAAGACCCGATATCGTACCCGCCCACTGGGCACCGGCGCCGTCATGGCGGGAGGAATCTTCGACCGGCTCGAGGGATACCGCATGCCACTTGGCGCCATTGATACGAACGTAGAAAGGCCTGCAGTCTGTTCCCTGAGGAGGCTTTGATGCTTGCTCCGACTCATAGATGTAGGTTGCTTCAAACGAGATCGACGAAGGTTCCACATTGGTGATCCAAACGAGGTCTTGGTGAGATGTTTCGAAAGGGCTGCTTTCCTTATTCCCAACACTTGGGAGAGCCTTGTTGTGCTCGACCTCTCGTAAGACATGAACCTTGGTGCTGGCGAGAGCAGCCCAAAATGGCTGTCTGCTTCTGACGTGGTTTGCCTGACGCCTGCGCTTCTTCGCACTCATGCCTTTGCTGTCCTTGCCGTCTTTGAACCCAGGGGTTGGGGGTGGCTGGTAATCGACAGACGATGAGACAGCCGTCGGCGCGGAGCCATCCAGCACCGAAGCATCCGACACGGATCCCGCTGAGGCTTCAGTATCTATGCGTTTCGATTTGGCTGTTCCTGTGGTATAGGAGGATATATAACGCCGAAAGCTTGCCATTACGCCTTGAGCGATTATGTGTATGGCAAATAGACTCCGAAAATATGACGGCGCGCCGGGACTGTCGCCAAAATCATGATCTGAGGGTAGAAACTTCAGATAGTCCATCAGCCCCGTCTGGGAGAGGAGGTCGACAGGTATCAGATTCGAATAGAGAAACCGACGAACATCTCGACTCCGTGCCAGGTGCAGCAGCAGCACTCCTGCCACGCAGAATGTATTGACTCTGCTGTTCTTGCCAGAACTGCCATTTCCAAGCGTAATCGCAATCTGTATCTGAGCCAAGTCGAGCGCGAAATTTTGAGCCCACGTCCAGAGTCCGACCCACAGTCCAAAGCAGATTGCATCCACGATGGCGGTAGTACTGATGTTAGGGACACCAGCCGATCCCTGGAAGATGTCGAGCAAGGAGATTAGCGAAGCTGGGGCACCACCTCCTGGCATCAGGGTCAAAGACGCGAATAAGGCCTGGACAATTGTCAAGACCATCGACGGTAGTGCGAGAAGGACGATCAGCAACGAGACAGTATCGCAGGCGGGGCGAGAGCGCAGGATTGTCGAGGCCAGGTGCAGGGCGCTGATCTCATGGGAGGACCTGGATCGGGAAGCCACCATATCACCTCGTCTTTGATGTAACATGGCAGATCCATTCGTCTCCCACTTTGTCTCCTTCTCTTTGACAGCGCCCGAATCGGGCTCGCCGGGCGCGGGGTGAGAATTGGGAGCACCTTTGGACAAGTCCTGCTGCGATTCGGAAGTAGCTGCGAGAGATCGATCGTTGGCTATAGCACTCGAAGGATTGTCGGTCGGGCTGGGTTGTGGAACAGGGTCGGTTGGGACAGGGCCCTTTGCAGTGCCATTGAGATGACCATTCGATTTCTGTTTGGTGACACGTTTGCCAGGACCTACAAGACCGTTCTCATGGCGGTTATTGTGCTGATGCTTCTTCGCCGCAGGGTTTCGCGGCATGAAGATCTGAAAGACTGGTGATGGGCTCCGTTCCAGTCGGCTTGGTGACTCCTTACAGGTCAGCAAGCCAACTGGAGGGATATAAAGTCCGGGTCGGCCTCGGTGGGCAAAAGGAGAGACGGATGGGAAGAGCGAAGTGAGTGCAGGACAAGGCCGTCTACGTATATGGTGGATAAATGGCTCGCGAAAGTCGTGGTAGCGATATTGCCGGCAAGGTGGAAAATGCGGGAGTGAAGAAATGCAAACGGAAGTGAAAAAGCTCCATGGGCCAAGTCAGAATCTAGATGTGGATGGCGGATGTGGATGTGGATTTGGATTGCGCACTGGCATGGGCGTGGGTTGGCCGCTGCCACTGGGGCCAGTAGTGGCCACTTCTACTTAAGATGTTTAACCCATACAGGCCCCCAAAAGACAGAAATCGTTTAGTGTTGGTGTGTCCGATCCCCCATCATCGTCATCAATCAGCCTTTTTCCCTGTTCGTGAGATTCCTGGTAAAATGGTACTTTCTGCCAGTCATCTTATCCCGGACCAGCGTACGGACGACTCATTTCCCGGATGGAGAGCAAACACCTCAAAATGGCACTGGGCCAAGGTGACACTCCTACAAGCAAACAACTGGAAGAGGGGCAGGCGAGTCGAGTCGAGTGGGCTCGAATTGGCCGAGGGCACCAGAGGTGGGTTTTCCTTTACTCATTTTCCTTGGGCGCAGTTTCAGAGAAACACCTGATCGCATACAACACCCCAGGATCTCCTACAAATTGACCTGCATCCCGGTCGACCCTCGCTTCGACCGGAAGTCGCTAATAACATTTGAGCTGGCATCTGCATGAAAGAGATAGAGAAAAAAAAACACAAGAGCCTGACGGGTGCTGCAATCAGATGTGAGGGACTTCTCAATCTACGTGATTCCCCTTAGCCTCTCTGGGACACCCCCATGGCGTCGGATAGCTGCCATTCGCCCATCTAGGGGAGGGAGGAACCTGAAACACAAACTTCGCAGTTCCCCCGTGCACCCGCTAAATCCCACCTGCTGGACGAGGTTTGGGAGCAGATGCTTGGTTGAACAACGCCGCTCGGGCCCCCGGAGACCTACGTGGAGTACCGAGACTCGAGCACTAACAAGCCCGCTAGGCCCGTCATTCCCTAGCAGTGGTGATTGACAAGGCCTCTCCAAAATTGAAGCAACAAAGAGGCGTGCTCCCAAGCCTTTCCTAGCTGCAGCATATGCACCACACACAGCACAGGGCAACAGCCTAGCAAAGTTAAAAGCCTCCGAGAGGAAGAGAAAAAAGGTCCCCTACGCCAGGTGCCGACCGCTGCCGACTCGTCCGGACGGCAAGCCATGGTTCATGATGTGCTTCCTGCAAATCTCTGTCCTACCCCTCATCAAAACTTCATTTTGCTCTAAACTTGCGCTATCTGTCGATCATGGATTTGATGGCCGCTGCAAGCCGGCGCCTTTCCCAATTGCCGACACATCCTGTGCACAACATTGGCATTTGCGGATACACGGACCCCTGGGATAAGGGCTGGATGGATGTTTCCATGCAAAGATCGACCCTGCTTCAGGCTGGACCTGCTGACCGCATTCGAAATGGGGACTTGCAAGGGAATCCGCTGTCTCTATCAGGTTGTCCCCAGTCACATCATGATTGTCCTCTGCGATTGCGGAGACAAGCCCCCAGCGGCCTTTGCTGTAAGCAAATCATGCATGCTTACCCTAAAATTGGTCTGACGCTACTACGTCCAAATTGAGCAGGACGAGCCTATTGACATAGGGATTGAATTTTGGCTCTCCACTCTCATCGAAAAGAAATATCAACTCACGAACTTTCGTACTCAGACCTTGGGGGCACTCTGGGACCCCTGCTCACTGGCCAGGGTCCCTACACTTTGAATGTCCATCTCATGCCACTTCGTGACGCCCAAGGCGTTTTCCGCCGTGATTGTTCCCTGCTCCTGACCTTCGAGGCGGTGTGTTGTTGTTGTCGTCCTCTCAAGCCAAATGGCCGCTGGTTCAAGAGTACTGCTTCGAGCTAGAATCAGTGACGGAATGGAATTGGTCACACACGGTGAGAGGCGGAGATATTCTCACACGACATCTCCCGTTTCTTCCGACCATATCCCTGCTGCAGATCAACGACTTGTTATCGGAAAATTAATGTACACCTCTACGCCTCCGCCTATTCGTTGGGAAACACTGTAATGCGCCCTTGGAAGATATCTGGTTCAACGTAGAGTGGAGATGGCTCAGGCTGCTGAGCGCCCCCCCACGATTTTGACAAGCATGAAGTTGACCTTGGGTGAATGGTCACACTGACGATCAAGAAGTGCGCGCATATACTCACTCGTGTGGACCCACGAAGAGCTGCTAATTCATATACGTTTGGGTATTCCTGCGACTATCCCAGCCGAAATCGGAACGACGTATTTGGCTTGAGCATTAGCCAGGATGCTCAGGTAGCCCGTACGAAAATCGGATGGACCATTAGATCACGTCGCCAAAACGGCGTCTTGCATTTCTTGGAGCAATATTGTTGGCCTCAGAAAAGCCAACCCTAGCATTCAGCTGGCTGCAAGGGTCAGTCCCACCTGTGTCCGATGACCAACAGACCACCTACCGCTTACAACATGGAAATGTGTATCAGTCAGGATGGTTCGAATGGATTACTCGAGAAGCACCTAGCGCTGGGTTGTACAACGCCAATGGCGCGATTGATGTAAAGTGCACTATTTTTCATTGGACATTTGGCAGCTCTTGGTTACCCGTTCGATACGGTCGGAACCCAAGAAGTGTATGTTGGCAGCATGTGCTGCATTCCCTTGTTGTGGAGGTGGCTCAGATTCAAATTTTGCTCCGATCCACGCCCTCCGTCTCGGCAATGCGATATACATATTTCACGGCACTCGCCCGGCCATGCTGAAGATTCTCCAGGCCGGTCTGTACACCGTTCAAGCCGCCAGGTACCACCTCATACGGATGTCCACTGAACCAGCCTTCCTTCAATCCCAAGCTGAACAGTCTAAACCAGGCATATCCAAAATCAGTCAAGTCATCGGGGACACCATGGACGGAGCCCACGGTTGTGAGCGTCTGATTGACTGTCTTGGGAATCTCTTCGTACTTCTTTCCCGGTAGGACTAAACTAATGTGTCCGTGAGGATCGAGAACCTTGATGATGTTCTGGTAACTACCCTTTTCACTGACAGCGTCGAAGGCGTACAGGAGTTTCTGGCCGGCAGGGACAGCAGCACGGAGACCCTCAACAACATGCTCGTCACCCTTGCGGTAATCAATGATGGTGTCGCCCTTGGACTTATCGATCAGGCCTTCAACAAACGGGATGCCCCGGCCAGCAACGCAGATAATAGGATGTATCTTGGAACGGGCAAGCAGCTTGACGGCGAAAGCGCCCACGGCGGAAGCAGCGCCGTAGACGACGACTCCCCCTGCGAGAGCATCCTTACGGGCCTGAGACACAGCAACCCATGGCTCCGGCAAACCCAAGCGGCAATAAAGTCCGACGGCGGCAGTCATGGCTGCCAGAGGGATTGTTGCCGCCTCTTCGAACGAGGTCTGCTTGGGAAGATGGAAAGTGGTCTTTTCCCAGGCGATGGCATATTCGGCGAAGGAACCGTGAGGCGTGCGCATCTCATGGAAGGCACCTACACGGTCGCCGACCTTAAATTCGGTGACGTTGGAGCCCACTGCCTCCACATAGCCGGCAATATCGTCGCCCGTGTTGAGCCCTGTGACGTTCTTGACGAGGATGGGATATTTCCAATCCTTGGGGTTTGTGCCTGAGACGACTACCTTGATGAGGACCTGGTCAGGCTCTGGCTGGGGAATTGGGATATCCTTGATCTGGACATCGAGCTGATCTTCTCCCTTTCGGAAGACGTGGGCCGATTTCATGCTGGGAGATGCGGTAGCACCAGTAGCCTTATGCAGGGATTTGTAAGCTTCTGGAGAGGAACTAAGTGGTCGCGAGGCTACACCTGGAGATTTGAGTGCCGAGGAGGAGAGCGATCGCGGGTTGTATAAGAGGCGGTGGTAGAAGTGGTGACTACTGTAGTTGCTCAGAGAGTAATGGCTATTGTGTCGGGGTAGTCTCTTGAAAGGGGCAGCAGTAGAACAGAAGTATAGAATCATAGATGCACGGCCACGTATGAACGTTCTTGTATGCCGGTGTGGTCCTCCTCTGACATTATTAATGCCATGTTTTGCATCATCGAGGGCTCATCCAAGCTCGGCAAATGGATTTCTGTCTCCTCCTTTCTTCCCCTCCACCTCGAGCTCACTACCGATAAGTCCGGCATCGTCCTCAAAGGAGCCGGGACAAAATCTATGAACTGCGACTCATACATGAGGCACTCTACCCTCCTTCAGCTTGCGTGCTGTTTAGTACGACGTAGTCAATCGACATCTGACAAGCTCATCATAGAAGAGCGACGACACTTGGAGAATCCGTGCTCCCTGTACGGTGCAGTACGAGTGCTCGGGCTGGTGTGGTTATCGGGGGACCCAAGAGAATACAATAGAACCGAGGATGTCACTGGTTCCATAAGGGTCCAGCTTAGTGAGCCTAGAACCACCCCCCGGGGCCGGAAGAAGCACCTACAGATCTGGATGGGTGATGGTGGTGGCTGGGCAGCGCGATTGACTTTCCTACGGACTAAAGTTGAACGGCTGCGTTTCCCGTTAGGTGCTTTTCGTGGAGGTCCTGCATTGGTGGGTGGCCCATTAGGCATTTCTTGGGGGGGCCCGAAGCCACCTTATAGGGGTAACAGTACAAGTACAGTGCCAGACGACTACTCAGCAAGGACCAGCGACGGTACCTACACATCCACATAGATATGCCCAGTGTCTGCCAAACTATGGGAACTAATTGCTCGGTCCCTCTACAATTCATAAGTGAGATCAACAATGGAACAAATGTCTCGAGGAAACTTTGGGTAGCATTTCGAACGTCCAACATGCCAGTGGCTTTAAGCTCGGCCATGGCAAAATACGCCAAGGAAACATGGGATGGAACTTGAAGCACACTGCAGGGAACAGAGAGCCCACTCCACGGGTTGGAAGTCATCTGCGCCAGGACTTTAAGATGAACTATGTTGATCTCGAACTTCGATGAGCGAGCGTGGGTTGACATCGCTAAACAAATACGGAGTAAAGCTTCGTCTGAGGCCTGTGTTTCGGGGTCTGCCAACAATTTCGCGATCTGATTGTATGCTATGGCTCTTCGCAGAAGTAGCCTCTGTGGCAATGGTTGATGTTGGACTGGGCAGAGAACACATTACAGAATATCAGAGTACATTGCAAGGCGCTGCAGATATATTTGAATGCCGCTCCACGCAATATCCCGACACACCCAGAAAAGGCCATTATTGTTGTTACTCCAGGAGGCCGCTGCGTGGAACTGAAGCCACTTGATGATGAAGTTCTGTTGCTCGACAGTGAGAGAGTGAGGACGTGGGCGAAAATCGTCCAAGATGGAGTCCGCGGTAGACGGTGACGATGTCTGGCGCCTGTGGGCCTTCACACTGGAAGGATGGTCATCAACAACTCAGATGCGAGGCTTGCTGAGTTCTTCCGACGGCCAACACGACGTCTGTATTGTGGAATTTGGCTCTTCGACATCCCTCGGGTCAGAAGACGTTGAGCTCCATATCCCACCTTCCGGCGGTTTCTCTAGATACAGAGCTCTCACTTTATGCTTTCGGAGGGCCCAATCACCATCCCGACCTTGGTACCTGAGATTCGAACGTTCGAGCGGGTACGTCTGGGGTGTTCGAAGGGCCCTGAACACTTGGATTGACCTCATCTTGTGGCTCTAGTTGTACCACGAAAACAATTCCGAGGCATCGACAACGATGCGGCACGCGAACTTGGAAGACATGGGCCAGTTGGTGAGGAGCGAGGGGACTGACGAGCCATAGAGATGTGGCCCTCATTGTTCTGACCACTTTCTCCAAGGAAGTGAGGGTGGTGGAGGGCAGGCTACCAGTTACAAACGACGAGCGGAGTCAGCCATGTGTTGGGCTTGCTCATGATTCTGACAGGGCTTGTGATGCTCACTGCGAGGCACCGGACTGGCATATCAGCTAGGGTCTGTGGATGCTATGCCAAAACAACTGAAGAGGAAGCCCAGGGGCGCCAGACAGACGACCAGTGGGACTGCTACAGTGTATCCTCCCTACGGGTAACCGGACATCGAATATGCTGTCCTCCACCGATTTGTTGGATTCGGACACGAGAAGGCCTGGGGTCTCGTTGATCGAGGTTGGGTCTGGGGCGTTTGAAAGCTGAAACCAGAATTACATAAACGAAATCTCGCACGTATCATCATCCCGGTGAATGTTCGGTACGGGCCTTGCCATGGACGACATGTGCAGGAGCAGGTGGCATGTGTGTGCTTGATGGTGAGGCCATCGGGCTAGCCAGTGGGCTGAAGTACTGGCGTGGTTGTCAGTGGAAAGAACCGCCAGGGGCATGCGACGCCAGTCATGACGAGAGACAGTACCTCACGAGGCTTTGAGATTCCGCATTTGGCAAATGGCACGAAGGTGTGGCATAGCCGTTACCTGTAGGAATCGTGGGCACGCAAAGGACTGCGAGTACTAGATGGGATGTGGACTATTAGAGGGAGGATGCGTGGGTGGAATCTAGTTTCTCGTCCCGTGGAGTGGGCTCTCTATTCCCTACCGAGTACAGTGTGCTTCAAGTTCCATCCCATGTTTCCTTGGCGTATTTTGCCATGGCCGAGCTTGAAGCCACTGGCATGTTGGACGTTCGAAATGCTACCCAAAGTTTCCTCGAGATATTTGTTCCATTGTTGATCTCACTTATGAATTGTAGAGGGACCGAGCAATTAGTTCCCCATAGTTTGGCAGACACTGGGCATATCTATGTGGATGTGCGAATGTTTATCGAATCGCCTCTTTCGTCACCCCCTGGGCCTTGGGCATATACAGTAGAAGAACCGGGTACAAGTTCCCTCTACTCGGCACTGTGTGCGGCCACTGTAGGCTGGAGGGTTGGAAGAAATAAAATGCATGGTTTGTTTGTCACCACTGAGGATCCGAACGCTGCGGCGACTTCTGCGACGACCCAAGAGCACAAATGGAATTGATTGAGGACTGTTATGTATCTAATTACAATGAGACACTTTCCTTCGTTGACTGGCAGTTGCATCAAGCTTGCAACCCGCCATTTTCGTGTCTCAACTCGAGCGGTGCCGTCCAGTTTTGATCAAGCGAGAACATTGTACAAGCATTTCAAATTTTCTCACCGCAGCTCTGCGACAGGTCAGCCATTCTGTTACATATTGGGGCCTTTCAGGACCTCTTACCTATGAGAAATTCTTGGTGAAGTTCTGGATCACCTCTTTCAGTTGTTGCTCGAGGTCCTTGCTCAATTGGCCCTCCTTGTCAATCTTTGCAAGAAGTTCACTTTGATCGCTCTTCATGTGTGCGAGGAAGTCGGCTTCCCATTGCAAGATCTTGCCGACGGGGACGCTGTCCAGGTGACCGTTGACACCAGCATAGATGAGGGGAACCATTTCGTTGACAGCCATGGGGCTATATTGCTTCTGTTTCAAGAGTTCCGTCAAACGCTCACCACGGCTGAGGGTCTGCTTGGTGGCCGCGTCGAGATCGGAACCGAATTGGGCGAAGGCGGCGACTTCTCGGTATTGAGCCAAGAAGAGTTTCAAGGAACCAGCAACTTGTTTCATAGCCTTAAGCTGGGCAGCGGAGCCCACACGCGAGACAGAGAGACCGACGTTGATGGCAGGTCGAACACCCTTGTAGAACAGCTCAGCTTCCAAGAAAATCTGACCATCGGTGATGGAAATGACGTTCGTGGGAATGTACGCCGACACATCACCACCCTGGGTCTCGATGATGGGTAGAGCAGTCAAAGAGCCACCTCCGTGCTTGTCGTTCATCTTTGCAGCACGTTCCAGAAGTCGGGAGTGGAGATAAAAGACGTCACCAGGATAGGCCTCACGCCCAGGAGGACGACGGAGCAACAGCGACATCTGACGGTATGCCACAGCTTGCTTGGACAGGTCGTCTAGCACCAAGAGAGCATGCTTCCCGTTATCCCTAAACCACTCTCCGATGGAAGTCTGAAAGATAATAGAGTTAGCAGAAGTCCAAATGAGAAAAAAAAGTATGAAAGGCCACGACGATGTCGAAAAGGCAGGTCCAGGGAGCCAGTAAGATGGTCATGGTAAGCGCAGGAAGAAGCTCCGACCGCTTCTGCCGTTGAGGAGTGAACAAAAGAAAAGAACTTACTCCTGTGAATGGAGCGATGTATTGGAGAGGGGCAGCTTCGGAGGCGGTGGCGGCGACAATGATGGAATATTTCATGGCATCGTTTTCCTCCAAAGTCTTGACGAGTTGGGCAACGGTGGATCGCTTCTGGCCAACGGCCACGTAAACACAATAGAGTTTCTTGGTCTCGTCGTTGCCACTGTTCCATCTCTTCTGGTTCAGCATTGCGTCCAGGGCGACGGCAGTCTTTCCGGTTTGACGATCACCAATGATCAATTCACGCTGGCCACGCCCGATGGGCACCATGGCGTCGATAGATTTGAGACCGGTCTGGACAGGCTGATTGACAGATCGTCGAGGCAGAATACCAGGAGCCTTCAATTGAGCACGACGTCTCTCGGTGGTCTTAATTGGTCCTTTTCCATCGATAGGTTGACCAAGAGCGTCGACAACACGACCAAGCATGGCTTCGCCGACAGGGACATCGACCTGGAGGAAGCTGTTAGCTGATACAGATTCAGCAATCGGTTGAATGTCCTCACAATCTGGCCAGTTCGCTTGACAGATTCTCCTTCTTTGACGAGACGATCCGAACCGAAAAGCACGACACCGACTTGGCCGGCTTCCAAGTTCATGCACATTCCCTTGACTCCAGAGGCAAACTCGACCAGCTCCTCGGCTTGGACATTGCTCAAGCCATGGACACGGGCAATACCGTCACCGACGGATAGAACGCGACCAGTCTCAGCGAGGCCTGCTTCCTCTTGTACGCCCCGAATTCTTTGCTCGAGAATGGAGGAAACTTCGGTAGGGGACGCTTTGGCATCGGCGGCGTACGATCGGATTTGTTTTGAAGCAGCATTGAGAGGCGCCGGGGTGACGACACGGGACTGCGAAGATTTTCATTAGCTTGCAATCCAGCCACAACGCGGTGGCAGAGCTTCAATTGATGACTTCCAAGCTCAGAATGTGCTAAGAAGGCTTCATTGACTCTGATCTGGGTGATTCTGAAGCTTTTACGGCCCGGTTGAAGGGGGATTCAAGCTTACTGCAGCTATTCTGCCCGAAGCAGATAGAGCACCAGCAATGCGGCCAGACTGGCGCAAGACGCTCCTCGACATCATCTTGCCGACCCGTGAAGCTGAGATGAGGAACTTCCTAGGAGGAAAAGGTGAAATGAGATAGGTCGGAGGGAGTGGAGAGGAGAATTTTGATATGAGGTCGAGGATGCCAGCTAGTAGTTTGTAAGGGGAGCTTTCAATCGAATTAATCCCGGAACTCGCAGGAGGATGGAACCGGCCGATGAGGCACGTTTGCCGAGGAGCACATCTTGGCGCCAGCGTCCACGTGACGGGGCCCCTTTATACGACAAATGCGACGCGGCCCTTACTTTTGGGGTCCAACTGCGGACGAATTGAGAAGGATTCAGGAGCCAGGACTTGTTCAGACCACGTTATGACTTCTGCCTTGAACATGATGGGAAAATCGTTATGTATCCGTCTGCGACAGTAATCTACGTCAAAAAGCGCCATGTCCTCTCCGATGTCCCAGAAGTTTTCCCATCCTCCCACTTCCAAAGCCAACGCGGCCTCCCCCAAGGTGACCTCGGAAGATGTCGAACTGGCTCCTGTCCACAATGGCCACGCAGGATCCAGCATACCTTTGGAAGAGGATATCATGCAATGTGCCCGGATAGGCGCCCTCGAATACATCCAGAAAATGATCGAGTCGGGCAAATACGACATCAAGTATAGAGACGATGAAGGAATCACGCCTCTGCACTGGGCTGCTATTAACAACCAGTATGCTGTGTGCAAATACCTCGTCGAGCAGGGCGCGGACGTCAATGCAAAAGGGGGAGAATCGAGTGCCACCGCCATCATGTGGGCATCACAGCGGTGTCACTTTTATATTGTCAACCTTTTGCTGCAGAGCGGCGCAGATCCCCTTTTGACCGACGGCCAAGGATACAACATCCTCCATCTGGCCACTATAGATGGGAACGCGTTGCTATTAATCCTGCTTCTGCAACAAAACATCCCTGTCGACATTCCCGACCCTCAGGGTCATACCAGTCTGATGTGGGCAGGATACAAAGGTTGGCCCGCCTGCGTGGATCTCCTCCTCAAGTGGGGCGCCAACGTCAATGCGAGAGACGACAATGGATATACACCCTTACATTGGGCTTTGGTGAAAGGCTCCAAAGCCTGCTTGGACAAACTCATCGAGTACGGCGCGGACAGATTCGCAAAGACCAACGAGGGCAAGACGCCAGCCACCTGTGCGGAGGAAATGAACACCAAACGAGCCTACTATCGCTCGTTATCTGATCACGGATACGACCAGTCTGGAAACATCAAGACCCTCCCCCTCAACCTGCACACCGTGGTCAGAGATCGTTCGAAAATGTCCAAATTCTTCTTTTTGTACCCTTTTTTGATCATCATGGTCGGCCTGTACATTATCAGTCACCTCAGCGTCTTCATTGGAGTTCCGTTATTTTTGATTGTCTGCCTGGGAATGCAGTATGCGGCGCAAAGGGTTGCGATGATCGGCCCGCTAGAATTTCGCGCCATCCACAAAACACCCTATTTGGCTGGCATTTTTGCTGGGACGCTCTTTTGGGTGGGAGTCAGTTACGTGACCTCGATACTACCGACGACATTCTCGACGAGTCCTTTCACGGCCGTCTGTTTCGCTGTCTTTTACGCCGCTACAGCGTACTTTTATTTCCTCTCCATGGTGGAAGACCCTGGGTGGATACCGAAACTTTCTTCACGGAACCAGCAACGAGCGGTGATCGACGAGCTATTCTCCCTGTGGAAATTTGACGAAGACAACTTCTGCGTGCAGTGTATGATTCGGAAACCCCTGCGTTCGAAGCACTGTCGCCGGTGTAACCGGTGCGTTGCAAAACAGGACCATCACTGTCCGTGGATCGACAATTGCGTGGGGAACAACAACATTCGCCACTTTTACATCTACATCCTCAGCATGGCGATTGGGATCATTCTCTATGTCCGCCTTGTCTTGTTCTACCTTGCTCTCCTCCCGGCGCCCTCGGACGACGCCCTCGCTCAATGCCACGTCCTCTCTGCTTCATTATGTACCTTCGTCCTCCGTGACCCTTGGACTGTGGCACTGACATTTTGGACCTGCCTCCAGCTCGTTTGGGTGGTCATGCTGATTGCGGTTCAAACGATTCAGATCTCGAAGAATCAAACCACGTATGAGAATATGAAGAGCCACGATAGGGTGCACGACCACCACCGTCCTTTACTCCCGACCCATAACCACCCCATCACTCAAGGCGCCTCTGCAGCTGCGACTTCTCTGAATGACAGCGCTGCCGCGTCCTCCCGTCTTCACCCGGCTCCCCGCCGGCCCGACGGCTGTTTCACACGATGGACCAAGATCCTCGGTCTCGACGCCTTTCTGGTGACTGCCAGCGACGCGTCACACGGCCAGCTGCAATCTCGCAACTCCAACCCCTTCAGCCGTGGTATTGTGGGCAACTGTCAAGACTTCTGGTGTGATCCGGCTCCCCTGTTTCGGCGGAGGAAGAACGGCGTGGGCTATTTGGGCGGAGAAGTGGTGGACTATGCACATATGTACGAGGTGCCTTTGAAGTTGAGAACGACGACGGGTCGGGGCATGCGATATGAAAGCGTTGCTGGTGAGGATGTAGACGAGGTATGATTCTTGATAATGGAACAAGAGGAGCAGTAGTAGTAGTAGGATGGGAAATATGACGGCGCAACCGGTGGCAGGCAAAGGCCGGTGATCTGGCTCTCTCCTACGTACTACAACTTGACGACGATACAGGCTCTGACATAGAGAGAGGAGGGGTGGCGGGGGACAACAAGCATTGGACATGGTATCAACTGGGCTTTTTTACTTACTAAGGTATACACATACATGTATATGTATATACAGCCGAGCTCTGGGTCCTTCCAAGCCACTTCAATTCAATTCGATTGAATACAATTCTTCTCCAGTAGTAGTAGCAGTAGTAGCAGTAGTAGTAGTAGTAGAAGTAGTAGCAGTAGTAGAAGTAGTAGCAGTAGTAGAAGTAGTAGCAGTAGTAGTGGTGGTGGTGGTGGTGGTGGTGGTGGTGGGTGGTTGTTGTTGTTACTTTTCTTCAAGCACCATGCCCCTCGAGAGAGAGAGACAACGGATCTATATAGACTGTTCTATTCTATTCATGTCCCTCCCCTCGTTCTTTCTTTTCTTCCTCCCCGCCTCCTCCTCCTCCTCTTCTCCTCCCTCTCCTCCTCCTCGTGAAAACCCGCACAGGCAGGCCCCCTTGCATGGGAAGAGTCAAGGAATTGGCGCTGCGCCGCTCCCCGGACGCCGCATCCATGTGCAGGCCGTCGTTGACCTCCTCAAAGTCCCACTCGCGGAGCAGGCGCACCAGCACCCACGTGCCCATCAGCTCGGCCATCTTCTTGCCCAGGCAGCTGCGCGGGCCGCCGTTGAAGACGGGGAATTCGCCCGCCGAGAACTTGCTGCCGATGAATTTGAGGAGCGGGGACGGTTGTTGGGTTGTGGACATGTCAGGGTTAGTGTCGGCATCTGAGCTTGCACCATCACCTGGTCTGGAGGTTTCTTCTAGCCAGCGCTCAGGGCGGAACGAGTGCGCGTCCTCGCCGAACGTGGAGAAGGACCGGTTCAGTGCCCAGATGCACCACACGACAATAGCCCCGTCGGGCAAGACGGTACCGTCGGGAAGAGTGACGGGCTGGATGGTCTGCTTTATTTCAAAGGGCACCGGCGGGTACAGGCGCAGGGATTCGTAGAAGACTGCTGTAGTGTAGGGTAGGGAGGTGGGTTGGAGGGCTGATACGTCGATCTCAACGTCCTCGTCCCCGTTCGCACCATCAGCAGCAGCGTCTAATGGCTTCTGCTCTGCTGTAGGAGTGGGGTTCATCTCGAATTTCGAGTCAATTTCTTCTCTGACTCGCTTTAGTGCCTCGGGATGTCTCAGCAACGCGTAGAACGTCCAGGTGAAACTCTGGGCCGTGGTGTCTCGGCCGGCAGAGAGGAAATTGAGGGCTGCGTCGGCGACGAGTTTCGGGTCTCCCAATGATTCGATGAGTGAATCGATCAGCGTCCCAAAACCCAGTCCAGACTCGTCATCGTTGTCGGACTTTTGACGCTGCCGCTTGAGCTGGGCCTCCTCCTGGTGGGTGTTGGTGATGAGACTCTCAAACGCTTCTCGCGCACGACGCTTCCGCGCTTCGGACACGATCTGTCGGCCGAAGCGTTTCACTTCGACGAGTGCCGCACGGAAGGACGAGCCTGTGAGAAACTCGGTGAGACGGTAGAGGGGATTTTGAAAGCGCAGACCAATTTGGGACGAGGCGTGGTCGAAGGCCTTGCTGAACGGAGAGGAGGCTTCGATTTCCATCTGTGTTCATCAGACTTGGCTACCATATCTCAAACCATGGTCACTCTTACGTCGTAGGCCATGTGTCCCACTACGGTGGTTGTGAGATCGTGAAAGATCTTCTGCAGGTCGACCACGGATCGGTCCTGAGCGGCCTGAGAGAGGACGTCCTGGGTGGACTCTTCATAGATCTCTGGGAGAACCTCTTCGATCATGGTATCGAGGTTTGTGCCACTGAAGAACTTCAACCCGGCTTTCCGTTGTGCACGCCATAGCTCGCCTGATGCGTTGATGATGCCATAGCCTTTACCCACGTCAAGTCAGACATGGATCCGTCTATATTCGATGAAGTGACCTACCGAAGAGATCCCAAGACCTCTTCCTAAAGAACTCGCCCTTGGTGATGGCGGCCTCGTTTTTGAGCACATAGTCCAAGACTTGTGGGCTGTTGATGACCACTCCCGGAGGCAGTGACGGGACAGAGATCTCAAAGGTCTCGTGGCCAAAGATCTGCTGGCATTTCACGAAC
Source organism: Fonsecaea erecta (assembly GCF_001651985.1). NCBI lineage: Eukaryota > Fungi > Ascomycota > Eurotiomycetes > Chaetothyriales > Herpotrichiellaceae > Fonsecaea > Fonsecaea erecta. Next base: position 2,070,079 of record NW_017387245.1, on the reverse strand, counting down.
CAGTCGAAGAGTACATGACGAGGCTTGAGGAATTGTATGGCGTTTCCCAGGAGTGGGAGGGAGTCGGGGGCATGTCTGCGTAGAGTTGGTTAGCAGCAGCAGCTGTGTGGGGATGGAATGAAATGCTTGCCTCAAGGCTTGACCGTGGCGGTGTATCCTGGGTTTTCGTGCAACGACATGATAGACCAAAACACCCAGCAGGAGAGCAATCGAGGTGGGGAGCCAGATCATGGCCGAGCAGTCGACAGCGAACCTCGAACGGCCGTAAAAGTCGTCTTGGTCGAGTGGTCCGGGCGACTAGGCCATTCTTATGGCACGAGCCGAGGTGGCGAGCCTTGTGCGACTGTGGATGGGGGCCATGACGCGGATGTTATGGCTGAGATGGGGGGAGGATGGATGGGATGGGATGGGATGGGATGAGTTGAGTTGGGATGAAGTTGGTGCAGTTGGTTGCAGACTCATGCATGAGCCACTCGGAAGTGCAGAGTTCCTGACACACACACACACACGCATTCTCTCGCGCTTTCTGCTATTTCTGCACCACACTAGATGACACGCACATCAGATCCTGATTAGATGGTTAGATCGCCCCTCCTAGCATCAGGCGGTTATGATATCCTCGCCCCTTGATTCGTGGGTTCCTTCCAAGGACGAGTCCCGACGCACACGAGCAACAAACCCTGAGATACTAACTAGTCCGAGGGAATAACGTCCCCAACTTCTTACATGGCATTTTTCGGTAAGCGTTTACATACCGCTCACAGAGTTATCATAGTTCACCTTGATCGAGGACTGACTGAGACTTGCTCTCTCTCTCTCTCTCTCTCCAACTTGTCGCTCATTTCGGCGCCCTCGGTCACTCGACTCTCATTAGAGCTTCTGTTTCATGCGTGTTTCATCCATGCGATAATATCCCAAACGTCATCACTCGCCGGAAACTGTTGGGCCTCGTAAACAACCTTCTCGCGACCAACGTCCTCAAGCTACCACGAACCACCCACCACCACCACCACCACCACCATCACCACAGTCATGTCGCCTTCAGCCATGCACAACAAGGTCACCCCGCCATACCACAGGCCCAATCTCTATGTTCATGGTATTGGCGTCGAATACCCTCCTTATGAAATCAAGCCAGAGCACCTGGCCACTCTTGCACGACGCTTTTATCCCAGTACTCCAGCGTGAGAGCCTTCATCCACTGATCCCCGAGAACAGAGTCCAATTGACCCATTCTTCTAGCCTCGAAAAGGTGCTGAGGATCAATGAGTATACGGGGATCGACTCTCGTTCGGCAATTGGCAACATCGATCATCCCATTGCGAATGCGCCTGAACCCCCCACGATCGCCGAGTTGTGCGATGTGTTCCTCGACCACGGGGTGAAACTGTCAATAGATGCATGCCGAAAGGCTGTTAAGCAGTGGGGAGGAGACCTCTCCGAAATCACCCACGTTGTTGCGACTACTTGCACCAACTCGGCGAACCCAGGCTATGACCATTATGTCATCAAAGGACTCGGTCTCAACCCCAGCATAGAAAAAATCCTTCTGCACGGAGTGGGTTGCTCTGGTGGGCTCGGAGCGTTACGGACGGCAGCGAACATCGCGCTTGGTTCCAGCTTTCGACGGAAGCCTGCACGCATTTTAGTGTTTGCCTGCGAGATATCAAGCACCCTGGTTCGATCAGAACTAGACTCGATCCACAAGAACCAGGAGGTCAGAATAGGCGTCACCTTGTTCAGTGACTGCGCCTCCGCTGTCGTCCTCGGGAATGGATTCAGCGACCGCTATGACGAAGAACCCATCTTGGAGCTCTTGGGTTGGGACCATAAGGTTATTGAAGACACCGAGAAGGATCTGGGGTTCGATGTTGACCCGCTTGGTAAGCACAGCGTGCTCTCTGTTAAAGAACTCGGCGGCTAACTGAAGTGCCAGGGTGGAAAGTGGTCTTGACACAGCGAGTTCCCAAACTGGCTTCAGCTGCCGTCCCGGGCATGTTTGAAGATCTGGTAGGATCAATACCAGAGCTGGTCGACCTCGGGAAGTTCAAGGCTTCGGACTACGACTGGGCGCTTCATCCTGGTGGCGCCACGGTCATCACCGGGGTGGAACGAGCGATGAATCTGAAACCCGAGCTTCTCCGCGCAAGCTATGAGGTTTACATTACTCACGGCAATAGTTCCAGCGCCACCATCTTCAGTGTGATGAACCGACTGCTGGAGGGCGAGACGAAAGACCACATAGTGGCGTGTGCCTTTGGCCCAGGGATCGCTGTCGAGATGATGATGCTCAAAAGAAGCAACCAGGGATCAGACTCCGGGACTGAGAGCCCCACGGAGACTCTGGTGGCCGAGGACGTCGACTGATGGTAAAGCATTGAAGGGATGACGAGCTTCCCTTCAGGGTGACTTTCCATGTACATACAGGGCGCACCAGGCGTCATGGAGGAGCGCAGCAAAGCACATGACATGTACAACCAGGTAGAGAAATGCCTCAGAGATGATGATTGGGTTTCGCAACCGTGCCTGAAGAGTCAACCTGTTTACCGACCGGATGGAAGGGGCGACATGATAGATTGCGAGCGCCCCAGCAACTTTGCCCGACGCGTCGTCGAGGGGCCGGTTGACGAAGACCATCGCCACCAGGACGGAAGCCAGTATCAGCGCGGCATATTGCCGGACAACGGCATGTGCTTGTGGCGTATGTTTTCCCAGCTGGCGAGAGGGGAACAGAAAGAACGAGAGGCAGGCCGGGATTTCAATGACCACGTGGGTAAGGAATCCGAGATGTGGCGGAGGATGCATTCTGATGAGCCAGGAGGGTCTAGATCTGAGATGTGAATGAAAGCCTGGGGAGTATTTGGACGGGGGTTGAAAAGAGATAAGTTTACGATTGATTCCTTGGGGTCCAACTTTAGCATCACGAGCAACTGCTCCACCGCCTAGTAGTACAGTAGTCGGTAGGTGGTGCGCCTAATGGAGACCTTAAGCTGATCGCCGTTCCGCCCAGATGCCGGGCTGGAGGGGCACGAGGGGCCACTAATAGTAACCACTAGGTACCTATGGGTGCCTAGGCTCACTCAGTTGGATGACGTCTTCTAGAGGCTGAAACTCACACTAATGAGAAAGCTGCACTGGAAACCCTCCCGAGACACACACGATGATTCCATACACCACCTGCTGGGAAACAACACCTGAGATGAACTCTCACGTTTTGTTTATATTTCCCCCGCCTGGCACTGTGGTTATGGACTTGTCAGACCACAACCTTGAGTGGTGTAGTACCGCATCTCAATGACGCCCGCTAGCCAGACCGTCTGGCTTCGTCGGAGGCATTTCTTCGAAGTCAACGACCAGCCATGGTATTCAGGGCAGCCCCTCTCCCCCAGGTTGAGATATGTGCTGAACGAAACACTGCAGGTTCCCTCAAATCCTTCGAGAAAAAGTGCAGGACTACTTGACCCTGGGTTGGATCAATAGGCTGCCCATCATCCAGTCCACCTCTCCGGCAGCCCTGGTCTCTCAGGTGCTCTCCACCGTCCTCGGCCCTCGATTGTCAGAGTATGTCTACGTCGACTTCGCGTCCGGTGCGGGCGGTCCGACACCGTACATCGAGAATCACTTGAACAGTGAGCTTCGTGCTGCAGGAGAGGAAGAAGTCAAGTTCGTCCTCACCGACATCAGCCCGCACGTCAGTGCGTGGGAGGCGGTTGCAAAGAAGAGCAGGAACATCAGCTACATCCCGCAGAGTGTGGACGCCACGAATGCGCCCACCCAGGAGACGCTGCTCAAGGATGTTCCTGATGCAAAGGGGAAGAAGGTCATGCGCCTGTTCAGTCTGGCGTTCCACCACTTTGACGATGACCTTGCGGCCAAAATCCTCCAGAACACTATCGAGACGTCAGACGGATTCTGGTGAGTGTTCCTGATCTGTGTCCCGGGGGGCCACACCGAGTAACTGTTGTCCAGCATCTTTGAGCTCCAGTCCCGCCACATCAGCTCCTTCATCCTGGTCAGTCTGCTCTGGCCGCTCGCCATGCTCATCACGCCAATCTATTTCCTGCACTCACCGGGCCACCTGTTCTTCACCTACCTGGTCCCCATCGTCCCGTTCATTTGGGTGTGGGATGGCTACATTTCGTGTCTGAGGACGAGAACGCCCGAGGAAGTCGAAGCTCTCCTCCACCGGCACGTCGGGAGTCAGAAGCTGGCAAATTGGAAGTTTGAGAGTGGTCAAGCCTGCCACACGTGGCCGATTGGCTATCTCAACTGGATCATTTGCTACAAGGAAGAGTGACAGCTGCAGAGGACTGACTCACTACCTGCATATCACTTGCATTTGACTGCCACCCTTTTGCTCGGTCCCCAGCCAAAGCATACTATTGTTACATGCCTTGCTGGCCAAGATCAGAAAATGCCATACCATGCTCTATTCCAAACGTCCCCAGACTGTCTTCAGAAAATCAGACCCTCATTATCCATCGCTCGACTATCTCTAACACTAATATATATGTACTCCATTGAAACCCAGATAACAAATATCTCCCTGTTCCCCCGAGAAGCAGGGCGACCTATCCACACTCTTATTTCCACTGCAACCAGCCAGTCGAGGGACCGACGGCATTCTATACCAAGAAACAGTAGGGCAGGCATGCAGTGTTCGAATTTTGGTTCATAGATGTCATGTATGTGTATGTCCTTTTTTCCCTTTGGATTGGCAGTTCACCAAAAAAAAATACGCCAAAGATTGTTCACAATTTACTCTCCCCTCCTCCTCCTCCCCCACCACCGTGCTTCTCCTTGGTCTCCATCCACCCAAAGCTCGCCGCGCTGTTCAGGCCCGGGTCGATGATGACGTTCAGGACACACACCTTCTCCGTCTCGAGGAACGCCTGCCGCGTCGCCTCGGCCAACTCGTCCTCGGTGCGCACCAGCCAGCCTCGCCCGCCAACCATGTCGGCGAGACACTCGTACCGTGTCTCGTACAGGAGGGACGTGCTGCGCAGTCCTTTCCTGGCGCCAGCCACATTCTTGTTGGTGGTGGAGGTGGTGGTGGATGCAGCAATCTTCGTGTCGTCCGCCGCCGTCTGCGCCTGCTTCTCGCGCCATCCGGTCTCGTCCGCCGCGTCGCCCTTGTAGATGCCGCTGTTGTTCATGACGATGATCAGCACGTCCATCTTGTGGCGGGCCATGGTCTCGATCTCCATGCCGGAAAACCCGAACGCCGAGTCGCCCTCGAGCGCGACGATCTTCTTCTTGTTCAGCTTCCTGGTTGTTGCTCGTCGCGGCGGGGCAATGTTATGCGCCGCCCACGCCGCGATCGCGTACCCCATGCCCACGCCCATGGTCGCGTACGTGCCGGCGTCCAGGCGCTGGCGCGGGTGTTCGAGCGGGAACACGCTGCGCGAGATGTCCATCGTGTTGGCGCCCTCGGAGACGTACACGATCCCGCCGTCCTGCGGGGGCGAGAGCGCGTGCAGCTGGGACTTGATGATGTGGTAGGCGCGCTCGTACGTCAGGAGAGCGTTGGGCGTGGTGGGGGTTGTCGCCAGGCGGATGGACTTTTGTTCGTTCTTGGCCGCGCTGGCCGCGAGGAGGGAGAGGTAGGACGGCTTGGGCGATGACAAGAGAGAGGAAGAACGGAAGGTATTGCTCGGAAATGCTTTCCACCCCTGCCCGAGCTCCCGGTGGAGTTGGTCCACGACGGACCCAATATCGCCGAAGATGCTGAGCGACGGCTGTCCGAGACTGTTCGCCCGGCCGAGCTCCTCGGGCGAGATGTCGACCTGGATGATCTTCACGTCCGGGCGGTATTTGGGCGCCTCGCCGAAGTGGAGGATCCAGTTCAGCCGCGCGCCCAGCAGGAGGACCACGTCGGCGTGCTTGAGCGCCGCGGAGCGGGCCGACGACGTGTTCAGCGGGTGTGAGTCCGGCACGATGCCCTTGCCCATCGGCGTCGGGAGGAACGGCAGGTGGTGCGTCGCGACGAGGCTGCGGATGGAATTCTCGGCCCGGGCGTACGCCGCGCCCTTGCCGACGATGACGAGCGGCGCGGACGCGGACTTGAGGAGACGTGCCGCCTCGACGACCAGGGCGGGGTCGGGCGGACGGTTTGGGGGGCGCCAGGACGGCGATGGGGGGATGAGACGTCGACCGCTTGGCCGGGCTGGGATCCATGATCAGTTCCGTGGGGAGATCCACGAACGTCGGGCCCGGACGACCGTACCAGGCGACGCGGTAGGCGTTGCGGATGGCGGCGACGACGGTGGACGGGTCCGCTGACGTGGGCCGGATGGCACGCTTGGTGTGCGGCGTCAGCAGGGCGATGGCGTCCATCTCCTGAAAACCGCCCTTGGTCGCCAGGCCGGACTCGGACGAGCCGCCCAGCACGAGCAGTGGGAAGGCATTGGCGGAGGCGTTACCGATCTGTGCGAATACATAATCCAGGATATAAGGCTCAGCAAGGTGAAAAGAGAAAAGACAAACCAAAAAGGGATCAAACTGGGAACGGGGATGGAAAACAGCCCATCATCCACAAAGAACAGAGGGCGTTCGAAAGACGAAGACCCCCCCTCTCCCCCTTCCAAATAAGGTAGACAGAGGGAGGTACGATACAAGCCCCTGCCTCTTGGTGGGTAGATGGGTTGTGCTAGCTCAATATAGTCGGTAGAGGTATAGGGAACACTTACCCCAGCCATACCGTGCAGAATGCCCGGCCCACCGGTCAAGAGACACACCCCAGGCGTGCCGGTGAGGTATCCGAACACGGAGGCGGCGTAGCTGCAGGCCTGCTCGTTGCGGTACCCAATCACCCGAATGCCCAGGTCGATGGCCTCCTCGGCGATCTCGGCCACGGGGATGCCGACCAGCGTGTGGATGACGGGGACGCCCAGGTCGTGCAGGGCCTGGGCGATTACCTTTGCGCCCGTGAGGGCAGTGGGGTCCATCGTAGGTAGGTAGGTAGGCTGAGGGGGCCTTCGAGGATCAAAAAAAAGGAGACAAGAGGATAGAATAGGATGGATGGTAAGGAAGCCTCCCCAAAAAAAGGGGAGAGCAAGTCGGGTCTGAGAAGTTGTGTATGTGTGTATATATATACACCAAGAGATCTTGAGGGAGGGAGTCGGGGGAGGTCACATCTGGGCCTCGAGAGGAGAGAGCTTCTGGTTGTTTAGATATAGATGAAAGAAAGAGGAGAGAAAGAAGAAGACCTGATAATGCGAGCTCTTTAGACCGGCGGCTCTCTTCGTCTTTGGTCTTCTCTGAGATATAGTCTTGTTATACCCGAGCCCCGGAGGAGGTGAGGTCTGGGAAGAGCGGAGAAAGTATGTATATGTATAACCACGCCTGTTGGATGTATTAGTTCGACAAGAGACCAGGACACACGTAATGGCGTGATAAGACCCGAGGTATGTACTGGATCAGGAAATCCCATATATTAGTATCAGCGCCGCAGACCTATCGGGACTTTTTCGTTCTCCCTGTCCTGTGCCAGCCTCGTCGACGCCAGCAGAGTCATACTCGAACGGTGGTCTGTACGTTTTCAGAAGCAGAAGCCCATGAACCGAGGTCGAACTGAGCGAGACGTTTTTTGTTCTGGGGGTTCTTCCCCGACTTCCGAGAGAAGCTTGTTTCTCCGCAGCAGTAATAGTGAATTGGTGGGTTGTGATCTGACCCGCGAAGGTTTGTGATTGGGGGGAAGCTGGCTGGTTGGATGTATTGTGAGTGGTGGTGGTGGTGGTTGGTGGTAGTTGTTTCATTCTATGCGTTGTCGGAATACCTAAACCTGATAACACATCAGCGTCCAGCAGTAAAGAGGGAATAGTAACGTCGTGACTAGACGGCTCTTGGAAACATTGCCTTCCTCGGCGTTGCCATCTTGGGATTTTATTTAACACAGCCACCCAATCCATGGCCAGCGCCGTGTCATCCCTTCATCACGCCGGGTCAGGCAATGAACGCTTCAACGCCGAAGCGGCCTCGTGGGACCGCAACCCCTTCGTCCACCGCGCGAGCAAGTGTGCGGCGAGTGCGATCATCCCGCGGTTCCCAGCCTTGAAAACCCCACCGGGCCCCGACGGCCTGGATATCCTGGAGATCGGCTGCGGCACGGGCTTGCTCTCGTTCATGCTGGCGCCCTATGCCCGACGTCTGGTCGCCGTCGACGCCGCCGAGGGCATGATCGACGTGCTCAAGACCAAGCTGCAGACCACCCCGGGGGCGCCGCAGAACATCGTCCCCGTGGCGGTGCTGTTGGAGGATCCGGAGGACAAACATCTCCCTCCCGCCAACGACAAGGACCCGGACGGAAAGAGGCTCAAGTTCGACTTGATTACCTCGCACCTGGTCCTGCACCACATCCCGGACCTGAAGGCCGTGCTGACCACCATGCTCGGCTGCCTCAAGGACGGTGGCAGCCTGGCGTTGACCGACTTCGAGGACACGGGCCCGGAGTCGAAGCGGTTCCACGCTCAGTCGAGGATGGGCGGCGTCGAACGACACGGCATCAACCGCGCCGCGATGGAAGCCCTGTTGAACGAGGTCGGCTTCGTCAACGTCCGCGTCGAGACGGCCTGGAGCATGGACAAGTCCGTCGAGAAGTTCGAGGGCGAGTTTGGGGACGCGGGCAGACCGGGCGAGGGCCAGGGCGAGATTCGCAGCTTTCCCTTTGTCTTGTGTACAGGTGAAAGGAAGTTCTGTCAGTGAAGTGGTTGTCTTGTTGGCACGGCCGCCTCGACGTCTGTTCAACAAGATGTCAAGTGGGCTAGAATCACAGTTCTCTAGAGTTATCCTAGACACATTGGTTTTGAGAGTTGCAAACGAAGTGCTGTGCTGTGCTGTACTGTGCCCCCAAAACCGGGTGGCATAAGTCGTGCGCCAAAGAAACAATTGACAGATCATATTTGGTAACGAATGAAACCGTGTAACTCCTCCCCGAAAGTCCAGCCATTATGCCAACGTATTCCTAGCTGTCCATCTTCTCCATGTGATCTTGTCTCTCCGCCTCTCCAAGGTCTCATTCCCCTGAGATGCTCCCCAGGCCAGTGAAGGCTCTTGCGAAAGGAGCGACATTTGTTTCTCCGTCGTCCTGGGCAATGCGCCATACCCAACCCTATTGGGTTACCATTCACCCCTCCCCTGTCTTCATTGCCCAGCAACCAGGTGCAAATAATTGTGTTACAACTGCTCGTAACCGTTGCCCTCAGCAGTTGATAGCAATATGACCAGGTAATGCTGGGCCAAACGCTCGGCAAGCAGTTTAGACGTCGAGAAGGGCGGCCTTTTCCTCGACCACGCCGTCCTCGATCCTCTCAGCCCGCAACTTCAATGCCTGGCGGCGGGCAAGTCTCTTTTCCATGCGGAACTGCATGATCGTTCCCAAAAGGATGCCAAAGTTGATCTGCACCGGCACCACGATCAAAGCGTATTCAATCTTCTTGACGTGCGCAAGATCCAAGTTGTCAAGGGTCTGGAAGGCACCATATCCCAAGCTCGTGGTAATGGCAATACCGAGGAGCATGAAAGCACGGACGAGCCAGTTCTTGCGAGTGTTCTTTGGGAATTTGCTGGAACCGCGGGTGCGAGAGTCGACGAAGATAAAGGTATGCATCGCATAGTAGAGGTAGGTGACGACGGAGACGCCGATGGAAATGGGAAGGAGTATCATGTTGACCTTCTTAAGCAGGCAGATAACCTTCATCGCGGTCGAGGGTTTGGACGGGTCATCAGAGCCGGGCAGCGTTTTGGGAACCCACCACTGCAAGCACAAACGTCAGTAAGGCCGTCAAGGAGTAAGAGTCGAAGAGTATCACGGCTCACATCGAAAAGCGGCATCCAAATGACCATGAACACACAGACATACAACCAGCTGAGAATGTATCCGACTGTGTAGGCAATCTAGATTGACAGGCAGTGTCAGCATCCGTTGCCATATCCAAGGGATTAGCAGTGGCAGAACATACACCGTAGTCGTCCTCTCCGGGAGCCGGGTATTCATGCTTGCCCGCATACACGATCTGCAATGGTCCGACCCGGAGGGCTTCCACCAAAGCCATGAGCAGGACGACGCAGCGAATCTGCTTCCTCATCATGCGAAGATTGAACCTGCGAATCTTCTTCCAGTCCTCCACGTCAGGTGTAGAGGTGGGAGAAGGGAGGGCATTGGTGACAGCGTTCTCGTCAGCTGCGTCCCGCGAGGAGCAGCGTCGGGAGGACCATCGGCAAGGCATGGTGATGCTCAGTTGACGACGGTGGGAGTCAAGCTGCATCAGCAAGGTAGAGAGGAGACGACGTAGTGAAGAGAACCCAATATTTGGCAGACAGAGATATGGTGAGAAGAAGTTGAGTAGTACAGGAGTGGGCGATCAATTGAGGTGCAGGGGAGGGAGGCAGTGAAATGGCTGTTGCCTTTGCTACGCAGATGGATGACGGAGTCAGCCTAGGCGGCTTCGGCCCCTGTGAGCTCCGAACTCTTATCGACCTCCTATTGGCCAGCCTGAGCAGCTCCCTGGCATCTGAGGTGCACACACTAGTCTAATTCCAGCTTAGTGGATATGGCTCAGTCGGGGTCAGGATCTCTGACAGGCATATTATCTCGGTCTCACTACGGACACGAGACGGAGCATATCCCTACAACAGGGCTGTGAATACCCGCGTACAGCAACTGTATTCTTCTCGTCTAGCCCAAAAACACCGGGATTCCATACATAACAGGCGCTGCCCCGTTGAGATACTTCAACAGGCACGCATCACGGGCGTGTGCCACAGCCGCATCCAAAGACACCGAACCAACCTTCTGCCCATGGTGCCTCTTTCCATTCTCTTCGCCAGCTCTGGCGTTTCCAGGCCTGTGGAGTCGTGCCTGTGCTGCTGAGCTCGCACCAATATCGATCAATCCCCATTCGCCCATCAGCTCCATGGCGAAACGGTCAATATCCCGATCGGTGACATCCCACAGTGTCCCTACCACGGCCGGGCTCCCTGCGCTGAGATAAGTCAGAGGCGTGCCATGCGGCTCATATACCCCACATTCGGTCAGTTTGGCACTGCTACAGCCCATTAGCAATGCCACAGCACACTTGTCCATCCTACGGATCGTGCGAGGTCTGATGTATTGCCCACCGCCGCCGTGACCGAAGTAGAGCATGAGCGAACTGTCCCGCAAAGCCGCCTCGAATTCGTTCCCCTCAGGCGGCCGATTGACAATAGCTCGATATCCGGGCAGCTGATTCTGGAAAATTTGGCCAAATGTCTCTTGTGTTGCCCTTAGGTCAGAAGACGGGTTGAGGATATATGAACCGTCTGTTCTCGGAACCATGTGACCTTCGAGGTTGTGCCCTTGACCTCCAATGGCCCTCAATCTTTCCCAAACAGATGCGATGGATGGCATCCTGGAAACGCCTTGGTTTTTTAAGCATGATAGCGACTCCCAGGGAAACATTTGTAACTCTTTATCCAAGACCAGGATTACATGGCGCTGTTTCTCCTGCGAGGTTGATTGCCGATCGTGGTAAGAATGCAGGGCGTCCAATACCTCCACCAACATGGCATCAAAATCGATCTCGTCATATGCGTTACGCTCGCCATTGAATTGCAAGATATCAACAACGAAGTACAGGAGGTCTGTGACCGCGTCCTCCAACTCCACCTCCCGGGGATGGCCGAGTGCCACAAAAAGCTCCAGCACATGATCATGGAGTTCGATCCCCGGGTCGCATGACTTGGACGATTTCTGCCTGGAGGGAAGGTGCCGGTGCAGTGTTGAAGAGAGACATTGTCCGAACTTCTTAAGTCCGGTCTCATCAATATCAGGAGCAGAGAGTAGTCCTCGAAAGCCACCAAACCAGATGCTCTCGATGTTTTCTAGCAACGTGGCGAGCTCATGATCCAAGGCTTGACGCTCGGCATACCACGCCTTTCTGACAGACTTGTCGACCGATGAACCCCTGGCATCGTGTGCACTAGAGGTTGCTTTCATGATGATATACTGCATCTTCGCCTTGGCACTCTTCAGGTCAAGTTCCTCACAGTCTCCTTCTGATGGATCTGGTCGTGCTAGAGGAATCCTGACAACAAATGGCGACCGCTGGTGCGCCAAGTGGGCCACAAAAAGCTCATTCCTATCCTCGTTCAGTCCAAGGTACACGACTGACCATGATGTCGGTAAAACGCTCGTGTCGTACGTTTCGAGTACATCTGAGTTTTGACATGTGCGGGTGTCATCGAGATGTTGCGCACTAGGCCATTCTTCCATGCTCGTTATCCTGGTCGCACTCAGCTCACCCGAAGTCAGGAAGCGCTCCCGCGTATGGGCGAGATCGAGGGGACTGGTCATGTCTAACACGACGTTTGAAGTACAGCTAACCAATGGTTGATTCAAGGCTGATGAAAGCAGACTGATCTGGGCCAGCAGTTTGTGGCGAGCGTGAACAATGTCGCAAGGTATTCGATTTTGCTCTTTGTCGCTGACTTCGCGGAGAATATCGTAGGCTTGAAGCAGCAGTACTTTTCCATCCTTGACGGTCTCTACCGCTTGCTTTTGCTTCGACCGCTTCTTTGGGTCCTGGTTCTTTTCCTCAAAAGCCCGAGGACACACAGGTTGAATAAATGAAACCCTGCCACTTTTTCTTGCTGATCGATACCTTACTGGAATAGCGACAGCTGTTTCGGCGAGCACATTATGTATGGTATCTTCCGAGAAAATTTTGAGCGCAGAGTGGACCAAGCTGAGAGCGATGGATGTGGAGTTACGGCCGTCCTCATCTCTGTCGCATCGAGAGTCAGTATCGGGTGGGTTGGTCGAACCTGCGTGACCGTAGAATGTCTGAAGTCTAGATTCCAACATTGAGATTCTCGCACTGTAGCCGCTCAGGCCCAAAGAAGATTTAGGGGACGGGACACACTCTTTCGGCGTGGCTCTCATTGAGTCATTCCCTCTCTGTCCCTTGACGGTGCGTTTTCTTCCTGAAGGCTTTGCCGGGCCGCGGGTGGCAGTATCTTTCTGGAACTTGCTCATTATCAGCTTGGTGGATGGAGTATCCTTGTCGATCTGAAGCTGCTTTGCCTCGATCAAGCACTGAGAAGCGGCTGGATCGTCCCCGAGGATTATATACGTTTCGACTTGGTTGAGGGATATAAGAGCCTGTACCCAGTGTGCATCGAAGTCCTTGGTGATCTGCGACAGCTCTTGAAGCATAACCTGTGCCTTCTCGACCTGGCCAGCTCGAGCATGCAGGAGACCCAGTTCACTCAGGGCAACTGACGTATGAATTGAATACCCCCATTTTCGAGCAGCCTTCAGCGTTTGCTCATAAAACATGGCGGCATCCTGATATACGCCACAATGGGCATTTAGAAATGCCATATGGCTGAACACTGAGCAACATAACGACACCTCGGGCCCAAGCATGACTGCGCTCGACGGCATTCGTACCACCGGAGGGCTGCATAGATCAAGATTGGAGAAGTCGACGGACAGACCGTGCAGTGCAGGATTGGTCGATCCGTTTGATTGTACAGGAGTTGCGGAAGTCCAGACTTTTTCAACTGAAGACCAAATACTTGCCGAGACTTTTGCGGACTGTCGTGCGAGAACGATCGCGTTTGCAAGCTGTCCTGACTCATAAGCCAGTCGCGACGCCAAATGAGCAGCTCTACACCACATACTCTGTTCTCGCAATCTAGCCTTGGCTGAAATCCCCGTTTCTGATCTTCCCCTGGCCTGCCATGCACTTCGAGCACGTTCTAGCCACTTGGAGCACTCATCAAGATCTTCCGCAACTAGATGATGTTCTGCACAGGCGAGTGCAAATTCAACTTCGAACAATGGGTCGCTGTTGTCTTCAGTTTCCTTTTCGATCATGGAGAAAGCCTTCTGGGCAGACTGAAGGTCCTTCAGCATGTCGTGGAATTGACCTTGGCGGAGGAGGATCCTCTTGTGTGACACCATTTGACCGTCAACTCCAAGCCCCATTAGGTATTGTAAAGTTTCCAGGGCCATCAAGCCGATCCCATAATTTCCAAGAATTGCCGCATATTCGACTGAAAGCAGTAGAGGAGCGAGGTGTGCTCCGACATCAATACATTTCACACGTGCCTCTTCACCAGTTTTACAGGTCCGAATGATCTCGCACAGTTGTTTTACCTCTTGCGACAATACTTGTCTGGGAACCAGTCCAGTGAAAAACCCATGTTGAAGGTAAAGGAGCGAACGAAGTTCTGGCTCATACCTGGTCAGGAAGACGTTTTTCCCTGTTGTGAGGGAAGTCGCAAGAAGCCCGTGAATAACAGAGGAGTCAAGGATAAAGCTTGAAGGTGGCAACCTCTTCTTCAGGGCCAACTGTAGTAGCTGGTTAATAAGCCTCATGATGTACACCTGATATTCTGGTTGCTGCAGGAGCGACAGTATAGTCTTCACCGTTGTTGAACACAGCCTGAGTCGATGGTCGTCCATGCTGAGCTCAAACATAGCAAGTAACTGCTTCTCAAGCAGCACTGCACGATGAAGTGGTGGTAATGATGAATCGTCATAAAAGCTGCCGTCGTCTCCGCTTATCGAGGTATGATTCAGGACAGTTTTGGAATATGTACTTAAGATTCTTCCAAAGGCTCTGCACCCCGAATCGGAATTGGACCATGGACAAGGAAATGGAGCAGAAAGGAGCAATTCCACAGCCTGACTGAGGACGCCTTGCTTGATGCTGATTTCGATTGCATTTCGAAGAGCGGTTTCGGCCATTTGAAAGTTGTTTACCTCCAAGTAACAGGCTGCTAGCCTCTCATATTTGAGCACGATATGCGCTGCCTTTTGCTCGCTCGATGGCAAATCCAACAGGCCCACGAGGGACAAGTCGAGATTCTTTGCCTGCTCCAAAGGAGATTTGCCCTCCCTGACGGTTTCCGAGTACCGTGACCAAAATGACTGAGAGATCCGTACTCTCAACTGGTTGAGTGACGACTCCATCTGGCACTGAGTGATAAAGCAAACGTACTCGACTCGAAGAGTCTGGATTACTTTTGAGCAGCCTATGAAAGCTTCCAATGCCTCCGCCGCCAGGTCTGAGTCTCGCGTGATGGCACATTGTTCGGTGGACAGAACAGCATCAATCGTCTTCAAGAGTGTGATTAGGAAGGCGTTGCGATGCTCGACGCTCGGATTTTCTGAACTTGGCACCAGAACTGAACCGATGTGCCGACATAAGAAGCTGAAGGAACAATAGGTCAAGCGGATAAGGATCCTCTGTAAACCTCGTGACGGTCTATTTTCTTCCACAACAGGTCGTGCTTTGTCAAACGAGATCAGTTGGGCGGCTGCTTTGCGAAGCTGGGCCAGATACAGTAGGAACCTGTCCAGCTCTAATGCAGACAGTTCTCTTGCCTCTGCAAGAGCACCCTCCACGCTTTTCAACGATTCCAATATCTTTGGGAATCCCTTTGAAGCTCTAAGGCGTGATAATGCAATTTGGCACTGTAGTGTCAGATTGAAAGCTCCGCTAGTCTGCCGGAGCTGCTCTTCCACGAAAGCAATGAGCTGAGGGCACTCGTCTAGATCCCGGACAATATTCAAAAGAGTCTCCATCAGATCTGCGGGAACATGAAATTCGCACTTTGCTACCTTCATAAGCTTCTGAAACGGAGCAAGTTCTTCAAACATGCAAGTTGTCGATGCGTTAAGATCCTTGGAGGTCGCGAATAGTCGCTTGATCGCTTTGTGAAGCGGTCGCCACACTTCTGCTGCTGGGTCCGGTAAGTGGCCAAGGTGAACCCAAGATTCGAACTTGATGCGTAATGACAAGCAAAAGAGTTTAAAAAGATGCTGAGGTGATGAGCTCTCTGCTTTTGAGTTTGTGGACAGCGCGTACAGCTTCGACAGGGCGAGAGAGATAGTGCGATGCTGCAAACCAGACTGCTCCAGCGTTAAGAGATTTTTGTCCAGTCCTTTCGACGTGACCCAGGCTGGACTACCAATGGTATCCTGTTGAAGTGACCTCAAAAGCTCCGAGTCGATACATTCTGGCCCCACCAGCAGAGCAAAACGTAGAGCTTGGCTTTGCAAAGCTGCCGTGAGTCGGAACCTTTGACCGTCATCTGCTGCGTCTGGCCGTCCTATGAGAAACCTCGCGATCCCGGCAAGAGGAGCAGGTCTCTTTTTGGGCTCATCTCCCCAGTATATTTCGTGAATGTCGCAGAGCTGACGTTGTGCTTGGGCTCTGAGACTCAAGGAGATGCTTCTGTCCAGCAAGATCAACGCAGCGTTTTCCAAGCCGGGGCTGCTGTCCGCGATCGGCGTCACATCTTTGGGAACATCCTTCCTCAAAAATTGCAAGGCAGAGTAGGAAATATCTGCAAATAAGCCCCAGTCCGTTGGTTGAGTGCAGGGAGTGCCTTTCTTGCAGCTGATGGCAGGTTTCTTGCGCCCCTTGTTCGGTGATAGTGATTGAAGTGGTTCGTTATGGGCGTGGAACGACGGCGCAGTGTTCGTTGCTGGAGCTTCTCTCAGAGCTTTGGCAGCCTCTCCCAGACATTTCAACGTGGAGTTCAATGTTTCAGTGGCAATCTTCCGCCGCTCGGCCGGCGACAGACGCGGTGCCTGCTCGTCGTTGCACTCATGGATCTGGATTACTGCGCCTGGCTTTTGCTTACTTCTGTTTGCCTGTCTGATTGGCGGTCGACTTATGCTAGAGCCTTTTGCCTGCACGGCCCTTTTGCTTGAAGCACGAACGGCCTTCGATCCACACTCATCGAAGGAACCAAGGCCGAGAATAGCTCGCAAAAAAGTCAAGGTTCGTGTTGTTGGGGCAGCCAGGTTGAGGTGGGCGCGAACCACATCATGCGGCGGAGCAACGGCATCCTGAAGAACTGTCATTGTAAGAGAATAATGCTCGTTAAGTGCATGATGCACTATATTGCCAGTCTGGCTATTATTTGGACCTGATTATGCTGAATGTCTGCCGTTGACGGGTGAAAGCGCGTAGCAGCCGCATTCAGCCATGAAATAAACATTGCACTCGCCGCTTAGATCCGGCATTAAGAGCTCGTTACTTCCGACTTGGCATCTCATCCCAGCTCCCGCGCCGCTTTTGAACTCATCACCACCTTTCCTCCCACCTTCATCAACCTTCACCTCTTCTTTCCCCCTGAGATCCTCTGTAAGCTGCGTTTTCAAAGTACATAATGTAGGTCTTGACGCCTTACTCTCACTACCTGGAGTGGTGAGGTGGCGCTTACGGAGAGCTCAGGGGTTACCACTGGGGCCAAGAGGCGACACTGACTGATACATGTCTTCCCGTGCTGCTGTCTTTACTGAGTGGTTTTCCGCGCCCGGCAGCTTCGTCCACTCCTCAGCCGTCACTCAAAGAGCTCGGAATTCACAGGTTCCTACGGCCACAATCAACCTTACCGACACTTCACACAAGGGCCCTATTGCCTGTTGCTCCTGCCTTTGCTGGGGGATGCCGGAGATATTTGGGTCGAAGACTCCTGGCCCTGATCATGTTGAGCGTTTCTGCTGTCCCAGAGAGAGCTCTGTCAGGGCTTTGTCCTTTGGGTGAATTCGAGAATCATGTGGTCGAAACAAACCCATCCACTGGTTCGAGGGTTACGGTGGCACGAAGTATTGGTCGCATCCTATCTTGGGTTGTGCGCTGGCTGTTGGCAGGGAGTGGCAATGGATTTTCTGGTATCGTTGTATTGCATCTGGGACATGAGTCTAGGTGACTGTTCGATGCTCGCTGTGCTGAGTTTCTCACACCTGCAGCCCAACCAACACTTGTAACCTGTCTTTCTGAATCTACATATATGCATCGCGTGGATCAAACGAAACTCGGCATAGGCTCGGTCTAATCAGCTCTCTCCTATCGCTCTGGGCCGGGCGCTTTCTTCAGGTCCATGGACTCGGTGAGCCGAAATCCCTGGACGTCGTGCACCTTTCTCGTCCGTATACTGCGATATATTGAAGCCATGCTCGAGGACATAAGGTTCGGTGTCGGATAGTTTCTCTTGCCGCCAGTGGAATGGACGACGGCACCCACGGGAGCTGCCTAGGTACTTTTAAGCGCTGCAATGGGCGTGGCCACTAACCTAACCAGGGGCGACCACAGGGCAGCAGCAGCCTATCCCCAACGCGGGGTGAGCCGGGAGTAGATTTTCCATTCCGGAAGCACATGAAACTTCAGTGTCGAATTGCAGATAATATACCGCAAACCATACACACCGCTGTTTCCTCAACATCGATGAGCGGTATGAAGCCCATACTGTCCTGCGGCGCAGCTCAGACTCGTCTGCTCAGAACGCATGTCCTGAACCCGAGTCAGAGCCAGCTGCGATGGCTGCGCCGATCCCGCCACACAGCCTCCCAAGAACGCCGTCTCCCTCGCATAGCACAAACCTCCATATGGGATTCGATCATTCCCAGAGCATTTCGGGACAGGTCCTTGTCCCGAGAGCAATCTGTACAAAAGAAACCCACGAATCCAGCGTCATATTTCATCTGGATCTACATTCTAATCGGCTCGCAAGCCATTCGAATCATGGGCGTCAAGAATGAATACATGGCTTTTTCTCGCAGAGCGGATCTCAAGTTAGAAAAGCTCAGAGAGGTTATTACAAGGCTGCAAAACGGCGAAGAAGTGGATGTAGAGAAGATCCTGGGTACCGGAGATGAAACACAAGAGCGCGAATGGGAAGAAGTATTAGAAGAACTCCAAAGAGAGGATAGGGTATGGCAAAACAACAAGAAGAAAAGTCGCGAGGCGAAGGAGCGCCTGGCAAAGGAAGAACAAGATGCCAACCCGGTCAACGTCGTTCAAGACAAAGCTCTGGTGGTCGATCCACTACCTGCATCCTCTGGCATCGCCGTTCCACGAAGTCCTGGGTTCTATTGAACTTCCTAAGGGCATATGGACGGCTGAGATCTAGCGAGAAACAATCGAGAATTCCTAGAGATGGAGGTGCGTCACGCCGAGCTTTGTCCTAGAAACGAGTTGGAAGAAATATCGTTCGGACCTGCGTACAGCAGAAGGCCATCTCGCAGTAGACTCTGCTATGCGCCCCTCACGAGCTTCCTACACTTGGATTTCTGCTCACACACTCTTCAAGACAAAGCCAAGGCGAAGGCAATGCATGCGAAGGCCATTCCGCAGCTTGATGACTACCTCTTGCCTGCTGAGGCCCACCAGTTCACCTTCCTGTGGTCTGCCACCAGGTTTGGCGCTGCAGGCTGGTCAACCCGCGGATTTTCGCGATGTTGAAGGGGTGGCTTACTCGTCAGTGGTACTGACCGAGACGTGCATTCCTGCTGGCAGACCAGTGGGGTCTGCAGGATCGATCCCGACGTCTTTCGCTGCATAGCCCGAGCTCAAGATCTTTTGCTTCGCGTCTTCTGCACTGATCTTCGCACCGTCGTTCTCAGCGGTGTGCAGTGGGAGCGGAGGCCATTGATCCAAGCGTGGACCTTCGGAAAGTCCTTTGCTGAGAAGCCTGGCTCACCCTGTATATCCATGGTCTGCAACACCATTTTATTCCTCCAACTGGCGTGGATATCGGCGATGGAACATCTGTCCCTTCTAACCCCTGGGCCGTTCGCCAGAAAATCATTCTCAATATCGTTCAAGATTTGGCGGAACTCAGCAAGTGCACGGGGCTGAGGTTCCTCGTGTCTGGGTGGTTAAAAACAGAAAAGTCCTTCCCTGTCTTTCAGAAATTCTATGCTCATAATCTTCACCGGTACGAGTGGGAGACAGACTCAAAAGCTACGGTACCCGAAAGCCTCATACGCATGGTCGACTTGAATTTTGGGCAAGAGCCGCCGCTTTTGTTGGGAAAATGGTCTGCACAGCTTCCATGAAGACGCGACTATCGGCATATAAATCGCGGCCTATGGCGTCGACAGTGATCCGTCTGTATGTGATGCCCGGGTTGGCAAGTATAGGACGCGGCATCACAAAGTTCTGTTCGCAAACCCGGAGTGGGATGTCACTCCTGGACAAAAGATTCCGGGTCTTTTGCGCATTCGGCGCGGATTGGTAGTCATAGAGGACTACGGGATGTTCCGAGATGCCTTTCAGCTTGGACAGCTGGGGCAGAGAGAGCTCCTGCACGTGCATCCCTTGAACGGGTGGATCTGGGCTACCCAAGGACCAAGGTCAATGAAAGTCACCAGTCGTCTCTCATTGCAGCCTTGGTATTTCTACTTTCCGGATGCCCGCAGCACATCTCATTTGCGGGGAGAGATCATTGGAAAGATCTGAGCGGGGAAAAGGGTCTATTCGCAACGATCGGGTACGCCCGTGCCAATATGAACCTTTTCTAGCGAGGTTGCCAACTTTCCTGTTAGCAGAAGCGCTGTATTGGCAGATGATTTGCGTCACGGATTGATTACCAGGTTCCGGGAGGTCGGGCTGATGCTGCAAAAGAGGATGGGGTTGGTACTCCTGGACGAAAGAACCCTGCTCCGTCTATACTCCTCCTGGCAGTGTACTCCGTGCATACCACGTTTCTGTAAACCGCTCGACACATATAGCAGAGGTGACTGAATGGCGATAGTTGTTTTGTTGAATGTCCAGCAGCTGTCTCTGTTCAACCTCTCAGCTGTTCTTGAAGTGATATGCCCGAAGGGTAGTAACGAGGCTCAATCTGGTATCTTTCCTGCCACGGCAGTATCAGTGGCTGTAGGTTTGCACCTTCGGTAGTCCTCGAGACGGCGTTTAGGGAGTGAATTGGCAAGCAGTCGATCCTGCAATTCCAAGCCATTAAGGTGAAATGTTGCTGGACAAGCAACTGGAGGTCGTGTTCTGTATCAGATATTTCAAGTGCAAGCACCCAGCAGGTAAAACCCACCTCGGATTGCATAATGCACGCTCTGCAGTTCCCTCCGCAGTTCGCTGAAGAACCAATCATGACAGTAGAGCGATAGGCAGTCGAAAGCGAGGGAATGTTTGACCGGTGGAGAGCGATCTCGACCCGCCAAGGCTGCGACTGCCTCCAACTTGCCTCCGCTTTTTTATATTTTTCAGACTTGCCCTTAGCAAGGCGATTTCTGCACCAAGCAACAGCAATTGACCTTCTGATTCATCCACCACACATCGCACAATCGCCCATCACATACTCCAGACTTTCATAATTTCATTTCCCACCATCCTCTTTTTGTTGCGCGTCTCTTGTGCGACCATCTCTTGCTTTTTTCAATTCTCCCCGTGGAGGAATCACTTGTTGTTTGCCTGCGTGCTAGATTTATCAACCAAGAGTCTGCCATATCTATCACGCTTGATTGACCGCGCCTCTGGTTCAATCCCCTTATTTCCCATCCGCGACCAAACTCATAGTCTCCCGTCCGATTATTTCAATTTCCGACGCGACTCGCCCTTGGTCCAACAGAACGACACCACACCGCGTTAGGCTGCCCTCACCCTGATATCTCACCATGGCGACCGAGACCGCACCTGTTAATGGCTTGTACGGGGCAACCCAGTATGGTCAGCCTGCTGAACTTGCCGCCTCTACCCCCTCTGCACCGACTCATGCTGCCTCTGCTTCTCAAAGTACGACCGCCTCCGCCACTCAGCAGAAGGCAGACCCTCAAGAGATCGGCTGGTACTTTGTGGAGCAGTATTATACAACTCTATCTAAGAGCCCAGAAAAGATTCACCTGTTCTATTCTAAGAAGTCACAGCTGGTCACGGGCGTCGAAGCTGAGAAAGTTCTTCCTGCTCTTGGGACAAAGGTACGTCGTCACTTATCCGTTTAGGGGCGTTCAAGTTGGCTAACCAGGGGAAATGCAGGCCATCAGCGAGAAAATTAAAGCCCTCGATCTCCAAGACTGCAAAGTGCGCGTCCTCAACGTCGACTCCCAGGCCTCGTTCAACAATATTGTTGTTCAGGTTATTGGCGAGATGTCGAACAAGTCGGAACCACATCATAAATTCGTGCAGACCTTTGTCCTTGCCGAACAACCCAATGGCTACTTCGTCCTGAACGATATCTTCCGCTACCTCAGCGATGATGAGGATGAGATCGTTGAAGATGAACAACCCCAAGCAGAAGTCCCTGCGGAAGAGCCCCCCACCCCTGTTGCAGGTGTGGCCGATGTCCCCGCCCATGCTGATGATGTCGTTGCTACCGATGGCGCTGTCGAGAAGGTTGACGAGAAACTGGAGGAAGAAAAGGTGGAAGAAACCCCAGCAGCAGAGGAACCAGCTGAGGTTAATGGCGATGCTGTTCCCTCTCCTGCTGAAAAGGCAGAAGAGGTTACCGAGCCTTCAGGCCCTACAGAGGAGGCTGTCGGCCAAGAAGTCACCGAATCTGCCGCAACTGAGCAGCCTGCGGAGCCAGAAGCCGTTGCCGTTGAACCGGTACCTGAAGCAGCTGCACCAACCCCGGCTCCTGCCGAGGCACCTCCAGCGAAGAAGACTTGGGCCAGCATGTTGGGAGGTGGTGTCCAAAAGCCAGCTGTTCCAGCCCTTCCTTTGACTCCTGCCCCACAGCCAAAAGCTCCCCGAACGTCGCAACCTACACAAGCCCCTAAAGCTCAAGCGGAACCTGTACCAGCGACCGCAAATACAACTTCCAGCACTCCGACCTCGCAGAGCAATGGCTGGCAGACTGCTGATCACAGCAAAAAGAGCAACCGACCACCGAACAGAGCCGTCTCAGAGGGGATCACAATGGCGTACATTAAGAACGTGAACGACAAAGTCGATGCTAGGATCCTTCGCGAGGTTCTCGAGAAGTACGGCGAGCTCAAATATTTCGACGTATCGCGACCTAGGGTAAGTCCCGTGCATCATTGATTGCTTTGGAGGTCTACTGACGAAGCATAGAATTGTGCGTTTGTCGAGTTTGCTGATCCCGCCGGCTACGCTGCTGCTGTTGCTGCGAATCCCCACGCAGTCGGTACTGAACAGATCTACGTCGAGGAGCGTCGACCCCGTCCCAATGCATACGGCGGCAGCAACGCTAACTTCAATCGCGGTGGTGGAACCGCGACCCGTGCCCGGGGTGGCATGCAGGGCGGCCGATCTGGAAGCCAGACCAACTTTCCCAAGGATGCCGGACGTGGTAGTGGATTTCAACGTGGAAAGCCCGGCACGGGTACCGTCACTCCCAAGGGGCGTGGCCAAGGCCAAGCTGCGTGAAGTTGCCTCAGGTGCGGGATGCTGAAACACAGCATCGGTCACTAAAAGAATCTTTCGTCACTTGCTTCTTGCATTACCACGGTTTAAGCGGAGCGATCAAAAAGTGATGGGGTTGTTTTTTCGACGATTTCCCTGGCACCGGCGTACTTGGAAAAAGTACTTCCCATTACATTACACATATTTTCACGATCCAGCAGTGTCATTCGCATAGCCAGCTTCAGAATTGTTCAGGACGAAACCGAAAGTGGGATTTCCACCACCTTTCACGACTCCAGCGAGCGAGGCAGCAACAACTTCAGATCGGCTTTCCTAGGGTTATGGTCCAGGGCAAGCGGGTCTTTTCGAGCGAGGTCATGTATTTGTGTGTGTGTGTACGAAGAGAACATGTTTTTCCGAGACCTCTAAATTACCTAGAGATAGGATGGCACGGGCGTGGGCACGGAATTGTACAGTAGTCCCTCATTGTGAATGAGACATATCCTACCTAATGGTGATTATGGGTTGGTTTAAAAAGTTTCAGAACTTTCTAACGGTCGGGGATTAGGGCAATACTGATGAATCACCTGAAGGGGTATTATTATATCTCACTGAGGTACGATATGGGAAGAACGGGCACTATCAGCTGAGGCAGCCAAAGCAGCGATAAGGAAATCCGCCCCGCGTGGTGTGTACGGGTTCCGCTGGTATGTTGCCTGCGCTTGTCGTGGGGTAATATCTCGGATAGGCTGAGGAGTAACTTCAGGCCGCGACATCGGTGACCTGGTTGACTTGTACCTTGCTTCGCTGTCAGCTGTCAGTCCTGTCTCTCAGCCTAGAAAAACAACAATCCCCTTCGGATTCTCTTCCTTGCGGACAATATCATCGCCTTCTCCTTCGAGCCCCCTTAATGACTGCACGATGAGACCGGGGATCGGCCTTGATAACAGTGCAGCAGAGTCACCGCGCCCTCGGAAGCCGTCCAATGCCGACTTACATCCTCCATCATTAGGTGGTGATCGCGACCGCCATTGCAATCCTGCCACTACGTTCTTCCTCTCACGAGATCCTGATGCCTCCGCAAAGCCGCACCACTCCGACCGGAGTGCTGGAGCGTCGACGTCGACGTCGCCCTTGAGCAGCCTGCAGGACACCATTGAAGAAGCCGAACGCGACCGCTCCTCTGCCAAACACACCACACCCCGACAAGCTGACACCTCAGGTGCAACAAGGAGTGGAAGTCGACGCCGGTCAACCATCAAGCCCGGGACGAGTTGTGAACGCTTCCGACGGGGCTCTTCCAGCGCGAACCCTGAGATCAATGCTATCCCTCCCCAAGCTGTCCCCGAGAGAGTCGTCACTCCGTCGCCATTGCCTTCGCGAGACATTTCTCTACCTGGCAGCCCGAAATCCCTTGCTTCGCGCAGATCGGTTCAGACGAAATCGTCCGCCAATTCCGACGATGAGTTGTTGACTAATGCGGATGAGACGGGCAGTCAGGCAATACTATCCAGTGGTGATGAAGATGAGAATGAGGCTGGGACTGGGCGAGTCGGTGGACCTGAAATTCTATCTTTAGGAGGAGGAAGAGTACAGGACAGCCATCCGGAACTTATCATGCCTAGCATCAAGATGCCATCCAGGCGGCCCTTTACGGAGAGGGGAAAGAGACTAGGGAGGTTCAAGGTTATGGTTGCTGGCCGCAGAGGTACGTTTCGTCCTTGCTCTATCTCTGATGAGACATCCACAAGCGCGGCGAATGCAGGCTTACTGACTGAATCGCGGCATCCAATGCAGGCGTGGGAAAGACCTCCCTCATAAAATCTATCGTCCAACTATGCGAAGACATTGTCCACGTCGACCCTCTTGTTACCACGAACTCATCTCACGGCTCCCACAGAACTTCAGCTAGTTTTTCCGAGGCGATCAACGAGGTGTATGCCTCGACAAAGCCGTATCCGATGTGGTGGTCCGCCATTGAGGAGTCTCGCATCCTACGCCGGCGAAAATCGATGGGAGACTCCGTGCTCGAACGGAACGTCTGCTTCGTGGACACCAGTGATTCAGTCAAGCTGGAGAGGCTTGTTCACTATGTGGAGCAACAACTCGTGAACGCCATGGTGAGTGTGGACCAGCTCACGAGCGAGTTCTCGGGGTTGTTGAGTGGGCGGGGTGGGAGCCAGGTCGACGTGGTGTTGTATCTGATCTCGAAAGGTGAGCCAGAGTTTTGCCCCGAACTTTGAGTATCATGTTAGGAGCTGAGCAGTGATTAAACTTGGTGCTCCACAGATACTATACAGGACGACTGTGAATGTATTCGCCAGCTGTCTGAATTATGCAACATCATCCCTCTCATCGCAAAGTCGGATCTCCTCACTCCAGAGGATCAGCAATATATCAAACAGACTCTGGACCCAAGCATGTCCAGTCTGCCTCGACTCCCGACATCCCTACCTTCAATTGGGGAGTCGATCGCATTTACTCCAGAGCCCAACCAACCCACATCGACACCGACAGCCACAGCACCTTTCACCGTAACCTCTACCAATGGTCCCGACCTCGACACGATGGACGCCTCCCTCCTCATGTCACCCGAATATATTCAGCCGCTCCTGCCCTCAGAGCTTACCTTACTCGTAGAATCAATATTCGAGCCTGAGACAGTCGCTTACCTGCGCCACACCGCTGCGAGGAAACTCGTGACTTGGCACTTAGCACATCCACGACTAACCTCTGTACCATCGCCGTCTGTTACGTCACAATCGTATAACGCCTCAATGCGGAATTCAACACTCACCTCTCCATTACAAACACCACTAAGCCCTTCCAACTCAGGCGTTTTGATACCTGTGGGGTCAGAAGTCTCGCTCAACACATCGAACTCTTGGGCACTGGCTAAAGTAGCCGACCACACACAACGGG
The DNA here is from genome assembly GCF_001651985.1 of Fonsecaea erecta. Classification (NCBI taxonomy): domain Eukaryota; kingdom Fungi; phylum Ascomycota; class Eurotiomycetes; order Chaetothyriales; family Herpotrichiellaceae; genus Fonsecaea; species Fonsecaea erecta. The sequence continues at coordinate 2,044,055 of NW_017387245.1, read as the reverse complement.
AGGAAAGACTGGCGCAGATTCGGCTGAGCAAATGGGCCAGTGAATTGCAGCTGAGCCTGCAGAGGGAGAGGGAGCGATATGAGCGGCTCGCACGAGGGGAGAGGGCCGTCTGGCTTGTGGAGAGAATGGGAGAAGAAGTCCGCGACGGCACGATTGTGCCTCTACAGCAGGGAGACGATGTGCAGGCGCTCGTCAGAAAGGGCGGTAAAACCGGCATGGCATATGGTGTCGAACTCATGCCTAGCTATCAAATGCGGGATCCGCTGGGACTGTTAAGGTGGCAGGACAGCATGCGTGCGAGAGGATGGATCGCCCTGCAGATTGTGGGCAGTTTCGGCGTTGCTGGTGGATTAGCATTCTGGCTGGCGAAGCATTTCGGCGCGACGGGGATTGTAAATGAATGGTGGACGCAAGGCTGGCATTACTTTGGTTGGCACGATTGATGGATGACGATGACGATGACGGTGACAGTAATGAGGGCGCCGCCAGTGACAGTCTGTAGATTCGACAGCGTTGAGCTGGCTCTGTAATAATGAGCCGGTGTAAGATACCCTTTGCCTCCTGGGTGGGCTTCTAGAACGGGTCGAGTCGACCCGTTCAAGCGTTTTGGCCTGAAGCATACTAAGCTCGTTCCGTGCGCTTCTCTCCCCCGACGGGGCCACTGTTTTCATGTCACCCTTTGCATACGCAGTTCTGGCCGCAGTATTCATTTGTGGCGTACCTCCCCATACCTTGGGCCAGAAGACTAAGTTTTCACGGTTGTCCCAACTCTTCAGCATCCCACGTCAGGACCTGCCTTTCATAGCGAGCCGAAATTGGCTGTCATGTTTGACAAAGCATGATGTAAAAGGGTTATGCGGACTTTGACGCTGGTCATCGTGCCATCCTCGGAAGGTATTGACAGGCCGCATGCAGCTTGACGGACAACCGGACAGCGGGAGGGCCTGCATGGCTTATTGACCTTACCTTGACCCTGGTCACCCTGACGCTGGGCACGCCAGGTCGTGAAACACTGGCGTGCATAGTCGAGATCCGATTCCAAGGACGAGCCACTGTTAGGGATACAATGGGGCTGGAATGGAGAAGGAGATTTTCCTTTGGAAACGGCCCTAAACCGACCAGGCCTTCTGGTTCCCTTCTAGCCTCCCCCCAATCAATCATCCTTGGTGATCACAGGTGCTGGTGCTGGTGCCGGACAAGGCAAAGGGCAATTAGGCCGCGAATCACCTATCTCGGTTGGGATGCCTCGTTAGCCAGATTCGTCAGGGGGCGCATGACCAGACGGAGTGCCTTGGTGAGGACAGCACACGGGGTCGGTAGCCGCCGGACAACAACGAGGACGGAGAAGTGTAGGTATGTAGGTGAAAGCGGGATCAATACGTCGGTGGTGAGTGGTATGATCGAAGGGCTGGATGCATCGATGAACCGTTTACCTTTTTCTTCACCCGTTGGCTCGCAGTTCTGAGTTCTGTGGTAACGGCTGCAGTGGTCAATGGTCAATGGTTACTGGTCACCATGCAGGTCAAGGTCCGTCCACCGCCACGTGGTGGACCAGATTTCGGGTTCAGGCTTGAATCCTGAAGCAGTGGTGGCAGTGGCTTGGACTAGGCAAGCTGCAAGGGCGCAGAAAGAGGGAAGGGCGACACCGGACATCAGGTACCAGAAGAAACAAGCCACTGTCACTGGTCCAGGCACCACGCCCTAACGACTGAACCAGGGGCGAGGTTCCGGTGGCTTGCGCCCCCAAAGGGAAAAACAAGAGGTTACCAAGGTGCTCTGGGGGGGGCCCTCCTGCTAGTTACCCAGGCACGCCAGGTGTCCACCAAGGGTTAAACAAGCTTGTTTCTAAACCTGGGCAGGCAGTCCCAATACCTCAAGAAGAGCCCGACCGCCCGGTGCGGTGCCTGCAGCTGTTGATCATCATACTGCATACAGCTGGGTGCCAGAAGAAGGCTACACTTCTCTCATCCCTCTTTATCTCCCAGGCTATCCCTCTATCCTCGTCTCTCCTCCTCTTTCTCCTAACGAAACACCGGAATCTCCCCACCGGACTGACAAATCTGCCTTATCCATTTCCACTAGCATTACGGCTGATTATCCCCTCCGCATCCTTTGTTGTCCCATTCACCGACCTGAGTCATCCCACCGCCTCCCCGTTATCACCACTGCTCACCCGACATCCCTCAAGAGTTCATAATATTCTGTCTATCTTCAGTTGCGGCTCTCCATACTGCTGCAGCCTCAGATACCAGGTCAACGACCAATCTCGCCGGGTTGCCAGAGTCACCAAAAAGATTGCGCTCCACCTCCTTCGCTGGCGTCAGCATTGGCAGTTGGAACGTCTAGTCCGGACTTGACTTGATCACCAGCGGAATTGCGGTTTTGGGCTACGCTTGCTCATCTCCCACTCCACCGTCACCGCTGCTTTCGACTCAATCCGTGCACACCCAGACTTATTAACCCTTGCTTGCGCCCATTTGTTCTGGAAATATTCCTCTTCGTCTCAGCCGCTCTCCCACATTCCCAGCATTTTGGTGTCGCAAAATCTGGGGTCATTGGGGGAAACAGACAGGTGTTTGGCCAATACGACCGTCAACTTACTTTCCAACGCATTGACATCACTTGTCCCCAGTGCTGGTACATCACACACCTCGGGACCATAAAAGCTCCTCGTCGCAGCCATGTCTCGCCGATCTCTTGAATCCCAAAGGCCTATTATGGCTCCCAGCGTAAGTCCAAGTTCTTCCACCTTTGGCCCAGGCATTCCGTTGACGCCTTGAGCAGCTCACTTCGAAGCGTACCTCCAAACGCTACTCAACCTACTCCGCTTCTCCTTCCTTTGCCACCACAACCAGCACCTATTCAAATTCACACACTCTCGTTTCCGGCTCTGGCGCTGCGAATATCACAGTCAGCCCCGAAACCGGTATGGCAGAGATCCGCCATCTCACACAGAGCCTGGACAGGCTGGAGAACAAGCGTTTGTCGCAGCAGCGCTTCGTGCCCTCGCAGAAGAAGACCGATGATCTGAGCAAACTGAGCTTAGGCGCAAAGGTGGAGCGCGCCTTGGGCAGGAGAATGTCAGACCAGGATGCTGTCCTTCGCGTAAAGAGACCCGTCGCGAAGAAGACTAGTCCATTCGCCATCATTGATGAAAAGTCAGCCCTCAAGATATGAGAGCCGATGAAGTTGGGGAGATGCCGACAAGAACGACGACAGCCCTTCCGGAGAGTCAAAGATTTCTCTCCAACCACCATGTTGTGGGGTCTAAACCGAAGTCGAGGCAGTGTACGATGTTCACGCGGGGTCAGTTGTATGAGATTGATGAAGCTCGTTTCCTTTGTGTTGATTGAGACGTCTTGACCATTGAGATACCATTTGCATAAACGCTTGGTTGGACCAGCGTGGTTTGGGGTCATACGCTGTTGCGCAGTTCTGGGTTGTGGGCTGAGGAGCAGGTCCTCTTCATCATATCATTGCTCTTGGAGTTAGGGTCGTGGCGGTCCAGCAGCTGGTGATTACGGCGATGCTTCCGTGGAAACGATGTGGCACAGATGGGGACAGGCAGAAATCTGCTCCCTGTGTTCACACCATGGTCCCCAGAGATCAGATAGCGCAGTAACGAGAAATGTCCACTAGGTATCCTTTTCCTGCCTTTGAGGAACCTGGGGTAGAAGATCCCTTCGGCTTGGCGAGCTCGACAATCCCTTGGCGCATCTCGTCCCTTACACGAGTCATTGTTGGTGGAGGGAAAGATAAGGGACGATGTGTAGTGGCAACCCGACGCATCTGTGCGACTGCCTCGGGGTGTGCGACTTTCGGTATGCATGGGACCTGTGACTATCTTTCAGCTATTATTATCAATCGATCAATGTCCAAGCCCATTGATTGAGGAACGATATGTCCGTTTGTAATGTCTTTCGTCTGAGGGGAACTTTTCTAGTCTTCACTACTCTCCGCCCCCTGTTAGTCGATAGACTGACTACCTCGTACTTGGATTTCAATCTATTTCAACGAGATTTCTACCTGTCGAGAATCGTTCCAGACCAGCTGAGCGAAACTGCGCAATGCATGTCTCACCGGAGGGCAGCGGCATGGCGGGACAGGCCAACTGAGCGAGGTGGTGCTCAAAATTAAGGGGCAACCCGAATCAGCGGTGCCTGGTCTTTATTTATTAACTAGAAGGCAGGCTGGGGTTCTCGATTTGGAGGTCACCACAAAACATGCAAAAGCATATCGAACGATCTCTTCATAGACTTGTTTTCGGAGGGGGGGCGTGGAATTTGACATAACCTTCAGGAATCATTCCATCGCTCAACCTTGATCAGGCCTTCCACCTCTATGCTTGAAACTCCTGTAATAGCAGTCAACAGGCATCTGACCTGTGAGAAGTCATCATGGCGTGAGTGACAAGAACGTGGACAATTGAAAACTGGCCGGGTCATAATCAAGGGCTCGTGGGCTTATCTTCACCAGTCTTTAGCTCTTGAAGCAAGAACATCCTCGAGAGTTAGGTCTTTTCTTGAGGTACAATGCAATGCTGGACCTGTAAAGAGACACTTTACCCCCCACCTGTCTCTGATATTTTCACCAAGCTTTCCGCAGACCCCACGATCGGATATGGACTCAGACTTGAAATCGAAAAGTTCTCCGCCCCCCAGGGATGCGAGGGAATTCCACCCGAAAGGCAGCGTCGCACTGGAGCATCGATATAGGGCCTCCCGACAAGGCGTCGGCGCACCAGAAAATCCTGGCCCGTGATCGAGGTTAACGTGCTCTTCCTTTCTTGAGACCCGGCGGTCGATCATTTACTTTGGTTACACCGCGCATTTCGGGGCTCTCTGCATGGTCGCTGTCGAGATGTCCACGTTTACTTCCAAGGGAGAGAGACCTAATTGGTCTTGCGCACGGACGCCCCACCTGCTGACCCACTTTTCGCCTCTCGCGCTAACCCAAATCACGGAGAAGTGGTCGTCTACAAGGCCGAAGGTGCCTCATCTCGTATACCGAGGCCGGGGTCTCAGGGAGGTAGTTGACCTCATACTTACCAATTTACCTACGGCAATGTCAGGGCGCCCTTCAGGACCTTGCTGCCTAGAGATGTCTATAAATGCTCCTGCTAAGGTAAAGAGGATTTGTTCAAATATGTTGACGCAGCATTGTTCGGACTATATCAGTATATACTTACGTTGATACTCCTCCCTAGAGTCCAAGTCTATGGCTTCAACAGTCACCAGCGATCAGGATAGCCCGGATGTGGAGGTTCCTATAGCCGTTGACCCGCAAGAAGAGATACCTGCGCAGATACCCATCCACTCAGAGGCGCCTCAGGACGAACCATCGCAGAACAGGCCTCAGAGGAAACAAGGAGGTCGACGGGAAAAGCACAGGTTAAAGAAGGATGTGCTCCCAGAGCAGGACCTTGACAAGGGCATCGTCGGATGGGAAGGGCAGGATGATCCAGAGTACCCGCGGAATTACACCTCGTTGCGGAAATGGACTATTCTTTCCCTTGTGAGCTCAATGACACTGATTAGGTACGTACAGAACTCCCCCCTTTTCTTGATGTGTGACAATCTGACATGTTTTGTGGGAATTTCACACTGATAGTCCCTTTGCGTCTTCCGTTTTTGCGCCTGCTGTCCGGTTTGCCGATGTCGACTTCAACAACACTTCGACGATTTTGGGCGCCTTCGTTGTTTCCGCATATGTCCTTGGCTATGCGGTATTGTTCCTCCAGAAATAGCCTCGCGCCTGCTTGGATTCTGACTCTCTCTTTCTCTAGGTCGGCCCCTTATTCCTTTCTCCTCTCAGTGAGATATACGGTCGAAGGATTGTGTTGAGTATTGCCTCATTACACTTCGTGGTGTGGCAGATAGGTTGTGCGTTGGCGCCCAATATATCGTCTCTGATCGTCTTCCGCTTGCTCACGGGCATGGGCGGGTCTGCTTGCTTGACCATCGGTGGTGGTACGATTGCCGATCTATTCGAGAAAGAACAACGTGGGCTGGCAATGTCCATCTTCACTGCTGGCCCCCTGTTCGGGCCCGTCCTTGGTCCAATTTGTGGAGGCTTCATAGCGCAGGGCGCAGGATGGAGATGGGTACGTTCTCTGAGCCACATGTTCAGTGTCGTTCTAATTTGGTCTCTGCCTCTCAGGTCTTTTGGACTCTCTTAATTGTCGCAGCTACATGCACCGGGCTCATTCTCATTTTCTACCGCGAGACCAACCACGCCGTCCTCATCCGTCAAAAAACCCGGCGCCTTGCGAGAGATTTGGAACGTGACGATCTTACAAGTTGCTACGATAATGTCCTGGACAGACGCTCCGCAAGAACTCTCCTTAGTCGCAGCTTGGGAAGGCCTCTGAAGATGCTATTTCTGTCTCCCATTGTCGGACTGTTGGCGATCTACGTGGCAGTGATATTCGGATGCCTCTACTTGCTCTTCACGACAATTACCACCGTCTTTCAAGAAACATACCATTGGAGTCCCGACCTGACGGGTCTTGCCTACATTGGCCTGGGACTCGGACTGATGTGTGGACAGGCTCTGTTTGGGCTCACAAGCGACAGGATCGTTGTCCGTCTCACTGAGGCCAACAATGACGTCTATCAGCCTGAGATGCGACTCACCATGTGCTTGCTGTTTGCTTTCTTCGTTCCCATATCCTTCTTTTGGTACGGATGGTCGATCGAAGCCAAAGCACAATGGGTTGTCCCTATCATCGGCCTGTTGCCATTTGGATTTGGCATGATTGGCATCTTCACATCTATCCAAACGTACATTATCGACGCATATTCCCAGTATGCGGCGTCCGGGATAGCCGCAGTGACGGTCACGAGATCTTTTTTCGGGGCGTTTCTTCCACTTGCCGGTCCTTCGCTGTATCGAAGTCTTGGATATGGGGTAAGTCGTTCTGTGAAAATGACATTCGTCGAAGACTGACGAGCAACATATATATGCTGACTTCATTGCAGTGGGGAAATTCTTTGCTCGGTTTTCTCACCCTCGCTTTGATTCCAGCACCAGTTCTCCTCCGGCAGTATGGCGGTTCTCTGAGACAACGGTACCCTGTAGAATTAGGATAATCAGGGCGATATCGTCACCGGGTTTGATCAATTTGGATGATTAAACCATGGGTATCGTGTTGGTAGGTAGATAGACGGTAGTACTGTATTTTCGAAGGTTGTTTGAGGCCTGAAATACGCGGTAGATGAGTTATAGGCGTTGAGGTACCTTGAAAAGAGGCTAGTGGGCTAGACATGTGGCTCAGCGGGTAGTTACGGGGCTCAAATAGACAGCCTCACTACCTATACGGAGTACGCCCCTAAAATCACCGCCCCCGGCGCCAGCGGACTTAACTTTTCAGGTTGTGTGCACGCCTATACCCGCCCGGGGATTCTTACTGGGTCTCAATTAATCACGCATGAAGTCACCTGTTGGATGCCGGCCAGTCCCACTTCCTCTTTCCCTTCCTCCTGGCAGAACTCTTTGTCGTCAACACTTCTACCATCATTACCTCGCACTGAGCAATCAATCCTACTGTTTCATCTCCTCGCTGTGGGCTATCTGAAATGATCATCAATCTCCAGACAGAGACTTGGTTCCTAGACTCTAATGTCCTATGTCTCCAGTGTATGACTCTACCCTTTCCATGGTATTAGCATTCTCACCAACCACGTGGCGAAGAAAGAGGATGAATGTCAATGAACATGCAGCCGATACCATGCAGTCTTCCTCATGCCAGGGCCTCTAAAGTCCAAATGACGGGGCCGGAAATATCTCAAGATGGTATGGACGTCACCCACCACAATTTTGTCGACGGCGATTCTGGACAATCGCGTAGCGTGAGTCCCAAGGGCAACAGAAAGAAACGCGAGGCACAAGACCTCCGTCCTATCTCAAGGGCTTGCATTTCCTGTCGAGAACGGAAGATCAAATGTGACAGAAATAATCCGTGCAAGCACTGTGCGACATCATTTCAAGGTCAGCCTAGGATGAGAACATGTTCCTTCAACAGAATCCCTAATGTTGTCAGACTGCATTTACCCAGAACCACGCCGCAAGAAGAGAAAACGTCTTCGTACCGCGGAGCACGTCGAGTCTCTCCAAAACAGGATTGAAGTTCTGGAGTCATGCATCAAGAACCTCACTCGGTCTGCTAGTCCGACCCGCACGCCGCTCGCGAAAGGTGGTCATTTGGCTGGACAGCCTTGCCCATATGCTCACGAGGATTCTCCAGAGGGCTCTGACGAAGACATCTCGCGGACGGCGCCCAAATTCATCCTTACCCGACACGCAATTGAGGATCCCGGTGACGTGTTCCAGGGATACTCTGGAGACCGAGCGTTCATCCAACGAATGCGAGAAAGGATAAAAGACTGGCCAGGCGACAATGTTCGTTCACGAATGTACCCTCCAAAGAGGCAAACTGCAAACCTCTTTGACTGTGATTACTCTCTTGCGGCGACCACCTGCCTTCCGCCCAAAGAATGGGCTCGTGCCTTGGTAGATGCTGCGGTGCAATCATATTCTCTTTTCCCCATCCTTCATCGACCGAGCTTCGATCGCTCTTTTGAGGATTTGTATGCAATACGACCCAATGACTATATGGCCGAAGAGCTACGCTTTATCCCTCTTCTTTATGCCGTCCTTGCTCTGGGGTGTATGTTCATTCAGGCAGATCCCCAGAAGTCCTCCCGTGAGCAGGAGATCGCCGAGGGGTAGGTTTGCCACACCAAGTGCAACCTTCTGATGCTGATTTTCACACAGGCTACAGTACTTTGCTGCCAGCCGTGCCTTTATCGACATTAGCGACTGTACTGATGCAGTGTCCCTCCAAACACTGATCTTCCTTATCCTCTTCACCATAGGCACCAGTCGTGCCGGAACCTGTTACTCATATGTGACCCATGCACTGACGCTTGCCCTCCGAATGGGGCTCCATCGTTCAAAGTCTCAATATGACGACCTAATCGAGCGGGAAGTAGGAAGGCGGGTTTTCTGGGTCCTGAGACTTCTTGGTAACTACTTCGCGACGGCATGCGGCATGCCGAGGCTCTTGAACGACGAGAATGTTGACCAAGATTTGCCAGTGGAAGTCAATGATGCGTATATCACGAAGACGGGCATTGCACCCCAACCCCTGGACGAGGTGTGCACAGTAGCGGGTCTGAATTCTCTCATCGCCCTGTACAAGATCTTGGAACAGGTTGTCAGGGATATATATCCGCCCAGAGGCATCAGCAAAACACACGGAAAGTTGGCCGCAACATATCTGGTTAGGATTGAGAAGGTCAAAGACATCGAGAGGGCTTTGAAAAGGTGGATGGAGAGCCTGCCATTTGGATTCCGACTGAAATCTCACACGTCACCCAGATCTTTGCTACGGTAAGGACTCTTCTTGGATGCAACAAAGCTCAGAACTCACTATTGTTCTCTGCCCCAGGACCCAATATCTACTGCGCATGTCGCATGCCCACGTTCAGCTCTACCTCTACAGACCTTTCCTGCACTACCTCTCCAGAGCTTCTGATGAAAACACATCGTCATCTAACATCACTTTTTCTCCGTATGCAGCGGCCTGCGTTCGAGCGTGTCATACTATTCTGAGCCTCAGCGGAGAGATGTGCGAAAGCGACCTTCTTCAAGGCGGAGGTTTCACCGTCTTGCACATGATCTTCGGATCTGTTGTGACATTCCTGTTCATCATTCTCGATTCTGCCGACTGGGAAGGAAGGGAGTCCGCTTTCGAGGACATATCGATTGGCCGAAAGGCGCTTGCTTTTCTTGCAAAGTGCAACAATGCTGCTGAAAGAGCGCAGACTGTTTTAGAGGTCAGTCGACGGACTCACATTTGTATTTCCCATGCAAGGGCTCATATTTCAGAAGACCGTGATCTCTTTACTTCCGGCAGAATTCGCAGAGACTCGAGAACGTCTGCAGCGGCAAGGGCCCTCAGTCACTGATTTCAGCATTCCGAATTCTGAAAGGACTAATGGATCTCTTGTGAGCTTCGATATGAATAGTCAAGGCTTATCAGAGATGTCCATTGATGAGACGAGTTCCAGAGTTACCGTTCCAATACAGTTTGATCGTTCAATGGCGCCGACCGGGCATACTATTGACCCCGACCAACAAATGAAAGGCGGTGCAGCAAAATGCCAACGATTTCCAGGTGGCGCATATACACACGCCATGTCAAGTGGGAGGGCTGAAGGTGGGACATTCTCAGCCTCTCTCCATCGGGAGGCCATGCAGGAAAACATGCAGGATCACTTGCTTCCACAACCCACCATGCCGTGTGCTCTGCAAGGCGGCGGCGACACGAGGATCATTCCCCCTCCATATGGAGATCCCACCGCTGAGTTCCTCGAAGCACAGCATTTCAACTTCTCTACCGATTATCTCGGGGACGTTTGGAACAGTATTAATCAATTTCCGGAACCAATTAACTCAGAACAGCATGGGAACCAATTTCAGATGATGGATATGCCCAATTTAATGAGCTTCCACGAGGCCAGAGGCTTATTCAACTTCGACTATCTACCTTGATGAGCGAGGGGATCGGGGAGTTGCCAGACCACCCATGTTCGTGGAACCAAACCCAGCAGTTTTGTGGACTGGTGTCACTGGGGACTGGATAAACGTGCGGGCCCCAGGTCAGCTGCTGTCATGAAGGTCTACCGCACCATGCCAACATGTAAATTTTGGTCCCAACTCGCCAACACAGTCGACCACAATGAATCCCATTCGTGAGATGCAGTCATGTGTTCTGCGGAGGACAAGCGATCACGACCTCGGCTCAGATTCCCGGACTGCCTCCTATGGTTCGATTCCCTCCTTCCCGTACACTGGTATTCCTTGCCTTCTTTGTGCTGGATTCGTCGAAAGGTATGATTGTGGAGGTATCGCATTTCCCCGTTAACTCTTCGGGCAGCAACAGTACCAGCATTCAGGGTCGGTGAGAACGTCGTTGGACAAACCTGTAGTGAGATCCTACGGAGTTTCATGATCTCCGATTCGTCAACAGGACGACGATGCTTGTCTATTTCTGGTATGGTTGTCCTGACCACTGCAACTTTAACCAACGACCATCAAACCTGCCGTCTTTTCCTTTTGCAGCGGCGAATCGCCGGGCCAGACGACCCCAGCGCGAACAATGAGCGGCGGCAGTTATAATCAGCGTGTCCTTGTTCTGCCTCCGCATGTGGGGCAGACTCACTGATATTGTGCCCAGTGTATAGCAGGAGTTGGCGTGGAAGATTAGAAAGGGGAGAAGAGCCAGTGACCAGCAATGGGAATATCAGGGACTAGCCGCTCGAGCTCGACGAAAGAAGCCAAGCTATCATCTCGAGGCTGCTATAGGCGAGAGTCGTCTTCGATTAAATGGGAGCTTGAGTTTTCATCGCTACTCCCACTCGCCGTCACGTCTTTGTCACGCGCTAAGCTCTGAACATGCTGTGGGAGAGGAAATCCCACATTCTGGGGCATCTCGAAACCACCACAGGCGTGGTCCATGCAGACCAAGGACGAGGTCGGGGGTCTATTCTCCCCACATGCGGAGCTGCCCTTGTCGATAGAGGGACAGTACTGCGTGCTGCAAGTCCAGTTGCTCCTTTCGTCCAGGGTTCGAGCTGGATGGCGGCTGAGATAAAAGGGGCGATCGAAACATCCTCGCTAAGCTCCACATGTGGACGTCCAACCTCGGAGAACGACACGAAGCTCATTGGCTTTCAATATCGTATCTCTTCTGCCAACTCTGTGGAGGGGATCCCCAGGTTTGGCTGGAGTGTTGTGGAGGGAACACGAGGACATATAGTCCAGGGCACTCCTACACGTGGATGAGTCTGCCTACAGGAGGAAGGAATTTTCCATCTGTTATCCAACAGTACCAAGATGTCGGAAGTTCCACACACCAGCCAAGTCACCCTGCCGGTGACGTCCCTTTGGGCCAATCGCAAATGCCTGATCATTGCTTGCATTGTCGCGACTGCCAATACTCAGTATGGTTAGTTGGCTCCGTCGAGCTCGAGCTCTGAGTTCAGGGCAACAGGTGACTGACAACGAGGAACCCTGAAGGCTTCGACAGTGCCGCAATTGGTGCCCTCCAGGCGATGCCCGGCTTTCTGAAAGTGTTTGGCTTTCCAGACCCGAGCAGCCCGCTAGGCTATGGGATTAGCAGCACATTTCAGCAACTGATCGGCTCTCTGTTGACGCTCGGTGCTTTTCTCTCGTCGATTCTTGCCGGAGCTTTTGGTGCTTTCTACGGTCGCAAGACGGCACTTTGGTTGGCCTGCATCCTGAACTGCATTGGGTTGGCCATTCAGATTGGCACAACAAATAAGGGGGTGATATACCTTGGTCGAATTGTCCTTGGGTTCTCAAATGGTTTCCTCGTCACCTTTTCGAACATCTATACGGCCGAAATCGCGCCGGCTCATCTCAGAGGCGTGATGGTTGCCCTCTTTGCCTATTGGGTCAATATCGGGGCTATTCTGGGTACCATCGTCGACAACTATACCAAGGACCGACTGGACAAAGGTTCTTATCAGATTCCGATCGGCTCCCTTTATATTGTGCCAGTGCTTCTGGGGATTGGACTCTTTTTCGTTCCCGAGACCCCTAGGTGGCTGTTGCATCATAATAAAGAGAGCCAGGCACGGAAGGCTTTGGAAACACTACGGGCGGACTCGCTGGCTCCAGAGTATCTCGAACTCGAATGGGCGGAAATCATTCGCGGCGTCGAGGAAGAAAGACGGGTTGCAAAGTCTGTCGGACTCTTGGATATGTTCCGAGGTGAGTGACGCTGGCACATACGTATGTGTAGCATTCGCGGCTGACTCTGAGCTAGGTGCCGACTTGCGAAGGACGCTTCTGTGCTGGGGTACTATTTTGACCCAGGCAGGTAGCGGCTCGTGGTTTCCTATCGCATACCAAACCTACTTCTTCCAAATTGCCGGGATCAAACAAGCTTTCCAGTACTCCATCATGATCACCTGCATCGGGTTTGTTGGCGTCAATTGCGGCATGTACGCCATGCGCCACCTGGTTGGCAGAAGATTCATCTGTATTTTTGGATCAGTTGTGACAAGTCTCTGCTTCTTGGGGATGGCTATTGCGCAAAGTGTCTCACCATTTACCATTGAGACGGGCAAAGTCACAGTGGCAATGGTCGCCATTTGGGGGTTCTTCTACAACGGTTCGTGAGCTCGCCTCACAATGTGGGATGCTCTACTGACATATCCAGGCTGTGTCGGCGCTGCGACGTATCCCGTGGCCACAGAGCTGGTCAGTTCCCGTCTGCGTGCATGGACTGTGGGATCGGCGACCTCGATTCAATATGTCTTTGCGTGGCTCACCAGCTTCTGTACGCCCTATTTTATCAACCCTACTGATCTGAACTGGGTGAGTACCGCTAGTTCGCCGAAGATTTCATGTCGTTCGCTGATGTTTCCTAGGGACCCAAGTATGGCTACATCTGGTTTGGGAGCAACATTGTCTGCGCCATTTTCTACTTCCTTTGCATTCCCGAGGTGAGATCAAATCAAGCTAGTACCTGGCGCTGGCTGACCAAGAACAGTTAAAAGGAAGGTCGTTGGAGGAGATTGACGAGCTTTTCGAGAAGCGAGTCGGAACCTTCAAGTTCAAGACCTATCAGACGGAGATCCAAGAAAAGGCGCTGCACGATGTCCAAGCCAATACGGGAGCTTTCTTGGACAAGCCAGCAATTACCCATGTCGAAGAATCGGCGGAAAAGGTTGAATGAGCGCGGCCTGCCCTAGCTTCAGAGCCGCCTTTTGAGATTCTGACTACCTGAGGACCACGTAGTAGCGCATCCCTGCTGGCAGGCTGCTGACGGATTGTTGTCCAATCGGAGATACGGTGTCGTCTAGTCCCGGGATTTCGAATGGTTCCGAATTCAGGGGGCTTTTATCCATAGAAGGCTCTCTGAAGACGTTCATATCCACGCATGAACAGTCAATGGTGCAAAGCAACGTTTATCTGCTCCCTCCGTCTGGCCAATCGCCGTATCGAAATGTCATATCTATCGTATAAGAGATGCTGCCCAAGTTTCACCGGAGAATACGGGGAACTGTAACCGTGGCAGCCACGCTCACGAGACAGCAAGACGCTCTTTCGGCGACAGCCCGGCATCGGTCGAGGGCTGGATTCGATCTCATCTACATGAACCCCTGAAGCCTTTCGCATGCCACGCGGGACCTTTTACCCCTTTCCTTTTCCATGGTTCATTTTTCAGCATCCCTCTGCCTGCTCCGTCTTCTCGATCGGGGGCACCCACTTCGTCCGCAAGCTGGCGTAGTACTCAACGCTCGGAGCCAGCTTGTCCCTCACCTCCGGGTCGTCCAGGGTGCCCAGCTGCACGCTCAGCATGCCGGCGTACTTGTCGGCGGCTCCGGTCCTCCACACGGTGGTGCTGCAGACGGGGCAGAAATGCAGGATCTGCAAGGAGCCGTCCGAGGTCTGCGGGTAGGAGAAGGTCTGGGGCGTTGCCGGCTCCAACGATGACGACGACGACGACGCAGCCAGGAGTTTGAACTGTTTATCCAGCAGGAAGATGCCCGTGCTGAACATGGTCGACGTCGACTTGTGGCATTGCGCGCAGTGGCAGGTGAGCTTTTGTGCTACGTGGTCAGTTTCTCCTCCCCTTGTATCCCAGGAAAGGAAAGGTAATGGAAGCATGCGCATAAAGAAAGTCTTACAATCTTCAATGGCTCCCCTTCGAACTCGTACCTGATCTCGCCGCAGAGGCAGCCACCAGTCGGCATTTTGTGGACAAGAAAGTCAGTTGGCCCGTTTTGGTCTTGTCAGGAGAGACAATGGTTGATAGAAGATCAAGCAAGTCAGGCGACCGGTCTTTTCATTGTAGGCACCGGGTATGTATGCTTTAATATGCTCACGCCCAGGAATACGGCGTTGCAGGTTTAGCATGGCAGAGATCGCATCTGTCGGCTCCGAAACGTCCCACCGATGCTCGTAAGCCTGTTAGCGGATATCCATCGAGGCGTCCCTCCTGCAGCAATCCCCTGGTGCCTTAGTCTGCAGTACCAATATGGTACAGTAGCTCTTGGTCTGGGGAAGGGTTCCCACTTTTATTCCGAATTAGGAAGTAGCCTGCGCTCTCGGTGGAACCAGTCATGACTCAGCATGCGTCTTTACATAAGCCACCCATAAGCGCGCTGTTGAGTCTCCGCTTTTTTCGCTGCCATCGTGCAATAGTGCAATAGTGCAATGCGTGGCGAATTACTCCTGAGGAGATAGAATCATTTATCACCGAGCCGAGAGAGCGATCGTGGTGTACTGCGTACAATCTGCAGTTGCATTTCCGATCCGAGATCCCATTATTAATACAATCTGCTGCTTGATGATGGTTCAGTCGCCTAGAGTCCGCCACCACCTTTCCCTTCGAATGGGTAGCAACGCGGCTTGACACAGAACACTCCAGACTAGGAGGGAAGGAAAGAGCCATGTGACGATGAGTAGAGGGCACAACAGGCCAGTGACGTTTGTCTTCGAGGCACAAGGAGGGGCGTCGTCTGGCCTCAACAAGTCCACCATCAACGCTCACATCGCACGACAAGCACATCAACGGCGACGGGAAAAGCAAGCCGCTCTGCGGGCAGAGGGACGCGGCAGCAGCAGCAGCTTCAGCAGCAGCGACAGCGACAATAACAGAAAGAGACAGGTAGAACAACACCAACAGCCCCAACAACAAAAGGGGTCCCCCACCACCGAGGATTATGATAGTGGCTACGAGAGCGGCATCCCCTCGCCGGTGAAGCTGGCGGGGAACTCTGACCCGTTCTCGACAAAGGCCATCGCCGTCACGCCCGAAGTCAACCGTCTCCTGGTCTTTACGCGGGACTTCATCCTCCCCGCCGCGCACGCCACTGAGGCCTCCGTCGCCGGAGGGCGTCTCCACATGGCCCGGTTCTGGAGGGACAGCGTCCGCGGACTCGACAACGGCGGCGGCGTCGCGGGCTACGCGTACCTCGCGCGGTCGGCGGCCATCCTCTCTACACTCACGCCCCGGGACCGCTCGAGCGTCGTGGCCTTGCAGTACCTGGGCAAAGCGACGAGCAATCTGCGGAAATCCATCGTCATGCACAGCAGCAGCAGCAATCCGGACGCCTCGCAGGCCGATGCGTGGGACGTGTACGCGCTGTTCTGTGCCGAGATCGCTGCTGCCAATCTGTCCGCCGCGGCAGTGCATGGAGCGATGCTGAGACGCCTGCTCCAGCCGGTCGGGCGCACTGTGCACGCGGAGCGACGCCTCTTGATGGTGGTGCTGCAGCAGGACATCACGCGGGCGTGTCTTTCCCTGACGAGGCCCTCGTTCGACCTGCACCGGTGGGCAGAGGAATACCTTCCGGCCCGGATCACAGACGACCTCAACGACGACGACAACAACGATGAGGATGGGCGAGGAGGAGACCACAACTACCCGTCAGCGTTCCCCTTCTCACCGGGCGATCTGTCTCCCTCGCTCTCTCCCGCCCTGCGAACCATCTTCCTCGGCGTGCGCGAGTGGCTCGACGCGCTGGGCATCGTGATGCTCAACCGCGACCTGTTCAACCTGGCGCTGCTAACCAACGGCGCCATGAAGATCATGGTGCTCGAGGGCCACCTGCTCAACCTGTACCTGGACAACCACAGCATCATGGAGGATGACGATTCGCTCCGGCGCCAGTCTCCCGCTGCCGGCGCGCTGGCACTGGCCGAGGCCGCCATGGCCCTTGCCGCGCTGTACTGGGTGCGCCGCGCCGCCCACGAGAGGATGGACGCGGGATCCAAGCTCGAGGAAGCCGGGTCGTGGGCCTTTGACATGAGTCGCGCCGTGGCGACCACGCTGCGCGATCTTGACCTGAGGATTCTCCAGTTGGAAGCGTCCTCCTCATCGTCCTCTCCCGAGGCGCACTACCAGGTCCGCCGCTCTCCCCAAGACCGGCTCTGGTGTCTGTACGTGGGGACCATGGCCGAGTGCAACGTCCGCGCACAGCAGAGGCACAGCCAGAGCCAGAGTCAGAGTCTGACACCCCCATTCCCGACCGAGCAGCAACACAGTGCAGGTGCTGACGAGTATTATGACGAGTACTCCTACCACGGCACACAGCTCGTCCAGCTCACCACCACCGGGGCGTGGTCCGAGATCGAGCCGGTGCTGCAGCGGTACCTGTACATCGACATGATCAGCCTCAAGGCGAAACGGTGGTTCGCGAATAATCAATTCACGCCAGGGCCGCACGGCTTGTTTTCTTGACTTTTCTCTCTTTCTCTCTTTCTTCTTATTTTCTTTTTGGGGCGTTGTTTCTCTTCTTTTTCGCTTCTTGTCTCGTCTCATTCTCGTCGTCACTTCAGTCCATGGTGTTGCCCAGCACGGCCCCCTCCCTGCCTTTTCTTTCATTAGAGTGTCTCTCCTTTTTTGGGATCCGTTCCCTCTTTCTTGGTTCGTTCGCCTTTGGTGGGAGGTCCACCATCGTACGCATTGGATTCACCAAGTGAGCGATCGTGTGAGTGCTGCACTTGACCAAACGACGTTGTAGACCAACCAGGCTTGCATTATGCCCGTGAACGAGAATCTTCGCCACATGTAAGAAGTACACTTTTGTGACGTGCCACTCAAACCAATCTTTGAGGCTCATGATGCAAAAAAAAATCGGCATTGATGAATATTAGAGCCTCTCTCATATCATAGTACGCCGTGCATCTGTTCGTACAAAAAGTGTTAAGACCGACAGGCCCATCAGTATCTTCACACTGAAGGTAGAAGAAGGGGAAAACGCTATAATCTGCTCAAAAGGCCGAGAGAATGATTGAGAAGGAAGGAAAAGAAAAGAAAAGACACCCGTTCATCGATCACTGTCCGTCCTCATCAAGAACCACTCATCCAAACCCCGATTCTCGAGCTCCCGCCACAAAACTCGTCGCTGTTGCCGACGCACAGCATGGAGCAATCCCCCTCGGATGCCGACGCGCCTTTGCCCCCATTGCTCGTCAGGCCCAGTGAATTCGAGCAATAGCATTCCCTGCTATACTCGACACCGGCGTATTTGTACCCTTGGGTTTGGCAGGCCGAGATGCAGAACTCCTGCGTCATGGAGGTCGCGTTGGACGTGCTGTATCCCGACAGAGTGCGCTGCGAGGCGGAAGGATCGGTGAAGCATCCCTGGTAGTTGTAGCCCGCGATGGTCCCCTTGGCGCGCGGAGGGGACAGCGCGGTGTTGTTGTAGACACTCAGGCGACTGGATCCGCCGCACGTCTGCTGCGCATTGCCCGCGCACGGCATGTTACAGCCTGTGGCGTTGAGGAGTGTCGAGGGCGAGAGATTGTACCCGCAGTAGCATTCCCGAGAGTACTCCACACCGGCAAGGGGCAGGTTCTGCGCCGAGCAGAACGAAATGCACGAGGGGATTGTCATGGCAGAGTTTGATGTGGAAGCGACGGAGAGGAGACGTCCGTTGGTGAGCTCGGGGGCGCAGCCGAGATAGACGGCGGGGAAAAACGGGTTCGACGGCACAGAAGACGTGGTTGTGGTCAAAGTAGATGTGGTTGTGCTCAACTTTGATGAAGCCGATGAGGTTGTCAGGCGGGTAGAAAGTGTCGTCAGAGTGGAAAGGCCAGTTCGACTCGTGGTTGCCGGAGTTGAGCTCGACAAGACTGCAACAACGCTAGTCGCCGAAGAAGCTGGCAGAAGGCTAGTAGTGAAGCCAGCACTGCCTAACGATGACCCGGACCTCGACGTGCTCATGCTCGTGATCGCACCGGCCGAGGACAGACTGCTAGAGCTAATTCCTATCGTCGTGAGTGATGAAGACGTCACTGAAAAGGAAGAAGTCGTTGACGCTGACGGGCCAGTAGTGGTTGTCAACACAGTTGTAGTGCCGAAAATATTGGCTCCTGTGCTCGTTGAGACAGAAGGTGACCCAGAAATGGAACTGGAAGAAGTGGTAGTGCTTGCTAACGAGCTTGAAGAAGCATTCGAGCTTGAATTTGGCGCACTGGACGTTGAAGCTGCAGAACTCGTAGAAGTGAACGTGGTCGATGACGAGGCTGAGCTCGTGGTGTTGAATATATTAGTCGTAGAGGATTGTCTCAAGCTCGAAACCGAAGTGCTGCTGAACGACAAGGTCGCAGGCTGGGCCGAAGAGGTGGAGGACGCAGATGTCACGAAGGTTGAAGATGCTGTAATGGTCCTGCTCGAGGCTGAACTCGAACTCGAAGGCATCACATACTGGTAAAGAGTCAGTCCGTTCGGCCCGCCACAAATGGTTGATGAATTGCCAGCACAAGTCATAGAGCATCGTCCATCTGTGGCTGTGACGGAGCCGGAGCCCAGGCCATTCCCACAATAACACTCTTGGCCGTATTCCACGGCGAAGTAGGTAAAGCCGGTGCAGTTTCCGGCACAATTTTGTACCGTCATGTCATTCGAGACGATCGCCTTGCCCGTCAAAGCCCGACCGGTTATTTCTGTGTGGCAGTCGACATATTGAAAATAACCAACGCTGGGGACAATGATTGGGCCCGCTGGGGTTGGTGGCGGCTGGGGAGGAGCAGAACTGGTCCAGTTCAAATTTTGATAGAGCGTCAACCCGTTGGGTCCTCCACAAGTGAAGCTGGAGTTGCCTGAACATGCCATGTTGCAGCGTCCATCAGTCGCTGGAGCGCTACCAGAGCCCAGGGTGTTGCCGCAATAGCATTCCCGCCCATACTCGACACCGAAATACTGATACTGCGTGCAGTTGCTGGCGCACGTCTGCAATGTAATGCTGTTGTCAGCAAGCGCGAAAGCACCGAGTGCGCGGCCAGGGATTTCGGTATAACAAGACTGATAGGTGAAATTACCGATTGTGGCTGGAATGGTTGGGCCTGATGGTGGAGGCGGATTGTTGTTTCCGCCACCGTTTCCTCCACCATTTGAGGGCGGCGGCGTGCTCGGAAGGGTGCCGTTGCCGTAGATGTACATGTTGAGGCGGTTCGGGCCTCCACAGTACTCTGTCTGGTTGTTGTTGCAGGTCATGCTGCAGTCGGTAGCACTGGCATTGACGGCGCCTGCCGCCAATGTAATCCCACAGAAGCACTGCCCACCGTATTCGACACCAGAGTACAAATAGCCTTGACAAGCTTGGAGACATGAATTCACAGTGTTGTTGGCATTGGGTTGCACGCTCAGTGCTCGGGAATTAGTGCCTTCGGTGTAGCAGCCCAAACTGTTGTATCCTAGCGTGCCAGGATTGACGTAGGGTCCCGGTGCGTTCGTGGAATTGCCGTCCCAACGGGTAATGTCGCCGAAGAGAGAGATGAATGACCCAGCTCCGTTGATGCCGTTACCACCACAGATCTCATTGACGTTGCCGGTGCATCCAAAATTGCAATTTGCGTCGTCCACCACGGTCTTCGGGCGGTTGTAGCCACACCAGCACTCCTGCGTATATTGCGTGCCAGCGAAGATATACCCGGCTGCCGAGCACATCGAGATGCACTGTTCATTAGTGTTGTTGGGTCCGCTGTAGATATTGACTTGAAGCTGTCGACCTGGATTGTTCTCCATGAAGCAGCCTCCATATCTGTATATGCCTTGCTGGCTGACCGGGTCCAGCGGAGATGCTTGTTCCGAGACAGCATTGCAAAAGAATTGGATATGCTGCTTCCCAAAGTTCGGATCGTTCAGGTTCATGGTCCATTGCGCAGTGCCATTGTAGGGGTCGACGTCGATCTGGCTCTTTGGGACAGAGCAATACAGCGTTGCGGTGAGGTTTTGTCCCGCGTAGACCAGGGTGCCCTCTGCGAGGTCGACTTGGTTGTTGGCGCCAATAATGCTTCCGGCAATACCGAAAGGAGGCTTGCTGACGGTTACTGACAACGCCGCCGCGTTGGTGGAGCCGTTGTTGGTCAAACGCATCTTTAGATACCTGCTGGTGTTTTCTGTGACGTTGCCAAAGGTGAAGGAGGTGGTGTTGTCGAATGGGACCCATCCCCCGTCTATGCTCTGGAATTCGAGTACTGCGTTCGGCTCATCTGATCCGGCTGCGAGGACATCAATCACTTTGGTTCCACCGTTGGAGACGAAATTGATGAACACGGCGTAGTTACCGGAGTACGGAGGGTTGAAATTGATTGGGACAGTGACAGCGCTGTTAGGAGGTATGGATGACGGCATATTGTAGAATGTGAAAGCCGACGCCACAGTTGCTGCTTGGGTGCCATTAGGCGGGATCCAGGGTCCTGTCTCACCCACGATGGAATATTGAATATTGTTGATTGATAAAGGGCTGTTTCCGAGATTGCTGATGACCACAGATTGGTTGACTCCGCCGATCTCCTGTCCAGTAATAACACCATTCCAGCTGACAGTGTTTGGGGTGACCATCAGGAGAGCAGCCTGACTCTGGCCAGTCCCCTTCAGTTGAACGGGGGTATTGATGCTGAACCCGGGAGCTTGCTGAGTCGTGTTCAAGATCACTGACGAAGATAGTGGGCCAACGGTTTGTGGAGTGAAGGTAGCCTGAAACGAAAACTGTTGCCCTTGGGCGACTGTCAGAGGGAAATTCGGCAACCCTACAACGGCAAAGTTTGGATTTCCTGAAAGGCTGGCAGCGGTGACTGTGACGGCGGTATTGGCCGTACATTGTACAGTCATTGGCGCTGCGGTTGTACTGAGATTAGCGGTCCCGAATTGAAGAGCTGTGCAGTTCAGGGGCAAATTGACAGGTGCTCCGTAAGCATACAGGTACCCGAGCGTAGTGCCCTGATAGACAATGCCATTTCCAAAGACCGGTCTGGTGAATTTTGTCGTTCCTGGCGTAACAAACGAATTGATCTCCGTCATGAGCCCATTCTCATCGGGGATGGCATTGTAGATTCGAAGATTGGACCCTTCGACATCCGACGTCCACACCAAGCCAGTGCCAGGCTGATCGTTGAGCGAAGTGACAGTACCGTGGCCGACACCGAGGATGTAGGCATTCTTTTCAGGAGAATCAGCCACCTTGTTGAAATATGGAACGCCGTCGTTGCACGAGAATTTGAACACGTGAGTCTGATACTGGATGACGTTGATGTATATGTAGCCACCCTCGAGTGGGTAAACACCAGCTCCAGCGTAAACAGAGTTTTCGTTCTGATATACTTGGAGCACGTTGTCCAGCTTGTTTGGTCCATTTTGATAGCCCCCGAGGTTGTCAAGATTGAGCCAATAGGTCTTTCCACTCTTTCCGGTGACGACACCGATGCGTTCGACGTCACCGCAGGAGAACTCACTCGGGAGGAGTTCCAACGGCGACGTCCCGAGGTCTGCGCCATGTTAGCTTTCGTTTCAACGTTGAGGGAAGCATTCCTACCTTTGTCAGCACCATCAAGTTGCACTTTCTCCCACGGCATGAAAAAATCGACGACAGTCAGAGAACCATCATCATTGATTGCCATGTGCACGGCAGCTTCTTCCAGTGCTGTCGGTGGATTTCTCCCGTTGACCGGTATCCCATTGAGCTGAGAAGCATAACCATTGCCAGAAGCGAAGAACATTGATCCTTGATCGTCGCTTGCAATACCACCACCAGACATCCAGACGCCCGCCCCAGGAGTGTCAGGGCCGACGCCAGCTGCGCATTGTCAGAGACAACGATTCTGGCCGTAGGGGTGTAGGTGTAGTCATGACTTACCACCTTCGGTCGCGAATTGTTCGACGAGTTGTCCGGTGGTCTTGTGCCAGCCCACGATCCAGCCGGTGAAGTTGTACTGAACACTGGAACCAGACAGTCTTGGTCAGTCGTTCCTCGAATCCCAACAGCACGTGAAAGGGAAATATACGTACCAATGGCTAGCAAACCCGGCGTACACATAGTCACCTGTGTGAAGCAGACCAGGACGTTGATGATGAATTCCACCATTGAATGACCGGACGGGATTGTTTGTAGCTACCATGCCTTCCAAGTTGACTGGGAAATTGGGTCGCTCAGAAAGGTCTACAGTGTTGATGGCGTGGATGTAATAGCGACCATTCGGACGCCCAGTTGCTCCGGTAAGACTTTGATCAATGTACGTCTTGGACGTCAGGTACCATGTATCCTGGTCTGGAGTCAGCATTCGACGTTGTGAAAGGTAAGGAGCAGCCCACCGTATCTGGATCAATAACACCGGTTGCCGTCACGCCAACAGTCGGGTTGATATCAACGCAGCCATCCAGATCGCTGACCAGGAATGGGCGAGCCAGGTTCCGAGATGCAACGATAACGCCAGTATTGGCAACTATCTTGTACACATTGTTCTGAGTGGTTGCAACATAGACGTATTGAACACCATCGGAGCCGGTATACACCAACGGCTGAGAGAATATTTGTTCGGGTACGTTCTGTCCGCCGATGGGATATGTTCCAGGAAGCAGAGTCTTGAAGAGCAGGCCGAACTGATCGCTTCCAACCACAGCTGGATCCATGTTGTGGTTGTTCTGGTAGCCGGTTCGGTCGTTTGACCCACCCCACGTGATGGTGTCTGTACTGTCAAGGGAGTCGACATATTGGACGAACAACACATTAAAAGACAGGAAAATAGTAATGAGTGACTGAGTCGAAAAGGAAGGGAAAGAACGCATGGTGGTAAACGAGTGTATGAAAGCAAACGAGTGACGAAAGTTGAATGGACAGCAAATGAGTGTATGAAGAGTTGGTACAAAATCTCAACAAGAAGACGGGGCAGTCTGCATAATATCATAGCCTCAAATGTCCTCCTTTGGGAAAGCCACGGACAGCTTCAACCAGGCTTCGTCATCTGGATCGCGGTCTCGGCTATAAGGCCAAGTCCACATAGTGGGAGAGGATTGCGATGTGGTCTGAAAATCTTGATCAGGAAGGCATTGAAACAAAATTGAATCAGGGGCCATGTCCATGGCAGAGGCCTGGGTGCGATGAGTCTGTATTTCAATTCGAAATGAAATGCACTATGTCGAGTGATACTTCGGATAGCACGGTCCTGCGAGCCATGCAACAGAGGCTGCAGGCCAGAGAAGACAGCAGGCCAATGCCGGGTGTTGGACCAACAGTCAAGCCGAATTGAATGATCGTAAAGGCGTGGAACGGAAAAGACCTGTCAGTTCTTGAAAAGGGGACTTGGAACATCGCTCGAGAGCGATGGCGCGTCCACGGTGCAGCACAGGCGTGAGGCTCGATCAACTCATCTCGCTATAGCGAACAGGCCCAAAGGCAGATCGAAATAGGAATTCGAAACCAGTCCAAAGGCCGAAAGCATTATTTAGTTGCTGTCAAGCTGCAGAACTACCTCGTCCTCTAGACATAAATAGGAATCCTGGTTCAGGTCGCAATACGCACGGGCCACCTGCCGAGAGCAAAATGCCAAGGCGCTAAAGTGGGCTATTCCATACGTGGGTTAGCAACGGATTACTAAATATCTCTGAGCACGTGCACCAAATGCAATCCATATTTCTCATCTTCATCCCTGACTCAACTCGGCTGAAGCATTTGAACTGCACAGAAAGCAACAGGGGGCGCCCAGAGTTTCGAACGAACCACTGTGCAGAAGAACTGACCAATTGACTGTTTCCTCCCCTCACTACTCACAGCACTTATATTGTCTATCAGGTAAGCACTTTAGGTAAGCCTTGCCACAATCTAAGTTTCCGTCGGGCATCAGTTCAGTCAAGCGTGTCTGCTGTTGAGAAAAGGCTTATTTGTGCCCCCTTGCGGAGCCAAGAAAGATGATTTCTATGATTGGTGCTACAGGCTGCACGTCGTCGGATGTTTCCCTATTCGAAACTTGCCAACAAACGCCATACACTGAATCTACCCAACCATCTGGACAAGCTGAGAGTTTCGACGCCACAGTATCCCTGCTTTTACTCCAGACCGTTAATCAGTGGCCTGATCTCATGCCCTGTCTTCCACGTGGGCATCACGCTTTTACCGAATACAGACGATGACATATGCAACCTCTGGGCAAAATGCTATGTTCTTGATGGGGGCGAAATGCCTCGAACGGGGGTAAAAAGGCCTCGATGCCGGCTGCTCTGGCCGCCAACGGGCGCACTTCCAAAAACTGACTCTGGTGGATGACAGACGTTCACTCAGAACTCCCTCAGCACTGTAGCGACGCATGGCTCAGGTTGACATCACGTTCCTGCCTGTGCTCGCACGAGATAGTTCCCAACGCGATCGCGAGCTATATCAGGCTACTGCGAGATCTCATGCGGCCAGACTATCACACAAGTGGCGGCAGCAGAAGCGATTTGCCGCCGACATTGCACATCACCAACGTCAGCAGATTGCCGAAGAACAACAACTGCCGGCTGGCGCCAGCGAAGCAGCATGGAGCAACGCGTTGATCGCGCCAGGTCTGGCCTCGGTCCTTCAAAAGGGCAACTCGGACCCGTTTAATGCTCTGGCAATTCATGTTACCCCCCGTGTCAACCAGATCTTGACATTCTTCAAGCATGGCTATCTGCCAATGATCTATCCGGCCTTTATGGGCTCGGAGGACGCCATCCGACGGATCTCGGCCTTGCAGACTCAGGAATACCGAAACGGTATACAGGCGCTCCGCCTTGAATGCAGCGCCCGAGCTCTTCTCTTCATCAACGTGGCCTTCATGATCAAAGTCAACCCTCATCAGGGCTTGGAGGATGAGGCGCTCCTCCTCAAGCACCAAAGCATCAAGGCGCTCCGTCGCGAATTAGTCAAGGGGAGTGTCGCTCAGACACAAGCGCTCGTGTTGGACAGCGTGGCGATGCTGTTCCGCGGAGCTCTGATCGCCGGGGACCTGGACGAAGCGGCACTTCACGCCACCACTTTGCGAAGCCTGCTGGTGCAAAAGTATGATCGCGAGGGCGGCGTCTTCGATCTCGGCTTCCTCTTGCGAGTCCTGTACCAGAACAAGCAGCTGTCGGTTTTCAGCTTCTCGCTGTCTATCTTTGACGTCGAGGAGTGGGTGCCGAAAGTGCTCGCGGCTTATCTGGAGCCGTCCAAGGCTTACCTGGAGCCTTTCCAACAGGCCGTGCGCCGCAGACTCGATCCTTGCGTCTCGGCAGAGCCCCTCCGCTCTTTGTTCGTCGAAATGATCCTGGGAGATCACATGCTGGGTCTCCCTGCGGAATCGCACCCCGGAGAGCAGCTGTTCTCGATGGTCCAAGTCTGGATCCACATCCAGGGGACCATCCTGCACAGCCGTTTGGTCGACTTTATTCTGAAGACTGAGGCCCTGCACCACCTCAAATTCGACCCGGTCACGGAGACGCCAATGCCGAACCCTGGCGAGAACCTCTACTGGCAGACTCAGCGGGCGCTCGCGCTCACGTTCCTCATCATGTTCGAGTTCAACCGGACGAACCTGGAGTCGGTGCAGACCGTCTTCGTCAACGCGCGGGACTATATCGCCCGTCTCAGATCCGCCCTGTCACTGACCATGCACGCTGCAGAGCTTGCGCGTGACCCCACCAATTGGTCTGGTAGTGGCGATAGTGACCCTGCCGCAGATCCGGCTCCGGTCGAACAACACAACGCCCTTCTCTACGCTCTCTGCGTCGGCAGTTGGACGGAGAAGAAACACAACCCTCCATCCTCACAGTACGGCGGCGGCGGTACCGGAAACAGTGACGACAGCCGTGACGGTAATGACGACCCCAATGCAACCCGCAGCTCCAATGGCAATGACAATGACCATGACAATCCCGATGACACCTGGTGGTTCGCGACCAACCTCGCGCGGCACGCAAGAGAGATGGGGTTGAACGGCTGGGAGGAAGTCAGAAGCATCTTGCACGGCTTCTACGATGTTGACGCCTACATGCCTGGCCTGGATGAGTGGGTCAATGAACTCCTCGCGAGGAATACTAACTAGCTGCTAGCTGCTAGCTACTAGCTATGTGGGTCGGAGCAGGCAAGGCCAGGCACGGCACGACACGATACGGCATGGCAACTCAGGTTAGGTTAGGTCAGTAAGTTGGAAAAGTTTGGTTTGTCGCGTGCGTATGTACTGAATTGGGTGGGTTAAGTACGTTAGTCGATAAAGGATTACGCAGAACGGAAGCCGAGCGGTTTAGCATCCGGTCAGCTACGAGGGATGGGCACTTACTGTAGGTATCCACTTGGGTATGTCGGCTGGGTAGTGCGGCTCATCGATTAATATAAAGGACGGAATGACTGAACGGGCCATTCTGCTCTCCATCTTCTTGGTTTTTGGGTACGAGTTCTCCATCCCCAACGATCTATCAATCTACGGTGTTAGTAGCCCACATTGCCCGCAGGACAGCGCGCCCATCCCATGGTCGGAAATCGAGCACCAAAGCCACCGGCCCGTGTACATACATCATTCTGTGGGAATCGATACCACTGCTCCCGGGCCCATGCAGAAAAGGGATCCGGCTCACTATCCCAGATAGATGAATTAGGCCATAGAACCGCCAAGCGCTCTGGTCGAGAAAGTGACCCCCTAGCGCAACGCTCATGAGTTTGGCGCGGTAAAGCTGAAGGGCCAGACCACCGATAAAAGGAGGCCAGCCATTGCGGCTGGAATGCGCAAAACCCAACCACCGTGTCCCCGTCACCGTCTGCTCTGCATAGTTGGTGGTGGCAGCCACACCCCTACTCCGTCGCCGGCCTGCACCTCACTTTGAGATGATTCTCGCCGTAGAAATTGGGCAGGAAGGAGTCGCGGTACCGCAAGTCGGCGGGCGGGGAGGCCGGGTCGATCTCCAACCGCTCAAAGCGGCGCAGCATGGTTGCGAAGGCGACGTACAGCTCGCACCACGCGAGGTTGATGCCCAGACACGACCGGGGCCCGCGGCTGAACGCGACGAGGTTGGACTCTAGTTCTCTGCCGGTGCCGGTATTGTGGAGCCACCTCTGAGGCATGAACGCGTTCGGGTGGTCGAATATGGTGGCGGATGAATGCACGAAGACGCTGGAGATGCCGACTACCGTCCCCGGGGGGATTTTGTGGGAGGCAATGGTGGCGCCCGTGGCGGGGACGACGCGGAGGAGGGGGGACACCACCCCCGGTGCGATGCGTAGAGATTCTTTGATGGTCGCGGTGAGTAAGGGCAGAGGCTCGAGTGCCTCGAAGGAGCTCGGCGGAGTCGCCAGATCGGGCCAGACAGAACGGACCTCGTCGCGAAGAGCGTGGTAGAGTTCCTGGTTTGCCGGCTGCAGAATGTGATTGAAGCCGACCATCAACGTGTTGCCGACGGTGTCGCCGCCTCCGAACATCAGCGCCTGGGCCTCTTCATACAACGATTGCTTGTTGGGGATCTGCTGGCCTTTGTGCGCCTCGGGATCGAGAAGTCGATGATAGATGATCGGGTGGGGAGCTTCCTTGAGCACGCCTGGATTCGCTGTGACTTCGTCGACCTGATTGCGTAAGATGACCTGAAGACGCGTCAGGCCTGCCGTCTCGGGTGATGCTTTGATGGCGATGTTGGGCGGGAGGGAGAAGACGAATTTGCGGAAAAGGGCCAGATGCTTGAATTGGATGAAGGCCGGCCCAGACGCCTCCATGGCTTCGATGATAGGGGCATTGTAGCCAGGCACGTCGATGGCGTTAACAGATTTAGCGAAGCAGAAACTGGTGATGGTGTCCATGGTAAAGCATCTGAAGGCGAAGAACAAGTCGGACGACTTGCCCGCAGCAAAGTCCTCCGAGAGTCTCTGCACGAGATGGTCCATCTTGATGGGTAAGACAGTCAGACACTGCTGCTCCGAACGGCGTCCGGCCTTGACTTACATTCTTGCGAACCAGAGACTGCATCTGTAAAATATTTCGTCTGGAGAAGAGCGGCTGCAAGACGTCTTTGCGTTGCTTGGCCTCGTGGTATGTGAGGAAGCCAAACGAGGAGTGGTCCTCGCCAAAGCATTCGTACAGTGCCTTGTCCTTGTCCCACCGGTTCGCATTGTTGTAGATATCGTGGTAGGCTTGCGGGTTAGAGAAATGGAGCTTTCACAAAATCAGTCAGGGATAAGAGAGGGTGTTGGCGAAGTTGTCTAGACCTCGTTCGGCGCAACACGAATCACGTCTCCTTGATGTCACGTTAGTGCCATGCCTCTCCCGAGTATCGTCGACTTGCCATAGCGCTGATGCAGTTCAATCAGGACATCCGTCCAGCTTCTCTGCAGGAACAGCTCGATATATGTCTTATACCATGCCGAGGCTTGGGCTGGGAGAGGACCTGGATAACTTCGGAGTGGGTGGAGAAGGACATTGTACAAGAGTTGGGCAATCTGCAGGGCCAGCCAGGCGAGGATTGCCAGAAGAGCCACTAAAAGGGGGCTGTTCCACATGTTGTGGACCTGTTGATACGTACTACCCTCACAAATGAGCCGGGTGAAAGTGTTCTGCCTCGTAGAGTGCCGTCGATGCTGTGGGAATGTCTGATTTTGAGGTTGCAATTGAGGGCCAGACACACGACATCGGCCTAGCGCCATCAAGCTCCCCGTCCATGCAGGAGCAAGCTGTCAGAACCAATCCTAGGGGGACTCCTGTGATAAGGAGCCGCCATGCCATGTCCATGTAGTGTTGCAGAAGCCCAGGAGGGCGTTTGACCAACACACCAAACGTTCGTTAAAGCTTTTAGCGGACGCTCCACTGACCCCGCTTGATCAGATGCTTATCTCGAGCGCCAATCGATCTGCCGAAGGGAGTGGGTGTTTATTGGTACCGTGTGGGAAGCAATTCGCGGGTGTCGGGGTGCTGGATCAGGGCGATCCCATCCCCTGCCGCTGCCTCTGTCGCCTTGCCTCCAGGATAGTGACAGCATGATGACTCGGTCGCGGGAAAAAGACACCCAAAAACCTAGGAGCTAGCTCTCAATGATCCCCAATTCCAGATTCGTCACGGCAACACCGACGATCAGCGTCTGCTTCTTTTCGCCGCTCCCTCGCCTAGAGACTTTGGAGGAGAACACAACGGTCCCGAACAGACGTCTACAGACAATGGTGTGATGATTGTATTTGAAGACAGCCAAGAATACCATGCCCAGAGAATGTTCTGTGATGTGCCTGATATAGTGCAATCATAGGCATCGTGGGGAAATCGGCCAAGCACGATCGCGGCCAATGAATCGAGTGTGTTGTTGGGCGTGTTTCGTATCGGTCGCCCGCCAAGTGACGCGGCCTAGAACAACTGTGGCGCGTGGGCGTGATCTCTACCCGGGTATGTACCTAGGAGTGTATCAAAGTGTGTACCTGGCCATGTCTGAAAGGTGGTGATGCCTGACCACTCGACCAACGCGGCCATGACGTCGCCTCCAATGGAAACAATCCTACACGACGAGTCACCAGATCCTGGCGCCACTCAGCTCACTCTCTGCACCTGCGATCCTCAAGCCCGCACATCTCGGCCTTCGTCCCCGGTTTCCTCATCATCTTGACTTGCCCCCTGCATTCTTAAAGCGGCCCATTCGACTTCTCCACGAGACATATTGACCATCCAGGATTCTTTCTCCGCGACCACGTAAACTTAACCAACCTCCATCTTGCCACCTCTCACTTCGTCTGGGATATCTCTCGAGCACCAGTTGGACCTCGGTCAGTCAGGAAAAAGGATAGAAAGTCAATATTAAAGCATACCAAACACCCTCTCTTCTTGCGCCTCCGTCACATCCCAACGATCCAGGAGGAAGGAGCGAACCTCCGACTCTACCTACCCACAGGCCAAAGCGAAATCACCCCGCAGAAAAGAAACAATGGCATCATCACCACCCTCCTACACGGCCAAAGCCGACCCCCGGAGGGACAGACCGCCGCCATACAAGGCGTCGCATGGGTTCGCCAACAGCCAAGAAGAACTGGCGGCGCTCCGAGAATTCGCCAACTCCAAGCTCTACGTCGAGCCGGGCTCCCATGGCATGTTGCCGGACCTGCGCGGCGGGGCCGGCGGGCTGCAGTCGCTGGCGTGGGGAGGGCCCAAGGGGGGTGCCGAGAAGCCGTATTGGGAGGTCGGCTGGCCCGCTCCGGAGAGCAGGGAGGAGCGCAAGAGACGCAAGGAGCTTGAGAAGCAGAGGAAGAAGGAGGAGAAGGAGGAGAGGGAGAGAGAGAGGGACAGGGACAAGGACAAGGACAAGGAAATCCACACGGAGAGGCGAGGGAGTGTGGCTGAGAGATTGATGAGGGTCATCAGTCGCGGCAGCAGTAAAGATGGAGATGCGATTTCTTGATGACAGGGGGAGGGAAAGAGGGGACACTGTCGATTTCAATTGTACTCGGTGCCTACTCTGCCTATGAACCCCATACATGCATCGGGGCCTCATTCCGTTCTATTTTTCTTCTTCTCTGGCATTTGCTATCTAACCGATAGCATACATCATGATCTCTTCGGGTGTCAAACAGCCCTAATGATGAGTATAGTATACAATCAATCATCCCTACATACCTCCTCACACGCAATGGGAGGGAGACCGAGTACGTAGGTAGGTACTGTAGGTACATACAGTAAGTCCTCGGTACATATTTTGCCGATTAGGTATTTAGCAACCACAGAAAGACAGAGTGGGACGCGTGCAATACGCACCGCTCCACTGGGTATGTACTGTATGTACCTTGGGTTATTAGATGGGTTAGGTACTGTAGGCACTGAACCAATCAATTAATAGTGGCCCCTAAATATTAATCCAAAAGAATACGCACCAGCGCCATCGCCACGTATCCCGTCCTGGAACTGAAGTCGGCGTTCTGCACCGAAGAATGCCTCTTCAAGGTCGGCCGGAGGGCTCCCACGAACCCCAAGGAGGTCATGGCCGCGCACCTCGCCGCGGTCGAAGCGGACGCAAAGCGTGGCACCAGGAGAGTCGTCAGCTCAGCGACCCTGTCGGACAGATTGCCTCTGTGCCTCTCGATGGTGCAGCAGGGCCTGACGACGAAATTGCTGGGTGAGGAGAAGATCCTGTTCCCGCTCGAGACCCTCGACGACGAGGACGTCGTCAGCCCCAACGAGGCGCCGCTTATCCTGATCATTCACGGGCGCGACGACACCGCGGTCCCCGTGGAAGGCAGCGAGAAGTGGGTGCAGAAGGCCCGCGAAAAGCCCCGAGACCACGCCAAGGTCGCGTTGGTCGTCCAGCCGGGCGACCATGGCTTGGACACGGACCAGAACGTGAGGCTGGACATGCCGTGGTTGGGGACGGAGTAGGGAGTCCAGCTCCATCTTGGGGGCTATTGGAGTCAAGATAGAGAATGCCACACTGCCTAAAGACACAGGTCAACATGGTTGAACAGTTTTACTCACGTTGGTCTCGACGAGACTTACGTGCCAGACAATACAAAGCCTTCAAATGCTGACAAACACCATCAGGAGACCCGGCCTGGAGGTTCCCTTCCTTTTCTTTTCCCATTCCGATATCCGCACAAGACCATATCGCGAGCTCAATTAAGTCATCCCATCCCCGCTCCTAAATCTCCAGAGAGTAGAGGAGAAGGAGCAAGAAAAAGAAAGACTGAAGATTGGTTATGGAGAAACGGGCACCACAGGAGAGATCCAGGAAGGTCTTCTTCCGATCGTACAAAGCTGAAAGGAAGTGCCTAGACGGACGGCCTTCTGCCTGCCTTGAGCTCGATCAGTTACTGTAGACATGGAGTCCACGGCTGAATAAAGTAGCAGATCGACTACAGTGCAAAAGTCGAGGGCCTCGGTCAGATTGCAGCACAGAGTAGAATGCCATCGATGCATCTTATTCGTGCCACCGGTGTTTATATTATGAATCTGGGTTCCATCCATGCTCGCCAGGTGCGCAAGAGATCCTGAGAGCAAGTGACCGACAACAGCTTTAGTAGACCACGCCATATTTTTCCGCCCGTTGGAAAAATCCCGCCAGTCTATTTCGTTTCCATAGGGGCCAGTCCTTTGGTATCCCCCAGTGCCGACCCGTCTAAGTATACACGTTGAAAAGACAAATTTTCGCCATCCGAGCTCCATGATTCTGTTTGTCCTCTGGGATGCTCGAAGAAAATAAAGGCGCTCAATTGTGAAACTGTGATAGTCGTTCAATTGGTCCCAGCCATTGAGGTCTGACATATTTCCAGACAGTTTAGCATGTTGCTTTGTGAAAAGTCGATGAGGGTGAATAGAGTCTCGAAAGCTTCAGAAGCACTTCAAGATGAAGTGATGTCGACGAGAGGGAAGCCGAGCCAAGCGTTGTATGTGACGGTGTGGCGATGCCGTCGCTTCTGCCCGTCCCTCTCAGTGGTGACGGAAACAAGATGGTGGAGATGTCAACCAGTTTTCGGCCCTGCCTTTTCTGCAAACAAGGTCTTCATCACGTAGGTCCATTTGTCACTGACAAGGTCTTTGAACCTTTCCCACCTGGACCGGTTGAGTCTGTTGCTGAGTTCGCGATACATGTACATTTCCGCCCAACAATCTCGACCCCACTCACACCCGGCCATGTTGACCATAAAGTCCCGTTCGTGCTCGTTGTAGTGGAATCTGGGGTCCAGAAGAGGCTTCCCATCTTCGGCAGCCTGTCCTTGCTCCAAATGAGCGGCACATGCACCGGGGGGAAATGAGTTGATTTTGCGTTGGGGGATAAATGCGAAGTGTGTCCGGAGGTACGGCTGCGACGCATACAGGTGCTCCAGCGCATCTTGCTCCTTGTGTTCCCATTCCATATGTTTTTGCTCGTACAGGACAGGGTCCCACCACAAATCAAGTAGCCGGTCGGTGAACGGAGATCGTCGAACGAAGAAGGACCCCAGGTTGAAACCATCACAGTCCTGAGGGATGATGATGTCGATGGAGGATGTCAAATTGTCGCCAGTAGGTGACCGGGCGACCGGATCGAGAAATTTGGTGATGGGAGGGTGGGTAATGTCGAGGGGGTTGTAGACGTTAATGTCGCGGTACACGTTTTTGTCGAGGTTGTTGAAGATGTGGGATTGGAGTGATATTGAAGGCTCCATGATGAAGGTGTTTAAGTCGAGCCACCAGAACCTGCTTGCCGTCAGTCACACAACACTTAGCTCGTCTGCGGGTGCTCTCTCATACCATTCAGCCTTTGGGTACCTCCATGGCGTTGCGGATCAGGTCAACCTTCTCCCAGCTCTCACGCCATTCGTGAGCGTACCTCTTCTTGGTGCTCATGTCGGCAATGTCCAATATGTACCCCCATCGGTCGGTGTATCTCTTTTTGTTTCTCACGCTGTCGCGCTCGATGGCCCATTCTCTAGGACCTTTCCATTCCATAACACCGCCGCCCTCATTGGCCCCAAGGATAATAACGAATTTGCTTCCGCCGCCGAGATGGGAGTTGCCACGGTATCTGGACAGCACATCTAAGACGGGAGGTTAGGACAGCGCGGGAAGGGGGGAAAAGTGTCCACGGGACTTACTGGTCTGGGACAATATAACTGTCGTCAGTGTGACAATGGACAGTATTATGAACAGAAACTTGAACCTCCTCAAGACATTGCCAGCAAACGTCTTTATTCTCGCCAGACTCCCTCCCCCTCTTGGAGACCACCGGCTGCGGCCAAGTTTCTCGGGGTCCTTCCAGTTGGCCGACAAAGGAGTGTAGGGACTGAAGACGGGGAGCGTCGAGGAGATTTTCCGTTTGGACCGCAGAAAGAAGCCCTCATTCTTGGTCTGCACACTGGGGTACCCTCTCACTTGAGCACTTCTTGCCTTTGCCGCAGCCCAGTGGTCGTCATTGTTGCTGTAGCTGTTGACTCCGGCATACAAGCTGCTGGGCGTTGAGCCACGCTCAATCAACCCCGGTGCGTTCCATCCTCCGTTGGGCAGTGGTGAGACCGATCGAGAATGGGACATCGGAGTCGGCTGGTGGAAAGGAGGAGTCACAGGACGGGGACGGTTGGGTGCGCATCAGAGGGCACAGCGACTGGCAGTGGTGAGTACTGCGGAGCGGATTGTCTTGCTACTGGAGGTGGTGGCAGAAAGGGTGGGTGAGGGTACAAAGTTGACAATAGAGGCGCCAGATGTTGATTCAGCTCATCTGACTGAAGGTGCAGGACCGTCCACACACCCGCAGCAAGACCAGGATGAAAGTGATTGCGAATGCATCAGCAGCCACATGTACTGTATCAGATGGTTCTCATTGACTCAACAGAAGGCAGCCCGGACTTTAAGGGAGGGGTTATTTATTTTCTGGAATTCGAATCTGTGATTATTTAGCAGGTTACAAAACCCCAACTGGAAAACCCGACAACCCACGCTGCGCGCCTGCGCCCGCAGTACTAATTACTAGCTGCCAAGCACCTTCCCGTGTCCTGGTCTGCTCGACGACCTTATTGTCGACTCCCGTACCGTAGTAGTATTTATCCGGTCGTCAGGCTCGCCAGTACCCGCCCAGCTATTACTCCATGGGGACAAGTGGTGAGTATGGAGGCATGTGGTGGCCGAGAACGTCGCATTACCTGCAGTACTTGAGACACATGGTGGTCCTCCACAGAGACGACACCCTCGCCCGGATGGGCATCTCAGCACAGGTCAGAAAATGACAGGTGTCTTTTCTTCAGGATGCACCCGCTATGATTGACTGCGACAATAACAAACCTCCTCCCCCTTCATCCCACGCAACAAAGTGACCGAGTCACCGCCTCTGCGGTCGAGTCGCTCCTTTTTACACGCATGAAATATTCAGGGACAGGCACAAAAGTCGGTGGAACCTCTTGAGACATTGGTGTAGTTGGGCTCCGCTGTTGGATCTCCGGCCGTCCGCTGTTCTGCGATCGACCTATTGTTGGCTTCAGATATTGGTGGGAATCTGCATACGAAGATGGATTACTCCTTTCTCACTACCATCTGGCGCTATCCACTGTGGTTACAGGGCCCACCCTGGGCGTGATGATGGCGTGCCTCCATGCCTAGTGACCGCAGACCCTTGTCCCAAGTGGACCCTATTGTAGCTATGAAGCCAACCCATCCCCTGCTTATCACAACCTGATATGTGCCTAGCTGGCCTGCATTGATCAAAAGTCAAATCAATCGTGACGGGACGGCAGATCAGTGACAGATATCAATCAGTTGTTGAAGCAGGGCCGGAGCAAAGGTTGCACGGTGCCTGGCCTGGAGAACCCTGGTTACATGCAACTTGCCACGGTGGGTGCTGTGCGAGTCGGTGTTTTGATTTTGTGAAACTCAATGTATTCGAGGTGCTTGACAAGCACAGCACTATCATGACATTCATTTCCAAGCCACCCGACATCCAACGGGCATATTATCATTCACCAACTGGCTCAACACGCACGGTCGGCGCGATGGGCACCTCGCCAGCATTGTCTCTCATACTGAGTCTCATGCTCTCGCGCTCCTTCATCCGTTGGTGATGGTGTCGCTCCTCTTGAACGATGAACCCGCTTTCATCAGCAGGCCGCGGTCTTGCGCTGTCGCCAAATGTAATTTCCACCTTGAACTTCAAAAACTCGCCCTTCCCATTGTCGAAAATGGTAATGATGTCCCCTGTATATAGCTTGCCGAACAAGGCTGCATCTCCAGAGGGCGACTCCTTCCGCAGCTCGACATCGTTGACGGAGACGCAACCGCTTGCAGAGGTAGCGATCAGGGTTCTTATCCCAGGAAGAGCAGTCCAGTCGTTTCCGCGGTCGACGTGAGCCTCCATACCAGGTGCCCAGAATGTGACTTTGAGAGCGTATTTGGGAATTCGCGTGTCTTTGGTGTCAGGATAATGGACGGTGCAATCAATGCCCCGTCCCCACACAGTGAATCTGGCTTCGAGATTGATGACAACGTTCGCAAAGGATCCTGGTAGGCTGGTGAACTTGCCATATCGTCGAGGGGGTTTAATGAATTGCATGGTCTGAGAACTCGTCCTGGTAGTAGTTTCCGGCTCTGGCGCGGGACGAGGGAAACGTTCCAGCTGCCCCATACTTTTGATCTCAAGACCAGTCTTCGCATCAATTGTGACGGCAAGTTCAGCTGCTGGAGGGGAGTTTCTGGAAGTGAGATGTCCATGAAAAGTCTCCGCTTTTGCTCGTAGCCTGCTAGCCCTTGATGCATTTCTTGCCTCGATTTCCGCCTCGAAGTTAACGGGGTCCTCCACGAGGCCAAGATCGATACGACGAGTACAGACAGGCTCTTCGACCATTTGAGCGGCATCGGCGGTTTCATTATCTGCATGAGGAGTCACCGAAGCCGATGGTGATAGTTGACGTGTCTCAGGAGTCACGGGATTAATTGTTTCTGGGGTCGCGGCGTCCGAGTTCTCTGCTTCGGGCGAACCCATATTGAGCTGCCCTATTTGATGTTCAGCCCCCATAAGGCTTGCAGCCGAACCACCTGAAATGTCTGGCACGCCCAGTACTTGAGGATACTGAAGTGGTTGGCCAGAATTGTCGGCGTTTTCTGCGGTACTCGAAGGATTGCGATCTCCAAAATCATTCACGCTGATTTGTTCCACACGGTTCCGAATATCTTGTACTCCCAACGGGATAGGCGGGCTGAGCTCGTCGCCAAATACGCCTGAACTACGGAGTACCGACGCGGAAATCTCTCCAAAGAGACGCTCTGCAGGTGGTTCTGGAGCGACAGGTATTGGCAGGAAACTCTCACCAGGTTCTGGGAGGTGAGGATATGAGATGTTTCGTGCTGTGGGTGATATATCCGTCGTAGTGCGAGCGCGCTTCGTAGGGCGATCTGGAGTACGTTCTGAGGAGGGTGGTTGCGTCAGTTGGTTCAATGTAGCAATCAACTCTCCGTCGATGATATCTTCGTCAACTTCATCAACGACATCAAGGTAATTTGGTGGGTTTTCAACCGGCTCCTCGATGTCATCATAGTTGCAATGATCAGGTAAATCACGTAGCCACGGATGCCGCAAGCACTCTGGCTCTTTTGGTCGTAGAGTAGGGTTGCGGTTCAGAAGTTTCCCGACGAAATCAATGGCCGCCTCTGATACTCCTGCCTGTCTCAGCGTGTCAAAGTTGACATCCTTGGTCATGATATTATTCAGCATTTGTGCGCCACGATCGTCACCCCGTCCGGTAACCGGAGGCTTGCCACAAAGGAGATGGAAGATGACGGCGCCAAAGGACCACATATCGACGGACTGATCGTAGGGCGAGGGCGGTGGTTTTGTCGCGGGGTCCCCTAACCGACGCCTCTTCGGGGCTGACCCTTGAGCATAGTTTGCGTAGTCGGGATAGACCTCAGGCGCACAATAAAGAAGCGTCCCACAGAACGTTTTGAGGAAGGTCTCCTGGTCGGTCACACATTTTGACAAGCCAAAGTCGGACAACTTAACGACCAGAGGATTTCGTGATGCTATGAGGATATTGTCCGGCTTGATGTCACGATGGGTGATATTTCGTCGATGGAGATAATAGAGAGCGTGCAATATTTGTTTTGCAATCTGTTGAACGTCGGACTCGGGAATAGCCGAGCGTCTGCCCAGTTCTTTGGCGAGCTCGCCGTAAGGGACGTACTCCATCAGGATATAAATCCAGTGTTGATAAGTGTGACAGTCGACGTAGTTGACTATATTAGGGTGCTTGAGGTTTTTCATAATGTTGAGTTCGCTGTCAAACTTCATGTCGAGGACACCGTTTTTGATAAAACGCCGCTTGTCAAGCTCCTTCGCAGCGTAGATGTCGCCTTCTTCCTTCGTCTGGACCTTGTAGACTGTTGCAAATGCACCTTTCCCAAGCAGGCCCGTAAAGTTGTATAAGGAGCCTCCGTTCCAGTAATTACCATATGTGCTCTCCCGCATGGAAGCGAATTGAGCCACGTCGCCTCTTGCCGCCAGATACTTTCGTAGATTGTCTTCATATTCATCTTCAAAATCACCACGGCTCGGTATGCGTACCATCATCTTGACCTCTTGCTTTTTGCCACCACCGTAGAGGGAAATGATAGAGCCATGCCTGAGGACTATAGTAGCCGGTTTCAAGGCAGGATGGTCTCGGCGAGCTCTCGTTCGGAGGTGGACATCGTCAACAACGGTTCCGTTGGTAGACAAGTCTTCCAACATGAGGCTCCCTTGATTGTTCACAAAGATCTTGAAATGT
Organism: Fonsecaea erecta; assembly: GCF_001651985.1. Lineage (NCBI taxonomy): Eukaryota > Fungi > Ascomycota > Eurotiomycetes > Chaetothyriales > Herpotrichiellaceae > Fonsecaea > Fonsecaea erecta. The sequence continues at coordinate 2,005,062 of NW_017387245.1, read as the reverse complement.
ACCTTGCTCACCAAAGTGTCATGGTCGTATGCGGTGAGCAGCACGTCACATTGACTCCGAGTACGACCAAATCGAAAACCATCCTTCGGATTCGTGACAGGAGAGGACATCCGCAGCGCTATATCTCGCGGCTGATTGTACTCTTCGCGGAAAAGCAGGTCGTCTTGACTGATATCCTCAAGGTCGGCATTCTGCAAGATGTGCATGGGCGAAACCAACAGGTTCGCTTTTACTGCCTCAAAGGCAGCTGGGGAAGTTGGACTCAGTAAACATATCACGTCTACAGCATCCTCGTTCGAGATATTGGAGACATTTCTCCTGAGATGGCGGGGATCTTCAATCGGTTGCGTTGCAGTCTGGGTGGGTTGAGAGACCATAATGACAGTGTTGAAGGTATTTCACCGCGGGCTGGACTTTCCACACGATTCAAGGGGACCAATTGAGAGTAAACAAAGAAGTTTGACGTCAAGCGGCGTATTCCTTCGCAGCCAGGCGGGCCTATTGGATATTGTTAGTAAACTGGAGTTTCATAGTCAGGTTGAACGCTAACCAGAGAGAAATGGTTGATTTTACCCTCCTGGTTACATGTTTCGCTGAAGACTATGCGGGTTCGAACTGATTGAGCCAACGAGAAAATGGCATGCCTTCCAGGCTTAGATATTTTTCTAGACCGTTGTTAAAAGTGCCCCTTTTGTGGAAGTACGAAAGGAAAGATGGGCAGAGAAAGGAAAGACATAGACCAATGCCAGCTTGGAATGGCTCTGCGACTGAAACCACAGCCACGTCTCAGACATCGATACACATTGACCTGCAACTGGAAGAAGATATAGATTTCACTGCACATACCTTGACAATAGACCTGTGTCCAGCAGAGGGTCAATGGGCCTAACGTAATCGTAAGCCATTAATGTCCATGTTGCCCGCTAGTATCGGTGGCAAATTCCCCGAGCGACGAGGATAGCGTTGGGGCCAAGTGCAACGGCAGCAGTTCAGCTGGCCGAGCCTGAAAAGCAGTATAGTCCTCCCATGGGCGGTTTCAAAGGCCGGCATTCATGCTGCGAGTAGCCCCCAACTGGCAGCAAACATCATATGATATTACCAACTCTTTCTGGGGGCGTCGCCAGGCAACCATACAAAACCATCCGCAGCCTCGAGTGAAGGAGAACAGGAAACCCACCGAGGATAAATGCGCGAAGAGACGACGTCTGAAGTTAGATCCCTGTCGGAGAGTCTTAGCAGGTGCCATGTAGTGGTATCGAAAATTGGTGGTTATTCCTTACAAATCGTTCTCCACGACTGGGTAGGAAAAGCAGAAACGTCTGAGCAGAGGACTGAAATCCTACGCATGCAAAGAAGAGCAACGCTATCAGAACGGCCGAACAGAAACACGAGGGAAGAGAGCAAGGGAAGGGTGCGAGGGAGAGAGGGAATAAATGAAAGTCGAGTTCACCTGCGACTCTCGAAGAAATTTCCCCGCCAACGCAGGCGCAGGATGGACCCCTGCAGCTCCTCGCGATCGAGCCTGGCGTTGGACCCCAAACTCCAGGCGGCCAGGCGACGTGGTGTGGGCTTCGTCCGCCTGTTTCCCGGCTCCCCGTTCCTGACTAGAGTAGCGTGTCTCGAAGCCTAACGAGCCGGGAAGCACCAGAGCCAATGGATACCTATTAGCAGGACGCCGGAGGCATTCGCTTACTTAGCTATCTGCGAGTTCGAGTTTGAGCACTTTCGACTCGTAGGATCGCGACCCCTAAAGCAACAAAGGCGGGACGTCACGCGCCATATCCGTGAGACGAGAATACTCAAGCCTTGGTCCAACTACAAAGATGATGCATCTATCCATCGATCTGCCCTCAGGTGGCTTTGACCGTGCCCAACCAGTGCATCCGCATATTCCATGAGGTGCGTTTTGCGTCATTGAAACGCGTGTCCTGACCGCGTCGACCACTATGTTCCTCATCGAAAACCCAGCGTCTCGTGGCGTTGAGCTCTAATCATTCATATCCATTGCTTCTTTGGCTAGCATGTCCCTTTGGCGGATCTCCTCCTCTCGTTGTTCACGGTTCTTCCTGCGCGGTCCGAACGCCTTCGCCCGTCTAGCTGCCACCTCTGAGACGCTTGAGGGTTTTATCGGGTTTCCACCATTTTCATCGTTGCTAACGTCGCCCAGAGCGTCGGCGGCCTGGTGAAAGGCATCCTCTAGAGTGGGGATTTGCTCTGGTTGGTCACCCTCTGTAGAGGGACCTGGAAGACTGATTCCGCGGCTCGCTAATGCAGCCAATCTCATCTGTTCTCGTTTGCGTTCCCTGGCCTCTTCCACGACCCTTTTGTACTCAGGATCATCCTTATCTCGCTCGATCCAATCCTCCAGACCGAGTTCCCTCAGCTCTTCGTTGAGGATCCTGGTGGTTGTTTGAATGTGAGGCTTGGATTGTCGAGGTCCTTTGGAGGTCTCCAGCTCCCTTAACCCTTGCTCTATCGATTCCGGTGTCGCGTGTTCAAACCGTCCCCGCTGGTTCGCACGACGTCGGCGGGGAATGGTACGGCGTAGTGCCGCTGGCTCAGGAGCAACGCTCCTCCGGCTGTCCATGATGCTATCGAACTTGTCTCGCGTTGATTCCACCTTCTTTTTGCTACGTGTTCGCCTGGCAGGTACAGATTGTGCAGTGCCGTGATCCACCGCGGATGCTTCAGTATTTTCTTCCGTGCCCAGGCCCGTTGTATCGTCTCCAGGAGTGTCCAGAGAGGTGGGTGAACGTCCCTGATTGTCATCTCCGAATTCAATGGTTTTCCTGATCGACGACTCGACTTCCGAGGTGTCTAGAGGATTAACGTCCATTGGCGGCCCCTCACTGCTGTCAAACAGTCGCCCACCATCTTCTGGGCCGGTAGTTTCCCTATCCCCTTGTTGCTGGGCTTTGTCGTTCTCGGAGCCGGTTGCAGGCACAATAAGGTTAGGTCCTTGAGAGCAATCGTCTTGCCCCGACGAGGCCAACGAGCTCTCAACAAGCCTTGGAGTGGGTTGCTGTTGAGTTTCATGTCCGTCCAAGACAATGCCAGTTGCTTGAGTATCGGCGTCGAAGGCTCCAGCTGGCACAGGGCACGCAACTGAGCCTGTATTCTCTGTATGCCGGTCATGATTTGATGGCAGACGAATCCTAAGGCTTCTCCGCAAGCATGCCTTTTTGGGGGGAATGGTGTCTTCAGTCGCGTATGGACCATTGCAGCCAGGGACATCGTGGCTGTTCGATCTGCCTAGAAGTTGCTCTGGCGTCGATATTCTGGAGCTAGTGGAGTCATCGGCAGATTGCATGTCCGAGTGGTTGCTAGACTGCGGAGTGAGCATCTGCGTAGACGACGAAACGTTCTCTAAGTAATGAGACCGATTTTGGGGTACTGTAGCTGGTGGCATCATCACGCTTGATCTTGGGCCGTCGCTATCGCGCTTGCGTTTGCCCAAGCTGTTCCTATGGGGTTCTTCGACTGATGAGCCCGGGGTTGTTTGTCCAGTGGCAGTGATCATGGCCGATTGCACGATATTCCACTTGGCTCTAAGTGCGGCGTTTTCGGCGCGAAGTTCTTCTAGCTCTTGCGCATTCGCCTGAGCCAACTTGAAAGTCGTGATCATTGTCTGGATGTCGCCCAGGAAGTCGATTTGCGTAGGCTTATCGGGGCCAGCGGGGGAGATTTGAGACTTCAACTCTTCGATGGACGTTTTGATCTCGACTAGGGTTTCGCGAAACGTCTCCAAAACCGAGGAGATGGCTCGGATCTGGGCATCGTGCTCCAGTGTCTTGGCCGCTTGGTCTGCTATTCGCCCATCCTGAAATCCCAAGTGCGTATCCTGCATCGTATCCTGTATAGCGTGTCTAGGTCCTGTTGAGTCTTGGGGTTCGATGTTTGCTGCCGCTCGCACTGAAGGAGTTCTCTGGTTGTTTTGCAGCGACATGCGTGCGGAAGATCGCCTTTGAGATTTATTCATGGTCTGGAGATGCGGTGGCGTCGCTTCTCTCGTGAAGGGGGTATCAGAGTAGCGCGCAGGGGCGGTGAGGTTCACTCCAGAGGTGGCATGCGAACTTGCAGTTGGTCTGACAATGTCCCCGCCGTAGCCAAACACAGGATCAACCTGCATATTAGTCTCGCTACTCTTCAAGTATGTCCTCGACAGTTTGTATAGATATTGGTTTCTAGCATCCCGTCAGTCTCTTACTTATCTGTCTTCTGGCACATTCGGGCCTTTCATACAACATATTTCTCTGGGCGGCTGTAGGAATGGCCTTGCAATAGTGGCCTACTGCCGCCGAGCATTTTGTGCAGAACACTTCGGCAAGCGTGCATCCCTCGAGGGCCTGTTGAACGACGCCTTCAGGGACGACTTGTGTTTTGTTGGTCGCGATCTCGGTCCCGAAGTGAGTGCCAGGGTGAGCAGGATGAACGAACGAACTGGTGAGGCGGATCCATTCGTTGGCGAAGATGCCGATTTGACTGTCGCATTGAAGACAGTGAAGGTTCACGTGGGGTGACGCTGAATGCGACATGCGGCGGGCAGAAGGGGTCATGTCGAGTATCGTTGCCGGTTTCCAATGCTGTCTGGGGACATTTGACTGCGACTTCTAGGATGTGTACGAAATGCACCCGAACAGGACAAGGATGGTGGGATTGTTCAGTGCGAAAGAGACGCGTGGAGGGCTTTACGCGTCTTGGTGGTTAGAACTGCCTACGACAAGTTAACACAAGGGCCACCAGCCACTAAAAGGTTGCTGCCGAGCCCGCCACGACTAATTAGGAAGGTGAGTCTAAGAGCCCTTAAAACCCGGTCCAGGAGAAGGCCAAACACCCCTAAAATCCTGGCTGCCATTGGATCTTATCGCTGCTTCGCACCTCCACCCGACGCCTTTCCACACGGGTGTCGTCTAGCGATGTCGGAACAAGATTCTTCTTCGTATATATGCACGTGTATATATCTCTTTCCCATCACTGCACATGGTTTGCCATGCTTGCAGCACCAACTAGACAAGGATTGAGGTCCACAGCCAAAGTTTGCATATCAGCTCGGGCAGCGTACGGTGTGCATACGCTATCTGGACGACGCAGATTTTCTTCGCCTAGAGACTTCGATCCCTCAAATTACAAGATGGCTTCCTCGCATACCGTTGATGACAAGCCGGATTCCTTCGCTGACATCAAACAGGACTCTGCCATCGCGGCTGCGAACAGCAATGCAGCCTCACACAAGAAGGTCAATGCCTGGCAACAGCCTGGGCCGGCTGCCTTTGATTTCCGCAGCGATGTGATGACCACGCCCACAGCAGCTATGCTCGAGGCCATCGCAAACACCACGCTGCTGGACGATGTGATGCTCGAGGACCCCACGACCAATGATCTAGAGTCCTCTGTCGCCTCGCTAGCAGGCCATGAGGCCGGACTGCTTGTGATGTCTGGAACTATGGGCAACCAGGTCGCTCTCCGCACCCACCTGGTCGCACCACCTCACTCCGTCCTGTGTGACATCAGGGGACACATCCACAATTACGAGGCCGGCGGTGTCAGCTGCCTCTCAAGCGCCATGCTCCTTTCTGTCATCCCCAGCAATGGTCATCACTTGACCCTCGAAGACGTCCAGAAACACTGCATCATCTCAGACGATGTCCACGCCTGTCCCACTCGAGTCATCAGCTTAGAAAACACCCTCGATGGCATGATCATGCCCCTGTCCGAGATCCGCCGAATTGCCCAGTTTGCTCGCTCCCATAATATCAGACTCCACTTGGACGGCGCGCGGATTTGGGAAGCTGTCGCCGCCGACGCCGGCAGTCTCCCCGACTTCACACGCGAGTTCGACAGTGTGAGCATGTGTTTCTCCAAAGGACTCGGCGCACCCATCGGTTCCATCATCGTCGGCAGCAAGTCCTTCATCGCACGCGCGCGAAGAATTCGCAAGATGCTTGGTGGCGGCACGCGCCAGGCGGGCGTGATTTCGGCCGCCGCCCGCGTCGCCGTGCAGGAAAATTTCGGGCACGGTCCCAACGGCGAGGGCGGCAAGTTGCGTGCCAGCCACGTCCGAGCGAGGAAGGTTGCAGAGATGTGGACGGCCAAGGGTGGAAAATTGGCCAACCCGACGGAAACCAATATGGTCTGGCTGGATCTTGCAAATGAAGGCTGTTCGGCGAAAGAATTCGCGGAGCTGGCAAGCAAAGAGGGTCTAAAAGCCAGTGGTGGACGACTAGTTGTACATTACCAGATCACAGAAGAGGCAGTGGAGAGGCTGGGAAGCGTTATGGACGCTGTCCTGCAAAGGAGAAAGTAGGATGTGGAGAACAGGGGCAAAAATTTCAACGGGCAATGAGCATGTTAGGATAGACAGTAGACTACAGTTAAACCACCCGTGTTTCATTCTCAACGAAACACTAAAAGCCTGGATCGTGACATCTGACATGTGGAAGTCATTGTACAAGCGAACCAAGCTGCCTTTGTCGATATCTCCAACCGAACACTGCCTAGTCGGACTTCGTTCTCTCCCAATTCAGCATCCTCCCCATCTTTTTTCCTTCGGTGCAAGAAGAGCTGGCATTGTCGAATCGCAATGCAAGGACATTTTGACATGCTGCCAATGAGACAGTCGGCGATGGGATCTTGTTGTGCTCGCGTCATTCATCCTCTGTTTCCCAAGTCGACAGTGCCCGAGACATGCCCAACTTCAGCACTTGCAGAGCATAGTGTGGATGCCAAATCTTACATCTCCACATCCTTCTCCCCCAATCCTCCTATTCATGATCGGAATGGCTCGCCTTCGTGGCCCATATCAATTACAGGAGACGGCCCTCTTCAAGAACCGACTTCCGTATCCAACACTGGTCTTCCCAGACCAGGACCCACCAATGATGCTCAACCATAGCCCTAACTCAATCTCTCGAGAATGTCCTTCCGGCGAACGTGCCCAGTTCGTATGCTGCAAAGCCTTAGAAAGAAACTGTATTTGATCAATTCTCATCGAACAGTGCACATCTCCAGACATAGTCGAGGAGTGGTGAAGAAAACAAACCCCACAGCTCTAAAAGAGAAAAGCCCACAAGCTCGAAAAACAGTGTTGTGTAAATGGAAGCGCCGCTTGCTGTGAAGAATTGAAATGAACTGAGTCCAGCGAAGCCGGAAAGCACTCGGCTGCACCGCCAGCCAGGCTGAAAGGCTCAATTCGTCGAAGGTGTTGTCAAGGAGCACAAGAAAGTAAAGTCCACGAAAGCTCTGCAATTGTGGCGTCATGCATGGAAGGCCGTCCATTGTGTCTCCTTTGAGTAGCACCGAACAAAGGAAAGTGTTTTCGTGTCATTAAGGTCGTGCAATTGTTTGGGTTTGACCGTTTCAGTCTTCTGATCGAACTCGTCCCCTCTGACTTGTGGCAAACCGACAGACAACCGTGCGCCAGAAGCCGGTAAATGAGGACGCCGCCTCGAGAATGCAAATAACTTGTTTGTGTTGAATCTGAATTTGAACATGGTTCTTCAACCTGCTACGCCCATTTGCCCGGGTCTCGGCTGGTAGCTCTGTCGTCCGCCCGGCACAGCACCATGACTTCCTCCACTATCAGCACTTCCTGCACGGTCTCGAGCATACGGGCTGTGTGGGACGCCGAAGTTGAACTCGTTCGCTGATGTCGACGGTGTTGAGGTCATGTTTTGTACAGGTCTAACCGAACTCTGCTTCTGCCACGCAGTAGCCTGATATGGGTCGACATCCACCCTTGTGGCGACGGGTCCAAGAGAGTTCGAAGCCGAGGCGGGGCTGCGTACGGGTGCATCTGCTGCCGCAACAGTCTGTTTTTGCACCTGGCCCTTAGCAATATGACCATATCGAGATAATATCTCCTTGGTTGTCAGTTCCGCGGAACTGCCATGGAGATTCGTATCAGTCAGGATGGACTGTAGATCTTCCGGGACCTATAGACGAAGTTAGCTTGCCACACGACAGTATATGAGTTGTTGACTTCATACCTGACAGAACAGATCATTGTATTCGATCAAGGTATTGACCGCCTCAATAGCGAGGAAGCTGTCATCGACCTGAGGAACTTGAGGCAGTCTCGCGCCTGGTGCCTTCTCTTTCGCATACAAGATGTTCGGCGCCATAACGGTAGCCAAGTTGTGGATGTCCATCTTGCTGCCAGACTCTTCGTCAACCTGAGAAAAGGAGGCTGCCCATTTTAGGAATGAGAATAAGACTTCCATGGTATCGCGATGGCTCTTTGGCATCAGGCAGCATGTGAGATGCAGAACCCTCCTTCGACGTTCATCGTCCACAATCTTTTGAGAGATGATGAATAGCTTCTGTAATTTGTATGTCAGCAGTGGCTCGGGCATCTCTCTCAGAAACTTCTTGAGCAATGCCGCCACCTGCACTGGGTTTTCTCGGTTGAGGTCGGGCGTCTGATTTGCATCGATCGCTTCCGCTGTCTCTTTAAGGCGTTTGATATTGCCATTCTTTCTGAACACACCTTCAACTGACATGTCCATCTGTTTCATTGCAGACACACAGTCGTCAACAATAGCTGGAACTCTGAGGGCGCCAGGTCCGACCCCGTTGGTTGATTCTGCTCCCTCGCGTTCAACTAGTGTCTCCAATGGCACACCAAAGATTCCTTTCTTCTTCACGCCGGCGTCACCGCGGAGTGCACGACTGACTTTGCCCCAAAACGTCTGCTTTCGCTGTTCGATCAGACCTAGTAAATCTTCAAGGGTGTATTCCCCCTCTAAAAGGGGCTGCATCGAGAGGACTGCCACATGTCGGACAATAAAGTACTCCAATGCGGACAGTTCCGAAAAATATCGTTTGGTTCTGAGAGGACTTTCGCCGGACAGGAGATCAGCACCACCACTAGATGAGCCTCGCTGATGCCCATTGACAAGTCGTGGTTCATTACCTCGATAACCAATCAGGTTGGTGCCTGCATGACGGAAAGCGTTCGGCCGTTGTTCCTTTGCTTGCTCAGCGGCAACAATCCTCGGAATGTCATCCAGGGTAAGGCCTTCTTGGCCGCCAAAGGTAAGTTCGTTTTTCATACGACCATCAAGATCTTTCTCTTGAACGATCTGAAAGCCGCCCGGATTCCGGTTATCCTGACCATCACCTCCTGGAGAGCCTGCTGGTACACCACTCGGGCCGTAGAGAATTTTGGACTCTCGAGCTTTCCGGAATGTTGTGGAAAGAGTGCGTTCGTTTCGAGTAGACCGAAGACGTTTCATTTCACCTACAGTCTGTTCCAGTGAAGATTCTTGTTGGCTCGATGTACCTGCGTAAGACCTCGATCGTGATCCCATCTTCTGATGAGGTGTGACTGGTTCCCCGGAAGGTGATACATGATGCCCTTCGTTCGTATCGTATGGTGTCAGGTTTGGATCATCGGAGGTATGTGGAAGGGTACCGCCAGACTTCAACACCTCAAGCAAGCGTGCCAACGCAACCTGGAGTAAGAATACGTATTGCTGTAATTTCGTGACATGGGCAAAGCCTGAGACTGTGTCCGGTGTCCGTCTTGCATGGTCAATGCAGTAGACCTTTTCTTCTCTTTCGTTGTACATCGCATTGGCCAGGTCGCTAGTCAAATCTCGCTGGCAGACGCTACAAGTGAGGTGACGGGGCTTTGCGTGCCACCTTCGACCGTAAATCATGACACACTCGTCATCGATGGGATCCATGCATGCAGAGCAGCAATCTGATTCTTGACTGGCAAGACCTGCCACACTTTCTTGCAAATCTAGTGATTTCATCTCCTGTTCCTTGATTGTTTCCAGGTCGGCAAGCTCGTCCAAAAAGGCATGGAGGCCTTCAGGTGATCCTTTCTCACGTTCAAGCTTCAGTGCTCCTTGGAGACCAATGCGAATGAGTAACTTGAGGTAATGGGCAAGACCAGTGACCAGAGACAAGAGCTCCTGAGTGACACCGAGTTTTCGTACCCCGGTCTCCTGAGTTTTTGAGAGAAGTGTGAAGAACGCCACGACCTTTTTGCAGAGTAATTTCGCTTCTCGACCGTAGGCGAGTTCTTTGAGTTGAGCCTTGATGACCAAAGCTGCGAGGGTGTCGATAGCACCGAAGAGGATATCAACATGCCAAATGAATTTTCGGGCAACAATGACTCCATCGACGTAGACGCCATTGCTGACGTGTAGAAGCATGTCTGAAATGCAGGAAGCGGAGGATTCTTCAAAGGTAGAGAGGGTGCTCCAGATCCGATAGACTTTGTCTTCCATCTTTTCTTCGTCTTCTTTGACAGTTTCCCGCTCATCCTCGGTGACAGCAGCATGAATGTCTTTCTTCTCCACCTGAGTCTCCGATTGTGCAAGTCGGACGTTCCAGAATTTATGAATCATATAGCATTCAGGATGCCAATGCTGATTCTGTCCATTCCGGAAGATCTCAACGAATTGTTTTAGAATAGCAGTCTGACAACCATTGCAACGTTGTGCAAACTGTGTAGAGTAGTGGTAATGACAGTAGACTCTCCCGTCATGCTCGTAATAGCTGTCCTGAGCGCCAAAAACAGTCGGGCACACGGAACATGTGAAGTGTTCGATGTGATACTTGCGGTCAAGGGCTGTGATGTACGAGCCACGAAGTGCACCGCCGCATTCGTAGCATAGCAGATCCAAACGCCGAAAATAATCTGTTTCACAAAGGGGGAATTGTCCAGAACCATCCTCGGCATCCACAGGGAAGAACTTGGAGGCTACAATTTGGCCGCAGTCGGCGCACTTGAAGCAATCAAGGTGAAATGTCCCACCAAGCGCACGGACGAATTGACCAGTCAGAGGCTCGCCGCACTTTCTGCACTGTCGGGCAGCAGAATTAGATGACTTTCCTGTGCTGCCATTTGTTCTTGATCTGCTCCGTTCTCCTTGCCCACCCACGGATCTCTTTCTTCCAGTTCTGCTGTCGGAGGAATATCTGGCATCGCTGTCGTAGGGAGCGTCGTTTGCATTGCCGTTTGTCTGGTGTGGTGGAGTGTACGCGTACTGACCATTGGAGTTCTGCGGAGGGATATCATTCTGGTTGCGAGGAGCACCAATGGTGTATCTTAATGTGCCAGAATTGCCCTGGTGCAGTTCGTCAAGAGGAGCAGCCATTCTTGGTTTGCACCCAGAAGGCGTTGCATGAATATGTGGCAATTAGCCCGGTAAACATTCGACACCCAGAGCCTCTTCAACACCGTATTATTGCGGAAACAATTCAACCACACCCGAGAAAAGTAACAGGCTGTTGTCGTGTGACAGTATTGTGCGCGTCTCTTACCCGAGACTGTAACAAGTCCATGCAGCAGAACACTCGGGGAATAAACGAGGGACAAGCGAAACCTTGAGAATCTTCGTGGTTGGTGCCGTTTCCGATAAAGTTGTCGCAGTCAATGCCCACCCTGGACGTGGTTAAAATCGAGACGATGACGAGCGTGACAAGTGGATGGTTCTTCGCGGACGACACTCGAAATAATCCCACTCAAAGAACCCGTAGCAAAGGGTGGAGGAGGCTCTGACAGAGCGCGAGGGACAAGGAGGAGACGGAGGTCGGACAAGGAGTGGAATCGAGGAGACGACGCGTTGCGGGAAAGTTTCGAGAAGTTGTGAGACGGTCCAGCCGCACAATATGCGCGAAAGAATAGTATGAAGTTGATGGAAGAGCCTGACAGTTGGACCAGTGTGCCGTCGAGAAATGGTGGCTTGTCAGAGCAGATCAGGTTCATACATCGAACGATGAAATGTGAATAGCGTGAATTGCTGGACGGGACGTTCGACAGAGGCCCAAGCCCCCAAAGGCCAAATTTAGCAAGGCCTCTCGGAGAATTGTCCCTGTCACGTGCCGTGACGCTAACGACTAGCGCCTCCGGTGAGCTGAGCATCCGCTCATTGGCCACCGTTGTCAGCCTCGCCTGGGTCATCATGACAAGGAATCGTACTAAGAAGTGCTTATGGGTGTCGGGTCGGGTGGCAATGGGAACAAAGCGATGAGAGATGTGAAAGAGATTAAAAATAAATAATTTGAAGTAGTAACAACATTCAAAATAAAAGCGGAGACCGCCCTGGGCGTCTCATGGCGCTCCCAATCCATCAAGCACACTTAATTCTTCCTGCATTCTGCCCATTTACACAGTCTCTGCCTCAGCCAATTTTGGAATCTGAACAAAGACCACTCCATTCTTCACCTCTACCTTGGTCCCGTTGGCGTCGGCCTTTGCAGGCAACGTGACGGAACGCTCAAAGAGCCCTTCATGTCTCTCTTTGTGAACCGTTTTCATGATCCTGCTTACAGTCTCACCAAAAGTCGGTATTGACGACGTCGCCAGTGTTCCACGAAGGAAGATGGTGCTACCATCCAGCCATTCGATCTTTATTTCATCGGCAGACTCAATTCCCGGCAGGTTGCCGGCCAGCAGCCACCCTGTGGCGCCCCCATCCAATTCGAAAACGTCAAACTTTGGTGCCAGCACCCCGCGATGTGAGGGCAACCCGTCCACGTTGTAGTATGCGTCACCCTTATGGTTGAGCTTGGCACGCAGAGAGTGAGTGTCAACCAGCGAAATGTGGTGAGGGTGGAGCAGGCATTCAAGTGTCGACATCATTGAATTTCTGATCGCTGTGGAAAGGTATTGAAGTTGATATATTGAGGATTTGATTGTCGTACTCGAAATCCGATGTTGCACGAACTGGCAGTTTTTCTGGATTTTGGATCTCAGAAGCTGGGGGAAGAGCGGTAAGTGGGCACACCGCGCCCTTACATATTCCTTCGGCTTTCCCCTACCTGATCTACAGACATGTAGGCATACCTGGTGCATTCACCCCTAATCCAGCGCCCCAGACACCAGGGATTCGACGAGAACCTTCCACGGAAGAAAGCCACGTCGGATACGAATGATCATAAGTTGGGAATTCGACTGCCCCGATGTGCACGCGTCGCAGCCATCTCACCTCAGTGGACTTGTATGCAACCATCACCGGGTCAAGAGGCAACAAGCCAAGAGACAGCTAAGGCAACTGACCTGAGAGTGAGAAAGTTTGAGGCAGGGAAGAACCATTGTCCGTGCGTGCAGAGCAAGGCCGTGCTTGGCTTCGAGAATCATGTTAGATCATATGATGGAAACAAATCTGATGAGCACGCGGCACTGAGAAGCAGAGAAGAAGTTGGAATAAACCATCAGGATAGCTTTGAAGGACAAGGACAGCTAGTTGTATGCCGAGGATGTAGGGAGTATTTGAGGCGCCTATTTTTGTAATGACGGTCATTCGAACAAGCTGGCAAAGGGGTATACCGGTTCCTGGTTCCCCAGCATTCGCGCATTTTGATGACTGTGCATGCGCAGCTGAGATACCGATGGCCAGGATCATGAGGCCGTCACAAAGTTCAAACCGTTCTACTGGATTCCGTCCCGGTTTCGCGACATGGCGAGCTGTTCCCCTGATGGGAGGATGGGGCACACGAACATAGTCACCGCACGTTTGCTGCGTAATGACAACCACTCAGGAACCGGACATCACTCCACTGTTGTATAACACAACTTTTTATCTCATGATGATGTGAGCTACTTTCCCCTTGCAGTCATGAGATGAGCATCCAATGGCAAGTTCCAGCTTGCATAGCTCCCCGTCGAAAACACAGATCGCGGAGCTTGGCCCCTCACTAGAGCTTCCTTCACCGGCTGCGACCGGAGAGAAGACAAACTCCTCAGGACCCAGACCTTGTTGAGGACCTCGCCTATGGGAATAGCTCCGAGTACACAGGACAACGAGAGAGCCCAATGATCACAAGGTCTCGCACCATTTCCATCGGCACATGAAGGACCGAGCAAAGGAGCTCGAACAATGCCGCCAGGGTTCTGCCCCGCCTCGAGCTCTTCAATCAGGTAGGGGTAAATAAATATGCGCGTCCTCCCGTGTCAGAGGATTTCCTTTTCGCGAATTTTTCTTCAGATTCAGTCGATAAATAGGCAAGCAGCTGCACGACACAGGGAATCCAGTTAAGGACAACCCAAGAAGCAACCTCAACACCTCAATTTTACATACCATTCATCACGGTCTCAGGAAAAGACATCCTCAACGCAATGGCCTACGCGTACTACTATGACTACCCGCCTCCATTGGTGGACAACCCTCACGAGCGACACCATCAGCACCAGTCACTCCTCCAATACATTGCGCGGCGTCACCCCAGACCAGAAGACCATCCCAACCAGCCGGACCTGGACTTTCGCGATGCCATCCACGAATACCTCATCGAGATCGAAGTGCCAGGCGTCAAAAAGCCCGAAGACATCACCGTGACCTGGACAGGCAACAGATCCCTGCTGTTGTCAGGCAAAGTCGAGCGGCCAGACTATGGAAATGCCGAGAACACAAAGGTGGAAGAAGAACAACCAGAGCCTCACACCGGAGGAGTCCATCTATTGATTGGAGAGAGGAGAATCGGCCCTTTTCGACGATACGTCAATTTCCCCACGGATGTAGAGAACATCAACGTCACGCTGGAGGCTGGATTGTTGAAGATTCGTGCGCCCAAGAAAGGGTTCCAAGATATCGCCAACACCAAGGTGGATGTTAAGCACGAGTGAGTCACTGTGGCCTTTTTCTTTTCTGTATCTAGTCGCGCACATGCTGTTGTTCATCAAGTACAGACACTAATACTGAGCCTCAATTGAGGGATCATAAAAAGCACACCTACCCCGTCTTGAGCACGTTCGCGGGCCTCTAGTCTTCGCGTCTACCTTCCCATTACCGACTTTCAGGCCATGATCATGTGTGAACGGAGGTCCTGCTCTCTTGGTTCCAAAAACTTCGTGGCGTGGATGCAGGAGGAGTGAAGTGGAGAGACAATCAGCAGGCGAAATGCCTTCAGTTGTCATTGGTAATGCTCATGGGGTGCAGGAGCAGCAATGGAGTGCGGAAGGGATATCTACATAGGTTCTCCGACCCCATGAGAGATGTTTCGGGAATAGAAAATCCTTCACTAGTTCCCGCGCGTTGTCAGCTAAACTCTGGGTCAAATTCGCCAATCGTTTTCCTTTTTACACCGAGATACCGTAGCATGATGTGCAGCGTCGACGACATCCGTCATGTCCGCACCTGTTGAGACTTGATCCTGTGTTCCGCACCTGGTTGGAAGACCTCATCGTGCTTAGTGCCTGTAGTCTCTTCTACACCTCTCACAAACGGTCTTATCGCAAACATCACATTCCCACAGGAACAGATCCGCTCTCCAGCCACAGTCCGAACAAGTATCATCATCAAGGTACTCGACTCGATGCCTGGTCCAATTATCGTGACGACATTCTCTTTCGTCCCGGAGTGTTTCTGCAATTCTCTGCACTGCGTTAGGCTGATTCTGACGTACAGCAATCGCTCCCGCTGCCTCGAGAAGCCTATCTTCGCGCCATTGCGGGCATTGGCAAGTCTTCCAGCGAGCGTTACACTGATAGCAGAATTCCGTTCCACAATAGCACCTGTGAATTGAATCAGTATCCATACCGCCTCGTGATAGAAGGATTCTCCCTACTTCATATGGTTGCAACCGTGCGAAATGAGAATCACACGATGACATTTGGGACACGTTGATGCTTCGTTCAGCCTTTTCCAGGTGTCAAAGGCTTCATCCTGGGCATCCCTGCATTCAGAGTGAGGATGGAACGCAGCCTTGCACGCAACACAGGTGTTTCGTTGACAGGAGGGGCAAGGGGCCATCCGGTTGATGTATGTGTCTGGGTCAATGAATTCCGAGCAAGTGGGCTCGTGGCAGTACGTTCGATCCGCTGTTTCGTATTCCTTCATCTTCAAGTTCAGCTTGGCAATTGTTTCCTTCCCAAGCAGTCGCACGATGTCAGGGCTGGCAGGGGAGATGCAGGGAACATTCCGGCAGCATCGGACAGGATATTGGCTCTCGTCCTTCAAGGCCAATCCAAAGCGTTCCGACAAACATGGGCGGCACCAGACATGCTCGCATTCTTCACGAGTGATGAGCTGGGAATATGGGGTATCTCCCAAGCAAGCATAGCACTCTTTGGACGGATGAATCTCATCAGCCTCGAGGTCGTGCATGTATGATTCCAGGCTAGTGCTCCCATCAGGCTGGATTCGAGGGTCTTCGTAGTATCCGTGCCTTCCCACAACTCTTATATTCGGGTTGCTGCTTGGCTGGTGAAGTTGTTGGTTCTCATCTCCGTCCATCGAGTCCGTTTCTTGAGTGAGAAGCCTATCAACCTCTGGGAAGTCGGAGAGCATGGCTCGATAGATGCTCTGCTGCAATCTCACGTTTGACTGTGCGGCGTCGAGTGTCGCAAGTTCTTCGAGTTGGAACAGGAGGACGCTGATGCGGTCGCGTGTCTGAGCTATCTCTTCATGGCTGGGCATTGCCGGCAAGGAAGTCGCAAGGTCCTGTAGCTCAAGACGAATTGCCAGAACGGCATTAATCGTGTCAGTTTCTGGGACATCCATTGTCGTCGCTGTCAAATGTTAGCAAAATGTGAGACGGTTGAGAAATCTGTCACTTACTGCGTTCGATCGACACAGGGCAGGGGCATTCGGTCAGTGGTTCAGGAGCTTTCTGCAGCCGACATCTTCGAGTCTACGAAGATTGAGCTGGTGGAACAGGTAGTTGGATGAAGGGTGAGATGGGAAAATATTTGGACCTGGATTTAGCCCGGATGGGAGACTTGTTTTGCGAGATGTCATTGAAGAGTGAAAGAATGAATTCACTGGGTATAGGGAGGGTACTACAGCCTCTACGAAGCGCACTCCTCTCACTCCATGGAACTCACAACGTGCTTAGGTCCTGTCTAACCCCATGCTTTGTTGCAGATATCACTTACTGGAGCATTCGAAGGACAAATTGAAATGAATTAACATGGAATTCTCATTCGGCCTCATTGCCAAAAACGACACAGCGTGTCTGAACGAGAGCATCCCCTATAGTTGGACTCGACTGAAAGAAACCAGCTTCCCCAGGTCGAGTGTGATACAAGCATGAGGTTGGCATGGGCTGAAACGGTCACCGAGGAGCAAGTGGACAGTCGCGGTGAACGCATCCGAGGTGGCACCATATGCTGGTTCCCTGCATCTTCTCCACACCAAAATTTTGGGGATTCAAAGATCCCAATCAACAAAACACTTTACCTCCCAGGACTGTGTCTTTCCCTGTACAAACTTCCTGGTTACTATTGAGCGAACAGCGAATCTCATATACCCTTCACTCGGACTTGCTGCTTTGTATTGAAAAGTTTGTCTTCCCAACACACCATGGCTACGAACGGCGTCCCGCACCCCAAGCCCTCCCTCCCCGCTGTTTACGTCGTCGCAGTTGCACGAACGCCCGTCGGGTCATTCCTTGGGTATGAAGTACTCGGTCTTGACCATATCCAATGTCACTGACATGTACTAGCTCGTTATCCTCACTGACGGCACCTCAACTCGGTTCCCACGCCATCAAAGGTATCCTTCCCCTCACCGCTCCCCGGCCACCAGTCGTATACTGATCGAATATAGCTGCCCTTGAAAGAGTTCCGGAGATCAAACCTCAGGATGTTGAAGAAGTCTTCTTCGGAAATGTCTTGTCAGCAAAGTAAGTCTCCGCACTTGCATTCCTCAGTGTGACGGATCTAACTGCTTGACAGCGTTGGTCAGAACCCCGCCCGTCAATGCGCTCTTGGTGCTGGCCTAGGGGAGTCGACTGTCTGCACAACTGTCAACAAAGTCTGCGCATCGGGAGTCAAGGCCATCGTCCTAGGCACGCAGACAATTATGACCGGAAACGCCGACATCGTCGTGGCTGGTGGCGCAGAGTCCATGTCGAATTGCCCCCACTATCTCCCCAGCATGCGGACGGGTGTCAAATTTGGGAACCAGACATTGGTCGATGGTGTTTTAAGAGACGGAATCTCAGATGCATATGGCAAACAAGAGCATATGGGCCTGCAAGGCGAAGAATGTGCAAGGGATCATGGCTTCAACCGAGAACAGCAAGACGACTATGCCATTCAGTCATATCAGCGAGCACAAGCCGCGCAAAAGGATGGGCTCTTCGACTTCGAGATCGCTCCTATTCAGCTGCCTGGTGCTCGAGGAAAGCCCGGTGTCACGGTTGATAAGGACGACGAGCCCAAGAATCTGCACATCGAGAAGCTCCGCGCCATTAAGCCTGCCTTCATTCCTGACGGCGGTACTGTGACTGCTCCCAATGCCTCGCCTTTGAACGATGGCGCCGCAGCGGTAGTACTTGTCTCGGAAGCTAAGCTGCAGGAATTGAAGATCAAACCTCTGGCCAAGATCTTGGGTTGGGGTGATGCTGCCAAACAACCCAGCAAGTTCACCACCGCCCCCGCGCTTGCCATCCCGAAGGCTCTGAAGCATGCTGGCATCAAACAGGAAGATGTTGACGCGTTTGAGATCAACGAGGCTTTCTCCGTTGTCGCACTTGCCAACATGAAGCTGCTCGGTCTGTCTGCAGACAAGGTCAACCTCCACGGAGGAGCTGTGGCCATTGGTCACCCTCTGGGTGCTTCGGGTGCCAGAATTATCGCAACACTACTAGGTGTCTTGAAGGCGAAGAAGGGCAAAATTGGGTGTGTTGGCATTTGCAACGGTGGTGGCGGTGCGAGCGCATTGGTTCTCGAATCCTTGATGTAAAATAGAAAGCGTCCCCATGTATGCTATCGGACATACTCGGGTTCGGGGAGTTCACATTGTGAAGAAAGTAGCGCTGGGATGTGGTTCGCAGCTAAAAGCGTGTTTTGCACCCACAGTTCGCTCGGGATTTAGGAGAGAGTCAGATCCAGTCCAGAGGTTGTGAGATTCCAACACCAACCTCACCGTCGAGCCGTTGCGAAAGGAGATAGTCAGGGTGAACTGAACGAGACTGGGCAAGGCCGGACAAGGCTGTAGCCCGCATTCATCGCGACATCTCCACATTTTAAATTTTGTTCGACTCCAACTCCGCAGTTCAAGGAATTTGCTTCATTTTGCGCCGCGAACGATCTGGCTCCAGCAACCCATCAATCAATATGGATGACCTCTATGACGAGTAAGTCACACGCCAATACTTCTTGATCGTGGACATCTTGTTGACAGTTAACGGCAGGTTTGGCAACTTCATCGGCGAAGCCGTCTCCGACGAAGAGGCATCCCAGGATGGTGCAGCGGAACAAAATTATGTCTACGACGAGGAGTCAGAACCCGAGGAGCAAGCTCCTGCAGATCAGTCTATGGATGTTGATGATGAAGGACCCTCGAATGCGGTGATATTACACGAAGACAAACAATACTATCCCACCGCGCAGCAAGTATACGGGGAAGAGGTCGAGACTCTGGTGCAGGAGGAGGATGCACAGCCGCTCACACAACCGATAATTGCGCCCGTCACGCAGAAGAAGTTCCAGGTGCAGGAAGCCGACCTTCCTCCGGTCCACTACTCGAGAGAATTCATGACCGATCTCCTCAGTTTTCCCGAAGGTATCAGAAATATTGCGGTGGCGGGACATCTGCACCATGGCAAGACAGCATTCGTGGATATGTTGGTCTTACAGACACACGACTTGGAGGAGAGGCTGGATAAACGAGTAGGCAGGAGGAGAGATGAACAATTAAGATATACCGACACACATTTCCTAGAGCGAGAACGAGGGATTTCGATCAAGGCTGCGCCGATCAGTCTGGTCATGCAAGGCACGAAAGGGAAATCGCATATCCTCAACATCATTGACACCCCTGGCCATGTGAACTTTGTGGACGAGGTCGGATCGAGCTTGCGCCTGGTCGATGGCGTGGTTCTCGTCGTGGACGTGGTGGAAGGGGTTCAGGTCAACACGGAGCAAGTCATCAAGCACGCTGTCTTGGAAGATATACCCATGGTATTGGTCATAAACAAAATGGATCGCCTAATCCTCGAGCTCAAGATACCACCAACAGACGCGTACTTCAAACTAAAACATGTCGTTGAAGAGGTCAACACGGTCATTGAGAACACCATTCCTGGTCGTGGCGAAAAGAGGCGGCTGTCGCCTGAAAAGGGCAACGTGGCTTTTGCATGCACGTCTATGGACTGGGTGTTTACGCTGCCGTCATTCGCAAAGATGTACGCCGAATCGTACCCAAAAGTCGACGCGACCGAGTTCTCCAGGAGGTTGTGGGGAGATATCTTTTTCAACCCTCGAAGTCGAAAGTTCACCCGAAAAGGGATGGAAGAGGGATCAAAGAGGGCTTTCGTGAATTTTGTGCTGGAGCCCATTTACAAGCTGTTCTCCCACACCATCAGTGAGAGCCCTGAAGACCTTGGGGCAACTCTGCAGACGCTGGGTATCACATTAAAACCCTCACAGCTCAAAACCGACGCAAAGGTGTTGCTTAGACTGGTGTGCGCTCAATTTTTTGGGACTGCGAGTGGGTTTATCGATATGGTCGTGACTCACATACCTTCGCCGGTTGACGGTGCGAGGAGGATGCTCGACAACTATTACACAGGTTCTCTAGACTCGAAGGTCGGAGAATCGATGTCAAAATGCGACTCGGACGGACCTTTGGTTGTTGAGGTCACAAAGCTATTCAGTTCCGCAGACGCCAAAACCTTCAACGCATTTGGTCGCATCATGTCTGGTACGGCATCACCGGATCAGGTGGTTCGAGTTCTTGGAGAGGCATACAGCCTCGAAGATGAGGAAGATTCGGCCACCGCAACAATACAGGGCGTACATATCGCGTGCTCGCGGTACAACATTCCGGTCTCCGGTGTACCTGCTGGGAATCTTGTGCTTCTATCCGGAATTGACAATTCTATCGTGAAGACAGCTACAGTGGTCTCCGAGAAATATCCGGATAATGAGGATGCCTATATCTTCAAACCAATTCGCCATTTTACGGAGTCCGTCTTCAAGGTCGCAGTGGAACCTGTTAACCCCTCAGAACTACCCAAAATGTTGGAAGGCTTGCGCAAGATCAACAAGTCATATCCCCTTATTATCACCAAAGTTGAAGAATCTGGAGAGCATGTTGTTCTAGGCACAGGTGAACTATACATGGATTGTGTGTTACATGATCTACGGACGTTATATGCCGAGATGGACATCAAGGTCTCGGATCCCGTCACTCGATTCTGTGAGACTGTGACCGAAACAAGCGCCATTATGTGCTATGCGTTGACGCCTAACAAGAAGAACAAATTGACCATGATCGCCGAACCACTGGATGATGGAATCGCCGAGGACATCGAGGCCGGCATTGTCAAAATTCGAGATCCAATTCGGAAAGTCGCCAAGTTCTTTGAAGAGAAATACGAATGGGATAAATTGGCCGCTCGGTCAATATGGGCATTTGGGCCAGATGAGATGGGGCCCAATATCCTATGTGACGATACCTTGCCTTCTACCACGGATAAGAAGCTCCTCAAGTCTGTGCAAGAAAGTATCAAACAGGGCTTTTCGTGGGGTACACGTGAAGGACCTCTGTGCGAAGAACCGATCCGAAACACCAAATTCCGGGTTACAGGTGCTGAGCTAGCGACAGAGCCTATCTTCCGAGGAGGAGGACAAATTATTCCGACCGCACGACGGGCCGTGTACAGTTCCTTTCTCATGGCCAGCCCTCGACTCATGGAACCAATCTACAGCGTGCATATGACCGGTCCAGCGGACTCGATTTCTGGCCTCTACACAGTGCTAATGAAGAGGCGTGGACATGTCGTCTCTGATGGACCTGTTGCGGGGACGCCTCTCTACGCCGCCAAAGCCCTCCTCCCGGTGATTGACAGTTTCGGATTTGAGACGGATCTTCGGATCCACAGTCAAGGAGCAGCCAGTGTGTCACTGGTCTTTGACCGCTGGGACGTTGTTCCCGGAGATCCACTGGATAAGAGCATCCGCATAAGGCCGCTAGAGATGGCGGCGCCTCAGCAGGCGGCGAGAGACTTCGTGCTCAAGACGAGACGAAGAAAAGGGCTGAGTGAAGATGTGGACGTCAAGAGGTTCCTGGAACCGGAGTTGCTTGCCGGATTACGAGAAAGTGGTGTTCTGGACTGATTCAAGATCGAGGTGGGTGGATGGTAATCTACATCATTCAAGACGATACCAGGCAAGAAATGGCTGATGAAAGGGGCGCTGTTCGAACCACCTGAGATATGATACCCAATGGATCTGGCAATACAGCATATTCTACTGTAGAACGGAAACCTACTCCTTCTTCTTATTCCCCTCCGAGCGTGGCGGTGGTCTTGGTCTTAACCCACTGAACGCCCCGTCTCGGACTTGATACCGCTGCTTGACCGTTCCCTCCACCTGATAGAATAGTTCCAATTGGGCATGAGGCACTGAGAAGATGCACATCAACCGCCACTTGGGAGCACAAGAGACAAGTATCTCGATCTATTAAGCGAAAGTGGATGATTCTCCAGGCAACACTCGCCGTACCTTCCTCGTCCTCGCCTCTCTGTTGGTTCTTTCTCTACAATCCCTTTGCATCTTCTGCATTGCCCTTATATTTGCGACAGAACGGTCCTTCGAATCTGTACGTTAAGAGAACGGTTCGCATGTGCTACCTATCCACCGCGGGATTCGAAACCTGAGCATATCCAAAGCCACATGACCTACGTCTATTCTCCGGAGCGTGCGATATTCGACCGGGAGAGCTAAACTGCTTCAGAAGTCACTGGCGGTCATTTGAATACATATTCCACATCGATCTATGTCGCGTCGACCTCACAAAAAGTCCAGAAATGGGTGTCTTGAATGCAAAAAGCGGCATATAAAGGTACATCCACATGTATTGCCAAGTTTTCAACCGGGACTGATGGGATCATACAGTGCGACCAAAATCAGCCAATATGCGTCAATTGCGCCTCGGCAGAGATTCGATGCTCATTTCTCAACCCCTCCTCGCCATATATCGTGCCAGCCTTCTCCCATACACAAATGGCAGGCTCAGTCGGTGCCTCGACCAGATCGTCAACACCGACTCCGACACCATGGGCTGAGCAGACCGTGAGCAACCCGACGCCGCCTGATCCTTACAACATAAACATGATCCATCTCGAGCTGTTCGACAATCTCTCTAGCGAGTCGTATCGCTCCATCGAGGAACCAAGGCGACCAGACATCACGACAACCAACATATATGCGAAATATGCCATGGCAACTCCATATCTGATGCATCAAATGCTCGCTACGTCAGCCTTTCATCTCAGCACGAGGACCACGGACTTTCGTGACACCTACCGTGAATATGCCACCGGTCTACAGAATCGTGCCCTCTCGCTCTTCAATGAAGCTAACCCAGTCCTGGAAGTGACTCCGGCAAATTGCGTCCGCATGTTCCTGTTCTCGTCCGGGGTCGGTATCTTTCTACTGTGCGAAACATTCCATTACCAAAGAGACAGCCTCGAATGCTTCATTGACACATTTACACAGGGTGTGAATGTATACCGGGGCTTGCTCGCTGTCATCGACCAAAGCCGGGATCTGCTGCTCGAGTCAGAGCTAGGACCCCGTCTCAAATTGACCCAAGCTCTCATGGAAGCCAAGGATGTGGATGGATCAGAATGTGACGCACTTTGGGACATGATGGAGACGACAGACACAACGCCGTGCTCTCGAGTGGCCTATCGAGAATCCATATCGCACCTTCAGCGGGTCTTCAATGCACTGCGTGCTGCTGGGGGAATCAAGATTGCACTGCCTACGGTGCTTGCCTGGCCGGTCCTCGTCCCACCCGAATACGTAGATCTGCTGCAGCAAAGGCAAGCGGAGGCACTCATTATCCTCGCGCATTACGCTGTCCTGTTGCACCGGTGCCGCAGACTGTGGCTGTTCGGGGACAGTGGTCGCTTTCTTATCGAGTCTATCTGTGGGGACCTTGACTCCCACTGGCAGGCATGGTTGAGATTCCCCAACGCGGCGCTTCAGGAGGACTTGCCCCCTTGTGGATAGAGTTGGCAGCTCATGATGCGCTCTGGATTGCCAAACACATCAGAGATACGGAGACAGATCAATCTCGTGGACGGGTCCCATAAAAGAATCCTGCTGCCTAGTTCCAACTGTCTCTCCCGAAAGTATGAAAAGCAGGAATGCCACAGCCGAGCACGAAACGAACCGCAAGGCTGTCAGTGCGAATCCACAAAAGACCCATCTTATTAGTGTACGCGTACACTAAGCCAAAAACATCCACCGGTGGAGCCTGCACTTGCCTGGAGCAGATATTCGCTGGGGTCCTACACCAATCTCTGTGTGGATACATTATATCAGAATGGATCTGCTAGAAGAAGGCTTTGCTCGTGATGGACAAGGCATCGCAATGCCGACTGTGGTTCTCTATCATGAAGCGTAAACCCCTGCGACTTGGCGACCGTCAGTTCTGTGGTGGTGGAGAGTACACATGGCAATATATACTTCAGCCCTCCCCTCGACAGGAGGAGCAACTAATCACACATTCAACGATCACAACAACTTCTTCGTCCCTCTGACCCGAGCAACAATCTACTCCCAGGGAGAACTCGGTGCCGGGGGAGATTTCTCAAAGTCCAGGCCGTTGTCCCAGCTCCTTTGCCGAAAAGCAGCCATGGCCCGGCTCATGCCTGTGGACGGAACAGACTATTACCTTTGGAAGTACCTACCATCAGTACTACTCTCCGCTATATTCATGGTGTTGTTCACGGTCATCACTGGCGCCCTCGCCTGGCGCACGTACAAGACGCGGTTGTGGTTCTGCATCCCATTCAACGTTGGTGGACTCTGTAAGTTGCACCCTCAGGTGTTGCAGATGCTTGTCCTGTTAATTGGTATTTCTCTCCAGTTCAAATAATCGGCTACGGCACCCGAATATATGCTCATTACCGTACCGATCTCATTGCGCCTTACACAGTGCAGAGCTGTTTCATCCTCCTGGCTCCCGTCCTCTACGCAGCCTCCGTCTACATGTTGCTCGGTCGCCTCATTCGCAGTGTGCACGGCGAGCGCTTTTCCATCATTCGGTCCACGAAGATGACCAAGCTTTTCGTCCTGGCGGATATCCTGTCGCTAAATATACAGGGTAACGGTGCCGGGTTGACGGTCAAGAAGAAGACTGAGCAAGTGGGGAAATACATTGTGGTCGGCGGTCTGTTTATCCAGTTGATCGCGTTTGGATGCTTCATTGCCGTTGCTTTGGTGTTCCACAAGAGGATTTGGAGAACCATCGGCAAGGATGAGAGGTCGAGCCCAAATGTGCCGTGGAGACAAGGGTTGATGATGATATACATTTGCAGCGTGTTGATCATGGTGAGATCAGTCTACCGCGTGGTTGAGTACACGATGGGTGTGGATTCGTTTCTGTTCGCCCATGAGTGGCCGGCTTACGTCTTTGATGCAGCGCCTATGTGGACTGTCCAGGTGACTTTCCTCCTTTGGTTCCCGGACAAACTGATATCAGGGCAACAAATTGGCAGTGAGGATGGACATGTGCTTATGGGAAACGTGTCACCAACGCACTAGTGTAAGGGTTCCGCAAAACTCTTCAGTCCGTGCATGGGAGCTTTCTATGGTGTTGTCGTGATGGAAAAGTGAGGGGTTGACTAATCGTTTTACATGGACTCTTTTCCTTTGGTTGGACATGTGCTGTATCTGTTTCTGGTTGTGAGAGGTTATCTGGATGGAGCCATCCTTATAAGCATATTAGATAGGTGTTGGGAAAAGGATGAAATTAGCACTGTCTTTCTCAGAAGGTTGGTTGTGGGTGTTTGCATTGGCCTGGATCCAGGTTCTTGTTTGGGATTGTGAAGGTTACATAAGATGCTGGATATGTACAAGTACAAGCAACAAGGCAGCAGTGTCTGGAAAACCGCATCATCGTCCATCTCAAGATTGGCAAAACATAGACGGTGGTCTGATAGATGGACGCAAGAACAACTTAACCAAAGAACGCTAACAGTGGTGCTGCTTTTATCGTTCACTTTCTGATCTCCTTGCTCTTTGGAGGTGCGTTGAAGTCATAAAGGCTAGTCTGAGCCGATCTCCAGGCGGCGGTATCACCAGCCTGAACAGGAATAAGCGGGTCGTAAATTTACCGAGTTTCTTGGCCAAAATTTTGGAAAATTTATGTGGTCCGTGGCTCAAAAAGTTCTCCAAGGGTAAGAACTTTTGCTGTAGTAGGCTGTTTCCAGCTTTTCGCCTACAACTCCTTCGCATCTTTATTTTTCTCTCCGTGTCCTCCTGCAGAGTAGGTCGAGGGGAGTTTTATTCATACCATCAACATGGCCGACGAAGTCTATGAGGGTGCCATCGGCATCGATCTGGGTATGCTTGCTCTCGTTGCTCCCCGCCCTCACCGACGTCTGCGGCCCTCTAACTAACACCAAATCCCAGGTACCACTTACTCCTGCGTCGCTGTCTATGAAGGCACAAATGTCGAAATCAGTAAGCCTGCCGTTTACCCCTCCGATTTGCGCAGTCATGGGCCATACTAAGACATCACCGCAGTCGCCAACGAGCAGGGTAGCTTCACCACTCCTTCGTTCGTCTCCTTCACCGACGAAGAGCGCCTCATCGGCGAGGCTGCTAAGAATCAGGCGGCCATGAACCCCGAAAACACAGTCTTTGATGTCAAGTCAGTGGAGTTTATCCATGCAAAATACTGAGCTTCTCTAAACCGCTGCGCAGGCGATTGATCGGAAGACGATTTGATGACCCGACGGTGAAGAAGGATATCGAATCGTGGCCATTCAAGGTTGTCGACCAGGGCGGCAACCCTATGGTGCAGGTGCAATACTTGGGGGAGACCAAGACTTTCTCACCGCAAGAAATCTCTTCCATGGTTCTCGTGAAGGTGAGGCGCTCGTCCTCCTGCGGTGGATCTCTACAAACCGCTAATGCCGTGCGCCACAGATGAAGGAGGTCGCAGAGGTCAAGCTGGGAAAGAAAGTCTCCAAGGCTGTCATCACCGTGCCTGCTTATTTCAATGACAACCAGCGACAAGCGACCAAGGATGCCGGTGCCATCTCCGGCCTCAACGTTCTCCGCATCATCAACGAACCCACCGCTGCCGCCATCGCCTACGGTCTTGGATCCGGCAAGTCAGACAAGGAGCGAAATGTCCTCATCTACGATCTTGGTGGTGGCACCTTCGATGTCTCTCTCTTGAACATCCAGGGCGGTGTCTTCACGGTCAAGGCTACTGCTGGAGATACGCATTTGGGTGGTCAAGACTTCGACACTAACCTCCTCGAGCACTTCAAGAAAGAGTTCACGAGGAAGACCAAGAAGGACTTGTCCGGCGACGCCCGTGCTCTTCGACGACTCCGCACTGCCTGCGAACGTGCCAAGAGAACGCTGTCGAACGGTACCCAGGCCACGATTGAGATTGACTCTCTGTTTGACGGCGAGGATTTCAATGCGACCATCACCCGTGCCCGATTTGAGGATCTCAACGCCAAGATCTTCAACGGCACTCTGGAGCCTGTTCAACAAGTCCTGAAAGATGCCGGCATCGAGAAGTCGAAGGTCGACGAGATTGTGCTCGTCGGTGGCTCCACCCGTATCCCCCGTATCCAGAAACTGCTGAGTGATTTCTTTGACGGCAAGAAGCTGGAAAAGGTTGGTGACACTCTGGACCCCCCTGAAACTCCTCCTGACTGTGCATAGAGCATCAACCCCGACGAAGCTGTCGCCTACGGTGCCGCTGTGCAGGCCGGTATCCTGTCTGGCAAAGCCACCTCTGCTGAGACGGCCGATCTCCTCCTCCTCGACGTTGTTCCCCTGTCTCTGGGTGTGGCTATGGAAGGCAACATTTTCGCTCCCGTTGTTCCTCGCGGGAACACGGTCCCGTGTGTGAAAAAAAGGTTGGCTCATCTCGTTTTCTCCCTCCTATTTCTTCTATCGTTCTCCGATATACCTCCCCCTATCATCTTTAATCATCAGGTCGTTCGTTCCCTGGAATACGTCGTCTCACACTGGGGTCTCCACTCGCTGCGCCCTGGGTAACCACCCGTGCCACTGCATCGTTGGCAGGAGCTCAGAGTCTTTTGATACACCACTAATTCCATACCGTCACTATTCACAATTTTGTTGCACAAGAGTCCTGTTTGTGAGCATCATAATCGCTAACATATCGAACAGAACCTTCACCACTGTAGTTGAGTAAGTCACGAGACCTCCACTCGCCGAATGACCGACCCGCTAACGAAGGCTATAGCAACCAACAAACCGTCCAGTTTCCCGTCTATCAAGGAGAGCGGACCAACTGTGAAGACAACACTTCTCTTGGGGAGTTTACCTTAAGTCCAATCCCCCCAATGAAAGCTGGAGGCTAGTTTTCCCATCTCAATTTCGCATATTTGTTTCCCTCTGGGATTACCCGCTAACGAGATACGACAGACGCTGCTCTGGAAGTTGTGTTTGAGGTCGATGTTAATGGCATCCTCAAAGTCACCGCCACGGAAAAATCCTCGGGCCGAAGTGCCAACATTACCATCTCCAACGCCGTCGGCAAACTCTCCACCACCGAAATCGAGAAGATGGTCGAAGACGCTGCTAAGTTCAAGTCGAGCGACGAGGCATTCACCAAGAAATTCGAGGCGAAGCAACAACTCGAGTCTTACATTGGTCGTGTGGAGGAGTTGATCAACGACCCTGGGTTGTCGATGAAGATGAAGCGTGGGAACAAGGCCAAGATCGAGGAGGCCTTGAGTGACGCGATGCAACAGCTCGAGGTGGAGGACTCGACACCAGATGACTTGAAGAAGAAGGAGCTGGCTCTGAAGAGAGCTATGACCAAGGCCATGGCGACGAGATAGACGGCCATGTCGTTGACGATATTCGTGGGAGGGGGGACCCTACCAAACCACCCCGAAAAAGAACTCGGAGCTGCGTCTCCCATCCTCATGACAGCAGTATGCATGGCAGTTTCAAAAGAAATGTGGCTGGCGTCGTTTTCGGATAGGTTACTCAGGCGGGTCAATCAGGGCAACATGCTGCTGGTTGGACTCGTGTCACCCGGCTAGGGAAATGTCATTGCCTTAGTATGTGTTTAAGATAGAGCGGCAATCTCGTTTCTCGGCCACGACATCAGAATGTGAAGATAGTGTTTCGTTTGCCGCGACGCGGACACGTGCTTTCTTATACGCAGGACACAGGATAGACGAAAAGAATTGTGACTTGAAGGGTCTGCGAGACTGAGGCACCGTTCTCCCTCCAGCCCTGTCTGTGTGATCTCATACGTGTTCCTGTCAATCACAGATTTATCCTTTGACGCGTGATTTGACAGAGTTGTGGCCTCCTGAAGCCATCAGCCTTGCCGATATTTCGCCCGAAGTGGATCGACCACTCGCCTGGAGGAGCTCCTCCAGCTTTGAGCCCGCAACTTTTTCGGGCATTTTGAAACTTGTCCCAACTCTACCGAGTACATCCCGTGGACTTTCACAACCTACCTCGTCATTCACATTCTCAGATCACAAAAAAGATGTCTCCCCGGAGTAAAGAAGCGGCGCAGTTCCTCCAGCAAGTGCTCCTCCTCCCGGTGCATCACCGGCTCCCTCGCACGACGCCGCGGTCGCTGTGCATCCAATGCCAGACACGACAGTTGCGCCAGCTGCATTCCGCGAACCGCACACTTGCCCCGTGGACGGTCTCGACCCAATCCTCACAACATGTCCCCAGCAGCAGCAGGAAGACATTCTCCACCTCCCCGTCCCTGCCCAAGAAGTCGTCCTCTTCGTCCAAGTCCGCGCGCAAGTCCCCCTCGCTGGACTCGCTCACCCACAAGGACGCAGTCCATATCCCGGACAACAAGGCCACGCGCAACCGCGACAGCGAGATCGACCCGTACGACTTCTCCGAGCTGGAGGCGGGCATCGCCAAAGCTGTTGCACGCTTGAAGGAAGCGTTGGTCAAGACGAAGGACGCCGGCCGGGTCACGCCCGAAATGATCGAGGCGCTGCCCGTCGAGATCAATGTCAAGGGCGCGGAGACCGGGAGGGGCAGTCCGCATAAAGAGAAGGTCAAGGTGGGAGATCTGGCCAGCGTCGTGGCGAAGGGCGGGAGGAGCGTGCAGATCTTCTGCGCCGAGGAAGCTGTGAGTATTATTTGTTCTTAGAGCCCGGGGTGCTGCCCCTGTTGAGTCCTTTTTCACTAACAACTCTCATATTTGTTGCTCTAGCACGTCAAGCCGATCGCCTCCGCCCTACTCGCAAGCCCCTACAGTCTGGTGCCGCAGACCACCGCCCCCCACACCCCGGGGACCACGTCGGTGTCGCAGTCCAACCCGCCGACGGCGTCCAACCCGCTGCTGATCACGGTGCCGGTGCCGCCCATCACAGCCGAGACGCGCAACCTCGCGCGCGCCGAGGCCAAGAAGATGTTCGAGCGGGCGTCGCAGGAGGTGCGGCACGCGCGCGGCGAGGCGCAGAAGCGGTTCCGCAAGATGGAACTGGGCAAGCTGGTCATCGTGGACGAGCTGCGCAAGGCCCACAAGCAGATGGAGGAGGTGGTCAAGAAGGGCCAGGACGAGGTCAAGAAGGTTTACGAGGCGAGTTTGAAGGCGTTGGACGGATAACCAAACAAAACTATTCTGTGGGCGCAATGGCAGGGGAGGTGGAATGTCAGTCAAACTGGAATACGTGTAACTTGGATTAATGCAAGAAAAAATTGGGAAGGGAAGGGATGGGAATGGAGGTGTGTGTCTCACTCACTACCACTATCACCACGAACGGACGGGAAGAAAAGCATTCGTGAAATCTTTGGGATATCTGGACCAAGAGAGACCGAGAGAGAGAGAGAGAGAGAGAGAGAGAGAGGAAGAAGGGGACCAAAAAAGGTGAAAGGAAATAGAGAAGAATCAATCAACCATGTTGTACCACTACAGTCCATCATCTATCTGCACGCTCAACGTACAATCCGATCCGATTATTCTAGCTGGAGCTTAGAAGACGAGAATAGGGGGGTGGAAAGGAGCTGGATAGATAGAGACCGGCACCTCAGGCCTTGACCCTCAAGCAAGCTGGGATCCGTGTGTCGAGAAACCGAACCGAACATGCCTTCAGTTGCATGCATGGCATGGCACAACACACCTAGTATCGTATCGTATCGCATCATCGTAGATTCCTTTTTGTCCGTGCAGCTCTCCTTAAACCCCCTATCCCTTCCAGCCTCGTTTCTCCAAAGTCCTGCTGCTGGTGCTGATGACTTCCACCGAATCTCCCCTCTGACTCCGGCCTTGCCCCTTCCTCGCCGAGAGATTGACACTGGCAAACGCGTACCAAATGCCCCCGACCGCCGTGACCAGCGATCCGAGAATCACCGTGTTCTCCGCGCGCCGCTGCTGCCGCTGCCGCTGCCGCTGCCGCTGCCGCTCGGGCTGTTGGCGGTGGTGGTGGTAGAAGAAGAGTCCTTCTTCGGCGCCCATCTCCGTCGTACCGCCATCATCGGCGCGCAAGTAGATGCGCAGGAGCAAGATGACCACCTGTTTCATGTTCGCCGCGATGGCCATGCTCAGTGGTCCGCACCTTCTGTTCGCGTGGAAGGAGGCCAGGTTCAGCAGCGCCGCGGCGAGCGCGTTGACGAGCCACAGCCACAGCCAAGGCCACAGCAGGCTCATGCGAAGAAGCACAACGCCTCCTCGCTTGAGGGTCAGAGGCGGCGAACCGTGGGCCAAGGTGGTGGTGGTGGTGGTGGTGGTGGAGTGCGTCAGTCCTTGGATCTCGCCGGTCCAGCTGGCAATCAGCACCGTCTGGTTTACGGCGTACAGAGCGAGGTACTGCACGAGCCTGGTCGAGGACAGACCCAATCCCCACCGACTGGCCCCAGGTGGCCGCTGCAACTCGTTGGTGAAGATGGTCTTGAACACGGCCGAGACGGCGCTGAGGAGCGTGATGGTGAATCCGAAAGCGGTCGTCCGTGTTGGGTCGTCGACGACGAGACTTCTACTACCGCCGCCACCGCCGCCGCCGCCGACGTCGGTCGAGGATGATGCGGCGTTGGTCGCGATGATCACCCCACAGATAGTCAGTCCGATGCCGCCGTACGCACCGGCGGGATATTCCCTCCAAGACCGTCCCAGCCACGCGATGGAGATCAGGACTGTGATGGCCGGTGTCGTCGCGCGGATGGTTTGGTGCATCGTCAACGTCACCAGCCCCAGGGCCATGTTGGACAGGGCGATGTTGAATGTGTACAGGATGGAGAAAGGGAGAAGGACTCGGAGGTGGGTGCGTAGATCGGGTTTGATCTCATCTCCACCGCGATGCTGGTGTTCGCTTTCATCACCGCCATCCTCGTCGTAATCGTCATTATCACCGCGGCGTCCACAATGGGCAACAGCCAAGGAACGTGGGGCAGATGTAGTCGACGAGGTGAAATTCGGTCGCTGGAGGCGTGTGATCACCCCCGTGGTGACGAACGTAGTGAATGCGTGGGACGCCGTGAGGAGCCAGGGACATGCAGTCCGAGACACGATCTGCTTGTTTGTGACCGTGACGACCATGTTGAGCGTGAAGTACAGCCAGACCGAGAGGATGCTGGACCTGACGCCGTTCCCCAGCATGGTCCAAGGTTCAAGGGGTGGATTTTTCGCGATGGCACGCAGTGGGTTTTCGGGAGTCTGTATGCCTGCCAAAAGAAGAGGCAACGGTGACCTTCTGAGACTGGTGAGTGAGAAAGGACGGGGAAAGAGTGACAGAAAGAGGATTCCCAACTAGAACTCAAGACTGTGGACGAAGGAGCTGCACCGAAGACACACACACGCACACTATCTGAGATTGACGCTCTTCAAATCAAGTCATGAAAATCGTAGAAACACACCATCCCAGTGTGACCCTAAGATTGCCTCAAGCTCCGATTCCTGATAAACGCCTGGCGCTGTGGATAAAGCAGTGGGATATCATGTCACTTCTCCCTCTTCTTCTCCTGATCCCCTTCAGCCGAAGGAGGCTTCCCCGTCCGCTGTGACTTCTCGATTTCTGTTGACCGTTTGAGGGCCTCTTGGGCAATCAACTCCTTCTGTTCTTGTCTTTGATCCCCTTTCAGGCCATCCCCATCGTTTTGGGCAGGTTTGGCTTCCACCCACTTCTCCCGGTCTGGGACGACATAAGCATGTTTGATGATAGGTGGTCCAATGAGAGAATCACTCGCGGGGGAGTAGACCGCCACCGCATGCACAAATAGGGTGCCTCTGTCTCCCACGAAGGCTATCTCTCCCACCAACAGTATGCCATCTCGCGTGTACGATTGCATGGTCTTTTCCTGGCCCTGAATCCAGTATGCTCGGAACACGGCGCAGCCCGATTCGATTGCACCTTGATAGGTCATGGACTTGACGAGGTCGCGGTAGGCGCGTCTTGATTCATGCTCGCCGAAGTCACCACGAAGGAAAGGAAGCCAAGTTGTTTTGTCCTTTTCAGACATCTTTCCAAGAGTCAACCGCTTGTGGGCTTTCTCATCTTCACTGGGAGTGTTCTGCCACGTGGTGGGATCTTTGCTGGTTGAGCTGAGAAAATCCATCAGGCGAGCCTTGGTAATGAGATACGAAGCCCAGGCGAATTCCCCAAACCCTTTGCAAAAGGCCTTGGCGAGCACAATCGGATGAAAGACACGATCCATCTTCCCCCCCATGCTATTTGGCAGCTGTCTCCAGCCAAATTCGATCTTGCCCGGCTCCAAGAAGATGCACGGGGCTTCGTATGTTACGGGGGCATACAAAGGCGGAGCCAGTCTCCATCCTGCGTGAAAGGAGAACGTTCCTCCCAGCTCCATCAACAGACGACCATACTTTCTGACGACCACTTGTTTCAAAGATTCCTGAATGGCCTTTGTGACTTCACGCAGGCGCTTTGTATCTTCGTGGAGAGCTTGGAATGACTGCCACGTCGGGTCGTCTGGCTCCCAATATTTGGGCTTTGCTCGGCGGATCCAAATCGGCAACATTAAATGGACGACTTCGGGCGAATCGGTCGAGCCACTCGCAGTGGCCTCGTCCCAGTGTGCCTGCCATGGTTCTTTCTGATCTGGGAATGTGGGCGTCTTCTTGACTGACTCAACTCGCGGCCTAGAGCCGTGCGCAGTGTCTGGATAGATGTGGTTGATCGCCTTAGCGGCACAGTAGGTGAGGGCAATCGTAGTGAAAAGCCGGTAAACGATAGGTCTGGCAACTCTAACTTAGCAATGTTGAACGAATTGGGAGATTTCTCCCAGAGGCGACGTTCGTACGTGGATCTGGATCTTCGGGTTATTGCAACCCTCTGAAGATCGACTGGACCGTTTTGCAGTGGCACGCGAACGCTCCGCGGGCGACGGAATAGAAACCGAAGCATGGAGAGGGGCAGGTCGGGGCATCAGTAGATTGCATCGTAGCGAGAACGTGTGGTGTGGTGGGCTGTAGCTGTGTGCAGTGACATTGACCCCATGCAGAAGACCGTCTCTTTGGAAATTTCAGTAATTAGTTGGGAGAACGGTGCAACGAGGAAAGAAGATAGTATGTCAGATAACTCAGATAATATCGCATCAGAATGAATCCCAAGGAAGTGCGGCCACCATGAAGAGACGGAGGCTGGAGTTTTCGCAGCCTGGGAATTCAAACATGTACAGTATCGCAGGCGGACGAGGGGTCGCTTCACGCTGCACGCTGCACGTGGCTCGCTCGCTCGCTAGCTCCTCAGGCCGAAACAATTATCCGTGTCTCTCTGCCCCCGGACTATATGCACTTTCTACTTTCTCCCTGCTCTACAGTGCTGCCAGCTACAACCAACAGCTCGATATTGAGCTCAGCTGGCACAAGTAACCATGAAGCCCCTATCGGTCTTGCTGCCCTGTGCAGCACTCGCCCAATATGTCGCTGCCCAAGGCGCATACCTCTTCACCATCGACCGCTCCATCACCACCCCGTCGACCGGCATGATCGACTCAGAGATGGCCAGCGCCATTATCGCGAGACGAAGAGCCCTGACGGCCGATCGATACCTGGGCATCACGGACTCGATGCTGCTCGAGGATCTCAATACCTATGGAGGATACCAGGCCCCACTGTTTGGAGAGAGCCATTCTAAAGATGCGCCAGGGAAGCTGTTCATCAGAATATCCGGGGCCGATATGCAGATTAACGACTTTGATATGGCTATGCCTGATCTGTGGATCTCCGATCCCACAAAAGACCTACTCAGCGACTTCAAGGCGGTGGCTGATGGGAGTCGTAAGGACAAGGACGGACTCTGCGAGTACGCCGTTCCCCCTTCTCGCAATGCGCCCAACAGCCAGGGGGTCGAGGTCGTTTTCACCTACCCTGTCGAAAATGGAAGATGCCTGGCGGCGTCAGAGATTCCAAACATCCCAATCATCCTCTCCCTCAACCATTTTCTGCCTACGAACCCATCGGACGTCAAGACCAAACTGAACGCCTTGGTCCGCATCCTCAAACACTTCTCCGCCACCGACAACGTCGAATCCACCCTTCTCCTGCTTCCCTCGGCGAAGAAACTCAAGAACCCCAAGAAGAAAAAGGCCCCCAGCCACAAGCACGCCGCCCGCTCAGCACAAGAATCCGAGGAGGAGCGCCTGGACCTCCCATCCACCACACCCTCCATCTCTGACGTGGAGTCAATCCGACCCGCCAATACTTCCGCCAACTTCACCCTCCCCTCTGTGATCCCCGCCTGTTTCGCTTCGCAATCTGCGTGTGAGAACACCACCAACTCGTGCTCCGGCCACGGCTCCTGCTACAAGGCCCACAGCAATTGCTTCAAGTGCCGCTGCACCTCCACTCTTGTCCGTGTCAACGAGGATGGGACGAAGAAGACAGTGACGTGGGGCGGAAACGCGTGCCAGAAGAAGGACGTCTCGGTGCCGTTTATCATGTTCGCCACGTTTGGCGTGGTCATGACCGCGTTGGTGGTGGGGGCGATCGGGATGCTGTACAGTATGGGAGCGCAGGAATTACCCAGTGTGATCGGAGCTGGTGTCGCAGGGCCCCGGACGGCGAAGTAGGATGGAGTTGCTACTGTGGCTGTACTACTGTTATATCCCCCATTTCATGAAGTGTGGGCTCTACGTGGGTCAAGGGGAGGAGTTCGGTGGAGGCTTAGGATCGAGCCAGCTTGAACACAATGGAAGGAAAGAAAGACTCTGTATAGACGAATCAATCACATGAACTAAAAGGGTGGCAGCACGACGTAAATGTGCGGGATTTTGGTAGATTAATTGATCGATCACCTTATCCTGTGCACTTGGAGCACAACCAACCATCCAGTCGAGTCGAGAGAGTACAAACGCCGTAATGACTCGACAATATAATGAAGCAGAGGAGAACGGCCGAGCCTTTTCTTTTTGTTTCGCGTTTCCAAGGTCAGTTTCATTTTCATTTCATTTTCACTCTCAATTTCAATTCCATCTGATGAAACACAGCAGGCACTGGGGTCCTAGAAAAGCACATACATACATACTCACCCCTCCCATACAAATCCATGCAGGTGCTGTGCTTGTTCGAAAAAGCAGTTCCCCGCTGTTTCCTATCCTTTTTGCTTTCTTTCAAAGCCATTTGGACCAAGAGAAGAAGAAGTTCTTTCCCAATGTCATTTGCAAATCCTCCCACCCCCCCGTATGTTCAGTTCGTGCTCAGATGTACAATCAACGTGGACCTCTCAAAGTCAAACTGCATTTGACTGGGCGCATAGGTCTTTCGTTCTCCCTCTCTCAAATCTGCCAACACCTCCACAACAAGGACATTCTCTCCCGGAACAAGCCTAACCTCAAACGCCCCCTCCACATGATTACTGTTGCTTTCCTTGTAAACCGTGTTGTTGTGCATGAAAAAAATGCGATGTCGGCGACGACGGGCGAGTTCAGTAGTGGTGGTCGGAATGATGCGTAGATCGCGGTAGTGAGCAGGTAGAGCGATGAAACCACTTGTCTGCGTCCTGGTGGCCGAGCCGTAGCGGACCAGTTTCCAACGTGGGTCGTTCGGCAGAGATGGGTTCGTCATGAACGTCACGGAGGCGAGCAATGCGTGGGACCAGCCTGAGAGTAGGCGGACTCATGTCAGCAGCGTGACGCGGATGGAACGACTACACCAGAAGGGAAAGGCTGTACATACCTCTGCCGGGATCACGAAAGCGCCGTTCCATGGGAATGACGGACTGGTTCAAGTAATTGTCATTGGCCCCCGGTGGATTCGTGCTCGTTCCAGGGCTAGAAGAGTGCGGCGCAGAGGGATCGGGGTGATGGGTACCGTTAGTGAGAGGCAACGTATTCGGAAGATCGATTTCGATTTCTTGAACGTGGCTCGGCACCTGTTGTGATGGAGTCTGCGCAGGAGGTTGTGAAGCTCTCACGGCTTCCTGGGGTTGAGGAGTGCTTGTGGTCCCATTGACTTTGACCTCGCTCGTGGTTGTATCAGCTTGCTCAGTCGTGGTAGCCAGGGAGGCGCTTCGACGAACACTCGGGGCAGCGCTTGAAGGCACAGGGGTTGATCCGTTGACCTGTGTGGCCTTCGAACTGGCTCTCTGCACTCTACTCAAGGCTTGACCCATCTCTTCTTTCTGTCGTCGGAGAGATTCGCTGTCAATGGTACCACCGACCAGGTTTGGCGTAGGCGTGGACGAAGCCATCGTCAGTCGCAGAGCCTTTGGTTTTGGCTGGGACAAAGAAAGCTTGAGATTGCGTCTTGGTCGAGCACCAAGTGACTGCATCTGGGACTCTGACCAGGCCTGTTAACAGGACAAGCGATAATGTTAGCACGTGCTCAGGTTTCTGCCGATACTCCCATCAAAATGCACGTGGTGCAAGGGTAAACAGTACCTCAAGTTTTTCCGCCATCAGGTAGATGTCGGACCCTTCCTGATTGTAATCTTTCGCGTTGTCCCAAATAAGTCGCACTTCTTTCGCCAACGCGTCCCAATCTTGGATTTCATCCTTTTCCACCAAAGCCCTTACATCCGATATGGATGTCGGTTTCTTAACCAGCTTGTAATAGTCGGGATAATCCTTTTTGGATACCTTTTCCTCAAAATTGCTGGGCAACAGATGTCAGTTTGTGTGGTCACGCGTCGCACAATCAACCGGGGAAGTTACATTGCATCTTCCTGCTCTGACAGATCCTGCAGAAACTTCAACTGCTCTTCCCTCACATCTTCCCTCGCGTCGCTAAGGGGTTCAGTAGATGGAGTGGCCTCACTTTGGCGTCGCCGCACCGCAGGGTTGGGGAACACCAGCTTGACTCTCTCTGGAGCCGTGGTCCCTTCAGACGACGTGGACTGGCGTCGAACCTGATCAAGCAGTTCCTGCGGAATGGGGGTCGGATAGGCACGATAATCTGGTCGCAGATACGCCGGATTGTGCTTTGGCATGAAATTGGACAAAGCCTTGCGTATGCGCTCAGCATCCTCGAAGATGGAAGATCGATTGCTGTTATAGTCCTTCGCATTCTGCACCATTCTCTTCAGGTCTGACTCCAGCATCTCGAGGGTGTCATATTCATTATTCTCCAGTCGCTGCTCGATCATGTTGAGGGAGAGAGGCATGGCAATCTGCTGGTAATAGTCGGGATAATCGACCTTGCTGGGCAGGTCCAGAAACGGGATTGCGACGTTGCGGCCATTCTTGTCTTGCGACTTTTTCAACTGCCGGACGAGTCTCAGGCCGATCTCTGTGGTGGTCTCTCGAGTTTCGACCTCAGGGAAATGGGTTTCCTGCAGACACCTGGATTAGCGGAACGCTGTCGAAATGCATCACCCATGGCGAATGCGCTCGGTGCAAGTGCACTGCGGCCAACGCAAGTGGCGGCGGCATTGCACGCAGCACGAGGTGCACAAGGCGGGGGTTCCGCGACTCTGCGCACGGTCGACAAGTGCAGTGGCAGGTGGGAAGTTGGGAGTTGGGCGAGTGAGAGAGAGGATTATTTTAATACTTACGTCGCTCCGCTTGCGTCGCTTGGGATCAGGCGTGGCTAGAAAGTCGTCGGGGTCGCCTGCAGGGCCGCTTCTGCGCTTCGAGCTCATGATTTCGCGGCCTCGTAAGGTTTCGAGATTGGGCGACGGATGCGGGCGCAGGAGGGGTTACCATCAGGTGCAAAGTGCAGTAAGAGGGTATGGGGGAGATGGACTGGGCAAAGGAGGCCCTTGCAAAAGCATTCAATGGTGTGGGAGTTGCATGCGCCTTGGGGACACTTCCATCACTCGCCCTTCGAGACAAGTCTTATGGGCGTGACAGGATCTCAACTGGGGACGCGACGCACAACTGCTGCAGGGCGAAAACCAGCACACGTGACAGCACCACACCGTACCAGCACCTGAGCCGGCGAGCCGGATTATTAGAGAAGCCATCGGCTGGATCCGAAGTTGGGTTTATCCGGATCTCTTGGCAGCCGCACCTACTCCCATAGGCTGGGCCCTGGGTCCTGGCTCCCCCAATCTGTGTTTACTTCGGCGAGCCTCTGGGACTATCCGCCTCAAACACAAATGCAGGTCGCAGCCCTCTGCTTCACCCCCTCGCGATAACCCGTTTCCGAACGCCTTCTTCGGGTCTCAGTCTGTCTTCGACACATTCCACAGAGTGTTCCTCTGTTTTTCGCTCTTTCACCTTCGCCCTCTCTGTTGCCCTTGCATGCGCAAGAGCACGAGACCATTGTGCGAATCCTGCCCGCACCTGCCCCCAGCACCGCTCGCGTTTGCACCGCGTGGCGCTCTCTCACGGTCCTCATCACGTCTCCCGAGCGAGAAACTCCAAATCCCTCCCCCCAGTGATATCGTATCAAATCTACCAGCATGTCGGATATTGATATGTCGAGACGCAACAAGAAGCCGAGATTATTGCTCGAGTCTGAGCGGGCGCGACTGGAGGAATTCATTGACAGTATTGGGTATTCGGCGAGGTGTGTATGGCATAGATTTTGCTCCTCGATCGGAGGTTGATACGCGTCAGATACTCGGACAGCGAGTTTGAATACCGTCATGTGCAACTCCCAAAGGCCATGTTAAAGGTTATCCCCCGAGACTATTTCGACGACTCGAAGGGCACTTTGAAGTTGCTATGGGAAGAAGAATGGAGAGGATTGGGGATCACACAGGTATTTGACACTGTCACGTACGTGTGACGCTCGAGCTGAACATCGTGCAGAGCCTAGGATGGGAGCACTACGAAGTCCACGAGCCAGAACCACATATCTTGCTGTTCAAGTAAGTCTGGCGAACTCCACACCCGTCCAGGGGCTAACATGAGTAGGCGACCGATTGGATACCAGCCTCCTGCTCATTGAGCTTGACATGATTTCATCAGAATCGATTCTCTGACTAGCGCAGCATTGGGAGGGCGTTTTCTCCGGAAACACAGGAACCGTGTTCAAAATGTGCATTCAGCGGGCGTGCTTAATGGCAATTTGTGTGTGTCATGATGAGTGGATCCCACGAAGAGCAAAGAAATCGAGCACAGAGACGTTCTTGGTCAAACAGGTTTAGAATAGCCTCATCAGCTCAACCACCGACTCAGCTCAACGGCATGAATTGATGGGTGCTGTTTTCTGCGAGTGTCTTTTGGTCTCCTGGCCTCAATCCCGTTCTCAGTTGGCTCTCTTTCAGCTCGCGTTCTTTTGCAGCCACTCCTCCCATTGCTCTAATGTCCAACCGGAACTGATACTGCGCTCCTCTACGCCATTGAACAAGACGGTTGGCGTTACATGGACACCTGTGACTCTGTTCGCTTTGACCATGAACTTGACATCATCAGTGACCTTGTTTCCAATGTTCAGTCCACCATCCTTGTCTGGTTTGTCAGGCACCAACAACAAATCCAGGATGGTCTTCTCGTCAACCCCTTCCACAGAGCCGGCCAATTTGGCAAGTCTCTTGTACGTCTCGTTCCGACCCTCGTTGACCACGTTGACGTCGAAATACTCCTTTTGTTGTTCAAAGAGCTTCTCGGAAAACGCCCAGAAGGAGTTGGGGGCGGTTTTCAGAACGGCAGCACCGGCTTCGTGGACCAGAGTGGAAGAAGGATGCCATGGCTGGATCTGTTGACGTAGGATGACACGGACGCCGGGGTTTGTGTATTTCTTCTCAATGACAGGCGCCACGCTCTTGTAGAAAGTCTTGAACAGCTTCGCGGAGAAGGGGCAGACATAGTCCAA
Organism: Fonsecaea erecta; assembly: GCF_001651985.1. Lineage (NCBI taxonomy): Eukaryota > Fungi > Ascomycota > Eurotiomycetes > Chaetothyriales > Herpotrichiellaceae > Fonsecaea > Fonsecaea erecta. The sequence continues at coordinate 1,963,996 of NW_017387245.1, read as the reverse complement.
GTAAAGCTCAATGGTATGCTTTGCTTCATTGCGGGAGGCTGAGGCCAGGAGCTGGCCGGAGAATTTTGGTGGAAGTGCCATTAGTGAGTCTGGTGAGAGTGTCTTTGTCAGAGAGAGGGTTCACAGTCGACGAGGTTGCTCGTATTTCCGTAGTTGAAGAAATGAGATTGTGCAGAAGGGGATCGTTGTTCACATGGAATGAGGGCAAGGCGTTACTCAGCCCGCGATTCCGTCATCGAGACAGGGGATGATGAGGAGGAGATCAGTGTCACGTGGTGATAGCGATAAGGGTTAGATATACTGTCCTTCTAAACTTTCAAGGTTCCATGGTTCTGCCCTGGTAAACAATCCATGGTTGAAAGAAGGACTATCATGTCACGACCGGACTTGTGGGTGCGTTCTCCGAACCACCTTCTGCTTGTGCACTCACGGTGACCTCTCTAATGTTGATTCCCCTTCGCCGTGGCAGCTTCCGTAGCTGTACCCAGCTGGTATCGAACAACATGGGCAGTCACATCGTGTCAGCAGCAGGGCCCTGAACTCCGCTGCCTGGCCCAATGTGTCCCTTCTCCCAGCCCATTCTGATGATCAGCTTGTCAAGCATTGTATTTTCGCGAGCCCCTCTCTCTCTTATCTAGCGATTTACCATTTTACACCTCTCAAAAGTCTATTGAAAGCATCTTAGCTCAGCACCATGACAACCCTCGGCCGCTTTTCAACCACCTTGATCCAGATCGGCATTGTATGTGTCTCCTTCTGCCTGCTCAACTCCACACGAGGCATTATCTGCTTCACGGTCACTTTCGCTGGAACCATGGCCGCTGCCTTGAGGTGTCTGCAACGCCAGCTTGGAGGCTTCCTTGAGTTCTTCGTCCGTGCCATCCACCACTTACTCCTCGAGCTGCAGTTGTTGCCTCGGTATCTAGCCGCAGCCGGAATCCATCTCTGTGGACACATGATTTCAGAGGCTGTACGCTATCTTTGGAAATTGGGCGAGGTCATCTACTTCTGTTTCATGCTCTTGGTTGTCGTGACTTACTCGATATTGACTGCTTGGTTGGCGAGACAGTTGGGAGTTCAGAGTATGCCTATGCTCCTCGCATACTTTGTCCTTCGATGTGCCTCCTCTTTGTTGCTGTTGATTCCAACTAATGCATCTACAGGCCTTTGGCAGCAGCTTGCCTATCCCTTGAAGATTTTGGTCACCTTCTTCGAGAGATTGAGTGCGAACATCCGGGAGACGTTTGTACGACTCGAAGATGAGAAGGAATTCTTCGATTTCATAGCACCTCCCCAAGGATTCTCGAGGCGGTTTCCCACGCACGCTAAATTCAAAGAATGGGTCCTGAAGGCAGGGGCTGATAAGGCTGGCTCCGATTGTATGCTCTGTTACAAGCAGGTGGCGGATGAAGATACACTGTTGTTTTTGCCTTGCAGCAAGCTTCACTGGTTCCACTACCCATGTGCGGCAAAGTTTGTTGCCTCCTTCAGTCAATGCCCCGTATGTCGCGAGCCTGTGTCTGTTTCTGAGGCAGTTAGCTGCAGTGATGCTTGTCGCGGCATCCGTGTCTCAGTTGCCAGTCGGACACAGAAGAACGACGTCAGAAATCCTCAAGCAAGAAAGACTGGAGTATTCAATAGCAGAACAAGGCAAAAAGCAGCAGGAGCTTGTGAACCAGACGACAACACAGAGCACGGGGCCGAGTCAGCCGGAAAGCAGTCTGAACGAACCCCGCCAGCGAGAAGAAGAACGAAGAACAAGAGGACAGCTTTGGTGAAAGGGCAACACGTAGGAAACCGTTGTTGGCGTCTGCACAGTGGACCAGATGATCTCTACTAGAGTACAGGTCTGTGACCGTGCACAATCGCGAGGACGATGGACACAGTCGTAGCATGATTTCGGTTTCTGGATGGACTGGCACGAGATGGAGGTGGAAGCGAGATCTGCAGCATTGAAATCAGTATGTCACCTTTTTCTACCTCTTCTCTTACCCTGCTCCGCGTCCATTCGAAACAAACCCCGTTGTAGCCTCTCCCTCACTCCAGGGATCTTTCCAGGCTAACAAGACATCAATGAGGCTCGAATGCTCCTTCCTCGTGGAAACGGACAGACTTCCTTGATCGGTTGTTGCGAATTTCCTGACTCTACTTCATTCTTCTCCCAAAACTCTTTCACATCGTTTGAAAGGTCACATTCTCTATACTTTTATTTCATTTGGCCGGTGGATATCTTCGTTCTTTTCTTGTATTTCATTTCTGCTAGTTTCGCCTCCATCGCTGTCAGCCCTTTATTTCCTCCGACTCAACATGGACAACGTTCAAATGCAGGATCGACCTCTGGCTGAACTCACTCTAAGCATATCACCTTGTATCACGGCAAAGACGAAAGCTCTGTCGGAGTATGCTGTCCATTATCATATTCATTCACTGATTCGCAAAGTCAACGTCCTATGCACCGTGTTCGACGGGGTCCAGCTCACCGCGGACGATCAGAGGCTGTGCGGCCAGATGCAGCTATACCTCCACTCCATCAACCTGGCGCCCGTGCTCGCAATGATTACTTTCAACGACATGAAGAGACTCGCCTGGTGTACCACGATCAGTACCGTCCAAGTCCCTCAGCTTTCATCACAGTGGAGACCGACGACAGTGACCACCTGTGAAGCGATCAACTACGGCATTCTGGTGACTTGGGCTATTTAGATGCATGTCCTACGAATCACTTCAATCACCATGGAAGGAGATATTCTGCCAGCGCTGTACTTTCTGGGCCTGTTCATGCTGGAGCAATACCGCTTTCTCGAAGTACAAGAAGCGTGCATATTCGACAGCGAAGAAGGTGCCATGAAACCATGTCCACTGATCGCATCCAGGGCACTCGAGGGAGATGGTGTCGCTGTAGAAGATACTGAACTTGAATGCGCCATTTGTCAGCTGGATGCCATCGGCAAAGCAGAATATGTCTACAAGTTACCATGCAGTCACAGGTTCCACAGGTGGTGCCTCGTCGTTTGGTTGATTCAAGAACGCCGGTCAAACTGCCCACTATGTCGAGATCGGATCCTCGTCAACGACATTTGCCTTCCAGCATTACAACTGAGCTGGGGGGGTGACGACGATGCAGTGTGTTAATTGGGGAACGCTGAACTTGTTCAATACAAGGACTCGGTTGGATCAAGCTCGAGGACTGGGATTCTCTACGTCTTTCCAGCTTTTTATGCCGGGATGGGCTGCTCAACCTGGACAGTAATGGAGGATGTCTGGCACTTGACGTTCATTTCGATATCGATCATTCGTTTTCTGTGACGTTGGACGGCGATGTTCGGCGGGTTTATTGTGCAGGATAGCTATGATATTTTGAGGGAATGAAGAAGTCTTGTACATTATGTCTAGTTCATGTTTTTCCAAGCACCTCCATAATCCCAATCTTTCTTCTGCTACATGACTTTCACAAATATTTGCACCGCTTTACTTTTCAGCCCTCTTCTGTGCCTGCCCGCCTTCTTGGGCACGTGAGACGATGACCTTCTGCACCGTCTGCATAAACTGCTCGGTCTTCCCATGAGGGAACGTGGCGTTGTTGTTCAGGTTGCGCACGATCTGGTCCAAGAACGGCATCTTCTGTTTCTTGACGGCGGGATACACCCCGCGCACATAGGTGTCCGCGAGGCCCTTACGCTCGCCCGCGCGGGACACCACGTCGTCGAACGCCACGTCCTTCGGCTTGGCCTCGACGTTGGTCTTCTCCGTCTCCTTGTCTGCCTCCATCTTGGCCATCTCCTGCGCCAGCTTCAGGACCTCCTCCTTCTCCGCCTCGGACTCGAAGCGCGTGAAATACCCCTTGGTGTACCACTCCGCCAACTGGCCGGGTGTCTGGTAGCCGTGCGGGATGCGGTGCGCGAGCCATTCGATCCTCTGCTGCACGCTTTCCACCAGCCCGGAACCGGAGAGGGGGGTGTTGGGCCAGTCCTTGCGCAGTTCGGCCGCGGAGAGTTCCTGCCCAGGCACATGGGGGAGTTCGGTAGTCGGGTTCGCCGGCGGGTCAACGATGGTGTTGATGTAGTTCTCGACGCGGCTGGGGAGGTCTTCGGCGGCGAAGGCGGCCGCGTCTTCCTCTTCGGCGAGCGAGGTTTTGGTCTTTTCCACCAGGCGCCGCACGCGGCGGTCGGTGCGTTTGCCGGATGGTGCACCAGGGCTTCCTCTGGACTGGTCTTGTCGTTGACCCTGTTGTTGTCTGGCACCAAACTGTGCCTGCTGTGGTTGTTGTGGTCCACCACCTCGCCCACCGGCGGTTCGTCGAACTAGAGGCTCTTGTTGGCCTTGACGAGGAGCTCCTGTGCGTTGCAAGAGACGGCCCGGTGGTGGTGCACGAGCTGCTCCTCCTCCTGCTCCTCCGGGAGCTGTCCCGGCTCGAGCAGCGGCTCCAGGTGAGCCAGGAGTTTGTATTCGTGGTGTGGTTGTTCGTCGTAGGATTGGTCCGGCTGGTCGGGTTGCTTGTGGTCGGGCAGTCGAACCACTGGCGATGTTTGTGTTTCTGTCGAGCGCACCGCGTAGGGAGGAGCCGGGTAGAGGTCTGCCGCCGGTCGGGGGACGGGATGGCTTTTGATCGCCTAAGCAAAGTTAAGGTCAATGGGGATTCTCCAGACCAACGAGGTGCAGACGGGAGATCTCATCGTTACCTTCATCCTTCAAGACTGTTGAGCTGGAGAATCCTCTGGCACTGGCTGCTAGTGGAATCGATGGAACAGCAGATCTCGGCCTCAGGCCAAGTCTGGCACAGCGTGCGCAAACTTGCTCCATGGTGGCCAGATAGGGATCTTTGAAACGGCGGCGACAGTGAAGATATAGTCGTTGGACAGGAGGAGGGAGTCAGGGAAGCTCAAAAAGGCCGCATTGAAAATTGGGGTCACGTGAGAGCCGCCGAAATCCAAAGTTCTGCCGCTTTACGGCTCTGGGAATTTGGTGTCTTATTAGCAGAAGCTGATCTTTTTCTCTACCATCATATTTGGATGTCTTTAGGTCCCTGCAATGCAGGTCTGAGCTCACGATTCTGAGTCCTCTTCACAGCTGCAAAGCGCAATTCTACATGTCTGTGGTACTTGCACCATGAAAGGTAAGGGATCAACTTGGCTGACAGGGGTGAGAACCCGGTTTGGCGTCGCAATTTTGATTGCGGTTTCGAGCAAATTGATGCTCATCCCTCCTATCCACAATCTCTAGTTCCTGAGATGTCCCTTGCGTGTAGCCTCGCATTGTGTGACCGAACCTCGTGAGATATTCATGATCTGAAGGGTTTGCAATTCGCTGAGATGAATGCCTCAGTGGCTCGTCCCTCTTTAAACAAAGCTCTGTTCTTTATTTACCTCATTTTCACGACTTGCGCGGAAGCTACAGCCAATTTTACCATTGTCAACGGTCAGATATACACACCAGGCTTAGCAATCGTCGATGCACCTCAGCCGTTCACGCCTGAAGGGGGCGGTGAGTACATGTCGGCATGAGACCTTCGCGAGCAGACACTTTATGTCACCGCGAATCGTGGCCGTGACAATACTGACCGTGTGGTGTGCAGATTACCTCCAGGTCGCTATCGATATCTCGGGCGATGGCCGGATCCCCCAGCCTCCGTATTCTCCTGATGTCGAGACGGGAATTCTCAACATCACCATGTTCTTGTTCAGCTATGTGACCGGCCTCAATTTGACGATATCGAATGGCACCAGTTATGGCTGGTTGTACGATAGCGTGGAAGCACCAGAGTTTCATTGCCACTCCACGACCAGCCAAGGCTTCCAGAATGCGGGTTGTGCGGAGATTATGGCACAGGAGAGTGGCAGCACCGTAAAGCACGTCAACTGGGCGTGGCCTGACTGTTTAGTTGGTGAAGGCTCTGAGGATCCTGAGGCCTCATCCATCCGAGGCTCTTATAATGTGCGATCGTTGCCATTCTTCTTGATATCCATGATGTACTGACACTGTGCACAGGTTTCGATCCATCAGTCATTTCGAATCAATGGGACTGGGTATTACACAATCTTCAACCTCCCCATCCAAGTCACGAATTCCATTCCCAACGCCACGCAGCTGGCAACCAGCGGAACTCGCCCGACGTGTGTTCTCCGACAGAACTCCCTGCAAAATCAGACGAGCCAGGATGCGAGTGTGTCTCCTCCATCGTCTCAGCCATATCTCGGTGCTGCTCTCAGCATCGAAGGCGGGACCCAGAACCAGGGAGTCGCTGGGACGCGCGTTGCTAATCACTGTATCACAGGACTTTTGGCCCTACTTGTCATTCTTTTTGATTCAAATTTGATGTCGTAATAGAAGCTTTTCTCTGCTTGATGCTGGAATCTTGTCAAAGGCTATATGAGTGGGTTTGGGGTTGTATAATAATTATGTACCTGGCACGCTTGGTCAGCAACATGGCTGCTAGTTGTCTTACTGACCTAGGCGACACTCCGCCGATATCTCAGGAATCCTTTGTCAACGCCGGCAACGTTCCGACGCATTTCTGCCGCATTATCTAGGCACTTGGAATATCCTCTGTAAGAGAACGGTCACCGGGCCATGTTTCAGCCGCCATATCAAGTCCGAACACGTTTTATCGCTATACATGACGCTAGAGAAACCAGGGCAAGACCACGACTGTTTCGTCCGCCACTACACACTTATTTTCCCGTGTTCACACTTCTCACGGGTTAGGTATGGCTACCAATTATACCCGGATCAAAATTCCCAACAACCTACTAGCAGTCGTTATGGGGAGGAACCATCCCGCACTGAGGACCCGACTAGACAGGCAAACGGACGACGTTCCAGATCGCTCTTGTCATTGGAAGGACAGGCCTAGACTCCTGCAATGTGGTCCTCGTCCTGCATCTAACCGAAGATTTCAATGCAGATATCCTGGTCGTCATCCAGGTAGACCAATGGGACAGAAGAGATGAATGCCTACAAAGGTACGTACGGTCCTTAGCGAGCCATGCATTCCCCCAAAGATCGGGACCGGGGGTGGTACGATGTACTCCGTACCGAGAACTCCGTACTCTTCCCCAAGACGTGTTGTCCTCTCCAGAGTCTTTTAAAGCAGCCACGGATGCTAGGTCTACCGCGTATACGAGGAGGTAAGCAATGGCGTACAGAGGCTTCCATACTATGGACCCGGACCGTTGCCTCGGTCGGCACTTATCAGCAGGACCTCGTATTGCGGGCACAGTGAGTAATATTTAAAGTGCCATGGTATCGGAAAAAGTATATAGTATCACTTGGCGATCTCTTGGACAACCAAATCTTGTTTGAACTTCCTCTCTCACGATATCCTCGCCGGGACTCTCAACACTGTCTCAACACTTTCTGTCGTCCCTTCGGAACCGATGATGGCGATGCCCCAGGAAACCTTCCTCCCGGGCCTCGGTGATCCTGGCTAGTTCTCCCCACCCCCGCAACGCTCAACGCATAAGGTGGCGTTTACTTTTCCGAGAGCGTCAATGCAACCCTCTTCTCCAACTCGAAAACCCTGTGATGCTCTCATCCGGCTGACCCAGAGTCCGAAGCAGTGCAGGCACAAGGCCCACGCACAACCGGGGATTGAGAACGATCACCGCAGCAAGGTGGAGATGTCAAGATCCTGAGCACCTTCGGCTGGGCACCACAACCGCCTGCCAGTCGGTCTCCTTCGCTTTCCGACGCGGCTATGCAAACCCCTTGGTCTTGGATCGAGCGATGGTTTCCCCCGGTGATTGTCATATCATTACTGCATACGTCTGCATGAACCCTTGCAAGTGCTGAATGGTCCTTTTGATGGTCCGGTTCCCCTCCTACTCCAGCTGTGGCCAACGTAACCAGGGCTGCCCTTCCCTAGATAGGCACGGTAGGTGGCTATCCCCACAGGCCCCAGGGACCCAAACCCGCTTTTCGCCGCAGGAAGCCCTTCTGTTGTGTGCCTACTGGCTCGTCGACGCCATCCCTCGCAACATGCTACAATCCCCACGGGGGGGCCCTCGACGAGGTTGCACTGTCCAGTCGTCGTTCACCGCTGTATCCCCGCTGCTGGATCGCACATGGCAGGATGTTCTCCTGAACGGGGATTCTCCAGCCACCGTGGTCCGCTGAGACTGTGTGCATCTACCGAGTCGTCAGGTGTGAAAAGGCCGACGCACGTTGAAAACTTTCAAGAAGGTCGGCTGCCCCCCCTCCAGAACGTTCGTCTTGCTTCTCAACTCTATCTTTCTGGTTGCCTGACGCTTGGGAATCTGATTCTCGCTTTGCACGTCCAAGAATCTCGGAGGTCCTCACATTTATTCCTTTCTTTTTCTCAAAGAACCGCGTGTACTTCCTTCCGTGACCATGGAGGAGGTCAAAAGTGCTCCTTTGAACCACCTCAATTCGAAAGAGGATTTCCTCCGCCGAGTGCAGACGGCAGACAGTGTCTTTCTGCCCCGCGATGTGTTCGAAGCCCTTTACCTCTCCCCTGAGCGTAATGTGCCCGGAGACCTGAGGAAGAAGGTAACAGCTCCAAGGTCGAGTCCATCTGGCTTGTCTCACACGTGTCCTCTGCTAGTTTGGTAACCCGACGCCGGCCGCTCTCATTGGCTTCGTCATGTCTGCGACTCCGTACGCTGCCGCAAACATGGGCTGGCGTGGTGCAGGAGGTTTAGGAGGCGCCCTCATGTGAGTACTCCTTCCTAGTCTTTAGAGGCGTCAAGATTCGGTTGATGCCATATTGTCCTACTGCTCGTGCGTTCCAGTTTAACTGACCCCGTCTCTCCACAGCCCAAACATGATCTTCTTCGGCGGTGTTCTCCAGATCCTGGGCGCCATCGCCGAATGGATCCTGGGCAACACCTTCTCCATGTGCTTATTCTTCACCTATGGTACTTTCTGGATCGTGGCCGGCACTCAGCTCATTCCGTGGTTCGGCGTTGGAGTCCAATACTCCACCACAGGAGACTCGTTCCATGGCATGACTGAACCAAGCTATTACGCTACTGTCGGTAAGTGCCCTCTACCAAAACAAGGCCTCTCGAAACATTTATCTACCTGTTTACTAACACACCGGCTTCTTCCGGTGAACAGGATTCTACTATCTCTCGCTCGCCATGATCACCACCATCTTCACCATCTGCTCTCTGCGGACCAACATCGTCTTCTTCTCCGCGCTTTTCACCCTGATCTTCGCCTTCGGCTGTGCCGCGGGAGCTTTCTGGAACCTGGCACTCGGAAACGTCGCCCTGGGCGGCAAGTTGACTATAGTGAGTCGCCACGGTTTCTCTTTCTCGGAATCGCATCGGTTTTTATCTTTTTTCTCTCCCCATGTCCCAGCTTCTCCCATTGCCCGTGAATCTTCCCACCAAAACATGCCATTCTCGAACACCGAACAACTAAACCCGAAACTGACATTTTACACTCACAGGCAGCAGGAGCGTTCACCTTCGCCCTGACGATGATGGTGTGGTACCTCCTCACGGTGCAATTGCTGGAATGCGTCGACTTCCCGATCACACTGCCTGTGGGCGATCTCTCGCGGTTCATCAAGGGCAAGAGTGAAAGGACCGCGAAGAAAATCGCCGGCAGCGCAACTGATAGTGGGAGCTAGCTAGTTGGGTGAGCGAACGAACGAGGGAGCCATGGTTGCCCTGAGTGGCGGCGGCCTGTCTCTGTTTGAAAAAAAAAAGGGGGAAGTTAAGTGCCGTTTAGAGTGTGGGAGGGGGAGACTGCGAACAGCTGGGCCATCTCTATGCGTGTCGAGAGACACAGCGTGATACGACAAGCAGAAGACAAGTCCTAGACAGCTGAAAGGAGAGAGTATTCAGCACCGAAGTGCAGCGAAGAAGAAAGTCAGGAGCCGGGCCATTTAATTCTAGTGAAACAAAATGGGAACTTCATGCACCACTCTATGGAGATTGCATAACATGTCCAATGTGTGCGTCCACGTCCAGTGTTCGTGAGAGCAAGGCTTCTGAAGAGCTTCCAGGTAGTGGCGTCAAAAAGATGGGCAGTTCAACCCGGGAATAAAGGACTATCCAGCCTTGCTCAGACGCCCTCATGCAGCCTCGTAGTCTCGTGCATAAGTCTGCCACGGGCCCGACTTTCTGAACACAAATAACCATGGGATGTTAGTGCGAGATGGTCCAATCCAGATATTCTCGAGGGACATTCGAAATGGTCCCTGGTCGGTGCATATTCAACCGACGGCCCCACGGAGGTCGGTCCCTGTGGGGATTCTGCCATTATTTGTTGTGGGACGCTCCTGAGCAAGCCGGGATTCTATGAGGTCTCGGACATTGGAGGTTGATCCTGTGGACAGTTGTAGGATTTGACGCTGCCGCAGGAGATCTGCCAGCTGGATGGAAAGTCCTCTGAGATGTTTCTGGGGGTGGTGGTAAGTGTGTCCTCTCGTCGATCGACTTGATGAGGACCACTCTGCCAGAGTTCTCTTGTCAGCCTGTGCATGCCGATACCTCAAATGACCCAATTATCAAATTTCCTATCAATCCACACATCAACAAACAGAAAGATCTAGATAACACATTTCCAATACCGTCTTACAATTTAACAACACGACTACCCCCAAGACTATTACCGTCCTAATTCTCACCCTAACCTCTTCAACCGTACAGTGAAGTACAACCTATGAGAACACAGATCAGCTTAACGTTATTACAGCAAAAATAAAGCAACATGTCAGCAAATTCGACGATCTCCAGAACCAGCTCAGCCGTCAACAACCACATTAGGTCTTTCTACACCAACTAGATAGAACAGCTCCCTTGTTTCCGCCCGGACGGGGTGCTTTACCGCGTCAGCTCGGCAGGGGAATGGCTAGAACCAACCCATATTACTCCAGACTGAGCATGACAAGGGTTCTGAGGTTTCCTTCCATGTCCGTAACAGGAGGACCATTCTATGCAGCGTCTTCTGCGAGACTAGGCGACGGAGAGGAGGCTACCGTTGTCCTTGACCAGGAAGAAAGGGTTTGATTAACGACGAGGTGGACGCTGGCTGGAATCAAGTGCATCGTCTTCTTGAATGACAGGAGGAATTCCTACCAAAGTTAAGATGAGCCTCTACTGAAAAAGGGGCCGATCCCGGTCGTGACGACTATAGCATTTCACTTCGTCCACGAGGAAGACGCGACTTCGAGGCTGTGGACACGTCTGTGGCCGTTTTTTGTTGAAGCCGTTGAAGACTCCGAGTTGATGCCAAGACATATATATTTGCACTAGTCCAAATGCGGCAACTGACTTTTTGGCCTCGCCATTATCCCCATTTCATTGATTGTCACTTGTCCTTCACTTCCATCGCATCCTCGACCCAGAAACATCTTCCAAGAACCCTCCAACCGTCAATAATGGTCCACACCCGTGGGCAAGGCGCCCGACCCGAGGGCTTTTCGGAGTACCAACCTCCCAAACGTGAGCGAAAACAGCGTCCAGTCGGACGCAATGCGCCCTCGGCGCCTTTCATTGTCTCCCGTTCTCCCTGTGCTGAGTCCCCTGCCCGCCACATCCTCACCGCGGATCCGTCTTCCCTGACGGAGGCGGCAACGAGGAGGACATCTGCCCAGGCCAACCCCCGGTATAGAGATGCGTGGACCCAAACGGACGCTGAGCTGACGTGCAAATGCCAACTAGAGCCCGCGAGCGCGAAACGGCGACGAGACCCAGACGAAAGCACTGACCAGAGCGCGTCGAAGCGGCGGAGGGCCGTCACCCCCGAACAGCCGAAGTTCCTGTTTTCCAAGACTCGAAACCGAAGCCTCTTGACCTCAGCGCCGCCCAAACTCAGCTCCCGGCGTGAGTCTCCCTTTTTCCACCGCGCATTCGAGCCCACGAGCCCCGAGTCCAGTCCGATTACTCGAGAAGAACGTCCGACATCACAAGAGCGGCCGAGCCCTCAACCACCGAAGACTCCTGCCCCGACCCCAGCTCCCGCTAGTATTTTCGGAAGTGTGAGGAAATTTCTAGGCTACTTGACGGGGAGCGGTGCACAAGGTGCGGCAGAAAGTGAAACACAAACACCACAACAACACCCACAACAAAGCAGTCTCGGTCGTTCAGACCAAGACCGAGACAGCGACACAACTGCCCGAGAACAAGAAGAATTCTCCGAACAAGGCAGCCCTACCCCCACACCACGCATCACCATCGATGAACCTGAATCTCTTGCTCACGACTCCCCCACGGTTGACAGCAGAATTCTTACACGCGACTATTTCAAGAAACGCAGAACAGCCAACACCATCGCGGGTCGGGAACAAATAGCAGCTATGGCGGACAGCACGGAGAGTAAAGCAGCGGCAGACTTCCACCCCACAGACACTCCCGGCACCAACAAGCGCAAACTCGCGTCGTTTGAAGGCCATATCCCCGGCCCAAGAAGCGGCGGGTTCGGAATCGAGGACAGCTATCTTGACGTTGAAAACGAAATCGAAGGGATCGGTGAATCATCATCATCATTGGCAGAGGCGCTCCCTGCAACACCCGCATCCAAACTACCCCCACAAACTCCTCTACGCTCTGCATTGAGACAGACCGGCGCAAATCTCGGTTCCGTGGGACGATCCGTCAAATCAGTACGCATCAACCCCGTCGACTCAGTCAAAGCCGTCTATGGCCAATACGGTCGCTCTGGAGACTATCGCGGCAGCACCTTTGCTGACCTGTCAAGCCAGTCGCCGGACTCCTCATCTTCTCTTCCGTTTGACGTGGATCACATTCATTCGCCGACAACCTTGCAGAACACGAGAGGGAATGTGACTTCTAGATTCCACCTCGATCCCACCGTCACTGATCCCAATGACCACACCTGGCGGCCATCCCCTGCAAATCCTCGACCTGGTCACTTCCGCGTTCCGGATGACGACGAATTTGAGGATGAAGAGGAAGATGACACACCAACGCCTCGTCACGCAACGGCACATGAAGACGTGCCACCTCAACCCAGTACTCCTAGGATGTCACATGCCGAACTTCCCCAAAACACCCCGTTCGAATATTCGGGCTTCACTGGACACACCGACAGCATTGTGGTGAACGAGACGCAAGAGTTGCGGCTCAACAAGGCGAGATCAGACGCACAGAAGTACAAACCCGCCAAGTCTTCTCGCCTTTCTCTGAGCGAGCAAGCGCGATCGCGATCATCGTCTCCTCCCAGCTCCGAAACGGAACTGACCGAAACGCAACTCGGGCCAGGCACGCCGCAGGCGGACAAATATGCTGACAGACAGTCGCATGAAACACCGGCTCCGGCTCCGGCTAGTCGACGACCTTCAGCAACGACACTCATGAGCCGCGAAGAGTTAGACAACACCGTAATTGGGGAAGATGGCATGACAGAGTACCAACGCGAGCATCAGTACGACTCGTGGGCGGAAGATCTTTTCAACGGCATCAATGCGCCGGCACCACAGACATATGTCGAAGCCGGCATTGCATCGTCATATGTGGAATCACTTGTACAAAGAACATGGACAGAGAGAGACACCAGAGAGTCGATTGAGTTCTGGGACAAGGAATTCGAGGAAGGACTGAAGGCCGCCCGGGAGGCGAGCAGACAAGGAAGAAGGTTGGTTTGGGTGACAGACCCGGAGGAGATTTTGGAGATGGAACAAAACGGGTACTGAAGAAAGGACAGAGGTGTTGCCTTGCCAATCGGGCAACGCTGTCCAGAATGTCCTGAAGGGCCAACGAGGCACTGTTTGAAAAGAAGGTTGTTAATATCGGATTCGAGCTGACTTTTCCTGAGAGAGCCACGACGAGCTCTTGTTTTTGCCAGCGCGGCAACATCATGTCAGACGTGCCTTGAAAATCAACGAGGCGCTATTTGGAAAGGGGGGCTATTGGGATGGGGCTGTCAAAGCGGACTTGTGTATGAGGAAGGCCACGTCGAGCTCTTGTGTGTGTCTCCGTGGTGTTCCTTTCGCTCATCGGTTCCGCGCTACTGGGTCTTGGTCTGTTGATACAAAGAAAACCACGTCGAGCTCTCGTGTGTCTCCGTGGTGGGCGACGTCTGGGGTTTCCCGGCATGCCAGTGTCGAGCTCTTGTGTGTCTCCACTGGTTTGTTGTGGAATGTCCAGGGCTTCCGTTTCTACGAGCATCATGCAAATACAGTCATTCTTGTTGAACTTGGTATCTGCTTCTTCCGCTGCTGTCTGTCTGTCTATCTTCCTTCTTCTCCGGCCACGTCCTGGAGTTGTGTTTTCTCGTTTCGGGCCCCGTGGAGCGTATGAACCGTCCACGCTTCCCTTCCACAGATCCTCAACTCGTGCCAGCGCCAGAACTGTCCGCAACGTCTTCCTCACCCTGGCCATCTTTATTGCCAGCCTCGCTCTTCTGGACATTATGCGCCCGATCCACGAATCCGACCTCAATCAAACTCATCATACTGCCAGGCGGGGTGCGGATGGCCACGATGCCCAACACCTTGTCCTTGCCCGCTTCAGCATCGGCGTCGTCTCCCGCGGCCGCGGCGGCGGCGGCAAAGACGCCCTCGACCAACCCCTCGCCGGCCTTCGCGAACAGGTCGGCCCACTCGGCCTCGTCCCGCTCCTTGGCGTTCAGGAGCAGCATCATCTGCAGGTCCTGGGAGCGCTTGATGCGCTCGAGCGGCTCGGGCAGCAGGCCGACGGCGGGCGGCATGACCTGGTCCATGACGACGATGCGCGACGCGGGCGCCATGGCCGGCACGATCTGGCGCAGCACCCGCACCGCCAGCGCGTCGCTGTGGTTGTGCATCACCATGCGCAGGAAGTACACGGCGGCGCCGCGCACGGGCTGCGGCGTGAAGTAGTCGTGGGCCATGAACGCGACGCGCGGCCGCAGGGGGACGGGGACCACGCTCGTGGCCGGGTCGCGCGCCGCCGCCACCACCTGGGGCAGGTCCTGCACGACGACGGTCACGCTGGGGTCCGTGGTCTCGGCGATGGGCACGGCGCAGTGGCCCGCGTTGCCCGCGACGTCGACCACGACGCTGCCGGGCGCGAGGGCCGCCCAGTCAAAGCCGCGCGCGACGTGGCCGTTGGCCATCAGCGGGTTCGCGGTCAGGTGGGTCATCAGGCGGCCGAAGCGGTCGCGCACGGGCGGGTCGGTCTCGTAGTAGGCGTGGCAGGGCAGGTCGGTCTCGTAGTAGTAGGAGAGGGCGGTGCGGGAGGCTCGGGCCGGCCGTGGCCCCATTTCTCAAGGGCGTCGACCTGGCGCGCGCACAGCGGGAACGTGTCCTCGACCAGGAACCCCGTGAAGGCGGCGATGCCGCCGTCGTGCGTTGCCAGCAGTCGCGACGACGCCGTGTGTCCGACCCAGCCCGGCTGCGGCTCGCGAAACACGTGGATCGGCATCAATTGGCGCAGCATCTGCTTGAGCTGCGACGCGTCCAGGCCCAGCGCGGACGCCAGGTCGGCGTAGCGGATGGATCCGTTCAGCGGCACCCTCGAGGCCACCTTGTAGCGGTACACGTAGCGGAAGGCGTTGAGGTCGTGGTTCTGTAGACAAGCATATTCGTTTCCGTGTGAGAAGCGCAAAAACGACGTCTTCTTTTAAGAGTAATTTTCTCTTTGAGGGGAGCTCAGGGGAGGGGAGGGGAGGGGAGGGGAAGGGGGATGGATAAGATAACCCACGCACGCAATGATACAGATGCCATGTCAGGATGTCGTCGGGCCCGGATGCCAGATCATACAGGCGACGGGCGGCGGTGCGCAGCTCGAGCCGGGTCTGGTGGAACTCGGGCGTCGCGGGGACGAACGACGCCGGGCCGTTCTCGTCGAAGCTGGGCGGCGGGTGGTTGTTGGCCGCGAGGTAGGCTTTGATCTGCCGGGCCGTGGCGAGGCACGTCTCGGCCAGCTTCTCCAGGTCTTCTTCCTGGGGGGATAACATTTTTGACCTCGAGGGGAAGCGAAGAGAAGACAAGAGAAGACAAAAGACAAGGGTTGATTGAGAAAAGGGAATGAGATAGGAGAGCTATGCCAGAGGGGAGAGGAGAAGAAGAAGAGGAAGAAATAGAGGTAGTGGTGGTGGTGATGATGATGATGATGGAGATGAGGATCTTGGAGATAGATAGACAAATGGACAGGCAGCCTTGCAGACTTACACGTGAACAACGCTGACAACCATGAGAAACGATATCCTAGGTATAAAACATATATGAATATGTATGCACACCATCCCCCGTCGTTGTGATGGTGGTGGGTGACTTGGTACCGAGTGACAACGCAGCAATGCAGTAGCTTCTTCCCAGAAGCCAGGAACAGGTCTAGCCGCTTGTCTAGGTTTTCATTCCCCGGCAGCGGATCTTGGTCAGGCGGAATGGAATCAGAGAGCCCGGCATGGGGACGGGTTGTTGTGTATATATGCAGGTGGAAGAAGTCACAATAAAGACGTTTGGCTAATCCCATTCTCGCTGCCTTGTGTAACCAACCATGTCGTCCAATGCCATCACTTGCACTTGCAGGAAGCCACCAAACCTCGTATCCAACGTCCAATCCTTGCAACACGATCCTGTCGAGACGACATCCTTTCAGGGAAAGACCATGTCAATGCCGTATTGTCTCCGCATGGTATACACAGCCTGTTCCAGATTGAATGCCCGTCTGAACCTCGCCTCCTCATGGGCCAGTGATTTCAGTGACATGGCTTCTCTCATCTTCAGCCATGGTTCCCTCGAAACTCGCACTCTTGAGAATCTGCCTTTATGTAGCAGATCTGCCGCGACGTGGTAGACCCTGCTTGTGTCGATCCAGCAGGGCTTGGTGAAGCGCCCTCGCACCAGAGAGACTGTGCTGGGGATGGCGCTTGGGTTCGGACTGGTTGGCTCAACGGGAATGAGGTATTTGGATCGCTCAACATCGTTGTGTAGCTGATCCCGCTGCTTGTACGAAATGACCTATAACAAGTAGTCAGCCCACTGAGCATTCCAAACCCATAGCCATTGCAGTATATACTAACTTACCGGACAGATCCCGAGAACGATGATCGGAACACCCTTGCGTGTGAAGCTACTGCAATAATATTCCATCACGACGCAAGGTCGTCGGCAGATGGCGTTGTCCAAACCATATTCATGCGCCTTTTCGGCATCCGGCAGCTGCTTGATCTCAAATACATGTCCCAGATGCCCGGCAGCGTTTTCCACAAGCCGGTCGCGTAGCTGTGCGTACTCAGAGGCTGTCATGGGAGCTGGTTCTGCTGCTGCGCCGAGCCCCCTCGCCGGCTTTCTTGGAGCTCCAGGGAGTCTGGGCAGATCGAGCTCGACCTGGTCTGGCACTGAGACATTCCAGAGTCTGCCATTATGCGGTTGCTCCTGAAGTGGTTGCCGCTCTCTGGTAGCCGTGGTGTTCGTCCTCCGGAGCGTCCTCCGAGGCGTGCTTTTTCGTTTCATCCGGCGGCTATCCTTCATGCTGGGTCGAGGGGTACACTCCGGCTCCGTTAACACGGCGAGTCCACCAGAGCCCCGATCGCTGCCAGCCTCAATCGGCTCAGGCGCAGGCTCTTGGACCCGAGACTGTTGGTCAGACCCCGCGAGGATAGTGTGCTCTTTCTCAAACACGAAGATCTGGTTGCGGGTCAAATCAAACCTGGCACGTTTCTGTGTCTGTTCCACAAGAGCATGTTGTTGGTTGCCCTGGCCCAAGTGATGGTGTCTTGGAATCGATCGACGGGCAGCTCCATCATGGATTTGGACATCTGACCCGTTGGTTCTGGGATCCTCAAATACCGCGGCATGCTGTTCTGGAACATGGTCGGCCTGGTGCACCGTGACTTTATATATATTTGCTCTGCCCATGGCCACTCGTGGAGCGGCATCGACGTGTTCAAGTCGAGGCGGGAGGCCTGGAGGTGAAGTAGGGCTCTGAGCATTATGAGGAGATTCACCTACCGGCTCTTCACTGATGGATGTGTACTTATTCCTCGA
The DNA here is from genome assembly GCF_001651985.1 of Fonsecaea erecta. NCBI lineage: Eukaryota > Fungi > Ascomycota > Eurotiomycetes > Chaetothyriales > Herpotrichiellaceae > Fonsecaea > Fonsecaea erecta. The sequence goes on along the minus strand of NW_017387245.1, from coordinate 1,946,091 downwards.
CCGACGCCGCAGGGGATGGCTGATCTTTCGTAATATTGCCCTGAAGACATCTTTTCCAGCGCGGTTCGGCATGTTGAGTTTGTTTTCAAGAAACTTTCTTGGTGTGAGGATGGTTGGATGCTTGGTGAGTTGCAAAGTGGATGTTTACTGCATATAAATATAGCACAGGTTTGTGGGGGATACTGCTCACTGCCTACGCAACGCGGAGTCCTTGTTGAGGCAGTGGTGTGTGAATCGAGACCTGTTGGTGCTGCTCTCTGAACGCGTCGACCATGTCCCGCTCAACCATTCACCTACTCGTCCCTGGTCAGTGAATCATAGGCTGCTATCATGGTACCAGCCATTCCTGTCGATGATTTAGTAGATCCTGTTCGAACTGGTAGTTATGCTCCACAAGGTTGGGAACTTATTCCTGTCCAACAAATCAACCAGGTTTGATCGGATTAGAGGCGCTGGGATCCTAGTCATCGAAGGAACCGTGCTTGGAAAGGAGGAAATCAATGGGATATTTGTTTTCCTCAATATTTGCTTCCATCAGATAGATGTCCGTACTTGCCATTTTGTCAACAGGTCTCCTTACCCTTTTGTCTTTGTTCAAGAAGATTATGATTATGCTTTCAAGCGCAGCGCTGTTCAAAGCCTTCGTCCAGAGCTGATGGATTGTTTGGCTTCTCTTGCTGGGTTATAGTGGCCGCGAACGACGTGTGCAGCTCTCCTGACCGTCTTCCCATCTGGACAGGACTCCCACGCAGCAGTTCAGCTTCTTGTGGGCAAGAATGGTGGCTCAAGAAAAGAACCAGGATGCTCTTGAGGAGATTGACGATTTGGAAAGAGGTGTATTACTTGCCCAATTGTGTTTCGACAGAGAATCTAAGCAGCCTTGAGACCCTCCTTCCAAACTCCGACGATGCCCTCGCCTTCCCACAGATTTTGCAGCCTCTCGGTGACATTTCCTTTCACAAGGACAAGGTCGGCCCGTTTGCCTTCAGTTACTTCGCCACGATCCGCGAAACCAAACCTCTTCGCGGCTACTGCCGTGGCAGAGCTCAAGGCTTCTGGGATGGTGAAGTCGCATTTCTGGGTATACAGCTCCAGCTCCATCCATAGGCTGGGGCCGATCCCAGTGCCCTTGAGACCTGCTACAGCATCTGTCCCAGCAACGACGTCGATACCTTCTTTCTTGAATTTTGCCACGGTGTCAAGGGCGTATTCCAGTTTGGCGGCTGGATCCTTCATGCCGAGCACTTCAACCATGTTCTGCTTGGTCGCCTCGTCAACAACGCCCTTCTTGTACGCAAGGTCAGCAAATCTCTCCCTCCAATCCTGGAGTTCAGCCGTTAGGCTAGCCAGCACAGTCAATGTTGGAATCACAAATGCGCCAGTCTTTTTGTAGAGGTCGATGATGTTCTGCGGGAGAGGTTGATCAACGAAGGTGTGGGTGAGGCCATCCGCTCCGGCCTTGAGGACAATCTCGGTCATGTCAGCGCTCAATGCGTGTCCAACACACGGAAGACCATGGTCGTGGGCTGCTTTGACAACCGCGGTTTGGAGCTCGAGGGTGGCAACTGGTATCGAATTCGTGGGGATGGCGAGCGAACAGCAATTCTCCTGCATTAGCTTGATATAGTTTGCCCCGTTCGCCTTGTGATTCTTGACATAATCTGCTGCAGTCTCCGGTGTCAAGCTGGGCCACTGCTTGACCATTTCAATCACCTACGGGTAGTCAGTAAAACGTGCCTTGCGACGCAGCCTCCTTACCATTATGCGAGCTTGGCAAGGCAGACACAAGATTTGACCTGGACACTTACCTCCTCCGTCGGATGACCGGAAAGGACGATCGGTTTTGGCCACCCTCCTTCAATAGTGGCACCATAGAGCGAGCTCTTCAGGTCAGATGAAGTAACTGTCCCACCAGCTTTCTTGGCCCTTGTAAGCTCCTCCGCGATGGCTGTGCGCCATTTGTTCACAGATCCCAGGTCAGAGTGCATGTCGCAGACAGTGGTGACACCGCATTTCAGGGGAGATGTCAAGACTGTCGACTCGTCCGATCCGGGAGGTAGATGCAGGCCGTGGCAATGCATGTGAGACTCAATCAGTCCTGGAATAAGACTGTGGCCTGTTCCATCAATAATGGTTGCCCCCTGGGGGTGTTGAGCGCTGCCGGAACCAGTCGAGACAGATGTGATCTTGCCGCTGTTCGAATCGAAAACAACAGTAGCGTTCGTGTGGGTTTTGTGGCCGTCAAATAGCACGACAGAATGGATAACTGTTGAACTCATGTTGGATGACGTGTGAAGGAGGAAGTCTCGTTGATACCGAGGGACAAAGGACAACGGTATCCTGAGTGTTCAATTGGCGAACTCGACGTGTGAGAAATCGGCGGTACCAGAATGCTCCAAAGGTTTTCTGTGGAAAGTGCAATCTATGATTTTAATAATACAAGCCTGCTCTTTCCAACGGTGAGGGCTCAACACGGAGGTTTGATCCTTCAGCCTCATAAATGGGAGGAGCATGTGTTTATGTGCATCAAGGTACCTAGCTCGCTGGGTAGTTAGGGGTCGGAGAGGGGTATGTATCGGACTATTCGGGCGGCCGAGTGCCCCAGGTCTGGAGGAGTCTGGCACCAAGTCTGGAGTTGGAGCGGTGAGACGAACAAAACCGCCGATTGGCCTCGAGCTGCACGACGTGGATGTGCTACGGTGAATACGAATGGTAACGGGTCTGGAGGCTCACCTAGGGCTTGCTTGTTGTTCCTGACTTGGCGGCGTGCTTGCTACCATTTCGCCGGCTTAGGCAATTGTGTGCAGCCGTCTGCGGCCAAATTCTGTATTTCGCATGGAAGGAGAGCCCATTGGTGATCCTGCAAGCCCAGTTGTGGTTGAGAGCAGCTGAACATAATGCACAACAGACATTGTCCCACCTCTTATCTGCATAGTGCAGCGTGGAGACATGCTCACAACATTGTTCAGGAGATACCCACTGGGCGCCACGCTGGTCGACGCTGCTGAGAGCAAGGAGTCGCTTCTTGGTTGGGCAGAGGCTCCATATGGTAGCACGAAAAGGCCAAGTGATGGACTCACAGATTTGGAGAATCTTGCTTCAATGCATGTGCAACAAAGGAGCACAGCTATGCTTTCATTCTGAGATGAAGCCTTCCTATTGTCGTCACCCCTTGAATCGGCCGTGAATGGGTACCAATGGTGCCTCCTGAATAGACCATTTGTCATGTTTGTCGTGTTTTGCATGTTTGTCACTATGTCCCTGCCGCCGAAGACCCACTCTGCGTCAACCCCAGATCGCATCTCCCCTGCTCCCTCTTGATTTTATTTTCTCACAAAGTAGATGTGCTTGTTATCTTATACCTAGACACATTGTTGCGTATCTCACTGGTCGTCTAAGAACCGACTTCGTATTCAGTTCAACTACTTTGTCTCAAAATGGCCTACTCACCCTCCCCAGCGTCTCCCTTGGGAGGTCCTGATGGAGGCGCATACTCCCATCGTCGGTCGCCAACCCCTCCTGCGCAACCCATGTCGAAGCGAGACAAGCGCAGAAGCCAGCATGTCGCCCACCAGCAAGAACTACATAATGATCTGAACAACAATCGTGAACAGCACTACCGAGAACAGCTGATTGCTCTGCAGCACGACATGAGCCTCATCTCCCAGGCTGACCCCTACGAACCCGAACCTTTGGAAGATTCCCCAGAAGAGGTGGCTAGAATCGCCGAGTTGGCAGCGTCAGGCACCCCGTATCAATCCCAAATGTCGTCACTGGCAGGTAAATGGTATGCCGAATTCGTGCATGAGATCAACGATGCAAAGGAGGCCAAGGAATTAGCTCTCATACAACTCATGGTACTCAGTATCCCATCCGACCACTTAGGTGATGACGCTGACCACGAGGCAGAACAATCACAATGCTCGCCTTGAGAGATTGAAGTATGAGTGTGATTATCGCCTGCACCTCGCCGCAGAAGAATGCGAACACATGACCTCGACCCTGCGAGAACGGTTGTTTCAAGCACTATCTAGCAAGAGACAACGATTAATGAAAGAGAAGGAACAACTTGATATTGCAGACACCAATGCGCTCCTCCTCCACCCGAGTCAGTTCAGCATCACCAACCCAGCATCTCCAGGTGGCAACCACCACACGAGTCGGAAGACGCGCTTTACCCGGCATCGTGAGCAGGAGGACATGAACGGTGTTTCAGAGGTCACGAACAAGCGTAAGCGCAAGATTGCGGACGACGATGTTGGCTCCCCGTCACGGAACGGCATTTCCACTCCGGGAGACCGCAGTCGTGCAGCGCTGGCAAACCAGACTGCACCACTGTACTCCATTCACTCACTCTTCACCGACAAAGAACTCAACTTCCAATCACACCAAGCGCAAATTGCAGCTCGTCACTTCTTCTCGACATCACGGAAAGAAGGCGAGACCAGCAACACAAGACGGCGCCAGAAAGTGGACGACGACCGAGATCGAGGGTCTGCCGAGTCAGGTTCGGAGGAAGATGAGGAGCTTGAAGCTCCTGAGATGGACCGGTCAGCCAGTCAGAACGTGCATGTCACAAGATCAACCCGAACAATAGGCGCCATGAGTGGGCTCAATGCTCTGAGTGACCTGGCTGAGAAAGCGGCAACGCGCCCAGCACTGCCATATGCAACATTGCATACCCATCAAGGTCGCCAAGGCACGTTCCTTCCTCAACCGAGCCGATTAATGGCCGAAGAGCTCGAGGAGGATCTCTTGAAGATTGCTCAGATTGAGAGCCAGCCCAAAGGTCAGATGGACAAGAGGGCTGTCGAGGATGCGCTCAAGCCGCTGTCGGAGTCACGAAGCAACTTGGCTCCGGATTGGCCCGTATATCTTGACATTCACCTCGTGGACGTGGATCCAAGGAAAACTGCAGGGGTACAGTGAGATCGGGTACTCGGATGAGAACTGGCCCAACGAGGAACATGAATGAAAGCCCATACAGCAGCCATGTGGACAACGGCATATTGATACTACCAGATTGGGGACGGGGAAAGCACATTCCGAGGATCTAGATGCCTTGAATTAAAACATATTGAACCACTCCTCACAGACTGCCCTGCGTCTGTTTCTCTCTCAAGTAGGCAAGATGCCGGTGGCATGCACGGTGCGTTGTGAAGGGGCCCTGTTTCTGCATGCCGGCGCAGAATGCACCGAAAACGAACAAGGTACAAGACCAATCACTAACATGATCGACGGTGGCACATCACCCGTTGCCAGCAGGGTGTCATTGATTTCCCCAGACTTGGTGAGTTCAATAGGGCTCACTGGCTCACGAGGCCTCCCACCGCCTCCTCCATCATTGCTCCCCCAGCTCCCCCGCAGTCTAGCCCTCGAGCTTCTACCACCACCCAGCTACCTTCGATGACCACGGCATAAGCCTGCTGGATGCGAAAGCCTATGCAGCTCCACCATCACATCATTACAATCAACTCGCTGCAGCTTTTGGCATGGACCACCACAATGTAACCTGCAAAACCGGCTCCATGTAGAGCTCCCACCAGGTATAAATCCTATGGCTCCTCTCCCTTGCTCGCCTTCTTCTATGTCCCCGTGGCTGTGAAACGAGCAGGTCAACAGTGAGGCTATAAGATTTCTTGCCACAATGTGGTCACAACTTCGACGGGTTGTTCTGGCATTGTCCATTGCTGTACCTGTTCTGGCTCAGAATAGCTCCAACTCTTCTGTCCCCTCAGGAGTCTACCCTTTTTCCGTGTATACTCTGATCGCTGAGAATATCACCGCGAAATTCATCCCATATGGAGCTCGCCTGACCTCACTCCTGGTCCAGGACCGCAACGGCAACTATCAGGACATTGTGGCTGGATATGACAATGCCACCCAATATCTAACCGACACAGAAACAAATCACGTAAGTCTTGAGCTGTACCAGAAGTTGTGCCGATTCTTGCCCTCTGTTGATCCTGCTCTGGTCGCTAACGCGGGGATTCATTCAACGAAAGACCTACTTTGGTCCCGTTGTTGGGCGATATGCAAATCGAATCAAGAACAGCACCTTTACCTTGAATGGACAGTCTTATCATATCCCCGCAAATGAGAATGCCGGCGCCGACACACTCCATGGGGGTGTAGTTGGATATGATCAGCGGAATTGGACTGTTGTTGCTTCTTCGAGCTCGAGCATTACATTCAGTCTGCTGGACACTGGCTTCCAGGGCTTTCCAGGCACGGTCTTGACAACGGCCACTTTCACTCTGGGCACCTTCGCAAGCGGTCCGCAGGGCGAAGTTAGACCGCGATTGACGAGCAGCATGGTTTCGTCGGCGTTGGACGAGGAGACGCCCATCATGTTGGCAAACCACATCTACTGGAATCTCAATGCATTCAAACAGGCAACAATCCTCAACGATACAACTCTGTGGATGCCATATTCTGATCGATACATCGAGGTAGACCCTATCTTGATCCCCACTGGCGGTCTGGGATCTGTCTCGAATGTGTCAGCCCTAAACTTCCTTTCTCCCAAACTACTGGGCGACGCTGTGGATAACGCCACTGGTGTCTGCGGCGAAGGATGCACTGGAATTGATAACGCTTTCATCTTGGACCGACCAACCAACGCAGGTCCGACATCCTCGAATTATCCTGTGCTTTCACTGTGGTCCGAGACCACCGGTATTCAGCTGGACGTGTCGACCAATCAACAAGGTCTTCAGATATACACCTGCAATGGCCAGAACGGTACGATTCCGGTCAAGCAAAGCCAACAGCAAAGGAACAATGACACGCAAGGCGCAGCTAAATTTGTCAATCAGCATGGGTGTGTTGTGATCGAGACACAGGCGTGGATTGACGGGGTCAACCATCCGGAATGGGGAGTCAGCAACTATGAGATCTTCTCCCCCACGACTGGACCGGCACTAAACTATGCGACATATGATTTCTCGACATTTTGAGAGTCCGAGGCCAAGTATAAAGAGGAGAGAAAATGGAAAGATGGGCATTGTTCCCAGCCTGGAGGGCCCCCCCCTTAGCCAATCAAAAGGCGCGGAGTTAACGTCATCGTAAACAACGGATAGTAAACAAATGCATTGCGACGACTCTCAGGACTCTGTGAAACAGCCACTTTAGCGGCTTGCTGAACATACAGTAGCTTAGCAAACGCATTGGTTATCAGCAAACACTTAGCACCTTATGCTTTCTGAAAGAATTTATTGATGATGCTGGTGGTGAGCTCGCAGGGACTGAATCATTGAACGTAGACGGAAGAATCCGCGCATCCAACGTCCTCCACCAGAACAAAATGTCCCGACCGCCCTCCGTGACTTCCTACCACCACGACGAACTAAGCTCCCCCGATCCTCTGGCCACCTGTGTCAACGATGAGCCCTCGCATGGTAACATTGCACATGGCAGTAGGCAACCGGCCCCGAAGCGCCATTCAAGCACGGCAATGAAGACCACAGGCAGATCCGCCAACACAAGCACCTTCGGTTACGAAGCACTGGCCCCCTCCTCTCCGTTTCGCGCCGTCTCCGAACAGAATCTGAGTCCCTGGAAGATCAGGGTGACGGTGGAGGCAGAGCCAGAAGATGCCAATATGGAAAGCAGCGCGCTCCTGACCAAGTCGAGAACGCGTACGACCCGAAGATCATTACAGCACGAGAACCCTGAGGTTGAAGGACCAAAAAATCCTGCGAGAGGGGGAAAATCCCCATCCCGTGCGACAAAGAACAAGAGAAGCGAAACACCAGGGGCTATTCGCAGAAACTCGGGTCGCAGCAGGAGACAGAGCGTGACGGACCTGGACATAATACCTCTGGGCGATGACGCGGACGAGGACGACTGGTTGAAACAGAAGAAGTCGCCACGAAAGAGGAGGAATTCTCGCAAGAGCGCCTCTACGCCCGTGGTCTCGACTCAAAAGGCCTCTCCAACAAAGTCTTCAAGGTCCAATGCCAGCGCTTCAGGATTCGAGGTGCGACCAGATACAGATACCGAAGACAGCGGTGGCGCGGAGGAGCAAGAGAATGGTGTGGCGGAATCCCAGTCCCCAGAACTTCGCACGATCAATCTTAATCAAGTGTCGGTACGACCTCGTGCGTTGTCGACCAAGTCAAACGTGGAACAAGCCCCTGAAAGTGAGGATGCGATCGTGAGCGGAAAGACGAGAAATACATCAATGAAGCAGCAAATGGAAGTTCGAAAGGTGTCCGTTAACAGCGCCCTGAGCTATCCAACTCCCTCTCCTACCTCCTCCTACCATGGGGACTCTGACGACGTGGGAAGAGCTCTTGATGACAATGATTCTCCAATACAGCATGAAAACGAAGCCTTTGATACGATTCTCGAGAGTGAGGGGTTTACCATGATCGATTTGGACACTTTGCCCTCGGTGAGACGAATCACGAGCAGCCCTCTTGACGGAGGATCAACCTCCAGTCTTCACCCTTCGGACATAGACGATCCCAAGACACATCTTCCAACCACTGGGGCTGGGAAGAGAGTAAATGGCGACCTTGCAGCCTCAAATCCTTCCGCTACATTCCAAACGATCACATATCCTGCCATCAGGCCAGACGAGAGTGAGCTATCAAGCACTGTCCCATCATCACCGCCCGCGTCGGACAAGAGCCAAGGTCTCCTGAAAGTTCCCTCGTCATCCACAGCTGTGGGCCGAAAAGTAACACCACTACCATATTCATCACCAAAGTTGCCATCCCCGCCTAGACCCAATGTCCGACGAACGCCACATCATCAACATCGTGCCTCAGCTGGTGCCGTCTTTGCAGGTATTGCGTTGCAAGAAGTAATGTCGCCAGCTCGTTCTGGCGAGGGAGTGTTGGCAGGCAAGCAGGATACGTCCTCGAACGCGAACTACTCCAGGCCAGAAGAGGATAGGGCTCTATTTGTGGGCTTTGATTGTGGGACCCAACGCGAACTCAGAGCTGGCCTCCGCTTTGGCGAGGAGCTCGCAAAGAGACTGGCATCTTCTCCTGAAGACCAAACAGCTTTAACCACAGCAAAAAACTCGGAACCAAACAAGATTTCGAATACGAAAATCCCGGTCAGTTCTGAACAGAATTCACGTACGCAGGTCTGGCGAGGCGAGAACCTGGTCCAACACACTCCAGTCCATACAAGTGGTAGCTCAGAACCCAGTCGCGAAGTAACTGCGGTTCATACACCTCCAAATCCTGCACGCGACTATGCCGATAACTCACTCCTCGACACGCAAGCGAGGCGGGAACGCGATTGGCAACTCGAGAGAGAAGCCATATCAAGAGAGATCCAGAACGCCAGTGAAAGCCAAGTAATTGTGATTGACAGCGACGATGAGGAAGAACAGCCAACTCCAAGAGCAGAAAGACAAGAGGTATCACACCTTGATCTCGAATTCGACGCAGGCGATGAGACCGACATCTGGCTTGCGGAGGCCAAGAATTCGTCAAGTCCAGGACTAGCCGTCCAGTCCAACGCAGACAGCCTCTTTACCCACACTGAGCGAATCAAGCAACGACAACGGGCCCAGGAAGTTGTCAACAGACCTCGCAGAAGTCTGATACCAAGTCCATGGAAGAGGGGCGAGAATCTTGATGCTCCACAAGAACGAAGCACTCTGCTGTCCGCCGGTAGCGAGGAGGCGAGCACCTTGATATTTTACAATGAGCCTGAGAACAAGATCCGGTTTGGCGCTGGTGAGATCAAGAGGGAGCAATTGAGACTCAGAAGGAACAGCGGAAAGTTCGATATCGATCTGATGGCTGGCACACCCAGGGGGGAAGCCGCTGAAGACGGAAACGCGGATATCACAGATACTATCATCTTTGAGGGAGACGAGCCAGAAGAGGACACTTCGGTCGCGCCAGGCTTGTCAAGTTCTACCGCTGAGTCTGAAGCATCCAATCTGGCAGACGAGCTGGACGAGGTTGGCGACTTAGCAAACGAGATTTCTCAGTCATCAGGAACTCTTGAATCTTCGCCACAAGCTGTCAGGATCCCTGTCAATTTCAACGATTCTTCGATATCCATATCAACACCACCTCCGCGACCGGCCGCAGCTCGAGCACAGCCACTCGATCGCAATGAAGCCAGAGAGAACTCTCCAACACGGCCGCCCACGCCTCGCTCTGCAATGAAGGGTTCTCGCTATAGCTGCAACCAGGGATTGGGCACTGCAAGACCCGATGCCACGGACATGATTAGGAAAGTCGTCTTTAGCCAAAGATCGCGAGGAGTCGATGTTGATGGTCAAGAAAGCAGTTTCAGCATGAGATCCTCGACTGACGACTCTTTTGAGGATTCAGTTGGGATCCAGTTGAACCAAGACCTGCAAGCGGTCGAAAAAGAAACGAGGCGTACTGATGACAGCCCGCCAGCTGTTCTTGAGGGAGACTTCAAAAGTCAAGGGACAATGAGCGTTACGCAAGACGAGCCGTCGGTCGCCAATCCCACACAGAACCATGACAGACTCACCGTCGGTCAGTCTGAAGACCTTATCAAGCCAACAATGTCTTCCAGGGACCAACCTCAAAATCCAGCATGGGCGAAGACAAAAGCCTCCATCTCTTCGTCGGATAAATCTTCCAAGAAGACTGAAGCAAATTCTCACCGTGTCCCATCGTACCTCACTCCACCGTCCTATCCATCTGACCCTCTCCGCTCCATCAAGAAGCCCCTCGCTCTGACTGGAGACTTCTCAAACACCCACTTTCGCACCCTCCACATCATCTACAGGAAGTCACTCCGTCCGAAATTTCATGCGCCGCCTCGCACGATGATCCGTCCTGAAGTCCATGCACTGCGGGGGACAGAGATGGTGGTTGACGAAAGCGCCAATGGACTCGTTAGGGGCGAGTTTGCGTGGACGGTGGGCGACGGAGAGTGCGAAGTCCTCGAGAGATTTATGCAGGAATGCGAATACAGCCACGGATGGTACAAGGGTCAGCAGATGAGACCAGATGCGGCGGAAGAAATCAAATGGGGATGGAGCGTCAAGCAGTTGGCGGAATGGCTCTGCCGGATTGTGGTTGGCGAGGTTGTGAGAGACGAGGAGAGGAAGGCAAAGGGTCAATAAGATTCAAATCATGTCTTCCTTGCATCAGTGGAGCAGATGTTCTTTGTATATCCTCGGAAGTGGGCACAGAGACAGCGTTGGATAGGGGCTGGGGCTATCGACGACCACGAGACAGGACGAATCTCAGATATTTCTAGGATTCGAACAAGAAGATACATTGGGAATGAATAGATACCTACAGAATGATGTGATCTCATTACCAGTGACAGTGACCTCTGGTCTCTCGAATAGCGAGAAGCAAGCAGCGTCGTCAACACTGGCGTGGGATGCGACAGGCACGTGCCCTGGGCAAAGTCCTAGCTCGCCCACTACACATGCACATCCCACTTTCCATCCACACATCTCCCCCTATTACCATCCTATGCGAATGCCTCCTGCATCAGGCTTCCCCATCTCAGGTCCCTTATTGCATCAGGATATTTGCGGGGCGTGTCAACGACGCCTGACCATATCACAATCATCTCTGCTCTCACACTCATATAAGACGACGACCGGTCCCTGGATATTGTCCTGCGTTCATTTCAGAGACAGTCCCGATGGCATTACCCATTCATTCGGGCAGCTGAGCTTTTCAGCAAGGCCGACAATGCCATGGCTGCAGCGGGATCGGACGAAAGACAGCTCCTCCTCAAGACATGCACCCAGGAAACCGACCTCGACAACGCCAGTGCCTCATCGAAAGACGATCGGCTCTCACTGCCAAAGTCAGAGCGCATCACCATGTCGTCTTCTCAGAGACATCATCATCGAGGACGTAAATTGGCTCGTCTATCCCGCCATCTGCCGTTCATCAAATGGGTACCAGAGTACCAATGGAAATGGTTGCCGGGGGACTTCATGGGCGCATTGACGGTGGCTTCGCTTTACGTGCCGCTGTCTATCTCGTTTTCTCTGCTGGGACACGCTCATCCTATCAGTGGGTTGTACTCTTTCGTCATCACTCCTCTTCTCTATGCACTACTGGGGTCTTGTCCCCTGATGGTGGTGGGACCGGAGGCTCCAGGCTCTCTTCTTGTTGGAACAGTTGTTGCCCTGTCAGGTCGAGGCAATGAAGACGAGCAGGACCAGACCGTCAACGCCCAGATAGCCGGCACCGTCACCGCTTTCACGGGGTCGATACTGTTCCTCACTGGCCTGAGCCGACTTGGATTTGTGGACTCTGTGCTCAGTCGACCGTTCATGCGAGGTTTCATCGGTGCTGTCGGACTCAACGTGGTGATATCGCAAACAATCACGGGCCTGGGTCTTGGGCCATTGGCGAAGGAAGACCCTATTGTGTCGGGAGGGAGCCCTGCGCGGAAGCTTCTCTTCACTCTCACCAACCTTACGGAAACACATTTCCTCACCGCTGTGATTTCCGTAACGAGCTTTACAATCGTCATGATAGTGAGGTAAGCCGAGCCGTCTCTGACAGCCCTCGAAACTCTCGACTGACGAACTCTTCAGACACTTTCGAAGCGTTGTGGAGTTACGGTACCCTGGAATGGCGTATTTCCCGGATAGGTTTGTGGTCATTGCTTCTACCACCTTTCTCACGTGGCTCTATAGCTGGCATGAGCATGGCCTTCAGGTGCTTGGGCGTATCCGAACACCAGAAAACCTCGGAGTGCCTTTCCGATGGCCGTTCACATTCCATAACGTCGACAACATCTCGAGTCTCATCACCACAGCCTTTGTGATTGCTCTTCTAGGCCTGTTCGAGTCTTCCTTGACAGCTAGGAGTCTGAGAAAGGCTAATGCGGCAAACAAGGCATCTCACATCCCTTTGAACTCCAATCAGGAACTCATCGCCCTCGGAGTCGCCAACATTGTCAGCGGGTGCTTTCTCGCGCTGCCGGGATTCGGTGGCTACGGCCGGAGTAAGCTGAACTTCTCGGTCGGTGGAAGAACACCGATGAGCAACGTCCTGTTGAGCGCCATCACCTTGATTTGCATCTTCTTCGCCCTTCCTGCATTCTACTACATTCCGCGAGGGGTTCTCGCGGCCATGATTGCGATCGTTGGCGTTTCAATGATTGAAGAATGTCCGCACGAGATTGCCTTCTTTGCGAAGATACGAGCGTGGCCTGAGTTGTCCCTCATGGCGTTGGTCTTCGGGGCCACGATCTTCCATTCCATCACGTTGGGGATGACGGTGGGACTGGCGTGGTCAATAGTGTCTTTGCTTCTCCGCCGGGGATGGCGATCCACGGTCCGGATTCGGGACTCCTCGACACAAGCCTTACAAGACGGAGACCTCGCACACATGGCCGCGCTCTCGTCGATGCGAACTGTGTCCGTCACCGTCTCCGGACATCTGACATTTGCCAACTCTGGTAACCTGAAAGATCGCCTTCAGGCGCTAGATCACGACGCAGCGTCGGCACCTGAGCCGTCCCACTCCCCTATTATCAATAATGACACCTCGCACCAGAAACGGGATACGGAGACCGTGCTCATCTTCGACATGCGCCACTGCACAAGCATTGACGGCTGTGCAGTCCAGGCCCTGACCGAGATCATCGAGCACCACCATGCCGTCGGCGGAACCCAGATCATCATCTGGAAACCGCTGCAGTCCCACGTCGGGGACGACATACAGAACAAACTGACCCTGAGCGGCGGCGCCGCGGTGAGTCTGGGCGAGGAGGATCGTAATGTGAGCTTTATCACCACCTTGGAGGAGATTCGGGCGATATATTATCATGGGGAGACCGGGCAAGGGAGCTCGGCGTCCGTGTTTGAATCTTTAGACATGTTGTAGAATCGAATACATAATACAGAATCAGTGGGAGATGGTATATACATATATATATCTCTGTATGTATGTGTGTATACACGAGACACAGCGACGAGGAATACCGGCTTCTGCGTATTATTGTCCATTCACCTCGCACGACTTGAGCCCGACGGTCGGGTCCGTCGGTCTGTCTCCGGCGACCTATCCGACCCTCTCTCCAGACATGCTCTACCTGCACCTCTATCGCGGCTAGGGGGGTTGGAAGGGAAGATTGCAGTGGTGTATTATTCGGAAGAAGCACCCAGCACCAGCACCAGCACCAGCACCGACCCACCACGACAAAATACAGGACGCGACAGAGGAGAGAGAGAGAGAGAGAGCGCGACAGAGGAGAGAGAGAGAGAGAGAGAGAGAGAGAGAGAGAGAGAGAGAGGAACGGGGAAGAAAAAGAAGAAGAAAAACTTTCCATAAGACACTGACTGACTGATTGACGGCTGGCTGAACTATCTCTTCCATAACCTAGGGGGCCTATCGAGAATGGGGGATTCCCAGATTGGGGCCGCGACTCTGATCTGAAAGTGGAGGCAGACAGGCAGGCAGGAGGGAGTGCGCAGGAGTTCCAGTCCGCCTTCGTGCTGGCAACTGCTGAATCGCCCCATGGGTTCCCTCCGCGACCAGCCCAGCCCAGGGTTCCAACTCAACATTCATCATGAATCTCCTCCGATGCCCAGCTGCATCTGCATCTGCATCTATCTCGGCCCAAAGCAGTGCCTGCTTCGGGGCCGCCCTCCACGCGTGACCTGTGGCGCAGAGGTATCCTGCAGGTGTCGGCGCGGACGTTGCTGTCATGGCTGGAGATGAGGTCGGGTCTGATTCGGGCGCACGGTGGACGCTGACCCCCGCCACCAGAGGCGTGCAGTCTGGCTTGGTGGCAGGAAGCAGGAGGCAAGATGCAGGAGAGGCGAGCAGGTCCAGAAACGAAGTCCAGTGTCGTGCTTCATTTTCGCATAAAAGGTCGCTTGGAAGTCGTGATGGAGGGATTGCTGGAACACAGAGAGGTGGAATCCGTCACGAAGAACCACACGCGGCAGACATGATGTTCTGGGGCGGACCGACCGTGTAGTAGCCATCGCCGGCGGCGCCATCAATGGTGGACGAATAGCCGTTGTTGCCAACAAAACTGCACGGTCCATATCCCGCCACGACGCCGATCTGGTCAATGGTCACATCGTTACAGTCGCCGACTGCATAAGCCGGCAAGCCGAGACATTCGATGTTTCCTAGATCATACCAGGTACCGTCCTCGGGAACCCAAAAGCCATACGTCTGGGATCCTCCGACCATAACGACATTGGTCGGCCAGTCTGAGGAGAAGGCTGAGTTCGTGACGGGTGATCTAACCCTGAGGATTTTGGGATTCAGCGATTTCCTCACGACTGGCGTTGCGACGGCAGCGGTGAACAGCGAGCTGGTGATCCAAATAGATAGCAAGCTAATAAAGTACATTCTGGGGTCTGTGAGGCATTAGTTCGATACAAGCTAAGAATATGTCAGGAGAGGGAACTCACCGAGGTCGAGATATAAAGCAAGTTTTGGTAGTAACCACTGAAATGATCCTCCCCTGGGGCCGATATTCACTGGTATGATGCGCCGATCCTCAGATGCTTGTCTTGGGTCGAACGTGACAGCACAACACTCCTGGAGTCTCTCTGAGGAGTTTAAAAGTACTTCAACAGACCCAGGAGCTATTCCTCCAACTGAGTATTCAAGTGATTGAAGGAAAAGGTGGTGAATTGCAGTGGCGACCAGGTGACGTATTGGCTGTTTCAATTGTATCCAGACGCTGTACGAGATTTCTTCAAAAGAGTGGCAGGCAAGGAAAGAGATTGCAGGGCAAATAATTTACAAAGTTGAAATCCTGTCTGATCAAATTCCAATGCCACCTAGATCCCCGGGTCCTGGAGTAACGAGTGTGAGGAACGACAAGGAGGTTTGCAAGGAGTTGTGGTCGCAAGGAAAGGCAGCCCAGGAGAGATATTCAAAGCGCCTAGGTGGAAACGCCAAAGGGGGGGCCCAAGCAGTGGATTGAGGTCTGAGCGGCGCACGACGATGCCAGTGGCCGCGTGGCGTCGATTGGGACCAACAGGAGGTTTTTTTGGGTGCCAAAGAAGCGAGCAGAGGTCACTGCAAGGTGGTTAGGCGGACTCAGCGAGCCAATATAGAGGTCTAGATGCCACAACGATGGATACCCGCACACGATCGATAGGTATTCGAGAAATGTGTGCTCAAGGAAATGATTGTCGTTGGCCGGCGCAGATCGCCTGACTGCAACACTTAGCGATCATTGAGGGTTCGGTGGCGTCTGGACGATGCGAACTCTTGCAGGCACGCTTGGTATGGAATGGAACGGGCCACCACGGTGGAGTATTGGTGGCTTGGATGGGCTCAATCTTGGGGGCGTTCTGATGACTCGTAGTACGACTGAATACTTGCAGAGACGGCGAGTGACCCTCAGCAAGCTTGGGGACCGGACTGGCGGGTGCTCTATCTGGGCGGTCTTCTCTCGTCCTGCTCAATTCCCCCTCCCCTGTTACCGGGTCTGCAACTGACCGGCGAACCCGGCCCTACAGAATCGAATCAGACGTGGGTGGAAGAATTACCAAGAGAGTGGCGAGTGACTCACTGGGAAGCACCCGATTTGCGTTTCGGCCATCCATGTACCCCTTGCTTTCAGGCTTCCCTGGTTCGCAGCTTGGGCGCACCCATGAACTCTCACCCCCCTTCAATGGCTATTGGAGCTGTAGAACGTGGCGCGGAGAAGCAAGACCACCCAGTAGTAGCGCAGAAGTTTCTGGGCCAAGTGGTGGAGCCGGCTCCCTTGCACCTCCGACCATGTCTTGGGGAGGTTCTTGTGTTCGACAAGGTTCACACTGGTGTGCGAGAGGCAAGGAGCCAAGGAGCAGCAGTGGAGCGGGGGCCATCCTTGGAGCGGGAGTGTGTTCAAACCCCATTGAGAGCAGTGGTGTGTGTGTTGGTGTTTCAAGCAGAGACTGATGGACTGTCAGAACTGCATCTGTGAGGGTCGATGCTCATATGCGCGAGAGAGCAAGGGTGCCGTAGCACGAGAGAGACTGGACCTGGCGGAGTTACTTGCAGAGAGACAACGGTCAAGCAAGAATTTCATGCCGGAAAACCTGATTAGGTACAAGTTCCGGGTACCTCGTTCCTTCGGGCAACCATGCGGCGTCGACAGGTACCGGTCCTCCCTAGCGAGGGCCACTATTGCACGCCCACCAGCCTCACCAGCTCCAACTTACCTCGGTAGCTTACATAGCTGCCACACCTATGTACGGGAGCATTGTAGCAGTACTCGTATCTGCTGCCTATCTAATCATTGAACATCCACCCGGCACATCGTCAATCAGGTGGTGTTCAAGATCAATCAACTACAAGCACTGGGTAATGCTCTTCGTGTCCATGTTCAAGCCAACTGCATCCCTAATTGTACCGTAACGCTGGTCATTGTGGCCCACGGTAGGCCTCTCTGGAGTAGACCCGGCGCAAGCAAGATGCAAGACAAGCGCAGCTTTTGCGTATCGCCCCGTCGGCGGACCATGGCTTTCTCTCTCCGATGCTTTTTGAAGTCGACTAGCTAGCCTACAGACTGGCGCAGGTAGCTACCGATTTACCCAGTGAGAGACGGCGATTCCCTTAGCCTTGCAGCTATATCAGATTCGGCATCACGGACAATGCTGGGGTCACGTCCTCCGTAGTCTAGTTTCACACCGGACAATCAAGCTATCTGCGAACACAAATAGATGTGCACTTGCGTGTATCAGGAAGCACGCCATTTCAAGACACAGTTCCACCTCGCCTTGCTACAGAATATGTCCGTGGGTGGGATTTCGTCATCGTTGAGCTGCTATTTGTGCGACTAGCTAGCTACCTCGTACAGTGCAGAGGACGTCGAGCTTCTCTTGCAGTTAGGGAATATCACAGCTTGCTCTCTCCTGCATCGATTCGATAGGTAAAATATACAGCGCCAACAAGAGTCTTCTCTCCCCGCAACCGATGACACTGTGCCTGCTCGCCCGCTAGATATGTATCTATCCTTTCGACCCTCTTATCGGCACTCAAGACAACACGTGGACTTCGTAGAATTTGTTGTGTTTGGTACACCACATCAACACCGAGCACGCCGGCATCCATGGTCGAGCGCCTGCTCCTCCCGAGATCCCTTCTGAAGTGTACGGCATTGTCTTGAAAGGTGGTATCTCCATATATCTTTCAACGCCCGCCTTGTTTGTGTTCGGCTCGGGGTGGGTCTCTCGATAACTTCGAGAATGGGGCGGAATTTGCCACGTCTTGTCGCTATTTTGGCTGATGAAGTATCTGGTCGACATGCTCTGGTATGTACTGTATGGGATTTCGGCACCACTCAGCTCTTCCACATCAATCGCCATTCTGCTTTCGTCCGTGTCTTCCAGGGGAGCAGTGTAGGATGTCAGAGAAGTAATAGGCGGTCCGCTCCGAACATTCCACTGTTGTCCCGTGGGGCGACCACGAGTTGGAAGGGGGTTGTTGTGCAGAGCCCTCGTTGTCACCTCGATGATGTGGGATACGTCACATTTCGCAAAAGCGTATTCTGCATCGTCCGCACACTCGAGGAACGTTCGAAGCTGAAGGTTCATCAAATGACGACCGGGGTTGACGAAACTTCGAGGCAGGTGAGCTGAATTGCTCTCTGCTACAGGACAGCAGAAAAGAGGCGGTCGACTGATGAGCGGTGGAAGTGCAAATGTAACACGAGAGCGGTTGCCGTTCGGGTTGATTCTGTATGTGTTACCGTTGGATGGAGGCCGCATGGCTTCGGAAGGCGCCATTGTCGAATGAGCGTTGTCAAGATGGCAACAACAAGATCAGGATGAGGCTGAATGGAAAAAACAGGTCAGTATCTGAGAAGAGGAAGGGAAGGCAAGATGGTACCAGGCAATTAGGGCTGTTTGTTGAGGGCTTACTCACGGAGTCATTTGTTGATCGAGTTCAAAAAAAGGCGATCAACTGAATTATCGATGAAAAGGCCCTCTCGCAGTTGCCCGCAACAGTGGTGAAATCGCTCCAGCAGTTGCAAGCTGATTTTTATGATAATATTGCCGTCACACCTTGCTTGGATCTCATGAATTCACAAGACCAACCAACGTGTCGGGGTAGTCGCTTTCATTCCAGCAGAAGAGGACTCATTTTTGGGACTGGCCTTAATTCCCCCCCAAGCTGTCGCGCCTGTCGCGCCCTCTGCACTTATTCATCCGCCACATCTCCCACAACGCTCTGTTATTCCTTCCTTATTGGTTTTGGACAACCTGTATGTTGTTTTTCTTCTGTATCCAGGGATCAGTGAGAGTCCGTGGAATAGACTTGGCCTCACACTTGCCTTCCACTTATCCATCTCATCCTGCTTACTCTTGTACTGTTTGAGCAGTTCTTCCAAGACCTGTTTGAGGCCGTCTGAATTGGTCTTAAGGGCAGGTAGAACGTCTTTCACTGTTCTCTCAACAAGCACCCCGTTGATTAACCGGAAGCATTTGCGGTCTTGAGGCAGTGGCTGAAGTGTTTCCATCACAAGTCTGCCCACAATCCGCAGTCAGAATTATGCACCTCTCGTCCGAAGTATGATCCACCACAATGAACTTGTAGTGAAAAGATGGATATGACTGACTTGTGTTCCTCTATCTCTTGTTCAATCTCGCCCACCTTCTGCGCAAGCGACTGAAGGGTGTTCTTGTAGTTGGTATACTGTGACTGCAAGTCTAGCATTCTCTTAGCAACGGCACGTCATATATCAGGATCCTAGGTACCTTGCTGTTTCCTTAGAGCTGTTTCCTGCCCTGACGCCATTGTGTCGGGATTAACAGACATCAAAAAGTTGGATGGAGGGTTGCAGAGGCGGGGATACAACTTGAGTGGGCGCGTTTGCAGGGCTTCCGCGTAAACTCCGGCCAAACTTTTTCCTGCACCATCACCACTTATTAGGCACTGGACATCTGGTTTACTCGTCTCCTTGCTACTACGAGAGATCTGGCCAACAATACCAACCTCCGAAGGCTCATTACTCCCACAGAATGGAGCGCAGTAATAGCCCAAAGAGAAGGAAACTCGTAGGAAGTTTCCATCCTGCGCAAACCGACTCGGGCGACGATCTAGGCCCGTCCCTCAAGGCTCAACATGCATCCAAAGGCCGCTCCGCCAGACCGTCCGACAGAAGCCATGGCCGCCTGCACCAGTCGAGGCCGCACCAGCAGGAGTTTGATGGTCCGGAGCCTTTCTTCAACGACGAGGACACTGCAGCTATGGACCGCGACTGGTACACCGGAGATGAGTTTGGCCACACCTTTGGCGACGAGACGCATAACCCTTTCGGTGGTGCAGATGCTTCTTGGGCAGACAAGCAACGGGAGCAAGCACTGTTGGACAAGAAGTTGGGAAAGAGAATGACAGCCAAGGCGGCGCAAAAGCAGAAGGAGGTAGACGCCTGGGAAGCCAATCGAATGCTCACATCGGGGGTTGCGCAAAGGCGGGATCAGCTTCAGGATTTTGATGATGATGATGCCGTCAGGGTACATTTACTGGTGCATGACCTCAAACCTCCATTTCTAGACGGGAAGACTGTCTTCACAAAACAACTCGAACCGGTGCCGGCAGTGCGGGATCCTCAGAGCGACATGGCTGTCTTCAGTCGGAAGGGGAGCAAGGTTGTACGAGAAAAGCGCCAGCAGAAAGAGCGGCAGAAGCAGGCACAGGAAGCTACAAATGTCGCCGGTACTGCCTTGGGTAACATAATGGGCGTGAGAGAAGACGAAGGAGACAGCGCTGCCGCGGTACCAGGCGAGGATAGCGGCAAGAGCAAATTTTCCGCCCATCTCAAAAAGAGCACCGGGAGCTCTGCATTCAGCAAAAGCAAGACGTTAAAGGAACAAAGAGAATATCTGCCGGCGTTTGCGGTGAGGGAGGAATTGATGCGTGTGATCCGAGACAACCAGGTCATCATTGTCGTTGGCCAAACAGGTTCGGGCAAAACGACACAACTGACTCAGTTTCTCCATGAAGAGGGTTACGGAAAGCACGGCTTGATTGGTTGTACACAACCTCGAAGGGTTGCTGCCATGAGCGTTGCCAAGCGGGTAAGTGAGGAGATGGAAGTCGAGTTGGGCGGACTGGTGGGATATGCTATTCGTTTTGAAGACTGCACAAGCGATGAGACGGTGATCAAGTGTAAGTCCCGCCACTCTCTTTACTCGGCGACACACTGATTGGGGTGCAGATATGACGGATGGCGTACTGCTTAGAGAATCCCTGACTCAACGAGACCTAGACAAATACTCATGTATCATCATGGACGAGGCTCACGAACGCGCTCTCAATACCGATGTCCTAATGGGCCTGATCAAGAAAGTTCT
Organism: Fonsecaea erecta; assembly: GCF_001651985.1. Lineage (NCBI taxonomy): Eukaryota > Fungi > Ascomycota > Eurotiomycetes > Chaetothyriales > Herpotrichiellaceae > Fonsecaea > Fonsecaea erecta. The sequence continues at coordinate 1,924,838 of NW_017387245.1, read as the reverse complement.
CGCCCGACGCAGAGATTTGAAACTGATTGTCACATCTGCCACCATGAATTCGGAGCGGTTTTCCCGCTTCTATGGAGGAGCACCAGAATTCATTATCCCGGGCCGCACATTCCCGGTTGACATTCAGTTCTCACGTTCGCCCTGTGAAGACTATGTTGACAGCGCCGTCAAGCAAGTTCTCGCCATTCATGTCTCGCAGGGCACCGGAGACATTCTCGTCTTCATGACAGGCCAAGAGGACATCGAGGTAACTTGCGAGTTGATCGAAGAGAGACTCCGTCTGCTCGTGAATCCTCCGAAACTCATGGTGTTGCCGATATATTCTCAAATGCCTGCAGATCTCCAAGCAAAGATTTTCGATCCTGCTCCTCCTGGTGTTCGTAAAGTCATTGTTGCCACCAACATCGCAGAGACCTCTCTGACCGTGGACGGCATCATGTACGTGGTCGACTCTGGGTTCTCCAAGTTGAAAGTGTACAACCCCAAAATGGGCATGGATACGTTGCAGATCACCCCTATCTCGCAAGCCAACGCCTCTCAGCGCGCTGGTCGCGCTGGTCGTACCGGGCCTGGCAAGGCATTCCACCTGTACACCGAGCAAGCGTTCAAGAACGAGTTGTACATACAGACGATTCCTGAAATTCAGAGGACGAATCTGGCAAATACGGTACTACTCCTGAAATCACTTGGTGTCAAAGACTTGTTGGACTTTGATTTCATGGACCCTCCGCCGCAAGACACAATTACCACCTCCCTCTTCGACCTTTGGGCGCTGGGGGCGTTGGACCACGTTGGCGACCTCACGTCCATCGGCCGCACAATGACCGCATTTCCGATGGACCCCTCGCTGGCCAAGATGCTCATCACGTCCGCTATCGAATATGGCTGTAGCGAGGAGATGCTCACGATCGTCAGTATGCTATCTGTACCGTCTGTGTTTTACAGGCCGAAAGAGAGGCAGGAGGAATCGGATGCGGCCAGAGAAAAGTTCTTCGTGCACGAGTCGGATCATCTAACACTTTTGCACGTGTACACTCAGTGGAAAAGCAATGGATACAGCGACGGCTGGTGTGTTCGGCACTTCTTACACCCCAAAGCGCTGCGTCGTGCAAAGGAGATTCGGGAGCAATTACACGACATCATGGTTGGTCAACAAAAGATGGAGCTCGTTTCGTGCGGGACAGACTGGGATGTCATACGGAAGTGCATTTGCTCCGGATACTATCATCAGGCCGCCCGTCGGCGAGGAGTTGGAGAGTACATCAACCTACGCACCAGCGTCACAGTCCAGCTTCATCCCACCTCCGCTCTTTATGGGCTTGGGGATCCGCCCGATTACGTTGTCTACCACGAACTGATCTTGACTAGCAAGGAGTACATGAGTTGTGTCACCGCGGTGGATCCGCACTGGCTGGCAGACCTCGGTGGTGTCTTCTACAGCTTGAAATCAAAGGAGTATAGTGCTAAGGACAAAAGGATCATTGAGAGCGAGTTCAACCGTAAAATGGAGATCGAGAGGCAAATGGCCGAGGATCGAGCCAAAGAGGAAAGGAGGCGCCAGGAGGATGAAGAGAAAGAGCGCTTGTTGATCGGAAGGCCCAAAAGTAGTGGACCCGTGGTCAAGAAGATGGGCACCAATGGAGTGGTCAAGAAACCGATGGTCCCCAGAAGGCGGATGGGATTTTGAGTGTCATCAGGATGCGCTGCCACTCCGCACATTGATACAGATGATATGAATGATATATCGATCCACTTGCCACGGGCGAAGCTTTCCAAACCATGCACGCAGAATCCTTGTTGGACAGGAAGAGATAGACGGACAACCCACTGATGTATCTGTAAGCCTCACAGCCTTGCAGAGTCAGCCTTGTGAAGTCTATCTCAAGGCTGCCAAGATCCGTTCACGCTAGTATATTATCGGAATAGCGCCACGGTCGCCAAGTCTTTTCCCCTTTTGACGCTTGTCGCGGCCTCCAGTTCTGGTTGTGCACATTCCCGTACGGATTCGACCCCTGCCGCCATACATCGAGAATCGTGATCACCACCGGTCTAGCATACCACGGGAAGATGCTGGCGGTGTTTCTGTCCAGATTGAAGCCAAGAGTGGTTGAGAAGGGCTTCGGGCTGGACGATCTCTTTAACCACAGCCTTTCCCCGTCCATATCAGATTCTCTACAACCAATGGCGCGGTAAAATACCACTTCGACAAGACCATCTCTGTGTCGTCAAAACATAGGCGCTAGGTCCACATCTGTGTTGGCTTGGGACAGAGTCGTACGCTTTTGTGTCGCTCAACAAAGTGAACGAAACAGCACTGTGCTGCTGCCCTTAGCAAGGTAGGTCTTCGATCACACAGCAAGACGGCCGACATGGAAGTACTCTGTCTTCACCATGTCACTGCTGCTTTCACTTTTTCCCTCCACCACTCACTCTACAACCTCAACAACGACTGACAACCATGTTCCCAGGTGGTGAAAGAAAAACTGTCCTTGAGGATAAGGCTCGGGAACCCCTTTGTAAGTCGTCTCATTAGCCGAATGATCATTCGTCAACATTCGCGTCACCGACGCTGGGCTATTTATCCCCCAAGATGACGTTGATCTGACGGAAAAGTCTCCAACCCGAGGAGAGAGGGATAAGTTAACAAAAGGCAGCATCTCCGTCCAGTCGCATCTCCATCAAAGAGGACCGTTACCTTTCGCAGACATATCTCTCCCCACCGTCTTCGTCCAAATCGACAAGTTCTCCTCACTATAACCAATTTCGGCCCGGGCAGTCTCCTTTCTTTGCAGGTTCCCGCAGAGAACAGCGTCCCAGTGGGCCTCCGTATCGTCTTACAGCTCTCGGCAGTCAAAATTCTTCGCCTGGAAATAAATATCTACCAGAAACTCCTGAATCTGCGACTTCGGCGGACCTTTCATCCTTATATTCACCCATTGTAGGTGGAACAAAGGACAATAGCAGTGCCTTATCACCCTCCAGCTTCTCGTCACCATCTTCACCTACACCACCCAACGAGAAGAAGCCCAGTCTTCCACTCACACGCGCGCCAAGACGAGTTCTTCGACCAGACAACTGGTGGCAGAAGCAGGGCAAGCAGTCGCCAAGTGACTCTGCGTCTGCCAGACCTCCGCATCTTCCCCCCAAGTCTCCACTCCGACTCAGTGAAGATTTTGCAAAGCCTCCTCCGCTTCCTCAGAGATCACCTCTTCGACCAAAAGGGCTTCCACTTTCACGTGAGCCTGCTGCCACTGACCGAAATTCCGCCGCAAGGTTTGAGCCCGAGCTTCAGGAAGACAGAGCACTCTGGGACGAGCTATCTCCGCCTCCGCTTTGCGTTCGAAAGACCAGACCTCAAGCACCTCCAGCAACTCCAGCACGCGCTGAACCGGAAGATCGGCAGCGAAAGAGTCGTCTCGCTTCCGCAGATTGCCAAGCAGTCCTTGACTGTCCAGAACCAGAGTACACACCGCTCACCCGTGAATTTGTTCTCCGACGCCTCCTTTCAGAAGAATCATTCAACGAAGCCACAAAGCAGCACCCCGCAACAACACGAGACGAAGAAGAACTATCAGCTGAAATCCTCGCACACCGCCGAAAGACCCTTGAAATCCTTGAATCATCACCAGAGGCGGAAGAGTCCGATACGCCTTTGCGGAGAACAAAAACTTTCAAACAACAACGCCGAGTTGGGGCGACTTTCACAATGGACAGTCTTCATCCGGACTCAGCTGCAGCTATGACTGCTCACCGTCGCGAGGCGATTCGTCTTGCCCAGGAACAACAACGGGCGGTTGAGGAGAAGTGCAAGAGATCCAAGCAGCTTGAGCCTGACTATGCATTTGATGAGTTGATTGGTAAAGGTAGCTTCGGTAGAGTGTACAAAGGGTGAGTCATTCTGAGGCTTCCGGCCTTCGGCTGCCCTCTCCTGACTTGTATAATAGACGTCAACTTTCCACATCGAAGGTCGTTGCCATCAAAGTCCTTGACGTCGATGAAGCGGATTTTCATGCCTTTGGTGATCACAAGGACGAACAAATTCGAGACTTCAACCGAGAAATTAGAATCCTGCGACAAGCTCAAGAGAGTGGAGCAGAAAACCTCAATCAAATGATCGAAGCTCTGCCCGTGCATAGTCAGTTATGGTTGGTGTGTGAATATTGTCCTGGCGGCAGTGTCAAAACCCTGGTAAGTTTGGGTGTCCATTGAGTCCCCAGAGACCTGGTTCTAGCCGGTGACAGTGAGACTCGATGCCATCTATGTTCCTTCGGAGTGTGGAGGTCTGAAGGCTACAGTGTTGACCTGATTTTGACGGTGTAGATGAGGGCTACCAACGACAGACTTTCCGAAAAATATATCATAATTATCGCACGGGAATTGGCAAAGGCTTTAAAGGGTCTTCACGAAGCAGGCATCATGCACCGGGATGTCAAAGGTATGTTTTGTTTCTTCCCATTGTATGGGGGCTTTTTCCTCTCCTACAGCCAACCCCCTTTTGCCAACAGATTGAAGATTGACCTTTTGTCTTTCCTCTAGCTGCCAATGTTCTTATTCACCAAGAGGGTCGTCTAGAATTGTGTGACTTTGGTGTTGCCACCATTCTTGATACCCAAACAGACAAGCGAAAGACATTCATAGGAACTCTGCACTGGATGCCGCCAGAGCTGTGGACAGAGAATCCCGAGTACTCAGATGAGGTAAGCTATGAGGATAGTGCTGCGATACTCCCACTTCGGAGGTCCCCCTTGGATTGGAGGCTGCGGCTAACACGACCATCAGGTCGATGTGTGGGAATACGGCTGCACAATCTATGAATGTGCCATGGGACGGCCGCCCAATAGCGATCTGCGTGAACGTCAACAACTCAAAATGAGAATGAGACGCCTGAAGCAGGCCATCTCCCTCCCAGAAAATGAGGCTTTCAGTGACGGTCTACGCTCACTTGTGTCCTACGCACTTACTCCTGATGCCGCCACGCGACCGTCGATGAAGGATGTTTTACAACACGATTTTCTCAAGGACACCGAAGCGACGCATCCAACGAGCATGCTCACCGAGCTCGTTCAAACATATTACGCGTGGCTGTTCAGTGGCGGCCAAAGAATCTCTCTATTCATGCCTGGAGGCGCAGCGGCTGCTTCTGCCCAAGGCCCTGATGCCGACATCGATTCCGAAGATGAATGGAACTTTAGCATGACTCAAGATTTCGAAAAACGCGTATCTGCAATCTTGGAGATCCCTGACTTCTCGAGTTCGTCTCCCGACGAAACCGTGACAGGAGAAGAGACCCCCAAAGGGTTGACCAGACCTGGCGGTCTCTCGCCCCCCAAAGAAATGACCGCAGCTCAAAAGGCCAACTTTGAAGCCCGGGTCAAAAGAGGAGCAGACCTCTCCAACCTGTTTGACCAGAACAAGCCCGCATACGAATACAAGACCAAAACGGATTTTATCCCCATCCCCGAACAGCGTCGAATATCCGACTTACCATTCCGAGCCATGGCGGAAGACCGGCCTAGCTCTATCGCATCTAACGTCATTGATCTGGGAGACTTCGATGAAGCCGACTATGCCGTCGCAGCTGCCCCAAGGACAGATGATAAAATCCAGACCGCTTACGCTGCCACACCCATGAAAGAAGAGACCATCAGACTTGCGGACGCATCTACACTTCGGGAGAAGCGGGCCAATTCCAAGGGTCCCCGTGATCCCAACAACCAGTCTCTCACCGCCAGGAGAGCCTCATCCGCTGAGGCTGTCGCCCCTCCAAGCACGTCCGCACATGACTTTGCAATGTCTCAAGAAGAATGGACTGTGAAGAACAGAACAAAGGCCCCTGAGCTGCAAGAGCCAGCTGAAATCACGTCGTCCCGACCCGGGCATGCGACCATGGACTGGTCCTTCGCGAGCGCGATGTCCGAGGCAGCCATGACAATCCCACAAATCAACGTCCCCTCGGAAGAAGAGCCCACAAACGGTCACGAACTCCCCGGCCCGCCGGAAGAGGAGGTCGAGGCAGAGGCCAGTTTCAGCCAAAAGACCAAGAAACACAATACAATGGATTGGTCTTTCTCTTCCGCCATGGCCGAAGCAAAGGTTGCCGACGACTACGAAGAGCAAGAAGCTGTAGGATCGTCCCCCCCAGCCGCCACTCTTACATACCAGAAACCTGCTGCTTCTAGACCTACACCAACCCGTCCGGCGCCGTTGTCGCGCCAGATGACCATGCCGGTGACGCTCGGTGACTTCGTGCAAGCGGAAGGACGGGAGATCCCTCGACCTTCCACCGCACTGTCTGAAGCATACAGCGACGTTTCAGCCTCGTCTACGGACGTGGATCCATTTGGCCTTGAGCGCGACGACGACGGCGACGGAGATCATCCGGGCCCTGCCACCATGGACGAAGACGTCAACATGGGTGGGTCCTATTCGGGGAGAGGGAGGACGATGCGCCCCGGGTATTCCTCGGCAACAACCATGCCATTGACGGCGTCCGGTCCGCGTCCGGCACGGATTGGCGAAGACGGCTTTCCTGGGCCCAGCCACTCCCACTCGGGAGCACCCAACATGCACCGGGCATCAGATTCTTCGGTGACGTCGAACGCCACGGCGATTCCTGCGGGTGGAGTGCAAGCTCCCCTCGTCGCCTTCGTGCCGCCCGCATCTCCTCCCAGCACGGCGGCGATGTCCGCCAACGCCTCCAATGAAGAGGTTGAGGCGGAGTTGATGCGCCTGCTGAAGGGGCTGCAGGGGACGTTGAACGCGGCGACGGAGGTCATGGGTGGGCTGGAGAGGAGCAAAAAGGGTGAGGAGGGGGATGTGGAGGAGGAGTGGACGTCTGAGGAGGAGCAGGAGGAGTAAGAAGGAGGTGAGGCTTGGGCGGGTGAACGACACGACGATATCGATAGTCCAGATGAGAGAATCCAAATCCTTTTTTTTTGTTTTCGGCATCCTGTGTCGTGTGAACAAGAAGTGCTACCAGTCCCATCTAGTGTGTTCCAAGATCCATGTACCGACTGACTGCCTGACTGACCAGGGCGTGTTTCTCGGTCATATGACATGAGGAAGTAGTGTAAGTGTGTGTGTGTGTGTGTGTGTGTGTGTGCGTGGTGTGCAGTCCCAGGGCGCATCTAAACAAATGACCTCTTCCGGGCCCCCTCGATCTTGACAAGGCCGAGGCCGTTGCCGGAGCCCGGGGCCCGGGGCCGGCGCGACGAGGCGAGGCGAGGCGAGGGAGGCGGAGCGGGATGGACGGATGGACGGACAGACGGACAGACGGACGGGAATTGAATCTGAACTGGGAACACTAACTAAGCTGACTAAATGACTAAATGACTACCGGACTGGCAGATGGATCGACCGACTAACTTCCCCATCGTGCCTATGTATGTAGCAGGCCAGTCCCGCTGTGTAATACGTCTGTGGTTGGGTGAGTGAATGAGTGCGTGCGTGCGTGTGTCAGCAGTCACTATATATATGTAATTATATATATATAATCCCCGATCTGTCGCCCTCCGCCCCCATCTCGCTGACTCATCAGCGGCCGCTTTGCTCCCCCGCGAGCCACTATTTAGGCCATTCCCTCCCCCTTCCGCTCTCTTCCACTCCCTTCCTCTCTTCCTAGCTCCCCTTCCATTCCCTTCTGCTCCCTCACGGCTCTGGCCCGCTCTTGCCCCGCTTCCTCGCCTCCCTCATCGTGATAATCGATCAAGAGACATCTACGGTCCAGTTCGTGCACTACGCGCTACAAGAATATCTCCTATAGGAAGCCGAGATATTTAAAGTCGCGGCGGGGGAGTGGCAAGGGCGAATAGCAGAATCATGCCTCACTTTTCTCACATTCCCACCTCTAGCGGACAATAAAGAAACTACAGAAAACCGCGTATAGAGTGCGCTTCTACGGTATTCAGCCAGACAATGGGGCCACCACGCCCGAAAGAAGGAAGAATCCCGAGCTTCCGTCCTCGAGCTGGCCATGGAATACCTCAGAACAGGCTTGGAAAGGTATCCAGACAGACTACGTTTATTATATGGAAATAGTTATGACCTACAGGCCGAAAAACAACCGAAGCGTGTTGTAACAACCCTACGACACGCGTGCGGCTATCACGGGAGGGGGTTGAGAGGAGTCACGGAACGCTGCGAGTATCACAAGGTAGGGTCTTGAATGATGATGGTACTGAATCCTGTCTCTCTATCTAAGGGTCCTGAGATCCCTTCTATACCTATGTCCTTCGTCTGTCTGTTGGGCTTCTTCCTCAACCCTTTCAAGGTATCCTTTCTGTTGACGGTGGGGGCAACCTTATTCGAAAGGTTGAGAACTCTCTTCGAGGGAGGCTGGCATCCTGCCACCGGTAGTACCATGGGATCTTCTTGATCGGCGGAGGCTGGGATCCTGCGATCCGCATGATGGACGCATCGTACGGGTGTTGGGTTGTTGGGGGAGGCTGTACGGCAGTACAGTTACGTGATGCGAGATTTGTAAATCTACCCTCGGGGTGGATTTGCCTATTGCTCTGTCCGCGACGGTCCTGCTACCCTTATGGTGCCCTGTCGGCGTCCTTCGAATACCGTTCGAAGCCTAGGGATACTGTGGGTGTTACACGTGTATAGGTCCACGTAGCAGTGTATTTTGGTGTTCGACACATTATACTATAGCTAGACTCGACAGGGGTCAACCTAAACACGGGGGGCCAGGTAGAGTGGACGCCGCTGTTCTTGGCTTCTTGAAAAGGCCATGAGGCAGTGACAGGGCTATTAATCAAGAAAGGTGCTGCCGTGGGCTCGAGGAATAGTATGGGCCGGACACCGCTACTCTTGGCTTCGCAGGCCGGCCATGAGGCTGTGATCCGGCAATTGATCGAGAAAGGTGCTGTAGTGGATTTGAGGGATGGATCTGGCGAGACACCGCTGTTATGGGCCGCACGGAAGGGTCATGAGCTAGTGGCACAGCTACTAATCGAGCACGGCGCTGCAGTGGACTTGATGGATAAGAATGGCCGGACACCGCCACTGCTGGTAGATTGAGCCTGTGCGAGTTCCCTCCTCGGCGTCGAATAGGTTGCTATCATGCGAGAACGATTTCTATCCCGATTCGGTAAAGGCATAGATTTTAAGATCCAAGTCAAGTGCTATTCCGCGGCCTCCTTTTGCATAAAGTCAGCGCTCGTTTACAATGAATAGATTTGTTGATGTCGCCTGGCCGTATCCGGTTCGGGATAGAGATATTCGCTATGGAACCAGAGGAGTCCGCAGACCGTGAAAAAGTCACAATGTTAGAGATATCACGGAAAATCGAGGTTGTGAGGAAGACGATCTGGGAATTCTCCCATCGCTCTGGAGATGTAGGTCAATCTCTCGATGGCTGATACCCTCCTGATAATGAAACAGTCAGAGACTTTTATACGGTATCAAATGCCCAACTGGTCCCGCTCCCTTCTTTTCTCTGCCTCAATTCCGTCGCTATTGCAAACCTTAATGCCACACACTCACCATTTCCAAGGCTCACAGGATGGACTGGCTACGATATAAGACTGATGCGGGCGGCGCACGGGTGGTCAAGGCAAAACTGTAGGATTGCCAGTGTCTCATGCGTTCCGTAGCTTTGAAGTCCAAGGAAGCCTAGAATAATTCAAGTGATTCTGCCTGCAGCTCGAAAAATTCCTGTTGCAGCTCAAAAGTTCAAGCATAATCGTGGCGTTCTATGCTGGACTTATCACCTCCAAGCGATATGAAAATCGGAGAATTTTGAGTTCAGATAAAATGGGACCACTACTACTGTACCAGATATAGCTAATCAGCGGCCTTGCGGCCCCTGCATGCACAGACGAAATTTCTGCTTCCTGACTACAACCCCCCAGCTATAGACATCAATTACCTGAGATCTCTACCGTAATGATTGTCGGGCCATGCAGCAGCTCCACATTCTAGCAAATGTAAATACAGCCTATCATAAATCCCAGAAGGCTCCCTCGCATCATAGTTACAATACTTCCTAAGAAATAGGATCCGATGTCCGCTGTCCACGAACTTATAGCACAACAACTTTGAGTGGCGATCGCTCCTCGAAAACAAAGTTCGCGCTTCGGAAATCGTGGGGTGTAGGATATTAAAGAGATACAGAGAGTCATCGTCTTGAGAGCTATCGCCCGAGGAATGGGCGGCGCGGCCGAGAAAACACGATCGATCAGGGGAGATGGAGGGCATCCTGTACAGATCTTTGCTTTCGTCCGCCACCGTTTCAGAAACCAGCTCTTTCTCTCCGCTGATGGCATTGATGTGCACGGCGAATGGGAACTCTGGTCCGATCGGCGACCCTTTAGCAAGCGCTGGCAGAACAGTAGGGCAAGGCTTGTCTGTGTCGTAGAGGAATACGTGTTTACGGAGGGCGAGGATGTCTTCTTGTGAGTCCCCGAAGTGGAACTCGAGGTTGTGGCTGTGCAGATCGGCAAAGTCTATGGAGGACATCAGATGTCCGTTCTGAATGCCATATATTTGGATGGTGGTTTTGCGTTCTTCCTCGTCACATTTGGTGTCGTGGCAGAGAAGGAGGTGCCTGTCGTCCTCGGACCAGACGATCTGGGCGGCTGGTGGCTTGTTTCCGGTGAAGAGCTCGATTATATGCTGTAGCTCGCCTCGGGGCCCAATTCCCGTTGTCCTCAGGATGTTGACGCTATTCTTACTTTGATAAGCAAGCAGATGGCCCCTGTGCGCAAAAGCCGATTTTCCCCTATAGCTGACCTCCCACGCCGCAGACTTCCAGGAGATTGGACTATGAACTCCTGACGGCCAAGCTACTACAAAATGTCGACGATACATGTAGTTGATTTGGACGTATTCGAACTCGGCAAGAAGCGTTCCATTTTCAAGGAACGCCAGAGAGCCCAAGTTCCTCCATTCCATTTGTATGTTGTGTGGTTTGTACTTTGGGGGGTCCAATGAATGCAACACGGACGGCTGTATTTTATGCGATCCGCCGCCGTCCATGACTCCTCTGTACATGAAGCCATAATCGGATTCCCGAAAAGATTCGACCCAAATTGCAAAACGGCTACCTTGAGCTGCCACTTGACAGTTGTCGCCATATTTCGTCCCCTCTGCTTCGCCTGGCACAACAAGTTCGAAAAACCCTCTTGATTCCACTATTGGCCTAGACCATAATTCCGGTAAGGCCATATCTGCATTTTGCACGGGATGTGCGATCGGAAGTGACGAAGATGCGGTTACTTCCAAAGAATTGGGATCCACAGCCGGAGTTTCAGTGGAATAGGCTGAGTGAAATGGCATTTCTGTGGAAGAGTAGCCCTCCGAAAATTCTCTTCGCTGGTCAAAAAGGGGTGGGTCTTGAGGTTTAGGCGTCAAAACGGTGTCGATTCCCGGGGATGTGTATTTCTGTTGTTTGCGGCGGAAGAAATTCTTCAGGCGAGGCTTCAAGGACAGCCCCACAGGTTGCTGCGCTTTGGCTCTCACGATTTGTTGCTGTGAAGGGAGAGCATCAATCCGGCCGAAGGGTCTCGCTTCTTGAGGCCGGGGCAATCGAGGCTGAGATGTTGTGGGTTGGATCTGAGCTTTCAGTGGATGGAGATCGCTGTTTTGCAACCGTATACCGCGACTGGCAGGGGCTGGGAGCGGTGCTTCTGCTCTCTGGGATTGTACTGCTGAGATTGCGGGGTTGTTATTTTTGACGTTTGAGGTTGTACCTTGCGCTTGTTGTGATGATTGCTGCTGTGGCGCGTCTTCTTGAGAACTTGGTGAAATTGAAGGAGTAGATGTCCCGGAAGGGCTCGCCTGGCTTGCAGACTCCTCTTTGGCACGGTTGCGATCTGCTCGTTTACCTTCCAAAGCTAGCTGACGCCGGCCTTTGAGACCATGCTCCTCCCTTGCCACGTTTGTCTTGTAGTTGATGTAAGACAGGATCTCTTTCTTATGGCTTTGCATATCGTCAGACGCATAGTGCAGCTGTTGGAGCTTAGGGAGTAATATACCCCACAGATCTTCCCACTCATCTGGATTGACATCCATCTCTTCGAACGAGAACACAGTCGAGGCGGCTTCCTCTTTCTCAACCTCCTTCTGGCAGAAATCATCGATGCTGTTGTCCAAGCGAGAGTATCGCTGCACATCCGATAAACTTAGATGGAGCATCTGGAGGTATGCCACATGATGCAGAATCTCATCGAGACTATCCTTGATCTGGTCTTTGGCAAAGCCTCCGATCAATATGCGCTGCCATGCTCTACGGTCGCTCTGCTTGTAGTTCTGCGCTTTTTCGCAGAGAAACTCAAGCGGCGGCTTGATATGGGTGACCACCTCCTGGAACTGAGTCTTCTTGTGCTCGCCGTATCTATTAATGGTCGAGCTTGGCTCTTCTGCTTCAACATGTATCTCCTGAAGGAGCAGGTACACGGATTTTAGCTCGCGGGACACGCGCTGCAAGATCACAGGGCCGTCTTTCCAAGCTGTGTAGATGACGAAAGAGAGCTTTGCGACCCCCTCGACAGCGCTAGCGATCGATGCGTACGGAACTACCATGGCGCTGTTCGGGGGCGAGTGGATATCAGTTCCGAAAGGGGGCCAAGTAGAGTTTTCGACCTAATCGGGAGCGTGCCTTAACAGTTGCTAACTTACTCTCAGAATGAAAGTCAAGAGTGCGAAGATCAAGGAGGCAGGGCCTATTTCGCAGCCGGCTTTTGCCAAGAAAATCACGTGGTAACAAAGATCTGGTTAGCGTGCCAAGTCTGCCAAGTTTCAGGGCCTTACACCTCAAGAAAATCATCTAAAAATATAAGTTCTTTACTTTTCTTAAGAAGTAGAAGTCCGTTTATATTATCAATAGTACCATTCGATGCGACTCGTTAAGGAAAATCTAACGATATTATTTATATACCATTATTCTAAGAAACGGCGGTGATACGGATACTTTTATTGAATTTGAAGTTTTCTTGGGGTGACCCTGAAAATCTTATTATATGATTGGCCAAAATTCTCCGAAACTAAACTTAAAGAGGAATGTTGCCAAACCAGGGTTTTAAGAACACAAGGGGCGAGGGGGATAGTCATGATTCCTATACACACTTCTTGACCCGTACGAGGGTCCCAGAGCCTGACCGTCTTACCCGTGGGATCTAGAGGCCAGCAGCGTGCCATCGGGCGGGAAGACCACCGCGTTTACTTCCTTAGTGTGTCTCCTTAGCGTCTGCACTTGCTGACCTGTGCTCGGATTCCAAAGCCTGACGGTAACATCGTCGGACGCGGTATCCAGTAGCGAGCCGTCCTGCGAGAAAGCCGCCGCAGTCACCCAACCCGTGTCTCCCTCTAGCTTCTGAAGCTCAGGACCGCCATGTCATAGGAGTGAACGGGTACTTCCACGCCGGGGCCTGGCTCCTGTGGATTAGCATCGGGCCAGCGCCCCCTGTGGCACGCGTAGTGCTCGGGCGTGCTCCCCCGGGGCTCTCCCGTGCTCTGTCACGTGCGCGATTAAAGCAGCCTGGCTCCCCTTCCTGAACGAAAATGGCATTGGACGCAGCACGGTTCGGGGCATATATATATATATATATATTGTTATACATATACGCATAAAGTTCCTCGAGACTCCCTCCCGCCGTCTTGAGCGTTTTGTTTTGTCTTGTTTTGTTTTCGGAAGTTGCAGGCGGTGTATGGATGGATGGATGGATGAATGGATAGGTAGATGGACTGTACATCGAAATTGGGAAAATGGGTGTCAAGTGTGGTGAAGTAAGTGAGCAAGTGAGCAAGTGAGCACGCCGGGCGGAGTCGAAATCGGGGGTTCTGCTGGGTCATGAATATGCCTCAACCGCTAGGCTAGGCTAGGCTACGCAACGCTGTCCTTCGAACGAACCTGAAATAAACAATTTGGCTTCTAGCCAGCCCAGCCAGAGAGCGTGGTTTGCTTCGCAGGAAGGTTGATCGACACGTAAATAGATACTGTAGGTAGGTAGATGGACGTGTGCGTACGAGGCTCTGAGGCCCTGAGCCTCTCCTCCTCCTTCTTTTCTTCTTTGGGTAGGCCAGGGTGTTACCCCTTTCGAAGGAGCTGGGGCGGGAGGGGGGAGGCCATCCTCATCGGCCTCTCCGAATGGCTTATACATACATACATAGGCTATTCATTCCGATGATGGACCGAGTACTACATACTGTATGTACAGGAGACTGCGTACATTATTATTACGTGGTGGCGGCAGCAGCGGCAGCAGTGAAGACACGGTAGTAGCATATCACGATCTACCTACCAACTAACCAAGAAGCCAATCACGGAGCTTCACCTGGGGGTGCCAGAGCATCTTCACAGCACAGGGGTGTGTGTGTGTGTGTGTGTGTATAGCTGGTACCATGTTCATTTTCACGTTCAATATTCACGATCATCATGTCTTATGATTTTTCGTCTTTGGTATTATCAGTACCCCCTGCGTACCAGTGCCGGTGTATATATATCTCTTCTCAGGCGATGAGCCGTGGTATCATTTGAAAAGAAAGAAAAAAAGAGAATGGTGGTCACAAAGATTACGGAGCCGGGTTGGTGGGTCGCCAGCGGTTAGGCCAAAGGAGATATCCCTCTCTCTCTCTCTCTCTCACGCACAAAAAGCAACACGCATGCATATTGTTCACAACCCCCAATCTTTTGCCACGATAGCATCCGCAACACAAGAGCAAACAACGCATCTCACACACGCACACGCTTGTTCTTCAGCGAGAAGAATGTCTATCCTGCTTTTGTCATTCTTTGGCTGTGACAGGGCGTCACTTCGTCATCCTCCATCGCATGATGAACCCTTCCGCTTTCGTGTCTCATCCCCCTCCCATTAAGTCCAAAACAAAACAAAAGTATAGTTTAGATACCATTCTCGCCGTTCAATCTCTGATCCTCAGGAATCTTCTCGTTCTCCATGCCCTGGAGGTTGGGTGACTTGGTGGAGCGCTTGAAGTACGACGAGACCTCAGAGTGGAAGTCATCGTCATCCTCGGCATTGGCAAGATCATCGGCCTCCTTCTCCTCGGCTCTGGCTTGCATGCGGGCTTCCCACTCGCCACGCATCTCCTCGATGCGCTGCTTGAAGTCGAGCTCGGGATCATAGGGCTTGCCGACTCCACGGAGACGCTCCCACAAGCTCAGATGCTTGGGGTGGATGGCAATACCGTGGTAGTCCTTCTCGCGGCCGGCGCGGATGTAGGCCCAGCGGCGTTCTTGTTCCTTGAGATCCAGGCCGGTGGTGTCGGGCATGAAAAGGACGTTGATGATGACACCGGCAAGACCGAACCACGGCACAACCCAGAATTTGGTCTGGGTGGACCAGTAGCTGTAGCCGACGGCGGCGGTCAGGGCGCCCAATTTACCGACAGCAGCGGAGAAACCGTGGGCGGTAGCACGGACGGCGACAGGGTAGACTTCGGCGGCCGCCAGGAAGGTGACGCAGTTGGGGCCGAATTGCTGGAAGAATGAGGACAGGAAGTACATGGTCTGGAACTCCTTGATGTGGGCGCGAGAAGTGTAGTACTTGAGCTGGGTACCGGGAATGATGAAGAAGATGAAGTCCATCAAGAAGCCGAGGGACTGCATGTGCTTGCGGCCGTAGAGCTTGTTGTCGACCAAGAAACTGGCCAGGTAGTAACCGCACAGCGACACACCGACGTTGATCAGGTTGTACAACCAGCCGGGCATGATGGAACTGGTATCGGGCATGATGACGCTGATGAACTCGCTCTGGAACAGCTTGTTGCCGTAGAAAAAGACGTCGTTCATGTACCACGTGCCAGCAGTGGCGATGACACGGCCACCAAAGTAGTAGAAGGTCAGCTTGAGTGATTCGACATCGTAGCCAGTGACGGCATTCTTCTTCTTGGCGATGCGCAATTGTCTGTTGGCGCCCGCCTTGACCTTGAAGGTACGGAAGTAAATCAGCCAGGCGGTCCCAGCCGCCGGGATGGCGAAGGAGACACGGTAGGTGTACTGGGCAGCAACCTTGGAGTAGGGGGCATTGCCACTACCGTGGTGGAAGACCAAGAGCAGGATGATGAGGATGACCTGGTTGGCGAATTGACCCCAGCCCTGCATCAAGAAGGCGCTGACGACCTTGCGACCTCTGTGAAGACGATCCTCGCGGGTCGAGACTTTGCCGGACCCGACAGCATTCTCCATACCAGAGGTGGCAGTCATGGGATATTCACCACCGACACCAATGCCGTAGAAGAACAGAGACCAGGCGTAGCAGATGACCCATCCGTTCTGGGTGACACCCCAGGCGCAGACCAGCATGATGAGACCGATGAACATGATGGTGGCATCTTGGATCAGACCCCAACGACGGCCGATCCAGTCACCAATGACACCGACGAGGATTTGACCACAAATGATACCGCAGATTTCGAGGTAGTCAATGGCGTTGACCCAGGTCTTGTCGCAGATCGTGTTGTGCTTCCAGCAGTCCGGGAAGGCGGCCTGGAAGAGAGGCTTGATGTTGCCGATGGAGAAGAGCACGTACCCTTCGAGACCGAGACCGGCACCGGGAAGAACCATGTTGCGCATGTAGAAGCCGACGGGGGCGAGCGGGTCATTCTTGAAGATCTGCCAGAAGGCGGCAAACTCTCGCTTGGTCTCTTGTCTATTGACCTTGTTGACGAACTTGACGCGCTTCATGATGGGCAGGTCCGCCCAGTAGATCCCGTTCTCGTCATACAGGTCGTCGGGCTTCAGCAGGTACTTGAAGACCTCCTTCTCATTTGTTGTCATGTCGATATGAGGATCCTCAAAGGGGGCATGGGTGCCCGAGACATCGGGGCCGTGAGGAGGGTTGGGCCCATATCTCGTAACCTCGTCCTCTCCGTTGCCAGCCATGGTGTATCAATCAGTTAGGATATACCAAGGAAGGAATACCGGAGAACTGTTGGCGGGGAGGTTGAAATAAGAGGTGTTGTGGTAAGTTGAGGTTGGCAAAGGAAGAAAAAAAGTTAAAAGAAGGGTTACCCGCGTTTTTTATGGGAAACAGAAGTGCGCCAGAAGCTTGTGTAGAAAAGCGGAGAGGCGACCCGAAAAATAAGGAACGATCTTGACGACAGCCAAGCCAGCTCGGCGATTGGTCCAAGCTTGAGAATAGACGGACATGGGCTAAGCAACAGGCCAAACGCCCCAGGTCATGGTGTTAAAAGGCTTGTTGCACGGAAGTGACGGATGGCTCGCAGGGGGCGGGTGGTCCAATCGATACGCCTTGAAGGGGAGCTGGCAGCGGGCGAAGAATACCAAAAACAGGCAGGACAGAGCCACGAGTAGCAACGAGCTCGACTGATTCGTCCACAAGCGACCGTCAGGGTACACGATGGGCGTGCAGCGTGCGGACGTTATTGGTATCGGGGGAGGCAAGGGTCGTCGATGAGATTAGGAGGAGGGTGGGGGGCGGGTGCTGCAGGCGGATGATGTGACTTGTTGGGTTTAAACCGGCCTGGACGATAAGAGGGCTAGACGAAGGCTACCGTGGGAGGGTCGTAGGGTCGTAAGTGGAGCGATGGGTGGGATGGAGAATGCTCATCAGCAGCGAGCAAAGGACCGTTGCCGACAAGGGTCATCATAAGCGGGACATGTAGGAGCGGAGGAGGAGGAATCATGATTGTGTATGGCGTCTCCTCGAGATTGCTGGGCGGCCGAAGGCGAAAACGCAGGACAGAAAAGGGAAGAAGAAAAAAACCCACCAAAATTAAACATTTGATGGCGGACGCTATTCGGCAAGTCAAAATTGATGACGGAGATAAACACTGTTGTGCTCGACACGCGACAAACTTTGGGCTGCAGCCTTTGCGAAGGGCTGCACAGGCACGTTTTTAGTCATGGAAACGCAGCTCTGTAACGTGTGTATGACAGAACTGCATATGGAGGCATGGGTGCACTTGAAATGATCAGCTCACCCTCGTCGTTCTTGCAGTCACTCCCCCCAATCTCGACGTCTACGGTGGCTGCTGCCGTGAGATCAACTCGGGACAGCATGCCTGGGCTGGCTACTCATACATCGATCGGTGATTTCGGGTGGAGGTGAGGTTGATCTGAGCATGAACGCCTTGCCCATCGGCTGCTCTACTCGCGCCGCTTGCATCAACGTGCGGCTGCAGTTACTGGGATGAGCATCTGGACGGCCCCCATGTCGCCTGGTGGTCGGTGGTCTGTGGTCTGTGGTCTGCTGGGGTCGCTCGCTGCCGGTTGCTTGTTCTCGAACCGCTCTTCGTCCTCCACCCGGCATGTGAGCGGCGCCAGTCGCCGTCGGCTTGATGATTCTGCTCAAGTCTTGTTCATACCAAGCATCAGAGCTAAGAGGAATCGTGTGATCGCTTACGGGGTACGAGGAGCAAAAAAAATTTAAAATGGGGAACGAAAAACTCGCCGGGTTGAGTTGTGGTTGAGGATGCGAGGTGGTTTTTAAGTTTTCTCTGCCAATCGAGACGCCGCATTCCCCCACGTGTTGCCAGTGGCAGCGGCTGAGTGGTCGGAAAGGGTCTGGACCTGCGCCGATCTGCCTCTTGCCTGTTTGGGGAAAGCGCGGCGCCCATGCGTCAAGTCCGGTAATTCCGGATATGTCATACCGAACATTACATGACATTTCGACGAGATACACTCTGTACGAGGAGGTGGCAGTGAGGTATTCTACAGGAGCTTTGATATTGCCGCCCTGGTCACAGCAATTCCCTCGACCCATTCCCGAGATATAATTGGGCGATATGAGCAATCAATCTCGTCTTGTATGTGCTCGAACTCCCGTGCCTGAAAGCCATGTACATCCCTCTCAACTTGTACCAGTTTAGAGCAGTGGCAGGCTTGCCCGCGAGGATCTGAGGGCCCATGGCAGGAGTGAGGTTGCAGAAGGAAAAGTAATGCGGCAGACTCACAAGTGTCCACCAAGTGGAAAGGAGCTGGTCAAATACCGAAGACGATATCTGCGCGAGGATCCTGTTCCAAATCAGTAAGTATGTGGGAGTACACAATCTTCCAGGCTCGAGTGCACTGAAGTGACTGCGGCCGCTTTGACAGGACCCGTATTCTCTCGAACCTTGGAGTGGCGAAGGTTCTGGTAGGATTCTCACAGATGGCAAACAAGCGGCACACCTCAACGGTGATCAAGCTGCGAGCAGGTGGATGATGTTGAATCAGTGGGATTGTCGGTTGTGTCTTGAGTCCTTCGAAAGCAAGTGAGTTGAGCCTAGGAATCCTTCTATGCACCACTTGGAAATATTCACATCTGCCAACTGACCATTTCATGGTTGTATGTGTCTTCTGTAGCCTGACATCCTCACTATGAGGAACACAGTGTCCCCAGCAGAAACGCGTACCGATGCTGTTGTTCAGATCCACGACTCCCTGTCTTGCAGCCTGAACCGTCACGAACCTGGGAACCAGCAATCGACGCTAACCACCAATCACTGCCGGACCCTGGTACCTCTCCACAGCTCCTGGGATGATCTAGTCCACTGAAACGGCTCCAATTCTACACGGGCAGGGCCATCTCGCTTACTCCCTGCTGCTGCCACAGTGTAACTTCAGCTTGACGTTGCATAGCATCAATAGTTTGCCTGTCCGGCCGCCCCTCTCGCGTCTGCTAAAGTGGTGCGGAAAAAAGAAAACAACACGGGCATGGAGATGAAGTTGTTTCAGGAGCCTTGAGGCGGACTGTAGAAATGTCGCATCCTTCTGTGCCATGGTCGTGATTGTACGGAGGCCTGCCGGCTTTTGACCCGTCCCAATTTATGGCTCATGGCCGGGAAACGATCAATCTGCTTCGACCAAAGGGCAGTGCACGGACATGGCACGCATCCGACTTCCAAATCGTGGACGCCGCACGCGAATCCAAATCAGCTTTCTCGCACATTGCAGGGTCGTCCCCAAGCTGCGCAACTCTTTGTCCGACTTGTCCTGTTCCTTTGAGCCCTCAAGGCAGCTTGCTCTTTGTCATGGCTGCTCTCTGGCAACCATAGCAGTTTCGTATTCTTGGATCCATTGGGCCCAAATCTTGTCAGGTTGGAGTTGCGGGCCTCTACTGATAGCAAAGAGCATGTTGACGGAGGCACAGGCAGCGTCAGTCCAGAACTCACAGAGCACACTGTCAGACCGCCAAGTTAGATGATTTTGATATACCGAAGAGCATGGAAACTCACAAGGACCGCGACTGCATCTACTATTATACTCTGCCGGGTCTGCTGACGGTAAAGTGGACAACTGGGCGAACAGCTTGACGAAGATGGGTGCCATTTGTGCCATACAAATGAAACTTGAACACGCCTGAACGAACGTCATGAAGCTATAGCAGTCAGGATACTGAGAGACGATGTGATGAGGGCTCAACTGCTCCCAAGCCTTCTCCTCCGAGGACATGCTGAAATCACGCATTCAAGCCATCGCAATCTCCTTCGACGACGGAGACGCACATCTAGGGGTGAGCTACTGCAAAACGTTCAATGTGTTCTGGTGGTCGTATAATTGGGAAGTGGTCCGCAGCTGGGATCCTGCTACGCACCCGGGCTGGTGCAACTCCCAACTATCCAGTACTTTACAGAGGACGAGGATCGAGATGTGTTGGAAAGGCAAGGAGCGTTGCTAAAGCATTGTACTTCTCATTGGTAATATACCGGACACCAAAACAACTCTTTGCGATTGCTGGCAGCCGGCGTAGAGATGTGTACAGAACTGGGATCTATTGACCACCTCAGCTACCACTCCTGTAGAATGACGGCCAGATGTAATTACTGGTATCGTATCCTGTATATGTAATGCGTAATGTTACCTCGACTGTGCCTTTCCTAACTTGGATTGGCCACATCAGTTCAGCTTGGCAGCAACACCGCCAAGTGTACCGAGCTGAACTTTGGGATCTTCGGGATGCTGGTCAACCTCGTCAACCTCGAGATGCTGCATCACAACGTCTGCCCAGAGCTATATCCACCTCTGTCAGCCTTGGGATCGTGACACACGGCCTATAAGTATTCGTGGCATCTCTGCCAATGCTGAGTGTGCATGTACTTGGCCTTCCCATGTAGAGGAAGAAGGAGGTCGGCTGAATCCCGTTTGGGGTAGTCGCGAACCTCCAACGGACTCTTCACGAGAGCTGCACACTCAACTTCTCCTTGTGTTGTCAGCAACGGAGCACCCACCACTCTTGCCCGGTCCGTCGACCGTTTTCTGGTTGTTTGGCGCCAGTTGATCCTAGTCCTAGCTCCCCTGGCTGAGTAGTGATCATGACATTCCCGTGGCCTGACCCGGCATCTTCATTTTCGGAGGAATCGGACCTGGCACCACGCAGTCGGAGAGCGAAAGCCGAGGACTTGCGCTCAAAATGTCATCACGTGAAAGGCTGCCAGACGACTGTGAATCAACTGATTAATCTTCGTTGCCACGCCATTAGCTGTGCCGTTTCTCGCACGACGAGACTGATTCGCGAGGATGCAACACTCGCAAGACTTGCCGAAGGGATCCGTGAAGTTGACGCCGTTCGCAGTCTTCTTGAGTCTGTGGAGATAGTCGAGCGATAGGTGGCCCATTCATCGAAGCCACAAGAGATAGCTGCGGCCTTCTTTGGATTGTCGGCGATTTGCTTGCGGCTTTGGTACAATCCTGTGTCCGAAACGCATGAAGTCTCCTCCGGTATCGCCACCATCTCTTGCTCTTCAAGACATGAACCGCTCAATAGGTTAACACTGAGACGTGGAAAGTACCAGACGTTGTGAAAGCGGATAGAGACGGTGGTGTCATCACGGTCACAGCCGAGGACGATGTCGCCGCAGCCCTCTGCCTCAATCTGGTCGTATCCATATCAAAGTCCTTCTTGCCGGTACACACCCGCTTCTTGAGGCGACCTTCTGCCCATACGAATCTTTATGATATAATTTCTGGGGGGAATACCATCACCCTCGGAGCACATATGGATTTCGTCCCCCGAATCCCACTTTACTGGATGGGATTTCCTCTCATTCGCAAGTCTCCAGCATTTTCTTGATAAAGCTCTGCAATGTAGGGTTCCACAAAGCCGCAGCCACTCTCTCCTTATCTGCCAGTTGTTTGTTAACTTCGTCCGCGGTTGAATGTGTACCCTCTTTGATCCTAACGTCAACCCTGAATCTGGGAGGGAGTGACTCTTCCAGCCGGACCCGCACCCCCAGGCCTATTACGGTGGCCAAACTGCAATGTTGAATCGTAGGGGTGATCAAGACGGTGACTGTCTGGAGATTGGAGTTCGGACGGTTCGGAATGGTTGGCTTGATGGAAATGTCAGGCAGAGAGACGACGGCTAGGGAACCGAGAGTAATGGGATGTTCAGGGTCGGACATGGTGGCCACCAAGTCGTAAATCTCCTGGGCATCGATGGGCTCTTCCTCTGCGTCGCTGTCACTTGAGTCGAGAGACGACGGGCTGGCCGAGCGCGTAAAGGGGTCGATGGCAAAGGAAGGGGCTGGATATGCAAAGGCCGAGCTGCCTAAAGAGTGGTCATCCCGGGCTGATGCACGTCGTTTTCGGGTCGGAAGATCTGATGGGTTGAGAACCAACGGATTCGCATTCTTTCCGTCTTCCATCGCGTGAGTTTGGGCACTGCGGAGTGTGCTTTTGGGGAGAAAGGATCTGGATCAGACACACGGGTAGCAAGATTGAGAGCTCGAGTTGGGCGTCGCAGTCGTTGGTATATGGATTTTGCATCACGAATTACAAATCGGCAAAGAATGATGGGCGGAAATCTCGCAGATGTCGGTCACGTGCTCCGCAGCTTGGCACTTGTCGGCTTGCGGTAAGCTGCGGAGAACCGATGAGTGTCGAGCACAAAGTCACTGATTATTATTAGGAGGATACTCCTTGGACTGAAGCACTCAATACCTACCTGGCCTTGTCGTTTTTTGACATCGCCCAGCACACGTTCGACCACAAGAACAAGAGGGCATCCCAGTCTGAGTTTCCCATTCCCAGCCCGTGGCGAAGGAGAATGCCCCCTCGTTCTCCGCCCTCTGCACAGCTGACGTGCTCCCCACTAGGACGATCCACCCCTCCTCGCCTGGGATCGGCATGTCTCAATAGTTCTGGAAGTTTACTTCTTCCGGCAGTCAGCCTCCTCGCCTGGGTGGCAAAGAGAAGGATTCTGGAAGATGGCGAGCCTCGGATGCCTTACAGAGAACATACTCATCGCTGGCGCAATCTCGTCCAGCTGCTGTCAGCCTTCTCGTTCTCGGCCGTCGTCGGTCCCGATATAACGCTGCAGGCTGTTTAAGTCCTTGAAATCCACTACGGCTGACTGCTGGCACATCTCCGTCGAGCACACATTTGATTAGATGGATGAAATAATGCGACTCTCGAGAAATCTCGGCCGAAAGTCAGCATGAAAGAGTTCTATGTGAGTTTCGAGGCTGACCGAAAGCCTGAATAGGACGGGCCTGTGCCGGGGAGAAAAAGGGAGACGTTAGGCAACCAGACATTGACCTGGCAATCCAGGGAGACGTCGACCTCAGGCGATAGCTTCGATGTTCTGGCATTCATATTAATTATGATGTTTCACGGCATTTTCACCCTTGGAGGCCGATCGTGGTGCATTCCTAGAGGATCCACCTTAAGAAGATGAATTTTAGGGGTTATTGCACAATGGAAACCACTATGGCGCTTTCCCTGGCGTTGGTTTCTTTTTTCTAGTTTGTTACATCTGGCGATCTAGGGGATAATAGCCTGTCTCGCCTGCGACGATGGCCGAGTCTCTGGGGAGTCAGGGAGAAGACGAGTGCTGAAACCCCTAGGGCTTGAACAAGGAATTAAGGAGCAGCTGTGTTCTAGGCGGGTGCCGTCATCCTTGTATCCTGGAAATACCAGCATACCTGTTCGGCTATACCACTTGTAGATGCCCAAACCTTCATTGCTTGCTTGACTCGATAGGTCCGAATTGCTCTGGATGGAAAACATGTAGCCGACTCCAGGTGTACCTCGTTGAGTAAACGGGCAGCAGCCACGGGTGCTTGTGGTGTTGAATAAGCCCCCCCGGGTTCGTTCAAGTTGAGTTTTTCTGACGTTGCATTTAGGGCTGACGGCGCCTGCAGCCCCTCAGACAGGAGGCAGAGAGCGCCGGAGGCCAGAGGCGAACTGGTCAACAGGTGATGAGCGGGTGAGTGAGGGAGTGAGCAGGTGAGCAGCGGAACGAAGACTGCTTTGCTGCTTGATGTTCTGCTTCGTCCGTTTTACCCAGCACCGCCTCCCATATCACCAACCCACCATCCTCCATCCACCATCTACCATCCACCACTCACCACTCACCACCACCAACTGGCCACTTGTCGTCCATCTCTTCCATGTGACAGCCCAAGCACCGAATTGGCACTGCGCACCCTTCACATCTGAGACCCTGGAGAGCTGTGTGCGAGCCCTTATACCTCCAGCATCCATCTGGCATGCACAGCCCTAGGCCATAGCATACACCCCCACGGACGCTGACTGTCTTGGGACAAAGAGGACGGCGCGGTGCACGGTGTTCCTCGTCCCTTGCGACTCCCTTCTGCGTTCGCATGTGCTCAAGGCCGAGTCCTTGTCACCTCTCCGCCCCTTGCCGCCGCCCGGCACTACCCTGTCTCGAGACTGGATTATGGCCAGGCATCTTCACGCCTGATGCCTCGAACTCACTGACAGAATTTTGCCTCTGCCACTGCTTCTGACACTGTGTTTTTCTCCTGCATCTTCATCATCAATCAACAAAAGCCAGACCCTACCTGTTTCTGTGCTTTTGCAGCCCCTTGACCTCTTCCAACGTGCCGAGGTTGCGCTACAACGAAAAGACGTGTTCTCCATCATCGAACCAATCTCTCACCTTAGTTGGCAACCCACTCTCTCTCTCTCTCCCGCTCTCTGGCGTCTTCCCCATCGTGGTGTCGGAAACGTCGACGCTGGCTTCTTGGGCGACAAGAATCTCTCCCCTGCGACCTCCTTTTATATGCGCGCAATCCAGTTGCCCACCTGCTCCTGCTTATCCACGAGTTAGTCATTGATTCGGTCTTGGGACGATCCCGCCACGGCCACAAGTCCTCGATCGAGGCACCCGCCGTTCTCGCACTTACCCGATGTGGTGTCTGTCCGAGTGGATGAGATGCCACCATGCAGAGCTATTCTCTGTCATCCGCGCCTCCTCCGGGCCCGAAGAACTACGTCTTTGTCGATGAGCATAACCGACATAAGCGGCTCAAGGTGATGAGAGCCTGTGAGGGATGTCGTCGCCGGAAAATCAAGTGTGACTCCGCCACAACCAACACTTGGCCCTGCGCCGCCTGTGTTCGGTTGAAGCTCCAGTGCGTCCCCCCGGCCGGAGGACTCGACGGTGACGTGGGAGATAGTGTGCCTGGCAGTGTGGGCGAAGAGACGGGCGGACTGCCATCATACTTGGCCGCATCAGCCGCACCCGGCCAGCAGCATGCCCAGAATTATGCGCCCACCGCGCCCGCCTTCCAACTCAACCAAGGAAACCCATACTCGTACGATGCGTACGTTACCAACTACCAGAAGCCCTCGTTTCAAGTCGCCGAAAAGTCCTACGACAGCTTCTACCCGGATGCCCAGCAATTTTCAGGGACGCTACATGACCCCTATCAGGATGCTGCGCAAACCTATGCGCAGACCCAATATGACGAGAACTCTCTCAGACAAGAGCGGGCTGGGTCGTCCCCGGTCGATCAGTTCACGGCCGAAGATCTTATGGAGCACCTTGGTCAGTTGAAGATTGGGGAGAGCGGAGTGGCGCCCTATATTCGATCCGAGAAAAGCAGCAAAGAACTAGACCCCCCGATTCAGGAACCCGACCCAGAGCCGAAGATTGCTGCGGCCTTTAGTACCGATGCGGGATCTCAGATCAGAATTCCTCCGGCTCTGATGCCGTCGCACGAGGAGGCGATGCAAGCCTTTGAGACGTACTTCGCCAATGTACACCCCTACGTCCCGGTGTTGAATAGGTCTCAATTCTACGACCAGTGGCATCATGATCAAGCATCCATTTCTCCTCTTATCCTGGAGGCGGTTTTCGCCAATGCCGGTCGACTGTCTGACGATCCCGCTCAGGGCGCACAGTGGCTCGCGCTGGCCAACAGTACGTACAATGTTTAAGTCCCTTTGACTGCGCAATGCTAACTCGTAGGAGAACACGAACCATTCTTTCTGGATAGTCCACGGCTGAGCAATCTCCAGGCCTTGTTGCTTCTGCTCAAAGCCCGGGAGAGTGCACCCAAAAGAGGATACTACTATCGTTCATGGATGACGTGCAAGACGGCCATCACCATGGCCAAAGATCTCGAATTGCACCTACACTATGACATCCACTCTCTCGGGGAGTCATGTGATTCGGACCCGGTCGAGTGCTTGACCAAGACTCGAATTTGGCAGACCCTTCTGGTTTGTGAGACCATGGTCGGAGGCCCGCAAGGTGAATGATTGCTCTGTTGATCGTCGGGTGGTTCGATCGACTGACGTGTGTATGTAGGACGGACTGATTTCGGCGTCGACCCGAATTCCGTCGATATCAGCGAGAACCCGCCCGGTTCAGAGATGGACGACTACGAAAGGTCGATTTCGAGACAATTTGCATATTTCGTCCGCAACGTCCGAAACATCCGCCTCCTCACGGATGTTCACCGCAAATTGCAACGGAAGAAGGACTGGGCTCTGGATAAAGAATTCGTGGCATATAACGCCTCCTTTCAGAAATGGCCCGATGAGCTCCCGCCCGACTTACAGCTCCCACTGCCGCCCAACGGTGCAACGCCCAATGTGACTTCACACTTTCTGGGCAACATGCATTCTCACTATCATCTGGCAATTGTGATGCTGCATCGGCCACAGCTGTCGGCCTCTCAACCCTCTCAATCATTTGCTGCTGACAGCAAGTGGAGACACCACATGAGCCTCTGTTACGACTCGGCCAAGATCCTTTGTCGCTTACAGGAAGGAATCCTGGAGAACTTCGACCTGACGGGATTGCTGGTCATGCAACGAGGGATCAATTTCACCATTTACGCCATCTTGACCTGCATCATGATCCATCTGGTTGCGCTCTCGTCGCCGGATCCAGAGTTCAATTTCGAAGCAAAGGACTACTTTGTGCGACAGATGAGGATTCTCGAGCGATGCGTCTTGGCCTGGCCCATGCCAGAGACCGAAGCTCAAATCAATGCTCTTCGAGCGGCATTCTCGGCCGACGTCAACAAGCCTTTCGAGCTGAAGGAGTCCTTCCCTCACGGGACGCCGTCTGAAAATTCGCGGCCCTCTCCTGTGTCTCCACCGTCCTACGACAGGCAACAGCCGCCGATGCAGTCACAGGGCTCGAAGCTGGTCGATCACCAACAATCTCAACAGCAGCAGCAAGCACAGCCCGGATCCTACGCGGCCCAGCACCTAGGCCAGATGACGCGCCAGGCTCCATACCTCGCCACTCCGCCGGTCTCGGTCTATACAGCCGATTCCAAACCTCCGACACCCTTATATGGTCAGAGCTACGAACTTGAACAGACTACTTACTCGAGCATCCCGAGTTCCGCGGGTGGATACTATCAGCAGCCGACGTCGGCGACCGACATCCCGTGGAATCCAACACCGATCATGGATCAGTTCGACACCGCCTTCGCCATTCCCCCATCGGCGCTGGCCCCGCCTCCGTCTCTGTACGGGGGTAGCGGAGCGTCACCGCCGGGGAATATGCATTCCATGCAAGCCAGCTTCACCTCGACGAGCTCCCCCACTTACGGGAGCACTACGCTGCCGAGTTACACACCCCAACAGCAACAGACGCAGCAGCAACAACAACAACAACATTACTTTTCCGCAGCACAACAGTCGTATCAGGACACGTCGCCGCAAATGGGGACGAGCTCGCAGCTGTCGATGTCTGCCGGGACTGCGTACGCCACAGCGGGTGTGGGAGGGGCGGCTATGCTCGTGACCCCACAACAGTGGCAGCAGAGCGTGGCCAATGTGATTGATGCAGGCAGGTTAAAGAGGAGGTGGGATTACACTTGATAGTGATTCGGCTGTCTGGTCTTATCTGGGTCATAATGTCCAAACCAAAGCCATGGCGAATGTCTGGTGTGGTCTAGGCTGACCCTTCCGGGCCGCCACGCTTGTCGTGTCCGTACACCCGCCCTAGCAGGCATCCGTCAGCGCGCCCCGAGAGAGAAGGACGATTACGGCGGCACTTGACTGGGATAATTTCGTGTCCACCCGTGCGTGTACAGGTGCAGACCCGAACAGACGGCACGAAAGACTCGTTTCTTGAGTTGAAACGAGCAAACACACACACACACAGAGAGAGAAAGAGAGGGCTCTCGTCTGGACATGTTACTCGCCCTGGAGTGGGTGGATGGATGGATGGATGGGTGACTCAGCAAGATCCTGGCGCCAGGTCGTCATGATGAAACGAAAGGACGGGAAGGAAAGGTCAACCGAGTCACGCTTTGCTCGAAGGCGCCGAGGAAGTGAGTGTGGGGAGATAAAAGAGGGACAACAGGGGCCTTATGTACTGTACATGGGTGGAGAGAGTGGGCGACGATTTATGATTTGGGCGTATATTGCGACGATGCAGGTCCGTGAGTTGGCCAGTGGCGGTACACCCCCGTACGTGGATGTGTAGCCAGCATATCATATACCCCTACGAGACGGAGAGGGAAGTCGGCGAGAAATCGCCCCTTTCGAGCAGATAACTTTAATTCTCCTCTACGTTATTTGCAGGCCGGACGACGACGCCGACGATGCTGGACGAGAATGTCTATGGTCGATGGGCCGGCTGCACGATTCTCTGAATATGAATCAGAATATCCTCTCTCTCTTTCGACTTGCATCATCTGTCCCTTGTCTCTCTCTTCCGCTCCTTCTTGACTGAGATACGAGGCCGGAAAATGGCTGGGGTATCTATCCCTCCCTAGCTTCTCGCGCGCGAAATCTCCCTCTTTCCCGACCTGGATCAAGCGCTCTGCGAAGGCAACGGAGATAGGTGGTGCCGAGTTTCCCAGCGAAGGAGTTTCCCGAGAGGTTACATGGACCTCCATCAGCCCACTGAATCTCCGTGGGGAGCGCCGTTCCGCACTAGACCATGCGAGGTCGCTCTCGTTGGATGTCGTCGACGTTGTCGGTCTCGGGTGGAGGCCGGCCAACGGTATATCATGGCGCAGTGGCGTCAGATCTCCGCCAAAGCCGTGTTCAGCCAGCCGACCGGGGAGTGACGCAGTATGTTCCTGTGCCGCAGCGAAACCTGGCGTGGCACATAATTGATGGTCTCAACCTATATTTCTCTCAAGTGTAGTCCTCGGAATTTCTCCCTCGGTAAAGAAAACATGGCAATCCACGAGAACGCTCATCGCCTGGTCAACCACTGCCCGAGGCTCCTGTCCCACGCTTCGATCCTGATGGGCATCTCCATCTGCCAGAACGGGTTCTTGCACACGTAGTCGGCGTAGCGCTCGTAGATGCCCTTCATGAGCAGGTCGGTATTGGGCATGCTCGGGTCAGTGAACAACAGAAACTTAGTGCCGCTCAGCGTCTGGAAGACCGTGAGCCGGAAGAACGAGGACTCGAGGGACTCGATGCCCGAGGGCGGCACCGTCGGGTCCGGGTACGTCCAGGTCTTCCCGGACGAGGTGGTGGCGGCGGAGGACGTTATCACGGGCAGCTTGGGCGTCAGGGAGCGCGTGATGGCGTGCACGCCGTGGAACGTGCCCGCCAGGACGAGGTAGTCGTTCGTCGTCAAGGTCGAGGTTCCCGGCAGGCCCAGCGTGCCCACCGTCGTCGGGGCCTGGCTTTGGCCCGTGAGATTCCCGGCCGCGGTGCCCGGGGAGGTGGTCGGGAAGGTGCGGTGGTAGATGAGCGAGCCGGCTTTGGAGATGATCAGGAGCGCGAAGACGGGCCTATGTGGGTTGTAAGAGGAGGGGTGAGTTGGTCGAAATCACCACGGGGAAGGGAGCAAGTAGCCAGCGGGAGATTCCTGTCAGGAACGGAGACTTACATTGTGGCTTGTGGATGAGATAGACGAGCAACGGTGAAGAGAGAGATCTGCTCAAGGAGAGATCATCTCCGTCACAGCACAGTCACCGTCCCAGGTAGCAACTACATCAAGTATGTACCATCCGTCAATCAATTGTATGTGAGTGTGTCGGCGCAGCTCCAGAACTCCGCAGAGAGGACGCCAAGATAAGTAAAAACTGCCGCGAGCTCAACCCCTTTGGGACGACGATGATGCCGCCCTGTATTCATTAGTTATGAGGAATCAGCTTTTTGAGGTATTTGATTCTACTTCTAGGGATGGTACAGCGTAGAAAGGTAAACTTCTATGCATTACATTGGTAGTCTCCCCCTTCTCCCTTATCTCCTCCCCCTCCCCTAATACTCACTGTCCCGGAAACAACTCCATTTGAGCACCGAGACGACTGAACAGCTCAAATTCCATTCTTTCACCTGGCTTCGGACCCCCAAGTATCTGACCAACAATATCAGAACCAGGCGGAAGGTCATGTTCGAAGCGCGGCTCTCCAGCACCCCTCATATTCGCCAGGACAGCCTGTCTGAAGTGCCATCGTAGAAGCGGATCAATAGGCGCATCAGGGCGAGTAAATAACTCCCGATCAAGATGCTTGCCTTCAATGTTTCCCCCTACAGGCCCAAAGGCTATAGCCTTGTAGTTATCCTATACTAAATATTAGCCTTAATCCTTTATATCGATATAAGATACTTATACATCCGGATTGATTGCGATGAGATATGCGTCGAATTGACTATGT
Organism: Fonsecaea erecta; assembly: GCF_001651985.1. Taxonomy (NCBI): domain Eukaryota; kingdom Fungi; phylum Ascomycota; class Eurotiomycetes; order Chaetothyriales; family Herpotrichiellaceae; genus Fonsecaea; species Fonsecaea erecta. The sequence goes on along the minus strand of NW_017387245.1, from coordinate 1,894,091 downwards.
ATACCGCGCTCTAGTAACAATCCATTCTGTACTGAGTTAATAGATCCTCCTCGTTCCGGATGAATTGTGATCCATCGAGCGTAGTTCTGATCAATCCAGTGACCTTCGTAGGCGAGTGGGAAAATATGCGCAGCTTCGAATTTCTCCCAGAAGTCGATTCCATTAAAGGTAGGTACAGGCTCTCCGGATACGATACATTGACGGTCTCGTGAACGAACAGCTTCGGCGAAGGCGGTAACACGACTTCCGGTAGCTAGACTAATTGTCCGGACGAGCCATGGCTCATCGTTAACTTGAAAAGAACTGGTAGCAACAATGTAATATTTTCCAGGTTGAAGTGGATGGTCGTCTTTCTCAATCTTCGTTTCGTTCTCATTTTGTAGAAAGAAAGGGCTCTTGAATATAACAATGATCTCTATCATTGCATAGAAGTTGGCATTTGTGACACCGGGTAGGAGGAGTAGGCCGCCAATTACGGTGGTAGGATCATTCAAGTCGTAGATGTGGACATTTCGCCCCGCTGAGCGATCGCGTGTAGGCATGGCATTTTGCGGCGAAGAGGTTTCGGATGGAGGAGAGGCAAACGTTTTCGGGGACGAGGACGAGGACGCCATGATGGAAGCCTGGGACGTAAAAGTGGCATTAGAATGGCAGATGGCAGATGGCAGGTACAGACTTGTAATTAACAGAGGTTGCAAGAGGTTCGGAGTCGATGGGAAGGAGGAAGGAGAGCCTGGTGAGCCTGGTGAGCAAGGTGAATTGCGGCATGGCCTGGGTGAGTCGCACGTGAGCTCGGAGCAGTTTTTACTTCTCTTTAGGCGCCAAGTCTTCCCGCTGATTGACGCGTTCCGTCTGCGCCTATGTAATACACCTGCGCCTGCGCCTGCGTCTTGCAGCGAAATCGAAGCTTCTTTGACCACCATCATTCCCACTTCTCTTCTCAAAGTCGTGACCGTCCACTCCTACTCTCCCTCTCAACTGGCTTTCTCTGCATCTCTTGGATTTGAACCAAGAAACTTCAACCGACCCCCGACAGTCCCATTCGTCCTTACATACTTACCAGACACAACACCGCCGTCATGGTGCTCGAAGCCACCATGATCGTTGTTGACAACAGCGAAGCCAGCCGGAACGGCGACTACCTGTACGTGGGAAACCTACAAGTCTCATCCTTCGATTTGCTAGCTACGAACTAACGGTCTCTGTCCAGACCCAACCGATTCTCAGCACAGTCCGAAGTCGTCTCCCTCATTTTCAACGCAAAGACGTCCTCAAATCCCGAATCCGCCGTCGGTATCATGACCATGGCCGGGACCGGCCCCAAGGTCCTCACCACCCCGACAGCCAACTTCGGAGCCCTCCTGGCCGGCCTCCATGAAACCAAGATCAAGGGACACATCAGGTTAGGCACGGCGATCAGCGTGGCGATGCTGGCCCTGCACCACAGAGCCAACAAGTCTCAACGACAACGGATCGTCGTCCTGATATGTAGCGAACTGGATCCGAAGTTTGGAGACAAGAACGACACGGAGAAGGAGTTGATCAAGCTGGCCAAGAAGTGCAAGAAGAACAACGTCTCGGTCGACTTTGTGGCCTTTGGCGATGCCATCGAGTCCGGCACCAAAACGATACTGGAGAAATTCGTCGAGGCCGTGGGTGGCTCGTCGGGAGAGGGGAACTACCTCGCCGTCATTCCTCCTGGACCGGGCTTGCTGAGCGACAGCCTCATCACCACGCCCATCGTCAGCATGGGTGGGGACATGGGATCGGGCGCGGGTGGCATGGAAGGGGTTGAGACTGGTGGCGGATCTGGTCGACTCGACGAATTCGGCATTGACGCCGCGGCCGATCCAGAACTCGCCATGGCGTTGCGGATGAGTATGGAAGAAGAGCAGCATCGTTTGGAGCGGGAGCGAAGAGCACGCGAGGAGGAAGAGAGACGGAATGCCGATCGGATGGAGACCATTACCGAAGAAGTCCAGGCTCAGCAGCAGGCCGCCAGCGGAGAAGGCCAGGACGGCAGTGCATCAAAACAACCGCGGGTAGAGGACGATAAACAGGAGTGATAGTGACTGGTTGGCCGGCTGGCTGGTTTGGTTTGTATTTGTATCAGGGCAAGATGGAGTGGAATACGCCGTGCTGCATCTGTGGTCTGCCGTCGACGCCTCGAAGAAGATTGCCACCGAGTTGTGTCTTTCTATTTGTTCAGATCGAAAACTGTGCCATCCTCTAAATATCCCATCATCTCCAGGGGGTGAGAGAGAGAGATAGAGGGCGCTCTCTTTATGGATGGATTCCTGACATTCCTCTAGCCAACATTGCTTTCCCCCCCAGAAAACCCAAACACGAAGTCATATCCATCCATCCGTCCATTCATTCATTCATTCATTCATTCATTCATTCCCTCCGGAGCCGAACAAAATCCAGTGAAAGAGTTTCTAACAACCAACCAACCAGCCAGCCAGCCAGCCAACAGTCTCCTCGTATCCCTCCCTCTATCGTAGAACTTGGTTGAGCTCAACGCATCAATCATGACCATGACCATGACGAGAGGTGGAAGCACAGGGCCGAGGTGCATGCATGCAGGCAGAAGCATCATGGAGAATCAGTCTTCACACCCTCTGTTCTCCCCTCTCCCCTCCCATGCCATTCCATTCTATGCTTCTGCCACGGTGGCCCCGTTCTGCTGGGTGATGCATAGATGGATGGGTGGATGGCTTAGGCGTGGTAGACAGACGGACCAGGAGGAGGAGCTGCACACAACGCATCGATCGATCTCCGTGCTTCCTCGAGGGCCGAAACGGGGCTCCATGACACCCAACCCACGTACATACGCAGGGGGGTTTTGTCCCCCCAACCAACCGGTGGTTCTCGAGTCGAAGTCGAAGTCGCCATCGGCTCTCTCAGTGCCTATGTATGGAGGGGGAGGGGGGCATGCATGTGTTTGTATGGCCCCCCCTCCTTCCTTCCTTCCTTCCCTCTCTGTACGTAATCATTTTTTGTGCGTTGCGTTGCGTTGCATTGCGTTGCGTTCGTTCGTTCGTTCGTTCGTTCGTATGCACGCGTGTCTGACTGAGGAAGCACAGTCCCTCTGTACCTCACCGCCCTCCTCCTCCCGTGGCGCCGCCGCCGCCCATGATCCTCTCCTCGCGGCTCCTCACGATCCGCGCCTTGTCGCCGGGCAAGGGCTTGAGCTCGTCGTTCGGATCGACCACCGCCGCCTGTGCCTGCGCCTGTGTGCCCCCGGCTGCGTCGAACCCAACCCCGACACCACCGGTGGTGGTCGCCCTCGTCATCGCTCCGTTGTGATTGTTGCTGCCGCCGCCGTGGTGGTGGTTGCTTTTGCCGCCGCCGAACAGTCCCTCCGGGTCCTCGCCCGTCTTGAGGTACTTGGCGTACGCGAGGCGGCGGAGGTAGGCCTCGTCAAAGGCGGCGATGTCTTCGTTGGTGATGGTCAGCGCGGTGGGTTTGCGGCGGAGCATAGCTGTTGCTGCTGGAGATCTTCTTGGGATGTATGTTTGTGTGTGTGTGTGTTGGTAAGTATTCTAGATGTTGGTGGTGGTGGTGGTGGTGGGATGTTATGTCGGTGTACGAGTATGATTGGAGAGTGGTGAATATCATGTACGGGTATGTATGGGTGTGTGTATTGAAGGTCAGAAAATTGATCTTCTGCAGCAGTCGCCGCGACAGTGAGGATAGTAGATATTGTCAAGTATTATTATTTGTGACCGACTTGTTTACACACTAATTACGTACCGAGCACTGCGTGGTAATATTAATAACGGTACATACATATTATTACTGTGTATGGCTGCACCCCACTCGCCCACTCACCACTCTCCCGCCTTTTCTATTATGTACTGTAGGCTCCGCTGGTCCACTTCATCCCTTCGCCACTCCATCAACATAATATATACACTTCCTGCCACCGTGTACGTCTTCTGCTCAATGCGCTCCTGCTAGTGAGAGTGTAGACATGGTCAGTATAATTGATCTTATACATTGCCATTCAAAATATTGGCCGGAATAGCTCATAGTCCCCGACACCCACCCCCCCGGTCAACTATTTCACTATTCTACTCCTTCGGCGCACCATTCTGTTGAACCTGTTCATTCTGATCCTTCACGGCCTCGACGTCGGTCTCTTGCCGTTTCCTCCGGAACATGCGCGCCAGGGCCTTGCGCCGCGGGGACTGGCGAGGCTTTTTGTCCTCGTCGGTGCTTTCGCTGAAATCCGAGATACTCTCAATCACATGGTGGTACTTTTGCCTGCGCTCTTTCAGCTCCGTCTGCCTCTTCTCAACATCTTGCTTGTGTGCTTCCCGGACTTCGTGCAGTGTCTTGCCCTCGCTCAAATGCACCGTGATGTCCCTGATGCGTGGCTTGTGCATAAAGTGCTTGAGCCTTTCCTGTCGCCACTTCTCCCTGGCCTTCTCCGCTCCCCGTCTGCGGGCTTCTTTCTCCTTGGAGGCCTCTGCCGAGGACTTGCCCCCTTTCTCTTTTTCTCTGGTGGCCTTCTGAGGGTCAGCTGGCTGCACGACGGATTCTGCGGTTTTGAGTTGATCACGATGCTTCCGCCGCTTCCCTGGATACTGAGGCAGGTCGAGGCACAGCAGCATAATCAGGTCGTACAGGTTGAGTCCCAGGAAGCCGAAGATCCAGGTGAAAGCGAAGAGGGGAAACAGAAGGATGCCCAGCAGGAGCTTGCCCGCGACAGCTTTGCGATCTTTTCTCCTGACCACTTTCCAAGCCACGAGGACACGGCCCGCGGGATAGCGCACAAACCAGTCAATAAACTTGAGTCCAACTTTGCGCCATTGGCTTTCCGAGTGTTCGGTGAAGCCGGCCTCGTCCGGCAGATCGAAAACCAATATCTTCCACTGCGTGATCGCCCGCATGACCGTCCCAGCGTTGAGAACAAACGCAATGGTGGCAACCAGCGCGATGACAGCCGCCGTCACAAATGAGACTGCGGTACTGTGCGAGGGCGCTCCGCCCATGCTGAAGATGCTCGATGCGAAACTGAGAGGCAAGAACACGACGGTGGCGTAGGTGAAAATCCGCACATCATCCGCCGATCGGTTGGACACTCGGGCCTCTTTGAGTTGCAAGTCGTCGAGGAGCCACTCTCGAAGTTGTTTGATGTGGTCCAGTTTCGCTTGGATTTGGTTTTCTAAATGAGCCATGTTGTGGACATTGGCCTGGGCTCGCCGACACCAGATGGAGATCTCCTGGGCGTAAGCAGCTTCGTCGTCACGAGTCCAACGAGGCTGAACTTCGCGTGTGGTCGCTCGGTTTTCCCATTTGTCGGCGACATTTCGGATTGCTTCAAGGTTATCAAGAACGTGGCGGAGAAACTTGACCATCTCTCCATATTGGGCGTAGGTGGTTTTGTTGGTCTCGAAGTTCGCTCGGAAGGTGTCGTAGGAAGTGGCAGTATACCGCCCATTGCGCTGTTGCCAGGTCAGTTTCGAAAGCACAAGCTGTTCCACGGACCTGTACCCACATCTTCACCAAGGATCCCGGAAATGACTCTCAAAATGTTTCGCGTCTCTTCACAGATGATACGGGTTGCTCTCTCAAACCACCGGGCTTCCAAAATCTTCCGTTGGCTGTGTTCGGTGTCCTTGTTGCCTTCCCCAGTAGGCCTCATCAACTTGAAGGAATCCACATCAGCAAACCATCGATCCTGGGTGTCACATTGCGGCAAATACACGGCAACATAACAAGTCCAATATCGGTCGTAAAGGTCGCCATCAAACCGGAATCCGATGGCGCATTTCTCGATGAGTTTGGTCGCGTCACCCGGAAGCTGAAATGGCCTTCCCGAGAATATAGTCAGGCTGGGAGGAATTTGGTCATCATCGGAATCATCATCGCCAGCAGGAGCCGACAAGTTCGAAATGACTCGGTAGAACCCAAGGTGCAGTTCAGTAGTCCAAGAGTTGATGGTTTTGTGCGTCTGCAATCATCTAAACGTTAGTCATGAGCTTCCTCAGAGGACCACGGAAATTGTGCGTACATCTTCGCGAAGAAACACGTCTCGGGTCTGGTGGCGAGACAGAAAAGTTGCCATCGAGTATCTTTCTTTGTCAGGGACAGAGAGATAGAGCTTGTTTCAGCTGTCAGTACAGGAGCAATCAGATTGCCCTCGGCGAGCAGAAAATCAGTGGCCATACCGCTACCGAGAACCTTGGTCCACAATTGTACACGTATCTGCAACCGGGGGTCAGTTTATATCCTTCCATCCGGTATCATTGGGAGACATTGGGAGAGTTGCGACTCACATCAGTCTCTTCTTCACATCGTTCTTGGTCCTCTTCTTCCATACGTGCTCCATGAGCTCCCAGGCATTAGGGATGTCCTCTAGAATCTGTGACTGGCGCTTGCCGGTCCTGATGACATCCACGATACTTCCTGGCCGCTCTTCGTCAGCCTCTGCCAAAAATTCGTTGTGATCACGGCTGTATAGTAGAATGGCTTCGTTGAACACGGCGTAAGGGAAGCTCCCTTCATCACGGTCGAAGTCCAGTAGAACTTTCAACCCCGATTGCACGGCATCCTTGGTGTATTTTAAAGGGCCACGTTCACCCTTGGGTCTGTCCGGCAGAAGATCCTCTTGCGTGAAATACCTGTCATTGTCAGTGCGCTCTCGAGCTCTTGTGATAACGCGATACAGTACCATGGGTCATCGAACAACCATTCCGGTTCGCATACCTCAGTCAGATCGACCACATTAGCCCTGTCAACACTGGCAAGATTATACAAACCGGCCTTCGTCCTCGAGCGGATGGCTTTGTAGGATTTTTTCCAGAGCTTCTCGTCGAACGTGGTGCCGACTCTGGTATTACCAGACGGATTGGTAATTTGCTTCGGATACGCTCCAAGCAAGTTTTCATAAGTCAGCCTGAATAAACAATAGGGCACCCCAAAAACAGCTTCTGGAAAGTAGTCGAGTCTGCTTTGCGGCTTCTTGGTCTTCGGGTCCATCTCTTCAGCCATCAGCCCGCAGCTCAAGACGCATCCCATCAAGGTCGTTTGACATGTGACAGCCATTGTCGCTGGGTCTTTCGATTTATCGAGAGATATTTTGCTGTCCAATGCCAAAATTAGTGCAAGGGCGTATCGGAGAGGCTTCTTCCAAAACTGCTCTATCTGAAATTGTTGTGCCTCAACCGCCGCTGACCATTCGGCAAGTCGCTGTGAGGGACGATCGGAATCAAAGAAACCGAGATCGTACTTGGGGCACAGTACCATGGCCTCTGCATACCTAGGACGAATCAGCCAACCCGTGAGGAAAAAGGGAGGATCGTTTAATATGCACCAGTTCCATCTCGGCCGCTCCTTCGCGCAGCGTTTGATGGCAAGAAGTCTTTTTTTGTTGCCCTTCATCTCTTCTACCAGCGAACCAGAACCAGGCGCTTGAATTCTGAGTTCAGCAGATTGTATAGAAGTCTCAACAGAGGATCGTTCGATCTCAAAAGAGAATCGCTCCAGTATCTTTTCTCGAAAAGCAGAGGGGTCCAGCTCTTTCATAAGTCCGCTGGTTTCCAAACTGTCGAGAAGCTCTTTTGTCACGGCCTGCAGCAACGGCGACGCAGCTGCGTCGCCGGTATCCGGTCGGATATTGCCATTGTCCTTCATTTCGTTGATGATGCTGAAGACAGTTTGAAGAGTTTGCCAATGCTCAACGCAATCACATAGGTCGTAGTTTGGGATTGAAACTTCCTCATCCTGCCGATAGTTGGAGTCCCACCACGACACTTGAATGGTCTTTCTGACTGACTCCCAGAGGCCAGAGTTTTTGTTCCGGGTCTCCTGAAGTGCCTTGAGCCAAGGCAGAAGTCGTTTCTTAAGCGTGGCAAGAACAAACGGTCGACTGTCCGGGAACTCCACATAGAATTCAAACAGTTTCAGGAAATTGGTAGCGCTGTGGACATGGTCATCCACGGTTGTTATCTTAGCACCCAGAGGCTTGTAGACGGTGGTCCACAATCCACTCTTCGTCTTTTGAGCGACTTCAAAACACCTGAACACCACAGTTAGAACATTTGACCGGTATGTATGCTGGGGTCTGAAAGGTTACCATTCGAGATGACCTTTGCAAAGTTTCTCAATCTCTGAGTGTAAAGAGCTCTTTAACGAGTCATCGACAATGCCTTCTTGACTCATAAGCAGCCGGTGTATGTAGCCGAGGAGGCGGAACTGGTATCTGGTGAACGGAATTAGAACCAATATTGGGTATTGAAGACGGCCCTTACAGAACAGCGCCATAATCCGTGGTGACAGCATTTTGTCCACTGGTACAGAAGAAATAAGCAGGATCTCCGTCTCTTTTCCAATGCACCCCGATGGGCACCACTGTTAAAATGTATTGCAAGTATCGACGGAAAAGGAAATTGGTCGGCTGGTCGGGAAGACCTTTGATCCATTTTCCAGGACAATAGCGACTTAGATGTTCTTGGACATCGACATACCCGCAACCTTGCAGAGTCAGCAAATCCAGGGCAAAGCCTTGCTTGTCTCGCGGTGTGGCTCACCTGGGCGGATCTTGGGATCATCTCTCAACTTCTCGAACTCTTTTCCTACAAGTTCTCTCATCTCCTGCTTGTGCTTTTTCATTTTTTCCCCCCACATAACATCCCAAAATGTATCGGCACCCAAACTGTCCCGAAATGACCATTTTGATGCCCATTCAAGGCCAAACAGATGATGAGAGACAAGGCTCTCGCCCCCGTGGTTCTGAAAAGGCAACTGAGTTTTGACGTGAGACTCGCTTTCTGGCACGAGAGGTTGCTGTTCCTCGGGAGGCTTTGGTGCGTTCGTATCGACAGGTTCCGACGGAGCGTCATGTGCATCTTTCTGTGCAGGAACTGCTGCGTGTTGAGGCACCCCATCTTCCAAAATCTTTCGGACTTGCTCCACGTCGTCCTTGCTCTTCGCTTCTTCGTATGCCGTCAAGAATGAATTTTCTCGGAGGCGTTGTAATGTGTAGTAATCATCACTTATTGACGGCATAATTTTCAGGTCGTATATCTGGTCCCTTGTCCACCGTCCACAATTAAAATCATAAACAGCTGTCAGTTCTCGCTGCGCACCCGGTGCAATCTTGATTGGCAGGCGGTGGAAAAGAAACCTCGATGGCTCTTTCTCCTTACTTTCCTTTTTCCCCGCGTGAGATGAATCAGGCTTTGGATCATTGCCAGTCTCAGGCTGATCTTTCAATTCGACGGGTACAAGGCGTACTGGACGTCCATGATCAATATATAGAGAGGCACCGAAAACGCCATAGCCACCGGGGTTACCGCTGAGCACGATGCAGGTATTACCTGAGGTCAGTGTTCCTCCCTTAAATTTGGTGCCGCTGCGTAGACGAGAATCTACAGGCGCACCCATTGCAAAACCCATGTCAAATACCATATCAACCGTGCTGTCAGCGTTGCCTCTATTAGAGAGCACGCATTGATGCACAATTTTCTTATCCACCACGGCAAACATCATTTCGACTTCGACACCTTCCGTGCTATATGAGAGCTTTGGCCACCGGTCATGGATGTATGAAACAGGGTGGAAGTCTTCGTCTGGAACGACCGATCGGTCATTCAAGCGCAGTCCGATGCCTGGACACGATCCTTCCATGATGTGGTCGAAATCGGCAGGGTCTGATTCGGGTCGGACTTGTAGCGAACCCCATGGTCCATAATCCAGGATGCGCCTCGCCTGGATAAGTTCTCCAAACTCACTAATAAAGCCGACTGTGCCTTGTCCATCGCCGAAAGCGATGTCTGACCTGATAGCGGGCTTTAAGTCTTGTGGTTGCTCGAGGACGCATTCCTGTCCTAGGTGGCATTGTCTCGGGGAGATGGTCGAAGAGGAGGCGTTGCTGGGGGCTGATCCTGGAAAACACGTCTCAATGAGCAGTTGGCAGAGCGTCCAAGAAGCACGACCAACCTTGAGGCTCTCCTCCACCGTTTTGTGCGCTCAATGCGTTGCCTGGTGTAAGAACCTGCTCCGCTGAGTGATCGTAGAAAAGCAGCGATGGTTTACGACATTTGGGAATAATGAACTCGGGAAGAGGAGAGGTTATCTGGAGGGTCCCCTGCTCCGTGACTCGATTGTCGATGTCGCCAGTCATGTTCCTGGCGACGCCGACATTGAGGTGTCGTTGATAGCGACAGGTGGTCGGGAGAAAGGGGAAGGCGTCCCATTTGGACAACTTTCAGCTGAAGAGCTTCGACCTGCAGTGGTCAGGCTGGCCCATTGAGCCTCAAACGTGGGAGGGGGCCCTTGAGGGGAAACAAATCCTGGTCGCCAATCGCTAAACACTTGGTTTGGCGCCCCATGATCGACGTGAGAGGAAAGGCTGGTGAGCCCGTGTTGGTGGCGTCGACAAGCTGCATGCAGCATCCGTGCTTCGTGCTCCGTCATCTCTGAGACTCTGAGCCTCCGGTTCCACGACAGACTTGTATTCAACACTGGGGATAGAGGCAAGGCGTACAGGTACTCGTAGCTCTGGGGGAGAATAGGACGAGAGTGACTTTGTCAAGAACCGTGCCGCGTCGCCTAGCAAATTGCTTGGTTTGAGTGGAGCACCAACGAGGACTCGAGGAGTACATACTGTGGCTTCCCCAGGAAGGCGCCTAGGTGCGAGCGGTGCGGGGGCATGACGAGTACCTGCTCTGGGCAATGGCACCCAGAGCTGTGCCCAACAGCTATTCCAGCCTACCCGGCAGCTGCCTGGCGGGCCGGACGCCTGATGAAAGTCTATTCTGTAAGAAGATGCTCTCGTCGTCACATAACGCTAACAACTACAACCGCCTCCTGTGGTTTGCCATCGTCATCGACGAACGTATCTGCCTGTGCTTGACCAGAGAGTTTGGCCATGTTGCAAATTCAAGAACTCTGGTGCCTGGCACTCTAGAGTACTTCAATTCTGTGAGTTCCTAACATGACCCCGGATTAAAGAGGTCCAGCTTCCATTTTCCATTGCCAGCACATGCATGCAGGGAAATTGTTAACATGGCTTGTCGCAGGCAGACTATCCGTCCAGTCTCGAGCTCTGATCTCCCATTGCTCTCCGAACTCGTTCACACCTGCAAACTTGCCCTTCCCGTTAATCGACTCTTGTTCAAAGACTGGCCGAACAATGCTGCTCAGAGGCCACTCTATGCAGCCGCTGTCGAGTCGGCATTCAAAGGTGAATCGGTCGATAGTCTGAAAGCGGTTGACCAGGAATCTGGAGATATCCTGGGACATCTCGCCTTGACCAGGAAACGACCCCTTACACAGACCAAGACCCAACCACCTTCTGGCAAAGGAATTCGGAGTGAGAAGCAGGAGGATATTCCTGACTTTTTCAACCCCGAGCTTCTCTCGGCAGTTTCGAACGCAGTGTCTGAGATTGCCAAAGGAACAGAGGAATTCGATCATTTCGGTACGATATCTTGTAATGAGTGAATTCCACCTAGACTGATCTAGCTGTGTTAGAGCTCTCGTATATCTGTGTCAAGCCTTCTGCTCGTCGACAAGGGACAGGATCGTCACTGGTCCATTTCTGCCTCGAAAAGGTGAGGACTGAGGGTATTCCACTTGTGGTCTGTTCTGAGCCAGCCGCGCATGAATTCTTCCTCAGTCAGGGATTTACGGACACCATGCATGTCGACATTGATCTGAGGAAGTGGGCTCCTGCACACAGTGGATTTGGCATATTCAGGCTATCCGGAATGATTTGGTCTCCCTGACCTCTAGGCTGTTGATGGGAACCGGCAAACATGGGACTGGTACAAGTGGAAGAGTTCATTCATCGAAGTTCGACTTTTGGTCTGCAGTCTGGACAATAGTCTTGTGTACATCCCCACGCCGTCCGTGTCTGAGGCGCTGATCCCCTTACTGATCATGATGATCTGACGAATCCTCGGACCGACCACCCAATACAGCCTTCATGAACGGAAGGAACACCGCAGGTCCCGATGTTGTATCCTTCAAGTGCACAGAGGTATCCCGACTGCCCGTGATGATTTGCTTGACAATCTCCAGCCGGTGCTCGAGCTCCAAGCCCGCGCCGACGAAGACATGCTGAATCGTACGGCTTCTTGGGAGGCTTGGTCGAAGGCACGTCACAGATCGTCAACGGTGGTTCCTGTACAGACGCGAACATTACGGCAGCAGGAGGCAGGTGAGGCTTCCTCGTCAGCACTCGCTTGTAAGAGCTGGGATTGGGCTTCATCCATAGCGCTGCCTTTGCGGATGAGCAGGAGGATCGTCGATGTTTTGTGCGTCGACATCGTCACGAGTCTTCTTCAGCCCTTGGGTTCTGAATCCTGTACGGAGTAGGCCTCGAATGAAGCGTGTTGATTTATCCTCTTCAGACCCAAATTGATAAATGAATGAGAAACGCATACTAGGTCGATTAAGTATCTGGTTGTCGGAGTGATTCCTTTATACATCCTGGATCCCACACGCAGATGAACTCCACTACATTTCCACGCCGAGTTTCAGACGAGGCTGACAATACACCAGGGGGGTGGCCGGCCAGCATTGTCATGACCAGGTTTTCTCCGCATCTTCTTTGCAGAGGCGTATTCATGTAGACCGACAGGTGGGCTCAGCGTCTTGTAACGGTGGTGGTGACGGTCATGATCAGGAGAGACACGTGGATCGTGGATCTGCTTGCAAAGTGAGAGCCATCCATCCACAGAGAGAGTCTTCAAAACCTGGGTTCGAAAGTTCGTATCTCATATTCATTGGGGAATTCTTGATACATGCTGCGATATTTCATGGGTATCCGAGTTCCTCCTCAAAAGACCCAACGACGTTTCAGCTTTTGGTCGCTTTCATCCTGTGCAAATTTGCATCCCGACCACTTTCTGTGTGCAGCCCCTGCACTGGGTGTTGTCCGTCTTCTTCGCCCGTTTGACCCATGCTGGGCACAATTATGACAGACTTTTTCCATCGACCAGTCCTCCTTTCCACACACACTCCCTCCATTTGATGCCTTTTTGTCTCCTGAGGTGTGACACCTAAAAACCCCCAAAACTCACAAGGAGAGCTGGAATGAGAAGGCCATTCGGCATTGCACTTGAGTAATGGCCGTCTGGAAGAGTTAACGTCCTTAAAGAACGTGATTTGAGACCAATATTCGTTCGTCCCTCACGCCTCTTGAAAATCGGACGAGACCGAGGACAGCCATTATCAACTCAAGTGCATATCTTCTCTTCGCCCAGGATCTGTTTTCCTCGACGAAACCAATTCCAATTGTCGTCCAAGATAGCTTCCTCCCCAGGAACTGTATACAGCCACATACATAGCCCTCGCAAAAACCAGTAGTACATAATTGGGGTTCGGGGCTGTTAAGAAAACTTCCACCGATTGCCACAATTCAGGCACTCGCAGAACGTCGTCATCGGTTCGTCTGCGCTCCGCGTCTGCGCTTGAGAGTAGCTAACCTTTTTCTGATGACACTTTCCGCACTCGAGCGAAGTACTCACGGACTTCTCTTCCTGCGCCACCATGGCATTGTTCATGTTCTCCTTTGCGATTTTGAGGTCTTCCTCTCTCTGTTGGCGGGATTTCATCTCTTCGTGTGACATGGTGACGAATCTTTGTGCGGTAACCTCCCCCGACAGGATACGCACTCGCAGTCCCGGATTGGATTTGTTCTTGAGATTTTGGTACAAAGAGCGGATTTTATCCTTGTACACAGCCGAAGCTGAGGATCCTTTGGCGTCGGGGAGATTGAGGGCGGCGGACTCGATTTGCTTGGCCAGGTCAAGGATTTGTTTCATCGGTATTTCAGAACCCAGGCATAGACCATCGTAGATCAGCCCAATGCAGTTGTTTCGCGCCGTATCGGATGTCAGTTCATCACGGGGGACCTTGTCCGTCTTCCAGTTGCGCTTGTCTGGTGCGACTCCAGGACTAGACGCCTTTGCGGTGGGTGTGGCGGGCTTCTGGGGTACCGGTGAATTCGTGCCGTTCGATCTGGTCCCGTTGGCGGTGGGTGTAGATGTGCCGCTTGCCAGCTTTTGCTCGTTGACCACGTGTCGCCAGCGAGATATTATCTCCGCAGCAAGTTGGCTGACTTGAGGATCCATGTTCGGTACTCCCTTCACTTTATTAACGATCTTGCCAATTCCCGTGGCGCGCAAGAGTTCTTCACTGGGTCGGACGTTTGCCTTGAGGTCGCGGAGGATGGTCAAGATGTTGACAGAGGGCTCCTTCGCCGCGATGGCTTTCTGGAGCGCGGAGCCCTTGGAGAGGATCTCCCGGCGGTCCATCGTGGGGGAGTGAGGGTTTGTGGCGCGGACGGTGAGGTCGAATGAGGCGCGAAAGGAGACCGCGCGTTATCAACCGGTCGATCAGATTTTGAAGCTGTCAGAAGTGGCTTTTGCCTGTTTCCCCGATGGTGATTAGCAAGTCAGGCTGAAGTGACGATAGTGCAAATGAAAATCAGAGCAGGCAGAACGCAGAATCAGAACAATGAGGACTCCCACTGGCTAGAACACCACGAACGCTGTGCGCGCACCCTTCTGCAATTGTATGAGGATTCATCTGGCCTTTTCCCCACACTGAGCTGGTCTCTTGGGTGCGCAAAGGTTGGGCATCGTTCACAGGGTGGGGGATGGTGGACGAGAGGCGTGAGCACGATCAGGCCGTCCTTACCTGAATCAATATCTCGCCGCCACCTTTCCGCGCTGTCCCACAAATCACGATCTTAGGCACGACCACAGGTACAGCCAGCCAACGAGACGGGTGTTGGTACAAGAGACAGGAAGTCGCATAAGGCTCTCTAGGTTGTCGTTGGAGCGAGCAAAATAATGGGTTCAAGATATGGAGCCAAATGACGGTCATTTGAACTGGGAATTTCCACATTTGGTTCACTCGGACATGTTTGCTTTTACAACCACCCGCATGCGACATGATGAAAGAGCATTCCGACAGAATTTAACAAAGGCAGCTCGATTTAATTTGATTCTTTTAGGTCAGGACATATAGCAGCCATAACTGCCCATGATACAAAGCTCAACTCCATGCTGTCTTCCCAAAAGGTCAACTTCCAAGGGGGCACTGATCACGCGACTCAATATTCCAGTCGCACTTCCTGGCCCTTGACACGGCCAATGACAATGTCGGCAGCATATTTCGGAATCACTTCGTCGTCGTGAAGCATCTCGAACTCTGCACGAAGGTTAGCCAACTTGATCGGCGAATTTTGATTTTGTAGACTCACCTTCTGTGGCATCTTTGCCCATGTGGCTGAACAATGCCTGAGGACCACCCGGATGCTCATCGAGCCAATTGGTGACGTCCATCACGACACCCTTGACGGCAATCCACAGATCATCTTTCTTGTTATGTTTGGCAACCTCTTCCAGGCTGTACTCCTTATCCGGTACCTTGAAGTTGCTGATATCGTTGACATCCTTCTTCTTGCCGGGGTCCTGGCTCTTGTCGCCATCCATCACCGGTGCTGCGCTCTTTTGGGCCTGCTTCGAGGTTGTCGAAGTACCGATTGAGGACCCCGAAGAAGCACCGCTTCCCCATTCCACTGAGATCTTGCCAGGAGTGCTGGGATCAATATGTAATGAGATCTGCCCGAGACGCTGAGAAGTCCCGGTGGCACCTCCTTGGGTGGTAAGCTTGTGGAACAGGTATTGAGACGCCGACGCTCCTGCAACACGGCCGTAGACCACACAGCCCAAAAGCGAGGAACCACCCAGCCGGTTCGCACCGTGAACACCGCCAGCAAGTTCACCACAGGCGAAAAGAGCCTCGAAAGGTTTGTGTTCCCTGTTGAGCACTTGGGCCTTGTCGTTGATCTCCATGCCACCCATAGTGAAGTGCAGGACGGGCTCCATCAACGCAACGTGGAAAGTATCATTGATGTCCATGGGCATGTTGTGGAAGTATTTCTTGCCCCAGGGATCCTTCTTCTCGCCTTTGGCAATGGCGTTGTATTCCTTGAACTGTTTCTCCAGCGCAGCCTCTCCGCAGCCGATTTCCTTAGCCAGCTCCTTGCCGGTCATCTTCTTCATCAAGCCACGACCAGAGTAGTGCCGGGTATGGAAGTCAAGGACGTTTGAGGCCTTGGAGTTTAGGACCAGGCGGATGGGCCATTTGCCCTTCTCCTTCTCCTCCCACATTTTGCCGGAAACGTAATCACGGTGGCCGAGATCATCACAGAATCGTTGACCATCGCTGTTGAGTAGAATACCACCTTCGCCTCGAAGGGCTTCAGCAGCCAAGAACTTCCATTTGGAGTTGGGATCTTTGGGATCAACCAGGCCGGTCGGATGCACTTGGACTTTGTCCATGTCAATGTCGTTCGCGCCAATTGCCATCAACATCTTGTGTCCATCACCTGTGGCATGTGTACCATTGGTTGATGACAGATGAAAAGTGTCTGGTCTGTGCTTCTTGAGAAGGGAGGTCTCTGTGAAGTCGGCGGCGTATCCACCAGTGGCCAGAACGACCACACCATCCACCGAGTGCGTCTCACCGCCATATTCGTATGTAACACCGGTGATCAGGTTGCCATCCGTGTTCAAAGATGTGACTTTGGCCTTCTTAATGACCTCGACTCTGTCGGGGTCGGATTCGCAGAGCTCTTCCAGTCTTTGCATCAAAGCATAAGTAATGGCCATACCAGGGAATTTCGCATCATGTCCTCGGTGTGTTCGGGGGAAAGAGTGACCGCTGTGCACTGCATTAGAATCGATCTGTCTCAAAAGTTTGATTTTTGGCATACCCCAATCGAGAAACAAGAGTGAGGTCGAGATTGAAGACATCTTGAAGCCATTCCACGGCTGCGGCGGACTGGTATGTGAGAACTCGAATCAGATCTGGCCTAGCCTTATCACGAGCCGATTTGAGTGTGTCCTCGTAGAATTGCTTGACACTGTCTTGAATGCCGAGATCGACCTGAGTGCGGGTGAGGGCGCCGTTGATGCCAGAGGTGGCTTTCGTGGAGTTGCCGCCAAAGAAGTCTGCGTGATCATCAGCGACCGTGGACTTGTGCCGAACAAGTGCTCAACTCACTGTTCTTGTCCAGAACAAGGACGTTGCCTCCGTTCAGGTAGACGGTATGGGCGGCGCTTAGACCAGACACTGGAGTTTCGGAGTCAGCTTGTCAACCGGTTCGGAACCATGAGATGGAGGCTTCCTTACGGCCTCCGCCAACAACAATGACACGAGGAGGGGTCATATCGGACAGACACAGAGGTGATGCGAGTTCGGGTGTAGATGGTTGGGAGGAGGTTGTCGAGTGTGCCGGATGGAAAGGGAGAAGAAGTAGTTTTTGAAGCTCGAGGCGAAACCGATCACCTGCGCAACCGGTAACGTGGGATTCGAGGCAAAGGATTGTGGTTGACGACACTGGGCAACCTAGGAAAAGACAATTCACAGAAATGAACCTCGGCTTCCCGGTGACCTGCCACTGACTGCCAAATACGTTCGACCTGGTTGGTGCCCACAACTATGTAGTCTCTGTACTACGCAGTACCGTACTTGTATGAAAGAACCTGGCCCACACAGCTTTTCAAGACCAAAGGATAGTTGATCGTTCTTCTGAAGGCTACGAGCCTGGCTTTTGTAGTTTCTGGGGTGCAGAAAAGCTTGTCCACGTTGTCGACTTCCAATGCACTAGATCTCGACTGGTCGCGGAAAAACTCCCCTTTTCAGACACAAACCCACCGTGAAAGGCTCGCAGTTCTCTCCTGCACTGTGGTTGTCCGCAGCGTAAAGAAGGCGCCCCTAATTAAGCCTGGTGCCCCTACATACAGGGGTTGCCTCCAGGCCACTAGGCTCTGACATGCCCCCGCATAAGTCATCTCCAAGCCGACCCTGCGGACTTCACATGCTTCGGCCTAGTAGCCTCTGACTCCGCGACCTCCCAGAGTGGCCCAACTTGATTCATCGATGGCACTCAGCCATCAGTCAGTCCGAGGCATGTGAAAAATACCCTGCGGTAAAGATATAAGAGCAGCATTACGAGTCCTCAGGTGATGCGAAGACCGGCTCAGGATGTCACATGGGCTTCCCTTTTCAACCGTGTCGAGTGATCATCGATTACGCAAGAAGCGGTACTCACTTGAGACAAGTCAATCAATATTGGGTATCACTAAATTCACACATCATGTCTTCCTCCAGCTCCATGGCTCTCGACTCTGTACCGAACATCTTACATGACCAGCCATAACTTCATCATTCCATACCACCAACAATCGGTCAGTGTTCATACACATTTCTCGCATTAATCATTAGTCCATGCACGAAGGGTTCGGGGACATCCAAAATGTTGACCCGACGTTGACAAGACGCCGACATTCAGTTTCGGTATTCGAAGGCTGAGAATTCCGGTGATGTGCCTTCTCCTGCGACAATTGACCTTCTGTTATTTCACCCACCGAGCGCCAGGAGGGTTGACGGAATCATTCTGCCTCATGCATAAAACGACGTTGGAATTTTGAGATTGGTACATTCCATCGGGGACTGATTCGATCAACATGCCATGCCGGGTGAGGTTTTCCGGAGGTCCTCTCAGAAGTCTGAGCGAAAGTCATGTGCTCTGGGTATTGTTTTTGAGGCAAAGCCACATCCTCAGGACCGGCTTCCGAAGAGTAAGATAGACATTTGCGCTCTTCCTGCTCGTTATCTTTTTCTTGCTTCTGTATCGTTCCTCGTTTGCGAGTCGGACGTCGAATTTGTCGAATATCTTGACAGCAGGGAGACCGTCGAAGTTGGTGACCGCAAACTCAAACCTGACGATATTGATCCGCTCGAAAGTTGTGCATTCGACGTCTGTCGGGTATCGTGCTTTGGCTCTTTGTAGAACATGGTAAAACGGAGGGTTTGGTACCTCATGTTTGCCTGGAACAGCCCCTGCGTGAAGAAAGACAATGGATCAAGATAAACTGAAAACGAAGGGTCTGAATGAATGACTTGGAACGTGAGAATATGGAAGACGAAGGAAGAACTGGAGGTACTGCCCCTCAACTTGCCGAACGGTCGGCCGGCTGTTGAAATATGTATCATCACTCGGGGTCGGGTCCTGCGGGCCAAAGAAGCCAGTGGTGACGGAGACTGATCATGATGACGCCCTGCGATTTGCGGAGGACGGTTCTTGAATTGAGGACAAGAGGGAGACTAGGAAAAAGTCGGGGCTTTGTTCGGAACTGGCGATTTCCTGAAAGAGCCTGATCCGCGTATTTGTCACGTGACACTGAATCACGTGAGCTACCCGCAGTTATTCCCTTCACCAAACCTACAAAGATCAATTTCTCCGTTTCATTATTTCCACGCCAGCGCATATCTCTTGCTCAGGCCCATCCCCTCGTAGTGTCACGGATGGTGTCCTCCAAGTTCGTCCATCCCGGCCTTCCAAATCGTTTCACAATTTTCTCCGCCCTTTCGTTTGCGATCTTGCTAAGATCTCTACCAAGGTCAGGTAGATCCTCCATGAATTTGTGTTCAGGGTATAATTTCCTATAAATTGCCAGAATATCATTCCAGTTGAAAGGGTATGCAAACGCGAACAAGCGCTCTCCTTGAACGTCTGGACAAATCAGGGCGCCAACGTGGACGCGGGCATTGTCTTGCACGTTCACATAGTACTGTGGCGGATTGAACGCGAGTGTCTCTTGCCCCTTGAACTCGTTCCAGAGTGCCTTGAGCCAGCCGACCGTACTTGGCGCCCCTTGATGCTCAGGTGAGAGCACCAAACCCATGTTGCAGTTTGGGAGGACTGTGTTCAAGACATATCCAGGCTTTTCTTCTTTCATGAACTTCCAAGCAGCTTGCTCGCCCTGTGTTTTACTGGCGGAGTACACATCGAGCTTCCTCTGTTCACCTTCGTAGGGGGGAGGAGCCCAGGCTGCTTTCACCGCTTCGTCGTTCCACGTCGTTTCATCGGCGCTGAGCTCCACGTTCGGCTTCGGACTGATCGCAGCAGTGGAAGACGAAGTCAGCACAAAGCGTTTGATAGAGGGCTCGCGGGCAGCAGCTTTGAGCGCGTTCAACGTGCCGCTTACGACAATCGGAACGCCTTCATTTGGATCGTACGACACCATGACGGGTGTTGCTGTGTGAATAAACCCAGAGGCACCTTTGACTGCTTCATCGAAAGCTCCCTTCTCAGCCATTTCTGGCACCTCAATCAGCTCGAACTTGCCAGAACCATATTTGTCGCCAAAATAGTCATTCAACCATGCAGACTTGTGGCAGTTGCGGACCGTCCCTCTGACGCGGTAGCCAGCCAGCAGAAGCTGGTCAACAACATGACTTGCGATAAAACCATTCGCTCCACTCACGACGACAAGGGTCCCTGCTGGAATGGCACGTTCTGTAATGGAACCCATTTGTTCGAAAACAAGGGGAAACTTTCTCACTGTGTGGGGATGTTGTGTATTCAGAGAAGGTCTGAATAACAGTGTCAAGGTGAGTCTTTTTGCTCCGGTCAGCTTGATGGCAGACTGCCTTTATACGTCCCTTCCGTCCTCTCCTGAACAGACCTTGGAAGAACTCTGGAGGAAACATTTCCTCGCCATGCATCTTGCTTATTCATGGAATGTTCGAGTTCGAAACCGAGCTAAGAGGGAAATACGTCGATACTTTGCGTAATTTTCGAGTTGAGTCCATCGCCGTTGAACAGCTTGAATCCCTTTCCGACGACAGCCAATCAGAGAGGAGAGAAGTTTAACCCAGACCGGTCATATCTGGCGAAGCGCATTTGGCCTATCGACACGGTTTACAGCCTCTCGATTTCGACGCCTGCATGCTTTCAAAGTCCGATCCAGCGACTTCTCACGCGAGAAGCTTTCCCTGGCCCCTATATAGTTATCTGGCTTCATCGAATTTTCATTGGTCGCTCAGCAGTTTCTGCCGAGGACATGGGTGTGCAGCTGTGAGGTAAGTGAGACCTTATAGTTCCCAGATTTTAGTGAAGGCTGCTTCGCGTATGATCACTCTAGGTTCAAATATCCATAAAAGCTCTTTGTCCATGACCGAGGCCAGTCCTGTGTTAAACAGGGGAATGTCGAGTCGCTTCTCACATAGCGCCTGCCAGATCCGGTAGGGTTCGAGCGTGGACGACTCTTAACCCAGAGAACTTGATTTGGCCAAGAACTAATTTCATCAGCTGTCAAGATCAAGAGAAATCCAACGTTGCATTGAGAGCTGGGCCTGTTCAGGCCTTCGCCGCAAGAGAGAGCGGGAACATCTGAGCGAGCATTGTCCTGCCGGTCGGACTCTCTCGTTGTTTGCCTTGGACAAGCGACGTTTGCCTTTGCTGCTGTCCCCAGTGCAATCCAGTAGATTTTGGACGAAATTACCTCAATCTCAACCCTCATATAACCGCGTGGCGATTCTCCTTGCGTTAACTTTCCAGATCATCCAAGCTTCTCGCGCAAGGCTGGACAGTTGATCATTCGGATATAGGACGGGATTACAAATATCAGGCAGCCTTACTTAGTAAGGACGCAGGAAAAATCCGGCGGATCCATACGACGTGGTGTATCGGTTCGGCACAGGCAAGCACCTCATAGGCTGGGCCGATCTCGGGCAGAAGCCTTGCGTCTCCTCGGGTCGTTTGGATCAGTAACGGATCGGCAGGATTGGATTTAGAATAACTCGCCGTCGAACACCAGGGATCCCAAAACCGCCGCGCACAGACAGGTCCATCGACGTTGATGCTTGTGCCTCAGCAGCCTCTTTTTTTGCCCACGCTGAGTCATCGGCAAAACGAAAGGTTTTAGATACCTACTTGTGGTAGGGGCAAATGTTCATGGTAAAGCCAGTACCATTGGCCGCTATGGCAGGGTAAGGGGAGACCCATATATCAATTGTACTGACACGACACTCCACAACTATGTCCAGTACATATCCGTCCTCCCACCATCTCTCCTCAAGGTAATCATTGCATATGCCTGAACAGTCCAAAAAGAGAAATACTTCATCAAACGTTCCGGAGCACGTCTTCATTGACCAAGGTCCGGAGTCGTTTCGAGGAGACAAATCCAAGTTGGTTTCTAGCCAGGCACGGCGGTTTCAAAGCGCAGGAAAGCGACAGCGGCAGAGAGTCTCGGCGCGGCAAGATGCCGGGTATGCACGAAGCTTAGTGGGCTGGAGGTCAACGTCGTCCACGCCCCCAGTCGAAAATCAAGGAGAGGAATCCCGACCAAAAGGCGGGACACCTGACAAACAATTGACAGGGCCAGGGGAATCGAGCGAGACTGGGATGAACCTTGCGTTCCAGACAGGACTACGGACAGATCCCTTCAGCGCCTTTCCAGGCTCGAATACAAAGGAAGTCATGTTCATGGTTGACTATCGTCAGTAAACAACCCAAGGCCAACCTACTTTCTATCCAAGGATCTTGTTGACGATGACTTTAGACATCCACGTATGGGCCCCTCATAAAGCTGGCAATTTTGACAAACTGATGGGTTACAATACTCAACTCGACTTATGCTGGCCGCTTGCGCTTCAAGATGCCATGCTGTTTGACGCCACGGTCGCCGTTAGCCAAACGGCATGGGCACTTGCTCAGGGCAACAATCCATCGGATGACCAGCTGATGCTATATCACCGTGGCCTAGCAATGACGAGGTTGCGACGAAGAGTATCTCTCGGTGACAATGGACCCAACGAAGCCGTCATCTTCACGATTGGCCGCATGATTAGCATTGCAGTAAGCTATGTTTGTACTCTCCAGGCTGAAAACACCGACTCACATCTGACAGTACATGTCGAGCGAGCCGGAGGCGTTTGTTGCCCATTTCGAAGCATTCCAAAACATCGCACAGCGTTATATCGACGACAACCCAAACAGTGCCGTTACCCGAGTGGTCCATAATCGGTTAGAGAGGTAAGTGTATGGTCTCTTCGTGCTTTCCAACTCTGCAGGAATGATTGACACGGTGCAGTTGGAAAGCCTTACATGGCTACCGGAATCGAAAGATCCTCCTTCGGGATCGTCACAGTTATCCATCAGAACCACCGAGGAGTGAGTCTCAGTCGAGGCGAAGTACTCCGCCAAAGCGCCATATGCGAGCGCAATCCCCAACATTGCTCTCTGGACTAGATCTTTCAGTTGAACTCGCGGCGTCACTGAAATCAATGACACGATTGTTAGACCAGATACAGCCATTTCAAAGCCTTAGCGGGCAGAGTAAACGAGCCTTGGATCTTATCGAACGGTGCCGTCAATTCAGCCAGGATCTTCAATGGTGCAGCAATCTCAGTCCAACGGAGCTGCAGCTGTGCTGTGCGCTCGTTGTCTTTTGTATACAGCTCTACCATCACCATATCGGCGAAGGTCTTGGGGCAGCAGGAGAGCAGAACCATCCATACGAGCGATTTGAATTCTTGCCGGCCCTAACAGACATCGCCAGCACATTCATCAACAAGCAGCTCGAAGATTTCTCTGAGTCCACAGAGCAACGAATGTGCCTGACATGGTCTGCCATGGTACTCGGAAGTTTCCTCCTGCAACAGCCGGACAACCGACTTCGCACCAAAGGCCATATCATACACGTCAACCTCGGCCTGAACCTCGGCTTAGGCTACGGCGATGTCTTATTGACTGACGATGATAATGGCTGGACCGGTATCGAATCCTCGCTCAACGGACCCTCAAAAATGGGCAGCCTCTGGCACCCAGACCTCGCACTGCAATGGCGCCAAGACTGGGAAGGGTCTGTCAGGAGGCAGAGACAATGGGAACATCGGGGGGTCTGGATGCTGGGGGCCCCGAAGCGATTACTCGGCGGAAAGAGCGAGAGGAGTCCTGGTGGCAAAGGCACACAGGCGGCGACGACAACGACGACAATGACGACGAAGGCATCGCATACGCCTTTTCCTCTGCTATCGCTGGATCAGCATGGTGAGGTCGATGTTATTGAGTATCTCGTATTGAGGGAGGCAAGGGACTCGCTGCCCAGGATCGAATAGCCGCGCGGGCGCACCAAGAGAGGGAAGCCGTAGCTATGTAAGTTATGATTATTGGTATAATATGAATTGCTAAGCACGGAGAGGATCGGTACGGCGTTTGAAAGTGACTTTCTTTCGAATTTGTGCTATTTTCTTAATCCCTCGCCAGTGCATTGGTGGCAGTAGAGTGAGTCGAGCTCTTGAGATGACCGGATCCAAGCTCCCAGTATGAGAAAGAAAGTATGGCACAGCTCCTGATTTCCTTTTCCTATGCCTCTTGCTTTCCCGCCATACGCCTATCTTCCGCCACCCCATCCTCAATCAACCACCACTACCGCCCTGCCTCTTTCTCTTGCATCACCCGCATCCCCACCCCCTGCCATCTGTCCTCCGACCAGCACCTACATCTCACCGCACTGGACGATTCTAACGTCCAGGACGGGCCTCTCGCCTTGACCCCGCCCCCCCGGCCCGGCAGTGCGGGTGTTCTCGATCATGCGGACGACCTTGAGGCTCTCCTCGTCGGCGACCTGGCCGAAGACGACGTGCTTGTTGTCCAGCCAGGGCGCCGGGGCGCAGGTGATGAAGAACTGGCACCCGTTGGTGTTGGGTCCGGAGTTGGCCATGGACAGCAGACCGGCGCGCGTGTGCTTGATCGCGAACGACTCGTCGGCAAACGCCGCGTTGTGGTAGATGCTCGTGCTCCCCGTGCCGTCCGAGTGGAGGAAGTCGCCGCCTTGGATCATGAAGTTCTTGATCTGGAGCACGGGAGGTTAGACGAAGGTGGGATGGATTTGTTGATTTTAGATGGTCGAGAGCCAAAGGAGAGACGTGTTGGGCCGGGTTCTTTTTTCTTTTGGCCGGAGTTAAAAAGTTCGAGAGGCATGAGAGGCTCAGAGGTTTCCATCGTAGTCTGGGTTTCACGCTGGTCCATCCGTCCTTATCATCGTCCTCGTACTGCAAGGCACATCGACTGACATCACTCTCCCTCAATCGGGCGTCGTCGCTCTCTTTCCACGCCCTTACCCTTCCTCGCCAGGCCGACTCTTATGGGAGGAAAGAGAGGGCTCAATGAAGCAGACAAACAGGCCCACAAACAGAAAAACAAACAAAGAGATAAATAGAACAACGTAATAGACTCACCACGCGGTGGAATTTGCTGCCTTTGTACCCCATCGGCTTGCCGCCCATGCCCTTGTGCTCGCCCGTGCAGAACTGGCGAAAGTTCTCCGCCGTCTTGGGCACCGTCTTGGAGAAGAGGTGCATTTTAATGCGGCCCAGTGGTTCGCCTAGTGATGTGTTCAATGATTTGATTAGAGATGGGTCGAACTTGAAGACGGAATTCAGGCGGGAGGAGGGGTGTGGGTTTTGATGGTTGCGGGACTTAAGCAGCACCAACAGCAGTGACGACGAGAAGTCGCTCTAGATGGAGAGAGAAAAAGAGAGAGAGTGGCAGAAGGGAGCATGGGGAACGGGAATGCTTCCTGAATGCACACGTTCATGGCTCATGCCATCTCATCGCTGCCGTGCCCTGCAAGCTTCTCTTGGATTCTGGCCTGGAATTTTTCCCATCCACGCAAAAAAGTTGTCGCATATTTGGGGGTGGGCCGGGGATTATCATGACATACCGCCAATCTGGATGTCGAAAAACACAATCGGCTCGCCCTCGCCCGGCTTGGGGACAGGGATTGTGTCCGTCGCCATGGTGAATTTTGTGTAGGAATGAGGTTGGTGGGGGAAGTGTATCGTCGAGGGAAAGCAGAATGGTGATATAAACAAATTAATATCTGGGGTGTGGAGCACGAGGCAGAGGCAGAGGCAAGGCTGTGGGTGGCAAGGGATATTCTTACTCGTTATATGCTCCACTAGAGCAGCCTCCACATTCACTTCGTCATGAGAAAAACAGCAGAACAGATGAAGTGAAGCAATTCAAGGGTCGAATCGGAGGGGATCTCATTGCCATATTCATTAACTACGTGGAAGATGGGCATCACTCAAGTCATCAACTGGTACTTAAAGGTCCGTCCGGCAACGCCCACCACATATCCCAAACACCTGTGCTTAAAACCAAATTCGAATCCTCAATAAGCGGCAATGTCACGGCTCTTGTCTTCCCTCTTCCAGAATCTGAGCCCTTTCTTCCTCTTCGGCTCGCTCGGTTCAAGCGGAGGCGGGATAATGTATGGCAGTCTCCGCGACCCTTCTCCCTCCTCTGGCAGCGTCTTGTCCGGCCACTTGGATTCTGGGATTTCGCCGATCTTGGTGCTAGCCGTCATGAATGTCATAGTCGATGTCGGACGCGCCCTAGACTGTGCTGGATTGGGGCGGCTATGCAGCGGGATCTTTGGTGGTCGAGGCGGAGCCTGTGGGAGCACCGCTTGCTCTGGAATGTTTTGCCCGTTCTCGAAGAAGTCTGCAGGCACGAGGAGCATGCTTCGCTGGCTTTGCGGTCGGGGCTGTTCGCTGGACTTCCGTCTAGTGGGAGGCTTTGATTCTTCCACTCGAGCCGGGGCTGCTTTACAGGTACAGCCGGACACATGGCTGAGTGACTCCTCCCGCCTGGCCTTGGAGTCGCTGGACCGGGATGCGGACGATTTTGACACCATAGAATCAGATTTGGATCGGTGGTGCTTCTGCGTCTGCTCTGCCCTTGCTTTCTTCGCCGCTGCCCCAGAGACAACTGATGACCCGCTTCTGGACCTCACCCAACCACCGCGGATTAGTAATGGCGTCGGAGGTGGCCTCTTGGTCTTCTTTGTCGACGTTGTAGAACTGGATTTGCGTTCTCTGTGAGGGGTCTTCTCATCAGACCTCTGGCTCCCCTTCAACTCAAGCGCCAGCCTGGATGCTGACACTAGGCTGAGGCGCGACCCGAGCTGTCCGATGGCAGTCATAGTGTCAACTGCAGCAGTTTCAGAGAGACTGAACAAGGTCCGCTTAGACAAGGATATTGTCTTGGGGTCTCCGGAAAGGGCATGATTGATCAAGTTGATCAGGCCGGTGTTGAGGACGAGAAGAGTATGTGCCAAACTTGACTGAGCCACAACGTCACCAACTTCGAATTGACGCCCGAATTTTGCTACCTGCTGATCGTACTCGTGTTGGATCTCCACAGGTCGATTTTTCAACGAATGTCGCAGCCATTGTTCTTCTTCAGATGGCCGAGGGAGTCTGGCGTTGGTTTTCCTCTTCTTTCCTCCCAGACGATGGAAAATGTCCATGCCACTGCCAAAGGCTGATATGATGGAGCTCACCACGGAGGAGACGTCAATCCCACCCATGTTGCTGGAACGGCACTACGTCTCTCTGAGCCGTGGATGTGGCACTGGGGGGCCTCACATAGCATTTAAAACAAAGAAACAGACAGGGTGAGGAGCTCACGTCGACTGGTCAACGGTAGGAGAAGATAGCGCACATAAAGAAGGCAATGGGAACGCCGGGAAGCAAAATGAGGAAGGCAACCCTCGGAGCGAGGCTTCTGTGTTTGGGGAAAAGAAACGGTTCACCTCTAGGATTCGGGGATTTTGAGTCCCTGCATGTGCTTTGCCCAGCGCCTCGAATGGCAATTGCAGGAACCTTTCCTCCAGTCAAGGAACAGGTGCATAGAAAGTCCTGGTGGATGGAGGGGCGAGCCGTTAGCTATCACGAAAGAGACCCAAGTCTCTCGAGGACTGCTATCTGAGTGGTAGGAACATCCGGGTGGATGCTGCACCATCGACCAGGGCGCTTTGTTCCAGGCGCTTGCGGAACGGCAGCCTCTGTCGAATCGACGACCTGGGATGCCCACCGGGCGCAGCAGTAGTAGACGGACGTTTATGCAGCAGGGCACATTCAGAAACACATCAGGTCGAGAACCAGTGAGGAGGAGAAAGCAAGGGACGAAGCAATCAACACCAAGGCTCATGTTGCAGGGCTTCTTAGTTGTGCAGTTCTTGGACTACTAGAGGCGAGGAGAGTTCAAGCATTATTATTATAGGCTCACTAGGCCTTACTAGGCGGTAGGTACGGGTAGTAATAGTTACCATTAGGCTATTACTGCCCTCTAAATTCAGGTACCTGGCTTGACTGACGGGCCTTAGCTCCAGTAGGTACGAAGTATTTCAGGTTTAGTAGCCAGCAGTTGCCACCCACAGCCCCCCAAACTGCGGAACTACGTCCATTGCACAAAACACAGTTCAGCCTCGAACAACAGCAGTGTGACACAGTTCTTCACGTAGAGTGCACCAGCAGCACTCTCATTCCCCTTCTGGAACCACCACCGTACCCTCCGTATCCGATCCTTTTGCCGACCATGTCTGGGATTGGGCCCCAACTCCCGCCGCATCTGCAAAACCGCAAGAGAAGCCATGACGATGAAGATGATGAGGCTGGATCGTCCGACTCTTCGACTGGCCCTCTTCCTCCGTCGAAATCTGCGCAAGAAGGCACAAGCTCCTCTGCAAAGCGACCTCGAGTCGTCGGTCCAACCCTCCCACCTGCACCTTTGGACGAACGCCCACCTTCGAATCCTCAACGACCAACAGAGGAAAGCGACTCTGACTCGGATAAGGATGATGATGACGATGATTTCGGCCCGAGTCTACCCTCAGCCAACGACGGCCCTACCAAGTCTTCAGCGTCCTCGTCGATGGGTCCGCAGGTCTCTACAGCTACAGCGCCAACGGGGCCAGTGAAGCGTGACGAATGGATGACTGTGGCACCATCCAACGGAGATTGGACCGCAAGAGTCGATCCCACCAAACTGAAGAATCGTAAATTCAACACTGGGCGCGGGGCAAAGGGCCCATCACAAGTGGCTGGGGGCACGGGAGATTCGTCGTGGCATGAAACCCCGGAGCAGAAGCAAGCAAGATTGAAAAGAGAGGTCATGGGCATCAGTGATGCTTCTGCATCAGCCAGGTCGTCGAATGCTGGTTCAGCAAGAAATCCTCATGACGAAGCCACGGCACAAAGGCTGAAGGAATACAATGTAAGCATATACTCTTTGGACACAGAGACCTCAATTCTGCTCTTCTCCCAGCGGATTGCCATTTCCCCTTTGTGCTATGTGCCTCTCACCCTCTCACAACCATTTTTGTGCAGGAGACTCAACGCGGACCATCCCTCTACTCCACTCACACCGCCTCCCAGAGCAAGCCGCTGGATGATGATCCCAGTGCCCGTGCCTTTGACCGGCAAAAGGACATCGGGTCTGGTTCGAGCATCACCGCCACTCAGCGCAGGGACATGGTGAAGAAGGCCTCGGATTTTTCATCGAGATTTGAGAGGGCGAGGTATTTGTGAGGTAATATGCGCGTATCACGTCGACTCCTGCTAGTACTGGTAAGCTCCCACCATGGCATGCTGTGCAGACGCCAATCCAGGCTCAGTTCGTTCTGCCGTACCTCGGGCACGTTCGTTGTCCCAAGGCGAGTGGAGAGGGGCGCTGACAACCAGGAGCTGGTCGGGGTGCTGTCTATCGGCGACAGGAAGAAAGAGGTAACGGGTGGTCGGAACGCTCCTGGTCAGGGCACTTTGGGCCTGCTGGCCTCACCTCTACCATTGTGGAATGTGATGAGCAAAAGTCGAGATTGCACACCGTCGCCACTGAGCGGAAAAGACACAACTTTACATATGAACCGGGGCGCAGATGGCGGTGTACGGTCAGAGCGCGACGGCAGATGACGGGCTTGTTACCTCGTGTCACCGTCCCCACTCACATTGCGATTCCTATTCTCACTGCCGATCTGGACGTGCTCCCCTTGGGCAAAGCAAATTGGGCTCGAGCAAGCAACACTTCCCACCCAGCGCCGCTTCTGTAACGGTCCACTCCCGGCCCAATAGGGGAAGCCCCTGGTCCAGGCGGGTTTTCCTGGTTGGACTGAAGTCTCTCGCATTATTCCCTCTAGACGGCAATAACCCTATCAGCCGCCCTGGATGTTGGACCGTTCACACTGGATCTCTCCACAGGCCGTTTTAGCAAATCTGGGATTCTAATTTATCTCTCCCGACGAGACAGACGTCTCTGGGGTTTCAAGAGCCCCCCGCCTCTCTTCAAAATGATTAACCGGAAAGACTCCGGATCAACGGCATGGATCTCCCATGCATGCTCGAGGCAGTATGAGTAGAGGGATCGGGCTCTCACACCCGACGGTCAACTCTCCTTATCCACCTCCCGTTTCCTATCGCTCGCTTGGAATCCCGCCCCAAGGATGACTTCGCACCCATGGGCCGCCTACCTTTTTTGACACCTTTTCCTTGAATCGGAGCACAAGTTGCGATGCATCTAGTAGTATCCCTTTCCTGCAGTTCCAAAATAGGAATCTCTTTCGGCAACGCCGCTGCAGGGCCAGCGCAATCCTCTTGACTACATACGAACCCGTACATTACCCGGTACCGTGGCCCTAGTTCGACGTGACCAGGACGCAGGGGAAACGACAAGACAAGCTTTGGGTCCCGACAAATCTGAGAGGCCTTATTTCCACCTGCCCCAACCGGCTTGGTTTCGCCCGCACCGTGACGGTGCAGTTTCACATCGTTCTGGAACAAAAACTGAGAGGCGGAAGCGCAAGAGGAGGTCTTGGATCACACCAGAATGCCTGCCTTGTACCGAGTACAGCTCTTACGAGTACCGAGTACATAGTACCGTATAAGGCGTTCCACCCGGCGGGGATGTCATCTCAACCCAACTGTCCAGCCACCGAAACCCTCCCAGTGTACCTCGTGCTGTAAGAACTGACTAATGCGCCTTGTCCCCATGTTGGCATCCGTGATTATGCGAAATGGACGAGTGCAAGATGGGCGGCCGCATATCATGTCTCGAATTGCGCAAGCTCCCCGTCCCATAATAGATTATCCTGCGAGCATTGTCCAGCGCCATCGGCCTTGGAGAATGGCCGTGGCAGAGTCTTCGCGTCGACAACCTACGAGTACGACTCGGAGATGCGAATGCGAGAGACTATTACGGCATACATTACGGAGGCGGTTTTCGTATGCTCCGTTGGGTCGATCTGAAGACTGCCTGCTTGGCTGCATTCTCCGTACATGCATGCATGCGTGAATGAATGTGCAGAGGCGTGTTGTACACTACATGCGACCAACAATCCATGTCTAACTAAAGGGGTTTGGTATGTATCTCGCTCTCGTACTCCATCACGAGTACTACATGGTACCTCTCGGTCGGTGTCGTATTGTGGTGATGTTGAGATGTCTGTCGTATCGTGTCGTCAATCAGTGTCATGCAGTGTCATGCGTCGTCCATCCGAACAGTAAGATCGGTGCGAGCAGATGAATCGAGTGATCTATCCCCATTTCGAGGACCAGGCATTACCGTGCGCTGAGACTTCTTGCCTATCGTGTCCTGCCCTGCTCTGCCCTGCCCGGTCCCGTCCGGCAATTCCACAGCAACACATACCGAGTGCGGGCAGACAGACAGCCACACACCTATACCGGCGTTGCGCACTATGAGGACCAGGCCTCCCGCAGGTGGTGGTGGTCCTGTTGTAACATCGTATTTCGTCGTGATATTCCATAGCACCCTGCTCATACGTATGGAGGACGGAAGGAATAATAGGGCGTCCCAAGGCAGATACTACTACCAGTAGTAGGGCTGATTTTCTCAGACCTCGAGCTCATCACGATCACAATCATCATGCGCGGATCCTCCAGCCCAACAGCGACAGGGAGGGGAGATTACAGCCGCTCAAGTAAGTACTGCTTCGGAATGCACATATTACCTCGGGCAGGTGGTTACTTACTTACCCTTACCCAACCCAGGTAGTTCAGCCACATGTAGACACCATCACCTACCTAATTACTTGTCCTGCGTACAGGAACGCAGCTGCAGGACTCCGTACATACATCGGTAATCACCACAGTATTGATTACCTCGGTTTTTATTCGTGGAGTATGTAGGCGATGATATCTACGGACCACCCCTAGTAGTACCGAGTCCAAGTAGGTTCTCCGCGTAATTACCTTGTAGATAGATGGATAGGGAGTAGATATGTCGGTCGGTCGGTACAGAAGGTAGGAAAGCGGTTCCGCTGCTTGCAAAGAAGAGCAAGAATTACCACAGACGGT
Source organism: Fonsecaea erecta (assembly GCF_001651985.1). Lineage (NCBI taxonomy): Eukaryota > Fungi > Ascomycota > Eurotiomycetes > Chaetothyriales > Herpotrichiellaceae > Fonsecaea > Fonsecaea erecta. The sequence continues at coordinate 1,862,105 of NW_017387245.1, read as the reverse complement.
TAGTTTTCTACGGGCGGGCGAGCGAGATAGAAAGAGAGAGAGAGAGAGAGCACGCAGTAATAATAACTATTACCGCCCGTAGTAATCGCCCAGCCAATTAGCTTCAGGTGCCAGTTCCAACAACTAACAAATACAGCCCCTGGCGTGTCTCGGCCTTGCTTAGCCCTACTGTCCCTTCAGCATAGTAGTGGCACCAAGCCTGCACCAGCTTCCAGCCTACGAGGACGGACCCAGCCCTATCCCCCTGCTACTGCTCATCGTGCTCACGCCCATAACATACGACAACCACTCATCGACGACGACGACGACAAGTTACCTGACTAGGGTCTCTCCCGTGCTCGCTAGCTGCCTACCTATTACTGTATGTGTGTGTACCTAGCTCGCTAGGTAGGCAGGAGGTACATAGGTACGCGGTGCGGACGGAGTTATTGAGAACCAACACCACACTAATACGAGGTACTAATTATTACCCCGGGAACAAAAGTTCCAAAAGAAACAAAACGCACGACTCGGCCCTACTGAGTCTTCGTGGGACGCCGAGTCCGAGGGGCTGGCGTCGGAGTTTATGGATTGCTCAACGAGGTATGTATTACTGCGCCGTCAAACTGTTGCGAGTACGGAGATTTCCCCTTCCCACTTGGGGTATGGGACGTACGTGTAGTACTGTATGTAACAGGAGGTGTCCCGTCGGATCACCACGATCCGCCACCACTCCCACCATCATCGCCATCACCCTCACCCTCCCCTTCACTTTCACCATCATGAACAAAGTCGGATCCCTCCGAGGGGCGCCGGCCTGCGAGCGCCACCACATGACAGGGCAGCACATCTCATCCGTCGTACGAGGTACCGTGTACCCGTCCGTGTGCTCTGCTCCTCCTAGAAGGGCAATCACTCGCGTCAGGATCAACCTCCTGCAAAGGCGATATTGGGACACAAGGTTTTCTGTCCTTTGCGGTTGGTTCTGACCCAAAACGTCATCTCACACACGACCCCCAGCACACCTCCCAAGCGGAGCCAGCGAGACCACCCGCCCTGGGGCTGGGCTGAATATCCTCACCTCCTCTGCGAGTTACCGCGGGTGGAATTAAAGTGATTACGGGGCAGTCATCGTCTCATATAACCACTCTTCATAGGCTCGTCCTTTATTCACATGTAGCCTTATACGTGTCGGCCAGAGACCAGATGCCCCGAAACCCCTGGCTGTACCCTGACGACGCGAAGGGTGCCTACCCCTTCTTGTCCTTCTCACGACGTTTGTCGTGGTTATCTCATCATCCTTGCATCGAAACCCCTCCCCGAATCCTCATTCGACCGACTGACCCCAGCGTGACGAGGCCATGGCCTCTCTGCACGCTCAGATGTCGTCGTCTTCCCCCTTCCCTCTCCCGCAAATGCCTTCATTGCCTCTCCGTCGGTTCCATTCCTCTCCCGCAAATGCCTTCATTGCCTCTCCGTCTGCTGAGGTAACGGTGGATTTGCAGTTCCACTCAGAAAATCAAGATGCAGTCTCTTTGCCCAGCCCAAGTACAAAACGGGGAGGCGGATCTTTCAGAGATGGTAGTGAGGCAAAAGGCCAGAGAAGTATCTGTAGAGCGTTTATCCGGTGTCGGTTTTGGTCCACTCTTCCCTGTGATAGCCAACGGCCAACACTTTGCGTGATTGGCGTCTCAAAGCCCTCGGGCAAAGCGTCGTCAAATCTTAGACGGTAATGACTGTGGGTGTTCTAGGCTTGGAACGGTGTGTCCCATTTTAGATCTCAGGCCAGCAACAATAACATCGACCGAGGGCCAGCATTATGCCCGCCCAACAACTGATCTGATGTCGTACAGTGACGCAGCTTCTGATTGTGGTCCAAGATCTTTCTTCTTTTTGTGGCTGCCCAGTTGTCGTTCCGCGGCGACAAAAGGTCCTTGGAGGAAAACTCTCTCAAGGCTTTGCCTGTAAAAGTATTGTTGAATAATTCAGAGATATCTCTTCACCTTCATACTTTTGTCTTGGGTCGGAGGATTAGGGCTTCCTTGGACGGTGCCATCCCACAACTGCATCCCGTGGAGAGTGGCCTGACGCCGCCTCCTTGAAATCCTCCAATGCGGATAATTCTGCATAATGGCTAGGGACGGTCAGTCAGTATGAGAGCCTATCAAGAATGGGAGAAGGGTCCCCAACACTTACCCACTGTGCTGAAGGTGCAAACGGACAGCTCTGTAGATCGAGCGTATCCTGCAACAGAGGAGAGGCATCGTAGGGGAACGCCAGGTAATTGAGGCCTGCCTGGGTGCTTCGTTTATCCGTGATGAATGCTTCCACTGGCCGGATGAGATCGTGCTCGTCTTTAAGATCGGTGCGTTTGTTGTTGCTGGCTCGTGTAATTTCAATCCTGATAATTTTTCTTGCAATCAGGTAGGCCGTACAACTCGTCCAGTTGTTCTCAACCACCCTCAAACAGTAGAGGTGTTTCAAAGCTGCCAGACGTGTAGCTTGATCACGGCACTTGGTTGCGGTGAAAAAGAGGGGGGGAATATACCCCATGTGGTACTCGAGATTTCCCATACCGTGGAAGAACTTGGAAGATTCGTCTCTAGCCCACATCTCTGCAAAATCGTCGTACTTGTCCACAATCCACTTGAATTCCTCCGTGTACTGTTCGTAGACGCTCTCCTGCTTGCTCGACGCCACTCGAAGCATCACGGACAGCATCGTGTAGTGAACCCGGAGCAGCTGCAGAGCTAACCCGTACTTTTGCTTTTGGGCATCGACCCGACTCGATTCGAACGTTTCAAAGTGCATGCGCCAGGAATCCAGCAACATTTGAACCTTTTCTGGCGGCGATGGTCTCCAAGCCGCTCTTCTGTAGTCCATCATTCTTGCAATATGGTGTCCAATACCGTCCAAGGCATGGTGTGCTCGGTGAATCTTGGTGAACTGTTCGACCCACGGTAGCTCCGCGTGGGTTTTGATGAGGGTGGTACATGCGCACTCGTTGATTGGGAGATCTGCCATGCCGTATGTCGGTGCCTTGTCGATGTAGGCAAGGAAGATGGGAGCTATGGCTTGGATGATCAATTTCGCGCCGGGAGAAAGCTGTAAGTTTGAAGTTTGGGTAGATTTGACCCATTCGTCTATAATGTTCAAGCCAGCCTGGATATGCCGGAGTCCTGGGAGGATTGAGCCCTTCATGAACTCGCAACAGGCGAACAGAAGGCAAGCCATCAGAACGCTCTCAATTTGCGGAGACGTGCAAGTGGCTTGGATCGCCTTGGTGTAATGGGTCTGATAAAGCGAGTTCCTTTCGAGCGGCACACCTTCAAGGGCGGACGCCTCGACGACGGATGAGGTGGCAAGCAGCATGTGCTTGACAGCAGGTTGAGCAATCCCGATTTTTGGCAACAGCTCGGCCCAAAAAGAACGACCTGTCGACAGGAATAAGTGTCAGAACAGGGGGAGGGGGGTTAACGGCACCCACGAAGGGAGGACGTACCAAAATAAGAGGAAAAGATGGGAGCAGCTTGCTCGACCCAGAATTGGAAAGAACGTCTGTCGTCGGAGTCGCCAATAGGCGCAAGAGGAGAAACGAATTGAACAATGGTGGTGGTAGTAGCAATGGTGTTGTTGGTGTCTTGTTTGGTTTCAGACACCTTTCGAGGTTTGAACAACCATGTCTGAGGCGGTTGATAGCCTTCGCATTTGCGCAAAGAATCGGTACATTGTCGACAGGCGGGTTTTCCCTCGTCACATTTTATTCGACGTTTCTGTTGGCAACGTATTAACCACATGTATATGAAATGAAACCAGACATTCAATGAATGAAGGCAGAACTCATGATCAGTCGGTTGTCGAGGGGTTGCAGAGGATGGGTGCGAAGTGGCAGACAACCGTGAACCGTCGGGGAAGGTGGACTCTGGGATTACCTACCCTACAGGTCATGCACCCCGTCTTCACCTTCTGATGTGGTCGTTTGGCGCGCCCTTGAGCCATGGTGCCATAGCAAGTTTTCAAAGACGTTGTCGAAGAGTTCGAGAGGGGAAAGGTGGACAGGGCCACAGACACGGCGATATAACTGTGGCCAGAGGTGGTAGGGAATCAAGGTCGAAAGGGAAGTCCCGAAGGTCAACGAAAGAATGTGCCTCTTAGGCTAGTCCAACCAAAGCCCTACGCGATTAGGAGTTGGTCGGCACTAGTCATTCGGTGTCGGCTGTCGCCAGTAATAATAACAAGAGGGCAAACCTTGGAGGAGTTGCCGATCTGATCATGATCATGATCATGATCATCTGTCGCTTCCCCATTGTCCTCTTTGGGCTGAGAGTTTACCATTTGTTATTTTGTACAGAGGGTGGCCCTCTATGGCGATGGCAAAAAAAGAGTCTCTCTGGTTCTCTGTGACTTTTGCTTGACTAATTCTCTTCGTGTTTAAGCTTTGGGATTTGCGAATCCAGCGTCGTCTCGGCTGGCTCTGTGCATCATCCTAGCGTGGAAAAAGGGCCCAAGGGGACTTGCCCCCCCGATGGTCGGCGGCTGATGGACCATGGAGGAGGAGGACATGGATCAGGGCAGAGAGGGGGCTAGTGAGGCCTGGGGGAGGTGCAAATGGGCCTTAATCAGGCGAGTGTCATCCGTGCCAGATGATGCTGCATATTGCTTATGCATCTACTTCCCCTTCTTCTGTTTCCCAACCATGGCCCATCCACTGGGCTGAAAATGGAGGCCGTGGCTAGGGGTGTGAGAAGTGCTCACCAAGTTGATTGACTTCAAGATCATGAATCAATGCAAACCTCCGTACAGGTCGATAAGGTAGCATTGCAAAAGCCAAAACAATAATCCCAGGTACGGCGCCACCAGGCGCCAGGCTCTAACGTGACGGGGACTCCCGGAAGGACGCAGTAACAGAGAGAGAGTAACAGAGAGAGAGGCTGAGGCGTGGGAGGCTGCAGGGGGGGGGAGGACGCACCGGTGGAGGTTTTAGGTCTAGAATTATTACATATTCATGCCTACACAGGCATGGCCCGCTCAGACTCTAGGGCTCCCCAGGGCTGTTCGGGCTAGCCCCCGGGGGGCCCTTTTTGAACTCACTTACTACGCAGTAGACGTACTCGGTACTGGGTAATAATACTGATGATGATGTCTGTTCTTCGTGGCCCGTCATGGATGCCAGCCAGGTGCCAGCCACCCACAGCCGTCTCTCTAGATACTTGGCGTCATTGAGGCTGTGCTTTCTTGATCTCTCCGAATTCCGAAGTCCATTCTCTCCGCCCTATCTATGGATGTACGACGAGGCACGGGGGTCTGGGTGGGATATCGACAATGCGGTTCGCCGCGGATATCGGGCAACTCGTAGGAGGAGGACCGTTATCTCGGAGGCAAGGGCATTCGGGGGCGCACGAGCTTTGGTCCCTGGTGGCTTGCTAGAATGGAGAAGGGAGAGGTGATCAAGACCACAGTGCCGAGGATGAAGGACACATAGTGATTAGGACTAACAAATTCGACCTTTCTCCCAAAGCGTCTGAGAATCCTGATGATGATCTCCGTTCCGTAACCAAACATACGGAGGAGGTGTGGTGAGTCCCAAGCTCATTTCACCCCGGATCCTGGTTCTGGTGAGGCGGAGGCGAGGTGAGGTGAGGTGAGGTGACGGGAGGGGAAAAGCTGCCATCACCGTTTACTGTACTCGTGCTGCTGCTTTTCCACTTCATGCCAGCGTGTTCGCAACAACATTTCACTCACCCAACCCAACAATCACCTCAATGTCCTCGTCCATGGGACCCGGATTCTTGCACCACCACCTTGTTCCGTGACGTCCGCTGGCTCACTCTTGTTCGTCTTTCAACAACTCGCAAAATGCCCTCATCAATGCTGCTCACGTCGCTGGTCCTCGCATTGACCTGCCTGATCAATGTACAGGCTCTCTACAGCAAATCATCTCCAGTGCTTCAAGTTACGGCAAAGACGTATGACTCTCTGATTGCACGGTCCAACCATACCTCTGTACGAACTCCCCGCTTTTGCCTCCCAATCTGCTTGCGGAAGCCCTAGTGACTGACTCTCATCGTCAGATTGTCGAGTTCTACGCCCCGTGGTGTGGACATTGCCAAAACCTCAAACCTGCATACGAAAAGGCGGCAAAGAATCTAGCTGGCCTAGCCAAGGTCGCGGCTATCGACTGTGATGACGAGTCCAACAAACCTTTCTGTGGTCAGATGGGTGTCCAAGGCTTTCCGACTCTAAAGATCGTGAGACCAGGTTCCAAACCAGGCCGCCCTGTTGTCGAGGATTACGCGGGCCCCAGGTCGACCAAAGGCATTGTGGATGCGGTCAAGGACAAAATTCCAAATCATGTTAAGAGATTATCGGGTGATGCCTTGGACAAGTGGTTGGACGCCGAAGATGCTGTGGCAAAAGCTATTATATTCACGGATAAAGGTACAACCAACCCGCTAGTCAAGAGTATAGCCGTCGACTTCCTCGGCAGCATCGCTTTCGCCCAGGTCCGAGACAAGACTGCCGCTGAGAAGTATGGGGTCTTCGATTTCCCAGCGATACTGCTGATCCCCTCTCATGGGGCTACGCCCGTTCCATACGATGGCGAGATCAATCGAGAATCCCTGGTGAGCTTCTTCAGCCAGATTGCTCCGCCAAATCCAGATCCAGCACCGAAGAACGCAAAGCCAGCCAAGTCGTCAAGCAAAAAATCCAAGTCGAAGCCGTCATCATCGGCTTCAGCTGCTTTCTCGAGAGCGTCAGCGGCCCATAAATCCTCCGACTTTGATGAGCATCTCGCAGGTTCTGGCACGATCATTCTTGACGACGACAGTCCTACCGAATCTCCTCTGCCAATTGTCGAGGTTGATGAAAAGCCGATGGTTATCCCAGAAGCCATTGCTCCGATCCCTACACTGTCTACTTCTGCAGAAGTAGAGGCTGCTTGTATGATGCCAAGAAGTGGTAATTGCATCCTGGTGCTGCTAGCCACGTCGCAAGAAACGCCATCTGAACCGGCCACATCAGCGCTGGCAGGCTTTGCCGAAATCGCCCACAAGTACAACAAGCGCAAGGCCAGTATGATACCTACTTTCGCTGTCCCTGCTGACAACCAAGCTGCCACCCGGGTCAGGAATGACCTGGGTCTTGGACAAGAGGAGCAGATGGAAATCATCGCAACCAATATGAAGAGGGGCTGGTGGAGACGATACTCGAGTAATTCTTACGATGTTCTTGACTTGGAGAATTTCATCGACGCTATCAAGCTCGGAGAAGGTTCCAAGTCAGCATTTCCCGCTGGCTTTGGAGTAGTGACAGAGAAAACCTCGGATCCTGATTCCACAGTGACGCTCGATGTCACTGACCCTGTCGAGACTACCGAAGAAAGTGATAATCTTGCCAGCCCAGAGCCGGAACAGAGTCCAGCGGCTGAGGATACCGATACCGTTATCAGTGGTACGGAAACAGAACCAGAACCTGAAGCGAGTCCGAGTGCTGAGCATGATGAGCTCTGATCGTGGAAGTAAAAGTCCTTCAATTCACTGGCCATGATGAGCTCAACTGCGTTCAAGCAACGTCTCATGGATTCATTACTTCGCCATTCGCAGGCTCTAGCGGATCTTGTTGAACTGCTCAATCACGATGTTGTTCTTAGCGTTCCTCCTCGCTATTCTCTCACTTTAGTCTCTTCTCAAGTGACTTTCTCTCTCATCTTCCCTTATCTTAATCCGAGCATTCAAACTCCTTTGGGTGGGTTTGATCGACTTTCATCCTTCCCTTTGACTTCAAACGTCCCAAAAGCGCTCTGACATGGTCATCTGTTCTGTACTTGCGTCCTGTCGCTCCTCTCATCTTCACTTCACTGCTGTTATCGCCGGTCTCGAAGACTGGCTTTGAATTATGGGTTCTGGTCATCTCTCGCCCTCGAGATGCAGAATAATTCGTATCTAGGCCCACTATCAAAAGCCGACCCTCTGATCGATCTATCCAAGCAGATGGAAACCAGCTCGCAGCCTGCAAATGAATCTCCGCAACTACTACAACAGCCTCTACAAGACGTCAGCTCAAATGTTAGTGCAGACAAGCATCTCCAGCAAGGCGGAGCTGTCCTAGACGAAACCCTGCAAGAGGTGGCCTGTCAACCCAAAGACGTCGCCCATCCTAGCGACAAATCGTCAGGCTCAGTGAGAGACGATCCAGCAGTTCCCGACTGTGTCTCCAGATCCATCGATCAATTTCAAGTCACTGATTCCGAGGCCGGGGTCATGACAATGACTGACGACAACGTCCGTGCTGCCATCAGAAAGGATCTTCAGTCTGGTCGTTTCGAGATCCCGCCATTCACACGCGCTGATAATATTGATGCCCCCATTGAGAACCTTGCGAGACGTCCATTCCCTCCAGCTTTGATGGCAACCAGTTCCCACTCACGCCACCGACAGCGATTTGATCGGTCGGCACTCCTCCCTGATAGCAACCTCCCATTCTGTGCTCAGATCATGGAACATGTGAAAGATTGGGCGGAATGGGGAACAAGAATTGCAGACGAGCAGAGACGAAAGGAAGTCCTTGACCATGTTTTTGAAGTTTTATCAAAGGCTTGGTTCGAGGCGTTGCGTTTGGGCTACAATCCTGGTACACCCGACACAAAAAGCACGGCGCCTCAAGTGTCGACCAAGCGCTCTGCACAGCGTCAAGATGACGTTCCTGTTGGTTTGCCGCGTGGAAAGCCTCGTTTGAGAAGAGAGACGAGCCCATCCAAAATGCCCTTTTTGGTTGCGAATCACAAAGACGGTCCATCCTGGGCTATCACGGCAGGTGAACTGGAAGAAGCTGGTGTCTCTGAGAGTCGAGTACGAAGTCGAACCGCTGCAGCGAACACCCCAGAACTTGGTGAGGAACTTTTGAATAAAGTCCTCAACGATTTGGGGGGAAGAATTCTTCCAAGCGATTGGCACAGGATCATGGATGTCACACGACTGAACCCCATGGGACGAGATCTCATGGTCTACTGCCTGTACGAGGCCCTGAAGTTACGGAAAAGTCTGGCGAACCTATGGGAATTATACAACCACTTCCCCACTGCTAGGCAGAAGGAAAACACCAAAAGACGTATCGACGCCGAGCAGGAGCTTCACGATCTGTTCATGGCTTTAGCGTTAGAGCTCAACGAGGAAAACCCTTCTCCCGAAGAGTCAACAACTGCCACTCCTCTTACCAGTCCTGAAGGATCGGTGGGCGTTCAGCCAGCGACAGTTGAACCTGGAACAGACTCGTTGAATCAGCCCGACGTCCTCATGCAACTGACCGAGACGATTCTTCGTGCGCCTGATGTTGCTTCCATTCTCTCCGGTTTTGGACTCTTTCATATTACTGAAGACGACCTGGTTACTGCCGTCTCCACCGGGGCCTCCTCAAGTAGTCTCGACCGGTGCAAGCAGATTTTGAAGGACCTGCTGTTCGAAGCACGAGAATACCTCATCTTATCCGAGAACGCAGAGCTGAATACTGGACGGGAAAACATAGATTTGGGTGCACAGATTCAGACTTTGGAGCGGGAGATCCGCCTAAGAAAGGAGGCTCTGAAAGACCTCCTCTCTTCTCTGGTGGTTGAGCGAAATGATATCTCAGATAGCGTCGACAGGAGCACTGCACCCGGAGAGGATCGTTCAGCAGTCACGAGCACTGCTACCGACCCAACAGACGATGTTCTGACAGAGACCATGAGTCGAAAATCATCCGAGAATACCGCCAAGCACCATCTCGACGCCTCCGACGGGGAGAATCCATTGCCACCGACGAAGAGGCCAAAAGCCGATCATGGAGCAGAAGGCCTTGACCACTCGATCCTCATGCCCGATGACGGGCTAACCAGCGACAACATCCACGAGGCCAGCATCCACGAGGCTAATATCCATGAGACTGCCGCGCGGAACAGCAAAGAAGGTTTGGATGCTAACTCGGGCTGCCACGCTGATACGGCACTCAAAGAAACACCTAACGACGGTCGAGTCACGCTTCGCATCTCGCCTCATTTCAACCCAGCCGATTTTACAGTCAACAGAGTCTTCTGCCATCCGACAGGTTTCAGGTATCGATATACTAACGAATCGACCTTAGCTCAGCGGAGATCCATGGCGGATATTCTGGAAAATCACATAAGATATGTGATGCAGGAGCATGAATACGTTGGATTCAACTCCAAGTATGACCCCGGCTGGCGGTTCGGCAGGTATCAGATTCTTGCCCATCCGGATGATCCCGAGAGGACGAGCATCATCCATGGTATTTGGGACTTGGAGAATGGAGACCAGCCAGAAGGATTTGAATGGTTCTACAGAGGCGGTGACATGCGGCCGTCTGAGCACAAAGAGGGGGTGACGAACCAAGATGAAGAAGCCGAAAGAGGTCCAGCAGTTGCGCCGCCACCGAAGAGGAAGACCCATGTGCTAAAGCGGAAGAATGCACTTGACCCGGGACAAGAGGCCTCTCGTTCAGCGACCGGTGATGCCAATGACACGCCCATGAGTTCCCACAGCAAGGAGCCAAGCATCAGAGTCCTGGGGGGTAAGAACAAGAAACGGAGCAAAGGCAAGCACAGACATGTTCATTTCAGTGCGGAAGAACCAGCGGTTGCTCGCCCAGACTGGAAGAATCCTGTCTCACTCAGTCGACCGAAACGAAAAACTGGCGTGATAAAGCCGGCTAAAGAGGAGTCTGACGAGGATTACTGCCCTTCGGAGTAACAATGGCTGCTTGTTCTCGATGCTCAGCCAGCGCTGGAGTGAGTTCAACAACTCCGAAGCGGAGGTTGGTAGTGGTCGTGGCGACAACAAAAACAACGGCAGGACTCTGACTGACTGACTGACTGACCCACATCGTCACCGCGATCGGACGGGCTGTCATGTCAGCGACAGCACTCTGACGGCCATCGATACAAGTATCCATCAGTTGCGGGTCTTTTGCCCGTCGGCATCGTTACATTACGTTACACATTGAGGTTGCAAAGCAAGCACAAGCGGCCCGTCTTCATCACAGTCCCCTCTTTCTCTGCTCCTGTCTCCCTTTCTTCCCCAGACATCAACTGGAGGCCTCGAAGAAACCAAGGGAGGCGTGTATAGATCACTTCCTACGACCTGGGAAGTATGATGGACATTATGATGCTCATATTTGTGGTCGAACGAGCTGGGGAGGGAGGCAGGGGTGTTCTTCTTCTTCTTCTTCTTTGCATGCTGCAATCACAGAAGGGAGAGAAGGGAGGGCACAACGACCTGGGATGGAATTTCCACTGACTCTCTCCCTCACCTTGGTCGTCCTCCTCCTCTCTTGATCTCCCTTTTTTTCTATTCCCCACTTTTGTTGTTACTTTGATCTCAGATCATCAACTACTCAAACACCCAACTGGAGCGGATTTTTTGCTGGAAAATGGAATCTCTGAACCCATGTGGAGAGGGAGAGGGAGCGAGCAAAAGGGGATGGATGTATGTACACAGTAGCAACGTGAGCGAGAGCTTAGCTAGCACACCACTTACTCCTTTTCAATTCTCATCCATCCTTTCATCCATGCAGCCATCCGTCCCGTCCCGTCCCTGACTGCGCTGTGTTGCCGTTGGGGGGGAAGAGGTACAGTAGATAGCTAGCTAGCTGGTTCTGTGCTGGTGTTGGTGGTAGAAAGACATACATACTCTCTACCTATATAGATAACAGGCCAGGCAGACGATCGAGACACAGTAGATACATACAGTAAGTCGGTGGATAGATAGATAGATACACACACAAGCCCGAGGACGCGATTCCGACCCCAAGGCCAGTCGGAAAGAGACAAACGTGAAAACAAGACTCTTTCTTTTTGACCCTTGGTTGGTTTCCATGAGGCGAGCATTTATTGAAACGCTTAAGAATGCGAAGTGGTGTTTGCGCGGTTCTCCTGGTTGGTGGTCGTCGACTAGCTCGACCTACACAATGTATGTACCGTACAGGGCATCACGAAAAGAGGGGCGAAGGGTGATATTCAACAGCATTTGCATTTGCATTTCCATTTCTGCCCTGCTCTAAAGCAACGAGGGGGATATACAGTACAACTCTCGTCACACTCCTTCTCCTCCCCTTCCTAACGCCCTTCTGTTCTGTTCCCTCCTCTCCCTCATCTTCTCTTTTCTTTGTTACTCTTGGATTTCTGCTTCTTCCCCCCCTCTATCCTCCCTTTCTTGTCTTTCCTTCGTCCGTCCCTGTCGTGATTGTCGCCCTTTCTCGATCGATCTCGATAATCTCCACCACGGGCGCCATCTGCTTCTGCATCTTCAGCCTCGGCTGCTTCGTCGCCGTCGTCTTCGATTTTCCGCTTCTTCGCCTTCGCGGCACCTTTCACGCTCACGATGGTGCTGTTTCCCCCCTCGCGGACCTGTCGCTCGGCTTGCTCCCAGGCCCGGTCGTCTGCGGCGCTGGTGGCGGCGATTTCGTATCTACACCCAGCGAAAGTCTTGATTAGTTCAGAGGATATCTCCATCCCTATGCGGGGGTTTGATTGTGCTTGAAAGGGAAAAGGGGGAAGGGGAGAAAAAACAAAGACTTCTAATGAGATTGGTGGACAGGAGGAGACAAAGGTGCAGTGTTGTGGGAGATCAGTGAGACTCACTTGTCAAGAGGCAACGCATCGACCATGGCCCTTTGTTTCTCTTTCATCTCGGGATCAACTTCTGGTCCAGATTCTTCCTCATCGTCCGCACCATTCACTGGACCCGACGGGGCAATGTGGACTCTGCCACCACTGGGTATTGATTGCACTGCCCCTTCACCATTGATTTCGACTTCCTTCTTCTCGCCCAAACTCGCGTCCACCTCGCCACTCACAACCGCCCTCAACGCGGTACTGATCTTCCTCACTACCTTCACAAACATCGCCAACAGCTGGTTGCTGGGCAGGTTCAGCTCCTTTTCCACCTCGCTGAGATCCTTCCTTTGCAAGCCGATGGCCAGCAGTATGCTCTGCTGGACACCTGAGAGACTGACGTTGCAGGGCGGCAGCTTCAGGCGGCCGGTGAAATACAGGTACGCGAGGGCAGGGAGGAGGTCGAGAATGACGTGGTAATCGAGCAGGTTGTTGGCGTATGACTCTAGGCGGGCGAGATCAAAGGGCGAGAAGAGGGCGTCAAGATCGGCCTTGGAGAGGGGTTTAACCGTCAACGACGAGTCGTCGGCAGCAGATTTTGTGGCTCGGGAGGCGGATTCCGAAATAGACAGTCCCTGGATGGAGGGAAATGTGCGGAACTGAAATGACAGCAGAGTAAGGAACCGCTTGTGGAAATCTTGCGCATAGGCCGCAAGCCATGAGTTATCTGTTGTGGTGCTTGTCGACAGCGGCCGGAGCATGACGCAGGAATGTTCGCCCGTCAGGTCGTTGGGTGTTTGCCGCAAGTAGACGGGGGCAAAGGCATGTCTCTTCCAGAATTTATGGAGTGGCTGGGTCAAGCCGAACGAGACACCGAGGTAGTCCAAGTGGTCGGGTCGTCGTTCAGAGAGTTTGCTGAAAAGGGGCGGCATTTGATGGATATCGCGCACTTTGATGTTGTCGTCTAGCAGGTTCGCTTCTTCGAGCTCGGCGTCCGTGACACGGGGCATGTGTTCTGCATCCTCAATGGTCGCTTCATCCGTCTCGGACAAGGAGGTGAACTTGCCTTCGTAGAAGTCCTTCAGCAGCTCCAGCGCCCGCGACCCGTAGCCCATGTTCAGATACTCCGGATTGGTCGCAATGCGGACGATGCGACTGCCTGACAAGCCGGCAAATTCAGAATCCTGGAATTGCTGACTGACCAGCCAGGGAATCAAGTCCCCGCCGGCCCTCTGACCACGGGATAAGCTGCTCAGCACGGACTTTTTGCTAATCCGACCCTCGAGAGCGACTTGAATGACACACAGAGGCTCTGGTAGTTTGTTGGCGTCCTCGGGGATCGGCGGGATCAGGACAAAGAGCTGGTGTGCGGGGGCGTCGGACATGAGTTGAAGGTCGTTGGGGGAATTTTTGTAATGAGAAGCAACGTACAGCGCCATCATCTGCTGTAGAAACTTCTCGGAGACGGGGTGAAAGGAGAAAAGGGTATCGCGGTTGACATGGACCAGTTCGCAGGTGGATGGATGGGGCGTCCCCTGAGTATTTATCTTCGACTTGGGCAAGGTGGCGTCGAGACATAACAGTCGATTCAGCCATTTCTCGACACCGTCTCCAGGTGCGTATCGGATGGGTTCTGACAGGGTAATCTCTCTCAAACTCCTTCCGCCGGTGTAGACCTTGGCACCGTCCTTCGATGCCTTGCCTGTCACCTTATCTGCCACCTCGACGTCGTCTCCATCAGTACTCATTCCACCTCTAGATTGTTCTCGTAGTTGTTGAATGAGTTTCAACGAGAGTGAACGGCCAGTGCCCTCGTATCCATTGATAGTCGAGGCCATGAAGACTAGGTACGGGCCCATCAATTTCCGGACTAACGGCAAAGGGATCGCCGCTGCTTCGTCAATAACAACCAATTCTGCTTGACCGAGAACGTGGGCGTCTTGAGGCTGAATGTACTGGATGGTTTGCCGATGTTGCCGGTGCACGTTGATGCGGACAATAGCTTTGTTGTAATCTGGATTCGTGGATTGCAGAATCGTATAGTCGACGTGGTCCATATATTCTAGCGCGTCGAAGCCTTTGATGACGAATTCGAATAAAGTCTTCAGATTTTCAGGACTCGGGGAGGTGATGAAGATGTTGCTGTAGCCATGAGCTATTGCAGCAGCAACGGCCACTCCCAGAGCAGCGGATTTCCCTCGTCCTCGAGCCGCGGTCAGTGTGACAGTACTCCGCAGGGTTTTCTCCGATATCGCGTCGACAAAGGTGAGAAGAGCCTTCGCCTGGTCGACAGTTTTAGCCAAACTGATCAGAGGGCCCACGGGTCTGCTCTCGGCCAGGCTGTCTTTGATTTCCTTCAGCTCCTTCTGAGTCGGCAGGACACGTTCAGACTCGCTCGTCGGTGGTGGCAAAGGTTGCACATTCTTTCCTCCAGATATGGGTAAGACGTTGAGCTCGTCATCCACCACTAAGCAAGACTCGCAATTCCCCAGTGACAGTATAAACCTCTCATTGAACCGGGCCACCACATCATCGTGGGCTTCGGTGCGGTATCTGGAATGGACATCCATTGACATTGTGTAGAGCTGCTTCAGACTCTTCATGCCTTTCAGCAGGAGGAGAACCAGCCCACCGCCTTCTACCGTTTCCACGGTTCGGGCAAGAAGATTCGGCGTGATGGCCTCAAAGTCTTGGAGAATGCACATGCCATAGGTGTTTCCCAGAATCTTGTCCGTCTCTTTGTAGTAAACATATCGGATATTGTGCAGAGTGACGAAGAGTTCAAAGGGATCTTCGGTATCCGCATCTCGAATGCCTCGCTTGATTTCTTTCCTGATCTTTGCTTCACGCTTTTTGCGGTGGGAAGTGAACCCTAGCAGGTCTTTCTTGTAGGCCCATAGGACAGATCTGTTTTGCTTGATGTCGACCGAGGACATGATATAGTGTAGGTGGACAATGACATCTTTGGCTCGGTCGCCCACCACGACGATGAAACTGCGCTTCTTTTCCTGAATGCCATTGCGAATTAACGCAGGGATGCGCGAGTCAATGGCTTTTCGAGGCATAGTGGAACACTCCCGGCCCCCCTCCGCTTAGAGCTTTGACGAGTGAGAGGTGGAATTTCTCTCAGAGACAGCGTCGTTGCTCGAGCAGTCACTGGCAGTGTAGGCAAGAAAAAGTTCTGAGCATCTCCAAAAATTTCGCCGCAGTTTCCTGATGGAGAAAACTGTGGGGTGAGCAGCGGCATCGATAAGCTTAACTATGGCTTAACTATTTTCCGGCCCCCCACGTGCCCCCACAGCATCGATCAAGCCTTGCGCCTTGCACTGCCCAGCCTTGTCTTGGTCTCTCATAGCTCAGAGCACAAGATCTGGCTATTTTCGCACCCAAGTTCATGATTCTCATCCACCAGAGTGCGCCGTGTCCGTGATGTCGCTCGATAGAAGGAAACTGCCCATGCGATCTGCTCTCTCAACCCACAGCTGCTCGGATCTCTTCTCTCTCTGACATTTCACTCAGGCGCAGGGGGACGCGGGAGGACGACACCATGGCGCCGAAACTCGACATTCTGTGCTTCTCGTAAGTGTTGGGCAGACTTTTCGCATTGTCCCCGAGGTACTGACCGTGCTAGTTTGTCACTGCTGTCGGCAGCATGTCTCGCACACCTTGTCCCTGTTTCGACTGCCTTCGACCGGCCCGTCCACACCGTGATCCTTGCGCTCACGGCTTGTGCCTTCGTTTTACCGAGCGCCAACCGGGCAATATCCCCACTATTTCCTCCCTCAGACGCAAAACAAAGTCGAGGCCAGTATACGGCCCTACCTCTGGAAGAACTCGGTGAGGAGGCCAATGGAAGACTGGAACACCCAGATCCAACTCCAGCGCAACACAGACACACTGCCAAAGTTCGCGTATCGGTGCTGGCCCTGGCAGTTTCCACCTTGTCTTTGCGCATCGAATTGTTCCGGCGCATTTCTCTGGCGACAGAATGTACTATCGCCAGCGTCGAAATGTTTCTACCGTTCTTGTTGGCCATCTATGATTCCTTCAGGTTTCAGCGCTCGGTCGACTTGGAGGAGGAGGAAAAGCCCGACGTGTCTGTGTACGAGTCATTACGCGCCACTGTCAGGACCTACATGTTGAGACCACGGACGCGGTATCTCCTGTCAATGTTCATGGTGTCCTACGGCTGCTACCTCACCCAAGGTCTATGGACCTCAACAAACTCGACCTACATCTGCTCACTAGCCCTCGGCGAAGCCAAGGCAATTCCGATGATGCAAGTCTGCGCCCTTGTGTTGGATTTTTGTCTCGCCGTCATTGCCTGTGAGACTCTCCCAAAGTCTGACGGCAGCGGACTGTCAGGACGACGATGTGTCGTCCTCTGGAGCTCGACCATGATTGCCACGTCGGTCATTTGGTCGATTGCGGCTATATTTGTCTACATTTTCAAGCCAGAATACCGGCTCTGGCTTCTGTTTCTTTCTCCGCCACTGGATTTGGGCACAATCTTTGCCATCGGATGTCACGTTTTTCTTTTCTGCGTTTTGTGTATAACGCTTCTGCATAGTGTGAGTTGAGGCCGACACTTTCGCCGCCGCCGCCCTGCTGACATGCGCAGATCATGACTTATGGCGCCTTGGAAATGACGACGTACCTTACCGCTCTCATTACTATGATACCCGCCCTCGAGTTTATTTGGTCACACAGGAATCCTTTCCCTCAAACGCCTTTCTCCGCAACAACATTGTCCTTCCTCCTGATCTTTTTTGGGCAGTGGGCGTATCGTTGGATACAACAGGAGCTGGGTGACAAAGACCCAATGCGACCGTCGCGTCAATTCCTCCTCTTTGTTGTCCTCTGCGTTGCTATCTTTCCCAGTTGGCTCAAGCAAGACTACGTCCATTTTCATCCGATTGACATGCTCATGTATGACGCCACGCTCCATCATAATAAGTATCTCGAGACATTGGGCAGCAATTCGTCCCTCGCGGAGGCTGTCACTGCGTACACGCAGAGATACCACCGGAATCCCCCTCCTGGGTTCGACGTCTGGTTTGAGTACGCAAAGAACAGATCTGTTTTGATCATAGACGAATATGACCAGATCTACCACGATTTGCTGCCTTTTCGCGCGCTCCCCCCGTCTGAGCTGAGAAGCCAGACTTGGAAAATGGTATCTAACCCCTGGAATGAGATTTCGGGGATTACCATCCGTGACGGAGAAGCCAAGGTGCAAGAGAACGTGCTCCCAACGCATCGATGGATGCTCGAGGGTGTCGCCGTTCTCATCAACAGTTTTGCACGGTACCTGCCTGATATGGATTTGGCTTTCAACCTGAACGACGAATCGAGGGTCGCTGTGCCGTATGACTGGATGGAGTATCTCGAAGCCAAAGGTCGAGCACATGACAAGAGCGGGAGCTCGAGTTGGTCCCCCGATCGTGCAGCAGGCTGGCTGCCGATTCCCGAAAACGAATATACGGAGACGGTGTTTCGCGACAACTCCTGGCGCAACAGTTTCCGCACCTTTGGCTCAGTGAGCTGTCCTCCTTCCTCCCTCGCACGAGCTTCTCCACACATTTCATCCCAATCGCACATCTGCGGTAGCTGCGTGGCACCTCACTCTCTGGGCCAATTCGTGGGCAACTGGTCTGATGCCGCAGACATATGCCACCAGCCAGATCTCGCCCGACTCCACGGCTTTTACCTCTCCCCGGCGGCGTTCAAGACTAGCTACCAGCTCATGCCCGTCTTCTCTCAGTCGAAGCCGCACGGCTACAGCGACATCCTGTACCCGTCCGCCTGGAATTATATGGACAAAGCCATCTACGCGCCTAGCGATCCCAGGGGCACACCCGGAGAAGAAGACTATCACCCCGGGTTTCCCGATCCTCCATTCGAGGAGAAGGAAAACGCCCTCTTCTGGCGCGGTGCTACCTCCGAGGGCGTCTCTTCAGAGAGCGGCGCCTGGCGCGGCATGACCCGCCAACGCCTGGTGCACATGGCCAACAATCTCACGCACCATCCACACGATGCCGTGAGCATCCTCCTCCCCAGCCCGGCGGACCACTCCAAATATCAATACCAAACGATCTCGGGGGCCGACGTCAAGAAGCTCGGCCTCCAGACCGATATCGCGATTGTGGATTTCATCGCCCGGTGCGGCGGCAAAGACTGCACCCACCAGGAGCACGAATTCAACCTGGTCGGACCGACGGATTTCCAGGCGCACTGGCGGTACCGGTTCCTGTTCGACCTGGACGGCGCCGGGTTCAGCGGCCGGTTCCTGCCGTTCCTCCACTCGCGCTCCCTGCCCTTCAAGACGGCGCTGTTTCGCGAGTGGTACGACTCGCGGCTGACGGCGTGGCTGCACTTCGTGCCCCAGGACCTGCGCCTGCACGGCGTGTGGAGCAGCCTGGCGTACTTTGCGGGCGTCAACGGGACCATGTTCGGCCGCCGCATCTGGTGGAAGCCGCACGTCCAGGAGGCCGCGATGATCGCCGAGGCCGGCCGCGCGTGGGCGGGTCAGGTGCTGCGCAAGGAGGACATGGAGTGCTATTTTTTCCGCCTGTTGCTGGAGTGGGCGCGCCTGACGGACGACAATCGGGATGAATTGGGCTTTGTGCTTTGATTTTTCTTTTGACTGTACATAATTATAATTATTCAGTCCATACATCAGTCCATACATCATTTCTTCCTTCCTTCCTTCCTTCCATCGATCAATAAACGAGGATATCCGGGAACAGGTCGCGCAGCAGACCTTGCACTTCGGCGGCGGCGTGGATGTCGTCCATGTCCACCATGTCCATATCGATGTTCATATCCATATCCACACCCATACCCACACCCGTGTGTAGAGGCATTGTGCTCAGACTCGGACCAGCATCGTCGGCAATGTACTGATAGTCCGAGGGTAGCCGGACACTACTGCTGTTGACGGTGTTGTCCTCGTGGTGGAACCAGTCCACACCGGTATTTTGCAGCAGGGGCAGCATGGCCGATTGTGGCGGCGGCTGGAGAAATGATATCATGTCATCTGCCACGCTCGGGTTCGCAGGAGGAGGGTGAGATGCGGGAAATGCACGGGCATATGCGTCGGACGACTCCCACTCCTCCTTCTCCTCCTCCTCGTCGGCGGCGGAGACAGCAGTGTCGGTCAGCAAAGACGATCTCCATCTCGATGACGGCGTGTTCGTGCTCGTCGGCTCGCCGCTGGAAACCACCCGCAGCCCCCCCGCCGTTGGGGCCGCCTGCTTGTTGGCCTGGATGATCTCCTCGGCCATCTCGCGCGGCGACACACCCCGGAGGGCCTTGAACACGCGCTGCAGGTGCCACTTGCTCAGCCCGACCTGCGCGGCCAGCTGGGCGAGGCTCAGGACCTGGGCCTTGTCCGACGACGCCGCTTGCCGGACGAGGAGGGCGGCGCGGTGGATCTTGGCGTGGATGTCTTCCTCTTCTTCTTCTTCCACGTCCTCTGCGTCCTCTGCGGCCGCCGCATCTACATTGCCATTGCCATTGCGGTCGTTCTTTCTCCTGCCATCTGTCCCGAGACTGGTCTGGGCTGATGCACACCCAGGCAAGATTCTCCGACATGACACGGATTCCGCCCCCGACGTTGGAGTGGGATGTCCCTCTGGCCGATGGGATGGCGACGACGAAATCGACGAAGACGATGAAGACGAAGATGACGCCGAGACACCCCCGGGTACACCCCCGAACGCCGCCCTCGCGCGATTTGGTTTGCAGCGCTTGCACGCCCGGAACCCCCCACGTTCGGCGTGGGCGGCGAGGTCGTAGAACCGAACGTTCGCGCGCCGGGCCAGCCGCGCGCGGCAGTCCGGGCGGCAGTAGATCTTGGTGGTGACGACGGCGTAGACGAAGGCGTCGGTGGCGCGGGGGTCGCGGCCGACCAGGGCGCGCCAGCGCGAGGTCTCGCTTCGGTATGTCGTCGTTGTGTTTGAGCCTGGAGGAGAGGTGGATTGTGAAGAGGGGGTGTTTGTGTTTGTGTTTGTGTTTGTGTTTGTGGTTGTGTCTGGAGATTGCGAAGGCACATCGCTGGTGGCGGGGATCTGTGGGTCTGCGTGTCTCTGGTGATATTGTTCTTGTTCCTGTTCATGCTGTCGTTGTTGTTGGGATTGTTGCCGGAAGGGAAAAACCGTGGAAGCAGCAGCTGGCCATGGTGGTGAGAGCAGTAGTAGTAGTCGATCTTCCTCATTCATTGTCATCATAAACGAGGGATCAAGAATGGACTGAGCACCCAGGTCGCCACCGTCGTCGTCGTCGTACGGGAATGAGAATGGGAAGTTCATCGTGACGGGACCGATGGCGGCGAGCATTGCTGCTGGGAGAAGGCGACGGATGTCTCTGTTTCTGTATCTTCGCAAGTCACCACCGAGTCAAAGGGGATCGATGTGAAAAAGAAAACCAAGCAAGAGTCAGGACGGGCTGGTCGATGGTAGATAGATGTATGTACATATCTTGAGATACAAAGCACTACATAGAGCAGTTGAACTCCTCGGATGGACGTGGATGGCGACTCTCTGATTGGCCACTTCGACCGCAATGGGGGGGATGTTTGACTCACGCCGTAATAATAATAATTAATATTAATGAGCCTCCGCGGAGAGACAGAGAGAGAGAACTCATCGGTGCCTGACACCACGTGATACGAACACCAGACTAGGCGACTTAGGCGTAGCGAGAGGAGACTAAACCCGTCTCGGAAAGGAAGAGCACCGCACAAATCTAATCTACCTTAATAAGCACGAAGAGCCAGAACTGGCCGATGTTGTGGTCACGTTGGGACTCAAACTTCCCGCCGCTTTACTCAGACATTGATATTAATCCATGACTTCGGATCACCCTCTCGCTCCCGCACTCAATGCGTGCGGCTCTCTACCTATGTACTACTACTGAGTACTCACCCTCCTTATCCTTTTTTCCATCAGCCCGTACCAGTTCCCCCGTTTCTGGCCTCTCCCACGGCTATCATTAGATGCTCACGATACATTGTATTATGTGGTCGGTGTCCCTCTGTGAGGATATGGAAAGAAAGCCAACACACGACCGGTCCAAGTTGGGGGAACCGGGATCCCCCAGCCTCGAAACCGTGGCTCCCTCCAAAGACGGCGAGGTGAACACAATCTCTCGTGTTGAATACACCCACGCCCTCTATGCAAAGATGGAGTGCGTCTCCCATGGTGTGTGTGTGTATTCACTCGTATGACACTTTCCCCCCGAGAACGAACGACTCGCACGCTGTACGTGTCGTGTCTTTCCCCCGAGTCCGTCTGTTCCTTCTCTTCATCCACCTGTGTATATGTGTGTATATTACCGTGACCGGGATGCGACGTTGCTGCACTAAACTCCCCTCTCTCTCTCTCTCACTCTCTCACAACAAGACTTTATATCAATCACCAGGAATGAACCTGCCATCTCCAAAGCCAAGAAATAAACAACCGTGTGCGCTATGCTGCCATGTATGATGAATATCCCATGAGTTCAAAGCAATATGCCGATGAAAGATTCCCTCCTTCCGGTTCCTGCCCTCATCTCCGACTGCTCGCTTTGCTCCTCCGGCTCCTGCGGCTCTCCACCGAGATCTGGCTGACGCTGTCCTCCGGCCTCACCTCCCGGTCCGTGACGTCCAGCTTGGCCAATTCCTTCTGCTTAGAAACCACGCTCGCCGTCTCGATCTTGTCCTCCTCGTCCGTCGTCATCTCTCCTCTATCCCGCGCAGGCTGGAGCTTGCCGATGATCGTCCGCGGCCCCGTCGGTCCAAAGTTCGACCTCGCCGACACGAAGCTGGCCTTGCCGACGTCGGAACCAGCCCAGGTCGCCGCACGAGATGGCGGGAGCGGATATTCGGCCGGGTCTCGGTGACTGTGCCGCGAGCTGATTCGACTGGCCGGCTTGATCGTCGCCTGCGAGTCGTGGCCCGAGACGTAGCTGCCCGCCTTGGATCCGGCGCGGGACTCGTGGGCCGAGACATGGCTCGGTGCTTTCGAGCCTCTTTCCGATTCGTGCTTGGATATGTGGCTCGGCGCCTTCGATCCTGCCTGGGACTCGTGCATGGAGACATGAGTCGGGGCCTTGGACCCCGCCTGCGACTGGTGGACCGAGACATGGCTGGGAGCCTTGGATCCGGCGTGGGAGTGGTGTGCAGAAACGTGCGTGTGGGAGTGGTGCGAAGACACACGGCTCGACGAGCGGTGAACCGTCTCGCTCACGTGCAACACCGTCCTCGCTTCTTCCTCCTCGTCCGCCGCCGCCGCATCATCCTCAAACTCATCACGCCGACTCCTTCTCGACTTGTTGCTGTGTCGGGACTGCGATCTCGACCGCGGCTGGTCCGCCGACGAGCGACCACTGAGACTCCGACCCAGACGACTCAAACTGCTGGAGCGCGATTTCGAACGACCGCCACCGGACGCAGCCGAGACTTTCGATTTCACCGTCAGCGCGGTCGGCGCACGGTAACTGGTCGGGGGTGGTGCATTCGTGCTCTTTTTCGACTGCCGGGACGCTTTCGACGAAGCGTGTGACGCCGCATCAACATCGCGTTGCACCACCCCGAGGCCAACTCCAGAATCCATGCTCACTCTCCTGGCCACCGAGGCAGGGCGAATGGTGGATGTGTGATCGGGGAACGTGTGAACAGTAGGCGCCGGAGGGTCGTGGTCGTACATGGCGATGAGCTTTTGGTCATGGAATTCCCGGGGAGCATGCGTGTATGCTGAAGGGGCCGGTTCAATGGCCCGGTAGCCATATCCCTCGGCAAATCCCTGGTACTCGGAGGGGACAGTCGAGTATTCTGCGCGCATCACGTTGACAGGTTCGGTGACGCTGCGACCGGTGCCAGAAGGGCGTGGTGGGGGTGGCACAAACTTGACTTCTTCTCGGTCGTCCCGAGTGTCTTCCTTGGATCGGTTGCTGAAAGCGTAGTGTAGCGCGGCGCCGGCAGCGACGCCGAGGAGAGTGCCAACAATAGCTTCACCTGCTCCGCTACCGCCGCCCGTGGAGTTGTTGCCGGTGGACGACGCTGGCGGGCCGGCAGACATGAGATTCGGTGTCATGCTGCTGACAAGGTCGCGGGCCACGTTCGCGGCGTTGCGGGCTTCATTGATCAACGACCCAAGAACATCGCCGGAAGGCTTGGGCTTGGGTTGGGTATTTTCAAGGGGGACATCTGGCGGGCTGGAGACGTACGACGGGACCACGGTTGGTGCTCGGACGCTCTTTGTGGTAGACACGACCGTTTTCGGCGGGGCCACCGTAGACGGGGGTCTTGCACTCCGATGAGACACCACACTTCTCGTGTCTCCCGCGTCGGCGCCAAAGGCCGGCCTGTAGACTGCCTCGATGGAGTTCCCATCAAAGTCGATCACCGCGGCCGAGTAATATCCCGAGGCGTCCCGCTGGCATGGTTCCCCGTGGATCTTCCCCCCGGCCTTGAGAGCAGCGAGGAAGAAATCCTGCACCTGCGCCCGGGATGCCGCAGGGAAAGCCACGTGGGCCGCCCCCGCTGGCACGCCGGGGATTTCTTGTGTGATCCAGAAGTCGGCCGGGGTATTGGGTGGAGACGCGGGGCCAAATCCGATGGTGTGCTCTTGTCGGCCACGGAAGACGTAGTTGAGCGGTTGCAGGGCGGAGAGAAAGAATGAAGTCGACGTCGGGAGGTGGCTGACTGTGAGGGTAATGGAGGAAGGCATGAGATCGTTGAGGCAGGTGAGAAAACGCTGAAGAGGTCGTGATGTGCTCGTTTGAACGTTGTAGGACTCCCTGCTTGGTCAAGCACAGCCGGTCAATGTCTCTCGGAGTTCTGAACCAACGATGAGTCTCGTTGAGCTTCGCAGCCTGTGTGTCTGGAAGGGTAAGGGGTCTGGAGCCCGGGCGAGTACACTCGCAATCTGGAATCACCAATATCCCACGGACTGTGTCACCGTGATGAGGATTTTGGTACAGGAACGCAAGGGAAGTCCAGCGGTCTGCGAAGTTGTACGACAAGGATCAAAGAGAGGGTAGGCCAGGACTTGACCACGATGCTGTCCGGTATATAAGACCCTCAGTAAGGAGAAGAGGAGGAGGAGGAGGAGTCGACGAAAGATCAGCAATGGGCATCCAACATGACTGGGACCAACCGGCGGTTTATTCGCTACAAGTCTTGTGATGATCAGCCATCCATCGGACAACCGTTCTTCTCATCCCATGAAACCTTAGCCATGGGGTCAAACGACCCAACGGCGGGATCTGGGAGTGCCGAAGGGGTACCTGCACCGTGCTTCCCGTAGGCGCCTGATTAGGCCCATCTGACATGGGAAGGCGAGACGAGGGGGGCTGGGAAATACAATGCGTGATGCATGCTGGGTGAGGCGAGAAGAGGCTCCAGATGTCGATGGTGGCGAACGAATCGAGAAAGGCGGGAATGGGCGATGAAACGGTGCCGGGGGAAGTGCCACGTCGAAGAAGTCTGAGGGGCGGATAGCAGCGGTGGGCCGGGGGAGGGAGGGAATGATCCGGGACAGAAAGAAGCCATAGAAGGGGAAAACGAGAAAGAAAATGGCCCAATTTTGAATATTTGTCGAGGCGTGATTGGAAGCACAGCGGCATTTTGATGGAGTCGGGGAACGGCGCAGCGGCATGACTGGTTGCGGCCCGTCGCGATTTCGGTCGGGCGTCAATGCATCGACTTAGCACTCGGTGACTTGGGTTCGCTCAGTTGGGTGACCCTCGCCTTCGCCTTCGCCTTTGGGGGTGTTTCTCGACAACGAGTGTGACACGACCTGCATCCATATCACCATGGAGCCACCATGTACATACTAAGAACTCAACATCTCTGTCTGCCTTGGGTTGCCGAGGATGAGCCTCTGGTGGTCGACTACTCATGGATTGACTGATTGCCTGTGGTCACAGGATGTCGAGTCGAAGCCACGCAGCACGGTGGCAACAAGGAGAACGTATTTGTGGTAGAGAAAAGGACCGATGCAGAGGCGAGGAGAATCATTGAGATGCATGGGACATTTGTCTGGCTAGTGGTGCAGGCACCCTCCATTCACGTGACTCCCCTTCGCATGCCCTGCATAGGGATGGTTCGGAGGAGGCTGTGAGGGAGTCACTCAGAGATTTTGGCAAAGGCGGGAGAGTCATGTATCGTCGAGACGATACATCTATCACGACAAACCCCGTGCACAGGAGCGTGGTGGAAGGTGGTATATAGATAAGTATGAGGAGGTGCTGAAATACATCACTCCTCGCCCAGCTGACGGGTGGGCAGAAGCAGCACCTTTCAGCTGCTACTCGACGGACATGTAGCCAGAAATGTCCGCACCACGATCGATGACGACTCGCCGAGACCGGCGCTCCTCCTCCAAACTTTTGCTCATCACTCATTGTTCTGGTTTCCTGACGATAGCTGTGTAGGGCAGGTTGACGTGCCCCTACGGGTATCTCAGACGGAGAAAAGAAATCTCGCCTTGAGGATTTGTTGAACCATGTTATGTCTTGTTGTGAAAACAAACGCCAGATCCAACACTCCCCCAATGCAGCACAAACCGTTTCGAGGGGCCATTCAACGCAACCGGGCCACGATGTTGTGATCGAGCCAAGTCGCCCGAATGGCCCGCGGCTGGAGGAAGAGACAATCAAGACCTGCGAGGAAGTATCAGTCGTCTTTGGGAAGGCGTTACCTTGATTGCAAAAGTCCTGTCGCCCTTAGATGATTGTCCAGGCATCCTCGCAGGCGTGGCAGAATTTGCTGCAAGCGATACTGGCGCTGAGGCTGTAGTTGCTGATACTAATAGATTCGTCCTTGAACTCGTCGGCAAAGTCGTCCTTGCCCTTGGCCATGGCTCCGACGAAGACGCAGATGCTCTCGTTGGGGCCCAGGGTATCGATGTAGTCGCGAACTCTCACAACTTCGGCATCGAAACTGAGAGTGACTTTCCGGCAATTTGGTGGCAGGTGATCCGTGATGGGGTTCTTGATGACCTTGAGCAGTTTCTCCTGTGAATTCACCGACCGAATCGAGAGCCTGTGCAGCAGCTGGACCATGAGACCGGCAAACCGCTTGAAGGTCCGAGGAATGCGGACGGTGGGGCTGACTTCGATCAAGACGCCCTTGGCCGTGTGAATGTAGATCTGTAGTTTACCCGCCTTGTTGATCGGGGAATCGAGCAGCGTAAGCAGGCACTGGACGTTGAAGTCAGCTCGCCCCTACGAGAGGTTCAGTGGGATGTATAGCCACCTGGTGGGTGATGTCGGGTCTGGCATCACTGATGTCTCGGCCCATCTTCCGCATGACGCCGATGTGTTCGTCGCTGTTCAAGAGCGAATACTTCTCTTCTTTCCCCCCGGATTTTCCGCCGTGTGCAGCTCGGTACGTCTCCAGAGAGGCATTTGAGAGCACCACAATCAGTCTCTTGGTGTCTTTGTCGTTCGCTGCGATAGGGACGTGTTGTTCGGCGACGAGTCGGGGGAGTTCGGGCGGGGGGAGAGACTGCGCTCCTGCGAAAAAGTGTGAGCCAAAGGAAAAGGGACACGGTTAGAATTTTGAAGGAGCGGAGGAGTCGTTCATTGCTGGGGAGAGTCTTGAGATATCGACCCTGACGGCGTGGACGTACTCGAGCGCTTTCTTTTGAGGCCGGTTTCAGCAGATCGAGAAGGCATGTTGGCGGGCTGAGGGTACAGGAAAGGTGAAACGGCCCGTGGTATGCAATATGGCTCAAGGATGACTCTGGTAGTCAAGCTGTGCCCCAGATCCTGAAGTGAGAGAAGCAAAGAACAAAAGATTTCAAACGGAGATATCCTCGGATGACAAGCAGGATGACTGTGTCTGCAGTGCTCGGCTGTCGGTTTTGAAGTCGCTCAGATTTTTTTGCACACGACCAAAATCTCGGTTCTCCACTAAAACTCCCGCACCAGCACCAACGACATTCACCGACAACAAACTCAACACTCACCGACACCTGCCAACCCGCCTGTCCGGCCCCGCGTTGGAAATGGCATCCGCTGCCCGGTGCAGGTTTGACTTATGAGGGCGGTCTGTTCGACTGTGGTGGACCTCATGCAGGAAAAGTCTCCGTTCATCACCGGCGACATCTCCCTTACCCTCTTCGAAAGCCTCGTCTCGGAAACATTTTCCCATCGTCTTGATTTTGAAGGCAAGGTTGTTATGTCGCCGATCCACAAGCTTGCACGAGCATGGCTATAGAGTCATGTCGCCTTCAAAAAGAACGGAGGATTATGAGTAGAATATCCCCTAGTGTCACGTCTAGCTGTCCCGAGGAATGAGGAAAGCGCGCCCCTGGTGGGCCTCTTGTCACAGAGAGGTGGTTGAAGTCCAGCTGAATATGTAGCCGAGTTGAGTCGGTTGACAGAACATGCAGTAGTCTACAGCTGTGATCCCTTGCGATGTGTGGCAAGACTCCATGCATGATATGCTCTGTCGCCATTATTAGTGCTGGTCATTGTCCATCCTTTGAATCCTCCCGGCCCCGCTAGAGTTTCGTATGTGCGACATGCAAAAGTCGTCGAGAAAAAGGAGAGGACATCCCTCCCAGAACAAGTGTGAAAGAGGTTCCATTCCAACAGCTTTACACCCATCATCATCATTGCAACATTCTCCCTAACCCACCCCAGCCAGGCCCACAGTCACGACACTGTTGTTAGTGTAAACTTCGCGCACAACACGGATTCCCTCTCCTAGTCCTGGACAGAGCTGAGTTCACCCAACGTTATGAAACGAAATTCCTGCAAAACAGGACGTAGAAATAATTGAGGAGGGGTATCAAAACACCCCGAGCCGGTCCCCCCGGATCATCAGAACTGAAACAAAAAGTAGAGTCCCAACCGTCATAACCTGCACCATCCTCTCCGGCCACTGCCCTCCTATCATGGCTTTACACGGCGGTCAATGCCGGCTTCTCGAACTTGGTGATGATCCACCAGGCATCTGTAGTCGTAGAACGCGTCGCGCGAGAACAGGTTAGAACATGTTCGTTCACACCACATCGAATAGACCACAAAGGGGGAGGGGCGGGGAAATGGGAAGAAGACTTACGCAGCACGCCGGGCAACCACCCCAGAATACTCAGCAGGATGTTGATGAGGAAGTTCGAGTCGCAGCCGGTCTTGAAGAAGACGGCCAGGGGCGGCAGGAACAGCGCCAGGAAGTACAGGCACACATCGCTCTAGACCGCGCCAACGGGTTAGTTCATCAGTCACTCAGGCAGGAAGCGGTCTTGTTTGTTGTTCGATATCATCAGGGCTAGTTGGATGCCATTCAAATTCTCCTTGCACTTCACCGATTGTCAAGTAGAAGGAAGATAATCAGGAAACGGAGAGCCAACACTTACAGTAGAAGATGCGGGACGAGCCATTGTTGTTCAGGAGTGTTGTTGTGGTGGTGGTGGTGGTTCTTAGCTTCTCGTGTTGGGCACTCGACGCGACGACGTGCTTTTGCGTGCTTGCAATCGAACTGTTCTCGTGGGCCTGAATCTGAATCTCAGAATAGATATGTAAATAATTAGATCCCACGGGGCAAAGGTTTTTTATGTATGGATGGATGGCGGCCGCCCTCGCCGCCGAAGGATGGGGGAGGCTGATCCTTTGTATTTGCGCCACGATCCTGCAGGCTCCGTGCGGCGTCAGTAGGAGGAGTAGTAGTAGCAGTAGTGTCACCAGTGACTGGACTGCCCATCATCATCATCGTCGTCGTCATCATCATCAGGTGACTTCGTCCCCCCGTGAGTAAGGGCTAGTGAGGCGAAGGGCGGAGGCGGCATTACGTAGACCCGGCGCCAAATTTCTTGTTTTGGGGGGTCGAGGGGCGCTTAGATGTGTCTTGGTGAGCCTCGCTAGCCTGATCTTCAACCTTGTTTTGGGCAATCCAGGACTGCCTTGGGTGCCTGCCTGCCTGTCACTTTGAGCCGCCGCCCACCCGCAAGAGGAAGATAATCATGAATGCCAGACAGACTCACTGCTGGCAGGTTATCGAGTACCTCGTACCTCGTACCTTGTAGATGTTTCAAAATACGTCAGTCATCTGTCCAGGGTCTACGGGTACGTATGCTGGCGCCGTCACGGTCGACCTACTACCACTACTCCTCCTTCCGCATCCCAAGAGACTCGTGGCGCGCGTGTGCAAGTGTGTCAAACCAGGCGAGCCTGCTGTTATCTGTACAAAATATGCTTCTCTTCCAATAACTCGCTCTCCTCTACCCATCATCGTCATCCACTCAAACAAGTCGCTAGTGGAAACAGAAGTACTGTGTGAATCTTTGCGCAAAACCCTGACGCCGCCTCCTTTTGTGGGTGGAAGCAGGAGACATGTCCGCTTCAGGACACGGCGCTCATAAGAACCTGCTCCCCCAGTGTTGCCTCACGACCGAATAGAAAATGGGATGCCCTCGTCCGTCCAAGAAGCAGCTCTCAATGCTCCGACCGTTGTCAACGTATCCTTTTCTCGGCTGTGTGTGACCCGCTGTTCGTCATCTATGCGCCGGTGGCCAAAAGCTTGACAGATCCCTCGATAATGAAACCATGTTCCCCGTCGGGT
This sequence comes from Fonsecaea erecta, assembly GCF_001651985.1. Taxonomy (NCBI): domain Eukaryota; kingdom Fungi; phylum Ascomycota; class Eurotiomycetes; order Chaetothyriales; family Herpotrichiellaceae; genus Fonsecaea; species Fonsecaea erecta. The sequence goes on along the minus strand of NW_017387245.1, from coordinate 1,831,965 downwards.
GATGTGACTGAAAACAACAAATGAAATGGCTGACGCTCTCAACAAAAGACTGCATGCGCTCTTCGTTCAAGTCGTACGAGACGTGTAGTGCTGAAATGACACTCAATAGTGGTTCCCAGGATGCCCCATCTGCCCATCAAGCGATCTCATCACGCTATCCTGGAGCGGGGACTGGGGTTGGATCAGATCGCTTGCTATTCGAGGCGGCTTTGCATTGAACTCCCGCTCCATGTCGACGTCCCCATTCCGCAGTGAGTGCGTTTCGTCGTCCGACTCGGCGTCGTAATCAAGGGGTTGAGTCGGTGGACTTGACATGCTCGTGTTGTCTTCTCCCATTTCGGTCGCCGTTGCCACTGTCGAAGGGGACACTCTGCGGACGCCTGGAATGGACGAGCCGCCGACGGGAACAGGAGACGAGGTCAAGTCCGGGGTACGAGTTTCTCGTTCTTCTTCCGCCTCGTTCGGTGGACTCAGCGCCCGTTTCTTTTCCCTGGACCCGGCGCTTTCACCAGCTTCGGTGACGACAGGTAGAGTCATGGCGGCCCGGGAGTCCTCGGTTGTTTTCAATGTCCGGTCTGGCTTTTCCTCTTCATTTTGGCTCCAGCCTTTCGCAGACGGCGTCGCTTTGTCGGTTTGTTTGTGGGCTTTTTTCATGGTCCTTTCCACGGCCGGGCCCATGGACGGAGACTGCACGGTAGATGGGTCGACACCCGCAGAAGAGGCGGCGCCTGGGGGCTGTCCGAGATTCTCCGCAGATCCAGCCTGTACCGGTACTTGTTCCCAAAATCGGTGACTCTCGCCGGTTTCTCGCCTCTTGGCTTCTTCTTGGGTCATGGTGATCCCAGTGATGAAATTGATGAACCGTTCTCCATACGCTTGCGGAGGAATAGCTGATATCTGCCCCCGCGGTGCCGAAAGACCCTTCCAGTAATGTTCAATTCTTTTGACCATACCATACTAGGGTCAAAGGGTTAGTCGCAACTTGGGACCGAGGGTGCAGAAGATCCACTTACATGGGTCAGACAGTCAATGATGCCAAGGTAGTAGATCAATTCACCACCTCGCCCATCCTCATGCGTAGCGCGAATGCCGCCATCATAATTGTAGAAAACGCGATCCCGTCGTCCATCCCCGGAGGCCATCTCAGACGGCATCTTCGCAGTGACCAGGCCCATAGGGATGGGCTTCTCCTTCTTCAGCGTCAATCTCAATTCCCGCGCTTTTCTCGCATTCTCCAGTCGGGATGGTGTTCGAGTCAACACAGAGGGTCCATAGTCGTCCTCGTTGTTCTCTCCACCGGGCTGAAACACTTGCAGCGTGGTCTCTCTCAGATTCTCTTCATTACCTTTCTCTAGGTCGTGCATACCGACCAACAACGAGTAATCCATAATGTGGAGCCTCTGCAAGAGAGCGACGTCTCTTTTCATCTGGTCCAAGAATATCTGTCGTATGCGGGCGTCGAACTCGAGATGCAAACCTCTCCGCAACCAATTCATGTCCTTCAGCGTCGCCCTAGGGTTATTAGCCAACTCTTCCTCACTAAAGTCTCTGCCGACGGTCGACCCCTTCAAGTCAAACATTTGGTGGATATCTCGGTGCGGCGGAAAAAGATTGTTCATGACCACGAAATGTATCTTGCGCCCATAAGGTATTTTGACCCGATGCAATCCGTAAAACTGGCTGATCAGCGTGTTCGGGTTGTCCAGCACATGTCGATAGTAATCCCTTAAGATCTTCCGAAGCAGCTTATGCTCGGCGTGATGGATCGTCTTGATGATGTACTTATAGTCCCTCGAAAAGTAGAAAAATGAGCCCGACTTGCCGGGGCTGCCCAATTCCGAGAGGATATACTTGCTGGTTAGACTGACAAGATAGTCGGCCGGGTCCAGACCAAAGATAGCCCTGAGGTGCCGAAAGACCCAAGGGCTGTAATCCTTGAACTTGAAGTCGTACTTGGCGCTGGGCGTCAGTTCGTTTCCGGTGATATCGAAGCTGAACTTGTGCTTTGCGTCAAAGTCGGCATCCGTCAGTTCCCGGTCCATCTTTGCATTCGTTCTCGACACAGTAAATCGAATTCCGGTCAACATATTGTAAGCGGTCACCCAGTTGACGTGGCCCTCCTCGACCTTCTTGCCGACGATGACGCGGTCGTCATCCTCGTCCTCTTTTCTCTTGCGCCTGCTCGCTCGTTTCTGCTTGATCAGCTCCGTCCATCGTGCGGCGTCTTCATCCGGGGGAACTTCATCCATGTGGGCATCCGATTGCATCGACCGAGTTGTCCTACGAACCAGGCCAAGGGACGCCCGTCTATGCCTCACCACAGTGCCATCATGTTGTTCTCGTGTGGGCGAGAAGCGGCCAGTGGTGGTGGAGAGCGCTTCTTCAGAAGGGGCACCTGCGAAAGAGAAGTCGCGCGAACTCCGGCCGACTGCGCCAATGCCCCCGGCCTTCGGGACTTGTAGGGTGTGACGATGCGTGAGTTTCGGGGGCTCAGGACTCGCTGATAATTCAGGATGTCGATCTTGTATTGACGCACCCGGGGACATGGCGGGTGGAGAGGAGAAGCGTGCGAGGGCGGGAGCGGGGGGGCGAGAGAGGTCAGCGGAGGTCGTGTCTCCCTCTATTCGTGCCGAATCGGGGACGGTCGAAGCCGTAACCATGTGGTAGGGATCATACTCGGGCTTTCCGGGAGGGATATTCGTTTTCAGTTTACCCAACTCTGGCGTCGACTGCGGCCTTGATGACTGTCCGGAGAGGTCATTGCTTTGCTCGTCGTCCCCTTCTGCCGCATTCTCAATACTGGATAACTTGGTCAATGGTCCTTCTGACGACGCGGGACTCCTCGACAGCTGTTCAGTGTACTTGGCAGCAGCGTTTGTGCTCGCGGCCGAAGTGTTGCTGCCGGTCTTGGACTGCGAGCGATCTCGAGGGGGGGCCTTGACATTCCCGTTCGGAATGCCATTCGTCAGGGAGCTGTGACTCGTATTGTTGCGCAGGCTCTTAAGCTGATCCAGTCTGTGATCAGACAATCCAGCCTCGACATCGGTCCCGTTTGTGTAGGTGAAGACGCCGCTGATGGTCTTGTCGTGGGACTTTCTCGGAGGGCCCTCCAGCGAGGAAGAATTCGAGTGGACGCTATTGGAGACGACGGCCAGAGGAGGTTCCGATGCCACAGATGGCATCTCAGTCTCACGGGGTTGGAAAGAGACCTACGAGGGGAGGAGGGATGTGAGCATTGGGCGGTAGGTCACCGGTGCGTCGAGGGCGTAGGATGATCGGAGGTCATATCTCGGTCGGGTTCGAGAGTTCGTTGCTCATTGGGATGTGATTGGACGTCTGCAAGTAATATGGGATTCAAGACAGGGAGGGAACTAGCAATGCAGCACCGAGGTCAGCGTATAGACTGCTGACTAGTATAGACACTGTGGTTGCTATGATGTGATGCTGGGTATCTGCATACGAGGGTTGTCGTCTCACGCTGTGGATGGTAAAAAGGTTATTGTGGTACGCAGTTCCTACCCAACTACTGGGTAACCGGGGGCAAAGGGTAGTGTTTGCCTGAGTCCGAGAGTCCCAGCTACCGTCTAGTGTCCACCGCGCGTATGCCAAGCTCCTGAGGCAACGCCTGGAGGCCAATCTCCCCAGGCCGCCAGTGCCCGCCAGCGCCCGCCTACGCCAACCGACGCCCACCAGCGCCCAGCATAAAGCCTGGATATCTGACTGGTGTTCACCGATATCCGCATGGACCGCCTAGAATTACGGGTCCCCTTCCCGATAGTGCAGCTGTTCCCCGTTAAGGACACCCGCAAATCCAGAACTAATAGTGTGCTCGTCTTCCTGCAGCCCAGCCCTGTGCCCGAGATTCGTGTGTCCACGAGCCCGTTCTATTTTAAAGAGACAATTTATTTTGTTTCTCCTGTTCCCGTCTTTGTGGAATTTCTTTTCGTGAACTGCGCCCTCTAAGGTTCGACTCGACTTCAGCCCTGTTCCATTTGGGCTGACGGTCTTTACGAAGTAGTTGAGGACCCCTACTTGAGCAGATGGTTGTCTTCTAGATGCCCGCCTACCTGTCAAGCTGGTTTCCTTACGCTGGAGATGGGGACCAGGAAACCCAAGGCGTGACGCAGCCTCGCCCGGCAATAGCCTTGCAGGGGCACCTTGCTACAATCGTTTTTTACATGCAGTCGATATTATAAGCATGGATCGGAGAGACCTTTCTTAAGCGGTTCGTTAGCCTCTGTAAAGCTGTCTGTCCCTTTTGATATATACCTTTTGTCGTCAAACAACGTACAGCTCTTGCGAGTAGGATTGCCGCCAACAGCACGAGGAACACAGACACCTGGACGCCATGTTTTGGTAACTTTGTAATCCTGATAAGCACATCTGTTGTCTGTCCCCTTTAACAAACATAAAATGCCTCTCCCAAGAGCGTCGAATTTTCAAGTGTCGCATATTGTATGCTCAAGCCATCAGCATTTTAACGACATGGACCAGCGCTTCGGTGCTTTCTCCACCGCTGCTTTGCGTCCCTTCCGAGCTACCGTTGGACGTGGTCAACTCGGAATTAGGATAGTACCACGCTGTTAGTGCGATGATCGCATACACAATCTGAGTGCATCGTGGTTAGTTAAGGGAATCCGGCTTCTGGTTAGTCTTGGGGGAACGTACCACAAGCAGCGAGCCTTCCAGGTAGTTGGAAGCTCCATCCCTGAGAAAATTGCCAACCACCAAGATAGACATCACCAGAAGCACGACCATGAAAATCTCGAAGTTCAGATCCATCGGTTTACCAAGACCCCAACCCACAATGACGACGAGGGGGGCATTGAACAAGGCCGTCTGAATGGAAGGCCCAAGACAGTGGTAGAGAGCGAAATTCTAGACAGTCTGTGTCAGCAACTTTTGTCCTTCCCAGTCCTAGAGTGAAAGAACTAACGATTTGATTGTCATACGCTTCGTCGACGGCAGTCAAATGTTCCGCAGCTTTCTCCACCAATGGCACGAGGATCAAACCCAAGAAGTTGTCCGGCACTCCATTCGCAACGACAAACTCGATCTCCTCCACTAGGAAGACTGCAATGAGGGAAATGAACGTCAAGGCGATGGCAATGACCGTGATACACTCGGTCATGGTCAACTTCGGTTTTTTGAGGTCTCTGTGCCGGTCTCGATCAGCCTCTTCATCGGCTTCGAGGACTTCTTGGAAAATGTTGTCGTGCGAAAGTGAATTGTACAGCAAGTAGAGGGCAAAGGCAACGATGAGGATGACGGAGACGCCATGGCTGATGTCGAGAGTGTCACTGCGCAACTGTGAAACGGTATATCCTTCTTCCCCATTTGGGACAGTGCTTCGACTCAAAGAGGAGTAAAAAGCGCTGGGAATTAGGAGGGCAAATCCTGCAACCAAGAGCAATCCCGATCCCGCTTCACTGATGACCGCGTGGAATGTTTGTTCCTTGTGCCTTAACCCTCCCACTAGGAAACAGGACCCCAGGCACAGTAGGAGGTTGGTAAGAATGGACCCGAGGATGGCGGCTTGGATCACCACGATCTTATTGCCTGGCCCAGTCTCGCCCGTTCCATCATCTTTAACAACGAGGACCATGAACAAGACGATCTCCACGACAGATCCCAAAGTTGTCTCAATGAGGATGCCCATGACCTTGGGTAGTTTCCTCGCCATCTCTTGTCCAGCAAAACCGAGCAGATTGGCAGCAGGCACCATAGCGATGTAGTTGATAGCAAAGGTCCACAGATGGTGGTCTCCCTGGACAAAGTGGAGGGCAATTGCGGCGGGGACGAAAGGCCACAGGAGGTTGACCCAGCTCGAAACGGTGCAAGATGATATCCATATGACCTTTAAGCATTGGATTGGGTGTATTCCGCGGCGACCACTCTCCCCATCCGGATGGATGCCTTTTGTTATCAGATGGCCATTGTGATTGTATCTAGGAAGGACTCCTTCTTCGGCCACAGGTGTGGCCGAGGAGGCCGGTGTAGAATCGCTGGCGTCATTGGGCTTTTCTGCGACGCGGTTGGTGGTGGCAGCTTCGTCTATGGCGGAACCAGATTTGTTCTTGTGGTTAAACAGGCCCATGACCGAAGGTATGAGGGTGCGTAGTCGGGGAGGTAGGGTCGAGTCAGTATCGACTTTGAACTGAGGTTCTACTGCGTGGATGGTTTGGATGTAAGTCGGGCAAACAGCAATGATCGGGGGAGCCTCACGGGGACATATCGAAGGAACAAGAGGAGAGAAAACAACGAAGGGGCATGAGTCAGTATGAGAAACAGAGTCAGGGATGGGAGCGTGAAATGAGTAGGATCGGTTCGAGTGAGAATAAAGTCCCCGTCGTACTGGCAGCGACGAGAGAGTGTTTCAAGGGAAAGGGAGGCTGAAAGGTTACTCTACCAAGACGTCTCCAAGTGTCAGTACAAAGGCGGTGACAAGACAAACCGCAGTCAGAATTAATTAAATCCACGTAGCAAACAAGCTTGTAAGCTGGACAAGAGTGCTTGGCCCTCGAGGACCCGTTGGCTGTGCTTGGTCATGTCTTGTCGTGCATTGTGTCGCCCTCAGCTGGAGACGAAAAGGAATGGAGGAAGGAAGTGATTGTGGAGAAAAGAGAGCCTGGAAGGCCTCAGGGAGGAATTGATGGGTAATAACGCCGATCCGTATAATGCTTGGCTCGCTAGGGGTCGTTGTTTTAGGCTCGGCTCGACACGGGCTAGACCAGGAGCAGGATAGAGTGGACAGGTTCTGGACTTGTATGTACGTGTATCAACACCAACACTTCTCGCCCTACTGGTCAGGCGTCTTGGCCTTTTTCAGCTCGACCTCACCATTTTGGCGTAGAGACGATATCATGGAATAGATGCATCATTGAGGTATGAGCAGGCCAACTAACGCAAGCAGAGACACTTCCCCTCCGCCTCCCAAGAGATTCATTCATTCCTTTTTACAATTTGTCCCCAGCCAACGAGGGGGCTTTCATCCACCCTGGTGCCTATATAACGGATCCTCATCCCTCATCTACACACGCCTTCTTTGGCGTTTTCCGTATTTTTCCTCTGCTAGCTCGACGTAGTCCATTCCCATTTCCGACCAATAGCTATATCGTTACAAACCAAGGACGGGTATCATTCTCGTAACATCAAACCCTCATTTCTTGTCACTCATCACGGTCCATTTCCAACTCGGCATCGGCGGACTCTGCACGCCCATAAACACCTCTCCCGCAGCGCTGTTATCGTTGCTCGTGGTGGAATTTGCACTCAAGGCGGGCATCTTTTGCCCCGATCCGTCGGTTTTGGGGAGGTCTGATGTCGACCCACTCATCATGCTTCCCATGGTCTGAGGATAGAAACTAGACCCCGTGCTCAGCCCAAATGTCGAGTCGGCGGTAGTGTTTTCAGGAGACGAAGTTTGCGTGAACAGGTTGTTATTGGGCGAGTTGTTCGACCACAAGCTCGCTGCTGGGTCCAGTGTGAGATTCGAGGGCTGCATGTATTGATCCCATGCCTCCTGTAAACCGAGATTAGTATTTATGACCAACATGTTTCGGCCTGAGCCTTCCCAACTTACCCAATCTAAATTCATGCCCTGGTCCATGTTGCTCATCGGACCACCGAACCACCCACTGGGGAAAGGACTTGGTACATTTGCGGCCCCAAAGATTCCACCGTTGAACTGTTCACCGCTGGCACCGAAATTGGGATACGCTCCTCCCTTCTCCCACGATCCCCCTGGTGACGCCGCCTGCGATATACCTCCGCCCAGTCCATTGGAGCCCACGCCTCCCGCTTGAAGCATGCCCAGGGTCATCGCGGCGTTCTGCTCGTCGTTGTTCGAGCCCGGAGGCGGTTGAGATGCCCCCGGAAGCTGCGAGTTCTGAGGGTTGCTGGGCGAATTCGGCAGCTTGATATGGTAGATCAGTACGTTCAGAAGCTCGCTTGCCTTATACGCCTCGATGCTCAGGTCACGGTTCGCCATCCACACATCGCGGCTCTCTTCCAACGCATGGATGAGATCTTCGCGGTTGTAGCTGAGGCCAGGCACATAAGCTCCGTCTGACGACATGTTGCTGCCTTGGCTGATACTGCCACCACTGACGGAAGTACTGGGAGTACCTACATCGTTGCTGTTACTGTCGGGCCGCTCCCGGTGATTGTACAAGTCCATGCAGACGATCGTTGCAGCCAAGAGATAGTCGTGCGCAGTCAGTGAGTTCACATGGTTGCGGAGACTTCTCAGTCGGCCACGTTCCCGACTCTGCTGATGTTGAATGGCTTGGAAGCTGAGGAGTTGCATGGCCGAGTCCAAACACTGCCTTCGCGAGTGCATATATCGGTTCCCATTTCTGGCAAGCCGCATATACCGGCGGTGGAGGACACATTGGGACTTGTGATAAACCGTGGCAAGGCTGAAGCGCGCCATGATCAGGGAGATGGGTGCCAGCGTCTGCTCTGCCATCGGTCGAAGCTTCAGATGATCCGGAATACTCTCGTAAATATCTCTCAATCCACGATCAATTTTGAGGACCTCGTCATACCCTTTGCGGTTGACCCCGTTGATCTCCTCCAAAACCCGCCCAAACCCAAACGACAGTCGTCCCTTCGCAATCATGTATGAGATTGGCGTTGCTTCACTGGCAGGACGGGCCGGAGGCAATGACGTGGAGTCTTCATCGAACTCGTCATCGTAGATGTTGCGCGGCAATTCCGTGTCCGAGTCCCCAATGCGAATCATCGATGGCAACGCCACCTGAAAGGAAAAGAGGAGATCAGCACTGCGTACAAATGTCCAAACCCGACGCCGCATCTCGCCTTGGAAAGGGCTCAAATTGGGGAACAGCTTCGCGTCACGGTGATAGCCCATGCGCATGGCGAGACGAGCAATCATGCCGACCAGGACCCAGACACTGGCTTCGGCGTCTCGATTGGAAGTGTATTCCGCATGCAGATGAAAAATCAGCGTCTCAATGATATAGTTGTGTGGTTTCGTGTAGTCAGCCGTGATGAGACAATGGGCCATTTGCGTGCGGAAGTTCGCAGCCAGATCTTGACATTTGCCCCGAAACTCGGGCGGCTCATCGCCTTCCCGACCGTAAGACAACATGGCCAAACGCATCATGGCGAACAACATGGCCACCCAAACAATCGAGCTCTTGGAGGGATCTGCCCAATGCTGATTGTAGTGTCGCTGAAATGTCGGGCCGTGCAGGATATGCGTGGCTGGGTCAAAGGTGTTGAAATATCGTCCGATCAAGATATCAGACATATATCGTGATGGGATTTGTGCGAGAATCTCTGCTCGGCTGGGGGGGATGGTAGAGCCAAAGAGTAAAGCTGGGCCTGACCCTACATCTGCACCCATCGTTTTCCGGGCCTGCTCGACTTTCTCCATCTGGGCCTCGTACTCTTTCTTGTGGGCGACGAAATAGTTCTTGACTTCGCCAATCTCATTCAGCAAAGCTGCCCAGTGCGCTTCGCCTACGTAAAAGGTCTTTTGCCTTTCGGCGTCAACCTTCAGAATCCCAAAGCTCTTGGTAACACCATCCGTCTCACTCTCGGGTTCTTGGCCATCTACATCGTCGTCCACCATCGCGCCCTCGTCCAAGTCATTGTCAAGATTCGGTCCCAGCGATCCACTTTCGATGGTACTCGATCCGGCCGAAAGTGCCTGGGCTGCGGCAGCTGGACCGACTGCCTGTGAGCCATTGGTCATGAGTGACAAGACCAGTCCTTCAAGCCGGTCTATCCGATTTTGCATATCATCCGGTGTCGCGTTGGCAGCGTTCTGACTTTGGCTGCCCTTCTTCCTGGCCGCAGGGGCAGCATAGGTGCAAGAGGCGGTATCTCCTCGTTTTGTGCAGTTATCGCAGGGAGACTGTCGATTGCATTTCAGCTTTCGATGTCTGCAGGGCGCGCACGATAAGGGGATTCGGTTCCGTTTGCGCACGACCCGGAATTGGTCGGGAGAGGCGCCAGAATGCGACGAGTTCGCAGAAGGCGGCGTGGGCGTCATTGTGAGGAAGTCGGGGGGCTATGTCTTGCAGTCGAACCTCTCGACGATTTTGATGAATGCGCTGCTGCTGTAAAAACCCCGCTGCACAAGCTGGCTGCGGAAGGGTGCGCTCAACAGTACCAAAATCCCCCACCAGTGTCAATGCGGTCACAATAGCCGGTTGCGGAGGTCCGGACGCGCAGGTCGTTGCTCAATCGATGTTTGCGACTCTAGGGGTACTCTGGCCAGGTGAAAAAAAGGGCGATTGAAGTCGTGGTAGAAGTGGCAGCCTGGCTGGAGCGTGCGTCCGGATTTAACACGATTATCTGCGCAAAACCAGCAGAAGTTTGGCTGGGGGGCTGCACGTGAATGACAATGGCCGGGAAAGGTTTCCTCAGCCCTCGGTTTCTCCAAGTGAGAACGGTTCTCGGCGTCTTCTCACTGCCACGTCTGACGGCCAAGAGTTTGGAAAAGAAAAAGAAAAGGAAAGAAAGAAAGGAGTCGCCACGAATGAATAGAAAAAGTGAATGGAGACTAGCGGGCGGCGCAGAGAACCTTAGAAAGTGGTAAGCGACTCGATTTGGCCGATGCAGACTGAGGAAATGCACGGCCAATGCACACGTTACGGAAGTCTACGTAGTTTATCAGCACCGAACGAACGCAGACTGCCAGACGATGATTTGATACGTCCACTAGGCGGGCCGATGACTCACAGCACGCAGGAGGGAGACCATACCACCACCGGCTATAAGTCTTCGTTGTATGGAGAGAGGGAGGGAATAAGTCGATCATCGAAAGAGGGGGGACGCCTTAATTCCGGTTCCGCTATCAGCCCATTCCTCACTCCCCGTGCTCTCTACCGAGCCCTACTCGTCAGATCCATTTCCCCCGTTCCTGGACCTGGGACCCATGGGATAACCATGATGTCAATCTGCAGAAGCCGTCTGCGGAGCAAATCATCCGCTGTAGAGGCACAAATGGCATTTGGTATTCAACTACATGTATCTGTCCATTAGCCTCAGTGCCCCCCCTAAACAATGTCATGACGATGCTATAGACATCTCTCATTTCAACAGTCGTGCACGACCATCATGTGACCAGGACAATATTGTTGTTCTTTCCTCCACTCCGGTTTCCTTGCCCGGGATCCTCAAAAGTCCCAGAAGCTCTTTTGATTCTTGCTTTTTCCATTGGTGGCTGCCTTTTCCTCCTCTTCTCCCATGCTCCAGTGACTCTCCATGCCCTTTCTCAACCGGTTCTGCGCAGGGGGATTCTGTGGCTGATCGGTACTCCCCTCGTACGCATCCCAGTGGGTGTCCATTTGTGACGGCTTCTTGCGGTGCTTGCTGACCGGCTTGTTCTCGTTGTTGCTCTTTCCGTTGGCTGGCGATGCTTCAGCCATCGACCAGTGACTGTCGAAATCATGTTTGCGATTGGTATTGTTGGTGATGGTGGACAACGGTGCCTTTTCCTGCGGTTTGCCGTTTTCATCCTCGTCAAATACATTATTAGCGTATAGCCCCATGCGATCACTGGCCGAGCTGGTCGGACGTCCGGAGGTACGGGTGGGAGCCGGTGTGCCAGTGTCTCTCAGTTGAAAGTGTGTCTCGGCATCTTTTCGAGGCTTTGGGACGGCATGACGCTCGATGGGAGTTCCATCGTCTTGCAATTCAAAGTGGATCTCGTTGTCGCGCCGTGGCTTGCCCACCATCTTCTTCCCCGGGGTCTCGGCATCATTTACGGTACTGTCCAGGCTGAAGTGGACGATGTCTTGATCTCGCACCTTCTGCGTGATCTTCTCTGGAGTGAAAAAGTCCGCAAAATCCCATTGAGATTGCTGTCTGTTGGATTTTCCTCTCATTGGCATCGTTGTCTTCGGCTTGGGAGTCGCGTCACGATACTGCAGTGGGTCATCTTCCAGCTCTTCTCCCAGATTGAAATGGTTGTACTTGGCAGGGTTGGACTTGTAGCCGACGGGAGCAGGCTCGTTGGGATCATCAGCAAAGAGGCGAGGCGGGGCGAATTTCTGGTTGCTGCCTCCTTTGGGCGCCACGACAGGCTCGGTAGGTGCTTTCTTGGGCGATCCTGGCTCATGGTCTTCATGTCCCGCCGCGAACAGCTCGCTCATCTCGCGTGGTGGCGGTCGAGCAGATGCCCGTGGAGCCACAGCATTGGGGCCCGAAATTCGCTCGTTCTCGTCGACCGGCTTCGGTGAAAAGAGGTCGAGGCTCGCATGAGGGTCCTTGAGGTGCCTCTTACTCGGGGACGCATTGCGCGAAGAGGCAAGGCTTTGGTTCTCGGAGCGACCTCTGGGACTGGTGGGCAGTTCTGCCGTTGGGGGACCCGCCGTCACGCTGGAGCTGATGAGTCTGACCTGGTCTTTTCCGTCAACCACGGGCCAATTCTTGCCTCTTGAACCAATCACTTCGGTCTGTTTCAGCAATGACGCTTGATCCCAGGAGATACGGATCACGGAGATTTTCTGTTCGGCGTCGAATTGGACAAAATGAGTCTAGTTGGGTTCACTGTCAGTCCTCATGTCGTTGTTGTGTGGCCCGGAGCTTTCATACCGTTGGAATGGTCGCAATCTTATCGACAACGAAGTTCTCAAGCCCTGGCAAGTATGATCCCCCATCCGAGATGAACTCCAGCACCGTCTCAACTTCAAGGGCGACGGCATTAGGTCCCTCTACGCTCGAAATTATTCTCGCACTTTTGGTCTTGACCAACTTTTTGTTTTGAGACTCAAGATGCCGAACGATGTTGACAGGCTGTGTGAAGGTATTCAGGGTGGTAATGTAATGCAGGGAGGCATTCTCGGACAGGGTGATCGGATTGGGTAACTCCAGGAAACGCTGGTAGACGTCTTTGAGGGTCATGGTGACGACAACCCTGCGAGCTCAGGATGTAACTCCGTAAAGCAGTTGGGGCGTCTGTCAAAGAGGAAGATGGCCGATGGAGGAGGAACCCGTGCAGAAGATCTGTTCGAGGGGGACTGCGTTGTTTGTGTGGTGGGAGGAAAGTCAAGTGGAAAGTACCACTGTGTGTGTAAACAACGGATCGACCGAGGGTGGAAGGTGAGGCAGCAAGCTATGCGACGTCTTTATTGGGAAAGAATAGTTTGGCGGCCCAGGAACTACAGGGTGGAATACTAAGCCAACAACAAGTTGAGTCGTGGGCAGCAGATTCTATGAGTGTTTTGGTAGACGAAAGGGAGTCCCTGAAAGATGCATTTCCTTAGCGGTGCAGGCTGAGTGAGGTTCGTTCAATGGGGAGACGCGTTGCCCCGCCATCGCGTCCAAAACACCTAAAGTTGCGCTCCGACGCAGGTGCTGCGGCTTAGCGTCGTTTCAGAACTCTGCATGCTCTGCTCCTGGCTGGGGGCCATGTTGGAGCCCTGTCCCCACAAAGTCCGCTGTACTCGGTATGCCTCTCTGTGTGTCACTCACGGTCTGATCCAATATTGGAAGATCCATATCCAGAACATCCGACCCATCGTTGTGACCATATGCTGGCCTATCCTGCAGCATAACGTCATGAGAATGTGGTCCGATACGATGGTTAACACCTCGGCTTGATCGATAATAACCATGCGACGAGTAGGACGCAAATCTGTTGACCTTGGGATGTTGATTCCACCCAATTGTACCTCGTACTGACAGGGCAGACAATCTCCGTGCAGAAGACTGTGGCCTTTTTGTGATCAACTTCTCACGCGACACTGTTCCCGTCAGCGGCCACTCTGCCCCCTGAGAATGAGGTCTGCACCTACCCGAACCATTGCGAGGACATCTTTCCAACGGCAAACATCTTGCCTACGTCGCTACGCAAGCCGATCAGCTGAACTCGAACGGCCGAGCCTTTCTCGATCACGTCCCCAGCGTTGTTGGAGTATTGTGGTGGAGTGGCGTCGGGATTGTGTCGCATATCAGGCGGAAGATGCTGCTGTCTTATCAACATCTTTGACGACTTGCAGGATCACCAATATCACCTACCAGCTTCGAGACAAACACAGTGAGTGGTCCCGCTTCGCAGAAGACTCCCTGGGGCTTGATAGAGGAGACGGCGCAATCGATCTGTACATTGTCGCAGTCAGAATGCATGCTCCTAACCGAGTCGCAGCAGAAATCCCTACCGTCTCTCCCTTGAACGGTTTCCACAGAATGGCTCGGTAGAGGATGGTAAAGTTCGCTTCTCCGGAACCCGGCCTCACTCTTCCAGGAGAGATGTTGTAGATGTCCATGATGCACACAATGTAATATTCCCCATTGCAGCTGCCTTCCAGATCCGCATAAAGCTGGTCCTTAAGCCTCTCATTCACATTGGCTGCGAAGAAGGAGGGATGGATGCTGATTTCGCGCTCGAGATATCGTAGGAAGAACATCGTGCCCGGATAGGCCGCGCGCCTGGGATCGCCTCTCTAACAAGATTGCGTGTACAGAGAGGGACAAGGTGGAAGGTGAGCTTTCGCTTCGGCTCGGCCTCAATTCATCCTCCTTTCACACGGGTGCCTGTCGGTGCAATCTTGTCACCAGGAGGTCTGGAGAAAGGTCAACAACGAAGGCCTTGAATGGAGCACAGCAAACAGACCTCACCCCAGTGGAAAGGCGAAGGGAAGGGCGCTTTTCGTGGTGTGCCGTTGCGAAGTGAGGTGCACAAATTGGCGCGCTTGGGCTCTGCGGATGATTTTTTGATAGCCAACACCAGGCGCATGCGCGATGATGTGAAGTGGGCTCGGTTCGTTAACCAGTCAAGATGCTGTGTGGGCTAGTGAGGCTTTGGCGGTTACCAAACAACAGGGGGCTGAGCACCTACGGGGAGATGACTTTAGGCTCACTAGGCCTGGATGCCGATGCCAACAGCCCGCGAGGTTTTGCCGCACAGGCGGCATTCTCGCCACTTAGCGCCTGACCTGGATAATTCACTCTTCACGTGACCACGACTTCCGCATCTGGCAACATCCAGTCTGGCGCTTTACCATTCCTGGTCCGGATTTCTTCGTCATCTTTACCAATGTGTATAACGTCTCTCTCCCAGCACTCAGCACTCAGGAACTGTACCTAAGAGCCTCGTTGCAACTTCAGACGGGATTCAACTTCCGCTCAGACTCATGGGCGACTTTATGCCCCATCGTCGTAACTGTGACTCGGGCTCAATGGGACCCGCTTCATGTGATATTGAAGCCGCGCAGGCGTCCGTTTGGACTACAATCCGCTCAGCCAATCTTCGGCGGTTTGCTTTGCCTTCTTCTGGCATGTGCATCTAGAGGTCCATCAACGTGGCGAATCCAACTTCCCATATCGTAAGGTCTAGGCGTGTCTCACCCAGATCTTTGGTGGACCATTGTGTCTGAGCAGACGGTAGGTGAAAGGTCCCTGCAGGTGACGATCGGGATGGGCCACGAGGCTCGGAGGCTATGAAAACAATTGGCCATCCGTTCCCTCACTGTTCCTGTCGCAAATTCATTCAGATACCTCCACCAAATACTACACTTTCCTCATTCATTATGACTCTTTTTAAATTGGCCCTGGACATGATGGAAAGAACCGCGAGGCAGCGGGGATATGCTTTTTATTGCCGTTTTATAAGTACCAACATGGACTGCGCTTCGCTCGTCTACTTGTTACTATCCCAGCCCGCACAAACGAAGAAACCACAAACATGGTCTTTATCTCGGTACCAGCGACTCGATTGGGCCCCATGCCTCTCCTCTTCGTCAATAAAGACGCGAGCAACTTGGAAAGAACTTCTGCAGAAGCCTTTGCTATTGGTTCCCACATATCAAAGACACATCGCAAGTGGTTGAAATGCCAGCGGCTCAAACAAATTGAATATCCCGACAGATCGAAGGAGGATTGTGTATACTTCGGGGCTTCCAAGTCTGGACACCGTGTAGCCTCACCATATCAACATCTCGGATCTGAACTTGGTCTTAACGCCTACGAGGGAGACAGTTACGGCGCACATCCCACCCACATTTCGCAAGGCGGCGCAGTGCTTCAAGCAAGAAGAGGCTTGGAAGAAAACACAGGGCCAACAAATACGCCCGCAACCAGTCCTTCCTCATCGAAGACACTGGCGAACCCGAAAGATCAGATTTGTAAGGCGCCACCACTCCTTCGACCAAATCTCCCTTTTGAACCCTTTTCTGCTTCAGTGGTCCCCATGACAGCCACGATTCGAGAATTGCTGTCATTGGCACAGTGTTTTCACGTCTTCTCGGCTTGGCCTGTCAAGATGAGCAAAATCCTTCGCGATCAACTAACGCAAAGCTTTGAAGATCATCTATCCATTGCTATTTCAGACGAAGGAGAAATGAATGCCCTGCTTGCGGCAGGTTATTACGCTAAGTCGCTTATCTATCCCGCGGAACGGACCGTCTGTTTCAACAAAGCCCTAGAGCACAAGACGAAGACTTTGACGATTTTGCGCCAAAGTATTCAACGAGCGGATCAGGACCAGGGCAAAGTGTTCATGCTTATCCGGCTGCTTGTAGCATTGGATTTCTTCTCCGAGGACTACGAGGCCGCTCGACTACACCAAGGCGCCATCAGAAAGATGGTCTCACATGAATTGCCATCATTGAAAGCTCGACAGGAGATGCTTTCTATCAGCGACGTGTGGATTTCTACTGCGTTGCTACGACACACGGAATTTCATGTTGAAAATTGGGACCCGGGGCCGCGGAAGCTCCAGCCCTTTGATGAGGTGCTTCAAGCCGCGAATACAGCCGCTACTGGGTGGGAAGCATCCAAAATAAGAGAAGGAATTGCAGCAGTCACATCAGACGCCTCAACCACGTCACAACCAATACCTAACAAGTTCCTTCAGCACATCCTGGGCGACATCCGCGAACTCGTGACAGCCAAAGTTCTGCTCACAGACATTCTGCTGGAGGAAAATGTGCTCCGCTATGAGGTTGTTTTGTGGCTTCATAGGCGTGGGACTGCCCTAATTGGACGACTCATCAACTTCTTTATGGACACTACGCTCTCCTCATGCCAGGATCCGGACAGCCTGCTGAATGTGACGGTGGCCCTGGGGATGGTTCTGTTCTTGGGAGCCGTGTTCGGCGATGTCCCGTGCCCACAAATCCCTCTGGGACGAGTGGCTGGTGTCTTCGGCGAGAAGGTCAGGAAGCTCTGGGGAAGAACGGTACGCGGAGAGGCAGAGGCTGATGCAGATCTGTTGCACTGGTTGCTCCTTTTGTGCAGTTTTCATGGGCACAGAATGAGGTGCACCGACGACAGTAACGGCAAAGCGAGCGACGAGGGAAATGAGCAGACGCGTGACTGGGTGGCCACCACGATTGAGTTCTGGTGCCTCATGGCGGATCCGAATACAATCACGGGGATCTCGGATGGCCGCACACCACAGAGCGCGGGCTGGGATGATCCCACTGCGGATTTGCGGAGGCGCCTGAAGAGGAAGTTCCTGTACCTGGAGGGAGAGATGGACGAGTACCTGAAAATGCTGCTGGAATGCTTTGGGCGTCCTGGAGACAGCACATATCTTCAACTGTTTCACCCCGATCAGCAGGAGAACATGGTGACGGTGGCAGATCAGAACTCGGGTGCAGGGACTGAAGCAGGCGAAATTCAGGATTTGACAATAATCAACCGAACACCGTGAAGAATGGTGTGGAGGGACAGGGAGAGAAAATGTAAGAATTACAAAAAGAAACAAAAAAGGGTCAAGAACAAACATACACGTAAAAAAGGATGCTAACAATAACGGATTGACGCCGTTTATCTTCAAGTTCATTCATTGAAGGTCATGTCTATAAAACTTAAGGGCTCTTGTTCCTTTTGCTCTCTTTAGATCTGAGTATCTGGAAACATCATGAGCTGAACCAAGTCGATGTGTGGGTGTCGTTCTACCTATCCGGTCCGTAGCACCCACACGGAAGGAGAAAGAAGGAAGGCTCGCTCTATCGCACAGCGACATCTGCAGCACGCTGGCGCTCTTGTCCCGCGGCCAGCGCCTCCAACCGTGCGGCTTGCACGCGGTGTTTCTTGGTGATGGAGATCCACTCTGGCTCGGGCTGGGGTTTCGTCTTCGTCTTCGTCTTCGTCTTCATCTCTTCTGATGCTGCTGCTGCTGCTGCTGTCTGTTCTTCTTCTTCGTCTCCTTCTTCGCCCTTGCCGTTCGCTGCCACGGACTCGCTTTCCTCAAAACCCGTTTCTGCGGCCTCCTCTGCCGTGTCTTCGCCCGGGGCTACGTCTTTGTCTCCATCGTCATCTTCGTCCTCCTCCTCCTCGAGCTCGGCGATCATCAAGCTGAAATCAGCGCCGAGCCGGCCGAGTGAGTTTGCCGCGTAGAGCACCTGCATCAGCAAGCTCTCCCTGGCGGCCGGATCCGTCACATTCGGGAGGTACTGTTTGAGCGTGGAGATGAAGATGTCGACCAAGTACAGCGGGAACGTCTGCAGCGCGGGAGGTAACGTGAGAGACAGGTCTGGTGGTGGTGGTGGCGATGACGACGACGCCTCCTCGGGCGCCGCCGCCTGTGGTTGTTCGTCCGCCGGGAAGATGTTGCGGTACATGCTGATCGTCGCGAAGGACTGTTCGCGGAAGATCTCAATGAATCGTTTCAGGTAGCGTTCCGTCTGTTGGCCCGCGAGGGAGGGATTGTAGGTCCCACCGGAAGAGGTCCTACGGTTTGAAGGAGAAGGCCGTGTCGTGCTCAGGTGCTGTCGTTGCGGAGGAGTTGACGTAGAGCTGGCGGCTTCTTTGCGTGCCAGAGTCTCTTGATCCGCCAGATCGCGTAGTGGAGAAAGGGCCTCGACCATACTCAGGAACGTGCAGAGCCGTGAGACCAGGAACAGGGCTCCAAAGTGGCCTTCTTCCTGGTGTGATGGCGCAGGTGCACCCAGCCCGAGTTGCGAGGTCAGTCTCGATGTGGAGAGACCCGATTTGTTGGTCTGAGAAGTGGCCGACGGAAAGCCCACGGTCGTGCTCGTTGACAACTCCGGCGCCACCCGTCGTAACCAGCCGATCATCCTTATAGCAGCAGCGAGACGGAGGTTCTGGCCCCGAAGACTGGCGACAAGGTTCGTTGTCATGTCCTTCATGGCGTTTTCGGCATCGGCGAGGACGGACTTCACCAGCTGTGAGTCAGGATAGAGGATCTGAAGGCGCTTGATATGGGCGAAGAGATCGAGCGCCTGAGTGTAATTTGCGCCGCTGGCTCCCGCAGATGCGGAATTTGTTGATGCCGCCGCCGTAGTGTGGGCCGAGGCAATGGCAGCAGAGAGTAGCGATGGGAGTTCCAGGATATCCTGGGCTTTGTCGGCTTGTCGAGCGAGAAGCGAGGACTCTCGCCGCGCCGTGAGGAGGGCATTTCCACCACCTCCCGTCGTGCTACTCTCCTCTTTCGACTTGCTGTACGTCGAGGCAAACTTCACAGCGCTGGCGTCCAATTCAGGGATGGCATTTTTGATCGATTCAGCAGAGGTCGATATAAGGGGGAGTGAGGAGCGGAGAATGCTGAGATGGTCTGACGATGTGGTCGTGGTGCGGTGAGAGCGGGAACTCAGAGCCTGGATTGAGAAGAGGTTTGATTGGGCTGCTTGGGTGAGCGATTGAGGCTCTGTGGTTGTCAAATCACCAAGACGGAGCGAGACGAGGCGGGACAGATAGTTGGATATTTCGGGTGATGAAGATGGTGGTAGTTGTGGCGGTGGTTGAGACGACGACGCCAGATGGGGCTGCAGGAGGTCGTAGAGAGCGTCTGTCATCTTGACATTGACGTCGACCTTGTGAGAAGGATCGAGTATCCCGGTGTTGGTATGCACTATCCAGGTCTATAACCGTATTTCCATGTCGATGGTCAAGAGGGAGGAAAGTCGACAAAGGACGTTTAACCACAAAAACATCCCATGCTGTCTTGGCGTCTTGCCGCAAGGCTACGAGGCTACGAGGCTACGAGGAGAAGAGGCTGCATACATATCCCCCCCCTACACCATTCTATGCCCACAGACAATGTCCGGTGCTCTCATCTCACAGCCCCCGCCTCAACAATCTAGTAGATACTCCGATGGCTCCGCTCCCGCCTCTCTTCGTCGAGGATCTGCTGGAGCTCGCCAGAAACTCGCTCCTGGGTCCCGATCTCCAGATCCGCCTCCTCCACTTCTGCATCACTCTGATCACCCAATGCGTCCGCCATTTTCCTGTTGGGATCATCCAACTCTCCTCTCAATGCTCGAGCCAGTGACGACGAAAAAACCTTCTTCAATTTCTCGGGAGACTCGGACAACGATCCTGAAGGCAGCGTCGTTCCTTTGGGACTCTCATTTTCAGTCTCGTCATCGGACCCGAACGGAGAGCCTTGACCTGACCTTGTCCCACCACCGTCCCGACCAAGGTACGACTTGATGCTACCCAAGTTTGTGGGTTTCCTTCCTGTGTCCAAGGCCAAATTACTGAGAGAGGTTCGAAGGTTGCTCGACGACCGCACTCTGGTACGACTTTGCTCTCTGCTCGTACTACCTCTGGTCTCGGTGGAGACCGCCTTGGGATTACGTTTGGACTCGCTTCCCTCCGAGACCGTTTCAGGCTCGTCCTTGAACATATCTACTGTGCTTTTCCGCACCGGCATGGGGATATAGCTGGCTCCAGTGGGGTCATGGGCGTTTCTCGAAATCGTCCAGCGTCTCACCGGGATGTTTTCAACATTCACGGGTGTCGACGTGGAGGAGACGCTGTTTTTTCTGGCCGCCGCCTTTTCCCGTCTCAAGTCGGACCAGCGTCGTAGACTGTTCTGAAGCACATACCTCCCGTTCGCGCCAAGTTTCATCACCAAAAACTCGCAGTGGTTAATGTTTCGGAGATCCTCGAAGAACTCGACGCTGTAGTGGTACCAGGCCATGAGAAAAACGCGACTGCAGAGACCGTGGGTGACGAGGATGGCCACGCTCGCCATTGTGTCCTCGGAAAACCGTCTCCAGAGCGAACCATTGAACGACGATACCCGGTCATACACATCTGCCCCGCTTTCTCCGTTGGGTATGCGGTAAAAGAAGTGACCATATTGAGCACGCTCGCGCCACAGCCTCTCCACTTCTTCGGTGTCTGGTTGGAAATTGCCAAAGTCTTGCTCCCTCAGCCGTGGCTCCTCGTACACCTTGATGTGATGTCGCTGAAATGGTGAAGGTACAGGGTCATTGGAGCACAAACTTTTCAGAATGCCTTCTGTCGTTTCTCGGGTTCTCCTGTATGGAGAGATGAAGAAGTGTAAGGTATCATCAGTCCGAAGAAGAGCTCGAAGCTTCTCTCCCGCCTCGAGGGCTTGACGATGGCCTTCCTCCGTTAGTCCAACTCTGTGGTCTGGTGTCGTCTGGTGGATGGCCTTGTCACGGTTACCCTCGGATTGCGCATGTCTTATGATGATGATCAACCTTGGCTTGCCCATTTTCGCCAGATCGGTATTCGTGGCGGCAGTGGTGACCTCACCCCAGGCTAGCTCGATGTCAATTCTTGAGTTCGGCACTCTGGTTGTTGGGTCTACGAGATATGCTCAAGAAGATGGAGTATAGCCCAGACTGCAAATCCTGATCGTAGACTAGATACTCATACCATGTGGATTTCGAGAAAAAGCAAGAAATTATGACAGCCTTGCTTTGTAGGTGCTCGGATCGGGCTCATCTGATGCCAAGAAATACATTCCAGATCGGGACTAGCCCCGCCGTACTTGGATCGCGTTTCTGCATGTGTCGCGATCTTTCCTGGCAACGCTGCGTTTGCGACCATCTCCCCCATCCACCACCAACGCTACGCCAAACCCATTGACACGCTCCAGCCAGGAAGGCCCCAAGCCAGATTGTGGTCGCAACTCCGCTGCCCTCACTTTACACCCTCAATCCGCTACAGACTTCGAGACGACTAACGACGACGACAAGATGAATCCGCAGATGCAGAATTACAGACAGTTTGCCCAGGCGCAAGGAAGGTCCCCTGCGGCACGTAGGCCAGGTGAGTGCGATTCGAGCACCGGGATGTTTGCAAGTCCAGATATTGGTGGAGGACCACCCAGGGATGCCCTCAGGCAAATGGAACATCGCGACGAGCGACTCCTCATTACGCTCCTGCCCAAATACCGTCGTCTGGCACACACTGGACAGATGAATGACTATCTTCTCTGCCTGTCTTGCTCAACACCAAGAGATCCTTCGCTTACAAACATTAGGTCAGATGCCCCCTGTCCAACATGCTGCTCAGCAAGCGCAAGCCCAGATGATGCAACAACAACAAGCCCAACAACGCAACGCCGTGATGGAACACCAACTGGCCCAGCGACGTGTGCGAAAACCGACCGACCGAAATATGCCCGATGGTTTAGAAGAGGTGGTCATTGGGGATGGCGTCGAGCAGTATAAGAAATTGCGCGAGGCAGAGAAACGATTAGACCATCTGATGGCGAGGAAGCGGTTGGAAATCCATGACAATTTTAGTAAAAATGTCAGAAGGCATAGGACAATGCGAATATGGATCTCCAATACTGTGTCTGGCCAACCCTGGCAGATGAACCCGGACGAAGAAGGCTTCACGTTCGACTCGGGCGGCGAGCCTACCTATCGAGTCAAGATTCAAGGCCGGTTACTGGAATATGACAACGATGACATCTTGTACAGCGACGACGAAGATGAAGAGATGGGAGAGCAGGACAAACCAGCCAAACAAAAGACACTCAAGCCTCCCTCCAAAAAATTCACTCACTTCTTCAAGGGAATGACGGTCGAGTTTGACAATCCGAAAGGCAGCCTCAGCGACCCCAACCAGACGGTAACGTGGAAAAAGGGCCAAAATAGCTCCCAAGCTGGCGACTTTGACACCATTGAATTTGAGCGTAAAGCCGATGAGAACGTCAACATTACAATCTGCCTGGCACGCGACGAACAACCCGAACGATATCGCCTCTCCAAGGCTCTCGCTGAAACCCTGGATATGGAAGAAGCCGACCGTGCCGAAGTCGTCATGGGTATTTGGGACTATGTGCGTGCCATGGGTCTGCAAGAAGATGAGGAGCGCCGCAGTATCCAGTGTGATGATGCACTAAAACGCATCTTTGATACGGACACGTTCTTTTTCCCTCAAGCCGCCGAACGACTAGTCCCGCATTTACATCCTTTGCCTCCGGTGCGATTACCCTACACCATCCGAGTGGATGAAGATTGGCATAAGAATCCCGAACCCACGGTGTATGATGTGCAAGTCACCGTCGAAGATCCTCTCCGGCCCATGATCTTCAAACTCACTCAAAACCCAGAACATCAATCCACGCTCCGGACCATTGCTAAATTGGACGACGAACTCGCGATAGTGGTACAAGCTCTGCATCACCACAAGGCACGGCATCAGTTCTTTGCGAGCATGGCGAAAGATCCGCAGAAGTTCATCGAGAGGTGGCTCAGCAGTCAGAAGAAGGACCTCAGTGTGGTGCTGGCGGAGCAAGAACGAGGGGATGTGGCGGGTATGGAGTTTTCGAAGGGTGGAGAGGACAGTGTCTGGGGTGGCGAGGTAGTTAGGGAGGCGGTGAGGTATCGACTCGCCCGAGCAGAAGCCTCGCGGTAGGGGATGAGAAGAAGCAGCATGCATGCGCTGTGGCGTCAGCAGTAGCAGCAGCAGCAGCAAGGTGTTGGGGCTTTGAGCAAATATGCTCAGACCAGACCGGAGGGGATTGAGATTTATTACGAGCAAAGTCTTTGTCTTCTTTGTATGGCGCCTATAGAGGGGAGAGGAGGGATAGCACCATGCAAACCTGGCGCTTGAACATCACGATGTACGGTTCCCTCGCAGGCAGATGCATGGGATTGGGGCAGGGGGGTTGAGGCCGAGATGTGCTTTTGAGCTGGACCCCTCGTTCCTGGTGACTTTTATACCATTCTGTGCGCCAGCTCCGGCCTCAAAAGGAGTGAAGGACACCCCCGAAGAAAAACGTTTCCGGATTGAATGAACACTACTGGACTGGACTGGACTGGACTCGTCGTGGCTCAAAGGGGGTTTGTTCCATTCGCAGCATTTTATGTTGTTGTTGTTGTTGTTATTGTTATTGCCAATATATGTATTATATACCCCAAGTACACGGACTGAGTGTTTGTCCACGATTCCTTTTTGGAGCTATCTGTAATTGTAATCTCTCCACGCTTTGTTTGTTTGAGTGAGGGAGAAAGAGAGAAAAAGAGATAGAGATACATATATATGTATATACATATATCATCATACAGCAAAGGATGTATGTATGTATGTATGTATGTATGAATGCACAACCGCTGTCCCTCTCTCTCTCTCTCTCCCTGTTCTGTAACAAGCGGCTTGTGGTACGGTACACATAGGCATTTTTCACACAACCCATCCATGCATGATTGGTTGAAGGATGCATCTCCTCGGTCCATCCTGCCCCTACTTCTCTCGCTCCTCTTTCATTTTATTATTCTCTCCTGCCAGTGTCCTGTCGTATCACGTCATGTCCTATCGATCGGAGAATACGAGGTCGTTAAATCGCTGTGAACGAACAGAATAAATAACCTTGGGGGGGTTTTTGAGGCATTCGGTGCTTTGAGGTTGCGCAGTGGAAATGCATGGGGGCTTGTTCTTCTTCTTCTCTCTCATGTGTGTGTGTGTGTGTGTGTGTATGTATGTACATGTCTATCACTAGTATCAGTAGTGTGTGGATGAACGGTAAATCCGTGTTCAAGAAGGCGGTGACAACGACCACAACCAACAATGATCGTGGTGATCGTGGTGGTCGTGGTACATCCTGCCTGTGCCAATCTCAATTCGTAGAAATTCTTTCTGTCAAGGGCTTTTTTGTTCGAGGGACCGGAGCGTGCTTCTTGTCTGTAAATAAATGAATGTCCAAACAGGACTGGTTCGCGGGAATTTCCAAGAAAGGACCTTGTCGCCCGATCACGATCAAATCATGGTATATCGGTCCTGAAGCCCGGGTCGAGATCCCCGACGTCCCCTATGACCGTGCCGCTGTTACGAAGCATGTCGAGAGCCTCTTGGCCCTGCTTTGTGCCTGGGGCGGGCATGGGAAGTTGCTGTGGCTGAACCGGCATCGACGGCGCTGAGACTGGGGAAACGGGGCAGCGTTAGTCTACGTGCTGATTTGGCCTCTTGAATCATTTGGCGAGCACCAGGAATGTCGGCAACATGTGTGTGAGACCAGTAGAAGGAAGTGAGGAGAAGAGGAAGGAAGGGATTTTCTCCACGCAGAAGAATCCGGGACAGGTTGGAAACTCACCGGACATGCCCAGGCCAATACTCTCAATCAAGCTCTTGTAATACTGCGCCTCCTGGATGCTCTCCAACACATCAGCTCTGGCCGTGTGTCTCAATTCCTTCCGCGGCGCGGCCATCAACACGGCGTCACTCGCCCAGCGCCGCACCATCTCCTTCATGGCGGAGACGTCGAACAGCCGGTAATGGAGGTACTCCAGGATGGCGTTCCAGGGGGGCACGGCCAAGAAGGCGCGGTCGGCGTGGATGCTGTTCCCGGCCAGCAGCGCGCGGCCAGGCTCGGGGATATAGTGTTTGATGTACGCGAGGAGCTGGCGGGCGGCGTCTGCGGCGCTGGTCGACGACGCGAGGCACTCCTGCGTGAGCCCGGACTCGCCGTGCGTCTTGACGCACCACTCCGACATCTGCGAGAGTTGTTCCGGCGCGTGGAAGATCACGGCGTGGAAGCCTTCGGTGTCCAGCGGCGCGAGGTCGGCGGTGGTGATGATGCATGATATCGACATGATTGTATCTTTGGCGGGGTTGAGACCCGTCATCTGGAAAAAAGAACCAGCATTTTGGTCAGCGCTGCTGTAATGGCATACGGCAATGGGCGAAGGCTGGATGGGGTAACATGTGCCCAGAGACAGGGGCAGAGGGAAGCCGATAAGACAAGGCGTGGTTGAGCGTTAGATGCCGGTTTCGAGACATTTCGTTCCTTTCCAGCCCGTTGGAGGTTCCGGAGTGGGCTTCACCGGCGTGTATAGAACAGCGTCTCTCCCCTGCCGCTGGCAAGATAGGCTGCACGAGGGTTACTCGGTCTGTGTACCTACCTCGCAGTCAATCCAGACCAGTGGATCGGTAGATCTGGTGAGTGCCATGGGTGCTGCGTCCTTGGTGGATCTCGTGCTTGTAGATTCAAGGTTTAGATTTGACAGTCCTTCGGTCTGTGTTCCGACTTCACTCTCGACCAGCTGACGACGACGAGAAGTCTCTGATCAGGATTACTCTGCTGCGCCCATTCATCCAGGATATAATTAGGAGGCGAGGAGGCTTGAGGGCGCGACAACATTGGCCGGGGGAAGACATGGAGGAGGTATGGACGGTTAAATTCGCCCGTAAAGGACTAATAGAACCCCATCGAACGGTGATTGGATCAAGGGGGAAGGGTGATGACGATTATCTGATCGGCCACCATTTGCCACCGGTGCATTCACAGTTGGAGGACGAGAATGGTTGAGGAGGGTGAGGAGGTCGAAGAGGTAAGGGTCTACTAGGTGAGGGTCAACCGGGGGAAAAAGATGACGATATGTGTCGGGCCAAGACCCAGATGGTTCCCGACCAATAGCATTACAGCGGAGTTGGAGCCTGGCTCCAGGTCGGAGTGGGATTCCGCCCCCTTTTCCCCGTCGCCTACCAACGAACTACCTGCACTCCTACGCCAGTGTCATGCACAGCCTACGACCCTATAGGAACCTTCTCAGTCTTGATAATGTGGTTGCAATTCCTGCCCGGTGGGCTGGCTGGCAGCTCCAAGCATCTCCTTGGACGTGTCTGTATGGGATTGGTCTTTTTTGTCGAACATGGGAAAAGAACACTCTTCGATGCCTGGGGTATTGGTACAGTGACCATCGCGGGGTGAGCCAGCAATCATGCGTCCATGCCCCGCGCCGTTCCCCTTCCCCTTAGCCTCTGGCACCTCTCTGGATCAGATTACTCATGGAGATTCCATGTAAAGCCCCTGGCCTGTCCCGGCCCATGCACGCCATTCTTGCAGCTCCTCAAGAGGCCTGTGTGTTGCGCATCACGATCCGCCTTTCATTCCCTAAGCACAAACCGCCGCGGCGGAAGTTTCGTTCGCACAATTAATCAAAATATTCGACGGCCAGACCCCCCTTGCGTGTATCTGCAAACCAGCTTGTCATCCCGGCTTCCAATTCCGCGATGTCTTGACAAAAGAAAAGTGGAAGAATTGAATTTCCAATCCGAATGCCGACAGAAGGCGTCGTGGGCTGCCTCAATTTCTGTCTTTTCTTAGCGCGGTATGACACCGACAACCACGAATTGTGAAGAGCACCTGGCCATCACGGTAGGTAGAATTCTTGAGAAACGGTGGACGAAATTCAGTCGCGGAACTCACGCTGCGATGAAAGCCGCCTGTTGGCCTGTAAGCCTTTTTCAGAGCTCTTCGTCGTCGCCCGCGGCCGGCTCTTTGATAAGCGGGCCTCCGAATTGAAGGCCAGACGGATTTGAGCTAGTTGCAGTCGATTGAGACAGCCCCGAAGTCCCCAGGACCTCGCCAATGGTGCCCGAAGACGTGGATAAGCTGCCGCCTAACCGCTTTTTGATGTCGTCGTCAAAATCCGCGATACTGGCCCGCTGTCGTTTCATAGGGCTGCCGACCATGAAACTCTCATCGTCCTTGGTGACCTCTATGCTGCTGCTTAAGCCCGTCGGCCCCATACTTGTGCCTGCCGGCGACGTGCCAAGCTCGACAGCACTAGCTTTGGGCGTCGAATTACCCGAAGGACTACCGGATTTCGAGCTCTTGCGAGGTTCCGTTATACCATTGCTATTCAGCGGTTCCGCCGAATGCTGTCGCTTGAGCTGATGATACCTTAGCCCATGCCGGAACTTCAACGGCGAAGGGTCTCTTACCTTCATTTTACGGATGCCCTCTGCAACCTGGCCCGTTCGCTCAGCATCTTCAGGCGTAAGCATGCTCGGGTCTTTCTTTGCATCCTCATCGTTGATATCCTCCATCTTGCCAATAATGCCGGCACCATCATCGTCACTATCACTCTCCATCTCATCGTCACTTGATCCTTTGCCTTTTCGGCTTCGTCGACGTTCGGAGTCACGAAAGTTGGAAAAGCCGGCAGTTCCTTCTTTCTTCAGAGGTCCAAGCTTGGGGATCTCTGCCACTATGCTCCGTCTCTTCGTGCTGACCGATGCCTTGTCGGATTTGGGTCCAGAAAGAATGCCCATCTTTTGCAACTGGCGTTCTCCCCTATACAGAAACGTGAAGACCGCATACGGTTTGTCGGTAGGGTCAATGCCAGTCACCGTCTGTGTGGAGATGGTTTTGGGATCCAAGGTCTTGGGTTTGGCGAAACTGGTGGTGTGGTCAACATCCGCTCGATTCTTGCCGTCTCCCTTAGCGGCCCCTTCTCCAGTGTCTGAACCTTCCGAATCATCGTGCGCGTCAAATTGAGGTGAATATTCTCCGCGCTTGATCTCGCCCGAAGCCAGTACCCGGAACAAGGCAACCTTGATCTGCCCTGCTGCTTCTGGTATCGGATCATCATCATCTTCTTCCGAGGAACCGCTGTCGCTAGCAGAGCCCTCATCCGAAACGTCCTTCAATTCGCCATCCTCGCCGTAACGCATGGTGTTCTTTCTTCTATCCTTCTTCGAGATTCCATTGGTGTCATCGTCACTCCCGATTGTCCCCTTCCGCTTTTGTCGTCGCTTCTCCAGTTTCTGTCTGCGTCTCTCGATAGTTGCTGCGGCATCTTTTCCGTCCAGATCTAGACCATTCAACCAACGCTCGAGTCCGACTTCACGAAACAAGAACTCTCGTTCTGCAAGACCTCCTCCTTCTTTCTCAGGGACACTTACCCACCGAGAATTCACCCAGGTCTCTTCACCCTTTCTGAGCAGTGTGGCAACCTCCTCTTTGGCTCGCCCATCAAAGTAGATGTAAGCGGCGATTGTTTCGTTCGGCGAGGTTGTCAGGGGGACGTAAGGTCCAACAGAGCTTGTGTATTTTCCTCGTTCGCTTGTGTGACCTGGAAGACCGCCGACGAGTTTGGGTTTGGGATGAGGATTATCTGGTGTAGCCTTTGGCGTGGAATAAGGCACTTCCTGGCCAGGGGTGAGAAGGGTGATGGAGATGGCAAAGGTCGATTGTTCGGGTTTTCCCGTCAGGGAGTCGGCAGGGATCTGCGCAGGCGGCACGGGGATGTAGGCACTGATTCTGGAGAGACGAGAGGTTCTCTGGACAGAGTATTCTGGCAAAGGCCCATTGGGAGTGTGTATGCTCACAGCGAGACCTTTGAAGCAGGGCATGATGGCTATCAGGAATTGGAAGGCCCCTTAAGTGAGTGACGATTCTCCGCTCTCTGCGCGCAGAGATGGCGGAGAACAAATCTCCGATATGATTCGTGAAGTGACAACTCGCACTGTGCGAATATTGAATCCAACTTTTCCCGAACGACACACGCTACAGTCACCACAGTGTCGGCGCCTTCGCCACTTGAGGTCTGTTATGCATACAGCAAACCCAGGGAATAGAACGACGTGCCTGCTCCGCAGACTTCGGCAAGGAACGGTGAGCTATCGGGGGAACGGCGCACGCGATGGAGGGGGGGATGCTCAAATGAGTGGCAGAGCTGATTCGAATAAGGAGGAAGGAGGCGTTGCACGCAGGTAATGAAAATGTCGGGATTGACAATGTGGATGAAGAGAGAATGGACAACTTTAGTTTACTCTACTCTTGGGCCGAGTTCGTAGAGGCTCGTTCTGCCGCTGTGACTTCTTTGACGAGGCAGAAATCGCCAAGACGACGCCAACCCTAATCCGGACAGACGCAGCCTGGCCAATCTGCGGAGAAAGAGACGAGGCTGTGACTTTTGAGCAATCTGCACGAGTGGTCACTACTTAGACTGGAAGAACACAAGTGCCCGTGCAGGGCTACGACAAATTCAATGAAGCTTTCGGTTCACACTTTACGTCTGGGTTATCACCAAAGTCTTTCAGTGGCCTTGCCGGGGCTTTGAGCAGCGGTGTCTCCTCGAGATGCTCAAGTCACGCTATCAGCATAACATAGAATGTATATGCCTATTTGCGGTTTCATGTCTACCCAAAGAGCACTTTTCCCACAAAGAGGCACGAAACACAGGGTGGGAAGGAATTCACAACGGCTCTCCGAGTCTAAATGTCAAAGTTTGTCAATGCTTGTGACCCAAGGCGAGGGAAGCTCACCCTTACAGCATGCCACTTCCCGAGCACAGACACAACCAAAGACTTGTGAACCTTCCACACAGATCTCTGACATGAAGCATAATGACTCCAGCATAACGCATCCTGGTCATTCTCCCAGCATCCCGCTGTCTCGGTGGATAGGACTTGTCAAACATTACCACTTGTTGTGTCTCCTGCCTCTGCTCAGCTCATAACACCTTTGGACGTTTTACCTCCCTCGGCATCTAGCTGACCAAGCCGGCCTTGACTGTGCTCACAGTCCAGGGCATAGATGGTACCAAATACAACACCAAAAGGCGAGGGTGGTGTGAGGATGTCGACCAGCGGCACTCCACCCGCCAATCAAACCCCTCGATTGACTGATCGGAGAAATAATGGCCCCAGAGGGCAAGCAATCGCGATGACGTATCGTATGCAAGGGTTTCGTTGACGGTCGTTTGCTATTGCCCCGCGATCATTTTCCTCGTGGCTTCATTTTCCCAGTTGCAGCTTGAGGGGATCGTCACTTCAACGAAATTTTTACCCTCTGTTCAGTTTATTGCATTTTCAAAGTTCCCTTCACAATTATCTGTTGCTTCTTGTCCATCTAGTCACAAGCTCATCAAGCCCTACCCTGCTCAGTCAATCTTCAAACACTGTTCAGCGCACCACCATAATGGCAAGCGTGAAAGAAGTCCAATTCAAATCCTTCACCGACCAGAAGTAAGCTCTAGTCGAATCACCCTCTCTTGCAAGGTGTCTTCTGACTCTCCTCTCTGCAGGCCTGGTACATCAGGACTTCGGAAGAAAGTCACGGTCTTCCAGCAGCCACACTATAGCGAGTCCTTCATCACCTCGATCCTCCTGTCCATTCCCGAAGGCGCAGAAGGTGCATTTCTTGTCATTGGTGGTGATGGTCGATATTGGAACCCTGAAGTGGTCCAACTGATTGCGAAAATTGGTGCTGCATACGGCGTGAAGAAGCTTCTGATCGGTCAAAATGGCATCCTGAGCACTCCAGCTGCCAGCCACGTCATTCGCATCAGAAAGGCCACGGGTGGTATACTTCTTACTGCCAGTCACAATCCAGGCGGTATGTCGACATGTGTTGGGCTTTGCCGAAACCACATCTAACAAACATCCAGGCCCCAAAGCAGACTTCGGTATGAAGTACAACCTGTCCAACGGCGCCCCAGCCCCGGAATCCGTGACAAACAAAATCTTCGAGAAATCAAAGTCCCTCACCTCGTACAAGATTGCAGACATTCCAGATGTGGACATTTCTACAATTGGTACCAAGAAGTATGGCGATCTTGAAGTCGAGATTATCGACTCTGTAGCCGACTACATGGCCATGCTCAAAGACATCTTCGACTTCGACCTCATCCGGTCGTTCTTCAAATCCCAGCCTGACTTCAAAGTGCTCTTCGACGGTCTGTCCGGTGTCACCGGTCCATACGGTGTGGCCATATTTCAAGGAGAGCTCGGCTTGGGACCCGAAAGCACTCAGAATTGCCAACCCAGCCCTGACTTCAACGGCGGCCACCCAGACCCGAACCTGACGTACGCCCACTCTTTGGTCGAGAGAGTGGACAAGGAAGGCATCCACTTCGGCGCTGCCTCGGACGGGGATGGCGACAGAAACATGATTTATGGCAAGAATGCTTTTGTCTCACCTGGTGACTCTCTGGCTATTATTGCCCATTATGCGCAGAAATACATTCCCTACTTCAAGAAGCAGGGTGTCTATGGTCTAGCAAGATCCTTCCCCACTTCGGCAGCGCTTGATCTAGTGGCCAAGAAGCAGAACTTGAGCATCTATGTCGTCCCCACCGGATGGAAGTTCTTCTGTGCGCTCTTCGACACCGATAAGATGTCGATCTGCGGCGAAGAGTCGTTTGGAACCGGCTCCAACCACATCCGAGAAAAGGACGGCTTGTGGGCTGTCACTGCCTGGCTCAACATCATCGCCGGAGTGAGCAAAGAGACTGGCAAGTTCCCGTCTATTGCCGAGATCCAGAAGGAGTTTTGGCACGAGTATGGCCGCGTGTATTTCACCCGTTACGATTACGAGGACGTGAGCAGTGACGGAGCCAACGACATGGTCAAGTACCTCAAAGAAAAGATTGGAAAGTCCGACACTGTCGGTTCAGAGCTCCAAGGCCGCAAGATCCTGGAAGCAGACGACTTCTCCTACACAGATCTCGACGGCTCGGTGTCGAAGAACCAAGGTATCTACTTCAAGTTTGACGACGGCACCAGAATTGTTGTTCGATTATCGGGTACAGGCAGCAGCGGTGCCACCATCCGCCTCTATGTCGAGAAACTCGAGGAGGACAAGAGCAAGCTTGGCGAAGATACGCAGACATATCTCCAGGGATCGGTCGGACTCGCCATTGAGCTCTTGCAGCTGCAGAAATTCATCGGCAGAACCGAGCCAGATGTCAAGACGTAAATCATTTGCCATCAACTTGCGGCAGTGATTCGCACCTGTGGCCGCGTACAAGATGGTGAGAAGAGGACTGTCTTCTAAGCGGTTGTGAGTGCAATAGTGGTAGCTTTCAACGTCACAATAGTAGCTTATCAATGCAAATAGACCACGCCATTCTACAACCATCTCTTTACGATTCTCTCGAAACCCAGCTTTTGTGATTGAACTCGTCAGCGTTTAGCCGGGATGAAGCTTGGTGGATTGTTATGAGTTTCAACAGCCTGCTATTGGCATCCCTCCCCAGGATAAATTTTGGCAACCAGTTGTGCCCGTCGTGTATCCCTGTGATGCCATGCCTATCGGATCCCACGTGCAGCCGTATAGACGCCGTTTATTGTCTGGTAAAGTCTTGTAGGACGGGAGAGCTGTTGTAACAAGACTTGTTGGTATGGAAAGCCCCATAACTGCTCAATTGTTTCGCAACTGGCACGCATCTCGGATCCCCGTGCAATGTTCTGGCTTCACCATTTTGCTTCCTCCTGTTTCTGAAAGCTCGCTCTTTGTGACCATATGCGGAGCCCAGGATCTATACTCGGAACTAGGCACGGATTGCTGCGTCAGACCAAGACAGCGCCACGCCCATATCGCAGAGCGTGGGACAACGTTGCGTGCGCATCTCATCCCATCAGAGATTGTCCCACGGGAGCCACATGGGTCGACAAGGCCAAGGTCAGGATAGAGCGGTCGGAGTGACATTGTATTGTGTCGGCCACCAGGAGAGACGATGTAGTCCGCTCCCTGCGTGTCATTCGATACGGAGACTCGTTCACTCACCTTGTAAAGGACTCGCAATCACTGACTCATGTTTTGGGAGAGCAAAGGGGCCTCGCCTTTCACACCATCACTCTGACTTCACTCCTAGATTGACGCTAGAGGCCGCCCATTATGCCCCCTTCCTGCATCTTGGCGGTACAACATCTCTGCCACACCATCAGCATACCCATCGTTCTGAATAAGGAGATCAGAACCGTCGCCGAGCGTTTGTCACACAGTGATTGCACCTACCCGTCGAACGATGGCATACTTGGCACCGAAAGGTGTTTTCGCTCAGCGCATGCTCTTCACTGGACATATTTGAATGTCGGTGACGATGAAAGCCCCCCTCAACTATCCTCATCGACTCTCGATCTTCAAGAAACTTGAAAGGCGGCTGACAAGAGTGTGGAAGCAGGATGGGTTTCCAGGAAAGATCGAGAAGAACGGTGGATGCCTGCTACAGACACCTCGTCGAAGATCTTGACCCTTCGTACATGAGTCTGGTTCTCGTCATCTGCTTCTTCATCTCAGGCCTGATTGACAGCGTGGCGTTCAATACATGGAGCTGTTTCGTCAACATGCAAACTGGTAGGTAGTGCACTCAAGCTCACCTCGAACGATCGCTCAGTCGGGCATCATTGACGTCTCTCCCCAGGCAACACCGTCTTCGCCGCCCTGGGTCTGGGTGGTCAGCCGAAAGCCAGCCACAAGCAGCAATACTACAAGTCTCTGACCTCCATCGGGGCCTTCTGCCTGGGTGCGCTATTCTTCAGTGCCTTGCACCGCTATCCCCAGGGGCCTGGCCAACAACGGCGGTCTCGCACACGGGTCAGCCTCATCGTGTCCTTCTTCGTTCAGACCGTCCTCGTCGTCGTTGCTGCAAGCCTCGTGTCCACAAACGAGGTGTCGAACCAACCATTCGTCGCGGGCACCTTTTCTTCGGGCAACGACGAGATCCCGCCGTCCACCATCAACTTTCTGGATCTGTGCCCGATTGCACTGATCTCCTTCCAGGCTGCGGGGCAAGTCACTCTCTCGAGACTGCTCTCCGTGGTTGAACTGCCGACAATCGTCCTGAGTGCCCTGTACCACGACGTCTGCGCCGACCTGTACACCATCCGCGACTCATGGAGGAAGAGCTCCAGCCTCTGGGAGTTCTTCGCCGTCAGCGAAAGAAAGCAACAGCGACGAGCTGCGTGCATCGTGGCACTTTTCCTCGGCGGCGTCATTGGCGGCGAGATGTACAAATCATCAGCCGGAATGGCAGGGGCGCTGTGGCTTGCTGCTGGCTTGAAATTCGGTATCCTCTTCGGGTGGTTCTTCTGGAAAGCTCAAAAAGGGGATGATGACTGCGACGACCAATTACCGTGATGACGGACTGGGGATCAATGCAGTAGGGAACATGCCCCGGGGGAAACGACTCCAAATATGCACGCCTCAACAAGGACTACTTAACGGTCTCGGGGAGCTTGGGATGAGCTCTAGACGGGCAGGTCAACGAGGAACAGAGACGTGATCGAACTTACTCTTGCCTTTTCTCCCTATTCGGGGTTCGCATCTGTCATGGAGGGAGATGCCCAACAACAACGACGAGGTGACGCGGAACACACCCTCTATCTCCAGAAAGACGATAGTTGTAATGGCAACCCGTCGATCAACCCCTTGTTTGCTCTCAGACGTCTCAGTTGTGAGGCCCATCGGCACGTGGGTAAAGATGGAGCCAACTCCATGTTCCATATCCGCCCGAGTCGAGGGTGTCAAGAGAGGGGGGGAGGAGTCTGTTTCAGGGTGAGGCTCTCCTGTTTTGTCTCGGTTATCTTGTCACATTTGGTGTCTCGCTCACCATGAAACGTCATGCATGGAGCACAGGTCAGGCCTTCGATGAGCATGCCCATGATCGACCGAGTCCATTTCCTTCTCTCCACCTTTTTTAAGATCTTCCCACCGTGATAGAAACGCACAACGCTCCGGACAAGGCTCGTGTGGCCGACTTTGTAGATCTTGTGATCCTCCAGGGTGCCCTAGAAGCGGTCTCGTGCTCTGTGTTGGTGCTCCCCTTCGATCTTGGTAGGTCCGGCGTAGAAGGCGAGAGGACTGTAAAGATTAGGCATCACAAAAGGCTCGCCGAGGCTGGGTTCTGGTGGAGCGCTGATTCAACGGAGGCAGATAGTAGACAGACAGACGAACAGACAGAAAGAAGAGGAATAGATTTTGACGCCGCCTCATGTGATCGAACTATCAAACTTTTCCGGCGATTTCATGATGGATATGGGACGACCTGCTCTCTGGTTTTCCTTTCTTTTTCAGACACCCTAGGGACTCTTGAACAGCCGCCCGCCCTTCCACACGTGCGTGATATTCTTGGGCTCTTTGAACAAGTCCATATCTTTCAAAGGGTTCGCGCTCAAGGCGATCAGGTCGGCATCGTACCCGACTTCGATCCTGCCGCTCTTGGGCGCCATGCCCAGGTCCCCGAGCACCTCAGGCCCCATGGCTGTGGCGGCTTCAATGGCCTCCAGGGGCTCCATGCCGCCGTCGCTGACCGCATAGGCGAGTTCACCGCCACTTTGGCCGTGCGCCAGCGGGTGAGTCGCGGGCGTGCTGATGCCCAAATCGGTACCCAGCGCGATCTTGACGCCGGACTTCACGGCTAAGCGGTACGCCGCGCGGTGGTAGCGCGCTGTCTCTAGCATCTTCCGGTACGACTCTGGCGACATGAGCTCCGGATGATCCACGCCGACTTTCACAATCGTCCGCGTCGGCACGTACACGGTGCCTTGCTTCTTCATGAGCTCGATGCATTCCTCGTCCATGTACGTCCCGTGTTCGATGCTGTGCACACCCGCGTGTAACGCGGCCATGATTCCGTCCTTGCCATGGCAGTGCGCGCCCACGACACGACCGGCACGCTGGGCCTCTTCCACGATCACTTTCAATTCATCGAGCGAGAACTGTTGACGCAGAGGATCGTCCGCGATGCTCAGCACGCCCCCGCTCGCAAACACCTTGATACACTTGGCCCCTCGTCGGACCAGGAGGCGCACCGCACGTCGACACTCGTCCACCCCGTCAGCGATAATCATCGGTCCGGTACCCGCGGCGAGCCCGTTCGCCTGAGTGTCCCTCACCCCGAAGAGAGAGGTGACGAATCCCCAGGGCAGATCGAAAACGTCCCCATGGCCTGCCGTCTGGGATATGGCGGCGCCCGAAGAGTATATGTTCGGCCCAACGAGCGTGCCTTCTTCAATCGCCTTGGAGACTTCGAGACCATAGCCGGCCAGTTCGCGCACCGAGGTGAACCCGCTCATCAGGATGTCGTGTACATTCCGGGCGATTCTGGCGCCAGCCAGTGCCGTCGACTGGGTCGCGATCTCAGAGAAGTTGAACGTTTTGCTGCCCAGCAGGTGGATGTGACAGTCCCACAGCCCGGGCATCAGTACCGGGACAGTCGTGGTTGGGAGGTTTTTAAATGGTGGTGGCACGGACGCCGTGGGCTGGATCGCCGTTATTTTCCCATCTTGGAGGATGACAGACATGTTGTGCTGGGGCTTGCCACGACCTGGAATCAGCAGTGAGGTGTTGATTAATCGTGTGGTCCCGGACGTCATGTTATGGACGTCGACTGAAAGTGACGGCGATATGGAAGCGTGGCTGGATTTAGAGCGCGATGGGAGGTCTGAGAGACCTGCATCTGTACCTCTGGAGAGACAATTGATTGCATGGCTGCTGGGCTGTGATGAACTGGGATCAGCAAAGGGCTGAGAGGTCGAAGGCGCTGGCTTGCGACGAGTCATGGTGCGGGTATCTTGACAGAAAATGTCAGTCGCTCGAGGTTGAGCTCTGCTACGATTGCACCTTTGTGTGGCTGTCGCGCAAATTCGTCAAGCAAGCTGCCTTATGCCAGGCCGAGCCTTGATCTCACCGACGTCGTCTAAGTGCCACAGCAACGAACCTGACGTATTGAAACGTCGCCGAGATAACAATGGCAGACGTGCAAACGTAGAGGACACGCTGGCTCGCGTTCATGGAATTGCGCAGGGTCGATTGCTCTTCCTCGGTGGCCGCTAAGAGATCAGTTCGGAAGGTGTCCTGGATCTAAGCATCAGAGCTTGTTCGAAGTGGCGTCGTCGGATTCGGTGAGATAAAGCTTCGAATTGGGACTAGCTTGATCAATTAGTCAGAGATTAGGTAAATGGCTCCTGGGCCTGCAGACCCCTCATTGGCTATGTCGCTAGGATGTTATTCCGTTCCGTGGTCCCCAAAGTCGCAGTCTCGGCAGTCAAAAGATACTTGCTCTGTATGATGGATGTTCTTCAGGACGTTTCACATCAAATACGAACTTTCAACGGCCGTACTCGATACCTTACAACATCATTATATGCCATATACCTGAACCAAGCTTGCCAATAGTGCCTCAGACCGCCAACGTCATGTCTGGCGCTTCGCTTGACGGGGAAAGCTCTTCAGGTGATTCATTAACTTTTCTGGTGTTGGCGGTGCCATCGGAATCAGGTCTGCCATATACATCCAAGCGCTGTGGTGGTGACCGTACTCCCCCTCTTTGGAGACGTTTAAATGAGTGACGAACTTCGTTCTATCAAGTCTCATGAAGAAATACGAAAGTTGGTTAGGATGAGAACTTCTATACGAGTCAAGGTTAGTCTCTACTACGATCTCTAACCAAATACAGCTGAGTCGACGCAAACGGCCAGCCCGGAGATACAACGTGCAATTTGGACAACTCAGTCACCGAGGCAGCACGACAGCTTCGGGTTGTCTATATCGCCGTGCCCGTTGTGTATTGCGGGGTGGAGGCTGAACAATGCTTCGGACCATTCCAGAGTTGCCTTGTCCGGTCATGGTTGCACAATGGAGATATCAGATCCCTCCGCTGTGTGAGAAGCCAATGCGTATATAAAGGGTGAGTTTTGCTATGAAATGGAAGTAATCCAGCGGTGGAAAATCAATTGGCAGAGATTCGATCATGCGTTCCTTACATGGTTTACTCTGTTCTGGTTTGGTGATCAGTCTTTCAACATCCCTCCCAACAACATCATCTATGATTGCCGCTCGCAGCGGTCCGGTCGCCTCGTCTCCATTGCTTCCTACACAAGATGCATTCTACACTCCTCCTATTGGCTTTGAGTCTTCTGTACCGGGGACCATTTTACGTCTACGCGCGGCAACGGGCAATCTGACCTCCATCTACAATGCCAGTTCATCAGTTTACAATATCCTCTATCGCACCACCGATGCACAATATCAACCAGCATGGGCAGTGACAACCTTGTTCGTGCCTTCCAATTCCTCCAACAGCTCTGGCGCCAGCGGCCTCTTGTCTTACCAAATTCCCTACAACACCGCGGATGTTGACTATAGTCCTAGCTATGTGCTTGGGTCTGGGTTAGCCACGGGTCTAATTCTCTCGGATATCAACTCCGCACTCAACCATGGCTGGTTCGTCAATGTACCTGATTTCGAAGGACCTTCGGCTTCGTTTGGATCGGGAGTCTCAGAGGGCCATGCCACGCTGGACTCAGTCCGAGCCGCCTTGTCTGCAGGATTTGGTCTCTCCCCCAATGCACGATATGCGATGTGGGGTTACTCGGGAGGATCAATTGCAAGTGAATGGGCTGCAGAACTTCAAGTCCAATATGCTCCAGAACTCAACTTCAGTGGAGTCGCACTTGGTGGTCTGGTGCCGAATGGCACAAGCATTCTACACACCATCGATGGAACGCCAGCAGCGGGATTGATCCCTTCGTTCATCATCGGCGTGATGAAGCAGTATCCTGAGGCATACCAGTACTTGCTCAGCAGCCTTAAAACCTCGGGGCCTTACAACGCAACTGGGTTTTTGGCAGTTCAAAACATGTCGTATTTCGAGGCGACAGTTGCCTTCATGAATGAGAGTATCCTTAATCAATACTTCGTCAACGGCACTTCTTTTCTCCAGCAGCCT
This sequence comes from Fonsecaea erecta, assembly GCF_001651985.1. Lineage (NCBI taxonomy): Eukaryota > Fungi > Ascomycota > Eurotiomycetes > Chaetothyriales > Herpotrichiellaceae > Fonsecaea > Fonsecaea erecta. The sequence goes on along the minus strand of NW_017387245.1, from coordinate 1,792,567 downwards.
ATCATTCAGAGAGTCTTCGATGTCGACGGGCTGATGGGCTACCACGGCGTGCCGCAGATGCCAATGTTCATCTACAAGGCAACGCACGACGAGTACAGTCATGTTGGCGATACAGACACTCTCGTGGCAAGATACTGCGAGGGTGGCGCGAATATCTTGTACCAGAGGAACCTGGTAGGGAACCATCTCGACGAGGAGACAAATGGAGATGCACGGGCACTTGACTGGTTGAAAGCAGCTTTGGATGGGACGCTCATGATGCCGCGAGGATGCACGGTTCAGAATGTAACAACCGACAACAGCTCGCACGCGCCGTTTTTCCTTCCACCCTGAATGCAAAAGTGTTTGTTCTATTAAGCAGATGCACAATCTAAATTGAGATGACAGCAGAGTTTCGTATTTTCTGGCTCAGGTATTCCGCTGCCTTACACACATTCATAGCCCAAGGAAGAGAAAGGCAAGTCATCTCGAGTTACAGCGCCTTGGCACCTCGCACTCGAAGGGGAGATAGAAGGAACCATGCAGTCGACAGTGGTGAACGTCAGGAGACATTCGTGTCGTGGATGTGGACGACGGGACTCTTGAGCGACTTGTGGTGTCAGGATTCGTGTTGACTCCGGTGAATGACACCCGGGCGAATCTGTTTTAGGTCAGAACCTGCGAGACGACTCGTCCTTCCACTTCAAACTCTTCATGTAGGAGACAGGTGGTAACATTTCCTGCGGTCCCACAGTGCCTCAACAGGAGTCTCATCACTGTGGTTTGAAACAATTGAGTTATTGACTCCCAAATGGAACTCATACCACCCACCCGAACTTCAGCGCCAGCGCTTCCGTTGCGGTTATGGAATCAGAGATGCGACTTCCCCAACTGAGTGGCAATACTTGCGAAAATGGACTTGTCCGGTCCTTCGCGGAGGTCCTCCCTTGAGGAGTTGGTCGGGACCGTCGATCTTACGGGCGCATCCGACCCAGGGGCCTGAAGAAAACATTTGCGCAAGCAAGCACTATGAGGCCAATGTTGACACTCGCCCGGAAAGGGTCATTCTGGGGCCTCAAGGGGCCTGTAACGTGAGACGTCACCAGATGTAATGCCTTAAAAAGGCTAAACGGCAAACTACGTTCGTCTCGAGACGACTTTCTCCATGGTGAATGCTGTCAGCGGGGAAAGGCAAAATTCGAATTTGTTGAGAAGCCAATGTTGCCAATGCAGGGCTTTTCGGGGAGAACAGGTGGCTGAGGGCCTCTTGAGGTCTCGACTTCTCGTCCTCGTGTGTTTGCCAACAAGGTGGCAAAATCTGTATACGGCGGGGGGGGAGGGATTGACTTCAACCTTGTCAAGGGTAAAGGGTGATCGACGAATATGCCGGTAAATCTCTTCTTTCAGCACAATGCTGAGCACCTTTCTGGACACTTCGATCCATCACCGGCAGATGCCACAGGCAAGGCGGCGACGACGATCATGCTGGGTCACAAAACAGGGGATGCCTCGATTTAGACCTCTCGCCACATAGAGTTGCAGGGTAACGGAGTTTCTATCGAGCATGGGGAAGTATCGTGATCGGACTATGAAGGCAACAATGTCGGTAAAGAACAATAATAATCCGATGGGGACAATAATCGGGAGTGGCCGGCGTCGGTCCGTCCTTGGCAGTACCAGTAACGTGACAGTACGGACTACGGTGAGACATGCAAGCAGCCGAGGAAAAATCTACGGAGGAGCATCGCCCACATTGGCGCACTCCTCTTTCTCGCCACTTTGCATGAAGCAACCTCAGCACTGTAGCATCTTGTCACGTAAAACGTATCCAGCAGACATGGAAGACTACGCGGGAGCGGTACCAGACTCGGACATCGCCACGTCCAAACTGGGTCTAGCAACCTCGTGATCACCTCTGTCGAAGGGGGCACGCAACCACGACACATGCTCTTCCTCCATGTCACTCAAGCTGTCACTGCCGTGGCCCTAGCGCAGCTCCTCCTCAACGGTGACTCGTCAGGCAGCATGGCTCGGAATCTGTCAAACCAGTCAGCACGAACTCCCTCACCCAACGCAAAGGAGGGGGGACTGCTGCCTCACAAAGGGGCGCTTGCCGACGTACACCATGTATTCTCCTACGTAATCTTGTGTCACCAGGGACTAAGAGATTGTTTGACACAGTCGACGCAGAGCTCGTATCACCACCAGTCAGCGTTCGCTCCAAACCCTATCCTGGTCAATCAATGCCTCAGGCGCAAAAGCTAGGACCCCTCGCCTGTGGGCTGGTCGAAGTTTGACAGCCCAAAATCCATGCGAACAAGAACTGGGAAAGACGGTTATCAATGGCGATCCTGAGACACGCGAACGGGCCTCTGGGCAAGCGTTCCACACCCTACGCTCTCGAACAATTTCGGTAAGGCTCAAAGTGGAGTCCGGCGGTCTATTGACCATCTGCGCTATTGGTTATCTGCTCTGCTCCTGATCTTCCATGTTCATTCTTTAGAAAGAGGAGACTGATGGTCACATGGACCCGTTGAAAGCGGACCTTCCCCCCCATTCACAATCACCCATCTGTAAATTGTGTTGCGGATCACTTATCCCCCTCTGCCATTTTAGAATGGTGTAGGAGACACTTGGGCCTGCCTCAACACTAGCAAGACGCGGCGAATCACAAGGTGTCAGATAACAATAAGTCGCAAGCCACACCACAGTCGGCTGCCGACAATTCCGCCGAGGCTGGCACTGCAGCGTGACCCAAGGCGCAGAGGCAAATTTGGTTCTGGTGCGAAGGGGCCACTACTGGGAGCCTGGACTCTCTGCTAGAGGCACATTATTTTCAGCCCGCACACCCAAGACTTAGCTCTGGCTGGGTGTTGAGCCAGGGCGTTCCCGTGCTCTCGATCTCGACAGTCTCACCACGCTACAACTCTCTTTTACTCAGAGTTGGTGGCTGAGGACTGACTCCCGCCATTGTCTTGCAGGTAGGGATCCCCCTATCTGATGGGAAGAGTGTGCAGGTAAACCCTCAAGGGCGAAGGAGAATAGTGGGCTCCAAAGTTACGAAAGTATGCTGGTGAAGACAGCCTACGTAGCGCTGACCAGCATGCGGCCCTCGCCAGAGATAGTAATCTCCATCATGAGAGAGCCTTGTTGTCCGGAGTAGGCGACAGACAGACCCCAAGCAGGGTGTCTCCGCCGCCCGGATGAGTTGCAAATCTCAGAATGGTCTTGGGGCAATTGGGCAGGAATGAGGGAAGAGCATTGCATGATGCTTCTGCCACTATTCCAACACAACCCCTTCGCGCTGGGGTGGGCTCTGGCAGGCCCTTGCTGATTGGATATTCAAAGTGATTGGGAGCAAGGGATTGCAGTCGAGCAAGTTCGGACCGTCAGAAGTCGGTTAGTGCTGGGGAGGCAGGGCCAGTGTCCAGCATGGTGACCTGCGTACTTTGCAGACCGACCACGCCGCAGTCGTATGCCTGTGCCCTGACATTTTCCTACTACTGAACCCGCCATCTGGCACCCAGGGGCCCCCCTTGCCTGAAACACGAGCGAATGGCGATGGCTGTGTGCCCAGGCCAGGACTAGCCCTTCCACATCTTCCAGGCGCGAGGCGCAAAAAGCAACACGCTCCCAGCATCTTACCGACCAGGCCACTCCCCGACCTGCCGATGGGCGATCAAATTTTTTCATGGTTGCTCGTCTCATGTCCGATGCCGTCTGTGCTGGCGCCAGGAGGATCCAATCGCCATGGCCCGCGGCCCCTCCAATGGTGTCAAGCACTCCAACACTGGCCAGAGACCGGTTTGACCACCAGGGCTTGTCCAGATGCAGCAGACACAGCAGACGGCTATGGGGATTCTGCGTCTGGTCGTGGCGTCACAACTGAAATTTCTCAGCCGAAGCCATTGGTGCCAATTACAGACATGTCAACACCCGGAATAAGGCGGGCGGCGAATTTGGGAAATGGCAACCCAAGGACTTTGCCAGCCCAGCAGCCCAAAACAACTGTGCCTCCGGCATGACCATGTCGAATTTCGCCTTCTCCTCAAGGTGGTGGGCACCCAACCCTGCAGGCACACCAAAAAATGGGAGAGTTGGTGATTGGGATGCTGGGCTGTTCCCGTCAGGGCGAGCAGCTACTGGTCGATATGCTAGCGCTGGCGTTCGGTCTCGCAAGGAACGCTGATCTATGGTCGGTGGTGACAAGAAATGCGCCCAGCCACTTGGTGATCCGCTCATCGCCCACTTTTCCACCAACTCAAGAGCCTGCAACCCACTTCTGCCCGTGTCTCCTGCCAGAAGGTGCCCGCCTCGTCTTGCTTCCTCTGGCCTAAACCAAAACTGCTCACGGCAAGCTCGTCATCCAGCGTTCCCAGCGTCAGACTACGAGTCCAGGGTTTGCGAACTTTGACGCATCGATGTGGGTCCTCTCCCTTCCTGGCGTTCTATTCGCAGCATCTTATGACCAGGTTCTGACGGCGTTTTTGCCCCACCGACATGGGTGGCATGAGTGTAGACGGTCCGTGCGTCGACGCTTGCCATGTTCGCCATGCTCGCAATGGGCTCTCTTCGAGTACAACGTCCGTCATACCTAAAAGGACATAATATTGCCTCTATACCTTGATACACCTACTCGCGTTCAACACCACCACCAACCACAAAACCATCCAACATCCCGCCTTGGACCTCTCTCCCTCTTCTTCCATATCTCTACATCTGCTCTCTGCTGTACCACTTTGTATCCTCATACACCTTCTGGTCTTTCCTTTACTGCTCGACATCCAAGCCGACCACCAACACCATAATCCATTGGACCTACACAGACTCCGTACTCCAGGGACTGGCCACTTTTCTCTTCGTTTCAAAACACGTCTCTGGAACTCTTCTGGACCCATGTTTTGAACTGTTCTTTTTGGTCTTGTTCGACTCCTCCCTTTTCCTTGACCAAGTACTCCGTTACTTTTGGGCTCTCCCAATAATGCTATTGACGCCACCATCGTCCCCTCAACTCGCGACTTGCCTTGCACCAGAGGACCGATTGGGGTGTGTTTTAGCCGGACGACTCGAACTGGTCTCTATCCTAGGAATTGGCGCTTATGGAGTGGTCTACCAGGCCATCGACAGACTCACAAACATCCCCTATGCCGTGAAGGCCCTCCCCAAAGTTGGATTGGATCCCAGACAACGACGTTTCCAACGGCGCGAGATTGCCCTGCACCACCAAGCCAGCCAACATCCCAATGTTGTGTCCCTGCTTCGCATCTTGGAGAGCCCGGACTGCACGTTTGTGGTGATTGAGTTCTGCCCCGAAGGCGACCTGTTCTCCAACATCACCGAACATGGCCGATTTGTGGGCGACGACCAGCTGGCCAAGCATGCTTTCTTGCAAATTTTGGATGCCGTTCAGTACTGCCATTCCATCGGGATCTACCACAGGGACCTCAAGCCTGAGAACATCTTGGTGACCAACAACGGCCACACCGTCAAACTCGCCGACTTTGGGCTTGCCACCACGGATTCCATCACGTCGGACTTCGGATGTGGGTCCACGTTCTATATGTCCCCAGGTATGTCCAATGCTACCCTCCGGCAATCAGAAGACAGGATACTGATGCTCGCAGAATGTCAACAAGCGCCAACACGGCCGTATGCCCGCTATGCCGCTGCACCCAACGACGTCTGGAGCCTTGGCGTTATCCTCGTGAACTTGACCTGTGGTCGCAATCCCTGGAAGAAGGCATCCCCGGATGATTCCACGTTCCGTGCCTTCTTAAAGGACCCCAAGTTCCTCAGCTCGATCTTGCCCATCTCCCCCGAGCTGAACATGATCTTGAGACGCATCTTCGAGTGTGACCCACACAAGAGGATTACCCTCCAAGAGCTCCGCGAATTGATCCTCAACTGCCCGAGGTTGACGGCCAACTCGTACAACACTCTTCCCCCGTCGCCTCCCGCGTCTCCCTACGACTACGTGGATCCGATGGATTGCGCCAACATGGCTCTCCCACCCTCGCCACCCGCCTCCCCGTCTCCGCAACAACATTTCCAACCTCAACCCTCGGAGTGGTCCTTGTTTGAACCTGCCTCCAAGCAGAGTTCGTCTTGTTCTTCCCTTTCCACGGATTCTGGATACGAATCCGAGGCTCCGTTCCATGATGCTGGCCAACGTATACAACCACCTGTCTTCAACTTTTATGGCAACGTTATTCCGCTGAACGAGCACGAAAAGCCTTTCTACCCGCAACCGAATTTTGTTCCCTCGGTTGCCGCCTTTTAATTTCACCAAAATGTTTTACATACGTTGCGCAGCAACCTGGTCGATGCTGTAACGAGTTAACGGTGTTACGATTGGTGTTTTCATACCCCCTTTGGATACCCAGGTGGTCGATTTACGATTACTACTTTTACAACAAAAAACTGTTTTACCGGATTGGACTGGATTTTTCAGGAAAAAGCCACGAGGCGATGCAATTTTACAGAAGAAGGTCAAGCGCATATTGTCGGCGTCTCTCCTAGACCGCGGATTTTTTCCATTGTGTGTGTGCGCGCGCGTGTGTGTCGGAGAATGTTTAGCGTTGAGAGTCATCGGATAAGAGAAAACCCAGGAGGAAAGGCGCCTTTGCAAGAGTCGCTGTCTCTCAAACCAAGTGCTGGCGCGAGACGACATGTTGGGATATTGGGGAGGTTTTTTTGTCATTGTTATTGTTCCAGAAGGATTGCTTTTGCAACTCCTACCCGAAGGATCATACCCTAGGACGACTGTTCAAGCCGGCTGTGGCCACCTGAATCCGAGGATTTCACAAACTATGTTTCGCGTTCTGTCCATTTTCGAATGAACAACACGGGCTTCCTTTCGCATTCTCGTGTCCACGGCCCCGGCTTGAATGGTTACTGTAAATAGCTTGAACCTGCTAAGAACAAATATTGAAGTGGATGGTTTCCTACTGGCGCCATTTGGAGATTTACCCAATTGTTCGCAACCAAATCTCGCGGTCTTTTCAGTTCAGCTCGACCTCGCTGTCGCCACGTTTGGTAGTCACGTGACGTGGCGCACGTGGTCGGTGGTGACCTTTCCCGATGCTGTGTAGTTGGGAGGTGGCAAAGAAGGGGAAGTTGTTCTCCTTCACATCGCCCAACATTTGCCCCCCATCTCTGTCTAACCTCTATCCCATCCATCGACCCGTCCGATCAGTGTCGATATCTCCCACCAACCATTCAGCTGGGAGTGGCTTGTGGCCGCCCTCTCCCGCGGCTTCCATTCCTGACGACATTGTCCCTTGCCATGCAACCCAACTGAACCCAGCCTGCGAGGCAGCTTTCGCCCCGACCGTGCCGCTGGGGTGGTCACTAATGCAAGCCCCTTCTGTTCCAGCCTTCGAGCTTGACAGCGCATGCGTCAGCCTCTCGGCTCTGCCAGGATGCATTGGCTGCCTTATTCCTTCTCCTTGCCCCGCTCTGTCCATCTTTGCTGACTTTCTTTCGCAGCATGCCCATCCACCTGCCACCTCACGGTTGGCCAGATGAAAAAACTCTCAGATATTTGCCACCCACTACTGCAAGGTGGACGGCAGCTTCACCTGCATCTACAATCCAGATGAACCTTGGCCGTCCCTACCTCTACGAATCGCCGAACAGGATTTCGGGTACTCCAACTTTGGGGTCCCGTCTACCCACCACCTGGAGAAAGGATGCCCAGGTCCGTTGCGAGGGCGAAACAGACCATCTGGAAATAAGTCTAACCCAAATATTTCGGAGAAATAGCCCCTCCACTCTGGGCACGCGCTGAACTACCGCTAAGAATAAAACCACCCATCAGAATCCGATGTGTCCCTCCATTAAGAACGATCTTATGCAGGAGCTTGGACGCTTGCTGCCCTCCAGCGATCGACCTATGGAACTTTGAGCACAAGGACAGGCACCGTGCCGGCATGCCAGGCGTAGTCTGTGGCACACACAAGCGTTGTTTCCAGTCCTGGCTTAACTGCATGGATGCTCTTGAATACCCAAAGAACGACTCCTGCAGCAACCCATGCATATGATCATTGGATCAAAGGGAGCAGAGAGGGGCAACAGCGGAGACAAAGGACCTTTTCTGCTTCAACCCTGATTGATCACCGCCCACGAGGGCTCAATAGCCCTTCCAATGACACTCTCGACACGAGGTCCCTGTCCCCTAATCCCGTCTCGACGGGTTGGGCATTGTGTCACTGATGGACCTGACGGCCAATCACATCGAGAATGGGGATATTTCTGACGATACTCAGCTCTACGTCAGCTCGTGCATGTGGGACGCCAAAAGGTTGCACATCAAGGTGATCGATCCCATGGTGTTTCAACCCAGGAAAAAACTGGGGCGAGTCGGTTCCCTCAGGAAGGGTTGCCGAAGTCATGATGTACCTACTGCTCAAATGCTGACCATCTGAATGCAATCTGCCGCTGAAGTCAGCAGCGAAACGAGAAGCCCGACCGCCTGTTCCAGAAGGGGGAGTGTTCCTAGGAGGGACACTGATGTCCTGGCGTACCCGACATGACTGACAGAAAGCCGCAAAGGCAATGCACGACCAGTGGCTATGAGTTGGGGCCATGTTGGTGAACACCGCCACCACACATGCTCGAGTCATGCGCCAGAACGGGCCATTATTCAGCCAGTGGCTTTTTACCAGAACATGTCCTCCAAACCGAGCTTCCTATGCTGGAAAAGTCCAGTTTCTCGAACATCTCCATGGACTCTGGTAAGTCTTTTTTGGATTTGGCTTTCGTCCAATTGTGAACGATACTCTTCCGAAGCGAGCCGCGCTACGAACGACTCTCTATCCAGCCTCTGCTTGACGACCCGTTCGATCTCTCATTCACTTCTTTGCGGCCCGTGTCAGACATGTAGTCTTCTAATGACAGTGTCCATCTCTAGAGCGGCAATCCATATTTACCTATGTCGAGGGGTGGAGGCACGGATCAGTCTGATCAATGGCCGCATTGGGAAGATCAGGTTGGCATCTCGGCGCTTCTCTATCCAGTTACCTGAGAGGTGCTCGACGAGTAGGCAGCCGCTCCAACTTCTGTCACATAGTCGGGCAAGTTCAGCAGTTGTGGACGACTTCGCAGGTGCCAAATTGAAGTATTCAGCTGCCCGGAGAACGATACCGGTCAATAATCATGTGGCCGCTGTATTGGTCTCTTCCTTTGTGTTATCTGTCATTTGAAAACCAAGCTCCGGTTATCAATGTCAGCATATCTGCGATTGGCTGGAGACGAGTTAAAGGTCAATCCACGTATAGCCAGGTCCCATTCCTGGTGGCTGGCAAAGAAGGGTGTGAATGTGTGCTGCCAAAGGTTGTTGGCATGTTACCGGACCTGAATCCAGTCATCATCCATCCAGCGAAGGAAGTTCTCCATCCAACCAGGGTGCGGATGGTAAATGGTTCCTTTCTGCTCGGATGAACTTCCGGAGCAGCGGAACAGCAGACAGACTCTTTGCCAACGTGGTCTGGATGCTTGGAAATACGACCGCGCCGCGATTGGCAACATGTCAACACCTTCCCCACGACACCAGTCAGGCATCAAGTTGCTAAGGCCGAAGCCCAACCCTCTGTCGAGCCACCAAGCAAAGCCTCATCCAACTGGTTGGCTGGCACATGGCAAAAATGCCGCATACAAAACCAGGAATGGGGGGTTTGTCTGGAAGGATGGGTGGTGATTCCCGCTTGGGGCCTGCATGGCCATTCATCCAGTCAGGAACAGTCCTTCCTGCTTCGGCCGCCTTGCTCGGCGACGCGCTGTCTCCCATGACTGCTCTGCGAAAGCCCAGGCTCTCGCCGGTGCATCAGTCGCCGAGTCTGCGGCCCGTGCTTTGTTGATGTTGTTCAGTACCCACCTCAGAGTGGTTGATAGGAAACATTGGTATGCAATCATCTCTCGGACAGTCGTCATCGAGGGAGGATTAGATAGGAAGTCGGAAGATTACGCCGAGCATCACCTGACTCAAGTCTCTCTAGACGCAGTCTTGCCAGTAGTTGTAATGTTGCTACAGAAAGGTAAGCCAGACGAGGCTCCGAGGGAGTGAGAGTGCTCAGTTGGTGTATATGGAGAACACAGGTCGAGCCGCTCCATGTATAAGGTATGTGTTTCACTCTGGCTGGAGACTGGATGGCGGAAGAGAAGGAGAAGAAGAAGAATAGGTAACTTCGGAGCATTCGTCAAAAGGCAATGCGTCGAAGTCTTCTCACTGTGTTGGCGCGCAATTCCAACGGGACCCAACTTTCCTGCTGCTCACGCTGGCCTCAGAGTCAAGAGAGTGAGGCCCAGAGTCTTTGGATTAACAATTCAGGCAATGGGGACGTGAGTGAGTTGCAGCCTGATAGAACGCTCAGAAACAACGGAGTGTCGCAGTGTGTGCGTGTGGAGGTCGAGACATGCTCCAGGCTAGGATGAGAGCAAAGTCAGCCTCGTTGGCAAGATGCGAACCAGCTCGCCAGACATGGTCTATACCCCGTTGCCCTTACTGGTTGCAGCCTTGTCGATCGATCACTTGGTTTCTTTTCTGGGTGCATGGGGATCTTGCGGATCCCATTTTACACTCTGTCTGTGGACTGATGGCGACGCCCACAGATCTTGACAAGATTGCAACCAGGCATCAATGCTTCTCGGAAAGAGCCATTTATACCACTTCCAAGTGTGCTGCTTGAGATGATGCCGTCATGGAAGTCAGACATGTCACCAGTGTTGTTGTATTTCTCGCCTCAGCCTCAGCACACCAGGCACTGTTCCGGCTGAGCTGAGCAACGTCGTCGGTCAGCCACACCATCAAACACCACCGGTACCACCGACATCCACAGATGTTGTTGACGTGTCACCAATGTGCTGAGGAACCATAAAATTGACGCCACATCTGGTTCATGAACTGCGCCTCAAACTCTGTCGCAAGCATTGGCTGAACTAGGTCTAGCCGGGTCTTGTGTCTCGACTAGTGATGCCTCGAAGCCACAGATCGATACATGAGCAACTTCCTTCCCACAGCGACTCATACCTTATACTGAGTTACATTCGCATCGTTCTTTGTGTTCAGCTGTCCAACCTGCTATACTTTTCCCTCTGTCACTCTGTATCTGATCAAGTATGCCCACAAGAGGAAGGAAGAGCAAGAACAATGGGAGACAGAGTTGCAGTGGCTGAGCCAAGTCACCCCCGAGGGTCCCAAGACTCGCTATTACGTGTCGCAATTCGCAACGGTTGCTTCCCGCGTCTCACAGTCCGAGGCAATGCGCTGAATGACTTAGGTTTGGTTCGTGGTAGAGTAGTCTTCCTTATCACTTCACTTGATCGGTGGTTGTTATCTTCTCTTCTCACTGTTCTCTTCATCACCAAGCAACAAATTCGTGTCCCATTCGTCTCTCTTACGGCAATAGAAAGAGGAGCCTGTCGCACAGGGTTCCAGCGAAATTCAGCGCCGAACCATCGCCCGAGAACAAGCTCAGCGTCTTGCTCGATAAACACCAGAAGCAACAAAGTCCAGATCGACATTGATTAAACCCATCTCCCGAACTTTTCTGCGAGCTCGCGAGGGACCAGCACCTCGAATCACCGACATCAAAAAGAGCCCGAACTCCGCCATGGCCGACAAATATGAGCCTCCTCAATACCCTCCACCCGCGCAGTACCCCAACCACAGCCAGACAGGCTTCCAGTCCCCTCCTCCCCAAATGGCCTACGACCCTAACTACCAGCAACAGTACGATGCCAGCCGCGGCATGAACCAGGGTTACTACGGTGGGCCGCCGCCGCCGCAGGGCTACTATGGCGGCCCTGGATACGGGCCACCGCCTCCGGGCTGGAACGGTCAGCCGCAGCCGGTCATATATCAGAGGGATCGAAGCGGCGATGGGCCAGGTATCTGCACAGGAATATTGGCCGGGTTGGCGTGCTGTTGCTGTTTAGAGGCATTATTTTAAGAATTTCCCTACAGATGGGAGAAGACGGGACATACAGCCGTCGAAGGGCACAGGGGACGATATCTACGGCTGTCCTTTGAGGATTCCGTTAACGAGGCGGGCTTGGTTCCTACGTTCGATTGGATCTTTGCATGGCGTTGCGGGTCGGAAGCAGCATATCAATCTGCCAAAAGGGTAGATTACAACACATTCTTGACTACATAAAATTGCCTTTGAATTGCCAGTTCGTTTTTTTGTTGGAGGCATCAACTCAGTCTTTGTCCCTTTCACATCACAGAACAACTATTGGCACCGCTCAACCCACCACTTTCAGTCGTAGTTTTCGCAGCCGTCCGGGTGATGTCTTCCAATACCTCCCACATCAACTCGCCCGTCAAGGCACTACACTCTGCGTAGCGATCACAGTGCATCTCCTGGGCGGCGCGCAGCCCTTCCTGTGGCATAACACACTCGTACGACCCGTCTTCGGCCCTCTGGTCGGTGCGTTCATCCCGCTTCAGGCCCAGCAGCATGACGGGAATGGCGTGCTCGACGTCATGGTAGTGGAGGGACAGCTGCTTGCGCCAGTAATGCTGGGCATTATGCAGCGACTCACGGGACGAGATGGCGAAGGCGATGATGGCGAACGCCGGGGCCGGCGGGAACGGGTCGATGAACAGCGACGATGTCGAGGGGTGGATGCGGAACTGGTACGGCCGCCGGAACAACGTGACATCGAAGGTCACTGGGCCGACGGGGGCAAAGACTCGCTTTCTCGGGGCTGATTGATCGAGCTTGCCGTCGCGGATGTGTTCCAGCTGTCTGCGCGGGGTGGCTCCACAGTTTGAGCTTCCATACTGAAGTCGGACGTAGGAGTAGAAGTCGGGGGCAAAAGACCCAGCCATCTGCGAGCAAATCGACGAGGATGGTGGGCGGGTACTTACGACAGGAAGGTGGCTTTGCCGACTCCGGGGCTGCCCAGGAAGAGAATGTCAACTTCCGGCACGGCCTGAGCCTCAGATAAGTGCGCTGTCATGGCTGAGCCCTTTGCCCGCGGATGTGCTCATCCATGCTGACACCTTGTCCGGGGATCCATGGTACAGAGCAGGGAGAGAGAGCAAGATGGGTGATATATATCAGCCTCGGCTAAGAAGAGCTAGAGCCTGCGCCGCTTTGAAGACCCCAATTAATCAGAGGGCGAAGAGGCCCTGTCTGACACAATCCTCTTCCCCAGTAAGCTCACATTGAGTAAAAGACTAACTCTGTCAGACTGTCCTGTTTTTGATAATCTGCTTGGCAGGTGGCATTATACGTCATCGTGTTGAAAGCGGCGACATGCCACCCTCAAACGCGTTTCAATCTCACTTCGAAACTGTGCCGCCTGCGTCTTCCAGACTGCGAACATCATTTATTCCCTCATCCATTAGATCCTCTTCCAGTTTATGCCAGTCACGCAGCTGTCGCAGCTGAAGCCGGGCCAACTCGTCTCCATCGTCCTCAAAGCCGACCAAAGGACCGGACGACAAGTGCAAGGCACGGTCTCGCAACTGCTCACCCGCCACAACCACCCTCGAGGGATCAAGGTCAAATTGACCGACGGCCGTGTGGGCAGAGTCGAACAGATTCTCACGCCATCGCCACAGCAGCAACAACGGCAACAGCCTGTGTCGCGCACCAGTGGCAGGATGTCGTCGAATAACAACCCCTGGGCCAGCGCCGAGAGCCAGGGAAATCCTTATACTTCTCAGAACTCCCCTCCGCAACAGAACCGAGACGCAGCACAGTCCTACTACCAGTCCCGGTCTTCGCAGAGCCAGCCACAGCAGCAGTATCCACAACAGCAACCGCAGCAACACTACCAATCAACCGCGCCTGCACCGGCACAAGGGATCAATCGCTCCGAAACGGAACAGCTGCTGGCGCAGCAGAGCGACCGGGCCGAACAGGTCGAGCACATGCAGCAGTACGAGGCGAACGCGCCGCAGACTGAGGACGACCGAATCCAGGCGCAGCTCCAGCGTGAGTTCCCCAACATCGACAGCAGCCTGATCGCGGCCATCTACAATGAGAGGAAGAGCCAGGGCGATCTGGGCGAGGTGCGGGAATTGTTGCAAGAGTTGAACACTTCCTGACGTGAGGGATCATGACCATAAAACCGTGGACTGGGAACTCAAAGAAGATTGGTCGTCCGGTGTTGTTCGTGATTACGAATAGAGAGAGAGAGAGAGAGAGAGAGAGAGAGAGAGAGAGAGAGAGAGAGAGAGAGAGAGAGGGCAAGGAAGAGACACTGAAGCCGGGTTGAGTTGTGCTGCGTGCTACTGCTTGCTCTAGACAGCCTCGATCTTTTTGCGGTCTGCCCTCGTCTTCCCACACTTCTCTTGTTCTCTTGCTAGAGGCTCGAGTAACTTATTCAATCGAGAGACTCTGCCGGTTTTTGCGAGACAGTTCGCTTTGATTGTAAGTGAGGCCGTGTTCAGTCTGACAACTGAGACCTTTCAGGCACTACCGTGGAAGTGCCATTCTGGGTGCTGCTGTCCCTGATTTTGACCCATCTCTGTGGAATACCATCGAGTCAGCAAGTCTCGTTTGGATTGAATCTCCAATCTTTGCATACGCACCATGTCAAACGTCCGGATTCTGCTATTGCAGGGTTCCCTGAAATCAAGCATCCCGGAAGATCACAGCATTGAGTGCAGGACAATGTGCCTGGCTACACCCCCGAAGGTGAGTGCTATGTCGGTTCTGCCGTATCAACCACATTGAAGGACAGGTCAGAGATTCTCGTGCCACCGGCCATGTTCGTCAACCAGTCGAAGTTGTTGTGCCCTTGCCATCAGGCAGTCCCTGGCGTCGGATCGTCCACAGCGGATGTATGACTTGATTGACCACTCTTTAAAGCCTTATGAGAAACAGATGATGTCAGTGACACTCTACCTATTTCCAACACGACGCAGTATCCCTCCCCTTGAACTATGTTATGTTATGTCCCAGTCGGTTTATGGAACCGGTTCGGAGACCGAGGCGTCTGACCCTGATCGCCGCATGAAGCAGCGTGAAGACGTCGGCGATTCATTTCTTAAAACCTGGAGGAAACGATGACGTTGTCCGTGGACCAATCACATTCGACCCAGTCACACGCACGGCGCAATGGAATGCTTCAGCAGGGAAGACGAAAGGGAGTCCAGTCGGGACAATTGATGATTGTTGTATGAAACTACTACTTACTATACGCTTGCTTTCCCAAAACATATAAATACACACAGCCTCCCCCATCCTCCTTCGAAAACCATGAGTCTACTCCTCAGTCCAATCCAATTCACCATCAAGGAATACTACCTGCCTGCCTGCCTCCCTTTCCCCGAAAGAGAAAATTAGCATCTCTTTGCACCAACTGGGTCTCAGTCTCATACCACAAACCTCCTTTCATCCTTCTAATCGTCTTCCTACCCATCCATCTATCCGTCTATCTGTCTGTCTATCTATCTATCGACCATGGCTCGCTCCTGCTCGCTCCTCAAACCCGAGCCCCACCGCCTCCTCTGCCTAGGGGCGCACCGCGATATGGCGTTGAAGCTGCAGACCAAGCTGGCGCCACACTTCACATGGTGCGCGATCCTGACCAAGATCGAGCCGCGGCGGACGTACTCGCTGGACAATTTCGCCCTGCTGCTCGACACGCTGCACCCGGCGCCCGAAGGCGTGATCGTGGGCGGCGGCTTCAGCGACGAAGAGGGCGAGGAGATGCGCCGGCTGGTCGAAGCGCGCGGCAGGGCCGGGGACGGCACGCCCATGCGCTTCGTCAAGGTCCCCTCCGGGACGTTGGAGAGGAGTGGGCCCGAGGGGCTGGTCGGGACGATCAAGGAGTTGTTGGGCGAGGCATTTGGGGTGGAGTGGTAAAAAGGGTCAAGGATCCCAGGGATATAGGGTTAGGACGGGGCCAGCATTCTTGCATTTCTGCAGACTTGGTTTTCGATGAATGGAGCTGCGGCATGCTATACTGGATGGGATGGGGGTGTTTCCCCTTCTCCATCAGGAGGATTTTCACCTACACATTGAGCGTGCCTGGCACTAGCATGGAAGGCAGGATAGGGGCATGCTTCTTTTCCGGGCCCTGGATGTCGATTGAGAGACAAGGCACATCAGAACATAGGCCCGGCGGCGAGAGAAATGAAAGTTTTCCAACATGGGCTGCCCATCAACCATGGTTAAGTTTCTCTGGATTTGGAGCGAAATACCACGAGGGCTCGCTGAGACTCTGGCATACGGCTAGATACATGCATCTGAGTGGATGTTTATTGTGTCGTCGATCCAACAGACCTGACTCACTCAAAACTGCCATAAACTTTTCTTAACGGCGCTGGGCGAAAGGCCCACCTTTGGCTGCCAGATCGACGGCTCTCTTGGTAGCCTCATCGAGATCCTCCTTGGGCAGGCCTAGGAGGTCGTTGTGCAGGCCGTACTTGGACTCGTAGTCGCCGTCGCCGTTGGGGAAGAAGACGCGGGCGTACAGCATCTGCATGAAGGCCAAGCGGCCGCCGGTGCCGGACTTCATGCCCTCCACGCCGGCCCGGTACCGCTCCTTGACGTCCTCGTGCGTGATCGTCCAGTCCGCCTCGCGGTCCCCCGTCACCCGCAGCACCGACGCCAGCATGTCGCGCTGGCTGACCCGGAACGACGACACGTACAGCACGTCGTTGCGGAACATGGACAGCGTGGGGCCCGTGTCGGACGCGTCCTGGGGCAGGATTGGCAGGCTGAGCAGCGCCGCCGCGGCGCGCCCGCACTGCAGCCACGTGGTGGTGTTGATCTTGGTGTTGCCGTCGTCGTAGAGCGTGACGGTCTTGGTGGCGAAGTCGAAGCCGTAGCTCGCCGGCGACGCGGCCAGCGAGTACTCGTACCAGAAGCTGCAGGTGAAGCTGATCCAGGCGCTGACGCCGCGCGCTTCGATGTGCCGCCGCGTGGCATCCTTGGCGTCGCCGATGATGATCTCGTGCTGCAGCGCCGTGTTGCGCGGGTCGCTGCTGTACTCGTTGGGGAGGACCCAGGGCACGCCCGCGGCCGCCGCGGCGTCGATCAGCTTCGTCTCCGTGTCCTGCGGCGCCGTCACTGCCATCGTGATGATCAGCACGTCCTGGCCCCGCAGCGCATCCACCAGCGTCGAGGGCTCGTCGTAGTTGACCTTCTTCACCGTCATGCCCTCCGGCACGGTGCTGGTCGAGTCGGCGCGTGTGATGGCCGTGAGCCGGTGCTTGCCTGTCTGGAGGAGCGCGCGCGCGATGTATTCGCCCACCTGGCCTCCTGCCTGTTTGCGAGAGGTGTCGTCAGTCTCGGTGATGCAAGAAGGGAAATGAATGGATAGCATTGGGGGGGTGCCTGCGTACTCCGACGATTGCAATGTTTTCCACATAGTTCTTGTAACCTTGTGGCTGGTCCTTGGCGTACTGCTGTTGTGCCATGGCGGAAGCGTCGTTGCAACGGAGTCTTTCGTTTCAAGAAAGAGGACCGGACCAAGACCAACGGGAGAAATGTCCCAAGTTAGAGTGATATCGGTGGCTGAAAAAGGGGAACAGTTGGTGGGTTGAGATTCTTTGTCTGTGTTGAATACCAGAAATCAACTTTACACATGGCGTCGCCGGTGGTGTGCGTATATATAGACATACCAGCTGCCTCATCCCAATTAAAGTGACAGGGTCTTCGCACATAGAAACCTCACCCATGGGTTCCTGCTTGGCCTGCTTTTCGGACCTTGGATCTCTATATCCGACACTCATTGCCAGACTGGGCAACGGACCAAAAACCACATGTGAACATAGACTTCTTTGCTCCACGCCGTGCGGCCATCTTTCGTACAACAAGACAGGGACCAGATGTAGATGGCTGTACTAGTCATGAGTCCACATTTGAGGTATAGCGAACTCACCACGGACCAATGGGGAATACGAGTCGTGGTTAGTCGAAATACGGGGCTGGCAGTCGGAGAGAATTGGAGCCGACTGCTCGGTGAGTTTCTTGCCTGTGTCCCATTGACGGAGTGAGAGGGAATGGAGCAGCGAGAGAAACATATTCCATGCCCAGGTAGGTAACTCCGACAACTCTTCACCACTCCAGAGCTTGGGGCTCGCTCGTATCGCTTTTAACTCGGTCGCATTCAGGTTCGACCGATTTGAGCTTCGGACGAGGCTTCGGCCGTGGGATGCAAGGGGCGAGCCCCCTTGAGCCGCTTATGCCCTTACAAAGGAGGTTCAGCCTCCTCCGTCTCCATTCGAGCGACCATTCATTCTTCTCTCACGCCTCGTGCAACCAGGGACATCTGTGGTAGCTGATTGCTGAGAACTCAAGAGTTGAACCACAAAATGGACAGAGTGTCAGGCAATACCACGCTCGGGAGAAGGGCCCCTGCCTACCTTATTCTTCGTTAGAAGTCTGGCAGTAAGTAGGAGCCTGACTTGTGGCAGTTCGAGACCTTTTGAGCATTCATCATTCGACACCTCGTCCTGGAGATGAAAGATGTGAGTGATACCAACTTGGAGACATATATGTACCGATGCCCTCGGAGAAACGTAGTTCCGAAGGAGCAATCTCGTCTCTTTTACAAGCACCGAGATGTTTGGATTCTTATTGCTTCGAGTGATATTCACTGTTGCCTTAGGGCACCAACGTTGCCAGGCTGGACGGGAGAATATTGGCATTCTTACTTGAGAACCATGTCCCAAGCCTCGCGACCTATGAAAAGTCTTCCAACCGTTCGTCAGGCCCGACATGTCTGATGCACAGGCCACCAGTCGTATCTTGTCCGATGCGAATACGAATGGGCACCTAAAGTACAACCGAGTGAAAATGGACGGTGTGACCGACGGGTCGCGGTCCACCTAGCAGTACTCAGAGGCTTTCGCTGGTGCCTGGCTTCACGCTATACACGGGCCCAATGCCATTGGAAAACCTTAAGGGTAGGTATTATCTGAAACAGATTTCCCCGGCCTTGTTAAGTAGGTATGACGGCCAACCGACGCATAAGTCGTCCTCGTTGACCGTCTCACGTCCTGGCATCTATCCCACTCACTCATGGCGTTCGAACTGAAAACGGCGCATTCAAGGGATGGCACCAAGATCGCCTTCTACCAGATCGGCACGGGCCCGGGCATCATCATCCTCCATGGCGCGATGCAGCATGGTCTCAGCCACATGGACCTCGCAAAGGCGCTGTCGGAGAATTTCACCTGCTATCTGCCTGACCGGCGAGGACGTGGCAAGTCCGGCCCCACGGGCAGAGACTACTCGATCCAGAAAGAAGTGGAAGACGTCGAAGCCATCCACCTCGTGACGGGCGCAAAGTTCCTTTTCGGCGTCAGCTCAGGGGCACTGATCACACTGAGAGCGGCACTGGCAGCACCGCCCTCGCACATACGGCGCATTGCGGTGTTTGAACCCCCCTGGCGGCCTGAAGCGGATCGCGAGGCCATGACGGCGTGGGTGCAGCGATACCATGCTGAGATCGATCGCGGGGAGCTTGCCAAAGCCGCCGTGACCACGATGCTTGGAACGGAGATGGGTCTCGCCATTTTCCGGTCAAAATACTTCCCCCAAGGCGCGCTGGTGCTCCTGGCCAAAGTGCTCCTGGCGTTCGAGCAGCACACCACCGGCCACAACAACAGCAACAACAAACCAAACAGCAAGGATTCGTCGCCCTCGGACGGCGAGCAGCAGTACGCAGGGCCATTGATCAAGGACCTAATTCCCACGGTGCGTAACGACATCGAGATCGCCATGTCGATGCTCGGGGAAGAGTCCCTGCAGAAGCTGGCAGCGATCCAGACCGAGACGCTCATACTGGGCGGGAGTCGGAGCCAGGCGTACTTGAAGAACGCGGTCCACGAGCTGGAAAGGACCCTCCCCAACGCGGTGCGCGTCGAGTTCGACGGCCTCGACCACGGCGCCACCTTCAACAAAGCACAACACGGCAGTCCGGACGTGTTCGCCGCAGAGCTGCGTCGGTTCTTTTCTCAGGGCAACGATGAGGCGGCGCAAGGGAATGCCTCACCTCCGTGAGATGAGCAAGCAGTTCTCCATTCGTGATTTGAACCCTTCAACACGCACGCATTCGGGAACCGAGGCTCGGGTATTGAGGAGTAGGTTTGGTGCCGGTTGCGCTTCTGTCGGGGAAAGGCAATGTTGATTCTCTCTCTCTCTCTCTCTCTCTCTCTCTCTCTCGTTCATATTGCACGGTCTTCATCTGTCTGGAGATGTCTGTCGGATTCAAATGGGCGTTATGGGACTGCTACGAGTCTGCTCACCGAGGGTGGAAGTTGGGGCGGAGATATCAAGGCAAAATATGCCTCCAAGGGAGGAGGAACACTCAAATTGTCATAGCTGGACGGCATTGCCTCTATAGCCAGTTGCAACCACAATCACATTCGTCTTCAACGGTTGACTGTAGTGTCTTGACACTGTATTTGGACGGCTGACTACGTAGTGTGCACACCTTGAGGTTGCCGTCTTCAGCGAAAAGAGACTTCTCTATTCATCACAAACCCCATCTCCCACTAAATTTCCATTCACGGCCCAAGAGAACCAATCATTCCACTGTGTCGAGTAATTCAAGCTCTCGTTTCGGCAACAACACTACCCCCTCACTAGATGATGATAGTACAGTCTTTCTCCGCAAAGTTAAAGAAAGCGGGCGAAAGGGGGGAAAAGCAGAAAACGTGGAGTAGAGAACGCACATGGGTTCGCTCCAAGCTGGGATGTACACAGAGAGATAGTCAATTTGACACCAGTCGCTGCAAGGCTGATTCGTCTGCTAGAAGCAAGACATCGCCCTCGTCCTCCATCCTCCTCTGAAGCATCAAAGGCATTCGGCATATCCTTTGGAACAATGGGCCGGCTGGACGGCAAGAGCATAGTCGTGACGGGCGCTGGGGCTGGGTTTGGGCGAGCCGTAAGTAGAACTCCATGCATTTGGCCGATGATCGACTGGTAGTGTATTCTCGGTCCATGACAGCTCAAGGCATATGTACAGCGCTGGACGAGGCTGGTCGCAGGACTTCCATCCACAGACCTGCGTGGCACTGATGATACTCCCCCAAAGGAGTCAGTCCGGCTTCTAACACATACTTCCCCCTCCAGATCGTCCAAAAGCTCACTGCCGAGGGCGCCTCCGTGCTGGGCGTCGACATCAACACCTCTGAAAACGAAAAGACGGTCACGTTGTGCTCCGCCAACCCGGGCAAAGCCCACGCGTTTACAGGCGACATCACGCTCGAATCCTCATGGCGCTCCATCCTCTCGACGGTGCTCGAAAAGAACTCCAACCGCCTCGACGTGGTCGTCAACTGCGCCGGCGTGGTGCATCTCGCCGGTCCGTCGCACGAAATCGCCGAAGAAGAGTTCGAGAGAGTGTTCCGGGTGAATGTGAAGCCGTTGTATTTGAGCACCAAGGTGATCGTGCCGTGGTGGAAGGAGAACAAGGTCCCCGGACTGTTTGTCAATTTGAGCAGCATCAGTGAGCCTCGACCGAGGCCAAATCTGGTGTGGTATGCCTCCAGTAAAGGAGCTGTGACGGTGGTGAGTTCAGAGATTGATTTCTTCTTTCGAACGGAAATCGGCCATGGACCAGCCACTTCTCCAGCTGACAAAATTCACACAGGCGACGAAAGGTCTTGCCGCAGAGTACGCCGTCGATCAGATCAGGTATAACTGCATTCGACCAGCGGTAGGAGAAACGGCCATGTGAGTTGTCCGGGTTTGTTCGGTTTGTGACCTACTTCTGATCTCATGCATCATAGGCTTGCCGCAGTACAAGGAGGGATAGACACGCCAGAAGGACGCAAAAAGGTGCTGGGCACGATCCCGCTCGGTCGGGTGTGTCAGCCAGCCGATGTTGCAAACATGGTGTGCTTCCTGGCGTCGGACGAAGCGAATTATATCACAGGCGCAGCATTTGACGTCGACGGCGGCAGAGGGGTGAGTTGAACAGCTCCGGTTCAATACAAAGCTGTACGATCGACAGTATATAAACGAGTTTCAGTACCTGATCGTACAATGTTCTTTCCCACCGATACTTTACAAGCTGATCTCTCCTTTCCACATGGCATCGTTGAGCCCAAGTTTCTCAACGACATTCTGCCATCTTGGCCCGCCTCGGTCTTGTCTTCTGAGATACGCCATTAACTTTTGTCTCTTGTGCACCATCATCCTCAATCGCCTCTTGTTGCTTTTGTCCTTTTTGTGCAAGTTGTTCGCGAGGACGTTGATCTTTGCCGTGAGTATGGCAATTTGGACTTCGGGAGATCCAGTGTCTGCACCGATCCGTTTCGGGACCGTGATGGCAGTGGTATCGGTCCCTTCGCTTTCCTTGCAGGCATTCTGCTTGCTCTGGAGCCCCGGCGCAAGAACCCCTTCCGTGTTGTGGCGGCCAAACTCTTCGATGCATCTTTGAATGTTGATGCGTGTGCGATCTTTGCTGCTAGCGTTCTCCAGCGAGGCAATAGCGAGCAAGGCCTTCGAAGCATTTCCGTGGGAAGCGGCATGCTCCTTGATTCGTTCAGCAAGCCGTGCTTCAGCTCCCACAATGGGGCTGGAATCCGGAAGAGGTTCAGTCAGCCACTTGGAGTATTCTAGGGATTTTTGCACGTCCTCCGGTTTCAGAAAGTAGTTTAGGTAGGACTCTTTGATCGTTGCGATAGGAGCGTTTGCCTGCAACGAACTGACAAACGGCGTCGGCCGTGATCGGACAGGGTCACCGAGGGCGAGTTCGCGTTCTGCTTGCAACACTTTTTGTCGTGCTAAATTGGCTGATTTGCGCTGCCGGGCCTGCGCCAGGCGGTATGGGTCGACATGCTTCCTGACCTTTCGTTTCCGCGTCCGCTTCGCTTCTAAAGGAGCTGTGGTGGAGAAGAGGCAGGCAGAGCACTTTGTGAGTGCTTGATTCCGTGTGGTTGCGGGCAAGCTCTGAAGCAGACTGGTCACTGCAAAATGGTTAGCACAGGCATCGAAGGAGAGGGGCGCTGCCTTACAATTGAAGATACTGCTCGCAGCAGTGGCAGGAAGTCGCGGTGGCATAGTTCGAGCAGTCGAAATTGATGAAACTTCAACGCAGACTAATCTACTACACGGTCTTGATGCTGTACAAGAACTTTCCCCGAGTTCTCGATTGAGATTGAGGATCTTCCCGCACAAAAGTATTTCCGCCCCGAACAGAGCCCTGCCGCCGCTGTCAGGAAGCTGAGCCGAAGAGAAATCTTGGCGTGGATTAGCTAAACGCACACAGAGGATCTCATTGCTCAATCTTTTTCGCAGTGAACTTTGAGCCTCGTTGCTGGCCTTGATCGATCAACTCTCTTCCTTCTCTCCCTTCTCTTTCCACTCCCTTCTCTTTTCAAAACTCGCCGTTCTGGTTGATCAAAGATCTAGTCACAATCATGGCGAGCCCAGCAAACCTCCCTCCCATCTTCAACCCCACCTCCCAGGACATTGAGATGCTCCTTGCGGCACAATGTCACTTGGGATCCAAGAACCTCCAGGTTCACATGGAACCCTACCTGTGGAAGACTCGTCCTGATGGCATCAACGTCATCAACATCTCGAAGACCTGGTATGAAATCCACCGACTCTGCTAGCTTGCCCGGCGTCTTACAAGCGCTGCGACTCTGGTGGTGTACAGTCGCGCTCACCCGAACATCAATTGACTATGATTGTTTTACAGGGAGAAAATCGTCTTCGCGGCCCGCATCATCGCCGCCGTCGATAACCCGGCCGACATCTGTGTCATCTCCGCCCGTCCCTACGGTCAACGTGCTGTCCTCAAGTTCGCCGCCCACACCGGAGCCGTCGCCATCGCTGGTCGCTTCACCCCCGGTAACTTCACCAACTACATCACCCGCTCGTTCAAGGAGCCCCGCCTGATCATCGTGACCGACCCGCGCACCGACGCCCAGGCTATCAAGGAAGCCTCGTACGTCAACATCCCCGTCATCGCCCTCTGCGACACCGACTCCCCGACCGAGTTCGTCGACGTCGCCATCCCCACCAACAACAAGGGCCGTCACGCCATCGGCTTGATCTGGTGGATGCTGGCACGTGAGGTGCTCCGTCTCCGCGGCACCCTGGCCAACCGTGAAGTCGAGTGGGACGTCGTCGTGGATCTGTACTTCTACCGCGATCCGGAGGCCGAGGAGCAGAAGGAGGAGGAGAAGGTGCCTGGTGCGGAAGAGGCCGGCGCTCCTGCAGTCGACCGTGGATTCACAGACAACGCGGATTGGACTGGAGAGCCGGGCGCTGCGCCTGGTATCGAGGGTGCTCCTCAGGCTGATGCCAACTGGGCCGAGCCAGGCACTGGCACTGCTGACTGGGCCCAGGAGGCGACAGCTGGCGCCACCGGCTGGTAGAGCTCCTGTTGAGAAGATAAGATGTGGAAAAACTCGCACGAGAAGCAGTTTCATCTCCAATCTCGCTGGAAGACCACCAACTCTGCATCTTATCCAACAGTAACGCGTCCAAAAGTCAGACACAAACACGCACACACCACACATCAAAACCATAATTCCGAACCCACGTAACACCCACAACCACACCGCTCGCAGCAGGCAAGGCCGAAAGTCAACGGCACTCACGAGGGAAAGAGACTCGACCCTGAGGATCACTCGTTCTTCCTTTGGTGGAGAGGGAAAGCCCTGTGCTGGAGATGAAGGGATGTACTTGATCGTTGCCCAGCCTTGTTTGTCCGAGTAGGGATGTGGCTATGCGAAGAAGAAGAAAAAATGAAGACGGTGCGGACAGCATTGTTACGAGGCCTTTTCGGTTCTTGATAGCTCAATTCAATCAAAGTTGAGAAAGAAAAAAGAAATGGATCGAAACTCATTGTAAATTGGTGTTTTCAAGTTTTTTTGTGATTTTCAGATGTTATCTCTTGCTATCCCCTTGAACCATGATGCCCTGTTACCCGACCCGTCCGTTCCCTGCCCCAAGTCCCACACAAAAACAAAAGAAACTGTCTAGGGTTGTCGATGCCACAAACGAGTGTTCCCTCCCTTGATGCATAGCTTGCAAGCACAGTCCATTCTCCAAAAGATACCAGATTGTGAGATGCATCCAAAATTTCCGGTAAACAAACGACAAACAGGTTCCCGAAATTTCACAACCTGTTAACCAAAGCAAAACACCAGATACAAACAGGCAGACCGCCGCCCTTCGTTCCGCCCAACTTTCTCAACACCACTTGCTTGGCTCATCTATCGTCCGAGCCACCGACCCCTTTGGAGGGAGCACATTCTGTTTGTTGGGTTGGATAGTCTCGGCCCACGGTGTTGGCAGTATGCTGCAAGTCCTTGAGAGGTGATGAAGTTTATTGAGGTGTGTGATAATCTCAATACTGTCGAGAGGTGAGAGTGTGAGTGGGAGATTTGTGGTTGTGGTCGATGGTTGAATTCCGAGCGACTTTGCCTACTTGGAACAGCGCACACCAGCGACGTGTTTCTGATTGTTGCATTCCGTTTGCGTACAGCGTGGTGTCTTGGACTTCGCTTGCTTCATGCAACGCCCGCAGCAATGACACCGTCCATGTGAACAGTGCGGGCAACGGCAGTCCTCATCATGAACTCGACGCGGCTTTGGTGCCGAAGGCTGGTGCCTCCTGGTTTGCTTGTGCATGTTAACGTGAATGGCGGAAGTGATTTGGAGGTAAGTCGGGTCGAATGATGGATGGTATTTGAGTAAGTAGAGGAAACCCCAATGGTATCAGAGAGTGTTGAAGGGCAGTCTGGATGCTTTGTATTTGAGAATGACCGTAAGGAGAAGTGCTGTGTGGATGCAGGAGAGATGGAACACCAAGAGCTGCTTCCTGGAGGGTTTAAATATCTGAAGACTTGCCCTCACCGACCACTACCTTCAGTCTCCCGAGAGAGGCATCTGAGTAGGCAGTC
Organism: Fonsecaea erecta; assembly: GCF_001651985.1. Lineage (NCBI taxonomy): Eukaryota > Fungi > Ascomycota > Eurotiomycetes > Chaetothyriales > Herpotrichiellaceae > Fonsecaea > Fonsecaea erecta. The sequence continues at coordinate 1,766,745 of NW_017387245.1, read as the reverse complement.
GGCTGTGAAGCCTCTGGGATCCCTCCATGATCCATCTTGAGGACCACAGCTGTGTTCAGGCGCTCAATGGATTGAAGACACGCCTTTGTTGAAGATCCACGAGGCTCTTCTGCCTTTCTGACTCCAACTGATTCTTCTCAAGACAGAGTGTGGAGAGATCTCACTGCCCATGGATCAGACTCACCATTGACGCAGTAGATAATTGATTCTTTGTGCCCAGGTGTCTCAAGCCGGCGAGATTCTGCGCTGAGACCAGGCCAAGGTAGACGTCGAAGGGCGCTCATCGTGGAGGCCTGCCACAGGTCCATGATGTGATGCTTTATCTCTCAAACACAGCAACTGCCTGAGCAACAGGCGGAAATCGAATAGGCTTGCGAACCCACGATACTATTTGGGCTTCATCGGATACCTCAAGAGCCTTATGAGTACGTCGTACGTGTAGCCCCGTGTTTGTAGTCAGCACACCCTCCTGAAACTTGGGCATTGTTGACAACGCGACATCAGGTCGCTAGTTTGAGACTGCTATTGAAGAGTCAATGGACATCTGCGTCGGATGAACGTCCTAGAGCTGAGTGACCTTGAATCGCAACAAGTGAAATCCGCCTGGAACAGGGGAAAGTTTTCCGAGCGCAGCTTTGCCAAGGACCATATCACGTGCATCACACTTTCAGCCCTGGATACTTAGCACAACACCCGCTTTTGAGGATTTCACCATGCCTTCGGATATCACGATTCTCTGGTTGATCTGTATATGCTGCGACAAGCACAAGCTCAGCAGCCTCCATTTGTTGCTGTGATTCAGCAACCTTATCAACATCGACCTGGCCTGGTTCCAAATGTCAGGCCGAGACAAACGATGTTGTTTTCGGTTAAAGGTGGTGACTAGCCTACTAGCCCCTGGGCAGGGTGTCCATGGCGTCTCGACTGCCAGTTGGCACTCACACTTATTTGGGGCCAAAGCTGTCCGAGAAGAACGACTGTCTACCTCGTATTTAATACGTCCAGAGCAAAGGCTTGCTTCAGCCGCATGAGGGCGTGTCTTGGCTCTCTTTTTTTATTCCCTTTCTCTGGTGGTCTTTCATCATCAGTCTCCTTTTTCAAGCTGTCTTCTTACTTCAATTTGCTTGAACAATGGATTTCATAATCATCTCTTGAGTTCCGGCGTTGGGTCGACGTTACTTCCCGGCTTCATCCTTCCGCAACGAAGCACCCGACGAGCCGTGCCTTAGCAAGCTTTCCGTTACCTTGTCATAGCTCTTAGAGACTGGTGACCCACCATGGCTGCTGCCAGCACAACCTCATGGGCTCCTTGGAAGGTTCTCCTCAAATGGGAGCCTTTCCACATTGACGCTCTCGGTCTGGTAACGCTTTTGGGAGCCGAAGAAGTTGATGCAGCCGTCGGCCGCCTCGTGAGCAGTGCCTATCTCGAGTATTTTCCGCTGCTGGGTGCGTATGTCATTGCTGGAAACCGATTCATCGAAAAAGCCGCTGGCTTCAACCTCTACAACATATCACAGGGCATCCACACAACAGATCTCGCCGCCTGGTTGACGAGATGGATGCTGTCCCAAGAATTCGAGGCCACCCGCAACTTTGTGGAATGGACGGTGACGGAGCCAAGGTCCCGGAAGGGGCAGATCGCCTTCTCCCTCGCCATAAGCTTCGTCTTCAATGGCTTCCTTGTTGCCGGCACAATTCTTTCCAAGGACTGGTATGGCTTTGCTAATGCCATCGCTATGATTGTCTCCATTGGTGTTCGTGCCTACGTCATCGGCCAGCAACGCATTGGGTTCGATGCTATGATAGACAAGGTGGTCAAGGCGGGATCTCTCCAAGGACACAATTACAAGACACAATGGAAACCGGAAAAGAAACAGGAGACGAAGTCTGGCCTAAGGTACAGAGGAGCGGCATCGGTGCTTGAGGAAGCCCAGTCCAATGGAAGCAATTCTTCAAGTCCTCTAAACGGACAAAAGCAGCTGTCCCTGCAGACAGGGCGTCCAACTCGTTCAGACCCCAAAGCCTTTGATGAACAACCCGATGGCTGGACCGGAACGCCTACGAAGGTCCTCATCATCCAATCTGACTCGAAGCCGGTCACCTTCTGGATGCCAAATGAGTTGTTGGTTGCTCCCTCGGTCTTTATTGAAGGGCCTGTGATCTTGAACCCTAAGAAATATTTCATTATGCGCTGCATTGGATGGCTGGTCTTTGCGGTGCACATTGTCGCCATCGGCATGGCCGACTTGGCAAGTCAAATGTACACGGTCGTCCTGATGGTCTTGCCGACCATCTTGCTGATCTCAAAGGTCGGATGTGACGACTCGGAGTGGCTGACAAACTTTCAAGGTTGGGTGAGGAGGAAGCTCCATGGCGGTGAGAAGCAAGAGGACCACCAGCCTGATCACCACCACGATGACGCCGAGAAAAGTGTCAAGCCCACGGACTTCCGCAAAGTGCGGCACTGCTATGTTGGGTCCCGGCTCCGGGCCGACATCTACGAGTGGCCCGAGTCGTACGACTTCCACGAGGAAGGAGACGGGAAGGACAAGAAGTGGGTCAGCGGCCGCAAGGAGGGCCAGGAACGCTCCAAGAAACGTCAAGATCTGTACGCCTGGCTCGCGCTCACCCCCGAAGAAGAGGCGAGCATGGACAAGTGGGACCTGTTCCCGCACACCCGCCAGGGCAACACCTCGTGGTTGCAGACGTATAAGATCAAGAGGGACATGCTGAAGGGCGACAAGCGCAACAGCAAGGGGCCGCAGCAACCCCTTGATACTGATATACCTCCCACCACCCCGGTCGTCACCAGCGACAGCCCCCAAGAAGATCGCGCCGCAAGACCGTTCCCAAAGCCTCGCAGGACGGCCACGAACGGCTTTCTGGCACAGGGCGCCAGTTCCGCGTTTCCCGCTATCAGCGACCAGGAGGAACAGATCCAGGCCGACGAGGACGCGCAGACTGACGTTGCCCAGATGCAGACTGTGGGAGATACAGCCGCCCAGCCCGCCGACAGTGACGTCGCGACAGCAGGACGTCCTCACGTCACCATTCAGCTTCCAGGCACACCGCCACCGTCAGGTCGCAATGCTGCTGCTGCTGCCGACGTTGTGGCTGGTTCGGGAGCTCTGACCCAGTCGCCAACCACCAATGACTCCCCACGCGAGGAGAGACCTACCTAGAGACTATTTTTTCCCAGCCCCAGCACCATCCTCAGGTGCCAATTTTGTTAGCTCTTCCTCTCGATTTTTCTAGCGATTTAGCGCAGTTCCCGGCATAGTCGCGATGATGTACTAGCGATTTGGCGAAGCGAGTGTTTGAGCGAGTTGTGACTATTCACATATACATGCATGAATATGGATGGGAAAAGTTCCTCAGCGGCGGTAATGCATACAGACCGATACAGATTTCTCTAGGTGCCAGACCGCGATGGAAAATGGAATACTTGGATGCTTCTTGTGTATCTCATTGTTATAGAGCTCTTTCGGTGTGATTCTGTAGTCGAGAAATACTCTACTCGTATTAGCATCCTTGTCCCTTACAGCTACCGGGGTCCATTGAGCGACACTCTCACAGCGGCACAAGCTCTTGATCCACTCTGACTGTCGAGGCGGGCTGCAGGTCGACCTTGACAGACCGTTCCCGGTAGTAGACTTCGACCACCAATGCGTCCGCACCGGCATTCCGAATCGTTGCCTCGACCAATACGTCCTCGCTCCACTGGATCCCGACGACGAGGTTGCCTTTGGCTCTGAGCCCTTCCACACGTCCACTCTTACCCCACGTCGTCGGCAGGGCCGGCAAGAGCTCGACCTCCCCGACACGCACACTCCGCAACAGCAGCTCCGCCACGGCGGCCGTGGCGCCGAAGTTGCCGTCCACGACGAAGATGTTGGTCTCGGCGCCGGCGACGCCGGGCTTGGAGAAGGTCAGGAGGTTCTCGAACGACAACTCCGAAATCAGGTGTGTGAGAGGCTTGAGCGCGGCGTCCCCGTCGTCAAGGCGTGCAAACCCCATGGCGAACAGCACGGCCGTGAACTCGATGTCCTCCAGGTCCGCGCGGGCGCGGCGTCGTTCGAGCGTGACGCGCACGGCCTCGGCCAGTGCGGGCGTGCGTCGCGTGCTGATCTGAGTGCTACGGATCAGGGCCACAAGGTGCGACAGGTGGCGGTGGTCCGGTTGCGCTTCCTCGAAGTCGTCGAGCCATTCTTGCAGTTGGCCGTGCCGGCCGATTTGGAGGGGTGGGAGTCTGGGCAGGGTTTCTTTGGCGCGCGAAATGAAGTCGTCATTCGTGGCGTCCGTACTGTTCAGTGACGATGTAGCGACGTCGACGCAGAATGCCAGGAGATCTCTGACGAGGACCACGTCGAGAGTTGGGGATAGGCTCAATGAACGCTCCTCACGTCTGCCCTGTTGCTCGACAAAGAAGGTGTTTTCGGGCGACACAGACGGGCCAGTCACCATATAGCCCGTCTTCGGGTCGGCGGGGGACATATACTCCAGGAAGAATTCGGCCGCGCTTTTCAACACGTCCCAGGCATATCCCTTCATGTATGCCTTGTCCAGAGTATACTCCCAATGCTCCTTCATCTCCATGGCCATCCACAGTCCTCCTGTAACATTGAGCCCCCAGCTTGTTTCCCAGCCGGGCGCGGTGAATCCCCAGATGTTCGAGAACACGTGTGCCACCCAGCCCTTGTGGGTGCCGTAGAAATTCCTGGCGGACTCGGCTCCAGCTTCCGCGAGTTTTTGCATGTACTTCGCAAGCGGCTGGTGGCATTCGTCCCCTAGCCCACATGGTTCGACTGGGAAGTAGTTCATTTGCGTGTTGATGTCAAGGTGGTAGTCGCATGACCAGTTCATGGCATTGGCTTCCCGGTCATTCCAGAGGCCCTGTAGATGAAGTGGGAGTGGAGAGTCTGAGCGAGTGCCTGCAAGCAAGAGGTAACGGCCATAATTGAAGTACAACGCGTAAAGGGATAAATCATCTGAGGTGTCTCCTTTTGATGCAGTCAGTGCTTTCTGTCGTTGGTCCGTAGGAAGGTGTGATGTTGACGATATTGGGCCGAGCGTGAGAGCCACGCGAGAATAGAGGCCATGGTGGTCTTGAGTATGGCACTGCTTGACTTTGTCATATCCAGCGTCTGAGGCAGTTTGGATCTGAGCGCGGGCCAGAGAAACCCAGTCCTTATCAGGCGGAACCAGATAGTCTGTGTTCAGAGCGATCAATACCACCACAGAGGAAGCATCCACAACAGAAATCATATCTTCTGTAGGGAGCAATGCGCCATCGGACTGAGCGTGAACTAGGCCATGCAGCTTTACACCACAAGTTCCATCACTGTGCACCGTCTCAAGTGCTTGGGTATGGATTTCCAACTCAGTCGCACTTGGTTTCTTGGTCGACCAACTTGTAGTTTCTCCCTCAAACTTGATGTTGCAGGAAACGGTTCCATCGTTCGCCGAAATCTTCACAGCGATGACCTGGTGAGGGTGGGAGATAAACGTCTCCCTGCTGACCTGCAATGTAGAATCGTCCGAGGAACAGGACACCCAGCCAATACCTTGGTCCAGTCTCAGCCCTCTCTCCAACTTACCCTTCCCGGTAGTACCTCGAGAATACTCAATTTTGAGTCTGCCTACGCTCAGATTTGTGCCGAAGTCCCCTTTCGGAGGCTGCAGCCATTTCTCTGCCAAGGTCTGCACAGCCTGGTGATCTTTTTGTACGTAACGCTCACGCATCTCGTTGATGGCAGCCTTGCCCCCATATTCGCTCTGGGGCTGGTAAGGCTTGCCTGACCAAAAGGTAACCTCATTCAGGAGGAATGTGTCCACGTCTGTGGTGGAAATGAGACTAGCGCCTATCCTACCATTCCCAAGAGCCAGTGACTGGGGAAACCCCTTGGCCGGTCCAAGGTAATATAGATTATGCGATGGATCCATCCTTGGTTAATAGCACGAAGGGGTCATACCTCGTCTTGGGAACAACAATGATTCTGACAATAGGTCGCCCGGTCTTTGAGGAAACTGGCGTGAGTCGAGTATATCTGAGTCCCGCCATCAAATAGCTGATTCATTATGGGTTTTCAGTATCGCAAATGTCTCTGGGCTTTTGCCCGAAACACTCCTCACGATACGTCGCGGCTGTGTCAAGCTGCCGAAGCCCGAAAAAGGAATTCCTGACAAAGTCCGTCAACGCCACCAACGGGTGCGCTGCTGCAGACTCACCAGAATGCGGGATAGATCATCCATGCGCGGTGGCTGCCAATCAGAAGCCGACATTCGGCAATTCGGTCTGTTCCCTAACGCCGACCATATGTCGAGGTTCCGTGGCCGGTTGAATACGATCAGTGCCGAAACTGATATCGCCCGACTGGAGCTGTGTTCGAAAATATGTGAAGAAAAGATTCGTAATATCTCGATCGTGGTTCATGTAGATGTAGCCATTAATTGCTCCAAAAAAGCCCAATTTCTCTGCGAGTTGTGAGGCCCAACGATTTTGCTCGCAAATAGTTCTTCAGACCGACAACTTGATCAATTCCATTTGCGAACTTTGAACGAAATAATGGCAGTTGACCAGGCGTTGTCGAATGGCACGAGCCACAACTCAATGAGTCTGAACGAAATCATCATCCAGTCATATCAAGTCTTTGGTCTGTTCGAGCACTCCTGAGTTTCACACTGTTTAAGGACTAACAGGTCGAATCAGACCTGCGCTTCCCCACAAGCCTCACCTCAGCAGGTTCAGATGCAATGAATGGCGCTCCTGACTACAGTGCCGCTTACATCGTTTTGAGTACCAACTCGCATTTGGCAGGACACGGCTTTTCGTTCACCATCGGCCGCGGGAATGATCTGGTCTGTCAAGCTGCTCGTGCCACAGCTGAGCGCCTCGTGGGCAAGCGACTCTCTGATCTGACGTCTGACATGGGCAAAACATGGCGCTTCCTCGTCTCCGATTCTCAACTCCGGTGGGTCGGTCCTGAAAAGGGGGTCACCCACCTGGCTCTGGCTGCCTGTGTCAACGCCCTATGGGACCTCTGGGGGCGAGCGGAGAAGAAACCCGTCTGGAAGCTCATCGCCGATATGCGGCCGGAGGAGTTTGTGAGGTGTATTGACTTCCGCTATATTGAGGACGCCATTACCCCGTCGGAGGCAATCGCTCTATTGAAAGCGCAGGAGGCATCAAAGCCACAGCGACTTCGCGATGCTGAGGCTGATCGGGCGGTACCTGCATACTCGACAGAAGCTGGGTGGTTGGGGTATTCGGACGAAAAGATGCGAAAGTTGATGAAAGACCTTCTTGCGGCTGGCCACGACAAGTTCAAACTAAAGGTTGGGAGGGATCTTGAGGATGATAAGCGACGGTGCCGGATCGCCAGAGAACTAATGGGAGAGGACAAGACCTTGATGGTCGATGCGAATCAGGTCTGGGGCGTGTCCGAGGCCATTCAGTGGATGCTTCAGCTGGCCGAGTTCAAACCAGCGTGGGTGCCAGTTCACCGCGCTCCAACCGTTCATGACTGACAAAGGCTGAATGTGCAGATTTATCGAGGAGCCAACATCACCCGATGACATTCTTGGACACGCTGCTGTCCGAAAAGCCCTGAAAGCTCACGGAATAGGGGTCGCGACAGGAGAGATGTGCCATAACCGAGTGATGTTCAAGCAATTACTCCAGGCTGAGGCTATTGATGTTTGCCAAATTGATGCCTGCCGTTTAGGGGGCGTTAATGAGGTCCTAGCGGTCCTCCTGATGGCAAAAAAGTAAGGAGAAAGACCTCCAAGACGCTTAGGCGAAGCAGCTGACATGATCACAGGTTTGGAGTTCCAGTTGTCCCGCATAGTGGTGGCATAGGCTTGAATGAGTATACGCAGCACCTGTCTTTGGTAGATTACCTTTGCGTATCTGGGAAACAGAGCATGCTCGAGAACATCACCACCTATAACCACGTCCTCACAACACCACTGCAGACGCGTGATGGCTTTTTTGTGACGCCATTGGAGTCCGGCTACAGTGTCGAGTTTCGAGAGACGGCAATCGAGCAGTACAGCTATCCAGATGGCACTTTCTGGCGCTCTCAGGATGGCTTGTCGATCATCAACAGCGGTCTCGTTTGAGGCTCCAACGAGACCAAGGTCTCGGTCCACTTATGGATTAGTGTGCTGCTTCGTAGGTGGAAGTTTGCAGCGTACGAACTCAGGCGAATGGAATGGACTGGCCAGTACGCGAATGCGCAGCTAACCATTCATTCATGTTCATAGGTTCAGCGTGGTTCATATAGCCATGGTCGGAAGCCACGGTGTCAGATAAATGGGTTGGTATATTGAGGCTTGATGGCGTCCCTCTTAGATTGCCGTAACCATGACCTTCCTGTCTGGCGTTCTGAGACCATTCCGGGGAATATACCGGTGATGCTGATGGGGCCATTTGTAGATCATCCACTTCACCAGCTCTTCCGAGGTTTTGATAATGTCGAAGCACCATGAGATCGCCAACACTGATACGCTGTGTGAGAAAGGAAGCCAAAGGATCATGGGCCTCTGACATTTGCGTTCTCAACTGATGGTCCTTGATTGACGCCGCCAGCTCGAAGAATTCGCAGTAGAAGATTGCGTGCCAGTAAATATCACGCAGCTGGCGCAGGAATATCATGCACAGCTCAAATCGGTTCTTATGTACTTGGAGTCTCTCCTCCGATCTTGAGGATCTGATCCCAAGGACATGCACAATAAGAGGCGCCAATGTAAACGTCACTGCGATCGTGGGACAGAATCGCACTAGGTCAAGGTTGACGAGATGGGTAAAAAGCTGTGTGTTGTCCAAAGCCGCGAATTCAACCTTTTGTTGACACGTAGTAGCCCAATCCCCGGCTCCATTCCACAGAGTTAGTGACTGATACAAGGCAATGCGAATGGTGTTCAAGCATGCGTGCAAGATTGCACGGTACATGGTGGCGACACCTATATTCCCCGAGAACGTTTGTAGATGGTCTTGTCGCTTCGCTTGAGGTGGCAGAGAGTGTGTCCAGCGTTCTAGGGCATCTTCGCAGACTTTGAGCTGATCAGGAGGAGCCGCATCCGCCATTGAGCTTGAATAGCGCAGTGTGACGATGCCTTCTACGATCTGGCAGAGCTTGACGAATTCGATGAATATGGCCTTTATCTCAAGATCTTGCTCGGAGTCACCTTCTTCTTCGACATCATCAAGCACCAACATCGGCGTGGTGCAGTCCAGGCTGTTGATCATGAGAGGACGGCCAGTCCCCAGGCCATTGCACCGGTCTCGTACAACACACGCCCACCAGATTCGCGCCCACAGAGCCCGATGCGGGACATTGCCAGGGTCCCTGTGCAGCCCGCTGACTTGAGCTAGGCTGATAGCTTGGTGTATCCAATGCCACGTGTGCTTCCGTTCAGTGATAGAAGGATAGTACTGACTGATCAGTAATAGGGCCTGAATAGTGGCAATCGGATCTTCATCATAGTCGAGGTCATAGAGGCGGCGAGCCTTGAGGTAATATGCATGGCGCGCTTGCTTGCGGGACGAAAATCCTGCGGCCAACACGACCTCCGAGGGCACAACTCCGATTGCTATGAAAAGCACAGCTTGGAGGAGCAGGAGACTGAAATGTGTATTTCGAGGGGGCAACTCTGGAATAGAAGCATGTTGAGCCGGGCTGGCATGATGTGCAGCGTTTGGACTGGGGCCCATCGAAACTTCGATGGACTTGATGGAGTGTAAGAAGTCCGACTTTTGGACAACAGGGAAGAATGGGTGGAAGATAGTGAAGTAAGCATCAATCAACGCCGAAAGGACATGGGATGGAGGTACATCGAAGCAACCGACGCTCTTGAGATAGTGCAGTTCATCTTCGCTGCATCCCGAGACGGGGGCAAACGATCCTTGGTTTTTGTCTGATGCCAAATGAAGAACGATGTCCTCCAGAGGCCTCGCATCGGAACGTTGGGGTTGAGAAAGGCGCATCAGAAAGGCGTAGTGCGGGACCGAATGCAACAATCTGTGTCTCGAGAAGGACGACGTTCGTCGGGTTGCACATTGCTCAATTCCCTCGGGAGGTGCAGACAACGAATCAACAGCAGCCTCGCCGACTGTCGAGAGGCCGGTCGTGTTCGAAGTGCCGGTTGCATCGTAATGTGTTTGAGCAGAAGTCGAGGAGTGGAGGGTAGGCTTCGCTCCAGGAAGGGACTCTATCACAGACCTATGTCGCTTCTTCCTGTCAATGGCCAGACATTCGAACCCATCCTGGTCACAATTCGAGCAGGGTGACCCTTTAATGGCATAGTCGCACCTGACCTTCCGTTTCCGACAAGACAGACAGGCTTTTGCTGCACGTCTAGTTCTGTATCGGGCGGTTGCAGGCATACCATGTTCTCCGGGTGGTGGAACAGCTGGGATGGGACTTGAAGGTGAGCGGAGGGAAGAAACCGAAGGCGGAGACCGTTCACGCCGGAGTATTAAATGCCAAGACTTGTCACGTGTGAGCAGTGCCTACAGCTATTCCCGCCATTAAACTTACCTTCCTACTAGCTTCACACCTTCTGACCTACTTGCATATCGCATGAAGTCCCCTCGTCGGCATTACGCTAGTTGACTCGCTATCCACGATGCCGAGTTCCGGGTCTAGGAAGAGGAGCTTGATGCCGCTTCGGCAGCTCGGTTTAAGAGATGGAAGGTTTCCAGTTTGGATCGTTAGAGCGGGTTCGAGACTAAAGTCGATTGTCGATAACCCATCATCAGCCTTGCTATACAGTCGTTGGTAGATGGGCGAGAGGAGATGTTACGCTCCAGGAGACACCTCAATGCCGAGCTCAACGATTTTGATCCACGATACGGGAGCCAATAATACAGCAATTCTACCACTTGGTGCCTCACCAAATACCACTCAGTCTTCCTCTGAATGCTGCCATAGTGAAGACGGCAGGTCGGTCGAATCTATGTCAAAAATGTGTGGGAAAATTGTCTTCAGATTCTCAGACCTGAGCTCCGGCCACTGGTCGCGAACAGTCTGCAGCAGTAAGTTGTACCAGATACGATATCCCTTTGCTGTAAAATGGACACCATCCGAGGCCAATAACTCGGCAAGCGGTCCAGAAGTGGCGAGGGCTTGAGATGATGAATTTAGCTGAAGGCCTCCAACGCATTCCCTCCGCCCGGGAATAGGTTGTCCTTCCATCCACCCTGCAGCATCCATAAAGGCATTCCACAGATCAACGAATGCGACATTGTTCTGCTTTCCCAAATGCCTGGCGACCTCTGCCGCGGCGTCCGAGTACAGTCTTGCCCTCTTGGTATCTCGATCTAGTGGGGCTTCGGGTGCGAGCTCGTTGACTGGTGCAGGTCCTACGAGAATCACGGCTTCAACTCCCTGTCGCTTGGCTGCTGCTACCATAAAGCAAAGATTTTCCCTGTATCTCTCGACGGGCACGCTTTGTGAAAGTGTGTTGTGATTGGGATCTGCCGCATCGTTCGTGCCAAAGAAGATCACTAACAACTTGATCCTGACATTGCGAGTGTGCGTGGATTGCCTCGCTACCGGTGCCTCTGCCTGGAGAATAGCGTCGACGATATGGCGTCCATGTTCCGTGTTGTACCCGCCGTATCCATGTGTCACGACCTGTAACTTGGACCAGTATTCGTGCTGCAACGCCGGTGCAAGGTTGAATCCACCAGCTTGGTTGGAACTTTGCTCAATCTGTGAATCACCAAACAGAACGATCTTTTTGACAGCAATAGACCTCATGACTGTGGATTAGGGAGTGGTTCACCCTGCTGGTGGTATTGTAACCTGTCGAGGTGACCATCTACTTGTCAAAGACTTTGGTCACACCATATCTAATGTCTTTTCTAACTCCTTTCTAGATACTCAGTGAACGACAGGAGGCAGGATTTCAGCGGTCGCGGGGCCAGAAAACGGGCATTGCTGGCCGATTAACCGTGAAGGATGTCAGCCACCTATACTAGGTAAGCCAATAGGAATGATGTCCTCGGCACTACGGTTACGGCAAAATCCCGCTTCCCTTTTCTTCACAGAAGCGATGCTACCTCAAGTTCTGCCTTCCCCACGGGGTGGGCGAGAAGATTGAGATCTAATGGTTGCAGATCATTCTGAAAAAGACCAAGTCTTCATGTCCCCCGCACTGTTAGCTGGTATAGTTTAACAAAACTTGGAAGATGGGCCCCTCCGTGTCGGATAACGTGGCGGCTTTGCTGTACTGTCATTGGTAATGCTGTTATAGCGAAGCAGGAGGCTGGCAGTGTTGCATTCAGGTCAGATTGCCCATAAGAACGAGATGCCTCTGCTCGAATACTTCCAGTGCTGTAGTCCAAGCTTGACAGCATTCGAGCTAGATTGTCCCTGTTTGCAATTTTTCCTCGTCTTTACCTGAGTTTTGCTGCATCCGGTGCAACCAGGCTCGCAAACCATCATGGCCGCCACCACCCAGGCACAGGACAAGGATGGCACCACCTTCATTGAACACTCTACCAGCCTTGAACCGGGCCTCACGGTGGAGAAGACACTGGCCGATGCAGAAGTCACCGGCAAGCTCGACACTATCAGCACCTCTATGGCCAACCAGGGTACCCACACAGAACATGAGCTCACCTATCTCGAGGCATTGAAGATCTACCGCAAAGGTGCCTTTTGGTCGATATTTTTCTCTCTGTCCATCATCATGCGTGCATACGACATTGAGATAACCGGAAACTTCTTCGCCCTTCCGTCGTTCCAGAGTCATTTTGGTCACGAAGTACCTGGCCATGGCTATCAGATAACAGCCAACTGGCAAGTCGCTATGTCTATGGGTTCCCTCGTCGGACAGATCATTGGTGCATACATTGTCGCGTGGCCAATGGAGAGAATTGGGCGCCGGAAGACGCTGGCTGTGTATCTCCTGTTGACCTCCGCCTTGGTGTTTATGCAGGTCTTTGCTCCCAACATTGAGGTCTTGACGACAAGCATGTGTAAGTGTTTCGTGGCACCTATACTGTGGGCCAAGTGTGAGGCTGACATCCCTTCTTTTCCCTCTCAATAGATCTGTCGGGCATCATCTGGGGCGGATACTGCGTCCTTGCCCCAACCTATGCTTCGGAGTGTCTTCCCATGAAACTCCGAGGGTTTCTGACAGGATATATCAACCTGTGCTACGTGATGGGCCAGTTCATCCAAACGGGCATCACAAGGGGCTTCATCAACAGAGTGGACAAGTGGGCATACAAGATACCCTATTGCATCCAGTGGGCCTGGCCAATAATCATCCTCCCGGGCTTGTTCTGGGCCCCAGAAAGCCCCTGGTGGCTCGTACGGCAGCATAAGATGGAAGAGGCCGAGGGCTCCCTTAGGAGACTTTCGGAGAAGCACGAAAAGGTGGAAGTGACGAACACGTTGGCTATGATGGTGAAGACCGGTAAGTGCTCTCTCATCAAGGTGTCGCTGCAGGATCTTCTCCTCGTTGGCTCTGGGGCGTTGATGCTGACTTGAGTGACTGCCCAGATCTGTATGAGCGCGAGGTCGAAGTCGGCACCACTTATATGGATTGCTGGAAGGGCCCTAATCGCAGGAGGATGGAGATTTGCATCATGCTCTTTGTGATCCAGAACTTCTCCGGTAATCCGGTGGGCTTTGCCACTTATCTCTTCGAACAAGTGGGATTGAGTGCCAAACACTCTTTTGACATGGGTCTTGGGTGAGTTCTCGGGGAAGGAAAACCTCAGCTCATGTGTTTTTGCTCCATAGCTAACATGAACTCCACCGCACCACAGACTCAACGGCCTTGGATTCCTTGGGACTCTTGCATCTGCCATCCCACTCATCTACTTTGGACGACGCCTCTGTTACATGGCAGGCCTGGCCTATGTCATCGTGATTCTGTTCATCGTGGCCTTCATGTGTCTTGCGTCGGATTATGCGAGCAACCCATCATACTCTTGGGCGCAGGCCGCGCTCTTGTGCACCCTACAGTTTGTCTGGCAGATGACACTCGGCCCGCTGACCTACGTTGTGGTGTGCGAGACCCCGTCCACCAAACTCAGGTCGAAGACGATAGCACTGGCGACGATGATCGATGCAGCAACCGGACTGGTCACCACCGTGATTGGGCCGTACCTGCTCAACCCTGGTGCGGCCAATGCTGGGGCCAAGATCGAGTTTTTGTACGGCGGTATCTCCATCATCTCGCTCACATGGTGCTTCTTCCGGCTCCCTGAGACCAAGAATCGGACTTTTGAAGAGTTGGATATCCTGTTCGAGAAACGGGTGCCGGCGCGACAGTTCAAGGGCTATGTCATTGATCGTTCTGAGGAGTCATGAGGGAGATGTTCAGAAAGGCTATGCATGGAGAATGCCGCAAACTTTGGGTTGCCATGATGGTTGATAGGTACCAAAACATGGACGGAGAGTAGTAACATCATACAGCTCAATTACAGAACCAGTGTGATTTAGGAAAAACGAAAGCCTAATCAAATAAGCGGTCGCCGTCTCTGCCGATACGTTACAGTACATGTTGTTTGGAGTATGATGGCCGGTAGATCTACCGGCGTGGAGAAAGCGGGGAAGAGAGGGAGGGTATGTAAAGGGACTATTACATATAGAAGCATGATTCCATACGGGGGATATATCTCAATGTATCTATGTACTATATGGGCCAGTCTTGAGGAAATCGACACGAATAAAGCAAGACGATCACGACTCTCTCGTCTCCAGCTAGTCGGGCTTATTCATTCTACTGTCCGCCTCCCAAGACAGTTCAGTGACATTTCAGTATTCGTAGATATTGGTGTTTGACTGTCTGGCAGCCATGACGGCGGCGGAGAAAAAGGTCTTCCTCATAGGACCAGGCCTGATTGGCACCGACCTGCTCGAGCTTCTCGTGGAAGCCGGCTACGAAGTCATCACCATGGTCCGGCGGGAGGCACACGCAGCACAGGTCAAGGACCTCGGCGCCAAAGAAGTGATCATGGGCACGCTGGACGACAAAGACACCATCCGCAAACAAGCGGCGGCAAGTCCCATTGTCATCCACACCGCCACGGCCGACCACCTGCCGTCCGTCGAAGCGGTGCTGGACGGCGTGCGTCAGCGCGCCGAGCAAGGGCTGGAGACGCTGTTCCTGCACACCAGCGGGACGAGCGTGCTGGTCGACAATTCCAAGGGCATGTACAAGTCGGACAAGATCTACTCCGACGAACGGCCCGAGGAGATCGACAGCGTGCCAGACACGGCGCCGCACCGGGCCATCGACCTCGCGATCCTCGCGGCGCGGCGGGACCTGGGCCCCAAGGCCAAGATCATCATCATGCTGCCCTGCCTGGTGTACGGGATCGGCAAGTGCTCGGGGAGGGTATCCATGCAGCTCCCGACCATGGTGCGCTTCGCGCTGAAGCACGGCTGGGCGCCGGTGATCGGCCAGGGCTTGTCGGTGCGCAGCAACATCCACGTGCAGGACCTGGTGCGCGGGTACATGGTGATCCTGGCGTGGATGCTTCGTAGTAGCGCCGACGAGGTGCTCGCGAACCCGTACTTCTTCTGCAGCACGGGGCAGGACATGGCGTGGGGCGACGCGGCGGCCGAGATTGGGCGGGCGTTGCACCAGGCCGGCCGGATCACGGATCCCACGCCCCGACCGGTCCCGCCGGAGCTGTATGGGGATCTGTTCGGCGTGTACAGTCCCACGACCGTGGGCGCGAACTCCAGGAGTCGTGCCGACCGGCTGCGGAAGCTGGGCTGGAGTCCGAGGGAAAAGGGCGTCTTGGAGTCATTGCGCGAGGATGAGTTGCCGGTCCTGTTGAGTGAGACGGGGCCCTTCAATGGATACACGGGCCTGGCATCGTCGGGGACCCATGTGCTGAAGAGCTTGGAGTAGGCGTGGGGATCCTTGTAGGGGGTTAGAACAGAGTGGATAGGACAGGTGGGCGAGATGGATATCAGAGCCCGCAAGCAGCTAATGTTTGTTTGTACTCTGGTCCCTCTCAAGATGCAACCAGCAATTGGCGGAAATGGTTTCTATAACAAACAAGGGGTCAGGCCAGCCAGAGTAGAGGCGGGAGTACTTGGTGTGTAGTAATCGAGCAAGTCAACGCCAGGGCGCGAATGTAAGTTTGGCACTACGCGCTTTTCCGACACGGTGATTCTATAGGCGTCGGTTATCTCGCTAGCCCTAGTATCGACCCCGGCCGGGCTCGATATCAATTCAAAAATCGAGGCGACGTCTCGCTCTTCTCTAGTATTTGCTGTGACATGCTCGTACAGTCTCTACTTACTCCGTGGCCTCCAACACAGCGTCTGTCACCATGCTGGAACGGCTGTTGCAAGAGCTGGACCTGCACAGCGTTATCCACGACGCCCTCAGTGTTATCCTGTTGATCAACTGTGCCATATTCATCACGAGTTGCGCCAGACACATCTACCTCGCTCACAGGGTGCCCAAATACATGCAACGTGTAGGCATCTACAGGACCAGCAACCTCGCCGACCAGTACGACGCCAAATATGATGGGGACGAGGAAACACTCCCAAAGAGTCCGATTGTGATCAAAGCACTCTACATCCACCCCATCAAGTCCTGCGCACCAATCGAGCTGGAGCGGGCACAGCTCACCAAAGCAGGGTTTGCATACGACAGGTGTTTTGCGCTGGCGGTTGAAGCAAAGACGGATGAATGGCAGTTCATCAGCCAACGGACCAAACCTCAAATGGCGCGGATCAAGGAAGAGTTGTGGTTGCCCGGGCCAGGGAGCAAACGAGGCAATGTGCTCGTCGAAGCAGGTGGCTGTCTCGTCGTGAGCTTCCCTGATCCGGATCCTGCGTATCCTCTCCAGCGCTTGAGGACCGCCTTTGAGACCTGGACACTGTCTGCAAAGCCCGAGGTGCGCTTCACGGTGCCGCTTCTCCCTTCACCTGGTCATATCAACCAGATGAAGATCCAGATGAGGCACTTCACGATCCACAGCCGCCAAGCTACGGGTCTTGATCTCGGCCAGCTTCCTGGAGTGGCGGCTGCGATCCCCAAGCTGAAGCGGTTCCTCAACATACCCGCACGTCAGAACCTGACTCTCATAAGGTGCACACCCGATACCCTGGTACGCACGACGCGAAACCTCGCTCCCCTGGATCACATCGGCACCCCTGCGATGCACGGCTACACCGACCAACAGCCCGTCCACATCATTAACTTGTCGTCCGTCCACTCAGTGTCCCAGCTGCTTCCGACCGAGAACCAGCCTCTCAGCGCCCTCCGCTTCCGAGCCAACATCTATCTGACCGGCCCTCCCGCGTTTTCCGAAGAAACGTGGAAGAGGTACCGGATCTTACCGTCCAAGGCTGCAACAATACCGACACGCGTGGCAAGCACCTTGTCCGTGGTGTGCCGGACGTCACGCTGCACGATGCCCAACGTCAACCCGGACCTGGGGGTCTTTGAACACGACAATTCACGGCCGGATCGGAAGAAAGGAGTCCCGCAACCCAGCACGACCTTGATCGAGCACCGTACGGTCGAAGACGGCAACCCTGCCGCTTTGGGGTACATGGGCATGCACTGTGTACCTGAGGATGCAAGCCTCAAAGAGGCACGTGATCGCAACGGTGAGCCCTATGTCGAGGTGGGCGACGAGATCGAGGTCCTGGAGACGGGGTCGCATCTCTATGGGTCGACAGGGAATGACTATTAAGAAACCAATAGATGGATGTGTCATGGGTGGTCCTCGATGCTAGAGTCAATGTTACATACAAGATATTTGAGACATGTCCTTGACGGTCAGATCGAATACATAACGTACACCCGACTTCTCTAAAACCAATGCTGACAGTAATAATGTGTATTATAATATGTATTAGAGAATACGAAACTGTCCGCATTGAGGTTGGCGTATCTCCGAATTCCGGCGTCGGAAAAGGGCAGCCACTAGCCTTACCAGGCTAGCGAGGCGGCGAGGCTGCACCTGCCTCAACTAACAAGCCTTAACATCCGCCAAGACCTGAAAATAATTCACCTTGAAGCTCTGAAACGGCCCCGTGATTTCTATGACTCAGTCCTCACCTCCAAAGTCCCGTACTTTGGACGCGCCATCATGCCTCTCGACGGGGTGGCACAAGCAGTACGAGTCAGCCTCCTCGGGAAAGAGAGCATCCTCATCAATTTCGGGTTGTGGCGCAATTATGTCGCCGAGGATCTACTGTCGAATCTCGAGTCATCCACCTATGTCTTGGTCACCGACACTAACCTGGGTTCACTCTACACCCAGTCCTTCCGAGAAGCCTTTGAAGCGGCAGCAAAACAGAAGGCGAAACCGGCACGGTTGTTAATTCATCAGATCCCGCCTGGAGAGAGCTCGAAATCGAGACAAACAAAGGACGACATTGAAGACTGGCTGCTCAGCCAGAGCCCGCCATGTGGTCG
This sequence comes from Fonsecaea erecta, assembly GCF_001651985.1. Classification (NCBI taxonomy): domain Eukaryota; kingdom Fungi; phylum Ascomycota; class Eurotiomycetes; order Chaetothyriales; family Herpotrichiellaceae; genus Fonsecaea; species Fonsecaea erecta. The sequence continues at coordinate 1,748,325 of NW_017387245.1, read as the reverse complement.
AGATACGGTCATCATTGCCCTAGGCGGTGGCGTCGTAGGTGATCTGACAGGCTTTGTTGCTGCCACCTACATGCGAGGGGTGAGATTTGTACAGGTCCCAACAACATTGCTCGCCATGGTGGACTCTTCAATCGGCGGGAAAACCGCCATCGATACACCTCTGGGCAAAAATCTCATTGGAGCGATTTGGCAGCCACAGAGAATCTACATTGATCTCGACTTTCTCGGGACTCTGCCACGACGAGAGTTGATCAACGGCATGGCCGAGGTCATCAAAACCGCAGCCATCTCCGATGAAGCAGAATTCATCGAGCTGGAACGTCATGCGGATCGGATTATGGCCGCCGTGAATGCCGATATCGCCAAAGGTGCCGCGAGATTCAAGGACGTAGAAGCCACTCTGATCAGAATCATTTCTGCCTCGGCCAAGTTCAAGGCCCACGTCGTGACCATCGACGAGAGAGAAACGGGCTTGCGAAATTTGCTGAATTTCGGACACTCTATCGGCCACGCCATCGAAGCTTTCTTGACTCCCCAAGTGCTTCATGGGGAATGTGTGGCGATCGGCATGATCAAGGAGGCTGAGCTCGCCCGGTACTTGGGCGTCCTGAGTGGAGTTGCAGTTGGCCGTCTGCAAAAGTGTCTGACAACGTATGGTCTGCCAACTCGGCTCGACGACGAAAAAGTGGTCAAGCTGTCCGGAGGTAAGGTTTGTACGGTCGATGGCATGCTCAAGAAGATGGGTGTCGACAAGAAAAACGATGGTGCGAAGAAGAAGGTGGTCCTCCTCTCAGCCATTGGTCGCACGTACGAACAGAAGGCCAGCGTCGTATCAGACTCCGACCTGCGTGTCGTGCTTTCTCCGAGTGTCCAAGTGGTGCCAGGGGTGCCCAAAGACCTCAAGGTTGTCTGCACTCCACCTGGCTCGAAGAGCATTTCTAACAGAGCGCTTGTCCTTGCCGCTCTGGGTCGCGGAACCTGCCGCGTCAAAAACTTGCTGACCTCGGCAGACACAGAAGTGATGCTGGAGGCACTGACTCGGCTTGGGGCCGCGACATTTTCCTGGGAAGATGATGGGGAAGTTCTGGTGGTGAATGGCAATGGTGGTCGGCTTGAGGCCACGCAACACGAGCTCTATCTGGGCAATGCTGGAACCGCCGCCAGATTCTTGACCTCTGTCACGACCTTGACCCGGCAGAGCCATGTGGCATCCACGGTTCTTACCGGCAATGCCCGCATGAAGCAGCGACCCATCGGAGACCTCGTAGATGCGTTGAGAAAGAATGGCGCCGGCATCGAATACATCGAGAACACCGGGAGTCTACCACTTAATATTGCAGCCTCAGCTGGGTTCAATGGCGGCGAAATCAAATTGGCAGCCAAGGTTTCGTCGCAATATGTCTCCTCTCTGCTGATGTGTGCCCCCTACGCGAAGAAGCCTGTGACACTCAAGCTCGTAGGCGGAAAGCCCGTGTCGCAACCCTACATTGACATGACTATTGCAATGATGGCCTCCTTCGGCGTCTCGGTGCGAAAGTCGAAAACCGAAGACCACACGTATCATATCCCGCAAGGCATTTACAAGAATCCGGACGAGTACGTGGTCGAGAGCGATGCAAGCTCTGCGACTTATCCGCTTGCAATTGCGGCAATCACGGGCACAACATGCACCATCCCCAATATTGGCTCTGCCTCGCTTCAGGGCGATTCGGCATTCGCCACCGACGTGCTGAGGCCAATGGGGTGTGAAGTAAAACAGACGTCTTCGTCAACCACGGTAACAGGTCCCCGGGACGGCAGACTCGCACCATTGAGCAACATCGACATGGAACCGATGACGGACGCTTTCTTGACTGCTTCTGTGTTGGCGGCTGTCGCTCAAGGCGGCAAGACCAGCACAACACGCATATATGGCATTGCCAACCAGAGGGTGAAGGAATGCAACCGCATCCAAGCGATGGAGGATGAGTTGGCAAAGTTTGGCGTCACGTGCCGGCAGTTTGACGACGGTATCGAAGTCGACGGCGTCGACCGTACCCAGTTGAAGCAGCCGCAAGGAGGGGTCCATTGCTACGACGATCATCGAGTTGCCATGAGCTTTAGTGTTCTCGCACTGGCCGCACCTCAGCCTACGCTGATTCTCGAGAAGGAGTGCACAGGCAAGACGTGGCCGGGGTGGTGGGACACGCTGGCGCGGCAATTCAATGTCGCGCTCGAGGGTGTGGAACTACAGGAGAGTGGTGACCGCCTCAATGCGAAGAAAGTGGATCGAAGTGCCGCCTCGATGTTCATCATCGGCATGAGGGGTGCCGGCAAGACAACCTCGGGGCGCTGGGCGGCAAGATCGCTGGGCAAGAAATTGGTTGACCTGGACACGGAGATGGAGAGGCGCGCAGGCAAGTCGATCCCCGAGATCGTCCGGGAACACGGTTGGGAGCATTTTCGGAAACTGGAGTTGGAGCTCCTCAGATCCGTCATGACGGAGATGCCAAACGGCTACGTCTTCGCCTGTGGTGGTGGCATCGTCGAGACCAAAGAAGCACGCAACCTGCTAATCGAATGGCACGAGAAGAAAGGCCATGTCCTCCTGGTCGAACGAGATATCAGGGAAGTCATGAGCTTTCTTCAAATCGACAAAACACGACCCGCCTACGTCGAAGACATGATGGGCGTCTGGATCCGGCGGAAGCCCTGGTACGATGAATGCAGCAACCTCCTGCACTTCAGCCAAGACCTCCACGAGGAGCAGATGGCCGAAGCCGCCGAGGAGTTTGACCGCTTTTTGCAGATGGTCACGGGGAAAGTCGACGTCCTGTCCCAACTCAAGAAGAAGCCCTACAGTTTCTTTCTGTCCCTGACCTTCCCGGACTTGCGGCATCATATCAAACTCCTCCCGGAAGTCTGCCTTGGGTCCGATGCGGTCGAATTGCGTGTCGACCTGCTGCAGGAGCCCCGTTCCGGCAGCCCCTTTCCGTCCGTCGACTATGTGACTGCTCAACTCTCCTTTCTCCGCTCCGTCATTCCTCTTCCGGTCATCTTCACGATCCGCACGGCAGCCCAAGGGGGCAAATTTCCCGACGAAGCCGGAGAAGAGTATGCCCAACTGTGCATTCTTGCCATCCGCTTGGGCTGCGAATTCTTGGACCTGGAGGTGGAATCGTTCCCCGAGTCCGTCCTCTCCCCAATCATCAAGTTCAAAAACAAGTCGAACACACGAATCATTGCCTCCCATCACGACCCGAAGGGAACATTGTCATGGTCAAAGCCGGGCTCCTGGATCCCCGTTTATAACAAATGCCTCCTGTATGGCGATGTCGTGAAACTGGTCGGCATCGCCCACACCATCGATGACAACTTCGCCCTCCGACGCTTCAAGGTGTGGTCGCAATCCCAGCACCCGGACCGGCCTCTGATTGCGATCAACATGGGCCGCACCGGACAGATTTCCCGGTTGCTGAACGGCTTCATGACCCCTGTCAATCACGCCAAACTCCCGTTCAAAGCGGCTCCGGGCCAACTCCCCGCCAGCGAAATTCGGCACGGCCTGCAACTAATGGGTGAGATCGTGCGCAAGGAATTCTACCTGTTCGGGTCGCCGATCGGCGCGAGTAAATCGCCCACGTTGCACAATATCTTGTTCATGGAGCTGGGGCTGCCGCACCATTACTCGAGGTTTGAAACCACGGAGCCTCGGACGATTGTAGAGAAGATCCGCGCCGAGAACTTTGGCGGAGCGAGCGTGACGATCCCGCTCAAGGTGGACGTCATGATCCATCTGGACGAGGTGGATCCGGCTGCTCGCCTCATTGGCGCCGTGAACACCATTGTCCCCGTCTACGACCCTGCCTCGGGCAAGAACAAGCTGGTCGGTTACAACACGGACTATCTGGGCATGATGGACTGCCTGCGGGCCGCGGGGGCTTCTGCCGCGTTGGGAGAAGGTGAGCAGTCCGGCCTGGTCGTGGGCGGCGGCGGCACGGCACGCGCGGCAATCCACACGCTGTACACGATGGGGTACAAGCCGATCTACCTGATCGGGAGGAACCACGGCAAGATGAGATCGCTGGCGGAGTTGTTCCCGCCGAATTACAACCTCGTGCTACTGGATGCTCACGGACAGTCTAGCCCGTCGGACGGGGCGTCATCGTCGTCCTCCTCACGGTTGGCGACGCTGGAGCACCAGATGCCGACGGTGCCGGTGGTCGCCATCGCCACCATCCCCGCCGACCGGCCCATCGACCCGGCCCTGCAGGCGGTGCTGGAGAGTATCTTCGAGCGGTCTGCCAAGCTCGCCACCTCGACCGCCCCCCCCGGCCAGGGCACCTCGCCCCCGATGCGCACGCTGCTGGAACTTGCGTACACCCCCCCGCACACGGACATCATGCAGATGGCCGAGAATCTGGGCGGGTGGAAGACGGTGCAGGGGCTCGAGACGCTGGTCACCCAGGGCCTGTGGCAGTTTGAGTACTGGAATCAGATCCGGGTGCGAGGGATCGCAACGGAGACAGTACGCGTGAGTACTCTCACAGATTTCTTCCTTTCTACCCTATCTCGAAATTTTCACTGGCTAACTAACTCGTCCTCGAAACCAGGATATTATTCTCAATTCTTCTGTCGCGCCGCACCGCGCCCTGCCGCCCGCGACCGCGACGGTTCAGGAAAAGATAGACCGATAGATTCGGAGGACTCGACGGCAGTCTCAAACAGGCTGGAAGGTTACCTAAGGCCTCATTGGTGAATAGGTCGGGAGGCAGGCAAAATAGAACGAAGGAAGGGGGGGACACCGATCATCCATCGTCGAGACTCGATCCGAAACCCGACCTCGTCACTTGTTTGCTCGCCTGGTTTGATTGAGATTAAATTAAAATATAAACGGAAATGGGAAGGGAATGGAACAGAGGAGCCGAAAAGTTTTCTTTCACAGGGCCAGCTGCTGGCGAATGAAGGTGTCGAGAATGATGCCGTGAATCGATCCAGCGGCTTCCTGTATCCATTATTTCATACAGCTAGCTAACTAATAGCCAGCGAGCCAGCCAGCTTTCTGGCTGAGTCGCTAGGTACATAGTTTCTCTATGGCGCACTCGGCTATGAGTATGCACAGACAGCATTAGTTTGAAGAAGATGATCTGAACTTTTTTTCGAATCTTTTCACCCTCGCCTCCCCTCCTCCAAGCTTATGGACGGTGAAATCGTACAATATAGAGCTCTCTCTCGCTCTCTCTCCGGCGCCCACATGAACATTCTCATCCTCACCGACTTCCTCCCTAACCTTTTACCTTTACTGCCCCTGCTGCTGTTGGGTCCGACGCTGTTCTTCCACCTGTCTCTGCAACGCGGCGGCGATGGCCGGGTTGCTGGCCCACGCGCCGGAGAGGAAGTTCGTCTGCTGCTGGTGGTATTGCTGGTGCTGCTGCTGCTGATGATGGGAGAAGTTGCCCCCACCACCACCACCGGGAAACAATGACGACGACGACGGGGGGGCCGGAGGGGGCCCCATGCCGAACCCCGGCGGTGCGGCGAAGGGAGGAAAGTTGACTGCTGCTGCTGCTGAAGAAGGCAGAGGATGTTGTTGATGTTGATGTTGATGTTGGAATCCCTGAGCTTGCCCAAAGTTGAACGAGATGTTAGGGAGAGGGAGTGGAGTGATGGGCGACGGCGTCATGGGTGGTGGGTAGGCCATGTTTTGCGGTGTGATTGACGGTGTCGTGGGGACGTTGAGATTGGGTAGAGATGTATTGGTGGTGGTGGAGGAGGAGGAGGAGGAAAAGGAGGGATTGTAGCCATTCTGATGGGTTGTGGCGTTGTATTGTTGTTGTCCAAAAGGAGGAGGAGCTTCACGAGACTGATGCTGATGCTGATATTGATTGTTGAGGCCTCCTCCTCCCCGTCCACGCTGGCCCCGGAATCCTCCTCCTCCTCGGCCTCCTCTCCCGTGTCCATACCCTCTCCCTCGCCCTCGCCCGTCCGACTCGCCTCCTCTGCTGAAGTGAGGTGGTGGCGGGAGTGGATGCTGCATCATCGTCATACCGCCGCGTTCCTGCGGCTGTTCCCCTCCCCTGGCGACCATGTCCGCAAGGTCGGACGGTCTCTGCAGCGGCGTGTAGCCGTCATCGCCTGCATCGGGCGGCATGGAGACGTCGTCGTAGTTCATTTCCAACGAGCCGCTGCCGTAGGCGGAGCCGTCGCTGGGATTGCGGTGACGATGGCCTCCTCCTCCTCCTCGACCTCCTGCTCCTGCACCACGATGCGGTCCTCTGGCAAACTTGGAGCTGCCACGCCCCCCTCTTCCTGTGTCCAGTGATCTGCCCTGCCTCTTGGCCTTCATCTGGCGCTTGTGCTCGGCCTCGGCCTCGTCGTCTGAGAACTCCATCTCGTCCTCGCCGACTTCCTCATCGTGGAAATTCGATGCGTCACTTCCCTTGACGCTCTTCAACGGCTGCGTGAAGACGAATGTGGAATGTTGAGGAACGTAGAACACCGTGGTGCCAGCCTCTGACAGCCCGGCTTCTCTGATGTCGTCATCGTTGGTGAATCGGATCGTATATCGGGGTTCCTCGACTCGCCCTATCAAGTCGGCAACCACTCCCACCACCGATCGATCATGGAGACAAATCAAAGATCCAGGTTCCAGCACTTGATATTCTCCCGACGTTTTCGCTTTCACCACGACGGTGCTCTCGACCGCGAATTCGACGTTGCCCAATTCTTCAATCTTCATGTCCTCCGTGACTATAATATCCGGTTTAGGTATAACTTCTTCAGGGCGTTCATTTGCCGTCCGGAGTGTACCTCCGTCCTTTCTGTCCCGCGGGCCGCCTCCTTCATCGTCGGAACCGGCATCACCTTGCATGAGGATCCTCGCCGTCTCTTCGGGGTCCAGCATCGCATAGTCGCCGTCCGCATCTTCGTCGCTGTCTTCTTCAGAAGATGTATCATCGGAGGAGTCTGAGTCAGAATCCGAAGAGGACTCATACGGCGAGGAATCAATTTCCCATTCAGCACCCTCGGCACCAGGGTCAGGTGCACCCGAGCCATCTGGAAGAATTACATCCGTGGGGGTGGAATCGACGACGGCTGGTGTATCGGCAGCGTTGCCAACGGTGGGTATCGAGGCATTGGTGTCGGGTGCAACCTGCGTATTTTTGGCGATGACAACAGTCTCTGTCACATCCATTGCCTCCACCTCGCCCGGAAACGCGGCATTCGGCGCAGGTTCTTGAGTGGTAGTAGTTGGCTCAATCGTATGTGCCCCCGCAACGTGTCCTCCATCTTGACTCCTGTTATGTTCTCCGTCGACCAGCGTTCCGTCGCTTGTACGTAGGATACCATTGGTGCTCGTGGAGGGGTCAGTTGACGGTCCTGCGGCGGCGGCGGCGGCCTCTGCCTCGACCTGCAGCATCAATGCATCGAGAAGAAAGTTTGAGTCCGGCTGCTCAGAAGTGGAATGCTCTTCTTTTTCACCCGGAAGAGTGACTGGTCTCTCTGGCTCTGGTGTCGAGACACTCGGATCGGCTGGAGGCTGGTGGCTAACGAGACCATTCTGCTCGGTGGCAGGTGTCGACTGAGGAGGGTCGAGGGTCCTCCTGTTTTCGTCTGGTGAGCCTGTCCTCTGTCGCTTCGCAGGAGATGTTGGAAAGTCTTCAGCATCCATGACTGGGCGAAAACGTGAAAATGGTGTATGGTGGAGGAGGATGAGATGCGGCCAAAAAAATATGTTTTGTCCTGTTCGGAACGGTACATGGGAAAAAAGCTGCGGATCTGATTGGCCCTGAAGAGGATCGGCATCCGATTGGTTTTTCTTTCCAACGTCACGTGCCACCAGGCTTCTCGCTTAGTTATGTTCACGTCTAGCCTGCCAACGCGTAACCTATCACCTAGAGTCTACCACTAGAGCACCTAGAGTCTACCACTACGGGCACCCAGAGCCTATCACTGGGGTACCTAGAGCCTAGACGCCCGGAAGCACAATTCCTCGGCCTCTCCGCTTCTTTCTTCTTCTCACTTATCGTGTCGACCACAACGCGTCCTTCTTCCTCAGTCTTGCGGTGAGTCGTTGAAGGATGGTTTTCTCAGTCTTTCTCCATGGTATTTGCACCTACAAATCGGGTCTCCCGTTGAACCATCATTCCTGAGTGTCGCTGAGACTGCCCAAGTCAATCATGGCTGGTATCGTGGTCGGCCAGTCGCATTCTATCACTTTATCAAGACTCCCTTCACGGAACTCTCTCACCGACAGAGATGCTGACAATCATTGTCCTTTGTCAACTCGCTCCTCCTCCGAGGACGATGTAGCCCTCCTGGCCCCGATCGATGCGGTGGAAAACCAGGCCAAGGATGAGATATCCCCTGGACTGGCCCGAAGGCTCTATGTCTCCCATTTTCTATCCACATGGAATTTCCGAGGGTTCGAATTCGGCGCTGTTTTGTTTCTCGCCAACATCTTCCCAAACACACTGTTGCCTTTGTCTATCTACGCTCTGGTCCGGGCGTTGGCTGCTATCGTTTTCGCTCCCCTCGTCGGTCGGTACATTGATACAGCCCCACGTCTGAAGGTTGTTCGCAATTCGATTGTTTATCAGCGTGGAGCGGTTGTTCTTTCATGTGGCATCTTCTATGTTATGCTCTGGCAACGGCCACACCTGAAGACGTGGAGTCTATGTGCGCTGCTGGCCGTGGTTAGTGCTCTGGCTTGTGTTGAAAAGCTCTGTGCAATCATGAACACTGTCTCTGTGGAAAGAGACTGGGTTGTGGTCATTGCGGGAGACAGCGAGGCAATGCTACGGACCCTCAACTCTCAGATGCGTCGCATCGACCTTTTCTGCAAACTGACCAGTCCTCTGCTCATCGCCTCATTGGAAAGTAACAACACAAAAGTCGCCATGGCCGTTATGGGCGGGGTCAACGCTTTTTCGACCATCACAGAATATTTCTTGATTGCAAGGGTTTACGCGGCGTTCCCGAGTCTTGCGCGCAGCAATCTGCCTGCCACCAGGGCCGATGACTGCGGCCATGAGCTGGGACAGGAATCTCAGTCCACCCCACACACTCCCGTCCAGCTGTCGTTATTGCGGTCATTGAAGATCTACATGTCTCAAGGAGCCTTCTTGCCTTCAATTTCACTGTCTGTCCTGTACTTGACGGTGTTGTCCTTCTCTGGACAAATGGTGACATATCTTCTGGCCAGTGGTTACACCTCGACGATTATCGCGGTGATTCGTTTGATATCGACCGGGTGTGAGATGTCGGCCACCTGGATGGCACCGGCCGCCATGGCTTGGATCGGGCCCATCAGATCTGGCCTTTGGTTTCTCAACCTCCAGATGGTCTGTCTGGCCGTCGCCCTTGGTTTCTTCTGGATGGCAGGATCGCCAATCTGGGCTGCTTCGGGACTGATAGCAGGCACCATTCTCAGCCGCATTGGCCTTTGGGGCTTTGAGCTCTCGGCACAAGTGATCATTCAAGAACAGGTCGAGCCAGAATATCGTGGGTCTTTCTCGACAACCGAGTCATCCTTCCAGAATATCTTCGAACTCTGCGCATATGTCTCGACCATCATATTTCCTCGGCCCGCAAGCTTCAAATGGCCCGCCACCATGTCCGTCGCGGCCGTCTACATTGCCGGGGCGTTGTACGCCAGCTTCGTGCGGCGGAGACGCGGTCATTTGGTGCACGTTTCAAAGTGCCTAGAAGGCAGAAAACAGGCAGCCCTAGAATCGCGAAGGGTCTACCAGCGAGGCAGATCAGATATTGGATAGCCCTCTGGATACATATATCAGCAATTGAACAGGTATTAACATTCTTGTACTTCAGGTCCAGTACATCTACGTTGCAACCATCAAGTAATCCATGCACTTGCGGGATGCCTCGCCCCCAGCTGACCGGCGTCCACATCTCGGTACTTGTTGATGCCCGGTTTGCGGAGAAGATCTGATGTATTGTCGGCCCCACATCTTGGCTACAATGTCCAGCAGAATCGGGCACCTATCTGGCCTGGACGGGGATGCTTTGTAACGAAACAATCGCCAGTGCCCTGTGCAGAGGCTTGTGAGGTGCACAGGGAGTGGCACGGGGAATGTCCTCCCGTCAGGCACCTCTGAGATCAGATGGTTGGACCGGGAGCTGCCAGACATCAGCTCATGCTGCTGCAGGAGGATTCTGTACGGCCACTCCCGAGGTATCCCACCTTTCCTCAGTGGACAAGACGGTAAATGGCTGGTATATAAGGCTGCCGGGTCCCGGTTGTCTCACCCATAAAACTAGTTCCCAGCTTTCCTTCGTCTGCTTTCCACCTTCTCGACTGTTGTGCCCTTCTTGACCTGAGTTTCGAGCCCTACCTGATCTGCAACATGGCAGGCTATGACGCCGTCCCCTCAAATGCCAAGGTGAAGTTGGATAAATTCACCCTGTCAATCCCTGACCAGGAACTATCAGAGTTCAAGGACCTATTGCGACTCTCCAAGCTGGCCCCACGTACATACGAGAACCTGCACACCTATGATGGCAAGTTTGGTGTCAGTTATAACTGGATGACGAAGGCGAAAGACTACTGGCTCAATGAGTATGATTGGTATGTCCTAATTCATTTGGATGAGCTGCCCGACCATGATACTGAGGGCCTGAAATTAGGCGTGACATTGAAAAGTACAACAACTCGTTCCCGAACTTCATCGCCCATATCAAGGACGACGACGGAGAGGATTTCCGCATCCACTTCGTAGCTCTCTTTTCCAAGAAGCAGAATGCCGTCCCCCTCCTTTATATGCACGGTTGGCCAGGAAGCCACCTTGAACATCTCGACATCATGGACCTCTATCGCAAAAAATACTCACCAGAAGAGCTACCTTACCATGTCATTGCTCCGTCGCTGCCAGGGTGGACTCTCAGCTCTGGTCCGCCTCTGACCAAAAACTTCGACACCGAGGATATTGCTCGTATCATGAATAAATTGATGGTGGGTCTGGGTTTTGGGAGTGGTTATATTTGCCAGGGCGGTGATATCGGCTCGTTCACGGCCAAGGTTATGGCGGGAACTTATGATGAGTGCAAAGGTGAGCGAACCGGTCAGTCTTGTAGCGTGTGTCTAACGGCCCGTCTTCCGCAGGTGTCCATTGTGAGTATCTGCCTTGCAGCCCGGAGATCTCCCAGCTCAAGATCGTCCAGACAATTTTGCCGTATCCAGCGAGCCACCCAAAAACGTCGACGAGAGTCTGATTACCGAGGCTGAGAAACACGCCATGGAGACGCGCATGAAGGCATTTAACCTGACCGGGAACGCCTATGCTCGAGAACACGGCACCCGACCGGCCACGATTGGGTTTGTGCTGGCGTCCAGCCCGCTCGCCCAGCTCGCATGGTAAGCAATCTCAACGGTGGACTTGGGAGTATATGTCGTGGGTGGCTAACCAAACGCCATCGCAACATGACAGGATCGGGGAGAAATTCATCGAATGGACCGACGAGACGCCGCCTCTGAAAAACATCCTCGACTCCGTCACGTTGTACTGGTTCACCCAGTCTTTCCCACGTTGCATCTACTGCTACCGCGAGGTATGAGACACACTGTGGTCACGGAGATAATGTTTCTGACCCATCTCAACCAGTTTTCTGTTCCCGGTGGCCGGGGCCTCCCGCACGGAAACCCCAAGTACAAGAACGACAAGCCGGTTGCATACTCGTGGTTCCCGAAGGAGCTCGCGCCGGTGCCGAGAGCGTGGGTGCTCGCGCAGGGCCACAACCTGGTGCTCTTCCGACAACATGAAGCGGTGAGTTTTGCGTTCCTGCATGGATCCTATATGTGGCGCTATTTACGCAATCTGTTGGAGTTATGTGCACGCACTCATGCATACATATGAGTAACTATATCACAAGACTAACGATCGAGTGACAACCATCACAGGGCGGCCACTTTGCGGCAATGGAAAGACCCCAGGAAATGCTGCAGGACATGGAGGACTTTATCCAGAAGATCGGCTGGCCCGTGAAATGAGAGTGGGAGGGATCGCGCTCATGGTGTCGTGACAGGCCTACGACCAGTACCTTTTTCTCTCTCCTTCCCCCTCCCCTCCCGAGGACACATTGACAGGTAGCAGCAGCTCCTGCACGCATGTATACACGGGAGCGTGTGCCAGCCAATGGCCTTGACGTACTGCATGAGTCTGCGTGAATACAAGTGTCGGGTCACGGACCAGAGGTGAGGACAGTTCGGGGTGCAATATAATATATATAAACGCCTCTGTGCCTTCTTATACTCATCTCGGTCTTCCCCCTGCTGCTTATGCATGCTCATGCTCACGCTCACTCATCTCATGAGCAGCCGCCAACTCTTCCTCGGTCGGCATGTTGACGATCACCAGGTAGAGGACGTCCTATTTATGGCATGGATGTTAGCTTGCCTGAAGCACGCGAGAGAGGGGTCGAGCGAGTAAGTAAGTCCAGCAATGCACAGCATGGGATCGGGTGATTCTCTCATAACTCCCAACGACCCGAGTCCAGAGGAAAGCAGAAGAGAGGGAGTGCCGGCGACTCACCTGGCTGAGAATTCGCTTGATGGGGCTCTGTCCCTGGCCACGGCCACCGCCGAGTCCCGACCCCATGATCGCGCCGACGAGGCCTTCGAGCCCGGCAGGACTGCCACCGGCGCCTCGTCCCATGCCTAGGCCTATGCCTCCGCCTGGGCGATCGGGCTGTTGCTGGTAAGGATCTCGATACTGCAGATCCTGCTGCTGCCGTTGCATCATATATTCTTGATCTTGGTCCTGGCCATATCCCATCCTCCCACGCCATCCTCCTCCTAATCTGCCGCCGCCGAAACCTCCCAGGGCCATCCCCCCTCTTTCTCCCATTCCTCCGCTGCGGTGGCCTCCTATGATGCCCATGCCCGTGCCCATTCCCATTCCCGGGCCTCCTCTTCTCCCCCCGAACCCTCCTATACCACCGCCACTGCCCCTACCCCCGCCAACGACTTCTCGCAGATCAGGCGGCGAGACCTTGCCGCCGGTGAGCAAGGAGATAAGATTGCCGTTGCTGGCAGGGTGGTTGGGGTCGGCGTATCGGGAGGTGAAATGTGGTTTTGGACCGCCGAGTTTGGCCAGGGCGCTGTCTGGGTTCTCGCCAGCCTGAATATCACACATGTTAGCAATGTAAAAAGACAACCCGAGGCCATGAACATGGTCCTGGGCGTCACTCACGTGCTTCGCCTGCGCACGGCGATCGAAATACACCTCAGCAAAGCTCTTGTAGTGCTTGAGGGTGTCGCGCTTGCACTCGGCCTCGGCGCCGGTCTGCACGGCGAGTTCGTCGAGCTCGGGAAACACGAGGGGAGCGCACTCGGCGAACTCGACGCCGCTGGCGCCGGCCGACGTCTTCATGGCACGCTTGACTTTGGCCCCCGTACTCTCCGGCGTCGCCATACGCGCAGCGACGGTCCTGGTCACGTCGACCGATGTGTGCAGCGTCGGCGTGTCCGGTTGCCACGTCATCACGAGGCAGTAGAGCCCACGCGGGCGAAAGAATTCGTCGTTGATGCGGTCGAGGAAGGTATTTTGTCTCGAAAAAAGGAGGACACGGTCAGCAATATTCGGGCAACGAATTGCGATTAATCGATCTACATTGCCATGTTTGATTGACCAGCCCTCTTTTGGGAGTGCAAGAAAGGGGACAGACGGGGAGGGGCGTCTCTTTTGAACATGTTGGGCAAAATGGACTCACCGTTTCCGACTCTGGATATCTTTGGCTATAGTCACGCTGATCGTGATGGCTAGCTGCACGGCCTGCGAGATACCCGGTGGCAGGGCAAGGGTGGCGAAGCCAGCCAAGTTGATGGCATCAAGCCACGGCGATGCGAGACTGGCCTGGTTGAAGGTTTCGATGAAGTCGAGGAACGTCTCCTGGTCAATGCCCTTGACGGCCAGGTCAGGCGCGTAGGCGCGGATGAACCCCCGTGCACGAGCTTCCGGTCGGCGTTGCGGGAGGATAACGGGGAGCGGGATTCTTGGGGCAGTCTGGAACTCGGCGACGGCGGTCTGGCTACCTTTGCCATCAGGTCCGTGTTCTGTCGATGTGTGTGATGGCGCTGACGCTGGCAGAGGATGCCTGCGCATGAACGCATTGGTGATCTTGGTAGGGTTGGCCTGGTCTCGTTGGGACGTGTGCTCTTCGGGGTGCGAGGTCTCGGGGGTCTCGGAACACGTGCTGATCAGCTCGTCTTGCGCCTCGTCCAGATCCCAGTGCTCTTCATCTCCTTCTTCAAAACTGCCTCCTGGAGCAGCCTCGGGGTGTTTCTCTTGCCCCGTGGCCTCCCGTGCATGGGTTTTGGCTTCTTTCCTCTCTTTGTGATGGTGGATGCCTTCCGACACGAGCCCGATGCCAGATGCGATGCCCTTCACGGCACCTTTCAGGATTCGATCAGCCATGTTTGGTGGGAATGGAGTGTGAACAATGTTATCGAAGATGCTGGTGGACGGGAGAACTGGAGGATTGATTTGGAGACTCAGGGAAAGTCAAATAGTCTGATCTTTCTGGGATGGGGGGAGATAGTAGGGAGACCTTCACTGGGGGCCGGGCCATATGAAAGGTTTTTTGATATAGTACGGAAGGGACTTCGCGGAATGTACCCAACCGGGCATGAAGAGTGGTGGCGTATAGCCTCCCTCCATGAGGATCGACACATGGGAGGTTGAAATGGGGTCGTTGGCCGAGTCGTAATGACTGCCAATAGAGCCAGCCCAGGAAGTCCGTGGCCATGCTTTCAACACATGGCGTATCGGAGTGATTCCCTCCTCCGGGATTCGAGCGTCTCTTGCAGAGTCCACCAACCCAAATACAGCAAGACGGCATTGAGGCATTATGCGCAGTCGCTGGCGTGCGCGATCTGTCCTCCGCTCAGCCGTCTTATCGAAACCGGGGTTGATCTGAACGGGAACGGGAGTATAGCGCGAGGTCAGTCGCTTGCACGTAACTTGTTACGTACGAGCATTTAGCGCACGGATGCCTGGTGAGCATTCGTCAAGCTTTCATTCCTGGGGGGCCTAACGATGTCGACCACCGGGAAGAACGAGAACCGGATAATGGCTGCCACGAAGCACAGCACAATACTTTTTGGAGCCGTCACCGTTGAATGTGCCTATGTTTGGGCACAAAAGGACCTCATGGCCTGACCTAACAAAAGGCCAGCTGCTCACGTGGAACGAGTAACCGGTTAACGTCTTCCCAGACCTCAGCGCAGGATGCTTCACACTCGCTATCCAGCCAAAGAAACCTGGCGAGCATGTCTTTTACAGTCATCTCGCGGTTTCCTCTGATGGCGGCTTCCCTCCGAGTGCTCACATGTCGAACCAGGAAGTCGACAAACCAGCGGTAAAGGTCTGTGCCTTTTATGGACCAAGCAGTCATCACGGCAACCCAAAGGAGGAAAGAATGGTAGGTTGAATTCTGATCCAGACACAGGTCGGTAGTCGCACATTGCAGACATCGCTTGATGCGTCGAGCGTAGGGTACGGTTACCTCTACATTGTCTTCCAAGTTCGGCAGAAGGACCGTGAGTTGAAAAATGAAGGTGCATAGCCGACAGAGCTCATAGATGGCGAGCGCCAGATGCGTCTTCAAAATGGCTGGGCTGTCAACGTAGGCCAACCCTGGTGAGAAGAGTTCCCCTGACAGGTCCGGCAAGGTAAGCAGCTCGTGTTGGTTCAGGTTTCGGGCGAAGATGATCATCTTGATAGGGGGGGCTTCACGATCACCCCGTTGATAGCTATCGAAAGCAATAATCAGATCATGCATGACATGCAGGGCGTCCAATAACTCATCAGCGGCAGGCAAGCCCAAGTCTGTCAAGAAGTCGAAGCCGGTGGCCAGAGTAGCAGATCTTTGAGACGCCGGGCTTGTGGGTCGGCTTGTGAGCCAAGAGCCGACGACTGGTGAAGACGGCATAAATAGAGGGAACGAGGGCTTCGTTTGATACATGATCGATGTATGGATGTCGAAGCTGCATCTGCCGTCAGCGTATGGTATGTTGACACTCCTAGGGACAGACCTACGAAGCAAGAGCAAAGGCAAGCCCAGGAAGCCGGATGGTGTGCAATCCGCCTTTCATCTTGACGATCTCGATAACGGCCTTCATGTGCCGCCACTCGTATTCCTGGCTCGAATAGAACTGGCCATCTTGCTGAGCTGACATGGTTCTTTTCTCACGCTTTTCCGCAGCGGTCACTTTCTCCCCGTGGCCGACAATGCCCAAAATGGCCATGGCAAACACGACTTCGTCAGTCAATGCCGTCGCTTGAGATTGGAGGGCTGTTCTGAGCGACTTGATCGCTTCAGCCTTACTCGTCATGCGCAATATCGCGCTTTTTGAATTGTCGACAGTTGGAGATTGGTGGAAAGCTTTGTGGGCGGCACCGGCATAGACGAGCGTATGAAAACACAACGGAGAGCGGATTGCAGTGTCCATAACCGACTTCTTTGCCATGAGCAGAGACCCTGGCCGGTCGTCTGCGGCAAAGAGGGACCACTGGTATGAGATGGCTAAGAATGGCAGTTAGATCCTCCCAGACGACCACGGCGCGAAACAAGAACTTGTTCGGCATGAGCAATTATGAACAAAACGCCTCAGGCAAGAAACGGACTAACCGTGATCAAGCATCTCGTGAACCATCAGAGGTTGGTCCGTGGAACAATAGGCATTGAATGGGTCGATCCTGCCAGCCCCGAGGACGGTGCTCGGCTCGGGGACTGGGTTCATCGACCTGACTTGCCCATCGCTGCTTGAAGCAAGAAATACTCCTGGTCCGGCCTTTGTAGCAGGCTCCTTCTTGCGGCTGTCTGTAGAGGATCGTTGGTCACGGAAGCCAGACTTCTTGAGGGCTTTGGCCTTGTGATGATAGACCCTAGCAGCATGCCGCTGGGGAGACTCCTCTGCTGCCCCGTCGACGTCGTGGGAATCCGTCGACGGATTATATGGTAGGAAAAGCAGGCGCATGTTGTTCTCAGACTGGATTGAGTCGGATCTGCTTTAGATACCGCTTCCACGACTCATGATAAGCAGACAAGCATAGCATTTTCCAACAAGGACGAAGATATTAGCAAGCAAAGGTCTAACACAGCGCGACGAACCCTAATAATGCCAACAGCGCTGGTCGTCCGAGCCTAGACCAGGCTGGAGCAGGTGGGGTAGTCAGTTGCCGTTGTGGAAGAGACTCGGGCACTCCAAGTCTTGTCAGGCTGGACGGCCAGATCAGATCGACCTTGGCCAGGGACCAAGCGTCCAGCCATCTCGGCAGAATGGTCCTCAGGCCAAATAGATGACCGGGCAGCCATGCAGCGTACAGACTGTGGCTAGCTGAGAATGTGAGCAAGACGCCAAATTCGGCATAGCGTTTCTCATGATGGGGCTATACCCAAGACAGACATAGTCTTGGCATATATCTTGGCATATCTGTCTCCTTTGCCTAGTCGACCACCTTTTCCGAGAAACCACAGCCATCCAGACGCCAGCCATAGGAAGATGGACCCGAGCTTGGAGGATTTCAAGAGACGAAAAGATCCCATCAGAGCGCCCAAGGGGTAAGGAAGAAAGTCATAGCTCCGATTGGATCCCATGCTGACGTACCGAAGAGCGAGAGGTCAGCAAACTCCTCGACCAGCTCCGACCAAGTTCTTCCTGCCTCTGAACATCGCCTTTTACGTTTGTTTCGCTTCACACCTTCTAGCGGCGTTGTATGCTCCGATCCAGGACTGTGACGAGACCTTCAACTATTGGGAGCCACTGCACTACCTGAATCATGCTTACGGTCTCCAGACATGGGAGTACTCTCCAGAATACAGTATTCGGAGTTGGGCATATGTCGGCCTCCACGCTCTCCCCGCAAAGGTCGCCGGGTTTTTTGGCAGTTCGAAGACATTCGAATTCTATGCCCTACGTGTCGTACTGGCATTCATCTGCGCAGCAACTGAAGTCCGTCTTTATTCGGCCATCAGTCGAACCATCAACCCAAGGGTCGGCGTGATATATCTCATGATTGTTGCCTTCACCCCTGGATTTTTCTACGCCTCTTCTGCCTTTTTGCCATCTAGCTTTGCCATGTACACATCTGCCTTAGGACTGACTTCTTTTATGGATTGGCATGGAGGATCTAAAACTGCCACAGGAATCATGTGGTTCGGAATCGGTGCACTACTTGGATGGCCTTTTTCAGCGGCTCTAATCGTTCCATTCGTCGCTGAAGAATGGCTCATGGCAGTGGTAGGACGAACAGATCTTTTTGAGACTTTCAGACGGTACTTGGATGGTGGAGTGCGGTGCTTGGTAGTCCTGGTTCTTCAGGTCAGCGTCGACACTTTCTTTTACCACAAGGTCGCAGTGGTGCCCTGGCGTATCGTCGCCTACAATGTCTTCAGCGGCAAGGATCGTGGTCCCAACATATTTGGGACAGAACCATGGGACTACTACCTCAGGAATTTGCTGCTCAACTTCAATATGTGGTTTGTCCTTGCAGCGATTTCTGGACCACTTGTCCTGTTTCAGTCCATCATTCTCCGCCAATACCCCACCAAACAAACACTTCTCAGAACACTGACTTTCCTCTCTCCTTTCTATCTGTGGCTGGCCATTTTCACCGTTCAGCCCCACAAAGAAGAGAGATTCATGTTCCCTGCTTACCCTTTCCTCGCATTGAATGCCGCCATAGCATTCCACTCCCTGCTGGCATGGATCGGATCGACGGACTCGGTCATCTTTGGAAAGATCCCGACAAAACTGAAACTGGCCGCCATTCTACCGATTGTGCTCCTAGCTATCAACACTGGGCTGCTGCGTATCGTCGGTACGCTCACCGCGTATAGGGCTCCGTTGGAGATATACGACAGTCTCAAAGCACTAAACCTGACGCAGGAAGACAATACCGTCTGCTTCGGCAAGGATTGGTATCGTTTCCCGTCCTCGCATTTTCTCCCCGACGGCATTCATGCGAAATTCATCAAAAGCGAATTCGACGGTCTCTTACCTGGAGAGTTCCACGAGGGCAAGACCGGGTTTGGTTTCTATCCCGGAACCTGGCTGGAACCGCCTGGGATGAACGATCGGAATGAAGAGGATCCAGCAAAGTATATCGATGTCCAGCACTGCACGTTCTTGGTAGACTCGTACATGCCCGGCATGGAGACCACCGAGCACGAACCACTGTATGTTCTGGACGGGGACCATTGGGAGAGGATGGCATGCGCACCGTTCCTGGATGCTTCGCGAACCGGGACTCTTGCGAGGACCATCTGGGTCCCCGAACTACCATTCATTCCTCCCAAATATCGTCGACATTGGGGCGAACATTGTCTGCTGCGCCAAAAAAAAGGCGTGGAAGTGGACTGATCATCAAGAAACGATGCATTTCTCGAAATAACCTAGACATATTACATGGCGGTGCCCGGATATTTACCTGCGACAATCCCATTCAAGCAGCCCCACGGCCATGTCCGCCACGCTGGAAGTCATCCAAATCGCGGTGGCCTGCCGCATTCCACGCACTGTCCTTGGGGACAAAAAGCACCATTCCCAAAGAGGTATTTTTGTCCAGCGCCGGCGAGGCGAGCTGATTGGACGACACCAACCACAGGCCTCGACATCAGATGGTTTAATGATAAGAATCCGAGTGGCCATGCGATAACAGCACCGCACGCTTGGAGATCTGGCGCTGGGGAAGCTTCTGGCCTCCTGCGGATCAGCACGTCGAATGCAGATATTGATTCCATTTCCAAGAGTTCATATACCTGCCGAGGGTTGTTTTGATTTCGCTTCCTACTATTTTGACGTTTTCCCCTGATTTCCTTCTTTTGCTTCTAAAAGACAGGGCTGTCTCTCTGCCCTCTCCCTCCACAGCCACCATGGACACGGAATCCCTGAGGCAAAAGATGTCAGACCTCGTTGCTCGGTCGCAGCCGTACATCGAGCAAGCGAATGCCCACATACGACCATACGTCGACCAAGCCAACGACCAGATCCAGAAATCCAAACACCACTGCTCTTCTATGCTCCAATCAGCCCAATCGGAGTTGCAGACGCTGTCACAAAAGCCCCATTTCAAGGAGGTCCTCTACGGCTTGACTCTCTTCGTGTTCCTCGCCTTTGCGATCAGTCGGTACATCTCCAGCCGCCGCTCTCGCTACTTCACCCGCTCATCTCGCCCCTCGACGCCGCCCACACCACAGCTCGAAAAGGCGACGTATAGCAAAGGCCCCAATGGGACAGCTCAGGCCCGGAAACCGGGCACGTGGATCCCGTCCAACTTCCAACGGCCCAAGCCGCCGGCGTACGAGAACTGGTCCATCGAGCACACGAAGCCGCTGCCGTACCGGCCCTTCCGCTACGGGCCCAAGTATTTCGTGACCATGGGCCTGCGCAACGTCAAGTGGGACGACTGGATCGAGCTGGACAACCACTTCCCGCGGTACCACGCGGACAAGGCGCGGCGCATCCAGGAGCGCGGCCACAAGTGCTGCAAGACGGCGCCCGAGGCGTACCCGGCGGCGCTAGAGCTGCTGGAGGAATTCCGCTCGTACCTGCCAGACCGCTACCCGACGCTGTACCAGCGCACCGAGAAGGGCGTCAAGAACCTGTGGTCGGGCGAGGAGCTGGACACGACGTCGCGGCCCCTGCCCGAGGACCCCATGCAGACGGCGGCGCGCATGGTGCAGGACGACCTGGCGATCATGATCGAAGGCGCCGACGGCCAGTACTACCTCTTGGCCGGTGCCATCCTCCTTCCGGGGTTCTGGCGGCTGGAGGACAAGTACGGGATGCCGCTGTCGGAGATCCACACGAGCGGCGACGTGCCGCAGTTCCGGGAGAAGCTGGAGAAGGGCATGATGAACTTCTTCCGGCGGCTCAAGCCCGAGGAGCTGGTGGCGCGCAACAACTACTTCCTGCAGGTGGACGACGACCTGGCGTGGTCGTACTCGATCGGCAGCGAGGACAACCCGGACATCAGCTGGAACACGGCGGAGAAGGACCGGGCGATCGAGCACCACTTCTTCCGGTCGGAGCGGCAGACGCTGCGCCGCCTGCCCAAGTCCGGCGGCGTCGTCTTCACCATCCGCACCTACTTCCACCCGATCACCGAGATCGCCGAGGAGGACTACGTGCCCGGCCGCCTGGCCAGCGCCGTGCGCAGCTGGGGCGACGACGTCTCCCGCTACAAGGGCAAGCAGAAGTACGAGGCCGTCCTGCTCGAGTACCTCGACAAGAAGCACCAGGAGCAGCTGGACCGGGGGCTGAAGGTGGAGGAGGAAGATGAGAAGAGGAGTTATCCGTGGTGATAAGGGCCATTGGTCAGAATTTTCACATAGCACGCTATTTGTTATGCGTATATATACATATCGTCGTCGAGGGTGGCTCCTTGAACCAAAAAGAATCATGCCCATTGGAATGTCGTCAGAAGTATTGCATATGTGTAGTCTGGTCTGTGTTTCTGTCTGCGCAGCCCAGCTCTGGGTGGGCAGGAAATACTGAGCTGTTTTGTGAGATGCTTCAACATTCTGCCCTTCTAGAGTCATGATTTCCTGTCAGTACCAGCTTCGGACGCATTGCTCAAACCTACACCGCCATTGATTCATCCTCGGATTGCTGGGATGCACGACACGATATGCGCCATATTCTCTTGTTGTTATCGGTCACTCAGACCCAACTTCTTCTGCGTCCTTCTCCCCTCGCGAGCTCCTCCTTCAGCCTCGTTCGTTCTCTCGCCTCCCTGACCATGTTCTCGTCCCGCTCCTTGATCCAGACGCAGTCGTTCCGAAAGTCGCAAATACGACACTTCCACGCATCAACCACCTCCACGCCACGCGGCTCCCGTTCGCGCTTCCAGAAAGCCAAAGCGGAGTAAAGAGAAGAGGTGAAGAAAGAGGGGTTGAAGAGGACGGATTTGCTTCCTATGATGTGTGATTGAGCTTCAGCGGCGCCATTTGCGTTGCTGCGGTGCTTGTAGTTGGTGGAGAGGTAACGCGCGGTGAGGATCGGGGAGAGTCGTGTTGGTTGAGACGGCGGTGTCGGGAGACCAGAGAGCGAGGAGGGCGGTGGAACGTTGGGGTCCTGGCTTTGATCGAAGGAGTTACTGAAGCATGAAGCAGGTGTCGAGGTCGGATTCGAAGGAACGTTGAACGTCAGTCGAAACTGCTCCATCATGAAATCCCACAAGCTAGCCAAGGTGTTGTGCTGAAGCAGAACATCCATGGAATCCTGCGTCGACGACGGCAGTTCCTGCCCGACATCCTTGCTCTGTTGGGATAATTCGAACACCTCTTGGTTCAGCCCGCCAATTTGCGCGATAAAGGCGTCAGAGAATGTGTCATGGATTTCGAACTTATATCTCTCTGCCAGGGTGGAGAGGGGGAATTGTCCCTGAGCCATGTTTTCCAGCATATGGTGGTAAAGGTGGAGTTGAATAAGGGTTGGACGGATGGCTGATCCAGTAGGTAGAGTGGGAGTGCCTCGTGTCTTGACATCGGTGATGTAGATTCTCCTCTCATTGTCTCGGTCTGACTTCCTCGTCCTCTGTGTCGTGGGTCTGTTACCGGCCTCTTTGCTGGTATCGCCACTGCCATTCTTCAGAGCCTCCGACAGCGACTGACCTTGATCCCGAGTCTCATTCGTCACAAGATAGTCCCTGATACTGGCTTGGTATTCTGGCAGTGATGGCTCAACGTCCTTCTCCTCCTGCAGACTCCGACTCATCTCCTCGAGCTTTGGGTCCGGACATTCGTAGCTCAACTCATCAATGACTCCGTTGACGATCTCTCCGCCAACTAAGCCCCAGATCTCCAGCTCTCTCGTCCTCCCCTTTTCTCTGAGCGTTCTCAATCCCTGGACGATATTCCATATTCGAAGACCCCAGCTATCTTCTTTCTTGGTAATCTCCACGGGGACAGTGACGTGTATCTCATCTTCCAGTGCCTGATGGACCGCAGTGCCCTGTTTCATTGCTGGAGTCCGCCTTTTGCGGCCATGTTTGGTCAAGACATAGTAATATTGTAGCTCACACCATGCTGGAGATATCAGATCGGTGACGGATAGGGCTTTCATGGGAGGTTTACGAAACCGTTCGAGGGGAGATCGAGTGTCCGACCCGGAGGGTTGCTGCTCCTGCTGAGCATCCTGTTTGGCTGGCGCAGGTTGCGCAGATGTCTCTCTTCTCGTCTCTACATCCTCTTTATTGGCAGAAGATGGTCTCTGTGAAGCTGGACGCTGGTCAGCCCGTCAGCGACCAAAGCATTGGGGATGTGGCACTGCACAGCACTTACGACTTTGGTCGAATACAGTCTGGAGGAGATGACTCTCAACAGGCCGAGTCTGGAGCTCCCACTCACGCGTTGCTTCGAGACCAAGCACCTCAGGCAGACGAACACCTCGAGGTGCTTCATAGTCTTCAATGTCCGTCACGACCAGGGGCGCGCTTTTCTGCTCCTGCCTCGATTTGCCCGCAGCCTCGAGGAGGAGTTGGTCGATTATCTCGAGCACTTCAGGATCTTCCCCAAAGTCGCTGTACCCGTCCGTGTCTTCATCGGCCCGCGAGCCTGTCGCAATCTCCGTGGGGCCCAGATCGATTTGCATCAAGACACTGTGGTCTTGGGTCGATCTGGTCGGGCTTGGAGGGTCGCCTCCAGGTGGGTTTGTAGTCGTCATGATTCACTGATCGACTGTGACCACTCGCACAATATGGAGGCAATGCAAAACAATTGCACCGTTCATCTTCACTTCTGACTGTGAGAAATATATGCCTCGACATGATGCTGTTGGTTTGTTTCAATTTTCTCCATCAGACTCGCGTTGACAGGCACTTCTGCCTGCTCGTAGGCGCGCCTTGGGGCTTGCTCCTCACGCGTCGCGGGGCCTGGTCAATATAACCAAAGGATGTATGAGATCCAATCGACGGCGTGTTGACATGATTCTATTCTATTTTCTACAACATAACCCGCCATTGCTGCCTGTATGTCCTCTATTATCGGACACAGGATATCAAAGGGCTTGTAAGGCACCCTTGGGCTCTCAAATGCATTCCCCCGTGCCATATCCGGAAACAAGTTACCCAACTCTGCCCTGGATATAGCCGATCTCTTTTTCTTAAAAAAAATTGGCTTCCTTAGCATCGCTCTGGGTCGTTTGAAGCGTAAACTCGTCCTCCTGAACCATCCTGAAAGCAGCTTACTTCACCAATATGCCCTCTTTCAGCGCTGGCCGGCTCAGTGTATCAATCTGCGCCTCGATCTTCTCTTCTGTCCGGTTGAGGAAACTCAGATAGCACTGCCACGCGACGGCAAAGATGCCCGAGAACATGAAGCGGTATTGTGGCGGGACAAAGGCAAAAGAGAAGGCGGTTACCGCAGGCCACAGTTTGAGGGAGTTGAGCATGCTGACGGGCACTGCAGCTTGAATGCGCATGATGATGCCCATCGTGTGCTCACCCGTCAGCAGGGCTTGCATGCCGAAGAAGTATGTGTTGAACACAGGAGTGAAAACAATCTGGTTGACCGCAACCTTTGTTGCGATGGAGAGGAATTTCGAGGGATAGTTGAAGTTCTGACCCAGGAAGAGGAACCTGGACGTCTCTGACGTTAGCTCGTGTCGCTTGTATTCCCATCTCCCTGCATGCTATGCTCGTGCTCCTGCGACAGAGAGAGTACCCATGTGTTTGTCCGTCGGATATGGAATGATTTCATACCATTTGTAACCTGGTATTGCCCCGAGGGCTCCAATCGTCAACATCCTCAACGTTCGCCATGGATTGTACAGTTCCCCCCCAATGTCCTGCGCCAGTAGGTCACCGCAAAGGTATGTTGTTAAGGTCGTGCATAGTTGCACAGTATATGGTCTCTTCAATTGAGCGCGGTGAAACCACTGAAAGAATGCAGACACGGGTCCCAGCCGATGATACCACAACTGTATGGGGATGTCGACAGGATCGACGGGCTTCGCGGTCTCGCCCACGGGCAATTCGTGGAGCGAATGAGGAGGGAGGGGTTTTTGCGATGTCGACGGAGGACTCGTTGAGTCCTTCAGAGGGCCGGAGTTTGCAGAATTCGAGGAGTTTCTCTGTGCATGACGGTTGAGTCGGGCGCGAGGGCCAGGCCCGCGAGCCCGAAACCACGGCGATCTGGCACTGAACTTGAGCGCTGCCCGATGCAGGGGGTGCATTATTGACGAGATACCATGTTGATTAGAACTGTCAGATACCTCAACAGAAGCATTTTGTCTCCCAGCAACATCTGCAAAACCACTTCCTATATCGGCAGGCAGAATTTGCCGGAGTCGCACTCAGGTCCGCCGATTGCGTACCCCGATGACGCCCGCCTGCAGGGTTCACTAGCCCCCGATGCAAGCCCATCGTAGGCGCCTCTGCCCCTGGATCGTCACCCACTACCGCCCGAAACAACAGGTTGCAAACGTCCATTTGCTACCTTGCGCCTGCGCCTGTCACGTCCAGCACAAACAATGGCAAAAAAAAGCAGTCTTTGGGAATACAATTACTCGGTGGAACAGAAACTGATGTTGTCATGTGTTAACCTGAATCGCATTCAGATTCTATCTGGTTGATGCAGCGCATTCTGCTGTGTCCATGTCATAGTCATCATGACTGGTATGATGCTGCGTGATGTACAAGCACGAGCAGAAGCAGAAGACGCCAGAAGTCCCCGTAACCACCCGTGATCAATGTTGTGAAAAGCCAATACAAGCCCCTATGAATTCATTCCGTTTCGCCAGTGTCAACTCATGAAAACCCCCCATACTCTGAATCATGACCATGATCAACGCTCCCAACCTGCCATGTGACTGTCGATTGAGATGTTGCAAATTTCAGCAAGTCATCTAAGAACGCTCACCACGGAGGCGACGGGCGAGCTGGATGTCCTTGGACTGGATGGTGACACGCTTGGCGTGGATGGCGCACAGGTTGGTGTCCTCAAAGAGGGAGACGAGGTAAGCCTCGACGGATTCCTGAAGAGCACCGATGGCGGATGACTGGAAACGAAGGTCGGACTTGAAGTCTTGCGCAATTTCACGGACAAGACGTTGGAAGGGAAGTTTGCTGATCAAGTTATTAGATGATGCTTCTGTGAAAGATCACTGGCAGGATGACATACCGGATGAGCAACTCAGTGGATTTCTGGTAGCGACGGATCTCACGGAGAGCGACGGTACCAGGCTTATATCTGTGAGGCTTCTTGACACCGCCAGTGCTAGGAGCAGATTTGCGAGCGGCCTTGGAGGCGAGCTGCTTTCTTGGGGCCTTGCCACCTATACAAGACCAGTCAGTGACCATGCTCTGAGGCGACGATGAGGTGACAGGAAGCTCTTACCAGTGGACTTGCGAGCAGTTTGCTTGGTACGGGCCATGGCGATGGATTATTCGATGAAAGATTGAAGTGGTGATGAAATTGTTGGATGGATGGTGAAAACTGGAGATGATGAGTGAGGCTGGATGGGGAAGAAAAGCTAAGTGGACAAGGTGGGCGGGAGCGAGGTATTTGTAGGAAGAAAGGACTGCAAGGCAGACGCTTGGCGTGATCTGATGTGCGGTTGCGGGATGATTTCACCAACGCGGGCCAAATGACTCAAGGGCGGCAGTGAAAAACAAAGTGATCAGATCAGGGCTGCCAAAACCCCATTGATTGAGCTGCCCATTTTGCTGGTGATCCAGAACTCGCCCAAAATTGGCTTCTGATCCCGCCGCTTGGCGTACCACATCAAGATCTGGCGGGCTGCCCTGCACCACTGCACCCCCTCGCCTTCACGCCCAACAACCAGATAATAATTGATGCATTTTGGATTAACTTGACCAGTAGGTGACATGCTCCCATCTGCCTGAAAGATCAGTGAATTCACCTCGTTGTGGGTGAGAGATCAGTCAATCTGCATCACAGCAGAGGCGTGGTGGGCGGGCGACTGCAGTTCTCGGATCTGAATTCTGATTGGCTGTGATCCGAGGTGCGCCGGGTTGATCTCAAGGGTGCGCAACAGGCACTGCCGGGGTGCATAAGTCTCCCCCCACCCATCGCCTTTTCCAACCAAGTCTCATCCTCATCCATCCCATTCAGTTACCACAGCTTCCAAAGCCATCTTCTTGCAACACTTCATACCACACTCTTCCAAACTTTTAAACACTTTCATCCCTCTATCAACATGACTGGACGCGGCAAAGGCGGCAAGGGTCTCGGCAAGGGTGGTGCCAAACGCCACCGGAAGATTCTTCGTGACAACATCCAAGGTATCACCAAGCCCGCCATTCGACGTCTCGCCCGTCGTGGTGGTGTCAAGCGTATTTCAGCCATGATCTACGAAGAGACCCGTGGTGTCCTCAAGACCTTCCTGGAGGGTGTTATCCGTGATGCAGTCACATACACTGAACAGTGAGTCTTACTCGTGAAGCATTTGATTTCATCCTCATGCTAACAATGTCTTCAGCGCCAAACGAAAGACTGTCACCTCGCTGGATGTTGTCTATGCTCTCAAGAGACAAGGCCGCACTCTCTACGGTTCGTCTCCCGTGTGTCCTTCTGTCTTCATCACGTGCTAATGATCATCTTCAGGCTTCGGTGGTTAAGCACATCAATCAGTCATACTGCTGTTTACGACACTATCTTGGGGTTTTCGCGTCTGCTATGGTTCACATGGCGTGTCACCCAATCCCCTTTTGCTTTCAGTTTCGGAGTGGTTGGGCATTCACATGGGTTTCGATCAATGGGGTTGTGTAAGGGTCATGGTTATGATGGGATGGCAAATCAATCAGAGGTGCCTTCGGTGCAATGATGTATCATACAGGCACGATACGCGAGCAGCCTGCTTCGGCGTTGACAGACGGGCTGAGCCTAGACATAAGCATCAGCACCCGGTCATGAAATAAACACTTCAGAACATTGTGCTCTAGTCTTGTTCTCTTCGCCTTCTTTCGTCTCCATCCTTTCGCGTGGTCTTCGCTCGGGACCGCTGCCGATGATTGCCCCTACGTTCAATACCTTCGTACTCGGAGAAGCTGGAGTGGTTTAGGGCTTCGAGTCATGGTCTTCCAGGTTTCTTATGGCCACAACAAGCTGTTCCGAAGCACCGTGTTTTGACGCGTCAATGTGGCGGTGGCCTGTCGAGCATTCCAGATCGGCTGCGTGAGCGAGCGCGAGAGATGGGTGATCATTTGCCCATGTTCTTTTCCATGGTCACCGATGACAGAGTGGTGCCTTCAACTTACGTGCTACCTCCTGTGACGGATAGTGCCGAATACATATAGGTAGCTGCAGCGTGGATACTTGGATCCCATCACTTCTCTGCTACAAGAATCAAGCCCGGTCATGAAAGCGGAGCAGTCGCCCTTGTGTGGGAGAAAAAGACACAGCAAGGGCTCTTCTCCCTTGCCAGCGGGACCCGAGTATTCAATGGTTGGTCTGCTTTGCGGGTTGGAGGGGGGACGGTCAGTGGTCATTTCCGGGACTCTCTATAGATGTATTCGAAGCCAGCAACGACGCGTTATTAAATCTATGGGGATGCACAGCCCCATGTTCACTTTTACAGTTACATGGTTCTCGTCTCTACTAGACGACGTATTAATTATCATGATATATCTGTGTTTTGGCGTGGTTGGGTTTCTCGGTAGCTACTTGGCTGCGGTGGGGTGCAACTCCGATCGTTCGGGCTTGATGGTGACCGATCTGCATCAGCCAGATACGGGGAGAATTGTATTCGATAGGAAGGACCGGGTCAAGCTTGAGGTATAAGTTCGAGTGTGATAGCGAGAGATGGAGATCCGGTGTGATGTTGACGGTCCTGTTGTGAAGTTGGGTGTGTCGAATAGTCTGAATATTTATTGTGCCAAATACACAAATTTAAATTGTACAAACGTCGAGCCATAACAACACCTCCAGCCCACGTACATCCACAATACGTGTGCCTACTCAAATCATCATAACATAGGAGACAGTACCGAATTTAACTCAATTCAACGCACTGCGAAGATCTAGACTGCAGAGATGGTGGCTTGACGTCTTCCATCTAAGCAATTCGACCAGTCACGCCCAACAGGCCTCTACCCACCTCGCCGCGTCCTGCACCCCTTAATTGGGCTCGTTATCGTCTGTCTAACCATTGCACAATCATGATAGGCAACAGCCCTAGCTGCCGTATCTTCGTGGACGGGGTCCAGAATACGCAGGGCAAACTCACCTCCACCAGCGTCACTGAAGATGTCAATCATTGTTCTATCAAGTCGGGATGAGCCAGTCGACGCCGTTCTCGTCGAACACGACTCCTGACACGGCTGTGCGTCGATGAGCTTCCGTGTCTAAGCAGGACAAAGCATTGAGGCCATGATGGGGATAGCCTGCTCGTCGATGGCGTTGATGCCGATACGGTATCCTTGATCCACCTCGCAGCAAGGCTGCCTACGGGAAGGTTCGCAACGAACACGCGGGACCCAGTCGCGCGAAATCCGAGACGCCCGTGGGCGAAGGAGAGTAATGATAGGAGATACCTAGGGTCGAAAGTCTGTTGTAAAGTCTGGTTACGACGATCCAGGCAACTAAACCTGAAGGGACTGGAGTCACTTCCAATCTCAGTCACAAGAGGACCCAGTGCTCACAGTCGCTACCTATCAAACCTCAACCAGCTAGCCTCTCATGACAAGGCCTCGATATAGAACTGACAGCGTAAGTACTGCGTCCTGCAGCCTGACAATCGAGGAAAAGTGGGGGCTAATATTGGGAACCACTGAACCATGAGCCTGACAAACAAGCTGACGATACCATGCGAGCTGTCATCACACCAAGACACCAATACTGTGAGCAAGAAGACCAGTAGAACTGTCTCGAGGCACCGAAGACGCTCGCTGCTCCGTGAGCTGTGATTCGAAAAGCAGGACGTGTTCAGCCAAGATTTGGGGAGCCTCGTTTTAGTTGTCCAAACTCCAAGGCGTTGACACAGTCATATGTCGCATGAATAAGTCGGCGCCCACAAATAGCAGCTGAACAAACATTTCCGAACAGGCAGGTATCGGAGGGCCAGCGATTCGCACCTCCTCCCCTCAACAGCTGCCCGAGACACCCTCCGAACCATGCGAGCTGCGGCAGTCAGCACGACAGCGCATGCGTGAATCGGTGCAGAAGAAGCGATTAATGATGCGTGCTTTTTCTTCCCAGCTTACACAGACCGAAATAGGTTCGAACAGCATTCACTGCAGTGTGCCGACGACAAATAAGGCTGCAAACTGCAAACGTGGGAACGCCATGCAGACAGATTGTCAACATGGACAATATTTTGTCAAAGTGAGAAAGGCTGCGGGATGGACTTTCCCAAAACGGCATGCCGTGCCCAAATCCATCGGAAGCGCGGAATCAGACGGCCACGACAAACCATAACCCTTAGGAAGGATTTTGCGAAGCCATCTGAAAGCCCAGGATCTGTCAATTCGGCAATGAACATTTGCGGGGGAGTCCGCCACATGGACAAGATGTCCAGCGGGAAGCCACGAGGTCAAGCTGAGCCTCATTCTCGCAGCACATTCGGCTCCGTGTCCACCGTGAGGAACCGACCAGGTAGCAGCCAAGGATCTCCGCCGATGAAAGTGCTCGTAGGCATCAAGGGTACCGAATCGGGTTGTGTAGGTGACAACGATTGCGCGTCTCCGAATCTCAGCTAGTGTCTTCAGATGTGGCAACAACGTGGCGGTGCAGGGTTGTGCTGTCGATCATCTCTCCACGGACAGACCAAGCAGAGCTGATACAAGGTCACCAGCGAAAAGGCTATTCGACCATTTGGCTGTCACCAGCCACACCTATGCCTATGCTCTCTGGAGCAGCCCTATTTCTGACAAGAACCTGCGCTTCCCGGGTACCTGAACCGACACTTGGCGTTTACACTATCAAATGGGTCGCCGGCAGCACCGACAAGTGACACAACGTCTAGATTCCAGACGGGCATCGCACAAGAACGGCAATTGCAGCTTGATATTGTGGCTTGGCCAAAGGACAGACAAATTACACGAATAGACTGAAGCTTTCCAGAGAAATTCAAAGGCACCTCAGCCAACCATGGGCAATCTCGGGAAGAATCCCCGCTCCAGAAGGAGAATATCGCGTGGCATATGCCTTCCACATGTAGGCTAGGCTCGTCAAAATTGCCGGGCTCAATCAATGCTCAAGCACCTTGTTGGGCCGTATCCCGACGCCAACCGACAACGTGTCCCAACCACTGGAACCACCCAATCAAGCTGCTTAGATCAGCCAACAGAGTTTTCGTCGCAGCTGCATGATCGGCTTCTGGACCGCAGGACCGCAGAAACCGCGACACGGCTTTGACCCAGTCTGACCCCATCCTTAGGGTTCCAGCCTTACCAGCTACTCCAGTCTAAAGCAATGCAACGGGACCTCGGCACGTTCCTGCATTTTAGACGAGGAAAATCGAAGTTCTAGAAGGGAACCCATTGTGGAACCAACCCATTCGGCCGGAAAGCCCCGCCCAGAACAACACGAACTGTGTCAATTCCATCCATGTCCTGTCACAGTGCTAGATGCCGAGACCAGCCGTTCGATACGAGGTGCAATTGCCGATCCTAGCTGAATACTGCATCTAGGAGAACAAAGGAGAAGAAACCCGACTCGGAGGTCCCCTCAGGGGAGAAGAAACTTCGCCAGTCAGAAGACAGTACTACCTCGTACGGGCAATATCGAATAGAAGCGAGCTGGTCGGGCCATTTCAATTAGGCTGATACCATTCAGCAGCTCTGGGTTGTGTTGTGCTGGGGAGGGACGGATCCAGGCAGTCGGGATTTCAGATTGGTGGCCTTTGCGATGACCCCTGGACAGCGGTATTTGGAAACAAGATATGGTTATGGAGAGAGTTGGGCGGGTACCTGCTAACGTAAGTATATCGCGCGACCAGGCTCACCCATCGCCCAGGGCTTTTGCTAGGGGTTTTACCTCGTACTGTGCACAAGCCCAATTTCGAAGAATGACTAAGGCGGGCGGTGGGGTGAGAAACCGAACTCTCGGCACCGGCGACCGGCGGACTTCGCACTGACTTGGGGCCCGAGGAGATTCTTTGGAGAGGGCTTTAGAGACTGGGCTTGTACGAGCCAAAACGACCGATTCAGCTTACAGCAGCAAGGGCCCCAAAAATGAGCAGCGTGGAAGATTCTCGGGATCGCTCGGGCTGTCGTCAGCGATTGGCGGCGATTGGCCAGATCCTCGCACAGCCACGGCCAATCCCTTCATTGATTGGGTATCGTCAGCTGCCAAGTCACGCAGAAGTGAGAGCGCAGCCGATCATGACCGTCCTCTCGCGTTGCCAGAAAACAGGGAAGGGTCTCGCGAACACTAACTGTTCCCAGTAACTATTGCAGATTCATCGAGGCCTGGATGCAAACATACTCTCGATCCGATGCTGGAAAAGGCTCTCTGTGCGATGTGCGAGCGACGAGCTGTAAACTGCAACAACTAAGATGCGAGCCGCGAGGCTCAGAGTAATCCACAGTCTCGAACAACGGGAAGAGCGCTGCGTGACCTGTTCGACCAGCAGACCTTGTCCTCTTACCTGCCTGAAGCGGCAAGTGGCTTATGCCCCAAATTGTCAAAGGCCAGCTGGGGTGAGTCCAGCCCCAGGCATCGATCTCATGCTGCTCAGCGGAAAGAAAGGGTCAGGCGTGGATACAGGGTGCAAGTACCCGAAAGTCACCCTTCCGGTGCCCTTTCCTGTAGGTGTGTGTTTAGGGGGGGGCAGCCCCGAGAAAAAAAAAAATAGCTGCAGGCCAGTCTTACACAGGCTTTACCCATAAATTACAGCTAACGGGAAGCGCCACCAATCGCCTGGAACGATTTACCGAGCCAGGCCCTGGAAGACCTCTTGCTGCTTCTACGCTTCGACCACTGCTGAAGGCAGGCCCCACCCCCAAGCAGGGTCGTCCAGATAGTTGCTCAAGCGGTCATCCTGGTCTTGGGTAAACTCTCGCGGTGACCGCAAGCCGGCAATCCCTGTCATCACGACGTCACCTTCCGTCCCTCATACGCTCCCCCCCCCTCTCCAAACAAGCAAGCCATCACCGCACACACACCACGCAACGCAACCCTTTCATTCTTCCCTGTAGTTTCCGGCCGACGTCGCTTTTTTTCCTCAACATACTTCAGACGTAACCTCAGCAGCACAAGGCACTGCTCTTTTTTTCACAACTGCCCTATTCGCATGCCGCTACGAACCTGCACCACCCAAATCTTATTTCCCCGTTCCCGAAAAGAAACCAAAAGCCATATTTGACCATTACTATTCCGCTCACATCACCGATACCTCCGTGCCCATCTTTCCCTTCCATCCTGTTCGACATTGCTCTGTCGTCACCTCGTGGGAAACCTCTCTCCATCGGCCGGATACTCAAATATCCTGCCTGCATATAGATTTGCCACTTCGGTCTCCAAGCCCTTTTCCTATTCCTACTTCCCGCAAAAGTCCACGTACCTCTTACGCCGAATTCTACCCAGATTCGATATCCACTTGTACATTACCAATCTCTGAACAATTCTCGCAGCCCGCGACTATACAACTGATCCAAGATCCTCGATTTGAAGAACTCGCCTTCTCTCATCTTTGCCTCCTGCATACCACACCACACGACGGCAACACGAACACGACGACCTTGATGCCACCATCGACATCGCTATCACAGAGTCCTACGATCCGCATCCAGAAATCGAGCCCTACGCCAGTATCTTCTTCATCACAACCACCCATGCTAGCCCAGAGTGCCCTGGTGGGTGGATGGAACGACGGGTACAACAGCCCGGGGGGATATCTGAGCGCACTGCCAAAGAACTTTCAAGACCAACGCTACCACAAAAGAGATTCGTCGGGGTCCTCTGTAACCTCACTGGGTCCGCCTTCGCCGCTCACCCAGAACACTATATACCCACACATTGTCGCCACATCTGACTCGAGTTTTCCCCCATCCTACGACTTCGATTACTCTCAAACTCCACACACTGCGAAGTCAGACTCTGCCATGATGTACCCCACCAACTTCGCTGCTGTTGATATGAGGAGGATACATTCGACAGGCGCCGACGAGCGTGCGTCATACGCTCTCTCCGCGCCGCAGTCGGTGTCGACCATGAGTCACAATTCGCCCGCGACGCCGCACACTACTTATGAGCCCGAGTACGATGAGAAGAATGTCTATGGTGAGGAGAACTCTGACGGCGACGATATGTTTTTCGATTACTTACAATTGGATCCAGGCTACTCCAACGCCTATCAGCAGTCCTTGCAAGATGTCTTCCCCGACCAGCATTTTGCCAATCCCTTGAGCGCCTACCCCCAGGCGCAACCGAACATGCAGCAAAGGATCGCTGTCAACGCTCACAGACAGAACATGATTGCCGAGAGACTCCAGGCCGCTCAACAAGACCACCTGAGAACTGAATCGCCGACATCGAACCCTCGCGACAAATCGCCCTTCAGGCAAAACTCGCCCTACAGCATGCCAGCGCCAACTCAGCGACCTCAGCCAACGCTGCAAAAGCAACGCACCTCGATCTCGCCCAAAGAATTGATGTTGGATGAGCACGATGTGGACGATCACTCGACGCCTCTGTTCGCGGCCGACCAGTCGCAATCGATGTTCGCAACCCGTAGAACCCCGTCGAATCTTTCCAGCTTCTACACTGCTGCCAACGAGCCCTCAATACAAATGCCCCAGCAATACCCATTTGTCAGCCAGGCGTCGAGGCACGGTGGCCAGATGGGAATGCACGACATCAGTCCCGATTTCCCAGCCCACATGATCTCGATGGAGTCGACTGCAGACGAATCGTCGGAGCCTTCCAGCCAGCAGCCGATGCAGAGATCTAGGCCACAGTCGCAGGCCGCTGCGCCTCAACAACAGCAACAGCAGCAGCAGCCACAAATCCAACAGCGGCCGGTCGACACGTCATCTGACTCGGGTACCTACTCGTGTACGTATCATGGTTGTCACCTGAGATTTGATACGCCAGCGAAACTTCAGAAGCACAAGAGGGAAGGTCACAGGCAGACTTCGCCGACGTCAGCCGCCTCAGCAAACTTAGCCTTGCGCAACTCGCAAGCTGGACCGCACCGATGCGATCGGATCAATCCCAGCACGGGCAAGCCTTGCAACTCGATCTTTTCTCGGCCGTACGACCTTACAAGGCACGAGGATACGATTCACAACGCCCGGAAGCAGAAAGTCCGCTGCCATTTGTGCACGGAGGAGAAGACCTTTTCACGGAACGATGCGCTGACACGACACATGCGCGTGGTGCACCCCGACGTTGACTGGGTCGGCAAGCAGAAGCGCAAGAACCAGAAGTGAGAAAGTGAAGTGACTGGAACATTCACGAAGATGGTGCGACTGAGTCAGCGCCTGCATCAGACTGCTGATGAACCAGCCCGCCGCCGGAACAGACAATATGGCGCCCGTTGACTGCAGGGCTGTGTCTGGGTGCTCAAAAAAGATCTATGCTTGGAGTCCACCGACGACAGAGTCATCCCAGAAGCCCCTTTCTTGAAGTGTATGACTAGGGCACGAGAATCGCCACGCGAGCTGTGTGTGTTTGCTTCCGGTGGGAGGTGACCGAACAGTGGAACGAGGGATTTTTCGGGCGAGAAATTTTCCCTTTCGAAGTGCTGGGCTTGGCTTAGCTCAGCAATGACGTATGACAACATTTGGGGGGTGGTTGTGGGAGTTGAATCTTTTGGGCACTAGCGGGATTATTGAAAGCCGGCAGGTCTTTCCGGATAAAGCATGGCGTCAAGCCCGGGGCTTCAGTTGGGCTGGAATGACGATGACGACAAGACAAGAACGAGGCTTGTTACGAACGAATTTGGTTGGATCTCTGACATGTTTGGATCATTTGGGAGAGATTTGTGACACAAAACCGTGCCTTTTCTGTTGGACCTATTCGGGGTTTACTCTCTCTTTCTTTTTTGTTATTCGGTGTGTGAGAAGGGAAAATCGGGGAAGGAAAGACCAAAAAGTGTTGGACCAGGCGACATTCTGCACTCGTTGCAATTGTTTTTGACCGTTCTTCCCTTCTTGATAGACTGTACAACAGCTTTGTTCATATGGCCATCACCACCGTGTCTATATGGGGTCACGGATCAGGCTGGGGGAAAATGTGCCTTCACGCTCTGCTTTTCAGGTGGACTGTACTGCTGGCATACATGTGATTATGGCATGATGCCCTTTTTGTACATGAACATGAGATTGTTGATTCACGAATGGATTTTCCTGCTCATCCTGGTACATAAGTCCGCATCAGATCTATGTTATTTCGTACGTATAGTGTCCCAATACCAAGTACTACCGACCCGTTCCTGCCTTCCTGTTTGCTTCCACTTCCCTCCTTCGCAACCACTACCAGTGGTAGCCAGTGATAATGGCCCGACCTGATCATCTGAGCCACAATACCGGAGAAGAGTCCCAAGATCATCACACAAGAAATACGACCAGTACTAGTAATGAGGGTCTCTAGAGCTCATGGCGAGTAGCTGGGTGATAGCATTGCTAGGTAGGTTGTGGAGTGTTTTCCCAGCCCTCGGAAACCCACGTCCAGACCGCCGACGACCAAAAGTTCCGTGACCTGGACAGTATCTTTGCCGGGCCTCTTCAACAGTTTGCTAGGCCTCGTTCTCAGCTTTCCTGGCAGGCATCTGGTGATCGATGGTTCGAACAGAGTTCGGCGTCCCCCAGAGGGGAGACCAGCGGTCTTCTCGGTGCCGTGTGAGTGCCTCCATTGCAGTACCTACACTATACGGTACTAGTCTCAGCCTGACAGGCAGGCCACTGGCGGCATCCTGCCCGGCCGCGAGCTGTTGATCTGGGTTGGTCCTCGCTTGCTCTCCCATAAGGTCAACAAGAACACCTGATGAAGACCATGCCATGGGCGAGCGCCCTTTCAAGTCGACTCGATCGATCGATCCCGTGACGCCTGGAAATCGATCCCGTGCCGAGGGCTTGTTTCCTCGAAATCTGCAATACTGCTTGTGCGAGTATCACGACGATAGCGGATGTTTACTATCATAGTATAAGGTCCTTTTGTGGTGGTGGTAATGCGGGAGCGTGGTTCGTCATTGCCTGATGTGGTGGCCTGACACCACGGTACATTAGCAAAAGCATGCGTTTGCCAAGTAGGCTTGATTCGAACTTCTTTTCCCGAACCAAGTCCTTGTACAGGGCCGTCGAGAAGACAGCTGATCACTAGTGGTCTGTTTCAAGCCGTGCGAGAAAAATACACGGCAATCTCTTCATTTCATTGTAAAACCACCGTTCGTACGCTTATAGCAGCGGCCATGATCGTGAGTTTTTGTGGATAGACAAGAGGACGGGGAAAGCTCTGAACTTAACCCACCGACTGACTCGTATAGTGCCCACGACAAGAAAAGGCATGTCATCCCATGCCGGCCATCTAGGTAAGCAATGCATGTGGTGGATGGGGTATGCTACGAAGAACGAGCAGCATCCCGGGCATTTGTGGGTTCGGGGAGCCTCTCCGACCTGGATCCGACACCCAGAGCAGAATGGTCCAGACACGACACATGTCAGAAAGGCACGACTCGAGAGAGAAAAATAGTGGTGGGAAGGGGGTGCGAGACGCATTTCGGAAACCTTTTACCTCAACCTCGACATTAACCTCCCGACAAGGATCTCGAAGGTTGGAATTTCAGCGAGCGTGTTCGTCTGTCAGGGTGCACTGCAGAACACAGGTTCGAACTGCCGACGAAATCCATCAATCGGCTTAATCGGACTCTGGGATGTGAGGTGTAATCCCTGATGGAGGACCGCACCCATACAGGACGTGTACAAGGATGAAGAGAGGATTGAGTCAGCAGCCTCTGTGTGATCTGACAAGAGGCCTAGGCTACGATCTCGCTCCCGCCCATGCCGTTGAAGAGATCTCCGACTCGTGGCTACGACATCCGCAGGGTGGATGTCGGGTACCCCCAGTGTACCGAGTACGTACATGCTGTAGGTAGCCCTTGAAACCACCCCCCCTCCCCCCCCGGGGCCCCCCACGACTAGTACCAACTGGCACTGGTTACTTCGTGGGACGGTCAGGATCCGAGGCAACGGTTACAAGGTCCTTTAGCCGATGGGTGAGCCAACCATGGAATTCAGACTTTGCCATATTTGCGCCGAGCATGCACTACCACGACTAGTCCTAGCTGCAGTACGGCCGGGAGAGGCCTGCATGGGTGTCGGGATATTGCGGGGACTAACCAACGTCAAAATACGAGTCCTGATTCGGAGGCCTAACAGGGAGACCAGTTCGATCAAGAAAAGGAAGCATTTGTCGAATGTGGCAGCGGTTTCGGACAACAGGCACACTATACGAATTGAATGAACTTTGAAGTTCCCGTCACACAACGGCGTCCGCAGCAGGCGAGCAGATAGCAGATATGGACGTAAAAGGCCTCATCCGAGGCATCTCGGTTTCGCATGAGCCTCGTGGATGGATAGATTATTGGGTTACCCACGATGGTCGCAGGGAACAAAAGCGTGCGGGAAGGCATCCCTACCAGAAGGCACCTTCTTAGCCTGGCCAGCCCTGGTAAGGCACCATCCATACAAGGGCCTGATGTACGAGTACGGAGATGAATGAGGCTGCGGTACCGCATCCACTCCCTACGTCCGCGTTCGCTGCATTGCGCCGCCGCACCCACACACCCTTTTTCCCAACTGGGTATCTTAGAAAATAGTGATCAACAATGTTTCATTCCCAGTAATACAATTTGTAAGACGAGGTTTGGTTTGGCGTTTGACCTATGACCACATGCAGTATTTCCATCAGTCTTAGCTAATGAATCGAATGATTGAAGTAGAGAAAGTCCGCGGCGGAGCCGTCACGGCCTGTGTGCGTGTGGCAATTAATGCCATTGACAGCCGGAGAAGTAACAGCCCAGTACTCGACACACTGCGGATTTCAGGAGCCGCCATCCTTAAACGGCCCCAGCCCCGGCTCCTGCTCCCGTCCAATCCAGCCTTGCTTGGGGACCATTTCCTTTCATTCACTACGGCCCCGTCTCGTCAGTTACTCAGCCAGCTTCCCCGGAAGGCCCAGCTGGCCAAGCACCAAGTCAAGTAAGTATTAGCTAAATCAGTACTATTACTTACTATTCCTATACGATGCGGGAAGGTTCTCACAGAAAGTAATCAAACCCGCGTCTGAAAATATGACAAAGCGGGCCGGCCACCGGGCCTGCGGTGCTTTTGTTGAATCCGGGGCTCCAGTGAACGAACTGATCTTATGATCGGCATTCCAGATCGATTCCTGACCGAATTGGAGAAACTCCAACGTTGTTCTGTTGTTGCTGGCTGGCTGGGGCGCCAGACAAGCCAAGCCCCAGCCCGACGGAGTTCAGTTTCGTCCGCGGTCGAGCGTTCGTCGGGAGGGAGGGGGGGAGGCAAGCAAGCCAAGTTTGGAGGGAAAGGAGCTGAAAGAGGAAGGAATGAGATGGGCATTGATTTTATTTCCTTGTTCGGTGAAAGGAAGCATTAACTTAAATGGGCAGTAGGTACAACAGAGAGAGCAGGTAAGCAGGTAGATGTCTATCTATATCAGTCCTACTAGTCACTAAATGTACTGTAGATATCTCTCATCTGAAGAATCTACGAATGTACGAATATTTAGAATGAATAAATGAGTACGAGTAAATTTCTGTCAAGGTCGCGTATCTCTTCCTAGCCTGTAACGATCGACGGGGGATATTTGAACCAGTGCACACTCACTACATATGATTTATATGGAGAGATATCTGGCGTATGTGGGCACAAGAACTCGAAACACAATAGGATTCCCCAGAACCTATGAAGACCGATAGGCATAAGTGAGTTGTGTGAAGTATGCGATACCAGGGCTAAACAGGCAGTGGCTATGGGGGCTTGTGAGAGCGGCCCAGGGGGCTCATGAGTTGGACACTATGCAGGTTGACCGTGGAAGCCCACAGCCGCCCTGGGCTTACTGGGCCAAGCGGGCCGATGTGGTCGTAACTTGAAGTTCAACCGCTGCGTCAATGTTGCAGCGCCACAGTGTCGATACAGACGTTTGTCGATGCGGATTTGAAGCTTGCCTCAGTGCCACGATGAAAACCACAGCTCAATAACTTGGAAGCTGGGGTTGGGGGATTACAAATGTCCCTTCCAGACAGAGAAGGGCGAGAGAGATTGATTTTCATTGGGGGACCCAGATAGCGAATGCCCATGAGAACATTGCCCGATTGGGCGAATTTCGTGACTCGTTTAAACTCACCTCTAAAGACGATGTTCTACAATACACGGAGCACTCCTTATACTACTTAGTCTACGACCAATATACGATGTATGACCTTCTTCTCTTCTGGGACAAAGGGGCTTGCATACTCGCATTCAGAATGTCTAGACAGAACTCGTTGAATGACCCAGCCGATAGTGCTGAACATGAGAGCTGCCCAGAACACGAGCACCCGGAAGTATTTGAGGATGAACCAAAGACAGTAAGGGCGATGGCGAAGCGTAGAGGCCGTGCCATTCTCGAAGGGTGGTCAGGATAGTCAGGAGGAGTTCGATCAGGTCACGACGATGATAGCTTCCGCTGTCCAAGTCGCCTCGGAAGTCCTCTGAAGCCTCGGTGGGTGGTGCTGACATTTTCTGCTACAGTGTGTTCTTCTTGCACTGGCTTGGGGAGGGATGCAAGCGTGATGGCGTTCACTTCCACTTTGTTGAGACATGGCGGGATGGATAGAACCAAGATAAAACTGCTGAAGAGGTGATGAGAATTGAGAGAACGAGGTAGAGGCCTACTAGGCGAACGATAGATGTTACATACGCAACGTTTGACTGCGATGCCGTGTTTGAACTCCCGTTGTGTTCTGTAGAACTTGTGCATCGAAGGTGCTTTGCGCAAGAATACGGGGTGGAGAAGCCCCGAAAAGTCAAGCTTAATGATCCCAATGTCCCCCGCAATATCCTCCTCCATGTGGCGACCCACCGGTGAAGCATCGTGGGTGGTAGGGCGCCTAGAATCGTCACCACTGGCCGGGAAGCCCTGGAACTACTAGTAGTGGTGCAGTCTACCCCTACGAGCACGTTTAAGTTGGTGGGTGGCCTGGTTGCCTCGGCGGGGTTGTGCCTGGCTTAAGCGGGGGGGCCACCACTCATTGTGCTAGTTACTAAATGATGACCACTGGCGGGTGCCTCTTGTGTTTTGTCTTGTCGTCGATGGTTGCCAACCTCAGGCCTGTTATTTTCCATGTCCTTTCTCTAACATTTCTCCACCGTTCGTTGAAAGGAGGCAGTACCCCTGTGATGGACATCACTAACGAGTGTCGCCCCCGTCATGGTCAGGCCCTTCCTTTTTCCCGTCGGTTTTCGCGGACCCGAATGACCCCTCGTGTCATCCACTCAAGTGTGGGAGAAAATACTATTCAACAAGCCAGTCTGCTCCTGGCAAGCAAAGAGAAGGAACTTGCATCTTGAGCATTGGTAACAATCAATCGAGATGACCGCTTCGAATCTTCTGAACCTCGACGCTCTAGGAAGGCCACGTACGCTCGTGCACGGCACCGAGAATCCTTCGCCAACACCATCCCGTTTCTCGTATGTGTCAATGACTCGTTGCGATAATTTCGGCGTTAGCAGCTTGTCTGAATCATGCCACGTCAAACCCTCCATCAACTGCAACCTTGTTTTCGTCTGAGCAGGAATGTCCACCCCCAAAACAAAAACCCCCGTGGTCTTCCCGTCGCGCCAGTAAGTCCTATCTCAAACCCCATCCTCGACGTGAATGGTCCGGGGCAGGCTGCAGGACTGGTCCGGGCTGGTTATAACTCGCGAATACTTTCAGGCAATCCCAACACGAGGTTATCATGCAGCAGTGCAAAACAATCACCCCAACAACCAACGACCGTGTGCCTCCCCCATCTTGCGGCTCCTTCTGCATCTCAAAGGGGAAAATGCTGGGTGACCCTGCTTCTTGATGCACGTCCGCGGTGAATGACGACGACATGCATGATTCCATCACCGTGAGACTGACTCTCTTGAGTGCGACACCCAAAGGTAGACGCTGTCATGATGACAAAGTCATGTCCCTATGCGAATGCAATAGAGGATATGAGCAAATAAGGTCCTGATTTGCCTGGTAGTTCTCACGCCCGGGGCTGTGGCGACAGGTCAACATGGCTGTCAGCCATCTCCTGGTCGCTTGTCCTACGCAGGCTGACAGACGGTCTGCAACGAGGGACGACAGTAGTACGGGCACATCATACAATTCACAAGGCTCTCTCTCCCAGGCGAATAACACCCAGGACGCCGAACTCGGGCTACTATCAAAACAAGCATTTGGGTGATGCCGGGAATCTTCGGCTAGGCTGGATGCGCCATGCATGGCTCAACCGGCGGATTGTAGCCTTGGCCGATTAGTAGCCCAGTTTCTCGGGCGAGGGTGCTTGAACTGGCGAGTATCGCACTCTGTTGACACCGAAGTTGCCAGTCAGTGTCTCTCCTCCGTAACAACTCGGCTTTTACGGAGCAGATATCAATCGGACGAGGTGTGTCCGGAGATTTGGATATGCTCGGACGACCTGGAGGATGCTTAGCTCAGCATCAGTCTGATCCCAGGTAGGTGCCAGGCACCCACAGGGCTGGTGTTCTGTTGCTTTGGCCGGATCTTCCGGAGCAAAGTGCGTCCGGACAACCTCTTGTCTTTCCTGGTGGTCGATCGAGTAATCTCATCCATGTTCACCAAAATGTGTTAACAACGACTAAACTGTGGCCGGCTACAGGGACAGGCAGACAGATATCGGGACCTGGCCTTCCGTTTTACGTGAGGCAATTATTGTGCCACCAACTATATTGATCACCATCGGATGTCTGATCATAGCTTGTGCGACAACTCTCGGCCTCGGGCTTTGCAAACAGAGCAAGTTTCCGACGCTCCCCTTGCCGCAAGTCCAACAACACCTTCTGAATGGGGGAACTGAGATATATCCCACCTGACATCGGATCTCGTCAGAACGTCACGCGCGGCGGGTATGATCCTTGCGTAATCCTCAAGGAGTTGATGCTGCTTTAGCACCTCGAAAATTACACCTTGTGTATCAAGTGCATACCGGTAGAACCATACGGCTGATGACCCCAGCATTTGGCGAAATGTCTTCTTGCGGCAGCCTTGCGCGAGCATGGACCGCAACCTTTTCCGCGGTGGACAAAGAATCCACCCATGAGGCCTTCACCTGTTCGACCAAATCCAGCTTTAGTATATGCAGGGTCTTGCGACCACAAGATTCGCCGGGAATGTCTCGGGTGTCCAGTGGAAACTAGGGAGAGAGGTCGGTTGGCTGTGATGTGATCACATCACGGAAATATGGAAACCCGCTCTCTTTCCCCCATTTTCTGGTGCCGTCTCGCCATACCGATTCCATACATGGACCCATGACAAATACCATTGGAAGGCATGACGGTCAAGCACAGGGCGCCTTTCCGCATCGGAAACTGGAGGGGACTGTAACGTCGTGATATGTCCCAGACAGGTAAGTGTGGCAAAAGAGGAAAAACGTGCTCAGGTTTTTTATTCTTCAAAAAAAGGAACCGTTCCATATTCGGACTCTTGACAGAAGCGTGCGAGGGGTCCAGTTGGACATCACATCGGGAGAGGTCTCGTGAGGCTGGGAGACTATCAGGGCAGCCTAACACCTGCATGACGGGTTGAGGTGGACGTCGTCCTCCCCACTGGCCCTCCCGACACTGAAGCCAGGTCCCATCTGTCCTTACTCGATATGGGAGGGTACGAGATATCACCGATTGGACTCCAGTTCGAATAAGCGCGACAATCGACCCTTGTGGCGAATGCAAGTATATCTCAAGCGGTGGGGAGTGAGGGTGAGAGTAAGATGCAATGTACCTCGACTCCACAACGAATGGGGAGTATGGTACATATCTGCAGGGGTCGAGCATTGGCAACCAGCCTCACCCCAGCCAGGGGTACGGTGTACGACTGGGACGGACTGGTGGCAACTGTGGACGACATGGCATGTACATATGGCATTCTTTCGGCGGATGTACTCCTTGCGACCGAGTCCCCAAGCCGCCGTGCAGCACAGCAGTTGATTTTGTTGGGGGGTGCTGTTCTCGACAGTGAGCGGCCGCGGCTGCCGC
This sequence comes from Fonsecaea erecta, assembly GCF_001651985.1. Taxonomy (NCBI): domain Eukaryota; kingdom Fungi; phylum Ascomycota; class Eurotiomycetes; order Chaetothyriales; family Herpotrichiellaceae; genus Fonsecaea; species Fonsecaea erecta. The sequence continues at coordinate 1,704,172 of NW_017387245.1, read as the reverse complement.
GTCAGGATCTGGAGCAATGCATGTCGGGTTTGAGCAGTCACTATCCGGCCATCTTGAAGCAATAGTGATCGGCTTGAAGTCCGGTCCATGCGTACGGAAAATTCGACCGTTGGTCCGGGTTCTCAGGAGCCGAACCATTGACCAATGTCGTCGTCGATCCTCCCGTGCCGTGACTGCGGGCAGTGAGCCTTGCGCCTAGGGTGCTGTGTGGATGTGCATGCCACCATGCAACTCATGGATTTTGATCGTCGTTACCAGCGATAGCCAACGGTGGTCTGCAAGGGAAGTTATTTGTCCCCGTCCCAAGACCTCTGGTCCTTGCCCTTTCCAAGAGTCCATTACGCCGACGAAATCACCACGAGCCACTGGGACCTTTCGACGAGGCGATTGGAAGGGTCTCAGGCGATACATAACCGCAGCCAGGCGCACAAACGTGTCCGAATTGAGGCAACCAGAGGTCGGTCCAGACAGGCAGGCCATGGGATGTCCTACCGCACCTACCATACTATACTGGTCCCATCCTCACACATGATTCGATAGGGAGTAATCCAGGAAGGAAGTCAGTGCTATAGTAGTTAGTAGTAGACAAGGCTGAGCTTGTAAGAACCGTCGTTACCACACACACGCGCACACAAGCACACGCACGGACCATGGAACCGCACCTCAGCCTAATACATCATCTCCCACACGTGTCACGACCATATAGATCATATCATCGCCATATCATCATCAGACCATCGTCACCATCATCTCTCCCGTTCGTTCCACCTCCATCCATCCATCCTGGATATACTAGCACTTACGCGCGGTGCATCGGCTGCTCAGTCTGTCTGTCTACTATTCCCATCATCACCACCACCACCAGTAGTTAATGTAGTCCTCCCGTGAAGGTCTTCTCTTCGAGATACACATTGGGGGCCTGCGCCCACAGGAGACGGGCGGGGCGGGTCGCAGCTCGCCCGCCAGCCGTGGCTTGATCCCCGTGGCCGGGCTGAGTGGGAACAGCATCATGTCGCCGAAGATAGTGGCGGCGACGCGGGTGATAGTGGCGAGGCGGTCGCTCGGTCCTTTCTCTAGGTGATGGTGATGGTGACGGTAATGACCGTGGTGTTGTTTATGGTGTCACCGCGTAGGAGAGAAGCAGAACAAGGATTCAGCCAGAGCAGTTGATTCTGCACTGCGTTACGCTGCAGCACGATGTCGGAGAGTCTCGGCGGGTCATCTGTCCCGCGGACGTGGTGGCCGAGGGCGACGACGACGTCGCACACCAGGTGCAGGACGCGGTGGAGGTCTTCGTCCAGCTTGAATGTGTCGAAGCCGGTCCCCAGCTGCACGAGAAGGAGTTTGGCGCCGACGTCGAGCGTGTGTTGGCCCGCGTCGACTATGCTCGTCACCGGCATGGGCCACGGGTGGACGGGCCGCGTGCCTAGGGTGGACGAGAAGTAGATGTCAGATCTGGGGGCACGTCAGTTGGTCAACCCACGGCAGATAAGCTCATCGATATCCAAAGGGTTTAAAACCTACAGCAGAAGCGTGTCTCGCACACCATACGTGTCCACCGCGCCCAACCTAGGCGACGACGGCCTCGATGGCGGCGCTCGCGTGGTTCAGCGCCTTGCACCGGTGCACGGGCAGTGCGGGCACGGCGGGGCGCGACATGTCGGCTTCATTGTCGTTATCGGGCGAGCCGCGTAGGCACAGCATCTGCTTGGTGGGGGCGAAGATGAACGTGTGCCGCACGAGCGGGCATGCCATGACCAGCTGCATCCACGCGGCACGGAAGGGGGTCACCACCGTGTCGAGATCGGCCGGGAGGCATTGTGGCCAGGTGAAGCTCAGTGCTGTACCAGGAATTGGGAAATTGGTGGTGAGTAAAGAACGAAATGAATTCCTGGGGGGGAAACGGAGGGTCGTGGGTGAGGATACTTGCTTGGACTTAGCGTGATCCATGGCCGCGTGCGCGCAGGGTAGGATGGAATATGTGGCAAAGGGATCGATTTTTTGCTGCTGCCATTGCTGTTCTGGCTGCACACGGTGCCAGTGGACGTAGGGGGGAGAGGAGCAGAAGGAGGACTACTGGACCCCCTTTTCCTTGACAAAGGGATCGCTCATTATCAGTGTTGGAACCGGTGTTGGGCCAGTGTTTTCTCCTTCCTGCCTCGCGAGAGTCAGGTTCGGGTTCAGGAGTCCGAGACTCGGAGCCGTGGCAGAGTATGGTATAGTATGGGTATGTGTAGCGTGTAGCTATAGGTGAGGTGCCTCTGCTTCTCGTTCTGTCCGGTCTGTCCCTACCTTTGCGTCATGGTGTCCCCGGCCAGCTGCTGCTTGCTGGGCAGGAGGATGCCCTGTGTCCTTTGCCCTGTGGTGGGGTTGGCTGCTGGCTCCCTCACTCAAAGCTCCTCCGGCATCCGCCACGACGACGAATCCACACTCACCCAGGCTTGCTTGTTCGATATAATGAATGAAGACGACTGACTGACTGAATGACTGGCTGCAGGGGTGGGTGGGCATGAGATGGTGGATGATGCTGGGAGGAAGGGAGAGAGGGGGAGAGGGTGGGAAAATGTATCTCCTCGACGGGAAAATCATCATCGTCATCACCATCATCATGTCAAGAGGGAGAAAGAGAGAGATATGCTGGGTCAAACCTGGTATACAGTAGTAGCCAGCACATAGCAGCACCCCTCCGAAGGGGGGGCAATGACTAACGATGGGGTCCTCGTCGTCGTTGGCGTCATCGTCTGTCTGTCGTCTGTCGAAGCTTGAATGATTGGATTGACTTACTGATCGGTTTCCTCCATCTTTGCAGGGGACTTTTTTCCTTAGACCCCATATCGACCCGGTCGGCTCACATACAGTAGTGACCTTCTATGTATGTACATGGGATAGAACGAGTACATACATGATACATACACACAGACTCGGTACTGGACGCAGTGTCTCGTATGCCCCGATGTGACCTGGTTCTTTTCTTTGTCACGGATGCCTCAGCAATCAAACAGCGTACTGTGTACTGGGTACTGCGTAATGTTGCGACTTCATCTCCCTTCCTACCTATACATATCTCGACCGGCTCCCTGTTTCTTCTTCCGGCGTATGCCATGCCTCGCTCTAAGGCGTTCATTGTTGGTCTGGTCAGTCTTGAAGCCCGTCCGGAGTGCTTGATGGTTTAAACATTTGTGTTATCAAGCATTCTCGAGTACAATAAAACATGATGATAGTTCCTCGAGTCGGTGTTGTTCCTCGAGTCGGTGTTGTTGCCGTCGTCGTCGTCGCAGCCGCGTCGACCAGGGAAGACGAGCCGCACGCACGACGATGGTGATTCCGGTGTGGGGAAAAAACAAATAAGCAGTAATGATAATTAAGTACACAAGTCCTGTTCCCAGTCTGTCGGTGAGTTTCCTAGGCGTCTTTCCATGGCGTCTCTCCTTTTCCGGGGGGAAGGGGGGGAGGGCGCTTCGGGCCCCTGGCATCGCGCACAAACCACACACCGCACGTCGCACGTTGCACAAGAAATTAGAACAGCGGAGATACTGCACAACACGCGGCGCGGGTGTAGAGAGTAAGAAAGCCGTGTCGTGCCATGTAGTGAATGAATAAATGAATGAATGAATGATAATGCAGGCTTCCGCCCCCTGCGACTATCCTGTACGCCTAGGTGAGTGGGTTAGTCGTTCATGTCACTCCCACGCTCCACACGTGTCGTCGCCGGGAGCTCGCAGCCTGCAGGGAGCGTCGGTTAGCGAAACAAGATCCGTGTCCCGTCTCCCGTCTCCTCCGTCATTTGATGGAGCGTGGCAGTGTGGCACCCAAGTTTGGCAGTGGTGGCAGCACGGGAGCGGGAGCGGAGGCCGGGACGGATTATTATTGGAAAGGGACATGGCATGCATGGGCGTGAGCGTGGGCGGCGGGCAGATACATGATGGCCGGAGCTCGAGGTCACACAAGGGAACGGACGACGAGGGACCTAGATCAGACGTCGCGTCACGGAGGCGTCTATCTGTCTATATCTCCATCCAGATAACACGGCATCGAGACGGGGAAACGCTACGCTGCACGACGATCGGGGGGGGGGGGCGACGACAGTGGAACCACGCAATCGAGGGAACAGGAACAGTAGAGGACCATATGATATACTCAATGGTATATTTCTGAGTATCAAACACCTGGACAGACTCCCTTCCTTCCTGTCGCTGCCGTCCTCTAGAGTGGAGGGCCAGGAGTAGTAGTAGTATCAGTGAGAGTCCACGTCTCCTTTTGCATCTCAAGGGCGATAGACAATGACACATCGGCCCCCTGGATGTCGACATGAACACACACACACTCTCTCTCTCCACTCCCAACAAGAAGGTCAAGCAACGCCAAAAAATGGGGGGTTATCTGTCCACCATCATCCACGATTCAAGATACAGAGGATTGAATGTCGCCAAATGGCATTCGGTAAGAGCGTGGTCGGGAAAATGTATCAGTCCAGTAGATCCCAAAGTTGTTTGTTGACCATGTGTTGTTGTTTCGGCACGCACACATCGTCACCCAAATTGTGTCCCTAAACATTTCCCTTCTTCCTCTTGGTGACTGGTAGAAACCTCTCTTTCGCATATCCAACAAACCACGCATGCCGAGCATGTACATGAGAAAAACCCCTAACTCTTCTATAAAAAGAATTCCCGTCCCCGAGACGCCCATCCCCTCCCAGCGCGCAACCCGAGACTCTGACGACTCAGGTCGCCGCTTTTTCTTTTATGAGAAGGTGGTTGTCAACGTGGCAGACGCGCCCATGCCACCGCAGCCCCCGCTTGGCGAGCCGTCATAAGTACCGTAGTTGGCACCAGGTTGAGACCCGTTTTCGCAGTTGAGGAGCTGGTAGCCGGTCATGCACACGTCGCCCGACGAGCACACGAAGACGCAGGTGTCCATGTCCGTGGTGCAGGTCGGTCCGACAATGCTCATGGCGTGCCCGTTCATGTTGACTTCACGCGACACGTCGACGACGCCCCACTCACCAAAGGTGTATTCACCCCAGGTGTTGCTCGCCTGTCCGTTCACCATTTGGGTGTCGCTGTAGATGGCGGTCCACGCGCCCGAGGCACCGTCAGCAAACGAAACCCAGGTCGATTGGTTCGCGGGCAGCGAGGCGGTGATAATCGGTTGAACGGCATTGATCCACGATCCGGCAACGCCCCAGATGACCAAGATCAAATCCTCACCTGAGTCGTTGACGAACTCGTTCTGGTAAGGGCCGTCCTGTCCGAACCAGGCTTGTCCGTTGGCCGTGTACGAATTGGCACCGAGCGATGCGACACCCATGGAGCTGAGTTTCGAGGCATCGGCATCGGTCAGAGCGGCCTCACGCTTCCTACAGTTGACAAGTGTCAGTCCATATGCGGATCTGTGTCACCAAGAGGGGATCCCCTTACTCTACGTGGTCATGCCTGCGGTGAGCATGGTTGTGCAGATGTGAGTGAACCCCAGAAACAGTGGCAGCATATGCTTGGCCAATGGCGAGGGTGGCCAGCACCAAGGAGGAGAATGTGCAGCGCATTGTGTATCGTGGATGTCTGGTAGCGGGCTGTACTCTTGCTTTGGGCTTCTTGATGTCCGGTCAAGAAGAGATGTCGTCGTGGTTTATGTGTGTGCTTGAAAGGGAGTGGTAATCGCTGGGATTGTTGTCGATCTCAGATCGAGAGGCTGGTAAAGGAGTGTGATAGAAAGAGAGAGAGGAGCGAACGAAGGTTTCCGCGTGAAAGAGTGAACGCGGGCTGTCTGCTGGCAGGCTGGGGAGGGGAGAATGAGCGGACGACGTCCAGAAGAGACGTCTTAAGGCAATATAATAATCAACCAAGCCAACACGCACTCTGGGCGGGAAAATAGGAAGGAGAGCACAAGAGGAGAACGGACAAGGAAGAGGAGATGCAAATGCAACAACAGAGGAGCCCACCGCAGGGGGAGCTAGGGGAGATGGGGGACCCAGCACAGAAACAGCATTCGCAACACCCAGCCAATGGACGGGGTTGATCCCCAGGAGACAGTTCACGGCTGTGGCGCGCCGGGCCCCAGATCGCCCCTGTCAGTTGCCCGGTGGGCCTCATACTTGTCGCCCTTTAGGCTTTGAGTCCGCCTGTGTGAAACGCCCTAGCCTCACACTGAGTCTGCCAATTTCCAGGTACTGGGCGAATGACTGTCGGCGTTGCTCTCGCGTACCTGGCGCCAACGCTGAGCTTATTCTCTCGCCTACGTCAGCCGGCGGAGTCGATCAGTCTCCAACCTGCGCTTTCATTTCGGGCACTTGGCCACTTCGACGAAAGGAAGGGGCTTGGTCGCCAGGAACAGGACCTGATCGTCGAATCTGAGTTCGACTGGGGAGGCTGTCCAGCAACAAACACGCCAAACACGTCAAACACTCCTGGGGAATGCGCAGAGCGCGCCATCCATCACCTGCCAAACAATGGCAGAGGTCGTTCCAGGCGTGAGGCCGGTCGGACTCAGATTCTGGGCGGCAAGTCCTGCCCAGACACAAATGTGGCAACGCAAGAATGCCAATGAATGGGGCCGGGACCACCAGGCCAGATGGTAAAAGGCCTGCATGAGCTGGCACCATACCCATCACCACATGCACACATCCCTGTGTCGGTATGTCATACTCTTACCATGTGCAGCGGTCATCCCGACCATCTGGCACGCCCTGGGTCAGAGGCGGCCAATAGGTTCACGGGACGGATGGATTGTTTATCAACAATCGGGTTAAAAGCACCCTGTTTCCCTGGGCAGTTCGTGTTCAAACACCCTGGGTTGGCTGGTCTCAGGACATCATCACTGGGGTGAAAAAAACTTTGCCAGTGTTTGCTCTATCATGTGGAGCCCCCAATAGGTTCTATTGCAAAGTCTCGGGCGCACAGGATAACGCAGGTACTCGGTATTGGCTCTGTGACCGAGAAAACCTTTCGTGTCGGTTTGGTACCCAATCGCCGACTTCTCTGCTTGGACACGCCTTACCTAAAATCACAGGAAGCACTCTCTCTAAAGGGCTTGTCATGGTTTAGCACGGTTACATGCCGAGAAAACAATGTCTGGTTCTGTTCGCTTAGACGCCAACATTTGCGGTGCTTTTACCTGAAAGAGTCGAAAAAGCCTCAGACGCAGTTCGGAGAAGCCAGCACGGTGTGAGTGGATTTGAACGATGGTCCGTGAGTTCTCCAGAGGATGGCTGGGCAACTGTCAATGCAGGTCCGAAGCAAGGGATCCAGAACACCGTTCGGCGGATGCAGGAATGGACTTTGTTGTCCAGGTTTGGGTATTCCGAGTTTGACTTTCTTCGGAACCCGGGCAAGCCCCCGTGCTGTCAGGTACACATACATTCTGACTGGGCGTGCGTTATGGAGTGGGTACCTGGGCGATGTGTATTTCCCATCATGGTGCTGTCAGCTTTTGATCAAGTCATGGGAGGAATGAGGATACTGTTAGCAACTCGGCCAAGGCAGTCTTGATGAGAGGAAGCATTCTTGTTTGCCAGAAAACACTCTTGTGGGTTCTGCACGGTGGCTTTTGTCGTTTCTGGGCCTTCTCCGTTTTCCTCTTCTGGTTTCTTCGGGTCATGCAGCGGGTAGCCAACTTGACACGAACCCGGACCTATTCGGCGGTATACTTTTGTACAGTGGGTGGCTGGGAATCCCGTTGGCTTCTCACGGTTGGGCATCCTTGCCAGTCCACGGAAGTCCGATTCCTGGTAGGTGCCACTTTTTCATTGACCGTTGCCTGCATTCGACTTGCATCACCTTGCTTTCGATAGACAGGAAAATAGTCTGTAGGTGCTTCCTCAGAACACACATATGATGCCGTCACATGGAACTCCGGCCCAATGGCGGGTTTGCACGTTTTTCAACGTAATGCATTGGCAAGACAGCGTGACAGGATGCTGGCTGTTGTCGCACCTTTTCGTCGAGGTGCCCGATAATCTCTACCTTTTCTTACCCTCATGAAAACAGCGAATCAGCACAAACCCGTTGGAGATAAAGGATGCCAATGCGCGGGAAGTACCCGACCAGGTTTCCTGGACTCTATTGTACGCAGACGAAACTCCAGAGAATTTTTCTTCCCACCCTCGCTTTGGATATCTTCGACTTGGGAAAAATTTTGCACGTTTTAAGTGGAGACCAAGGACTTGAGGGTGTGCGGCTTCACGAGATGCAGCCGGTGACAAGACTGGAGAGTTGTCGAGAAGAGAGATAGATGCTCTCGTGGTGGGTGCGTTTGCTCTCGCTTGATGGTGCGAAGCGAAGCAGTGCGACCACATGAAGTCGTCGTGGGTCTCTGCTGTCACTCGTATCACGGCCGCTGCTGGAGCGGGTGAGTAAGAGATTTCCTTACCGGCAGGTCGTCCTCAATGGAAGGAAGATTCATTCTTCTTGCTCGTGAAGGCGGAGTTCGTCGACAGAATGGGAAAACTCCGTGCAGCTTTCTGACGCCAAATATCCAAGGGCAGGAGAACCTGCTGTAGGGGCATTTTCATGTTGCATGCATCGGACGGCAACGGTGACCACTGATGTATCTGTGCTGCAAAACTTTGGTGGTAGTGACTTCAGAGACAGAGGAAGGCATTCCCTGCGCTCCCCTGCCTAAACTCGACTGTATTCTCTACTACTGTCCACAAGGACAATCGGCGCAATCTACGCAACAAAGTTTCTCCGCTTCTCCGCCTCGTGTCGTCGAAACTCGTCAGCTGCGGAGTCTCTACTAACTTCGCTTCCCCCTTTTTCGTGGCTCGAACAATCCAGCGGTTGTTCGCGAAATTGGCCGGGGATAGACTGGAAAACGATTGCTCAGGCGAACTGGGTTCATAATTTCGCTCATGATTTCGCTCAACTTTTCTGTCATCTAACGCCATTAAGCCCACATGATCCGTCATTAAGAGTTCCTCCCACAGAGGTTAGAAAGCCAAACATGCTTTGCTCGGTCCACGTTCGTCTAAAGTATTCTCGAAATTGTTATCTCGTTAGATGTAACGTTCCCCTAAGAGAACCGTACCAAGCCCTCGGTCCAGACCGGCGTCCAAGTAGTCGTAAGCCTTCCTGCTGCTCTTCAATTGGAGAGCACCTAGCAATGGTTCGCCTTTCAACGAACTGTGACCGTTCGCCTATGATACGAGTCTTGGGTACTCATTGTCCAAGGCTGCTGGGCACAAAATAGGCCAGCTCATTCTTAGATTGGCCGATAGTCGACGCGAGTAAGTGGGTTTGGAAATCACAACGACCGCCGCTTCGGAAGGCCTCGTCGCAAATGAGTTCCAAGCTTCGTTGTCGGAGATGGGTGTGGTGTGACTCGTCCTCCCATCCTCAACCAGTCTTGCTCATTTTGTTCCGCAGAAATCACTGCATGCATTTTTTCGTCGCACCATCGGGCAGAAGGGAAGATGCCGTGGGTTGCTCGAGACTCAGCGATGGTGGGGTTGCTGGTGCTACCGGTAATCGTCGAATATATCAAATGAAGATCCTTCCGAAGATAGTGGACGGATTTCGTATAATTAACGACATGCTCATTGCACATTCTGTCAACGATTGAAGAGCCCGGCGCCTGTGATGTAAGATGGTCGGTCGAGCAATGGCAATAGAGGAGCATTTCTCGTTAGGAGTGGCAATTTCCCGTGAACGGTCAGGCGGGAGATCCTGATTTCCGCGATAGATCACTGGGACTGCTCTGCGAAGCTGAGCTCGGGGTCTCGCTCAGTCCTCCACTGAGGAGACGAGCCAATCTTTCAAGCCGTAGCCGTTGGATAGCATCATAGTAGAAAAACTTCTCTTGAAAGTTCTTTAGCACATCCAGCGTGTCGAAATCTGGCTGCGTCTCCTGGAACCGTCGGATATGCTCGACAAATCCAATCTCAAAAAGCTGTTCGACGAACCACCTTTCATCCTCACTGCCAACCATGGAGCACATGGCGCCGATCGTCAGCACCCATGTCTTGAGCTGGATTAACCCTTCCCACTGGGCATGTGGTTCGTCGACCGACCAGAAGATCTTTCGCAGTTTTGGTGCAATCAGGCCTCCTAATCGCTTTAGCCCAAGTATCACCATAGACGTCAATATCCACATCAGCAGCCCGACACGGACAGCGTCGAGGCTAGATCCTGAATATTCGAGGGCCAGAAGTCGGTATCGAACAGCTGCGTGTCGCCACTGGAGCCATCTCGCGGCGTGCTTTGACGCCTCCGGTGCTCCCAGTGGTGCATGATGCAAGACCCACGAACATTCCGCCGTCTCTTGTATGATCTGCACCAATTCCTCCGGGAAGTAGCCATGAAGACATAGTCGCTGCAGAGCTGGCGCAGAGCGGCTCAAGTTTTCTTGGGGAGCAAGCTGAAGCTCAGGTGGCGTGACAGCCCAGTAAGGCCCAGGATCGTATTCACATGGTAAACTGCACGGCTCCAGAAGAACGGCGGACATATGCCCGTCTCCTATGATGAAGAGTTCTTTCAACGCTGGGTCTGGCACGTGGTGTAGGCCGCCCCAAGAATCGAACAGTGCTTTTGCCGCCTGCATATGTATCTTCGCGGCTTGATAGTTTTGTCGATAGGCATCCGCTGCATAGAGGTGAAAGACGATCAGGAGCAATTGTTGTTTTGGAGCAGAGCTGAAGCGTCGCCGCACTGCCTTCAGAGCGTTGGCCATGTACTTGTCCGTTCCCTGCCCCGGGACCAAGTCCACATTCTCAATTCTGGCGGCCATGCAGGCCAGCATTGCATTCATTTCGACTTCGCTTTGCATGGCTCTTCGAACGACCTCCACGGCGGTAGTTTGGTAAGTGTATGAACCCTCCCGAGACGCCCAGCTCTCTGCATGCCACACACTGGGATGGAAGCTTTCGCAGAAATAGCGACAAAGCCTTGCGACATGTGGGTCGAGCTTGACGACCGACTGGCCAAAAGGGTCGAGAGAGGTCGAAGTGAGCTGACTGATATCCTGAGGAGATGCCACGGTGCGCGGAGAATTCAGCATGACGATTGCTTTGTTCTCATCGGTCGTCTCCTCACCAGTCGTCTTCGCTGCCGACTTCGGCTTTCGCAGCTTGGAGGGCTTTTTGCGAGCCGGGGTTTTGGGCTCAGGAGTTTCGCGTGTCGTTATCTCGGCCGACTTGGCGCGCGGAGACAGTCGCGAAGGTAACGAGATCTGGATGCCGGCAGCATCTGGACCGGGCTCACTCTTTACCGATACGAGAGACGGCGACGAGTCATCGAGGACAGGATCCGTGGACGACGAAGCTGCAGCAGGGTTTCCTCGAGCCGCGTCCTTCCTCGCCCTGGTTCCCGCGCGGCTGGCGCTGGTGGCAGAGCGCCGGTGTCGACGGCCACGCTGGACGTAAGAGTTGATGGAGGTCTGTTCGGCGGCATCGCTGCGGGTCAGCGAGGCGCTGGCAGCGTCCTTATTGACGAATAAGAACTGTTGCGGCATCTTCTGAGGTCACGAATGGAGACTTGGTGGATCTGCATGGCCAACAGCGGCTGCGGTCATAGGGTCCCGAGGTCATGCGGAGGGAAGCAATCCATGGTTCGACATCGGGGGTTGTTTTCCTGTCTGACCATCCACGGGCAGGGCTCGAATTGATTCTTGCAGATTGGGAGGGCTGTTTCTCTGCAACTCTCGGCGGTGGTATGATGGGCCAAACGGAAAGACGAAGCGAGGGCTGGTGGGCACTGGGCACGATGGGTGAATAATCCGGGGTAGGGCGCAAGAGGTGTGTGTCAGGAGAGGGGAAACTCGAGAACCGGGCGTTCAACGGGGCGGAAGATGTGGCTTTTAGCCTCGGGCCTAGACCGCGGCCCGCGAGATAGCCTCATGGTGCCATTCCTAAACAGGCCGGAGCTAGGCAGGTTCGGGTCAGGCGTGGTGCCACGCAATCCTCCAATCGTGATTGCGTTATCACTATTATGCCACCAATGCTGTGCACATATGCTGTACACTACACATACTGAAGAGACAAGATCAAATGCAAAGACTTCTCATCTGATCATGAGTCGCGTTCATCTGCGTGTATAGTACAAGAAGAAGATCTCCCCTCGAAGGTGGTGTGGAGGAAAATACATTTGGCAAGATAGACAAGATCACAAGCAGATCTCGTCCCCTTGAACCCCATGGGAACTGTCCCACCTCGCCCGGCTCAAGCCTCATTTTCCCTGTTGGTGAACTTCTCATAAAACTCCAGGGTCATCGCCGCAAGGAAGCACGGGATCTGCTTCTTCTCCTTGACCCAGAAATTGATCAGATCTCTGATTTCTGCAGCAAAAGGACTGTCGGGCCCGCCGCTTATCTTCATGGTGCCGTTATCCCCGTCAAAGATGATGTAGTGGTCGTCCTCTTCGTCCTCGCTCTCGTCTCCGAGATCGTGGGGCCGTCCATAATACATACTCGAGACTTTGGCCTTGCCGTTCGGGAGAAAGTTGACTTTGTAGCCCAGGACGCTGGCAATGACATCGCGGAATTCGGCAGCCTTTTGCGTCCAGATCTCTCGTTGTCGCCTCATCCGCTTTTCTTTCTCGGCCACTACCATTTCCATGTCCTTCAGATCCAATTTCAGCGCATCAACCGAGCTGGCAGGGAGCATTTTGACGGCGTCGAGGTTGTCACCCCTCAACTGCGCGAGAAGAGCTTTATTTTCTTCTTTGAGCGTTCGTAACGTTGACAATTTTATCGCCTCAGCTTTAGCCGTGGGATTGTCCCGAAGCTCCAACACTCGTGTTTTCGAACTCTCCCGTAGGGCTTTGAGTTGTGCCTTTGTCGCTTGAAGGTCTGTGGCCAGCATTTGGGACTGCTGAGCGGTCTTCTGCAACGCAATTTGGAGATTCTTGTTCTTTCTCAACAACGCACCTAGCTGGGAGTCAGCTCTTTCGCCTTCAGGCTCCTGTGAATCTGCCGGTCGTTTTGTTCCGCGTGGCTCGTCCGGAACAGGAGCGGGGGCTGTCGGCGCTGCTTCGAGTTTCGACATTTCAGCGTGGAGTGTCTGCACCTCGGCCTTGTATTGGTCCACCAGGTTTTCCAAGTTCTTAATCTGTTCCGACCGTTGTGCGTCGAAGTTCTGGTTGTCCATCAAGACAGTCTCCTCGGTGTCGAAGGTCTTCAATTGAGCTCGAAGATATTCCACCTCTTTGACGGCAAGGACCTGTTGTCGCTCCAGTCTTTTGTAAGCCTTATTGTCCTGGCCAGCATCCGCCTGCGCAGTCTTCGTAGTTTTCAAATTCTCCACCTCAGTGTTCAAGGCTGACTTGTCTCTTTCCAATTCCCTGATGATCTCGTCCTTCTCTGCGAGCTCGCTTTCGACCGTGCCCAGTCTGTCCACGATGGAAGCATATTCTATCCGCTGCTGGATCAGTGCTTTTACAACAGCCTCGGGAGACTCGAATTCGCTCTCTTGCCCGTCGCGCTGCAGGAGGCTTGTCCAAGTCCTCTTTTCGTCCTCGAGGATCTCTCTTTGAATCTGGGCTTCTCCCAGTTGCCTTTGCACATCTTTGAGCACTTGGAGCTCGATTTCGAGCCCATGTTTCTGTTCTTCGACGACCTGGACACTGCGATGCGCTTCGCGCAATCGCCGCAGCTCAGCCAGTTGTTCTCTGTTGGTTGCTTCGAGCTTTCGGATGTGTCCCATTTGTTCCGAAAGCTGGTTCTGCAGGACATGCACCGCCTCGCTGTCTCCGGAGTGCGACTTTAAGGCGGCCACCTCATTTTCGAGGGACTCAATTGTCGTATCCCGTTCAGACAAGCGCGCCTGTGATGACTCGAACTGCTGACCCAGATCTTCCAATTGTTGTCTGACACTGTCCACGGTCTCTTGGAGGGCTGCGCGTTTGGCCTCGACATCGTTGAGTTGGTATTTGTAGTGCCTTTCCTGATCGGCGAGACGTTCCTGCGCGTCCGTTGCGTCTTCTTTCAACGAGGCGGTCTGGTCTTGTAGATCCCGGAGTTGCCGCTCTAGTACGGCCTTCTCGTTGACCCTTTGGTCCTGCAGTTCGCGCAATTCCTTCGCAAGTGCTTCCTGTCGCTGTGTCGCCTTTTGAGCGGCGCTTTCGGCAGTCTGGTATTTTTTGAAGTCTGCATCCGCCCTGAGTTGTTGCTCTCGCAGCTCTTTCTCATGCTGCAATGCCAGAAGACCTCGCTCTTGTTGCAAATTCTTCAACTCGTACTCGAGGGAGTTGATCTTCGCTCGGAGGTTTTCATCTTGGGTCGGATCCCCCCGCGAGACAGAAGGCTGGCGGAGCCTGGACTGTCTGAACGACTGCGTCGGATTCTCGGCCGCGCCTCCGGCAATGAAATCGTACGAAGGTTGCGTGCTTGCCAGTCGATTCTGGCCAGCTGCGGAAGTTGGTCGAGGCAGCGCTGATTGCCCGCCTGAGATGCTTTTGCGACCGGAGATAGAGGTTCTTGAGGTGGACAAGCGCATACGCTTGGACGCGGGCGAGCTCATGATGTCCAGCGCAGTTAGGGGGAGAGAACAAGTTGCAGTTCAGCAGATGAGGAGGTACGAGGAAGTGGAATGGCGTGTTTACACTCTCTGCTTTCGGCCTCTGAATGAGCACGTGACGAGCCAACCAAAAAATTCCGTCCGATCCACCACCCCTTCGCCGGCCCTTGACTACATGTGGACTGTATATACCTATGCAACGCCCTCGACTTCGTTTTACCTCCTTGCTCGGTATGAAGAGCGTCTTCTCGGCACAGACCATAGAAAACCTTCACCAACTTGATATCGCTCTCGCTTCAGCTTTCTCGGTTGCGGCTAGCGTTTTCACACTGAGAGCAAGACTCGTTGATGTTAAGCAGTCTTTGCGCCTGCTCAAGAAGCATCCGAGACAGATGCCCGCTACATGCCAGAAGAACCGGTAGATTTCTAGTTCCAGCTCTGCAGCGAAGTCCTCCGCGCAAGTTTTGCAATAGTCAGTACTTTTCTCCTTCACCAGGACTTTTTTAGCGAGGCTTTCACCCTCGAGTAGCAACGAGCTTGCCATCTGCTGTAGCGTCACCCGAGGCCCTGTCTTCGTAGAGGCTGTAAGCCCCCACCAGTCCTTCAACTGAAGCATCAAGTTCCTCAGCGTTGTGAATTGACAGGGATGTTGCTGGAGGGTGGCAGCAATTCTTCTCTCCAAACCTTCGAATACAGTCGATGCGAATTTCGACCTATACTGCGTCTGACATTTATTCATGAGTTTATAGATGTCAGCGAAAGGCTCGTGGGCAACAGCAAATTCAAGGCCGAACCTTTGACTTCGTGGCAATTTTCGGCTTCGCTCGCGTTCTGAATATCGCGCCAGTGAGATAAGTCGCATGAAAGGATCAGGACTCTCGTCGTTCTCCAGAACTGACCCCTGAGACCGCATACGATGGCTGCATATCAAACTGCCACCCACCTAATGTCGAATCTTACGCCGCCGATCCCATCCGGCACTGCCATTGGGAGAGCAACGTTTATCCGTCAATTTCCTCAATGGCGCTCGAGATATTCGTCACAGTCCACGGCTTCAATGCTGGAATGCATAGCCGCATTTCAGCTCCTGTCACCAATTTAATCAGATGGTCTTTGCTGAGATGCTTGATATCTTCGACTTTGTGGTGGAATATCTATGCGAGCAAACACCTCCGAGGCAAGGCTGACGACCAATCCAGAAACCTTGATGCCCAGGGCATCATTGCCGCATCCGACTTGGAAGAGAATGTCTCCGTTGGGGATGATTTCGACTAGTTTGGCGCTACGGTGTTCTTGTTCATGACCATCAGACTCCATCTCGTCAGCTTTTCCCTTGGTTCCTGCGGTTTGAGATGGGAAATTGGTGTCGTTATTGTCCAGATCAGCCATGGCTCCGTCCGAGGCAAATTTGAGACCAGAGAGGAGGCGAGGGTAACAGGAGGCAGTAGATCAATGTGAGATCAGACTGATCCTCTGGAAAGTGCTGTGACAGTGAAAGTTGGGAATGTGAGAGTTGGGCAAGAAGAATCAGCAAGAAATGATGAAGAAATGCGGTTTTGGGCGCAGGCGCCCGTTGGCACAATCACCTCCCTCGATATTTGGCGTTGACGGCGATTTTACCATCGTTCACACTGAACAAAGTTAACGTTCGCCTTGTTTGCGCACCGGGCTTCCCTCCGTCAACGTCAAATTCAAATCAAGAAGGAATGACCCAGAACAACACCAAGTTGAGAATAGATTCTTCCGCGGGGAGTGCCTGGAGCGAAAAAGCGACGATCCTGAGAAATAAAACATGTAAATTGTAGTAAGAGTGAAGCGAAAATGATACGATAGGGTAAGTGGGCAGATAGAAACTTGCACTCGCTCCCTCCCTCCCTTCCTCCCTCCTACAAGAATCATCAAACATGTCCACAAGGGTTGTTGCGTACAAAACAACTCCCGGGTGCGACGCTTTGTGCCGCGAGAGCCCACAAAAAGCGCCGCGCGCGTCCCTCAGCAGCTAGAAAATTAGATGGCGACAACAGCAACGATCCCTGCTATTCCGAGCAACAATCCAACGGCACAGGTAGACCTATGAGAGACAGCACCGCCCGTGTAGACGGCCACCGGCGACGTCGTGTAAGGACCCCAGCCAGAGGAGGAGGAGCTCGCTGGTGTAGCGAAGGCCGCGTTCACCGCATAGCTGGTCGATGCTGCTGCGACGGGGGTGTTGCCAGGTGTGTATGCTGGAGGATTGCCGCCTGGCGTGTATGGTGGTGGGGAGCCACCTGGGGTATACGCGGCGGGAGAGACGCTGGGGGTGTAAGCAGCAGGAGGAGCGCCTCCCAGAGTATACGCCGCCGGCAGACCTCCAGGGACAAATGGCGGCAAGGAACCAGGTGCACCTCCATAAAAGGTCGCCGTGGCAGCGACTGTAGCAGAGTGGCCGGCATTGTGTGGGTGTCCTTCACCGTGCTCATGCTCGGCAGGCCCATACGTAGTGTATGGCTGGAGGGGTCCCGTCGGTGTGACTTTCCAGGGACACGATGCAGTCAGGCTGGTGCCCTGGCATGTCGAGCAAGGATAGATGACTGCGGGATTGGCCGTGGGTTTGGACGGGCAATGGGTCTGGAATCCATGTCAGTGCTGTGGCAAGTGGCAACCTTCACAGGGTACGACTCACCGTTGTGGCCGTGATGAAATCCGTCACGGTGATTCCCTGTGACTTGAATGCACAAACGTAACATGGCATCGACGAAATAGGAGTGTTGTAGATAGGTTTTTGGTAGGTTGAGAGCACGCTCGTGGTGGTGTAGGTGACTATGAGATGTCAGTATTCTGGATGACAGGAACCAAGAGTGGACTGGCATACTTGTGCTGGTAGCGTCAATGGTGCTGCACTGCTCGATTTCTGTCACTGACACGATGACCTCAATGCCAATGCACCTCGACTGCGGAACTGAAGGCGTGATGTAGGGAGGGGCACTCCAGACTCTTTTTGATGTCGTCGCTATCACCGGAGAGGCCGTCGTAGTGGGACTCGAGCTGACGATGGAAGTTTGAGGCCTCGAGCTCGTCGACCACGTAGTCGTGTTGGTGTAGGTCTTGGACGTCGTGGTCAGGACGGATGTTGTGAAGGTTGTCGTCGTGCTTGAGGACAGCGTCGAAGAGGTCAAGGTCTATACGATGGTCAGACAACGAACATTAGCTGATGTCACTATCCTGTCTCGTACCGTGGTAGAAGTAGTGGAACTGCTAGTGGTTGTGACGGAGCCACAGGTACCATCACCATTGGCAATGCCGCTTTCACACTTGCAGCTCTTGGAACAGCCGTCGCCATCCACGGCATTGCCGTCATCGCACTCTTCGCCGAGAGAGGGCTCAAATACGCCGTCACCACAGCCGGCGGGAGTTGCACCACGGCTCAGAATATATGGCAGACCGGAATGGCCATCACCGTAAGTCTGCGTGCCGGTGGTGATGACGCCGTCTGCAATTGCCAAGGCTTGGAAACCATTCTGTCCCACAGACGGATATGTCGAGAAGGCCTCATGAGTGCTGAAGGACCAGTTGGAAAGGTCGGCGTCGGTAAGGGTGTCGATGGCAGGAGACGAGGCCACGATATGAATGTCATTGTACCCTCCTGCGCCATTGTTGTCTTGACCGAAGACCTTGAAATCGCCGAAATAGGACAGCGCTGGTACAGGGGTATCGACTTCCGCTGTGTTATAGTATTGCGAAAGAGAAAGATAGAATCCAGTCTGAGAGGTGCCGGATGAAGAGACCCCAGCAGCTGCAAACTTGATACTGTTTTCGATGAGCACGGCAGCCCCGGCCACGCCATACGAATCGTGATTAGATTGATCGGCACCTGCACCATGTCAGCGATGTATGCTGCCTCGGATCCGTAATACTTTACCGTGTATGATGACGTTTCCTGTGACAGCAGGACCCCAGGTGGTGTTTGTGTCAGCCAGGACCTGGATCAGACTCACATCGCTTGACCCGAAAGGATCACCAATGATGATGGCTTTGAAGGTTGCAAAGTCAGTGGTCTTCATGGCACGCCAGTCCGTTTCAGTGACCACTTTAGTGGTGAACCCGAGGGCAACAGCATGCTCTTCTTCGTTCCCAACTAACTGGTCCAAGAAGAGGAGATCTTCGGCAGCGACGCAGGCGATGGCTGCGAAGCCCGCGGCAAGCGTAGAGAAACGCATGGATGAAGAAAGAAAAGGCAAAACAAATTGATGATACTCTCTGAAAGCCGGAATGAATGGCTGCAGTTGGAGAAAACGAGCGACTGGGACGAAAAGAGTGAAAGAAGGTACCGACGGACATCAAATGTTCGAGGGTTGTGACGGCTGGCCTTTTATTGAGAAGATATCCCGCTCAAACGACAGCTGGAAAATAGGCTGATGAGCCTTATTCCCAGGAGGAACATAGTGACTGGCAAATCGCAATCGAAGTTGCCAAACCCAAGAAAGCCACAGAGAACTAGACCCAGGGAAATGCAATCAGATGGGCAAGACAGAAAGCACCAAAACTTACTACACGCTCCTGAAACTCGTATAGACAACTTGACAGATGGTGCAATGGTCGATGGCTGACAGACAACACGAAGGCTAGCCATCTGAGTTTTTGAGATGTCGTGTCACAAACCTGGCCGAAATAGAAATTGTGGCGTCTCGTCCAGGCTGATTCCAGCCTCACAGCCTTGTTTGACAGCATTTGGTCGGTAAGACACCAATCTCCCTTGCAGTCCGATATACGGGTTTCGGCCCCGTGCCTCAGGTCACCCCTAGGTGTCAAAATGCTGGCAAACAGGCCGTAGCCTTCGGCTTGCCCATGTCTTCTGCAAATTCAATTCTCTTTTCCACCAAGTCTTGGCCGGCGTCAGGAGTTGATTGTCAACCTTGTCACCGGCCGTTTTCATGGGGGACGGTGGCTTTGTGGCAGTCTCGGACGATATGGGAGAAATCATTGAACGAACCCGCTTTGAGAAATGACTGGCAAGGAAATTCATGAGTTTGAGGGTGGCCGAGACGAGAAGAGTGCGACACACAACCCTCCGAGAAGGACGCAGAGAGTAGGACCAAGCGAGCATTTGATATAGGCAGAGGCAGCAGCCTTCTGCAATAAACGCCTTGAGGCTGCTATACGGGCAGATGTGAGGCCCACGCTCGGAGTCGATTGGCTGACAATGTGAAGGGCTGGTGAGGCTTTTGAAAAGGGGGAATTGAATAATGAGTGTGGTGTTGAGAACGCTAGCTCGATATGGCACGACATGTCTTGGCCAGTTCCCTGTCCATCCATGGCCTAACCGGAGGCAGGGTTGGAGGGGGGAGACAGCACTGGCTACCTCCAGGAGCTTCAATATCGCCCTACAGGACTAAATCACCGAGTGACAGCCTCGTTCCCATCCCTGGTGGAGGGCCATCAGTTCTTCCTGGACAATCCATGGTTCGAGAACACGGAGACCGACGAGAGGGATGGCGAGCTCGAGAACGCCCCAGCACCTGTAGTTTCCGTTGGGACATCCCGCCACCACATCGACAAACCTCGAGACATAATCGCGACGTGATTTTGCAATGGCGTCTGCCATCTGTCAGCTTTTGGAAAAAGTGAGATGATCCTGGCGGCATGCCCTGGAGGTGAGATCTTCTCCCGTCGATTTCCCTTGAATCTCGAAGCGTCAATTGCCATGTTAGATGACTGACAGGCGTAGGTATGTAAAGCGCTGTCGCATAGCAGTAGATCTTCTTGCATAGGGCAGTGGTAAGGATAAGTCGAGTAGTCTCCCACATAGGGAGAAGCGGTGAGCATGGATATCCATACAGTCTGACATAGAAATCGAGCCCGCTCAGGTAGTTCAAAGCTGTCTGTACATTAGGTTTCCAGGCAATGGATGAGGAGATAACTGGATAAGCCCGTTATCCTGATTAACGTGGCCGAATGCTGCGCCGCGCCCTGTAAGGCAGATCTCAACACCTATGGTTCGCGATCTGCGCGTCAGGTCCTGTTTGGTCAGCATTGCCACTTCCATCCGCGTGGTGTTAACAAGGGCGTGGACGTATGGCTGGCAGCCACACAGGTAAGCCGGCTCAAGGAGAAACAGATCAAGATTGCGCGGGATCAAAAAAGACAGTTTGGTTTTTCGGAGCGCCTCAATCAAAAAGAAAGAACATCCGGCCATGCGGATTGAAGAGAGACGTCACCAAAGAAAGCGAACGTGGGAAGTCTGGCTTGAGAGAAGACAACAAGAAAACGATAACAACTTGACCTCAACTCCAACTAGGACCATTCTGATTTTCCCTCAGGTGCGATGTCCTTCACAAACGCCATGTGCTCGTCATTCTCTTGGGAAGATAGATCACCTCCACATTTACATTGATAGATCGCGGCATCTCCAGGATCGCATTTCCGGTCTCAAGCCTCAAGCCTCGAGTCTCGCCCTCTTGTCGCCGCCATGCTCTTCCACTGCTCCATAGCCTGTGCCCTCATAACCAGTGTCAACCTTGTCATATCCACTCTCGAAGTTGCGTTCTGTCAGCTTCTGACCATCCACGTTGAAACTCTCCGCTTCTCCCATGTCGGCATTAAACATGTCCTCTTTCTCGCGCATGACTCCTTTGCCCTTGGTGTCCACGCCTCTGCTGACCACGTTGTAGGCTCTTCTTCTCTTGTACCGTCTCCAGCACAGGCATCCACCGGTCAAGAGGACGAGGAGGACGACGGCGCTAACAACAGCAATTACAATGATGTACTTTGTGGCGAGACCATGGGTGCGCGTTGACGGTAGAGACGGGGTACTGTCAGAGCTCAGTCCCGCGTTGGCCAATTTTTCCGCTGCATGAGTGATTTTTTCCGGGTAGCGAGTGGATGTGGTGGTGGGCATGCCGAGGACTGAGGACACGATATCGTCGGCGACTCCTGCTTGAGCCAGCTTGCCCAGAGCGTGGGTAACTTTGCTGTTGACGGACGAAGTCGTTGTCGAGGAATGTCCATTTGCCAGGTTAGATGCTGCGTTTCCCGCGTCTCGGATGCCCAAGTACAAGCGGCCTGGAATGTTGTCCATATCTGAGTATTATTGAGGAAGAGGAGGGTCAATATTGGGCTTTCAGAATCAAATAACAGCCAGGTTAATCAACGAAGGAGTGACTCGGTTCGAAAGTAAAAAGGTGGAAAGGAAGGCTGGACTTGACAGCGAAACCCAGGGCGCACCGCTTCGCAAAGGGAATTTCAAAAGGGCGTCGCGAGGTCAGCGAAGGGCTGGTATTATGAGGGAAACCTGTGGCGTCGCACAGATACCACGTCCACTGCCAGGCATGGGAGGGGAAGGTAAGAGCATAAGCACTTGTACCAAAAGCTTCGGCACCTCAGACACGGCTTCATTGGACGACAGGGTCTTGTAAGCAGAATGTGCCTGATATAGTAGCAGATCCAGATTGCACAGGGTGTGGCAGGCGCTGGATTGGGCAATTTCTGGATCTCAGCCCCTAGTTCATGTCAGCTTTGCCATTCAGCTCGAATCGCCCCAGCGCGAGGCATGTCACCAAGCTTTTGTACAAGCCTCAACCCTCGCCTGGGGCTTAGCTTCGACTGGCAAATGGCACAGCTTACCATGAAGGGGGAGTCATGGTTCCCGCAATGAGCATATACAAGAAAGGTCGACGACTTGAAACCTCCCTATTGGTAGAATAGGAGGCGAAGCTGAGAATACGGAGTCCGAGATTAAACCCTCGGGCTGCGCGATATGTAACGTGACGTTGAATCAGTAATCCCATGTCACGTGGATACCCTTGACTCGCGCATGTGGAAGCCCATGACCCTGTCGTCGCCATTACTGTTCTGCGTGCGTGCCTGTTGCGCGCCAGCAACAAGGTGGTAACGGCGGTCTGTCTGCCGAACCCTGACAAGATGGCTCGTGGCGCTGGAAAGCGAGCCAACAGACCTGCCACCAGCTCGACCACCAGCACAAAGCCACCTACGAGCACTGCCTCCAATCCTCCCGCCCCCTTTCAATACGCCCCTACCTCACTCCGACCGTTCCTTGCCACCCTTCCCACGGATCACATATACCTGGTTCACCTAGACCACACGCCGCCGAGTCTCAAGAAGCGCGTATTCGCTGTCCCCGCCCTCCTCAATGTGGCCATTACGACCGCGCTCTGCTTCCGTCTCTACTACGCCGTGCCGGTTTACCTGGAACAAATAATAACGATATTTGGATATGACACTGCTTATAAAATTGACACAAAGACTGCAGGGGTGGGTGAGCTTATGAATGCCGTCATTTCACGAACAGCCTTGCTCATGCTCGACTATGTCATCTTTGGTTGGATTGGAAGCTGGCCCCGAGAATTTGTCTTTGGCAGCAGGCTGTTGAGATCCGTGGGTCCGGTGGAATGGAGGATGACGATGGGTTTCCGGGATACGGAGATTATTGTTCGCAGAGGCCGGCTGTGGGATACACCTTTGCTTCTTGGAGACAAGCCAGATGAAGCAAAGACCTGGAATTTGGACGACGAATTGACCATCAAAGTCAAAGTCGATCCAGCCATGCGGCATGAGATTCTTGAGAAGACCGGGTTTCTCCTCCTTGACAGGGATTGGGATCTCGACTACAAGGCAATGCTGGACGCACACAGGCTAGTGGAGAAAGGAGTGATTCAATTAAAAGAACTGGAGAATCTAGCTCTGGCATATCATGAGAAGCAGTGGTTGGTCTGGAAAGTCCATGAGACGACAGACCTTACCGCCAACGGACAACAGCAGGACAGCACCGTGGAGAGGTTCAGACGCATTCTTACAGATCTCGGTGCCCAAGCAGTCTTCTTCCGCTGGATTGAGATTGTCCAGTATGAGACCTCGCAGCCTGGAGGCTTTACCCAAGGACGACAGGCTGAAGCGATCCGCGAACTGAGGGCTCGCTTGGAGAAGAAAGGGGTGGATTACGCCAAATTCTGGGAGGATATCGGCGGACAGGCCGGTCTTCCTGGGTTCGATGTACAAAACCAATGATGTTCTACGATAAACCGCCGACGTTGAACAGCCCATCGGGTGGGTGCCTCATCCATTCTTACCTTGTTGTCGTTGATACGTACACTGGAGCACGTGCCTGTCGTGTTTGAAGAGACTGCACCACAGCCCACAGCTTGTCGTCCCGCGCGTTCTACCCCGCATACAATTGAGTCCCAGCAGAGAAAAAGTTTCAAACGCCGGCTTTCCTTTCAGCACGCAAGCACGTCGAGACGCTTTCACTACTTGATCGTCTTCAAATATGTCCTCACCTAGCATCTATCTCGCCGTCATTGGCGTCGGTGGCGTCGGAACCTGTTTTCTGTCTCAGGTCTCGTCGCTACCTTCCCGTTTGCGTCCTTCCTTGATCTTCCTGTCCCGTTCCTCGAAACAACTCTACAATACGTCCTACTCCCCTGTTTCTCCGTCCGATCTGCAGTCCTCTAGCTCAAAGCTCCTCTCTATCCCTGATGAACTCGTCAACTATCTCTCGTCTGCGCCGGGAAAGGTTATCCTCGTCGACAATACGTCGTCTCAAGACGTCGCAAATGCATACCCATCCTTTCTACAGAAGGGAATAAGTGTTGTGACGCCGAACAAGAAGGCCTTTTCCGGCACCTTACAGCTCTGGAATGATATCTTCTCCGCAGTCGATCAGGCAAATGGGCGGGCCATGGTCTACCATGAGTCCAGCGTGGGTGCCGGACTTCCCGTGATATCTACATTGAAAGATCTGGTCGCGACGGGTGACAAGGTCACACGCATTGAGGGCGTGTTCTCGGGCACCATGTCATTCCTGTTCAATTCCTTTGGTCCCGTCGATGGATCCGGGAATGGGAAATGGTCAGAGATCGTAAAACAGGCGAAAGAGGCGGGATACACGGAACCGGATCCCCGGGACGACCTGAACGGGATGGACGTCGCGAGGAAACTCACCATCCTCGCGCGTCTGGCCGGCTTGAAAGTGCAGGGACCTGATTCTTTCCCGGTCCAGAGTCTGATTCCGAAAGAACTCGAGTCGGCCAAATCGAGCGACGACTTCATGGCTCGTCTGCCCGAATTTGACGACCAGATGGAGACGTACAAGTCCCAGGCCGCCGCTCAGAACAAGGTTGTGCGGTATGTCGGCTCGGTGGACGTGGCTAAGGGCGAGGTCAAGGTGGGATTGGAAATGGTGGAGAAGGGGTCGCCCATTGCCGGCTTGAAGGGCAGTGACAACTTGATCTGCTTCTATACCCAGCGGTACGGTGCGAACCCTTTGGTCATTCAGGGAGCGGGCGCAGGTGGTGAGGTCACCGCCATGGGCGTCACGGCGGACCTGATCAAGGTGGTTGAGCGGTTGGGATAGATAGACACAACACCGAATGATTCCCCAGAGGCCAAGAGGCGTGAACATGTTCGCAAGTCCTCTCGTTCAGATCCGTTTTGACGAGTGCAATAGAAATTTTTTTCCCGTACCCGTTTAGATGTCAACAGACCACAATACAAGTGTATGTCGATGGACGTTACTCCGCATCTCTCTGTGCTGAAGATTCAAAATGCGTATAGACCTGACACGCCCTTTGGCAATCATCTGCGCCTCTTTCTCTGTGCTTGCATATCCATCCCACTCATTACTCTTCAACACCCTGTTCCTCAACTCTGCTGTCGTCATGCCATTGTCCGGCAGTTCGAGGCGGCGTCTACAGCTGGCCTTGCGTCCTCTCTTGTAGTATTGCTCTTTGTCTCGCTACAAGGCTTTAGGGGCAGAAGACAGGGTTTCTTCCCGAGACGAAAAGATGTAAGATCGTAGTCAATCGAATCAGTCAATCAATCACATATCGGCGTATATATATATCGTGGAAACAATCGTCATATTTACCCGTGTACTGTTACCCCATCTCCACCTCTGGTATCGCTCCTCCCCGAGGGACTTGAAGCCCGGTTCAGCTTCGGAGATACCTCTTGACCGCCTCCCCCCAAACCACGCCTCTCTTGTAGAAGTGCATTGCGGGGACACTGCCTTCCTTCAGTCCATCAATGGCTTCTGCAAGCTCCTCTCCCTTTCCTTCCGCCTTCACCTCGGCGATCGGATACAGATAGGTCTTGAAGGCGAACACCAGCGCCTCACTCTTGGGTAGCCTGTGGAGTGTCTGCCTCTCGCACCTCAGGAACGTCTTATCCACGTCAATATCCTCGAGCTCCTCCACCTCGTCACCTTCGTGGGCGTGGTTGGTTCCGGGTCCCGCAGCATAAAGGTCGGTGTTCGTCGTGATGGCCCAGTTGACGCGGCGGACGTACTTGCCCACTTCGAGCCGGGAGAAGAATCGGTCCATGGACGCTTCCAGTTTTTGAGGATAACCGGGCACAGGGCCGTGGATTTTGGCGAGGCGATGCCCGAGTTTCTCGAGGGGGTCGAAACCGCTGGGACAGCAGCAGACGTAGGCTTCAAGGATATATTTCGCGTCGTCGTCGGAGCTCTCGTCAGATTTTTCTTTCTTCTCGGTGTTCGGATCCCCTTCTTCGGGAAGGAGGAAGAGGAAGTCTTCATCCAGGGTGCGGCCGAGCGTCTCCAGTAACGTCTTCGTGGACGTCCGAGGCGAGGGTTTCGCGGGAAAGAGTGCCTTGGTCACCAAGTTCTCTAGCATAAACGTCTTGCCCTCCTCGTAATCGGCCTCGTGCAGTTTAAACATCCTCGGAAAGCGTAATGGCAGATACGTGCCGAGAAGAAACTGATAGAGCTCCACGACGGCCGGACGAATGCGGTAATCGTCATTGACGGCAACGACGTGTTCACCGTGCTCGGCTATAATTTTGCGGCGGTAGGCAATGCGATCTGCGTAGTTCCTGTCCATCATGAGTAGCTCCGAAGGCGGGAGGTTCTCAAGTGCTGATTCGTCAGATTCGGCTCGTGTAGAGTCAGCCTCTTCTTGTATGAACAAGAGAAGAGATTTCGCTTGGAAGGACCGGGGAACGTCGAGGCACAATCCAAAGCCAACTTACCCATAGTCAAATGATATTTCGACTTGAAGGGTCGGATACGGAGAGGTTCAGTGGTCTCCCAGTCAAAATCCTCTTGCTCCTCTACGGGAGGGAACTCGGAGGCTTTGAGGTATCGGTTCTCAAACCCGATCTTCTTTGCAGCTTTCTGCGGAGGGGTCAATGCTGTCTGTTGGACTGGACCCAGGCAGATCTCTGCCTTGTAGTGATGAGGTTCACAACTCACATTCTTGACCCTCACTTGGTTCAGGGCCGCAACGAGGAAGACAACCAACAGAATGACGTTGGCATAGTTGCCAAGGGTGAACAACGAGGCGGCCTTGAAATCATCCCAACTCCTCCAGTGCCACATGAAGGATGGCTTCTCGATGTTTTGAAAGCTGCTCATTGTGGGCTGGGATGTTTGGTCCACCTGATTGTTGTTAAACTGGAACTGAGTGACTTCCAGATGACCTTCTGATGTCTTGTGACCCCCTGCCAAAGGTGAGATAAGTTAATTGTCAGAGCCTCGCAGATATATAAAACCCATGCGAGATCCTCACATGTGTGTCCCGCCTTCTCGCCACGAAAGCTGCAAAGATCAACTGCTCATTAGGATATATCCACCTCGCCAGACGCCCAACGACATGGCCGTTGAGGCATACTCCGCATGGTCACACTAGCCGAGTTCGATAGGAAAGGCGAACCGAGGAGATTTGCTGACTAAGAATTTTATCCATTCACACCACATGCTGCCTCTCCGACGCGGTGTGGATTACGATTCCGCCTAATGCTATCTCCGACTCCCTCTCTCGCTGATAGATCTGCCTGGACCTCGAGATGTTGCAGAGGAGGAGGTGAAGGGGGAGACCATGGCGTTACAAGCGTATCTTTCCCACACCGGCGGCCTGCTCACCTTCAACGATCCCGCGGCCCGAGTCGACAACTTGCGGCCATGGCTCGAGGCCAATACTGCCATTCCCGCCTCTCGCCAGATCTTGATGACGGCTCGCGGCAAGATTGTCAAGAATCTCAACAACGAACAGGAGGTTTATGTCTACGACAAGCAGTTCCTGTCCCCGGACTCCAGCCCCCCTTCCCGTGAGGATGTCCAACTCCAACCGCTCTCCGAACCCCCTTCGTATCTCACCGATGAGACCAGCCTCAAAGCATGGCAAGAGTTGTTCAACTCTCGGCGAACGTGGGCGCTGGAGGCATTTGAGATTGCCAGAACAGGAGTGGAGAATATCGAAATATGTGCAGAGGAGGCATCGGTCATTGCCAGGTCCATGAAGGTCGCCCTGGACAACCTGCGAAACCACGTCACGACGCTGCAACAGAGGTTCGAGGAGACAAACCAATGGGCTCAAGGCTATATACAAGAACATCGGGAGGTCCTCAAAGACTGGCAAGCGGGTGTGGACACCCTTGCAGAGCTTCCTGTCCGTGAAGACGTGGTCAGGGTGTTGCGGCGCCCGGCTGAGCCTGATGGCAAAGACCCGTCAGCACCGGTTGGAACTCTTTTCGATTTGGTCGACCGAGAGAGCCTGCAGGCTGCCGCAAAGAGTGTTCAACAAAGCTCGGCCGACTTTGAGACGAGGCTACGTGAACTGCAGTCGGGCATGGAGAAACTAAAGCAGGATACAGATGAAGCTCAGACTCGCTCAACTCAGGTGCCAGACTTCGACACCAATGCTCTACTGGACGAGGCCGAGACACTGGCGAAGCGGATCAGCTCCGACTATCAAGACGTCGTACAGATGCAGGACAATCAGAAGTCTGTGGTTGCAGCGTCAAGAAAGGCTGCAGTTCATACTCGCGAGTTGCTGCCTGCCATGCACGGTGTCGTGGAAGAAATTATCCAGGCTTCCCTGAGTGCATCCGAGACACGAAACACCGCGTCTCATGACTGGTATTCGACTCTGCAACTCATTTCCAGTATTCAATCTCGCCTCGCAGAACTGCAGTCCGGCATCACAAACCTCGACTTCCACGACAACGATAACTTTACAGCCCTTAATCGGGTCTTTCAGCTGCCACTTGTCTATGGTGCCACACTTGTGGAAGCAACGCGAAGATCCGAGTGGACTGAGCGAATGCGGGCAGAGGTCGACGTTCTCCATGAAGATCTTTCCCAGCAGACCGAGGAAGAGCAAAGAACGCGAAAGAAATGGACGGCTTCGCACAGCGACTTCTTGAATGAGGATATGAATGCCAAAGATGCACTCATCGATCTCAAAGCGACCGCCCCACGGAATTCCTGGCCGTTCGTGAGCAGGGACGAAATATTCGCCTGGGTTGACGACCTGAGGGCGCTCGGTATCAACGATGCAGTACAGTCGGTCATGCAGCGAATGAAAGATCTGGATGCCCCAGTTCGCAAGCAGAAGACGAAGCCATTCAAAAACGGGAGTATCCACGATCTCAGTCAGAGTGCTGCTCTCCGCGGCGGGGACGAAGTCAGAGGTCTACAGGACGAGAAAGCAAGACTTGAGGAGAAGCTTCGCGCTTCCGATAGTCGAGTGCGGAAGCTGGAAGACCTCCTCCACCGTCAAAGCCAGCTCAGCCGGCCTGCCAGCGGGATCTTCCAGCCTGGCAGCGCTGCGGACTTTGAGAGACAACAGACCCCTTCACCGAGTCCGCTGCACAGACATAGCGACCTGTCTCGCAGGTCATCAGTGTCTCTCCGAAGATTATCCAATAATCAGGACGAGAAGTCCTTGGTGCAGAAAATCGTTGCATTAGAAAGTCAGATCCAAAAGCTGCAAGAGGAGGCTCACGCAGAACGGCGTTCCAGTACCGAGAGCAGAGACAAAATGCAGGAAGCGGAATTGGTCAAGCGAGACTTGATGGCCAATTTCGAGGCGCAGAAGCAAGAGTTTGAAGAGGAGCGACAACTGCTGGACGACGAAGTGCATCGTCTCAAAGTCAAACTGGAGGAAGCCGAGGAAGAGCTTGATCGTCTCAATGACTCTAGGGACCATCTTCGTTCTGAACAAGATCAAACAGTGCTCAACTTACGGAATGAGTTGGAACAACTAAAGAAGACCTCTGCAGATGATCTCGCGCTGTCAGACCGCCGAGTCGAATCGGCGCGAAAAGAAGCAGCCGCGCACCGCGAGCGAGCAGCAACGCTCGATCGCCAACTTCACCAACTCAAGGAAGAACGGGCAGCCGCACAATCTCAGAATATGGCCCTGGCGAACCAACTGCGCTCAATGGAAGATCAGCAGCAAGAATATATCCCCATCCTTCAAGGAGCACACTCGAACCTATCACCAGCAGGTTCTCCCCCAGATGATCTTCGCCGTCTCGTTAACGCATTGGAGATTCTCTCCGAAGGTGCCGCGATTCACGCTCGAGGCCTTGACGATTCTCTCCAGCTCGCCACTGCAGAGAACAAATCGCTGGAGGAGAAGTTGTCGAACGCTGAAAGCGAGATCAAAACTCTCACAGACAAACTGTCCACAATGGAAATGCGGGCGAATGAACTGAGGGAAGACCTCGAACAGGAGCGAAGTAAGATCTCTGTGCTGAAATCTGAACTTGCGGGCGAGCGCGCCGAAATGGATTCCTTACGCGAGAAGTTTGCTGCTGGAGAGACGGGCTCTGATGCCCTGCGCCAGCAACTCAAGTCTGAAGAAATCAAAGTCGCGCAATTAATGGACCGCAAAGCTGAAGATGAGGGTCTCATCCAGCGCCTGAAGCATGAAATTGAAGATCTCAATCGGGAAGCCGTCAATGCGGCAGAGAAACAGGAGAAATTGCGCAAGCATTTCGACAAGAGGGGCGAAAGGGCAAAACAGCTTTCTGAGAGGTTGTTCCACCATCACGATCGGATCATTCGCATGCTTGAGCAGTTTGGCTATTATGTCTCCCGCCAGGATGATATGCTCGTAATTCAGCGCGCGAGTAAAGTGAACGCGAGCGCGGTGCTTAGTGGCAACGAGGGATCGGGACCAGGCATTTCCATGAGGCGGACCATCTCGGGTTCAGCGCCCCCACAACACTATTCCGATCCTTCAGACCTCGACACCCTGTATTGGACGTCCGACAACGATCTCACCTCGGAGTCGACAAAATACTCTGGCTTCCTCTCCACCCTATCGAGGCTTGACATGGACAGCACGATTGACCTGATCACGAAGCGCTACAAGGACGTCGAAACGTTGGCGAAGAAATACCAAAAGGATTCCCGCGCGTACAGAGAACGAACGCACCGCTCTCAGGCCGAGGCGCACGATAAAATCGCATATAGGAGCTTTAAGGAAGGGGATCTGGCTTTGTTTTTGCCCACGAGGAATCAAGCGACAAGACCCTGGGCGGCGTTCAATGTCGGTGCACCGCATTACTTTCTGAGAGAGCAGGATGCGCACAAATTGCAATCGAGAGACTGGTTGCTCGCACGAATCACGAAGATAGAAGAGAGGGTGGTAGATCTGAGTAGGAGCATGCGTGGCAACACCTCGTCCTCAACTGTGGGGATAGCCAGTACGGTGGTGGACGACGGTGGGTCGATGAGGAGTGTTGATGACGAGAATCCCTTCGAGTTATCGGATGGGTTAAGGTGGTATATGATCGATGCGCAGGAGGAGAAATCGGGGGCGCCTGGCACCCCCTCAGTCGGAAAGTCAACCGTCACCGCGAGCAACGTCGAGGTCAAGGGACACATGGGGTTGGGCAGGAAGGAACACAAGTCAAGCATAGGGATGGGCGGAGGTGGCACCAGTGCCACGACGACCATGGTTACTAAAACACTTACCAAAAGCCTGGATAGTCGGCGGTCGAGCTCGGGGAGCAAGAAAAGCGTGGATCTCAAGGGCAAGCTTCTCGACCGGAGCAGCAGCGTTAAGGACGGGATGCCTTCATCGAAGCTTGCACCTCTAGCGCCTATTTCCAGCGACACGGACGTTGAGCAAAGGCGTCCACTTCCACATGATGTGGGTGGCAGAACTGTGGCCATCCCGGACGATGATGCCCACGCGGATGCAGATGCAGAAAATGAGAATGACGAGCCTGAAGGGCCGGGTCTAGCGGGCTCAACGATGGTGCAAGCTGCGGGTCAAGGTCGAGGCCAAGCTGGGACAGCCAGTGTACCCAGTATCGTGCGCCGTCCCACCGAAGCAAGCCAGACAGACCGAGAGGATGCGCAGGTCTTTGAAGTGGTGAGGCGAGATCTTCTTCTCGGCCCATAAACAAGAGCAAAACGTGCAGCGACTGATGAGAAAAATAGAGTGGTAACCCTGCGACTTCTGAGCTTGCGGGCTCTGCCGCGAGGGAAAGATATCCTCAAGCCTCTGCGTCTGGCTACGCCGCCCTCAAAGCGACGCAGCATGAATCGTCTCTGGCGCAACGGCTGAACAAGAGACCGGTATATTCAGCCCTCACTCCAGGAAGCACATCACAATCACCCTATAGACCAAAGAAACAGAATGCAACGACGCCAGCGGCAA
The DNA here is from genome assembly GCF_001651985.1 of Fonsecaea erecta. Classification (NCBI taxonomy): domain Eukaryota; kingdom Fungi; phylum Ascomycota; class Eurotiomycetes; order Chaetothyriales; family Herpotrichiellaceae; genus Fonsecaea; species Fonsecaea erecta. Next base: position 1,672,321 of record NW_017387245.1, on the reverse strand, counting down.
GCCCTGCGAAGCATCCTGGTGTTACCACGGGAGTTGAGGCTGTCTCGACTCCATCACCCTCGGCGAAACCGAGGGAGAGACCTTGGGACAAACTGTTCAGCATGGAGTTTCGGTCCTAGTCATACGACGTATACCATGCGACGGGTATATATAGGTTGCTGTACCGAGTATTGGAGAATGGGGTTTGTGCCTCCGGAAGCATTTGGGGCGAGGACGTTCGAGCCTCATAAAAATGGGGAGACTGATACATACCCTCGCGGCTTTTCCAAAAGTTGTCGTGAATGGGAGAGTTGCTCGTCTATCCGGGGTCCTGTTGCGTGTTTAGAGCCCCTTCCTCCGTTACCTGGGGCTGTCTCGCTACAAAGTACTCTGGGGTGCTCTGTAGTGCTGGTGAAGACGCGTCGACATCACGTGTGGCAGCTGAGGCCGATCATGGCTGTCCCACGTGACTATCACATCAATGCGGTTGTTTGTTTTACCACCCTCACTGCACATGCAATAACAGGGCATACTCTTCGCGGACCAAATCAAGCCTGTTTAATATGCATGTCGAGATCTTTTGCCAGCCAAGGGGATGGTTTGGACCGGAACCTGCAGCTTTTCGTCCGGAGTTTATTCTTGTTGCTGGGGGGCCTTGCTGGGTGGCTTGGACGTCAAACTCCGCGGCGAGAGTCACGACCCGGGGTTGATCGTTATTATTAATCCCTGTTCGGCGTCTGGTAAAGAGTCCGACGCATCAAGGAAGCTACGCCAAGCCGATGTGAGTAATTCGGGGGACCTTTGGGGAGTAATGTCCACGGGTACAGAAGACACCCCCAGGAGTCTTGTCTACAGAGCTTCAATCAAACCACGGGAAATCGTCCCAAGGAAAGGTTCGTGTGCACGGAAATGCAATCAGGGGCTGGTCTGGTGGATACGAACGGAATTAAAACCCATCGGCTGAAGAATGCCAGGAAGGGGACGCGCTCCCCAGCTGAGGGCGTTGGAAGCGGCAGGAGTTGTTGGCCCAAAGTGGATTTGTTATGATTCGAGCTTCGGCTACTCGAGAACACAGGTGCCAGCCGTGGAATGAGAAACCACGGCCATTGGAGTGGATAGCACAGTGAGCAGGGCTGTTCTTGCAGGATATAGTGCAGTCGTCACTACTTGCTCGTTCGACTGGTTGCAATGAGTCGTCGAGAAAAGTGGGTTCCATAAGGTCAGAAATGTGGGAGGCAGGGAAACTGATTGACGGAGGTGGGCAGGTTTATTGCGGGCCTGAGGAAAGGGTGCAGCTGAGGTCAAGGAGGTAGTGCTGAGCAACGAGGAGAGCACGAGAGAGCTAGATCAGGAGGGTAGAGTGAGTGAGTTTGAGTGGACAGGGGGGCAGAGACCTGGCAGGAGGGGGAATGAGCACAAGGTGCAGAGTGACGAGATCACAGGGAGCAGGGTCACCATTATTACATTACGGACAAACTATGAGGAGTTTTGAGAGGGGGAACTTGGGGGAGATGAGATGTGATAGGTGATAGAAGCAAGACAAACGATCCAAAAGATCAGAGGGGTGAATAGTCCAGTACGGACGGAGTACCTACTAGTTGTTAGTAGCAGCACTCAGTCGTACGAGTACCCAGTCACCACACCGTGTTTGATGGGTTGCGTGGTGCAAGTGGTGCAAGCAGGGCAGCGGCAGTGCAGGATCAACAACTGGGCAGGGCACGAACGAGGAGGGAGGGGGGAAGGGAGAGAGTCAAAGGAGATCAGGGAGAAGGGAGAGACCAAGGGAAGAAGGCGAGTCGGAGTCGGGGAGTCTGGCCCTGCCCGCTGTGCCGCTCTCGCTCTTCTGCCTGTCTCCTCTCTCACTGCTGCTGCTGCTCCCACCTCCCACCTCCCATACATTTTTCCTCCTACTACCACTCTCCCTCATACACTGTACTGTGTGTGCATACTGTGAGCGCGCTGCACTGCGTTACTACTACCACCAAATCACCCTCATACTGGTAAGTCCTCACTTTCTTCTCTTGAACCAATTTTTCCCCTTCACCATCCACACCACCCACCCTATTCTCTCATAGCTTGCGCGCAAAACTGCGATGCAAAATGCTCTTCCCATCATCATCCTGCCCTGTGGGCTCTGTTTTGCGACCTCGTCGTCGCCGTCCCCAGCACCCTGCGCCCACCAGCGCTTGACCACCACCACGCATTGCTTCCCAGCACTCTACCTGCTCAATTGACGCGTCTTGATTGCGTCGGTGAGTCTGAGCGCTCTCCAATTGTCCATTGTCACCGCCAGAACACGCGTTTGGCGCTCGAATGCACTCTCCCAAAACAATCCCAATTTGCCTGCGCTCGGCTCTCCGTGCGCTCCCTCGCACCTTTCACCGTGGTTTCGCCCTTGCCTTCACTGTTGTTTGGATTCTCTACCTGGTTGTTATTCTGCGCTTCTGGTTCCGCACTTCGTCCCAGCTCATCACTCAACCATCGCTTGTTCTACCTCATCCCTCCTGTTCCCTGTGTTGTAACCATGACTAAAAGACGCGCTGCGCAGAGCACCAACACCCTCGCAAACACCGCGAATCCAAAACCCCAAACCACCCAGTCTTCCACAGCCAAAATGCCTAAGGCGACCGGAAAGAATACCAAAACCAAGGGCCGTGGTGCCGAGAAGAAGAAGAAGGGTCCGTCGACACCTCCCGATGGTGTGATGTGACCTTCACTGACGTCTTGAACAGACCCCAATGCTCCCAAGCGTGGCCTCTCTGCCTACATGTTCTTTGCCAACGAGCAGCGCGAGAACGTCCGTGAGGAGAACCCGGGCATTAGTTTTGGTACGCCTGCTCCCCCCCTCCTCCCACCGATGACCAGATGAGCTTACAAGACCACAGGCCAGGTTGGCAAGGTCCTCGGTGACAAGTGGAAGGCCCTGAGCGATAAACAACGCGAGCCGTACGAGAAGAAGGCCGCCGCCGACAAGAAGCGATATGAGGACGAAAAGGCGAAATACAACGTAAGTGACGATGATCGCTCAACTCAACAGGGATACTTGCTAACCGCCCTCCCAGGCTGGCGAGGACGACGATGACGAGGACTGAATGGTCTCGCGCCCTGACGCTTGACCCCATGGTCTTTGGCGACAACGTTCAAAGTCTGGTGCAATTTCTCTTTTTTTGTCATCATGTTTTCACTAGCAATGATCGGCTGGGAGGCAGGGGTTATGGGAGTCAGTTATGGACAGGGTCGGTATGCTTCAGAAACGCAGCTGACGGCTGGAATCATGGAGCTGCAGAGATCCAGGCCATATCGTCGTGAGGTGTGGCGCATCACCACCGTCGCGAACCGGAAAGCTGAGCTTGCGAACATTGCATAAGCATACTATGATCCTTGCTGTATACTAGCTTTTTATGCAATGCAATGTCTGGCAAAAAGATCCAATTGACGACTGCTGGGATTCCCACGTTGAGGATTGCTCTTCGTAGACGTTCTCCGACGAGCCCTGACCCGTGCATTTCCGTCAGGGGTGAACAAACTTGACCAGCTCCAGAGCTTCATCTCATCACATCACATCACGTTGTGCCGAGTGTTGGTTGATCCTTCTGGGGGCCATCGTCGTGTTTCAGCCCCTCGTTCTCTACCACTCTCTTTGGGCTTGGCCACAGGCAGCAGCAAGGCGCAGGTCAAGAACATCTTCCAACCTCATAAAAAGCCAAATGGTTGTTGCTCTTCCATTTTTCAGGATGCACCTCAATCTAGGCAATGTTGAGGGCCTGGACGCGAGCTCCTGATGCAGCTTCCACTCCAGTCTCGTAGACAGTCTCGCTCTCTCTCGACACTCTCACCACCACCACCAGACATTCCGACGCGTCCCCATTGCTGGCCTTCCCATTTGTCACCCGGGGGGTTTCCAGCAAGAAGATGGAATTTATGCTGACAGACGACGCAAGCTACTCACGAAAGTCAGGTAGGATGCATTCTCTTTTCGACAACCAAGTAGAACCACGTCGACCCGCATAAAAGGCCTCGCTTCGCTGCCGCGACTGCTGCTCCTGGAAAAAGGAATCAGAGAATGTTGTTTGGACGCCCTAGCTTAGGCAGCAAAAAACAATGCCTGCAGCATCATGCATGCGATCTGGCCACCTCTCTCGAGAAACAGAACCTGCCAGACTGGTCCAATATGGTGCCCTGCTATTCCTCCACGAGTCGAGAAACATGAGAAATTGGCCTCTCCGGAGCCAAGGTCATTTGAAGCCGGTACGGAGCATGACAGTGGGCGACAGTGGACGACAGTGGACAACGGTGGACAGCCTAAGAGCTTGTGTTGCGACAGTTCATGCGCATGCTGGACGGTGACAAATCGGCGTCGTGTCTAGGTATGCATCGGTCCCTTCATCCTTCGGCTTCGCCTGCTGTCCGCTTGACACGTCAACGGCTTGCATGAGGGTTTGCCTCCGCGCGAATTAACGAGATTCCCCCAGGGCCAGCCCGCATCTCAATTTCAGCACAAAAGGAGCCTCTTCACGACCGCTCGAGTTCGATCTGGGTTCCTTGCTCATATCTCTCTCAGTCTGATCCCGAGGCGCACCCCAGTCTATAATGCATGGATCTACTCCTACGAGAGGAGGCTGGGAGAGCCCAGGACATTGCGGAAATTCTCAGCACCATCCGGACGAGCGATCAGGATCATGAGCAGGACATTACCCTGGCGATCACGGGGCTGAACGGCTTGAGCTGGGCGCTGCGGGAGCTCAACAATCAGATCGACGCGGCGAACGGGAAGGTCACCTCAACCTTTGCGGGCGACTTGAAACTCCTTCAGCATAGTATCGCCTTCACCCTTCAAGACATATGGACGATCCTGGGCAAGTTACCACGCGCCCCGATCGCAGCGGACTACCAAGATGCCTGGAAAGACGTCGCCCGATATTGCATGAACATGGGAAAGCAGACCCTCCACACACGACTAGAGACATATAAACTCTTCACCTATTCATTATGCAAGGTCCTCTCAAGGTACAGTAGCACCTCGAGCCCTGAAGTGGTTGTCGCTCAAGGGCATTTTTGGTTAGGCAGTCCTTCAGTCGACGGCACCTCGAGGACTTGCGCCTCGAGATTTTCGATCTCCAGACCCTCCAACGTGAAGATCGACGATTAATCACAGCCTCAGAGACCTTCCCTACTCTTGCTATGGTGCCAGTCCAGCAGGGTCACTCTCTCCTTTTCGCAGGCTTTACGATGTTACTGACGACCAGCAGTGATCAGACCCCTCCCGTCCCACGAACGGGTAAGACCAGAGCCTCTACGACCCATGTCGCCAGCAACCTCCCAAGACAGTTACGAGACATTTCAGCAACCAGCGGCTCCCAGTCCGCCACCCCTATCTCCAGTTTTGCCTTCTTCGCCGGTCACCACGTTTTCCACTCTGAGTCAAACGTCCAGCGTCGACTCGGACACCAACCACTGGGCGACCAAAATTTTCAGCAACTTGCCCAGTACTCCTCTCGAGGTGGACCCAAACTCGTAAGGAAAATGCCTTCGTCACCACTTCACACACTCGCTCACTCGCTCACTCGCTCACTCTACGCCTGATTAGATCGTGCTGTTTCGGCGACGTCGATAACCGGTACCGCCGGCGACCAGGCCCGGAATATGAGAGGATCCTCCAACTGTAAGATTGGCTAACGGTGCGAAAGATCCCCGGTTGACTGTGACCAGAAAATTTCCTGGCGGATTAAGGACGAAGTTCTACTGGCGTGCTCGCGATTACCGCACCAAACTCGTCTGTGAATGGTATGACCATCGAAAGAACCCTCGGCAGTCTTGCTTTCCCCTCAGCGAATTGCACATCAAACGATCTGGGTCCGCGCTATACCTTTGCTGTCCCACCGTCAAAGGTGCAAGCACTTGCTGGACCAGCCTCAACTTCACGTCGTATGAATGTCAGTTCTCAGACTCCCCTCCTCCGAAGGATGTCGCTGATTGTCTCAGGGCTTGTCATCTTTCATTGCACCTTTCTATCACTGCGTTCTCATGACAGCACATCGCTCTTCCGTAACATCGACCATGATCTGGATGGCGAAGTCCTCAATTTCGCTGGGTGAGTCGATGAGATGCTTTGCCATTGGCTTCGGGCTGAATTCCCTCAGGGCAATCCGTGACGGCGGCTACCGCCATGTCCTCCGGTTGTACCGTGACAAGAGGACGGATGCCATGCGTCTCGAAGCATCTGTCCTCGACAAAGAGATGAAGGAGTAAGTCGATGCTGTCGCATCAAGATGCAAAAGCTGAGTCTTCTAGCAGCACACCCATCTGGACGGCTTTCATCACGCACAAAATCACCTCGCCGAGTTGGTGTCGGTGGCCTAAGAACAGCTCCACCGTGTATCTCGCTGAACTCCAACGTCATGTCTTTTCTTCCGAATACTCACCTCATGTCCGCGCAAACGGCGAGCACCTCCTGGACTTCGAGGTCTTTACAGGTAGACTGTCCCGAGAACGTGTCCCGTACGCGATAGAGGCTCACTGGTTTCGTACAGACGCCGAAGACTTCGTGAAGACAGTCAAAGACTTGCGCGAGGACGTTCGCAGACCGAAGCCGGCCAAAAACGTACGACTCCCTGTTGCTTGACCTAACGACCCTAATGACTAATGACACTGACGATGAAATGGGCGGCCATTCTGTTTGGGCTTTTCGACCATGCGGCAAAATGGTGGCCTGGTGCCCTTGGATACCCCTTGCCCTTACCCTTCTTACCATGTCTTCTCTGCTCAGCTTGTTGCTCCCAAAGTTCTGCTTAATCGCGTTGCTTCGCTCATAGCGGAAAAGAGACTAACTGGTCGAGGGACGCCCACATCGTTGTTTTTCTGCTTGTTTCTTCGGTGGCTTGGACGGTTGCTCATTCCTAGCGAAAAAGTCGACACGCCAATGCTCGTGATACTGCTCAGCCCAGACTGGTGCATTTATACCGCAGTTTGTGGCTCTCGGGGGCTCGATTCACCTCAATATTCTATCATTTATATATACGTTTGAATGATGTGGTGTTATTTTCTAGTCGAGGCTAAGTACTTCCCTGGACATACATCGGCGTAGATGCCGAGCAAGACGCCTCTCCGGGCACATTCCGCGAATTGTTTAGCCGATGAGGTTCCTTTGTGCCAGGACGATTGGAGAGATCCTCTCCACCTCGATCCTTTGCCCTTGGTTCTTTTGTCCGTTGCGTACATCGGACATTAGCCGTCGGCCCTGATTTTATCTCCAATTCCTTCCCTGTTATATTAGCAAGCGTCAGGAACCTGGAGAAATCATGGCTCTTTTCTCTCCGTCGCTCGGTGCTGTTTGCAGCCTTGAAGTTGCAGCTGCTCCGTCATGTCGCAGCCAGCAGTGCCTCCTTCGGGGACCAAGGAAGCCCTGAGCGCTGAGGCACCACCAGCGACCGTGTCCCAGGATGGCGGCCCGAAGCCGGAGAGGACGACCCTCCAGAAGGTGTACGATTGCCTCACATATGTGCCACCGAGGTGTCGCTATGACCCTGAGAAGCCATTTCAGTTCTCAATGAGTTTGAATATACTCTTTGGTAGGAAAAGAACCCAGCTCGGATAAGGCAACTTAGTATTAATGACCCGTGCCTCTTCAGCATTCGCTGGTTGTTTTACCGTGGCCAACCTCTACTATACTCATCCAATCCTCAACCTCCTCGCCGACGACTTCCACGTTACCGACGAGCAATCTTCCTATATCCCCACTTTGGCACAGGCTGGATATGCTGGTGGGTTGCTGTTCTTGTGCCCGTTGGGAGACTTGGTGAAGAGGAGGCCATTTGTTCTTTGGCTGGTTTGGTTTACTGCAACACTATGGTCCGTGAAGGACGATTTTATCGGAGTATGGATGTTTGGACTGATATTCGTTGCAGGATTGGCCTCTGCGTCACCAGATCATTTGTCGCCTTCGGGGTCATCACCTTTATCACAAGTGTGACGACTGTGACACCTCAGTTGATGCTGCCCCTGGTCGGCGACATGGCTCCTCCTCACAGGCGGTCGACGTCTCTCTCCATTGTCGTGTCGGGGATGCTTCTAGGAATGCTCATCGCCCGTCTCTTGTCCGGCACCGTTGCTAAATTCATTGGGTGGCGCTATATCTACTGGATCTCATTTGGGCTGCAATACTTTATCCTGATCTTGCTGTATCTCTTCATGCCAGATTACCCTTCGACCAACCCCGGGGAGAATATCTGGAGGAAGTATCCGCTGTTGTTGTGGGATATTGTCAAGCTCGTGGTGAAGTATCCCGTATTAGTCCAGGCCTGCCTTGTTGGCATGTTCACCGCGACGACCTTCACCAGTTTCTGGACAACCCTGACTTTCCTCCTTGCCGGTTCCCCGTACCACTACAATTCTCTAGTCATTGGTCTTTTTGCCTTGATCGGAATCGGCAGCATGACTTGGGGTCCCATCTTCGCGAGGACAGTCATGGAGAAACACCAACCGCTCTTTTCAGTCATCATTGGCGAGGTAATTTGTTTGGTTGGCGTGGTTATCGGGACCTATACCGGCAAATTTACGATCGCGGGGCCCGTCATCCAGGCCATTGGGATCGACATCGGCCTGCAGACCAGCCAGATCGCTAACCGAACTTCTATCTACAAAGTCGCGCCGCTAGCGAGGAACCGGGTCAATACTGCTTATATGGTCAGCGTTTTCGTGGGGCAGTTGATCGGTACTGCTGTTGGGAACTCTCTTTATGCCCGTGGCGGTTGGATCTCTTCGGGCTCGGCAAGCGTCGGCTTTGTTTCTACAGCGCTGGTCGTGTGCTTCTTGCGCGGCCCACATGAACAAGGCTGGATAGGTTGGCGAGGCGGATATAACATGAAGCAAGGAGTGTTGAAGAAGCCCCAAAACAACCCGAATGATACGGAGGCTTTGCAAGCCCAGCAACCGCCTCAGCCATTCAGCGCAGAGAAGGCAAAAGAAGCTGGGCAAGCAGAGAAGGAAATCGAAGTGCGGGCTCACGATGAGAATCGCGAAATTGACCACAGTTCGCGATCCTCGCAACGTACTCTCAGTGAGGAGATCCAGCCTTGCGGGGAGAAAATCTAGGATAGGCAAGACGAAGATCCTTGGAGGGCAGGCCTTTGAGGCCGTGCATTTCAAGGTGAATTTTGACGAAAGGATGGCTGAGACGCGAACGGCCATTCGATATCGCGGGTCAGGACCGATCCATCCTGGTACCGGGCCTCCTCAGGTCGAGAGGTCAACATGCACTTCGACAGACTCGCTTTGGCTCCAGCTCACTCAAACGACAGACCGCGTATCAGAAGAGGCTGTGGGTAATCCGCTCAGCACAGAATATGGTGCCTTATGCTGGTCATTCACTTTTAGCGGCATCGGTAAGGACCGGGCACCCATCGGAAGACATACACAGCTACGTCCTCCCGATCACGGACCCCAGCCCTCTATACCTGGTCGTGTATGGTAAGTCAGTAGAGGGTCTCAAGGCAAGAAACACCACCAACACCTCGATGCTCAGACGATGGGCTGGCTCCCCCGAGCCACATATATTTTGAAGGATTGATAGCGGCCTTGTTCTCGCAGGCCAACACCATGGCCAGTGCGAGCAAGAGCTCCACGCCCAGGGATGCGCGAGATTCTAGAAATGATGAGATGGATATCTCCCTTTCTTTCTTTCCCCACCGTGTTGTGCCAGGTCCCGTGCACATTCTTCGCAAGACTCGCGATGGAATTCGTTCCACGCATCCTCCAAAACGCCTTCATTGTGGCTATTCCTCCGCTGTTTCGCGCGTTCATTGAAGCGCCTGCGTCTACTTGCTGTTGCCGATCATGGCTGTCCATTCCTTTTCCGCCCGAACCATGGCTTGTTACCGATTTCTCACGTGTTTTGTGTATTTCCACTATGCTTCTGCCTTTACCAGCTCGGTCTACCAGTTGGATTCAGAGTATTCGGGCGCCAATTTCTTCCAAGGCTGGGATTTCTATACGGTGAGGAGCCTGATTGCCAGCGGTTTGTCCGACGACGCTGACGCCAAACAGGGAGGCGACCCTACTGGAGGATTTGTAACGTGTGTGACCTTGACAGACCAATATATGCGCGGTGTCTAATACTCGAATAGATATTACAGCCAGGGTTCTGCTCAACTTGCGGGCATGATCAATGCCAGCGACAGCTCACCGATCTACATTGGCTCCGACTACAACACGGTGATCGGATCCACGCAAGCCGCAGGGAGACCCAGCGTCCGCATTTCCACGCAACGATCATGGACCCATGGATTGTTTATCGGGGATTTCAATCATGCTCCGGGCGGTGTCTGTGGAAGTTGGCCGGCATGTACGTGCTCCCAGGAAAGGGGGGTGGTCTTGAGCTAATCAACCACAGTCTGGACACTGGGACCCAACTGGCCTTATAATGGGGAGATCGACATCATGGAGGGAGCGAACTTGATCACCAACAACGCTGCGACGTTACATACGTGTGTGGGCACTTTGCGACTGGGCAATGGACATGGCTGATGGATGGCACAGAAACCCGAACTGCACGATTGCTGGGGACAGCAGGACCATGACAGGCCAGCTGGGGAACAACAACTGCGCATACTACGTGAGTGGAGTGATGGGCTTCTTCTGGTGGGTGAGACTGACTTCGTCCATAGCCTGGCTACAACGTCGGCTGCAGTATCGTCGATCCTCGAACCTCCAGCTACGGCACCGGTTTCAACTCGATCGGCGGTGGTATTTACGCGATGCAATGGACCTCCGACTATATCAGCGTCTGGTTTTTTCCAAGAGGCTCGATCCCGGCGGACATCATCAACAAGACGCCCAACCCTTCCGGGTGGGGTTTGCCGGCCGCCAATATGGAGGGCTCCTGTATCATCGACCAGCATTTCCAAGCCCACAAGATCGTCTTGAACAATGCATTCTGCGGAGAATACGCGGGCGCAGCCAGCGTATGGAACTCGACGATCAACTCGTGTGCCACAAACACGGGGTATTCAACCTGCAATGCATATGTGGCCGCTCAGCCAGCAGCCTTCCAACAGTCGTATGTGGCTACAGAGTCTCCCATTTCAACCCAGTGACTGACCTGTGAACAAATAGCTACTGGAGTATCAATTCGATCCGGGTGTATCAGCTGGTAGATCCCAGTGTCAATGCCAGTTCTACGGGACCTTCATATATCGCCAGCAACCAGCCCGCGCATTCGAGCGCGTCGTCGACGACTTCATCTTCGACCCCCGTGCCGACCACGAGCCTGTGCCCGACGTACAACTTCACCGTCGTGCAGTCGGGCAGTTTCCAGTACGAAGTCGAATGCGGCGTCAACATCGGCGGGTCGGACATCGGTCGCCCATACCTCAGCTATCCCGTTAACTCGTTCGAGGACTGCGTCGCCGGGTGCAGCTACTGGAACACGTACAACAGCACCAACATCTGCGGCGGCGTGACGTACCAGATCAGCAGCAAGGCGTGCTACTGGAAACGCAATGTCGGCAGCACCCCCGCGAACCCTGGCTTCGACAGCGCCCGCCTCATCTACTACGCCTATCCGCAGGTGACGGACGACCCGCGCCAGCAGACGTCGAGCAGTAGCAGCAGCAGCACATCCTACGTGGCGACCCCGGTCACGCCGCAGTATTACGTCGCGCCGGGGGCCACGACGTCGACTTCCTTCTCGCTGATCTCGGAGACCCCGACGTCGAGCTTTGACGCCGGCGTTCCATTGGGCGGGTCGACGACCGACGACACTTCTTCGTCAACAGTCACATCCGTTGTTTCGACGACGTTGGGGGTGACGACTGGAGGCAGCGCCCTCAGTACATCCACGTCGACAGCAATGGCAGGTTCATTTTCGTCGACCACTTCTCCAAGCTCGACGTCACCTGCCCGGTCCACAGCCAGTGCAACATCAGCCTCTGTTGTTGTGTCGACTTCGAGCCTCTCGACCGCGCCGACCACGAGTCTGGCCCCTTCTTCTTTTTCTTCTTCCTCTTCATCGTCGTTGCTGGCATCTTCTGCTGTAGCAACAACAACAACAACAGCAGCAGCAACAATATCGACGATGGCCACTGCAGCGACGACCTCGACGAACGGGCAGTCGGCCCCTCCGAGCTCAACGCGGTCGTCAAGTTCATCATCCATAGCGCCGAGTCCATCCACGACTATCAGCACTTCAAATGTGGTCGCTTCCTCGGCCTTGTCCCCGTCGTCATCGACGCCGATCCATTCATCATCCCCGGCTATATCTTCATCGGCATCTTCTAGTCCGTCCGTCATCACGACGCAGACTCAGACGCAGACTCATCCTCTGTCTGCTACAACGACTGCCGCAGCGGTGTCCAGCTCCAGTTCAGCATCCACAAACGCAAGCCCTGTTAGCACGACGAGCACGGTCCGCCCAGCCGACTCGTCCTCCTCTAGCCAAACTTCCTCTGCTCCGCTGTCTTCCCCCATCTCTTCGTCAATCCCACCACCGCCGCCGTCTTCAACCACCTCTTCGGGTCCTCCAACGTCCTCCCACACGACCATCCCACCAACGACAACCACCAGCCTCGTCGCTTCCGAATCCTCCTCGTCCTCCCCGCCATCTTCGCCTCCATCCACATCCAACTCTGTCTCTACAGTCTTCTCTTCCTCCGCCTCGTCCCCGACATCACAAATCACCATCAGCAGCAGCGGCAGCAGCTTATTGCCCCCCTCCTCCTTCTCCGCCTCCAGCTCTTTGATCTCCTCAACCACCGCTTTCGTCTCGACAGTGGAATCAACGACGACAACCACAACAAATATCGCTCTTCCCGGCCCCACACAAGTCTCCTCTTTCACCTATGCAGGCTGTCTGGGCCCGCGGCCAGATTCTGCGTTTGCGGACAGTTTTACACTCGTCGACGACTCCCCATTCATGTCCATTGAGAGATGTGTTCAGGGATGCTCGTTGGACATATACGCCGGTATCTATGACACGTAAGTTTTGACATCATCCATCCATAATTCCACGCCTTCCAGCCCGACCTGGGTTGTTTACTCGCTAACACTACCTCTTCTCCTCTCCAGCCAATGCTACTGCTCCTCATACTCGTTGCCCCTGGATACCCCGTCGTCCGAGGCCTTTGTCCATTACCCGGATTCCGCATGCGACACCACATGCCCGGGCAATGCGGCAGAGAGATGCGGCGGCGTGGCTCCTTTATCCCCACCCACCCGGCTCGTGAGGAGACAACTCGCCGATGCGAACGGCGATGTTGTCCTGTTGACTCTGTACAACAACACGAACGCGGATGCCGGTGCTTCCTCCTCGTCGACCACCACTGCCTCTCCGTCGACGACGACAGCGGAATCGTCCATGACCGCGTCAAGCTTTGGAAGCACGAGTTTGCAACCGTCCTCAGTAACAACAACAAGTTCACCCATTCCAACCTCGGTCTCGGTCTCAGTCTCAGTCTCGGTCTCAGTCTCAGTCTCGGTCTCAGTCTCAGTCTCGGACTCAGGCATCCTCACCTCCCCTCCCCGGCCCACATCTTCCTTCTTCTCGTCCTCCTCTTTCTCTTCGACTCTCTCCCTATCTCTATCCCCCACAACCATCTCCACGACCTACACGACCGTCTGTGCGTGGCACCCGCTCTCGTGCCCGACGCGCACGGAGACCTGGCTCGCGACCACCATCACGGTCCTGCACTGCGGATGCACGGACATGCCGCCGGCGCAGGTGCCCATGACCACCACGACGGTCGTGGCGGCGGGTGGCAATGCGGAGGAGGAGGCAGAGGCAGAGGCGGCAATGACGACCCTCACGGTCCCGTGCACACAGTCCATCTCGGCCCTCGAGGGCGCCATCTCCGCGTGGTCCAACGCACAGGCCGGCGCCCATGCTCAAGCAGACGCATACGCCGAAGCCACGGCGACAGCCTCCGCCTCCGCCTCCGCCTCCAACGCCCGGGGGTCGCAAAACTCCAACGCACACGACTACGTGCCGTACAGCTTCCCCGTCTCGTTCCCGACGATGATGATGCCCACGTCGGGGCCGCCGGCCGCTGCCACGGTGACGAAGAGCCTCGTCGTTGCCACGGCCAAATTCCCCTTCTCGATCCCTGTGGAGAATCTCCCTCCCCATTCCACTCCCGCTCCCCCTTTCGCGGGGGTTTCGAACGGGACGACTCAGGAGGAGGAGGAGGAGGCGGTCGAGGACGTCACGGTGGTGCCGGGGCCGGGCCCGGGGCCGCTTTCTGCTGCCCTGTCGAACACCAATCCCGCCGCGGCGGCGGCGGTGACGGCGACGGCGATGATTCAGAGCGTCAAATCTGGCGCTGCGTCATCTGCGTCTTCTTCTTTTCTTTCTTCTCCTTCGGGGAGATCATCGCGGGTATTCTCCTGGGGATGGGTTCTGGCGCGAGGCTGGGCGTCGGCGTCGGCGTGGGTCACGGTGGTGGTGATTGTTGTGGAGATGGGTGCTTTGGGGCATTATTGAGTGGTCAAATGGTCAATTGAGTGATCTGAATTGATGCCGCTTCCGAACATCATCTACTACTTACTGGCTGACTGACTGGTCACCTACCTAGCAATGTCATGGCATATCATATCATATCATCCGAATCCAAGTCGCTTAGCTACCTCGGGTGGACTACATAACTACATATGGTAGCTGGAGAGAGACCCGGGTTGATTCTTGCTTGGGTGGATGCACGCAGAGTATGTATGTACGGATGTCGTAGCCCATGAACGAGGAAATATGCCCATCTCGCACGATATCCCTTCTGATTCATTAAATCTGTGCACACTATACAGCCGGGGCTCCTCAGTAGTGGAGCCATGCTTGCTACATGTGGTGACATATCCTGTAAAACGTCGTGGATTCATCATGTTCTGCGAAGTTGCCCGTCCGAGAGTCTCGGATTCCTCAATCCAGCAGCCAGCCCATTGATTCATGCTGCAATTTCCCTAATTCCCCGACACCAGCGCAAACCAATCCAACTCCTTTTGACTGTCCAGTCTTGTTGAAACACATTCCCACGACCCACAGCCCCCAACCCTGTCAAGCCTGCAACGAAGCCAGCATCTTGACGGACATAAAAGACGTTCGTCGTTCCCGTCAGTTTCCAGAAGACACCAGCCCTTCGATAACATCACTTCATTCTCATTCCTAGTGGGAGACTGACGTCCAATTTCAGGTCCAAGCGAAACGCCAGCACGCAAGACACCTCGAGACCAACTGAAGAACCATCTCGTTCGATACGCCGTCAGTAAGCCCAGGATCGTCCTCCGATGATAGTCCATACCCCATGAAAATCCGCCGCCGCGCCCTTTAGTGACCAGTCTGCACGCTAGAGAATTTCCGGTGATGATCATTACCACAGCAGTCGAGCTCAACGAAGCATTCCCCAACCATATCGTCCCTCTCGTGAGGTCTAGCTCGACCACAGAGTCTAACGTCCCTCATGTTGAGAAAAGAAGGATGTCTCCCCTCCCACTCCCCAAACTTGAGCTCGAGTTGTCGTGGACCCGAGGTGTGGGAGCCAAAGATGGTCTTCCAAGCTTGGATCAGAAAGCGGCAGATGGCCCTGTGCGGAGATGGCGGCTGTTTGACGTTGCTGTCGTTGTCAGGTCTGGCAGGATCCCACCAACCTGGGTCTCCTTTCTCGATTGTGAAAGGCGGAGCACCTTCAAAATCAGAGTCGGCCGGACATCCTGTTGGAAGCCAGACATCACTTGCTGACCGAAGTGGTGGTATGCACGGGCCCATGCGGTGCTTCGCTGTTCCCCGGCCGTATCCTGACAAGTGCCTCGTGAGATATAACCATTGCACACCGCTGTCGAAATAAATCTGGATTCTGTCGAGCTTGAACTTGCGGAGCTCGCCGAATATACCCTCATAATCTTGGATTGTGAGTTCCGGTGAGGCTCTATTGAGATCAAAAGTAAGCACCCTCAGTCTCGGACAGGACTGTCGGATAGATCGAAGTTCCTCTACGGAGAGAGGCTCTCTCAAAACCAGATCAGTGAATTTTTCGCACTGGTGGAGTTGGAGGTCTTCGAGGGTGGCTCCATGTTGATCCAGGATGGTGGGCAGCGGGACTTTTCCCCTCCACGACCAGACACTCAAATTCACCAAAGGCGGGCAGGTGGCAAGATAGCCGTGTGCCGCGACGAGAAATGCCATGGAAGGTTCCCCCGCGGCAAGGTTGATGACGAAACTCTTCAAATTCGGCAAGATTTGAGGGGCGTGTTGAAAAAATGACTGATGGAGAGGACCCCTGCTAACCTTCAGGCTCGTCAGGAGCGCGAGGTCGGCGTACTGCGACCAGAAATGCAGGGTATTAGCAGATATCCCCCAACCGTCTAAGGTCAGGTGACGAAGTGACGAACTCCGCTTCGACCCTTGGTCTGGCGGAAACCAACTGTCAAGATCGGTTCGGAGGGAACTGACTGCGGGGCTGAACGGCTGCATTTGAGGATGTGAGATCATCGAGACGAATCTCAGGTTCGGCGCCGATCTCAAGATCATGTGGAAGACCAAGTGGTCGTGGACACGTGTGGTTTCTGTAGTACTCATCGACAATGAGTTCAGGCATGTCGCGGCCGCCAGCACCTTCTCTGACTCTAGGGGTACATCTGTATCGGCAAGTCTCCTGCCGCGGAAAATGTCTAGTCTTGCATTTGGCTGATGGGCCTGCAACGTCTCGACAATGATCTCGCTGGGCAGATAGCCAACTTTCCAAACCAAGGTTTTCAGGTTGCTGGCATTGCGGAGCACGCTCTCCAATTGGTTAAACGAGTCGCAGAGTTCTCTGGACGTGGGTGAAGCGTGAACAGGGGGGCCATCAACGACCGGAGGGGGCTCGATCTTGCAGACCGTGAGCTCTCGCAAGCCTTGGAGGAATTCGGGCGTTTCCCATTCCTTTTGTGGCCGACCGAATGGGTTCACCCAGCTCTGGAGCCCGTTGTCCCAGTGAATGGTGGCGCGACGATAGCGGACAAGCCTGGCGACGTAGTGGAGGTATTGGCAGGTTCGAGCCACCGCTGCTGTGGTGCGAGGAGATTCATCGTCAACGTACGTGAGGACATGGGCAAGGACTTCAGCCTCGAGGCTGAGGAGGTTTGAGGGGGCCATGCGGTAGAGATTCATAGGTGGGTGGTCAAGTAAGGCACGGGTTTGTGAGCAATAAGCTGACCATGAAGATGAAAGCACACAGAAGAGTAGAAGAGACACAGATCGAGGGTCATGTTGAGCAGGGCAGTTGTGCTGACGGTGAAACGAGTTTGAGGCTGAAGTGAATGAATCAATGAATGGTATGTGGTATTAAGGCAACCGTCGCGCGGGGTGGCTGTATGCCCCATTCCGTCATCTGATTCGTCCAACGCGCCAACGCGCCGCAGGCACCAGCTCACGTGACACTTTTGCTGCTGAGCAGCTTCAGCCACGTGCCAGCTTACCACTGTAAAGGGCGAAGAGGCAGTTGAACATATCTCATATCTATCCATGTAGCTTCTATGCCTGTATTTGAATCATCAACAGCTGCTCTACTCATATCCGTGCATCACTTCGTCCGGACAAGGCCCCTCCATACCGCCATGTTTCTCCTATCGAAAGCCCTGAACGCCTTGCTGTGATCGATTTTCTATGCTCTCCCGTCCTCACAACTCTACCCAACCCGATAGTCTATGTCTGCCGTCTGCCGCTCACAAGTGTCTAAACGTCTTCGTCGATGATAGCTTCATCCAATTCCAAAAGCATTGATTCTTCAAGCAAGCTGCTGCTCGCAACGTAGCTGAAACCCCCAAAGGGATCAGACTTGCTCAGTGTCCGGCTGTGTCTCCGCGCCAGAGTGTCGATCGCTCGGTCGGTGAATTCTTTGGCAAAGTTCTCGGCCAGTTCAGGGTTGGTGACAAGGGGCTTGATGGGCGGTTCGAGCTCCCTCGCCTCCAGCTTCTTCCAGTCGATCTTCCTGAAAAACCGGTGCTTCTTGATGATGTTGATGTCGTTGGGACCCACTCCAAGTCGCTTCTTAGGCTCCTTGCGCAACAATCGCGTGAGAAGGTCTTTGGCATCGGGTGACAAGAAATACGGGAGGCTCAGCTTCTGGTACATGATGTTCTGCTGAATCTTGGTCCAACTACCTCCGCCAAAGGGAGGTTTGCCCGTCATGAGATCGCAGGCCATCGCCCCCAAGGACCACCAGTCGCACGCTTTGCCATATCCTGGACCCCAGTCAGACTCATCACTGCCTCTGATGATCTCGGGAGCCATGTATTCAATGGTCCCCACACCCAGGCTGTTGCAACGACTCCCTCCCGGTGTGCTCGGATCCTGAACGGCAACCTTGCTCAGACCGAAATCGGTCAAAAGCAGATGGCCCTCCGCGTTCAGCAAGCAGTTTTCGGGCTTGAGATCACGATAGATGACGCCGACCGTGTTGTGAAGATAGTCTAAAGCCAAAACAATCTCCGCAATGTAAAATGCAGCCACCTCTTCGGAGAAGAACTTTTCCAGTTCCAGGTGACGAAACAACTCCCCACCTGAGGCATACTCAAGAATCAAGTACAACTTCTCGTGATCCTGGAACGCATAGTAGAGATTGACAATGAAGGGGTGCCGATTGACCAATTCGAGAATGCTTCGCTCGGACATGGTCGACTCGATCCGCTTCTTGTGGACCTTGAGGAACGCCTTCGTGAGCTGCTTCTGCGCAAACAAGCGGCCCGTGGCATTCTGTCGGACGAGGAGCACCGTTCCAAAGGCTCCATCTCCAAGGCAGCGGATGGGGGTGAAGTCCGCGGCCGTCATCTTGCGGACAATCATCGATGTCGCACGTTGATCGGCATCCAGGGTCGCGGTGGAAGCCGCCGAAACGACTTCAGTGTCCGCCAGCGACTGACTGACGAAGTCTTGATCGATCTGGACGTGATAGCTGACCATGTCTTCGTGCGGCTCCTCTCCTTGGGTGTCGGACGTCGCGCTGGCGGCGCTGCTGTTGACCTCGGAGTCCACGGGATTGCGAGCTCGCGAGTTGGAACGACTTTGACTGCGAGAATTCAGTGCGTCAAGCTGAGCTTTTAAGCTACTGATCCCCGGCGACTGAGGCCTCAAACCGGGGCTCGCACCGGCCAACGCAGGCAAACGAGGAATCGGTGACAGCACCCGGGGGCTGTTGCGTGACACATCCGAGTCTTCAGCTCCCGAATCGGCCGGAGTGAAACCTCTGACAGTATTCAGTGCTTGGGCCGCCTGAGCCGCTTTGGCCTTGTTTTTCTTCTTCTTCCTCTTGGCCGCCGTGGTCGACAGGATGGCACTGCCCTTGACATCTGGTCTTCCTCTTTCACTCTCCGGCTCGGCGAAAGTCCCGTCTTCGCGCATACTGATTGGCATGGTCTTTTGAGGTGTCACAGGAGGACTCTTGTTTCGAAAAGGGATGATTTCCGGGTCCCCTGGATCGGCGTTGTTGTTGCCCAGCGCGATGGAGTTGAGCGCGTCCTCCAAGTCAGCCGCGACGTCGGCGGGTGGTCGCATTGCACCGGAAGCTTCTTGGACTTTGTCCATGACGGCTTGAGTGGCTGAGATACTCATATTTTGCGAATCTTCTGAGGATGCGCACAAGTAAAAGGGAGAGAAAAAAGGAGGTCTAGATTAACACGATGCCCAAGGCCGAGGCGGCTGTAGTATTACCGTCCGCCCTTGTTCAGGACGGACCTTGCGCCAGTAGCCAGACCAGGATACGGCCAGTTTTGCAAGAGGCAGATGAAGATGACGTTGGAATCACATGGGAAGGTGCAACACGTCCGCGAGCGGCAGGAGTGAAGTCTGAAATTGTGGCTGAGGTAGTGACGGCGCTTCGACCCATTGAAGGTGACAAGATTCGACTCTGACAGTGAATGATCTGATGATGTACTGTAGACAAACACAGAGGAGAGATCCGCCAACAGAAAAAAGGACCAGAAGTAGAGGTGAAGTGCAAGAAGGGAAGAACGGGTTTTGGGACGAGGTCAGCAAAAGCCACCGAACGCAACCTGCGCCTGGCCCAGTGCCCAGTGCGTTGTCGGCCAACGAAAGCGGGAGCATCACCTAAGAGACCAATCAGTTCAGGGCTATACCGAGTAGAGTGCCTATGTACAATAATTTTTCATCGCTAGCGGCCCTGGGCGGGCCCGTGCAGCCTAGTGGCCACAGGTCTGCCCCGGATGTAGCCCGTGGACCTCCTGGAGAGACAGGGGAGGCTAGTGAGGCTGGGCTGGGCTTCTTCTCGTGTCTCCGGATTCCGTGCAGTTCTGTTACGAGAATCATCTCTGGGGAATGGATTATTGTTATTCCGCCTTCCACCACCATCATACCATTTCTCTACATTAAGGCACACACGATCAGCTCACCACGAGCAATTGACTGTTTGCTTTTACCCGTGAACCACGCATCTACTTGCAGATCCCCACCCGTCAGAGTAGATAGACCACATCTCCGTTCTTCTCCTCCACCATGGCAATTTCCACCCTAGACAAAGTCATTCTGAAGAACATGAGGTTCGACATTCCCGTCGGCCTCGATGCCTGGCGTCGATTCCACAAGCCCCAACCTGTCTCGATCACCATAGAGGCTCAGCCAACATCCACTCTCGAGCCGGCTGCTTCCAAGGACGACGTCAACCTCTCCATGGACTATGGCAAGTTATACAAGGAAATCTCATCGGCCTTCAATCACGCCGATCCCGAGGCCTTCCCAACCATCTATACCCTCATCGCCCTGCTCTCGAACATGGTGCCGAACTGTGGTCAACTCACTATCGACATTTCTCTTCCCAAGGCTTTGTTGCAGGCCAGGGGCGGCGTGCTCTATCAATATCAGGTCGACAAGTCAGAACTAGAAATCGACACATCAAGCCTGATTGTCACAGTCAAGCAGATTGCCTGCAACTGTATCGTCGGTGTCAACCCCCACGAGCGTCTCTACAAGCAGACGGTATTCATCGACATCAGCGTACCTCTCGTGAACCGGGCGTTGGGAGTTGCTGCTCTGGAAGAACACTACACGGCCGCTCTGCATGACATGACTCAGACAGTATGTGAACGAGTGGCGGGCTCCGCATACCACACGATTGAATCACTGGCCACTGCCGTGGCTCAAATTGTGACAATCGACTATGGACATACAGTTGCCAAAGTCCGCATCGAAAAGCCCAGCGCCATTGCTCCCATCGAAGCCGCCGCAGTCGAAATCACCCGCAGCAAATCATTCTTCGAAAACAAAGACTTCTGGAAGGTCAAGCTTCCGTAATATTCAAGGATTTCCTTCTTCAAAAGGACGTGAGGTCGACTATGCTGACCCGCAGAGGACGAGTCGACGGTAGAGATGGGCCTACCGGACTGTTCGGGCCTGATTCGTACTCGACTTCTTTCCAGGTGCCGGGGAGGCTGGCCCGTGGAACTGCATAGATGTGCGTGGCCTCGGATAAATTCGTCGATACTTCCGGGTTCAGCTTGGGCAGAACTTCAACCGGACGGATTTCTTCGTCGGCCGATGCCACTTGGGCTGGCGGTGCTTTCTTCCGTACATATGGTTTAAAGAAACTTGCTATACGCCGTCGAGGCTGGGTCATGCTTTCATTCGATGCTTCGGGTTCGGTGAGGATTCGGTACTTATTCGCTCTTTTTTTGGGCGTACGCTGTGTGACATTGCTGAGCCGCGTGTTCTCTGGATCCAAGGCTTCCTGCCTGGACCAATGGTCTGGTGTTGGTCTAAAATCTCCCTGGTTTGGCGAAGAGATGGTTGGCGTCGTTTCTTTCATTGGGCTGCCGGATAGCTTCTCTCCCTGTGTCCCAATTGCCAAAGTTTTCGGCTTTGACTGTGTGTCGTGTTGCGAAATCGAAGGTGGCACTGCAGTCGAGAGCCCAGGTTGGATTGCACTCCAATGAAGCCCAATCCGCTGTCCTGTTTCCGGCGGGCTTGAAGTCGAGGGCCTTGGGTGTTTATCGCCCCGGGACTCGTTGCTGAGCGTTAATGGATCATCGTCATTGCCGGCACCAGGTTTAACAAGGTCATATGATGCAGCGTCGCGTGCTGGCATTGTGCTGTGCGAAGGTTGACTACCCTTGGTGGACTTGAAGAAACCCAGCATCGTTGGGGGGTACCCTTCTTCTAGCTTGCTCGACTTGGGTTTGGATCTTCGAGGTGCACTGATATTGGCCCCTGCGCGACGACGGGGCGATTTGATGGGCACGGCAATGGACACCTCAAGCTCCGTCGACTGGTCTGCAGGGACGACGTAGCTCAAAAGAGCCCCCGGTTGCATACCTCCAATCACTTTCGGCTTTTTCGATTCTTTCTTCTTGGGACATTTCCGTGTCGCAAGCTTCTTGGGATCATTAGCGTTCTCGAACTGGATCCGTTTCCATTGCTCGACGTGCTCTCGAGCCCCGATCTCGACAATTGTCTGGGCAATCCACATTTTCTCTGGCGCATCAGGTAGCCAGGCAGGAGATTTGCGCTTCTTGGATGGGCTCAGAGGAGCATTTTCATCGATCTCTGCGTGTTCCGTCTCTCCTTCAGCCCCTTCATTCTCCTCCTCGGCAAGAAGTTGCAGGTACGTTGGGCTGTCCTCTTCCGCGTCGAGATTCAGTCCGACGACTTTGGCTGGAACTACTGTGACTCTGAGTTCTGGAATTCCATCACTCACAAAATGCTGTCTTTGTTCAGTGATTTGGTCGACGGAGGTCAGATGCGATGTTGCCCTGTCCCGTCGTAGCCCATCCGCGAGCAGAGCCGGTGCCATGACTCGCACAAACTTCCATGCACCTGGCTTGTACAGCCATTCGAACATATCAGCCGCATAGTCGCGTAGGGCTTGGACATCGATTTCTTCGTCCCAAGTCTTGGCCCATTTCCTTTCCAACCTCTCCATTTCGCTCACTGGTGTCACCGCCGGGTTCATGTAATATCCTAGTATTTTTCGGTTCGGGAAGCTGTCAGGGATCCGAACCGACTTCCTCTTCATTTTGAAGTAGCCGCTCTCGTTGGTCTCCAGCTCGAATTGCAACCGTTCCCTCCACTCCGTGATCCCGTCTTCATCTCCATTTCTCACCAGTTCCACAAGATCGCTCCCGAAGCCCGCCCTCGCGATCTCGCATGCCAATTTACATCCAATTCCGGCGACACCATCCTCGTCATAATCACCACCACTCAAAAGCGCGACCAGGATCATTCCCTCGGGATCGAGCCCGCACATGTTCTTGACCCGTGGTAAATCCAAAACACTCACGTGTGTGGGCGTCTTGTTCCCTTTCTTTCCATTTGCCTCCTTCGACCAATCCCTTAGCGTGAGGCCAGAACCAAACATGAGAGCATCAACGTCCTGTGTCATGACTGCGTCCACGACGCCTTCCCGCTGAAGCATCGCACACTCCGCTTCGGCTTCCCCAGGCGCCACATGCGTTGGGAATTGGAACAGAGAGATTAAACCCTTGGACATCTCGCTCTCGACACAACCCCCGTGCCATCTCGACACCGTACGTCCCCTTTTCAGGAGGGGTTTGTTCTTCCCATCATAAACAAACACGGGCTGGATGGGCAGGGCCAATAACCTCACAAGACGGTAAAAGAGTGTGCGAAGGGCCGGATTTCTCCCGCCTTGCCCGCCGTGTAGGGTCTGGAAATTCCAGATTGCTGCGTCAATGGCGATGCGAAGGGGGCGGGATTGTTTCTGCAGATGCTCGATGGAGAGGCGGGAGAGAGCAATGCGTTCGCCCTTGCCGATTTCCCTCAGGAGGCTGATTTAGATAACTAACGTTAATAAAGGATTTGATTCGGAGGGATGGCTGTTCTGTCTTCTCCACTGGAGACCTCGGGCCTTCTGGACATGTGGAAGTCATGGTCAACTCACCCGGGAATCCCCATCTTCCTCAACTATAGATTCTCTTCACATCTGAATGGCCGTCGGTGTAGATTGGTACTTACTGATAGCTCTTGTCCTCTCTCTCAACTCGAAGCTGGCTGTAAGGGTTGTAGTTTCTTCCAATTAGAGATATTTGTTGACATTCCACCACCGGCAAAACTTCGGATGCCACCTAAGGAAACTACGAAGGTGATGACGCCTCTGGTATACGGCAGGCTCCTTCATGGCGTGGAGGAGTGATGGAAACCAGGGCAGGCTGGGGCAGGGTATTCTCTGGATTGTTCAGTCCTCAGAGCAAGACGCTGAGAGGATAATATTCGTCTGTAATCAAGCCAACCTTGGTGTACCGTGGGCTAGTGTGGTAAATTAGGCTGGAAGTGCCTTCCATTGATTCTTGAAGCACCGAACTACGAGAGCTCATGGGCGTGATCCGTCTTACAGCATAGCATAGCCACCTCAAAGACGTCGAGGGCAAACAATAAAGGCTTCTGCGGACATGGACACGCCGTTCCGTAGACCGGGGAAATGACTAAGCCGCATGTCACGTTTCTGATTGGTGGAGCACAACCGCATTCTTGGAGATTTCAAACGAAAACGCCCAACGTGGTGAGCCACTCTGTTTGTATCAAGGTCTGTCCAACCCAATCCAGCACTTGCGAGGGAGGTGGAGGCGACGACAAGCAAAGAGACCGAATGGCATCCACCGTCGCCTCCGCCATCCGCCCCAGTCTCCGCGAAGCATCGTCACGCCAGCAATCCGGCAGTCCTCACACGCCCACCGGTCGTTTTGTCTCCTCCGCCCAGTCTTCGCCGGGCTCGTACTCCTTCCGCGCCGAAGAGGACCCCATCATCATCGAGCTTGACCCTCGTGGCCTCAGAGCCGGTTTCCAGGGCGAAAGTGGCCCGCAATGTTTCATCCCGTTCACTTCTCAGAGTTCGAGGCGAGTGGGGGATTATCGGTCGTTTCTGCCGGAGTTCCGACGTCGCAGACAAGACCTGGCATCGAAGAGCAAAGAGTATGAACTGTGGAGAAATGACTTGAGAGATGTCGACCTGGGTCTGTTGGAGGATAAGTTGGAACGCGCGGTCCGGGAGGCGTACAACAAATATCTGTTGGTAGATGCGGGCACGGCGCGCTTGGTACTGGTCTTGCCTTCGTTGGTGCCCCATCCGGTCCTGTCGACAGCACTGACGCTGCTATTTGAGCGATGGAAGTACTCTACGATCACGCTGTTGCCGGCACCGGCCATGTCCATTGTGGGGGCGGGGTTGCGATCAGGTCTCGTCGTGGAGGTGGGCTGGGAGGAGACTGTGATTACAGCAATCTACGAGTATCGCGAAATTCACGTTCGTCGGAGTGTCCGCGCCATGAAAGCCTTGACCATGAAGATGGGAGCACTGTTAGAGAATGTCAAAAAGGAACAGGACGAGTCGATTCGTGGTTCGCTCGTGCTAGATTTTGACTTGGTTGAGGAGTTTGTGGATCGTGCTGGTGCATCTCATGCGTTATTTCCCATCCCGGAAGAAGATCTTTCAGCAAGGACAAAAGCATTGAACCTGGAGGACCAACAGCGTCCCGACGCCTGTGGCGGTGATTCAGCAAGCATAGTAATCGACTGGCCAACGGATACGTCGTCTCGGCCCATCGCTGTCTCCAGACAGGCATTGTGGGAAGCGTCTCTCGACACTCTAGTTACACCAAGGACCGAAGAACACCGGGACGATCATGAACAATCCATTAGTCAACTTCTGTACACAACGCTCCTGGCCCTGTCGTCGGATGCTCGAAGTATTTGCATGTCGAGGATTATCTTCCTGGGTAGGGGTTCATCTGTGGCGGGCTTGTCACGGAAAGTACTGGACACAACCAATACCATCATCAGCGAGCACGGATGGACGGCTGTCCGAGGGAAGCACATGAACGTCAAGCGGAGTGGCCTCGCAGAACTTGCTCAAGGAAGGGCTGTTCCCCCTGATGCTCGACATGTCCTCAACCCTCCGGGCACTGATGACTTTGTTGAGGAACGGCTCTTCAAACAGAAATCCAAGGATGCGCCTCAACCTGTCACCCCCGTCCTGCGGCAGGTCGATTCTTTGGGACCATGGGCTGGTGCGAGTCTTGTTGCCAGTTTGAAGGCGAAATCCTTTGTTGAAATCGAGAGGGAGAGATTCCTCTCTCATGGACTGGCCGGGGCACATCGTGATCTCGATCCTAGTGCTCTTCATCAGCAGCGCAGCACAGCAGCAAAGGGTGGCGAGAGGACGAGCTGGACGTTGGCAGGATGGGGTTGAACCAAGGGTTTGGCGGCAGAATTGACTGTCGTCCGCCCTCAGACTCATGTTTCCCGATACGGACGCGGTGAGCCATTGTGGATGTGTTTTGTTGTCGTCGTTTCACTGTGTCGTCGTCGTCGGGGGCGATGTAGCTTTTCTGCCCGCCACGTTGACGATAGTGACTGAGTAGACAAACATTTCTTCATCTGCCCTAACGTCGTGTTCGTCCTTCTCTTTGTTTCGTATCAGGACACCAACAAACATCTCCAGCTTCACCTTCTCTTCTCATGGACCACTGTCCCTCTCCTTCATATCGTCGACAATGTCCCCTCCCACAGAACACACCAGCCACTCACCAGCTCTTCTCGGATTGTTGCCAGACAGGCCAAAGCCAGCCTCCTCCCTCTCAGACTGTGGCCGGTGTTGTCCAAAGGTTAGATACCGTTACGAGCCATCTCATGTGAGTGAAAGCCATCCTCCAAGCCCTGATGAACAACACCAGGCCGCCTTGTAAGGTCTCCCAAGCCCCGGGTGGTGACACTGATACGTCCGCCTCGACAATGGCCTTGTTCTCTACAAGAAGGACGTCGTGTGTCTTGCGTATTTTCTGACGAAGAAGCCCCAGCGTACGCCAGCCAGGCAACTCGTCACCACCAACATTGGCGTTTCTGGTGGCGTCCGCTGGTGCCCCAGGTTGCGTGGTGCTGGAGTTGAGACCCAACGAGGACGTCACCGCCATCGCCTCACTTGCATTGTTGGGACAATGGCTGATTTCGACCAGACCTCCAGGTGAGGCCGAGCCGGACGCGATTCACCAAACCCTCACATTCAAATCAAATCATTTCCACACAAACCCTCACCACGAGGCAAGAACAAACACACCGATCCTGCCCGTCTCTACGCACCAGCCATGTCTTCCACGGAGAATCTGAGCGGCGGCGAGGGGGAGCAGAACAACAACTCGAGCAACAGCCTCAACAACAGCATCAAGTCGGTCTTCTCGTCGCTGAAGCGGGTGGCGACGAACGACAGCAAGAAGAGCGACGGCACCGACTCGTCCGCGTCCAGGTCCGACCCGCTCAGCAGCATCGCGACCGAACCCTTGCCCGACGACCGCACCGAGATCGAGGGCCTGCTGAACCGGCAGCTCAGCGCGCTGGACCAGCTGCGGCGCACGGTCGTGGCGCGCAACCAGGAGATCAAGGACTACTGCGCGCGCGCGGCGCACTACTACAACCTGCGGCCGCGGGTGGCGCCGTCGTTCCTGCGCCAGCTCGACGTCGAGATCCGCCTCCTCCGCCAGCAGCGCAACGGCCTGCAGGCCCTGGTCGACATGCGCCACAACGAGATCGTCCGCATGGCCGAGCACCGCAAGAAGCTGGACGCCGACCAAGGGCTGGACTGCAACGTCTACGACATGTACCTCGACTTCCGCCGCATCTCGGAGTGGGAGCAGCTGTTCTCGATCTGAAATCATTCGGTCCACAGGGGGGTGTGTGTGTGTTTGTGTGTGTGTGAAAAAGACAACAATGACACAGTCTCAAAAGAAATATTAAAAAAAGGAGATAATCAGCAGCGGTTTGAGAGACATATGGATGGATTCACACAGGAACATATCGCAGCGACATCGGCGGATCGGCAATGCTTCTTCTGCTTCTGAGAGGGGGAGGGAACCGAGCAGGAATCGAGACGATACGATACGATACGCTACGATGTGAATGGGCTGGGCTGGGCAAAATAAGGGGACCGCATCAGACTACTTGACACGACACGACACAACAGACACACCCACCCGTGATACGACATGCTTTAAGGGGGAAAATGGATATTGGCGCTTTTGGCACGGTGTTCGCCACGAGGACAGGGGCGAAAGCGAGCGCCTGGATATGGAACGCAGGGCGAGTGGGCGTACGTGCACACACACACACACATACATACACATATGTGTTATGTATGGTTCGGGGACACGCGCAGGGCTGGACTTGGGGGATATCGAGGTCCAGAATCCAACGTCCACACCAACATCAACACCACATCACCACGGGGATTGTGCATAAAATTCGCCTGCGTGCGTGCGACAGGGTGCGCCCATGCATGCATGCCATGCGGCCTGGGCAGCATTACATGGCTTGCTTCACTGAGGACCCAGAGATGGCATAGAATAGCATAACTTGGCATGCATGCAATTCAAAAGGGCATTCGATCGATCGATCGATCGGTTTTATTGACTTGATGTTCATTTAGGTTTTTGTTTTCCCCTGATATACCGACATCGACCTCCCTTTTTCTCCTTTCCAAAAATGAGGCTATTGTGGTGGCAGATGGAGATATAGATTGTGCTGGGCATACTAACTATGTACAGTCGTCAGCCATGGTGACGACGGCAGAGATGACTTGAAATTTCCCTCGTCCACTTCTCCTGCTATGATCGTACACCTACCTACACCTCGACTAGGCCCAAGCCTCTGCACTTGGCACGGAAGTCGTCCATGCCCACGTAGGCGCCACATACGCGTCTCTCACCCTCGAAGCCCAGGCGGCCGTGCAGGACGCGCCAGTTGTCGAAGATGACGGGCTCGCCGGGCCGCAGCATGACGGTGATGAGGAACTCGGGGCTCTCGAGGACGCGACTCCACTCGCGCGCCGCCGCGTACCAGGCCTTCAGGGCCGTGTGGTTCGGGAACGGCGACGACGTCGGCGGCACCCGGTCCAGGTTGTTCCAGCGGATCTGCACCAGCGAGGTCGGGCTGGGGCCTTGGTGCAGACCCGGGGGGGACGAGTGCACGAACACCGGGTAGCCCTGCGGAGAACTGGCCGTGTTGTAGAATTCGCCCGCCGACGAGCCCAGCGCCGCCGACACGACGGGGTACGTGCTGAGCGCGCGGTAGTGCTGGGGGAATTTCTCGTATAGGTGCGCCGCGGCCGCGAAGCCGTCCACGAAGGTCGATTCGCCACCCTTGTCGGCAGGAGTCAGGCAGTGGAAGAGCTGCAGTCCTGCCGGGTCGGTGAAGTAGGTCGTGTCGGTGTGTGGCGGGAGATAATCGTCCGTGTACGCCGTGTCGATCGGGTTGGGTTCCGAGGTGAAGTCCCAGAAGCCGCCGTAGTGGGTGGGCCGGATGTGCGAGATGCGTTCGACAAGGGATTGCGTGGCGTGGGGGGTGGGCGGCGTAGAAGGGATGAAGCACAGACCGTAGGTGTGGATAGAGTCGAGAAATTGTGTCAAGCCCGCCGGGGACGAGGTGTCCATGATGGATGGGTAGGGCACTCGAGGCAGTGACGGGGACGACGGAGAGACGTGTGTCCATC
Organism: Fonsecaea erecta; assembly: GCF_001651985.1. Taxonomy (NCBI): domain Eukaryota; kingdom Fungi; phylum Ascomycota; class Eurotiomycetes; order Chaetothyriales; family Herpotrichiellaceae; genus Fonsecaea; species Fonsecaea erecta. The sequence continues at coordinate 1,642,889 of NW_017387245.1, read as the reverse complement.
GTCTCTTGGGCGCAGCCGCTGCAGCAGTCTTGTTGGTGGCTTGTATGAACGGGGGATGCGTCTGAAGCCATTCCCACGGATACACACTCCTGTGTCTCGCTTCACTGCTGGATGCTGATGTTGCCGTCGTCGTCGGCGTTCCAGGCCAAGTGACTTCCAACCCCTCGGGCGTGGACTGAACACTCGAGACCTTGATCTCCGGGTCGATAGCAAATGTGTCGAGTTGTCGTTGATGGGTGCTGGGATGCTGACAGTCTGGACAGGGACAGTGGTCTCTCAACCAGAAGGACGGATAGCGCAGGGCGATGCTCGTGTTGAAGTCAACAATGAGCTCTTGGTTTGCCATGTCATTGACGAGGACCCGTGGAAGGGCGGCACTGCTCGATGCTGGCGTCGACGTGCTTTGATGTCTGCGGCACAACGAGGCTGCAGGGGTCTGCCATCGTCGGCTTGAGCTGCGCCAGGGTGTACTCTTCTCACAAGGATGTGTTGTCGGTCTTGAGTATGCGCTCGTCGTCACCGTGAGATGCCTCAAGCCTTGCCTGGCACGTCCATGGCCCTGGACCGGGGTCTTGAAGGCCGTGTGGAGTGACGTGGAAACCCGGGCTTTCATCATATAATATATAGGTCCGTGGTGCCCTTGACGTGGCAGTCTGGAATGTCAATGTACGTAGATAGAAGGGTACCGGGATTCTCCTTCGATGCGATCTGCAGTAGGTAGTGAGCCGTCTGCATGTAGTCAAGGAGGAGATGGAGAGTTGATGTTGCTTCTTCAACGGCAAAGATGCCTCTTTCGGGCGAAGTCTGGGCACCACATTTTAATAATGTTAATACACACACACAGTTATACTCGGTACAGTGCCGAATGTGTGTGTATATTATGTAATTCCTTCTCGTACCTCGTCGCCGCCCGGCTCACCTCATTTCATCCTTGAGCCAAATCATACCGTGGCCATGGACGACGACGAGAGAGAGAGAGAGAGATACCGGTATATGGAGCCAAGTCGCTGTGTCATGGCAACGCGACGATGACCAAGCTGTGCCCCTGCGAAGCTTGTCTCAAAGCATGGACCTTGCACCCTGTCTGGAACGAGTCAAATCGATTGCCTACGCACTCCAATCAGAAGTCAATGGAGCTCACTAGGGACATTGGAGGCTCGTGTCTCTTCTGCAGCCCTAGCCATCGCGGTAAATTACCAGGCTCGCATGTTACGTGCTTATCTTTTGCTGGACCCCGGGGTGGAAAAAACAGCTCCCTTATCGACCCAACTCTATTGGTGAGGACGGGGCCATTTTCTGCTTGCATCATCGCCGAAAGATCGGCCTGGACTGTATACGGTTCTTAAAAGAGCACATAATGTGTGTGTGTGTGTGTGTGTGTGTGTGTGTGAATGTGGACCTTTTGCTCTCTTGCTCTTCATTCAATCCGTACCCTGGTGAGTCACAATGGAGTCGGAAAAGGCTGCAGACGTCCATCCGGATGCTGCAAGAAAGTCGGTAGCATCCGAACCCAGGCGCCGCTCCAGCCTCATCGATGCCCGGGATGACGATCTCATCAATGTTTCTGGCCACAAGCAAGAACTCGACCGTCTGTTCAGCTCTTTCAGCGTCGTGTCGACGGCCATCACCACCGGCAATGTCTGGATCGCCCTGGCCGGGACCATCGCGGTGGCCATCTTCAACGGCGGCCCCACTGGCATCATCTACGAATTCATCGTCGTTTCCTTCTTCTACTGGTTCATCGCAGCCAGCGTCGCCGAACTCGCATCCGCCATTCCTTCGTCTGCAGGAGTCTATCACTGGGCCACCGTCACGGCCGGTCCACGCTATGGTCGTATATTCGGATACTTGGCCGGATGGTGGAACTTCTTTGCCTGGATCTTCGCCACGGCCGTGACTCTGCAGATCACGGCAGCCATCATCATCACCATGGCCCAACTCAACGCGGCCGACTACGCCTACCAGCGATGGCAGGTCTTTGTGCTATTCTTGTTCTGCGCCTGGCTTTTCGCGGCGGTGGTGCTCTTCTTCAACAAGGCGATCCCCCGGCTGGAGCAGATTGGTGGCTTCTTCATTATTGCCGGCTTTTTGATCACGGTAATTGTCTCGGCTGTGATGCCGCACGTGCAGCATCGAGAATATGCCACTACCCATCAAGTGTGGAACTCATTCACCAACTTGACGGGATACAGTAGCTCAGGATTTGCCTTTCTGCTCGGAATGCTGAATGGGGCGTTTGCTGTCGGGGTGCCTGACCTCACCAGTCATTTGGCCGAAGAGATGCAAAAGTCAGTATTGATCAACTTGCGAACAAAGAGGCCATCTACTGACAACTTCCAACAGTCCAAGCAGGAACATTCCTGTGGCAGTGTAAGACTTCCTCCCATTTCTCTCCCCACAAATCTCGGGTTCACGGGTCACTGAACTTCTTCCAGGCTATGGCAATATATCATCGGCTTCCTCACCGGGTTGCTGTTTCTAATAGCGGTCCTCTACGGCCTCACCGACCTCGACAGCCTCTTTGACACGGGCTACGTCTTCCCGCTGGGCGAAATCTACCGACAAGGCACGGGGACCAGCGCTGGCGCCATTGGACTTCTGTTCCTTGTCCTCGCCCCTACCACAATTGCGTGCATGGGATGTTACTTGACGGCCTCGAGAGTACGTAGCCCCAGTTTCACCCCGCAGATTTTCTCTAAAGCGGACGCTCATACTCATTGCAACCTAGATTTTCTGGACTCTGGCCCGTGATCGTGCGACTCCTTTCGCCGGCTTCTTCTCCAAGGTGTCGCCGCGTCTCAAAGTCCCTGCGAACTCGATTGTTTTGTGCGCGGTCATTTGCACGATTCTTGGATGGTAGGTATTTGATGATTAGAAGCGCCTTCTGTTTTGGAATACTGTTCCTCGCGCCACCCTTGAGCATCATCCCCATCGCTAACACGCTGCAGCATCTATGTTGGTAACTTGACCGCCTTCAACGCCTTCACCAGCTCCTACATCGTCCGTAAGTCTCCCGGCGATCCCACCTTCCACGGTGAATTGTTTCTGACACACAGCAGTCTCCATGGCTTCATACCTCTCCGCGATATTGCCGAATCTGCTGTCCAGACGGACAAAGATTGTGCCGGGCCGGTTCTGGATGCCCGGCGCGATCGGCCTCGTTGTCAACGCCGTATCATGCCTCTTCATGATGGCTTTTATCGTTATTTTCTGCTTTCCGGTGCGTTGCCCCCTCTTGGTCCCGGACGGCGATGATAGATAAGATACTTACCGTTGATGCCAGTTCGCCATGCCTGTCGACGCGGAGACGATGAGTAAGTTTCGTGGTCTTACTCCAGAGCTGCTCTCCTGGCTGATCTTTTTTTACCTAGACTATACGTGCGTCATCTTTGGGGGACTTACGATCATCATGGGCGCCTTCTACCTGCTTCTGAGGAGACAATACGACGGACCTCAAGTGATCATGCTCGGCAAGAGCGTGGAGATGACGGCACAGGAATACAGAAACTCCATTGCCGCATAAGGGCGGCAATCGCGCGACGAGGCCAACGTGGGATGATGGTCTATCTATGTTCCAACGCGGTTTCTCGTCCGGAGCCCAATGTCTCAATGTTTTATCCAATCTCTACCGCTTTCTGCCTTGTCGGACTCTCCGCCAGCAGTATATTGCAAGCTGGAATGGCCGGTACCTGAAACAACCTATTTCGAGACGGGCGGTTCTTTGTTCTTTCGACCGAGACAATGGGTGTGTTGTCGCAAACTCGACAATTACATTTGTTGTCCAGAGGTAGGCGTTCTTTGTTCGAAAGATGGCGGTGCTTTATCTCTATATTTGGCGGTAGAGATGAATCTCCTGGCTACGACCTCTGCATATATACATTGTACAGATACTCTCGACCTCTCTCTCCCTGTACCAGTCTCACGTTTTCCTAGCTCTATTTGGTTTCATTGGTTGTTTTCCATTTCATTTCCTCAAGACCCCTTTTTTTTGTACATGAGCGCACCCAGACACTCGTCGCCGTTATCGGCGGACTTGCAGTTACCCTGTCCAATCCTTCAGTCCTTGCGTGATACCTCGGACATCAAAACACAGGGAGCGGCGTCGGACAAGGTCTCGCGGATGGACACTATTCAAGAAGAGTCTACGGAACCTAAAGACGGCACCCAAGACGACAACACCAGCCAAACTGGCTCTGAAGCAATTCCCGACTATGTTTTGAAGATCCGAGAGGCCATCAAGCTGCAGGGTCAGCGGCACGAGGAGACACAACTGGAAAGCGAGCAGGCCGAGAAGCACGCGCATGAAAGTGAGAAGCTGGACTTCCACAATAAGGCTATCGTCAAAGGGAGACGGACGTCGTTACTCCCAGGGGCAAAGGAGCGTGCAAGGGATGTAGTATCCGAGATCATCAAGTCTCGAAGCAAGAGGCGGTCGACTGTTCTCCCCGTGCCAACAAAGGGTGATTCGGCGGCAAACAAAGTGACATCGGAAGATCAAAAGAAGCGTGCCTCGCCTGTTCTCGTCCTGGGACGGACGGAATGCGCTTCCACCGTCAGCTCTCGACGAAGCAGGATATCTGCCATTTTCTCTCCGAAGGGGTCGAAGTTGCCCGGACAAGAAAAAGGAAAGCCGAAAATAAAGAGCAAGAACGCTATACCGACGTACAATCTCGGAGACGGATGCACAGGAGCTGAGGCTGCCTCTGCGACGACACCATCGGTCGAGGAGGTCGATGAAACGGACAACGACAGCGAGGTTGTAGGCCTCCTCTCCCTCAGGCAATCAAGGTCAAGTGAGTCGGACGGCTTTGATGCCTCCCACTTCTACACAGCAATGATTCCGTCTGGGTCCGGGCGGGATTACGAATACCGCCTTGATAGATCCCGGTTCAGACATGCCGCTGATTTCTCGCAAGAGCTGGCGTCCAAGAGTGTCGGGAAAGTCAGATCCAACGTCGGGAAAGTTGTCCATGCACGAAGGAGGGGGGCCGGATGGTCGAAACTCAAGGACTGATGTTGTAACTTGTTACTCACGGGCACCGGTCAAAGTTGTTGGCTCAACGGGACGCATATTGAACACGCTAGTGCTTGTCGAGGTGTCTTGATCGAAGCCATTGGACTTGATCACGCTGTTTCATCATAGTGAAGGTTGCATTGCAGAAGTTCCGGTGCTTTACAACGGAACGTGCTAGGAAGGTGGTCTCTGGGTCCTTGTTGGTTTATCTATACAGTCAATAAATCAAGCTCCAGTAGCTCGCAAGTCCCGTGCCTCAAAGCGGATTCGCTCGTAGCTAAGCTTCGTGCTGTGCTGCGCTGTGGGCATCGCACCTCATAATAACAGACCTCTTTGGACCGGGCTTGAAGAGGCTCGGAGACCATCGGCATAGCCCCCATTGGGAATAGCCAGGGATTTCATGATCATACCGATAGGTCCCAGTCACTGCGTTGTTGTATATCTGACGCACCCCTGCTAATAATACGGCTGGGCATTCTCCCGAATCGTATCGTGGCTGAACTGTCCTCGGCGCTAGCCATAAGCAATGACCTAACCGGCGACGGGAAAGGAAAGGCGAGGAAAATACGAGGAAATGAGAAAAGCGAGCGATTCGCCTGCTGGTCCCCGACACGGCTCAGAGGGGGCTACTAATTGTCTACTCCCACGGATAGAAGGTAGGGGTTCTCACAAGAGCTGCCACAAATTGTTCGACACCTCCACCAGGGGGGCTGTGCTCATCGGGGTTTTCGAATTGTAAAGGGAGAGAGAGAGAGAGAGCCCCAGCGTATTCAACGAGAAGTTGTATAAAGCATCGTGGTTGGCAGTACAAACTTGGCTTGTGCCCGTCTTGGCAATAGCTCTGGTGCGGAAACCTCTTTTGAAAAGGCCTCAACCTTCTCAAACCTCTCTCTGGCTCCTCACACCTCTTCGACCGAATGACGAGATCGACCCCGGTCAAGCCACCCCTGGCCAATCTCACACCATAACCCCCCTCTTGTACTGCAGGGGAGTGTACAGAATGCCACCAGGAGCCCTCGAGCTTCCAGCAGCACCATCCCCAGCCCAGATTCATATTAACCCGATCGTCTTTGTCACCCGCCAGCCCGTGTGACATGGATGGCCTCAGGATCTGTTGCCTTGCACGGGCTACAGAGAGACGAAGATGGACAAAGACAGCAACAACAACAACGACGACGAGGGGAAGGTCCCAAAGCCATACCAGGGCTCTTTTCTCTTCATCAACAAGACCTCAGAGACCCTGGGTCGGAACCGGGACGAGAGTTTCACTATATCCTCACACGTGTCTAAGACACATCGCAAATGGCTGAAAGAGGAGAGACTCAGGCGATTGCATGCATCTAGCAGCAAGGCTATGGCAGCCCAACGATCGATCCTCCCAGCGGCGACGTCGCGATTCGCAGGGGCTGGTTCATCGAGTAACGCCTCAGTGGAGGATCAGCCACCCCCAGACCGGACACTGGCCGCCCCCAGTCGATCGCAAGACGACGCGAGTGCCTCGCTAGGTACGGTGCGCCGTTCAGTGGGCGAGAGTTTTCGTGGCAACGAGCACATCAGTCAGCCACCCGTTTACCCTTTCGAGGCCAGCCAAGAAAATACTGACCAACAACGACCTGCATCGTCTGAAACGTGGAACAGACGTGCTTTGGCGATCAACAAACCCCCTCTAGGCTTCTGGAAGGGCAACTCTGACCCTTTCTCGGTAACTGCGGTGCCGCTGGCTGCCCCGGCCCACGAGCTCATCCGACTCGCTCAGCGGTTTTTCGTGTTTGTGGCTTGGCCGGACAAGACGAGCGCAATGTGGAGGGCCCCCATAGCCGACACCTCCAGTTCTCACATTCATCTTCAACAAACCATTGCAGACGAAGCTGAGGTCCATGCGATCCTTGCCGCCGGCTATGCCATAAACGGAGAGCTCTCGGGGCGTGATGCCGAGAGGTCGAAGATCCGGCAGCTGTTGCATAAAGCCAAAGCCGTGGAGCTTCTGCGAGACAGGCTCATGAAACATGGCTTCTCGCCCAAAGTCGCCACGTTAATACGCCTTCTTATTTCTCTCGACTTTCACGCCTCCGACAATGAATCGGCGCTGGTTCACTTGCGGGGCCTCTGGGCCATGGCATCCACGACCCCGGGGGTTTTGGTGGATGCCCAAGAGCTGCTCCTGATCAGCGATGCGTGGATCTCCATATCGCTGCTCAAAAGACCCGAGATCTCGCCACAACGCTACGACCCCGGTGCACGTGCGCGGCACCCGTTCGACAAAGCTCTGCGAGAACTCGAAGACACGCATGGCATCGCCGTGACCGACGGAGCCAAAAGGGTCGCTCCGGAGGCCGCATTCGACGAAAACATGTGGAGACTGTTGGAGGGCGCCCACGAGATCGTCAACACAAAGAGGATCGTGGACGAGATCACCGACATTCACTTGCAAGAGGAGGTCGTGCATTGGATGAATCGGCGGAGCAGTGCCGTGACGGGTTACTGCACCACGGGCTATGTGGAGGCGACCGAACGCGCACGATCCCCCGAGCTGGACGACGCCGACAAGGTCAAGCAGACGCTGATGGCGGCGGCGTGTCTGTGCGCGATGATGTTCATGAACTTCAAGTTCCTGGACTTGCCGCACAACTACAATTTCAGCAGGACCTGCCAGAAGATCGAGCACGTCCTGCGCCGCGTGTCGCCGGCGTTGGCGGCGGCGGCGGACACCCACCCGGCACAGGACCCGGACTACCTGTGGCTCCTGTTTCTCGCCGCCACGGGCAACGACATCTTCACGGCGAGGGGCGACATACCGTATTCCTCGTGGCCGGCCACCGAGTTCCACCGCGTCTGCGAGCGTCTCCGCGTCGACGCGGACCCGCAGCAGCAGCAGCAGGAGCAGCAGCCAGCAAGCGCCATCCTGCATCGGTATCCGTGGTACCCGGAAGCGGACGCCTTCATGCTCGAGCTGCTTTGCCAGAAGGACCCGCGCGCAAATATCATCCCGTGGTCGCGGTGGCGCGAAATCCTGAATCATCCTTGACGAACGGGGAGGGGAGGGGAGGGCGGCGTCTGTCTATTCTATCTACCCCTTCGTCTGCTGACGTGATGATGGACAAGATTGAGATTGATTGACAAGAGTCCCAGACTGTCTATAGCTCATAGAAGAGGACACGTTGTCACCACACATTCTAACGTTCGTATAGCCAGCCCCTTTCAGAACTATCAAGCTCTCCGAAAGGTCATATGAGCGTGCTTCGTTTGATTTCATCTATTCATGCTACCTCTCTCTCTCTCTCTCTCTGTGGGTGCGTCTCCCACCTTCCTGTTAGCTTTATTTATATTTCACGATACATCTTCTCTCCCCCTGTCGTGTCCTATACTCTCCCTCTATCCTCGCTCCCTCCCGTAGGATAATCTACATTTTATCTTCGAGGTAGAACGTGCTCATGCGGTACTGACTCTCGCCGTCGTACTGCGCCAGCTCCTCGAGGGCCTGTTTTCCTTCCCGCTCGATCGTCTCCTTGATCTCGGGGGTGCGTGGCGTGATGCGGCATTCGAACGGTTCCGGGCGCATGTTCAGGCCGTTCCTGCGGTGTGGAGAAAGGAGACACATGTTAGGACAAACATCCGCGTCCCGGAAGCAAATATAAGAACAAGCTAGAAGGAAAAAGGGGGGGAGGCCTATGATCATGGCACACGTGTCTTAGACTTACGTATATGCAAAGATATCCACGGGGATTTCGTTCCCGTCCTTGTCAAGGGCTTTCTGGATGTTGAAGCCCCAGAGCAGTCTGGCCACGGTCAGGAACGTGCCCTGTTCGGCCAGACCCTGGCCGCTGCAGACACGCCGGCCCCAGCCGAAGGTCATGTAGCCCTTCTCGTTGGGGAACGGCCGGTGGAGCGGGTGTCCTTCGAAGAAGCGGTCCGGGCAGAAGCGGTCGGGCTCCGGGAACTCGTTCTCGTTGCGGTGGATCGCCCACACGTTACCCTGCACCCAGGTGTTCTTGGGGATGTACCAGTCCTGAAACGCCCAAAGTGTCAGTCAGAGTTCTGTTTAATAATCCTATTTCCCAATTCCAAGACAGCTCAGCCTTACCCGATAATAATCGTCTTGAATCGGAGCATGTGGCTGGCCTCCGATGATGGCGACCGACCGCCACCTGAAGACTTCCTTCACAAACGCGCGGATATAGGGCAGATCGTCGTCCAGACTGGGACTTCGGTACGATCCGACCACACGATCAAGCTCCTCCCATGCCTTGGGCAGAACTTCAGGGAAGGCGCAACAGGCCAAGACAAAGGTGATGAGGGTGGAACTCGAGGTGTCGCTGCCAGCTCCGAAGAGATTCCCGTTGAGCGAAGCAATTTCCATATTGGACAGATTGTACTTGGGCGCCTCGTCGAAGATCTTCTTGGCGTAACATGTGTCGCCGTTGCTCTTGCGCACGGCTTCTTCGGCCAAGGCATAGTAGAATGACCGGCCGCGTCCCTTTCCGGCTCCGAGCCCGCATTTCCAAGGTGCCATCCAGTTGGGAAAGTAGGACAGCCCTGTTTTCGTGGTCAGACTTCGAGTCTCTGCTTCCGTTTACTCGAGGAAATCCAACTTACAGGGGAATGTCTCCATCAACATGGGGAAAGTCTTGCCAGGCACGTTCAATTCCGCTGCCCTCTGCATGACGGCAATGACTTCGGTGATGATGGGATCCTCCTTGCTCTTGATACGACGGTTGAATCCGATAATGCTCACGACCGAGGCGGCATATCGCTCGAAATGCATGACATAGTCGGCGGGATCTCGCACCAAGTCCAACGCCACCACTTTGCTCTCGTTGTTCTGAAACCCACTGTAGCTGCGCACGTGCTGCAGACCAACTCCCATATGAGTCAATTTCCGGTGCAGTCGCCAGCGGTCCCCGTAGAACATGGAGACGATGTTCGACTGGCCCATGGACAGCTCCCCAAAGACGACCATGCGAGGTCGAGAAGAGTAGATGCTCGCTCGCTTGTCCAACATCTCGGAAGCCGCCCAGGCATCGCAGATCCAGACTGTAGGGCTCCGCCCGATCCAGTATGTGATGACGGGAGTTTTGTACTGCTTGGCGAGGGTTTCGAAGTAAATCCACGGCTTGTGGTCCGGTAATTGGAACGTGTTGCCCACAATCGGCCATGGAAGCGGGCCAGGAGGCTGTTTAGGCGAAGCTGTCAGCCAAAATAGTGCTACCGAATTTCTGGAACTCGGGAAATGCAGGTTGGGATGTAAATGTTCTTCTTACCATCTTCCTCCGCAGAAGGAGCATGCGGGCATAGTCGACGACGAGAGCCAGCAGCCCGAATAGAGCCAGACCAATGGCTATTTGGCTGGCACTAGGGGCCGCATGCTGGAGATGAAGCATCACACCCATGATGAGTTACTGGCTCGGGCAAATTGTAGAGAAGTCTCAGACCACCGATCTCAGGACGATTGTGGAGGGGAGCTGGGTTATATTGCCATCTCCGGACGATTTCGTACGAGGAAAGCTTGAATCGTTCGAAGATGCACATCCATGATAGTCCATGATCCATATCGGCATACGGGCCTGCGGTGTCTCAGTCCTCGGCATTTGTGCGAGAGCAACTCCTCATTCAGCCTGCGTCCCACCGGGGGTGCGAGAGGGTCGAGGGCTTTGGTGATTTTGGGAGAATGGACTTGTGTGCTCTTTCTGGACGTGGGGCTTTGTCCCTTTTCGAGAGGCTGGTTGGACACGTGCAAGCCCCATCTTTCCTGGGTGGCAGTGTGCTGTGGAGGACCAGTATGGAGTATGGAGGATGGAGGATGGAGGAGGAGAAGAGTGAGTAGTGAGGCGTCTGGCCCGCCTGTGGGTGGCATCTCGTCACGTGCCAGCCAATGAATTATTAATAAGCGAAATGAGGGGAGACCGAGAAGCTTCGTCACTAGGCTGATTTTCCCACGATATACGCCATACAACATGCCATCATATATTCTAATTACTAGGTGACTTGTTTCTTCTTAAGCGATGACCGAAGAATGAATTAGATGGCTGCCATTCTCCTTTGCATGAAGACACCAGTGTCGTTGCCACTGCAAGAAATCGACCAAGAGTATTACTCAAACACCGATGAAGATATCCTCCGGCTTTGTGGTTCGGAGAACGGCCGATCGCCTGGGATGTACTTTTACGATATAATTAAATACCCAGGAATTTAGATACTTAGCGCAGGACCCGCGCAGTCACGTCCGGTTGAACCCATGGACTTCTCAGTGTTGCCCCACCAGATTCCCAGGGCTGCTCTCCCTCCTCAATATACATCCTCACACCAGAGAGCAGGGGATAAATGTATGGCCTCGGGTACCGGGATGGGATGAGAAAAATGTACTTCTTGTACCTGAACAATGACTTGCTTGGACCCTTGCAAAAAAGGAACCCGGCTTAGAGCGAATCACAGCTGCATCGTCCACATGTCTTTGGATACTATCACCACCACCACTGCCCCACCCCTTGCTTCTATCGAGTGCCTTTCCACCATCTGATCTCAAATCACAGATCCCGGTTGCCCTGGATCTCGCATACTCGGACAGAGAGATTAAATGATCCACCAGATCAAACAAATAAGTACCGAGGAGACCCAGGCCTGCCTTCTCTTCACAGCGTCGACCGGCCGTGATCTGAATGGAGGTCAAGCAGCCAAATCCGTCTACCTCTGAAGGAGCAGAACGAAAGCAGCCTCGATCAACAGAAGGGTTCGACCAGGTCAAGCATAGCTCAAACCCCTGTATATTCGGGTGTTTGTAGATGCTCGTCAATGTTTTGAGCATTGAGAGGTACTCGACATGGACTACCCAGTGCTAGATTGGTCAGTTAGTGATTTGCCCACAGTACCAGGGGATGAAAGGGTAGCCTCATGTGGTCCGTCCGGAGAGAAGTGACTCGAGTCCATGACACAGAGCGGTCTTCATGTGCCAACATGATTCTGTCTGTTCATTTGACGACAGTGAGGGGAGAGTTTGTCGGCGTTGTACAAGCAAGGGGCAGTTTGTACATTCGGGAGCGCAGATATGTAATACGGAGAAGCAGTATTTACATTTGGTTGTCCAATTGCTCCACCGCAGGCTGCCTGGCAGTCGATCAACCAACATCCATCAACATCGCCAAATTTCATCGTCGGTCATTGCCCGTGCTCCCCTAAAGCTGCCTCCCCTCTGCGCATCAGGAGTCTCACAGAGGTAAGATGTGCTCGTCTAACCGCGTCACTCGACTTCAAATCTGCCTCTCTTTCGCTTGTTGGAAGAGAAGATCAACATCGAGCTGGCTGACTCGAGCTCCGTTACAGGCGAAGCGACGGATCCCCCGCCTCTTTGGTTAACGCCCATACGTCGGCCCTGAGTTGATGATCATCCGTGAGCACCGAAGGGGGTGCATCCCCGTCAAACTCATACAGGACCATCCCAGCTGGCATTGTGCCCGGTTCCCCGAATTCCAACAAACCTTCCACAATGCGATATCTGACTGAGCCTCGGAAGCCTGGCAGAGTCGCGTACTTGTCATCCAGCGCCTTCCAGACGGATTGATCTGCGTCCTTCGTCTGTACACTAAGCAGGTACTTGGGCCGAGTGGTGCTTCCAGTCTTATCATCGATCTTGCCCACTGTTTCGTAACTCCGCAGAGCTCCATACCAGCAGCTGAACGCACTTCCAATCGATCCGTCTGGCTCGGGAGGCAATAACTTGGAAGTTCTGGGCATGTCATCGAATTGCTTGCTGGTCAGCCAGGCCAAATCGCTCAGCTTCACCAAGGCAAGGTTGGGCCATAATGTCTCGACAATGACCTTCTCAGATGCCGACGGCGTGGTACGTTCTGCGAATTTAGGGTCCACGTAAGTGTCGGCGGTCGGGTCAATGTTTTTGTATCGAAGAAAAAGACCCCCATTACCGGGACAAGCCAAGACGTCGGCAATGTGCTCCTCGTACCACGCGTCAAGCAGCGACGAAGGGAGGTCTTTTCTCAGGATGCTTGTCGTCACCCATAGTAATCCTGCGACCGGACCTGTCGACGTTGCAGAGGTCGATGTCGAATCTGTGGGAGACGAAGTCGAGGACATTGTCTCTTTTTCCAAGACGTTTTACTGGGACAGGGATCCGCTGAGACGAAAACCGTCACGAATGCCGCAATCGAAGGTCTTCTCCGCTTTGGGAGAGGAACGGCAGCATCTTTTATGCATTGAAGGATTTGGCACTATCCCTGTTGCCGAGCCCGAGAGGGCCTTCGTGCAAGTCTCTTCCCTTGTTCGTCTCATGGCTCACCACTTGGCTGCCCCGGGGATGTGTGCGCCGCTCACCGGTCTGTGTCATTGAGAGGTTCCCGCGATATAAACTTCTCGCTAAACCCAGGACATGCTTCGCCGGGATTTCACGTGCATTGCCAACACATCGGTGCATCGGTGGGTGGCCTTTCATGCCCCTCTCTGGCACAGACCAAGCGGGCCAAGCGTGCAGTAGCTTCAGAGAATAGGTGAAGTTGCATTTCAAGTTCGTCAATTAGTTCGTCTGACGGGTGGACAAGCTCTACACACTGAGCATGGTCTCGGCCACAGACCTTGATAGTCCGTTGTCAGTCCGAGAATGCTCCACCGGGGTCCCAGGACGGCGGGTAAGTTATTCAGAGAAACCAAGTCCATGTTCTCGAGTCACGCTGCCAACATCAATGAGTGAGGGACATGAGCGGCCTGTGATGACAAAACCACCCTGTTCTAACCAGCCCAAGGAAAATGAATGGTTTAGGACCATTCGTGAACCGCAACCTCGATTCTAAGCAAAGTCAATCCAAACCCAGTACTTCATCCATCTCATCCCTTCTTCGAACCTCCCAATGTACCTGAGCTCCTCCTTGCTTCCCCCTTCCTTGGCCTCGCTAGCTGTCTCTTGATCTTCTCCTTGAGCCAGGCGCTGCGCTGCCAACTCCTCTCTGACGCGGTCTTGATCCCTGCCGTACATTTCCGCCCCTGCCCTGACCGCCCGGATCTCGTACTTGGACGATTCCTGGCGGACGACTTCGTCCCACATCTTCTTCCAACTCGCCTCGTTGTGTCGGTACCGTGAGCCCCCACCCAGACGTCGAGGGAACTCGCCCGCGGTCACGTTGCCCACTTGACATCCACAGATCAGCACGCGGCCGTTCTTCGTGGTCATCAGCTGCAGGCACCGGCACGCCATGGCGACCTGCTGGTCCCAATCGAAGAGGTGAAAGACGGAAGTGGAATGCAGGATGCCGACGCGCCCGTCGCACTTCTTGCTCAGCTCACTCTCGGGGGAGAAGTCGAAGACGTCGGCCGGGGCGATGAAGTGTTCGGCGCGCGGGAACTTGTCTTCGTCCCGGAACAGCGCGTATCCGACGTCGATAAACTCCGGACGCAGGTCCGCGCCGTAGATGCGGCTGGCGTCCCCGCCGTCAAAGATCAACTTGCGGATGTCCTGCCCCAAGCAGCAGCCCAGGTCCAGGAAGATCCAGTCGTCCTTTCCACCGCCAGCCGCTGCGCCGTCCGCTGCTTTCTCGTCGTTGGACATCATCGGCACGATGTAGCTGTGGTACAACGGGTGTCTGGACAGGTCGAGCTCGAGGAACCGCCAGCGGCCCAGGCATGGGTACGGGTACGACTTGAAGGCCTGATCGCGCACCGTCTTGATGTGCTCCTTCTGCGCCTCGGGCGGTATCCCCGCGTACTCGGCGAGCAGGGTCGCGATCGCGGACGGCACCTGCTCCAGTTCCGGCTTGTAGACTTGATATGGAACCGGTGGCTGTGCGTCGGTGGCGGGGGGATTGTCAGACATATCTCGAGATCGACCTAGTGCTGTGAGTGATGAAATGTGAAGGGTGCTTCTACGTTAGGTTTGTAGATCTGGTGGGATATTGATTCAAGCTGAGAGGTATTCAGATTGTTCTCAAGTTCTGTGACGTGTTCCAACAATTCAGTCAGCGAGTGAGTGAATGCAGGCAAGGTTGGTTATTGAGTCCCTGCTCAGACCGGGGCAGGCACAGAGAGACACACAGTCAGGCAGTCAGGCAGTCTCGTAAGGATCAGTCAAGGAATGGATTGAGACATGGTCGTCCTGGGATTCTTAAAACCACCCCATTCTCATCGAGGGAGAGGGAGCAAACGCCGGTTCGGACACTAAGACCTCAAGTACGGGCTTTCCGGCCCTGCAGGCTGGGCTGGTGCCTGGCGTGCAGTACGTCACCTGGCAACAACGGGTCGCTTGAGATGGCGATTGGAATCCTTTCCACCAGAGCATGTGCGCTGGTCCGCTCTCCCCCATCTCCGTATCGGGCAACTGCCGCGAGGTTCGGGCACTTGTGGGTAGTGGTGTGTGTGGGTGGTGATAAACAGTAGGGATATCCCTTCGCGCACGCGCCCAACCACCCTCACTCTAAACGCCGACAGTGAGGAGATGCTCCCTCGTATGATGTTACTGTACGGGGGAATCTCAAAACGGATACGCCGAAGGGCCGAGCAAGCGCCGGAATCAATGTTTCGATCAATCAACCAGAGATGGGAGGAGTGAGGGCGACAAACCCGGGGGCGCAAGGCGGGCCGGTCGCTTGTTAGGGTATGGACTGGACACCCCCTCAGTACGATAGAGGAGTCATGAGCGGATACATTTCTATACTCGGTATAGTGCTCTCTTAACTGTACCGCCTTGTCGCCATGTCGATACACGACTCATAACTGATATGTGCGTTCGGCATTTCCCAGCTTCGTCACCTAAGGTGATTGATACGTATAGATGAATGGGCTCCTCGAATAGTGCCGGAAAAACATGTCCCGACTAAACAACCCCAACTCGAAAGTCTAGTCCACCACTAATATACCCGCCCCAAATAGAAAAAGTGCGTGGAAACATCTTCACAGATTGCTGAGCTTGAGTTCTGGAATTGTGATTTATGGTATTTAGTCATAGTATACAAATCGTACATTATCAATCGCTTGCTCTTCTCAAAGCACATGACTCTCTGTCCCGCCCGAGATGAAACACCCTGCCGCCGAAGATGCACAAGCGAAGTCTGAGAAAACAAGAGAGAGAGAGAGATCCGTTTCGTCACAGTCGTAAAGTCGATAAAAGTCCGGTAGAGCCGCAACGAGCTCAGCCCCAAAGCCGTCGTCGCGTCCGTTCCACCCATCCCCAGCACGCGTCCCGAGAACAGGTGCCTGGCCGTATAAACAAAACTTTCCAATGACGCAGCACTTTTCGAGTGTCGCAGTGAATGAGACAAGAGGTCTCCAAAAAGCTCGAAGGAGAGCCCTTCACCCTGTCCCATTCATGATGGTGCTTTGTCGCTTTGTGTCTTTCAAATCAGAGGCGCCAACCATTCATACCCTGCTGGTTCTCCTCTTGGCCTGCAAGTTCTTCAAGCCAGGCACAATCAATCACTCGCGTTATATCCCAGCGCATGGCTTCATCCATCTCGAGACATCCACTGACCAGCTCGTGAGCGTCGCTTCCGCCTTTGTCCGAAAGGAGTGCACGGTTCCAATCTCCACCCAGAATAGCCATGACTACGCGAGGTTGAAAGGAATTCTGAAACGGCCGCGACCCTACAATCATGCTGTAGACGCAGACGCCGTAAGCCCAGATGTCAACCGCGGGCGACACAATGGCACGCTCGACGGAGATATCAGCCTTGACTCGTTCCGCGATACGCAGGATCTCCGGGGCGGCATACTCGAGGCTACCACCTGCGAATGCAGACGTCGAGGTGTCAGCTGGGCCGATAGGCTTCCGGGGAGGCCGATCCATATCGTTGAACTCAGGGCTAGGCGGGCCAGACATGCTGTCCGTCGAGAGCCACTCTGCCATACCAAAGTCACAAAGACGCAGAAGGCCAGGACCCCCATCACTGGTGGGCTCTATTAGACAGTTTTCCAGCTTGACGTCGCGGTGTACAACGCGCGCGTCGAGGTGAAGATAACGCAGTGCGGAGGCGAGCTGGTAGGAATAGCTTTTGCAAAGCTCCTGCGGAATTCCTTTGCGGTTCGATCGAACAAGGTCGAAGAGCGTTCCGCCGGTGTTGAGTGGAATGAAGCAGAAAGTCGCGTCATCCAGTTTGTAGACTGCCTCAAGGGGGAGGATGTTGGGATGGTTGAGGAACCGCCATAGCTCAACCTCGTGTTCGAACTCAGCCTGAGCTTGCTCATTCTCTGTCTCATTTTTACCTTCGATCTGGCGACGGACAATCTTGACAGCGAGTATGCGGTGCTTACTGTCTTGAAGTTGTGTCACTTGCCTAATCGTGCTGAAGCCACCATATCCAATTTGCTTGCCTAACACGTAATCATCCCCGATAGTCTGGCCCTCCGAATCGCAGAGGAGGGGGCCTGCGTCAGCTCCCTCCCCATTCGTCCCGCTGCTCATCGAAAATGCCCGCAGATACGAAGAGGCTGCTGATCGAGGTGACCGTGTAGCAGAGCCCGACGTCTCCCGCCGAGATGCCCGGCTTGCAATGTCTCGCATACTTTTGTTACGCAAACTCCCCGCCCGCGCGAAGAAATCTTGCGGGGAGGCGCTGGGGTCCCCCTCTCGCCACCTCTGTGACGCAGTGCGTCGGAATGGTTTAGGTTCGTCGAAGGAGAATGCCTGGCCCGCGAGAGGCGAGGCTGCCGCGGGAGATAGCAAATAACTCTCGTCATCCGGAGCGGGAAAGGCTTGCTCGTCAGAAGACAGCGCCGAGTCAGAGAGCATCGACATGCTATGCCGTAGGTCTGGGTGCGATTCTCTCGCCAGAGCATCCACAGTGGTCTGTAGTAAAGGAAAGCGGCCCTCTCCAACCCGGGCTTGTTCTCTCGGTGGGCTTTGCGAGTACTTCGGAAGGTGCCGGCCTGTGACAGGATCATAGTGTGA
Organism: Fonsecaea erecta; assembly: GCF_001651985.1. Classification (NCBI taxonomy): domain Eukaryota; kingdom Fungi; phylum Ascomycota; class Eurotiomycetes; order Chaetothyriales; family Herpotrichiellaceae; genus Fonsecaea; species Fonsecaea erecta. Next base: position 1,625,001 of record NW_017387245.1, on the reverse strand, counting down.
CCTGTCTGACTCACTGTGTGCCCTATTCGATTTCTGGGCGTCTGCCATGGCTTGGAACAGGGTGCGCCCACGCTCTCGAGCCTTTGACGGCTTTTCTAACGGCTCTTGCATGCTCTGCCGGTGCCCCGAGTCTAGGATGATCTCATTGTTGAAGCTGACCGAGGGATTCCGCCGTCGCACGAATTGATCTATATAGCTGGAAGGACTCGCAGAGTCTCTGATTGCGGTGGAAGATTCACTGGTCGCCGGTATGTTCACGGGAGGGGTCGCTGTCGGGCGAATGGTGTTTTGACTTGTACCCGAGCTTTTGAAGGATGGGCGGGATATTACAGGAGACCCGTCGGAGGAGCTGTGCATCTCGCCAGAAAGGTCGTTCAACGATGACGAGGAGGATTCATTGTGGTTGATGTCATTTTCATGACTTGAGGAACTCAGGCGCAGGCTTTGGAGAAGATGGCCGGTGTCAGCCTGCGCCATTCCGCGCAACAGGAAGACCGGAAGATGCGCTTCAGCTAGTCGGCAGCTCTAAAGCGAAACCCTCAGTGGTGACTTGTCGGATGCGAAATCTGAGAGACCCGCGGGTCTCAAAAAGCCGACGAGCTGATCCCCATAGAGCAGAGGGTTGTGGTGGTGGTGAACGCATACATGAAGTGAAGAAAAAGTGGTGGTGGTGTTGCACTCGCACGTGGGGCACCAAGGCTGGAGAAGTCGCGCAAATCCTGGTCGGGTGCAAGAGAAAAAAAGATTGGCAAGATTGGCAGGCAAAGGCACCCAAAGTCGGGCACTCAAGTGGAAGACATTAGGCACTGCGGCGCCCTCCTAGGGCTAAAAGCGTTTAGGATAGGCCTGGCCCGTGACGGAGAGTGCCGTTTCAGAGGGGCGCAAACCCATCATTCTTCTTTGTACCCTCAGTTATGTCCCAAAAGGACGAAAAAGCAACAAAGCAGTCACATGCGATGACCGAATAAAATGATACATGAAAAAGAAAACCTTCTCCAGACCTAAGCAGGCCATTGAGCGCTCTGAAATGCCATCACGGCGACGACAAACGGTGTGGGCATCTCGATAATTGGTGGCCTGCCTCTGGCCGCAGGCTCTGTGACCCCCACAAAACGTCCTCACACCAGACCCTAGGCCCTGCCGCCCCAAGGTACCACCCCAAAACAGGCGCCCGGGGGTCTTTCGAGGACGCTAACCAATCTCGCCGAATCGACTCCCACAGGCTCGCACCCGAAATACCCTACCGCGTAGACTCTTGGGCCACTGAGTTGCCCTGGTCCCTGAAAGTAATTCGCCCGTTCCTGAGGTGCCCCTTCCACTTGCCGCCCCCCATGTCGATTCAGCAATCCCGCCCTTGGGCAAGAACTCCGTCTTCCGTCCCTGCACCTCCACCAAAATCCTGAAACAACATCCTCCTTTCCTTTTTCGCTCTTTTCAATCATGGCCTGCTTTTGACAGGGGGATTCAGGGCTTCGTTTTTACCCACTACTCCTTCATTATCCTCTATCACACCGTTTCCACACGACGAAAAACGTTATTTTCGGTACCCCAGCATCCTGCGCCTTGCGCACGCCACTTTCATTCCAAGGTTTCCCTCTCTTCACTGGTCCTCGCTAATCAACGCGTCGCTCAATTCGTCGTCGAGCACAAAGGTGGCCACCGCTGCGCCCTCACTGTCATTACCGCGTCTGGCCTCGAAGATACGTCTCCTAACGGCATCTTTCCTTCGCCCTGACCCTCGATCGCTGTACACCCGAAGAATTTCTCGTTCGCGCCTGTTTCTTCCTCAACTGATCCACAAGTGTCTCTATGCGACCTGTATCGACTCGAGGCCCGTCGATTCTGGTGGGCGGATATTCAGCGCGACACTCCATCTTCCCGCATAGATGGTTCGCGCAATGACCACCTTAAAGCCGCAGCTTGTCAGAGCTGGTAAGCTCACCTCAATAGGAATGCCATCGCTATAAACAAGGAGTTCGCTCACCTCATCATGCTACTAGATACCCTCGATCTGCAAGACCACACGTCGCCGTCTGCAAAAGACCACTCGAGACAACCCGCACACCCTTCACCATACGGTTATGGTCCCGCCGCTCCACATCAAGCCCAAGCCTTGAGACATGCCGAGCAAGGATCATATCAGGATCAACATACCAGTCCAAGGGCTTCGGAAGAGAGAGCCAATGGAGGTTTCCAACAACAGTCAGAACATTTCTACGACGATCTAGACGACGACCGAGACGATGAACATCCAAACACCCAAAATGCGACAAACGGAGCCGGATACCATGGGCAGGACCTGGACGAAGGGGATGGTGGTGACTCCCATGACGAAGATATGGACGACGACCTGATGGACAAAATCTCGAGCTCGCCTTCAATTGAAGATGGTAAATCCCCCCTCCCCCCATGGCCGCCCCGGGTCGATTCTGTGGATTCTGAAGCTTCCCCGGCTTCACTATCGACGCCGACTCGAGGCGATTCCTTATCCTCATCACCATTCTCTTCTACACCCGAGCATTTTCCTTTGCACCATTCGCAATCGTATCGCACGGCAAGTCATCATGGTGAGTATGTCGAGAGTCTGAGCCAAGCGAGATCAGGCCTGGTCTTCCTGGACGAGCAATCGAGACCTAGTGGGAACCCATTACCTGTGATGGGACGGGAGTTGCCAGCACAGACCTGCCTTTCACTGTCCGACTCTCAGGAATTCCAGCGGTACCTGTTGCCGCTTGACGACCCTCTCTTGGCCGGCACGGTGGAGGATTATGGGGACGACTTCCCTGACGGTGACGATGACGAATGGGAGGACGAAGACTCTTGCCTTCCCGGGCTCGAGGAAAGTTCTGATGATGACACCGATGACTTTCAATTTTCCCCGGACGAACGCTTCATCGACTCTGGTTGGGGAGGAGAGTGCTTACGAGAAATAGAGGACATCGACTTCGAGTTTGTGTATGCACTACACACATTTGTCGCGACGGTTGAAGGTCAGGCCAATGCCACAAAGGGTGACACCATGGTGTTGCTCGATGATAGCAACAGTTATTGGTGGCTTGTCCGGGTTGTGAAAGACAGCAGCATTGGTGAGTCGATGTGGAACTACTATCCAAGGCTCCGTACACTCATCGTGAATTCAGGCTACCTGCCCGCCGAACATATCGAAACACCGACCGAACGACTAGCTCGACTCAACAAACACAGAAATGTGGATGTGCGTGGTTTTCCTATCTATTTCGAGATGTTGCTGATGTGGCTATAGTTGTCCGCGCAAATGCTGGGGGATAACCCCGAAAAATCGAAGAATCCGTTGAAAAAGGCGATGCGCCGACGCAACGCCAAAACAGTCCAGTTCGCACCTCCAACATTTTACGAACCTTCAGATTATGAGTACTCGGACGAGGAAGAAGAAGGCGAGGACGGCCAGCTCGACCAGATTGGAATGGACACCTCTGATGACGGCGAAAACCCCGACGATCAACAAGAGGGTTCAGCCACTTCAGCTGAGACCCAAGAACCCCGAGAAGGCGTTGCGGTCAACGGTATTCAGCGGGTGACCAGTAACGACAGCTTGAAGAATGAAACAGCGTCAAGCCCGGTCAAGGTTCAACAGTCACAATCCAGCTTAGAATCGCGGCAGAACGACGAACCCGTCCAGCGGTCGAGGAAAGGGGTCGTGAGAAACACCGATTCGTTCTTTAAGGATGACACGGTCGAGACGAAGAAGATCTCGCTGACGCCGCGATTATTGCGAGGTGACTCCGACTCTGGTGGATCGACAGAACAGGAAGTCCGCCAGCGTCCAAGCCTCGAGACTTTCGACAAAATGGTCGGCGTGGACGACAAATCAAAGGACAAAAAGAAAGAGAAGAAGGGCATGCTCAGTGGGCTCTTCAAACGGAAGAAGGGCACGCCGCAAGAGGAGAGCGAAAAGGTTTTGGAAGATCCTCGTCAATCTCCAGGCTCGAAAGACTCTATGGAGTCCTTGACCATGAAGCCTGAAAATGGCCCAGAACGCAGGCCGAGCAAGCTGCAAAAGACACCACCAGGCATATCACCGAAGGCGTCACCCACGGAGGCACGACATCCGCAACAGTCACCCGGACAAGCACCTCCAGCCCCGACTGGGCCCGCGCCTGAACCGCCCACTGTCCGCAGAGTCGAGGCCGAGGGTCAGCAGCCCGGTGCGTCTGTGCAATCTCAGTCCGCACAAGTCAACCGCTTCCCCTCTCTTACCGAGAAGAGGTCTATTTTTGCGCCGGTCACGACGGCCCTCAAGCCTAGTCCTTCAATGAGCCCAGATGGTGGATCCCCCATCAAGCCAATCTATACAAAGAGGGCAAAGGAGCGCTTCGCAATAGACGAAAGTGATTCAGAGACAGATGATAAGAATGCAAGAGCGGATAACCGAGGCCGTCAGAGCGTTTCGCCTGCCACAGAGCTGCAGGCACAGCAGCCTCGATCAGACTCTGCGACACAACCTTCGACCACGGCAGCCATGACACCTGGGAAGTTTGGGGACAGTAAATTCCAAGCTCTGCAGCCGGCAGTTTCGAGTTCGTCCCCGCTACCGCATGAGCCTAATCCATCCGAATCGGATGGGACTGCCAGCACTTCGAAGCCCTCACCTTCATCTACCACACATACACCGTCAACTTCTAGGTCGACACCGACGTGGTCAGACGCGTCGTTGAGATCGTATATGGAAAACAGTCAAGACATCAAAGACCTCCTCATCATTGTGCACGACAAATCGAATGTCACCCCAGTGGGTCCGGACCATCCCTTGATGCACAATCTCTTCGTGGATGAGCGGACGAAGCTTGCCGAGATGCAGTCACAGCTTGACACCATGCTGATGTCTTGGATATCCAAGAAGAACGCGACCACCATGCCCCCAACGACTTGATCAACGACGAGCTTGATCATGGTTGATTTTAACTATTTGTACAGTTTCGATTCTCGGCATGTCAGAGCGGCTGCTCGGCATTGTACCATTAGGGCCTGGTGTTCTTTTTATTGAACTGTGTCACGACGATATACCTAGGAAAGAATGAACGATGAGCGATCGGAGATACACATAGGTCATGCATGTGTACATGCATTTCTTCCGCAACAGGGCGGGATGGTTTATTTTATTGGAAAGGGGGAAAAGGGGGACAACCGCGGTATGGACTGAGGTCTCGTTTGTGGATATTATTAGCTTCAAGTTGCCAGCGATAGCTTCGACTTGGCCCGGCCGAGTGGGTGACAAGACATATCACTTGTGAAAGATCTTGTATACTTTTGTAGCAGGAGTCGCGTGCGGTTGACATCTTCAACCACGTGACCGACCGCATTTCTTCCACACCATCTTGGCCTACATTACATATCTGCAGTAGGTGCGTATATACAACGCGCTCGTGCCTTGCGCTCTGTCGAATTTCCGGTGCCTGGACCAGAAAGGGACGAAGCCTTCTTTTTTGCTTCTCCGAGTCCCTCCAAAATATCTCCAGAAATATCTCCAAGACACGCCGGAGCTGCTCATGGATTCCTTGCTACAGCATGTCTGTCACGGTACGTACCGTCGCCCTCTTCTGCTACACCATGAAGGCATGCTCATTCCCCTCCCTTAGCTTCATACAACCCACGGTAATCTGAAGGTCGAAATCTTTTGCGAAGCGGTCGCGAGAACAGCAGAGAATTTCCTTGCATTATGCGCCTCAGGGGCCTATGAAGGCACCCCCTTCCACCGCCTGATACCCGAATTTATGGTCCAGGGTGGCGATACCTCTTTGTCCCCTGGCAACGCGAATGCAGAAAAGCCCGTCATAAAAGGAGGGGAGTCAATATGGGGAGGATATTTTGAAGACGAGATAAAAATTCCCGCGCTGAGACATAGCGGACGAGGCATGGTGTCGATGGCGAACAAGGGCCCCGGCACCAATGGCAGCCAGTTTTTTGTCACGTTCAAAGAGGCGGCTCACTTGGACGGCAAGAATACGGTTTTTGGGAGGGTTATTGAGGGTGCGGAAGAAGGGGGCACCTTGGACAAGATGGAGGCTGTGGAGGTGGACAAGAAATACCGCCCCAAGGAGAAGATTATTCTAGAGAAGGTGACGATTCATGCGAATCCTTTGGCAGGCTGAATCATCGAGGGAAGACGAAGAGACGAGAGCCGTACGAATTATTGCGGTACGACCTTGAACGAAAATGTACAGCCAAAGCAAGACTCAAAAAGAGGACGTAAGACGACGACTAGAGGACGAAACCAGCCATTGAACAGCCACTTCAGACGAGGAATGCTAGCAACCACTGTTGAGATGGACATGATAGTCAAGACCAAGCAATAATCCAGCATCCTGGGTCGCCAACTAGATCCTTGCTCTTGCCATTTCGGTCGATCGAGTATGCACCCCCGAGAACTCGTTCCAGAAACAAGACATGGTCACAGAAGTGCCGCATCTCAGTTCTAGCAGATCGAGATCGAAGGAGTAGATACGCGACCATATATTGCGATGGCGGTAGCCAATTCAGCTCGAACGAGTACCGTTCCAGTCACCTGTGACAGAGCTGAGAACGGAATATGACCACACGTGTAATGTCGGTCGGATAATATGCCCTCTCTCCCGATGGAGGCGCGTGGTTGGCGGCCCGCAGGCACAGGAGCATGGATGTGCTGTTCGCAAGCTTCTCCGCTGGCCAAAATGCCAGCCGCCCCGTGGACGGACTTGACGAGTGGAGGAGTCAGGCAACCCGAGTTGGCACGTCGAAGGACGGGATGCGGAGGTGGTTAGTGCGATACGGGACGGACAAGTGCTTGGTGAGTAGGAGAGGAAAAAAACGGCGAGATGCTGACACGGGAATTGCATTATTACCTGGAGATGGATTTGACGCAACCAAAACAGCCACAGTGGGTGACGAAAGACGCCGTGGAAGAGGATTCGCGTAGCTAGACAACCAGGTGGGGGCGCAATTGGGGATGGGCGACGGGCAGCGCCGTTGACGAGGCGGGTGGCTCTGGCTCAACGCTGATATAAGGCTGAGGCTGAGGCGATTGTTTCGTGTGGACAACACGCGGCAATACTTTTCGGGCACGTTGTGGGTGATGACTACGGGTCACTAGGGCTACTCGATCTGAATGAAAGATTCCCTCCTTCCATAGTGCTGACTAGGTGAGCCATTTTGTAGGTTGTCCATGTCATCACCCGGAGACCCTTTGCATCATAGCAACCAAGGGCAGGAGGGCGCAGGGGACATGGGCGTGGGTGAGCTCTAGTTAGGCACGGGAAATCCCAAAAAGCATGGGCGGGACTTGGGGGTGGGTGGGCGTCATTATATAGGTACAGTACCTACAGGAAGTAGGTGGGCTTTGGGGTCTAGATCTGTAAACAGCATACCTAAGAATCCATAGGGTACCTGGGCCGCCCGGGGCTATCCAGTGCCTGCGTGTCTTGCGTGTCCTGCGGCTTCACGTAATAAGGACACCCCCCCAACGCTGTACCGACCGACCGACTGACCGAACTGACCTGAACTGCACTGACGGATTGCTGAACTGTTTCTCCTCGCATATTCCAAGCCATCTACGCCTTGGGTCCAGCCGCGCCCCATATTCCAGCTTCATCACTCACCATCTTCAACCTGCTATATCTCATTGCTCGGATATTCTTTGGAAACTCCATCGTCTGCTCGCTCCCACCCCTCCCCACTACCGACCTCGACGTCTCCAAAACCTCTGACCCGCCCTTGTCATCACGCTTGTTTGGCCCCCAACACCACACCGACGTCCACTATTGATCGTACGACAAAGAACCATAACGACGAATCCGGCATTGTCTTCTGCATGTAACATCCTCTGGCGCCTCATGGGCTTCACACTGTCCCTCAGAAACAGGCCGCCGCAGTTCTCCAGTCCTACCACTTCCCTCCGAGGCCGCAGTCACCGGACAATCTCACTCCCGCCTCGTGGTAATGGTCTCAACATAGGTTCGAGCTCAACGAGAAGATGAGCGCTTTTGTGCGAGTATCTGGCCGCCCAAACACAAACTTTCTGGTCGGATACCCGGGGATCTCTGCGACGCTGGTGAGTTGGGAAGCAGACGCCCCAAGTTGTTGCGCCTGACGAACGGGCCCATGTGCTGACATGTTTTCCACATAGCCTCGCATTGAAGGAACTGTCGAAATACGGCCTGGCGTCGGCATCTCCAGTCCCGTCAACGTCTCCATCGTCACAATCTGCCTGCAGAGAAGAGAAAGCATCCATCCCCATGCCGATTCGGTCACCAAGAAACACCTGGCTGCGCCCAGGAAAGAGTCGACGGAGACGGTGGGGAAAGAGATGCTGTTATTCCGATGTCCAGCCAACCGGGAATACGAGGAGATTATGTACATGGACTTGCCCTTCGTGATATTCATTCCCTTTGGGCGGGGAGGGCAGGAGACCGCCCGACGAGTGCCCCCGGCGAGTCTACAACTACCACGACGGACGGCCGAGACATACTACGAGATGGTGGTGACGGTGGGTTATGGAGGAACGGATCGCAAAACCTATGCATTTCCCGTACCAATTGCACGGTACGACACACTCTCGACTTTTGGCATGTATAACAGACCCGAAACGGCGGAGCGAGTTTCGGATCATCTGGTGACTCTGGGGATATCCCTCCCGCGGTGGTCCTACGGCCCCCTGGATCCGGTCAGCGTGTACATCAAGCTATCTCCAAACCCGGACTGGCTGAGCAAGGCGCGTAAGGTGACCATCAAAAGGATCGAGATCGGCATCGACGAGGAGGTCATCTACAACCACGAGGGGGACGAGCCTCAGAGGAAGACCAAGAGTCTGGTCAAAAAGACGGAAACCGTGGGCGTGAAAATGCCTGAAGCGGGTTATTTCACCAATCTAGGTCTCGTCTTCCCCTCGAGCGATCTCCGGGATGCGGATGGGGTCATGCCTCGTGGCAGATCAGCGTTTCCTACATATTCAGTGACGGGCTTTACGACGACGGCAGGTCTTTACAAGGTGGAATACTACCTGACCATCAAGGTATGTGAAACTGGCGCAATACGCGAAGGGGGCTCTGGATGGCTAATTGATCTCAGGCATCAATGGCTGGTGCCAAAGATATCATCTTGAAACAGCCGATCGTCGTCTGTCCTCTGGACCACGCAGCATGCAAAGCGGAAATGGAAGCCATTGAACAAGCGGCTCGAGACGCTTCTCACGTCAATGCGGAAAATCCGATGTTACCCTTGGCCACTATAATACGCGCTTCCGATCCTAATGCGTTGAGCTGTTTGGGAGTGGCGCTGGTGGGCTCCGTAAAGAAGCCTTTGATCGATTGAGGGGCCTTTGTAAGAATTTGGGGGGAGGATTAAAGCCAAATCGCGATCGGACCTGCAACAAATTATGGCAGCGACGAATCTCTCAACTTTTTGATACGTGGCCCTGCACAATGCCAGGGGGGCTGTCATGCTTTTCGAGCCACGTCGGTCCGCTGCACCATGGGAGCAAAGGGCCACACGGCGACACCCGATTTTCGGACGGAGATACGACACAAGCGATTGACGGTCCAGTTATCACGAGGAACGACAAAAGCCACGGGAACATTCATGTCCCACGCATAGGCCCAGCAGAGCCAGGATGGCTACCACCAGCGCGAGGTGGAATGCATCTCTCCAGGCGAGCTCATTGCCGCCTGCAGACATAAATCATTTCACCACGCTGGATTTTTGGAGAAGTAGAAGTACGGCCCGGCGAACATTACGGCGGACCTGATTGCACAAGCGGGAAGTTGTTGGATTTAGTTGCGGCTCATTTTGACATGCAAGGCGTTGGGTATGGAGGGGACATTATTGGCAAGGAGGACATGGCCACGGGGGCAATGTGACGGCTTGGACGAGGAACAGCCAGAGGCGCTAATGAAAGATCTACCCGTACTTGTATTGAGAAAGAGAGAGAGAGAGACATGCAGGCACCCAAATTGGGCTCAGAATTGAATTCACCTGGACAATTGTCCATCCACGCCCACTGGCTGGCTATCCTTTGACTTTTCGAGGACACCTTAGCGGGAGGACAGCGTATTCCCGCTGAACCATGCATCATCGCAAGAAAAGGGAGAGAGGAAGGCTCTTGGAAGGAGATGGGGGGCATCTACACTGTAATTAATTAGTAGATATACACACATACTTGATAGGAGGGGGTGGGTGTTGAATATAATATGGCCAGATCCGGGAAATCCCAGCCTTGCGCTATAAGCTATATAAGTAATATTGACAATGATGGGGATGTGTATGTGTGTATGTATGTATGTGTGTTATATGTGCTACTTATGACATATAGATAGTCCATGATGGAATGGGATGGGATGAATGTATGGGCTTCAAGACGAATACCAATCAATTAAATTCCCAAGATCCATCTACAGGCACACACACACACACACACGCACACATCTTTTCCTCTATCATCCTTTCTTTCCCCTTCCCCTTTCCCCTTTCCTCCTTCTATCCTGTCCGTCCTGTGTCTGTGTCTGTGTCTGTCGAAGAATCCCACGAAACCCCCCAATTTCCACAACCTCCACGACGACGACAACAAGAACGGACACCACCAAGACAGCAAGACACTCACTACCACCGACAGCAACGCCAGTAGAAAAAACGACCTCGCCGCCCAGCATGCGCGAACCTCCGCCGCCCGCCGACGACGCCCACGCCCACGGGCAGGCGGACCAGGAAATCAAGCAGCTGCTGGCGACCGTCCGGACCAACCTGGAGCTGGTGGCGCGCACCTGGGGCCGCGAGAGCAGGCAGCACCGCGAGGCGCGGGCGGTGATGCGCGCGTGCCTCGAGGATGTGCAGCTGCGGCGGCATCGGCGGCGGCGGCGGCAGGAGGACCACCACCCGAGAGCAGAGGAGGATGAGGATGGAGATGATGGAGACGAGGCAACGGGAACGGGAAAAAGAAAAGGAAAGGAAAGGGGAATCGCAGGTGGAGGTGGAGGGACAGGGCATCGAGGCGATAACGACGACGACGTGGAGATGGACACGGGCGTGGAACGGGACAGAGGACGGGAAATAGACCAAGATATCGCAGCGGTGTTGGCCGAGTTGAGCCTGTCGTGAATCCTATCCATCCCATCCACCCATCCATCCATCCATCCATCCATGGCCGGCCTCTGTGGACATTGATATTGACAGATGACGCGTCGTGCTCGTGCCCACCACCACCACCTCCTCCCCCTTCTTCGACAGAGGACGGGCGAGGATATAACTATACCGTGCCGGTAGTTCGATCTCGTCAGGCCCCAACGAACATGGCACGGAAACTGAACAGAATGAAATGGAATAAGATGAGATGGACACGCTCGTTTTCTGATGCGGTGTATTTTTTTCGTTTTCTCTTTGCAGAATGGGCTACCTATTCGAGCCAGATGGTGACCGACTGATGGATGCCCTGCAGTATTCCTGTTGGCGCCTCATGGCGTCGACAATCCAAGCTTGCGCCCTAGCCAGCCTCTCTTCATAATAGTACAGTACATAAAAACGCGCTCATGCTTTCCCCCGGGAAACTGGGGTCTTTCTTATTGTACAACACATCTCTCTCTGGCTCTCTCTCTCTCTCTCCAAAGTCCCGTTTCAGGCGCCAGACGGACGGAGGACGACAAACTTTGCTTTGCCCAGCAAACCAAACCGCGCCCTCTCTCACCCAAAACATGAATGAATGACCCCTTTCTCAGAGATCCCGCCTCCGATCAGGGTCTCTCTCACTCTCTCCCCCTCCCCTTCCCACCTGTTGGGTGGCTCATCTCGGGAAAATAAACAGCAGAATGGGAACTCTCGCTTGGAGCTCGTGCCGTTTCCAACTACGGCCGTCATCATCTGTAAGGGCATGTTCATGGTCGTCATCGTTGATGTGTGATTCGTTGTTGCTCGCCGCGCGTCCGAGTGTTGCTTAGACATTAAGTGATGTTTCCATAAACCAACTCGATTGCGCCTCCCGTCAGAAATTATCTTTTTCTTCGCTCGCGGACATACGGTCCCTCCTGTGACAAGGCATAGAAGTAACCGGTAATCACTCCATATTCGTGGAGTGTCGGATATCTGTTCTCTCCTGCCCATCCCTGCTGATCGCCAACATCACGACACTGCCAAGAGAAGCAGAGCCGAAGCTGCAAAGATCAATACCACCTTCGGCAATGGTAGCGTGTTGGACGAAGCCGCGGAAGAGAACGACCCATCGAAGGGACTGCCCCCGCCGCTGCTTCCCTCCGACCCCTCCGAGGTTGCCGTCTTGCTTGATGAAGCTGCCGACGACGTGCTCGAGCTCTGACTGGACGTGAGAGTGGAAGTCGCGGATTCAATGGAGGTTTGGATCGAAGTTGACGTCGAGGACGACTGTTTGGTGCCCTCGGAATTTTTAGTAGTACTTGTGGTCTTGCTCGCAGATCCAGTTTGGCTCACAGAAGTTGTGAGTGTCGATGCTAGTGAGGATGTTCCGGCGGTGCTAGTTCCCGGTGTCGCGGTGTCAGTTGCCATGCTTGTGGATGTGTCTGCAGAAGTGGAAGTCTGCGTCGCTGGGGTCGTGCCTTGCGCTGTCGTTGCCGTTGTCGCACCGCCGCTATTATTGTCCCCACACAAGAAGTTCACAACGTTCCCGACGAAGAGTTGTCCGATCAACGAGCTTCCATCCGCTTGTTCCCCGGAACAAAACCGTTGCACAAACCTCTGTGATGCCTGCAGACTTGACTGGCAGTCACTCGAGCAGGAGCCTGTTCCTCCGATGCCTTGAAAGTCGTTGATATCGCAATCGTTCACGGGGGTGTCGTACGCAAGCGTACATGAGGACGAGAAGCCAACGATGGCTTGAATCGAGGGAAACGTCACGGTGGCGGATGAGCGCTGTACCAACGCATGGACGACGAGGGCCAATATCAGCCGACACTGTATTCGTAACTCCATGGTGAATGCGCAGCTATCTTGTATTGGAGAGGGTAGAAGAGGAACGTGTGTGTGTCTCGAAAGAGGGGGCCTCGTCAGAAAGGTTTGGGTCGTGTTTACAGAGTGCGGCAGAATTCAGAGGTGACGCTGTCGGTGACTGGGTCGCTCGAGGGCCCAAGAGAAAGTGAAGGGTTGGATAGTTGACCGAATCAATTCCAAGTGTCAGAAGTCAACATGACCGTCACCGCCGTTGTAGACGAGCCTGCATCACCGTGGGTAGAGGGAAGTGTCTCAGCAGATGAAGTCCAGCTGCGCAAGGGAGGCTTGATGTCTCCGACACCCACCACGACGGCTTCCTGGCAAAAAAGTCCGCACCGTCGCCAGTGCCAGTCGATTGTGTCCCTTACAACTGTCACCGATGTCAGGGCGACGTTCACATCCACTATGATCCGCTCGCCGAAAGATCAACACCCCTCCGACGTCAATTCGAACCTCCGGCACCAGTGGTGGCTAGGATATGGGACAAGGCAATCTGGGAGCCGATGATCTGGTAAGGGGGTTGCCAACAAATCTCCGCCGATCGCAATCAAAACCGCTCAGCCTCGCAGGAGGATAAAAGCTTCGACGGATGGGTTCCTCCAGCGGATCCAGCCCCGGGTTACAGGTGCACGGACAGGAGGTGCAGTTTGGCGGAAAAAAAAGAAGTGGTTTGTCCCGCCCGTCTGTTGTTGTACCAGGTGTCCGTCTCTTTTTCGACTTGACCGAGAGTCTTGTTCTTCTCACGAGGGGGAATTGCCAAACGTTGCAACGTGGGTTGGAGGACGGGGGGGGATAAAGACCACAAGCAGCAGGCTCCGCTCGCTTCTTGAGTCTTTTTGTTTTCTCTGTGGCCGGTTTAGAATGATTCCACTGCGCGCAGGGGAGAGAAACAGGGGATCCGGGTCGGGTGTATGATTCAAGATTCGGTGGCCATCACCTTTGAGAGCGCCAGTAGCCTCCGGGGATGCCGGTCATTGTGAGGAAGGTTGGGCTCACTAGGCCAGTGTGTGCCCTCCTGCATGGTGCATGGTCATGGCTGGCAGGGCGGTATTGAGGCCTTCGACGAATCGTGAGGGGCAGACCAAGCTCATTCTGCGACACGGGTGACCCTGAGTTGGTGACGCTATACTGAGGACGACGGTGGATGGTGAGAAAGATGGAGCAGAAAGTGTATGATCGCCAGGTACAGTCGCCATGTGATTGGTAGAGAAGCGGGTGTCAGGGGTGCCAGGGGTTTTGCGCAACTCGTGGTGCGGGAATCATCAACCCGGCGACAATGACAGCGGCTGCGTTGCCAACCACTTTGCAGAGCGTATCACTCCCATTTACTTGTACACACGCCAGCAGCAGGATGATGACTGCCGTGAACACGAATATATTATGTTTCGGAAATGGAGCACGTGTGCAAGATGCGTCAAAATGCTCCCCAGAGCGTTGATATTGCTTGGTATCATCAGAACTATCCACGTCGTTGTCACGGCCCACCGACACTCGTCTATGGGATGAGCACGCCTCGGAACCGCACCTTGCCGCTGGTCATCTTCTCCATGGCTTCGTTGGCCTTGTCCAGCGGGAACTTCTCAATCATGACGTGCACGCCGTGCACCTGGGCAAACGAGATGGCTTCTTCGCTGTCGAGAGCGTGACCGCTGGGCCAGGCCTGGATGCTGAGACCCTTGGCAATCATGGCTGCCGTGTTCACCTCGGCCGGGGCCGATGCTGCCAGGATCACGAGCTTGCCCAGCGGTCCCAGGCCACCGAGCAACGACGGGATGAGCTTCTCGTTGGGCGCAGTGAACAGGATGCACGAGGCACCGCCCAACTTCTGGAGTTGTTCACCAATGTCGCCCTTGGAGGCGTCAATGTAGTCGTGGGCCCCCAACTGCGTGGCAAACTCCTTCTTGTCAGAGCTCGAGGAAATGGCGACCGTCCTATACCCCATCTTGCTCGCATACTGCAACGCAAGATGCCCGAGACCCCCGAGTCCCTGGACCGCCACGAGCGAACCCGCAAGGACTTTTTGTTGCCGCAGAGCTATTGGGACACGTTGAGTCAGTCTCTCTCTCTCTCTATGGTGCGAATGACGGGGATGGATGCAAACATACAGTTGAACACCGTCACTCCTGCACAGAGCACCGGACAGTACTCGGCTGGATCGACGTCGGCGGGGACGCGGACGACAGCCTCTGTCCTCAGAGTGACATACTCTGCATATCCCTAAGAGGAAAAAGGGGTCATCAATATGAGCCGTGCGGCTGACGCAGACAGACTTACTCCATCCCTGGTGACTCCGTTGATGGCCTCGTGCTCACACATCTGGAAAAGGCCACGCTGACACGAAACGCAGGTGTTGTCATGGCCACCGTGCCACGGTCCTCCCACGCGTTCTCCCACCTTCCAACGCTTCTCGGTATCTGGCACGGCAGCGACCTCACCGATGATTTCGTGGCCGGGAACGATGGGGAAGCTATTGCCAAAGACTCCGAAGCGAACGGCGTGGTCAGAGTGACACACACCGCAGGCAAGAACCTTGACCAGGACCTGGAATGGGGACGATTTAGTGAGACTGTCGATACCATGGAACGGGAGAGGTGGAACACAATACCTCACCCGGCTTCGGCAGCTCCAATTTGACCTGCTTGAACTTGATCGGCTCACCCTTGGCCTCGAAGACGCCGACTTTGTATTCCTTGGGGAGGTTGGACGCCATCATAGAAGGGAGAAGGTTTGATGGATGGAGGTGTTGGGCAGGCTTGGTGTGATCTTATCAGAGCTCGTAGACTTGCCCGAGCGAAAGGGGTACTAAGACGCGAGAATAGGAAGAAGAATGAGAATGAGACTGATATTGTTCCAGCACAAGATTCTTCTTCCCTCACCACGACAGTTACTTATACCTCCGGACCTAGGGTGGGCATGATGATTGATGATGTAAAGAGCTGCAGCACAAGCTTTAGAAGCCCCAATGGCTCCATCGGCAGTCTCTTTACTATCGTGTGGTTGGTTGGGCATGGACCGTCACTGCTCCGGGGGGCAGGGATCTGGGCTCAATCCTCTCTTCCTGCCTACTGTCCTGTATATCTCTATCTCCGCGTCTCGGAAATCGATTTTAAGACCTGCCGCATTGCGACAAGCCCCTCTGGACTCGCGACACTGGTGGCGGATTTTGGATGCCGGCCAGGCGATGGAACCGTGGGCCGGTGCCGCCGCGGCGCTCGGCGATGTGACTAAGAACGATTCAATACTTCAGCAAGGAGTTTTTCGTCCATGCTGGTGCGAAAGACCGCTGATCAATCACTCCATCCATCCATTCTCAACCGATCACGAATTGTATGTATGTATGTATGTATGTATGTACTCGACACTCCCTGGTTCTCCACACAAGAGCCAGAAGATACCAACGCAGAGTTCTCCTGACATCCGCTCGAACTGCCGATTACTAAAGGGCAAACCTTGCTGGCCATGTTGGCTCGGAACCGTCAATGCGACTGACCACCACAGAATACGCCATTTTTATATCAGTCATCGCTGTAACCATTGTCGAAATACTTCTCATAAGCAAGGTGACGTGGCATCGTTCAAACTCACGGCCTGTCTCCCGGTGCAATGTGCTCCACGCAAAACCTCGCGCCTGCGTCGCTGTCAGGCGCCAGTCTGGTCTGCGTCATGCCGGGAAGTGAAGAGGATATTGAGATGTCGAGGCTACTGCCGCTGCGTCAGCAAGGCATGAATAGGTGCCTCTCTAGGACACCTCAAATCAGGCAATCGGTGAAGAGAGACGGTTGACCACATGCACTGAAAGACCCACGAACAAGAGGTCAAACACACTCGGCAGCAATAGCACCCTGGACATCGGCCACAGAGAGCCAACGACAGTGAGACCTGGTCCCCAACTTCGGTGGAAGTCGCTGCACGTACCCGAAGAGATGGGGGCAGTACGTGCGCGTTGTCGACACGGCAAGCTCCAGCATGGATGTCTTCAGCGGCGAATCCCCTAGAGGGCCTGCCTAGCTCACGGCCTGGGCTGTGGTTCTCTGACCATACAGAAGAGGTCGCAGACGTCCCCTCCCTCCTCGCAGACCATCTTGCGGGCTAGCCGAAAGCCCATCTTCTCATAGATCGCGATGTTGGGTTTCTCCTTGGACGACTCCAGATAGCACTTGCGCCCTTCCTTGTCGGCCATGTCGGTGACGATCCCGAAGAGCTGGCGCCCGATCCCTTGGCCCTGGATGCCTGGCCGGACGGTGACGATGTTGCAGAAGTAGTATCCCTCGGGGTCGGTCCAGATTTCTGACTGAGCCACAGCCTGCTCACGCTTCCAGATCCAATACCGTTCCGTCCTCAGCCCGCCGCGGCCCTGGTACCGGAGCAGATTCCACCCCTGTTTGAACCAGAGGACGTAGTCGTCGATCCACTCGGACCAGGTCTGCTTTTGGCTGACGTTTCTCGGCTTCATCCACATGCTGACTCCCAGCACTCTGCCATCTTTGTCATCGGGATCCTTGGCCACGAAGAACAATGCGTTGCGCATCCCCCACTCACATTTTGCCTTGAGACTGGCAAAGTTGCGCTCCTTGTTGAACCGGGCGGCGTCAAAGGCCCACAGGTGGTAGGGATCATCGGCGAATGCCAGTTGGATGCATTCCACCGCGGACGGGATGTCTGCTGCGGTGATGGGGCGTATTTCAATGCCCATGATGCCTGGCTGCTGCGTGAAATGTATTGAAGAGTGGGTGAGTCTGTGACCTTGGAATTCCTGTGAGACTCCTTAGAGAAGATCGAAGTCCGGGTGGTTGGAGGTTAGATAAGAGGCGCCTCGCCTCTTTTTTTCTAACCCACTTAGATTTTTCCCACTCTGGCCGGCACCGGATAAACGTGGCTTCCGAGTCCCATTTTCAACCTTTCTCTCCTCCATATTCCTTTTCTCGACCTCTATCTATGTCATCGCCGTACGGTATGTAACGTAATGTACGTCGGGCGTGGACCGTCGTGGTCTTGTCACCTGCCCAAGTTCGACTTCCTCCAGGGGCCAGCTTGGCTCGAGGGATGAGACGACACTCTGACTTCACTGATCCGATATGTACAATATATATATACATACATGTGTGTGTGTGTGTGTGTGCTTTATCCTGACAGGCAATGTGATTCTTTTGCTCGAGGAAAAGTCATAGTTGACGGAAAGGAAAGGAAAGGAAAGGAAAGGAACGGAAAAGAAAAGAGAGAAAGCGAATTGATGATTGTCGATATATTCTTCTTCTTCTTCTTCTTCTTCTTCTTCTTCTTCATCTTCACCAAGAAATCAATCTAACCCGGAATTTCCCAAAGCGATCGATCTACCGTAATTGTTTTGCTTCCTGTTTTCAAAAAAGTAGAAGCAAGACTACTGCGTCTGGAATCAGAGAACCGGTCCAGATTTCGTCGTCCGCGGCCCATGCCATGCCACCACGACATCGAAAAAGCAACCATCGTAATACAACCTTGCCCATCAGTCTGATGTACCATAGATAGATAGTTGTTCTGGCTGGTCCGGGGCCAAAATTCTAAACAAAACCCCAACACGGTGAAGCAGGGAGGGAGTGTGAGGATAGGGGGATTTCTTTTTCTTTCCTTGGGTCTCTCCCTTTTCTCCCTGAATTGTGCACAGACCCTATAATTTGCTCCCGGCTTTATTTCGGACAACCTGTGATGGCAACGATGAGCTTTCCGTGTCGCCGCCGGTTCTGTTTCTGGCGGTGGCGGTGGTGATGACCTTCTCGACGATCTCAGTGGGAAACCGTAACATGCCGTCCTGGATGGTGGTGCCGACGACGCGGCCGGCGCCGGGGTCCCAGAGGAGGCTGTGGTGACAGCCACGGTTGTCGCCGCCGTTGGTGGTCCAGGACTCCTGGACGAACCACTTCGAGGTGGCGGTAGCGCCGTTGTCGACGTCCACCATGCGCAGATGGTCGGCTACGCCGTGAAACACGACCGTGTGCGACAACGACGCCATGGTGGTGCGCACGGCCTCGTAACCCAGTGCGCGCTGGATCAGGAACAGCGAGTTCCGGTCCGACGCATACAAGTGCGCCGCGGCGTGGAGGTTCAGGTCGCGCGCGGCCTCTTCCCGCTCGCACGCCTCTGCCGGGTCGTCGTCGTCGTCCTGGATGAGTCGGTAGAAGAGCAGCTGGCGCCAACGCGAGGCGCCGCCACCATCCGTGCGCCCGCCGCCCCCAGGTTCTGCCTTGCCGTTGTACCGGGCCATGTCGACCTTGCGGGTCTCGACGCCGGGGAAGGCGGCGGCATCGCGGCCCCAGAACTCGGCCTCCTCCTGTTCCCACCAAAGGGCGTCGGCGCCGGGTGCCAAAGGGTGGTCTTCGGGCCGGAGGCCTTCCAGGACGCGGTGGTATTCGCGCTGGATGTGGTCGCGGGGCAGGTTTTGGTACTCGTAGCTGGTCCACTTGGTGACGGCCGTTTCGGAGCGCTTGAACGAGACGGTGGCGACGAAGCACGGCGCCGTGCCCTGTGCAGCGTCCTCGGAGTGCTGGTAGACATCGACCCCTCTCAGGCAATACATGCCGCCATCCCGGATCCTGCGCACGCGGTATACGTACGGGATGTCGATGGCGCCAGGAAGGATGAAGTAGCCGGTCATTTGCTGCACCCCGTAAGAAGAAGATCCAGGCTGTTAGCACCAACAATAACAACAGCGACACCAAGGACCCGCCCTTAGCCCTGAGGGGGACAATTCGATGATAAGAAACGTACATGAACCACCAGCCCTTTCTCCACGGTCTTGCTGGCCGCATACATGGCCTGGGCGTAGACATGGCCTCCAAAAGCTCGTCGATGGGGCGCGGGTGGCCAGGCCGGGGTCGTCGACTCGAAGACGTCGTCTCCGATCCGTTTCAGGGCCATCAGGCGCCGAAAGGAGATGGGCTTCTTGCCCCGGAGCACCTCGAACCTGGTCGGCATGGTGGGCGGGTGGGTGGCCTTTCTATCCGAGAGATCAGATCGATCAATCACCCCCTGGCTCCCTGAAGAACCGCCATTGGACTTTAAGCTATCAAGTGATATTGACGTTTGATCACAGATGGATCTATGGGAGGCTTTATTTCCCCCAAAAAATCACGAGAGAGAGAGAAAGGGATAATAACAGCACAACAACAAAAAGAAAAAAAGCCCGAGGGTCTTTACGACCACGAGATGCGTAACAACCAGCCAAGTTCGCGTATAGGTGAGGTTCGGGGGTTGGGTGGTAAGGGACGAGGTAACAAGATAGGCTAGGGGAGAACAACCTCGGCAATTATTGGGGACACAGTCCATGTTCACCCTAAGGCTGAATGGAGTAACAAGAACAATAATAACAGTTAGGACGAGGCTCAAGGAAGCTGGAAGTGAACTAATCCGTCGGATATGGAGGATGGAGCAACCAGGGCCGACGAGACATGTACCTAGGATGAGGTCCTGTAATTACCTCGTACTGTACCTAGTATGTATGGAAGCTGGAAAGACCCCCGTCACGTGCCGTCGGCGGCGTAAATAATTAATCGCCATGACATCATCCTCGACCGTGACTGGCTTGGCATGGGCGTCATTGAATCGAAGCACTATGGGTGCAGTTCATATGAAGAGGTGAGACAAAGCACGACTAATTCATTGATTGAGTGATTGAATTGAGATACCTTTTCGATTTGAACTCTTAAACGAAACGAACATTTGGGTGTGTTCTCAGCGTCGTTTTCTTTTCCAACTTAGTCACACATTTCGATCGATCAGTCAACGTGCAGAAATAAAAGAATCCCCATCACAATGTCATCAGACCAGCGTTCGTCAGAGTCCCAGCCCTCAATGCTCGGCGGCCACGTCAAGGCAAGTACCGTCCACCCATCCGCCGCACAACACTGATTCCGCCGTTCTGACCTGAAAACCAGTACGTCCAAGGCGCCGTCTCCTCCGCCGTGGGATACGAATCGGGGGCGCAGACAAAAGCCGAAGCAGTGCAAGAGATGAAGGACGCCAAAGCCCAATCCGACTCCTCCCAAGGCCAACCCACCCAGTCATCGCTGTTGGGCACGGTGGAGAACGCGGCGGGCAAGGTCACGGGTTGTGAAGGCATGGTTGATGACGGTATGAAGAGGTTGCCCGAGAAGAGAGGCGCCGAGGAGCAGAGTGGAACAGGCTGAAATATGTGAATGACAGAGTAGCAGGGAAGGGAGAGAAGTGCCTGGCAACATAACAACGAGCCACACACCAAGATTGAGGAGCTCATGGCACACAACACAGGCAGATTCCCGCCTGACACTCGCTGGCTCTGACAAATACTTTCCTTTCCGTCGGACAATGTTCTGATCATGCCAAGCTCACATTTCAGCCCACACAGGTTGAGTCAAGTTAATCATTCCATCAGAGGATGCGTTTTCTGTACCAAGTTCGGTCAGGTACAAGGGCCGTTGTGATTCCCATAAAGTCCTGACAGCCGCCGCCAAGGAGGTTCAACCGTGGGTGGTTCCGTTGGCCGCATCAAGTACTCGTGTTCGTGTTATTCTGTAGTCTACTTGCTGAGAGCGAAACGCCAGGTTCCGTGGCCATCTGTTGAAATCGATCTCGATGGATGCCAGTTCGCCCGGGACGAACCACCCATACTTCAAGGCATGTCCCTCCCGAGTCATGGGAGGTGCTTTCGGATCCAAATCGCGGGACATATCGCAACTTTGGGCTCATCGTGTCGTGTCGTGTCGTGCAGGTCATCTCATGGCTGTCTCATTGTGCCGGCCTCCTCTTGGTGATGGCCGGTTCTGTAGTCATAGAGGAACTCCTCTGTCGAGTCCTCATACTCCAGTATTACCTCTCGACCTGGGCAGCGGCACCTCGCCATTGGCGGCCATTTTCTCAACAAGCACGCTCCCCTCAAGCTCTTCGTCCTCTTCTCTCATCCTGAGGTTCTCACCATCCAAGTCGTCATCACCATCCTTACCACGGTCAAACTCAAGAGAGTCCCAATCCTTACCTAGATTCCCTCCGACGTCGGCGTCGGCGTCGGCGTCCTTGTAAGAACTGCCATAGCGATCTCTTGCTCTCTCTCGGGCTCTGATTTCATCCGCGTCGGGCTTCACCCACCCGCCGTCCGGTGATTCGCCCAATTCTACGCGATTGAACTCAGGTTTCAGAAACGTCGGTCCATTGCTCGCGCGGTACCAGCCCTGATCAACCCAGCGCGCGATGCACTCTTTTGCACGTTCCCCGAGCGCGTAGAAGCCGGGGTTATCCCGTGGAATAAACATGGACACATGCGCCGTGGTCTCGTCGGAAGCTTTGTCGTTAACAGCTTTGATCCACTTGAATCCGTTTGAAGTTCCCTCGCGCGTGCCTTCTTTGCCCTCTTTTCGATCGCGGCTGACCTGCACAGGCAGATTGCAAAATGTCCTCTCCTTACCTGCCAAAGACTCCGTGATACCATATCCGCCACTGGCTCCTTTTCCAAGGTTGGTGTACAGGTTGGCACATCCAGCTCCTCGTTCTTTACATTCCCGCTCCAGAGATTCGACCCGCTTACGCAAGTGCTCGGGTTTGAACAGCTCCCCAACAAACAAGAGGTGGTCGCTGGCCCACTTCCAACCAGCACTGAGTCTCTCACGCTGGGAGTACAAGGCCGCGGCACCCCCGGCAACCACGGCGCCAGCAGCACCAGCAAACATTGCATATTTCCCCCAAGCCTGCCATTTGGGGGCGGCTGCCGCGTCTTGTGTGGAAGAGGCGGCTGGCGCGGGGAGGGCGCCTATGGATTTCGCGCCGGCGGCGGGGGATGTCGATGAGACGTTGGGTTCGGACTTGGAACCCCAGCCAAACATGGAAGCAACTTCCGAGTAGGTGTTGTACGCATTGGCGACAACTTTGTGGCCCCCCTCGAGTCCGTGAGCCACCATCCCCGGGGCCAGCCCGAGGAAAGGCGTATCGAAAGCAAGGACGCCTTGGATGTGCGGGAACATGAAAGTGTAAGACGTCGAATCTGGCTCATGGTGTATTGGCGCCGGATGGGAGGTCGATGTTGTCGAACCCAGGGTCGTGTTGGAAGGGAAGTTGGGTCTTTCGGGATTTTGGGCGGAAGATCGCGCTGGAATAGGTTGCTCACTGGCGAGGAGCAGGTACGTCTCAGCCGCCACGATGCCCCCCATCGAGTGACCGACCAGTATGACATGGACGGAGGGGTCCACAGTTGGAGATGGAGTCGAGCGAGCGACCTCCAGGTCGATGACCTTGTTTTGTAGCCTGCAGTTGTGAACTTTTAGCATGGCGCTCCGGAGCAGACAGATGCTGGCACCGCATACCATTCTCTAAACCGTGCCACACACTCTCTCAACTCGCCGCGGGTCTCGAATTTGGGATATGTCGCAGTGACAACATCGATATTCGGAAGGGCATGGCTCACGAGTGCTCGCAGATGTTCTGGGAAGACAGCAAAAGTGTCATCTCCGCCCTGAAGAGGGCAGAATCAGTATCTTGGGTATCCAAAGGTGCCGCACCGAAGGCCCACACCTGGCTGGCTGCCGGACAGAAGATTGTGTCGTCGCATTGAACTTACTTTGAACCCATGGATGAAAACAAGGAAGAGTGTCTTGCGCATCCTTGCAAAGAGGCTGCTCACATGGACACTGCATCGTTTGCGCCCGCCTTAGGTTTTGTTGGGCACCATCTCTGCGAGATGGCTGTGTCGAGCTCTATGCTGGGAATTTACTGAGCAGGTATGGAGATGTTGGAATTGGCTTGGCATGCGTCACCTGATCGCAGCTCGTCAGCCGCCCACCAGTTCCCGCGTGCGTGCTACAAGTGGTAACGAGAATCGCGGTAATGGTAGAAGGATCAGTACGAAGGAAAAAAAACATTGGAAAGGGTATCAAGCTTTGGATTTGGATCGGGATCGACTTGTTCAATCCCTCGCCTTATCCTCCTCTCTCTCTCTAGCATCGTGGGAGTCAAGTCTTGACCCGGTTGATGCTGCATCTACTAATTCTGTACACTTGTTTTGTCTTGTTCAGACAAG
This sequence comes from Fonsecaea erecta, assembly GCF_001651985.1. Lineage (NCBI taxonomy): Eukaryota > Fungi > Ascomycota > Eurotiomycetes > Chaetothyriales > Herpotrichiellaceae > Fonsecaea > Fonsecaea erecta. The sequence goes on along the minus strand of NW_017387245.1, from coordinate 1,601,033 downwards.
GTATCCCGAGCCCTCCCCGTATGTTGCCATAATGCCATCTAATCCCAGCGCCATTGCAATGCTTTTTCGCTAAACCGAGTGCTTTCAGCACAAAATATCAAAACAGAGCCCGCCGAGCTATGCATGTAGAAGAGTGCAATGAGTTTCCCTCATGGTAAGAGAAATCTAGAGCAGGTGGGAACCAATGCTTAAAATGGGTATTGGTGTTGAGTAATGGGCGTAGAAACATTACTATGCTGCCAGCCATCGGGATGGAAGTTGGGAAGCGGTCCAGTCCGGCGTTCGGTGATCGCTTTGCTCAGAGGGTGGTAGTGAATCTGATCGGAAGGGATGTTTCTGACTGGCATCTGCAATGCAGCAGATGGCGGAGGTATTAAGAGCGTGTTGACGTGGCGGACCGGTCGATATGGGGACGTACGATGCGTCAAGAAGTATGAAGGTGACAGTCCCGGCATTGTGGGAGTAGTGGTATGGTATCCATTAGACGGAGAGGTGTGAGCCGAAGGCAGAGTCGTGACGGGTCGAGAACCGTCGCCCAGGCTTGGAACGGGATTTTGGAAGAGAGATTGTGGTACGGCAGATATTGGCGTAACAGGATGGGAATAGGTACCCGTTGCGGCCGGATAGACGGCTGGCAGTGGTCTATTCGTCTGGATCGGTAGCATGGTCGTCTGTGAATTTGAGAGCGGTAGCGAGGGTGGTTGCCTCGGGATGTCCAACCTTGGGATGTCCAGCATCGTTGCTGGAACGCCAATATCCGCGTTCCTAATGGAATGTGTAGGAGAAACCCTTAAGCTGCCAGGAGCGTACGAAAGTGAATTTCCCCTGCTTCCAACATGATCCGAAAGCTGGCCTGAGTATTGTTGCCTCTTCGCCGGAGGAAGCTCCGAAGAAAAGTCGGCACTGCGTTTCCGCTCCTGTTGATATCCCCTCAGACCGACTTGTTGCCGAAGAGGTGAGCTCGGAAGAAATGTTGCTGCAGACGAGGGATGTGGCAGGATGGGATAGTGACCATTGATAGACGGCGAGACACCATAAGGACCGGCGCTGTGATGAGTGGAAGGAGGCGAGGGGAGCTTTTGGGGAAAGCTCTGAGCAATGGGCGTGACAGGAGTGACTCCATTTGCTCTGCTCTCGTCCACCAGGGGTAGCTGGGAGGCCTTTTGATAGAACGCGCCAAACCTTCCCAATTTGGACTTCCATTCGCTCCACTTTTCAGCCGAGGCGTAGAGAGCGTACCTCATGTTACTCAAAAATTCAACCTCCATAATGTGAATTTCGGTGACTGATATGCCAGAAACCTCCGCCCACGTCTTGTTCGTGTATGTGTTGTCGTCCAGAAACTTGTTTCCCAGCATGAGGGCAACCGTCAGGAGCCGAAACTCGCTGCCACGCTTTCCGCTCACAGAGGGGTTGAATTTTTTGAGCCGATAGATGAACAACAAGGCCAGTAGGATTACGTTCTTCCCCACCTGCGTGGTGCTGATGATTGTGGTCACCCATTTTCGGAACCCAATCGAGGGTATGGTATCTGGCAGCAACCCTCTGTCGACTGGTGCATCCTCTGGAAGATTCTCTGCGTACTGCAGTGTTGGCCCTGTTTCAAACCAGAAGAGGCATGCAATTTCTGCAGCAAACTCGGCCAGACTCCCTTTGCTCTTGTTCACCGATTCTGGTATTTGGAGGTGGGGTGCAATGGCGTTCACGTTGGTCTGATCAGGGGCTCGACGGCTGTACATGCCTCCTCCGTTTGTGGGCGGAGCCAGAGTGTATGTATGGTTCGTCGAAATTGCGGACGGGGTTCTGCGTTGACGGACAGCGTTGGCAGCGTCTGGCAAACCACTGCGGTCCTGCTGGGGAGCAGCTGCTGCGGGCAGTGCCGCGTAGCTGTTGCCTACCACGACCCCAGGCATGGCCCTTGAGCCCGGCGGCGTAGGTAAACCGCTGTTGAAGTAGGTCTCAGAGTTGTTCCACCTTTTGCACCCATATGCTGCTGCGTCTGGATAGGATGTGTTCAACGTCGAGTTCGACCGATCCGAGGGGCCAACAACACTGTAGATGGCAGACATGGACGACATGGGCTGCAGGTTATGTTGGGACAAGGTCGAGGTGGAAAAGTTGTCGGTGTTAAGTAGTCGTGTGAGTTGGAGGTGACGGGTGCGGCATGAGCATGTCGCGGACGACGTTGAGGGTTTGGAAATGGAGAGGCTCGTGTAGTGACGGGTCAGGGAGGCCTTGTTCAGCCTAAGTGAAGGCAATGAAAGGACAGTGATGTTCTCCGGTGACAGAGAACATTGCAACAAGAACGAGGATCAAGAACCAATTCAAGCGAGGAGGCACGTTGGATGTTTTGGAGTCTTTGACAGAATTGGGGGTTTGGAATGAAGGCAAAGTTATTGAATGAGGTGGGTCCTGGATGTTTGGCAGCATCAGAAGGCAGGAGGACCTTTCACCCACACAACGCCCTTTCAAACAGTGACAGTCCGAGCCCGGCCCAACTCAATCAGAGGGGACAGGATGATGATACACTGGAGCAATCAAGAATGACAAGAACCGTGATTAATGAGTGAATCCACGAGACGAAAGCAGTCAGCCGAGCAACGCACGCTTCGGCAGGCAGAGTTTGTGGCGGCACCAGGCAGTTAGGACCGATGGAAAGGATGATCTGGTATTTTTTTCGCCCATCAAAGCCTGCATCAGGCATGATGCGCCGTAACTCACTTCATCAGGAACACCGGGGCCTTGTCTTGGATCGAAGGCGGTTCGAGGCTCGGCTGTAAAACCGTCAGGGTCCCCTTTCCCCGTCGTAAGGTTGACGAGCCCGGCTCAACCCAGTTACAGGCAAGGGGAGACGGAGACGACGCAAGAGCGAGGGGGGGTGGGATGGTGTGGGTGTGGGAAAAAGAAGAGCAGCAAGCAAGCCAGCAGTAGCAGCAGTAGTAGTCAGAAGGGCCAGGCAAGCCGCAGAAGTGGAAGGGGAAGCTACGACGGCGGGCTGGGTACGCGCGGCGGGAGCCAATGAGGACGGAGCACCAGGGACAGAAAGATGGAGCGACAGGAGCACACTGGCGCAACGATTGCCAGAGTGGACTAAGACGGGCTGGCTGGCGGAGGACAAGTTACAGTCAAAAAGAGTGAAGGGATGTTTTGGAAAAAGAAGGATGGCCTAGGATGATGATGGATGGGGGATGGGGGGGGGAGAAGGAGGAGCCAGAAAAAGCCAACGGGAAACGGGCAAACGGGGGTAGTGGTGAAAGTGTGTTCAACGGTCCAGGTTGAGGTAAGGTCCAGGTCAAGGTCTTGATCAAGGTCAGTCAAGGTCATGGTCATGGTCATGCACACGGTCATGTCACGGTGACGAGCGAGGAGTCGCCGGCATGGCCCTGAGAGAGAGGTGCGAAAATGGCCACCATGGATGGAGTAGTGGTGACTCTGTGAGGGGGCAAGCCGACGACCTGACGGCATTTAGCTCGGCATCATCGTATCAGCGTCTCAGCGATCCCAAGTTTTAGCCTTTTTTTGGGCTGTGTAAGTGCACCGAGTTGTTGCTTCGTGCCCGTGTGGATTGTTTGGGGCCGCAAGTACCAGCCGGATGAACAGGGTTCAAGACTGGTTGGTACTAGTGACATGCTTTCCGGGTGGTATTATTATCATGTTTTTTATTCACAGGGCCACTTGTCAGGACCAACCTTCTTGGGAGCTGGTCGAACAGGGATAGTGGGACGAATGAGTGGAGGAGGGTTTGGGGCCGTAGTCTTTGCCATCACCATCATCTTATTCGCCTTGGCCTCGGGGGCTGTCGATGCAAAACCGCCCTAGTGACGAATTGCAACGAAACCACCGGATGATGGTCGAAATACCACCGCCAGTTCCGGGTACAGCGTTGACAGAGCAGGCGAGGCGAGGCAACGTTCCGTGGTGGTTACGCGGTTACAGGACGAAACTAGCCAGCTCCAGCAGAGCACGATGTGAAATTGAGACACGCAGGCCCATTCTGATCCGTGGTACATACCACGAATTTGACAACCCAATAACTTTTGTACGGAGTTCCCATTTGCCAGACAAACATTAACACCGGTCCTGCAATGGGCTAGGCCAGGTGGCACTTGGTAGGGCAAGACAAGGCAAAGCAGGGCACAGCAAAGGAAAGGGAAAGGAGCTAGTTGGTGCAGGTGAGAACGAAGTGTCTGATTGAGAAACTGGAGGCTTGGTCGAATGATAATCTCGCTCCAGGATGCAGACGGGTAAGACTTTTCGTTGCAAGTCGCCGGTCCGTGGCTGCTGCGACTGCGGCTGCATCTGTTGAGCTGCCTGGGGGTGTCGGCGATGAGCAGCAATCCAGGAAATGAACGCTAAACGGGACGAAAGGATGGCCGTGAGCAGCGGTTGGTTGGGGCCACCCCCTTCAGAAGCCTCATCAGGTGGTGATCTGGACGGAATTGGGGAGGGAGAGCAGCCAGCTGAGTTTGGAAGCCTGGAGCCTGGGGCCTGGGACCCAGGAGTCGAATAGTCAGTCGCACAGTCAAGGAGCCTGTCAGTGAGAAACATTTAGCGAGTTGACAAGCCCTCAGGTTGGATCCCGGGTTCGCAAGGGAAGTCATCGTGTCGTCTGGAGGCTGCGGCTGGCGGAGTGTGAGGTCCCTCTTTGCCAGACAGGGAAGGCCAACAGAAAACAATTACGTCTAGACCGAATGCAGCCACTCGGGCTCGCCAGAATTTCTCACACACAAGACTTTCGAGAGCGCCCATCTCTGGTTGGGGTGGCAGCAACCCGGAGGCCACCAGGCCCCAGCTTGGGCCACAAAAGCACCATGCTTTTTGATTTTTCGGCTGGTCTCTTACCGCGCGCACAGTGGGCGCCCAGGCAAACAGCAGCTGTACCCGGGCGGCCCTATTATTGGAGGATCGTCTGGGCTGCCACACCTACTTCCCCCCAAGGGTCGTCTAGCACCATGGCCACAGTTCAATGGTCCGCAGAGTTGTTTCCGTTGCGGTGTCGCTGCCGGCTCCAAAGTCATTCGATTATTGTGGACTAGGCAGGCCCCAGGAGGGTCCAGCAGGGCTTCCCTCTGGCTAGTTGCTTGCTACTGCAGATTACGAGCGGCGGATGGGCGGTCGGCGTCGGTGAGCTGGGTGTCAGTGGTAGGCAGGACAGCGGGCCAGACAGGGCACAAAGTTATGCCTGAGTAACACCGCATTTTCCGGGCTTAGTCGTCCGTACGCCGTAAGGAGTCCCGTGGTGATAGAGCCCACTACTACGACTAACTCACGGGTTTAAGGGGGTGCAAGCACAGTCAGTGTTTGGAAGGGATGCTCCAAATTCCACCTGCGCATCCCTTCAGCTGCGACTAAGTGCAAGGGCAGGCTGTTCCAAGCCTCCAAGACCACTCGCCACGCCCCGTCCGTGGATGAGGACTCATCAGACATGTCAGACACTGAATAATCCTGGGAACTCTGACGAGTGGAGCTTGGAGATAGGGCACCAGAAAGAAGGAGACACTGGTCTTCCTCAGGAAGCCGATCTTTTCTGCGGCATTCCAGCTGTGATTGGAGCCTTGAGGACCACAATAGCCATTCGAGTAGTTTTGGGCCAGGTCCTTGTGTAGTAGTGGCACTTTTTATTTTATTTTTTCGATGGGCCGATGCAGCGGCAGGCCAAAGCGAGAGGGGGCTTGATACGACAAGGCATTCGTAGCAATAATAACAATGAGACACTTGACATTTCTGGATCAAGCCACCTGTTGGCCGTAAAATGCTTTACGGGTAACATGACCTCGCCTTGGCTGGCATGACTCGGTACTTGGTTGGAGGAAGAGGCACAGCAGTGTCCGTGCAGCATAGAGTGAGAAAAGCAACGCCATGTTTGCAGTGGGGCTGGTCAGATGGCGAACGAGATGTGCAAATCTTTGGTGTGCTCGTAGATCACACGGAAAGGTATGCAGCACGAATACCAACACTAAGAATGAGGTAACATGATGAGTTTTTTTTTTAAAATCTGTTGATTGCTAGCCGAGAAGCATTTTGTGGACCACCGCGGCCGTGAGGTATCAAAGGTCGAACGCGGAAATCCATCAACCACCGGCTACACATCAGAACCACGAACGGGAAGGCGCTCGGAGTGTGCTGCTGATGCGTCGTTACCACCACTCCTGGGCGCCCGTTAGCACTGTTTCGAATGGTCGTGGATACAGTCAGGTCCTTGGATTCAGTGAGGAAGGGTTCGCTGATACTAGGCCCTGCAGGACGAGCAGGAGTCAAGGACATGGATATTGGCTGGAAAATCCCACGGCAGGAGAGGCTGGCAGGAAGCCGTCCAAGCTGGACCTCCAATGCCTCCGGGCTGATCGAGATTTCCCAGGATTTCCCGGAATGGCGTGGAGCATAATCATTCAGTCAATCCTCCTGGTTACAGCAGGTACGAGTTTCGTCAGAAACCAGGGCCTTTGAGGCGCATGGATAAGATAAAAAAGATGGAACCTGGCATCAAGAACCACGTCAAAAGTATGTACGAGAAGAAACATGGGTTACGCCTTTTTGGGGGGAAGGGGGCAAAAAGACATGCCCCACAAAAGAGCAAGCAAGAGCTGCGGCGTATGTAAGTTTGCTACTCCGTACCCGGAATGAACATGCAAAGGTCCCTGGGAGATTGATAGGTAGACGAGCGACAGGACGAGGAGAGTGGCTTTCTCAGGGGAAGTCCGGTAGGAGCTGGCGACCTGGAAAGGACGGAAGTGGTGGTGGTGGTGGTGGTGGCCTAGTCCTCGTCGCATGGAGTAGCAGTAATTGGCATCACTTCCCTGTAGCAAGGCAGTGACAAAGAGGCAACCTGGTTATGATGGATACCCTCCGCTCTGCTCGGTACTGCGAAACCATCTGAGCCGCCGTCATCCAAGCCATGTCTGTTTCGCATTTGCCATGCGGCGTCCAGGTTGCGAGCCAATCATGGAATATTGCGAGGAACTGCTGCCAAGCGTGCCACGAGCAACTTGGGACTTGCCTGACGCAGCAAAGTCCAAGGGCTGATACCGGACTCCATCCTGGAACCCCAGTGGACAGGAAGCTGACGGAAGCGAGAAAGTCGGCGCCAGCTTCAAGATCAACGTTTACCAATTTCGACGACCAGAACAGGGTGAGATAACAGCCTCCACGGACGGGCGTTCTACGACTCCGGATGCTGATCACACAATGAGCGGCTCAGTGGTACCCGGTCGTGGTGGTGGTGATGGTCGTGATTGACGAGGATTTATGTCGGGGTTTTTCTTGTCAAATTATGGTGAACGCACCAAGGGGGGATTATTGGATGATGATCTTGGGTGAAGGAATAATCATCGACATGGTCCCTGGAGAAGCTCCAGGTTGCCCCTAGTGCCTCATAACGCCTAGTTGCATGGAGGCATGCAGTTGGTGGCAGCATGTTGAGTGCCTCAGTCATCTCTGACTTGCACTGAGTCGTGCACGTCAATGCACTGCATATCGCCGCAGTTTGCCCAACCGACTACTCTGTCGGTGCTGTAACTCACACTCGTAATCACAGTCAGAGTGGCAGAGGGGTGGCAACGAGGTCGACAAAATGGGGAGCATACTGCGTAGAAGAAAGAGCACGAGCATCCCATCTCGCATCGGGCCCTAACAGACGCCCTCGCATAGTACGAGTAATCCAATCGCCTCCCTCATGTCCTGTGACGTGACTTATTGACCCTTTCGACCATTCCTGCAATTCTCTTTTTAATAATGCATCGTTGCATGGCTGCTGCGGCGGCATCGGAACCACCATCACCACCAGTCCACCAGTCCACCAGTCCACCACACATCAACGGCTAGCACCGAGTCACCAGAGTATTATCTTGCTCCGTCTTCGTCATCCTCTGCTGCTGTGCTTGCATTCGTAATATTGTTTCATTATTATCATTTGGTGTCCATCATGGGGGCACTTTTTCGTCAGTGGCTGCTCCACTTAGCAGCTGCCCATTGCATTCCTCGTCATCCGCCAATTCGCCCATCGATCCCCTGTCGTCGGAGGTGTGCAGGTCAGGTTGGAGAGTGGGAAGTGGGAAGTGGAAAGTGAGAAGCGTAAAGTCAAAGTGGTTGAAATGAAATGAAAGTGAAAATTACACGCCTGTGCCTGTGCCTGCGCCTGCGCCTTCGCGTCGCCCTCGCGTTCTGGTGCCGCCACCATTGCTGTCACCACGGGCCAAATCGTCGCCCATCTTTCCCTCTTTCCCTCTTGCTTCCTTCTGTTAGCTTGGAAGCTTTGATTTTACTCGTATGGTTCCAATGTCCACACCCAACCAAGATCCTCCGATTCCTCCTCCCTTACTCGGTACTGCCACGGCCACCGACCAGACCCGCTGAATACTGCCCTGTCATCCCTCCCCTGCTGCCTACAGTACGTTTCGACCGACGCGTTTGCACCTCATCAGCTGAATTGTGCTTGTCGATGCACTCCAGACCTTCGGCCCTGCAAGCCAAACGGTAGCCTGATATCCACTGGCAGCCGCATTCATCCCTCATGATTCACTACACTGTCTTCTCTCTGTGACTTTCGTTAGTGCCATTGTCCAGCTACACCCCGGTCCTCCCGTCTCCTCTCCGTTGTTCAAGGCAACTACTTTACAGAGTTGTGGTCCACGTCGCCCCGTCACGGAAAGGGGGCACGGAGGCCACCTCATTGTTCTCCGCTGCTGGCCGGCTGTGACCTCCATTATTGGCATGCAGCACGATACGGGGCAATTCATATCTGTCCGCGGGGCTAGGCTGGCGACTTCTCTTGAGTCTCTTGGGGCCAATACGCTTGACCCGACTGATTATGGTACATATCTCGTATCTGTATGTCACTGCCAGAGAGTGAGCCACACCTGCTCGGCCATCTTCCGCTCTTTTCTGCCCGAGGCTATTCTCTCAGGACTACGCGAAACTCCTGCAGCTGTCTCCATATCACTCCTTGTTCCTCTAACATGAATCTGGAATATCTGCCGTCGTCCGTTGAGGGTGACATGTTGTCTCGGGGATCCCGCGCTGAACGCAATGTGTTCTTTGAAGCTAATCTTCGCATTCCAAATCAGGCTCGTGCGTCGTGACCTGGAAATGGAAATGGAATGGACATGGAAATGGAGCGAGGGACCAAAATCTGCACTCGAGTCTCAGTCCCTTTTTGACCCCGGTCAAACACGATGAACACCGCTCCACAAGCCTACGCCAGTATTCGCCAACCACATTTTCAATTGCTCCGTCTACCGAGTCCAGGGGACAGAATAATGCTTCAGGACACCCGGGCTCTCCTTTTCCGGTTATTGCTACCCTACAGTAAACCCTTCTTCCATCCAAGGCGGCTTCGGTGGCAGATCTAACGTGGAATGGGCAAGGGATGTCTTGTCTTCAACGCCTTGGCTCGCTAACAATGGCTTTTGACATAGCTGTCCAGGAAGGCATCTGGTCTGCCTCCAGGGAGGACCATCCTGCACTACGGTGTTCAAAAACTTGCGCATCACTCATCACCAGCGATCCACGTCGGTCCACTCTAGCACGCCACTCTCGAACGATCCGCGACTGGAGCTAAAGGGAACCTTTGATATTGATGTTGCAGCTCACCGAAACGGTCCAGTGCTGTCTGACCTCCGATCAGCTGTATTCCCGGCGCTGTTGATCCCCTTGCATCTACCGCTGTTTCGGGAACCCCCTGTAAGGAAAGACGTTGTGTGCACATATGCTGGCTAGGGGGTTCTGGCTCTCCGTCGGCCTGCTTCTCAACTTCACAGCTCAGGAATTCGCTCCTAATGGCTCAGAGGCTAGGGGCTTCTTGCATTGCTGTGCACCTGAGTATCTACATGTTCAGGCAGCGTCGAAGCGTGCAACCTCATCTGACATTTTTTGCGTCACCAAGGGCTTCCAGGACATTTTCCGGTTGAAAAATTGCAGTTTCCTGCTTAATCGCACAAGTACGTCTGCCGTCACAGCAACTCCAATGGAGAGGAAATTTTGGCAATCTATCATGCGATCAGTCATGCTCTGACATGCTCAAACGGAGTGCATCGTCTTCAACGTGCTAATACTGGATGGAAGAACTCAGTTCAATGTCTGAATTGAGTCCATCTTAGAGATTTCACCTGTGTTCTGATTGAGGACCCAAACATCTGACTCTAGCCATGCCTCAGTACCACGCCGCTGGTTGCCTTCGCTCCCAAGTTCCAACAGGGGAATTGCGAGATGGGACTGTCCTTCGCGTTGAGCGAGAAATGCCTCTTGCCAGCGTAGATTTATATGAAACCCAACTCGTCCTTCTGTGGCGTCGCACCTGCAACTTCGGTCTTACAGGCTTTGTTCGGCTCTCACCTCATTGTTCGGGCGTTCATTGTTCGTGTTCCTTCTTGCAGAACAACTATGGCGCTTTTTTGCCACACTGGTTCAGGGTGTTGAGATACGAACATAGAGGTAGGGCGAGTCGGGCACAAACGAGATCGACACATAGACTATTATCTCATCGCTCAGAAGCTGTGACTGTGTTTTGTCCCAACTCACTCGAGTATGCCTCGGCACCATGATGGGGTCGCTCCGGTTTCTGCTGCTGACTATAGCAATGTCCAGAGGTCTGTTTTACGGACCGCGTTTGTCATCTAGATGCAGCGCTTCCCTATTTTGACGGTTTTCCAGACCCCCGGACTTGTTACGACCTTGCAACCAGTGGTACTGATGACCATGGACAATGACTTGGCTATACGATGTTTGAGCTCGTCCCACAGCTCGATCTCGGTTGTCCTGTGCATCCGACTCCCAAACGCATCCCTCGAACCCTGTCGGTCGGGTGTTGCTGGTCATGGCGTCAATGACTTCAGGGTCAAGAGAGCCCTTGAGAAAGAGTCTTGTGCCAGTCCATCCAAAAGCACCGGACGAACCGTCAGGGTCCAGCTGCTGCGAACCATTTCACTCTGGGGAACAACTGCCTGTCTCGTCGTTAAAGGTAGGTTCCATCAAACCTCTCAAGGATATGTTCAGGTTGGTTTTCTCCCCAGACAGCCCCTAAACCTGAAGAAGCAGGTCTTTCAAGCTTTATTAGGAAGTCTACCTTTACTCGATCCTACTGCCTACACTTGGAAGCGGGCAACTCGGAATTTGTTCCTGCAGGTGTCGTCATCCCAGCGTCATACTAAAAGCAGGTGATCTGCTTGGCCCGAGTTCGATGTTTGTTTACAATTGCGCCCCTCAAGTCGGGAAGAAACGACCTTGAGTATCGCATCTCCAGGATTCGGTCCGTGCTTCGCGTCCATACACACAATGGCCCCCGATTCGAGCATCACCGTCGACACGTCCAAGAAGCAAAGCCCTATCCGCAATGCGGCCCAAGGCGCAACGCTCAAGGATCAGCTTCCTCCTGCCAAGTCAAGCCAGACATATCCTCCACAGAGCTCAGCCGAGTCAAATGCCTCACTGTTCTTCGTGGGCACGGCAACCACGATCTTGGAGTGGGAGGGTCTCCGCCTTATGACAGATCCCAACTTCTTGCATGCTGGTGACCACGTCCATCTGGGACCCGGTGTGAGAGGGACGCGGAAGACGAACCCTGCGGTTGACCTGCACGATCTACCGCACGTTGATCTGGTCCTCCTGTCGCATTATCACGCCGACCATTTTGACCAGGAAGTCGAAGCTTCGCTACGTCGAGATCTGCCCATCATCACAACACCCCACGCCCACAAGCATCTGGCGCACAAGGGACATGGCGAAGCCTTCACGGCAGTGCATCCCCTTGACGCGTGGGAGAGTATGTCCGTAAATATCACCTCCTCCGCCGCGCCCACCAAATGTCCTCATCTTCGCGTGACCGGCATGCCTGGGAAACACGTCGGCGATGGCCTCCTCGCCAAAGCGAACGACATCCTCGGCGCGATCCCACCTACCAACGGGTGGATGTTGGAACTCGGATATACTAGTGACGCGTCAGGCGCCGATTTCGAGTGCGGATATCGGATTTATATCTCGGGTGACACTCTCTACGTCTCCGAGCTGGAGAAGATACCCGAACTCTACACGCACGCGGGCAAACCGATTGATTTGATGCTGATACATCTGGGCGGAACAACTGTGCCGGGCCCGCATATGCCCTTGGTGATGGTGACCATGGACGCCGCACAGGGGATCAAGTTGGTGAAGCTGGTGCAGCCGGAGGTTACAGTGCCAATTCATTACGAGTAAGTCTCGTTATCCCTTCCATTCAAACCTGCTTCGTCACGTCTGTCTGCGCAAGAGAAGAAGTCCCTTGATGGGATGGCCCCTACGCTGCCTGCAGTGGACGTTTGTCTTTCTCCCACTTTTGAGATTGGCAGATGGCCTGGCACCAAGAAAGAAAGGACTGCGACGTTGGAGCGTTCCAGGCCAGAGCCTCACCCCCATCCCTATGGCCCGCAAACGAAGTGCTTTACCCCTGTTTTTGTGCCCCTCCACACAAGAAGACCTTTTAGATCCTTCCCTTCTGTGTGCCCTTTGCTTTCCTTTCGTCCCTCCTCCTCCAATCCTACCCCAGCAGACCCCTAGAGAAGGGGAAACAAGATAAAAACTACCAAGTTCACCTAAAATTCTGACATCTACTCTTCCCCGCCCCTTTTCCTCGGGGTCGGGGAGGGCCGAAATTCAACAGTGACTACGACGTCTTCCTCTCGCCGCTCTCGGACTTCAAGGACGCCGTCACCAAGGCCGGCCTCTCGGACAAAGTTGTCTATCTCGACCGGGGCGACGAGTTCAAGTTCCGCGTCAAGTGAAGTCGACGACGCCGATAGAGCTTGAGTTCTAGCTTTTAAAACGAATAAGGGGTGGGGGTGCAAGGGAGACCGGTCTCCCGCGAACGAGGACGGATGGATAGGCAGGCCGAAGAGCCTAGAGACAGGAAAGCGGATTCCAAAATCACAGAGACGGAGAGAGAGCAAGGGGAACCCTTGTGTATGGTATGGTTACATACATATATGCACAGGATAGCTAGCTAGCTACCTCCACCACAATGACCAAGGAAGAAAATCACATACAGACAGACAGGAGAGTATCTCCAACTTGGCATTTGGTATGCTCAACACGATGATATCGACAAGGCGTGCGTTGTCTCACTCACTCACTCATTCACCCACCCATTCACCTATTCATACACACACACACACACACACACACACACACACTCTCTCTCTCTCTCTCTCTCTCTCTCTCTCTCTCTCTCTCTCTTACTTCTGTACTCCCTATCTAGTGGTTCAATCTGGGTACTCGGGAGCAGCGACGGCCACCACCCACCCAGCCCGCCAGCTTGCTAACCACTCCGTGATCGTGGCAAATTGTATTCGAAGCAGGCAGGCAGGCAGGCAGGCAAGACGGGTTTCTGGGGATTTGATCACTAATGATGAACCGATGGACAGACGGATGCGTACAGAGGACAAACATTAGTCCTCAGTAGCAGAAAGAAATAAAAATGCTATATATGACATGTACGGTACGGTATGTACTGTATTTGGAAGGTCATCATTTGCATGCCTTCCCAGGTCCCCCCCCCGCCTCCGCTCTCGCTCCGTCTGCGGTAACCTAAGTATGTGTATACAGTATGCTGAGAAAAAGAAAACCAAAAAGTAACGAACACACTCGCTGCATTGATTGATTGATTGATTGATTGATCCTGAGCCATTTTGATGTCCAGCCCTGCCTGCCTGTCTGTCCCATGCCATGCCATGCCTACCTCCTGTAAAGTCAATCATCTCATTAACGCCCACGCCACCGCCGCGAGGAGGACCGGGGCTAGCTAGCTTTCTATTATATGTTTTCTTTTGGGGGTGTCAAGCTCCTTTGTTCACGTTCACATAAAGCAGAATGCACAAAAATCGACCTCTGCCCGTATGGCACAGCAGAATGTGGTGAAATATGTCTGCTCACAACTCCAGGATCATGGCGGCAGAAGCCCTTCGCGTTAAGTGCCGGGTAAATTCATCCCTCACCCTAACTTCAGGTCAGTAGGCGTACTCCCTCTCCCGCTCCCTCGCACCATCACGACTCCTCAACCCTGAACGCTGCGTCTGCGATTCTGGGTAATCTTCATAGTTCGGCAGTTGTCTTCTTATATCGCCATAGCTCTGTCGTCCTTCAGTTAGATGCCCGTACGCCGACAGCCGATCCCGGCTTGACGAGTATTGATGACTCTGGCTGTGAGTCTGTTGGCTGCCATATTGGTGGCCACCAATCGATGGATGTTGGTGGAAGTGAGCGGGCACTTGGGGCGCATAGTCCATGCTCATACTGCTGGCATCATAAACGGACTCTCTGCCGGTCGGGGCGTTTCCCCCTCCGTAAAGACTGGTTCGGTAGTCTTCGCTTGAAGGGTCGAGAAGTGCTTCTTTGACGTCCCAATGTCCTTGCTTTGTGCCGACGCTGAACTCGAGATCTTCTCGGGTGATGCTGTCCCAATACTAGAGTCCATGTTAGCACAGATGAGCAATCTAGCGTTGAGTTTGCCGAGGACTTACCTTGTACACCATCATGACTCCCAATAGATTGCATACTGTGGCGAAGAACAAGCCGTCCAGATAGTGGCTGACTCCCTCGCAGATTCTCTTGCCAAACACATAAAGGATGACCTGGCCAATGATGAAGAAAAATGCTCCGAACGCGAGATCGCCCAACGGCCACCGGTCCTGCAAAGTGTTGACCACGAGGATGACCTGCATGACAAAGTAGACCGCAAGGCAGATGGCGTTGATGATGTACAGCACGATGAAAAGGCCCGTCGTGTTCGTCGGCGACAAGCCAGCCCAGCCCTTGAAAGTGAGCAGACTGACAGCGAAGCTGATGACGAACATGATGAGACTGCCGAGTCGCAACAACCACACCGAGAGTGTGGTTCCGTCCTCGTAAAGCTGAAACCCAACGAACCCATTGATCAACAGACTCGTGCACAACGCCGTGGCCAGACCATTCTGCACCGCCACAAACCAAGGATATGCACTCTCACTTGTGGCCTGGATCACGCCTGCGTCCAGCACGAGGCTGACAACGGTCAACAGGCTGTATATGTAAAAAAACGTCAAGATCTCTTTCCTCCCGACGGCCGTGAATTTAGATCGGACGTGGAAGATCATGATGGCGGTCATGAAGAGGGCGGCAATGTGGGCGAAATCGGAGGCGGCTTGGAAAATGATCGTGTTGGCGAGTTCGATGGATCGCGCACTGCATCCTGGCAACAGGACAGGGTTCTTGGCCGATGTAAACTCCGCGGGAGGACCCAAGAGGTAACAGAGAGGCAGCGCAGATTGCCTGCAGATCGAGTCGAAGGAACCGAAGCCCATCTTGGGCCGAATACCCTTAGCAGGGCAAGTTTGAGTGACTCTGAGATAACGCGACCGTCGCTCAGCACCAAGTCCCAAATGCGAGAATCAGATGTATTTTCCTTGCGGGACACCGGGAGGAGTGAGGATGGTTGTTCGTAATGAGTGCGAGTCGTTGCTAGGGGGTAATCGAGGGAAACGAGAGGAAAAATCGACAGGTATTGAGGCGGTAGAAACGACCGACGCGGCTGCTGGGCGATAACGAGGGACGGACTGCGGTTAGAGAATGACGAGAAAAGTGTAAACGATCGAGGTCTTGGATCGAAGATGAGGTTGGTGGTGTTGGTGGTGATTCTAGGGCAACGAGAAGGGCCGAAACAAGGCTCTGACCGGCCAAACACAGCCTTTCCTACATGGGTTAGACTAGACCACTTCTTGTTTTGGCGTGACCCGGAAATAGCAACGTCGACCACCAGGGCACAGAATAGTTACGTAGTATTACCTCGTAATGGCTGGCTCATTCAATGCATCTACTAAAGACCGATCTGCCTAGTCGAATAATTCCCTCTGGGTATACATCATTCCTCATAACCAGCACATCGTCCCTTAACTGTAACATCCTTGCCCAAAGCCGCCAGGAACTCGCCGCCTACCCAACGCCTTCAGTTGACCTTCGATGCTCCCTCCTGGTGTTTGTTCTATGCATGCGAAAATGAACATGGTTCAGAGCCTACCCTCATCATGCTCTGTGCTGCACACCAAAATCCGGGTTCAGACTCGTGCCTTTGAAGCCCTCACTTTCCTTGCCGCCTTGGCCACGATCTGTTTTGCTCTTCCTTGCGCAGCGGCCAGATGTTCAAGGGCTGCTCTCTTGGTAAAACGCATGGCAAATTGCATCTTCACAAATTCTGCCGTATCCAATAGGCGCAGTCGAGTATTGGAGAGTCCGTCAGACAGTACGTCGCCGAGTTTGATTTCTGGTATCGCGTAACCTTCGGTCATGCGCGCCATTTCACCCTGTAGAAACTGTGTTCCCTTTCCCAATCTCGATTGGAGTTCGAGAAGTGTCGACATGCCCAAGAAGTCCCGTGGTGCATTGTGTTTATTTTGTCTCTGCCTTCCTTCTCTGGCTTGCCTCGCCGACGAAGCTTCATCTTCATCGTCCACGATTAACCGTTCTCGCACACCCTTCCAAACAGCCCAGGCGCTGCTCGCCTTCTCATGGTCATGTCCAATCAGCAGGCTCAGGAGCTTCTTGAGGCGCGAAAACTCAGTGGTCGATCGGTCTTGAAAGGAGACAGTGAACGTCTCACTCAGGTGAGGTTTCCTCATCGTCAAGTTGACTTCAATATCGCCATGAGTATCACGTGGTTGTAAGTGGACGCTGAAAACCCCTTCAAAGAGCTCCTGTACGGACACGGGAACGGTCTGATTCTTCCGCTTCAGCTCAACAGATAGCGGAGACCGCTTCTTGCGACTTAGGGCGACCTTGGGTAGTCTGACCAGCAATTGGCCTTCACCTGCGATACCGACCTGAAAGTGCAATGCATCGTCTGCAAGGGTGGGAGTGACATTGATCGAGGCAGTGTCAAGCAATTGTCGGCCGATTTCGCTTTCCTCTCTATCACTGTGGGTGGAGGTTGTACATGTCGACATAGGGACCTCTATTCCCGTTGATGGTGCCTGCTCATGTGCGGTAACTTTGACAATTATATCGCCTGGAGTTGCGAAGGCAGTTGGGTCGGAGAACATCGGCCATATGCGGAGCCACACAAAAATGTACATGCTGACAACGTAAAGAACGACGAAGACATTCTTCATGAGTGGAGTATTAACTGCTGGAAGAAGCCTGGATGTTCTCGAAGGCTTCTCGCGAGGCTCTTTCGACAGCGAGTCCAACCCATCGACCTCCTGGGCTTGGGTTTGCTCGGCGCTCAAGACAGCATACGCAATGTGCCTGTTAAGGACGGTAGCGTCCAAGTTCAAAAAGGCCGCCATATTCAGGGGCAATTTTGGCGAGGACTCGTGCTGCATCAACTGTGGCCGCGAGGGTTGCGTCTGTACACATTCGTGCAGAGCATCAGAGTTCACACTACCTTGATAGTCACCATCCCAGCCTCGATCCATCCGGATCAGAATCTTGGGGATGCCTTGTCTTTCCACAAAGGAAATCATCTTGCGACTGTCACTGTTCATGCTGCCCTCGTCATCGAGATGGACACAGATGATCGCAACATCCGGAAGAGTCCAACGAGGATTGCCGACCACAAACCTGGAACCACTCCACTTTGAAACTATTTCGGAGTGTGTTTGACTGTTGCGAAGAATCAACTGTTCTTGCTGGCCGTGACCACTGGAGGACTGAACCAGATCATAGCAATCAAAGTCTATCAATTTGTCGATGGCAACAAGGTCCGCAAAATCTGGTTCTGCTCCGGGCCCAAATGTGTTTGGTACCAGATGGTATCTCGAAACAGATGTTTGGCTGACATTATGAGAGGGAAACGGCCGTGCAACCAGGACGTCACCGAGTTTTCTCTGAAGCTCTGGCCTGAACTGTTCGACATGTCGCCCCAGTAGAAGAACCTTGAAATAGTTGTGGACGTCCAAGTCTAGGCCACTGTCCAGTATAGGCATTCGAATGACACTGAAGTAGTTAGAGAACTCGCCTTCACTTTGACCACGATGGGGCAGTTTTCGAGTCTCTTCCTCAGAGAGAAGTCGACTGATTGTATAGGTGCTGATGGGACCCTGCCGAGCTTCCTCATCCTCTTTCTCCGAGTACGTCGCTTGGACAAGCGGGCGGGGCGGATGGTTGTAGATGAATCCTCGCTCATGCGGAACGTCCATATTTTGTTGGCGATCTAGTTCCTCTGTGAGAGTATCTTCAAGGCCCTCCTCGTCTGATGACGCAATATCATGGATATGGACTCCGTCAGAGACGCTTTGAATGTCATCTGAGCTATGCACATCAAGGAGGGATCCAACATCGGTATGCTCGGACTGCAGGTCATCTTCGTTCGAGGATTCCACGTCCACAAGAGAAGCCCAGCTATCGTCTAGCGAGCCTTGGTCAGGATCAGACGGCTGCATGATGGTGTTGGGAGTAGATGAGGGTCTGGACGAGGAGGAGGACGAGGAAGACGAATGCGCGAGCAGAGAATCAAGTGAAAGGTGTAGAGGGATTTCCGGATATCTGAGGTCGACGTGGTGTGAATCGGTGCTTCCGGGGCGCGAAGGCGGTTCCACTTCGTTTCGACCAACCTTGCTGTGGTTGTGCTCAAACGTGTCAGTCATTATTGCGTTGAGCGAGTCCACGTGGTGATGACAGGGGTATCACTCCCTACCGTCGTTGTTGGAGAATAGAAAGATGCTGTGATGTGAACCTACTGAATGAAATGGGAACGCCCCCAGACACCTTCCTGGTAGTCTCAACAGTGTTCCAACTTCTGGTGAATTAGATCTTCCCGTTCTCTGGTTCAGCAAATGAGGTGCGGGACCTAAGTGTCTCTGTGTGAGCAATGGGACGAGTCCGGTACGGTCATCAGCCTGAGTACATGAGAACGCAGGGGGGAAAGTCCACCAGGTCAAGACGATAGTATGAGTCGGAAGCGCTGGTCGAGGGACAAAATCCTAGAGTTGAAGAAGGGAGAGAGGCAGTTAGGCACCAAACAGTTCAGCACAGGTTGAATGCAAGGCAATGGGCGAGACCAAAGCAGGAACCCCGCAGACGCGCGCCCATGCATGCCGGGCTCCTTGGTTCCTGCCCCTCCACGCCGCGGTGCTTTGCCTGTCCGCGGTTGCCTCTGGTGCCTCCCCAGGCTCCACCTTCGATAAGCAAGGCTAGGCTCCAGCCTTGCCCAGCCTACGAACTATTCGGATCACCAAGGTGTGCCAAAGTACTCGGTAGTATATTTTGTATTCACACAAGCCCAACCATACACTTCAATCCCATGGGGTATATGGATGGGTTCTTTCCCCTTTGCCCAACCAAAACCAATTATAGAATGGCCCCAGGCCCCAATGCGACTCGTGACACTAGCTGTGCCCCGTCAGCATCAGCATCGGCATCAGCAACCCGTCGATGCCTCGATGCCAACAGGCCTCGTTAGCCAGGACATCTTCGAGAAGTTGGCATTCCTTCTTGTTTGGATTGCCGTCTCCCTCATCTCTTCAGCTCTACCTCTCTTGTTGCATCACTCCGCTTCTGCAGATGCGGGAGGGAACATGTTCAGTGCTCTGGAGAACAAACCCAGACAGTGTGCCTCTGAATCCAAGCCTCTTTCTCATATTTCTTGCACGGCACAGTTTGTACTGTCCCGACGCCAAAATGTTGCGTCTCAAAATTGCACCAAAGGACACTAACGCCAGGCTGCCATGCAATAATCAAACATCTGGCTCTAACGTTGCCGTCTGCGTGCCGTCCCTGGCCTTTCCGGTCAAGGAGAAGCCCAGCCGCCGGCAACTTCTACCCACTCGGCAAGACAGCTGCCTTCTTTTCCTTCCACGTCTCGAATGTCCGTGTCGCATCGACACCGACATCCAACACCGTTTTCTTTGGGTGGATCTGGAGTAGCCCAGTAATCGTCTTCCTCTTGTCGTTCCTTCTCATCCTCGGTGGTCTTCTCCAGCCAGGGGATTCTCGGCAACTGTCGGGCGGGAGCATTCGCGGGACAGTGCTGGATGGTCGTATGGCGATAGCCAAAATCGCGGAAATAGTGGATATCACGAGGCGCCAGGAGCGCCCCCGCCGCAAGAGAGTGTATCGGGGCATCTCCCCACTGGGACAAAGTTAGTTGAGGTGTGGTCAATGATGATAGTTCGAGGGGAAACTCACCCTTTCCATCCAGAATCCGCCACTTCGGTCCATCATTTCGAAGAAGTCGTTGTACTCTTTACTTCTGAACCAGTCCAAGCGTGCGATCTCGAAATTGCTCCAGAAATGGCACATGTTGTACTTCTCCCCCTCCATCGCTTCTCCGTCGATGTCTTCGATGTTTTGATGGCCGGGTTCTGTCTGGAGGATCTCATTAGGTAATGTTTTGGCTCGTCTGTCGTCCGCGGTAGCTTCCTTTTCAGGTTGGGGCTCGATGAACATCTCCCAGAGCCCCTGAGACTGGATGTTGTGCTTACGCTTGTAAGCCGAGGCGTAGCGGAAGATGTTCGGCACGGTCTCCTTCAGTTCCTTGACGGCGATGGTGAAACCATATGTTTTGTTGGCTCTGGCCATTTCGATGAAAGGATCGTAGGTGATGTCGCAGAAGTATTTGATTTCGGGTTCCAGGCGCCAGTACCACTCGTACTTGTCCAACAACTCGTGTTTGTAGAAGAACCCCGAGTAGAAGCGGCACATGTGGTGGTAGCTCTCCATGCCACCGTACATGATCGCCTGGTCCCCCTGCTTGCGAATGCCCTCTTTGGCGACTTCATGATCAACCCAGTCCGGGTATCCCCACATCGAGGGGTCAATCTTGCCAAATTCCACGGGAGAGCTTGTGTAGTTGGTGACGGTGTCTTTGAAATCCTGCTCAAACTCTCCGTCATTGAGAAAAACGTAAGGATAATGGAACCATCGATTGAAATGTCTTTCGATGCTCTTGATCGATTGAATGACTCCTTCCAGCTCCTTGTTCCGGGCAAGGACAACAAACGCCGCGTTAGCTCGTGGTTGCTTCGCAGCGTCTTCGGGGTTTAGGCATCCCGTCGCAAACACTCGATCATGCTTTTCGCTTATTTTTCTGCTGCAGCGTTAGAAGTGGGTACAGGGAGGATAGGGCGAGGATTGTGGCATACCGTATTGAGGGAGGCGTGCCAGCCGGGACCAATATTCGTCCCGGAGAGCTAGGATGTTTTATGACAAGAATGAGGATGATTAAGACAACCAAGCTGGGGAAAAGGAGCAGGAAGCCCAACGGAATGGATATGGACGAGTTGCCTTTTAGCCTGATGCGCCTGCGGAAGAATGATAATCTTGAAAGCGTCTTTGGCTTCTCATGCTTGTAGTCGTCCACTGCGGGCGACGTGTAAAGTGCAGGCAGGCGTTTATAAAGCCGCTGTGCAAAACCCATTATTGAGGACTTCTACCCCGGACGGAGGAGGGCTTCCCGCGCTGCTTCCAAACTTTTATCTCGCGGACATACAATCGTCATCGAATGTTGACTGGGGGACGTCAGGTGGGTTCGTGTATTCTGTGCTGGATCGATGTCCCGTTGCCTTTTTTTTTTGGCAGGCGTCGAAGGATTGGGGACGTGTAGGGTCGGAGACGGAGCTGATAGGGATGAGCGCGCAACGGACAAGGAGAAGCTCAGGGCCGGACGGATTGGCGCGATACGATTATCTGGAGCGATACCAAAGCAACATAATGGGCTCACTGGGTTGATTCAACAAAGTATGAGGACAGATATGGCTCTTCATGGACGTTGGGAGAGGAGAAAAGGACTTTTGGCTCGAAGTTGCAAGACGATGGTGATCCACAGCACCACGGCCTCCAGGGACCAGAAACCACTACCGGACGCAGATGGGCCACTGAGGAGCCACGGGAGTTGCGTAGCTGCCAAGACACCTCCTAGCGACCACTCTCCGTATAGCAGCTTGGTGGTAGTGCCGTGGCAGCGATATCAGTAACTCATTTCCCATCAGCACCATCAATCAGCACTACAAGTCCATACATCAACGGGGACGTCCATTCGAATGTGTATCACATCGACATCGCAGCTCAACCGGAGGAAGCACTCGCAAAGATGCACGATCAACACATTATGCAACGGGCAGTCATGAGACACCATGATTACTGAGTATTGATAGAATCACCACCCGCGGTGCCTCTCCTTTTCCATATTTTTTTTTGTCAAATGTTCTCGAGACTACCGAGTACGGACGGAGTGGCCAAATGTTGCGCCCAAATATACTCACCAATGGGCACTTGGGTGGTCAACTCAGGGTCGCCCCCCTGCCGAGAGCGAAAAGGAGGCTTTTTAAGTTGCCCCCAACAGTAGGCCAACACCCAAGCGGACAATTCCCAAGGGGGCCTGGGCTCGGTGGGCGCAGCCTAAGAATTGCCTCTCGGGGTGTCAGTCTCAGTCACTGGGCGCGTCAGTTTCACACGGCCGATCCTCCCCCTCCCGGTTGCCAACTGCTCCTCCACTTCGATCTTCCCACCCAGCCTCCATTCGCCACAGAGCTAATGAGGAGTTGTTGACGTTGACAGCATAAACAAGTGGCCACCAACCACCCTGAATCTGCAACCACTTCATCTTGCGACTTCGTCCCGAAACCTCGCAATGACCGCCTGTTGACCTCCTCCCAATTCTTCCCAATCGATCAAAGTTCAATTGTAATGTTTTGAAACACCTTGTTTGATCCTGCCCAGCGGCTGTCAGGCTCACTAGGCCTCGAAAGACCCTTTTCCCCGCGTTCCTGCAGCCGCAACCCACCATACGCGGCGGCCTATGCCTGCATCACGAGCCTTTGAACTTCACCGCATGGAATGATATAATAGTGACGCCCCCGAGCCTACGCGCGCCCTGATGGTTGCCGTTCTCCTCTCTAGCACCCAGCGTTCTCACTTTGTTGAGCATGGCCGCAACTTCTCCTCTACGACCGTCCACTCCTGCTCGACCTGTGTTTAACACACCCCATCTTTCTCCGAGCCGAGTACCCCTCGCCTTCGCCTCTCAATCATCCTACAAATCGGGTCATCTAGGGCTTGACGTCTTCTCCCCGGTCGACCAGAATGGGAGCTTTTGTTTTGACCGTGTGATCAAGAGCGGGAAAGTGTACCGGCGGATCAAAAACAAGGGAGCCTGGAAGCCGTCATGGAAGCCGGCCTACCTCGTCCTCCGCCCGAATCTCTTGTCCGTCTACCAAAATCCCGACGAGACTGATCTCAAAGCTTCCATCACCTTGTCCGAGGTCACGGCGGTTGCCCGCGTTCGAAAAGCCCACACCGAGCATGTATTTGGTGTGTTCTCCCCCTCGAAGAACTATCATTTTCGAGCTATGTCCGAGGCAGACACCGAGGACTGGATCATGCACATCCGCTCGGAAGCCAGGACCGATGAGGATGACGATTTGGATCTTACGGCTCCCCAGCTCTCGAGTAGGGCCGGTGATCTATCAAACACTTACGAGTCTACCGATATCTCAGCGGATGAAATGCACCGTGCTCCGGGCTCCCCTGAGAGACAACCGAGAGCCACTCAGAACCGAGCCAGGACTGGGTCACTGCTCGCGACCAGCCAAAGACGGCCTTCGAATCTTCAGGAGTATTCAGGAAACGAGCAATTTACAACATCACATTCCGATTTCTCGGATACCATGGGGAGTTCATTGCCCAAAAATTCCTCTTCGTCGCTTGCCAAACAACAACCGCCTTTGACACCGATTGCTTCGTCGCAGCAACTCAATGGCAAGATCGAAGCCAAAGGAAATGTACAATTACCTCAACCACCGTTACATTCCGAATCCGTTACCGATCCAGAACGCGTTGTCCGCCAAGGTCACCTACAAATCCTGAAATCTCACAAAACGGGTGTCAAAGGGTGGAAATGGATCTGGGTTGTACTCCGTTCACGAAGCCTATCGTTTTACAAGAACGAAGCAGAATATGCAGCCGTGAAGATCCTACCAATGCACTCCATTGTCAACGCCGCCGAGATTGACCCCGTGAGCAAGTCCAAGAATTTCTGCTTTCAGATTATCACGGATGATAAGACGTACAGATTTTGTGCCCCGAGCGAGGAAGAGTTGGACAAATGGCTGGGTGCACTGAAGAGTGTGCTGAGCAGGCGTAACGAAGTGGAGAAGGCCTTCGCTGCAAAGGCCAAGGACAAAGACCGGGAGAAAGGGAAAGTCATGGCTACTTTGGAAGGTGCTGCTGCATTGGTTCTGCGTCAGCAAGCGATTTGATCCCTTCCAGTCGGCCTGCGGCAATGAATATTTGGATGAAGCTGTTTATACCCTCGTCACGACTCATACGACCCGGAATGTGCAAAAAAATATATCGTGGACTGTTGCATATACAATGTGGAGAAGTGGTGAAAGGGGATGATCATTACCACGCTGGATGATGAATACCACGAGGGACGAGCATTGGCCTCCGACCAGAGACCAAAGTCTTCGGGGGACGAGGAATACGCTATTTATGCATTGATGACTTTGGATGACCACACCTGTCGGGAAGCGTTGTATACCCCCTTTTGCGCCTGTTTTGCGTTGCGTACACTGGATAGTACAATCAAAACCGCAATGATATTGCGCATTGCACGTTGCACAGCCTCCTACCAGAAGATGAGGGTTACAGCGTCGCTAGTGGATGAAGCCTTGAATACCTCGTATATAGGATAGCACCGAGTACTACCCTCATCATCCCCCAATTTCTGGTTGTTCTGTATGTGTATTCTAACTTGTCCGTACCACAACACTCACTCATGGCTTGACGGTCAATTGGCTCGGGCATGCGGTTTGGCTCTCCCTTGCTCCATCTCTCCATCCACCCATCTATCTATCTATACATGACTCTAACTCGTACTTTGTATACAGATACATATACCTATCTACATCTATACATGAGGCAGGGAGTTAGCGCGCTGTTCTGAGAGAAGTACTGAGGCTCGAATAATCAAACAATGAATACTATGGCATACATGATGTAGAGGGGTTGGTAGTGGTAGTTATAGTGATAGCGGTGTTGTTGTTGTTACTGTACAGTCGTTTACAATTCCGGCTTCCCCACTATGTATACACTACAGTATATACTGTATATGTACTCAGAATTGTTTCGGCCCCATGATTTGTGGACAACGTGAAATGAAGCTAGGCTGCATCTCGTTAAGCACAGATCTCCTTGTCCAACCAATGAACAGAGTTTGCTGCTTATGTAGATGTCCGCATATAAAACCGCACTAACTTGTCTATCCTCAAAAGAGACGTAACTAGCTGATTTACTGTAATAGCTATTTACCTATCCATTTCTCTTCGATCGATCAGTTCTCCTCGTTTTCTCGTGATCCAGATCCTCGTTTTTCTTGATCAAATCCCGCGCTTCCGTAGGAGCGTCCGGCCAGACTCTCTTATCTTTCAGCCGCACATTGATTTCACGCGTTTACATTGGCTGCAGCATAAAAGCGTAGCTGTAGCGAAACCCGATGCGAGGCAAGATTGACAATCCAACTTGCAATTGGTCCACGTCGCGCTCCCTTGCGCGAAGGCATCCCCGGCCACGTCACGCCGGGGTTGCTCAAGATACCCTGATCTGGAGAACGTTGTCCAGCCCTGATAAACAGGCGACTTAGCCCGCGCTTGCCAAACCCAAGCCTGAGCCGCTCCCTCCTGGCTGACTCTTCATATGTACAAACAATTGCACGAAGTTTTCTGAGTTTGTTGGCTCCACCCTACAACTACCTTTTAAGTCTTGATGGTCATTACAGCTTCCAGTTTGAACGTCTCAGCCCCATTCCCAGGCAACTGTGGGCGAATAACTCCGTCACTGGATGGATCCCGTCGGCTTTGCTATCTCTGTTGTCGGACTCTACTCCCTTTGTCGAGATTGCTATATTTTCTACTCCGATGTCAGATCAGCTGAGCATGTCATGCGGCTTACAGCCCGTGATATGAGCATCCAGGAGTCTATTTTGAAAGCCTGGGGGTTCTACTGGTAGATTCATCGCCACGAAGTCAAATCAGATAAGGAATCGGTGCAGACCCACGAGAAACTGCAGAAATATCTCTCTCAGAATCCGTATAAAGTTGAGGGAATTAACGCTGCCCTCTTCGCTATTGGAGAGATCCTATCAAATCAAGAAGTGTTGCGGGAGAGATATGGGCTGACATTCACGTCTGTTGAGGGCCAACAACAGGCAAGGTTTCCCAAATTTGAAATCCATAATCATTTGCTCATGACCGTATTTAGCAGACAGCAACGGTTCCTGGGCAGGGATTTGTGAATGCGCTCGAGCATCTTCCCTAGACAATCAACCAGTTCAGGCGTTTCCACCCAGTCACTGTTGGTTTCACAACTGCATTCAGAAAAGAGGGAGCTACCAACACAGTTGAGATATGTGAGATCGTTGCCAGATCACCCAAATTCAGGGGACAAGACTGGTTACTTATGGCTCAGGGGCCGCTTCAAATTCAAGCTTATCTGTAGGAGACGGAAATTGATCAGGCTAAGAAGGTCTTGGTCTGCAGGACGTACAAGTTGTACACAGCTCTGTAAAAGAGGTACAGTACCGGGCCCTTGCGTAACGGTGAAATATATGCGCAGGAAAGGGCCTGTAACCTGATACTGTATAATGGCGCAATCTCACTTCCGAACCTTGAGCCCTCTGTAACTTGATACAGCGCTC
This sequence comes from Fonsecaea erecta, assembly GCF_001651985.1. Taxonomy (NCBI): domain Eukaryota; kingdom Fungi; phylum Ascomycota; class Eurotiomycetes; order Chaetothyriales; family Herpotrichiellaceae; genus Fonsecaea; species Fonsecaea erecta. The sequence continues at coordinate 1,574,407 of NW_017387245.1, read as the reverse complement.
CGTTGCCGCTTTCAAAATTCTGGATCCGGGATCAGAAGCACAAGGAAAAGGTATCCATATACGAGCTAGACTGTCAGATCTAACTGGGAGACATAGATCCCAGATAATTAAGGGTGTCTGTGAGAGGGAAGGAGCAATCGCAAATGGCTGTAGTTATAGTAGTAATACAGCCCTATATATCTATACACAAATACTCTGTCGAGATGGTTGAAGGGGAGGAGGCAGAGATTCAACCGGCCTTTTGATACACCATCCCACAATCCAAGGTAGAGTCAGAACAGGTAAGCACGGCGAGCCCTATTGCCTGGCCTCGCAAGGAGCTGAGCATTTTGAGAATCTAGGGGACTCGGCTGTTACCGGACATGTCCCGCGCGCGTCGCTCAGGTTGCTCACTTTCCACCAGGGTATCATTGTCCTTCACTGAGCGGAGTGATCGTATCTCCGACCTCTCGAGGACGCTTGCGTGCCAACTGTGTCTCGATATTCATCGACCAAGAAGCCCTTTGACCCGTCCCCACAAACCCCTCGGCCTAGTCTCAACCACCACATCTTCATACTGCTCCGCCGGTGACCTGTATACGACTTTGTCTTCAGGCGAGCCAGCTCCGAACTCCTGCATCTCCGCCTGCTCAGTCGGGTACCCCGCTGTCTCTTCCCCGTTCTCTGTCGACAGCGGTTGTTCCCACAATGGCGGTTGCGTATGTCCGTTGGCCATCTCCTGGGGCATCCACCCATCACTTACTCCGCTGCCCATAACATGCACGCTCTTGGACACAACAGCCTGGTATTGTTGCTGCGGCTCTCCCCTCGGGAATTCGCCCTCGTCATCAAGTCCGAGTTTCGTCTTCCAAGCTTTCGCTAGGCCAAAAGGTGCCAGGGCGCCGTGGACGACATTTCGTGGCCAGGAAGTTGCGAAGAGTCCGTCATTCAAGTCCGCCCAGTACATCTTGATTTCACGCGGTTTGCTGGCCCACTCGGGTTTCGAGATGGTGCCGTGTGACTGGTTCGCGCCTGTACTCGCTTGCGGTTCTTTCGACGTCGGTGTCTGACTCTCCATAGCTTGTCCGTCGGACCTTTCTTGGGCGTCAAATGCCTTGAGAGCTGATTCTCTAGCGGCGGAAACTTGTTCCCAGACCGAGCCGACCTCGGTGACCGGGACGTCGTTACGACTGAACCATTCTTTCATAGCTTCCTGCTCCGCTGCTTTCGCGACCTGTTGGCGTTGCCTGAAGACATCAAAATTCTGCTGTTTCAGTTCTTCCCGTAACTGTTCGGAATCGTATTCCTTCGGCCCCTTCAGATCATTGGAGTTTTCGCCTTCCACAACGTCAAGTCTACGTCCGCGGACTATGCCGTGGTGCTCCATACTGAGGTGCTGGACCGTGTTGCGCGTGAGAGGCAGGAGTGCCCGCTCGTGTGCGGGCAGATCCTGGAGAGCCAGTGCCGCCCGTTTTCGAATCTCTGCGGCTTTTCTTTCCAGCTCCTTCCGTATCTTGTTGATGCGCCTCCGTGCTCGATTTGTCATTTTCGAGGCGTTTATCAGCCGGTTTGTTTCCACCATCGTCACTTTCTCCCAAGGACTGGGCCCCGAGGATATCCAGTCAAGCACAAATGCTGCGTCGGCGACACTGGTGGCTTTTTGATCCATCAATCTTCGTGCCCGTAACTTCTTCGGCAGGATTTCGTCAAGCTTGGGGATCTTCCCAACGAGCCCATCACGAACGGCCATCTCCTGAAGAGTCACAGGAGATCCTAGCTTCGATTTCACGACATCTATGTCCTCTTGTGTAGCTTTGATCAAGTCTTCAGGCGGTGATAGTTGTCTTTGCGTCGACAGCTCGCGGAGTTTCTGGAAAGTAAAAAGGCCCTCTAACGCTCCTGCGGCAGTAGGTGGAAAGTGTATGGAGAAGTATGGCGTCCACATATCCGGGCGTATCGATGCAGGCACAGTCTTCTTGCCGTGGTAAAGCAGCTGCTTGAGGATTTTTGTTTCCTGAAACCAAAATGTTAGCAACTGGCGAGCGTGGCAGCATAAGAGCCCGTTACCTGCAAAGTCCTCGTCAGGCTGTACACAACTTGATTAGTTCGAATATGACGGTAGGCATAGATATCTAGACCGTGGTTCTGATGTCGGAGCGCCTTTGCAACTTGAATGTCTTGCGTGGCTGCTTTATTCTTGGCCGCATTGGATCCTCCCGCCCGCCATTTGCCCTGAACCCATTTTATATTGGCTTTTTTGGGTACGATCGTTGGTTGAAGAGCTTGATTAGGGTGAGGTTCTCCTTTTAACATTCTAGGAGGGCGTATGCGTGGCATGGTAGGGATGGACATTGGAGGTATCTGATGAGCCATTGAATTGGCAGTGACAGCCGCCATTATGGACGCTGCACGGAGTCAATGGCTGGATCGCGACCGGAGTGAGGAAAGCCTATCAACAATTCATGTCTGATGTCACGCAATGCATCAAGTATCTGCCACGACAACCACACGGCACGGACAATAGAGAAAAGTGAATGTCTGGCTAAGCAAAACTCGCAGCTCCAAAAATCCATCGCAGTAGCTACACGCCGACCGCGATGGAGCATTTGGTCTTGGCATGTTTGCTTGTGGCAAGCCTCGTCCGCTACCAGTCTTCCGCCCTGAGTGCCATCCATCCATCCGTCTTGATTTTGTGGTGATAAAAGCACATGTATCAATTGAGGTTGGACTTGGACAGAAAACACATTTAAGTACAAAAGTCTGCTTCTCAGCTGCTACGGACAGATAGTAGGACAATCTTTTCCTACCGCCCCCTGTCGAAGAAACTCAGCCTGGTTCCCTCGTCATCAAATCTCGTTAAACACCTGTCTGCTTGCAGTTCCAACCTGAATTTGGTCCAAATATGAAGGCCCCGCTAGCATAGATGCAGTTTGCAAAATTCGTGATAAATTCCTCCATTCTCGTTAATCATACCATTTTGGTTGATGACCAAAACTAACAAGCGAATCGCTCAATTTGCTACTGACGTCGAGGATGCCAGTCCTGATGGAGCCGATTCAGTGTTGGCTGCCGTGCCCAGCGGCATCCAGTTCCTTGGAATATCCATACTCCTGTTTACCCGGCCTCCCGGAGTAAGGGGATAGTCTACACGTGACCGATCCAAGCGATCGTCTTCGTCAGAAGTTTCATCTGCCAGACGGGCAAAATAATCCGCCAATGCGCTTGTCGAATCGCCAGGGACAATGTTATCGTACAAGGGAGGCGGAGTGACCAAAGGTGGAGGTGGTTCGTCGTCGTCAAAGGCGGGTGGATTGAACGAGGGGCTTCTCAGCAAGTGGATAGGTCTGGATTGTCCAGCATTAGGGTCGTTGTGCACGTGTGCCTGCGTCGGCATCGTCAAGCCACCCGAGTCATTCGTCCAGCTTCGGCTTACACCGGGCGCTGGAGCACTAAAATCTGTTGAGTTATTGACAGACTGAATCCGGCTCTGGGATATGGGTGGCGTATTTCGTCTTCTGATTGCAGCGCCTGGGCACCCGCACTCGAACTCATCAGTAGAGGCCGGAACACCAGCGCCGGCGCTGTAGGCAGGAAGAGAGATATTGGCTTGTGTGGCGCGACAAGAAAGAATGTTGAAGGGCGAATCAATGGAGATCTCGAAATGCCGCCTTTTAGTTGAATCGTTCTCATCTGGTCGAGAGAGTCGCATCACAATCTGAGAGTCGTGGTTAGTTTCCGCAGAGTACATGAAAGTAACGGAATAGACCTGCCTTGATCCAATGGTTGACCTGAATATTGGAGTATGTGGTGTCAAAATGTAATCGCTCGCTTCTCAGTTTGTCCTTCATCTGGTGACAGCTGGGCAGTTGCACGTTGAATTCCATCTCAGTGGGACCAATACTGCCGGCGTCATTATCCAAGTTGCCGAGCAAGTTCGTCTGGTCTCGCGGGATATCTTCATCACCAGCAGCAGCTCGTTGGCGATAGTCATAGGGGACACCACCACCGGCTAGAATACGCATTGAACTTCCGGGGTAGGATGTCACACTATGTCCATCGGCCCGTTTTTCAAAAAGTTGCACCTTTCTCGTCGGTTCCAGCCTGTGTACCTTCTTGTTGTTTGTAAAGTATTGTATGTTCTCCGTTACGAACACCTTGATCCTGTGGCATTGAACCTTGGCGAGGGGAGTCAATTTGAAAGCAATGGGCACCGTTGAGCCAAGCGGGAAGGATTTCCCAGAAATCACAATATCATAGTGTAATTGGTCTTCCCAGTTCCGAGATATTGCAATAGGTTCGACTTGTTCCAAAGACCCCTCGGCGGGTGCTCGGATCAAGGTCAACTCCTTCGTGCCCACCAAATTAGCACGGAAGGCCCCGGAACGCTCGACAAGGGCCTCCAACTCATACTTGACGTGGCCGAGATCGACACTGATAGATTCGGGCAGCCTCGAGTCAAGTGGGAGCTCAAAATTGTAGACGTAGTCCCCTGGATGGAACACTTTAAATCCCCTTTGGGCGACGGTCGGCCCCCCATTGATCGTGTCCCCTTTGCCGAAACTCCTCGAATGGTTCGCCTGGAGGGACAGTCGCTTGAGGTCTCGGGCAGTTGGGTGCCCTTTGGCGGGAGAGGCACTACGCTGGAAGAGGTCAAATGACGATGCCGTAACGCCGACCTCTTTCGATTCCACCGAGGCACCCTTGGAGAGCTGGACAATGTCTGCACCGTAGCTATATTCGGCCTGGGGTATCTGAGCATTGAAGAACGACCACGTATGGTTCATGATTGTGGTGGTGTCTCGGAATTCGACGCGCTTGGGAGGTATTCCTTCCGGCCATTCCGTTTCTGACTTGCCCCGAAAGTTCAGGGATATAGATTTCAACTTCGCTTGCTTTTGCACCCTCAAAAGAAGACTCCCACGAAGCATTGTGGTGCTGTGGGTAGAGGGATCATTGGCATCAAACCCCTGCAGAAACAGAACTGGCTCCGCCAATGCGATGGAAACAGAGACGCCATTGCCGCTTGCAACAGGCTTCTCATCTGCGAGGAGGGTCACGTTCGCCGCAGGGTGTGTCTCGGGGGAGGGGGGTTGGGCAGGAGCAGTTCGAGCACTGCTGTTGTGTCTGGATCGATGGCTTATAGCGCTGACTACACTGGGACTTCTTCCCCGTCGTTCGGGTGAACGCCTGCCGGCGTCGGCGAACACCATGTCCTCCGTTCCCACTGAACTTCTTCGTCGGGACACTCGATCAGGTACTACCGGATGAAGAGTAACCGGTTGTGAAGAGACCGTAGGAAGGTTGAGTCTGAAGAATCGTTTTGCGTGTTCCCGTGAGAAAGCCAGCTTCGCGAGCAACTAGAGGACAATATAGTGGTCGGGTTTGTGGTGGTGACGAGCGGAACAGAGGTTATGCAACTTGTCAGGGAGGAAGAGCAAGACGAATGCGGAGGCTTGGTTGACTCGAGGTAACTGTAATTGATCCTTGTCAGATTCGCTGGTAGAGCAGTACAGAAGGAGGGTTGGGAGATGTAGTTGATGGTAGTGGGCAATCCGTAGCACGCAGCAGGATTAACCGTGGGAGGGGGAGCGTGAGCAATTGTGTAAGTGCCAACTTCACGTTGTTTTCCCCAAACCCGCAACTTTGATTTGAATTATTGGGAACGAGCTTTGAACTCTGACCTGCTTTTGCGCTTGGCTCTGGAGGCGTGGAGAGAACGCACCTAATGTGGCAGCAGCAACCATTCAGCTGAATGGAGAACTGCAGCGTGAGGAACTAGTCGGGGTTCAGGGAGTGCCGTTCACCGGAATGACCCTCTTGGGTGTCATTGGCGCATTGCTTTTGTGTGTGGGTGATATAGTAGAGGGCGGGAATCAAAGGTCGAGATGAAGGAGCCCGACGAACTGAAGGAAGTGGTGCTCACTGACCAGAGTGAGACAGACTGGGTTTTCAAGAGCACTCCTCCCAGTGAGATATTGTGGTCCTGGGCTGCTCGGAACGGTGGATGATGATGATTGAGGATGAGATGGTGGGAATAAATGACACGCGGACTGACAGCAGAGAGTGGCACGCCCGGCCCGGAGAACCAAGCAAAAGGCCTCAGGTGCTCCGAAGCAGCTTAGGCTCGGTGGGTAACCAAAAGCCCAGACTCCCAGCTCGCCAGGCACTTCCTTGACTAAGTGGTGGGTGGATCGGTGGTTGAACTTGGGGGGGGTAGTGGGCGTCACTCGGCAGGGTGGGGGACTCTTTGTGGTTTGTTTCGTCAGTTGGTCGTCAGTCCGTCAGTTGATGATGGCGATGATATAAAGCATCAATGATCTTCTCCCGTTTCAAACTTCCAGAAGCCGGTTTCTTGTGGGGATCGTTTTGACGCACGGACAGCCTCTCCCCACCTCTGCAGACCTTGTTCTTTTCAAGTCTCCCACACCTCGATTCAACAAGCAACCGGGTTGCCTTCGAATCGGCTCGGCGGATATTGATCCAGAGCAGCTGCTGATCAGCAATCTGGCGTCCGCTGCGAAGTGGAGAGAGAAAGAGAGCAAGTGGCGTGGCCCTGTGGCTCCTTGACTTAATAACTACATCTTACTCATGTCGTGTGCCTGACTTACATCTGGCATTCCAGTTTGCATTATGCCCAATCTTACAGTACATGTGAGAAGAGCCAAATTGGGCGTCTGACCACTTCTCTTTCCCTTGCTGTCTTGATATGATCGAACCATATGGTTCACAGCGGGTCACCAGGACCATGGACAGAGCACATCCCTTTGGCATCATCCATACTGTTGGTCGCCACAAAAGCAATGCAAAATTCAAATCATTCCTCCTGAGCCCCTTCCAACCTGCTCATCCTCTCGGATGTCGTGGGACAGCTAGCAACCGCCCCTCAGCAACTGACAACCGAAAAGAAAAGGCACGAAGAAGGAAAATAAAAAGCCGAGTCTCCCGCATCCCGTGCTAGCCACGTCGCCTCCCCGACTCCGCCAATACTGCGTATTTCGTGTCTGTTCGGTCATCGAATGGGTGGCCTTGATGTATGATTCCAGTTAAAAGGTGGTATACTAGGAACGGCATGCCGATTTTCGGATTGTGACGGTGTTCCATCTATCCAAATTTTGTGAGCTTCAAATGTTCCCAATGCCTAGGTTTGCGGCCTCACGATCCCCCGTGTCATCCCGCCTGGGCAGAAAGTTCGAGGCATCAATGACTCGCCGCCCAACCATATCCCGTCCGTTTTATGAATCTGGGTCTAAGCTTGAGGACAAACCATCTCCACAATACCACAGAAAACTACATGCTTGTCATTGCTCTCCGAGACCTTCCTTTCCCTTTCCTTGCCCATGCCCCGCTTGTACTTGCCTCTTTCAACGACCAGGAGTTTGGGGAAGGGTCACAATTGTGAGTTGAGTCAGCTACAGCACCGGCAACTACGGTGTATTTTACCGTACAATCCCTACAGCGGAAAAACAAGCCCAGGGTCCAGGCACAGTCTCCCGAAGCCCCTGTGCCTTGCACATCATCTTCTCTAAATACGGATGAGCAGATCTATTTCACACTAACGAATTATACCCTACAAGGAGCATATGTCAGATGATAACGACAACCGCATTTCAGGACGAAACGCCTTAGTGCACACTGAGTCACTGACCCTGCATTCTTTGTAATGCAGTCGCTGCCACAGGCTCTATGGCTTATTCTTATGCCTCTGGCACTGTCATTCTTGGTATTGACCCTGCATAAACATCATCTCCACAGAAATGGTCCAGCCAGCGGCCGTCGACCTCTCCAGACTGCATACAGATGCTCTGGAATTACGCGTTTGGCTGGGCCTGAGCAACTTCCGAGCTCGTCCTCGGAAGGATTGCCTTGCAGGAGAGGTCAGCTTTCCTATGAGTCAGGATTCGCTTGTTACACCGACTAGTCACTTCTACAAGTATCTACCATCCGCCCTGTCGCTCTGCCCCGTCGGTCGTGGGCATGATTTTTATTTCCAGAAAAGACCCTGAGGGTCGTTGTCAGATGGAAGGGAAGGCGCTCTCCGTGTGGGTTTCAGGGTTCAGTCTGCCCTTGGGCAAGTCAGCGGCTTCTTCGGCTCGCTTACCCAGTATCAGATCTGACTGACTGTCGTGGATTACGCACCGGACGGCCCCGTCACGGTTGCCATGTGGTGCAAAATGCATGACATGTCATGCGATATTTATTTATTTTTCACACCTCTCCACAGCTCCCCCTGGGATATACTTGTAGGGTCTTGAATGGCGAGATTGGCATAGTTTCCGTCTTTCCGTTCCTGTCACGAGTCCCTCAGGTAGTTTACAAGTCGGCTGCACGTGATCACTAAGGCAAAATCCCCATATTGAAGGTGATTCTGTTCTATTGCGGCCTGCAGCACACAAAGTCCCTAAAGGGGAATTCATGAACTGTTGGCGAGATACGTAGTTGGTTTTAGATTTAGAATCCATAGAATGGAGGAGATCTGATCTGCTTTCTTACTGTTAGCTTCAAGATCGATAGAAAGCCACGGCGGATGCACGAGATGACACTCAGGTAATAGTCTCGTCCACCAAATGCAGCACGACGTCATAACAAGTGAGGGGACGTCAGTGCAACAGGGCATCAGGGGCACGACGGAGAAACCCCACACTGCCAAGCGCCCGTAACCCTGATGTGGACCCCACGTCGGCTAAGTTTCTGTACCAGCAGGACGCGCCCCCGTCGCGTCCACGTTGATGGCGCCGCCAAAGCTCGCTGATAGTTTCGCAGGCCGATACTTCGAGACAACTCCCTGGAGAGTAGGATTGTATGACTCTGTGACCCATGCTTACCATGCAGTATGGCAAGAATCGAATCTCGGGGTACGTATTTCCATCAGCGGAGTTTTGCTGACTTGCTAACCTGTGTTCCTTAGGATCGGCCGAGCAACCGCTCCAAGGTGTAATGCTGTGTTTTACTTCAGTCGGCCCAGAGGACAGAGTCAGCAAATTGAAACGGTTGACTTCGGATTATATGCTGACGAAGACCATAGAGTCGATATGCCGACATTGCAATACAGATGGGAGCCCAACACAAGCTCGACTTGACTTCCGATACAACCCATCTCATTGTCGGTAGCACGGACACCTTGAAATATCAATACGTGGCTCGAGAACGAGAAGATATAAAAGTGCTACGCCCGGAGTGGATTGAAGCCGTTCGAGACCACTGGATCAACGACTTACCTTTGGACCTCGACGCCCTCACACAGCAATATCGGATGCCCACGTTGGCCGGTTTGAAAATCTGCATCACAGGCTTTGATGACCTTGCTTTTCGTGCCCAGCTGCAGAAGAACGTCAAAGAGAATGGCGGAGAATACACGGGAGATCTGACCAAGGATGTAACCCACCTCATCGCCGCCAAGCCCGAGGGCAAAAAGTATGAATATGGTATGCAATGGCAGAAGAAGGTCGTCAGTCTCAAATGGTACAAGGACACACTGGAAAGAGGCATGCAATTGGATGAGCGACTCTACCATCCTACTGTTCCTGTTCCCGAACAAGGTCTTGGGGCATGGAATCGAAAAGCTCGGGGTTCTCCTCAGCTGGGCAAACGCCCGAGGGAAGATAATATCGGTGCAGAGCCCTTGAGAAAGCTCCGGAGGACGGCAAGTGCCAAGTTTGGGAGTCAGACTCAAGATATGTGGTCGGACATTGTGGGCGGTGCTGGATTTGAGGCCAAAAAGGTTGAGCGTCCGGCGCTGAAGCCTTCGGTCTCGATGCCTGGCCTTCGAGAGATTGCACGACCAGCAACTGCTGCTGGCAATCATCAAGCCGACCTCATCAACGGGGAGCCTGCTCCCGGCACGAAAACTGCAAGTTTAGGGTTCCTAACTGGTCGCCTGTTTATAGTAAAAGGTTTCGAAGAGAAGAAGGTAGGCCATCGTCTTGCCTGGCTCTGCTGTCCCCGCTCCTTGCTTACAACACTCTAGAGAAAACATCTTCGAAATGTGTTAGTCGAGTACGGTGCGACAATCATCAATGAGGGAGACGATCTCAATGGTATCGAACCAAACAATATAATTGTCATTCAGCCCCATGATATGAGCAAGTCCGGTTCAACGACAAATGGACGCATCGAGGCAGCCTCCCAGGCGGTGTCAGAGCTCTGGCTTGAAAAATGCATGCTTGCGAAGTCTTTCATCCACCCCGTCAAATATCCGCTTGGGCAAATACTGAGTGCCCCCCTTTTATGCTTGAAGGATCTAACCATCAACGCGACCGGCTTCGACGGACTAGAAGCCATGCATATCTCAAAGATTGTCACACTACTGGGGGGGACTTACTCGCAGATGTTTGCTGCTGGAGTTTCAATACTGATCTGTAAGGCTGGCAATGCTAAAAAGGACAAGCTTGATCTGGCACAACATCTGCACATCCCCGCTGTCACTGAGGAATGGTTGTGGTCCACGATCAAGAACGAGCACAAGGCAAATGTTGAAAGCTATCTCATTAGACAAGCTCGACTGGGTCCAGCGGAGAGTGAAAGACCAGCAGTCAAAAGGAGCGCATCGAAAGACTACGTCGAAGTGAGCACAATTCCTCTCCCACGAAATCCTGGCGACCATAAAGCGAACCTAGAGTCCGAGCCAGCCGGGACTGGAACACAGAACAGACATATGCCAGAGAAACCGGTTGAGAAATCAGGCCCTCGTCTGGATGTCCAGCAGCAATCGGCGGAAGAGACATCTGAGCAGGCCAAAGAAGGACCCTCCGCTCCTAGTAGCGCGAATGGTATTTCGGGACGAAGTGAGACAAAAGAACGCTCATATGATGATGACAACTGTCCGCTCCGGGTAATGTCTCCGAATGGCAGAAACACACGCTTGGTGAACAAGCCACCCGTGATTCACACCCTGGACGGTATCTCGAGAACGGACGATTCGACATCGAAAGAGAATGCTCCGGCGCCTTCAAGAAGTGGTGTCCGGCCTGAACTCCACGGCAAAACCGCAGATATCGAAGCAATCAATGGTGCGATCCGAGACATCCTGAACGAGCACTCTAGAAAAAAGTCTGCCGGCAGCAATCAGAGCGATCCACTGAAGAAAAAGAACCGGTTGTTCGGGCGAGCACTGAGTAATCTTTCTAACTCGTCAACGGCTTCAAATGTGAGGTGCTCGAGAGCCAGTTCTATTGACAGTATCAACACGGACGGAATGGGTAGCGAGATTGTTACCATACAATCAGTCGGGACCCAGAGCGGTGAGAGCGCATCTACAGCTGAGAAAGGCACCTTCAACTTCACTGGCCGTGCAAAGCAGACCCTGGCCGCGCTCAAATCAGCTCCATTGGAGATGGATGACCCGGATATGCCCAGAAATGTCGGTTTCCCAACGGAGCAAGATGCGGCACCGCCCATGACGCAGCTAGGCTATGAGGACCCGGAAGAAGCAATCTTGTTGCGGGAGAAACTGGCTGCATCGAGGAAAAAGGGATCCGGGAAGGGCAGGCCAAACAACGACGTTGAACAAGCTCCACCTGCGAGGCGATTGAAGTCCGCGGATCGTAAGATTCGAGACGATGATCTACTGACAACTGTCAATGCTGGATGGGGTGCTGGAAGACGGACTAGGCATAAACCACGAAGTCCGCCGGATCAAGGGATCAAGGAATTTTGAATACTCGAGTGTCGGCCCTGTTTGCCTCTATGATCTTGTGCAGAACTGTGCGCCGTTGGCATTGGGCCCTTGTCGAATAATGAAAGAGTCATTGATGTGAATCGATATTTTCATCGAAGAGTATCCTTCGAACCGGGGCACAGAAGAGCTGAAACCCTGCAAGTAAATGACTAACAGGATGATCGACAATATGGGTGCAGTTTCAGGGGCCAAAATGCACGGATATTGACAGTTGGCAGGACAAGATAGCTACGGGTCTAGTGAGTCTCCCAAGCTGACTTGGAGCTCCACTGATCGACCATGCGTCAATGAATCTTTGGGGGGGCCAGAGAGGGAGAGATTTTCTGTCCGGTATAGCCCAGGCAGGACTCGGAAGGGACAAGATCGGAGACTGGATTGTGCTCGATTCTATAGAAAAAGTTCCGTGACTATCTGTGCTGGTGGTTTAGGAGAGGCCGTTGGCTTGAGTGGGAACTCACTTTTGTCAGGACCAGCAGACATTGAGGGTTATAGTACCTTGAACAACGAGCTACCCGGGTTGGTATAGGGTAGTTGAAGTCCGAGATCGACAGGTCAAAGGAATGTCTGACCCATATAAGCAACAAGTGGCATTGAGTGTGTGGAGTGGACGATTGGCATCTGGCAGATCCAGCCGGACGGGAGGCATCGGCAGAAGAGACCCGGAACAAAGTTCTAACTATGTAACTGCTAGTTGCTGCTACTTGCTAGGCACTCTTGGTACCCTAAGCACCTAGAAGTTAGGTACTACCCGTACCTACATTTGGGCTAGGCACAAGTATGCATAGCTGCTAGGAGCCCATGATCTCATCCTTCACCTCGCCCACTGTCGCCGCAGCCGCTGTCAGAAGCAGTGTGACGCTTATGTCATCAGGAGACGAATGTGACAAGTAGCCAACAAGTTTCATGCTCTCCAGAAGAACCGCCATCGCTCCTCGTTCGATCTGGCAGATACAAGTGTACAGTGGTGACCCCTATCAGTGTATTATTTCTCTCCTTCTAAACAACTCATTTCATTCATTTCTTTGCACTCAACTTGCCGCATTCCATGAACACCGCCCTGCCGGTCCGCAGGCCACAGTCCATACGATTACATGCCCAAGAGCTTTCAGCCTGGTCTAGACCCACCGTCCTGCCGTGGTTCCTCGCTAGGGTTTGTTAGGCTTGTGTTTCAGGCGTTGCCTCGTCCATTCTGGTCTCACGACAAGTTTCCCATCGTTCCGCCCAATCTCCACCACGTAACCTCTTTTCAAACTGCCAACATTGTCATTAAGTCGCACTACTGGTGCCGCATTTGTTTTTTCTTGAGCTGATCAACTCCAGCTCATCGTCTCACCAGCACCAGCAGGGTCTAACAAACTTTGAGACGGGCCTCTTGGACCCCCCTTACCTACCCTACCTATGTCACAGAGACACCGACCAACCGGCTCCGCCAACTGCTATCGTTCTGACACGATCCAACATTCAACCGCTCTCCACTCGCCCACCCCTGCCGCCCTACAAACAACAGGCTATTGAGCGAAAGAGGGGAGAGGCGCTTCATATACAACATGGCCGACCTCGCCCGTGAGGAGGCCGACCGTTACTTCTCCCACCGTGACCACCTGACTTCTCATCCTGAAGATCGCGACGACGACGACGAAGACAGATCGGACGTCGACGCTGAGCCTGAACCTGCATTTGACAACCTGTCTGACCCTGGTACAGACGACGACACCGCCGGCAACATGGCGACTATGACCACCACAAAGACCACCTACCATCTGCCCTCACAAGTGCACTATGCCAACACCGGCCCCAAGGGAGTCATTGCAGATGCTCAATCTTTTGCCCGTGCCAAACAGTCAACCTTTCGGCAGCGATTGACCAGCTTTGCCAACAACCTGACCTCGAATGGCAAAGCAGCAGCGATCCCAACCGTCACAGAGAAGAGTGACAAGCGCAAAACCATTATTTCTGGATCGCCCAAATCAACTCCTTCCTCGAACTCGGACACGAACATGACCCTCTCGGATGACGAGGCCGATTCGGAATTCATGAAAGCATGGCGAGCAAACCGCCTGCAAGAGCTCTCTTCCCAGTCCCAGTCCGCCTACAACTCTCACCGACGACACTCCCCCAGCCAACGCACCTGGGGCAGGTTCGTGGAAGTGGACGCGAACGGCTACCTGGACGCGATCGAAAAGGTCTCCAACGAGACTGTCGTCGTCGTCATGATTTACGATCCTTCGTCGAGTGCCAGTGCTGCGGTGGAAGACGAGCTGAGTATGCTTGCATACAAGCACAACACCACCCGCTTCATCAAGTTGCACCACGAGATTGCGGAGATGGAGACGGTCGAGATCCCCGCTATCCTGGCCTACAAGGCTGGAGATGTCTTTGCTACGGTATCAGGCGCAAGGGCAGAGGGCTTGGAAGGTGTGCTGCTACAGTGAGTAAACATGGGCCTTCCTCCTGGTGATGAAAGGCACTGAAGCTGATCCCCATTCCCACAGAAACCGTGTGATTCAATGAGTTGATACCAAGCATGTTGGAAAGCATGCTATTCTTTTCCACACACACCACATATTAATCCATCGTCATAACGACTTAAAACTCAAGATCCCGCCCACCTTTCTGTTGCTCCGACAGCAAAAAATGGACAGCGCTGATCTTGGAATATTCTCCGAAAAAAACCCTCTCTACGAGTAATGACATCCGAACTTGGCGCTCCCTTACCCGAAGACCCGGAGATTCCTAGGTAGATGGTGCTTTCTCAGTCAAGCCATCCATCCACTCTGGGGTATCTGCGCTTTCCAGCAGCCGCCCCACGTCTCCGTTACGATACCAACGACAACACAGGACAACACATGTCGGCCGGCCTCTCGACCTCCTTGGGCCTTGTTTCTATGTACATACTTGCGGCTGCCCAGCACAGCGCAGCACAGAACAAGTCACGATCGCACCAGTCGGCCAAAGCACTGGGCGCTGTTCCCTCGAAAACAACTTGAAGAAAACAACAAAAAAACCCTGGGAGTCAAGCCGAGAAGCTTGCTTTGGAAATCACCACTTACGATCCATTTACGTAGATACCACCACCATCAATCAATCAATCAATTCATCGGTACATGAGGACTCGGGGCGGGCTGTTATTGAGATGTGATGTGATGTGATGCGGCCACAGCGCAATTAGACCTTTGGATACCTACCAGGTACCTGACTGGCAGGGGGAAAAGAACTCGCGTTCTGCAATATCGGGGATTCAGGGGAAAATCTACTGCATATCCCCAAATGAACAAAAGCAGAAAAAAAAACACGTTAAAAATCAAATCAAATCAATCCCATCGTCGAAATGAGTTCATGTCATTTCTTTGCTTGGTCATCTCTGCGTTCTTTCTTTTTCGGGGGGTTTCGTCCCTAGAACGTTGCTCATATCTGTCGTCTGTCACCTAATATGTCAGAGAAACCTCGCTTTTCATGCAACGACCTTGAGAGCATGCTTTTCCCCCCACCGCGTTTCTTTCAGCTTCTGCCTTCAATCCCGGCAGCTCGCAGGCACTGCGATCGCGGTGTCCGGCCGACCAGCTATGTAGGTTGGCGGATGAATGGCACATGAGATATGAATTGAATAGAATCCTCGCCGCCATAGTAGAGTACATCACCTGCCTCCCAACTCCCAGTGCGTCCGTCGCAAGTTGCAGTCGTACCACGTCATGCCATGCCATGCCATGCCATCCCACCGAGACGCTGCGCAAAGGAGAAACAAAACAAGAAAAGAGAAACAAGATCAAAACCACCCTCGTTGTTCCACGGAATGCCCCAGTGCCTCTCCCCTGGAAATGTTGACAGGAGCGCAGAAACACTTGGTTCAGGCTCATTCCCAAATGTTCAGAGAGGTGTGCAGGGGAGTGGTGCAAGACGCAACAAAAGGTCGGCATATGGGAAACCCCGGACCATATCATGCCTGAGTCGTTCATAGATGTGATGGTACAAGATCCAACCCTTTTTATTTTCCTGTTCTCTTGCCACGAAAAGACGCCTCGCCATCGAAGCTCAAGATCCAGAAAAGAGTCAGATAAGACTTGGGCCGGCCAGAGAATGCGGAGCCATCCTTGCTCTACCCGTATGCAGAAGGCACGGTGTTTGACAGCCTGGCTATGCCGATGCCGAAATGGCATTCTTCTCGGTGGTGAAGTCCCAGAGCATCTTGATAAGATTCTCTGGGAGAGTGTACAGATCCACATGGAATTCACCCTCTGTTAGGAACAAGTATCAGTAACCATGTATTTGCCGAAAACACAGACGAGAAGGGTTGGAGTTTGCACGTACGTTCGGCATCGTTGCGCATCCACGAGTCGTCACTCTTGTTATCGTGCACCATCTGTACAACCACGAGGAGATCATCTTCACCAAGCTTCTGAAGGCCTTCCGCCAGCTTGTCCATGTCAATCGCCTTGCTGTCTGCTTTCTTCTTCTTCTGCTGTGTTCCGCCGATCTCGCTCGTGCGTTTCTTCCCAGCAGTTTCCGTACCGTTGGCAGCAGTTTCTCCTGGAATGGGGCCAGAATTGCGCAACGCGTCGAGAAGGGCACCCTTCGGGTTCTTGAAGGTGATGATCTGTTTGGTCTCATACCGGGGGTTGGCAAAGTTGAGGTCGTGGATGATGCTGTGAACCTTGCCGCTGAGATCCTTCATGTCGATTTGCAGTTCGAATTCGCCCCATCCATCTTCAGCGACGCGAAAAGGGGGCTTCTTGAAGACTGTCACGATCGCCAGTCGTCAGTAATTTGACACCGGCTGCGAAAGAGGTTGTTGCGCCAGGTACATACCTTGTCTTGCCTTGTCACCAAATGAGTCGTGGAGAATGTATGTTACCGACTCAAAGATGTCCGCATCGATCTCTTGCTTGGTATCTGCATGAAGAAGGAAAATCCTCATGGACCAGTGTCTTAAGGGGAAGCCCTCCACTCCACTGTCTGCGCCGGGTCTGTAAACACGGTGTCAGAACATGGCCTTATGAAAAGTAGCAGGCAAGCGAACGCAAGCGCTGAAGGGTCGGTCGTGGCAGGTTGAGACTGTAGATATGCGAGGGTGAGGCAGGAGTGAGTGGAAGTTGGGTCTCAAAATTCACGCACATGATCTTTTGTTCAGTCACAATTTTGATGCTCCTCTTGACCTGTGATGAGTGTTAGTCGCGTCGCCATGTGCAAAGAGCGCGACATTTGAGACTTACGTCCGGCATGATGATGTTGTAGTTAGTTGAACCTAAAGAAACCACGACAGGGTGGGGTCTGGAGATCCGATGGGTCGGGGCTGGTGAGGACGTAGTCAGAGCCGAGAGACTTGTGAGACCCGGTTGCCGACGAGGTGAGGACGACTGAGTCGAGGAAATGTCGCGATGTCAGGAGAGGCCACACTCTGATACAAGGTGTTGAGAACAAGGGGTGCAACTTGGTTGTCGCACTTGGGTGGAAAGATGCTTTGCCGTTCACAAACGTTGTTAAGTGGATCGATCCAGAGAGTAAGTGGGCTGTATATATAATTATCAAGGATGGCAAGTTAGCCGAGGTGATAGCACCACGTCAGGTCAGAAGTGAGAGTTTATAAGAATTTTTTGTTTTTGAGGCGAGGACGAGCTAAGTCGTAGTGGCACCTTCACATCTCCTTTCAAATCTTGCCAAGGGCGGCCTCTGGACGGGACTCATCTCTATCTAAAGCTCAGGTGGTACGACGGTATCAGTCCACATCAAACCATGAATAGCATCCTCCTTCCATATCCATTGCTCTGCATTGCTTTGCTTGCTGGTAGCTGTAGATTCCATGCTGGATCAATCATCACACATCCCCCGCTTTCTGTTGTTTAATGCATCATCATGACTTCTGGAACAGGGACTCGTTCTCTTGCTGAGCCTTGATGAACGCCTCCTTGAAGAGATTCGCATCTGCAACGGGTTAGCACGCGAGCAATGGACGACGCAGGAGCATGGCATACTCTCGCTGTTTCCGAACCGGATTGCCAGAGTCTGGGCCTCTGGCTCGCCTTCGCTGACATCAGCCGCAACATTCCAGACCCAGCTGCGATCGCTGCCCACGTTTGGTGAAAGCTTCATGTCAGGGGTGACTAATTTTGGAAATTAGCAAAAATCCATACAACAGCGAGCACCCCACGCAAGCGATGACATACCATAGTGGTTTGCGCAGACCTTGAGAGTCTTGTCGCGACGCATAACCAATCGTGTCTTGCCATTCTCCTTGTGCTTGAGCAATCGGACATCGCCAGTGCCTCTCTCCTTCCACTCCTTCGAGTCTCTGTCAAATTTGAACAGTTTAGCACGCATCTTGAAGACCTGCTCCTCGCTCTCCTCGTTGGTCTTTGTCTCGACCTTCTCGGTCAGTCGGACTACTGGTTCAAACTCGACGTCTACTTCCTCCTCCTCGGCCTTGTCCTAATACATCAACATGGTCAGTGCACGTCCTTCCTCGCCATGGGTGGTGTAGATCTCACATCGTCATCATCCTCCTTTTTCTGGGCCTTGGAACTGCCGCTGGGTTCATCTTTTGCATTGTCATCCTCGTCGACTTTGCGCTCTTTCTTGGCTCCGCCACCAAACATGGAAAAGACGGAGTCCTTGACGCCGCTTGCGGCTGCGCTGGCAGTGCTCGCGGCAGTGGTCGCGGCTTTGGCAGCGGTTTCGGTGTAGGTGGTAGATTTGGTGTCTTGGGCATCAGTTGCCGGGGCTTCAGACGAAGGATTACCCAGAGGATTCGTCACGAGATTGGTCTCTTGTTCGGCAGGTCTCAACTCGGACGAGGCAGTCTGATCCGCCGAGGGAGTAGGTTTGGCATCACCGGAGTCCGCCATGTTTACGAGAGATGCGAAGACTGAATGGGGACGTAACGTTGGCAGTACTCGAAGAGCAGACGCGATTTGAAGGATAGAGAGGGCGGTAGATTGAGGCGATTGCAGGTGTTTGTTGGCACCCCACACTAAAATATCAAACTCCTGCAAGTAGAGTCACCCATGATTTGAACATGCCAGAGGCTTGGGCCCCTGCAGCGCCTGGCGCCAAGACAGCCCCCTTAATGACATCATCCTCCGTCCAGACCTGCTGTAGAACCTGGTGTGATGTGAAGTCGAGTTCGCCTGATGCCTGCTCATCTCCCTGCTGTATAGTCTCTGTTGTCTCTCCTTACATCCTGCCTGTAAGGTGATGCTCGAATCTGGCAGAGATGCCTCTCCTCGAACTTCCCGACGACGTTCTTCCCATCGTCCTAGCCTATCTGGATCCGAAGGACTACCTCGCATTTTGTCGGGCCTCGAAAGCTGTATACTCGAAATATCGACAGGATCCTGTTTATTGGAGACACGAGGCTTCGAATACGTTCCGCCTCCCAATTAGCCCCCTTCTTGCCGCCGATGGCCCTCGCTGGTACTGGCTATACAAACGACTCAAGACCCAGACTCGGCTTTATACCTGGGGTCAAGGATTGAGAGGGAGCTTGGGGCCTGGAAGAGCTCTTTCGGTGCCTCGCCGACCGCCGACTCATTTGCCGCCTCATCTCCCCCAGAGGGTCCTCCCTCGGATCCCCGCACGTCCTCACCAGATACGCCCTTATCCTGGCAGGGCTGCTTTCCAGCGAACTTCCTCCAGCTGGCCTACAGAAGCTCATATCGACGACGACGTAGGGGTGATAGCCGATCTCCAATGTGGAGGCTGGTCCACTACCATTTTGTCCTCTGATGGTAAGCTGTACACCACTGGTTCAATAGATTCCATGGACGGCAGAGTGGTGGGCGAATCTTCCAACCATTTTCAGCAACTCGAGTATCTAACTCAGAGTACTTCCGCGATCCGCCAATTTTCTTCAGGTCGTCGCCATATTCTGGCACTCACGGATGATGGGAAAATTCTCTCCTGGGACAGAATCAACGCGAAAGGTCTCATGGTCTTCTCAAGGAGTGGGACTGATTTTGGTGGAAAGCCCGTTCGAGTTGCTGCTGGCTGGGCAGAGAGCTCTGCCTATGTGCCAGAGATAGGTATTGTCTATTGGACTCCAATTCAAAATGACCACTCAGACGAAATGCTGGATGGAAAAGAAGTTAAAGAGAAGGTTGTTCCAGGAACCGCCAGGCGAAGAACCGAGACTGGAGACGTGGAAGTCCTTAAGCACGTCGTTCTTGAAGAATATGTCGTCTGGATCACGAACGAGTCCAAGATCTACGCATGTGCCCTGCACGTCGACCACCCCGATCAGCCGGGTCCAACTCACCCTCCATTCGAACTACCGGGTTTCGACGGACCAGGTCGTGAATTGAAGGATGTTCAAGGCCAGTTTCATAGGTTTGGCGTTTTCACAGCCACAGGCGAAGTCCTTGCGGGTGACACGAGCTACATCAGACGTTGTGGTGAAGCCGTCCGACACCATCCCGACTTATTATCGACAAACGATTGGTCTACCATGACGGCGTTGCTTGCCTCCAGACCTCAGGACGTGCCCGCCATGCAGCGCACGGGCGTTATAGCACTGGCTTATGGTGACTACCACTACCACGCCCTGCACGCTGACGGCAAAATCACATCATACGGCACGGACTCTCAAAGCTGTGGATCTCTAGGCCTTTCCGGCCCTGATCAGGGTGGTCGTTTCCGTGGTCTGCGTCGAGAAGGACGTAATCCCCGAAGTGATGCTCAACTGCTTCCTATCGCCAACATCCGTGGTCGTCAAATTTGGTTTGAACCTGAACGGAAGGACTGGCTGCAATGGATGGAAGACCAGCTAACCCAACCACATCTCGCCGTCAACGGCCAGCCAGCTCGTCATATCTGGGACACTGATACAGTCAAGCAAGCTGCTTTCAGCGAGTGGGTCGAGCAAGAAGGCAAACATTGGGAGGAAGGACCTGCGAGCAAGATGATCACAGAGCCACTTGCCAAGGCACCAGAGAACCACACTACAGGGGACTACGCAAATCTCGGATCCTACTTCCCAATTGCTATTGCAGCTGCAGGCTGGCACAGCGGAGCTTTGGTGCTTGTTGACGAGGACAGAGCGCACGAGGTACGCAGCAAGTGGGCTGTGCCGCGGCAAGAAAGCGACGACGACAAGACGCGCTCAATGCCAGGTGCATTTGAGAGCCTCGATCTCGACGAGGTATACGTTTGGAAGAGAGATGGGTTTCCCAAAGTACAGCTACCGAATGGGTTCGAAATGCCCGGCGACGGTGAGCCGAGGCCTTGGAGAGACGGGATGCCGACTATGCAGGAGCTTGGCCTGGAATGACGGGATCATGTGCAAGTTAGACCCTTGCAAGAGTAAGTCGAACATCGGAGACTGGGTTCGGCAAGGCACTCCGTGTGAGCAGACAAGCCCACGAGTATCGTGAGGATATTCATGACCACAAGGATGAATCAGGCGCGGACCGGAACGCGCTAGCCTCGGATACCTGGGGCGTATGGACAAGCAAATGAAACGAAGCGCACAGAGTCAGAATTTATCAAGTCCCAAGCTGAAAAGTCCGAAAGCCCTCTCTTTCGAGAAGCATATAAGGAGCAGAGTCCCAGGTATTTCGCTGTCGATGCCGCTGTTCCCGCTCGACCTACTCTTTTATCATCCTGCGGTGCCTATGAGCTGCCACCGAGTCCTATCCTATCACAGAGATTCCACCTTGGCTACACTTTCCTGTTGACTGCAGCGACGTGTATCCGACCTTCATCCGTTTTCATCAGGTTCATTGCTGATTTGCTTGGATCCAGATTGGCTGCGACTCACCTGTGCTTCCTTAACTACAGCCATCATCCTCACTACTGACGCCTACCACCTCCTCGACCACTACTTCTGATCTTGCCACGCCCTTCTGGCTTCTTCAATCATCTCACGGTCAGAAAGGGAATCCATGAAGCTTTCGAGCTCTCTTTCCGCTTCCCTTTCCTTCGCCCTCTGGGCAGTTGTGCTTATGATAAGGCGAGACTTGGAGTCTTTCTGTCCGCTTGCACCTGTCAGGGCAATGTTGTCATTGTCTTGAAGATATCCATCAAGACGGTGGAAACGTTCTATGTTCGCTGGACTCAGTGAGGTGGACATTGGGCTGTCAACGGTAAGCGTTATATCCAGCACTTTCGGACAGCCACATACTTTTTGAAGTTCTTTGTATGTCACCAACTGTCGAATTCCCAGTTTATGACGATGACCTGGTCCGAAATGCTGAAGTCCCTTGGTACCGTGTTGGACGGGAAACAGCGGACGGCTTCTGGCGGAGCAGCAGTTTGTAGGAACGACAAGAGGCCCACTCCTGTGGACCATTTCTTAGTATGGACGACATCCATATGTCCCATTCACCTGCTGTCAAGTCTGAGAGTGCGAGAGTACCCAGGTCGATTCCTTTCACCAATGACCCATATGGACCGGTCGAACGATTTGTCTAGTTCCCTAATGGACCTTCTTGCCACCAGGACACGTGAGGTCAGACCCGTGCTACTCGACGTCCACCAGGCTGCGACAATTGGGCCAGCTTCTATATATCTCGACTTGGTTTGCAAGTCTTCTCCGTCGGGACTTCATACCTCATATTTCAGAGCATCGAGTTGTCCCTGCGTCAAGCGTTGGTTCCTCTGAACGAGAACGCGTGTTTGTCGACATGTTGCTGCAGAGCGACAAGGCTGAGGGGTGTCAAAGGCCGAAGGGCCGATCCAGATGCATCCCTGATCACGAATATGACCTGTGTCGCGGAAATATTTTGCGACTTGACGTAGAAGAAAGAAGATCTCATGAAGAGGTTATCCACCTCCTTGCAGAGGAAGACCAGTTCTTCTTAAAGTAAGACTGGACCTCCCATACTGAGCGCAGCCTGGCTCTATGTCCTCCAAACAAGCAGGACCTCTAGCTGACATGCGAAGTCCGAAACAACTCAAGCATATACTCCAGAGATGGTGATTCGGGAAAAACATCAAATCTTCCAACGGAGGAGATGTCCAAGGACACAATGGAGATCGAGAAACGGACGGTCTGGCGGCGTTCGCAGCGTTCAGGTCTTCGAGCCCTCCACAAAGCCAAATGAACCCGGATTAAAGCGACGGAAAACCCGTGCGCCCCTTATTGATTTTTAAGGTGGACTCTCATCGACCATGACCATCGAACACCGTGTGCTGATGAATAAGGTCTCTTGGTTCCTGCTACAAACAATCAGTGACCATGTCTGCCCTTCAAGAAAAATGCCATCCGGGACTATGGAATATCCATTGCATCAGCAGACTTCGATTACGATCAAAATATACTTGGGAATATTCCCATCCTGCCACGCGGATCGCCGCCTTTTTATCAGACAGGAGGGGGATGCAGCCTGGCTTCCTACTATATTCTTGCGGGTGGTCGGTCGACAGGCATTTCATACATGGTCATTGTTTTCATGTATGATATTTCTGTCTGTCCCAAGGACACCGCGAGGTACGTTGCAGATGGTACAACAGAGGTACGTGGATGGGGGTACTTGAACAGGAGTATGTATATATATAGTAACCAACCAAGCAAAAAGTCACAATCTCAGCCGCCCCAAGTCTACTTGTGTTTAGGATGCGTGTCGATGCGCCTGTCCGTGTCCGTGTCCGTCAACGCCGTAGTCGTTCCTTGCCGAAGCAGCAGAAAATGCCGCGCCAGGGGTATCGTCAGCATCGTCATCGTCGTCGACGTCATGATCTTCGTTCTGGGCCTCGATACCCTGGCCGGTGCCGGCGTGATGAGAAACCTCCTCGTTCTTCTCCTGCTGATCGATAAACAGGAAACTGCCGACCACAATGCAAGCCCCGACCCAGTAGACCCACCCCTCGTAGTGGCCCTGGAGGACCATCTCGCCGACCAAAGAAAGCGGAATCGTCAGGCTCAGCCCCACGGTCACCAAGAGCGGCGAGGTCAATACCATGGCGTACGCCCAGCAGAGGTCCGAGCAGAAGCTCGCGCAGCTGTTGATTAGCAGGATCGTCCAGATTCTCCGGGTTGGGGGGAACGAGAACGGCTCGAGGCCCGTGAAATGCAGAATGGGAAATAGCGGGAACAGGAGGATGAGGTTGCACGTGCCGACCAGCCCGAAGAACAGGGGCATGTTGAGAGACCGTGGCAGCGCCTTGACGGTCGTCTTCTTCAGCGTGATGGTATAGACGCCGTAGATTATGGCGGAGAACAACGCAAAGGCGTCCCCCAGGGCGAGTTCGGAGGGAGACTTGTCCGGAAACGTGTCCTCGCGCCGCGAAATCGATCTTCTCGCATCGCCCCCGTCCGTCTTGGCCGAAAAGTCGACGCTCGAGATCAACAGGATGCCCGCGAAGGAGGCCAGCACGCCACACAACTTGCGCCACGTGAACTTCTCCGTCCCCGTCAGAGCGCCGATGAACAGCGTCCAGAAACTCGATGTCGAGGTCAGGATCGTGGTGGACGCGACCGTGGTGTACTTCAAACACGCCATGGCAAAGTAGTTGGCGCTGAACCAGAGGATGCAGAAGGCAAAGGCCAGCCGGGCCGTGGGGATGATGCCCAGGTGTTTGCCTGCTCCTCCTCCTTCTCCCCCAATGTGACGCCCCGGACGACGGATGCCCGCGCGAGAACCGTCTCTGCTTGGTTTCTGAATGAATGTCTCTGGTTCCGAGTCGTACTCTTCTTCAGGATCTTGTGGCTCGTCTACGTTCGACAGTCGTCGATAGCCTTCGCCCTTGATTGTCCGCAACACATTCGCTCGGATCGTATCGAACAAGTCCCCGCGCTCCCGGTGCCGTTTGTATGCGGTCCGGACGAGGGTTGGGATCATGCCCAGCATGAAGGTGGACGTATTGAGGTACGTCAGAAAGAAGGGTTTGGCATACGTGTTGTCAGCGAAGATGCTCTGGATGCGTCCGAGATTAGCACAGTATTCTCTCTCACACACTCTCTCAATCGGGGCTGGAACGATCTCATGCATACACTACCAAGAAAATTGGACATGGTCCATAAAAAGACGACGCAAAGGAGAAGGATCAAGCCCAGGGTATGAGAGGCCAGACCAGCGAGCCGTCCGCGATCCCCGCGTGCTCGAGGGTGGAGGAGGCTCTGCCTCGAGGAGTTCCTCGACATGCCACCGTCCTCCATCTCAATGTGCTCTTCTTCAAGGGATCGAGATGGAGGGAGACGGACGGTCATGGTGTAGGCCCCTCGCGCCCAACATTGCTTATGAGAAGGAGATTTCAGTTAGGTAAGGACGCCCGTACGGGGGCCCTGACGTCCGGGCTCGTGGGGGTTGAACGAGAGTGCCTAGTTAATGATAGGATGGAGTTTTTTTTTTATGTTTTTCTCCCAAACTCCCGGACGATAAGTGGCTGAGGGTTGAAAGTCAAACGGTAGCTAAGGGAGAAGCAAAGAATGGACGGAGTAAGTATGCAATAATATGTCATTGCGCAGTCGGAAGGGCATGCCTCGTACGTGTTAGGCGGCCATTTCCGCTTCAACGCAGCCATGTCGTGTGATATGGAACTCCTGAGGCTTGAGCCACACCCAAGGATCTGATTCCAGAAGCAAAGCAACTCAATCGACCATAACAGACGAGAGGCTGTCACTCGAGGAATTCTGCTGCTGGGGTCTCTGCAACCATAAGCCTACAGTCTACTTCGTCCCCGAATCTCTCTTTGTAAAAGCCGTATTTTCCTCGCCAGCCGCTGAGAGAGAGAGACAAGACCCGCTGACCCCACCGCTCCTAACATGCACACACCGTGGACCGGAGTCAAATCTGGCGAGCGTGCTCTTAGCGGACAACGCTGCGCTGGAGCGCAGTCTGGCTGGGGGGGTGGTCCTTGTGGCGTGGTGTATCCTCGCTCAGGGACGGCAGGTCCTGCGAGCCAGAGCTTGTGATATGATGCTTCACGGAGTAAACCTCACGTTCCTGCTTCACGGTCTGACAAAGCCGCTCATCGTCGTGGGGAAAGCCATTCGTTCGCCTCTGAGAAGAGCTTGGCCTCCTTGACGTCGGTGCCTGGCACTTGACTTGCAGCATAAATCTACCAGCAGTTAGCATTGGTTGTTCTGGCCAGCCGTCTCAGCTGGACTTACAGCATCCCATATCTTCCAGGCTTGATCGAGACTCTTGGTCAAGTAACCACTGCCTCGAAGTTGTGCGAACCAGTTGTACTTTCCCTCTTGCTGCTTAATGCTGGTTTTTAGTGCGTCGGTTGGCTCAGGTTCTTCGCTGACTGCGTCCAGATACGTCTTGACGGCGATTCCCAGCCCTGAGCCATTGTCACTGGAGAATGGGAGTCTATGGAACTGGGTCAGTCATGTACATCGTGGGGATCGAACAGCGGATTATGCGTACCTTTGGGCGAGAGCAATCCAATCTTCTCGGTCCCGGTCGACGTCTCCGTTCAAAAACATGCTCGTCATGATAGTTTCCAAGAGATCTCTGAGGGTCGTACGAACCGCTGAAATCTTCCATGCATATGTCAATAGTTGTCGATCGAGAGATCCAATAAATCCCATAGGCTTGTGCCGGATTCTACCCAGACACGCGACTTTGGAAATGAGATTGGTGTTGACTTTCCGGTCGTGATCCTTGTCTACAAGAGAATTAGCAGCCATCCGGGGAGAGTGATGGTCAAACCAACCAGTCTTCGCGACAGGGTCTCCTGACGCAAAATTGCCAGTGAAGAGACCCATTCTCAGCATCTCCACGCCGATGATGGTACAGTCCTCATCGGCAATCGCCAATGCTGTTTCCAAAGCTTTCCCCCATGTAGTCACGTTATGTTGGTCGTCGACATAACCACGCACTTGCAGATACCGGAAGACCGTGTTGACGGCGACCTCGTCGGCAGTTCGAAGAGCTGGGAATTCCATCTTGCCTAGGGTGATGGTCTTTTTCGCAAAGGCAACGTCTTTGAGAGACCGTAAACAAGGCAAAAATAAACCGACGTTCTACTTGGTGTCAGCAGATGGACAGCTCAAGCGTTTTTGAGACCTACCTCGCTTTTGCCGATGACGGATTCAATATTCGCCCCTCGGACTCTCCACTGCACCAACTTCGGTTTCATTGCTGGAGTGTTTCGGATCTCGATTGTCAAGTTGCTAGTATCCTGAGCGATCCAGGGACTGACCTTGATGACCCGGGACTGGTAGTAGTAGTTGAGTGATTCGGCCAGGATTTTGAGGGCTTCGGTGCGGAAGGGATTGAGTAGTTCTATCACCAATCTTCGGTAGGGTTCCGAATCGAAGACACCTCCCGGAAGCGAAAGCGTGATCTCACCAGACGTGAGCCAGTTTGGTACCTGTGGGCCGAGCATGCCCTTGGAGACGTAGAAGAACAGTTCCTCGGGCAGTCTTTGTCCCACAAATTCGTGGACGTCGCCAGGCGCCTCGTCAAAGTTGAGAGGACCGACGACGCCGTTCTTTTCCATTATCACGTGGTGTCTAATGGTCATGATTGCTTTCTTATACCGGTCGGCATATTTCATGCTCTGAACTTGAGGGTTGTCCCGGTGGTAGTTGCACAGCTGCATGACACTTTTGCCAGCCCCGTTAAGGAGGGTGATAGCGTCTACAATGCCCGTCGATTTCGCCGCGGCCATGCTCTCGAGAATGGGGAAGGTCGGAGTGAAAGAGGTGCCAAGCAAGAGCTGGGCGTCTCGAAGCACGTCTTTGTGGACTTTCAGCATGTCCTCGCACACCGCCCGGCTGACCATGCTCAGGGTTGAGTCGTTGAGGTTGAAATCTGTCACCACTCGATCCACCCCAAAGAGAAAGCACTCGGTGCTGCCCATAACGGCATCAATGTATTGGTCTTCCAGTTTCAAAAGATAAGACAACTGTTGCCCGGTTGTTCAGCTGCGACTCCCCCAACAGTTCCCAGAGGGTGGACTTACCTGCGCAGTCGCACTGTACGGAGCAACCATGTATTGAACATTATTATCAAACAGCAGTTTCTGAAGGGTTCGGGTCATGATTTCGACGGGGTATTTGGCCTTCCCAAAGTCTGTTACCGTGCGCTTGCTGTCGCCATTCATATAGTGGTGCCAGGCTTCATCTTGTACTCTTCGGCTATCCGCCAGCTGCGAGTCGGGGAGGCTTTTGTTCACGTAGTCGAGGCCATTGAAGATGAACACCAGGGTGATGCCGTTCTGTCGCAGAAAGGCAATGTCATCCTCTATCGCTTTCTTAAAGACGAATGGCTGCCCGCCGAGGGCATGCTTGAGAGGTTCTTCGTTGTTGCCGTTGAGGCGCAGGTTCAGGTAGTACGAGGCATCGACACCAATCACGGCATCTCTCAGCATTTGCAGCTGGCAGAGTTCAACATGTCTGCTGGCCCACTGGTCGAACTTCTGGACTGGTCGCAATGTGAGAAGACACAACGGTTCCGGGGGGTCAAGAGGGGACCATACCTGACATCCTGGGCCGCTGAGAAACAACTAGACGTAGACGAGACTCGGCGATTCGGAAAGACAAAAAAAAACCGCGGGAAAGGAGTGAATGAGCAAGTGAATCAAATAGAAGACAAGGTCGCACGCTTTCCAAGCAAGTCGATATAAGTAACAAGCAGACGTCTGCGCTCTGGCGGCCGTGAAAGTCGGAGAGTGTCAACGTTGTAACTTTTGGGATGCAAACTGCGCGCTAACCACTTAGCCGCTTAGTACTAATAGGTGCTAATAGTACGGGCTTGTTTAACTGAGGAGGGAACCCGACTGGTGCCCGCGGTGTCGATTTCTCCGCCTACTCGGCCCCAAGCCAGGGCCAGACGCAATATACACCAGAGTTCTCTCCCGACTAAGCAGTGCTATCAACCTCCTTGGCTTGTGCCCCTCTGAATCCATAGGTCG
Source organism: Fonsecaea erecta (assembly GCF_001651985.1). Taxonomy (NCBI): domain Eukaryota; kingdom Fungi; phylum Ascomycota; class Eurotiomycetes; order Chaetothyriales; family Herpotrichiellaceae; genus Fonsecaea; species Fonsecaea erecta. Next base: position 1,545,960 of record NW_017387245.1, on the reverse strand, counting down.
CGTCCAGCCGAGACAACAGATGGTCCTTTGCGGTCATGGCTCGTTTGCTCGTTGCTCCTCCTCCATATCCCACCTCCTGGTCTTCGTCCAGCTTGTGCTGCGCCACCAGCTTGCTCGGTACAGGTGTCAACTCGACCTCGTTCCCTGGATGTGAGAAATACGCTATGGAGTACCGGTCCTCCCCTCCCCTTCTCGCCTCCTTGGGGAAGATGACTCGGTGGACTGTGCTTTTCAGGATTCCATTGGTCCAGTACGACAGCAAGTCGGCAATATTGACCAGGATCGGCGGGAAGGTGGTCGAGTGATACCCGTCAGGGATTACGGGGACAGGTGCCCAGGTGTCCTCTGGGGTTCGGATCTGGAGGCCAGGCTGTGAGGGACGCTGAAACAACAACGTGATGCTTCCATAGTCGGAGTGGGCGCCGGCTCTGACATCGACATCCGGTTGATAGTCCACATCAGCTGGGATGGCCGGATAGTGCAGGAGGCGGACAGTGCACCCGCTGGGTTGGGTGTGCCGCGAGGAAAAGAAGTTGGGCTCTTCAACCTCAAGTCCCAGCCCGAGAAGATCAAGCACTCGATCGCACACTTGCTTGCACGTCCGCTCAAATTCGGCCAGCTCGTCAAGATGGCCTTCGAGGAACTTAGGGAAAGGCTGTTGCGGCTTTCCATTCAGGAACTCCCCGATGTTGAATGCCTGCTTGAAGTCGCCTTTGCGCTGTGTCCTGGGGTCCAGGATTTCGTCGTGCATTCCTGTCCAGCCCCGATTGGTCTTGTCGATGCGACAAGGCTCTTTTTCTGCCTCAGGCAGCTCGAAAAATTGGCGCGAGAGTTGAAATTCTCGATCCACCATGCTTTCCGTGAAGCCCGTGCCATTGGTGTCGATGTAGAGGAAGCCGAACTTGGTGGCAGCGTCCAGTACTCGCTTGCCCACCGCTTCAGTGAATTCTGAGATATCAATGACAGGCAGCTGTATGGCACTGCTGACTCCCTCGATCGACCCCATAGTTTTTACCCGGGGCTCCTAACTATTCAATGCGAAGGTCAACGGCTAATTATAAGGAGAAGGGTTTCATAGGAGACAAGAAAGGAGACGTCCAGGTCTCCGTGCTAGCACCTTGGGTATAGAAGGGACAGCCTGGTGTTTGAAAATAATATGACACACTGGCAGCACCCAACCTTGATATATCTGAATCTGGCTGGCGTCGTCAAGCGGCGAGCTCCGAAAAACTCTCGACTCCCGTCGTTCTGGACTGGCCCACGATCCTCGACCCAGTCATTCGGATAGCCACAGTAAGACTCGATCGAACTGCTGACAATCGTGCATTCTCGGTTGATGGCCGAGGCACCCATGGGGAACAGCTCAGTCGACACCATAGAACAGAGCGAAGCAAGAAACGATGCGACGTCGATGGTGGTAATATCAATATTCATCATTTTGTTCACTACTCGGCTCGTCATATTACACATTTGGTGTTGTCGGGAACAATCTCCTCACGACGACCAGCCCGTGCCTGACGACTCGACGAGATCAGCCCGAAGGTTGCGCAATCCAAAAATACCTCTGCAGCTCATCTTCATCGTGGACCCGTCCGTTGTCGCGTCAAACGCCTCGTCTTCTGCTACATTCGTTGATGATATATACTCTCAAAAGTCTTTGCGTCCCTCGTTCAACAATATCGATTCGCTGTACATCAATCGTGCTGGGTGTTTTGCCAAAGGCTGGATGCGGAAACGATGCTGAAAGCCCATGCCTCGAAAAGTCGACAAACTCCACGGCGCCAACGCCAACGACGCTTGATCCAAATACTCCACGGCTATGCAACTGCAAACGGCAATTTATGCGTTGGTCCTGCGATTGAGGTATGCATTTTCCAGGTGGCACCAGTGCCTGTGCATGCTCCACGATTCCCGCTGGCATTCCTGGTCAAAGTAGTTAGCATCAAGTATCACCACCATCCGAAAATGAAATCACGTACTTTGCTGCAGTATTTCGTGCGACGGCAGCGCCTGCACTTGGCAAACTGGCGGGTGTACTCCTCCCACTTCCCACATTTGTAGTTGGCACACTGGCGAATTCCTCCCCGGGCGTCGTCCTTTCGGCACAAATTACGCATGACCACACATGCCCAGTACTGCATGTCTTTAGAGTGGTGACGGACAGTGAACTTCTCCACCAGAGGAAAAATGTTGCAGTCGTCAGGTTGCAGAAACTCTTCGTCTTCGTCTTCGGTGGGTTCTGGAAGAAGTGCACAGCCTCGCATTGGTCCATAGATCTTCTCAACCTCTCGATCGATTCTCAGTCGGGGAACCAAATGGGTAGCCTGGAAGTAATGGCGCAAATAGCAGTATTTAGAGATGTAAGCCAGGAGTTGCAAGCCCATAAGAACATCTTCATCGCGGGGCATCAAGGCGGTCGTGGCCGTATTGGTCGCATTTCGCAGGAAGAAGTTTGGGTATGCGTTCAGCGGGATTGCAGGAGAAGCGGCAGTGGTGGGCGCCGGAGGAAGGGGAGATACACCCATGGCCTCAAGACCACCCGCGCCCAAGGGATTACCCATACCGGCGGTGATGGGCGTTTGTTGAGCAATGTCCACATTGTTGTCGATTTCTCGAGCCTGTTGCGGAGGTATGGCGAGGGTCAGTGGTTGTCGGCCCTCCAGCTCGTGAAGATCGTGAGGACTGGGATCCCGGGTTTGGGCCCTGCTTCGACCTTCAGCTGGAGCCTCGGGATCTAAGAGTTCGTCGTCTGGACCAGCCACGTCATCCATGCTCATGTCGTCGTTGTCGCCAGTAGAGTTCTGATGACGAATCGATGGTCTTCTCATGCGGCGGCCAACGGGAGACAGCGTTCCGCGATGAAGTGGCGCAGATGGGGTCGTTGGCGAGTCGGGATGGGATGTCACACCTGTATTCAGTGGTGGCAGCATCGAAGGTAATCTATCCACCTCTCGCACTGGCCGCAATGAGAATCCGTCGGAGGTATCCATAGATGGCACTGCTGTAGCTGGAGGTTGTAAGTTGAAGGTCCTGTGGAACGAGTTCCGGCTCTCGTGCCCCCGGTTGTGATGGTGCAAATCACGCCGAGGAAACATGGTCCGTTCGGGAGGCGAGGTGAAAACGCTGGGAGGCATGACGCTTGCTCCCTCAGCCGGCCCTGTGTCTGCAGCGCCAAAGCTCTGCGAAAAGGATTGAGGTAGATCCAATGATGGAGGGGGAGCTTGCCGACGATTGGAACGCTGATCGGTCGCCGCATGCAGGTGCTCAAAGAACGAAGTCCTCGTGGCGGGATCTTGTGTCAGTTCTCGAGACAGTTTGGATGCTTTCGAGCTCCCCGAGTGCTTGGACCCATTGCGTTTCTCCTGCTCAGCATCGGCCTTTGCCTTTTCCCTTTCAATGACCAAGATATAGTCCCACAAAACTGTCGCAATAACCGGTACCATGTCTGCTTCCACCACACGCGTCCGTACATTTTCCGAGCCTCGGACACCAATATTCACGATGCATTGAAAAGCGAGATTCCATTTCCACATGTGCATTTCATCCTTGCTTCGGCCCTCCTTCAATATGCAGACAAGGCGCTCAACGCCGCCATCGACAGTAAGGATATCTCGAATGCGTGCAGAGGAAGTCGTCAGGTATGCTAGATGATTGAGGGAGTTTATAAGGGGGAGGGTCGAAGTGCAATCCAGGGCCCGACGGTCATAGAGGGTGGTAGTAATATGGACAGAGGCCTTGTTGACATTAGGGATGCTGAAGTTGACTTCTCTCATGTTGTCCAGTAGTCCTCCACCATGCAATATCTCGATGTCTGCAGCTTGGTATTTGTGATAGGGTAGATGTATTTGTTTTTGAATTTCTCACAGCGCAATCGGCGTCGGAGCTGTGGCAACACCCCTGACGTTGACCGGTCCTTGAGCCGCGACGGCGTCGAAGGCCAACTCCGTCACCGGACGAGAACTTGTCTGGTTATCCACAGAGACTGAAAGGACCAGTAGCCATCAAGTGTAGGACGCAGATGGGCGGAGTTTCGTGTTCTACCGGGGAAGGATGACCGGCCGAGGGCGTGAAAGATTCGAGAGGGGGGGTCGGGGCTGGATGTCGGCAGCCAGAAAATAAATGCAGAATATGGCTCGCTGAATGATTTTGATGAACAGGATCTCGACAGAAGAGAATCGAACAGCGAGTATAGGGAGAATTAGTAAAGAGTGTGGCGGCTGGATTCGAGGACGCGGAGTTCGCAATTTGGGAGGCGGAGGTCAGGCGAGGCGAGGCGATGCGAGGTAGGGCAGGGCAGGGCAGGACTCGACAGATCGATCCGCCGCTCGGAGGACTTGGCCAGCTGCCGGCGGGAACAACTAAAAGCAGCCGCGGAGGGAGAAGGACAAGCGAGATGCGGGAGATGCAGCAAAGCAACAGGAGAGATGGAAAGGGTTTGCGGTGGTGGTGGTGCGGATGGATGATGGGAGGAGGAGGTGGTGAGGTTGGAGTTTGAGTAATGGTGGTGGTAGTCCGTGTCGATTTAGCGTGAGGGTTGGTTGCAAGGTCGCAGTTCCAACTGAGAGAGTTCGAGGGTGCGAGGGTGCGAGGGTGCAGTTTGGAGAGAGCGTCTCAGATTCAACCAGCTTCACCCTCGATTGGCACCGTCGCCTTTTGGTTCAGTTGGTTTCCTCCGACCTAAGCTCCCTTTGACCACTCTCCTGGGCCCGTATACAAACCCTAGTTCCCTACCAGTAATACCACCCAGCACAGTGCGGTATGTGCAATGCTATCTCCTCCCCTCTCCCCCTGGTGTCCGTGCCCACTGCCCAGCAATTAATTAGCGGCGAGACCCTTCCGCCAAATGACGAGCTCCCGTCTGGCCTCTGCAGAAACAAACGGCGGCTGTCGCTGATTTCGTTCGTCTCCACTGGCGCAATCTTGTGGGCAACCCTCATCCTGCTATGCAATTGGAGCCGCGCCTTTACCATCGACTACGACAAGACTGGGCAGTTCCCAAAGCCCAACTGCCCTGGCCCATTATGATTATTATTCTGCAACACGGCTCTCCTTGCCACAGCACAAAGTCACTTTTGTTTTCATCAGGTGGAATTCCCCAATGAACCGGGCGACAAACACATCAACGTCGACTGCCACAAAATTAATTGTCTGCGGCGAGAAAGATATTTAGGTAAATAAGAGCCAAAACAATCTGGCCCGCCATGTTCTCGAAGCGTGCGTCTCGACTTTCTCCCGGGACACCACCATACATGGTAGGTCGAGCAATTAGTCATACAGGATAAATCTCTGCCAAGCCAGGATGGAATTGTGGCAACGGCACCCATTGCCAATCAAGATGGGGTCCGGATGTGGCTTTACTACTGGTATGTTCTCCGTTGTCCAGGCCTCGAAATGATTTAACTTTGCTTTGTCCATCGTTCTTGAATTTTTGCTGTGATGCTCGTGGTATGAGAGGTCACACTGTGGTCAGTGCTGCAAGAGTTGGGCCCAGACGTCTAAGCCCATCGTCGCCCAAGGTCTGGACCTGATCTTCGCTTTCGCCGTCAGATGTGGGTTTGATCCTGCTGACTGGGCATTGGTCCGTCTGTTCCTCCTCCTATGTTTGGTTCCTGTGGTGCCGATACATCGGGATGTTTCTGAGGGGTTCCCTGAAAACTATGCGGCACCAGCGGAAGACACAAATACATTTCTCGAAACTTTGGTATATGACGTGGTCCAACAGGATGCAGCCTCGACCATCATAGGCTGGACTCATAGAACTCGCTTGAGGCCTATTTTTGGCCCGATCGTTGGGTACGAGAATGGGGGCTGCTTGCTGTTCCGAAGCGGCTATTTGGCCAATCGCCAAAAACCTCTCTCCTCTCCTGATGGTTTCGACGCAGATCTTCTTCCATATTAATGTTGGTGCAGTTAGTGACCTAAAGTGTCATTTTGGTTGCCGTCTGCAGGGGCTTGCTAGCGACAGGGAGCCCGTATGAAATGCACTATTTACAGTGCCGTTTCATGTGTTCGTGTAGGGCAATGCTCTGATGATGCACGCTCGAGGAATAAAGGTCTCTCAAAAGGGCGCTTCGTCGACGTATCGTTCGGTTCGTGCGATCAATGCATGCAGTACCATGCCGTCGACCCTGATCTTCTCGTCGAAAGGCTCCTTCTCAGCCATTGCGAGTCAACGCACTCTCACGGACGATTGACTGACGACAGACATCATACGATGCAGGGCGGGATGAGAAGCGCCCGATCTCGGAACGACCGCATCTGATGTTTCTCCCTTTCCCCGGCGTTGTTTGACAGGACGATTGGAAAGAGATGTCGTTGCTATCTTGAACGAGGCATGGACGGCCGCTTTATGGTTCTACTGAGTCGGCCATATACTTAGGCCGACTTAAGCGGCCGCATCGCGCACATCAGCGCCTTCACTGCCCTGGAATTGGCGGATACAAGGGAACCTTTGCAAGCCTGCGGACAGCCCGCACCGTGCATAACGTCGGCGTCAGACAAATATCTTTGGTTGCTGTCTTCAACAAGCGTTCCTGGCTTAGCGTTGAATACTAGGTTAAAGGGAGCGACGTTTAAAGACGCGATCGGCGTTCATATCCTCCTCTTTGTCATGGGAATGGAGCCGCCCTCAGGTACGGGCGCCGGGGTCGATTTGGTTTCCTTTGTCGGCCATATACATCACGTCATATTCGGGTATGTTGTTGAAAGCATCTCGGTGGATGGGTATATCGAAAAGTCTGTGTCAGTCTGGTTGGGCGTGTACGTCGTCTTGCATCAAGCATGGGACGGACAATAGTTCGTATCTCCTTAACCTTGCATGAACGCTCTCTGCGCTTCGAGCCTGGTTGTCCAGGTAAAAAGGCAACGAGAATATCTCTAACGAGTGAGTATTTCAAGTTCAGCAGCTTGAAACCCAAACCTCGAATACCCAGATCTCAATCCCAAAGACGAAGTCGATACCACAATCAGAGTTCCAGATGGCTACGCTCGAGTTTTGTTGATGGGCAGCAACGGGTTTATTGGAAGCCATCTGGTGTCCCTCTTCCTGGAAAAGTCGTGCTTCGTGCAAGCCGTGGTGTGATCCGAAGTCAAAGCGAAAGAGAGTCATGAAAGACTTTCCCAGCGTTAACAGATCCCGGCTCGACTTCTCCATCGTCCTCGACATCACAGCGCCCGGGGCTTTCGACCAGTGCCTCAAGGATGCCCAGCCCATTGACGTGATGATCCATGCCACTTCCCCGTTCAACTATGCGGAAGCCAAGACACCTGGCGATTTTATCGACCCAGCGATCCACTGCCCAACGGAAATCCTGGAATCCGCCGCGAAGCACGCACCAAGGCTCAAACGACTTGTCATCACAAGTAGACGCGGCCATCGGCAACCCGTTAGATCTCCAGGAGAATGGCAGAGTGTACTGTCCGATGTGAGGGACCCGGTGACGAAGGAGCAGGGATACGCGGGTGATCTGAGCCTGGCCTACTGGGCAAGCAAGACCCTCGCCGAGCAAGCAGGTGAGTCTAGGACCTGTTCCCGTCACACGACCCTTCGTCATTTCGAGGAGACTAACTTGATTTGCACGCAGGCTGGAAATTCATGCAGAGCGAGAAGCCGAGCTTTGAACTCGTCGTCCTTAACCCGCCCATCGTTTACGGCATCCTCAGCCACAGCATTGACTCGATGAGCGACTTGAACACAGATACCGTGCTTTGGAAGTTCATGACCTCTGAAAAGGGGACTCCAATCCCAGAGGACTCTCTGCACATCTTCGTCGACGTTCGGGTAAGACTACGACGGACTGTCTCCTGTGTGTCCATTGAACTTCCGCGCCCCGGGCTAATTTTTTGCGTGTCTGTCTTTTCGCAGGACTTGTCATTTACACATTATCAGGACGCCCTTGTCCCCTGCGTTGGCGGGCATCGGTTCCTCGTCACTCCAGGCAGCAACAGCAACCAAGAGACGTGCGACATTTTGTGAAAGCACTTCCCGAAGCTCGATGGGAAAACCCCGCCACGGCATCCAGGTCGGTACCCCTTACCTGCAGGCTCCTTGAAGATTGACAACTCATCGTCGCGGGAGATGCTGGGGCTGACGTATCGATCGTTCGAAACGACTGTCGTGGGTACTGTGAGGAATCTGTTGGAAATGGCAAAGGCGCTGAACGCAGAGGCATAAGACAGGGGGAGGGGAATCGAGCGAGAATGTTGTGGAATTGAAGGTGATAATGGTAGTAGTATTGAGATGAGTATTCTTCAACCCAGCGGCACCTAAAACGCCCCCAGCTACCCTCTGTATTGATGCTGTTTCACTGAATAAATCGACCTCGACTGCCAAAAGCGAGGGCGGCCCATCCGGCGATCAAGCACATGCCTCCCAGCGGAGTCACAGGGCCTAAAGCCTTGAAACGCTGGGGATCCAGAACGAGAAGATAAATGCTGCCACTAAACATCGTCATCCCGGCGGTGAAAAGTGCGGCAGCAACCTGTCGGCCTACTTAGAATCAAGACCGGCATAGACACGAAGACAGCGGATATCACCTTGTTCTTTGGAGCTGCTGTGGCAGTCAAAAGGAGGACACCGCTATGAATTAACTGTGCGAGAGGAATCATGTTAGAAGATGGTCATGCCATTGTTCTTTAAAGCTCAATGAGTTACCTGGTATTGAGCAGCGGTCGACCAGTTTGCGAGCCTTGCGGGGTCACTGATGGTTTTCTTGAGCCCGTGAGCTCCAAAGGCCCCGAATATGACGGAAGATGCCCCATAAACGCATCCGATGGTCCAGAACATTGTGGAGAGTGGTTTAATCAAGCAAACAGGGAGGAGACTGCTGTTCGGAAGACAAGCAAATAATAATACCCGGAAAGAAAGATGACAGAAAGCACAGTCGATGGAGTGGCACGAGTGGACAGCAGACGGTCACGCATATCCGTTTTTGGCACGTTTGCAGAGTTTGCAGCATTTGCATTTATATTTGGACCCAGCGAGCTGGCGATCAGTGAGAGACAAGGTCCACTGTTTCGGCGAGATTAAGACTCGCCATCTTATCCTCGTACAGACAAGAGTTGCGTTGAGCAATGAGTTTGCTGGGCTCCTCGATTGGATGAAACTTGTCGTGTGAGCAGCTGATTTGTGTGGCCACAGCTTGCTCAGAAGGTTCCTGCGACTGTTACTAGAAGCCATGGTGGCCCTGCCATCCGTGAAAGGGTTAACGCCTTGCATAATGAGGGGAGTGCGGGTGACAGCTTGGCTTTTGTGATCGGAACTCGTATCGGTTCAGATTGCTGCCTTTTTCGAGTCCTTTCTCCCAACACTTCTAGAGTTGATTGCTATAGGAACTCTTTTCCGACCGTGGTGCATTCAACACTGTTAGATTAGCGAAGGCCACGTGTAGTTCGTGATAAAGACGGAGGGATCAGCAACGTGTAGATCCTCCTGATTAGGTGTTTGGGGCACCAGCGTTGTTGAAGAGGGACCATCGCCATGAATGCTATTATCCCGACAACGTGTGCAGAGATCAAGGCAGGTGGACAGCCATCAGAGTTGACACGAACAGGCAACGTACGTAGTGGACACAACGATAAGCCCGTGCGGATCATGTCCAGCCTAGTGTGGCTAGTGGACCGATAGCGGGTGGAAAGGATCAGCGTCCAAGTGCCTATGGCATGGAGAAAAAGACCACCAGGCTGAATGCGAGGGCTGCAAGCGGATTCGAAGGCGCACCTCATCTCTGCCTCCTTGTTGCAATAGCGGATACCTGTCGTGAAAACGGGGGATCGGGCGTTGCACCAACTTATCTCTAGCCCACATTAGACGCGGCCGGGCAATTTCTCTTTGCCAGAGTTGTTCTCGCTTCCCAATTTTGTCCCCAATTCTCAGGCGGGTTTCTGCATGTTGGATTGGCATTTTCATATCCCTGACCTGCCTGGGATTAGGCCGGTGCGCCTCTTCGAAGCTTGAGAGCCACCCGGCAGGCTTCCCCCGGGCCAGCTCGATGTTGGACTAACGCAACAATCGGGGGACCCCGTGAGCGCCAGTAGTCGTGGGCCGTAGCCGAAGGGAGAGAGGTTATTGTTCGCTAGGATCTCGTTTAGGAGGACATGTTCTCATGTTCATTTTGGTCTGTGTGCCGCTGGCCGCGGACTGGCTTGCAAGACCCCTATGTGCTGCATTCGAAGGTGTTGGCCATCTAAGGCTAACTCGAAGGGGAAGGGCTTCCATCAGAAGGACGGGTATAGGTGGTGACAGTGATGATCTGCGATCTGAAGAGGCGAGTCAGAAGGCACCTGACCTGCGGTTGGGTGATGGGATGGATGGTGGTGATGGGCGGGTTGATGTTTGAAGATCGTGGGCTGTGTGTCCCTTTGTCATTCCTCGTAAGTTAGTAGTAGTAGTAGTCCCTCACTCCGGGACAGTTCAATCCCTGGCTTGAAGCTCGCCAATTGAAACCGTCCGTAGTGGGAAAGAACAGGGGAGTCCAACCCCCCGAACCGACACAATCCCCACTTGGGGTTTAACGAACCAGACACCAAGAATCAGGTCAAAGAACCCCCCCCTGGTGCCCCGAGCCCCAAGCACCCAGACCCGGACCTTCCAACTGTGGCCTCCATTCCTATTGCACGCCTTCCCCCAAGGACGGGCCCTTTTCAATTCTGTGACCCGACCTCACCACCCCGAAGCCCTCAATTTCTGCCCACCTCCTCGTCGACGCCTTTTCGCCGCCCTCCAGGCAGTCGATTGCTTCATATCTTCTAAGAAATTCCCAGACCGACCGTGTCTCCTGCCGTCGATCCTCTCTGCGCTCTGCCGCTATCCCGAGACGCCCCCAATCGCAGCTCTTGGCCCCCCCAGTATTTTATCCACCTCATCCCTGATACCTCGCTCGCCGGAGCTCCTGCGCTCGTTCATCGCCCACCGTGCCCTGACACCAAACAGACATCTATTCTGCTGTGCGCGTCGCTCTAGCGAGGCTGACCTTTTGAGCTCTGACTTACTTGCGAATCCCCCTGTACTCTGGTCCGACGAGGGGCCCGAGCGGCACGATGTCGACCGACTTGACGGGAGAGCAGATGCAGGCCAAAATCACAGCTGCCAGAAGAGAAGCAGAGGGCCTCAAAGACAGAATTAAGCGCAAGAAGGATGACTTGGCTGATACCAGCTGTAAGTCGATTCACAATCCCCCCTCCCTCGAGTTAAACTCACGCGCAGCCTACCTGCCCACCACTGTGCGGATTGCTAATCAATCGGGGTTCTGCAGTGCGACAAGTCGCCCTCAACAACACAGAGGCTTTACCTCGGATAGGCATGAAGCCCCGAAGGAATCTCAAGGGCCATCTTGCAAAGATCTACGCCATGCACTGGTCAACAGATCGCAGGCATCTGGTATCGGCGTCTCAGGATGGCAAGCTCATTATCTGGGATGCCTATACCACCAACAAGGTCCACGCCATTCCCCTCCGTTCCTCTTGGGTCATGACCTGTGCATATGCCCCCAGTGGCAACTACGTCGCCTGCGGTGGTCTCGACAACATTTGCTCAATTTACAACCTCTCCACGAGAGAAGGCCCGACACGTGTGGCTCGCGAATTATCCGGACACTCTGGATACTTGTCCTGCTGTCGTTTTGTCAATGACCGAAAAATCATCACCTCCTCTGGTGACATGACCTGCATGATGTGGGATATCGAGACGGGCTCCAAAGTCACCGAGTTTGCGGATCATTTGGGTGACGTGATGAGCATCAGCATAAATCCCACAAATGCCAACATTTTCGTGAGCGGTGCCTGCGACGCCTTTGCCAAGTTATGGGACGTCCGAACCGGAAAAGCAGTCCAAACATTTGCCGGACATGAATCTGACATTAACGCCATTCAATTTTTCCCTGATGGAAATGCCTTCGGGACCGGCTCGGACGACGCCTCCTGCAGGCTCTTTGACATTCGCGCAGACCGAGAACTGATGTCTTACCAGGTGAATATTGGGACCTCCATATGCGTTCTGTTACCGCGCACTGGCTGACAACTGGAACAGAATGAACAAGTTCTCTGCGGCATCACCTCCGTCGCTTTCTCCGTTTCTGGCCGATTACTCTTCGCAGGTTATGATGACTTTGAATGCAAGGTTTGTACAATCTGTGATGTATAACTGTTGTTATTTGCAGCTGACGAGAATCCTAGGTCTGGGACACCTTGCGTGGTGATAAGGTCGGTTCATTGAACGGCCACGAAAACCGAGTCAGCTGTCTTGGAGTTAGCAACGACGGAATCAGTTTATGTACTGGTTCGTGGGATTCTCTAGTAAGTCGCCATTGATCTTTGCTAACCAAATTGGAGAACTCGGCTGACGCATTTCTTGCAGCTCAAAATCTGGGCGTGGTAGAAACGGCTTTGGGAGAAGGATATACTTTGTTCCAACAGCGGCGATTTGACTTCAAGGTCATGTTCGAAGGGGCGGGCCCATCGACCAGATCACCCTTTTTGTGCACGATCCTTTCGACAGCTTCTGACGATTTCCTTTTCCTCGCCCCCAACTTGACCGTCGCGCGAACCCGAGAGCTCAATTGCTTTCTCACCAATGCCCTGAAAATCTTTTTACTGGATAGGCTTTTCTTGTGTGGGCTGGAGGGAGGATCGCTCATTTGCTTATGTTGTCCTCCAAGACATTGGCAAGACACACCGCTCACGTTGTTTCCAATGCACGACCCTTATGACCCGACATTGGTGCGAATGGAGTTCATCACCGTTCTCCTGTTTCGTGTCTAATCTTGACAAACACAATTTTCAAGCTCTTCTTGCTTGACTCACGACAACAGAAAGTCAGCCTTGCTTGCAGATCTGGTGAGCGAACTGCAGTGCAGAAAACCCCAAAAAAAGGGAAAAATCCCAAAATGTGAAACCTCGGATATTGGCAACCTTGCTCCATCATTCTTCTGCGTGCGGTGTTTTCCCAAGAAAGGATCTAGGAGACCGAGACGACTTATGCAGAAAGAGTGGAAGCGAGGCACCGGCATTGGGGAGGATGTTATAGAGACGCTGAAAGGGGTTCAGCAATGGCGAGCACGCGACCATAAAAAAAGTTCTCGAGTCCAATTGTTTTGTGAATGTGCGAATCGATCACAGCGGGTTCCAGGGTTTTTGTTCAAATTGCAACCGGAAGGGGGAAGGGAAGGGAAGGCAGGGAGGAGTCTGTCTGTCCGTCTATCAGTCGTGGCTGCGCTTGTGCTAATGAGGGCCTTTCCCGAATTCCATCTTCAGTGTCTCTACTACCAGAGGTTTTCCCAATCTTCCATTGTTGCCAGCAGCACTTCCTTGACGCCGGTCTGTGAAGCCGGGAATTTACAGAACCAAGCTGTTGGTGAAAAAAAGAGCGGATCGAGTGTCCCGCTTACTCCTCCCACTTCTAGCAATGTACCAAGCACCTAATACCTGTAGCACACACAGGGAGCCTGGGCCTACAGTGTCTGATGTATCGAGGTCCCTCCACCTTTGAAACCAAACAAAACACCTATGTGACGGGACTTTGTGTGTGGACAAGTGTAGATAGACTCGAGGTCGTTGCCGCCCAGTCCTCCAGCTGACGACTGGAGTGGGTGGACGCTGTGGTGGCTACTGGGACGTTAACTCGTTCGTTGTGTTCAACGTTGAATTGCTGTGCTGTAGTTGTATATCTGTACACGCCGTCCCGACTGACTCGCTTGCTCGCCAGACCTCGAACCCGACTTGAGAATCAAAGGCCGTGCAAACCATAGAAACAAGTACTCCGTATAGAAATGAGACTCCCGTGATCCCCAGTGTACCCGGTGCAATCCATGGCATTCGCATGAAAGGAGTCCCCGGATTAAATTCTGACGTGCCTCCCCCTGCTCTATGCCCAGAGGCCCGCTGTGCGTACCGTTTCCAAGGGCTGGGCAAGATCCCTCGAACAAAGGGCTTTCCGACTCAGTGACTCGATACTCGTGGCTTAACTCGTCCAAGCAGGCATCAACTTCATTCCAAACCATCCGCCCGAAGCTCGTCAGCTCTGTGCGCTCTCCCAGGTCCTCCCTTCTAACACGCACACCCATCTCTCTCCTGCTCCAGGTTGATGTTGATCGGATCCGAAAAGTCACCGCCGTATTCCTCGCTCTCCTCCTGTGCCAGCGCGTTTCGGGCAATAACTTCAAACGCCTGTTCCACATTGATGCTCTCCTTCGCGCTGGTCTCGAAATACGGCATTTGTCCACGACTCTGGCAGTAGGCATGCGCTCTCTTTTGCGAAACCATTCTCCGGTCTTCGCCCAAGTCGATCTTGTTCCCCAACACCACGAAGGGGAACGTTTCGGGTTCGCGGGGCGACGCTTGGATGAGGAACTCGTCGCGCCAGGAATCGAGGGTCTCGAACGACTTGGCCGAGTTGACGTCGTAGACGAGCACGCAACAGTCGGCTCCCCGGTAGAACGCCACACCCAGCGACTGGAACCGTTCCTGGCCGGCAGTGTCCCAGATCTGGAGTGTCACGATCCGATCGTCGACGGTGACTTCCTTGGTCAGGAAGTCGGCGCCGATAGTGGCTTTGTAGGAGGTAGAGAATTTCTTATTTACCTGTAGAAAAAAAGGTCAGAAGGCGCCGGTTCGAGGGTGGGAACATGGGGGAGAGCGCCGTACGTATTGGTTCATCAGACTGGTCTTGCCCACACCGCTGTCTCCGAGAATGATGACCTGCGCAAAGCCATGGTCAGTTACGTACATTGACAAGCGATAAAGAGCTGTGCGGGCACGATTACCTTCAACAACACCTTCTTCCTCGACGCCATGACTGCCCGTGATGCGATTGTGACTGGTGCGCTGTCCCTACAGACTCCGAGAACAGGAGAAGCCCCGTGCTGGTGTCACAGATACAGCTGGGGTGGCTTGTCGGGATTTATGGCGCTGCTCTGCGAGGTGGTTCTCCGCTGGAGAGTCACGCGATAGGCCGATTTGTCGAGCCCCGAGGTACTAGTTAGAAGAAGGATGTGGCGGATGCCTGCGCTTTCCAGTCGTAGGCAGTTTCTTGGGATGTGGGAGTTCGAAGCTTGGGAAGTCGAGATGGGAGGATCGAGGACGGAAGAGCAGCGAGCGACCAAGTCGATCGGGATCGTTGGGCTGGCTGTATTAGCGGTTCGAGGAGGAGGAGGAGCCGTCATATTAATTATTAGCCAGCCACTGACTGCGACGGACTGCCACTTTGCTCCATCTCCAGCCTCAGACACGCATTCTCGCCAGCGGGAAGGTCAGCCGGGGATCAAATACCCGTCGAGGTCCACCTGCCTGACGCCCCCATGTTCCACGTTCCACGTTCCACATTCCATGTTCTTTTGTCGTTTGGCTGATGATTGAATGCGTTTCTTTTGCGATAGATGCTCGTCTCCTTCCAACTACGTTCACTCTTTTTCTCTGCCTCACCTCGTGCTTCGGATGGATCGGTTTCGGTAATGACTGACGTTGGATCATGGCAACATGGAAAGAGCAGTATCTAGCAGCCTTACAAGCCCGAGACGGCGTGGAGAAGGCCAACCTTGGACTTTACGAGTACTGCACCAAGCTGGCAGATGAGAGGGCCGAGTTGCAGAAAAGGGCCCGCCTTGCAGAGAGAGCGTCGCCGTCAGAAAACACACCGGTGCAGCCGGAGCCTGTCACGTCTCCCGGCTGGGGGATCAGGAGAGTCACCTCGCCATCTATCCAGGGAACTCGTCCAGACTCTCCATCGGCGACAACCACCGGCCTTGCCCAGCTGAGGCAAGACCTGTCCAAAGCTCAGACCGAGCGTGCCGACTTACAATCCCGCCTGGACGCCGCCCTCCGTGAGCTGGACGCGCTGAAGGCAAAAGCCAAAGTGGACGCCAAGCGCATGGCACAACTCAACGCCTCCGTCTCGCAGTTGACGGTCAAATTGAGAGACCGCGACGAAGAGCTGCGTGGCAAGGCCAAACTGATAGAAGATGTCCAGGACGAGAACGTCACGCTGAATTTGGAGCTCCACATGGCCGAGGAGAAGGCGCAAAAGTTCCAGAAGGACAATCAGGAGCTGGTCGATCGACTGATGGCGATCAAGGGGAGGGAAGCGGATAAGATGAATGAAGAGGGCAAGTTTGGATGATGATACGGAGTTCTGGTTCCCGACTTTTATTTTCTGTCTCTGTCGTGGTCGCCAGCGACAGCTGAGAAGGGGAGCCTCGAGGACGTGGAAAGGAGGACCTGCGTCGTCGTCGTCCGCAAGGTTGCCCGTTTTCCTCCTCTTTCCACACCAGCCTCGTCCACAGCTACTCAACACTGGCATTAGAGACGGACCTACTTTGACGCAGGCGTTGCCAGGATCCCCTGCGGCGAGCTCAATGGATGATAAGTCCTGTCAGGAAATTCTTCCGCACAGATTCTTATCTTTAGGTAGTCACCATTACTGACATGTCTATAGAAGAGACAGTGTGACGATGTGAACGGCGTTACTCATTGAACGAGGGTTAATGGCACCCAGCCATTATTAGTGAATGAACTACATCTAGCAGTAATGTCTCCTCATATCAAATTGGCCGCAGCATGGTGCTCTCCATACCCGTCGCTATGCGAGTTGTCATCAAGTCGTTTCAAACCCCAGTAGGCCGAAGTCCCCGTCCTACAGTATCCTAATACCCGTATCATGCTTTCCACCGCGCCATGGCTGCTCTGGTTCTCCGGGGCATCATTCGCCTCTAACAGTTTTCGAACCCACCCATGCTCTTGACGAACGCGTTCAGCTCCCTGGAATCCTTGCGGTGGTGATACCACTTCCCCGGATCATCGCTCCAGCTGACCATGGAGCTCCATCGCTCCTTCTCCACGACCGTCAACACATTGACCGGATCGTTCACGTTTGAATCCTTGATCTTGTGCGCGGGCGACCGGAAGGGTTTCAGGCTAACGATGTGGCATCCTTCTTTCAAATCGAGGAAGACGTACTTGAGCTTGTCGTTCAACTCGGCCGTGAAGGCTTGGTTATTGACGAGGACGACGTCTGCGCGTTTCAGGACTTGCCGAACTTGTTCGTTGGTCAGGAAGTTGCCGTGAATGAGGTGGACTTCACCCGGTTTGATTCCCCAGAGCCGGCACCGAGCTGGGAACTCGTCGGCCTGCAGCTGGGCCAGAGTGTTGGGATTGTCCATGACTTCACAGCCCCACGACTCGGCTCCGGTCTCCAGCGCGGCTTGAAGGACACAGTTACCAACACCAGATCCGAGATCAATAAATACCTGGTCGGACTTCAGATTCGTCTCTTTGAATATGCGGCTGAGAAACTTGGGTAATAGCTCGCCGTAGACATTGTCGGAGAAGCTTTCGTAATGTCTCACCAGGTTGACTTGGGGCGACACCGTCCGGGCGTAGATTTGGTTTTTGATGATATGCTCGACCAACCTGAGATCGACTCGTCGCATCTGATCCAGCTTCTTTGCGATCGTTCCGTCCTTGCGCTTGTCGGCCACCAGCGCATTGAATTTCTCCACCACGTCGATGTATTTCGACTGTGCTCCGACGCGTCCTCTCATTCCAAGCAAGGCTTGCCGGTGCAGCTGTTGAACGAGGCCGGAGCCATCGTCGCTGGTGACCTTTTCTGCGGAATCGCTATCGAGATAGTATTCCGCGACGATTTTCATAGTCGCCTCGATTTCATCCAGGGGTTTAAAGTCAGAAGTGTCTGTAGGCTTGACCAACTGGTATTTCTCGCTTTGCAGAGATGTTGGGTATTGAAGTTCGATCATGGGGCATTCGTCCTCGTCCCCTTCCAAGGCTGTGAAGAATGCCTCGTACTTGTCTCGCCCATGTTCCACGAGAGTGCTGTTCGCGATGTCGTATGCGTGCACCATATGGAATCCATTGCCCTCTTCTTGAGAGAATGCTTTCAGATCCCGAACTTTGCGCTTTTCATCGATGCTCTCTTTGCGATTGAGGCGCATTCGCTTTCTAGGCTTGTCGTCGTCCTCTTCGCTCTCATCGTCGGAGCTTGTCAATCTCGGCGTCGAGACAGCCGGGGATGCTCTTTTCGTCCTATTTTGCCTTTCCTTCTTGATCCGTTCTATCGGCTCGCCACTGCCTTGCCTTGAATGCACGGAGACTGGAGTGCTTGACTTCCGAGGCGCACTCGCGGTACGGGAATGCCCATTGCTGAGTGTTTTCTGGGAGGCTTTAGGCTTGGAGGAGGAAGGGGAGGAGGTGACAGAGGGTAAAGACTTTGCGACTGGCTTCGCGGTTGAATTAACAGTGACAACCTTGGTGGCAATCTTGAGAGGGGCCTTTTTGGCCTTTAAGGCTGCAAACGACAAGGGTCGAGACTCCGCAGGCAGAGACCCCATGTCGGACGACGAGACTGCAATAGGCAAAGAGAATATGGCAGGAATAGATGTCAAGAAAGGAGCGCGGTAGAGATCAAGCCGACATGATAAATGTTGGGCGAGCGTGCGACAGCACAAGAAGATCACAGGCACACGACTGAGTGAGCGAGCGGGCGGCGGGCAACAAACCTGAAAGGAATGCAAGTGAGGCGCGCACTTCGTACTCCGTACCTGCATGAGTTTTTCCGCGCCGCCTGGCCAGGCGAAAAGGGATTAGATCGGCAGATTAACGGCACCAACGGGCTGGCTCGGCCTACGTCATTTGAGATCTTTTAAGAGTACCCATTATATACCTCGTACACAGAGTACGACATATGTATGGGCGGCGCCACAACCTGTACGGTCCTGTTAACCAGGAGGTCATAGCTCAGGTGACGAGCTGTTACGGCGCTTTGATCTATTCGATCCTTCCCAACGTCTCTGACCGGTCCAAGCCCTCTGGGGCCGGCTGTCATCCCGCCCGCCGCGGTCGAACCTCTTATGACGATAATCTCTATCTGATCGATCACGGTCGTCAGGCCTTTTGTCGTTGGAAGGGGCTGGGTGAGCCTCGATCCATTTCTCCAGCACATCAGCAATCTTTGGACCCCATACACCCTCGCCGGCTTCCAGATCAGAGTACGTGAGTGCCGGAATCAAGCCCTCCGGAGCGGGGTCGATATTGGTGTACTCGCCTTGTATGCTTCGAACCAAGGCTGCCATCGTCCCATATGAACCGCACGCGATGCCGAGATCATGTGCAAACGAACGCACGTAGAAGCCACTGCTCACAGTCAGGCGGATGCGGGCCGCCGGGGCATTGGCAGGTTCAGCTTCCTGTGTCGGGAGATGGTGGGTATGCAGCTCCGCCTTTTTCTCAGGCGTGAGCTTGTTGCTTTGGTGGTGTTCTCGGTGCCTCTCCTTGGGGGGATTTTTGGGGCTCGCGGGTGCTGCTTCTTGCCCCAATGACTTCTTTGTTGCTTCAGCTCCCGCCATTATCTTCTGAGCGAGAGCCTTCTCCTCGTCACTCGCTTCCTCCGCCGGCCACCTGAAGTCATGCTCTCCAGGGCCGTAGAAGTCGAGCAGTGTGCAGTCTGAGATCTCGACTTCCCGGCTCTCCAACTCCCGGGGTAACTCCTTGCCACTTCGAGCATACTCGTATAACTTCATGCCATCAATCTTGATTGCGCTGTAAATGGGGGGGATCTGTTTCATCTTGCCCCGAAAACGTGTCAATTCGTCTTCGACCACCTGTTTGGTGATATTTTCGGTCGGGGCCTCCGCCACTATTTTGCCCATAATGTCGTAAGTGTCGGTGCTCTTTCCGAACAACACTACCGTCTCATAGGTCTTCTTGCAACTGAGGAAGTCGGCAAGGGATTTAGAACCCCTGCCTAGTCCAACGGTCAAGACACCAGTTGCCAGCGGGTCCAGAGTCCCTCCGTGACCCATCTTGAATGTCTGGTCATTGCCCCGTTTGCGGCGCTTTGGCTGGTGTCGCTCCTGTTCTTCTTGGGCTTTTCTTGTCTTTTCGAGCAAGGGTGCAAAGGTTTGAGACTCTGCGAATTTGTGCTGCAGGTCTCGCAGGACTTGAGCCGAAGAGATACTGGGAGGCTTGTTGATGGCTAAGAGACACAGTGACCAGTTAGACTATGGGCGGGAACAGGAAGGGGAAAGTCTTGGGAGAGGAATCGGCCTCACCAAAGACCCCCTCGAGGACCTTGCCTGTTGGCTGGGCCATCTTGAGAATGAAGTATGGCCTCATGCGACAGAGCAGGGCTGTCAATCGAAGCAACGTGCCTTACCGCCAACACGAGAGTTGACGTTTTCCCTTCGAAGGAACGAACTGTCGCGCAGCTTTCGAGAAAGACTGCGGAACGAGTTCAGAGGTACGCGAAAAAGGTAAGTGGAGCCCCACGTGAGCCCCAGAGTCTAAATCTTAGCGTAGCCAATCACAGGGCGATGGTCCCTCTTCAGCCGTGGCTCTGCACTACCAGCTTCCAGCCTCCTTCACTTTGCTCACCATACATACTGCGCGCCGCTTGTTTCTGTCACCCCCTCCTTTACCACAGTTCAACTGCACCCAACGAGCCAACACGATCGAGGCTGCGTGTTCACTCCTATTGACAGTCGACTGCGACATGACGATTAGATCCCCTGCCTTGCCTGTTCTATAGCACCGTTCTCTCGCACACAAGCATGAGCCTCGCATTTTCGTTTGGACATGTCCACTCAACCTGAAGAACGAGTCCTGAAACCCCTCGATCCCGTCCCCGATGATGTCAATGACTGGCCGGATTTTGCCTTGCGAGAAACAAAAATCTTTTACCAAGGGAAAGGCCGATATGCAGACCTGTTACACGCCTCCGAAGAGACACCCCTCTGTGTTGTGGGAGAATTGATGCCTTTGGATGACGAGCAGGAACATCTTGGTATGGAGGGTTCTACCGTTTTTCCTTCCGGGCTCGCTGACAAAACCCGCCAGCTTTGATAGACAAGCCATTGTATGCACGAATAAAGATCGAGAAGGTCACGAATTACAGCTTTGGTCAAGATGACAATTCGAAACCTGTCATCTGGGCTGCAGGGAAGGCAGGCTGGTACGAAATTTCACCCTCGGATCGCTATCTGAGTTATTACAACGATACATTAGAGGCTATCGATTTGTTCTATTTCATGGTCGATCAGCATCAAAAGCTCCCACGAAAGCGCCAGAAGTTGGGGTTCTTGATCGACCCGTTTCTCACCGAATACCAGAAGCACACGGGTTACCGGATTAACGACGATGACGAAGCCATGGAGACGATCCACAAACATCACCACTTTCTTTTGAGACAGATGCTTGAAGAGAGAGAAGGGATCGACTGGTCCCAGACCTATCTCTGGAAACATTTGGCTGAGACTTACGCCGATGAAGTGGCGGAGTTGAAGGCCATTTTGGCAAGAGGGAATCGGAATACCCAACCGGAAGCCTCCGACACCTCTGAAGAAGAGGAAACAGAGGAAGAAGACGACGACGACGATGAAGACGAAGATGCAGAGGAGGGACCGCAGCAGGACAGAGAGGACACGTCAGAAGAATCCGATGGTGACCAATCTGAAGATAGTTCCGAGGCAACCTCTGACAGTGTGGTCGAAATCAAGGCGGTGCCCGTTGATTGGACCAAAACTATATGGGATATGCTGAATGTCCTCCGAAAGTCAGCCAACTTCAATATGAGACACTGTGGGATCGAGGAAGCCGCCACGGAGCTGCAGAAGTTACCAGCGTTCTTTGGGTCGCACGAAGACGCAGTGGCCGCCTTTGAACGTTCAGCAGAACCGTTACTGAAACTCATGAACGAAGCAAAGCTCCGAAAGAAATTCAATTGGTCTACCCGGAGAATCTACGACGAGCTGGAAGCCACGCTTGCCGGCGTGGTGGCGGACGAGACCATCAAGACACCCGGCAAACCAGACGGAGCGAAACCCCAGCGCCACCGAATGAAGTCTGTGCTTCGTCCCAGTGGCGCTAGCAAATCACACAAGCGCGCTCGAGGCTTCGCGGACGAAGACGAAGACGAAGTGATGAGTGATATCCCCATTTCGTCGCCAGTAGCTCGACGGCAAGCAGGTCCTCTGCCGCCCAGTAGGATGAGAGAAGGCACGGCAGATTCAGGACCCAGTCGCGAAGATAGTCCCAGCCGACAACTCAATGGCCATCCAGATCCTGACGCGTTACCTGAGCTGCCCCCTGGCCCGGAGGCCCAAGAAATGCTCGACCTGGTTGCTCAAGAGGCCAAGCGAGTCGGTCGGCAGCATCAGACCGGTCATCTGCAAGCATTCCTGGGGCAGTGGGTTGTTTGAGCATGGGTACCTCGGGAGCAGCCCTTGCGACGAGAAGAACTTGGTGACGGCGTTCTGGATGCGGGTGGGCTGTGCTGGGTTGGCGAGTCTTCGCATTGCGTTTGTCCTTGCGATTGTGATACCCCATGTGCTTTTATACGGCATTACGCCTCTTTGTAAAAAGAATCGAACTAATGAACAGTCCAAATCTCTTTTTCCCTGAATCTTTCCGTGTGTCGTGTGATGTCCAGCATCACCGAGTCGCCATCCTCTTGCTCTTCCCGGGCCGCTTTGGCTTTCCCTTTCCACCACCCTTGCCTTTCATCCTGGCTGCCGAGAATCCGCGCAGGTCGCCACTGCTGAGGGCATCGCCGCTTTTCGCGTGCCGTTTCTTGCCCCCGAATCCGTATTTCTGGTCGCGCTTCTGTCGCTTGCGATTGGGACCGTCGCGGGTCGAGCGTTCTCCTTTCTCCGCCGGGTTCTCCACGTCGATCTTCTGGAAGAGGTCGTCATCGAGGTTGCCCTCGGTCACTTTGCCCGTGTCGGCGCCCTTGCGTTCTGTAGCGGAGAGAAAACACACATCCATGTTAGTGATCCAGCAAATAACACACAAGGATCTAAACGGGAAAACGGTGTATGAAACTTACTCCTCTTCAGCTCCTTGATCTTCTCGAGCGTGTTCCTCTTCTCCCGGGCCCGCTCCTGCTCTTTGGCGACCTGCACGGCCTTGCCGAACTTCTTGGCGTCCCTCAGCTTGCGAGCCTCCTCGGCGGCCTTCTTGTTCGCCGCCTCGTCGTGCATCTTCTGCTTCACGCGGCCCATGTGCTCGTCACTCTTGACCATCTCGGCAAAGTAGTCGGCCGGGCGGGAGAAAGGGATCTTCTCGGCGCGGAGCAGGTCGCGCGCGGCGACGACCGCCGTGCGGGCCACGCGGTAGAATTCCAGTTCGCGCGTGAGGTCGTCGTTGGGGTCCGGCACGGACTCCGCGGTGGGTGGGAGGGCCGATATCAGGGAGTTGTGGTGGTGGAAGGGCGTGGTTTGGGGGTTCTTGATCACGGCGATGCGGTTGCGCGCCGCGATCAGAGCAGGCCCGTTGTTGATGGTCATCTTCTGGTAGGGGATCGTGTCCTCGAGATCCGAGTCTTCGAGGTCGGAGACGGGCACGTCCGACTCGTTTTCGGCTTCTGAGGCCGAGGCGTCGACCGTCTGAGCTGGGCGGGGGATGGTAGGAGTAGCACCGTCGCCGACTGCATGGCCGGCAACCCCATTCTGATTGTCTGCGTCTGCTTTGTTGTCTGAGGTGGTGTCCTCTTCTGCAAGCTCGGTGAGGTTCCCATTTTCTTCCTTTGCGTCCTTCGCTTCCCCGTCGTCGTCTCCTCGCTCCAGCTTCTGTCTTTTCCGCTTCTCGGCGGCTTTCACTTGTGCCTTTCTCTTCTCTGCCTGGTAATCTCGTCCTTTGTGGGCATCTAGGGCAGCTAGTAATTTGCTCTTTTTTGCCATAGTGAATGGAGGGCTTTCAGACTGGCCCAAGCTGCGGTGAGGAAGTTGAGCGAGTGGGAGGGACTTGTCGACTTTCGCTGGTTCCAAATTTTTTTGGAGACGAGCGTCGACACCGAAATTTACTCCACACAACGTCGTGGATGAATTGCCTATTGGGGGAAGGTGCAGTACGGCGGAGTAATATGGTGGAGCACATGGCATGTGACCGCACTTGTCAATTCCATCTCAAGTCACCCAGTCACCCAGTGCTGTCACTGTATCATTCAATGCCTTCTCCAGGTTCACGATGAGGCCAAAAACGGCCAGCAGCAAACGTATGACTCGGCAATATTCGGAGCTGCCTCATGTCGCTACCAAACTCTCCGATCTACGTCGGGTGTTGTGGTTCGCATATAGGATCAACCTTGAGAAGACCAGGGGCACCTCACAACCCCATACCATTCTCTTTGATCCACAGTGTCTCCTGATACCGATGGAGCAGAACATATGCTCTCCAGAAAGCTTTTCAGCTGACCTCTCACTTGGCTTTTGTTCCACGGTGAGCATCTATCCCGCATCACAAGGCAAAGACCCTTTCACAGCTCTGTCCCTTGACTGGCATTGAATGTCCCTATTCTCTTGATCCCGATAGATGATCAAAATCCTTCATTGGAAACAGCTGGGCCAAAGGAGAGTCGCTGGCTGCCAATTCGGTTCTTCAACCTATGTGGATCCCCTTTTCATTGCCTCGTCCGCCTTTACGGAGGCCTTCCGTCTCTCTCTCTGTACACAATAATATCAATTCTCTGATCATGCCACCAATACGTCAAGAACAGCATCGTCAGATACA
This sequence comes from Fonsecaea erecta, assembly GCF_001651985.1. Classification (NCBI taxonomy): domain Eukaryota; kingdom Fungi; phylum Ascomycota; class Eurotiomycetes; order Chaetothyriales; family Herpotrichiellaceae; genus Fonsecaea; species Fonsecaea erecta. Next base: position 1,521,456 of record NW_017387245.1, on the reverse strand, counting down.
GGTCCCATCGGGACTTCTAGGGCCAGTAAGTGGATTTATAGCAAGGTGGTGCGCACATGTAGCCAGCAGTGGTGATTTCGGGGCCGAGCGATCCCAATCTCGGGTCCTATGAGAATGCCATGATCTAACGGTAAGTTATTAAGGTTCAGTGACGATCTTTTCATTGACGCCTCAAATGACTTGTCAACTATAGGTTCCATGACCAGGCAACCTTGTGCCTATACTTTGCACTGTCCGTTTATAAAGGATGCAGTCCTATCTCGAAGTGCCCATTCCACCCACTGCCAACGGCATTCTGGCGAACCGGAGAGGAAGACAACACGTTCTGCCTCGTACCTCGACACCTGAACCGCTCGCAAAATGTCATCCGAACCAGAAGTGCCCGTCATAATCATCGGCGGTGGCATCGTGGGCCTGTCCGCCTCCAACTTCCTCGCTCACCACGGCATACATTCCATGGTGGTGGAGCGCCACAAAGGGACATCGATCCATCCGCGTGCGCGCAGTGTCAATGCCCGAACGATGGAGCTCTATCGGCAACTTGGAATTGAGGAACTGGTCCATGAAGCTGGTGCGTCGTTGTCACCGAGCAAGGGCATCTACAAGGGCGCCTCTCTCAAGGAGGTCATTGAGCCCCTATCCCGCTCCGGAGCTCTCAGAAGTATACCGTGGACTGGATTTCTGGCACCCCTGAGCCCGGTGAACGGGACATTTGTCACTCAAGACATGATCGAGCCCGTTCTCTTGAAGGTTGCCAAGGAGCGTGGGGTGGATGTGAGGTTCAACACGGAGTCCATCGATATCGAGCAAGATGACAATAGTGTTACTGTCGTCTTGAAGAATCGGGAGACTGGGCACAATGCGACTATCCGAGGACGCTACCTGATTGCCGCCGATGGCGCGGAGAGTCCAATCCGCACTCGTCTCAAGGTTCCAACGTCGGGCAGGGGCACGATGGGCCATTTGCTCAACATCCTCTTCCACGCTGACCTCAAATCTCTGGTGCAAGGACGAGAATTTTCTCTGTGCAAGATTGAACGTCCCGAAGTAACCGGTCTCTTCACGTCCATCAACAACGACGACCGCTGGGTCTTCCACCTTCTGTATGACCCGTCGAAGGGCGAGCAACCGTCAGACTTCCCACCCGAGAGATGCAAAGAACTGCTGCGTCTGGCCCTCGGAATCCCGGACATTGAGATCGACATCAAGAGTATCCTCCCGTGGAAACCGTCTGTGCGGATTGCGGAGCAACTGCAGCACGGTCGGATCTTCCTTGCGGGCGACGCGGCACACCAGATGCCACCGTGGGGAGGCCAGGGGGCCAATTCGGGCATCGCAGACGTCCATAACCTCGCCTGGAAGCTCGCGGCCGTTCTGCAAGGGCATGCGAGCAAGTCGTTGCTCGAGACGTACGACGTGGAGCGGATTCCCGTGGGACGGGCGGCTGCCGAGTTCTCGGCAAGCAACGCTGATGAGAATGGAATCATCGCGGCAAAGGGACCACTTACGTTGGCACTGGTTTTAGCCCGAGGCTTCCGTCTGCTTTCCGGCCACGGAGCCTTCTATGCCAGCAAGGCGATCTGCGCAGAGAACACTTCTCCCCTGGGAGGATGGACCTGGAGACCGTGGACCATGCCGAGCCTGATGCTTGCGATCGACGGAAGACCTGGGAGCAGGGTTCCTCACTTGTGGGTCGAGCACCGGGGGAAACGTGTTTCGACACTCGATCTCTGCGGCAAGACCTTTGTGTTGTTCGCTGGGGCAGACGGCATGTCGTGGGTGGAAGCAGCGAAGAAGGCGTCTTCGGCCATGAACGTCGACTTGGCCGCGTATCGTGCCGCCCCTGACGGCGATGTGGTCAGTCCGAAGGGAAGACTCGAATCTGCCGCAGGCATCTCGTCTCGAGGCGCGATCCTTGTGCGTCCGGACGACTTTGTGGCGTGGCGCCAGCGGAGGCAGGTGTCTGATCCTCAGGCCGAGCTCACAAGGGCGATGAGACAGGCACTGTGTCTATCATGATCGGGGGTGGTGAAATCTTGTCACGGACATTTCTAATAGATGACTCTTCCGAGAACTCTCAGCTCATGTATCGTCAACCTGCTGCTGCTGCTGGTGGCATATGTGGGTTTCTTGTATATCCAGACTGTTACGTGAGTCTTCATTCGCCGACCTGACGTTCCCTTTCTCTGTACATAATACATAATACATGACAAGGAGCCACAGGTCAGCTCACCCACCCACTTTCCGCCGTTTCAGCCTCACCCACGCCCGCATCTGGACGCACGCACCGGTCAACGTAATTATGTATTGCTGACAGCGTCTTGCATGCATATGTAGGGGCCAAGACACGGCGGTGGACACTCGGTATGTATTACTATATGCTGCATGCACCACCTCAGCTAGCGACATGCATACATACATGTACTGTACTGTACTCAGTAGTACACATCGGAATCATTCTATAAAAGCGACAAAGAAGCCCCGTTTCTCTTCCCTGAAACTTCTTCTTCTTCTTCTTGAGGGCCCTTGTCACCAACCGTCTCTCATCCGTCCGTCTCAGTGCTATGTAATAAGACACGCATCATCACATGCAGTAACTAGCTATCTTTGTTCGTCTCACTTGACAGAGAGAGAGAGAGTCAGTCTCCACAACCCTCAAGAGAGCTTCCTCTCAGCTGGACCCCGTGTCTCCCGACCACTGTACATACCAATATACCCCTTACAGCTACATCCCAAAGAACAAGAAGCACAGGAATTAAATTCCCCTCCAAGATGTCGTCGTCGTCGTCGCCCACCATCCCGCGCTTCTACCGCGTCTTCTTCAGCACCATCGACCCCCTGATCGCGCTCAGCGGCGCGCTGACGCAACTGTTCGCGCCGGCCACGATATTGAGACTCTACAACGTGTCCGCGACGGCCGCGGCCACGACCCGGCCGGCGCCCGAGACCACGGTCCTCCTCGACAGCGGCGCCGGGTACCTGCTGTCGACCATGTTCCTGCAGGTGGTGCTGCTGCGGCGCCGGCCGGCCGACCGCACCGTGTGGCGCTGTCTCGAGGCGAGCATCCTCATCCAGGACGTGGCGGTCGTCGGCGCCGTCGTGCGCTCGCTCGCGGCCCAGCACCGGCTCGCCTGGCGCCTGGTCGCGCCCGACGAGTGGGCGAATCTGGCTATCCTGGTGGGCCTGGGCGCGCTCCGGGCCGCGTTCCTCTTGGGCGTGGGGATGGGGAACGCTGGGGAGGCGAAGGGGAAGAGGACTTGACGACTTACTTACTTGGGAATGAATCGTTGTTGTTTTAAAGAGGGAAGGAAAACGAAAACGAAAAAGGCTGGTCGCTGGAAATCATCTGTTCCAATTCAATGGGGGATCTGCCCAGTGTAATATTGTCAAAGACCAAGAAAAAGGAATAGGCGGCTCTGTTCAATTCATCCAACCAAGTGATAGACCTTTTTTTCTCGCGCAATGCCTGCCCTCATTATCCATTATCCCTATTACTCGTTACAACCCTCCGCCCCAAAGTGTTCCGTGGGTCCCTTCCTTGTACACATAATAGTCATTCATGAGAAGTACGCAAAAACGAATTCAGTATCCGTGTCCAGTGTCCGTGTCCGTGTCCGTGCCCCTGCCCGGTGCTCGTGCCATGCTGCCCTAAATGATCTCCTTGACCAATTTGTACCCTTGCCCCAAGGTGCCCACCGCGCCCATCTGCGTCGCGGCCGCGTCGGCCACCTGGCCTATCGCGTAGTCGGCTGCTTGCTGAATCCCCAGGCCCTCGGCGGCCTTCTTCACCACGCTGACCCAGAGCCAGCCGCCCTTGTCGGTCTGCAACAGGCCGATCTTCTGGGTGTCGTCGCTCTTCTCGGGACTCTGGTGCTCCGCAAACAGGTCGCACACCTTCTTGACCGCCTTCTCGTGGTTGGCGTGGGGCTCGAAGAAGCCCGCGGCGAGACCGTCGACCGTCAGCCGCTCCTTGACCTCCTGCGCCTGCGACGGCTGCGTCAGGAACACCGCCAGCACGGCCAGACTCAGCGCGAACAGGGCGTAGATGGCTTTTAGCGCGACGAGGAGATAGAGAGGCACGTAGGGAACCCGCACCGCGAGATAGTTGTTGTTCCGCGTCCATTCCTGCTCGTTCTGGACCTTGATGGCGATGCCGGAGCTGAGGGCCACGGCGGCCTGCGAGAACCGGTCACCGAAGACCTTAGACAGGCCCTCCGGTGTCTTCTGATATGCGGCCAGCGCGGCGGCGTCTTGCAGGGACAGGTGGGAGAGTGCGCTGTTGATGGCGAACGGGGCGCTGAAGACGGCACCGTAGTAGTCGGCCACGTCCTCGTCGGCCTCGAGCTCGACAAGGCTCACCGATGCGTTGATCCAGTGGTATTTGACCTGCGCAATGACAGCCGAACAATTCAGGATAAACACAGTATCGCCCGTGGCGTCGTACTTGAGGAAGTAGGCATCCCGCATGTGTTTGAATTGGTCTTCACCCGTGTCCACCGGCGGGAAGCCTTTGGACCACACCAGAAACTGAAGGGGGTTCTGCGTGCTGAAGAGGTCGGTGGTGCTGCTGCCGAATCCGACGGGCTGAGTCTTTGCCGTGTCATTGAAGAATTGAATGCCGACCATGGCCTCATCTGGCGACGACATCGCGTTCTTCGGGTCCACGCCCACCTCTCCCGAGTACGAGAAGGATGGCGCGCTGTAGGCCCCACACGTGAAGCCGGAGCTGAGATCGCCGTTGTTGGTGACATTGCAATCCTGGGTCACCATGTGGCACTGCGTCTTGATCGCCAGCGTTGTCGCCGCAAAGTCGAGCGTCGTGCTGCTCCGCACATCCCCAAGGAAGTAGTAATTCGAGCCACCGGTCGTCACGTTGTAGATGGTGTTATTATACGAGTTCGACATCAGAACCTCCGCGGCTTGCTGTGCGTTGAGCACACCGTGGCGCTCGCCGTTCGCCGCAGTCCAGTTCGTAATGCTGCACGGGTAGCTGCAGCTCGCTTGAGCATTGCCTGGACAACTCCGGACCTGCCAGTCCCCAGGCCCACATTGACTGGAGTTCAGACCCCGTCCATAGGAGAAGAAGGCCGTGTGGTTTTTTGGAACGACCAACTCAATATTCAAGGCCGTGGTGACGGTACCAAACCAGCTGTCGACGGCGCCGATCGCGAAGCTGAATTTGCCACAGAGTCAGCACAACACAATGAGGAGCACAGAGAGGGATAGTTGACGTACGTCATGAACACAATGAATGACAAGCACCAAAAGGCGAGAGGAACCGGTTGAACGAGGCTCTCGTGGTTTTGCCAACGATACTTGACGGTGTCGAGTAGGGGTTGCGTCCCGCCTCCGTTGAGCAGTCCGATAAGGATGGATACCTGGTGAGGACTCGGCAACTTCTCGGATTTGCTGGCGGTGGCCTTCATGATGCGTTGGCCTGCGAAGAAAGCAACGAGAGCCATGGATGCCCCGGTGACGAAGGGGATGATCTTGGCCGTCCATGAAGAGATCATGTGCAATACTGCGGGATTGGTGATGGTGTTGTAGTGGAGGTAGTAAGCTCGATCGCCGCCACTGTTCTCGATCTGCTGGATATTCTGGAGAGTCTGTAGCCCTTCACTCGTGCTGGTTGTTCCTTGATGTTTGGGAAGAAAGACGTAACTGCTGTCAATCCGATTGTACAGGATGGCCGTGAGAAGCACGCTGGAGATGACGGCGACCGGGACGCAAGGCGCAAATGCTCCCCAGAGCAACGACGGCAGAGCACCCTCCATGTTGTCTTTGACCGCATGGTGGGGCTTGGGGGTTGGGGGAGGGCTATCTGAGCTGGTGGACTGTGTGGCCGGTGTCCCAGCAGCCTTTTCAGAGAGAAGAGGGATCCTGGTAGGTGAGAGAGGCTGTCCCTGCATTGCGGCCATTGTGCTGCGCGATCGACCAGGAGAACGTACGTCAACCACAAACCTATCCAAAACAAACCAGTGGACTGGAGAACCCAGAGAAAAGCGCCACAGCAAGAAGCAGGCGGCGGGTATTTGAGTCTCCCATTTTTTTGGACGGCCTGCCTGAAAGGTCATGCACCACCAGTTCTGAAAAAGGCAGCGAGGCGAAGTTCGATCACGCAGCAGCCATACGAAGAACAGGCTACGAACGGAGCATGCAGCCGACGGAAGCAGCAGCGAGATAGAGCTCCTCAAGGGCTCGCCGACTCGCGAGGGTGGGTGAAGCTATCCAGACATTGGCGACGTGGTTGTTAATCAGTTGGCCGGCAATGGACAAGGTCCCCCAAAAGCGTTTGTGGCTGGCGTAAAGCTGCCTTTCAGCTTCGGAAATGGCCCAGTCCAGGCCGAAAGAAGAGCAGCTGGGTGGGAGGAGAACAGAGAGACCGCCATTGTCAGGCTGCAGAAACCGTGGATGGGCTGGCCAGTCATGTCATGGTTCAGCTGTTCTTGCTGGTTCGCACCACATCGTTCTCCCCCGGTCCGAGATAGGGCAGCACATCGTTGCGGGGTGTTCTGGACTTGGCCATGCGGCTGAAGTTTTCACATGGCTATGCAGGGCCAGCAGATTGCAGAAGGTGGAAATGCGATGGCAACTGAAGATGCCGTGCCGCCTGTCGGGGGGCACGGACGCGAGCTGGATTTTCCCAGGATACGAGGGATGTTGCCAGCGTTGGGCATTTGTTGAAGTGGGTGTGGTGGCGGCAGTGGTGGTGGTTGAGATAGAATATGGTGGTGGTGGTGCGGCTGGATTAAACTATCGGAGGCGGTAAGGATTTGCACTCTTAGCAGTGCTTGACAGGTGCTTAATCGGTGTCAATGGGCCTTAAATTCCCCCATGCAGTAAGCCAACATGTTAAACAGAACCGCCCCCCACCCCCCCCGGAGTGATGAACCCGCCATTGCCCATCTCCTCCACCACTCACTATCATCCACTCGCCTTGTTCTCCCTTTGCTCATGATGAGCAGGACTATCTTCCGGCGATTTGCTCTCTACAGCTCCCGCCATGGACACCGTACTTTGTCGTGGGATTTATGCCACAGCCCAAATAGACAACTTGAGACTTTCACCTTTGCACGGTATCCATACCAGTCTGTGTCCGGGTCGGTAGGAGCCCACTTGGGGGCGATCACCCACAAAGCTTCAGGTCCACCTCCTCGTCCACGGCATGATCAGTCGTATTATACACTGTAAGTCAGTACGATATACCATTAGCGAAATCCAGCTTGCCGAAACCGAAGAATACTCAGAGAATAATTGAAGCAAAGTCATTCAACGGGTATTCTTGTACAGAGCGAGCGGGCTTGACCAGGTTTTCCTTCATTGTACTTGAAGCCGAGAAGACAAGGGTGTCGATTTCTTCCAAAGCCTGGTAAAAAAAAAAACTCCAGACTCAATGCAAATATAAATCTCCCAGCCTTGAGAAGCGAAAAGATCGAACACGCGTACACCTTAGCATATAGGGGCTACGGTGGTGTTGACGACCTACCTTTCACACACTCCAGGATGGTCTTCTCGTGCCTTGCTCTCCAGCTCTTCAAGTGAAGAGGGATTCCAGGATGAAGGCTCCATAAGCTCGATAGGGTGGACGGAGGCGTCTGAATTACTGTGCTTTCCAGTGCTGTGTTGCTCTCGCCGAACAGAGGGACCTCATTGCAATTGGAGAGGTCGGCGCTTATATGGACAAGGAAAGCAAGCGTGTGGTAGCACTCTCCCATCACCTCTCGCACTTTCAACCACTGTCATCCTCATATCTGGCCGACAGTAGTGTTTCTTGTTATTTCCCCATTCTCTTCGTTCAAGGGGCAATTGGATGAAAAGTACGGACTGGTCATGTTGTTTGTATGCACGACAGATTCTTGGGAGCGGATGAGCATCGAACTCAGTAGTGACATGCTCCTTCTAGCCTTGAGAAACATAGGAGTGCCGGATTAGATTATATTAATTTGCTTAGATATTGGATGCAGCATGATGCAAGGACTTTCCGCATGAACTTCGGAAAAATTCCCCGAGGTTTCATAATCAATTAGCTCCCAAGTACATACATAATAATTGTTTATTACTGCTGCGTATATTTATTCCCCAGACCTCGTCTTTCTTGTGACCCTCGCACGTTCCGTTCAGTCACTGGGGGAGGGCGTTCCATTTCGTGACGCGCGCTGGCCCTCTTCGAAATGCATCATCCTATGTGAATTGGGGGTTTTCTTTTTATTGCTGATTGATTTAGGGCGCAGCAAACAAACTGCTCCCTTGATTTCGTTTCCCTCGACTTGCCTCGACTCCAGACTCTTCCCTTTCACAGAGGACGAATACGCAAACAACGGTCGCCGTGCGACATGGTAAGTGCAAATATCCACCACAATGTCACTGGCCCAATTCCTCGGGGAAAGGAGACGATTGCAATAGACTGCCCACGCCCCTTTCCCCTAACCCTGTATTTGAGCCCCAGAGCTTGGGGTGACACAAAGACAAACGGCATCCATGCCCTGACTGAAGCCCTCTCCCTTACCACAGTCCGTCCCCGGTCCCCCGTCCACTGTTCGAGGCACAGGAAGCCCGCCGCTGTCTTCGCAATCACTCCATAACGCCGGCGCACCCCCGTCCGCCTCCTCGACCTTGGACACCCTGCAGAAGAATCCAAACGACGCAGCCACGAAGCTCGCCGAGGCGATCGACGACTTCCTGGGCGACCTGGAGAAGAAGTTCAAGGGCATCAGCGACGAGATCCTCACAAAGTTGGATGACATGGCGGAGCGGTGTGACCGGCTGGAGCAAGAGATGCTGTTGAGAGACGCGAGCGCGATGGAGAACGTGGGCGGTGGGAAGGCAGGGAGCACCGCTGGGTCGGGCTGATGTGGTCGAGCGACGTTGTGCTCGCGACGGCTGGAACGGGACGCGCGGGATGTCTTTGCTACCGCGACTGGGCCGCTGTCCCTAGATCAGAGGCTCGAGGTTCGATGCCGAGGGTCAAGAAATGAGATATGATGCATGTACAAGAGTGCGAGTCACGAAGGTCCTGGCCCAGCAACTGAAGACCAAAGACCCCCGCGGGTCGAGAAAGAGATGAAGCACCGCCACAGGGAAAACATCGACGACTGGCACGCGACACTACGCGTGGATAGAAAGTGGAAAAACACAAAAGCCATTTTGAACTCCTCTACTGATAGTCAATTTACAGAGATCCATTGCCTGCAGACCTTTTTGCCTTTGCCCGATCTGCTCGTGACTTCCAAAGTGCCCACACTCGATGGTTCCTCATTGCATCGCTTACAACTCGGTCTTGTCCTCCGGCTCCTTGACCAGGAATTTGGCCAGGATGTTGCTCCTCTTCTGCAAATCATCGATCTTCTCCGGGGCCAAGCCGCCCTTCTTCAACAGACCCGCCAGTCGGGTCTGTTCTTTCATTGCGTACTCCGGGTTGCCGGTCAACTTGGACAGGGCTCGCAGATAGTAGTCGGCAGAGGTGTCCTTCAGGTTGTTCGCGGCCTTCTTGATCTCAGCCGTCGCTTGTTCGATGTCCTTCAAACCGTTGGACGTGACGTATTTGGCGAGCAGGGTGTCAATGACTTCGATCGTCCCAGCCTGCGAGTTCAACCCACCGCCGGGAACTCTGTAGGTGCCGGCCTTGGAGTTGACAAAGTCCACCAGGGCCTCTTCGCTCCGGGCGCCGCTGTAGGTTTCTGGCTCGGTGGAGCCCTTGGGAAAGAACTTGATGGTCGGGTAGCCCGTGATGCCCTGGGACTGGGCGGTGGCCTTCGCGTTCTCGGCTTCCGCGTCGATCTTGGCGATCAGAACGTTGGGCTCGTTGGCGAAGTCGGTGGCGAGCTTCTCCCATGTCGGTGCAAGGGATTTGCAGTCTGCAAGCCAGATGTCAGCATCAAACACCCTCCGCAGGGGTCTCAAGGGACAAACGTACGTCCACACCAAGGTGCCGTAAACGCCACCAAAACATCCTTATCCCCACCGACTTCAGATTGGAATGTTGTATCCGTCAACATTTCAACGTGGCTCGGTGCCTTCTTCGGCCCCTTGGCCTTGACGCCAGACTTCTCCGTCACGAACGCCGTCAAACTCTCCAGATCCCTGCCGCCATTGTAGTCCTCTGGCTCCGAGCCGGGCTTCCCATCGAACCACTTCAAGGTTGGAAATCCCTGAACACCAAATCTCTTGCCGAGGTCTTTGTGCTTGTCCGCATCGACATTTGCAATGGTCACCTTGTTCCCGGAGGTGGCGAAGGCGGTGGCCAGCTCCTCATATACGGGAGCGAGGTTCTTGCAGTGGCCGCACCACGGGGCGAAGAACTCGACGAGGGCAGGCTTGCCCGACTCAAAGACGACCGTGTCGAAGTTTGAGGGGATCAGGTTGACCACGTCTGAGGCCGCCGTGAGGAGGGGCAGGGCAAGTGTGGCCCACGGGAGGAGCGAGCGGAATTGCACCATAATGGCGCCGTATCGAGCGGAAAGAAGTGGTACGAAAGAGTCGAGCTAACGCAGAATAAAGAGTACGTCTTGCAGCGAGGCGGTATATCCAGAGAGAAAGCGATTGGGAAGGGGAGATGGGAAGAACAGTGAATACTTGGGCGTGTGGGCGGGATATATACGAACGCCGCTTTATTTCAATGCTTAAAAATCCACCTCCAACATGCCCTTGTCTGCGCCCCCTTTTTCGAGACTGAAAAGCCACTTGTCCTTGCGACTCAGCCTTGTTTGCTCAGGGTCCAATCATGTCTCCTTGTTAACCAGGATCTACAGAGGCATGTTCCGGAGTGTGATTACCAAGTATTGTAAATGTCCTTGAGAACAGTGTGTCCTCCTCTTTCGGTGTTTCTACACTCACCAGGGCTCGTTCGAGAGCCAACATCTCTCTTCGGGTACAGACATTAACTTAGGCGGGTATGTACGTAGATTTGTACTGTCTCGTAAAATGCAGGATCAGAAATTCCCAGAGAATGTGTTTCTCCTTCTCCAACAGCATCCCAACGCCGCTTCTCGCCTTCGCTTGTTGCTTGCCGTTCAAACATCAACAACTATGCAAAACAGTTGATCGGTGGTCGTGATTGCCGGTGGCCCCTGTTGGACTGGATCCTCCTGTTGCCTTTCATCCGGCTCCGTATAACTGGTGATATGCACTGTGGGCGTCAACGAGCACTGCGGGACAAAGTCAGTAATGACGCTACCGAATGCTGCAAAACACCAGGGACTTACTCTGTAGTACTTGTTGCTGAGCCTGTTTACTCTCGCACGCACACTGCAAACATCTCCCGTCCTTCAGATCAAGAAGGACACTCCACGCCATCTCTTCGCGTTCGAGATCAGGTAGACTAGGCCGCTTGAAGTCGCTGAGGTGGTACTTGCGACTGACACTTTTCATATTCGCGTCAGTCATTGGCGGAGAAAAGATCAGGTACCCTTGATCATCGATTCTTATGAACCGCCGTTTCCACAAAAATGACTCTGGGAATTGTACGTTGACGTCTCCAATGTCGACAACATGCATCAATGACTCTGCTATCGAACTCTCCCTCGTTAGGTCGGGCTGTTCCTGCGGAATATTGACTTGCGACTGATTGGCCTCTTCTTTCGTCGACGGTTGAATCCTATTTCGCGCATTTGCTAGATTCGACATGCGCTTCATGAGTCTGCTTGTCATGGAAGATTTCGGTTTGTCCTCGGAAAATGATGCGGAGTCACTGGTTGATCGCGGACCATGGCGTCTCTGGCTTGACTTGGACAGTTTGCTTTGATTCGACTCTGATCGAGGTAGGTTGGTGTGAGATCCTGACCGATGGGAGGAAAAGGAGAAGCGGCCCTTCTCCGACTTCGTGGGGCTTTTAATCCTGGGTTGATTCGAAGCCAGGGCCGGATCAAAGGACGGCTGGTCGGCCTGCTCATGTTCGACGATCAAAGGACTTCGGTAGAGATTGAGAGGTGCATGATAGCTGGAGCTGGGAGCCAGTGGGGGATGTTTATTGCTGGAATCACGAACAATCCTTGCTGTGACAGAGATGGTCTCGCCTTTCTGTAGCCGATGCACGTCCGACGAGGGACGTCGTGGTTCTTTTCCTGCGGTTGATGAAAGTGGCTCATAGTGCGAGCCAGCTGTAGGCAATTGCCTTGGGGGTGAATTTTCGGTGGAGGCGTTCAGGGGCTGCTGCTGATTCGAAAGGAATGATGAGCGCTTCATGAACGTCGAGAAGGCAGAGGTCCCGGCACTTGTCTCTCGGATTGACTGGGGGTGCCGCGGAGGGCTTACATCTTTTGTCCTCAGTACTTCCAAGGCTTTGATGCGTTTAGAGATGCCTGTACCAAGCGTAGCCTTCTTGGTAAGAGGCAGTTGGACCGACTCGGTAGGCAATGGGGGCCACTGTGGAAGCGCCGTTGAAATGCTTCGTACGCTACCACTGCTGGGCCTGTTTCCATCCGGCGTTGTTACAAGATTTGGTCGGCCTGTGGAATGGCTGGAGTTGAGCGGTCTGGCCACAACATCACGCAGACGATCTGAACTTCCCTTGGAAATTATTGGAGTCGCTGGCGAGCGTGCCACAGAGACCGGCATAGCTTCATGGACGGTAGCGTGTTGTATTTCGTCCATCAAAGAATCATCTTCTGAGAGATCTGAGGTTGACGCACTGCCTCCTGGCAAGAGCTTTAGGGCTTGTGGAGGTCCCAAGCGCCTAGATTTCCTCGGTGACTCTGCATCCTGTGTCAGCGACGGATTGAATGGCGGTTGCTGAACATCCGAACTTGATTCAGGTAAGACGAGACTTGCTCCTGCGTTGACCGGTTCGGCTTCGAGGTAAACGAGTGCTGCCTTCATATCGGTTCTAGAGTCAGGCTTGTCCTCCTTATCTGGGGTGCCCTGGCCCACAGTGGCAGGCGGTCTTACATCGCTGGGAGCCTCGTTAGACTCGATGGCAGATTTGTCTTCTTGCGAGAAAGCTTTAGGCGTGAGGGATGAGCTTGTGGCAGATGACAACGATCGGCGAGTACGGGAACAATCATCCTGTTCGCTGATGGAAGAGGCCTTCGTTGAAGGCTCTTCTGAAATGTTGGTCATTATGGTTGGTGACGTTGTATAAGATGACTGGGTCAGCTTTGACTCATCGTCGCCGTGCAAGAGCTGCTCCTGACTCGGAATCGATGACAGACGAGCACTCGGACCGTTCCCGCTCGGATTCGACTCCGACGCATTGTGAATGAATGCATTTGAAGGGGCTGATGACGCGGCCGAAGCTGCTCTTTGGGCCAGCAGCATGTTCCTTTTCCGCAACTGCAAGGCCTTCATCAGCCTTAGCTTTTCTGGGGTAGTTGTAGAGACATCTCCAGTCACCGAAGCTGGCCGGAGGATTGCAGAACGACTGTCCCCAACGTTATAGGGGGCGTGAAGGTACGAGGGCGACGGCAGAGGCGGTGCACCATTGACAGACCGACTGCTGGTGGGCACAAAACGGCCAGGGACGCTTCGACTCGACTGCTGAGAGCCTGGCCGAAGACCAAGGCTGACTAGGGATTTGTTGTTCACACGGATGGAAGTTGGGAGGTTCGCCACCGGCCGTATCCCTGTTCCGCTATCTGTTGTTCCCGACGTCTTAGGACGATGACTCGTCTCAACGTGAGGTCGCGGTCCTAGTTTTTTCTTCTTCGGCTTAACTGTCGTATACGACGCGACGTTGCTACTCCATTGGCTGATACTGTCTGATTCGGCGGCTGAAAGATGACGAGCGTGAGGGCGAGGGGTCGGTGGATTGGAGGTGTCTGCTGTTGCTGTCGTGGTCTCGAGCAGGATGTTGCTGGTGGCTTCGAAATCTGGAGCTCGTGGACCTTCTCCTTCACTAGTAGAGGGGGGCGTCGGTTCGGGGGTCGCTGGGAGCTCCTTGTCGATGATGGAGGAAGGTAGTGGAGATGGTAACGGCGAGGCCGGTGGTTTGGGTGATGGGAGAAGGCTCTCTTTACGCGGAGGATGAATATTCTTGTCTGATAGAGACGAGGTCGTGGCCTTGCTGTTTGCGGCGGCGGCGGCAGCCTCCTCTTTCCTCTTTGCCAGAAGAGCCTTTGCAAGAACCGCACTTGCCGGTAGTTCATCGAGTTCATGTCTCCCATACGTCGAGCTCGTCATCGATAGCACCGGTGGCGCCTCTTCCAGCTTGGGTGTTGCGAAGCGAAGAGCAAGGCCCACGTTCTCCTTCTCCTTCTCTTTGTCCTCTGCCGGCAACACGGCATCTTCAGCATCCTCACTAATCTCGTTGAGTCGGCGCCGTCGCAGGGAAGAGCTTGACGAGGTCAATGATGACGCGGAGGGTACGAGCATCGTACATAAGCCGAGGGCGGATTCCGTCAACTCAGAGGCCGCAGTGAAGGAGAAGATGGTGTCGTGAGGCGTGATGGTTTCCAGGACGGATTGAAACTGCACGGTGAGCCGCACTGTAGCAAGTGAAGCAGGTCAGTCAGAATCTCTCCAAGGCCAGCGCGTCCACCCACCTTGCAGCAACCGAGATGTCCCTTCTGGCACATATTTGAGGACGACTTTCTTGCGCCGATACTGCACCAACCCATATAGGGGCGATTTCTCTGCATATTGCTCAATCACTCCACGCACAGCCGGCACGCCCCCTGTGCCCTTGCTCAACAACTCCACGGTGTCGCGATTGACATATTTCAGTAAGAACCTGGTTCGTGTCAGCAGGCGTCACAGCAGACGGATTGCGCAGGTAGCCATGAGGCAGCACAACGTCAAGGAATGCGCGACATACCATCCTCCTGCGTCCGCCTGAGCAGCCTGATGTGCATCGGCGACAGCAGCTCCATCAAGTCCAATCAATGACATTTCTCAGCCCTCATTGAGAAGGCCCAAGCCTGCGCAATGGTTCAGAATCCGATCTCATACAGTCCAGGAATGAGCGGTAGGCTAGACAAAAGACCGAGAGACGCAGAAGAGTAAGGCTTGAGGCGGCCAGAGCAACGCCAACCGCGAGCAACTACTTCAGCCCTCTCTCAGCTTGGAGGTGCAGCTTCGAGGGGAAGGCACATGCAGGTCGCAGGGACATTCTGCGAATGGGACCACAGCGCGGCATGCTATCTGCAGTTCAGGGGGGTGTTGCAACGGGTCAAAGCTGGAGCCACGACAAGGGTAGCCCGCCGACAGTCCGTGGCCGATGTACCCTGGTAATCCCCATTTACTGCGTGATGGTGGAGCTCAGCTTGACGCTGAAACTCTCGACCAAACGGCTGATGCTAGCGCCCTATTCGCCTGTGTCCTCAGTTTCCACGAGCCAATTTCCCAATCCCTGCCTCGGGCACTGCGGCTAGACGCAAGCGAGACCGACGCTATGCCTCTTCCACGGGCCTGAATTTCCTCCCCCCTACGTAAAACAAGCGAAAGTCTGTCAGAGACTCGACACCCTGGGCATGGCTGATCACGAATTGCGAATTGTTGTCGATCTCTCTGCTTCAAATCTCGACTGCCACGGGTCTAGAGCCGATCTTGACTCCAGCAAAGACGAGAATGATGGCTTGCACGCTGAGTGCACAACAGGATGCAGATTCGTCTCGACGAATACTGTTCCTTGATCTGAAACAATCGGGAACATTTCTCCGATCGAGGTGGAGCTTTTCCTCCACTGCTTCTATATTCATTGTTAATAATTGAGCATGGCGTTTCCCCGTGTGTCCAACAATGACAAGATGTCTACCGGTCCGAAAGGTAAATCTCGAGTATGTCGTGCTCTGCAGACACGCTGTCCCTGAGAGACCGAATGGACGCTCAGTGGCTTGTTGCTGCAAGAAATTTCTGGTTCCCCAGAGCCAACGGTGCCGGCCCGGAGCTATTGACACACCGTCCATTCGCGTGGCAGCACGTTGAAGTAATCATCCGAACGGACAATGAGGACAGGTTGGGGCACAAATAGGCCGGCAGTTGATGACTACTGCGACTTCACCGACACGTAGCGAAATCGTCATGCATTCCAGCCTCTTCACGAATTCAACGCCAAACCACGTGAGGCGGATTCAAATGTATCGGCGAACGCCGACTACCTCTTTACAGGTGGTGCAAGGGCAATCCAAATGACGTTGAGTATTTGAATCTTGGACGTTTCATTTCCCCCAGTATTTTTCTGCAGTCCATCCCAAGGCTCCTGTGCACAGTTGACCAAAATAGAAGTTGTTTCTTACTTATCATGGCATCTCTTCCACCAACATCGACCCTACCATCACTAGACGCCGAACAGAGGGCACAAATTCTGGACACCCTCTTCGAGCCGTGTGTGCAATTGCACACGCTATCCGTCAGCTTACTGCGGGAACAGGCATTCCAAACCTACGACTCACTCATTGATGCCGTGGGCGAGCAGCTCCTGGGACTCTACCGATCAGACTTGGAGAGTGATCAGAAATGGCTGGAAACCATATTGTCCGCCCATCCGCGGTTAGGTGAGAAGAAGGTTGACAGCGAGCAGAGTCGCAAGGAGCAAGCTCAACTGAACCAAGGCGGAGTGGAAGAGGCAGAGAAGCTGGCGGAATTGAACCGCAAATACGAAGACAAGTTTCCAGGTCTGAGATATGTGTATGGCTTCCTGTTCCCCCTGAATCCGCTGTCTGCCCGTTCTTCCCTAAAATCCTCCCTGTCCCATGACTGTCGTGATGATTGATGAGGGAAAAAACTAGAGTGTTTGTAAACGGACGAAGCCGCCCTGTCATTATGGAAGATATGCAGAGGCGGATAGACCGAGGAGATATTCTGCTAGAAAAGCAAGAGGCAATCAAGGTAGACCACCCATCCTTTTTGAACTCGTGCAGCCTCGATATAAAGTCAAACATGCTGATACGTGCTTCTCTCCTCGCCCAAAGGCCATGTGTGACATTGCAAAGGATCGAGCGAAGAAGCTGGCCGATTAACGTCGCATTTGGGACACTTTATCTGACCTCACCATAAACCGACACGTCTCAAGGGATTGGAACATGGCATGGCACGCCACGGCACGAAGGAACCGAGAACGAACTCTTTCGGGCATTTGACAACAGCGAGATTGGATCAACCGCATCCGCCAAGAAAGATTCGTACCTTAGGTATGTACGCCAGCCTCGCAGGCAGTGGTGCAGAAAGACCACTCCACGCACTGAGGGATCCCATGCTCTGAATACAAATACATATCTGATTTCTGATTCTCCTTCCGAAGAGGCGTCATTTGTTTCTCTCCCTTCTCCCCTTGCCTCTCGTTGCTGCGTCTGGCGCGGGTGTGATGTCCAGGCTGTTGTGCTCCTCGGAGCACAGAGGACCCCTGATAGGGAATAGGGGACGGGCAAAGCCATCACTAGTTCACGCTACGTGTGTGTAGCGTATCGGGATAGAGTTGTCGCTTTCAATGGGAGGGATTCAAACTCGCTTCTTGTTTGTGTGCAAAACCCATTGATTTCTCCCTGGCCTCCCAGCGATTTGTCTTGCTTGTCATCGACATCAATATTTCCCCGGGTTCCCGCGCCGCTGTCAAAGTCAAAAAGGGCCCAGTGAGAGCCCCCAGCATTCAAGAATCCAAAGGAAAGCGCGCCAGTTCAGTTCGTGCTCCAGGCCTTCAGCAGTCCAAATCCGCCACGTCCCTCATTTACCGGTCAACTTCTTCCTTTCATCGCCGCTATCTTCCTCCTCGCCATCGCTCCATTCGATTCCGTCATCGCCGACGGCGAAGATGGTCTCGCCATCCAACGACATTCTCGGTTGCGGCGGGTTCGGAGGCCTGACAGGCGGTGCGGATTGGGTACTATTCTGTAGCGCTGGGGCTGGGGAAGGCCTCCTCGCTGGCGAAGGTTCGAGTGCGATTGCGCCCGTGATGGAGGTCGCTGCTCCCCCTCCGGAGGGAGGAACTGCTCTTTCTTGATCTTTTCGTGCGTTGGCGGCTTCCTCGTCGTCATCGTCAATGGAGTCAGCAATGCTGCGGATCTCAAAACCGTCGTCATCTTGAGCGAGCTGTCCAAGCAAAATCATGTTAGCCTCTTCATACGGCTTCCATACCGGGACGCAACAACACGAGCGAGACTCACCTCGTCACTCATCGCAAATCGTCGATTATTCGCTGTCGGCCTCCACAGATACGCAATAAACGCGATGTTGAACAGATATACGAGGTTCAGCCATCCGTCCAGCACAAACCACCTAGTCTGCCAATGCTCTGGCACAAAGTTCGCGGACCCCGACCCTGCAATCGCGAAGCTGTTGATGAAGAAAAAGGCAAAAATGACCAGCACACTCCCTAGAATGCACCACGACAGTTTCTTATACATCATTGCCTTCGTTTTTTGTTTGCGGTCAATGAGGTCTTTAATAGTGACGTTGAGAGACGACAATGTCCACACATAGAAAGCTGTCATGGTACCCGCAAGTGGTAGGATGACGAAAAGAATCAAGGGGCCGACGGATTCCGGGGTGACGGCCATAGAGGCGATGGCGTAGATGACCCCGAAGACAAAGTGTGCGGCAGCGAGGATGCGGACGTAGATCATGGTCCTTCCCAGAGAGGGTTTCACTACTCCATAGCCCATACAGACAATCAGGAGCAGGAAGAAAGAGAACGAGTTTCGCCCCGCGTTGAGGATCGAGACGATGATCATGAAGACTTTGTTGAGCGTATTGTTGCCGTGGCGGTTTTGATAGTCGTAGAATCCCCAGGTCATCAGCTGTTCGACAATCAGGAAAATGATGATGGCAGTGATGTAGTTTTGCACCGGGAGGATATCAGAGCGGTTCTGGAAGTAGAGAAACGCCCAGAATATACCCAGCACGGCGTAGACAATAGTGAGGCCGCCGTAGAATGGGAGTTTGGCGATTTGAGCCGCTGGCAGTTCACCGTATGAGTTCCTGAACGTCACCACTCCGTTATACTCGTGATCTGAGAAAGCGTAGGTTGAGACGCAATAGTAGCCCGTTCGACGGATGGGGTAGTTGATAGCCTTCGGGTCTTTCAAATGGATTGCTTCGTTCGAGATCGGGTTCCTCGAGGCTTCGGTGGCATTAGGGGCCAGTATGAACGCGCCGATATCCTTCTCTTCACATAACCCTTGTGCGACCGCGTCCGTGGTGCATATTGTCTCGAGATCTCGGTAGGACTCCCCGCCAGGCGGTATCCTGCCTATCAACGGCTCATCTTCCCACTCAAATATTATGAGGCTGGCGATTGGGTCCGAGTCGTCTTCGGTGTGGTCTGGGAGGAACTTGACGAGGATGAAGGGATCTATTGACCCGCCCCAAGATTTCCGGCTGTACATCCCTGAACATCGCTGGCGGTGCTCATCATCTTGTTTCTAGTGATGGTCAGCGGGCAGAGTACTACGCAACATAGCTCCATGCTGTCCTCACAATTTGAACTTCATTCCCCAGGACAACTGCTGCAAGGTATGCCAGGAGGCCGAGCGAAGGCACCCATCGGCGCATGGTGAAGGCAGCACCGTGGATGGCGACAGACGTACACACACACAATCAAGGGCAAGAGAAAATGCAGAATACGTTCAATTTGAGGTTTGGAACTGCTTTGGTTCGAAGGAATTATTAGGAGGACAGAGGGAAAGGCATGTTCTGTTATTCGAAGGAAAGTCACTCCCGTCGTGGATGTTGTGAGTTGGAGGAGTACCAACATACGTATTATTTATCGGAGACAATTCCAGACTCCGCCCCAGCGCAGCTACTTCACCATGAAGAACCCATTGATCGATTCTCATTTACTATTGCACCGTGGAATCAACGCACTTTTGCTCGATTGTTTTCGTAGCCATCTTTCATGCAGACCCACAAACTCTTCATATTATCCACGCACTTGCTACTACAAATGCCGAGTACTCGCTAGAGACGCAGCTCGCAAAAGGTGGTAGGCAGGATTCACTGCCTGGTTTGACCATGCACCAAGCCTCCGATGCCCTCTACCGAGTAGAGGATGAGCCACCGCTGATGCCGCCTCCTCATCCACCTTTCTTGCTTCCTAACCCTCACCTGAATTTGGTCTTTCCTATCAAGCTTCTCGCCGTCTCACAACGTATGAGTGGTCCCAGGAAGTCCGTGTCGCCCTTACAGCCTTGCCCTTGCGACTCATCCCAATCCAGGATGTCGTTGATGGTCTTGAGAAGCTCGTTGGCCACCGTGCGATTGCTTGTTAGTGTTACAATCTGGCCGATCCAGCCATAAAAGAATACTGAGGCGTTGATAGGAGTAAGCCGCAGCCTGTCCTTCACACGGGAAGCGACAGAGGCAGGGAATGATTTGCTTGATTCAACATCCAGCGCCAGTGAGGTGGTCTCTGAGCCAAAGAGGGAATGCACATCGAAATCGACCACTTTGACTGGGAATTGTATCTCTGTCGGGACAGCATGCATTGATAGTTCACTAAAGACCCGCCGCAGGGTCGAGGCCGGTTGATCTGTGTATCGTCCTTCGCCCAGGAGGATCTCGGCGCGGCTCAACTCGCTCGATGTCCCCATGCACTGAACTATCTCTCGCATTCGCTGAGCAGCGTGCACAGTACATTCTAGGTCTCGCGTGACAAGGAGCGGATAGATATCGCCAGGGAGCATCGGTGAGGATGCTTCGCATTCGATTTGGTTCACAATTGCTTTGTGATAAGTTTCGGTTTTTTGTCCAGAGGTTGACAACAGTTGGTGCTTCGGGAAATGTGATATGTCAGAGACCAATGCCAATAGTATCGTACAATCGATGTTGATAGTGCTGGTCAAAGGGACAGTTGGCGCAGTGGGCATCATATTGACGAGATCAAGCTGACGATCCTCACCGAACGAGCACACGTCCGCATTGCATTCGACAACAGCACCAGTCGCGCGTAAGTCGGCGAGAAAGGCATCCACATCAGGGATAATCCCTTCGCGAATGTTTGGCAGGACAAATCGAATCCGTGGGTGCCGAAATTGAACTCTGACTTCCTGGGCTGCGATCTTCAAATCTTCAGCAAGCCGCACAAGTTCAAGTTTATTTGTCCTCATGGCATCGCTGTCAGTCTCAGGGATGTGTCCGTCTTCCACATCGCTATCTCCACCAAAGTCTCCATACTTTTCCCAGCCTTCCTTGGCCATCTCGAACAGGAGCCGTTTCTCCGTCAAGGTCGAGATTTTTATCCATTGCAATCCATTGTCAGCAATGACGTCCACTAGAGTCTCTTTCTTCTGCACATCCCTCGAAACGTCTGTCCAGCTCACCAAATTCTCCTCCCGATTTTTCTCACTTGCCGCGCTGTACTTTCCTGTAAAGTGCATTTTCTTCCCCAGCGCAGTAATGTGACGGCATGATTTCGCGGTGTTCCAAACAGCTTCATAAAAGGGCAAGTTAGAGCTTCTCAGGGAGTGTAGCTGTGGACTCTCCTCATCCTGCTCGATTGGATTATTGAGAATACTCTGGGAGTTGCGATCGGAAGTTGCGAACAGGAGTGCTATTCTTTCCAAGATCTTCACCTCCGACTCGATTCCTCGTTTGAATGCTCTAATTTCGACTTGGTGTTGTTTCGCTCGCGTCTTGAGGTAGGCCTGATATAACTGAAACTCGTGTAGCAAAACACTGGCACGGCTTCGGAGACTCTCAAGCAGGTCGGCAGACCTCGGCATTGAAGGCGCGCTTCCATCGTAATTGTCTGAAACAAGCATTGAAGTCCTCTTGTCAGCTTGCGAGAATCGACTGCCAGATCTGCAAAGACGTGATGGGGTGATATCCAAAGGGGGCGCCGGTGCTCTTGTGAAGATTGATCGTGAGGTGAACTTGCTCACTCATGTTGCGGAGTAGGTATACCGAGAACCTTCCTGATTGGCGGAACAAGCACACTGCCAAGCTCCTCTTTTTGACTCAAGTGAAACCGCCTCACCATTTGATGCGCCTGGGAGCAAGAACATGCTTGGGTACCAGGTATCAATCCGAAGCGCTGAACGGTGTGGCAGATTGTTCATATTTCCGGATTTTTGATCTGGTCGCCGGGTAACCACATGCACACCCTGGTGTCAGCCGTCACAAGCATGTTGAAGCGGGGATTGCATTGCACCACAGGCGCCTTGATCCCCCGGCTTGTCAATCGAACCATAGGCTCCAGTCGAATATCAGTGGTGTTATGGGTATCCCAGACGAGCAGGTCGGGTTGATCACCAGCCCCACCGACGACATACCTCCCATCTTGTGTAAAACAGACGTCTCCTTGACCGAGTGGCTTTCCCGATGTTGACACAGGAGCCGCGCGTCCAGTGCCAGCCGTCTTCCCTTGTAGAAACGATTTGACCGTCCCATCAAAGGCATCCAGCACGAAATGACCGTGATAATCCGTGCCGAGAAGCATATTTTTCCCATCGTTCGAGAACTCCAATTTGGTCCATGCGCGACCCTTTGTGGTTGGGGTATACCTATCCTCCTCGGCGGCCATGTCAAAGGTAGCGAACGGGGCTTTATCGAAATTCCGGACATCGTACAGGAGGATGGAGGAGGTGGATTGCGACGCGATCGCCATGATTTGCGCAGAGGGATCGTAGGCTGCGAGGTAGGGAGTGACAAGTTTCAGTTTCCCTTGAGGACTCCTGGAGTTCAGGTCCCACAGACAGACCATATCGTCATTGCCGCACGACAGAAACTGATCGCTACCAGGCGACAGGGCTATACAGGTCACTCGGCCCGTATGAGCTGTGAAATAGCGAACGAAGCTCTCATTGTGGAGTTCCAGCAAGCGTAGAGAATCCTCTTGCTTCGTACTGGCAAACAGAACGTTGCGCGGGTGATGGGTAAATCGAGCCAGATGTATGCCATACTTTTTGCTGGGTATCGTCTTGGTTCTCTTTCCCTCTTTTATGTCGTAGACATGCATCGTTTCGTCGTCCGAGGCGGCGACGAGGAACTCGCCCATATCGTCGAAATCAAGGGATGTAACACGGCTCTCGACCCCATCCGACCGCGTAGAACCGGGAAATTGCTAAACTGAATTAGCAGAGGCGGAAAGATAGAGTAAAAAGGACCTACCCTGGCAGGCCGGTATTGCCTGATCACATCGTGGACTTTCTGCTGCGGAGGGGCTGCCATGGCTAACAAACAGGAGGAAGGTCTAGAAAGTGCCAAAAGCTGCACACCGACGCGAAGGCGACTCCAATACGAGCGCGATGAGTACACTTCAGAGGACAAAGAGCAAGGTCAGACCGCGCAACTAAAGGCGCACGCTGGTTCTGAGTTGGTGGCACTATGGAGTGGTTTCATTCATATTCGTGGGGAAGAAAATTCCCGTTTCCAGCGCTTGATTTACCGCTCCAGGTACTAGTGCCTGGATTATCTTTGGCACCAATTGCCAGTTAGAGGCTTCGGCATAAACTCCGCCTAAGATCCGGGCGACCTTGCGGCAAAACCGTAGCCCAGGGTGCCAATCCCAGCCTCCATTTTAGGTGCCCCGGTGATAACCGCCTCCCCCAATCCCTGAAGCTGACTCAATTACGGAGCAATGATCAGAGCCATCTTACTGTACTACTTCTCCAACTCCGAGGTCGCTTTTTGTATAAGACCCTGGACGGAAATAATTTTCTTGTCGCACGCGCTGCCTCTAACAATTGCTGACCTTCCACCTGCCACTACCCTTCACCTTGGCCACCCTCCCGTTTGGGGATATGTTGTGCCTTGTCTCATCAACTCTGCAGTAAAATCACGGTCAGTCCAGGCGTCAAAGGGAAGAGGAGCGGCCAATCGAGCACTTTGACAACTCGATAATGTCAACAACAACAGGCGCATTCATTGCCGGCGGCATTGCTGCTTGCGGAGCCGTCACCGCAACACATCCTTTCGAAACCGTGAAGATCAGGTTACAGCTCCAGGGAGAGCTACAGGCCAAGGATGTTGCAGTGAGGAAATACAGGGGTGTTTTCCACGGGGTTGGGGTCATTTTAAAAAACGAAGGGCTGAAAGGGATATACCGAGGACTCGGAACTGCATACATCTACCAGATCCTGCTGAATGGCTGTCGATTGGGATTTTACGAGCCACTACGAGCGGCATGCACCAAGCTCATCTACAAGGACACCACTGTCCAGTCTCTGGGCATCAACATTTTCTCCGGCGCGGCTTCTGGTATCTTAGGGGCCATGGCAGGCTCACCTTTCTTCCTGGTCAAGACCCGACTGCAATCATACTCTCCCTCTTTGCCTGTAGGCACGCAGCATAAATACCGCAATGCTTTCGACGGCCTCTCACAGATATACAAAGCAGAGGGCATCAGAGGTCTATACCGAGGCATGGGCGCGTCGATGGTCAGAACCGGAGCTGGAAGTTCAGTTCAGCTGCCGACATATTTTTTTGCGAAGAGACGCTTAATACGCCATTTTGGAATGGAAGATGGCCCAGCACTACATTTGCTGAGCTCAACTGCCAGTGGCTTTGTTGTCTGTGTCTTTATGCATCCACCGGTACGTCTCTCCATGCACACTTGAACTTTGATCTGCTTCCAGTACTAATATATCATACAGGATACCGTCATGGCTCGATTGTACAACCAACATGGCAATCTCTACAATGGCATATTCGACTGCCTCTGGAAGACCATCTCAACGGAAGGTATTCTCAGTGTCTACAAGGGATTCACTGCGCATCTTGCTCGAATATTGCCGCACACGATTCTCACGTTGTCGCTGGCAGAGCAGACCAACAAGCTCGTACGGGGAGTTGAGGGCAGATTCCTGCCGAAGTCTCTCACAGAGAAGCTCTGAGATGCATGATTTGATCTGTACCGACTTAGCGTTGCATCTTACGGCGTTGGTTGGAACTGACATCCGTCATCTTGAGAGTTTCGCGTCAGGGTCTCCTGGGATCAACGCGAATTTCCTGTTGGTCAAGGCTTCTGGAGGTTGCTGTGTCCATATATCGCAAGCCACGCAAAATTGACAAATTGACCAAAGCACACCTCAAAGGCGGGTCCTATAACGGGTGGAATGTGTGCACTCTCCAGGGGCATTGTGTGTCTTTGCCTCCTACAGGAATTCTCCAGAAGAGATGGCTGTATCTTTGTGTTGCTGGCCGGGTCGAGGCGCATATCCGCCGCCCTGAGAACTGCAAATGAGCATAATAGTGCACGGCTCAGGGCAAGGCTGGGGTGCTGGCGAGACCGATCTCGGAGTGCTGCTGAGTGGCTAGTGCTGCCTTGTTAGGAATGGCGATTCATGCCAGGGACGCACGTCATTATTCGGATCAAAATCAGATCAGATTAGATCACATGACAGAGGGGGAAACTTTCACGCCCGGTAGAGTTTTGCAGAAACTTCAGGCAGCTGTCTCGCATCTGGGGTGCAATGGCTAATGAAAAGGAGCTTCTTCTGAAGCCCATCCGAAGACATTGTTCAGCATTTCGTAAGGAATCCACTCAGGCTAAGACTCCTGGTCACAATCACGGGTGTCTGGTGTTGCAATGTTGTGATGAAGTGGATCAACTTCGGTGAAGGCCAGCACTTAGCCCCAGCCCACCAGAACACGCTCGGCCACTTTGTCGCGGTGCACGCTCTAGCGCGTTCACGTTAAATACGCCCAGCAACCAGTTTACATCTGCTCTCATTGACATTTCTCTTCCACCTTCACACTCGACAACCACAACCACTTCTTCATTATCCTGCCCAAGTAACATTACTCCTTTGTGTTCTCATTACTCCTATCTCATCATTGAACAATGACGACTCAGGTTACGCCGTCGAAACAGGTGTGTTTGCCACTTGCATCATCTATTTTTCTCCATCGTGTACACATTACTAACAAGTACGCGCAGGCGGCTGCAAGCCTCGAGAACCTCAAGGTCAAGGACAGTCCTGTCAAAAAGCTCAACTTCAATGTTGAGGACAAGGAGAACATGCCAGTTGTCCTCGAGTCCACCAAGTCTACCGACTCCATTGCCAAAGCAGAGTCAGAGATCGAGAAGAAGCCTGCTTCCGAGGCAAAGGAGAAGAATGAGCAGGTCCAGGTCCCCAAGACCTTGAAAGAGCTTGAAAAGGAAGAGCCACTGCTACAAGAGAACCCTCATCGATTTGTCCTCTTTCCTCTGAAATATCATGAGATAGTACGTGTCCTGGCCCGCAGCAAAAGCCGTCCTGCGTTCTTCACAGTCATGCCACTTGATATGTTTGGAACTTTTACGACTGACATCTTTGTACAGTGGAATATGTATAAGCGTGCAGAGGCCAGCTTCTGGACGGCGGAAGAAGTTGATCTCTCCAAAGATCTTCACGACTGGCACAACCGTCTAAACAATGATGAACGCTACTTCATCTCCCATGTCCTCGCATTCTTCGCTGCCTCGGATGGCATTGTCAACGAGAACCTTCTCGAGCGCTTCAGTGCCGAAGTGCAAGTACCAGAGGCCCGTTGCTTCTATGGGTAGGCAGTTTCCCACCATCTCATTGTCACGTTGCTGACAGCTTCCAAAGATTTCAAGTCATGATGGAAAATATCCACTCGGAGATGTACAGCCTTCTCATTGACACCTACGTGAAGGATCCCAAAGAGAAGACGTATTTGTTTGACGCCGTCGACACAATCCCTTGTATCCGCAAGAAAGCGGACTGGGCTTTGAGATGGATCTCAGACAAAGAGTCGAGCTTTGCCCAACGACTCGTGGCTTTCGCAGCTGTTGAAGGCATCTTCTTCTCTGGATCCTTTGCATCTATCTTCTGGCTCAAGAGCAAGGGACTCATGCCCGGCCTCACCTTCTCCAACGAGCTCATCTCTCGTGATGAGGGTATGCACACGGATTTTGCTTGTCTCCTGATGCAACATCTGCAGCACAAGCCGGACCCACAACTCATTGAAAACATTATAACCGAAGCGGTCATGATTGAAAAGGAGTTCCTCACCGATGCTCTCCCCGTCGCATTGCTGGGCATGAACTCGAAGCTCATGTGTCAGTACATTGAGTTTGTCGCTGATCGTCTGCTTCTTGCCTTGGGCAACAAGCGATACTTCAATGCACAAAACCCGTTCCCATTCGTAAGTGACCCTCCAATGCGTTTTCTGGTGTGATAGATATGTCACGTCAACTCTCTTGGAGAAAGTGAGATCCATATTGAATTCAGAGGCTAACTATCGTAATACAGATGGAGAACATCTCCCTCGCTGGCAAGACCAACTTCTTCGAAAAGCGCGTCGGCGACTACCAGAAGAGTGGTGTGATGACTTCAGCCAACAAGAAGTCTGAAGAGAAGTCCGCTTCTCCCAAGGAGGAGAAGACGGAGGCCGAAAGTAACGGCATCAGTTTTGATGAAGACTTTTAGATCACATGGGATCTTTCACGACGATTTCTTTGGCTGTTTGTTCACGGCGTCTCATCGGTACAGGAAGGAAGAAGACCTAGACGGTGTCCCATCCTTTTGTACACTTGTTATACCCATTCCATATCGGCATCCGTCACCGAGAAAAGCAGTGTGGCAGCTCCAAATGGTGCTTTAGTGAGGAAGGAGTGTATGGCTTTTTTTTGTGGCTTAAACTGTTTTGAGAACGGTCTGCTTCTACCCTACGCATGAATCAGTTAGAGAGAAAGGGTCTTTTGGGTTAATCATGAGGAATTCATAGCGTGGTGAACTGGAAGGTTGTACGAAATACATACTAGTACTCTGAAATAGAGACACAATTCTAGCGGTAATTCTTGTATTCTCTCTAATTGCATCCACAAATTCCAGGGGCGAGTTGACCTGTACTTCGATTCCCTGCTGGAAGCCAGCCTGGTCGGCTCAGTCTATATTGATCCGTGGCGGTCAGCACGATCAACTTGATGGTTTCGGTATGGTCTCTAGGGAGACGATTTGAACCCACGACGCTGTTACGGCAGGACACTTTTGGTTCTAAATCGCCCCTTTCCCGTCGAAGAGCCACTCGAACCTCGCCAGTATCTTCTTGTCCCTGTCTCCTGCCTCCTTTGCACTTGAGCCTCGTGCTCATTCTCCGCGTGAGCATTCACCAGGGCACATCATATTTCCGACAATGTTTTTCACACCTAACCAATCTGACTTTTCGAGAGCCGACGAGCATACCGGTATGTGAAGCCAGCCCGCTCAGGATTAGGTTCACTTCTTCCCTTTCTTCTTTTTCCCCTTTCCCCCTCCACTCCCATGCGTCACGGCTGGCGGGGCTGTTACGACTTTGTCTTCAATCTGGTTAGTTGTAGCGACTGAGCCGGCATCAACGTCCATCTTATCGCCGTCCACAGCTATTCCCGTTCCTGGTACTGCAGAGACAGGGGCAGCAGGCATCTCAATGATCTCCCCCTTCGCCAATCTCCCAAGTCCAGTCAATAGCCTCCCAACTTCGGCAGCCTTGTCGGTTCGGTATTTCAAGCATATTCCGCTTTCTGCGTGGTATGTTTTCAAGGTGAGGACAGCAGAAGGCTCCCGTTTGCTTTGCGGTTGCGATGGAGCAGTAGTCCCAGCTGTTGCCGGGGCGTCATCTTTCTCTCGGGATGCCTTCGGTCTTGACTTGGCCTTCGTATTGGGTTTCCGGGGTAGAGCATATTTTGTTGTGATCCGTGCCGAAGGGTAGGCTTGCAGGAGGAGCGACGACTGGTGCAGGTAGGTGTGCAGGTCTGTGAAGTAGGCCATGGCTAGCTAGCCTCGGACACGCCCCGTTTCCTCTTTCTCTCGGCTCTCAAAATGTAAACACTTCGCCGTGCATGCGGGACTTCGTGCGGGAGGTGGTGTGACGATTTCCGTGGAAAGGTGTGATTTTACTGACAATGTTGCAGCGACGATAATCGAAGTTTTCCTCTTAGAGCATGACGTCAGTGCAGGTCCGTCTTCATGTGTCAGCGTATCCCATTTCCCGCACTTCAAGAGGGAGCTCTAAGAGCATCAAATTGGTGTCCAATTGCTTCAACTAGTGAAATAATTAAACAATCCGTAGATGCGGGGGGCATTGTGAACAACGCCGCAAGAGGCAAGATGGAGGAAAGCCAGTCTTGGCGGCATCGGTGAAAAGACGCGAGAGGGTGCCGATAGGCTGATCGCTAAATCACGTGAACCATGGAGACATACGATATACGAGCGACCTATCAGAGTTTCGTTGGATTTTCGGACACATACAAGACCCGACCACATCATACGACGCATATGGTGCAGCAGTATGAAATCCAGTGTTTTGGCCTTATTGTCAGAAGACTGAAAACACACGGTGAAAAACTCATACAGATGGGCCGTCAGACGGAGGCATTGCCTCCGATGCCAGTTATGCAATCATTGAGTGATTTGGCGGGCCCGAGAGGAAGTGCATTTATGGGGGACTGTGTCGTCCCTGACAAGTCTCTATTATGGCTCCTGTGTTTGTCTCCTTGCAAAAACAGAACTGATTCTCAACACAACATCAATGGCGTCAACCACTCAAGGGCAAGATGATGCCAATGATGATGAAAAAGTTGTCTCCAGCACGGGATCCCAAAGGGACCTTTCGGGTTCGAGCTCGAATGAATGTCTGCAGCCCACCCGGTCAATGTCCAGCAGCGTGAGCAACTATGAACCGATCATGGAAGCTGACCGTTTTGAAATCACACGGGTTGCCACTGAATCAAAGGTAAGAGTTCCTGGAAACCAATGCTGTCATCGTGAAAGCCTTTCTCCTCATCACAGTCAACAGGGACTCGACCAGCGCGAGAAGAGTCATGATCCGGCTCTGGATCCCGCTGACTCCGCCTTCGACATATACAAATGGGCCAAGATGGTCATGCGAGAAGCCGAGGGCGCAAATATCAAGCTACGTCGTGCTTCGATCACGTTCAAGAACCTGAATGTATCAGGCTCTGGGATCGCTATGAATCTCCAGCCGACAGTAGCATCTTATCTTCTTGCACCATTGCGTGCCGCCGAGTGGATTCGCTTTGCGAAGAAGCCGCAGAGAAAGATCCTCACTGGCTTTGACGGCGTTGTGAAGCCTGGGGAGATGCTGCTGGTGTTAGGACGTCCTGGAAGCGGATGTTCGACGCTTTTAAAGACTTTGGCTGGAGAACTCCATGGCTTGAAAGTAGGAGATGACTCGGTTATACACTACAGCGGTAATACTCGTCTACTCTCATCAGCTTGCCATGTGGATCTGATATCTGGACAGGAATACCTCAACAGCAGATGATCAAGCATTTCAAGGGCGAGATCGTCTACAACGCCGAAGTCGATATACATTTCCCGCATTTGACGGTCAGACAGACTCTCGAATTTGCGGCTGCCATGCGTACTCCTCGAAATCGAATCTTGGGGGAAACTCGGAATGAAAACGTTCACAAAATGACAGCCGTCGCAATGGCAGTTTGCGGTTTAAGCCATGTCCAAAACACGCAAGTAGGAAATGCCTATGTACGAGGTGCATCAGGGGGGGAGAGGAAGGTGAGTTGGCTATTGTCCAACACTGTCATAGGCTAATTCTTTCGAAAGCGAGTGAGCATCGCTGAGATGCTTCTCTCGTTCTCGCCCATCGGTTGTTGGGACAACAGTACGCGCGGTCTGGATGCTTCGTCTGCTATTACATTCGTCCGTACCCTCAGACTGAGTGCCGATTTGAGCGGATCCGCCCACGCAGTTGCGGCCTATCAGGCTTCCCAGACGATGTACGATGCATTTGACAAGGTTGTGGTTCTCTATGAGGGTAAAGAGATTTATTTCGGTCCAACCAATCTTGCGAAGGACTACTTTACAGAAATGGGCTGGCTCTGTCCAGCTCGCCAACCAACTCCTGACTTTCTGACCTCAATCACAAATGTAGACGAAAGAAAAACGCGACCTGGATACGAAGAAAAGGTGCCTCGTACTGCTGTCGAATTTGAAAAATACTGGCGAAGATCAGGACTTTACAAGTCCCTTCAACAAGAAATCAGGACCCATGAAGAGGAAGACTATGGTTCCGCCGCAGCCGATGAATTCAAAGCCGCACGCCGTGCAGTCCAAGCGCACCATGTTCCTCCAAGCTCTCCCTACACCGTTTCGACTCCAATGCAGATCAAGATATGTACCAAGAGAGGCTTTCAGCGGCTGTGGAATGAAAGAGTGATCCGACTCACCTTGATCATTGGACAAGGAAGCATGTCCCTCATCATCGGCTCCATTTTCTACGGGACGATCAACGACACCAATAGTTTCTTCGCAAAAGGTTCTACCATTTTCTTTGCTGTGTTATTGAACGCTCTAATTGCGGTTACGGAAATCAATCGCTTGTATGACCAAAGGCCTATCGTGGAGAAGCAAGTCTCTTACGCGTGAGTGTTCCCGGGTCAAAACGGCGGTTGAGGGTTTCCTGCAGCCCTGGGCTACGTTTCGGCCTTTCCATGATATATTCTGACCCGAGAATAGTTTCTACCACCCCTTTACAGAGGCGTTGGCTACGGTAATAGCGGATCTACCAGTTCAGCTGCTCACCGCCGTGATCTTCAACGTCGTCCTCTATTTCTTGTCAGGGCTGCGGAGAGAAGTTGCACAGTTCTTCATCTTCTTCCTTTTCGCCTTTGTGACAAGACTGGCAATGACTGGATTGTTCAGAACGATCGGGGCAGCGACCAAAACCATTTCACAAGCACTGGCGATTGCCGCCGTGTTCGTCCTGGCAATAGTCATTTACACCGGATTCACGATACCTCGACCGAATATGCACCCTTGGTTCAAGTGGCTTTCGTGGTGCAATCCAGTTGCATATTCATTTGAAGCACTTCTCGTCAACGAGTTCCACGGGAGACAATTTCCGTGTGGCAAGTATGTAAATATCTGGTTCCTTTTTCGCGCACTACTCACCCTGCTTACAGCTTTGTTCCTGCATATCCAAACCTCGTCGGCGATACGTTCATTTGTTCCGTTCCCGGCGCAGTTGTCGGCCAACCGACTGTATCTGGTGATACATACCTCGAACAGTCCTACAGATACAGTTACAGCCACATTTGGCGGAATCTGGGCATATTGATTGCTTTCCTGGTTTTCTTCATGATCACCTACCTCGGAATATCCGAGATCAACTCGAAACCAGAGGGCAAGGGAGAAGTCTTGCTATTCCGTCGTGGACATGTTCCACGCTACGTCGAAGAGGGTCTGAGACATGAAAACCAAGAGGATCCCGATGCCTCCCTCCCAATAACCGCAAGTCATGACAATGACACCCGGGACGACGATGTCCAAGCAATCCCACCGCAAAAGGCCATCTTCACTTGGCACAATGTTTACTACGATATTCCGGTTGAGAATGGCACACGCCGATTACTCGACCAAGTATCAGGTTGGGTCAAGCCTGGAACGCTAACTGCCCTGATGGGTGTATCAGGCGCCGGGAAGACGACACTATTGGACGTTTTAGCCCAGCGCACCTCAATCGGAATTGTTACCGGGGACATGTTGGTGGACGGAAGGCCGTTAGACCCTAGTTTCCAAAGAAAAACAGGTGAGATATCTTGAACAAGGCTTATATAGCTCAGCGCCGCTCAGGAACTAACAGAAACATCAGGGTATGTTCAACAGCAGGATCTCCACCTCGAGACGTCGACTGTTCGCGAAGCATTACGCTTCAGCGCCATGGTACGTCAGCCGAAATCCGTTTCAAAGAAAGAGAAGTACGAGTACGTGGAAGAAGTGATCAAGGTTTGTATATCTTTTCTTCGAGCGAGACTGTGGATATGCTGATGGTATTGAAGATGATCAACGCGGAAGACTTCGCCGAAGCTGTCGTTGGTGTGCCGGGAGAAGGCCTGAATGTTGAGCAACGGAAACTCCTTACAATAGGGGTCGAGCTCGCAGCGAAACCTGCCCTCCTGTTTTTCCTCGATGAACCTACCAGTGGGCTGGACTCACAAAGCTCCTGGTCTATCCTCAGGTTCCTCCGCAAGCTTGCTGACCATGGACAAGCGGTCTTATCCACCATTCATCAGCCCAGTGCACTGCTATTTCAGGAGTTTGATCGACTCCTTTTCCTCACAACGGGAGGTCGGACTGTCTACTTCGGCGACATCGGCCCTAACTCGCAGACTCTCACCAGCTATTTCGAGAGGCACGGTGCCAGGCCCTGCACTGATTCGGAAAATGTGGCAGAGTACATGCTGGAAGTTGTCAATCCTGAAGCAAGTGCTCAAGCCAATCGTGATTGGGTTGAGATTTGGAGATCAAGCGAAGAGAACAAGCATATGCTGGCGGAGTTGGACCAAATCAACCAGGAAAGAAGCAAAATCCCTGTGGAGGACAGCACCGTCACAAACCTTGGCCAGTTCGCCGTGCCAGTCTTCACCCAGATCTACTACACGACTATTCGTGCCTTTCAGCAGTATTGGAGAACTCCGGGGTATGTTCTTCACAAGTTTGGCCTTGGTGTTGCTTCGGCTCTGTGAGTTCTGTTTCGACAATTATTCAGAGGGAAAGGGGTGCTGACGGGGAACAGGTTTATTGGCTTCTCGTTTTGGCAGTCCAACAGCTCCCAACAAGGGCTACAGAATGTCCTGCTGAGCGTCTTCATGCTCACATCGATATTTACGGCTTTAATCCAGCAAATCATCCCGCGCTTTGTCATTCAGAGATCGCTCTACGAAGTCCGCGAGCGCCCGTCGAAGGCATATTCCTTTGTGGCGTTCCTCCTCGCCAACATTCTCGTGGAAATACCCTACCAGATCCTGCTCGGCATCATGGCATACGCTTCGTATTATTACTCGGTCTTTGGGTGAGTTTCCGAAACGTAGATTCCTCGATGTTGTTTACTAAACCCTCATCTCAAGCATACAATCCTCCGAAAGACAAGGCCTTGTTTTGTTATTTTGTGTACAGTTTTTCGTGTATGCAAGCACGTTCTCTCAGATGGTGATCGCGGCTCTGCCTGATGCGGAGACTGCTGGCATTATCGCAACACTCATGTTCGCCATGTGTGTGATATTCAACGGGTGAGTGACAATACCCCAGTCGTATCTCCACAGGTGCTAACTTTTCCTAGCGTGCTTCAACCACCAAACGCACTGCCGGGCTTTTGGCACTTCATGTACCGTGTGAGCCCCTTCACGTACATCATCGATGGCATTGTGGCGACAGCGCTGCACAGCCGCAAGGTCGTGTGCGCAGAGAACGAACTGAGCGTCTTCTCTCCGCCACCAAACATGACTTGCGGGCAGTACCTCGCGCCTTACCTCCACGTGGCACCGGGGACACTATACAATCCCGCGGCAACGAGCAACTGCGAGTACTGCGCCCTGTCCGTCGCGGACCAGTATCTGAGTCCTCGTGGCATCTCGTGGGGCCAGCGCTGGCGCAACTTTGGCCTCGTCTGGGCATACGTGGCGTTCGATCTGTTCATGATCCCTCTGCTCTACTACAACTTCCGGATGAAGAAGTGGCGCGGCAAAGTCGGGGCCAGCAGAACGCGGAGAGGGCTGAACACGACCTACGCTTGGATCCGCACCTTCGGAAGGCTTTGTCGGAGGGTCCTGACGGGGCACCGGGAGAAGCTGCCCTTGGAAAAGCGCGCCGAGAATCCTCGGGTGTACTAACAATAATATATATCGTGGATGGTCGGACGGCCTGTCTTTTGGTCGCAGAAAGGATGCCGGCTGGATATTTCCCGCCGCATCGAGGCTATATACTACATGGAATTTCACATTGCCATTGCAGAAGCGTTCACTTTTACCACTCGGCTCCAGTCTTGGATAGCTGGTCCATGCATGGCTGCTCCTCTGCTACTCCTCCTCCTGCGCCCCTTTGGATGTTCAGCCTCGTGTAGTCGGTCACGTGGAGCTGACTTGGCGGGTCTACACCCAACACCCGTCCTACGATGCAGGATACGTTTACATGGTAGAGATACTGCTGTCGGATCCCGAGATATCAGAAACGCTCTGACCGAGTATAATGGCAATGCCATGTGGCCGCCATAATCTGCCTCGTTTGTTCTAGCTGGCATTCGGAGACCAAAACTCCACAACCACAAATCTCGGTGGATATATGTGCAAGGGTCTTGGTCGAGACCTTGCCCTTGGCGTTATTGACCTATCCAGCAGACTTTGGCAGAGAGGGAGCTGATGTCAAAATGCAAAACAGCACCTGGAGAACTCCTTGCACGTTGTCGGGAAAAGGTCTAGACCTCACCCACCCACATGGCAGTAACTCTGGCCGATCAACGCGTGTGCATGCGAGGATGTCACCAGGCCTTAGGAATTCAAGCTCGGACCGATTCGATTGCTTCTCTGGCTTCCGGGTCGAATGCGTCTGCAGAGGTCAGAAACAAGATTCAATACAACAAGGAGACGGCTCTGACATGGCTGTTCAGCTGAGGAAGCGAATACGAGCCCGAACCCGGGGGTCCGCGAATCAAGAAGCACCCGCCGAAGTCAGAATACGAGACTCCACTCAATCGAAAGATCTTTTCCTTCGCTCCGTCGAAAGGTTCCCATGTGCTCGCCGTGATGCAGTATGAGGACTTGTTTGACATAGTTCCTCTTACGAAGTCCCTTGCAGGATGAGCCAGTGACCAGGAAAGGATGTCTCGTACCGCTTTTGAAGACGAGTTCCCTATGTCACGTCGCCTCGATTAAAAAGGGCAGCTGAACCTCTTAAACCATTTGACTTTGTTAGCAAGCACGTGATACGCTCTTTTCCATCGGAGAGAATGGTATGTAAACCCCTGGAAAGGTCGAGCAAGTCGAGAATGATAATTGTCCCTCGTTCCTGAATTAACACTGTGTGACTACGCATCTGTCTCGTCTCTATCAAACGGGTCGCGTCTCCTTGAAGCAAAGATAGTTCCCTCGCCAGCAAGAGCTCTTACACGCGAACGTTTCACACCGACTCCTGTCAACGATGTCAAACGTCCCAGTCCCTCCGAATGTGATGGTGCAGATCTTCCCGAAGCCCGGCAAGGAAAAACGCGTAGAAGAGCTCATCACCCACGTCGCCGAGCAAGTCCGCCAGCATGAACCGTGGGTCAGCTTTTACCGTCAGTACAAAGCCAAGCACGTGGGCGGCTCGTCCGAGGCAGACGGTGCGGAGTATGTCATCGCCTTTAGGTAGGTAGACTTTCCACTTTGCTCTGTCCTCGTGGGTGTTCTTGGGGGACGTTTCGATTGGAGATAGTGCAAAGAGGAAGCAGGAGCTTGACTTTGAGCTGTTGCCTCTATGGGTAGCCTAAGATCATGGCTGCCTCGCAGATCTTGAATGCGTATGCAACCACAGCCAATGGCCATCAATTGCACTCGACGTCTGAGTCCAATACACAACGACATTGCACTCCCACCTCATTCATTCCCAGGCTAACCTGTGTCTTCCCTACCTCGAACAGGATCGACGACATGTCAAAAGTCCAGACTCGACGCGACCTGCAGCACCACCAAGATATCGCCAAGGCCATACGAGAGGAAGATCTGCTGCGTGCCCCTTTGAAGTACACCGAGCTCGTAGACATGGGGTTCTGGAAGCGATGAAATGGCTCGTTCGGTGGGCTTTCCGGGTCTGCACTAGGGGTGACAGTTGAGGTGAGACAGCAGGAGGAGTTCCAGCGTGAGAGGAGGAGACGGGGCAGCCTCAGTTGTCTTTGCCTCTCGGGCTCCATACCGTCTCAGTCTCCTCAAGCCGTCCAATCGGATTCGTAGTATGGTAAGCAAGAGGGTGTCGAATCTTCGATCTTCGGTGGTCTCTTTCATGACAGGAAAACTCGACCATTTTACTTGTCAATGCCCGACTTTTTCATGTGCGACTTGTAGAACTTGACGACCAGGAGAGGGTTAGATCAAGACAGCAGACTCCCTCGTGGAGTAGGTATGACGGGAAGACGCCATGCCAAATCGGGGTAGTCCTGGCCCGGAGCGGCTCTATAATAATCCGAGAATAACTGGCCGACATCAGTGCGGAGAACTTGTATTGACGTACGAAACCGTGCTCGACACCACCACCACCACCACCACCACCACGACGAGAACCTGAGTACAGCCCTCCACCATGCCTCCAAGACTCAAATCTGGTGTCTTTCGACCATTCGTATGCCCGGAATGCCAGCTCCGCCGGCGCCTCTATCGCGACCAACCTCTGGTCCGCCGCTCTAGCTTCAGCACATCCCCGCGGCTCCAGAGCAAGTACCTCCATCTCACGAACCGCAGCGTCATCCGCCTCGCGGGCCCCGACGCCGCCCTGTTCCTCCACAACCTCATCCCGGCCAAGATCCTCGACATCGGAGGCAGCACGAACCCAATCTACACGGCGTTCCTCTCGGCCCAGGGACGGATCTTGAACGACGTCTTCGTCTACCCTCCAAGCCCCGTTGGTGAACACCCCGGGGAAGAATGGTTCATCGAAGTCGATGCAGAGAGCGCGGGGGACCTGTTGAAGCACCTGAAGAAACACAAGCTACGGGCAAAGTTTACGCTGGAGAGGATAGACGGGCAGAGAATGGGCGTGTATTATACTTGGCCACCACCTGCCAGCGGTAGTCAGGGTTCGGTGAGTTCGAGCAGCAGCACATGGGGTCTCGGAGGGCAAGATCCCCGGCCTGGGATGGGCGTCCGCTGGCTGCTCGATCGGGCATCCTCGAAACCAGGCGCACTGCAGCGATTGGAAGACAGCGGGAGCCAACCGGCCTCGCTGGAGGAGTACACGGTGCACCGCATGCTCAACGGCGTCGCGGAGGGCCAGTCGGAGATCATCCCGGGCCACGCGCTGCCGCAGGAAAGCAACATTGATTTCTTCGGTGGGATCGACTTCTTCAAGGGCTGCTACCTGGGCCAAGAGCTGACCATCCGGACGCACCACACCGGCGTGGTCCGGAAGAGGATCCTCCCGTGCCAGCTGTACGACGCCGACGAGCAGCCACTGCCGCCGGCGGACCAGGAGCTGCCCGAGTACAAGCCCGGCGTGGACATGCCACACCCGCCGCCAGGTTCCAACATCTGCAAGCTCAAGGCGAAAGGGCGGGGGCGGAGCAGTGGGAAGTGGCTGGCGGGGGTGGGCAACATCGGGCTCGCGCTGTGTCGCTTGGAGATGATGACGGACATCCAGTTGACGGCCGACCGGACGAACTACGACCCGGCCGAGCAGTACAAGGTGCAGTGGGAAGCAGGGGAGGGCGTCGAACAGCAGCAGCTGGGGGTCATGCTCAAGCCGTTTGTGCCCCAGTGGCTGAGGGAGGGCGTCGAGCAGAGTTTACGCAGGAAGGAGAAGAAGGTCAAACCCCGACGGGAAGAGGAGGAGGATGACGAGGAACTTGAATAAGAGAGAGAGAGAAAGAGAACAATGTTATCTAATCGATTTGGACACTCATATAAGAAATAATGGATATCGCCTTCCGTCCGTGGTCGCTATACGTCCCTCTCTACATGTGAAACCCCGAGGCACGAAACACTCGCGTTCCGCCACGCTGGGTGGTTTCCGTGAGTTACTGGCTCACTGATTGACTGACCTTAGCAGCATGGCAAGAATGTTGGGATGCACATGACCTCGTTGTATGTGAAGCATCATTTCTCCAGGGTTCTCACCAAATGGATGCTGGTCGTGCCATGGCAGTGTGCCGGAATGGACGGTCACGGATTCCGACTTGCATTGCATTCCGACAAATCAAGGGGCACAGGTCGGTCAGATTCAGGTATAGGCACAGGCGTTTTCAGATACTGGTAGAACTCCGGTGCCAGCTCTTTCCTGTTGTGAGCTCCTCTGCTGGAAACAACAACACCCTTGGAGACACTTTCTGCTGCCACTTTCAGCGCTTGACAACCGGCAGCAACTCACTTGGCCAAAAGTTTGACGAATCCATTCCAGGGGCGGATGCTCGAGGACTCCCCATCTCAGCGGGAATGGAGTCTTTTCACGGCGGGGGGAATGCCGTGGTTAGATTGTAGAAGTCACAAACCATAACTCCACGGTCCGTCAACCGCCGTCGGTTTCCTTGGTCGCGGCCCATTCGACACTTTCAATGCCCTCCCACGGACCCTGTGCCACGACTTTCTTCGCGATAGCCAAAGACTTGAACACAATGACCGCAGTGCCCAGGAGGACTTTTCTGGCCCTGCCGTCGACACGCCGTTTCTTGTCCTTCAGCATCAGGACGTTCTCCACGTCGCCGGCGGCAAAGTTCTCCTCCAGTGCCTCCTGGTCGATCTCCAGCCCGTCCGCTTCCTTGATCCAACGCACTTTGACAGACCGGTCGATCGAGCTGGAAGGAGACTGCTCTTCCGCTGTCGCCTCGGCCGCAGCCTGTGTGCGAGCTTGTGCCTCTTGCGCCTTGTGCGCCATGGCCGCTTCCCGCTTCCTCCTGTTCTCTTCGGCGATGCGCTTGATTTCGAGTTCGCGTTCGGTCCAGGTGCGCTTCACGCCGCCCACCGACGGCATTCCGGTGGTGGCAAAGTCGCCCTCCCGTTTCTCCAGCTCTTCCTTCATCTGTCGCCGCCGGCTTTCGAGCGCCGCCGTCTCGGCCAGCCGCCGCTGCTTCGCCTCCCGCGTCTGGTCATACTTGATTTTCTCGGCGGCGTCGGTGAGGATGGTGAGCGCCGTCTGCAGGAGTTGGAACTTCTCCAGCGTCTCGGGCGTGGGCGTGACTTTGTCCGGGTGGTACAGCAGCGAGGTTTTGCGGTACGCACGGCGGATCTCTGACTCGGATGCCGTCGCGGGGATCGAGAGCAGTTCGTAGAAGTCGACGGACATGTCTGCGTCGTTTGACGGCGCCATGTTGGCCGAGTACTGTCTGTGTGTTGTCGATGTGGTTCTGGGAGGCAAACATAGACTGGTGCAGAAGTGAAG
The DNA here is from genome assembly GCF_001651985.1 of Fonsecaea erecta. NCBI lineage: Eukaryota > Fungi > Ascomycota > Eurotiomycetes > Chaetothyriales > Herpotrichiellaceae > Fonsecaea > Fonsecaea erecta. The sequence goes on along the minus strand of NW_017387245.1, from coordinate 1,481,794 downwards.
GACATGGAGAGTCGGAGACTGTATGCTCCGCACTAGGGACTACGGTGCACCACACAACCCTTTGGCGCAGTCATTGATTTCACGAAGCTCACTCAACTGAGACGTCCACTGACATCCTATGGCTTTACAAGGAAAATGCACATCTGATCATCTACTGTTATTAACATATGTGCCAGTAATTCAGTCTGCTGATGATATGGCCCCGTCTGTGTAAGATCTGTCGTCCTTCGAATGCTCCTCTATCCGAAGGTCGTGGGAAGAGTCGTGCCTTCCTCGTTTCCTGCGTAATTCACACTTTCCATTGCTCCTTTTTGATTCCACGACACTGAACTCCTCTTTGCTCTTCCCATGATTGCTCCTTTGTCTCCTTCTCTGCTCTCAACATGTCGCTCTCCTCATCCTTCGGCAGATAAACAGAAGATATGACCACTCGGGCGAAGCCCCACTCCGACCAGAACTATCATGACCTCCCCTGTCCTGCCCACATCGCATTCGCCGTTGCCGTGGTCCGATCGAAACCATCTCAATTGTCCATAGAAGGTATGAGCCTGCCGGGTCTGAGAGATTTCTCGCTGATGTTGCTTAGAATACCTTGAGGACCTTCGTCGGGCTATTGTGACAAGGTCTCACAATCCCTCCATCACCATTCTGGACTTTGACGCAGAGATGTACTGGAAAAGTGCATATCACAAAGCTGAGGCAGAGCGTCTGAAGCTGGCCCACGAGCTGGATCAGTTGAGAAAGGAGAGAGATGCTCTTCTGCCGAGCGAGGAAGTCCAGCTCTCAACGCGACAGTCTACTGTTGGCAAGCGCAAACGAGATGCTCCGATGGTGAGAAAAACTCAACCAGCCAGTCTAGACCTTGAGAATGATGACAGGGCCTTGGAAATCGAAAGTCTCGACATCCCTCTCACAGGTACGCCTCCAGAATTCCAAGGTGGGCAGATACTAATTGACCACAGATCGCCAATCGTTCCTTCACGGCTTCATATCCCTCCGCCACAGCCTGCGTTCATCAGATCCTGACCAAGAGGCACTTGTGAATTCCATCAGAGCTGCCGCAATTTCCGTCTCACGGATACTTCAAAAGCGGCTGAGTGCACCGCCGAAGAAGTCTGCCCGGCAGGAAGGCCCAGCAGCGAAAGACCTTTGTGTGGCTTTCGGGAATGCCTATCCGTCAATTCTGCAGGCGATGGGATTCATCCAGCCGCAGATCGGTGAGGACGGTGCACGGTATTACCCAGCTGTTCCCGACCTCACCAAGGTGTTCCAAGCCTTCCTCGGGCGGCTCCACAAGCTTGCTCTGGATGAATACACCAGACAAGAGAAAGACGTCAAATCGAAGCAACGAGGGTCAGCTCGTGTGCGAGAGGTTCTAGGCCGGAGATTCGCAGCGTCGAATAAACAAGCCATCGCCGAGGCCACAGAAATAGTTCGGACTCTGGTGAAGATGATAACCGAGCTTGACGTCTCGAGAGATGCTCATTGTGAAATGCTGGAGGGCTGCTTGTGCACAATTCTCGACCGTGTTGGCTCGTCCCTATCGCTTCTGGTCTTTGCCGACTTGAGCGGGACGAGCGAAAAGCAACCAGGTCTGCTGGCACCACGCGGTTTGTTGGATGTGGCGCATCTGGACGCGAAGTCTGCCACAGGTACGGCCAACATTGAAGGGCCATACCTTATCTGGATCTTGCGCAAGGGGCTGGAATTTTTGCATGCCAACACCAAACACATGTCTCGAAAGTCCCAGCTCATTTTCACGCCGCAGCAGTCCGACGCAAAGGGGGTGGCTCAAGGCAAAAGCCTTCGGCGGCGGATCGAAGAGACACTCCAAAACACCCTTCTTCGAGGTGCGTTTGGCGATGACGATGACGCATTTTACAATTCTTTGAGGCGTGAGGCGGATGGAGAGGAGGAGGCAGAATTGACGAAAATGGTGAAGCAGATCAAAGGCAAAGATTGCTCGCCGGAATGGTTCATTGGAGAGGTGTGGGAGCATTTGGGGTGGGATATCTTATCTGGCAGGAGGGATGTTTGAGCCTTTTCTTTTCATCTGTGGCGGTATGGTCGAATGTCCGAGTCGCCGCCAAACGACACGATCTCGTCGTGCTGACATAGAATGTTATAAGTCTAAACCAAGCACCCTGACGGCATTTCCACCCAATATCTTTCTCTTTGCGACCTCGTCCTCGGGCAGGCAGCTGTCGATGGCCCCTTTGTTACTCTCGACGCTCAACCACTTTGCCTCCTTGTCGTCTCCCAGCGGCGGGAAGAAAGGATGATCTGTTCCAAACATGACCCGGTCCACGTTCCCTGCCGCCTCGATCGCGGCTCTCAGGCCCGGCTGGCCATATATGACGGCATCAAGGTAAATGTTGGTGTGCAGCACATCCCATATGGAACGCTGGGGGCCCTGCCGGTGACCACCGTTGGCAACGAATTCCCGTTCGTGCGCCACACAGGACTCAATTCTCCCCGCCAGGAAGGGTAGCGTGCCGCCCGAATGGGCCAGGAGGAACTGCAGCTGTGGATGGCGGTCGAAGACGCCCGCGAGGTACATCCTCGACACGGCGATGGTGGTCTCCAGGGGAAATCCTAGGGCCAGGGGCAGGACATGCCCCGACTTGGCGACGACCTCGGGGCCGCCAAAGGCAGAGTCGGGCAGGCCGTAGTGCGGGTGCAAAAAGACCAACGTCCCCGTGGAGGCCAAGGCCGAGTAGACGTCGTCCAACGCCGGGTCGTCCAGGCCATTTCCCAGACCTGTCGTGCCCATGATGACGCCCTTGACGTGGGGGAGCGTCTTTAACCGGTGGATCTCGCTGACGATGTCGGTTGCCGGAGCCGACAGGGGGAGACATCCGAAGGCGTAGAGCTTCAGCCCCTCGTGAGAGGTTGCTGAGCTGCTACTATTGTTCTCGGCACACGCCCCGTCGAGATCGTCGTTGATACCCTGGGCGGTTTTCAGGGCGGTGTCCGGGTCGAGAAAGTCGAGCCAGGGATTGGCCAGGCTGATGACGCTGCAGGTGATGCCGTGGCGGCGCATAAAGGCGCGTTTCTGGTCGAAGGACGAGTACGTGCTGTCGACGGGGCGGCCACGCGAGGACTTGGGGCGGGACGGGTCGTCGTCGGAGGCGAGGATGATGAGTCGGGGGTCGGCATCCGGGCTGGTTTCGGTGGTGGGTTGGTAGATGTAGGGGACGGTGGTGCGTGAGGAGAGCAGTTTGATGTACGAGGGCGGGTACATGTGGGTGTGGATGTCGACGACGAGGGGGGGAGGCAGCATGTTGTTGTTGGAGGTGGTAGGTAGGTTTGGGGGGGTGGGGGGAGGGAGGAGGAGAGGAGGTGTGTTCGTGTGTGGTGTGGTGTGGTGTGGTGTGGTGTAGTGTGTTCTGTATACAAGAAGGAGAATGATGGTGGTGACGATGGTGATGGCAGTGGTGGTGATGGTGGTGGTGATGGTGACGATGACGGTGACGGTGACGGTGACGGTGGTGGTGAGATGATACTGTCGCTGTATCTTGTATCTTCAACGGGCTCCTCCGCCACTAGCTACGAGTCCTTATCAGGCTCCCATCCAATCAGTGGCGTCGTCACTCCCCGCCATACACGGGCATTTCGCCCCCTCCTCCTCCACCTCCTCCTCTTGTACATACATATATTTCTCGAGGACATGTTGGATTATCCCTCCTGTTCGTCCATCGTGGAAAGAAAGACTCAGATACCCCGGATTCTGGTTTCAAGAGCCTCCGAGTCGTTTAGTCAGCCGCATCTACTGACGAAGACGCTATTGTCCCGGAACCAACCAAAGAATCGTATCTCCACCCGCCGTCCCCCCTGCCAGTCATCTATCCATCCACATACCTTCTGACTCGTTAGTCAGGGCAAGAGGACCAGGAAGAGCCCGTCCAAGACTACCGAGTGCTGCAGTTGCCCCCTTTCCCCTGGCCCACTCCAGCCTTGTGACAGAAAGACATGGGCTCAGTGGGAGGAGAAGTCGCCCAGAAGGGTGTAGAACAAGATGATCTGATCATGCCGGTACGTACACATATATGTATGGCAGTGCGTGGCCATTGGACCACCAGCAGCTCCATACACGCATGACACATTGCACCACCTGCCCCTTTCTCTCTACATGCCCCCAACGACACCACCTTCCCCTTTCGACCAGAGACGCCGTTTTAACCCCCCGTTTGTTGCCAGCTGATTGACTTCGGGGCCTTCCTGCACGGTTCTGCCGCAACCAAGAAGGCCACGGCCGAGCAAATCTCCCACGCTTTCCAGACCTCGGGCTTCCTGTACCTGCAGAACCACGGCGTCCCCCAGGACCAGGTCTCGCGTGCCTTCGCCCAGTCGGCCGACTTCTTCCAGCGGCCCCAGGCCCAGAAGGATACCATGCGCTGGACCACCCCGGACGCCAACCGCGGCTACGTGACCTGGGGCCGCGAGAAGGTCACCCAGTCCGATGACCCGGACGTCATCGCCCAACTGCGCGCCTCCAATCCGGACCTGAAGGAGTCCATGGAGATCGGGCGGGAGGGCGTCGAGGGGAAACCCAACCAGTGGCCCGCCCACCTGGACGAAGCGGGTGCCGCCTTCACGCGGGACATGCAGCGCTTCTTCCTCACCCTCAAGGACCTGCACGTCAACGTCATGCGTGCCATCGCCCTGGGTATGGGCATGGACGAGCACTTCTTCGACAGCTACACGGACGCAGGGGACAACACGCTGCGCCTGCTGCACTACCCGCCCGTGAAGAAGAGCGTGTGGCGCGCCAACCCGAACCAGGTCCGCGCCGGGGAACACTCGGACTACGGCTCCATCACGCTGCTGTTCCAAGACGACATCGGGGGCCTGGAGGTCAAGTCGCCCAAGGGCACGTGGGTGCGGGCCACGCCTATCCCGGGCACCATCGTGGTCAACGCGGGCGACCTGCTGCAGCGCTGGAGCAATGACCGGATCAAGTCGACGAATCACCGCGTGATCCAGCCCCCACCGAAAGAAGACGAGGGGTCAGAAGATCCCGACGCCACGGTGCCGGCCCGCTACAGCATTGCCTATTTCTGCAATCCCAACTTTGACCGCTGGATCGAGGCGTTGCCGGGTACCTGGGAGGAGAGCGGCAAGAAGTACAAGGGCATCAACAGTGGGGATTATCTGGTCATGAGACTGGCTGCGACGTATTGAGTTTCGTTTTTGGCACGGCTCAGTGAACGGTTGTTCGTTCATGCGACTCCACTCCAGACATGAGAGTGGTGAACAGGTGTGTGGAAGGAGTCACCAGGCAGCAATTCTGCATGATATTTGGAACCAGCTGAGAGGATGAAGACGCCGGAAAAAAGCACTGCGGTCTCTAAATTGCCATTCCTTCAAGTGAAACACGGTCTTCCTTCGTTTCTGGGCTATATAGCGACTCGATCCTTCCTGCCACTACGTACCAGCCTAGAGGCCTTTGCTGTCCTGTAGGTGCAAACCCGGAGTACATATATAATATATACGTTCGTATATAGCCCGCCAACAAACAAAAAGCACACGAGGATTTATCCATGCCATTCTATTCTGACTTTGCTTGCCCTCGGGACCCCTTGCCCTCACACTCTTTGGCATCTATGTGTCACGGGCCTGAGCAACGATATGTACCGACGTCCCGCACGACCGGACCGGCGCACATGCCACCCCACCCAGCTGAACGGAGCGATCTAATTTCCTTGGTCAACCTTGCCCTGTACAATGTCCGGAGTAATTCCAGGACCCGGCGAGCTCTATATGGCACCTGATTGTGTGGCGGCGGCTTGGCGCACACTCGGATTGGCCAGCACTTAATGAGATGGCTTGGCACGGCTTGGCACGACCGCGAGGTATTTCAACGTCGCGTCGTCGACGCTGGCGACATGCTCTCTTCCTCTCTCTCTCTCTCTATCTTCCTTCCTTCCCTCCCTTAGCTGAGTCTTCTCGTACACAGGAAAATACACGACTTCGGTGCCTCCTCCTTGCCCCGTGTGCCATGCCGCCGTCCCGTCACATATACAATAAAGAACAAGCTGTCTTGTGAAGAAGCGAAGGGTCGCTTTCAGTCACTGGCCATGTTCTACGGCAGCTATCACCGCAGGTTTCAGATCTGCTCAGGTAGGTCTTGTGCAGCATATGATAAGATTTGTGATAGCGCTCCACACTAAACAAACCTTCGCCTCTATCTCGTGCCTCGCTCGTACTCTGTACCACATCATCATTCAACCCAGGCTCCTGGCATCATCCAGGGGTCGTCGACACTCTGGGCCTCTGGATCTGTTGAGTCCGTGTCATCGTCCGCACTGAGCCATGCCCTCAACGTCTGCTCTGCGCTTTGGGTGTGGGGGTGCGAAGCGCCGAGGACCCTTTGCCTTATTTCCACGCAGGAAGCCATCAACCATGTAGCTTCGTCACCGCGATTCTGGTTTTTGAGCGTGTGCGCCAGGTTAGCCATGCTGTTCAGCGTGTGGGGATGCTCCGCCCCGAGCACTCTCGTCCTCGTTTCCATCACTTGCATCCCCAGCTCCTCCGCCTCCTTCCATCGGCCTTGATACTGGTACGTTAACGCTAGGTTACCTATACTAATTAGCGTGTCGGGATGCTCCGCCCCGAGTACTCTCGTCCTCGTTTCCATCACTTGCACCTCCAGCTCCTCCGCCTCCCTCCATCGGCCTTGATCCCGGTACGTCGACGCTAGGTTAGCTATACTGGTCAGCGTATAGGGATGCTCCGCCCCGAGCACTCTCGTCCTCGTTTTCATCACTTGCACCTCCAGCTCCTCCGCCTCCTTCCATCGGCCTTGACCCCAGTATGTCGACGCTAGGTTAGCTATACTAGTCAGCGTGTTGGGATGCTCCGCCCCGAGCACTCTCGTCCTCGTTTCCATCACTTGCACCTCCAGCTCCTCCGCCTCCTTCCATCGGCCTTGATCCCGGTACATCGACGCTAGGTTACCTATACTAGTCAGCGTGTCGGGATGTTCCGCCCCGAGCACTCTCGTGCTCGTTTCCATCACTTGCACCTCCAGCTCCTCTGCCTCCTTCCATCGGCCTTGATTCCAGTACGTCGACGCTAGGTTATCTATATTAGTCAGCGTGTCGGGATGCTCCGGCCCAAGGATTTCCTGTAGCTGAAGAGCCTTTTGAAGGTACTTCTCCGCCACATGGTGATCACCCTTCCAGTTCAATGCCTCCCCAAGATTATTATAGGCGCGCAATGTCTCCTCATCGGAAATTCCCAACTTCTTCTCCCTCCAGTGCACTACTGCGCGATGGGCGTCCACGGCTTCACCGAACTTCCCATCGGCAATGAGACATAGACCCATCTTTTCGAGGAGCCGGTACCGCTTAGGAAAATCCTCAGTCTCGCTTTCTTCACAGAGTCTCTGAGCGTGTGGTAGATAAGCCGTCCAAACATTTTTGTACTGATAGTCTCTCTGAGGGAATAGCTCGGCGAGTCGTATAATGCAGGCCTTCTGCCAATCACGAAGTTTACCTTGTTTCCTTAGCCAACTTCGTGCAGCAAGATAGACCAGTCGATGCATGTCATACAACGCTTCATGGTTTATCCGACCGTCGTTCCCTGTCTGCCTCGTCACAAAGGAGTATCCCTTCAGCGTGGCAAGGGCACCAATAGCATCTTTCCTGGAGTCGACTTCCGGCAGCAGAGACTCTGGAATACTTTTTTCACGAAGGCAAGCCATCGAGCTGAGAAACTGTGCAGCTAATGGGTGGTATTCGCGAATTCGATTGAACGAGATAAGCCAGGTGGTGGCGACCGGATTATGGGCACTAGAATATCGAGATCGATCGCCAAAATCTTCACTCAGTAACTCGACCACTTCTTCTTCGGGTTTGTCCATGAGTTCTAGGTAAGTTGCCAAAGGCTCTTGGGTCATGTTCATGTAAGAGGCAGCCTGGAAGATAGCCAGTGGGAGGTAAGTCAGCTTGTCGAGCAGGATGGTCGTTTCGTTCTCGTCTGCGGCAATCTCTGGTTTCTCCAAAGCATTCTTGAACATGGTCCTCGCTTCCTCCGGTGACATCGCCGTCAATTCAATCACCTCTTTCCCGGCGAGATGGCTAGCCACACGTCGTGATCGGGTGGTGATGATGATGGTGCCATTAGTTAGTGTTGGTAACCACTCTGCGGCTGTGGACTTCCCATCGGTGGGATCGGATCTCCTTCCCCATAATGCCTCATCGTCAGCGTTATCGAGGATCAAGAGCCATCTTTCCTCTGGATGGTTGAGCCATTGCTTAACCAGCGTTTTGACGTCGGCCTTGGCATCTTCAATCCCTGGAATTCCAAGCTTCTTCCCGATTTCAAGCAGATCCCTTTCAAACGTTAACCGATCTGTCGCCTCGATCCAGAAGTGCGAGTACTGTGGGTGTTCTGAACGGATTTGGTAGACTAGCTCCAACGCTAAACGACTTTTGCCCACGCCTCCTAAACCGAGGATGGACACGATTTGGCTGCTGCCGAGTTCCTCAATCTTTCGCTTAAGACGTCGAAGCTGACATGTGCGTCCAACAAATTCTGACGTCTGGCTAAAGGGGATATACCAGATCGGCCGAGCATGTCGAACATCGGAAACCTTGTTCGAGTCGACCTGCGCCCCTGAGAGCTTGTCGATCTCGCTTTGGAGTCGAATGAATGCATGGTCTCCTTCACCGTAGATCGGAGGCATGAACACGTTAAAAATCCCCAGTAGGCAGTATGCCTTGTCTTCCTTTCTCTTGGTGTCCCGTTTCGCAGCCCATCGCATCCGCTCCTCCACGCTGAACGTAAGCAAAGGGACGCCGCGGAGTGCTGTGAGAGGGATCTCGGTCGTCTCGTGGATCAAGCGCTCGAGGGTATGTTTATCACCAAGCCACTTTCGTTCTCGCGAGAAGAACTCCACTGTCTTCGGAGCAAGAAGTTCTTGAAGCGTCCATCCGCGTGTGAACCACCGGCTTCTCCGAAAATCTGCCTCCCATGTCCGCTGGGGCTGGCTGTTCTTGTCAACAACCTCCACCGAAACGTCTGCGAGGTATACATAGCATTTTTCTGCGTCGCGGTACCAGCGATACATCGAGACAATAGCTTCAGCGAGTTCGGCATGATTGGCTTTATCGATACAACATGTGTCCACCCAGAAGTACTGTAGCCCGTCTTTCTGAGCTTGTTCTCCACAGAAGTGGATCTTTTCATAGCCGGCCTTGCGCTGGCTAGATCCATATTTTAGATCGTTGAAGGTCACTTCTTCGTCATCTGCTCCCCATGTATGGGAGAGGATCGCGTAGCGTGGAATATTGTCGATCAAGTCTTTGGTCAGGCTGAGCTCACCATGATCGTCGAACTTCAAAAGTCGCATGGTGAAACTCAGATCTCAGCATTTGGTGACACGCATCCGCTCTGCAGAGAGGAGGATTATCGCTCGCATTGCTGATGAATGCCTCTTGCCTGTTGAGGGATGTTTTCTTGCAACCTCGAGGATGTGAAGTTCGGGAGGCTGTCGCACGTAGAGCGAAGATCGATCAGGAGGGGGTCCGCGGCGGAGTGGTTGCCTGGTAGTTTGGGTGAAAGAGGGTACTCGCGAGTCTGCCGCCGAGACACAGCAGGTAATTCAAGCCATGGCCATGGGAGCCCAATTGATTATGGGAGTACATGTTGAAGAGTGGTTGATCAGGCTGAAGAGTGGCCTGGAGTAAATTCGCAGGCATGGAAACCCGAGTCACTGAACAGGCCCTCCTATGGATCACGTGATTACAATATCTAAGCAGAATTTGGTTAAAGACCTGCGGAGGGACTTGTTGGCATTACTCTATAGGCGCGGCAGATCGCCTGACATTCTCTTAAAGGCTGGCGAGTAGTGGTATTATCAGAGTCGACTTTCTTTTTCCAGATATCGCTGGGCTTAATATTTAGATACTGTTTCCAGGATGTCTCGAGAACAGCATCATAGCTTGTTAGCTAGATTTTCGAGAGGAGATATGTAGTTTAGTCCTTCAAGTGTAGTGGCGGCTTAAGCAGTTCATTCTGATATGGACAATCAGCACTGTGCAGGTCACTCTGGTCGAGCGAACTCGAAGGAGATTACCATGTGATTTGGCCCCCACGGGGATGCCTTGCCCTGGTGCGACAGCTAGACAAAATACAACAGAGCGACGTCGCTAGCACGGATGGAAATAACTTGCAATACATTTCGGGAAGTTCTGTACTGTAGATATATATAAGTATATGTAGACAGAGAGTGGTGTCTTTCCCTCTCTCTCCCCTCCCTGAAAAGTCACTAAAGCACCGAGCACCAAAGCACCAGGCGCCGGGCACCAAGCACCAAATATGAACTCGTTATGAGGATGGAAATGGCAAAGAAAACCATGGGCGGAGTTTCAGCACCAGCTCAGCAGCTTCGAAATAACATCAATCTCAAGGTCACCCTGCCTGCCCACCCCTGTCGAGCATGCATTAATCGAGTTCGTGTACTGTCGATCGTAGATTCTCGAGCGGCGTCTATGCTTCACCTCCGACGGGACTTCGTCTTCCCATGAATATCGACGGGCCGGGTTCCGTGGAGTCGGGGTCGAATTGCTGGGCCACGCGCCCTCTCTCTGGCACGTAAATCCCCGGCGAGGGCTCTCGCGGCATGGTCATCGTCGTCGGTGCTGCTCCCGTCGCCCCAGGCTCAGGGTTCGCTCCACTGACGCTCGCACCCCTCGATCGGGGACCAAATCTCGAATACTCGCCCCGGCCGTCCCGATCGCCGCCTCTCATCATGAAATCACTAAATCCAGTTCCCTCGGGCCTCCTCTCCCCGAGCTCCCAGTCCTGGTCATCTGCTCCATCGGCACGGGCACCGATGTCCACGCCAAATCTCCGTCTCTTGCCTATGAGTCGCCGTTCGCGCCACCAGCCCATACTGTAGCGGTTTCCGCCGAAGACGGTTTCGAATTGGGAGGCGCGCATCCATTCTGCGCCGTCGGAAATGACCTGGTGGCGTTCATCGACGTCCTCGCCGTTTTCGTCCGGTCCTGCGTGGATGGATTCAGGTCTGGGACCGCCATCATACCCAAAGGACCGTCGACGGGGCTTCCCACAACACTCACAGAGTCCGTCGTCCGCGCTGTGGCACAGATCGCTGCCCGCAAGCAGGGACATGGTTCCTGCAATGGAGCACGGATTACATGGGAGAACGTGGCGGAATTTGGTGGATAGCCATGCTGCTCCGGCTAGGACTGTCATAATTCCGAGGAGAACCTGTAGGATCAATTTGCTGTCTTTGTCTTGGACGAGGCGTGGAGTGTCAATCGTGGTCGGAGAGGTAATCGTGGAAGAGCTTTGGCGTCGATCAAGGCGAGAGGAAGTGCTCAGGCTGTTTACGGGGCCGCGCATGTTTGCGGAAATAGCCTGCGCCATGTAGATGCGATAGAATCTGTTTATCGCGTTGATGAGGACATCGTGATTGTTTGGACCGGCGAGAGATGCTGGATCATGGGGTTCAGAGCCGTTGATGATGGCTTGAAAGAAGATGTCAAACGTGTTTGTGCTCGAAGGGTTCGTCGTCGGTGTGCCGCCCTCCCCGTTAAACACGGTCATCTCCTGGGCGAGGTTGTTCTGGATGCGGAAGTCGAAGGTCTTCACCCCGCTGTGGTTACTGAGCGGATTGTCGTGGAGGACGATGCTGCTCTCAACCACTGCTGGTGGGTGGCTCGAATCAATGGTGGTGCTGTTGGGCTGCAGCGTGACATTTGCGTTGAGGCCTTGAATTTCTTGAAAGCACACCATCGTGGTCACTTGACTCGTGTCCGTGCTGTCTAGTTGGAAGTGGCCGAAAGTGAATGCCAGACTTGGGCAACCAACCGGTGGATTGTCACTGATGTATTGACCACGATTTTCGCCGTAGTTGCCATACGTTGTTGCATTCTCACCGAACAAGAGATCTAACTGTGCACCGGCAAACGTCCCCTTCCCACCCGGAGGCAATTCGAAGTTGTTTTGGTAGAGAACAAAGTTGTCCGTGCCAGAGGAGCCGGCGAGCTGACACGAGTCAGGAAGTGCTGCTCTGGCGGTGATGAATGCTTGATCCGTGGCGAACGCGCTGTCAGCACCAGCCTTTTGCGTGGACAAGGAAATGGAGTCGCTGGCAAGAACGTCGCATCTGAGATTTGCGCGAACAGCCGGAAGCACGTGTGAGGATGATCCAGACACGGTCGTGAGGCTATCCTTCGTCAGGGCGGAATTGTTCAACGACAGCTTTGGGAACACGAGACCCTCGTAGGTGAACTGAGGGTAGCTGAAATTCTGATGCATGATCAAATTTGTAATGGCTGCCGCTCCATTGTCATTAGAGAAGCTGTTCGGCCACTGAAGGTCAAAAGAGTCGACCTGAGTAAGCGAAATGCTCGCCCCGTCAACGGTATAATGCTGAACGTAGTACAGTCCAGAAGCAATGACTGCCAGGACGCTCGCCACCGTAGCCGCGGTGATGCTCAGCATGGCACCGAGGCTCTGCGTCCTCAGAGCCTGTAAGAATGCAAAAGGAGGTGCTCTCCCAAGAACATTGTTGAGGACTGATCGTCTGTGAATCGCATTGCCTTCTGCCAGGTTGTTCCACGGAGTAAACAAGGCTACGTTGAAATCAAGCATGTTGACCAGCGCTGCCAAAATCAGCATGACGAGGCCAGGGATGTAATGGCTGTAAATCTCGGTCCACTTGTCGTCCGCCACCGTGTAAAGCCCATTGTGATTGTCAGAATGTCGCTGAATGAGCTCCAACGCCACGATGAGGCCCAGTGGCAGGATCAGGGTGACTGTCAAGACCGGAAATGTTGCTGTGATCGGTAACCACCACTCGAACTCCCTAGTCGGTTTGGTCGTCGATTCGTCTGGCTCGCCTTCGGAAGTAACAATTTTGAAACTCCTCGTCCCAGAGTCCGTCGTCGCAATCGCAGTCCCAAATTCAAAGCCTGCCAGGGCAGATTTTTGATTCGCCTGGCTCGGAGCGCCCTGCTTTCGCAAAAGTCGATTAAGCTCCGTACTTCTGGTCAGAGTCGTCGCAACTGCCGCAATAGAGCTCGGATCGCGGGGCACAACCGCTCTAGGGGCGATAAAGATCAAGGCAACGCAGAAGAGAAACAGTAATCCAGAAGCCGAAGCCATCGTCCACACAGAGACATCGTTGACCCGAAGCCTCCGTTCTTGACGAGTCACTTTTCCCCCTTCCACACTGCTGTCTTCTGGGGCTCTCAATACTTGATGGGCATACTGGGATAAAATTCCATTAGACGTCGCTTGAGCGGCTGATGCCATTGTTTCCGGGTCGATCAGAGTGTCGACGTTTTGAGAACCCTGCGTCAACGCCATGAGTGTAAATATAGCGCTTGATTCGGTCAGAGTGTCGTCGTTAATCGTATCTCCAAAGAGGACTTGGGCAGCAATCGAAGCTTGCGTGAGAACATTGGTGGCATTCCAGTCCGAGAACCCCGGGAGTGTGCTATTGCTTGCTCCATCTTTCAACGCAACCGTTACGGCGGCATTGTTGTTGAGGAGCCGGGTGTTGTTCGTGACCTGAGCCCTGGTCATGGAGTACGAAGGGATGCAGAAGACGTTCGCCACATTATCAAGGGTCCGAGAAACATCGCTTGCGATGGTAAACGATCCACCTGCCAGGGCGGTGGCGTTGTCAAATAGTGTCTGCCGGTAACTGATATCGGTTACCGTAAACAACAGCCCCTGCGGGCCATTCGAATCAGGAACACTGGCATTCGTGGTGCCACAGAAGATCTGCTGCATAGTCCCTGTGACCTGGCGCGTGGGGACAATCTCAGTGTATGGATTGTCCGCTGGCACGCTGACCGAGGACTGTCGACGGCACACATCGCCCGCATTGAGGGTGAAGGTGATGTTGCTCGAAGTCGCGAATGCGCTCGCTGAGTTGGTGTCGTTCACAATCCGCGGAGTCTCCAACTGCACATTTAATGTTTTGCATGTCATAGTCGGCACAAAGGCATCGACTTCACCAGATATTATCGCATCGTCGCCGATCGGGATATCAGAACTGACTGTGAAGGCACTGTATGCCAGATCAAACCGAACGCCATTTTCCAGTGGCACACCCTGAGCCATACTGCCATAGTACGCATACACCGGTTGAGCCGAGAAAGTCGATGGATCGAGGGCGGAACTCGGATTGAAAGAGTCAGCACTGAAACCTCTAGCTTGCACGGTCGCACTCTTTTGAGCCACCTGTGTTGGGAGAGCGACCAACAATCCCGTCGCAAAGACCGTGACCACCTTTAGTAATATAAACCCCGTAATCGACGCAATAACCGCAAAATGACTGTTTTTGAATGCTTCGAGTAATGATACAAGTTGAAAATTCGAGATATAGTCGACTAAAAGACTTTCCGACGGTTTGATCGGTCCGTCTTGGAGCGCATCGTAGGGCATCGCCAGTTTCGAGTGGTGGTCCACCATTCTCCAGGCGGCCACGATGATGACAACAATGACGGTAGGCGTGTACGCCCATGCATAATGATTTGCTCCCTGGTCGATGTGGAAACCATCGTTCTGATTGTCAAAGTGCCAGAGGAGAATCAAGCCGATTAGAAACGCGGCAAAGACTAAGGCGAAGAGACCCAGGAACCACTGCTTCAACCAAATGGGAGTCCACAGGGCGGGCATGGGTCCCTGAGGAGCGAGTAAATAGCCATCGTCCGTGGTAATGGCCGAGTACGGGCGAAGTTTGATGGACTCGGGTTCGTCTTCCTCTGGGACCGGGGAGATGGGGACATATTGGCGAACTTCCGGTCGTTGCGAGAATCTCGGCGCGTACTGTCTTATCGCCGGGGGAGCGTGGATGGAGGGAAATCGACTGGGGCCTGGTGGTGGCTGTAGTTGAGCCGACGATGGTGTCGACGACTCCTGGAGTTCGGGCGAGGGCTGTCGGACTTCTGGTAATAGTCGTTCGGAGCTGTCATCTCGGACGGCCGCCGCAGCAACTTGAGCACGGCGCTCAGCGTCGGTGATGGGAACATTGAGCAAGATGCTGGGACGACTGTCTTCTTCCATGGTTGAGGCCAGACACTGGGGGCGACATTGTTGGAGTCTCGTCTGCCTGGGCTAATTCATCCTCCTCTCCTGGTGTTCTGTCTTTCGTTTGCTTTGCTTTTCTTTTGTTTGGTTTCTTGTGGTTCTTTTCTTGGGCAAAAGAGTAGTCGAGGGGTTGTGTTAACAAGTTTCTCACCGAAAAGAGAAGAGTTGTCACTGGAATGACTTTTTTTTTCAGGCCAGAAACTCCGAAGTTGCCATTCGAGTCCAAGCCAGGGACGAACAAGGAAGCGAGAGGACACCGGACAAGACTAACCGGGGCGCTCGCTTGAAAAGCCAGAAGGCCTCAGCCGCAAATGAAAAAGAATAGCACACGGAGGTCTGGGCGATGATTTGGCTGGGGGGCCCGAACCTTCGCAGACGACAAGACAGTAACGAAACACGAAACACAGCCTTCATCTTCGCCTTGGAAACTGGACTGGTTCTGGTCTAGCACGCCACACGAGCCTTGTTCCCTTGTTACTCTTCAGCCTCTCACACGCCAAGTTTCTATCCCCAAAGATTTGCAAGCTGAAGCCACTCATCACTCATTATTCCTTGGTTGGGCGTGGGTCCCATCTACTCAATGCTCAATGCTCAGGCTTACTATTCAGCTACTCTGGAATACTTTTTCAAGGCGGACTGCGCCTCCCCGCAGGCTACTATTACTGCTATTACGGCAGGATCCATCTCGCTGGGCCGTTAAAGTTCCGGTCGATCACGATCCCATTTCACCACTCCCCACCACAAGAAGTAAAGCACCAGGGGAGGAAACGTTGGTGATGACACGAAAGAGATGGGGGTCCCTGTGGCGGTGGAATCGGGGTGTTTTAGAAATGGGATCTCGCTCCCTTTGTCCAGATTGCCGATCACCAGAACACCAGAAACCCGTCCTTTTGCCACGGGCCTTGTGACAAATGCAGTCATAATCCAGTCAATGGAAGGAACAGTAAGCTGCATTGGAGTACAATGTCGAGTTTATTATATCTTTACTCCAGCTTCGAAAGGTGGTGCCCCAAGGCAACCCACGCTTCCTTCCTTCATTCCTTCGTGCCGAGCCTCTTCTGACGAATTGTAATAATCTCAATTCTGATGCCATATGCGTCTTAAGAGGCGCTTTTCCCATGCTGAACTGAATCCTACTCATGGCACAAATGACTATCCAGCCTCCCGCGGTGTTCATCAGCGGCATTGTATATACCACCCTCATAAAATTCCTTGGAGGTCTAGGTGAAACACTCCATCGGGTCACCAAAATGCCTTTTCCATTGAACTCCGTACTCCCTGCGCTCGAACAATCGGTGTCCAGGCACGCCGCTAGAAATACACCATTGTCAAATCACTTTTTGTTCCACTGAGTTCGATAAGATGGCCTGGTGAGAAGGTAAGGGAGACAAGTCGCGCATTTAGACGATCATTTGTGCCACTCCCCGGCCACCCAGTGTCGTGCTTCCCACGAATTCTTGCTGTTTCAATCCTGCCAGCGCGTAGCAAGCTCCCGCCAGGGCCAACACCACGGCGGCGGCAATCAAGCTGCTGGCTTCCACAATGATGCTCAGCCATTGGACTAGAGACATGAGGCCGTAAATAAGGGCGCGCATGTAGTTGGTGGTGAAGCGTTTGATGAAGGCATCGAATTTGGCAGATGTCGGGCAGATGCGTAGCAAGAGCGGGATTTCGATGAATATGAGGACGAGGGAGGAACAACTGCAAGATCACAGGTTAACCGCGCAACTTCTGGATGTCAGGAGCCTGTAAGGGACGCACAGTAGTATGACGCTGAATAGAATGAGCAGGTTAAAGTGGAAGATGTTGGCGATACCCAAGGCAAAGCCTAGGATGATGCAGAGCACTCCGAGCCTGGTAATCCTCTCGTGTCAGCCCTCATGCTCGTATCTTTCAAGGTCCCTCCATATTGTGCTCCGCAGGTTATTCAACCGAGTGAGAAGCAGTGGTGTCTTCGCAACAAGGTCATGCTGCGCACAAGAGCACCAGATATCGCGGGGGAGGGCGCATGGAGCGAGAAGGCTTTGCTTACCACTGCCCATAGATGCCTGCGGCTCACTGTCAGCACTGATCCGGTGCAGTCGCAACACCAACCCTGAGGAACACACTCACTGAAGTTGCGCATTCTGAACTCGTCCATGAGCGCCATTTTGAATTCCTCGCCTAAAGGTACAGGGGTGGTTTGAGTGTCGAAGTCGGAGAGGACAGATGTGGCACAAAGGCACTGTCTCAATGCAGGCTGATGATTGAGCCCCTCGCCGATGCAGTAATGTTCGGGTTTAATCGTGGATGCAGATTGTATGTGGACCGTAAAACGTGAAGGTATAGAGTAGAGGACTGAAGTGACCGAGTTGTTGGCAACGACGTCTGCGTTGTGTTGGACCAAAAGTTGTCGACAGATGACGGATTGCGGCTGATGTTGTGGTAGGTGCAGCACACCGAGACAGGGATGCGGATGCGCCGAGTAGTGGCCTTAGCTGGAGCCCACCAGCCCACTAGGACCACTGAGCACGACGAGATGGGCACAACAACAGCACCAGACAGCAAGACTTAAGGGACTTGATGAGGTCCAATTGCTCGACAACAACTATTTACTTGGTTCCCTTTCCCAACGCCACTTCTTATGGATACAGAGGGGAAATGCAGCAGCCTGACTGCGTGGCGCCATCACAACAAATCCACAGTCCGAGCACTCCGTATTATGGTCCACGCGTGCATCTCGGATCGCCAACCAAGAA
The DNA here is from genome assembly GCF_001651985.1 of Fonsecaea erecta. Taxonomy (NCBI): domain Eukaryota; kingdom Fungi; phylum Ascomycota; class Eurotiomycetes; order Chaetothyriales; family Herpotrichiellaceae; genus Fonsecaea; species Fonsecaea erecta. The sequence goes on along the minus strand of NW_017387245.1, from coordinate 1,463,978 downwards.
ATTATTATTAGGCAGGCAGGGTGGCAGGCCACTCGGGCAGCCGGGACAGTTACTGCGAAGTCGGAATTGTGGCAGCCTTGTCGAATAGATGCTTGCTCCAACAACGTGCATATGGAAGAATGTAAGCTTGGTGCCAGTTACGTCCCCTCTATCATCGCACTGTTTCTTGCCTCCTCGCTCAACACCGACATAGCCTTGTGTGCTTTGCAAATCCCTGCCTCCTCCCTCCTGCCCGTCCTGCGCCATCTGCTATGCATGACGACCTATCATGTGGGCCCTGCTCAAGGCCGGGAATTTGCTGGATGTCAGAATTGACACGACCTTGTACTGCTGATGAATCTATCCGCTTGCGGCGTACACCACTGTCGAGAGCTGTTAGCCCATTCGATATCTGCTTGGCACGTTCGGAATCCACCTACGTCTGAAGACATCGTTGAACACGAAGTAGCTGCCACTCTCGGGGCGGAGGTTGAATGTCTGGACGTAGCTCATCGGGTGTGGTTGATCGTCGACCTGTTTGTGTGATGTCTTTCAGAGACCACGCCGCCGTAGATTTTGATGCAGGGGGCTCAGCCCTCAGTGTGGCAAACGTACCAGCAATGCACCCGTCACCATGACCAAGATGCCTCCTTGCTCGTCGGAGGGTTGCGCATCCGTCGTGTCTACTCGGTGTTGGACTTTTTGGAACGGGAGATTCTGCCAAATCCCTCGTCATCAGTGACCCCTCGCACAGTGTAGGCCCACATCCACGTACCGTCAGCTTCTCAAGGATATTCTGCGTGCCCAGGAAAGGGTCTTTTTCGAATGTAAGCATCGAATTCTGTCTCTGTGCCCGTGCTGCCGTGTCAGAAAACATCTAGCTCTTTCCTTCCTCCCGCCCCATCTCGACTCATCTGCACCAAAGGCGTGGGTTCCGCAAACATACGTAGAGAGCAGCCAGCTGTGTGCGGTCGGTGTCGAATGTCTTGTAGTAGAACTCGACGAATTGCTCTGCGTCGCATTAGGCATGCTTGTGCGCTCAGTGGATTTCCAGGGACAGGGAGGCTCACGGGCAATTTGCTGGAAGTCTGTCCGAGTCACTTCTGTCAGTCCCGCGATCTCAGGAGAACACATGCGCCCAGAAAGTTGGGTGCAGAGGACGAGTTGAGATGACTCCAGCACGTACCTCCCATCTTGATGAACAGATCGTCGACTATTCCTCTCTCCGAAATGGTGACCTGAGGAGGATGTGGGAGATGCGCCGGAGACAACTCAAACTTCGCTTGCCTGTGCAAAAGAGGACGTGGAAAACAGCAGTCGAAGGGTGTATACAAGAGAGAGCAGATGCGTGCTTGTGACCCCGCGGGCCTAGTCCAACACCTGAGGCTAGGTGACCGCCAGGTGGAAATTGTGTCACTCAGCGCAACCGGCCCCCACAGCCTGATCTGCCAAGGAAAATTCCATCGCTTCAATTTCTTTCTCTTCCTTTCGTTCACCCTCCTCTTCCATCCCCTCCAACAAGCAAGGTCATCCTGCAACCGTTTTCTCCTTCGTATTGAGCCTGTAGACCCATCTCTGAGTGGCCTACTTATGTTATTTCTGGTAAGCCGGCCCTTTTCAGCGCCCCCGATGCTCCCCCTTCACTCCGTGCGTTCAAGAAGAGCTCCGATGATTTTGACCTATATGCTCAAACGATAACTGACGAGACGGATCCGGCATGTCAAGCCATCCGTCGGTGACTTTAAAAATTATGTCAAGTCTCAACAGTATGAGGAGCCCATGAGACAACGCACGACGCAGATTCGTTCCTGTCCCTTTCGGACGTCAAGCTGCTAGAATTTCCTGCTGACTTCTCTCGACCTTTGATACAGGTTTTTACTCTGCCGAACCTCGCCATGAAATGCTGAGAGCAACACAGCTGGACCAGGAGCTTTGGGGCTTTTTGGTGAATATAATTGTATTACCAAAGTCTGCAATTCTACGATTTCGAGTTTAAACACCTCGAGAACCTTGCGTATCGAGCACATCACCTGGATGGCATCGCTTATAAACCCATGCCCGGATCCAGGATCCCTCCACGTTGTTCATAGCCACGTTCATAGTTCATTCTCTCCAGGAATACCAGGAGAAATGCATTATCCTCTCTTCCCCCCCCTTCCGCTTCCACGTTCACCGCGCTCCCCTTCCCTCTTGTGCCAGGGGTCGCTAGGCCACACCCATCCTCTCACCGTCCTGGCCTCCCTTTTCTCCCCCATCTGTGGTTCAGGCATCCACTTGTCCTTGCCGTCTTTTCCCAGCTCCTCAACATCGCCATCCTCATCGACCGTGATAGTGCTACCACCATTTCCACCGTCCCACACTCTTTGTCGAGTAAGTGTTCCAGGACCACCAACGTCCATGAAGCTACCTGGCTGGCCGGGCAAAGGAGTGGCTTTGGCCAGCATAAGCAGATAGTACAGAGCCAAGGTGACAGTCATGTTAACGGATCCATCTGCCTCGTTCCCGTTTCGAGTAAATGTTTTGGTTTCCACCGATTCCGCGACTTCCAGGTAGCCGAAGTATGGATGACCACGATCGTCACACCCGGCGCGGACACAGACGAGTTCAATCTCTGTGATGATGAAGCCGTAACGACAGCTATGATCGCGCATGCATTTCTGCAGGTGCGCCAGAGTGCGTAGGTACTCGACCTTGCGGGCAGGGCCTTCACGGCGCATGCCCGTATTCCAGCGATCGAAAGACCGGACCAAACCAACAACGCGACCTCGCGGCAGTCCTGAGAGCGTGCGGTCATTGTCACTTGGGTAATTGGCAAGAAACGTGGGAATGTTGGCGGAGTTGGCGCTCAACCCAGAGCTCGTCGGAGCTGGGGCCACGTACAGAGCAACAGAGTTATTACCCAGGGACAGCCGTGTAGCAGCGTTAATTTTGGGAAAGTAGATCTTGGAAATGAGATTGGCAAGATCGGCCTCAGAAGCAGGTGTCACAGTGCTCGCGTTGGAGCTGGTCAGAGGTAGACAAGCTGTATCATGTTCGAAGTTGAGTAGCGTCAGAAGATCCGGAATCGCAGACATGGTCTGGAGAGAAAACGATTTCCAGGATCGGACGTTGCGTATATCCCACCAAAAGTGGTTGGTTAGACCACGGCCGGTTTGGAAGGTGAGGTGCCGCACTAGGTTGATGGGCTGTGTTGGCTGGGTCAAGTAGCTCAGCATGCTGATCGTAGAGACGGGCGGCAGCATGGGAGGGGGGCTCATAGAGCAGGTCCTTGAGATAGTTTCGAGATCAATCGGCATGTCAAATGTACCCTCCAGGTTGATGATGGGAGGCTCAGGCATGGGAGCATTGGTATATGGCATGAAGTTGGTGGCGAAGAGGTCAGGAGATGGAGTTTGTTGGTTTTGAGACATATAGACGGGCATTTGGCGGTAAGTGGGATAGCCAAACCGATTCAGAACATCGCTGTTGATGCTCGACGCTGAAGTCGAGCGAGAATGGGTCCTCACAGGCACACTGAGCTGTGCTTTGGCGAGCCCAGGAGAGGGATTGAGCGAGTTTGATCGCGAGTGAGGCGCATTCGAGACTGGAGACATCATGGACATACACTCAACAGGCTCAGTGGCGCTCCTGTACATGGCGGGTCGAGCATGTTTGGGGTTTTTGACGATGGTCGACGAGCTCCGTCGGTGGGTGGATGGACGATGAGCACATGGAGGCTCGAGAGACGAGTCCTGGGTCCTGATCTTGGGAAGCAAGGTCGGGCCATGTTGACGGAGAACAGGTGACCGACTGGGAGTTGTATTACGAGCAGTAATTATCGACTCGGGGGAGCTGTCCACTGAAAAGTAGGACGAGCGAGAAACATTCCGAGTATGGCCGTGCTGACCAGCAGCTCCAGCAGCCTCTGGGGGCGTAAGCGGTCTATAGCAATAAGGTGCCAATGACATTCTGAAAGACCTCATCAGCATGCATGGTTACAGCCAGGCACCATGGTGAAGACAACTCACATATGGTAACTTTTTGGTTGAGTCCGGGCGAAAGTAGTGGTCAGCGAGAAGCCAGCTTCTCAAGTGTGGAGACGAGAACCCAAAGAACAAAGGAAAGGTACAAAGAGGAAATGCAGATGGAATTACCAATAGCAGGCAGACTGAATCTTCAGTCTTGCAACTTGAAAGAATGAAAGGCTCAGAGCTCTTGAGGAGGAGGGAGAACCAGGTATAAATGGGTTGGGTGTATGCGGCCAAAAGCGAGCAACATGACGCCCGACCAACAATGTCCCGTGGGTCATTATCCACCTGAAACGTGGAGCAGGAGAATCAAGATGGCAAGGAAACAAACACGACTGACACGGTGTTCGAGAATCCGATGCTGGGTAACCAGCAACGGCCAGGATCGCCTATCGACCGCGAGCGTGGAGCGTGGTACGCGCCAGAGGTATGGAAACATTTGCGCCATATGCAGCTATTTTGGGGGGCAGATCTGTTGCCTGAGGCTGCGAGTCTGCTCAGAGGGAGTGTAACAAGGCTCCGGACCATTTCATCATGTCTTACGAGGCAATCTGTGTCGGCGCTTGCCTGGTTATTTCGAGAGATGAGCTCCCCTGCGACTTGGCGGCTGTTCGACGAGGCCAGCAGAAGAGGCGGCACCTGCGGCAATCTGAAGAGATGAGAGACCACCGGGGAATTTGCAGGGCGTGGCTGAGGCGCGCTGCGAGACCCAGGACGAATCTCCTGCCCACCTTCTCCCTCAGATTTAGGGCGCTTGGAGATTCTATAGCCGTGTATGGTATCTCATTGGTGCTGGAGTTGGCGCGCGATGCAAAAAATACCCTGTCTGTGGGTGGACGACGGTGGCGCAGTCAGAGGTGGATGATAATCAAAAAGGGCTAAGCGCTGTGGTTGTTCTTGGGCAGGTTTGCCGAAGCAAAGTCCCGTGCCCATCCGTCGCGAAGGCATCGTGCACACGCATTCACCGCCTACGCCATCCACGCGCGAAACTGGCACCAAGTCACCTGCACCAAATGATATCAATGCACCCCTAATGCGTCTGCTGCAGTAGCAGCTGCAGTAGCTCCAGCACGAACGATACACGAACAGTGAACGACTAATGCTACTCTCTCTTCCCAACCTCCTCGTTTGCATGCAATTGTCCTCTTCCTGCATCTCTTAGTAGCACTCTAACGGTGCTCCCTCTGCCCTTACTGGTGTCCAAGGCCCTCGAGATCGGGCCCATGTTTCATCTTGCCAACGGCTGGTGCGAAACAGGTCAAAATACTGGCCGACTCCAGGCTGAGCAGCAATGCATGCCGGAGCCACATTGCACGAGACTGACAGACGACGCACAGCGTCGGTTTCAAGGAACTCGAGGTCTGCAACAAAGCTTCATGATCATTCGCTTTTGCTCTTCTGCTGATCGATTACCGCTCAGGTGAGCTTCTGCCTGCCCGAAGCATGAATCGGCTGGCCCCATATGTACAAGTGTATGCCAGGCCCAACACCACCAGCAGACCTGATCCAATCAAGCATGCACTGGAACGCCCTTCTCCCTCTATGGAAAGATCGGTCTACCTGGTCCACCAATGCAAGTCCGGCGCCCGAACCTGAAACGCAATGTCTGGTGCAAGAATGACACAAGTCCCCTCTCTGCTGCTGACTGCCATCATGCCTTGACCTCATACTTTCGTCGGAACATCTCGTCGACCTCAGTCAGGTAGTATGTTCCCGGCACAAGATGAGTGACATCACCCTGCGGCTCGAAATCTTTCTTGAGATGTGCCTTCTCTCGAAGCATGCACATCTCGTCATACACCTCTGGTGCAACGACCCGTCGGGCGTCTAATCGTTCCTGAAGATTGAGCTTGGCAACCATTTCTGTCGTGTCACCCACGACCTTGAGGCTGAACATCGAGCTGGCCAGACCGCTGCCGTAGCTGAAGACCCCAACCCTCTTGCCTTGGAGCGTCTTAGGGGGGATGTTGCTAATCAACCCGACGAGACCGCCGTAGACGCTGCCACAGTACATGTTGCCACACATGGTGGCGACTTGAATGGCAGGCTGCACTCGGTCGGCAAAACGCTTCTTCGTCAAAGCCATGAACGTCTTCTCCACAGTCTTGTCCGTCAGAGATGCCTGATAGTCCAGATCTCGCAGCTCGGGCGCAACCTCCTTGAACTGAGGGTGGCTGGGATCCTCGAGGAAGTCATTGTACAGTAGCCGAGCGTACGATTTAGAGACAAGCTTGCAGGTCGGTGCGTGGAAGGCCATGTAATCAAATCGATCCATAGGAGCCTTCTCGTCCTCTTCCTTGTGCACGCCATTGCCATTTACGTGCGCATGTCCGTTGACGCCGTTCGTCTGCGACTTGAGTGCTCTCTCTCGAGCATTGTAGGCCCTGTAGCACGCATCCACAGCTTCGGTGTAGCATTTCAAAGAAAACTGTCCGTCAACGTAAGGATATTCGCTGGTGAGATCGGGCTTATAGAAATCGTAGGCATGCGTGATGTAGGAGCCTCGGAGACCAGCTTCGAAAGCAATGGGTGCATCAGGACCGATCAACATGGCCACGCAGCCAGCGCCACCGGTGGGACGAGCATTTCCTTTCTTGTAAAGGGCAATGTCCCCAGCGACCACGACAGCATCTCTTCCGTCCCACGCTGATGATTCGATCCAGTTTAGAGAGTTGAAGACCGCATTTGTCCCACCGCTGCGGTATGTCAGAATTCTGACACTTCTGTGGCGTAACAAAACGTTCAGAACTTACTAGCAAGCATTGTAAGAGTCGACACCCTCGACATTGAAGTTGCCCGACTCTTGAAATAGCTGCATCAACACTGATTTGACACTTTTGCTCTTGTCCAGCATGGTTTCTGTGCCCACTTCCAGCCTCCCAACATTCTTCAGATCGATGGAGTACTTCGAGATCAGGCTCGTCAGAGTGGTAAGGGCAATGGAATAAATGTCTGCTCTTGCATTAGTTGAGCTCAGGAGGCCGTCCCCAAGGTGCTTTGCCACTCACCTTCCCTATCGTCGCAGAAAGACATTCTCGTCTGCCCGAGTCCAATCGTGTACTTGCCAGTTGAGACGCCATCGAACTTCTCGAGGTCGGCTTGGTCGACGCACTGAGAGTGGGTTAGCGACGAGTCAACTCAAAGCCTGCCTCCTTTCGTGTTTGCGTACCTGACTTGGAAAGTATATCTCAATGGCCTTGATGCCGATGTTTTGAGGTCGCGCGGCCATGATGTCTGCGGCAATGTGGTTTCCAATGACAAGATCTTCAGGGTGCCTTTCTCAAATATGCCAGTGAGAGGAGGAGGGAAACTCGAGAAAGGGTTTTATCGCCAGATAGCACAGGAGGCGGTGAGGTGGGGGAGACCAGGGACTGCAGGATAACAACGAGCGAGAGATAATTTTTGTGGGGATGCGCAAGCAGAGCGGAGGGAGTGTAACTGGCACCAATTGCGCAGGTATTCGCTTCGTCTGCGAGCTGAGAGTGGCGGCGTTAGAATACGTAGACTCGAAGGCGAGCAGGTAACAAGTAGAACAGAGATGTGAAAAGTCCTTGCGATGAGAGGGATAGAGAGATTTCGAGATGCTTTTGTAGCAACAAAGTAGCAGTGTCTATCCCTGACAGCAAATGATGGCAGCAGACGCCCACAAATTTCAACAGGCGAAAACTGGAAGCCCTGTTGGGGGAGGGTGACCAGAGCTAGAGGCCCTTTAAGCATGATTAAGTTCCGTTCTAGAGCTTAGCTCGTGCCTAAGGATCTCCGTGGCAGCCAATAGCATGTGCCTATTTGCGGGCGGTGTGGCTGCGGCGTTGGGCTTGTGGTGGGATGATCCGGGAACTGGAAAGCAGAATTGATGTTCCTGCATGATGCCACTGCCCACGGCCACGGCCCAGCCCACCTTACCAGGAGAAGGGCTCTGCGGGTAGTTTTCTGGTCTGTGAATGGTAACACACGTCGTCCAAAGATGGTTCTACACGGAACTGTCGACTCCGGCATTACTCGTGACCCCCTGAAATCAAAGGGATGAGCTTCAGTCGGCCCCTGTAGGCTGTGGGTCGAATCTTGTCATCTCGATTTGGCGATCACGAATGTGACGCCGAATGGTTCGACTTCTATCGCCCAGGCAATGCCCCCAGTAATTATACTTGGTATGGAATGCTTACTAGTACGATTTTTGTAGCCTTCCGATGTATTCGACATACCTCTAGAGATCTAACTGCTATATCGCATATCCCATGTTGCTCATTTGCGTTTAATATGCTGAAGGCAGAACACTCAGCCGTCCACCGTCCGTGACCACGACACATCCGTTGATATAAGCTCCCGCTCGCGAGCAGAGCCACAAGATGACGCCTGCCATGTCCTGCTCGTCACCGGTTCTGGTTGCAGGGACAACATCTTTGCTGAACGTGCCCTCGACATTGTGAGTCTCGGTTTTTCCTTGAGCTTGGTACATTCCATGGGTCATTTCCGAATAGTAAAGCCCTGGGGCAATCGTGTTCACCCTGATATCGTAAGGCACAAGCGCCGTCGCCAACTGCTTCGACAGAAACATCACCCCAGACTTGCTGGGGCCGTAGCTGAGATTCCCTAGAGGCTTGCGATTGAATCCTCCAATAGATCCGGTAGTGATGATCTGAGGACGGGGTGTGAAGTTGTCCACTGACGGGGCCGGCCTCTTCTTGTTTGCCGCATCCAGAAGCGGGAGAAATGCCGCAATGGTGAAATGAACACCAGTGATATTGATGGCGTATGTCTGCGTGACCTCTTCCGGTTCCGGCTTCCACATATTCTTGGCTAGGTCCTCGAGGGATACAGGTTTCTGGTTGGCATCTAGTGTTGGCACGGATGGGCCAGATATCCCGCTGTTTGCCACGAGGACGTCGACATAATCGACTTCTGCTTTGACCTTCTCAACACATTGTTGAAGCGAGTCCTTCGAGGTCACGTCGCCCACCAGGGGGATGATGGCGCCCCCGGGAACAGATTCGGCAGTCTCCTTCAGGCTGTTTTCACGCCGACCGATAATGAAGACCTTGGACGCCCCATTCGCGGCCAGGGCTCTAGCCATCATGCGCCCAAGTCCTGGCCAAAGTTATAACATGCAGAAGAGAGCAAGGAAGATGATACTGTACCTGAGCCACCGCCAGTGATGACAGCTACGAGGCCATTGACATTGAACAGGTTTCCTGCTTCAATTTTGGGGATGTCGACCGCCGACATCTTGGCCTGGGCGGTAAGGGCGTTCGAGAAAAGGTTAGATGGCTGTATCAAGATTGCGAGCAGATGTGCAAACAGACTTGCGTTCTACCAGAAGAAAATCCAGAGACGGTCTGACAATTAGCAATCAAGCAGATTGTTAATTATGTGTTGCGCGTTGACGTGATGTCGGACATCCTCCGTATTGCTCGCACGGAGGAATTCGGTGGTTCTGACCGGGGACGGCAGGCGGTCGAATCAATACTTTTGTTCACTACTAGCAATAGACCATCATTTCATTTCAACTTCGTATTCTTTTGGCCCATACTTTGCTTCTACTATAAGCTCAAGGTCTCCCAGCGTCAGCCGACAATGGCTGGCCACTGGCTGTGTGAGTCTGGGTGAAAGCATTTCTTAAAGAGAACCGCAGAAGGGCGATTCCCTTCAATCTGCAATTCTTCCACCAAAGCAGTCGCATACTCTGGTCGATCTATCACGACTTGCAGGGCACAGACACCTCCAGAACGCGTGACACTGAATGATCATGAATTTGGTAAATGCAATATGCGCACAAGCCCCTCCTTTTAGTGTTTTCCAAGACCCAGCTTGCCCTTGAGTCTATGGAGTCCCTTCGCGGGCTCGTAGCTCTCTCCACGATCACCACTTGTTTGTGCGTGGGAGCCATCTGGCATTGTGCCGGGGCTCACATCCCTCTCTTCACGGCGTCTTGCTGGCGCACTCAATGGATTGGTTCGTGTCTCTGCAGGTTTGGTCGAGGCTGTCTTCTCCGCCGTCGAAGCGCTTGACGCAGGGACATTCGTCGGCTGCGAAGATGTGGTGCTCTCTGCGATTACCTTGGCTCAGCATACAGATAGTGAAACCGGATGTGTGCAACCTTACCTCCAGCATTCCCTTGATCGTATGGATCTGTCGCTGTGCCTTTCCCTTGCACGCCTGACAGAGGTTCTTGGTTTGATCGTACGGCGGTGTTCTCTGCACCAACCAGCCACTTAGCAGGTGTCATGGGGCATGTGTATTCACTGGCTGCCTACCTGGTGCATTTCCTTGGTCGTAGGGTTCGTCTAGTGTACCTTTGCCCTGTATACCTGAGGGGGGCTCTTGGCCTGACTGCAGAGTGCTGGCGGCCATGACTCTATCCATTTGCGTCAGTAATCGTCTGGTGAACACTGTCAAGGCTGGACCATTACAAGTGAGGACAGCGGGGTGAGATAACTTCCGGGGAATTGAGACAGAATTGTACGAGGACTGTTTGAAGATAACGGTGAAAGTTCAGCGAATACGTGTCTGCTGTAGGATCAAGTGGTAGGGAGACTACTGTTTGGCAAAAGAAAGTTCCACGGTCGAAGCATTGCAGTCTTATCAGCGCTCTAGATCTAGCTCGGTTGCTCTCACCCTTCTTGACTTTTGGATCTCGGCGACTCGCATCAGTCGGCGCCATGTCCTCGAGGGCGCAAGGGAGGCCACCACGGGGGCCGTCTTATTTTACGTCATACCACTGCCCTTGTGGTGTGTGGAAGATGATTCGTCGTACGTCATAGAAACACGCCTTCGGTGGTGTTGGTGCCTCGTCACCAGCCAAATGTCGGGGATCATCGTACGGTAAACTTGGAAAAGCTTGCCTGTATTCTGGAAGGATTTGGTACATCTGAGTGCTAAGTCCCACACGATTGAATGAGATGCTCGTGTTATCATCGAGTTTAGCGATTGGTCCTTCTTACAAACACTGCATGCAACGCTCAAGGCTGAGTGCCAGGGTTTGATATGATCCTTGCTATTGGCTGCAATTCACATAGATTTGTGGTGTGAAATAGCTCTGACCTTGTCATTGCGGTCGCATTATGGTCGCAGAAAGAGAAAGGAAACAAGCAACGTCACTCGGTGATAATGGAGTCACTGAGTGAGATCTTGTTTGCGGGGTGCCTAAAAGCGGCGCAACTCCAGATCGATCCCATCCCAAAACTTTCCCCAAGCAACGTTTAAGAAAAAGTCCAACACAGATATTTACTGCTCACTAACAGTCAAACGTCCTGTGGTTAGTTTTCCGAACTCAACTATTACACTTGGCGCAATGCCAACGAACCTCAAGGGCGACGTCTGTGTCGACTGTCAGGAGCGTGACGCCAGTTTGAAAATCAGAAACCGGCGCCTATGTGCTACATGTTTCGTCCGATATGTCAACGCCAAAATTCTCAAACGTATGGAGTCCTACGCATTCAAAAACCTTGCGGGGGATCAGAAGCGCCGGTTACTTCTCCCGCTTTCCGGCGGTGTCTCTTCTCTTGTTCTGTTGCAAGTGCTTGACGCGCAACTACACAAGCAGATGGAGAAACGCCACAGAACTGCCTACGACCTCATCATCGCCCGTGTCGTGCTCCCTGACAAAGAAAAACAGGCACTTATCGAGAAGGACTATCAGATGATTAATAGCCGGTTTCCTTTGCATACTTTCCTCCCAGTCCTCTGTCTCCATGACGTCTTTCGGCTAGATCAGAGAATTGAGCGGGACCTCACCCATCTTGGGATCAATCGCCAGGAAGGCGAACCAGATGACGAGTTTTTACGCCGAATGCTCTCCTCTACCACGTCCGTGACTGCACGAGCAGACTTGATACCCATTCTTTTACGAAGGTTGCTGGTCTCAGTCGCAAAACGACAAGGTTGCGAGGCTGTGCTCTGGGGCCACTCAGATAGTCGTTTGGCAGCTCTCACACTTGCAGATGTTGCGAAAGGTAGAGGTGGGTCAGTCCCTCCAACCATCGCTGATGGACCAACTATATACGGGGTCAACTTTAATTATCCCGCCCGTGACCTGTTCATGGATGAGCTTCGAATTTACACACAAGCTTTGCCGAATCCCTTGCTGACTGAGCCGGGAGATCATGATGCCAATCGACAGGCGGCTACGATTCGCAGCACCTCGATTGACGAGCTCCTCAGCAACTACATCAGCGGACAGGGCGTGAAATACCCTGGTATAATGGCAAACGTGGTGCGAACAGCAGGCAAACTCCAAGTCAAAGCCACTGACCACGAGGCGAACGCTTGCCCGGTCTGTGGTATGCCAACAATAACGAATCCACAGAGCTCAGAGGAAAACAATGTTCTTTGCTATGGATGTGCGAGAGTGAAGCAGGATATTAGCACCTGAAATCCCTCCAAATCTTGGAAGTCGACGATTTCCGTCGGTCTTCATTACCCTGTTTCTTCCTCCGGATCGTCTGATGAGGAAAAGGAACGCTCAAAATTTGCTGTCGCTCTATAGCCAACTCCAGGTCCAATGTCATGTCGGGGTAGAGCACGGCTCACCGTCACTACTCGCCAGCTCAACGGGTACGAGCAGGCATCGGAGGAGGTATGCCTTCCGCTGCTTCGATGTCTCGTTGCCTCTCTCGATGGGATCTTCTAGATTCTCGTCGCGAGGTGTATCTGGGGGGAGGACCGTTCTGGGCGTTCAATATGCCCTCGTCATTCTGGTAGTCGAACTCGTCTGGAAGACTGGGGTCTGCAACGTTGGCCTGCGGAGTACCCTTAATTCTCTTCTGGCCACGCGAACGCAACTCCTTCTCCAGCAATACCACGTTTCGGGTGTTGCACTTGTATGCCGCATCCGCAATGTCACCGATGAAAGGAACCAGCCCGATCGCAAAGTCAATGAGGACATTCATTTGCATTCGCATTTTGACGGACGAGGGTAGTTCGGGTTCGACAGAGCAGCAGGTGCGGTAGACCAACAGGGCGAGGAAGAGGTCGAGGCAATCGCCAATGCTGTGAGAGAAGTCAGTCTCGATGAATACACGTCCCACGCAAGAGCCCTTAGCTTACCCTGGGATTAAGCCAATGACCGCTCCCCAGCCGATTCTTGTGCCCAAGAAGCTTCCCAGACAAAGGTCGACGCGGTAGGCTCTTCTTTTTGCTTTAGTCAGGATTTTCTCCTCTTCTGCGGTCAACCCTGGCGGGAGGGCCCTTCGTCGCTTCTTTGTGGTTTTGTACAGTCCTCCTAGCCTGGTCGCGGGTATCGTCTCAAAGTAGGGATCCTGTATCGTGTTAGGAGGAAACAAGGCTATCGGGTTCGAGATCCATACCTCACGACCGTCTTTATTGGACGAATTCTCCTTGAACAGCCTCTTGGCCACTAACTTTGCTGCGTACGATGTCATCTTTGTAATGCTGTAGTTGAGATGTGAAGGAGAGAGAGGGAGGACAATTAGGGGAAGTGTAGGGGAAGAAGAAGGTGGTGGGCTGAGAAAGGGCTTAAAAGGCCACAAAGACCAACTAATGATGTCCGGGGCTTTATGTCACAGCAAATCTAGACTTGCCAAACAAAGCCAAGATGAGTCGCAAGAACAAGTTGCTGTCAGAAGCCGGTGTGGCTTGCAGTAATTGATTGGCATTCGGATTGCTGTCAAACGGGATTCTACGCGCTGGATCTCCCAGACACTCTCTCTGCGCCTGTATGCGCGCCAACGTCATCTGAGTCGTCATTTAGTGGCTGTGCGAGAATCACCAGCCACAGACATTCTGCACCGCCACCGGTCTCCGAGACGTGGACTCTTCTTCTCAGCACGCGGTGTCTCTCAGTAACCGGAAACGTATTACCATACCCCTCAGAACCTGAACTGGCTAGACGCCCATCCGCGCAACTCGGTCACCAGCATCTGGACGTGAGGCTGGAGATCCTGCAGCCAGTTAGTCCTGGACTCGTGATTCCTATCCTCCCTAGAATCTCCAGAGCAGTGGAGATGAGCAGATATTCTCATCAAGCAACAAACTCAAGAGATGCAGCTGGAGGATTGTGAGACTCCTCAATTTGGCGTGATGTTTGCCCATATGCTGACGCTCTACTTTCCCTAGGGCTGGATGACCTCTGTGTCCGATTCATCATCAATCTACCGCCGGAGGAGCTTGAGTCCGTAGAGCGCATCTGCTTCCAAGTCGAGGAGGCGCAATGGTTCTACGAAGACTTCATTCGACCCCTTGATCCTTCTCTCCCTTCCCTTTCTCTACGTGCCTTCAGTCTACGCATCTTCCAACACTGTCCGCTTTTCTCCCAATGGTCTGCTCAGCACCATACCACCGCTTACGCGGAGTTCCTCGCGTACAAATCCCGCGTCCCCGTTCGAGGGGCCATTTTGCTGAATGAGTCGATGGACGAGGTCGTCCTTGTGAAAGGTTGGAAAAAGAGCGCACATTGGAGCTTCCCTCGTGGGAAGATTAACAAGGATGAGAATGATCTCGATTGTGCGGTGCGGGAGGTCTACGAGGAGACCGGTTTCGACGTCCGTGAGGCCGGACTCGTCAAGGATGAGAAGGACATGAAATATATCGAAGTCACGATGAGAGAACAACACATGAGACTATATGTTTTCCGAGGGGTGCCCCGAGACGCGCATTTTGAACCCAGGACACGAAAGGAGATCAGCAAGATCGCATGGTATAAGCTGACAGATTTGCCCACCTTGAAAAAGAATAATCATCGCCAGCATGAAGGCAGCGGTACCGACCGTGCATCAATCAGCGCAAACAAATTTTATATGGTGGCACCCTTCCTGAACCCACTCAAGAAATGGATAGCTCAGCAACGAAAGAAAGAAAACCGATACAGCTCGCACCTTGCAGCACCCCCCATGGTGCCCGAGGAGGTGACTACTGAGGATGAAGAAAACGATGTTGGCGCACTCCGCGGAGAGCTCCTACCGTCGGCTATCAGCGATCTGCCCGAAGTCTCTGATTCTACTGCGGTCGACCCAAGTTTACATCTCAAGGAGCTGCTCCAGATTGGAGGACAAGCTGTGCCGCCTCCCGCGACGTTGCCACCAAGTCATATGCCGCAGGTCGACACTGAGAAGTCGAACGCGCTTCTGGCTCTTCTGCGAGGGGACCTACAGGGTCAGTCCGCTGCCGTACCCCGGACTCCCCTGGAACAGATCTCCTTGCCGCCTGAGGTCCAACGGTCGCCACATATCTCACATGTGCGGCAGCCACGGATTGATCAAGCCCAGCCCCCAGCACCATTCCCGCCGCAGTTCCAAGACCAGACGTTGCCTTCTGCACAGGCATCTCAGCAAAGACCAAACGATTCAACCATCGCCGCGGCTGCGGCGGCTTATCCCACCCATAACGTCCCACGAGTCACACCATTCCAAAGGACCACCGATCCATTGTTTGCTCCTGAAGGCGCGTTGCGGCGCGAACAGGCAACCATACCTCCAGCCAGCGCGTTGCCTAAGCTGACAAATCACACGAAAGCGTTACTCGATGTTTTCAGAGGAGCAAAGAGCCCACCTATCCAGCCGTCAACGCATTTTGAGACGCCAGCCACGAATGTTCAGAGCCGGGTCGAGGCATTGCAGGCCCCGCCAGTGCAAAGACAGAACATACCGGCCGATCAGACTATCCGAGGCATCGGCCAAGGTTCGGCTCCTTGGTCTCTGAATGCGCCCGCACAATCAACCGCAAATGCAGGGGTTGAAAGCCAGGTTCCCTCTCTACTGCCTTCTCGACGACCTCAAAGCGCACAGCAGACATCCCTTCTTCAGCTTTTCACTCAACCGTCCCCACCGAAACCAAGGGAGAGCTCAATCACCCCACGTCAACCACCGGTGGAGCTCGCAGCGACAGCTCCTTCCACCTCTTCTCAGAAGTCGAAGGTGAACAAGGACAATCTGCTCTCGCTGTTGGGGAAGGGTGGCAAAGACGCATCACGAAAGGCAGCCGAGGTTAAGCGTCCGTCTCCAAGAGAGGGTGAAACGGCTGCTACTATCAGTGGTCCCTTGAATCAACCCGAATTTGAAGTCGTCTCTCGGGCGACGCGGCATGGGGCGAACGAGATGGGCCGCAACCCAGTCCCTGCCAACAGGACCCTATACGATCCCAATCAACCAGCACCGGTCAAGATATTGACACGGTCGGAAGAATCTCGCTCCCAGGCACCGCGGTCTCCAAGAGGTGCCAAGTCAACACCAAGGCGTGCAGCGAAGGAAAGGGCATTGCCTAAGGAGCAAGCAAAACCGTTTCAGCCTCAGATTCTTCGTCGGCCGCAAACCATTGAAGCAGCTATAGCTGGTGGGCTCACCGCTACAAGTGAGGCTCCAAATCAACAGCTGATTTCGACTGCCAAGGTGGATAGTGGTGAACAATCGACGCCGAGCCGGAAGCCTTCCCAAACAGAGGCGCAAAAACAAACATTACTTTCTCTCTTTGGTGGAGGAGGATTGGACACTGCAGCTGCAGCTGGTGCAACCACTTTGCAGCCCAGTTCGGGCATAGTGTCGCCTTTGACGACTAGTCAAATCCTCAATGCCAATGGCGAGATGCCGCTGTCTGGGATTGAGCCCATTTCCACTCGGACGTCCCGTGTGGGGAGCATGACCTCGATCGTGAGTGGGCCAGGAACAGGGCGTCCCGCGGGCGAAAAGCGACAAACAGGCGCTGAAAATAAGGCATTCCTTTTGGGCTACTTGGGCAGAATCGCAAGCCAGGAGCAATGAAACATGTGAGCATAATGATTGGACTGGGCACGAAGGATATTGGGCGCGGGCTGGGGTAGTCCAGGATGTCAGGGAGCACATGTGCGACGTTGGTCGGGAATAGTTGAGAAGTCAAATGGACATGTATACGAGCGCCTTCGTATTCGCATTGGTCTTTACGCGTTAAGCGGGGCCTCTGGGCACTCGGGCTCTGCCATTTCTCTCGTGATACCCGGGCATTTGGTGTTGTGAAGGCATACATAATTTATGCATAAGTGTGTCGGCAAACATTGTCTCTTTTTGCTGCCGACTTTTTCTGTCTCTCTCTCTGTGCCAAATGTGGCCCCAACCAGTACATGTTTTTTGCAACCTGTACCACGACCAAAACAGTAAAAGGCGCGAGTGTGTAGGTAAAAATCGTGGAGCTGTAGAGGACCAATTGGGGGCATGGGCAGATGATGAGCTCAGCTGCAGGGAGGGATGATTCAAGCAGGGAATGGTTCGACAAGTACCCAACGAGGCTAGCTGAGGGTTTTCACCGGTTCTTCTTGTCTATCTGGAATCTGGATGCATAAGTCAGATACGGGATACGGAAAGTAGATGAGGAGCGTGTCCTTCAGGCCCCATGCACGCTCACCGACGGGCTGGGGCTCGCCTGGCAGGCAATCTTTTCTTGTTGCCTTGGGGAGTTCTATCCACGATCTGTATTCTTCGTGACTGTGACTGTGACGGTGACGGTGACTCGTGAGGCTCAACAATGGCCCAGATGGTGGCTGCGGGCATTGTAGCAATAGGAAACTACTGCCTGGCAGCCACGAGTGACAGTGACGCAAACCGCCAACAGCCAGAGACGACGGCGTCTTTGTCATCATGCGCTCCAAACATTTGCCCTCCACCTCCCAGCAGCGAGGTGCCGGTGGCCAGCTCCAATGCTCAGCAGCACATCGAACAACAGCTTCTTCCTCCTTCCCACAGCAGTATGTCATTATGTGATGTTCCAATCAGCAAAGTGTGGTTACCGAATTTAATCTTCGGCCCGCCAACCTCGTCTTCCTCCTCTTCGTCCCCCCCAAGAACTGCCCAATCTCTGTGCTGACTGTGCTCGCCCGCTTTCTCAGTCCCGGATGCTGCCAACAGTCTTCGTCGCGATTACAATTACGGCCTGACCCCAGGAACGGCCAGCACAGCAGGCAACATGTCTCCTGTCCTGACCGTGGGCTCATCGGAGCCCCAGCCTGGCTCTGAGCCCGTCCTAGATCCCATCTCCAGGGTATCGTATAACATACAAATACCCACTTGGCTCATGACGCTTGGCTCACTCATAACCTCTAGCAAATCCTCGAGAGGACCCAGTCGCAGAGCAAATTGCCTGCCTCTTCGCAAGGCGGTGTGCCTTCCAAACCGCCTTATGCAGACTCCGGTTATTCCGACTCGGGCAGTCTGAAAGCCGAACCCGTTTCGTTGCGACGGGTTGATAGTAGCAACTCGGGCAAGGAGAAGAAGTAAGTCCCTATGGATAGAAAAGCCTGGACCACCGGGCGCACACCACCCTCTGGTCTCTCCACCTGTCTCTGTTCTCGATGGATGGATAAGCACCTTGTTTCCATGTGCTCTCGGCCATCTGCTGCTCCCCGGCCTCGGCGCTGAAAAGTTGAGTCCCTGCGGTGTACTAATTGCCAATGTCTCTCCAGAAAAGGTGTCTCCTTCCTCAGTCGAATCATGGGTAACAAGAAGCGGGACTCCTTTGACCTTCACGACGACAATGCTTCAGAGGTCGGTTCCGAGTTTCGACCTGCCGGCGTCGAGGCCGAAGTCTTTTCCCAGCCCGTCGGCTTCATACCCAAGTTCCCTGCGCCGCCACGATACATCAAGGTCAAGGCCCAATATAGGAAGCAGAAGGATTTCGACAGGTTGTTCCTGGCCCAGATCCTCTTGGGGACGCCGCCATCCAAAAGTCGCAAACCCGAGATAGACTCGAAGATCCACAGCATCAACGACACCCCGGACGATGTCGCGCCGCCGCCCCCGAGGAACTCGGCGAGCAATGCCATATGGGCCATGGAATTCTCAAAAGATGGAAGATATCTCGCTGCTGCCGGGCAGGATAGAAAGTTGAGGGTGTGGGAGGTCATATCATCCACCGACGACCGAGAAATGGAGGAGAAACTTGCAGAGACCGACAACGATGGGGAAAAGGTCAAACTCAACGCACCCGTCTTCAAGAGTAAGCTCATACGCGAATATGATGGCCACACGTCGAGTATCCTGGACCTCAGCTGGAGCAAGAACAACTTTCTGCTGTCTTCTTCCATGGATAAGACCGTGAGGCTGTACCACGTAAGCCGGGTAGAATGCTTGTGTGCGTTCAAACACAACGACTTCGTCACGTCGATCCAATTTCATCCTCGGGATGATCGATTCTTCCTGGCGGGCTCTCTGGATTCCAAGATTCGGCTGTGGAGTATCCCGGACAAGAACGTCGCGTACTGGACGCAGGTCTCCGACATGGTCACTGCCGTCGCCTTTACGCCGGATGGAAAGACCGCCATCGCCGGCTGCTTGAATGGTTTGTGCATCCTATACGACACCGAAGGTCTCAAGGCGCACTCGCAAATCCATGTCCGGTCAGCCCGGGGCAAAAATGCCAAAGGGAGCAAAATCACGGGGATCGATACCATCTCATTGCCGCGGGAAGGTGGTCAGCCCGATGTGAAACTCCTGATCACCAGCAACGACTCGCGGGTGCGAATGTACAACTTAAAGGATAGGACCCTGGAGGTCAAGTTCCGTGGCAACGAGAATTCCTGCAGCCAAATACATGCCTCGTTCAGCGACGATGGAAAATATGTAATCTGCGGGAGTGAAGACCGTAAGGTGTACATCTGGCCAACATCTGTCAATGAGCGGCCCGAGAACGACAAACGCCCGATGGAAGTGTTTGAGGCCCACTCCGCCATCGTCACCACCGCAATCATGGCACCCGAACGGACAAGACGCCTGCTGGCACAGTCGGGAGATCCTCTGTACGACCTCTGCAACCCGCCGCCAGTGACGTTGATCAGTCGTGCAGACTCTGTCATTTCCTCTCGGGCGCCCACAAACAACAGCAACCACTCAGATGACAAACATATCAGGGACGAAACGAGGCTGTCGGAATCTCCGCGTCGTGCTCCCGAGACACCCGCGTATTTATCTCGTCATTCGCACCCAGGCGGCCAGATAATTGTCACGGCGGACTACACTGGACAAATCAAGGTCTTCCGGCAAGACTGTGCTTTCCAGAAACGCCGACACGAGTCGTGGGACGCCAGCTCTAATTTCTCCAGGAAAATGCTTGGTCGGAGCGGCTCTGTGGCCACTCGCAATTCGGTGAATTCGTCCAGCCACCGGAACTCACTGGTTATGAATCCGAAGACGCAGTCAACGGACCGCATCCTGAGCTGGAGGAATTCTGTGAGTCCCAACGATATTGCCAACAACAATGCTTCGACAAGCATGCTGGAAATCCGGGGCCAGCTGGCGAACAATGAGCGGTCCCGCAGCGCCTCGCCTAGGAAGATCCTGGGCCATCGTCTTTCACTTCACAGATCGGCACCTCCACGTAAAGACACTATCACCTCCCCCAAATCCCCCGAGTATCATTCGCCTTTACATCAGATCCAGAACGGTCCCTCGATCACGGTGCAGTCGCCGCTCGCCGAATCGCCCGGCAGTTTCCATTCGGCCAACCAAAAGACTCCAGACCAGGAGTTGCTGTCGCCACAGATATCTCTAAAGCCTTTACCCTCAAATCCCACGCCAGGTGATCTCCCACACAGCCCGAACGATCCGCTGTTCTTGGTGGACCAGCAATCATACCTCGCGTGGGATATGAAGAGCACATTATTACCCATGGCCAAGCATATGCCCCGGACGCCGGGTTTGATTGGGCCGGACGGCAACCCTCTCTCTCGCGCTGCCAGCTACATAAGCCAGTTGTCCAGCGAACTTACTGGTTCCGAACGTGATCCCAGTCCTGGCGGGAGTATGGGTGATGACAAGCGTGGAGCGTCGACGGCGGAGAACAAGAATCGCAAACCCCGGTCCCGGAGGCGGAGCAGTGTGGGCAGCGACAGCGATCTAAAATGCACAAAGTGTGGAGGCACGACGTTCAAAGCGACGATGACCGACAAGGGCCAAAGTTTCAGGTGTAAAAAATGCGGAACTGCTGTTTGATTCTTGCCAGAGTCTTGGATACAGTGTTGAGACATCTGGGCAACCGTGGCCATTGGATTTCACCGGGCGGCACCTATATTGATTTCTCTGCGCGATTCAACGACCCAGTATCGATTTGCCGACGACGGGCCACTCTCTCTTTCTCTTTATTGACGAAGCACGAGTATCACGACTGCACTTCATGAGTGTACATATCATCATCACTGTACAAATAGTTTGGACTACCAGAAGGGCCAGGATGTTCTATCTAGTACAGGCACAGTATCGAGTCGCACATATGAAGGTCAGGGCATACGTAGACACACATATACAGAACACAACGGAACACGAAAGGGGAACAGTCATTCCACCCGGATCAGAATGGCTTGTTTTGTTGTCAGTGTGAAATATGTATAGACAGTAGAGCATTCCACCCTTCCATGTTCCGCGAACGTTAGTGAAGCGATCGTCGTTGCCTTTCTTCTTTTTCTCTATACATCTTTTGACCTGTCCCCAACAAGCATACATGCGCGGCGGGCTACCCGAGTATAGAGGAAGGTATTGGAGGTACTGGGGGTACAGTAGTAGATAGATCCTCAAGCTTTCCTTTCCATCTTCTTCTTCTATCACCCCCCTTGGGCGCTCCGTTCCACACGCTCTAAGTAAAATTCATTGTGCGCGAGGAGTCGAGTATAAAACACAAACAAGCACAAACGATATATGCTTGCACACCCGCCCGGCCCAACCCACCCCTTCCCTCTCTCCCCGGCCTGGCCTGACCCTGACCCTTACCGTGACCGTGGCTCACCGGGGCGCGGAAATGACAGCTACCCGACGGCGTCGGCGACCGGCCGGATACGAAAATCGTCCGAAGAAAAGCATGGCGCCGAAGGAAAATAAAACGGCCGAGAAGGGGGGGGGGGGGGGTACTCGCCCGTTGGGAAAAAGGGCGCGGAGAGCTCCCTCTCCCTCTCTGTGCCTCTCCCTCTCCTGCTTCCTCTTTGCTCTCTTCCTCAACACAAGGCCAGAGATGCAAAAGAAGGGGTTGGGGGCTTTACGTGGGTTTCCGGTTGGTCCAGTGTGTCTGTCATCCGTGCAACAACAATAGCAGCGGTATGGATTAGTCCAGGGAGACTAAGAAAAAACAACAACAGAGAGTGAGTGGTTGGGTCTTCGCCAGTGTGTAAGTGAGAGAGAGAGACATAACGAGGCTGCACATCAAAGTTGGCGGGTCGGATGTGACATTTTGGGAAGCCGATGGGTATTGATTGGGCTTGTGAGGAGCAACTTCTGCAGTCACCTAACCTTGTTCAACCTTGCGATCCCGGCAGTATCATTCGGTCAACCGACGAGTTCGACAGAGGAAAACTGTCATGAAGATTGATTGCAATTCATGTCCAACTGGCTCCACACACCAAGGGGGAGGACAACGACAACGTCTTAAAAAGAAATGACACACGTGGAAAGTGCAAATGACAGACATTTCTTTATTGGGCTCTGTTTAATGCGAAATAGTGCAACACCGTTTCGCTGCGGCCACCTCTACTACCTTCGTAGTACCGTGTACCGTGGACTTTTTTCATTTTGTCTCAAGACATCTTCTTCCGTGGATTCCCTCTGGACTCTCGGTCATTTGTTATAGCCGATTTGAGGGACGTATGTGTGGCTGACAAATCGACCCGCGGTCGACAATTTGTCGAGGTGAAGGAAAAACCCGCGTTTTCAGGTGAGGGTGTAGTCAAGGAAGATTTACAAATTCTTCTTGATGGCGGCCTCGAGGGCTCGTTTGTCGGCGCCCACGACCTCGGCGACCTTCTGGCCGTTCTTGAAGATCATGAACGTGGGCATGGCGCGCACGCCGAGTTCCTGGGCGACATCGGGGACTTCGTCGACGTCGACCTTGTAAAAGTCGACCTTTTCCTTGAATTCAGCCGACTCGGAGAACTTGGCGACCTCGGGCGCGATGACTTTGCAGGGGCCGCACCAGGTGGCGAAGCAGTCGAGGACGACCAGCCGGTCGGCAGGAGCCTCCACGACCGACGTGTTGAAGGAGGATTTGCTGTGGATGGGGTTAACACCGTACTTTTTAGCAGGTTTGGGAGCACTACGAGCCTGCTGCTCCTCGCGCAGCTTGGCTTGATGGTAGGCTACATACTCTGCAAGGTTGTGGACGACCATTTTGGATGGCGACTGCGAAAACTGCGT
The DNA here is from genome assembly GCF_001651985.1 of Fonsecaea erecta. Taxonomy (NCBI): domain Eukaryota; kingdom Fungi; phylum Ascomycota; class Eurotiomycetes; order Chaetothyriales; family Herpotrichiellaceae; genus Fonsecaea; species Fonsecaea erecta. The sequence continues at coordinate 1,440,907 of NW_017387245.1, read as the reverse complement.
CGGATGGGTGGTTGAGAAAGACCGGATCAACGAAGTTGTTCTGGTTCGAAGTGTGGCTCTGGGTGTTGTTGTGAGTAGAAGGCGTTGAAGTGTTGTGATGATGGGGGGGGAGAAGGAGGAACGGATTGAGGCGGCCAGCGTGAAGGTTATTATATAGAGGGTAACTCTGGCGCAACGAAGGAGCTTGTGAGGCTGAAGGGGGATGGATGGAGGGGTGCAACGGGCTGGGCTGGACGGTGAATGGTGAATGGTGAATTGAGATAAGGGGGGGTAAGGGACGGTGGGTGGTGGATAGACGAAGACTGAGTGAAAAGATGACGCGATTAGAAATCCAACCGGACACGTTTTGCTGCAGCTTCACAGTATTTGAATTTTGGGGAAGGTAACAAAGTACTAAAAGTGCCAGGAGCAGCGAGATTCCTGCCCGCATTGGCCCATGTTGACGTCATAATTTGTTTCACGTGACGAGATGACAATCACAGAGCATGACGGCATCGACTCTTACGGTAAGCCTGACGGAGCATTGGTTAATCCGGATTCCGGATATAGCGTGTTAGGTATCAGTCCCGAGCTGTTTCCGAGTCCGGAATATTGCGTTATTTGTCTGCCCCCTCCCCTGGTGTCCTTTTGTCCTTCACAAAACCCCTCGCTGTGTACAGGTGTACATGTAGACCGAGCACAGAAATGGCCAAAGATGCCAAAGATGCCAAATCAACCAGGATTCGGCTCCATCGTGGGCGCGGCCGCCACGGACTACCTCTCCTTCGCAAATCAATTGCTTCATTCAGCTATATATCCATCCCCCTCACCCTCAAACCAGACTCTCTCCTCCCGCTAATTGTAATCCAATTCAAAATCCATCATAGAAGAGGCGAGTGGCTTATGTCCCCCAAGGTAGGAAAAAAAAAGACAAATGTTAAAAGAGCGATCTGGGGTATCAATATTTTGCATCATGAATGTCGTAGGAGTGATCTGACCAACCGTCCCGACGGTTGTCCCCGCGGCGGCACTGGGCCTTTTTGCTTCCGTGGGTCAAACATAGAAAATGGACATAGGGAAAAAAAGAATAGTCGTCGGTGGCTTCGGCACAGCCTTGTCACTCTTTCGATGGTAATGTGGGCTGTTCCTGCTGGGCTGGTGGTACAGTCTGCGAAAGGCTGGCACTTCGCGGTGCACTTTCTGATTGGGTTGAAGATCGCCGAATGTCGAGCAGTCGGGCGCTCCCGGCACTGATATGCTTCGCATGGCCTTTATAGTCCACACTTCTGGCGCGTAGGAGCGTGGGTTCTTGTTCTTGTAGTTCCGTTCCGGCAGGTTCGCCCTCTTCCTCCACGTCCGAGCTAGCTCTTCGAGATGCGCTCAAGTCATCCTTGCCCGTCTCTTTCAACAGCCCTTCCTTCGACCTCGCTCGATTGGGTTGCCGGACCACGGTGGCTTGTCGTGCTACTCCAGCATGCCATCTCTCATCTGCACCTTGAGCGGCGGAAATGGGAGGAAGGTCGGGAACGGGGCTTTGCTGGCGTTCCCGCTCGAGGTCGATGACGTTGCTACTCGCTCTGCGGCCCGCTGAAGCGACCGAATCTCGCCGCCCACTTGGGCCCGGGGACAACTTGTTGAGATATTCGTCGTTTGCGAGGTCGTCGTCCTCTGGTTCGAAAGAGCCAGGAATGGACTGGGGCGGAATTGAGGACTGGCTTTGCCGAAGCGGGTGTCCCATACCACCTGAGAGCCTCTTTGGAGGCTTACCTGACAGCCAAGATCCTTCCGAGTCAACTGACGCCAAGGACTGGGACACAGCATGTCCTGAGGTGGTACCACCCATTTCAATGTCAATACCTTGAGGTTGGCGGCCTTCAGCCGCCCCTCGATCCAACGCTGCATTACTCGAGCTCGTGGCAAGACTTCGATTGTCCAAAGTCCCCGACAGTGAGTGCCGCGGTTGCCGGGATGCCTGACCAGCTTGTGGGCTGGCCATCACTTCAGGAGATTGAACGCGAGAATCTGGAGGAGAAATAGGAAGTTCAGGCAGATCCTCGCGGAATTTAGACATAGTTCTTTGCGGAACCGAAGAGGAGTCGGACCTTCGAAAGCTTCGGGGAACCATCACCGGTGGTGGTTGTTGCTTTCGAGCAAACGATTCTCGTGACGTGTTCGAGAACTCAGACGGCGTGCTTCGACCACGTTCAACAGTACTGGCTTTCCGTCTCCCACCACGCCTGAAAAAGCTGGTCCAAGAACTGAGCTGTCGGTTGCTCTGGTCCGAAGCGCGTCGATCAAGCGATCCATATTCTGGAATGTCTGGAGTGATTTCACGAGCAAGCCCGCTGGTTTGAGAGAAGCTCTGGCGGTCAACGGGCCCTTGTGCCGGAGAAATGGGAGGGGAGATCGTGGTTGCCAGAGATGATTTCTCCTCTGGCCGGGCTTGAGCAGCGGGAACCGTTCGGAGAGGCGACCTGACCGGTACCGGCGGTTCTTCTCCTTCTCCCTCATGCAGGAATGATTCTTGCGTGAGATCAATGTCTTTCTCATCTTCAAATGGGTTTCTAATGTGTTGAACCGGCCTAGCTTGTGAGCTTCCTGGATCAGCAAATGGATTAGCCGGTTGGCTTGCAGGACTTGGAGGCCCCCGTGCAACAGCAGTGTGCGATGTTTCTCCAACGTTGCCGAACAGCGCACGACCTCTTCTTGCAGCCTCATCCCCTGGGACAGTCAAGTCACCAGAGGTATCATTAGGTCGACGTCCCCGCATGTCCTCCTCGCGCTGCCTATCGGCCTTGCGTTGAAGCTTTCTCTCTAATCGAGCACGGTCGGCCTCCTTTTTCTTTTCCTTACGTCTTCGATCTCTGTCCATCAACTCTCTCAATCCTCCGGCATCAAGCTCGTCTGCTAATTCATTTATCCTTTTTCTCGACGCAGGGTCCTCCTCTTCTATGGCCTGCTGGATTGAAGGTTTCACTCTTGCAGGTTGCTTTCCGGCTGAAGGTCGAGGGCTTGCCACGTAAGTAAGCGTGGGCCTGGGACTCAACGCTGCTAGGATCCCAATCTTGAAGGAAGCTTGATTGGAAAGATCCTCGGACTCTTGTATTGTTTCCGGCAACGGCAGAGACACTTCTGACGTCGGTCGTTGCAGTCTCCTATTGAGATCACCCGGAATCTGTTTGGTGTCCCGGCGAAGCAGTCCAGATCCGGAGTACGTGGTGGGCCGCTTCAGAACTTGGATTGGCGAGCTCATGGCACGCACCTCCCTCTCACGAGCATAGTCCTCGGCCTTTCTTTTGCTCGACTTTCTCCGATGAAGTGTCGGGTCGTAGCCTGGACGCTTAGCTAGCAGCGTGGGAGCCTGCGGCAGTGCCGTGAACTCTTCGGGGCCGATGCTTGTTTGTGACATCGGATTGTGCGAATAAATATCAGTACTCTGAAAGCCGCCACCTCCCCCGTAGGAACTCTTCTTGTAGCCGAGTGACTCAGGTCCGGGCACGCTGATGGGTAACGTGGAGGCACGGGGGACACTTCCGGGATGAGAAGGAAGCCGCTGTTTCGAAAGCCTTCGAGGCTTCTCGTCTCGTCCACGTTGGCTGCCCATGGGTACAAAGTCTTGAGACGAGCTTGTATTTGTTCTGGTGCGAGGATCTGTCCGTGTTTTCTCCAACAGTGAGTGTTGTCCTTGATCTTCGCCTTGAGTCGTTCGGCCTTTTTTGCCTGCACCGAATGGCCAAAAGCCCATGCTGAGCCCAGCAGTTGCAGATCAGGTGGCTTGGTGGAAGGGGGAGGGTCGGTCAAGGGACAGGGCTTAGTCGAGGCGGAGGTTTGCAAACCCTGATGAGAGACATCAACGACGACCACACTGGCGCACGAGACAAATTTCAATCGAGTATAAGGAACAAGGTAGAATCGACCGTCCGTGGCACAGGCGGTTCCGGAAATGTGATGTTGTTATTTCAACTTGGATTGTCACAGGGGCGGCAGCGCCACGCGGTCGCGGTCGCAATGTTTTATTTTTCCTCGAAGAGCTCGGCAGTGTGATGGATTCTGAGCAAGTCGAGACAAGCAGAATGACGGTTCGTCTGTGGACACGCGAGGGTTCGAGGGCCGGATACGGTGTTTGAGATAGGGCGGGTGATAATTCGTAGAGCGGAAATGGAGAACTCTCTGTGCAGGGCAGCTTTGGAATGAGCGTGGCTTGAACAATGAACGGAAAACGTGGTAGAGGACCGAAGCGAGGCAACTGGGCCGCAGGTTGCTCTGCTGGTCTGGAGGATGGGCTGTCAGTGACGAATGGTGACGATGATGTCGAATGATGAGCGAGTGGCGGGCGCGGCAGCAGCACGCAGTAGGGGACCAACCTCCCTTGAGGGGGCATGCAAGTGCTAAAAAGAAAAACAACTGGAGGCGAAGAGCAAGTTTGAAATGGCAGCTTAAGCTACGGACTACGAGTATTTAGTCTTGCAGGCGGCGGGCAAGCCCTGGTGGACGTTTGGCCGGTGGGTTACTGAGAACTGTTAGGCGATCGATGCGGGCTGGGGTGGAGCTTCATGATGCCCATGGCGCCCGTGGCGCCCGTGGGAGACCCGGAGCCCACAATAAGCCCATCCATCCTTAACCAACAGCCGCACCGTTGCAGGGAGGAACCTGAAGAGGGGTATCGCGTTTTCTCACAGGTAGCCACCCGCCCTTTAACAAGCCACCTGCTTCCTCCACGCCTCACCGACCCCATCCCATCACCTGCCAGGCAAAAAAACGATGATCCTCTACGCTTGCAACTAGTCTTCGATGTCTGAGTGCAGATCAACCATGGGAAAAAGGTCATTTGCATCACAGTGCTTGTTAGTCCAAGCAGCTCCATCAGAGATCAACGTCGTCTGCACGAAGTGGCATCACAACAGATCTGGCAGCTCGCATTGGTCACCACCATCATTCGGGGGATATTACTCCAATCATTCGTGGCCGCATGTGCCGACCAGTGCCAGGGCTCGAAGCTGCTTTTCTCGTAGAACTGATCTCCTTTCTGTCACAGCTTTGGTTCAGACTAGTTCGACGTCAGCACCCAGCACTCAATGGCCTCTTGCCCATGGCAAAACCTGACCAGGCTATGCCAGATGGCCCTTTGGAACTCGGTGCGTTGTCAGCTCGACGACAGTTTATGCCTTCGGCCAGAATACGAGGTCTCTTTTCTCCCGATGGCAAGGGTGTACGCGACGGGAAGGTGATAGGAGGTCAGGGAACGTCTTGCTGACATGCAAGGAACACGGCAGACGTTAAGGCACAGGTACAACCGTCATCCGGAAGCGTACGAAGCCATGCCACGAGTCACAGCAGTTATTCCTGTCAGCGTGTCTGTGCAGCGAGAAAAAGCCCCCGAGAATGCTGTGAGAGCGCGGGGCAGGAGAAAGCCACAGCGGGCAAATCACGAGCCTGCTCAACACAGCAAGCCTCTGATCGCACTGCGCCCGTGGTGACTCGCCAAAGCGTGGATAACAATGAGTCCGTCTCAGGTGTTCCTCCAACCTTGCGAATGGTTGTCTGCCAGCTTTCAAGGCCAAAATGCACAATGGTGCTTGGTTTCAGTCTTGATGACGTTTACCATGTGTGGTTGGTGTCTGCAAAGTTGCTTGACGCAGTATTCCTTGCTTTCTGATGTTGGCCAACTACAACGGACTCTGATAGCTCGAAAGGACCGTCCAGGTACCCGAGCCAAGTCCCCTTCTTAAGTCAAATGAACCTCCAATCCCTGACCAGCGGACTATGGCTAGCTGGTAGCCGGTTCATGGGTGCGTCGTGGATGGCCGGTTCCTGCATCTGATCGCTTCCTTTCCAAGCGCATGTCTCAGACCCGACAACCCTGTTTCGAGACAGCGGATGATCTATTTCGGATATTCTGACCAGTAATCACTATCAACTGCAGTCCTTGCCGGTCTCTTGCCCGCATGGTGCATAATTCCAGGGCCTTGAAGCCCTGCAATATCGATACTTCATATTCCCAGGAAGCCGGAAATATGCAGTGAGAATGAAAATGCAACAGGCTGGGCAGGTGGTAGGAGATGGAATCCGGATTGGGGGCCACCTGCGGACGCCATCTTCTAGCTTCTCGTTGCTAGCGGCTGTGGCGCCTCGCCATCGGAGCATTTTCAGCCTCCGGCGGCGTCGCTCTTGTCCCCTTGTCGCCAATCTCTCGATCGGCGAGTCAAGTTACAGGACGTCAAGAGCTCGCATCCCCGGTGCCAGGTCGCTTTCAGTCATGTTGCGTGGAGAAGCGGGTTTCCGAACTTGTGTAGCAATTTCACTCAGGAAGCAACCATGGCCCAAAGAGGTCGGTAGATTCGCGTTGAGGTTGATCAATTAATCTCCAGATGGATATGGGACCTTTCGAGATCATATATTTGTACGAGGTACTGCGCACTCCAGAGATCGAGACTCCGGTAAATGGTCCCGAAATGAGGTCGCGGCCACGGCCTTATCTTACTTCCACTGCTATGATCCACTTTACTCTATGATCATAACCTGGCCTTGTCCTCGAAAACTTCGTCGACCAATTTTACAGCTGCTTGGGAGCAACCATACGACGACTGATAGCCCGCGCCTGTATGGTATTAGCTACGTGTTCAATCCACTTGCAAGCTGAGTTGCAATTGAACAAGATTGGCCATCTTATGGGGATGGGTATGCCAAAAGGAGAGGGAACAAACATGGCCTTCACTTACCACCTGCACCGTAGTTGTGCACTGTCCAGACACCGTTGATTTTCTCCTTCTCAATTCTGGTTCCTCCTTCTCGCACGGGTCGGAGGCCCACGCCATGTCGAATTATGTCGAGGTGCTCGATGCCCTTACCTCCGGTCAATTCGGGGCAGATGGCGACGCATCGCTTCATGATTCTGATTGCAAGGTTCGGGTCAGGCTGCGACTCCCAGTTACCTTTTTGATAACAACCGCCCAGAATGGTGCCGCCACCAGCAGCCCGAGTCATGATGTAGCAGGCTTCATCCGGGCCGTCATCTGTCCCTGACGTTCCATACATCGCGGGCGCCGTGTTCCTGACAACAACAATCTGACCTCGAGCAGGAACGACCGTCTTGTCCTGAACGCCGCCGAGTTTAGCCGCCGATAACCCGGTACAGTTGACCACTAGGTCTGCAGCGCATCCTGAATGATGGATGCCAGGGGCGGCGGCATCTGCAATGTGTTTGAATACCGCCCGCTTGACCGTGGCCCCATTCTTTAGACATTGGGATACGAGCCAGGGCAGGTATATCGCAGTGTTGATACAGACTGACGTGAAACACGTGGCGTTATCGATCCCAGGCTGCAGCTCCGACTTGGGGATTTGGCGAAACTGACAAAGCCGAGCATGAGCAGTCTCGTCTAGGTGGAGGGGAAGTGTACAGCGAGCGACTCACATCGTCAAAGAGGGTGCTGAACCATGGATCGGGACTGACAAGCTCAGAAAACCATGCCGCCGTCGCCGAAGAGACGTCCTTTTTCCGGTTGTAGATTTCTGTTCTCTGGAAGTGAATCCCCGCCTCGGGATGGTTCTTGGCCAAGTCAAAAAGAGGCTGCCAGGTGTTCCTATCCCACTCTTCCGCGGGTGTCCCCCTTGCCGACACGCTTTTGTCTCACATATTTCAGTGGCAGTGTCACAGTTGTGCAAGGAGGTGAGTCGAAAACTCACGGCATGTAGTTTGCGCCAGCCCAGGGCGAGGCATATTCGATGTCATAATCTCCCGGCATGTGCTTTGCAGCAATAGTGACTTTGTATCGAGGATTCTGGGACAGCAGGAGCGCTGTGGTCAGGCCAGCAACACCCGCTCTACATGCGTGTTAGGCTGCATTCACTGTGAGAAAGTTGAGTCACCTATGCCCACCCTACGACAACAATCTTTTTCTCGGCCATCGTGACTGGTCGGTCAGGAGGAAGGGAGAGGCAGGCAGCAAGGGCAAGGGCCCGGTGGTTCGGATCGTGTTGTTTGGGTGCCCAGTCAATAGAATGAGTCGTGAATAGGCCAATTCTGCCGCACTATACCAGCCGCAACAATAAGGTACACAATACAATGGTTGAGGACCCCAAGGTGAAGAGGGCGTGTCTGTCTTACGGCTCAGCCTGTTTTTTAATACCTGTGCCGTCTTCCTCCTAGACTCTACCTCTAGAGTACTCACAGGGCGTCCGACCTTCAGATGCAGGGAACAAAATACGGAGAACGCAGCTTTGGGCACCGTGACATCCCCGCTACTTTCTCAGGTACCGGCTCCGTCATCAGTCAACCTACGATAACCAGGTCCTTATCAGCTGGTGTCACACTTGGCCTCCTTGCCTAGCCCCTCCTTCAGTCCGCCTATCGCAAGGCAGCATCGCCGCCCGAAGACAGGCGCCCCTTTACCCGCCTGGGCAGCTTAGGCGGCGGTCATTGCCAGTTCAGAAGGTAAGCCGCAGCCAAACAGCGCCGGCCCTCCGTCCAGCGTGGCCCCTCTCCTAGGCCCCAAGGTGCACCTTTTGGGGGCAACTGGAAAGATGGCTTCCATCCCCCTAGTTACTGCTGCTTTGACGTGGTTTCTGAAATCATCAGGAAAGCCCCTAGCAGGCGACCACTCTGTCGATTTCAACGCTGCCTCGTTTTGCAGGCCCCTGTCATGTCGTTGTGATCGTCCCAATCCCTCCTTCTCGTTCCCTTTTCTCTCTTCCAAATGCTTGGGTCAATGGATCTGGCTCGACCATGGCTGACCATGCATCCACGCAGCTTCCCAGCATGGTTCGAAAGCCTAGGGCTGTATGGCCCGGCCTGGACAAGATGGGTATGTACCAGAAGCAGATAGCAGGCGACGGTATGTGATCCTCCCCTTTTCATCTCATGTCTATGTCAGTCTGACTCGATCTCAGGCAATTGTCTCTTTGCATCGCTTTCTGACCAACTCTACGGCACGCCGGCAAAACACCCCGAGATACGTGCGAGCATCATTGACCACATGCGAACCTCCCGCCCGCTTTTCGAACATTATGTCCACAAGGACGACGTGCAACAACGACGGACTCTCCGCTCTGCCACACTGGCTTCTCGTCAAGAGCCAGAAGACGCGTTTGAGGAATATTTGTCTCTCATGTCACGCAGCGGGACCTATGGTGGAGAACCTGAATTGGTAGCCTTCTGTCAGGTCTTCGATCAAGATGTCACGGTGCACCTCCCACGCATCAAGAATTTTGACAGGGATTCGATCCTTTACACGAACGAGCACCGGAGGGACCCAGCTGCTGTGCTGCCGCTTCACATCTGCTACGGCGGAGATGAGGTCACGCGAGCACACTACGACTCCGCCCGGACCAGGGATGGCTCCATGCCACGGCACAAGAACAGCCCCCTCCTCAGACCTCAAGACACTTCTCGCAACGGCCTTACTGGTTCTCCATCCTCGCCACATCTTATCCTCAGTACTAGAGCGATCCGGAGCAGCAAGGCAGAACTATCGTCGGAGTTCATCCAGGACTTCCTGCAAAAGAGCAAGAGAGACATGGAGAACAATCTGGACCAGCTCAGTGACAAATACCGTGCACGAAGTCCTTCTGTGACCTCGTCTCAACGCAGCTCGAGCTCAAAGAGATCCCTGGACGAGGATGGAGAACCTGTTCGGGCAACCAAAAGAGCAGATAGACGCAAAAGCACGAGGCGACGTGCAGATATGGCTGTTGCAATCTGTGAACCAGACAATGAACTCTCCCCGCCAAGTACAGGTACACCACCAAGCACTCAAGACACCGAATTATCATCGGACAACCCCGCTCAAGAGAACACGCATCCTAAGACGAAGGCCAACCGTCATGTCCCTGAGGAGAAGGGCACTCATCTGGAATCTGTTACCGATCCTACGAAGCCTGTCCCTAAGGCTCAGCCTCGCATCTCACTCAGTCTTGTCACCAACAAAGTAGCCGCTGCATCAGAGTCGACTAGCTCAAGATTGATGTCGGTTGCCGAGAGGCCCAAACCAACATTGCGAGCATAGGGGGACTACCGGAGTACAGGTTGAGGTTACTTGTCCAGCAGTCTTGGTGAGGTATTCCGCATAGCACGGGTTGGCATGTTTTGATACCCCAGCATAGCATAGCGTCGGCGGCACATGGCAGATTACAAGAGATTTCGGTCAGGAAATGGGACCCGTCTTAGAGACCAGACCATGATTGGGATCCCCAATGATTTACGATAAAACCGGTCATACATCAGTAGAAACAAATCATCGATGGAGGCCATGGAGTAACGGAGAGCAGCTCGTTGGAATTTTGATACGAGCCTTTCCACTCGAAGAAGCGGGCAACATAAGAGCTCCTTGAACAAACACATTGAACAAACACATTGAATAAATATTGATTGAATCCGAGTTCCTTGCTCCATGGGGGATAAAGTTGATTACGGACCACTGAGTCGAAGGATTTCGGTTGGGTTTGGACGCTTGGCATACGTGTGGGCTTGCCAGCTTCGTCGTTCTCGAGAACAGCTGGGCAGCTTCCCCTTTGTTGTGTTCTGCCTGCGCTGCGCAGTTATTAGATTCTGCTAACTTTGTTCCTTTCAAACATCCCCCTTCGCCATCTATCCTCTCCGAAACCACAGTCCCCCCTTTCCTCTCTCTGTCCTTCGGAGCGCATCCTCAGTCTCCCGAGCCCTGTTCAAGTTGCGCTTGGACCATCATCATGGACTTCTCCAACATCTTGTACGTTTCGAGTCCGCACCGCGTTTATGCCATGCCCGCTGCTGGTTGTTTTTGATATTCTTGTGCTGACTCTAGGCTGTAGCCGGCTGGTCAATCTAGTCGTGGGAGCGATTATGGTCTTGGGAGGTACGAAATGAATCCAACGCCATCAGAGGCGCACCGCTCAAAGCACTCGTACTAAGACGGCAACAGGAATTAGCCAGTTCTTCCCAATTGGATTGTCGGTTTTGTCCTCCTGTGGCCTGTTTGTGCAGATACTAAATCCTACGACAGTCGAAGTATCATCGTGGGTATCTACGTGATCATCTTCGGGCTGGGTATGAAAGAGTCCTCTTTATCAGAACGGTGGTCGCAAGAGACTGACTGAACCTGCAGCTGTTGCCGGACTCGAACTATTGCCACAAGTCCCACCCTATCTCCCCAAATACGCCAGCTTTCTGTTTTCCTTCCTCGGTCGCGGCATCTGTCAGTCCTTCCCGCGATTCATTCTCCTGGAGATCCTAACCGTGCGCAGTCTACATCTTCGTTGGCTGCATCATCCTTGAGGGACACGTTTTGCGAATCATTGCTGGCACCATTGTTGCTGCCACTGGCGTCGGTTACTGCGCGCTCGAATTTGCTCCCTCGATTGAGCCACCATCCAACATGCGTGACGCGGATGCTGGCTGGGGCGCTGAACAAGTCTAAGCGAACGATCGACGCGCAGATGATCGCTTGCGGGAACAACTGTCACCATGGTGGATGATATTTTAATTTGGTCGGGTTTTGGTCTGGTCGACTGGCAGGAGGAGGTGACACCAAACGAGCAACCTTCGATAGGCCATGAGTGTGTGCCCAAGTCGTCAGAATGGTGGTGGTGGGTGCAGAACAGAGGAACGCGCAACTTCGGCTGGCGCAAATATATGATCAGGTATTTATAGTGGTGTATCTATTGGCCGGCTTCCTGAGGTACTGAAAGCTCGCCAAGTTCTGACATACTACGAGTAGCGACATCGAGGATAAGCAGAGCCAGTCTCTGATATGAAAATCAAATTCAACGAGGAAGGGAACTGGCAGTTGGCTGTAAGTATTCTCCGTTGGACCGGCAACATCCTGGTCTGCATAATGTTTCATGTATAAGTATCGAATACATTACGGTGCTGGCTACCTAGCCAGTCCCAGAAAAGACCACTTCCGGTATATGGGCCAGCAATCTGTCAAGTAAGTTGTCGTCCCTGATGAAATCAGAGAAAGCTGGTGGGCGAAGACTGCGTGCTGTTGTCGTTGTCGTTGTCGTCGTCTGGAAAGATTTCAACAGAGCTCGTAATTGTCCTTGCTCCTAATACGCTGGCTTGCTGTGCTGTGCTGCGTTCGCACTTGAAGTACATCTTGGAAGGATTTCGTTACCGTGAACATATGCACATACATGCTTTGTGTGGCAGACCCATCTCTCTTGCCGCTTCCCGGTGGTAGATAGTAGCTACAGGAACCCATCTGAAATGGTGACGGATGACCTGGTCAAGGGCTTCCTTCTTCTTCTTGCCCATTTCCAGGAAACGTTATACCTGGTGGATGTCCCCTCAGAAAATGGTGTGCAGTCGTGATTCTCCAGAGACCGAGGACGTCATTGTCGTCATCTCTCCAATGCACGCTTGAAGGTTCCATTGCTCTCGAGGTTCTTGAAGCTTCAGGTCTGATGAACACGATGTTGTCTAACCATTCCCAACGACAAATACGCTGTCCGCCACATTCCGTCCGAGAGAAGGCCCGCACACCGGCTTGCGATCATGAGCCATATCACTTCTTTGTGTCTCCCGGACGACCGTTGCATCGAAACGAAGGCAATGGCTGGCACAAGCCGCACAGTTGGTATGCCGGTAAGCGCGTAATCCACTAGCCCTATTCTAGTCACATTTAGTCGCTGTTTTAACGATACACGCTTCGTGCTCAATTCTAGGACAGTCCCACCGCCACGTGACCAGACTCACACGCCATCCCAGCCAATCACAAGACAGGTGTTTGATATTACGCCCAGCAGCATGCGTCGAGTGGATGTCGCGCTTCACGAATTCCTCCTGGACTGCATTTGTGCCGTCACTCCCTCCATCTTAGAGGCTGCCGCGACCATTTGCTTGACATGGGTAATTCCAGCTTCTCGACTTTCTCCTATCCAACTTGCCGACTTACCTCGCTCTCACCTGTGAGAACCCCTCGATATTTCATCGCAACGCCCGCCATCTGAACCACTCACTCACTCACACACTCCCTCTCTTCAGCGCTCTTCGTCTGACCGACATCGCTTTCACCCAGGTTGCCTACATTCGTCCTGGTTGGGACACTTCTCTCTCGTATCTATCCAGCCGCCGCGAGACCTGGGGTGTCCCCCTCCCGGATCTCTCGCTCCTTGTTGATTTCCAACATTGACTGCAGCCTGCTCGCTTTGTCCCTGGATGGCGGGTGCCTTCACCTGACCAGACGCCCACAACAGTTGGATCGGCATGTTGGCTGTACGCGCTGCTATGGACCCTTTGCGTCGCACCTCCTTCGGGTCTGAGCGGCAAAGTCTGATGCGTGAGCCCTCTGCTGAAGACCTTGATGCGGCTCATCAGCTTGTGTCGTCGGCACTTGGTGAACGCCACGGCTCCCTCCCGACCCATGAAAATAATGCGGGGGATGTCGCCTACGGCCACCATTCCCTCGGTCAAGCCAGTCGCGGACCAGAAGCCTCTGAACCACCGCTATCGATGTCGACGGAACCTGCTGAGCAGCGAGGAGATGCTCCGGCTCTGGGCCAAATCTGCAGGTATGTCATCTCCGCGAGCCACGCCGACTTGCCTCCTTTGCTCCGGGCTGGTGATGAGGCTAACACTCGTTGCAGCAATTGCGGGACGACCAAGACCCCGTTATGGCGACGGTCTCCCACCGGACATACCATATGTAATGCCTGTGGGCTTTACCTCAAAACGCGAAACGCTCCGCGGCCGACCAACTTGAAGCGTCCCAACTCAGCCGCCCCTCCCGAAAGTCCACGCCAGAGAACCACGGCATCTCCGACAGCATCGGTGGCGTCAGCATCGGCGCAAACCCTGCCGTCGAGTATCCCGTACCGAGTCCCAGAGCACACCACCGGTTCGTGTCCAGGTGGAGGAGAGTGCAACGGAGCAGGCGGGGCCGAAGGTTGTGGGGGCTGCCCTGCGTACAACAACAGAGTCGCTCGAACCGCCAGCACTTCGGCCATGGCCAACTTACCGGTCGAAGACGGGAACGACTCGCAGAGTGAGGCTGGTTTGAGAACGAGCCCAGGCGCACCAAGTCCTACCGCTCAGCAACAAGCCTCTCCCGGAGATGCGTCCTTGCTCGTTGCGTGCAAGAACTGTGGAACAACAGTAACTCCACTGTGGCGTCGTGATGAGCAAGGCCGTCCCATCTGCAATGCGTGCGGTCTGTATCACAAACTTCATGGGTCGCATCGGCCAGTACAAATGAAGAAGTCCACGATCAAGAGACGGAAAAGGGTTGTTCCAGCATACTCGGACGGTGTTAGACCAGCGACCAGTTCGTCTCAACAACAACCACAACAACAACAGTCGGCTTCGCCTGAGCCTGTTGTGCCTGCGAGTGCCAGAGAGCCGATGCTTGTCGACAACCCACCGTGGCCCAAGAGGAAACGACCCCCTCCAACCGTGGACTACACGGGATACGAGCCACAATCACCCGTGGATGAAGCCCGGCGTACCGCGCAGGACAGCAACGAAGACTATGCCACTCGACTTCAACGTGCGGCGGCAGCGGCAGGAGATATGCAACTTGACCCCGCATTAGTGGAGGCTGGTCGTCGTCGTCAGGAACAGGATGCTACAGCGGTGCAGCAACCTGAAGAGAATTCCAACGGTGCGAACGAGCAGCAAGGTGGCGCCGCTTGGAGGGCGGAAAGAAGAGCGCAGCTGATGCGTGAGGCAGAAGTCATGCGGGCGGCGCTGCGTGCCAAAGAACGTGAGATTGATGATCTCACTTGACCTCGGGGGCTTTCTACAGAGGTTCCTCGTCCATAAAATCTGCATGCGGACATTCATTGTTGGGGGCGGAACAATTCCAAGATTCTAAATGATTTAACGAATGCATGTTGCTACAGCAAGGCGCCGGAGGAAAACTCTTGCGGTTGGTGGAGACACGCACAGACACACACAGGAAGAAAGGCCAGGCCAGGCCAAGCCAGGCTATAGGCGACATACGAGTATGTATGTATGCACGCAGCCACCACAGAGCCTGCCTGCCGTCCGGTCTTCCAACGATTTTTATATCTTCCCACCCTCGTGGGCAAGGCAGTGGTTTTTGGGTATGCAAGGCAGGCCAGGGCCCCTTATAGCGTAGAGTGGTAGACAACATGGTCGGTTACGTGTCTGTCCGTCCTGCTACATACATGTGTAGAGAGGATCAAACCCGTAATATCTCTGCCCACACCCTCCCCCAGCTTCGACCAGTCATGAAAGCAAGTCATGGACATTTTGCGTATTGTGTATCGATTGTTGTATCCTTCATATCAGAGATCAGAGCCCTGGCACGTCGTCCTCCCAGACAGACAGACAGCCTAAGGTACGCCTTACAGAGGACCGTCCCTCCATGTCTTCGCAATCAGCAAGTGCATTTAGACATGAGGAGCGTCGGTGTGTGATCGCGTATTCGTTGTCGTTGCCGGGGGCCAGAATGAAACCAACCCGTGCTTGCTCTCTCGCCATCCATCGTCGACCCAACCAACCCAACCAACTAACCAAACAAGGCTTGCTGCTGTGTGCAACCTTGCTTGCTTAACATCCGGACCTGCGTGTGGGATGATAAGGATGGTGTTGATGATACAAGTCTCCGTGCCACCGCCACCACAATCTTGTCTGCTCTGCCTCTGAAACGCGTCTCCCCCGATTGGTTTTTTACCCTTCTGGTTCTGTTGCGACACGGGTCGCGCGCATGCACGTTGGCACCCTGCGGCCAGATCGAACTTGGACTCTGACAACTCTGAGGACCTCAGGGGGGAGGGAGGGGAGTTCATGTCGGCCGTATCCTTTCCCCGTGGGACGACATGGCTGTGATGGGCCGATTCGTTGTTCTCTATGCTTTTCGATTCGGCCCCGTTCGCACCGGGCTGGATTCGTATTCGTGCCAGGTGGTAATCAATTCTCGAGTCCCGTCGCGCGGCTGACGTGCCGCCGTGGCATCAACCATGTGTGTCATCTACCTATTCATCCATCAACCCCGAAGCTGCGCCCATTGGAGTCGCTCTGAGTGCAAAACACTTCATAGGCTCAGCAGGCACTCTGGATTCCACGCGCGTGAGTCAAACGCTACCCCCCACGAGATCAGAACCACAATTTGATCAACTCCTCGCTGACGGCGTTGGGGGTCATGATGCCATTCTCCGTGATAAGCGCCGAGATCAGTTCCGGCGGCGTGATTTCCACCATCCAATCATCCACGTGTCCTGGTGACAGCGGCGGTCTGGAGCCGGACTTCGCTTCCTGCTTCTTCGTCTTCTGGCTGGCCTCGTCCGAATCCGAAGCGGTAGCGGTAGCGGCCGGCGTGGTATCCCCCCTGGCGGATGAAAAGCGCAAGACGTCCTGCTCGACCCCCATCCTTCGAAGATCACTTGGCCCAAACCCGAGCGGGAAGTTCCCCACAAACTTGTACGATTCCACGCACACGTGCAGGGGGATGGAACAGGACTTGGCGATGAGCCCGATCTGGTGCGTGCCGAGTTCCGTGACGATGGAGCCGTTCTCCAAGACCGCGGTGGCGCCGATCAGGAACTGTGGCGGTGTAGCTGTGGAGGGCGGCAGGGACGCCAGCGCGTAGGTCAAGGCGTGCAGCGGGATTGTGGTGGTCGGAATGGAAAGGCTTTGAAGCGAGGTGATAGAATCGGCGAGCGACGACGATATTCCCGTGGGGGGCAGGATATAGATGACGTTGAAAGAGCGCTTTGACTCTGCCGCAGCAGTCAGCACAGCGTGGACGACTCGGCTATAGCCGTAGGTGATGATCGTGGAGTCCTCTCTGATGAAGGGCAAGGCGTGATGGGCGATCTTGAGGCGTGCCTCGTTGGCTCGTTTCACAAATAGAGACGATTGGGTGATAATGTGGTGGCGTAAT
The DNA here is from genome assembly GCF_001651985.1 of Fonsecaea erecta. Lineage (NCBI taxonomy): Eukaryota > Fungi > Ascomycota > Eurotiomycetes > Chaetothyriales > Herpotrichiellaceae > Fonsecaea > Fonsecaea erecta. The sequence continues at coordinate 1,424,105 of NW_017387245.1, read as the reverse complement.
GCGGTGAAGTCGGATGTCGCTAGCGACGACGGCCGTTGCTGGAACGAGCTGATCAAATAACGCTGGAACAGCTCTGTTCCCGCAGAGAGTGGAATCGGGTTACGCTGCGACTCCAGCAGTCTTCGGGAGTGACTTGACAGCAGGGCGAGGGTTTCAGAGATGGTGGTCAAGGGCGACGTTGCAAGGAGGTTGATCAGCGATTCAATGGCCGCGATCGGAGGTGTGATGTTTGGGTCACTCTCGATCAGCGAGTTGTAGGACGCGACAATGTCGAATGTCGTCGATGGCGACCCTTCGGCTGCTGAGGGGGTGGACGCCGTGGGCGAGATTGATGCTGGTACTGGGAGGGTGGAATGATTAGTGGATTCACAAGGCAACCGCAGAGTATTTGCATAGAACGCTGCGACGGATTTCCATCTCAACCAGGACCTCAAGTTCCCTCCAGGACTCGGACTCGTGCTGAAGATATTGTCTAGGGCCATGTAGAGTCGGTTGAGTCATAGGAGGGGGAAACATGGATTGGGGGGTGGATGGCACTCACCAGCCGCCATGGTGAAGTATCTTTATTTCTCGACAGTACACAGCTGTAGCTTCATGCAAAATACCTCCGGATGTTGCGTGGAATGTGATGTTGGCAAACTGGTTCGTGGAATTTGAATTTGTATGGAAACAGTTTATTTCAACAAGGCTCCATCAGAGCCTTGTCACATGGTCTTGGCGTGGGGGGACTGCAACCCCCGCAAACTATTCCTATTCGGGACTTGTCAACAAAGCAATTCCCATTCCCGTCATTGAGGTTCAGTTCGTCGTTTTGATGTTTCCCTTTTCCATTTCCACCTTCTATAGACTGACGCAGAAACGATACACCTGATACACCTTCCACGGTCAACATGAACTCCCAATACCGTACCTCGCTGCAGCAACAGCAGCGGGTCAAGAAGAAGGAGGAGGACCCCGCTGATTTTATGCGACTGGTTTGTTGTCTGCGAACAATGTCCACAAAAGACGTGCTGACGGCGTCTACTACAGTCTGAGAAGGAGATCGCCTCATGTATCAGCGAAATGGGCATCCCCTTCCAACCTTCCGACATCCTGAGACCGAATCCGCAAGTCATCCAAATGGTGTTCGAGCACCTCGGCGAACTGGTCATGAATGCCACGAGAGACACCCTTGATCCTGCCCTGCGCGCTGCCGCCGAAGACGTCTGCTCTGAGTTTCCTGACCTAGTGCCTGCAGAGACGAGGCTGCTCATGGGCTTCTTCGTACAACTGCGCAACATGCTTGAACAGTGCGGTGTCCATGATTTCTCGTTCAACGACCTCGTCCGTCCGACCCACGATCGACTCGTCAAGATCCTTTCGTACACCATCAACTTTATTCGGTTCCGGGAAACTCACACCAGCGTAATAGACGAAAACTTCAACAAGGCCGAGACCACAAAGGCCCGGATCGAGACGCTGTACACCGAGAATCAGGATATGGAGCAGAGACTGGAAGAGATGAGGCGCAATAGAAAGGCAATGGAGGTCGCCGTCAAGGAGAAGATGCGACGCAACGACGAATTGAAGGCGCGGTTGCTGGAGCTTCGAAAAGGTCAGGAACGAGTAGCAGAGCAGCTCGAGCGCGCCAAAGCCGAGAAATCACGCTCCCAGGCAATGTTGGAGGAGAAGACCGAAAGACTAGTACGAGCACGGCAAGAAAGCGAGAAGTTAAGACCGTACGTTTTACAGAGTCCGGCTGCCTTGCAGAGCACCCTGACGGAGCTGTCGGACAACCTGGTGCGCGAGAAGGCCCAGATCGATGCGTTGGAGCGCAGATGCCGCGCCCTCCAGACATCAGGGGACAGTTTTAATGTTGTTCAAAATGACGTACAGGCGTGTGTCAAAGTTCTGGAAGAGATCGCAGTGGAGCTGCAGAAGGAGGAGGAGGAAGACGCGCGAGCGGCCAAGAACCGCGATGCTCTTGCCGAGCGGGGGAACAATGTGCGCGAGGTGGAGCAAAATGAGAAGCTGCTCCAGCGGCAGCTGAAGAAGTGGGAAGAACGTATCGAAGAGTTGCGTCGGAAGCACAAGGACCGAGATGAGACCAACAAGGCCAAGATGGACGAGCTGAGAGAGATTCAGAAGCAGCTCAGGGACGAGCGGGCTGACAAGGGCCGGGAGATGGAGAGAAGGAAAGTCCGGATCGAGCAGACCGAGAAGAAGGTGAGAGTCGATCCAGCGTGAAATTTGGACGGGTGGATCTTGCTAACCAGCACTTAGATGGCCGATCTTAAGGAGAACATCGAACAAGAGGTCCACTCGGCGCACGAGGAGTACCTCAAACTTGAATCCCACATCAAGTTGTACATTACCGAGATGGAGCAAAGCATGTGATCTGTTGCCATTTGTCACGACGTTTATGAAGGACTTGGTTGGTCGTTGTTGAAGATACCCGGTTGTGTTGGCTCGCCACTAGGTTTTTGGGTTGTATGGGCCAAATTAGCAAGAATCTTTCCCTTGTGCCCTTCAAACAAGCATTTCATCTTCTGGGTCGTCCCTGGCACGAACTACTGGACTATGCTCCTGTCGGCGCCGTTCGTGCTGTTCGTCTACTCGGAACCATCGTGATGCGATCCTCATGACCGGAATGGTGCGTCGTCCCCAGCTTTGACCTGGCTCTCCTATCTTGATCGCCGCACTGAGCAGCTGGACTTCGGCCTGCCAAAGACCCGGACCCCGATTTGGGTTCGCAGGATCATTAATATCCTTACATTCCACCAGCTTCAGCACGTGATTCGTTCGGTGAGCGGCAGAAACTGCGGTGGCCAGTGTCTGAGAGAGGCCTTGTAAGGTGAATTCAGACGTTCCGTGGTGCATGGCCAGCAGATTCAGGATTATGATGGGACCTGGAGGCTGGGCGACTGTGCTTGAGACATAGCCAGAGAGATAGCCTCGGAGCACAGGAATGGTGGGACAGAAGACCAGATTGACGAGTTGGCTTGTGGCCAAGATATGCAGAGTGTGTGAGAGGAGAATGTGTCTGGGTTCAGGCAAGCCGTCCTCGGGCTGAGTGTTCACCTCTTCCTGTAGTGGTGGTGTCTGCCTTTCGGATTGAACGGGTAACTGGTCAAGCTGGGCGACGAGCTGGTCCAAAAAATCCCCCTTGGAAGAACACACCACCAAGTCTGCCGGTGTATCAGTTGACTCTTTGAGGACGTCCTCGAGCACCTCAAGTTCGTAGTCGTAAGTGGTGATGATGGAGTTCATGAAGGAGTGATTGGGGGAGAGCCGTGCTTAGTCCCTTTGGCCATTGTCTCGTGCAGATATCGAGGGTTCCTCCGCTTGAAGCCTATGAGCTGCGTCCTGAGATACTGTAGGTCCTGCAGAAAACCAACTACAGATCGAACGTGGTGCCGTGGTGATGCCTCTCTTCTCTTGAGGTCCATCAACGTTGTGTCTTGGCACTCGGAGCGGAGGCCCTTTTCGGAGTTATAAGGCTTGGCATGCTTGTCGCCGGCGTCATGTCCTCGACAAACATCACATCGCATCATTCTTTCTGCAACTGGAGGACTTCGGGTTACACAACCATGTTCCGGTGATACAGGACGACTGCGACACTAGGCTCTCGACAAGATGGATTCCATCTCTCGCATCTCGTCCCTGATGGACCCAGGTCGGTCACCATCATGGATTCTTCGTGGTTGCAGTACGCTGACCCAACCCAAGCACGAGACCTGACGGTCGAGGCTGCCCAAAGCATATCCAAGGCCATCAAAGGAGGAAGCTCTTCTGCTCGAAACAACATGCCGTTCGTCAAGCTCAAGGCTCTTCTGGACAGCAGAAGTGACCGCGATATCCTTGATGGCTTGAAAAGAGTGGTCTCTGTGCGATTTTAACCCTCGCCCCAGCTTCAACGATGCCTCTTTGCTGACCACCGCTCAGATGATGTACCAAAATAGACCGTGTCTACCGTACTTCTCGTCGGTTGTCAAGAATGTTGCGAACCCCAACCTAGAAGTCAAGAAGCTCGTGTACATCTATCTGTTGCATTACGCCGAGTCGGACCCCGATTTGGCTTTGCTTTCCGTCAATGCCATCCAAAAGTCCCTCACCGACCAGAATCCACAGGTGCGAGCCCTGGCCCTGCGCACCATGTCTGGGATGCGAGTACCGGTTATCAGCCAGATCGTTTCTCTGGCTATCAAACGGGGCGTGGGGGACATGAGCCCTCACGTGCGCAAGGCCGCTGCTCTCGCAATCCCGAAATGCTATAACCTCGACCCGAATACTCTCCCGCAACTGCTCGACTACATTTCCACGCTGTTGGGGGACAAGCAGTATTTCGTGGTGGGTCCAGCAGTTCAGGCATTTCTCGAGGTGTGTCCGGATCGCATCGACCTGATACACGTGCATTACAGGAGTCTCGTCAAGAAACTGGTCGACATGGATGAATGGAGTCAGTTAGCCACCTTGAAGCTTCTCTTGTTCTACAGTCGACGGTGCTTTCCCCGTAAGACCCAAAAAGTCACCAAAGTCAACAAAAAGGGGTTTTACGAGGATGAGTCTGAAGAGACTGTCGAGACAGGCGAGGTGGTAGAGAAGCTGGATCCAGATCTGGAACTATTTCTGAAAGCTTGCAAACCTCTCTTACAAAGCCGAAGTGCAGCGGTTGTCATGTCGGTGACCAGTTGCTTTTTGTACCTGGGCACCCCGGAATACCTTCGAGAAGCCGTCGGCCCATTGATCGGACTGATGCGCGGACCTCCCGAAGTGCAGGAAGTGGCCCTCTTCAATATTGTGCTGGTTGCTTTGTCGGCGCCCGACCTATTTGTCTCTTACGCGTCACATTTTCTGATCCGGGCACAAGATTCTCCACAGATATGGAAATTGAAGATCGAACTCCAGACCCTCATCTTTGCACATGCTGCATTACACCTCAAGTCCATCATCCTAAGCGAGCTGGAGCACTTTTCTCATTCGGCGGACGTCGAGCTGACACGCGAATCAGTCCGTGCGATTGGGCGATGCGCACAATCTGATCCGCAGGACGCTCACCGATGCTTCCAGGTTCTTCTGAACCAAATATCCAGCTTCGACAATATTCTGGTCTCTGAAGTGCTCACCGTCATGCGCCATCTGATTCAACAGGATCCTGCCTCCCACCGAAAGACTGTGGTGCGCCTGGCGAGAAACTTGGATAAGACCACGAGCCCCGAGGCTCGAGCGACAATCATATGGCTCGTGGGGGAATTCGCGAGCCTCGATCCCGACAACAACATAGCGCCTGATGTTTTGCGCATACTGGCCAAAGGGTTTGCGGATGAGAGTGAATCTGCCAAACAACAGATTGTCTTACTGGCTGCAAAAGTTTACCTGCTGTTCTTGCAAAGGGAGACTGCCGGTTCTCGTGGTGAGAGGGAGGTTGCCGAATCTCAAGGCGATCCGACAGAGGAATCGCACGTCTCCGCCAACTTGGACCACCCTATCTCCAAGCTATGGGACTATGTTCAGCTCCTGGCACGCTACGACACGTCGTACGACCTTCGTGACCGAGCACGGCTTTTTAAAGCTCTGCTCGCCAACCCCACATCCACCCAACTGGCAGCTCTACTCCTTCTGGCACCCAAGCCAGTTCCACACTCGCCCTCTCCCTCGGAAAGTCGGAAAGGTCTGATGTTAGGTAGTACCACCCTCGTCCTGGGTACCGACGTGGCGGGTATTTTGGGCCTGCCAGGCTACGAGCAACTTCCGGAGTGGGTGAGTGAAGGGCTCGAGCCCGATCCTAAGCTCAGAGACGCGGGCGACCGTGGCGAGAAAGACGAATACGTACCCATTGGCGCAAGGACCGCAAGCTCCGTCGCTGCAAGCCGGAGGTTAGATGAAGCTGTTAAGGAGAGGGGGTTGGAGAAGGTTGTTGCGGCAGGAACAACCAAGGCGAACGCGAAGCCTCGGACTCTCGACGATTGGCTGGCCGAGAGCGAAGGGGAGGAGGAAGAAGAAGAAGAAGGGGAAGAGGAAGAAGGGTCCGAAGAGGAGACGGAGAGCGAAGAGACGGATGAAGAAGAGTCCGAGGAAGGCGACACCGGAGATGAGAGTGAAGAGGACGAGAGAGGAATGACGAGAGCCCTCATGACCTCGCATCCTTCATGAGAGGTGTCCACGACGAGTGTGAGTATGCCGATCATGCTGATCATGCTAATCCTGGCAATCTTTTTGTCTGTCTGTGCAACATTCCGATCCTTGCGGGTCAGCTTGAAACAGAGCAGGACGAGTTCCGACGCATCTATTTCTCAGGACGTCTCCAGCAGGTAGAAACTGGGGACTCGTTTGCTCTCTGCACTCATGCCCGTCTGTTTCACACCCGTCGATCCATCCCAGACACTGCTAAAAACCCTTGTCCGGTATTCGCCAGGGTGTGTATCTTCGTCCGTCTCCGCCCTGCTCCGCACAGGTCTTTCTTGATCCGCCGTCCATCCTTGGTCCAGCACCGGGGTGGGCATGGGGTGGTCCACGGGACGATCTCAGCATTATTCAGACTAAAGCAGAGGGGAGGGAGAGGGGCAGAGGAGAGACCAACTCGACAAGAAAAAGATGATAGAAGAGGTCATGTCTGTCTGTGAGGGTGGAGTCTGTCTGTTTGCGAGGATCCACCCAAAGAGAGAGAGAGAGAGCCATTTACGAGAATATACGCAATATCTATCTGATGAAGGACCGAGCTTCCTGCTCTTTTCCCTCTAACGGGTTCTTGAGAGGGTGGATTGATGCAAGAGTCGAGGTTGGACGTCGTTTCGCGCACACGCTGTCGTCACCTGGTCTTCCCACACGTTAGATGTATAGAGGTACTGCGTACAGTACTATTGTAGGTTCGTTGCCTGCATGCACCAGATAATACATAGATAGATAACAACAACAAGAACTTGTACCACACAACCGTCACTGATCTCTCGTGCCTCGAAAAACCCCCCCCAGCAGTTCCAGCATCAGTCAACCCAGTCGAAGTCGCCGCTAAGTCGCTGGACGGGAGTGACGGGGCCTTTAGCGGGAGGATCGGTCCGTCTCGGCGGACCACGGCGGTGGGAGAGAGGAGATGAGAGGAGCCAACAAACTACCTAATAGTTAGTAGTAGTCATAGTAGTATGTCCCGCCGTTACTGCCGTTGTGCTGCGCACGGACCAAGCGAGATTTCGAAGAGCAAAACCAGGGGGAAGCGAGCGTTCTTTTGTGGGTTTTGGGTTGGTACATGCATAATAGGTATCATACGGGACATGCTGGAGCGGTAGTGACCCGGAGGCCCCGGGCCAAGCGCACTAATAATAATGCTACTGTACTTACTTACTGCGGGCGCCAGACTGGGTTTTTCTTTCGTTCACGCCAATGGCTGGAGGGGGAGCAGCGACGGATGGATGATGGATTGATGCACGGACGGCGACGATCATTTCCTGACATCGAACGAAAGCCGGCCGTTGTGAACCTTGGGGACTCCGCGTACCAAGGACTCGGTTCTGCGTAGCTGCTGCTACAGAACAAGTATTTCAAATGTACATACATAGTTATGGAGAGTACGATGGAGGAGGAAGCGACCGGCTGTTGGTTGGTTGGCTGCATTGCAGCACTACTGTACTGAGCCCAGCACAGTGTGTCGGCCCAAGAGTTTGGTTTGGGGGATTTATGGAATTTTCGAGGGGGCTCTTCATACATACGACGAGGTCCATACCTATCTACTGAAATACTGATCATCCTCCGGAACAAACATGTTGTATTACCCTTTTCCGGGTCGGTGGGAACAGGGGGGACATTGTTATTCGATGAGAGAGATACCCAAGAAAGGGTCACTGGGTACTTGCACCCATTAGGACCTAAACGAGTAATTACTCACATAGTTATGTATGTACATAGTCAGGTCGCACACCCGGGGCCTCGCTCTCGGGCCCGGATGAATTTACTCGCCATATCCGAGTTTGCTTGCTTTGGCTGAGCCCTGAGCCTGAGCCTGACTGAGGCCGAGCTGGCGAGAAGTGAGAAAAGAGAAGAGTCAGTCTTGGTGGACGATACTTGATGTCCCCCCCTCCCTCCACCACCACTACTAGTCGGTATAGGTACGCAGTATGCTTCGAGGAGGAGGAGGAGGTCCGTGCTGCACGACAAAAAGGGCGCACACACCGGTCTCGGGGGGACGTTCGGCCGAACAAACGAGATAGAAAATAGAAAATAGAAAACAGCGCACGGGTCATCTCGCTTGGAGGAAGAAAGTGGTAACAAGTAGTGGGTGGATTGGATCTGCCCTTCAACGTTTTTGTCTGGGACCGACTACCTAATATTACTGGAATGAAAATGCCCCGAAGCCGAGTGGGATCGCGCGGCTGGCCGGCTGGGTCCGTCGTAATAATAATATCCATTTCGTCTTGACGCTCATTCTGAAACGTGCTTTGAGGAGGAAACAGGGGGGCCTTGCGCAGCCTTGTCATCGTCGTCGTCCGGCTCACGTCTCACCTCCGAGGGGTTTGTCTGCCTGGACTATGAGAGAGTCATAATGGTGACCTGGTTCATGGGAAACACCAAAGGACAGAGTGAGTGAGTGAGTGAGTCAGTCAGTCAGTCAGTCAGGGAAGCCCTGGTTTCCCTTCCAGTGGAACCAGGTGGTGTGATGCTCCTCGTGAGCAGGCCGACAATCTTCTCCTGTCTGTCCTGTGTACTGTAAACAGTAATCTGGTAGTATGTATTGTTCGTTCCTGGTATCCATCCTCATTCTTGAACCCATGGACCTGAACCCATGGACCATGGGTTTCAGGTATTCTTCTTGGAGAAGGGGATGCTCTGTTCCAGGTTTACTGTAGGCCCCCGTTTCGAGCGCACGATATACCCTCGATTGAAGACGATGAAACTAGCCCAGCAGCAGCAGCAGCAGCGGAGCCATGCAGGATACCCGCAAGCCCGCCGCCGCCAGCTGGGAGAATTTCGCTTCTCTGAAGCGTGTTTGCCCATTCTCGTGGATAATGGAGGAAAATGTCGCAGACTCCGTTCTGTCGATCATCTACCCAAACCGACAACGAAGGAAAGATGAGATTGACCGGAGTAATAATGATGGGAAAAAGGGAAAGATATCCACGAGGAGGAGTCGAGGCATCCACCCTCAAACGGCGCCATCTCAAAAGTACCTTGTTCGCCGGCGTCTCGTTCCCATCGATAAGCCGATGCAGATGTAGACTAGCCCCGGAGATGGAGGAAGCTGGATGGCCTGACAGTGGGCACGAGCTTGATGAGTGCCTTTGCCTCCTTAGCTTTGCTTTGAGGCAATGTAGCATCATACTGCATCTCCATTCCAGGTACACGTACACCCTCCCAGTAAATCACCCGCGTCAGAGATCGCCACGCGGGTTGTCCAATCCAGGCGCTTGTGCGTCGTGCCGAACAGCCTTCGATGGCCCAGCGCTAAGGTCTCGGTAAGCACAAGCCTAGCGAGCCAGTGCTACTCGCCTCGAGGGAACCGAAGTGACGAATATCATCACAAGCAAAATCCATTGCATCTGCGTTTCCCCTTAAGCTGCTGCTGCTGCTGACAGGCCAGTCGCCGCGCACGTTCTTCTCTGAGATTTCAACGGCATCCAGGGTGGCGGCCACTTGACGTGTGCCGGGACAAACTGCTACTCACATGTTGTTGCGTCTTGTGGTGCTCCATCTCTTCTCGGTAAAAGCGACTGGGGATGGCGTGAAAGGATGTACCTGGAGACCATCTCCTTGGCGACAAGAGCCCAAGTCTTTGACATTTTCCCCTTCCGGTGGTGTATGCCTCCTTTAGGGGTGGCGCAGGCCTTCACCCTAGATGTCCATTCGCAACAGAATCGAATATACGGCAGGCCAACTTGGATATCTGGCGCGTGCCATGCCGGCCTCTTTGAAGCCCACTCTGTCCAGTTCATAAGGTGATATATCAGGTGATGAACGAGGTTTTCTGCCCACAAACGGTCAGTGTCCACCCCCTTCTGGTCGAATGCCGCGCAGTCTCCAAGCAGAGTCAACGTCGACGGACGTTTATTGAACCGCAAGGTTGGCCGTGCTGAGTGCCCAGCTGACGGCGCTTTGCTTTCCAGGGCTCTCCCTTCCCACACTCGCTAGGAGAACAGCGACGATTTTGGATTGTGAGAGAGGCAGAACGATTGAGTGATCAAGTGAGCACGGGCAGACCTTGATCGTTCGTGTGTCAGCGCCAGTGCTTTAGTAAGGGCAGTCGTCCCATCTCTTTGGTATACGGTTCGGTAAAGTGTGAGGCCCATAGTAGGCAGGATGGGACTGGTAGGACAAGGATGACCGACGGTCTTTGCCGTCCACCTACTCCTCAACCAGATTGATCCACGGCAAATCCGTGCTGCTGTCCCCCCTCGTCTGATCGTGCGTCAAGTAGTGGCCATCTCTTCCCTGCCTAGTCTCGTCCGTCGACGCCTCGGAGCTGCCGTTGTGCGGAGTAGTTCATACTGGGGCCGACCATCCAGATGCCTCGAATGGAAGGACTGATCTGTCTGACATGGAAGTGAAGGGGAAACGTGCTCGGAATGCTCCTCTACGTCCGGAAGGATCCCACGTTCTGTACAGTGCTGACAGGGGAACCCGATTTCAGCCTGACCACGCTCCGAGGGAGTGAGCCGCATGCCATAGGGCCGTCGCGAACTTGAGTTCTTACGGCATGGGGGGATCCGTCATTTTCCGTATCGTAGGTAGTGTGAGTGCTGCAGGGTGTTGTGGGGGAGTCCAGAGCCCAACGTCGGCTCTGAAGAAAGAATGCTAGACTCGAGAACTGAGGAGTGAAGTGGTTGATCAGCCCAGCGATAAAGAGGAAGGAGAAAGGAAAACTTGAGACTAGATTAGACAGAAAAAAAACGGAGGTAGTAGTGTAGGCAGTGGAGTGGCGCTGTTATTTTCTTCATTTGTATCGTAGAGACCAGCCTCACCAAGAGGACAAGATCGAGGCTGCAGAGTCGCCGTCCAATTTGCTGAGCAACAATCACCATTGCTCGAATCCCTGCTCGAATCCTTCCTGATCCTTGAACCCTCCTCCCGCAATTGTACCCTTTGAAATGTGCTCCCGCTGTACGGTGGCGGCGTCAGAATCCTCAGATTCCAGTCACCCATCTCTTTTCCTGACTTCCCGGATTCCCAACTTTCCTGTGGACCCTGAGTCCTTCTCTTCCAATGTAAGATCACCCTTCTGGTATGGGCAACGTATTGAAGGGACCCAAGAAAACAACACCCAACTCCAGACGAACATTTTCGCTTTTGGCGCTCAAAATGGATCAAAGTACTGTCAAACGGGGAATCCTGTGAACGCAACACCGTGAACACCACCCCATGACAATTAGGACTGGAACGCTCAGATCGAGAAAGGACAAGTAGTCGTAGAAAAGTCGTCGTCGCATCATCAAAATGCTCAGAAAAAATGTCAAATATAAGAATGCTAGGAGAGGCCCGCGCCCCTGAGATGCTAGCGGCGCCAGAGACGAATATCGACTCAAGTTAGCTGATAGATGATGATTCTTGTAGGCTGGGGTTCCTTTGGTGAGGTTGTGCGACCCCGGACGCTTCTTGAGTTGCTTCTTGAGCAGCTTGGTGACCCGGTTCGACAGTAATGGTGGCTTCATGCAGACATCTCTCACAGATCTTGTGATGGCAGTTAGGACATTCTTCAGCATCAACTTCAAAACCACCCTGACACTCGTGGCACGTTCCGCCCTCGGCTCCTGATCGAGGGGCTTCAGGGATGAGTTCTGGAGAGCCAGTGCTCGTAGGGTCTTGCGAATATTTCGTGCGATCTTTCTTTGGCGGGTAGCGTGAGCATCGGGTACAACGTCGGTGTTGACATCCCATGCAGATTCTATCGCGACCAAACGTTGTTGAACAATTGTGACAGGTGTATCTGACCCTCATTCGTATGTTCTTGTACACCCTTTCTGGGGGTCCTCTGTACCTCGGTTCCCATTCTGTCTCGTCCAGTTCCAGGTTGTGTCTGGCAAAGATTGCTTGTGCTTTGGTGAACCGCATGTGTGACTCGGCCGTAGCGGCCTTCTTGGCATCAGCCGCTTCTTGCGGCGACGTCGAGACAAGTTCGGTGGGCTGTTCGGGTTCCTTGAATGTTTCGTCCACCTCCTTCTCATGCGCATGCGCCGTTGGAGGTTTCCTGTCGTCAACGCTCAGTGGCGTTGTCTCTGGGGAGGTGAATGCCTCTGCAGCTCGTTTTGTCTGTGCAGCGATAGAAGGAGCGGGAACAGATGGTGTAGCAGTGGCAGATGGAGAGTTTGGTGTGGCGGTGGGTTTTTCTCTAAAGAAATCCTTGATCCTGCTCCAGACCGTTTTCAAGCCCTTCTTTTCCTTCAACGGTTGTGCTTCTGCCGCTTCCATTGGCGGAGTGGAATGGATGGCCTGACAGAGATGGTGTCATAGGAGATGGAAGGCAATCAGCAAGAGCGCACCGGACGGGCTGGAAGACAGAGACCGATGGCTTGATGGTGCGACTATTGGCTGTTTGGCTGACCCAGGGAATTGGGACGGCGAAGGTGATGAAGAAGGTAAGCCGTCAATTATTGGTGGTGGAATTCCGCGGGAGTGGATTGCAATGTGACTTGTCGGGTAGCGAGATCCCTGTTCCCAATGCTGCGGTCCATTGACTTGCCCAGTCGACCTTCCCAGCAGCGCGCCCTTTCAGACAGCAGGTCAGGTGTCGCAGGATGTCGTGATGTGGTGTGGTATGGATGCAAAGGGATCCGCAAGCAGTCGACGGAGGGCTCAATTGGCAATATCTCTTGAAGATTTGCAAGTCTCAGGTGCGAGTGAGGATCAGCACTGATCGTCGCTGGCGGTTCACACCTGGAGGGACCGGTGCCGGCGAAATTCTCCTAGGTACAGAGCTCGCAGTGGTGGATGTGAGCGATCGACGGCGTCGCAGAGTTTGACCCCGGGATGCTAGAATACGAGGCCAAAGACGAGGGGGTGGGAGGAAGGGACGATCAGCAAGGGGCGACGAAGAGGTCAGAAGAGTCGAAGAAGACAGAGATGAGCAGGTTGGAGTGTGAAGTAGTGTGGAGATAAGGGAAGGAAAGAGGAGAAGCACACACGCGGGTGTGTGGATGGGGAATGGAAGCAGAAGCAGAAGGAGAAGCAAGAGGCAGTGTTGAACACCAAGCATCGAGCTTAGGAGCGACGAGATCCAACGATGATGCAGCACGAGGAGCTGCAGACAGGATTTGCGAGACTACTGGGGGAGCCTGGGGACACGCACCGCAGTCGACGGGCCGCTAAGTTGCAGGCAGTCTCGCGAGTCTGGGAACCGGCATGCAGTTAGGGTGGGAACTACGTGTGTTAGGCTACCGGAATCCAATGCCCCAGCCAACAGAAGCCCGAACTAAGCGGGCGACTCCAGCCTAATAATCATGTGGAAACTGGAAAGCGTGGGTACAAGAGTCATGCATGGGCTTCAGAAGGGTGAGGAGGGGGAAGTCCAGCCTGGGGATCAAGGAGTTAGGCAGCGAGGCAGTCAGACTGGGTACTCGAAGCTTTCAGGGTTAGCCTGAGATAGGGAATTGTTGGGGTGGGGAGGGAGGGGCCATACCGTTCTGTCTATCGGTGCAGTGGGTGCCACAAGGGGCGCCCATTATTTTATCACACCACCTATGGGGAGCCTGCACGGGCGACGGCGGGCATCCGCAAAAAATATCTGCACAGAAGCGACCCGAGAGTCCGAGACCCAAAGAGCAGTGCCGAGTACTCACCTTGTTTAAGGTTAGAGGAACGCCCGGGGAGCTGCTTGGGTCCGTGCAGGCCTAGTCCCGCTGCTACTGATGGGGGGCGTCCCCAGAGCACCGGTACTATGGGCTCGGGTACGTGGCAACTGCCAGAAGGGCCCCCAACCACCTATCAGCTCCTGCCATGCTAAATAGTACCTCGTATAGAGGTTGCCACCAAGCAAGCTGCTGGATCCGGTGCCCAGGTGAAGAAAACCGTGCTACAGATTGAATTTTGACAAAAACGATGCTGGATGTGACTCTCGCACAGCAGCATTGTCCACTAATATGGAAGGCCACCTGAAAACTCTTTCGCTGTCTTTGCCTCCAAGGGTCCAGCTCTTGCCTGGCCATGCAACTGGCCACTTTGGATATCCCTCGGGATTAAACCACTCTTGCAAATCATGAACATACCAACATCTAATATTAACTCCTTCGTGGGCGTCCTAAACCGGCTCCAAAAAGAATTCGACTTGCCCTCAAGCAGGGTATGACTGCTGCTCGCCTTGCTCACCTAATGGGTGCCTAAGGAGTCAGCGAAGATCCCTCCGCCGGCACAGGTTGCGCCGATGGCTCCAAAGCAGCGGGTGAGCTTGCAGCGGCCAGCTCCGTCGAATTATCTATACCTAGTCGACCTGCAGCAGCCCAGCCCTCCTTCTCTCTAGCTCGATACCATTTCCTGCACATCCCCAAACCATCTCTTGCCTCAGCCATTGGCGGCATGGCGGATTCGGCGCATTATCCAGCTGCCAAATCCACCTGGCGCTCTGCAACCTCGCTTGACGAATCCATCGGTGTTACGGCCCATCCCAGCGGTACCAGGACGGAGGAGCATGGGAAGAGCTATGCTGCCATCACTGGGAACACGGTAATGGCAATCTCCAAGTTCAAGGCCACATTGCATAAGAATACTGACTTTTAAGGGGGGCGTTCCGTCCATTGCTTTTTGATACGTAACACAGAGTACACACATACCCGCTCTAGGCCTTGACTTGAGAACCTCCACAGAGTGACCAGGGTCTTCCCACAGAAACGTGCAGCCGATTTCTTCTCGGACGGCACCCGTGCACAGCAGAAAGCCACGTTGGGGGGCTTTTCAAAGTCAGTAAATCTGCGTGGCTCTGGCCTAGAATGTCATGCAGACATCCTTGTAGAGCCACAAGACGGCAGCAATGTACCAAGGAATCCCCCCTTAAGCTCGCCAACGCACAGCTGGGTCCTTGACAAGAAGGACCTGCCTGCTTCACTCTTGCCAGGAGGATATGCAACTGTTCAAACCAATCTCCAATAGCCAGAAGGTTCACCTACATCCGATCGTGCCGTTGCTCTGAGGTGCCAGGTTATCCCAACTCTCTGCTGGCAATCGCCTCTTCCCTGTGATGACCTTCCTGCTGGGTCCTTAGCTGAAGCTTTAAACCGAGGGCCCAGCAACCTGATGCCTCTACTTCGGGGCGCCCAGACTTTAAACTGTGGGTTTAATCGTGTACTGTACCCGTAGCCCGAGCAATCACCAAATAGCTACACAAATATGCACATCTACAGAGCTATGGGTTGAACTTGTAAGCATCAAATATTCAGCCTACTATCATCTCAAATTCAGGGCGCTCCAAGATCCGACGAAGCGTTCATCGCGCACAGGCCTTCCCCGGGATCACCCTTCCCTAGTGGCTCTCGTGGCAACACACCAGACGAAGCTAAGAGAAATTCGGACGATCCGTCAAATGGCCTAGGACAAGGATCTAGCGTGGTCTTGAACTGCCACATGCGTTGCACTACAACTGCATCAACCCGCGCCAGAAGGTACGATTGCTTCACGGTGACCTGGTGGAAGGTCGAAGCTCTGCAAACACGAGTAATGGCAGGAGAGTCGTTCAGATTCCACGTGCCGATACAAGGTTCTGACCCATGCTCTTACCCCTGGATCATACATATTATGAGGGGCAGCTGCTCAGACGCACGATTCCAGATGGTCTCGTTTCAGCTCTACGAATAATGACAGGCCCAACTATTGAAGTCAACTTAGGAGCCCCGTCTTATTTTCCCCCGACCTAATGTCATAGTTTCGCCCTCAGATGGGGGCAGCTCAGACCACTCCTTCGGTAGCGAAAAGGGCTCGAATTCATTTACTGTCCCAGACGTTACGTGGCCCAGCGGAAGACAGCAACAATCGAATCCAAATGACGATTTTGGGCGCCCTGCCATTCAGGTGTTCTTTCCTGCATGCATCGTTAAGAAAGGCAGTTAGTTTCAGATCTGGTATCGGACAGCCTTGTTGCTCTGGTAGGCCAATTTAGGGACTGTGGCGTGCCAGCTCGAAAAATACTGGATTCCTTTGCTTGCAAATGATGACTAGGTGCCCACCACGGCTCTTATACTTCGACATGCTACTTCTGTCATCCGACGTGACCATTGTGGTTCTATTAAACTAGAGAATTGCTCTTATCGAGCTGGAGACCAGTTGACCTAGGCAGTAAAGAGCAGTGCTCAGATCTCAACCTGCCGAGGCTGCTTTATGTCTCCTTGCTGTGATTGTCGTCGTCATCAGCGACGAACAAGCAGAAACCATGCATTGCCAGAGAGATGCTGCCATCGAATTTGCGCCGATTGAATTACTGAGCTGCGAAGAAGCGAGGAGTGATGGCAGCCTTTCGGAAACTATCTGCAATGAGCAATTCGTGGTCTTATTGTCGAGAAATCCCACCATTTTGGTGCACAAATCGAACAAATCCAGAGTCTCCTCAACAACATTTCTCTTTTCATTTTCTGTTAGAGAGGAGGCTGCTTCCCGAAATCCTTTCTTGAATTCCTCTTTGAGTGGCTCATCGACGTTCACGTCCTCTTCGCCTTGAAAATCCCAAAAGGATAACGGGAGCGTACCTGCGCGCCAAAACTCTGGGCCTGCAGAGACAAGCTGCCCTCGAATCCAGCGACCACCGTTGAAAAGAGCAAGGTACATCGTCCAGGTATAGGCCAGCAGGACGTGTGGTTTTGCCGACAATGAACTTTCAATCTGCAGACGAAAGCCTCTCGACTCCTCTACCAGGGCTTCAAGTTCCTCCATTTGAGACTGAAGGAGCTGTGATTCCAGGGTATCGATGTCATTTTGTAGCCGGCCGGACCTTAGCAGCCAGGGAAAGCGCACGCATTCGTAGATGTGAAGCAGTCGCTGATCCAACTGACCAGAAGCCAGTTGTGTCTCTAAAAAGTTCTCGAAGGCGAAGTATATCTGACCAAAGACTATAATGCCTTTGGCATAAGCGAGTGGGCTGTCTGCATTTGGCGGGAGAGACAACGGCAGCCGCTGGATGATCTGCGCGTTCAAAGCATGGTGTCTATGTCGGGTGGTGGCGCGCAGCTCTTCTGGCAGAGAAATTTGCGCGGTTTCGAGCTGTTCTGGTTGCGAGCTCACCATTTGATGTGTTGAAACCGAGTGTTGGTCGTGGTGCCGTTCTGAGAGAGCGTCTTATGACCTTGTCATACACTCACGGGTGTAAAGGAGCGGACAATGTCGCTGTTCTGAGTGATGGCAGAGGCGAGCTTGCTCTGGCAAAGACTTGGTATCGATGAAGGATAGTGTTAAACAAAGAGTGTTGTCAACAAAAGGGAGCGAGCGAGATGTCGTAGCTTTCAGGGGGATCGTCCAGCCTATCCAGGAATTTTGCCAACTGCTGGTCACCACTCGACCGTCGCCGTGGTTTTCTCTGTGTGTTGTTATGCTTTTCTCCTGTGGATCCATTCTTTCCTGCATGGTGACGACACCGACGACGCGTGCAACGCGGGACGGAGGCGCGACATACCCGAACACGTGATACGGATGTTGTATCAAAAACCGCTGAAGACGGCAATGAGCCCGATGAGGGGCCAATAGCCTAAATTACAGGCCCTCACCCATGGAAATTTTGGGGCGGGCGAGATGGTAAGTGGGTGATATGAATTACTTCTGCCCTCAATTGACGCTCGAAAATTGATACTTTCATTCCTGGAGCAATTCAATCAGAGCGACATTAGATAATACTAACAAATCACATCACGTCACATCACAATGATCGGGGTGGCCATTCTAGGCGGAGGTATGGATCTTGACCTGGGTTCGTCGTTGGATCACGACCATGATATTGATTGATGATGCACAGGTATCTTCGCTCGAGAGGAGCACAAGGTGCGCGGAGAAAAGGTTGTCATCTGTCCTCGACCCTCTTACTGACATGGAGAACGCCTTTGACAGCCGGCCGTCGAAGCGTCCAAGGACTTGACGCTCAAGGCTGTCTACTCCCGCTCACTCAAATCGGCAAAGACGCTCGAGGTGGACGAATCCAAGGTTGATCTCTACTCGGACGACTCGGGCGCTGGCAAATCTTTGGACGACCTTCTGGCCCGCTCGGATATCCAAGCAGTCATCATCGCCCTGCCGATCAAGAACCAGCCAGACTACATTCGCAAGGTCTTGTTGGCAGGCAAGCATGTGCTCTCCGAGAAGCCGGTAGCGGAGAATGTAAAGGACGCCGCAGAACTCATCAAATGGTACCGGTCAGAGATCGAACCGAAAAAGGTGACATGGGCCGTCGCCGAGAACATCAGATACACGAACTCGTTTATTCGAGCCGGGGAGGTCGTGCAGACCAAGGGTCGGCAATTGACTTTCAGATGCCGATTGCAGACACTTGTTGAGGGCGGGAAATACTTTGAGACTGAGTAAAACACCCCGCCTTCCCGACAAGGCTGTGCGAATGGTATTGACTGTTTGCCAGATGGCGTAAGAATCCAACGCATCAGGGTGGATTTTTACTAGACGGCGGCGTACACTTTACTGCAGGACTCCGGTTGATGATGGGCAAAGACAATCCATTGGTCACGCTGTCCGCTCACTCTGCACTGCTTCAAGAACATCTCCCTCCAGTCGACACCGTTGAAGCTACAGCAAAGAGCAAGAACGGGACGGTAGGAACGATATCGATCTCATTTGGAACCACTCATAAGGGGAGTGAATGGGCTGTGGGCTGTGAGAAAGGCTCCGTCAGCCTTTCGGGCAACAAGGTCACGTATGACGATAAGACTGAAGAGGTCCAGGATGAAAGGACAGGTGTGCCGGGCGAAGTGAGGGCGTGGGGAGAAGCTCTAGCTGCTGGGAAGGTCAATGAGAGTCAATCCCCAGAAGAAGCTCTGGCGGATCTGGAGCTGATTGAAGCTATGTTGCGAAGTGGCGAGCAGGGAGGAGTCCCGATCAAATTAGAACACCAAGCACTGTAGAAGATCTAGAAGACTCCATCGAGAACTATTGCTGCTGAACTGATAGGCATGAGTAAGGTCGAGAGATACGCTTACCGAGCACAAGTCTGTCTCTGCAACCAGAGGCCCAAGGCTGGAAAATGACGCTAATTCAGATAGGGTTAGCTGTCTGGTTTTCCCGCGCACAGAAAGTCACTCTTGGCATTTTGCGAAATTCGACACCCCGATTTTCAACTAGGGCGCCATTGTCGACGACTTCTCACCACAACCCCTCGTAATTGCTTCAGGTGTCAAGACCATACAATCGTCAAGGTCAGACCAGCACGCTCTCAGGAAACCCCGGACGAATAGCTGACATTCGCACAGATGGTCTCCGCAAAGAAGCACGTCCCCATCATCAAAAAGCACAAGAAGGCCTGGCACCGACACCAGTCCGACACCTTCAAGTGTGTGCCTTCAGCATGGAGGAAGCCTAAGGGTATCGACAACCGAGTCCGAAGACGGTTCAAGGGCCAAATGGTCATGCCATCGGTACGTCCGAATTTTCGCATCTTCGGTTGAGGCAGCAGGGAGGACACGAGAGCACGAACAGCGCACCCCATGAATGCGAGGTGGTCGGTACGCAGAAACATTGGGCTGACAGACATAATGTACAGATCGGTTTCGGTTCAAATAAGAAGACCCGACACATGATGCCTTCCGGCCACAAGGCTTTCCTCGTTCACAACCCCCGTGACGTCGAACTCCTCCTCATGCACAACCGAACATACGCCGCTGAAATCGCATCCGCTGTTTCATCGCGGAAACGAATTGAAATCGTTGCAAAGGCAAAGGCACTGGGCGTCAAGGTTACCAACCCCAAGGCGAAGATTACTACCGAGTCATGAGTGCGACAAAGAGAGGGTGTTGTGGTTCCGTTCGTGGATATGAATCAATGAGAGGTGGTCACGAGCTTTTTGTTGCCAAACCAGGTCTACAGCGGCAGCGGCGGAAGATGGGTTAGAGAGCGCCCTCTTATGGCTAAGCACCGAGTCTGTGCATCATCACCTGGGCGCCAGATGGTATGAGATCCAGAAAAAAAATCGATTCAAGTTCAAGGACATCATGTCTCCACCTGACGTTTCGATGGCTTTTTTTCTCTGCTTCAATGTTTCCTGGACTGTACTATTCGAGCTGCCACATTTCCTTGCCTTGTCCGTGCTCTTGGGTTGGTGGGAAGGCTAGGATTGAGATTCTCCAAGCGTGGACCTGTTGTTTCCCCCTGTCATTGGTCTCTACAGCATTTGTGAGACTCATTTCTCGCAGGGTAGATACCTCAAGAATTCCTGCTTGACCACTTATCGCAAGATAACCGACAGGGCAGACTCTCGAGTCGTAGTCAATTTCCTAGTATTGATCCTACTAGCATCGCCGTTGCCAGGCAGAAGACGATCGTGAAGTAAGCCGGCAAGCTGTAAATACCTACCATCTTTTATTGTCTTCGCGTCGAATTGTGCGGTTGTGTGAAAGGAGTGCTGTCGTACTGCCATGCTCAGAGACTTCGGCGTCAGTTGTGCCGCAGTTAGAAACATCCACTCCCAAAAGTTTTCCTTATGTGACACCCCAGATTCTAACTTAGAGGCGATATCAACCGAATCCTTCCGCATCACAAATATCGCTGGCTCCTTCACCTCGCGTTCTTGCCTATCTGGCAAGTCGCGGCCGCTATCCCAGCCCCAGCATGGCGCTGATCACGACTGAAACCAAGGCACCCCAGTTCTTCGATGATCGGAAGCCGCTCACAGATCCTCCGTCTGTCGCGGTCACACCGTGTGATCCGTGGCCTCGACCGTATTACCTCGAGAATGGCCTCCGGCGTGTGGCTCCTTATCATTTCACATACAATACCTACTGTAAACAGCGATGGCGGGGGCGGGAAATCCTCGACATCTTCGCTGCTGAGTTTCGAGACCGCACGCGCGAGTACTACAAGCAGGCGATCGAGACGGGCCAGATCTCAATTAACGGGAAACCATGTAAAGATGTCCATACCATTGTTCAGAATGGCGATGTCATCTCACATACGCTGCACAGACACGAGCCGCCGGTGACGGCGCAGCCGATTCGAGTCATCAATGAAACGGATGACATGATTGTTATCGACAAGCCTGCCGGTGTGCCCGTCCATCCGGCTGGTCGGTACAACTACAATTCGGTCGTCGAGATCATGAAAGCCGAGCGCCATTTCGCCTTCAAACCCTTGCCCTGCAACAGACTTGATCGGTTGACGAGTGGTGTCATGTTTATTGGGAAGACAAGCAAAGAGGCGGAGGCGATCAGTGAAAAACTGCGCGGGCGGACAGTCCGCAAGGAATACGTTGCAAGAGTCAAAGGCCGATTCCCTGACGGAGACGGCTGGGACGGTGACCCAATGCGCGGAGGGATTGTGAAATGTGAGGAGAGCATTCTGCAAATCAGTCCCATTGTTGGACTCAATCGAGCTCGAGCGAGCGGGAAATCTGCGAAGACATTGTTCAGACGCCTGGCATATTATCCTCACAAACCACACCCAACGACAAACCCGAAGGCCACCTCGAACTCGAACGGGTCATTGACGAATAATCAGACGGAGGCCCAACCGGCACCAGCAATCTCCGGTACGGAGAATGAAGGCTACAGCATTGTCCACTGCCTTCCTTTGACGGGGCGAACGCATCAAATCCGAGTCCATCTACAGTTTCTAGGTCACCCGATCACGAACGATCCAATATACAGCAACAGAGCTGTCTTTGGGCCTGGTCTTGCCAAAAATGATTCGAGCCCAGAGAAGGACGAGGAGATTATAGCGAAGCTCAAATTGGTAGGGAAAAGTGAGGTCTCTGACTCCATATCATATGAGCAGGAGCGACTGGCGATGCTTGTGGACCAGACACAACAAATGACTGTGACTGGGGCGGCCAAGTTGAGCGAAGCGTCACGTTCATCTGCCTCAACTGGGGAGGACCCATTCTTCAAACCGTTACCGGCTGGCACGTTACATGCCGGGTCTCTCGGAGGATCGGGGGAGGATGCCATGCACAATGACGCTCAATACGGGGCATTCGTGAAAGCACACGATGAGATGGTGGCAGACTACAACAAGCGGAAAGGAGAAAAGATGACAGGCGAGAGATGTCCAGTATGCGACACTCCATTATACTCGGACCCTGGTCCTCATGAACTGGGCATATATCTTCACGCCCTCTCGTATGCCGATGTGGCCGAAGGTAGCTGGAGCTATCGCAGCCCTGCGCCACAATGGGCGTTGCCTCCAGATGGTGTCGATGGGCCAAGGGATATTGGTCCGTGGGAGTATCGTGGTGATGAAGTCTTAGAGATAGGCGACGAGAAGGAGGATGAGAAGGCGAAGAATCGGACGGGTTTGATGAAGAACAAAGGTGAAGTCGTTTGAGAAACTTGATACACAAACGTAGAGATACCTGGGCGATATGGGGGGCGTCACAGTACCTGTGTACCTGTCCTATGTACCAAGTACATTACGAGTAGCCAGCACACCCAACAGGCACTGGTGTGATCTCTTCCGCGCCCACCAGCCACCTAGAAAAAGCTTCCGATTGGGGGCCCTGGCCGGAACAACCACCCAACCATCGCTGTGCTGCTAGCACTGGTGACCCTGACACCCTCCCCCAGCTCCAGCCCAGCTCTCCCACCCCCCATTGTCAACCTCATCCTCCCCCGTTCCCTCACTCTCCGAATGCGCTCTACCCATCCTTTCCACTTCTGTGTTGTCGCGCTCGTTCAATTCGCCCACCCACTGACAGCCGGACAACTCATCCCATTTCTTTTCTTATCTGGCCTTCCTGACCACCGAGCTGTTTTCATTTGAACCAGACGGGACTCTCAGCAGCCGTCTCTGCCACTCCTTCTCTGTTTCCGCCTCGACATTTTGCATCCCTCCTTACCGGCGCGTACCGCTTCTCCTGCGCTCAAGTCACTCGCCCGTACATTGTGCGCGTATATTACATCAACATGCGACCTCTGCCCAGCAAGCGGAATCCTTTGATTGCGCCTGGCGCAGCACCTTCCTGTACGTCGATCTCTCATGAGCTGTATATTGCCGGAAGTGGAAACTGACGTCAATCCAGATGAAGAGCTGGTCAGCCGTCGGCGACTGGGCAAGACAAAACTGACGGTCAAGCCGGGGCAAGTGGGAACATCGAATGCGACAAAGGCAGAAAATCTGGGGCCGTTCGAGTATGCCCATCTGCGGGCTCCTTTACCGGAAGACCTCACCGGCTCCGAGATCTTCGCTACTCAATCGAACCAAGCCCACCCGGAAACATATTTCCTCATGGTACGAAAGGCATCGGTAACCAGTCCTACGTCGTCACGTCTGACTTTGTTTTGCAGAGGAGGAGTAAAGATGGCTTTGTGAGCGCGACCGGCATGTTCAAGATCGCCTTTCCTTGGGCTGCCCATATGGAGGAAAAGGAAGAGCGCGACTACCTCAAGAACCTTGAATCAACGAGTCAGGACGAAGTCGCGGGCAATGTCTGGGTGGCACCGGAATTCGGTAGGATGAGCGGCGCAAAAGGCAGGATGCTTCAGGCTAACATCACGTCCAGCTCTGGAACTGGCCGAAGAATACGGGCTATCAGAATGGATTCGCGCGCTTCTCGACCCAACAGACATCACGCAAACGCCTTCGAGTTCCAAAAAGCCAATTGCTGCGCCTCCCAAATTCGATCTACCCGGCGATAAGCCTAAATCAACTCCTCCCGCCAAAGCGCCTCGTACGAGAGTAACGCGGTCGGCGTCGCCTGCCAAAGCTGCAAGTCCGCCCAAAGTGAAGGCATCTCCCAGAAAGAGACAGACAAAGGCTCAGAAAGAGGCCAATCTCGCCAATGCCAATGCGGCGAGCGCGTCTCTCCAGTCTGCCCTCGACGACGCCGCATCTGTGGCGGAAACCGAATCAAAGCCAGAGTCACCGTCGTTGCCTAGCCCCCCGACGACAAACCCGGAGCCGGAGATGGTGAAGGTTGAAGTCGAACAATCAATTGAAGTCGATGGCACGACAGAGACTACGCACACGAATGTGACGGTGGAGATACCGGCCGGCCTGCCAGAGTTACCACTCCCGGAGGACACGGAGAAAATGCTTGAGACGGCCAAAAAGATGGTCGAAGAGGCCAAGACCCTGGAAAGCTCTCCGAAGATCTCCAAGAAGCGCAAAGCGCAAGAACCAGAGCCGAGCGACATTGATGCAGAGCTTCCAGCACAACCCGCCAAGAAGGCGAGGGTATTGGAAGAGAAATTGAAGAGAGAAAAGGTCCGAACCAGGGCAGTGTTAGGTGTCACGGCGACACTGGCCATCGCGTGAGTTGTTTGCATCCGAGCACTATTCTTGGGCTAACGATTACAGCGCTGCAATCCCATACTTTTTCTGAAAGGGAAACCCTTTATTCATTCTTTACTTCGACGTTTCTTGTCCGAGATACCACTTGTTGAGATTTTTCCAGAGAGAGGGGTTTTCAATATTGGCGAAGCATATCACGGAAGGCAGAAGACGGAGGATACCTGTTTCAGCGGAGCAGTCGTTGGACATGGACTGACGGACGCTTTCCGAAACGAAAGCCCTCTGGCAGTTCCCCATTTCCTCCAATATCCAGCATAATCCAAAACCAGGAGGGTGCCCACACCCAGGACCCAGATGGACTGGCCGAGCTTTATAAACCAGTATCAAGTGCAGACACCATTGAATTCGAATTTGTTCGTCGAGATTCCCATCATTGGGCGTGTCGAGGTTTCCCGGCCTAAGTGGACTCCCTGCTCCAAGCTGAAAAGCGACGATCGAGGCCAGGGAGGAATGAATACTCTATCCTTCGTCTCCAGTATTCGGTCCACGTGATATTCCCGATGCCGATCACCGGTGGCTTGTCACGTGCCTGGCCGAAGCGGAGCCACAACATCCCAGAATCCACCGACACCAGCCCGGCACGTCACTTGGCTCTAATTATTGTATACGAGCTGCTGAAACACGCCATGTGACAGAGGTCCAATGTACCTCGCCTTCTTTCGTTCGACATCCTCCGTGTTCCGGGCGCCGTCGGAGCTCAGGAAGTCTGTATATAGATCATTGAGCTTATTCCAAGTTTTGTTCACCGTTGCCTTTTATCGTTGCATAGCCTGCGAGTGGCCCTGTTCCTCGTTCGCGTTGACCGGACGCGGGCGCCCAAACACAGCCAAATTATCACCTCAGGTGGCTATTCACCGGCGCCTAATCTTTGTCCCCTTCACATTCGACATCCCATCTTCTTGGCCAGTCGTCGCCAGCTGAGGCCCATATGAACGTCCCCTTTGTCCAGTCTTCACATTCCTCCTCGGGCCGTCCAAGCATGTCTTATGGCCACCTCGGTCCTTCTCAATACCATACCCATGGACCCTACGTTTGCGACCGCCGCAGCTTCGTACCACTCATCTCCGGATCACACATGCCCGCAATGCGGCTACCATCTCTTCTCATCCTCCGAGTCTCCTGCTGAAGCCACTGAAGCGAACCGACGCATCCGCGATCTCGAAGCGCAGGTACGGCTCCTCAACTCCAAGGCCGCCGCGGCGGTAGACAAACTGGCGGACTACGAGGACGAGATCCAATATCTGCGTGATGCATACTCCAAATCTCAGCAGCAGCAACAACAAGCAAGATCAAATCCGAGGCTGAGTATTTCTCCGGGGGACGGGACAGGCTCGATCACAACACCAGGGCAGACGCCACCGCAACAGCAGCAGTCGAGGCTGGCAAGCATCAGTGCATTCCTACCAGGACGGAAGAGGGAAGCGAATAGTAGTCTCGGGGGACAGAATCCTTTGACACCAGCGACAGGCACATTTCCGCAGAACAACGCAGCTCTCATCAGCAATACCACACTGTCTCCGCCGAAAACGCCCTTCTTCGGAGTTGCAACGGTACCTAGTAATTCTACACCGACCCTCTCGTCTTCCTCCACCATAGACAACAACCAATCTACTGTGAGCCTCTTGTCCTTGCAGTCGTCCCTCGAAGAAGAGCGCACCCTCCGCATACGTGCCGAATCCTCTTTGTCACAGACCCAAACCGAGTTGGAAGAGCTCACTGCACAATTGTTTGGGCAGGCAAACGAGATGGTCGCAAATGAGAGGAAAGCCCGGGCGAAGTTAGAAGAGAGGGTTAAGGTGTTGGAACAGAGGGACGGCGAAAAGAGGAAGAGGCTAGAACGGTTGGAGAAGGCTGTGAGCCGGATTGAGAGAGTTCGGGGCATGGTAGGTGACTGAGACACCTCGGAGCGAAAAATGGTTACTGCAGAAAGCGAAAGGATTGGACCAGAATGAATGTCTATGAGACAAAATTGTTGCCTCGTCAAGGACGGAGTTGGACTGCCTGAGCTCTGGCTATAATTCCGGCGAGTTCGAGCAAACAACTCAAGCCGCATTTCGGAGCACCAGCGAGCGGAACAACACACTTGAGAGCACAAACAGCACTGCTCGTCTTCGAGAAAAGGTGTCATCATCGGAGGTTGACTACATATCACAGTCGACGGAAGCCTTCAGCGATCGCCATTACCCCGGACCACCAGAATCAGCATCAATCATCCTGGGCCTTATACGGACCCTAGATGCTTGCAAATCATGCGGAAAGGTCATGGGAAGCCCTGAAAGAAGCCATAAAGTGCTAAAGGCGGCGACTGAAGTGGACCACGAGGAGGGAAAATGGTGTGGTCAGAGCAGGCATGCTTGCTACGGGAAACAAGAGCACAGTATCGCTGATCAGCGGAGGAAGAGTGTTGGCATGGGTCAGGGTGCAGAATGGCACAAGGCAGACCAAGATGGATTGGGCCAGAGGCTGTGCATGAGAGCCCGCCATTGTACCTATCTCTAGCCATATGTCACATCAAAGTACTGCGCTCCCAGTGTTTCAATGTCGAGTCTATTTGGCAAATGCTGAAACGACCTCAGTGGACTCAATAGTCACGTGGTGCTCTTGGCACGTGGTATAGACTCGCGCAGCTTCTCTCGCTCTACCTGCTTTCTCACTCCTATCTATCTATATCTATATATATATATATCCCAGTCACGTCATCTACAGTACATTCAAGGCTACAGAGTGGGCCTCTCGCCCCCGTATTCATCACTGCCAATGCTATGCACCGTACTGTGTGTATCATGTATGCTGGACCCGGCCAGTCACATCCATGCGTGGAAGGGTTTTCGAAGTCCGCAACTGCAGCCTGACCGTTTGGCATCTGAGAGAGGCTTCCCCCTGGCCCGATTGACGCATCTTTGGTCGAAGCAGTGATACAATATAAGCGGAAATTGAACACATCAGTGCTGCGGTTGTCGTCCCCGCGCTGTCGGCCGTATCAGGCTCTTTTCGGCCCCGTCGAGCCAGGCTATAAGCAGTCAGGTTTGATTTCTCCAGTATCAGTATTCGGTCCTTTAAGCATTGCTCACCTGCAGATTGTGAGATTCCGGTTAAACACCCTGGTTTTCTGCTTGCGATGATTGGCGGTTTCTCAGACAGTCGTCGCCCCTGTCATCAAGGAATCTCCGCCTTCACAGTCACTTATCAGGGCGTATGGGCCTTGGAAGGACGAGGCACGCACCCCTGTCTACTGACTTTAGCTTAGAGCCTCGTACCCATGACGGATCCTGTGATACTCACGCACCCCCAGCGCCCCGAGTACACGACATCAAGTACGCCTCTGTCGACGACTGCGCCTGGGACACTAACCAGATCCAGATTTACCATATTCGGGTTGTCAGATCTTGGTTATGGATTTGCCCAGGGTGACAATGTCTAGCAACTGCTTGGGAAGCGCCCGGTTTCGTCTTATAAACCTGACGAGGGCGCCGGCCCGGCACTGTTTCTCCCAGCACACTGCCAACCTCGCAGTGTGGTAGGTAACAGCTCAAAATGCGTGTCGCGCAGGACTACTTGGTGTTCCTCTCTTTCATCGCGATTTCAGTGTCCGCCATTGGATTCGAGAAACGAGCGACAGTTCCAGCGTTTGTCCGTCAATTCGGTATGCATATTTCGCTCTCTACACTTGTTGCCCCTTCTCTGAACAGAAGGAAGCCGATATGTGTGTATCTTACAACGAGAGAAGCTGATGTAGTCTTCCCGTGACAGCTCCGGTGGTGTTCCTCGACTCTACGGAAGCATTCTTTCCCAGTGACATTGCCTTACAAGTCGCGAACACTCACCCTGAAGATTTCACGGGGCGAAATATCACTCCGCCTGCCCCCTTGACCTTGTCCAAC
Organism: Fonsecaea erecta; assembly: GCF_001651985.1. Classification (NCBI taxonomy): domain Eukaryota; kingdom Fungi; phylum Ascomycota; class Eurotiomycetes; order Chaetothyriales; family Herpotrichiellaceae; genus Fonsecaea; species Fonsecaea erecta. Next base: position 1,395,855 of record NW_017387245.1, on the reverse strand, counting down.
CTCAACATCCTGAACACCTTCGGGAGCAACAATGGCAGCAACGTCTCTCTCACGTCCGACGAGGGCATCCGTGCCCTGCCTTCGTGGTTCAACGGCCAAAGGCCTGTCGTCGATGGCTCGTTACCAGATAACACGACCGCCACCGCTGTCGTGACCGTGAGCAAACCCAACAACATCCTGGACGCCTTTTTCTTCTTCTTCTACGCCTACAATCGCGGGGACTGGATCTTCGGACTCCCTATACTCGAACTGGGCGACCACGTCGGCGACTGGGAACATGTGATGGTGCGGTTCCAGAACGAGACGCCGCAGGCGATGTGGTTCAGCGAACACTCCGGGGGGCAGGCCTTCACGTTCAGCGCCATCCCGAAATTCAACAACGGGACCCGACCCATCGTGTACAGCGCCAATGGCACCCACGCCAACTACGCCACGCCGGGGCCGCACCCGCTGAACATCACGGGTCTCAACCTGGGGACCGGCCTGCCCATCTCGCCCGTCACAGACGAGACCGACCCGGGCATCCTGTGGGACCCCCTCGCCAACGCGTTCTTCTACTCGTTCGACAACACGACGCAGAAGTTCGCCGCCTACAACGACATCGACTCCACCGGCTGGTTGAATTTCAACGGCATCTGGGGCGACCTGCAGCTCCCCCTCAATGCCTCGGGCCAGGTCGACCTGCTCGGCCAGATCAAGTACGTAAGCGGGCCGACGGGACCCAAGTTCAAAGGCCTCGGCAGAGTGGACGTCTGTAACACCGACGTCGATTCTTGTGTCGTCCTGACGTCGGTGGGATCGTGAAAACAAAAAAAAGGGGGGGGAACCACGCACGAAAGGTTACGGACGGGCCTTTGGTGATGAGGGATCAGAGATGAATGAACATCATTCATTCATGGGTGAGGGTTTTTTTAGCGGGACAAATATCATTTCGTTCCTGAGGCTGAACTGTACTCAGTAGTACGAGTCCTGTAGAGTATTCTATAGAGGAACAAAAATCCAATAAACCCCAAAAGCTAATCAAATAAATCATTGGCGATCTACCGGCACACTATCGTTACAGAGGATTCGACTTGGTATCGCCTCAGGAGCTCTATGGACATACATCATCATCACCTCCGCCGTGGGAGAACCAGGCAGTGGTTCTACCACCGGGGAGAGAGTAAGTACTCATTAAACTTCTTTCGCTCAAGTTGCTTTCGTGATGTGTATACACATCGACTCGCCGGACGTGAATGCAAAAAAACGCCGCGCTATGACTGGCGATTTGTTTTCATCAATTCGCCCCCCTCCCTTCATTCATTATATTGCTCTCATGCAAAGCATTTAGAGCTGTATCACATCCACTTCGCTGAAATCGGGTGGAGCACCACTGTAAACACAGCGGCCTTTGGAATCGAGGCCCTGCCGGACATTGCTGACCCAGAGATGACTGCTGAAGCGGCCCATCCGGTGCACCTCGTCGTCACTAACGCCGAGTTCGTCCCGAGGGATCCAAATGACCGGCCTTCGGGCTCGGAGCGCACTGTGTTGGAATGCCCTCTGCACGAGCTTATCGCGCTCCTCCGGTGTCAGGTCCTCCAATTCGTCATTGACTCCGCCAAAGAGAGCGTCCGCAAGTTGGTTCCGAGCCGCGCGTTGTGCTTCCACATCTTTTTCGTTACCCGTTACCGGGTTGAAGTTGTTGAGCTTGTCAAAGACATCCTTGGGCTGTTGCAGATGGTGTTTCTGATGCTTTGACGCCCCTGGTGTCAGGTTTCTACTTTGTGAGGGACTCTCCCATTCGCCAAAGTTGGATGCTCGTCGGTTCCTGGTGTTGTCCCTGTCGGCCCAGGACTTGCGGTAGCCCTTTTGAGAAATGGTCCGTGGCACAAGGCCTTTGGTCCGATCGGCCGTCTTCTGGGCTGCTGCCTTCATCATTCGAACGCCCCTGCTTTCTTGGTCCAAATTCATGGCAACCTCTGGGTTCTGAAACTCGTATGGTTCAAGATCGGGTAACTTTTGAGACTTTTGCCCCCCGAGCCTGTCCTGTCTGTCCCTCTCAATATCTTGTAGTTCGATTTCTTGTTGTTGGCGGTCTTCTTCCATGGACTGTCGCTCGTTACGCTCCAGCTGGTCTTCAAGAGCCTCGTTTTCATTCTCGTCCTCAATGAGTCCGTGTTTCCTTTGCATTGCTCGGGCAAACTCCTCGTCTCGCCGGACCGCGTCGTCTTCGAGAGTGATTGGAAGATATCGGAACAACGGACTGAAAGCATTGTTCAGCAGCAATTGATAGCCGGCGGTGAGGATGAGAATGATAATCATCCCGATTGCTTGGCCCGTACACGAGACATTCCCGTGTTGATCTCTGACCAAGAAGAACATGCCTATCAGAGCAACCTCCATTACATAGACACCCACGAAGGTGAAGTTGATGGCGTTGGGATACAAGAGGCCTCCGGTGTCGCGAGTAAAGCGGTTGACATACAGAGTATTGTACCGATAGACAAACCAAAATAGCGCAAATGTGACGATGTTGAAAAGAAGGATCAGAGGCGAGATAACGGAATAGATCAAGCCGATGCAAGCCAGATTCGTGTACACGGGGAAGAATGTTCCCCATTGAATGTTTTGCAACTGGGTCTGTCGTGTGAATTTGGCCCGGGCTGTATTGTCAAATAGAGGAGCAAGGATGAACCATCCAATGAGTGACCCAACCTGGAGCAGTGCTCCAGCGCTCACCGACAAGGCTTGCAGGAGCATATATGAGAAGAAATAGTTGCTGGCCTTGGGGATGTTGGTGCCGAGAAGACTGGGGACGTTGGTCCAGCCGTCTACGCTTGTGAACAGCGCAAAGAACTGGGTCAAGGCTGAAGCAATCGAGACGACCAAGAACAGCTGGACAAAGAGGAAGCAAAAGTAGTAGCGTTGCACCGAGAGCTCCACCAGCATCCCAGACGGTGTGCCTTGACATCGTACCAAGAAACGGAGGATTAGAGGGAGCAGGAACAGCAGGAGACCAAGTAAAGTCGCTGGCAACACACCCTGAAGGACACTCCGGATCCAGGCTGGGATTTTGAGAACCCAATGCAGCCAGGTCCACGTCTTGGCAGCAGTATCGAGCTGTGAAAGAGCCGACGTAAAGGCGATGGGGATGGCCCAGAGGATGATCATACCAACCACAATGGCGACGACCCCACCTGTCCTGATATATGCTGACCACCATGGAATGGACATGTTGTCCCAAATAACATCGTTGGGATCGATCTCGACCAAGCGTGGAGCCATCTGCTTGGGTAGATGGTGACTGACCGCTTGACACGCCATGTGTGCCGCCACCTGGTGATTGAACTGGACGAAGGCGGAATTCATCAGAGGAAACCGTTCAGGATGAGCTTGATCATCCTCTATCTCGACATTGAGCCGAGCGACCTCCTTCCGGCAGTATCGAATTGTGTCAACTTTTTCGCCCAACAGAGGCAGCGATGGCATCCATTGCCAGCCGAATATTGGTAGTCTCATGGTGTCACGATCTTTCTCACTCAAATAACGCCGCCACACTGCATCGTCAGGGTCGTGCTCAAAGTTCCATTCGAATGCAGACGGGTAGTCGACAGGTTCTTTTTCGTCCGAGCCCAGACCGATGGCCCTTTTCAACTTGCCAAATCTAGACAGTTGCTTCTCCGGTCGAGCCTTTTCACCCCCCATTGTACTACCTTGAGAGATTGGGCTTTGTGGTCGTTCATAGGGCGACTTCTCCATTGACCTTCCACGGTCACCAACTGAGCTCTCATTCTTTGCAGAGGCATCTCTAGCACCTGTTGCTCGCGGCTGTCCAAATTTCTTGTGGTTCTTGGGTGTCGCTGGACTAGCTCCTTCATCATCGTCGTCGTCGTGAGAGCTTCGGCCCATTTCCTTTCGGTCAGCATCAGTCGCCACGAAGCCATTGGTGGTGTCGAGGGTGCCGTTGACTCCTTTGTTGACTCCATGGATACCTCCCATGATCCCTTTGCCAACCTTGTCCAAGCCTCGAGTGACCGCAGATATACCCCCGCCAATTATGGGGATATTGAATCTGTCACGTTGAGGTTCGGGAATTTCTTCCTCATCATCGCTCGACTCCGAGAGAGAACCAGTTTCATGGCCATGAATGACATCGTGAAGATTATGCTCGACCTGATGAGGATTTCCAGTTGTGGTGCCGTGACCATGAGCTGCTCGATCACCGGCTTCATTTCTAATGGTTGCTCGCAGCTTCTTTTCCTCTTTGGTGATCTTTTTGCCAGCCTCCTTCTCTGCTTTGGCCACGTTCTCCTCGTGCTTTTTGAAGCATTTCTTGATGAGCTCGGTCTCGGCTGCTTCGAGGGTTTGGGCGAGCTTATCGCGCCGTTTGATCTTGTCACTGAGCTCATCGAAGTTCCTGTTGATCCAAATGTTTCTAAGCCCGCCGGGGAAAACGTCGTAGAGGCCATCGAGAGCCTCGACATTGCACCACTTCTGAGGGATCGAGCTCACCAGGACAGTGGTAGCAGAGGCACGCAGACGATGTTGGGGAGACGTCAGGTAAGCCTGTCGCATCCGGATGTAGTTGCGGAGTTCGTCGAAAGATACATAACATATCCAGACAATCAGCGCCAAAGCCAGCAGCCAGTGAGCCCAGTATCGTCCTGTGTGATCAGGAGCGACGTTTCCCCAGGCAAGCTGGTCTAGGCCCGTGACATTACTTGCGTTCTCGTTTTTGCCGAGTGCAAATCGGGCCCCACGACCGTCGATCAGATTGAGAGGGATGAGAATTGGCAAGATGACCAAGGCGGCGGGGACAAATATCTTGAGCAACGTCCGCAGATATCTGAGGAAGAAGTAGGCGTCCAGGCCACACTTCTGGACGAATTCAGAGTTGGATGTGCTCGTCACGGGCTTTATCCACTTCCACCAGCCTGGAGGTGATGGATTAGTTCTTTCTCTTTCTGGGACAAGGTATGTCCGCGGTTGGTATATTCTAGCGAAGCGGTCCTTGATGAGCAGAAACAATCCGATCTGGATCCCGAACACTGCTATGGCAGTGACGAAGGAGGCCGCGAATTGACCAGCGCTTTGGCCATTTTTTTGTTCTGCTGCGGTGGTATTCCCACCGAGATTGAGGGTAGAGTTCAACGACATTTTGGTATTACTGCGGAAATCTTCAACTCTTCCACGGCGAGAAGTAGTGTATCGTTAAACGTTGGTGATCAGAGGATCGGTCGTGGCATGACTATTTTCTCTCGTGACGACCCGCGTATTCGTTTGAGATCAAAGAAGGTGTAAACCGAGGGGGACGTCAGTGACAAGACGGGTGAAAGAGACCGTGCTTTCAGGGACTCGAAATAAGTTGCAGAGACAAAGCGACAGGCAGGGCGTTAATGAAGGTCGTTGTAAGAAATGGAGAATGAAGACAAGATCAACACAAAGGAAAGCAAGAGATCAAAAAGTTGGATAAAGGGCTTGGAGAGTACGTGTTCTGACGATCAGAGGCAAGGAACGCAAGATCGAGATATGCCAGTGTGAGGATCGCATGCCTCCAAACACGCAGTGACGTCGTGGCTGGCGCACCGCCAAACGCACAGAGGCTCCTAGGGGGCAACGGGCCCTGAGAGCCAATCAGTCCCGGTACTACCGCCCGTGTCCAAGCAGCGGTTCAATGCCTAGACCCCCCCTAGTCTAGGCGGCCCGGTTTTGGCGCCCAGGTGCCCACATCGGTTGTACTATGGCAAATAGGCAAACAGCCATGTTTGCTGCCCATCAGGTTTCAAACCTGGCCATCCGACTGCAGCAACGCAACCACACTGGTGGCGCAGTGGAGAGCTCATTTGATCGAGTGGTGACCGATTCAGCACTTGGTAGCGACAAGCGACAAAGACAGGCGAGACGCCGTACAGAGCTCCTCTATTTACATTACTGCGCTACCTGCAATTCATCAGCTGGAGAAGGTATGAAACGTCTGTGCAAGACCTGTCAAGCCAAGTCTCACAATTCCCATGTACCACTCTACCCTTGATAGGGTTTAAGATTAGGTGAGGTACCGAGTACGAGAATCAAGAAGTGAGTCGGTCAATCACGTGGCAGGTTGTGCCGCAGCCTTGTGAGCCTCGGAACTTCTCCTCATGCATCCTGCACCTCGCAAAGCTACTCAGTAACAGTACCCGAGCATCGCCTCGTCAAGCATTCAGCTCGCCTAGAAAAGCCAATTGCCTTGTTCCCTCCCCTGCTGTTTCTTCTTTATACCACCTCTCGGTAGGACAGCAGCCATGAGCGAATCGCCAATCGCCGTCTCGAAAACCCCGTCTGGGATCACGACAATCACAATCACACGACCCCATCGCCGCAATGCAGTCAACCCGCCCACCGCCCGGGCCCTGTACTCTGCCTTTATTGATTTCGAGGAAGACACATCCCAAAAGGTCGCTGTCCTGACCGGTTCCGAGGGAGCTTTTTGTGCTGGCGCAGACCTGGTCGACCTGACGGCGCAATCCAAGCAAGATCCAGCTACTCTAGACCCGCTGGATAGAGATCATCTGCAACCGGTCCAAGATCGCAACTGCGGTCCCATGGGTCCGTCGAGGTTGCAGGTTAGGAAGCCCGTGATTGCCGCAGTGGCGGGTCACGCTGTCGCCGGTGGCCTCGAACTGAGCCTTTTGGCTGACATGCGGGTGGTCGAGGAGGACGCTGTATTTGGCGTCTACTGTCGTCGCTGGGGCGTGCCCCTGATCGATGGTGGAACAGTCCGCCTGCAAGCTATCGTTGGCTTGGGACGGGCACTAGATATGATTCTCACGGGGCGACCAGTTTTGGCACAGGAAGCTCTATCTATGGGTCTTGCGAATCGAGTTGTTCCCAAGGGTAAGGCGCTTGAAGAAGCCACCAAAATCGCCGAGTTGCTGCTGAGGTTCCCCAACGCGTGCATGAACGCTGACCGGAATTCTTGCTACTATGCGGCATACAATGCCCAGAACTTTGAAGATGCGATGAAAAATGAGTATGACCACGGCGTCAAGGTTGTGCAGTCGGAGAGCATCCAAGGGGCTGCTCGATTTGCTGGTGGTCGAGGGAGACACGGCGGATTTGATAAGTTGTAACTCTTGCATCCTTCCTTCTTCTGAGCGGCGTCAACAAATTCATTGATAATCTTATGACTCGGACACTCTTCTTGAGATGTGAGCGTCACTCGTAACACAGTGTATTGCCTACACATTCCTCTCGTGGCCTCTAGATCGCGACCTTCTGTCAATGTCCTCCATAATAGCCCGCACTCTCGCCGCCGCCGCCACCACCACCACCACCATAATACTGCCCCTGGCTCTGGTAAGGATCCTGGTAGGAAGTCTGGTATTGATAGTCTTGTCCTTCTTGACCATATCCATAACCACCGACGTCTTGTCGACCGTATTGCTCATATCCAGCAGGTGGCTGCATGGGCATGGGACTGGGCGATCTATCACCCGCGGCAGAGCGATCTGCCAACAACGCAGCTTCACGCAGCTCTGTCGAGCCCCCTAGGTCACTGCCACTTGGTCCAATATCCTGTTCATCCAGGCCTCGTGCCCCACTTCCAGGGAAGCTACCCATCAGCTTCGTGTATTTGCTGAATGAGCCTGGAATGGGCAACTTGTCGGCCATGCTCAGCATATTGCTCAGACCGCCACCTCCCCCGTGGTGTTGTTGCGCTGGTTTATGGCCCGTGAAGTTTCCGAGAACGTCACCTACCATTCCAAGTGGATTGCTCCCCTGGCCGCCACTCTGGTGTCCTCCAGGGATGAGATTCGCCAGTCCACCAAATGCTCCCGAACTTGACGAGGACTGATGAGCTCCGCCACCGCCCTGGTGCTGCTGGCCTGGAATGAAACTCGCAAGTCCTCCCAGTGTGCCAGAACTCGCTTGATGCGATCCGCTTGTGTTTGGAGCAGAATGCTGAGTATGCGGATTGACGCCGGCTTTGTGATTTTTGCCTGCTCGCACCGCGTCCGAACTCAAAACCGCCTCGAGGCTACGTCCTCTGTCAGGCAAGCCATCCACCCATCTCTTCACGGCAGCGAACATATTCCGGTGGACCTCTAGCCCTTCATTTCGGATGGCGGGATGATGGAATATTATCTCGACATCGTGCAGGACCTGCTGCACTGGGACATCAGGGTGTTCCCAGGCATATAGAACGCGGGGAGCAATGAATTTGAGAATCTCGGCCGCCACATTGCCAGCTGGTTCATTCAGTAAGTTGCTGAAGTGGTCCTTGCTGAGCATCGAATGGGTAGGATCAGTCGAGTGTGGATCCGTCCAGACTTCGAATTGATGCTTTGCAGATGAACTCAGGACGCCCTCACTTCCCGATTGGAGAGCCTTCGAGAGTGCGTTGAGAAGCGGTCGGACAAAAGGTGCCAAAAGCGAAAGGATAAATACTGTTAGAGTCTCGGTAATACGGTCGACAAGCGCCTCTAGACCCGGAATCTTTTCAATGATACTGCTGACTGTCCGGACAACTTTGTCGCGGAATGCCAGGATCGGATAGATCTGAGCGACCGTCTTCGCAGGGTCAAAGCTTGGAAGCCCCTCGAGAGCGCTTGAAGCGGGCGCACCAGATTGTGATGGTTGAGGTGGCTCTTGTGCGGGAATAGCTGACTGCAGAGGCTGTGAAGTACCAGCACCCGGACGTTGCGCTTGCTGTTGCCACGGCTCCATCGGTGGCTGCTGCCAACCCTGATGTGCACCCCCGTATTGGTCATGTGTGCTATAGTTTTGTGTTGCTCCTTGATCGTGCCACTGAGACTGATGTTGGGGAGGCGGTGGATGGTCATAGCTCTGCGACACGCCTTGATCATGCCATTGGTGCTGCTGTTGGTACGGAGGCGGATTCTGCTCCCAATGCGGCTGATAACCAGACTGGGGTTGTTGATTCCAAGGATTTGCATCATATGCCTGAGGCTGCGATGGATAGTTTGGATGAGATGCACGGCTACTATCCCAGTCATCAATTCCCCTTGAAGACTCTCGATAGTTATCTACTCCACGGTATCCCCCATGGCCCCCATAGCCTTCTTGTTGATTGGCACGTCCTTGGGCTTGAGCGCTTGCTTGCAGCTGTTCGGCCTCATCGCAGAGACCTTTGGTTCCTGGGACCTTAGAAAGAAGTTTGACAAGGGTCATCAAGGGGTTTGATGACTGCGCCGCTTGCTGGGCAGTGCCGAGAGCATTGTCCATCTCGTTGACTTCACTCTGGGTGAAATGGTCGGTAGCCTCTCCAAGGACCGAGTGATAGAAGTCAACCATCCCGAAAGTGCCGGTGATAAGGGGGAAGACATGCTTTCCATGCAGATTTATGGCGGTGGCGGTTCCAACGTGAGGGAACACATTGTGAAAGCCCATTTCTCGAAGCGTAAGCTCAACGTAGTTTGTGTGGGCACCAAAGTCTTCTAGAGTGTGTAAGCCTTGTCCGAGACATCTCAGAGCCTCGGCGAGATCTTCGTCTTTCCCTTTAAAGAACCCGTTGCCATTGGTATAAAGACGGCCGTGGTGGATGCTGCGTTCAAAGCTGTATTTGACGAAAGCAGCGCTGGTAGCCCAGTCACCTTTCCCATTGGCAATATAGTTCTTCATTCCAGTCTCCATGTCGATTTGTAGTTCAATGTCTCGCACGGGTCCCCGGAGGCGGACATCGTACTTTCGAGCGTCCTCGTTGTCATTGTAGTCCTTGGGATTGCTGGCGATCTTGTTAGCATTTGGTGTCGACAGCAATAAAAGGAAACAACACACTCGATGTGCTCTTCAGGTCGATATACCCCCAAGCGTTCCGAAGTAACCTCGAACTCCGCTGTAGCATAACCGAATCCGAGGAATGATAGCAGCCAGACCAAAATGCGAATGGTTTCCGGCTGTGCTTTCTTCAGAGCACCGGTATCCATAGCCTGAGAGTAGTCTCGAAGCCAGTTACTACAAACGGATGGTTAGCCCTGTATGAATTGCGCCAGATGGGGGATAGACATACCCAAAGTAGACACGTTTGATCATCATCGAATTCCATTTGTGGTGACGGATACACGCCACGGTCTTCAAGACATCTTCAATGTCCCCATGGCGCCAGTTCTTGCCCTCTACAGCAGAGATAGAGGCAATATCTATTCTCAATGTCAGTGAGGGGTTTGCCTAGCAAATATCTCGAGGTGGCCACGCACTGCCAGCACCAAATGCATGGGCTTGAAGGCTGAACAGTATCAAGCCCAGAAAGAGACACAGCAGGACATTCCGCGTGAATAGAGCCATGGTGCACCGATGTCTCGTTTTCAGAGAAGTCGTTGCTGTTTCTACAGAGCAAAAAGCGGTGGGCTCGGTCTTGGTCTTCCACGAAGAATGCCCAATGCCAAGATGGAATTCGACGTACTTCTCAGGCCTGCACTGTAAGCACCTGTCACCAGGTCCAAGGTATATCACCCGCCGAAAACCACCCCCGACTGTGCAGTGACTTGACCTTATACCGGCCAGACGGGACAGCAGGGCTAGAGGTATCTCGTTCAGCGTTCTGGAATACAACGTGTACACAAGCCACATCTCCCACCCCACCTAGACGGCCGCCTACCAATCCCATGTTGAATCTGACCAATTGTTCGGTTTGTACTCACAGAGGACTTATCTGCACTGCCACCGGTGAACGTACACCGAATGGCAGAGATGAGTCAACATACGTTTGGTACCTTGCAGAGCTGAACTGTGGAAACAAGATCGAGGCTATGCATGAGCTTCTACAATCCAGGTACGGAGTACGTGGGTAGCCCACAGTGTATGAAGACGGACGATGCAGTACGAGGGCTACACGTCTCAAAACAGAACAGGAGGCTGACGATGTAATCGATCATGTCTGAATAGAAATCAATACTCGTGATTTTTGCGGCTTTCTATTAACTAGAAATACATCTCATAACGGCGGCTATCCCCACCGACCGTTGTGCTGGACAAGAATGTGGCCCATGAAAAGTCCGATATCGTTTTAAGCCAGCCGTCAACCGTGAGATGTGCATTTGTTCCATCCTTGCTGGAACCAACATACCCAACCAGAAAACCCACATCAACCCATCTGGTATCTCTTATGTTTTCTCATCTGTCATTTCCTCCCCCCAAGATGCCGAATGTGCAAACTCCCGTAAATCCACATATAAATGAAAACCGCCAATATGATGATGATCGTTGTCTATCATGATCCTCTTGACCTTTGGATATGCTCGGGAAACTCCATGCTAAAATCAAGTTCGTCTTTTTGAAATCGCTGTGCCACCGTACTCCTGGTTGATCCTGTCTTCCACAAATATCTGGTATCATGATGTCAACTTCGTCGAATCGCTATGCCTTTCCGCTCGTTGAAAAATGAACAAAATTTTCCTCGTCGTGAGATACATATGTACAAATCAAAGGTGTGGGTGAGAAGTCGAGGTAGGGGTGAGGAGAGGGGTTGACAGGCACGGGAAAGCACAAAGGCAAGCGACACATCATAACACCGACCAGAACGAATACAGCGACACAATGACGACTAGCACGGAGGTAGAGCACTCCCAAGGACAGAGACCCTCTTACCACCGGCGGGCGGCAGTTGTTTGCTGCATCATACCTGGCGAGATGGATGACGGTGGGCTCGCAATGCGGTTGCCTGTGGAGGGATTCACAATCGGGATGGCGTTGTTGCGAGAACGGATCGCCGACGGCTGGTGGATCTTGAGGTTGTTGTGGTTGCCGGCGAAGCTCGGCGGGGACATGTACGCGGACGTGACGGCAGAGGAGATGGACAGGGCGGGTGTTATTTGTTGGGGTTGAATCTGGGATTGGAGAGGAGATGAATCCGGCGAGCCACTCGACAACGATGAACGATCCGACGACCCTGACGTTACCGACTGACGCTTTGCGAAGAAGTCAGTAAGAGATGAAGTTGTGGAGAGAGGCTCGCCACAAACCTCATCGAATGTCAAGAGGTTTGGGCAGAACTCCAGATCGTCGTCCAGGTCGAACGACCGGCCTGCCTCAAACCGCGCCCGGTATGCACTCATGCTTGGAGGCTCGGTGACAACAATCTCCTTGACTACTTTGGGCGCTCGGAACTGCCGATGGGAGTTTTGGGCCGCCGACAATCGAGGTGCACGTCGAGACCGGCCATGGTGGCTATGAGTCTGGGGCATCGGCTGCGGATTGGTGGCTTGATGTTGTTGATGGGCAGTGTAGTAGTAGGTCGACATGTTGTAGTTGGATCCGATTTGCAGCTGAGGATGACCGGGAAGGACACAGGAGAGGTCTAGCAAGGGAACGCAGCGGTGCAGTTTGTAGTGTCGAGAGGGAGGCCAGCTGGGAAAACAGTGGCAAAAAAACAATAGGTGTCAGCTGATGCAAGAAGGAGCCTCTTGGAACAAGCGCAGAGGGTCTATGCTGGACAGATCTTGGTTGGCAAGAATGTTTGGAACAGGCGTCAATGAGGAGAGAAGTAGGAACAAGGCGTGAGAGGAAAAGGCTGAAGGGAGGACGAGAGTGGGTGGCAGGTAGTAGATAATGGCAGTGTAAGTGAGATGGAAAGCAGCGGTGGGATGGTGATGTATGGTCGATTTGCGAACTGGCTGGCCAAACAGGCGGTGGAGGGAAGGCAAGAAGGCGAGGGAAAAGGCAGAAATCGGGAGAGCTGAGAGGCCAGAGGGTGCGAGGGACCCAGCGCAGGAAGCCGGCGAGGGCGGGAAATATCAGGGCGACCAGCACCATCCAAGGGCTAGTTGAAAGTGCAGGACAAACTTGGACACAAGACCCGCTTTGTCTTAGGCAGTGGTGCCGGGAGCGACGCCTGTCATTCGCTGCTAAAACGTCAAGGCGTCTCCTACTAATGCGCCCTAGTCCACGACGAGGGCTTCAATTTGCCGGGGACAGCCATGAAATTTGCCTCTGCCCGACTCCACAGGCTCGGAATAGTCCAACGCTCTGCACGCAGCCCTCAGTCTGGCCGTGTTGTGCAGGCGTAATTCTGAGCACAGGGACCGACCACACCCGTCCTGGAGGGTGTGTTGTTTCGATCCTGACCCGCTCTCGCCCACAATATGCCAGTCCCGCTAATCTCTTCCAGCCTAGGGACGAGCGCTTTCTGCACGAATCGCCTTCGCCCTGCCTCCTCCCTGCCCTCTCATGCCTCATTGCCCTCGTGGTCCTGCCTTCCACCGCCCCCTCCCCAGACTTGGCCTGGAAGCTAGTCACCTACCACCAAAACACCAAGACGCGAGCTGCATCCCCTGCGCCCCTCGTCCCATGATGGATGTGGAAGGAATCGCTACCTTCTCGCCTGTCCCTCCATCATCCCACCACTCGACCGGTGCACGAATCATCTCCATCCACGCCTCGTGTTACCCAATCCGCTTGGACGTTTGTCCTGTCCCTCCTTCTTGGACCCTTCCCGCGTCGCATGGGCTATTTCGGCCGATGCAAAAACTGCTTTACGAAGCGTCCGGCCCTTGCAGATCAGCGGCAGTCCTGCATCTTTGGACCTCGATTTGTGCCATCCGTGCCTGGAGCTGCCGACCACTAATTGACCGGAAAGCAGAGCCCAGACAGGAGGTAACTGCGGAGATGATGGTTTGAGAATACCTCAGGTTACTAAAGAGATGGCCCCCTAAACACCCATACTTCTAGGCTTTTGACGCCTGATACTATGGGTGTCTCAGCGGCCAGACACAGCTACCCCACATCCAATGCGCCTTAACAGCCGACTTCATCTCCTCCTGTCTAAGAATCAATGCAGGCATGCACTCGGTGAGCCCTACGGACCACCCCGACGCACATAAGAGGGACTTTCGCTGTTACCGCACCCAAGAGCTCGGAAAGAATTATTGGCTTCCCTCGTCCATGTCCCTTGTACGTCCGAGAAGGGCTGGTGTTACCGAATAATGCACCTCGAAACCGATGTTCCACTGGGCACTGCACGCTGAGCAAAGCAAACGCCAATGACGGTGGTGACGGTGCAAGATTGTCGGGCCAGGAGAGAGTCCAATCACCCCCTGAGACGTGGGCAACCGCCGGCCTATCCGAAGCTCTCTTTTGCGCCATTGACGCTCATCCTGGCATTCCACCGTACGGAACAGGTACAGAATAAAGTCGCTCGGGTCAAGGATTTTCCTCTGCCGGCTAAGCCTTCCTTCGCTTCGGTTTCCAGAACCTTTCAATCATCTCAATCAGCACATTACCCTAGATGTTACAGCGTAGGGGAGCTTTTTCTTAATGCCGCTACCACAATCAGAACATGCTCTACAAGCATTTCGTGGTCTATTATGCGGTTTCCGAGAGTAACCCGTCCCTCCCCTATTACTCTGGGGTCAACGCCCAGCCTCAGTTGCAGCTTGACACGACATCAACGTAACGATTGAGGCCAGTCTGGTTTTTGGAGATAGTTCTTCTTTCCTTGCTCAGCTCTACCCGTATCGGCAGACACGGATTCCTGGCTACCACGTACCTTGTAGGTACACAATGTTCGCGGACGCAAGTTCCCTTGTTATTATCCCTGCTGCATCACTCCACCTGTCCCACTCGATCGAGATACAAGGCTGAAGATGACTCCCCCGATCTCTCCACTTTACCACGCTTGCAAGCACGGATATCTCGCTTGTTGGACGCAGGTCTGCATGTACAGTAGGTATATCGGTCAACCCCGACAGAGCTATGGTTTTTTCACCCTAACTAGCTGAGGTTTAAAGAGGTTCCGAAAAACCTTTCTTAGTGTTCAAGAACGTCTCCTGTTTTGGACATTCCCAGCTCATGTCTCGGTAGTCCAGCTCCGTCAGGAGACCAGTCACATGGACTACTCGAACAGCATATGCCGGCACCAGTTGGCGCTTATGTGCACGAACAATGGTTGACGAAGAAACTTCTAACGTCTTCAGACGAAGATGAAACACGATGCACAATATCGGCGCTTTAAATGCTCCTGGTTCCACTGCCCTGGCGTTCCATGTCGTGAGAAATGCCGCCAAAAGATTCTACTTACCGGTCGTCTTTGATAGCCCAAGCATTTGCAAAGGACCAGATGCGGAACGACGACAACTTTGGCATTCCGCTCGCCATGAGGCTCCAAGAATACTGCAGTCAGAGGTGACACAATGACATCCATATTCGTCTTTCTTTGTATCCAACCAACACATTGGTACTCGTAATAATGATACTGATACATATGGATCCACTTCTGGCACGATGTCAGAGAATCGAAGTTATTCGAGAATCGAGCGTGGCACTTGAATGATCATTCAGGCTGTCTCCTAACACATTCCGGCAGCAAATCTCACAGCATTGTACATGGCGGAATACAAACTACGACTAACAGGTGTCGAGCGGGGTGTTTCCGATTCCTTCTGGCGGCGTAAAGTGATCAAAATCAGAATTGACTCTCCCACTGGTTCAAAAGTACCAAAGTATTCCGCACTCAGCATCGTCACAAGGGACAGTCAGGAGCCACAAAATGAACTCAGCGGGATCCCAGCTCTGGGACGAAGGACGTCTCTCGTGAGGTGGGTTCAGAGAGTTCCTTGTAGGGAGGGGAGGTGGTGTTGCTAACATCCGTATTGACTCTGACGACTAAAGGATGGCATTTTTGCAGCAAAGGCGGGAGTACACCTCGTGGCGTGAGGACGGCAATTGAACACTTTATACCACTCCGGGATGTGACCAATAGCCTGACAACGGAAAGTGACGCTCCGCAATGCTTGCTCGGTCTCCTGACCAACCCGAAGGGTGCGCGAGAGAACTACCTGGTATACATCTGCTGTCCCGTTCCCAAAGCCGCTTCTGTGCCATGCGTGATGAAGGCAGGAGAATGAAGGCAGAGAATAATGCCTTCTCTTTGTTCGGGGCCGGCCGCCTCAAGCACCACGGAATACGTCCTTCCGTGGAGAACAGGACGAGCACAACACCCCTACTGTACTGTAGGTCTTCGGCGATGTTTCCATCGCGATACTCTTCTCGGCGGCTCCCGCCGATGACAGTTGACATACCAGGTCGCGCAGTCGACGGGCCACCTCCATGGAAACCATTGCCATGTTGTTTCGAGTGTCCGTGGAAGTCCGGCTTCCTTCAAGATTTTCCAGCACAACCTCCCGGTGTGCGGCGAAGTGGTAGGAAAGGATGAACGATGACAGACACATTCGCTAGACTCAGATCGGATCGTCCACCTCTTCTCCCTTCCTCAACCTACTCTGCGCCTCTCCCTGCCTCGTCGACAGTCCCTCGGGATTGTCGTCTAACTCTACCAGGTCCACTTCGGCACGGCCACCTCTTTCTGATTCTCCGCCCATCAACCGCTCCGCCTCCTCCCTCGTCTCGTCCAGTCCAACGCTCCCGCCAGGCTTGGTGCCTTCTTCTCGCCGTCCGATCACGACGTTGCCCACGGCCAACATCCCCGCGCCCAGCCACCATGTCCCGCCCAGCTTTTCGCCAAATATTAGCGCACCCAGCACCGCCGTGATGACGAAGTTCGCCGAGACGTTGATGATGCTGACGCGCGTGGTCGACTCGGCCCGTGTGAGGGCGGACGTGAACAGCGCCCACATCAGCGCGTTGAAGAGGAGGTTGAGCAGGAAAAAGGTGCCCCGGACGGCCAGGTCGACGAAGGTGTTGCTGGGCGAGAGCGAGAGGAAGGTCGCGATCGAGGAGGACAGGTTGGATGTTAGGGATGTGGTTGTTCTGTTTAATCAATTAGTTCTTTGCACGACAGCCATGGAAGAGCGAGACGAAATGGGGGGGAGGGTCAAAAAGATCTCCAACAGAGAATGAAGTCCTGAGGAACTACTTGAGCCCCAGCACTACTCGCGGACGTAGAACGTACAACTTTGCAAAGACGCCGTTGAAGGCGGCACACGCTCCGCTCGACACGGCCAGCACGATCCAGACGGGCTGCCGCCGCAGTGCGCGGACGATGGGGGATTGATCCATCTCGACGACGTCTTCTTCTTCTCCTTCTCCCTGGCCTCCGTCTCTTCTCCTGTTTCTTCTTCTTCTTTGATCCTTCTGTCCACTACTCCTGACGTTCCCAAGTCCTCCGTCGTTGTCGGTCTGTTCTTCACGCTGACCAGGATCGACACGTCGTCGTCGTGTTGTTGTTGTTGTCTTCTGCTGCGACATTTGAAAAGCGATAAAGAGAGCCGCAGCTCGAAAAGTGGAGAGTGCTGGTGATGGACTGACTGCGCCACTAGCTATGTACCCCGTACTACTCGGTACTCTGTACACACTGGAACTCGCTAAGCAGCTGTCTGGCCGCCGAAGTACATACCGCTTGCTGATTGGCGGAAGAGTCGGCCTTCTGAGAACAATATTAAATAGTCCCCAAGGCAAGGAGTCGTCAGGCCGGGAAACAAGAAACGAAAGTATTCATGTCATTTCGCTCAACAGTCGTATAATACACCTACGAGTCAAGTCTATGAAGAGTCCTGCTGTGCTGTGCTGTGCTGTTGTATAACTATGTAAGTTGCTGTGCAGAGAGTTGTTAAGAGAGAAAAGAAATTTACTTTGGCTTGAAAACGTACTGGCAACCTGTCAGAACTTCCAGCATAGATAGCACGCATAGAATACATGCCGAGGATTCCCACATTGCTAGACGCCGAATGCTCCTCACGACCTAATTACTCCTCTTTTCGCTCGTTGGTGACCCCGCCGCCGCCGCCGATGCAGAACCCTTTAAAACCACGCTGACTTTCTCTTCCGCCTGGGACTTGTCCTTTGACCAATCTCCTTTAGACGATCCCTGCCCATTCTGTTGCGCTTGTTTGTTCAGTGACCCTTCCTCGTATTCCAGAGACTTGACAATCCCTAAACCCTTGGTCTTGCCCTCACGGAAGAGTATTTTGTCCCCCACGGCAAGGAATTCGGGCCTCTGGACAAATCGGAACGCGACTGTGGCTCGATCGCCTGTCCGAATATACTCACGATCAATCTCGATGATGGCGCAGGTCTGACTGATCGGCCCGACATGGAGCATGGCCTGGTATTTTGGTCGTATCGTCGTAGGGTGAGAGAGGATCAAGACTTCGGCGACAAACTCTCGGTAGACCTTGGGCGGCGGGCCTTCGAGCTTCGGGAGCACAACCATACCTTTGCGCACTTCCTTCTTTCGGATCCGCCTCAGGGCCAGAGAGGCAGATTGGCCCGCGCTACAAGCCGGCACTTGTATTCGTTTCCGCTCAATGGATCGAATGTTTGTAGTCTGGAATTGTCCGAGCGAGTCAGGTCCAACAAGGACGTTGTCTCCGGCGTGAATCATTCCCGACTTCACAACTCCCGACACGACTGTGCCCACAAAGGGGACGGAGAAAGTGTCGTTGATGTGGAATTCGAACGGCGCCTGGTCATCGTAATGACCGTGATGCGGAAGAATGTTGAGAAAGGCGCGAACAAGGTCCAGGCATTCCCCGGTGACATTGGAGACTTGAAATATGGGGCAAATCCGCTGGGACACAAATTGTGTGGCGGTCAGGACAGTCTCTTCGTAGGTCTTGATGAAAACGGGGATTTTCCTCGCTCCGGGTGATTTGAGGATCCTCGTGAGCTGCGTGATTGTCTGTTCGAGAATCTGGGGTGGGCAGATGTCGATCTTGGTGATGACGACCATGACAGGGACATTCAGGGCCAATGCTAACCCGAGGTGCTCCTTGGACATACCAATCAGTCCGTTGTTGGCTGCCACCATCAGCAGACAGTAGTTCGGTGCAGAAGAGAGGAGGCCAAACACAGTAGTCCGAAGATATCGCTCGTGGCCAGCGAGATCAGTAAACGAGATGACCTTCGCAGATCGAGTTCCAATCTCCGCCCAGGTAAGTTTGCGACCTGGCACGCTGGACGTGACAACTTCACCATGAGTGTCAAAGCCCATAATCTCCATCCCCACGGACGAGGTACGGCCAGACTCAATCTCGTGCTTGTGGCGGAACAGGTTGACTCGAGCCTTACCCCGGCCATCGTCCAAGTTCCCCTTGACCAGGACACCCAACATGGTCGACTTGCCAGCATCGACATTGCCAACCACGGCAATTCGCGTCTCGATGACTTCTTCGGCCGTTGCCGGGGTTTGTCGAATGAGGAGTTTGCCGTGGCTTGAGTGGTCGTTGGCCGTGTTTGATTGAGCCTCCTTATCGCCGCCAACATTATACGTCAGCAGCACATTGACTGCAGCGTTGAGCATACCGGCCGCTTCAGTGATGCGTTTCATAGCAAGGTCCCATTGCTCTTTGGTGAAACCCATTGAGTCGCCGTTATCCTCAAGACCTAGCTCGAAGAGCGCCTCGCCATGGCCCTCGTCGATCCGAGACTGTACAAGTCCCGACAAATCCTGCAGCGTTGCAGCTGCATCCTCCGAGGTATCAAGCAGCCACTCTTTTAGTTTTGCCCGACTGGGACTGTCCGAGAGGTCTAGTTGATCGAGGATATCGAGCTCGGCATGGTCTTCGGTGACGGACGAGGCAGCGACGGATTCAGGGTGCTGAATGCGCGTCTTCGCTCGTTGTCGTTCGACATACTCCGCGAAGTCGGAGAGCGCCTGACGCCGCGTTAGAACTTGAACCCATTCACGACTTGATACTCCCTCACGAGCTCCCCTTTCCGGCGATCTTGCAGTGTCTGCTTATTGCGACTGCCCATGCTCTTTCTTGTGATGGTTGTGAGATGAGGGGAAAGTAAAATAGTAGCGGATTCACCCCGCGATCAGTGAGGTATTCGGGGAATCATCGTGAGGCTGCAAGCAGCAGAGAAAGCACAGTATTACTCTAGTGCTAACGACGTGGCTTGAGCCATGCTGTCGACAGAAGGGCTGGGAAGAAGAAGTAGATGCAAGACAGAGAGATGCAGAGAGCCCCTTAGTTAGACGTACATAAATAAGACGGAGGCAGTGTTGGAGTCATGACAGTGACAACTGTATCAAGCGGGGAACCACGATTCACTGACTCATCCTCCCCAGTTGCTAGCCCCCACGCGCTTCAGCCTCCTTTGTCTCGAACACAGAGTCTCGCAAATTGACTCTTGAAAAATGCTTCTGCTCCGTCACCAATCCAAGACAAGTGACTCTTGCACCGTCAAGTGGACAGTGCAGCTCGCGACGTACAAGTTCTCCCAATGCTTCCCTCGCTGGTCCACGAACTGCAGCTTCAAGTGACTCATTGATAGAGGCGCTGTTCCGGCCAACAGTCTTCAAATTGGGTTTCCATCGCTCTGGTATGCTCCATCATGAGCTTGGGGTGGACCCCTGAAAGCCTTTGGATGGCCTTTTCGCTCGCCTGAATCAAGAACCCAAACTGACGTGGATCACATAGTCTCATGAACCTGGCTGGGGAGAGATGAGCACAACCGAGTCTCCTGTTTGCTTGTCAGCAACAGCAAATGCTAAGTAGGTTCCTCACGATGCATGTACCTCGGACGAACAGCATATCAGATTGTTTCTTCGTTGTCTGCTAATGTGAGTCGGTGCTCTGGGTGGCTGTTGTGCTGGGTAGAACTGACCTTGACGGTCTCCTCTCCGTCCTCTTCCTCCTCAACTGTGTAGATCGTCTCCTCGACATCTCCGAGCACGAGGTTGCAATGGCTATCATATGCCTATGGTTCCCCGGAGGCGTCAGCACGAGTTCGCTGCAGACTCACGGACGAGCATTACATGTAGTCTTCCTTTCAGCTCTCGATCTCCACGTAGCCGGACAAACACAATCTCATCGAGGGAGAGCCGGACGAGATCGAGCGGTTCCGACACCGCATTGGCTGCTTCGTCCGTTGAGTCGGCCATGACGGGCTGGGGCCTGTGGTATGTGAAATAAATTCAATGTCGACGAAGAATAGCAGAGCCCTGGCCACTAGTTTGGAAAGGGTCGTGAGACTTGGCGTCATTTGAAATTTGAGCTGCTTGCTGAATGCGAAATCCGTTCACTGCGCTTCAACGCCAGCTACTTGAACACTTTTTCAATGACTTAGCTGCCACTCTTTCCAGCTCCAGCTCGGGTCGCCGTCGGTCTGCGGTGTATTGATGCATGGCTCGCTGCCTCTGGTGAGGTTACTCAATGGCTTGTCGCAACCCTCGCCTAGTCGGATTCCTCACTTGACTCTTCACATTCTTCGTCGACAGACCCCTTCTTCGGCGCATTGGGACACAGGACTATGTCTTCCCAATGCTCGTTACCCCCGCCGCTTCCAGCGTTCATCCTCCACGACTGTCTCCTTTTCTCCCTTCATACTACCGAAGCAATCGACCCTGCTCGACGAACACGATGAACTTCCGCCGATAGAATACGAGATCGAAGAGGTGTCGGCGCCTGATTCCACTCATGGAGCTAGGAAACTGGCGTCAATGCAGGCTTTGTTGGAAGAAAATAACCCCGATCGGATACTCCTGGGGCTGGTGACGCCTCAGATCGGAGACGATTTCATCGAAAATGCAGACGATCAGACGTTCGCACGTGCCATATGCGCATTGGACCCCGAACATTTCATTGTGCCTTATGGAAAGCTATTTCGCTACTTGAAGCCGAGTCTGGAGACCCAGCCGAAATTTCGAATAGTCAGATCCTTGGAAGAGCGTGTGGCTACATTTATCAACATCCTCGATTCCCTGGTCACCCAACGACAAAGACATGGTCACTCCCTCGGCCTCGACGTCTATCGCCATCTGTTGCGCTGCACGGCGGCAGCTGGAGTGGGATCATTTGCTAGGAATGTGTTCCGCAAAGCCATGAGAGAAGACGACATTGAACCTGATTTGGATTGTTATAACTACTTCATGGAGGCCCTCACCTGGAACGAGGCATATAACAGGCATGAAAGGTACCGATTACGGATAGTCCGGCATAACATGTTCCGTCGGTCTTTGGAGACCAGACCGCTCGGCTTCTTTGGTCATGGTGTCGCCTCACCCAAAAATCCAAAAAATGAACAGTCCATCAGGCTCGAAACACTGGGTATCTTCAATGAACTGGTGAATCAGGGCTTGAACGGCAACGAAGCGACCTTCTGCAACCTCATGGTTGCAATGGGTCGTGAAGGAGACCTCGGCAGCGTCAAGAGCGTCCTCAAATCGGTGTGGAACGTAGATGTGGACGCCTTGGACAAGTACGACGAGGAGGAACTGGAGAGTCCCACATTTTATGAAGAGGGCTCACCCCTCCGGCCCTCTGCACGGCTGTTATTTACCGTCGTCCATGTTTTCGGGACGAACAATGAAGTCGCCTTGGGAGGCATGCTCCTCGACTACATCTCGCGCAACTATAACCTGGAAATTCCGGAATATATCTGGACCCATTTGCTGGAGTGGACTTTCGTGCTCTCAATCCAACACAGCAAGGCTAGGATCGAGAGAGGCCACGGTGAAGGCCGCATTGCGCGCAGGGCAGTCGAGTCGGTCTATCACGTCTTTCATAACGAACCTTACAATGTCCGACCGAAAATCGAGGATCTGATATTTCGAGTCAAAGCCAGATCTGAAGCCAGGAAACTCTACAAGGCTGTCGAGGATCTCCGCCAGTGTATGGTCCTGCTTGAAGAAGAACGAACCCGCCTCTCCGAAATGTACGACCAAATTCGACACCTCCTTGAAGATGCCGATTATCATTACATCTTCTATGATGGCTTGCCTTCCGCCGCGTTCCTCGATTTGAAACATAAATATGTGCTTGCTTCCCTTCAGCTGGAAGGTCACATCCAACTCATTTCTATCGCTGTGCGCAACACGATCAAGCGTAAAGACTGGACGTCTCATGACGAAGGCACAGACTGGCCATACCGAGGCATTCCCAATATCATCGCAGAGTGGACAGATTGGTTGCCTAATATCATCCCCTACTACACTCCCACAGGTCACGTATGTATCTGGGGAAGGGAGTCCCGGCACGCCGCCATCCAGAGCGCGAACTCTCTCCAGACAACAAGGGCAGGCACAATGCGTATGCTGCTGGACTCTTATTCACCAACTCGTCTCCGCCATGCGGCAGGATTTATTCATCGCGGGCCGACAGGGAACGCTCTGTCTAAATTTCAAGATGAAGTCCGCAGTGATTCTTCGGGGCGCCTGAGTGACTGGGTC
Source organism: Fonsecaea erecta (assembly GCF_001651985.1). Lineage (NCBI taxonomy): Eukaryota > Fungi > Ascomycota > Eurotiomycetes > Chaetothyriales > Herpotrichiellaceae > Fonsecaea > Fonsecaea erecta. The sequence goes on along the minus strand of NW_017387245.1, from coordinate 1,372,808 downwards.
CTGCGGTTCGAGGCGGCTGTCCGTCAAGAGCGGCTGAGCGATCGCCAGGTCGTGGGGTCGCAGGTACCCGGCCCAGACAATAACAGCGAAGATTGGAAGCCCTGGGGTGGGGTTACGGGGAATAGCAAGACAGAGCGCGGACGTCGGAAAAAGGCATCGGCGACAAGGGACGAAGAGGGGGATGAAGACGAACACGAAGAAGGGGAAAAACAGCAGGAGTGATAGTGATGCCAAAGTTTTTTTTGGATTGGCCGGCTGTGGTACAGAACGTGTAATAAGTGTAACATCATCCATCATCATGTGCGTACATATCGAGCGGTAACTTTCCTCTGCGGGAACGCGGTAGGCTCTCTCTCTCTCTCTCTCTCTCTCTCTCTCTCTGTCTCTCTCCCACTCAGGAAAAGGACAACAATTTGCCCTTGATCCTTATGTGCTCCCCTTCTAAATCTTTCGACAAGCAGCACAAAAAAAAAGGCCAAATTGGATATCATGGACAAGCGAACAAGCAAGAAAGAAAGAAAGCGTCGAGTCAAAAATATCCCGCCCATTATTGATTGATTGCACATCCATCCATCCCTTCCATCCACAAGCCACCAGAGAAGGGAGCGGATGTCCTGAGGAAGACCCAAAAAAAAGAGGGACAATTTGATCCCTTTCCTTTCCCTTCCTTGCCTTCCTTTCACTCCTATTCTCTCCTTCTTCCTCTTGCGGGGAATGAATCCTCGTTTTTGAAGACCGCTTTTCATCCTCCTCCGTCCCGAGAAAAAAAAAACCGAGAGAAAACAGAAGGAAGCAAAGAATGAAATTTGTCTCCCGATTTACTGGTGGTGTCTGGTGTCCAACTATCTCCCCCTTTCCCTCTGCTTCTCAGCCGGCAACGACTCGCTCCCTCCGTAGATCGTTCACCACCATATACCTGCCCAACCCGATCCAGCCCCATCGAAACCAGACCATCTGGGATTTGTGGCCGTGGATCATGGCCTCGCGTGCCTTCCAGTACCGGAAGATGTCGTTCACGAACATGACCCGGTCCGCGGCGCCTTTGGGCCCCGTGGCGGTCTTGCCTTTCTCCTTCGTCATCCCGAACAGGTTGCCGAATATGCTCTCGTAGATGCCCATCAGGAGTGTGGGGATGGCGTCCAGGACGAACGAGTATTTGCGGACAATGTTGATCGAGGGCAGCGTGTACAACGTGACCGGACACGCGTAGCCCGAATGGCCCTTCATGATTTTCTGCAGGAACAAGGCCGCCCCGTGGTACAGTGCGATGTGGTTGGGGTGGCCTGAAATCCCGCCCTTGTCGAAGGTGATGAGCACGTCAATTGTGGCGCGGGGCCCCTCCGCCTCCTTTTGCGCCGGAACTGCTGGCGGGGTCGCGATGGGTGACCGCGAGGAGGATTTGGTATGTTTCAATGGCGTGGCTTTGGATTTGCGTCGGTCCTTGTCCTTCTCCTTGTCCGAATCCGATGCGGCGGTGGTCGCAGGGGTCGCTGGCGCGCACGGCGAGTTCAGGTGCGGCGCAAATGCACTGGCCAGCACGAGCGCGATGTCCTCAGGCTTCCAGTCCTCCTTCATGCCGTCTCTGAACCGCTCGTCGTTGAGCACGAAGACGTCCTCCTTCCGCCTCAGCCCCAGTGTCATGGCCGCCTTTTCCAGTTCCAGTTTCCGCGTCTCGCCCAGACCGTCGCTGTCGCCCGTGCTCATGCACAGGAGCTTCAGGTGGTTTTGGAGAGAGGGGTGCGTGAGGGCCTGCAGAGCCGGGGAGAAGAACATGGACTCGTCGTCCGGGTGGGCAATGAGCAGAATGATGCGCTTGTTGCGGAGGAGGGCAGGCATGGGCGGGAGCATCGTCGAGGTGAGATGCCACAGGGCGAAGATGAGGACGGGGAGGAGGGCCAACGTGACGATCGTTCCGAAGGCCATGTTGGAACGAAGGGAGGAGGAGGGGCCTGAGCCGGATAGAGCTGTCGCAGGGAGGAATGGTAGCAAGTCTCGTGTCGTCAAGGTACTGCTACTACTGTACAAGTGAAGAGGATCTCGGCGCAGTCCAAAGGAGGAGGAGGAAGAGGAGGGGGTAGTTTCATTCCCAAGCAGTCCTACCGGCAGCACGGAGTCGACGGCCGCAGCGGGCGAGATTTCATGGTGGGAAGGGCTGGAGTGCGTAAAATCAAAGAGAGACGGATAGGTAGAACACGACAGAGAAACAGGCGACCCGGAAAAATTCGTCCCCAGCCATGCATGAACTGGTGGAGTTGGGCAGTTGAAAAGGACGAAAAAGCGGTAAAGGTGGCCAGATCTCAATCGACGTTGACGGCGGCGGCGCAATGGAGAATGGAGAATGGAGAATGGAAACGAAGCGGCGTTACAAGGGTGCGTGGTGGATGGTTTCGCTTCTCCCATATCACCCCACTTGGTCACCCTAATTAAATCACCGCAGAGATCGACAGGAAGTACACGGTGGACAGGGCACGTGAGATGGCCGTTGATTGAAGAACTGTACGGGGTATATTTGAAGGACATAAACATATTGATCGATTCAGATACTCTTTTCTATGCTTGTTAGGCCCATGATCTGGTCAACGTCGACCTTACACAGAGGGAAAGTGATTTGGGTATTCTGTACGTAGGAAGCCGACTGGGCATCAACCGAGTCACAATACTTGGTAGAGTCACGGGAGGATATTTCCTGGCGTGGGTAAAACGTCTACGTGTTCCTGGGTCGTTGCAAGGGCTGGACTTCGGCATGCTGGGATAACCTGCCGGCGAGATATCCAGAGAAGGGGTTTGTCGCTTGGGATTGGGAGCGACAATAGCCCTTCTCTAACGCGAATGGGGCAGAAGAGGGTTATGTACCTGGAGAAGCAAATTAGGAGATCATGGGACTCCTGAAGCAATAGTCACGGTAGACTTGAATTCAAAGTAGTGTCAGCAAGAGTTTCATTGAATGTCAAGTGAGACCAACCAAAGCTGCTCCAACTCCATATTTCCCAGTTCCTAAAAGCACCATCTCCTTCGTTGGGCGTGTGGCCAATGTGGCAGTTCATCTGCAGCGAATACCATAAGTCATCTTCTAACTTCCCTGGCTTCTGCAAATTCCGCCGTTGACAGCGGTGTTCGCAGCGTCGCGAAATAAGGCTCAGCTTGTTTGCCCGACAAAATCACAACACCGTCGCTGCCTAGTATCGGTATCGTGTCGAGTAGTCCTTGGGCGAAACCACCAAACCCCGGCCCTTTTTGGCGCCTTTGTAGATCGTTTCGATGATGTCGATAAGCTCTTGCTTGTCTTCGAGGACCCAGTTCAGCTTGTTGTTGTTGCCCGTGCCGAAGTCACACATCATGTGTTTATTGCGGAAGAAGAACATCAGAGTCACTGGGTCGTAGAGCTCGTACATCTGCTTAAAGTCTGGGACTTGATCGAGGTCGCAGACGTAGATGACAGCAAAGTTCTTGACTCGATCGGCGATTTTGTAGAGGACTTCGTCTTGTCGCATGCAGTCAGGATCCCAGTCACGGCCGAAGCGGATGACCACAAGGCGTTCGTCTTCGGAGAGAATGGCCTGGTCGACGTGCCAGCCGGTCACGAGGTGAGGGATGACGACAGAACCCATCGCGTTGTTGAGAAGGAGGATCGTGGAGAGATGTTGTCGTTGTAAGTATCTTGTTCTTGTGAGATGTTTGGAGATAGAGGAACAGGTTAGAAGGAGAAGGAGAGACGGCGAGATGGTTAAAGAAGCGCGCAGCTAGAAGGTTGGAAGATTCAAGAACATGGAGTTGCTGCTTAGGCATCTCTAGCTCGCTAAGTAGGCACTAGGTGGGCAGCGACGGCTGGCTTGGCAGTGGCTGGCGTTATCGATAAGGGATTTTCCCCCCGCGAAAATTTTGGGTGATCAGTCCAAGGGTGCTTGTCACCTGCGTACAACTCCTCTCAACAGCAATTCCACCACCTTCTTGCCCTTGTTTATTGACATCCGTGCATTGGCCAGAGGACTCAAGATCAATCATGGCCACCTCTCCGCAGCCTTCTTCGAACATTGACGCCACCATTTCAGTCCTGCGGCGAGATTTGACCTCCGAGAATGTCCCTCTTGCCCGACGCTTTCGCGCCCTCTTCTCTCTCAAGCATCTCGCTTCACAAAGCCCAGGACCACAAGCAACAGCAGCAATAAACGCAATTGCGGCTGCATTTGCTTCTCCCTCGGCGCTCTTGAAACACGAGCTGGCGTATTGTTTGGGACAGACCAGAAATCTAGCTGCAGTCCCGTTCCTTCGGGCGGTCCTCGAAGACAGGTCAGAAGATGCAATGTGTAGACACGAGGCGGCCGAGGCGCTCGGAGCTCTGGGAGACATGTCAAGTCTACAAATCATGAAGCAAATGAAAGACGACGAGCGGGAGCCCGTGGTGGTCAGAGAGACATGTGACATTGCAGTCGACCGCATCAATTGGGCTCATTCTAAGAGCCGACAAAGCGAAAGCCTGAAGCCAAGCGACTTTGCCTCTATCGACCCTGCGCCTCCTCTCCCTTTGTCTTCAGGAAGCCCTTCAATCCCGACCATACAGGCGACGCTCCTCGACACTTCATTACCCATGTTTCAGCGATATCGAGCCATGTTCGCGCTGCGAGACCTCGCGTCCCCCCCCGACCTCCCCACGGCAGAAGCTGCCGTTCATGCCCTCGCTTCCGGGTTCAAAGATCCATCGGCACTATTCCGACACGAGGTGGCTTTCGTGTTCGGGCAACTCTCACACCCGGCATCAATACCCGCCTTAGTAGCTGTGCTGGAGAATACAAAGGAAGAGAGTATGGTTCGACACGAGGCGGCAGAGGCGCTTGGCAGTCTGGGAGAAGAACCGGGTGTGGAGGACATGTTGAGGAGATTCTTGGATGATCCTGAGCAAGTGGTCCGCGAGAGCGTCATTGTTGCTCTCGATATGGCCGTGTACGAAAAAACCGGGGAAATGGAGTACGCCACGATACCAACAGGGGCTGCTGCATAGCTGGGGGCTTGCTTTAGACGGCGTGCATTTCAGACATTGACTGGCCTCAAATCAATTGTTCTGAACATCCTTGAAACCGCATTCGCATCTGTAGAAGACAGTTGTGCCTTCATCTGCGCTTCGTAGTTGCTTGGTGTGATAGAACATTTCCGGTCGATGGCAATCGGGACACTCCCTGGAGATGACAGCCTCGACCTGCAAATCGTCGGCATTGATAGCTTGTACTTCGGAGTGTTTCGCCCGTAGAGGAGACGGGAAGGCACTGGGTTTGGACTTTGAAGTTATGACTTTGGAAGAGGTGTCCTTGGTGTACTGGAAACAGTCGTCGCACTTGACCATATCGTCCTGATGCTCTCCTGGAACGGTCCGTGGCAGAAGCGAGCCACAGGCGTCGCAGAACAAAAGGCTGCCTATGGCGACCATCTTTGGGGATTCGAGTGTTGTGCAGCAAGTCAGCCAAAAAAATTTGATGCTCGCTGACGAACAAACTTCTGGAGGCGCTTCTGCGATCTCGTTCCTGCAGCGGCTCGGCCCCAATACGGTTAAGGGCGATCGCATATTCATATTATTATTGAAAACCGCAGCTTAACCGAGCGGATCGCAGTCTGGAGATCCCTTGCGCCCTGCCGCCTTGCCGCCTTGCCCCATCCCAAACCCCCATTCTCCTCTCAGTATTTCCTTCATCTCCGCATGTTTGAGTGGGAGCCCTGCGTCAAGACAACCCATTCCCATACGACTGACAGCCTGCGATAGCAGTTCTGGGGCTATGATGGTCATGGCGTGGTTCCTGACTTCAAACCTCCCCACTTCGATAACTCTCCCCTCGTCGGCAAAATCATCGAGATAATCGCATGGGCGGATCAGGACAAGATCAATCATTCACAAGTGTTCTCATCATGGAGCCTCGAAAAGATAACATAGAGGTCGTCATCCCTCGGCGACGACGAGCACAAGATAATTCCATTGGGAAGGGCCTCTCGGTGAAGAAGGCTTTCCAATACACTCCCGTGACGACCTCGATTCTCCCAGAGCACAGTATGCCCACTTCACACAAAAGTCGGTGCCGTGCTAATTCACTTCACAGTTTGCCTCCCTCTCCCACAACTTGGGCGCTCGAGTGACTCACGGCTCACTTCTCCTTCCGAACGTCAGGCGGCATATCGAAGCGAACTGTTCACTGCGACCGCTAAAGAACGTCTTTCGGTCTTGCTCGATCGCAACCGCCTATCAGAGATCAAGTTCCCTCAATCTCCCGTGCAAAACGATAACTCGGCCCAGGCAGACCTGAATCCCATTCAAAAGATGGTTCTCAAAATGTCCAAGATCGACTATACATACAACTCCTTGACCACCGCATCTCAACCTACAGTCAGGAAGAAAACTCTCCAGAGGCCCATAACCAAGCCTTCCTCTTCTACCTTTGTTGTCGACATACCAAAGCCGCCTCCGTCCTTCAATAAAGATAACTATGTCATTGTGCTAGATGATCCAGAACCGGAGCACCTGAGTGTTTCTTCACGGTATACCAAGCCTGCTGTCGCGACAACCTCTAAGAAACAGAAGGACGACCAGCTATTAGAGAACTTTGAGAACCAACTCGCCGAGATTTGCGAAGCTCGAGACCAGATTGACTCCAACAACCCAGCAGACCGAGCAAACGCCACCAATGCCATCTTTGATCTGCCCGATGATGAAGACGACACTGAACCATATCTTGCGCTGCGTTTACAGGAGACACTTCAATCGATGATGAGTCAGCTCCTGACCTCTGGTCGGTTGCGCGAGGCCTCTCTGGAGTCTCTTCTGCGACTCCAGCGTGTATGTGAGCCAGCGATAGAAGCAGCGCAAACGATCAATCTGCGACTACCTCCGGATCCTTCAGATGAAGACATGTCCGCCTGGTTGTCGAAAGTTCACAAAGCGGAAAGGGGAGCCATTTCAGCCTGTACTCTGATATACACCATCCTGGGGGCTCCTCAGAATCAAGACCTCGTCAATTTAGTTGCGTTACAATGGCTACCCAATGTGCTCGTTAATTTATTCGAAAACTGTCTGATTCCGATTGTCGAGGCCCGCCCAGATGGACCAAGCAGCCAGCTCTTCGATCATTCGTCTGCACACAGTGAACCGTTGAAACGGTTGCTCGATGTCGGTCGCAAACTTCTGGACCTTGTGACAAGAGCATGTGTGGAAATCAAGGAAGCCGGCCCCGTCGTTAATGCCACCGAATTCCTGGCGGCGAAGCTCATTTTTGTTCAAAATTCCTACAACGACAAAACATCTGCACTCGGATCTCAAGCGTACGAGCGGCTGAGAAAGCAAGCCATGGCGGCTGTTGCCAGGATGTACGCCGCTTTCCCTAACGAACGACCAGCAATATTGGAGGAGGTCTTGACGTCCTTGGATAAGCTGCCTTCAAATAGCAGGAGTGCCAGACAGTATAAGCTGGGTCCTGGTAAGAATATCCAATTGGTAACTGCTCTTTTCATGCAGCTAGTGCAAGCTTCAGCCATGCAAACAAATGTGAAAAGAAATCGGAAGTCGCGGCCTCAACCTCGGAAGGGATTGATCAATATTGGTGATTCAGACGTGGACGACGATTCAGCCAATGATATGGAGATCGACTTAAGGTCCACGGCCGATGAAGTCGAAAAAGACCCGCTATCAAAGCTGGGCACAATAGCGCAGAATCTTTTGTCTGAGGCAGCTAAGAGTGCTCAGCATATTGTGATGTGGATGGTTGACAAGGCCTCGAGTGTCACCAAGTCTGGGGATTCGCCTTACCGCAATATTCTCGACTTGTTTGTCGAAGACCTCACCCTGGTGCTCCCATCCACGGACTGGCCAGCATCTGAATTGCTTCTTACGGTGTTGGCGTTCCGCATGAAAAAAATTGCAGAGACAGACAAGTCGGCTTCTACAAAGAATATGGCTCTCGAATCCTTGGGGGTCATGGCATCTGCAATATCCCAGACTCTTGCGTCTGCTCGAAGACTGCTTTCATCGATCACAAGAGATGGAGAGTCCCACTCCACTCCAATCGCTCAGGAATTGTCGGATTCTGTCAGGGAGCGACCTCAATTCACTCTCGAAGCTCACGAACTTGTGTCAGCTCATGGACCGTTCTCTATCGTCCACTCGTATCTGAGCCAGAAAAAAGGGGAGGGCTTGAGAACTATATCCGCAAAAGCATATTTCCTCGTGAAATTTGCCGCTCAAATTTATCAGGTCGTTACACAACCACGGGACGTAGACCGAGAGGTTGAACCCGACTCGCGGCTCACGTCTACTGTTTCGGCGATGCTACATCAGCTATCCGGATCCATTGAACATAGTGAAGCCGCTCAGGATTATGTCGAGGTTACAGATCAGGAAGCCCAGCTAGCCTATATGCTGAGCATTCTCAACGGACCATTCTGTCGAATGTTTCCGGGCATTGCCACCACGCTCAGTTCGTCGATCGAGAGCGATCAGGCTCAGGTTCGCACCCGCAGCTTGAAGAGTATTGCGGCCATGCTGGAGATCGATTCGAGTCTTCTCGATTGGGGAACAACCTTAGCGCATGCTGTCATAAAATGTGCGTCTGATGACTCCGCCATGGTGAGGGATTCCGCCCTGACTCTGATTTCCAGATTCATCATGCCCAGGCCAGCACTTCAGGGGCAAGCATTCAGGGTGCTTCTCAATTGCATGCTTGACTCCAATGTCGGAGTTCAGAAAAGAGCCATGGCTCAGCTGAAAGACGTCTACTTGAAGGAGGGGAGATCGGCCGTAAAAGAGTCCATTGCCGTCGCCTTCTTACACCGGGCAGCCGACCAAGAAACATCTGTGGCGGAGCTTGCAAAAAGGATATTGGCCGAGATTTGGGTTGATCCCAAACTAGCTATGCTGGATTCTGCAGACGACTCTGCACGCTTGGATGTTGAGATCGAGGATCTCAAATCGCATATTGTCACCTGCGTCGGAAGCGATATGGCGCGCCTAGCACCTTTGCTGAAAGAGTTCCTGGTTTGGAAGTTGAAGGATTCCAAACATACGGATCAAGTCCGAGATCTTTGCGCCCGGATTGTCAAGAAACTCCTCGATGCCGCCAATGGCTCTGATGTGGGACCAGCAGAACTGACGACCCTGGTAGCTTTTGTTGATGCTCGACCGGAAGCAGTGGTGCCTGCCGACTTGACCAGTCTGAAGAGCTATCTGAGAGACTTGTCAAAGCAAGATAACGTTCCCAAGTTCAAATCTGTCGTGGCTATATTCCGTCTCGTTCTTCCACATCTGTCCAGCACGCAAGCTCCACTGCTTCAAGAGGTTCAAATGGATCTTCTTAAAGCCAGTCAGAAGCTTGTGCAACGAGAAGTGGTCGAGGAGGTGATGGCCTGTCTAGGAAGCATCGACAGAGTACTGCAGAATACCGTCAAGATGGTCAAGTTCACGATCTCTCTGATACGGAATGTGCTACCCACCAGGAATCTACCGGACAAGACACCCGGGAGGGACGACGACGATGCGAGCGAGAATCGAAAGAGGAATTTATGCTTGCGGCTCCTTGGCGCCGTGGGAAAATATATGGATCTGGAACGATGTGCAGAGGAATTTCAACGAAGCTTCCCTGCATACAAGGGTGGTTCAGTCGCAGGGTTTTTGGCGGACTGCATTTGCGAACACACCTCCCGACACCGCCCTATCTAAACCCGAGTCAGGGCGCTGGAGAGTCTCGGCCTCGTCTGTCAAGCATGGCCGGGCCAGTTCAACAAACGGCATATACGGGAGACGTTATTCGAGGTTCTGAATAGAATGTCTCTCGGTGGCTTGGACCAAAGCGACATTGATAGAATGCAGATCACCGTGCTTGAGATATTTCAAGAACTGTACGGGAAGCGGGTTACGGCCAAAGAGGACGCGAAGAAAAACGCGGACAAAGGGGAGGTTCAGGCCTTGAAAACGATTGGCGGCGACAGCAAGACCCGCGAGAGCGACAGTGCCATTTCGATCATCACCAACACGCTGGTCGACCTCCTCCTCCATATTGCCCTGTCCGAGACTGGTCCCAAGGCGCTGCTCGCGGCTCAAACACTGGCCAGCATCGACCACCAAGGCATGACACACCCGAAGCAAAGCACGTCGGCGTTTGTGGCGCTCGAGACCAGCACCGATCCCCGAACTGCCCGCGTGGCCCGGATTGCCCACGAGCACCTCCATCAACAGCACGAATCCGTCTGTGAAAGAGAGTACATCAATGCCGTCGTCGCCGCGTTCCATTACCAGAGTGAGGTGTACAAGGATCCGCAAGGAGGCATCGTTCCGGGATACACGGCCAAACTTGCCCCAGCTTTTGCGATCATCAGCACCAGTGGCTCCAAGTACGTGAAGAAGTTCATCAGCAACTTGATTTCGAAAATAAACACCGAGTACTCCAAGTTGAATGTGGCGGCCGGGGACGAGATCCCCGAACAAGTGTTGTTTGTTCTCTTTGTGACACAGAACTTGGCATTCTTTGAGTACAAGAAGATGGATGAGCTCCTGCATACTGTGCTACAGCTGGAGCTGGCGTTTGGCAGAAACGGCAGCGAGACAGCACAGGCGATCGAGACGCATCTCAGCCAGGCCCCTGCCCCGCTTCTCGTCAGGGACGTCAAGAATCTAGATGACGATGTGATGGTCATAGAGCCAATAGCTCCGGACCCGGTCGTGGATCCAGCCACGTTAAAATCGCTGACGGCGGCCGCTTGTGCGATCACACTGATCTCCGAGGCGAGGAACTATTTGAGGAGACAGTACGGGATCTCACGAGATGTCAAGATGGCGATGCAACAGAACAAGCAAACCAAGGAAGCCGGAAAGGAGCCGGTCAAGGTACATGGAATCACCGGAGACAAGTTTTGGCACAGGACCAACGCCGTTCTTGAATCGCTCCACAGTCGGGGCGCGATGATTGCACGATGCCGGGAGTTTGTTGATCTTGTGGCTGTGGACGACGAAGTGAAGGTTGCCGAGGAGGAGGCGGCAATCAGTGCCCTGGTGGACGTGGCGTCGGACCTCCCAGGGAGTGCACCACGCGGTCGAAAGCGCAAGAGTCTCTCTGGGTCAGTGGGAGGCACGCCCAAAAGAGCTCGAGGGCGACCAGTCAAGCACGGGAATGCACGACGATCAGCGAGTGTGGTGTCGTCGGGGGAGGACGACTTTGACGACGCAGATTTCCACGGCTGAAGCAGCATTTATGAGTGATGATGGCACTTGCGCAGGATTTCTCTGGACAGCGAAAAAAGGCGGTTTAAAGACGGCTCATGTCTGAGGGGAGACAAGAGTTTTTTTTTTCTTTGGCAGATAGGCGAGCGAGATGCACAGGTTGCTGGGACACAGGACGAGGAGTTTTCTTTTGTTGTGTTTTGTTATATATGATACCCCCCACAGAGCTGTCGACGGTGAAGCCGGAGAAAGGGCTTTAGGCACCCATCAGGGACCTCGTAGATAGATGAATATACCTCGTTGAGAACTTTCCCGGCCTGTGATCGGATCGAGTAAAAAGAGTAAAAGGAAAAAGGGGGGGGACCAATTAGGTGATCAAGGGGAAAGCTGAGAGGTTTGATAAGCGACGCCGCAGTGACGGAGGATGATGAGAAGGTCGCATTGCTGCCGCACTTCCGATCGGGGTGTGCATGCACCGATTAATTAATTAATACTCCGTAATAGTGGGCGAAAGGTGGCTCAACAGGCTCAACAGGCTCAGCGGATAAGCATCTTTAGCACCTAAACATCCCGTCACAATCATTTTCCCATCGGCGCCCATCCATCTGATCTGATGCCGCCCCCCATAAGCTCGCCGTCATTCCGTCATATCCACGTATAGCGTCACCGCATCATATCCTATCTTCCGTCTATTTTCTGTTTTTCTTTTCCCCCTTCTTGCCTCGATCTTTCCACAGCATTCCTATTCTTCTTCTTTACGTCTCTATCAACGAGGCCTCAAAACCACTCCTTTCTGGATATCGGCCACAGTCCTCTCACCATGAGGTAACCAGCCGCCACCCTCCTCTCGCTTCTCGACAATGGAGGCCATTCCTCGATTGGCCCGCGGTGGCCAGCGATACCTACAGCTTCCTCTGCGCTCTGTTCGTAGTCTGCATACCTCTCCTCGACTGAAGCCTTCCTACCTGCCGAGACCATGCCTGCAATCCCCAAGGGCCTTGTCAACCCTGCGAACAGCCCAATTACCGTCTAGAAATCTGCGCATTGGGACGTCGAAGCTCTCGTCTCGTCTCATCTACCCTACCCAAGTGGGCACTGTGCGATACATTTCCACCAAAGAGCTCCCTAATAACAAGGGACCCATCGTTCGCTTCTGTTACCGGATATTCGCATGGACGGGCATCTTCATCGTCTTCTCCGGCACCTTGGTCCTCGCCTTCTTTCTCTACGATGCCTCCACCTACCGCGAAGAGCCAGATCCGACCGGCGACATTGCTGTGTCGGAAGCGGCGCTGTCACCCAGAAGAGGAGGACCCAAGAACCTGCCCATCGCAGAGGTCTTGGTGGATGACGAAGACTGCGACCACATGCGTGAGCAGAAAGACAAGCCAAAATTGGTCGTTCTCGGCACCGGCTGGGGGAGCGTCGCCATGCTGAAAGAACTCCATCCAGGCGATTACCATGTGACGGTCGTGTCCCCGGACAACTACTTCCTGTTTACGCCCATGCTGCCGTCTGCCACGGTGGGCACCCTGGAACTGCGATCACTCGTTGAGCCAGTGCGCCGGATCGTCAATCGGTTGAGGGGCCATTTCTTGAGAGCTGAGGCCATCGACATCGAGTTCACCGAAAGGCTGGTTGAGGTGGCCCAGGAGGACGCCGACGGGAACAAGCGACATTTTTATCTGCCCTACGACAAGTTGGTGATTGGAGTCGGCTCGACGACCAATCCCCACGGCGTCAAAGGCCTGGAACACTGCAACTTCCTCAAGACCATCGAAGATGCCCGCCTCATCAAGAACAAGGTCCTGCGTAACCTCGAACTTGCCTGTCTGCCCACCACCTCGGACCAAGAACGACGGAGGCTGCTCTCGTTTGTCATCAGTGGTGGTGGCCCGACCGGGGTGGAGTTTGCTGCAGAACTATACGACATGCTGAACGAAGACCTCTTGAAATCGTTCCCCAGGATATTACGGAACGAAGTGTCTGTGCACGTCATCCAGTCGAGGGGCCACATCCTCAATACCTATGACGAAGCCTTGTCCGTCTACGCCGAGAAGAGATTCGAACATGACCACGTCGAAGTCCTGACGAACTCGCGGGTCAAGGAGGTCAAACCCGATCGCATCATCTTCTCACAGATGGAGGACGGGAAGCCCGTCACCAAGGAGCTGCCTATGGGATTCTGTTTGTGGTCCACCGGTGTCGCGCAGACCGAACTGAGCCGGAAGATCGCCCAAAAGCTTGGCGAGTTCCAGAACAACCGACACGCTCTCGAGACGGATTCACATCTGCGACTTCAAGGAGCACCGCTGGGAGAGGTCTACGCCATTGGAGACTGCGCCACCGTTCAAAACAATATCGCGGACCACCTCACCACTTTCCTCCGCGGCATGGCTTTCGAACAGGGTAAGGATCCGGAGAAAATGCACATCACCTTCCAGGATTGGCGCAGCGTGGCGCAAAAGGTGCGCAAGCGGTTCCCTCAAGCGGCCGGTCATCTCAAACGACTGGACAAGTTGTTTGAGGAATATGACAAGGACAAATCTGGCACGCTAGACTTTGGCGAAATGCACGAGTTGCTCGTCCAGATTGATTCCAAGCTGACCTCTCTTCCCGCCACGGCCCAACGTGCGAACCAACAGGGCCAGTATCTCGGTCGGAAATTCAACAAGATTGCAGCCGCCATTCCCGGCTTCAAGGCGAACGAGGTCGACTTTGGTGACCTCGACGAGGCCGTCTACAAGGCCTTTGAGTATCACCACATGGGTTCCCTGGCCTATATTGGAAACGCCGCCGTTTTCGATTTTGGCGGTTTAAATTTCAGCGGTGGGCTGATGGCTGTCTACCTGTGGCGGAGCATCTATTTCGCCCAAAGCGTCAGTTTCCGGACGAGGATGCTGTTGGCGATGGATTGGAGTAAGAGGGCCCTTTTTGGAAGAGGTGAGTGTCACGCTGGCGGCTTGAGCGAGAGAGCATAGGACTAACGATTGAGCAGACCTGATGAGCTTCTGAACAATTTGTCTGCGGTATATGGCCTTGATGCGATGTATGGGAAACAACGACGCCAGTGATCCCTGGCGACCAGCCGAGTTTCCTGCTTTCTGAAGGTGTGAAGAGGCATCAGTCTTCGTGGATAGAATGACGGTTGCCCCAATCAGCCCCAGGATGTGAGACAGTTCCCGGCGATTGGGGAAGATTGCGTATCGTGGGCTCGCGAGAGATCCAGCAGGACAAGGCCGATAGAGTAGAGCGGTCGCCACACTAGAAGGAAGAGAAGAACTCATGACTGACCGACTGACTGACGCTCCGGAGATAACGGGGCAAGATTCGACAAGAAGAAGTAAGCAAAGCAAGCCAAGACCAAAAGAGAAGAGCAAAAAAGAACAGAGAAGAGAAGAGACGAGACGAGACGAGGACGAAGTAAAAGGAGAGAGACTGTGTGAGAAATATCAAGTTCTGAGTGGCAGGTACACACACACATTTGTCTAGCGGTTGTATATCAAAGTCTTTTGTGTTTGTTCGTTTGTTTGCTCTGCTCTGCTTTGTTCTGATCTGTTCATTCCTTTCCGCCCGCTCGCTCGTCTCATCGGGCATCTCAGCCTGGCCCCCGAAAAAAGGAGTAAGTGTATCGGATCAATATTGATTGATTGATTGATGCCGCTTAGGCAGGCAGGCAGGCAGATAGGTAGGTTCGTTGGTCCAGTCAATACCAGTCAGTCCTGGCTGAGCTGTGGTCGATTGTCTCTCTCTCTCTCTCTCTCTCTCGTTAACTATCTATCGATCTATCCGTATACACTGCTCATGAGTGATTGATTCTTGGTCGACTCAACCGCAGCACGAGACAGGCAGGCAGTCTGCACGAACTTCCAAATGAGGATGGATGTACAGTACAGTACAGTCAATGTATTCATTTACGACGTACTATAATGACTTTCTGTCTTCCTTGGTCCTTGATACTCGATCGCCAGTCCTCACAAGTTTAATCCTTTGTCCTCGGTCTCGGTCCCCGTTTCGGTGGTGTCGGTGGTAGTGTCGGTGTCGCTTTCGCTCTCACTCTCGCTGACGCTTTCGTCCTCACGGTCATCTTCGCTCGTGTCCTGGGGGTGGCCCACATCGTGCGCTCTGACTTTTCCCAGGGGAGGCTGCTGTTCTTTGCCGACCGCCCCTCCCTCAACCCTGGAACCACGCTCGGCCACCTCCCTGAACATGCGCCTCTCAGCCTCCCACCGGCGAACACTGTCAGCGTCACAAGTCTGCTGCACATGCGCCTCCACTGCCTCCACCAGCCGCACCATCTCGTCGTCGACCTTCCCGAACCCGGCGACCCCGTGCCCACTGTGGCCCCGGAGCGTCTTCGCGATCGCCAGCCACTCCCGGACCCCGGTCCTGGTGATGAGCGTGTCACTCCCGCCCTTGATTCGCGTGGCGAGGCCGACGACGCGCAGGATCTTCTTCCGAATGGATTTGTTGCAGATCGGGGAAAGGTAGTAGGAGAACAGTCGCGTAAACACCTGGGCGCGCCGGAACAGGTCCATGTCCGTCTGTGTCCGAAGAGAGCGGAGGAGCAGGTCGAGGAAATGCTCGACTTCCAGTGCTTGAGCATTGACGTTTCCTCCTCCTCCCTGCTGAAGGCTCGTGGGGATGTCGGGGTCGTCGATCTCGGGCTCCGTGAGGAACGTCTCCTTCAACCAGTACGGCAAGATGTGGGGCACGGACCACTGGGGCGCGCGGAGGAGGAAGGTGTTGGTCTTGCGGTAGAACGGGGACGACGGGTCGGCGACGATGGGGAGGAAATGGATCGCGAGTTCCGCCACGATGGAGAAGGCCGGGGCTGTGGCCGTGGACGTCGAGTTGGAGAAACCATGGCTCCTGATCGTCTCACAGAGCTCTCCGAGAAGGAGGTAGAGCTGGGTCTTCTCGTCGTAGTTAGACTGTTGGACGGCGTGTATGACATGTTGGAGAATATGAAACGCCTGAAGTCGGGCTTCGGGCTCGGGGGAGATGAGGCAACGGATCAGATCGGCGAGACGGCCGCTTTGAATCTCGGATTCGAAGTCGGGTTTCGCCCAGCGATCGAGGCCTGCGAGAGATGTTGGGATGGTCGGTGGTGGCGGGAAGGATTCAGCGAGATCGAGGCTGACGTGCTGTCGCTGCTCCGGTCCATGTATACTGTCGGTGGAACCGTCCGGCTGTTTTGTGTCCGCTTCGTCGAGATCCTCCTCTGGTAGAACAACCTGTTTCTTTCGTTGCCTCTCAAACGCCTTTTCCAGTGTTTCTTTGGCCTTCTCGTTGGCATCACATTGCTTCAACATCTCCTCCTTCAAGTGCATCATGACACGGTAATTCTCGCCTGCCGATTCCAGGGCGGAAAAGAATCTGGCGATCCACTCCGCAACATTCTTGATGTTTTTCTTGTCTTCTTTCTTCAGCAAATGTACCCATTGCTCTGCCACGCAGCAGGCGAGTAGACTCAAAGGTTGCGAATCAGACAAAAGATGCTGAGCTTGTTCCAGTTGATCCAGATACTTGACAGGTCTTTGAGCCGTGCGCGATATGCAGTTGTCCAGGAATTGATAGGTGACGAGCTCCGGCCGCCATTTCTTGGTCGCGGTAAGGCTCAATATCAATGCATCTGTAGATCGTACATCAGTGTCCAAGATTCCCTTCTCAGTCAACACGCCTTTGATGATTGGAAGCGTTTCTTTCGTGACTGGCTTCTCGGAGTCTTGGCCACAGCGTCTGAGCAGCTGCACGACTAACGACAGTTCTTCTAACCCCGCTTTGTGAAACCATTTTGTTGCGGATGAAATGTACGCAATCTGCACGAGGTGCGCTATTTGGGCCAGTATGAGGTCCCTTGTTGCCGCATCCAACGTGTCAGAGTCTAGAAGTTGAAGCCGTTTCCCCAAAGGCACACCAAAATCGAACTTTGATCCAGCGGTTACTGAGGGCAGAATCGTGTGATACGCAGCTATGCATTCAAGGACTGAGGTTCGGACTTGCTCATTTTCGTCTGGCAGCGTTTGAAGTGTCGCAATGATATCGGAAAGGGGCGGGATACGCTCAATGAAGAGGCTGACTAGTTTACGTGATGCCTGCTGCCATAAATGAGACTCGGTTGGTGCCTTCTCAAAGACTTTCAAGACCGAATCGAGCTTCTCGAAAGCCACTGTCAACAGCCGTGTCGCGGACATGATAATGATGTCTTCGTTCATGCGGAGACACTTTCCGATCGTCGTTCG
The DNA here is from genome assembly GCF_001651985.1 of Fonsecaea erecta. Taxonomy (NCBI): domain Eukaryota; kingdom Fungi; phylum Ascomycota; class Eurotiomycetes; order Chaetothyriales; family Herpotrichiellaceae; genus Fonsecaea; species Fonsecaea erecta. Next base: position 1,355,381 of record NW_017387245.1, on the reverse strand, counting down.
GTCGATTGGGCGTGGGAGGATGCTTTCAACAACAATCGACAACGGGGGTGGCGTCAATGGCAGCTTGTCATTCCAGCCACAGTTCGGGGGCACCGGTAACTGAACCACGGAGAACAAGAAAGCAAACTGCCCACGCCATTTTGGGTCATCTCCTGGTGGAACGAGGAACTTCGGTTTTTTTGTAAAATAGTCGGCCACAAGTTCAGGGGCAGTATTCAATATTGCCACGATAAGATCGGCTTGCCGCACATCACTCTCGGGTCTCAAGGCCTGAATGAACGTAGAGATTGCCCCGTTTTTGACCGGCACTTTCTCAGTATAGTCATCGAAGTAGAAAGGAGAATCAAGACCCAGATCGATCATGTTCTCATCTTGACCGAGAACATCGGGGTTTGTTCCTGGAGGATACCATCCCGATTGGGCAAGCAACACCCCCTTTGAGGTCGTGCAGACCTGCAAAAGCAGCTTCTGAAGAGCATCTCGAACTTCGACTGAAGACCCACCGCCCTCTCCGGTATTGTAATCGTACAGCTTGGCGAGCGCCGACAGGACACCAGAGTTGAAACTCCGAGTCTTTGTCTGCTTGCTGAGAGTCTCATCGGCAATAATTGACCGCTCCAAAGTCTTCAAAGTATTGATGACGGCAGACACGGGCAAGGTGGACAAGTTGCGAATTGCCAAAAAGATTGTTTTGCCATGCATGATGAACTCGGACTTGGAGGCAGAGTCGAGGTACTTCAAGTTGGCCAGAACAAACTCCAAAGCCGCCTGGTATGCATTTACCGAAGCGGCTTGCTCCACGGTTGCCGGCGTCTGGCTTAGAATGGCATCGAGCCGCCGATAGAGGAAATCCCGTCGGCTAAAGACACTGCTTGCATGGGCACCGCCATCGAAACCGACGATCTCTGTCAAAAGCTGCAGACACGGTGTTATGAGATGTTCTTTGGATCTCGGTGACGACAGGGTTCGATCGAGGATTCGCAGTTGGTCTCTTTTGAGCAAGCTATGGCATAGGGAGATTCCAAAGTCGCGGAACTCGAGATGGCCAGAGATTGTCTCGAAAAATTGAGTCAGAGAACGAGGAATGGCGGCAAGCACGGCTTCTGCGTTGGACTGGCTGGCATTGTACCATGCAGACAGAAGATCCGGGAAGTCTACTTGGTCGTGTGAAGCTGAAGACTGCTCATCACAGTACTTCTTCAATACCTTCCACTGGCGACTCTGATGTGGGGAATCTTCCTTGGTGAGTTCGGACAGAAACTGTGTGAATCGGTCGACCGCTGCGCCCGTCAACAAGTTGGCTTCTTCACATACATGCCGTTCATAACATACCTGCTCTTATGTCCTCGACAGATGAAGACGGCGGGAACTGAAGAAGTTGGTGAAGCTGATCTGAACTGGTGATGGCATTAGAACGTGGAAGGGTACCGTCCTCCACCCTCCTTCGCTTCCGCGACCTTTCTTCACCCATCTCTATAGACATGAATGATCATATCGTATTGAATACCCTGTTCAACCTGTAGCAACAAGGCTTGGGTCTGGGGAGAATCGGGTAAAAAATGGGAAAGGTGCAGAAAGTCTCTAGTTTGCTTGATGTGCTAAGACCGAAAGGACAGTTAAATGATTGGTCAGTCTATTAGAGTGTACTCCACTCAAACTATACTACACGAAGTCACCAACTCCCACACAACTACTCGGTACACCCTAAGCATCAAAATTCTCAAGATCCTTATTTTCAATCGCTTCCAACTGCAAAAAAACATAAACCACTCATCATACAGCAAAAACTGCCTTTCAAGGTCGTGCCCGGGATCTTAGGAGACAGTTAGTTAAAGGTCACAAGAAATGATTGATTATTATTACTCACTGAACCGGGGTTAGTGGAAAGTTCTGAAAATCAGAATCCACTGTGCTAACCACTACACTACACAACCAGAGAAACCATCTGAAATGTGTGGCTCAATTGTGGTGCGAATTCTGAAAAGATAAATAATATATGAACTTTTTTTTCCCCAGTCTTGGCATACGTAGTCTTGGCAGGTGTTCAAGCTTATGCATGGCGTCGGGCTTGGGGTTTTGGAAATCATGAACGTCGATAAAAGAAGAATATAGAGTTGCATCCAAGTGTGTGTCAGGTCCGATGTATCATCATCCTCCCCGAAAACAAGCAGCAGGCAACACCATAGTAGCTGTTTGAAGACGAAGCCAGAGTCTGAGTTGGCTACGAAAGACTTCGAACATCACCTTTGAAGTCAGCAATAATCCTTTTCCACATGCCACCATTGCTTGCTGAGGCCGTATACATTCCGATGAATGCCCGAGAAACACCAGGGGTGTATATAGATGCTATCTCGTATGGAATTTCGTCATTCCCATCCCGGTGCCCTTCTCATTCGCCGGATCGCTCTCCTTCATGATATGAGCCATCCCCAAATGCTGTGGATTGTGCTCCGGCAGGAAATATCCCATTTCACAAGACAGCAAGGTGATGGCAGTGAGGATGTTGCATGTGAAGCCTTGGACTCTCTTTTTCCAATTGATAAACATTTGCCATGGCCTCGGATGATGAGCACCGTAATTTGCTAGTCCAAATGTACTCGTCCTTCCACCCACATTGATTTTCCTTCATTAAAATGTATATGGACACGAGGGAGTAAGTGACGGTACCCGAGATCGAGACACAGTGAGAGAGGTTACACAACTTTACCTTCGCCGACGCGCACGAGAAGTGTTGCTCCTTCCATAATTTCAAGACAAGTGGGGTGGTACCTGGGACAGAGAGGACGATGAGCGCCTCAGATTTAGAGATATAGGACGCTGACTTCATCGGGAAACCGAGGGGGAGGCCCTAATCGGGTATCAGGCAATCTGCTGGAGTAGAGTCGTTTCCCCTTCATGCCCGAGATCTTGCTTTTAAACCACTTAATAACTTCGCCCGTCTTCAAAATCGAGTACCACTTCTCCCACTTGCTTGTCACCACGTTGAAAGGTCCGGCTGAGTTGACAGCGGAGGCGAGATACTTCGTGGTCGGGTCCTTGCACAGAGCCGGGGAGTCCAGCACGGGCGTAAGCGTTGCACAAGATCTTCATCACCTCCCCCGTGTCGATCGCGATCATCCGCCTTCTCCCTGTCGATGTAGTATCTGTAGGCGGCGACGATCATGGACGCTAACAGGGTCCCCAGTGCGGGCTTGATGTTTTCGTAGCCCCTGGGCACCGTCGCGGAGTTACTCTCGAGTACGTAGTACCTCAACTTGCTGGATTGGCGAATGAGCTCCTCTCTCGTTTGCCTTTCTTGTCCAGATAAGTCAGAAAAGAGACAACCCGAGATGCGATTTGCGCCCTCGCTCTTTTCGTCAGTTACTCACCGCATTCCCGCTTCCTGCTCTATCTTAACCAAAGACCGAGCCCGATCAGATCATTCGTATCTCCCTTTTTGCCATTAACAACCGTTGCGTTTCCTGGTGCTCCTCTATCCTCTGTAATCCAAGCATCTAAGGTTGCCACGGCACTTCTGATCGGATGTTGGGATGAACGACTATGCAGTTATAGCCGAGACGTACCTGATGCGAGAAATGGTAGATCCTTGTGGTTGGTGCTCGTGATAAACTCATTTTAGGGGATACAGCCGCTCATGGCAGCGAGCCTATCTCCACCCAAGTTCTTACGGGCCCCTACCTAGGGTTTCGGCTCTCGTAACGAGTAGATCTTGTGGAGAGCGATTGAGGTGGAGCATGATCAGGCGAGGCTGGCATCAATCAATCTCCAAACAAACGTGGCCCTGCTGAACTTTGATTCAACCACGGGAATTGTCAACTGCCTCACGGTCCTCTAAATGTTTAGTGGAGGGACCGGTGTTTGTGGTCGTCTCTGCAGATCCAACGTGAGATCTTCTCTCATGCCTTTGCAAATACCAACGCATCCAAACAGCAGATTTTGTGCCTCTGAGATTTATGAAATGAGTCCGGTAATGGTGACATGCTCCTTGCCGGGTATTTCCTGGGGACCAGAGTACATGCACTGACGAGCAAGTCATGATGTGTGTCGAGGCGGCGAGGAAGATTCCAGGAAGTCGAGAGGGCGCGAGAGGCGGAGGTTTCCCATGTACAACTTGGCACATCGCCATATATGTATATGTACCTCATTGATAATATTAAGAGCCAGCAGCCGCTACCTCAATTGTAGACTGACCGCACAGTTGGAGGTCAAAAGACCACCCTTCCGTTACAACCAGAGGCGGGGTTGAATATGGCAGAGACAAAGTGTCATCAATATACGTTTCTATGGAGACTCTTTCCGTAGCTCGCTGTCAAAAGATATTACAGGCGCCTCCAGGGCCAAGAAGAAATACCGTAATCACATTGCAAAACCCTAGTATGTGCACCCAAAGTCGACATGCTTCATCACCATGACCATCATACACACACACAATCTTTCCAAATAGCGACAAAAAAGCACCGGGTGAAACCGCAGCTGGCATACATGCATGGGCTTCCAAAAGGGGCGCACAAATTGCTCAACCTTTCTTCTTCATCATTCCTCTCAGTTTCCTTGCGGCACCCACGATCGGGTCGCCGGCGTAGATGTCGTAGGGGTCTTTCTTCTCTCGACCCCTCTCGCCGCCCCATTGGATCCGAGCTTTGGGTTGAACCGAAGACGACGCTTCCTCCTGCGTGGGTTCTGGCACGGCTGCTTCAGTTCGACGGGGCTCGTCTTCGTCACTGTTGCTGCTCGAATCTTCGTCTCCGCCACCCAGACCCAACGCGGCCAGTCGACGCCTCTTTTCTGCAGCGGTTTCTCCCTCGTCATCGTTCTCTTCCTCTTCCTCCTCGGATCGAATCCTCGCTAGGTGTCTTCTGCGAAAATCCGCCGCCGTCTGACCTTTGCCGTGCCTTGCCACGCTCGATCTCACATTATGAGTCGGAATTTCTCCTTCCTCTCCTTCCTCGTCTTCTTCGCTCTCTTCGCTCACCGTTGGGTTGCGTTCATGAGTAGTAACTCGATTGGGTTTCGGACGTCGCTGAGGGCTGAAATAGTCGTCGGGTTCTAGCTCACTGGCAGTTCTTCTGCCAGCATCTGGGCGGCGAGCGCCCGACACCACCCCGATATCTGAATCGGTCCGTCCACGCATTGGCCTCTCATCAGAGGGCGTCAGCTCACCAAGTTCTTCTCGTTCCATGTTCGCGGCTCTTCGTACTTCTCGTTTAATGTCCTCGGTGGCGTCACTCCGTTCGACTTCTCGAATCTTATTTTTAGGGTCCAGCTGCTGCATTTGCCTGATGAAGTCCCTTGTTGACAGTCGTCGGCCAGATCCTAGTGCGATGGTTCCAGGAACATCCCGTGTTTTCTTTTGCAATCCAGTCAGACCGTATTGATCAGCCCGAGAGATTGTCATTCTCAGGCCATCGTCAGAGGAAGCATCGCTGATGCGCCTCTTGAAATCTCGCTTTTTCGGAGGCTCCTCCTTGAGGTCTTGGTCTTGCTTGTCTAATGGTGCAGGAGCAGCAGTGCTGGGCCCAGCCGGCGCTGGAGGTGCATTTTGTCGTCCCAAACCAACCCACGTACTCATTCGGCGTAAACCATCCCGCACCTGCTGCTCCCTCGTCTTGTCGCCGCCACCACTTTCGCTGGGGATGTTGTACGTCTTGATGACTTCGCCGTCCTCGTCCTCCACGATAACCGTGTTGCCAAACTGGTAGGCATGAGCCGGACCCCGCTTTCGTTCGGCTGGCTTGGAGCTCGAGGGTTCCGCATCTCCCTCCTTCCGCCTGCCGAAGCCTGCCCACTGATCAAATCTCTGACGCATACTCTTGGGCATGACAGCTTCTTCAACCTGCTCCTCTATCTCCTCGCCCTCGTCCTTGGGGTGTGGCGCGTGCTTGTATTTCGCGAATTTTCCGGATTCGTCTTTAGCCAACCGATTTCGGGCCTTCTCGATGGCCTTGGCCTTTTCGTCAGGCGACATGTGACTGGCATCAATCGTATCCACCACGTTGCCTTCTTCGTCCTCCACAATAATGTCGTCACCTTCCTCGTATGCTTCGACGTCGGCAGTCGTGTCTGGGGGCGGTGGAGAACGTGTACGGCGGGCGGGCGCTCTCTCCCGCTCTGCTTCAACCTCATGGCGCTCTGGGGACGAGGTTGGTGACACAGCCCCTAGGCGCTCTTGGCGACTCTGCGGTGAAGGTTCACCAGATTTATCGAACAGCGTGTCCGAGCCCGACTCCTGTTGCACAAGACCAGGCTCACTAAGTCTCGATGGGGCAATGGCACTCTGAGTGACAGGACCTCCCAGCCGTTCTTCGAGATCTCTATCCCGCCTCCTCCGCCTCCGTGCTCTGCCGTGACTCGAAGACCTAGACGTCGGCCTCTTCTCATACTCGTCTTCCCGCTGTCGCCTGAGATGCAGTTTAGGGATCCCTACGGGTGGCAGTTCGCCAGGCGGAACCTCTAGCTTCTCGTCAATGTCCAAATCCGAGCTCTCCCTGCGGGACATGGACCTCGATTGAGACGTGATTCTAGGAAGTCTTTGCATCCATGCAGGCCCTTTCTCGTTGTCTTGAGTGTACGACAGAGTGATTGTCAAAGTGTTGATCCGCTTGCCCAAGGTGAACACGGCGATTGATGAACCATGGACAAGGATCGACGAGATAACCAAGAACGTGACCACAGGCCATATTAGGTAGATTAGTTCATATTCCTCGCTTGATTCAGGAAGCGTGGCCAACGGTATCGCTCCATCTGTTTCTAATTCAGCACGGGCGAGGATTGCCGCAAAGATGGCGCCGACACCGATGGGCCCAAAGTGGCCCGCAAACAAAGCCTCGCGCCATGTTTTGACGTCGGGTATGAGCGGCTTCAGAGCCAACATGGCAGGGATCCGACGGAACAAGATGACCATGATCGAAATGACGACAAGCCTCCAGGGAACGAGGCCGTGAGAATGCGCATTGTACTGATCCCAAGGGATGATGGTTCCAAAGTAAACAAAGTAGGCCAAGTTGAGAAGCAAATCGATGACGTTGGACACATGAGACTCCTCAGTCTTCTCCGTGAACCAGCCGTCGTTCGAAAATCCGACGCCCGCGGCAAATCCGATAAGAAGATCGTCCATCCCCAGCAAACTCCCAGAACCGGCGCAGAACAAGGCCAGGACGAAATAGAACACGAGGAAACTTTCGCGATCAATCAATCCTTTTCGCTCGGCCATTTTGATGGCGTGACGGCCAATGTACCCGACCATGACGCCGTAGAAAGCGCCGAAGATACACTCGTAGAGGATGGTGAAACATGTCCAGTGAAAGACAACCTCTCTGGCCTGCAAGTGGTACCTAACCAAGTAGAGCGAGAGATAGATAAACGGGAAAGCCATACCGTCGTTGCAGCCGGATTCAGCAGATAGGACATCTCGAAGATGCTTGGGAACCCGTTTTGCGAACTTGCCCTTTCCCACGACCGATGAAGCCAGGACCGGATCGGTGGCGGTGACGCAAGCCGCAACTACCAGAGAGTCCAGCCAGCTGAGAGGGGCAATCATCCACCAAATGAAGAGACTGGTGACCAACCAGCCAAAAGTCATGACGGGGACCAAGAGGAACACGACCGACTTCCAGTGCCTTTCCATGTACGCCTTTGGCAACTCGACGCCGACCGCAAAACACTGGACAACCAGGACGATGCGGGAGAATTCGAGGGTAATCTGATCGGTGTTACCCCAGGTCAGAGGGTTGATGAGATTGGCCGCATGCGGTCCAAATATGACACCACATATTGTCGCAACGGTTGCTTCGCCGATGTACAATTTCTCCTTGATGAACAGCGAGCATAGCATGAATATGCTGGTGAACCCGCCGAGGATGATGTACACCAAATGCGGCTTGTCTATGGTGAGCTGCGACCACGCCATCGTGCACAGATGTCGTGAGACCTAGGAGTCGCACCAGGTTGCAAGAAGTTTTTGGCGGCGCGTTTGGCTTGAAGAGATGAACAAAACTGCAGCCAGGATTTTGTTTGCTCCAAGTGACAGATCCCTCCCGTATGTATTTCTAAAGTATACACAAATATTGATTTATATCGACAAGAAAGTTATAATGCCCTCTCGGCAGTACTATCCCCAGTCGTTTCCTTCTCTTTGGTGGAGATCGTGATGCAGAACCCACCGCATTCAGAGAGCGTTTTGCAGCATGTGTAGTTGGAGGAGAGGAATAGTTGAGAGCTTTTGTTCTTCTTCGAGAGGGATCGGTCAACCGGGTACGGCGGCAGGATAGTTTCTATAGTGAGTGAAGAAACTCCAGGTCGCAGAGGTACAATGTGGTGATAGAGGAATCAAAGGATCGAGGGGATAGGGGAAGAAAAACCCGCCCCTTGGGGGCTGCTATATGTGCTGAGGTGGGATTCCGGTGCTGAGAAGACTCGGTGGGGAAGCAAAGGCCAGATTCTGCTGTGGCAATTGAGTAATAAGCACACTCAGCAAGGTGTCTCGGGTGTTTGGGTGTATCTATAGTGACAATCGAAAGAGCGACGAGGAGGATTGACGTGAGGTGTGGTTTTTTAGAGGGCGACAATTAGTTGAGCCGGGATCTTAATAAGGCGCCGAGCCAGGTCGAATGGAGATCCGTTGGTCTTGAGGGGGCTTAGAGGGCTTGGGAGGGGTCAGCATGGCCTTCCAAGCATGGCAACTCCCTGGGCTGCTGGGTCTAGGCGACACTACGGAGTAGTTGATATCGACGCCCACGCTGCCCTCAACTCGACCGATTCCCTTTGTGGAGTAAGTTGACCACCCACCGAGTGACTCTAGGCAAGTTGGTCGTTGGAATTCCCGGGTCCCGAACCAACCAGAAATAGGTGCCACGCCCATGCCACGCCATCGCATCGGGCACTCGGCTTGATCCCTACGAGCACGACAACCAACTGGTATCTCCGAATCGATAGCCAAGGCGGCTAGATTTGCGCAGACAAGACAACTCGGCGAGGAACGAACAGGGTGGAACACTCCCTCCAGCCACGGCTCTCCCTCCTATCCTTATTTTCAGCATTATTTTCTTCTCCTCTGCGTTCAATTGTTTCCTATCAGAGTTATTCCAACTCCCCACGGGAAGCGGGATGTTGATTCTGCCGCACCGCGTCATGGTTGGTCGATGGGCTCCAAGGGCCCTCGATTTAAGAAGAATGGACGGCCTTGGCTGCATGAAATGACAGGGTTTTGTGAAGCGCTATTTCCGGTGTAGATCGTTCTGACCGCTCGCCACACTGACCGACTCGATGCACAAGGACTAATCACACTCTTCGAGGCTGTATACCCTCAAGTTGTGGCCCGGTATTTGGTATTTTGCTGTCGCTTCGGTGCACCTCCTGATGCCCAGAGGCCAGCATGTGACAGTGATTGATACCGACTAGTGTCCATTTCTGGTCAAGGTCCGCCAATGCTGCCTATCAATCCGTCTACATAGGAAGAAGGGAAACAAAAGAAATAACTGCTGCAGCTACGGCGCATGACTTGGCCCTGCAGATACCAGCAAAACGGACCCGAAGAAACAACCACATCTTAGCCGCAAAACGAGCAGTTTCTCGGGTTCCGTCCTGCATATGATTTCTCTCATCCCAAGTACAACCTCCAAACCCCATAGCTACAGGATCAGACATTTCCTCGAGATAATCTCCATCCTCAAGCGGAAAACCCCATTCAACGCATAAACCATCCCATTTCATCGACCGTCATAAAAATGAGAGCCTCATCAGAGTCGCCTTCGATCTGTTACTTTTGTCCGTCGACTTCTTCCTCCCAACGTACAATTACATTCTTCGGATGCGTTGCTTGCGTTGCTCATTAACAATCAAAGCGCCCATTGAGAGTCCGTTCCTCCCATGGCAAAGCCCCATATGTACTCCCTATACATGAAGTTCCGCACTTTTGGAATGTCCCTGGGCCAGAAATGGCTCGTCTCTGCAAACTTTTCGCGTCACAGGGTTGTGTCCCCGTGGGGTATATTGTGATCATATGTCCTGTTAAATCATATCGACTGGCGTCGTCAAGATTTGGGTCAAAATTAAAACAAATGTCTCCATCAAGCCTGCATCCGTCGCAGTTTGGAGAAAGAAGAATAATCATGTTGGTTAAGATGATCTCGAGATTGGAGACTGAGCTTTGCTGTGTGTCGTCACGAGTTTGAAGCTGAAGCTAATGCTCGATCCTTGATATGCCCGGCCTGGGTCTCCAGAGATCGCGCCATGAGCTTGAAGACTGACACAGGATTAGTACATTGCACTCTCAGACGGGAGTATGGACTCACCAGGCCACACGCAATCCCTTCCTAGTATGTACGCCGTCAGTGTAAGGATCCTGCTGCCGTGGCCTCCTTCTCGTGCCGCAGAGAGATCAAATCCGCCCTGGGTTTCAATCTTGCGTTCAGCACTCGTTAGAATCTCGTCGATCTTTTGAATCAGTGTCCGGTCTTCATCCTCGAGGAGCAGTATGCCTGGTACTTCTACTAAGTTCATCTCGTCGCGGCCAATGACGCCGAGGTATTTGCCAACTCGTTCTTGGACAGTTGCGATCCACTCGGCTAGCACTTGCGCGCAGTCGAATGCACACATTGCTGACTGCGTTGGCAGCTCTCGAGATGTATGCTCAGCAAAACTCAGACCGAGTTTGTCCGACATGGCCAAGGAATCGGCGGCGTAAAAGGCGGCCTTCCGAAGGTGTCGCTCGCGCCGAGATGATTGAGATTTCCGGGCTTCCTGCTCGTGCTCTCCTGGTTCCACTTTCATGCCTTCTTCCACAGGAGTCGGCATTTGCTCTTGATTCTTGCTCTCGAGCTTTTGAGATGGAGAGTTGTTGGTTTGGTCTCCTTTGGCCAGTCCCTGGCCTGGAACTGCCTCGGAACCCTTTGCAAGCTCTTCTGCCATAGCATCGTAGTCCCGTTGCCAGAAAGCCTCCTTGGACCTGCCGAAATTGACAAATAGCCGGATGTAAGCAAGGTCGAGTAGCGGCACGCAATCCGCGGACAAGGGACCGTCGCCAAATGGGTTGGGCCGTTCGATGCTATGCTTGGGATTGCTCGCCCACGCCGCTTCCCAGGCAGTGAGTGCCGGTTCGATGTGTGCGTGCATCTGCTCTGTCTCGCTTGCAGTCCATTGCCGTCCCAGGTGCCGTTGCCGTGTTTCCCATATGTAGTTGTGGAGGGCGTTGATCAAGATCAAGCACCCGAATGTGCTTGGGGTGAGTTCGAGCTCGCTCGTAGGCCCAACTCCATTTACGTTACTGTTCCGGCGTCGTTGTCTGTGTGCGGACATGAGCAGATGTGTCAATGATGCGGCAAAGGTAAGCGCGCCCGTTTCCGCACTGGCTCCTCCTAGTTGGCGCCATGTTTGCGCAGATTCGGCAGCCCAGAGTTCCTCCGCGCAGGGCAAATTCAAACGGATCTCGGAATTGGTGAGTGCGGGAGGATGGTTGTAAGCGGTCACAAGCATGCTCGAAAGGATGAAGACCGCATACAAAGTCCGCTTGCGTTCTTCCATGACCTTCCACTCCAACCAGTCAGAGTCATCAATCTCGCTGATCATCGAGCTCCAGCCATTGTTTGGCATTCCACCCATCTGAACGTTGACGTTGGCACCGCTGGCGCTTGTTCCGCTGTGGCCCTGGGAAGGTTTTGCGAGCTCGGCGCCGCGAGCAAGGCTTACTAGGGCTGCACAATGGTTACTTGCAAGCTCGGCTGCTGTTTTATCGCCACAATTATGGCCATAGATCACGTTCAACAGCATAGCCTGAACCAGCCAGAGTGGCGTATCTTCTCGCTCAGCAGAGTGTCGAGGGCCAAACTGGGTTTTGGTCAGGTTGGCCTTGCGCCTTTCTTCCAGATAGCTGCTGATCAAGCGCTTGGCACACTCGAAGAGTTCTCGAGACTGAGATACCTCATGTTCGTATAGAGCTCCAATGGCAGCAATTGCTAGGATTAAGCAACTGCCTCCACCAGCTACAGAAGCCTGGCCAAATTGAGAATGGCCAGACACTAGCCGGATCGGGGTTGTGTAGTCTGGCGACTCAAAGTTAAGTGTCGGGACGTGTAGAAATGGAAGGTGGGGATGGAAGTATTTGATGTAGGCAGAAACATATCGCTGCAATTCAGGTGTGCTCGGAAAGGTGTTGGCGTTGAACCCTTTCGTGCGTATATTGGAGCCTGGAGAGAGCGGCGAACTGATTGCTGGTTGCGAATACTTGCGTTGTCCGAAGCCTGTGTTCTGAGAAAGGCCAGCAATCAACACATTCCGAATATGCTCATTAACCAAATCTGAGGACATCGTGGTGATCGAGCTCTGACGAAGACTGCTGTCCAGAGAGGCGGTAGAGGTAGTAGAGCCAGGCCCATTTCCAGGGAGGGAGAGCTGGAAACCCGTTAATTGAGGGGTCGAGTTCATGGCAGAAGCGTCCATTGAGGCAAAATCTGGCGGAGTCGGAAGGCTGATGTCCATAGCAGTTGCTTGACCCAGCAAGGATTTTGGAGAGACGGTCCCCATTGAAGCGTTGACGACATCATTAAAGTTGGACAACATTTCGATACTCATAGGACTGTTCAGCAAAGGCACGTGGGCCGCAAGGCTGGTGGACCACATATTGGCTGCAGTAACCGAGGCGTGTTGCATCGCTGCAATGTTTGGGTCGCCGTTCATGTTCACGTCATTTAAAGCAGCCGGGCTATTGGTGCTCATGGCCGAGGGCGAGGAATCATCGATAGCGTTCTCATTGGCTTGAGCAAAAGACATCTGGTTCTCGAAACCCAACGTCATCCAGTCGAAAGTCGCATCCTCGTCAGCCATGGCTTGCGAAGGAGTCATACCGGGGAACATCTGGTGGAAAGGGGAAAGCGACGAGTCGACACCCAGTCCTTGCAAGTTGGACATATGCAGTGCGTGAGGGTTGATGGTGTTTCCTTGGTCGGAGTCGAAAGCATTTTCAAATTCGGCACCAAATCCTCCGAAGGGGGGCGCCGTGCGGAGGCCGCTTGGGATGTCGGAGGGCAGTCCCAGGGTCTCCAACTTTGGTAGATGCAAGGCATGCTGATGACCGGTTGCACTGCGGTATTGATACGCCTGAAAATTCGGGATGGCCGACATGCTGTTATGGTGGTTATGGTTGCTTGTGGGCTGGCGCCCCAAAGTACCAACGGAATCGGACAGCACACTCAGTCTTCGAGTGGCAGAGTCCACATGACTGACCGTGTTCGCTCTCGGTCTCATTGTTGTCGTGCTGCTCGCGGTTGAATTCTTGCGAACACGGCCACCGGCGACTCCTGCAACACTTTCCCTTCGCCCGGCCCGGGGTCGTGCCGATGGTGTTGTGGAAGAATGGAGTTTCTGCTGGTGTCGGAGCAGCAGGTCACGCCTGGCGAAGCAACGGGTACATTCGGGACACGCAAACGGTTTTTCTTTGGTGTGAGATCGCTCATGCCTTTTCAGATGCTCTAGGCGAGCAAAGGATCGCAGGCAGACCAAGCACACATGAGGACGGGGCTTGTCTGTCTTTGGGGGAGGAAAGGATGGGTTTGGCATGACACTCTTGGTCGCAGTGGGAACCTTGGTGGACGGGGACTTGTTGGCGGGTGCCTTGTCTGCTGAGAGATGGGAATGAGCATCCAACACACCAAGTCGAGCTATCTCGGAAGAAAAAACTTACCCGTTTCTGGGGCAGCAGCTTCTGCATTCACGGTCGAGGTCCCTTCAGCAGGAGCCGCTTCAGGCGGTGTCACGTCCATGGTCTCGACAAGAGACTTTTTATCTTCCTCCGCCATCACTGCTATCTGCTCTCAGCGCCTGTTGTCTTCCGCTCCGACCACTTGTGCCTGAGAAGCAATCCTCAATACCGTCTCGATTCGGCGCGGCTTCTGGTGACGGAGAACGGGACAGGGAAGCCAGTTAGGGGAAGTAGCATGCGCGACGTCGCTTGTCGGTCGTAATATGCTTGGACTCGGATGATATAATGTGGCACTTTGGAATGTTCCTTGGTCGCAGGTGTTTAGAAGGTTGAATCCAACACACCCACCATATGTACCCGATCCCCGAAGACAACGTCAAATGCGCCGAGCCGCTCAAGGGGAGGAAATTCCACAAGTACTGTCGCGCTCCAGGCGGATCTGAAAAGAGGAACCCGATGCTCCAGGCACAAAATGGTAAAGACTGTACACAAGGTCCCAGAAAGGTGGCAACTAAGGAAGATGGCCAGGAATTTTTAAGAGATCATGTACATGAGCAAAGCTCGAGTCTAGTTTTCTATGCAGCTTTTAGTACTTGGAGGTATGGCATTTGCGACGTGGAGCAAGGTCTAAGAGAACGACGACATCTGCGCGAGGCTCGTACACTTACCTGAGTCAATATACCAACAGTAACAAAATCGCGAAAATGCGCGAGGTCGACGACCGAGGGAGAAAATAGTTTACTTTGGCCAGAGGCCGACTGAGCCAGACGAACCCCCCTCAAAGTTTTTGCACGTCACAGGTGGGTGGGCGGCAACGGTGGTTGGCGGCCACGAGTGCTTCCAAGCGTGCAGGGTGGCAGAACGAGAAGCCACGGGATTGGTAGGCTGCCACTTCTGGCAGGTAGCTGTCTGTTCTGGAACGCCCGTTGGCTGAAGGATAGGCCGTCTGCTGGACGGACCCTAGTAGAAGAAAGGTAGTCCCGACCGAGGATCAGTTGGTTGTCGGGTATGGCTCTGGGGAACAGCTACAGTAGGTATAGCTGTTGCAGCTTTCCAAGCCACGCCGTTTTTTGGGGGGTCAGGAGGAGTGAAGAGCGAAGAGCTCAATGGACACCAGGCGGGGAGAGACCCGGAAGCAGAATTCAAGGGAAGAAACGCCTATGTCCAGTCTCTTTCCCTCTGTGCTCTTCTTTTTGTTTTCTTTTTCCGTGAAACGGAGAAACCAGGTCGCCAAGGTACGACGAGGGTGTGGTACGGGCGAAAGTTTGGCGATGGAAAGGGTAAGCAGGGAAGAGGGAATCGGAAAATTGGCGGGAGACGGCAGAAAAGGGTGTGGGAGAGGGGGGAAGGAAGAATAGGAAAAAAGGAAAGAAGAAGAACAGATTAGAGAGCAATTCTCATTAGAGGGAATCGGTGGTGCACAAAGTGCATTCGCAATGAGATTTTTCTCAGCGGGCGTGATGCAGAACAAGGTCTGGAGACTTGGGGAGATGGAGAGAGACTCTGGAGTAGAATTTTAGGCTGGAGGCCGGAGAGTCTGGAGTGACTGAAGCGACCGAATCGAACGGCAGCCTGCGACAGGACCCTGCTAGGCCGTGTACCGCTTATTGGGCAACGCCAGTTTGCGCACTCTCCGGGGGGCGGACTGTTGCCGCACCCACAATGGGCACAAGGCCCTGGTGGCTCTTCGTTTTTTCCTTCTGAGACTAGGGTCCAACAGGCCTAGCTGCGGTCGTGTACGCAGTGCCACACACACCCCCAACGGACGCAGCATTGGGAATCACTGGGTTGCACTCTGCAGGCACGCAGCTGGTCAGTACGAGTATATCCAGGCACGCCTATGTCTAGAAACCAAAGTGGCAAGGGGCCTAGAGGGGGGTCAAGAAGGGGGCAGTTTGGTTGCTTAAGCTACCTAGGTATCGGTACTTGAACAGCTGGGCACTTTGCCAGTGACCTATGGGCAGCATAGGCAACCAAATGCCCCGTAATAAGGAGGTACGTGAGTTTGGTAGGGTTCATGTACTTGGATGGAAGTACCCTTCTTCACAAACAACCGGTACCGATTGATATAGGCTTTGCCGGTGGCATACCTAGTCCGCTAGGCCCTTACGAGCTGCCTGCGCCCTGCCTGGGTTGCGAACACAGTGGGTTTGGGTCCCACACTTTTCAAGTCCGGAGTACCCTTGACACCCTACGAGGGTAGATACTTCTCTACTCTCTTCTCCACCTGCACCAGATAAGTGACCTTTGTTTCAACTCTTCTTGCTGAGTCCCTACCATCTACAGGCAGCCCTTGCCATTTTATGCAGACGTACTTCGGTACTTGAACGGAGCACACAAACCAATCCTTCTCGTCCAGCACAGGCAAGATTCCGCTTTACGGGAAGGAATGCGAGATGCAGTCCACGAAGCGATGAATTCTCTCTCGACAGTTACCTTCCCGGCCTCCCTCGATCCTCTTAGCTGCACAACCTACCGGGCCCTCTTTTTCCCTCCTCAGCGACTCTTTACTTGTCCTTTGCAGGCGCCGTCAAATGCCAACCATGTGTGGCGCAGAAAATAAGCACAACAACCCCCCGTCCAAGTGACCCGGTCCCCTTCTGTTTCTTAGGCCTGGTGGATGAGGTGGATTCAAAGTGGTGCTCTCTTGCATAGCCCGACATGCAGCTCATCTCAAGGGTTCTCAGATCAACGCACAACGCTGGTCTCTTTTCTCCTAGGCGCCCGTCTGCCTCTCACTCTGTCAATCTCTCCCCCAGGTTTCAGGTAAGCATCGCACTCGCAAAAGGCCATAGGCCTCGTGTAGTGGCACGTCAATCACGATCAGCCTAGTGATCAGCGGTCTCTAACGGTTCACTCGCAGCTGAACATGAACTTTTCGGAAACGCTTTCCATCCGTTGGTCTGGCTCAATGCCTTCCCGTTCGCCCAAAATCATCTAGTCATCTACCCGGCGGAACTACGAGTACGTACAAACGAGTACACGGTGCATGGTAATCCTCCCGCCTTCGTACTCGTTCGACACATGGATGAGGTGGATCCACGCTGCCGCTCCCTCCCCCGCTTCCAGCTTGCAAGTGGCCCAAGCTCCCTCTCACTCTGCTAAGGATCATCTGCTTTAATCCTTGAACCTTTCACACCTTCTGCAACCCGTTGCCGACCCTGAAGTCCTCAAATTTTGAGTTGTCACACCAATTGCTGTGGGCGCTTGTCGACTTAATGCACTGTTGCGTGTCCCTAGCCTGAATGCTGCTTGCCTCACGCGTTCGCACCGGAGACTGGGATTGATCTATTTACCATCTTCGAGAATATGCCACAACAACCGTGGAAGGACTACGAGCCCCACCGATACAGTCTACCTGGGGGTTACCTGGTACGCTCTGTTATCTATTTGATCCATTTGATAACGGCAATACGACGAACCCGGGATATCGCCAGCCGGGCCCGCTCTCTGGTGTTAGAGACATTTCGTTGTGCAGCCCCGCCAGTACCGGCGTACGGCTTCGATGGCTATGACTCTGATCGATCTTGTACGTTTCGGAGGCGCCCAGGAGACGACAAACAAATCGTTGGATGTTCGTGCCGATGCTTAAGCAACCATTGATCTAGCCCTCGGTCTGGACGGCCGCCACCGAAAAGCACGATATCGCAATCCGCCGATCCTTAAGGGTTGAGCGTGGACGGAGGATTGTACCAAATTGCTTCCGAGCTCCTTGTCTGAGGAAGTGGCTGATCCGGGTTGCCCTTCAACTTGTGGCCCCAGTGGACCTAAAGTACCCGCGCTAATCCGCAACTGTATGCAAATCTGGGGTGGTCATGAGGCCGAGCACGATCTCTGATGCACTACTCCGTATAAACCAAATAGTCTCTCCAGGCCCCGTCCCCACAATCAGCAAGTGATACCCTTTTCTCATGGGCTATAGCGCCTCTGAAGACGCGTTGGGATGAAGGGCGTCCGTCGCTTACTGATGAATTGTGCGGAAGGAGCTATATGTCACCAACTTAAATGTCGAAAATTGCCGCAACCCCCCGACCACACGACAAGAAGTCGTCGGCCGGTACTTGCGCATACCAGGCGGTCTGCGGACGCTCTCAGGACGGCGCAATACCTTTTGCTGACAATTCCAGCGATGTTTCTGAAACCGTACGGAGGCGAACGCATCTTACATGGTTCCCCGTTAGAGTTTCCTTCGAATTGGCTGACTGCCGCTCAGCCTCGAGGGACGTCTACCTCGGGAAAGTAACTTAAAGTCTTGGAACCTGACTCGACTGATCGTTTCATCCAATTGACTTTCAGCATATCACAAGACCACGAGTCTCTCTCTGTCGTGGATAACCGGCAAAGCGGCCTGTCCTCTGCTTGCCGCCACCAATGATAAACAGCCTCGAGGAGACCAATATTACAGGATCGAGCACCTGACGCAGAGTATTTCGGCCTCATCTTCTCCACGAACTCCCGTTAGCAGTTCTCAGCCCACTTCTCGGCAGCATCGGTCAAAACCTTGTGAAGACCGAGGGGAAGGCTGCAGATGGGCCGGTTCAAAAGCGACGAAAGGGCGCTTCCATTGGCCGGTGCGTGAAGGACTGAAAGCATAAGCTGCCTGTTGGGGGTTTCTCCAAATAGGAGAGATAGAAGCGCCGCCAGCCTCGATGTCTCCATTTCGTAGGTGGCTTTTCAAGATGTCCGATTTGCAGCCAGATCCAGATTTCTATGACGCTGCGGTGCACTAAATGAGAACCACTACTGCGATCTATCTCGAACTAAAATACCCTGTCGTCCTACCCGCGAGCTCTTCAGCGCATGTCGCACTCAGCGCTGCTTCGGCGGCTTGAATCTCATATCACTTATGAATATGACGTCTAGTGCAGGGACGCTCATCTCTCTCCGGAAACCGAGAATATGCAACGAATCACTCTCAAGTATTTCGTTCAAGTGCGTCTGAAACGCCTCAATAACGTTACATTGTCCACAGCACTGCTCTTCAGATGCGAAGGATGTTGATCATCAGCCACCACCTACTTCATAAATTCCTAACGACAAGCTTTGCCGGAACCACCAACCTGATTCTTTTTGGACAACTCTGAGAATTACTGGAAATATAATCCGTACAAGTATTCCTTGCTCGTGAGACCTGGACAGGCATGCGGTTCCCATTGCATTATCTAATGTACTCGAGCCACCTGTGCAAGAATGCTCGTAGTGACGGCAGACAATCAATTTACCAGTGGAGTTATTTTCAAAGGCCCCAAATCCTGCGAGGATGCATGAACTATAGGCTAGGCCTGAAGCAAATACCCTTGTCTTTGGTTCATTGTGCTCAAGGCTATTTCTACGTACATGAGGAGCGATTGGAAGCTACGAGGCGGGGTCGATCGTCTACCAGCTTTGTTGGCTAGGACAGACCAGCTTCCCTGGCGGAGGGCTGTGTTCGAAAGCCTCATCTCTCATTGCCACTGTGCTGGCCATCTTAAAATGCTGGGACGGCCCACGCCGTGCATCCAAGCCCCGAGTTGCATGCGTGTGACTTTGGAGGTCCTCCGTCTCATCGGCGCATGGTATAGCATTGAGCATTCCCGAGTGCCACTCCCGACGCACTACGCCCCGTTGTCGAATTACACAACAAATACCAACAGCGGAAAACTATTCCTTCGACGGACGGCAAACTCGGCCAAATTCCCGGACGGCAAAAGGGCCGTCAAATCTACCAGAGTCTACGCAGGTGTGCAGGTATATGTTAGTGCTGCGGAAGGAGGAATACTCACGGTGGCTTGCATCCAAAGTCGGATCTCAACGGACATCCTCAACAAGCAAAGGAGAACTGAACTGCTTTTCCCACCGTTGAGTGAGTCCTCTATTTCTGACTAGGATAATGTACAGGGCGATGCGGAAATGCGACCGCGCAGAGATCTTCGGTGTCTCGACTCGTAACGACGTCGCAGGTTTGTTGGGGTCCAATTTGCTCATGGCTTTTGGACCACGCATATGAGTCTAACTACGATGTATATGGAGCCTTGCCAGAATCGCCGTCAAGCACCCACCAGTGGATTACCAGCGCTTCTGTTTTCACAAACGTGGAGTAGGTCTTGAGAATTTTGTAAGCGTTCTCTTGTGCTCTTCGAATCGAATCCCTCCTGTCAGGGCAAACGAAAGAGTATTCTATTAGGGTGCCGACCCACGACAACTGAACCCAAATTTCCCCTCGACCACTAACTGGGATACTTGTTCCTCGTGTCTTTGTGACAGGTGCAGTCTTACTCGTACCACATTGTGACGAGCAGTCCAAGCCTGCATTTCTCGACGCGGTGTCGTAAACTGGCTCAAAATCGGTTTTTTTGTTATTTCCAACAAGATCAAGATGTCCCAAGACCTTGATCGATGTATTGTCGAGAGATTTCCAAGCCTCCGCGTCCCGTAAAACATTCCATGTGACAACACACCGCACTCGTGGAGCTAGTGGTACGTACGAACGGGGCACCCATCACCGTCCCAGAAAGAGAGCGAAGTGGATCTCGATGCAAGCTTCCCTCTTTGACATCGCTACAACGAGCACATATAGAGCACGGGAGATTAGACGATGATTGAAAGGCGAGGGCTCCATCGACTGATGTGCGTGTAATAGCAGTAGCAAGTTTTGGCATATTCCGTGCGTAGCTTTCGTTTATTGTCCATGGAGAAAGGAATGTGCTGCTCCATCAGACCATACGAGAGATTCGTCTGCTGCCTCCACAACAGACACGCACTGCCGTCCCTGATTGGATTTTCTTTTCGGGACCCTTGTCCTTGGCCTCTCCTGGTCCACGCACCTTGGGCTTGAGTGGCGTTAGTGGCGTTCGTTGGGAGGATCAGCCAGCAGCAACATCCTCTTTAGGGGGCTGGTTCCGTTGAAGCAGGTAGGCAAACACATCCTCCACCTTCTCCGAAACCTCGCTCCAAGATGGATGCAGTCACTATTGCTTGGTCCAAGAATACGTTGTGGATTACCACAAGGAAGCTCGGATTCACAAAAACCAAATTGGGAACGGACAAAAGCTGCTCCAATTCCCCCCAAGAGAATCTTGCGCATGAAAAAGCGTTCGGAAAAGAATAGGAAGAGTATTCTGCTCAATGTCATATGAGGATCAGACTGCAATTGTTGTACCAAAGAGACGGAATCGTCGGTCATAAACAACAGCACCCTTGGCTTGGGGATTTGGACGCGGAAGAGGTATACCATACTCTTTAATCAGGCACTCGAAAGGCCTTGCGCTTGGTTTGCCATGGGGCTCTTCGGCGGTTGTGCTGGATTCCTCCTTTCTCTCTTGCAGGTCCCCCCACAGGTGAAATAACTTCTCCTTCAGTGTCGCCAGGACGTCCTGGTTTGCCGTATCCCTCAAATTGCAGGCGTCCATGTTCAAGAGGAAAGCTCCATCCGTATCGGCCACGAGCAATTCCATCTGGGTCGGTCGCCTATCAGCACCGGCCGGCGCTCGAGCGTCCTCAACAAGGAGAAGAAATCGCCACTCCCATTTCAAATCCTCTGGGTTCTCTTGGGTGAGGTCGATGTCCAAGTCTTCCTCAAAGTCCTCGTTGTCGGACAATACATCAAACTGCCCATCTTTTCGTGGGGCAGCAAAGTCAGCAATGTTGTCCGGGTAGAAATCTATCACGCGGACTTTCGACTTGTATGTGCAGTTCTGGAAGGGGAGTCGGTAGGCATTGCCCTTCGCCGTGGTGCGATTCAAAACGTCTGGGTCGAGGATGTCAACAATATGCTTGCATGAAACTCCCTCGTACTGGTTACATCGAATATGGGTGTTGGATTTCAAGAGAGAGTGCTCGTGTCGCACAATTGCGGCCACGGCCTTCTCCTTCTCCTTTTCCTGTTGCAGGGCCTCCGCTTTTGCCTTCTTGTTCCTTCGGATTCTTGTCTTGGCCTTTTTGCTCTTCGGTTCGTCGTTTTGCTGCTCGGCAGCCTTTTCCCTCTGGCGCTTCTTCGTCGCCTGATCCGGGTTTCGGTAAAAAATTATGCCTTCGCTCTGCATCTTTTGTTCGTAGGCTCGTTTGCGACGCAGCAAGTCCTTCCGATTTGCATCTTCACTCCCCGCCACTTCGATCAATTCCTTCTCCGGATAGTCACGATCATCGCGGCAATTGCCCTCGAGTCTCGATTCATTCCTGTCGAGCTTGATTTGCACGTTGCGCAGGTATACGAAGCTGCCCAATTTCGCAATGTGCGTGGCAACCGAGGCTTGCCTACCCCAGCATGTGACGGTGATGGTCATCTTTCCCCAGGGACCGGGCCAGTGGTTTGACGATTTGTCCTCGATGTATCCCCACGGGTCACCATCTCGACCACCCTGGTCGTTGGAGTTTTGGTAGTCGCGGAGCCCGGCATTCGCAGTATAATCAGTCACGTAGAGCTCTGTGGTCAAGTCGTTCGGAGAGAAGACTTTACGCACTTCGCCCAAGAGATCTACAAAGATGTAACCTCTGCCATTGGTCAACTCGAGTTGAGCAAGTGTGCGGAATTTCTCTTTGCGAGCAGGAGCAGTGCCACCGTTCTCTTCCATGGTATTGGCTATTTCCAGTTGAGTCCTGGGCTGCTGCTTTGTCCATAGACTTGGATCTTCCTGCTCAGCAATCCATTTGGCGTATTTCAACTCAGCTTCGCTGAAGGGAGCAAGTGATTTAAATCCTGTGCTGGGAGCTTTCCCCTGGTATCTAGCCCTGTCCTTCAGATCTTGGAGAGAATGAATCTTCTCCAACTCGGCGGCAGGAAGGACAACCCACGAGGAAGCGCCATTCGACCACCCCGTCGTCTGGCCGTTGTAGTTATTTGTTTTGACGTGTCGCAGGATGACGACATCACCTTGGTCTCTGATATCGGGAAGCTCACAACATTGCCTCTCGAAGTAGGAGAAGAGTAGGCCCAAACCAGCTGGCCATGCCGGATCGTGTAAGGTGAATTTGATAGTGTAGTCCCGCCGGCCGCCCTGACATCTTGTTGGAGCCAGGAAGTCGACGCAGACTCCAATGATGTTGATTGCTATGGAATTTGGCTTCACCCTGTAGGCGTTGGAGAGGTCGATGAAACCCGGTGGCAAGGGGACGAAATTGGAAGCCATTAGTATATTATTGCATCAGAGAAGAGTTGTTTTTCGAGGGTTTGGGCATCGACACGCGTTCGACATAGATGGTGGCCCCTTGAGAGTCGTCGTCGCCATCGATGAATGAGGTCGCGTAATGGACGTGTCAGCGGCTGCTCAATCAGCGAAAAGCGCGACACGCGTTCACGTGACCAGTGCCAAGGAAAAGTGGCATGTGCTTCCCCGTCGTGACAAAGAGCGACTACTTCCCATACGACATCCACCCTGCGAAACTGCAACCCCCGTTTGATTTGCTTCAATTTATTTATCCACCCCGGCGCAGTCTCATCACTGACCGCCTTCACTTGCCACAATACTCAAACCCTCCTTGCACGAGTCCAGAACCTGTCTTTGGCGGCATTCCTTAGCCAACCTACCAGCCTGAAATCAAGCTTTGGAAAACTGTCCTGTCGTTGAGGCCCTTCCCGAGACGTCACAACAATCATGGCGGAAAGATATATCCCTGAACATCGGCGCACCCAGTACAAGGCGAAGAACAGTTTCAAGCCCGATGAGCTGCGCCGTCGTCGTGAGGAACAACAGGTCGAAATCCGTCGCCAGAAGAGAGAGGAAAACCTAGCCAAGCGAAGAGGTGTTCAGCGCGGGAATGGCGAGATCGGTATTGGTGGCCTCACGGAGCCAGATAGTGATGATGAAACGGCGAATATCGAAAATGAGGTTAGAATGATTCCCTTTGATTTCCTTGGGTCTGCAGGCTGACGACGGTGCACAGTTGAGCACGGAACTGCCAGAAATGGTCAAAGGAGTCTTCTCGGACCAAATTGATGCTCAGATCCAAGCCACCACAAAATTCCGCAAACTCTTGTCCAAAGAACGCAACCCGCCCATCGAGAAAGTGATCGAGACTGGTGTTGTCAGCCGCTTCGTCGAATTCCTCCGCTCCCCTCACACTTTGGTCCAATTCGAAGCCGCTTGGGCTCTCACCAACATTGCTAGCGGTAGCGCTGCCCAAACACAAGTCGTGATTGAAGCTGGTGCAGTCCCTATTTTCGTTGAGCTCTTAAGCAGCCCTGAACCAGATGTTCGCGAGCAAGCAGTTTGGGCATTGGGCAACATTGCAGGCGACTCTCCTGCTTGCCGTGACTATGTCCTCAGCCAGGGTGCCTTGAAGCCGCTGCTCAATCTCATTGCAGATGGGCGCAAGCTGAGCATGCTTCGAAATGCGACGTGGACCTTGAGCAACTTCTGCCGCGGGAAGACACCCCAGCCCGATTGGAATACAGTAAGTCACCCCCAGAATTTTCACCCAAAGTCGATGCTCACTAGGTCTCAGATTCAACCAGCACTCCCGGTCCTGGCCAAACTGGTCTACATGCTGGATGACGAAGTCCTCATTGATGCCTGCTGGGCCATTTCCTACCTTTCCGATGGCTCGAATGACAAGATTCAGGCTGTCATCGAAGCTGGCATCCCACGGCGTCTTGTTGAACTCCTCATGCATGCCTCAACCTCCGTCCAAACTCCGGCCCTCCGATCGGTGGGCAACATCGTTACTGGAGATGATGTGCAGACACAGGTGATCATCAACTGCGGTGCTCTAACGGCCCTGTTGTCGTTGCTCAGCTCTCAAAAAGATGGTATCCGCAAGGAAGCATGTTGGACAATTTCAAACATCACAGCCGGCAACTCGACTCAAATTCAAGCAGTCATTGATGCAGGTATCATTCCTCCCTTGATTCATCTCCTGTCCAATGGCGATTTCAAGACTCGGAAGGAGGCTTGCTGGGCGATCTCAAATGCCACTTCGGGAGGCCTTCAGAAGCCTGATCAGATCAGATATCTCGTCTCCCAAGGATGCATCAAGCCCCTCTGTGATCTGCTAGCTTGCCCGGACAATAAGATCATTCAAGTCGCTTTGGACGGATTGGAGAATATCCTCAAGGTTGGTGAAATGGACAAAGAGGCTGCCGATCCACGTTCCCCAGAAGGCCAGGTCAACCGATACGCACTGTTCATTGAAGAGGCTGGTGGAATGGAGAAGATTCACGACTGCCAGAACAACGCCAACGAGGAAATCTACATGAAGGCTTACAACATCATCGAACGATACTTCTCTGACGAGGAAGATGCTGGCGCTGACATCGAAGAATTGGCGCCTCAAGCTAATGCCACCGGGTTTACCCTCGGATCGAACCAACCTCAAGGCCAATTCAACTTTGCAAATGGCAATGATTCGATGGACATGTAGAACATGAATATGTGAAGCGTCAGGGAATACACCCGGACAAATCCCCCGCAAGCACAGCTGACGTTGGCGCTGTACCTTTCAAGCAGCCGCAGGCAGCGACGCAACGCACAGCCACGGGACTGCTTCACAACTCCGCGTCCTCGATATCACCTTGAAAGCATGCATTTTCGCTAGAGTTGAAAGAGAGTACCACCCTCGAAGCACCCCCAACGCGCCCCCATGTCTTTTCGCACGAGCACGGACCCCACAACTCCCTCCCATCCATCACCAGCACGTTCCCAAGATCCATCGACGACCCCACAACCAAGATGCCCCGTCATGTAACCCCTAGCTATTCGACACAGCACATCACTTTGTACCCAGCACCCAGCACCCAGCATCCGATAGAGGCGTTATTTCGGCGAAGAATGTGGATTCGGGGTGGTCGGCACGGGCGCGGAAAGAGGCAAGTATGGGAGGATGGAGAGATCAGGGAGTACCAGAAGTCAGGCAGGAAAGCCTCCACTGGTATCCCTATTGAGCTGCAGCCCCATGCCAATGTATGTCGACTGCTTTCTATGCCCAATACAAAGAATTCACAAAGTCAACCGATGCTTCTGGACTTCTGCGGCTCGCTCTGTTTTTCCCGGCATGGTAAGCTATCTCGGGCTCATCGAGCCCGAGCAGGCAACGAGCTTGTAGAGAAAATAGCAATGGAGAGCAGGCGTTTGTCCGGCATTGCGGGCAGGTCTTCTGATCAGCTGCATGATTCATTCCATGCTCTCTTGTGAACAAGCGTGCTCGGACCAGTGAGAAGGGGACATTCTCCTCTTTTCTCGGGCTTGGTGACCCTCCCTGTCGACGTCCACGATTATAGGAGTAAGTGGCCCAGAACCCCCTCGTGTCGTGCTCCTCGATCCATCAATCCTAGTGCGAGCTGATGTGCGAGATGACAAGGTGATGTAACTCCCGTACCCCGCAAATGTGGATGAGGAGATGGGAGAGGAGGTGGCAGGCCATCCAGTAGGGCCAGCCCAGGCTGAGCGAACCACCCTATCTCAGTGCATCATCAAATCAGCAATAATCCGAGCTGTTGGATGACCGGCACCTCCGCTTTTTGTCGTGGCCAGAAAGTGCGTCAAAGATTGCCCAAAACTGAGTATCGCCACGAGTGTGATAATCCAGGTAATTGCCGTGGATGACCTTCCTCAGCAGCCATATATATCTCTGGCCAACGCGAGCCCTGGAACCATGTTCGCTCCCTTTTTCTTCATCCTTCTCTACTCTCCTCTAACGGTCCCTCCAAACCTCTCTTGGACTAGTCTTCCTTCTTTCCTGCAACGTCCAATCTCGCTGTTACATAGTTATATAAGACCCAACAATACTCGACCATGTCGGCAACCGAAGTTCGAGTTGGTGGTTCAGCCGAGACCATGAAGGCTGTCAACTATCAAGGCGCCTTCAAGGTCAAGGTGGAGGATGTACCGAAGCCCACGATCGAGCATCCTGATGATGTTATTGTCAAGGTGACCACTGCCGGTACGTTTTACAAGCGGAGTTAGTGGGGGAGAGGTCACGAACGTCACTAATTGCACTGAACGTGGCATAGCTATCTGCGGATCCGACTTGCATATGGTAAGAGAACGACGTCGGAAGGAAATATACTCTGGATGTTCCACTGATGCCACATAGTATGAAGGACGCACCGGTGCCCAGGCTGGTATCACATTTGGTATGTTGGCATTTCTCGGGGACCGACTGCCAACAACGGCACTTTTGCGCTAACAGACACGACTCGAAGGGCATGAAAACATGGGTATTGTGGATGAAGTCGGCTCCGGAGTCACCCTGCTGAAGAAAGGCGACCGAGTCGTGATGCCCTTCAACGTTGCAGATGGACGATGCCGCAACTGTGAGGAAGGAAAGACAGCCTTCTGCACTGGTGTTAACCCTGGATTTGCCGGAGGCGCTTATGGCTATGTAGCCATGGGACCTTACAGAGGTGAGAACCTGTGACGTGACTCTCCAAGCCAACGTCGACTTGGGCCTGACAAGGATCACAGGCGGGCAAGCCCAATATATTCGCATTCCCTATGCGGACTTCAACGCTTTGAAACTGCCCCCTGGCACCGAGCATGAGCAGGATTTCATCCTCCTCGCCGACATCTTTCCAACGGGATGGCACGGCGTGTCCCTCAGCGGGTTCAAGCCCGGTGAGAGCATCGCCGTCTGGGGCGCCGGACCCGTCGGGTTAATGGCTGCCTACTCGGCTCAACTCAGAGGTGCAAGCCGCGTCTACGTCGTGGACAGAGTGCCCGAGAGGTTGGCAGCTGCGGAGAAGATCGGGTGTATAGCTATTGACTTCAGCAAGGGTGATGCGGTGGACCAGATCATCGAGAAGAACGGCGGGATGGTGGACCGGGCGGTGGATGCTGTCGGATACCAGGCTGTGGACACTGGAGGGAAGAAGGAACAGCCCAATATTGTGCTGGAGAATATGATCCGGGCGACTAGACCATGCGGTGGGTTGGGCATTCCAGGTCTTTATGTGCCCACAGACCCAGGAGCGCCCGACGAGGCCAGTGGCAAGGGCATGATCAGCATGAGTTTTGGCAAGTTGTTTGAAAAGGTGAGCACATTGATGCAAATTGGTCCTGGTGAAGGGGAACACCGGCACAGATGTTAACCATGGCTCCTAGGGTCTTTCTCTGGCCACCGGCCAGTGTAACGTCAAAAACTACAACCGCTATTTGCGAGATCTCATCATCTCGGGCAAGGCCAAGCCTTCCTTCGTTGTCAGTCATGAGATCGGCATCGACGACGCAGAGATGGCATACGACAAGTTCGACAAGAGGATCGAAGGTTATACCAAGGTCTTGATCCATCCGAATGGGCCGTTGTGAGCGGTCAATGCAGGCCCGTCCTTGATGCTCCCGTCCCTGCTCTCTAAGGAGGAGACGGGGGGATCCATAGGTGAATAATGATTGAAAATACGGGTTATCACGTCCTTTCGCCTTCGACAGTCTCAATAACAGACATTGTCATATCCAGCGGGTGTACGCCGTACCCCTTGCTAAAAGGGGGCCAGAAATAATAGTAGTATTACTATTGAAGGAGATAAAAGGGGCGCATAGACCAAGTGGGCCCTCTGTCTGATTGGTTTGTCTGAGTCTTGGCAATATTGGTGTCTCAACCTGGTGTCTCCCTTCTTCCCCCGTCTTTCATTTCCCGTTTCCCACACGCCCTTCCAAAGACACTGCTTCGAGGTATTCGAGGTGTCGCTCGCTCGCCAGACGGAGCACACGGTCGGCCATCCAAATGGCTTGACGATTGAGCCGCACTTGAAGCCCTTGTTTGGAGGTGGCTTGAAGCACACGACCATGCCTGTCCTTGCTGCACCAATGCATGGCGCTGGTTCCCGCAAAAACTTTCTTCATCGGCCCTCAACTGGCGGGCTTCTAACTGAACTCAGCTTCTCATTGGCAGTCGGTGTATAGGCGCCCTTCACAATTCTCAAGCCGTCCCTGTACCTGGTGTATCTAGCGCAGGCACAGATGCCGATCACGAGCATGCCTATTCCCTACTCGGTGCATCAATCACTCTCGGGGCAATTCAAGCCAATGGCTTCTGGTGCCTGGAATTGGCTGTCCCAGGAGGTCGTTCGTATCTCACGTATTACATGGATCGATGCCTTTGTCCCCGCGCAGGTAAGAACAGTCGTTCACAGACCAATCCGGCTGGTCAGTTTTTCTTAAGAAGACACGATGTGCTCTGTGCGCCGTCCTGCGTCAGATGGTGGGTGAACTGGTCTCTTCTGCTATCATTCTTCCTCATGCGACGTCGCTCTTTTTGATGTTAAGCCATTCCTTTTGCGATTTGGAGAATATGCCTCTTGTCATGAAGAAGTAGGCCTCGTGGATACCCTGCAAACTGCACCTGAAAGGCAGGTCTGAGCACTCCTAACCTTGAACATTTCACTCGATATCCGACAGCAATAAACACAGCTTTCGCCATGGTCTCCCTCACTATCGGTTATGTGTCTGGTGTCATCGCCGCGGTGGTGTTTATTCTTCAGTTTATACTTCCCAATGCCCTCATTGTCGTGCTGGTGGGCTTTCTCAAAAATGAACATACAGCCGTAACCTGGTCCGTGGTGGAGCGCAGCCTACTGAGTTCCTGGTGGTAAGTACACAACGTGTGTACCTGGGTGTTCAAGTGCTCTCCTGATTTCGACACCAGGCCCACAATCCTCCGAACAGACGCTGCCGCAAGTCGAGGGGTGGACATCAAAATCAAGCTCTTGACCTGGTTGCGACCACTGGCGCTCGGGCTGGTCTCCGTGGCGGCCGTTATCACTCCCTTGGGCCTCTACGACGACATTGTACCTGCGAAGTCTCCTCAATCTGTTAGCTTCTCGTACATTCCAGACACCAGTCCGATGGGATACGGAACGCCTCCACGGAGCAACCTTGGGTTCAGTCGGGTGTGCGGAGATTTCCTCCCCGTGCAGTGCCCCGGCACTACGAGTGTCATCACCTACGGTGGTAACGACACCTTCCTGGAAGCCAACATCACAAACGATGACTACGACACACGGATCCCCAGGGTTCTCGCCGAGCTCTACCAGAGCGGCCTCAACCACCAGCCGAAGTCGGTCTCCAGCTTCTTTGATATTGAATCCCGGTACTATTCGTTCATGTATCAGGACGGGGTCGCTCGTGGGGGCAAGTACATCGTGGACGCGTTCCGCTACTTGTCGAATATGGTCTTGAACAACGCCGTTGAAGCGGTAGAAGGGCTGGTCGTCGACACGGTCACGGGGGGCGTGGGCTTTCGCAACCATACGGCCCCTGTCGGCGTCCAGCTCGGAGCCGAGTGGACGGAAGACCTGCTCTGGATCCAGCCCGAGTCGGCCTGTGTCGACACGAACATCTCGGTCGAGTTCCAGATACCCTACAGCGGCATTGCCAGCGATGACCTGACCAACATCTCGCTCATTGATAACGGGGGTTTCGCGAACCTGGTTCAAAAATGGCCCTACGTCAATGTGACAAACTCGCAGGTCGATCTAAACTTGCAAGGCCGAGCCTACAAAGCTGCATGGATGGTGAACGCGTATACGATGCTGGTCATGAACCTGACCAGGCCGAGTCCTGATGCCTTCGGTTATCTCAAATCCAAGGTCGGCAACAAGTATCCAGTCACAAAATATCAGACGACGGGAGTGAAGCTCAATGGAATCTACATCACCGATACCTGGACGTCCATGTTGGATCCGGAAGCCTACTTGTCCAACTATACCCTGCCGACGTGCCGTCTGCCAACTATTCCAACCCATTCGGACTGACTACTTCAAACTATAGTGACATTTCGTTGCTCTGCTCAGGGGCGGGGAGGGGGGACCTTGCAAATCTCACCAACGTCCATGTCGAGTGCGGCATGGTCTTCGGGGCCGCGAAGCGCCGTGACGGCACCATAACCCTCGTCCAGGAGCCTGAAACGTGGTGGACCCAGAAGATTTATAGTTGTGCCACGGCAATGAAAGCAAGTATCAAGGAAGTCCGGTTCCGATACAACGCGACACAAGAGACTGGTAACAACCTCAATGCCTTGTCTATTGTTAATGTTAGCGATAAGTCGTATCCAGACAAGGAAGCGATGCCTCTTTGGGGCATTGAGTCGCCTGGGTACAAGATGAATAACCTTCCTCAGCTATGGGGCCTCATCTCGCCAGACCTTGAGCACTCGGTCAATTTGTCCACAATCCGGGCTCCTCAACTGTACCTCCCCGGTTACGGTGGTCAAGGTACTCTGACGACTGTCCCGGGGTTTGAAAATCTGCCCGGGGCAGATGGCCCAGGGGATGCCTTGGCAGGAGTGTACGAGTACAACAATGGCAACTCGGCCGACTATACTGGAGACACCAACATGGCCATGTATGCGCGCTGGCGCGATCTTTCCCAGTCGGCGGCGACCATGGCCACGATTCCCAACTTGGTGTGGACGGACATCGCTGCGAATATGCTGGTCGGCACGCGCAGCTGGAACTCAGGAAACCAGTTGCCTCCCAACCTCCAGAAACGTGACGATGATGGGACGACCAGCACGGCCCTCAACCAGGCCATCCTTCCTGTGACCATCTATCAGCGACAAATTCGTTATCACTGGCGATTTGCCATCCCAGCATTCTTGGCCCTGGCGCTGTCTCTCGTGGTGCTTCTGGCCGCGCTGGTGTCTGCTGCCTCTGGAAGGGGGCTTCCAGCACGGGTGCGACATTATCTTTTTCATTTGTCGTCAGGACGCATGTTGGGGGAAATGCAATATGCTGGAGAATGCGACAAGTTGGCACCGACAAATGAATGGCTCGCACGTGTGGGTAGCAAACACAGCCATTTGCGCGCTTATGTCAGTCATAATGCTAGCGGCACCGGTCGTATTAGCGGCAACAGTGGTATTGGAACCTCAACCTCACCGTTTCCTGGGCAGCACTATCACATGGCCCACAGCGTGAGCGAGGAGAAGCAGAAGGGAATGGTGACTGAGACGACCGAACTGCGACAGCTCAGCGTGGCCACGTCAGGTCATGCGAAGGCGGTAGCGCCGACCACGGGATATATGAGGCTTAATGAAAACGAACCGCCGGGATGGCGGTCACCCGGGCTCTAAAGATAAAATCTGGGGTGGTCAGCGGCAAGGCGCCAGGCGTCAGATGTCAGGCTGGTGTTGGATGAAGCTGCAAGGCTCGTATGTACGAACAATCTCGGACTGGTGCGCGGGCAGCAACCTGAGGAATCCCGGCGCGCCAAATGGGCGAATTTCGGCCAAGGTCCGCATAACGACGTAATCATGCATTGAGATTTCGGGCCTCGTGTCAGATGAGACATGGAATCAAGACCCGAAGAAGGACTCAAGGGAGGAGAGAAACAGAAATGATGGCCCATCACTAGCTGTTGTTGTGGCGGTGGTGATGGCGACGGTAACAGTGATAGGCGGGAACGGTGTGTGGGAGATGAAAATGAAGACGATGGGGTAGCGATGATGGGCAGCTTGGCGTGGGTGGGAGCAACTCAGTGTAACACGGGCTGGAGGGATTGGCCGCTGAGCGACGGATTTGCAGCTGATCTAGGCCCTGGAAGCAAGACCACGAGCACCTAACGGTGGCTTTCTTAGGGGCTGTTAGGGGCTGTTAGGGGCTCACGGGGTTCATTGGGCTCTAGATCGTTCAAATATCCGTCTCTCAGTTGGCAAGCAGCGACCGCAACGATACTTCCCTTCGCAAAAGCCAACCAACCCCCCCAATTCCTCCAATGGGGAGGACGAGCCGAACCCGTGTGGGAGAGAGAGGAGAAACAGACGGCGACTGCGCCTCTCATGCGATGAGAGGGACTCGGAAACTGACTCACTCTCTTTCTGGCTTTTTTCTATATTCTCGGAATCTCGCAACTGGAGCTGCGGCTGATGCTCGTCGTCGTTTGCTCTGCTAGATCCCGCCCACTAACGAACTTTTTGCCATGGGTCGCTATCTCCCACCTCCCACCTCCCTTCCCCCCCATCTTTCTGGTCTTGATTGTTGAGCCTATTAGTAGATTTCGTGCGTGTGTCATGGTCCGTCAAATCCGTCTCGTCCCGACAAGTGACCACCACCGATGTGCCAAACAAAAGTAGTCAATGTTAAAACATGCAGCATTCCTGGCAAACTCGCAAGGCCGTTGCTTCGTCCCTCTTCGAATAACTGACTGACTTGGTCTACAACTCTGCAATCACAGATTCCTTCTGTCTACTTATCAACTTCACTGTCCTTTAATCTTGGTCTTCTCCTCTGCAAGTGTTGCTCCTCCCACATTGTTCCTCCCACATTGTTCCCCACCATCACCTAACTCACCTCGGACCCCCGTTGTCACCCAACGGTATTGCAGTCCTCCGTACTCTCTGCCTATCGATAAACCTGCTTTCCCTCCCACCGTCTATCAACCTTCTAGTTCTGGCGAGTCGTCGTCATCGTTTCAGTCTCAGTCACTATCAACATCGTCACCACACGCTGCAGTTCAGCGACGTCCTGCCCGTCATGCAATAATAGAGGCAGCAAAATTCCCACCCCCCCGTCCCAGCTTTCGGGTTGTCGGTGAAGCATTTTTCTTCGGCTATCCTTCGAATAGAGAAGAGCGGGTCTCGTACTGGAACCATTGACTGGCCTCTGCCCCCATATCACGCGACCAAGTGCGGTGTGTCCCCCAAACCCACCGCTTTCGGCGTTCCAGAGCCTCGCAACCTGCACTCCCGGGCTTCCACGCAAACCACACACCCCCCCAAGCCATGCTTCAATATTCGCCCTCTGCCATCCGGCTCTTCCGCAACGACTCAAGTTCCTCGTCCACCGACGAATCATCAGCCAGTGCTGAGCGTGTACCTTTCTTGACGCAGGAACAGACCTTTATAAAGTGCCCAGATCTGGAAGATGGCGCTTTCTCAGATTCCGCCACCGCTACCGCCGCCGCAGTCAGCCCCAACGCCCTGAAAGGGCCCACAGTCACCTGCCTGCAAAGTTCGTCTTCTTTCGACCAACGCAGTTCTGATTTCTCTTCCAGATGGCGCTGGACAGAGACGCTGCCGGTGCTGAACAATCTGTTGGGTGGGTATCGTACGGTGGTGCATAAGGGGCACGTTGTCGACAGAACCTCATTACACAAATCCATCCCGACCACACCGCTCAGGAGAGTGCTACGCCTCCTGGCCCTGACGCTGATGTTATTGTAAGACCGAGTGCTCTTCAAAGTTGACTGGCTTGCTAATCACGAGCACAGGGGAATTCTTGAATTCATTGCACTGGCATGCGGCCTCGTCCTGTCCTTCTTCCCCGACGATGCAGACGACGAATTCGACGCATGGAACCCCTCGAAGAGTGCCTCCCGCGAGCTGGGACACTGGCCCACCGATTTCTCTGCCGATATCCAACCCGTGGCCTGCCATTCACATAATGACTACTGGCGCAAAGAACCTTTGTTTTCAGCCCTCGAGGCTGGCTGCACAGGAGTGGAGGCAGATGTGTGGCTCTACGATCAAGATCTATACGTGGGACATTCCACAGCGTCTTTGACACCAGAGCGGACGCTCCGCAGCTTGTACATCAACCCATTGGTGAAAATTCTCGATCAGCAAAATCCTCATACATCATTCCACCCCTCGCTGGACAACCCCCGGAATGGCGTTTTCGACACCAAACCCTCTCAGTCCCTGGTCCTCCTGATAGATTTCAAGAATGAGGGCCACAGGATTTGGCCATATGTCTCTGCACAGCTCCAACCTCTACGAGAGCGGAGATTCCTCAGTTACTTCAACGGCACCGACGTTGTTGATGGGCCCATCACGGTGGTTGTCACCGGAAATGCACCCTGGGATGAGGTGGTGGCCAACGAGACATATCGCGATATGTTCTTTGACGCACCGCTTGACTTGATGGGAAAGCTGACTGACAGCAATGCCGCTGCCGAGGCCCCCATTGACACCCAAGGCGGTGAGCTGGACGAGCGGTGGGGTCAAAATCAGGGCCAAGGCCGCTCCGGTGCCGCGCCTACAGATCCTGCAGTCTACTCCCGAGCCAACTCATACTACGCCTCGGTATCGTTCAACTCGGCCATCGGCTGGCCCTGGCGTGGCCGCCTTTCTCGTCGTCAGCTCGAAATGATGCGGAAGCAGATCGCGGGCGCTCACGCACAGGGTCTCAAAGTCAGGTACTGGAGCGTACCCAGCTGGCCCCGAGGCATGAGAAACTATCTCTGGCGAACCATAGTCAGAGAAGGAGTGGATTATTTGAACGTGGACGATTTGAAATCGGCCACCACAGGTGATTGGAATTGGGACAAGAAAGGTCCTTGGTTCAGTGGGCCATGGAAGTTCTGGCCCTCCAAGGCTGTTCCATGAGTCGAAAACGGGATGGGACACGAAAACAACACCGCGACATGAACATTGAACATGGATTTTCCTAGATACGACCATATGAGCTCCACGCACAAAGACGAAGGTGATGAAGACGAGAGCTTTGGTCCAGATTGACCCCATGAAAATAGAGGTCCCAAAAATACCAGCAGGTTTTCACGGAATTACAGCTGCCATTGTATGGCCGAGCCAGGCGTTGCATCGGAAACGGGACGGAGTTTTGCACAATGTTTCTGCCAGGGACACGGGCAGCATTATGATACCCAAGCTTAGAGCATACATCGGTCACAGGTTGAGTTACAATTATAACAATACTGGGCTTCACGGTGTGAGTGGTTGTGCCATCAATCCAACCCTCTTTTCCTCTATACCTTCCTTCACTTGCTCCGGCTGTGCCAACTGCTTCCCAGGCCCTTCTTGATCAGGAGGGTCGCCGTTGCCCTGGCTGAGTTTGCTCTGTCGGGGTCCCATCAATCCAAGAGATCTCATCTCTCTTCCCTGCTTTCTTGCTTCTTACTACCATAACTATCTCTTTTCGCCTCGCCGTCTACACTGTCTTTACTTACTCTACGTTACGCCAATTTTGCCTTGCATTTACTGTTAGCACATTAATCAATATGTCATCCTCAACCGTTGGTACCCCAAGAACCCCACTGCACACACTGCCATCTCTCCCCAGTTCTCGCCAAAGCACCGAAGCGTACATTTCGTCTCAAACAATGGAGAGCAACGCCGACGACATCAGAGCAAATCTCGCCCAGAATGAAGCAGAAATACCCTCACCATCTCAGACCACCGGTTTGGAAGATGCCGGTGGACGATGCACAACCAGCCCAACACCTCTGGAAGAAATGATTCTCCTCGCCAACGTTGTGCTTCTGATCCTCGGCGTCCAGGTCGTGGCTGGCACAGGGCTCATCCTACTCGCTCACTTTGGCGCCAGTGACATCTCGGCCTGGCTATGCAAATATTCGGTTGCCGGATTCTACTTCTTTTTCTTCACCCAGACGGTCGGTGTACAGATTTACTACAGGATCACTCAGCTTGCAACCGTCGAAGGGACCCGGAGACACTTGCTAAAAAAGTGTTCGCTGGGAATGATCCAAGTGCTTGTGTTCATCGCCATGGTTTTACAAACGACGCACGTGTACTGTTCCGTTTCTAAGAACATGCAATTCCAGCTGGTGGCTCTAGTGGAAGCGCCACAGCAGTAAGGCAATTTCAAGGGCAACCATGAGTACGGCAGGACTCTATTTTCATGACCCAGATGGTCGGAATCTGTGGGCCAAATTCGTATGTGGACTGGGCGAGCAGGAGGCAGGGGTGAGGGTTGTTATCAATCGACATGGAAGACTACATAACAGCATACTTGGACTGTCCCAAGGACAGTTGATCCTCCTTTGGAATTGGGCCAAATAACGAATAGAAAGAGGTCAAATCGTTTCTGTATGTTGTCGCTTCCTGGTACATCCTGCTATTAAGGTGGTGCACGTGAAAAGCTCCGATCTTCAGGCTTGGCGAGTTTGCAGCCTCCGCATCTTTTCGAAGTCGTACCAGGTCGAATCTTCACCCATCCATCGTTGAGTGCAAGTCCAGCAAATATGGCCGCCGCAGCACAGTCTCTATCGGAACGGACGCGATCGCTGTTCGGAAGCTCTTATGGTGAAGCGACCGACCCATCGTCACTCCCCGTCTCCCTCTCCTTCAAAAGAAAGGTCGAATATGAAAGCGTCCGAGAACTCCCCAAAGCCCTGGCCGAGAAGCAGGCAAAGGCGGCAGCGGCGCGAGCACCAAAAAGACCGAAGATGGCAACCGGGAACAATCAGATGGCGCTGGTGAAGAGCGAGGCGAAGCCGGACTCACAAACGCCGTCACCACAGAGCAACGGTATCGGGAGCAGTCTGATCCGCAGACCGAACATGCAACAACCTCGACCCGACTGGCACGCACCGTGGAAGCTGATGAGGGTGATATCAGGGCATTTGGGCTGGGTGCGCGCACTGGCGGTCGAACCGGGTAACCAGTGGTTCGCATCTGGCGCAGGAGACAGGACGATAAAAATCTGGGATCTGGCTACAGGTCAACTGCGCCTGACCTTGACGGGTCACATCTCCACGGTTCGGGGCCTGGCTGTGTCGCCGCGCCATCCGTACCTTTTCTCCTGCGGCGAGGACAAGATGGTGAAATGCTGGGACCTAGAAACCAACAAAGTCATTCGCCACTACCACGGCCACTTATCCGGCGTCTACACTCTTTCGCTACATCCCACGCTCGACGTGCTGGTCACTGGCGGACGAGACGGAGTCGCTCGTGTTTGGGACATGCGCACACGTTCGAACATCCATGTCCTGTCCGGTCATAAGGGCACCGTTTCGGACGTGAAGTGCCAGGAAGCAGACCCGCAAGTCATCACCTCGAGCCTGGACGCCACCGTGCGACTGTGGGATCTTGCCGCGGGCAAAACCATGGGAGTACTGACACACCACAAGAAAGGCGTCCGGGCGCTTGCTATTCACCCCAAGGAATTCACGTTCGCGTCCGCATCAGCCGGGTCGATAAAACAGTGGAAATGCCCCGAGGGCGCGTTCATGCAGAATTTCGATGGCCACAACGCCATTATCAACACCCTAGCCGTGAATGAAGATAACGTTCTCTTCAGTGGCGGCGATAACGGTAGTATCTGCTTCTGGGATTGGAAGAGCGGGCATCGATTTCAAAATACCGAGTCTCTGGCGCAGCCGGGGTCTTTGGACGCAGAGGCGGGTATCATGAGCAGCACATTTGATCAGACCGGGCTGCGGCTGATCATGGGCGAGGCGGATAAGACGATTAAGATCTGGAGACCGGATCCCGAAGCCACGCCGGAGACGCATCCGTTGGACTGGAAGCCGACGTTGGGGCGGGTCAAGTATTAAGGACTCCAGGGCTATGGTCCTCCTGCACCAGGTGGCCGACATGGCGGAAAGTGGATTGTATCGGACGGCATGCTGCATTGAGCGACGGCGTTAGAGGAAATGCTCTCTTGAAACGGGCTGGTAGGAGGGCTCTGATGGCAAGAACCGAGGGATTGAAGAAAAGCTCTTGTTGTATGGGAAATGAATATGTTCTGTGTGTGACAAGTGTATAATGGTCGATACCCAAGAAGAAGGTTTTCATCAATCTATTATGTCTGAAGCACTTGTTTGGCATTGCTCAGAACCCGGCAACGTGTTGTGGTGTGTGTCCTGTCCTGGCACAAGAAGGAAATATACCGAGTACACAATGATATAAACCCGACATGAGACACAAAAGCCCATTCCGAATCTACTCCATCTTCATTTTTGCCCTCTGCTTCGCATTTCACCCCGTGCAACCCCCCATCAGGATCGTTCGCTGTTGGCAAGTCAAGTCACACAAAAAGCCCGTGTTTTGTGGGGTTGCCGTCATCGCGTCGCCGTCCGTCAATCAGCTGCAACGAGGCTGACCGCCCCTTTGGCATTTGGCTTTTGGTCCTTTTGGGATGTTTCGTGTGACCCCCATGCTATACACATTACATGGCTTCGATGACAGTGACAATGACAATAAAAATATATGGGATCACGGCAGATCCACGACACATGTGAGATACCACTACGTTGATTCGTACCACTCCTTGGGTACTCGTTGGTAGGTGCCGGGACGACCGTGGATGCCTTCGCTACGCCTTGACCGCATATTTGTCTGGCCTTTTCCTCACCTTATTGGGACTTCCCCTCGAAGCACTCACACGGTTTCTGAGCCAACGTACCCACGACATGCTGTTCTGTATCTCCTGGCCGTCCACTTGTCCATCTACAGTCCTTTGACGGTGGGAAACCAGTACAGCCGGGAGAGAAAAACTCAGACACGTCAGAATTCGACCTGGCAAAGGCCACTGAGAGATACTCTTTTACGAGCTAGACACCTGTTTGGTCTCTTGTCACTGATACACAGACCGTGGGTACCACAAGTTATCAGCTTAATGGCAGCTCAAGAAAGCCCCAATGGACAACCACCACACAACAGAGATCTGTCTGCTCCTCCTCCTCCTCCTCCTACGGCCATGGTACTGCACCTGCCATATCTTCAGTTGGTCTGTTGGCCAGCTTGAGCTTGCTCAGGCTCTGCCTGTGCCTCAGCCTGTGCCTGTTGAGCTTGCTCCTGCTGCTTTCGCTGCTCTTCCCGCCGAGCTCGGTCTCTCGCCGTGATGGCTTGCAACTCTGCCGCCAGACGCAATCTCTCCTCTTCGCATTCTCTTTTCATTCTTCTCTCATCTTCCTCCTCATTTCGTCGCATGATCTCTTCCTCTTCTGTGAAAAGATTGTTATTGACCTCTTTTCCATGATGCTGTGTCGATCGGGCTGCTTGCTTACCTTCACCCTCCCATAACATCGACACGCCGGCGATACAGTCGGACCGGTCAGGCTGCGACCAGCAGCCTTCCCTCCCCGTCATGACGGCGACCATGTCACTGCCTTCGACCACACAAAAGGCCATCGGATATGTGATCGTGTCGCAGCTGATGATCACTTCGACAGCTCTGGCGCCGGCAGAAGTGTGACAACATGGAGGGCCATCCTCGACCGGATCCGAAACCAACTCCAATTCGAAGCTGGTGAAGAGCGCAGAGGTGATGGTGCAGCAAGTGGCGTTTTCGTCGCGCACCACCGGCAATGGGATGAACTCTCTGTACCCCTGAATACGGGTGTAGATGTTCAGAACAGGCGCCTTGAGAAGGCCAGTCTTCGTTTCAGACATGGTTTGTGGAGGCTGGTCCTAGAGCTCTTGAGAACAAGGAATTGAAAGGTGAAAGAAGGATACAGACTGACAAACTCGAGCACAGGCCTGCCGGCCTTTATATACCCAAGATTCTCTCTCCTCCTTCACCGCCTGTCTTCTGCTCGACTCCAGGCGCGAGACAACATCAGCATATCTTGAGCAATGCCACCAGTCAGAGCACATCCCAACTCAAATCAGGTTACACTGCAGGGCGCGCAATGCGGCTCGGGACAGGATTCGGGCACGTAGCCATCACGTAGGCACGTGCCCTGGCCAACGACCTTAGGCATCAATGAGCTGTTCAAGGGCGGTCAGCTATCCCTGCCCATTGCACCGTCACGGGTCCTCGTCGTCCAGCACTTCAGAAAAAAAGGGGGGCCCGTTCTGCGGCCAGCTATGGCGAACGAGCATCTAGGCAAACATTGTCGGTGAGCAGTGTCTGAGAATCAACCATCTATTGGGGCGTTCTGGCTTCCTGATGGTGTGTACTGAACAGGAAGGCACCTCCAGTCGACCCCTGCGAGTACATCAAGAATGAGGCAGAAGAAATGCCCATGATGCTACAATCACAGCCTATGAGCAGATATCCTCCCTGACCGGTCATCTCTCGCGTCGCTGCATTCTGCTTGACGCCAATACATTGTGAAGCCGAGCCTCATTGCATCTCTGCGGCCCAGATACGCATCGACAAAAGGGACAAGCCCGTCATCCAGCAGAAAAACTTTTGTCCATTGAGCGCTGTGTTGTCCCCCCTGCCTACGCAGCTCGAGAAAGGCAAATTCCGTGCTGAATACTGTTTGGCCAAAGGCCGCGCGCAGCCGCTGCGGGCAATCTAGCTTGCAAACGCACGCATTTCCTCGTCGCGCAATCGACTCACGGGCCACTGTGTATTGGGCTCCCGTATCCACCAGGGCCATGAAAGGACGGTCTCGACCCCGGACATCGAGGTAGAGAAGTGGCAGACGCATGTCCTCGATGATCTCCTTGCTCAAGATTCGAGAGCCAGAAGGCAACCAGACCGTCGCATCTTCCGCTGCTGCAGACGCAGGCATGGGCCCAGACTCGAATCCCCCCGTGACACGTGTTGGGACCTCTGAGGCAACAAGGGACAGATTGTCTGCAGACATAATTGACAAGGCTGATTGTGAAGTCTCTGCGCGAGTGTGGTTATCCAGACCACACTGCCCGGACAGGTCGGTCACAATCACCCGATTTGCGGCGTTCGGTGGCTGTCCACTGCCGCCTCCCATGATCCTATTTGCGGGATATCTCAATACTTCATACACGCCGACTGGTTGTTCACACAACCCAGAACGACATAGTTGCTCAATTACCAGCCGAACAGCACCATGATCACCATATGGGAATCTGATAACGGCACAAAGCTCTTTGCTGTTTTCATCCTGCCCGACGGCCGACATTTCTTCCGGATCCTTTCTTGTATCTTGAATAAATTCGTTGTGTTTCCACGAGAGAGAGGAAGAGAGAGTATGGCGAACGTCACTCGTCTCCTTTCTCTGCGGATACTCTTCGTACTGGCTAGGAGGCTCTTCACTTGTGCGTGTGGATCTTGAAGCAATTTGGTATGGGATTAATGGCTTTCAGCTCTTTTCTCCGAAGTGACAACACGGTCTGGTCTGGAAGATCAAAGCGAGGGAGGTATATTGGCCAATCGAATCTGATATTCTCTGCAGTTCAGGTCACACTTGAAAAGAACGGGTACAGGATTGATAGAGTTGCGCACAAAAAGACGCAGAGAAATGAGGGTTCAATTGGAGTATTGCCAAAAAAAAAACAGCGAGCATTGTGCGCCAAAATGCAGAGGCGACGGTCAGGGCGATGCGCGAATGGGCTCGTTGGGTGGTCAAATCGCAGCCAATGGGACAGAAAGGGAACGTTCACTAGAATCTTGTCGAGCAGATCAACAAGTGACGCATTGGAAGGGAACTGGATGTCGCTACAGCGGACTGCGGGTGCCGGCGTGACCATGTCGACGGATTGGCCTCCCCGGGGCCTAAAACTGTACAGAGGAGAAAGCGGCTGCGACGGCCTCGCGGGCACATGCAACTGGGCGCAAGAGCCGTGAGAAAGTCCTCACCACAAGGGATCGATCCTTAAAGCCCCTGGCTTAGGAGGAGACGCGTCCGTATGCGATGACTCTGGCTTTGCGTCGAGATGGAGACAGGGAGCATTGCCGCAGTCGAGGTCTCCCACCGAAAGGAGCCCAGTTCATCTGTTGGGTGCCCCGAAACCCGTCCGAGATATCTCGATGGTGGTCTAGCAGACCTGGTTTGATATTGCTTAGGGCTTAGGGGGTTCGCTCGGGCTGGTGGGCTCCATCATTCCCCGGCTTTCTAGGTCCCACTAAGGGAAGCTGACAGTTGGTGTCTAGCGTGACCTTAACCAGCTGGGGCCAACTTTCAGGCAGTGTTGATAGGCTGTACTTTGCTCGTCCTTTCCCTCACCTTCGAGTCAGGATGGGGAGAGTCGACATTCATCCCTTGAGGATGCAATGTCCAGTGGTATATGACCCCGACGCATAAGAAAGAAGCAATTGAACAAACCTTGATGGGCGTGTAGCCGTCGAAAGCAGCCCCATCCGTCCCAACCACGTGAAAAAGACCCGGGCATTGAGTTCGGGTAATGCCTGCCGACGAACTCCCAAGACACACGACGAACAAGACGCACGCCCAAGGGACGGCTGTTTGCATCATGTCCACAGGGACGATCCGACCCTCGTCTGCCCGCTAACGTCCTCGTTGTGGTGTATTTCGACGCATGTTGGTGGGTTTGTTTTGTTTTTTTCCTCCATCGGGTGTCCTCCCAATGTGCGTCACGTGAGCTTCAGCCAAGTCGAAGGTGTTCTCTTCCGACAGGGAACTGGAAAAAACACAGAGAAAGGCAACCTAGAAGGGAGATCAGATGCAGAATCAGCGCGACACGGCCCAGATATGGAACGATGCCTGCTTATCTCTCCGGGACGGGGTCGTCTCGATGGAATTCCCAGTCCTTTCCCACCTTCCTCTCTCAGCCATCCCACAAGTCGGGCTGCTAGTCGCCAAACGGCTCCAATCATAGTTTATCGACCATTAGCGGCTTCGGGAGTTGCTCGAAGGGTCAGACGCCGTTCCAAACACAGCTTATGGGGAAATGGAAGGGCGGAGGCACAGAAAGGGTGGAAGATCGGGCCAGGGACAGGGAAACAGACTCCATAACGGGGGGGAGCTGTCGCCCTTTTATATGCCTGCTGTACAACCGGGACGAGCAGCCTTCATCCCTGGATGGTTAATGGTGGCGTAGGGATCCTTTGTTCAATCATCGGCGTCCTCGTCTGGCTTGGACCCTATCACACACCCCCTTCGCCTCTGCATCTTCCCAATCTCCAACGACTGGCTCAATGGCTTGCAGAAATGCAGTCACGCACCTACTTCAGTCCACCAACCGCAGGAAACCGGGCGGTGCGTTGATGCGAACACTGGTTCCTGCGGCGGGATGGATCCATGGGCGTCGCATTCCTCTCCACCGATGTTTGGCCCGTCCGGCCACCCTTGCCTTTCGTCTTGTCAGCTGCTCTGCTTCCTCTTCTCCCTCCCTCTACTAGGTCTGCAGTTTATCTCAGGCAACGCCCGCATCACGTCGGGCAGCAACATGAAGGACAGCACAGCAGAGGAAGAAGAAGAAAAAGAAGAGAAGAAAGGGTATAAGGCTGATTCACGCCCGTTTCTCTTCGATATGAGGGCGGTCCTCCTCCCCCTGTCTTCCCTTGTCTGTTGCTGTGTTCGACCATGCATGCGCAAATGGATGGTCACGACCAAATAGCTCATGACATGGTCAAGTATGACGAGTTCGCCATCTTCCGCCGATTCAGGATCCTGAATTACCGCACGTTGTTGTACAAGCAGGCCGAACTGATGGAAAAGGAGCGCGTTCTCATCTCGGCCATTATAGAAGACCGCAATTCCGGTGACGATGAACGACAGCAGTTCGCCTTCAGCTTCAAAGCCATGTTGACGTCCACGAGCGACACGGAGGGCTCAAAAATACAGAGGGGGCTGATGCAGGACATTTGTCGTCTCCTCCCAGAATACAGCATGTGGTTCTCTTTCCCACTCTGACAAACTTGTTATCTATGTGCCTCACTGACTTGTGTTTTGGTGGCTTTTGGGTGCTTGAAGATGACTTGCTCCTCCAAAACCGCCAACTCGGCGACCTGCCTCCCGTTCACGTACCGAACCTCAAGTGCTTTCGGAGATCCCTCATGACCGCGCCGGGTCGGAGGTCTTCCCTCCGCGGCCACGAGCTGCGGACCTGGAGCAAGGAAAAAGAGTACGACCTCACATCGCTGATGGATCAGAAGGAGGACCGAGACCCGCTCTCGTC
This sequence comes from Fonsecaea erecta, assembly GCF_001651985.1. NCBI lineage: Eukaryota > Fungi > Ascomycota > Eurotiomycetes > Chaetothyriales > Herpotrichiellaceae > Fonsecaea > Fonsecaea erecta. Next base: position 1,311,289 of record NW_017387245.1, on the reverse strand, counting down.
GTGGCTCGAGTGGTTCTTCACAAAGGTCCTCAACAAGTTCTTCGGCGCCAGGTACTACAGCCCCGTGGCCGTGGACGACGACTGGGCGCCTGCGGTGCCGTCCAAGGCGGTCCAGTATCCACGGCGAAACATTGCGAGGGTTGTCACTGTCATCACCACCATCCTCGCGCCCATCCTGCCGACGGTTTCGGCGACGGCCCTGTTCGCGATCGACAACGAGACCACGCGTCTGGGCCTTATCGTGCTGTTGAGTTTTCTGTTCAGCATGGCCCTGGCGTGCGTCGGCGCCCCGCGCAAGGTCGAGTCCTTCGTCGCCACGGCCACTTTCACCGCAGTCTTGGTCGTTTTTATTAGTAACAATACGGGCTGCGAGTGTTGATTAAAAGAAAGAAAGAAAGAAAGAGGAGGGAGATGGATGGAGTGGCGCCGTTTCGGCTCAGGACGGTTGTTGGGGCGAAGGGGGTGTGTCGACGATGAGATGGAACGAAGGTAGAAAGGTAATTGCTACTTGAGTTGTAACGTGAGTGCCCATGGACGTGCTCGTTACATTCGAAAGACCTTGTTGGGATTTTCTCCTCTTCTTCAAACGATCATAGTTGCAGATAGACAGATCCTGGTCGCTTCCACTACGACCCGAATTGAATTCCATTCGCTTCATTTTCCCTGCCTCTCTTCGCTCTGACCACGGAGTCGACGAGTCTTGAGACATTATGCCATGTTTCCGCGTCCGTTCCAGGGTTTTCTCTCCCTCTCTCCCTCTCTCCCTCTGTCGTCTCTTGGTTGGAGGATTTCTTTTCTTGTTTCCACCCAACCAACCATCAGCATGACAAGAGATATTGACCGACTATTGCTTTTCTAAACCAGTGACACCTCTCGACTTTCTTGAAACATCGAGGTCTCATATTCTTTTTTTCTGGAAAAGAGAGAGAAAGAGAGTCCCGGACTATGAGCTGCGAAGAAGGAAGACAAAAAGGAATAAATGAGCATGTTTTTGGGAGTCCATTTCTAGGAAGACACACACACACACACACACACACAATCAGTCAGTCAGTCACTCTACCTGCCAGCTAGCCACTGGATACATAGGTACAGTATGTAAGTAGAATTTCAATTACGGAACCAGGCTTTCAAGCAGCAGCAGCAGCAGTCTGTCGGTTCTGGGGGCATGGACTGCGCCCGTAGGGCCCCGATGCGGAACCTGGGCCAGAGCCTGTGCCAGAGCTTGAGCCTGAGCCTGGGTCAGGGGGGAGGGGGGAAAGTAGTGGGCCACTTTCGGGCGGCTTTGAAGGGGGGTGAGAAGCGGAAGGTTGGCAGAATCCTGGTTCCAGGTAGAGTACCTTTAATCAACTTGTCAGCTGTCATCGGCTGGATTCGTGGCACGAGTGTAACCGGCGACCCCGGGGATGGATGGGTGGAGAAGGCCACTACTGACTCGCTGGCTTGCGTCCCTGGACACCGAAGGCGTGTAGCAGTGCTGACCTCTGATGTCCAGGGGCTCGGGCACAAGGACATATGTATGTAGAGTTGGTGACCAGGTCTCCTTAGGTAGGTAGGTAGGTAGGTAGGTAGGTAGGCAAAGGGTAATACTAGTTAGTAGTAAGGAGGTGGAAGAGAGTTTGGGCCTTGTTGTTCCCTTTCCCTCCCCCCCCAGAAGCTGCGAGCAGCAAAGGTCCATGTAACTCTGTCGCTTTCAGTGCCTTGGGCCAATGGCTGTAATTACCTACGTTGGTATAGTAGAATGTGCGTGGTATGTGGTATGTGGATGCGAAAATACTGTGCATCCACACCATACCACTATGGACTGCCTCGTTGTCTCTTTTGCTTCTGTCGTTTAAAAAAAAAAAAGCTTCCCCTGAACATATGTGTGTGTGTATATGTGTGTGGTCAATACTCTATCTCCATGACATGACTTGGTTCGATTACTGGATGGGCATTGTTACTACTATACATATACGTATGTAATGGCTCTATCGAGTTTGGGCTAGAAGCTAGGGGGCATCCTGGTGAACGGGATAGGTACCTATGTGGCGTAGCGTAGCTCAGTGTCCACGCCCTCCACACAGCTGGATTTGAGACCTGGCTGACCGGGAATGGTCCTAGCAGCGACTGCGCAAGTACCAGCCCAAGCAATTCGGAAGCCTGGATGGACCCTAATCATTCTGCCGCTACATAGACAGACCGACAGACCGACAGACCGACAGACAACCCAGAGGGGCCCTGCACGGTTGGTGGGACAAGCTGCTGTATGAGGAGCCACCGCGCGGAGCCGTATGTGGTGGGAGGAACAAGTGGACGCGGCTCATAACTCTCCGTACGTCCGTATATTATGTGGATGTGGATGTGGATGTGGATGTAACGTCGACATGTAACTTCTCCGAACCTGGGATTATTGTTTGTTATTGATTAACGTGAGCTTTCGAACAACGGCCACCCAGCGAATCCGGTGGCGAGCTTGTTGTATCTTGCGTGCGACAGGAGCAGGAGCCATGCTGTGACGGTACCTTGTGCAGCGACGGGGGAAGGAGATTCAGAGGGAGGGGGGACATGTCACTTGTCGCGAAAGAGAGCTGAGTGTGCAATACAATGCCCAAACAAGTGACTAAGTATTTGTGGTATTTACGCTTGTGACCGAGATTTTGGGGGCGTCACTACAACTTTGTAGAGATAGAGATATCCCAATGGAAGAGAATAGACGATAATGGGCTCGATAGAATGACCAGGAATGCCGATTTCGATCTCTGAAAATCTGGACAAGGATTTCAGGAAGGAATCAAGTCACTGATGTTGTATGTACATGTATTTGTGCGACGCCTGGCATTGTATGCATGTACAGTCCAGTATGTACTGTGCGTACCTTGGAAAACGGCAACAAGGCTGAGAGCCCCTGGAAATTGCCGCCGCCGTGTTACGACGACAAGTCTGCACGGTGCAAACCTTTTCTCCTTCTTTCTCCTTCCCTCATGCCCCTACGGCACCGATAATAGATCTTGTGGCACATCTGCTGATCCTAGGATGGTCACTTACTTATCTCTCGTTCCCCCTACTCTGCCCGTCGTCAGGCTCTATCTATCTATTCTCTCCGGAACGTAACGTAACTGAAAAAAAAGCACTCGAACGACCATGTTCATTCTGCCTCGCTCTCTGTTTTCTCAATTCTCACACCGCCATGTTGGGTGGTATTTTCTATGAGGGAATACAACATTGTAAAAAAGAGAAGATAAACGGTCATAAATCCCTGATATATCTTTGTTTAGTTGCCTGTCCATTCCCCTCCCCCCCCCTTCACACATCTTTCAAGATGTTGATTGCTGGCCCTGCTGCTGCTGCTGTTGGGTCGAAGGCTCCCCCCGGATATCATCGTCTCTCTTACTCCGGTCCCTGTCTTTCTGCGCACTCTTCTTCTTTTCTCTCGGCTTGACCTTTTCTTTGGACTCTTTCTTGAGGCGGTTTTGCTCTGTGATGATAGACACGAGGTGAGTCAACGACTGATTGACTGACTGACGGCCAGACAGACAAACAACAAGGATAGACCCATCACGGTGGAGGGTTCCGAAGACACACGTACCCTTGTTCCCACCACACCCAATGGTAAAGATGCCGATCAGGTCGGGATCGGGCAACAACGACCTGGTGAGCACCACGCGGCCCTCCTCGCCCTGCACGACGCAGAAAATGCCCCTGAAGGTCTCTGGGCACACGTGCGACATGCACCGCAACTCGACGGTGCCGATGCAGGTCCTGCCATTCACGCGATCGCCGGGATGACAGTGTGCCCCCTCGGGGACCATCATCTCCGGGCCATAGACTCGTCTCAAGGCCTCGAGGTCGATTCGAGGCCAGGGCAAGCTGTCGTCGATCGAGGCCCGCAGGACTTTCCATTGCCAGGTCAGGCCATTCCAGATGCGGACCTTCTCACCAGCCTCGTCGGGGTTTGGCAACCGCTGGTGCTGGTGCTGGTGCTGGTGCTGGTGCTGCTCGCTGTCCATTCGAGGTATCACACTGGTACTCTGGCGATCGGCCGCCGGCGGAGTGTTCTGTTGGTCCATGAGGGGCGGGAACTGACTATCCAAAGTCTGCTTGTGCAAGAACAAGAGAAAGCTGACACAGGTCGCTCCTCTCCAGCCCGAGAGGAGGGCCGTTGCTCTTTTCTACGGAAGGTACTCGTGATCACAGCCCTTCTGGGACAAGGCAACCAGAGGAATGGGTCTCGAAGGAACAGACCTATCCGGTCAGAGCTGGGAGCGTCATTGAGGTGGCACGGCAGCAAAGTCCTCTGCAGCAGCGGCAGAAACGGTATTGGGACCACCTTCATACGTGCCTAATTGATATCACATCAGGGCTGAATAGGGCTAGGGAGTCCATCTCCGGATGGTGGTCTGGGTTCGTTCACCATTCGCCCGTCTTCTTCTGAAGGAAGACATACCGGCCAATTAAAGGTCTCGCGGTTGCGTCAAGGAGCCTTATACAAGACTGTCGGTGAAGGCTCTTTGTTCGAATCAAATTCTATCCATGGCTATGTGCACTTCTCATTTGTACAGGCGGCGCGCCAGACGCCCTATTTCGCCGCGTTTCCCTTGCCACGTCATTAATTTCAGCACACGACAAGAACGGTACCCTCCACCAGCAGCACACTTGATCCAGTTCCCTACACCGGTCAGGGCGAGGCGCAGTCGACCACGGAGTCGTCGCACGCGCATGGCAGTCGTTGGAGATGGCCCAGATCCATGGTCAGGCGCACGCCCAGAAGAGCCTTGTGGCCCAGAAGATCATGCACAAGATGGAACTCGACCCATCGTTCATTGCGATTACACGGCAGCCAGAACGGGATCCGCACCGTGCCCAAGGACAAGACGAGGAGCTGTTCAAGGCATATCAATGGAGTGCCACGCTGTCGCTCGCAGGGCTCATACCCCAGCGAGCTTGCGAAAGCTAGAGTCATCACGCTGGCATCGGAGCCAGGGTCCTGCGTCGCGACAAACGAATCCACTTCGCCGTCAGCCTTCCGCACCATGAGCAGGATGCCCCTGTACGCCAACACCGCAGGGTCAATGCCCGCCTTGTCCTGCGCTTGCACGGGAAAGGCAGCTGCCGCACTCTTAGGGTCTTCGCTCTCTTCAGTACGACTCCCTGGCTGCTCATGACGGTCCGTCAGACGCCAGCCACGGCTTTTGAGATCTGGGCCAAAATTTCCGCTTGATTGTGGTCGATAAGCAATAACGTGACCATTGGTATCCATGTTCTGGCATGCAGCCTCGCGAAACCTTTTCGCCCCGCCGCCGGCACCACCATAGCCCTCAATTGTCCCTGTGTCGCTCGATACGAAGCGAAGACAGCGGGCTAGATATCTTTTCAAGATCAGCTCGGGAGCCGTCCAACACCACTGCAAGAATTTTGCAGATACAAAACTCCATAAACGGGTGATGGTTCCACCATCACATTCTCTCTCAAGTTGTAGCGGCGAGCTGCGGATCGAAACCTCTTGGGCGTGGTGGTTTCTGGTAGGGGCAGGGTAATGGATTTCGGACGCTGATCGTGTGAGGGGCTGCGTTACTGCTCCTGCACAATTTTCAGGACTGGTGACGAAGTTGTTCACAGTGGCTGGGCGCTGGCTGTATGAACGGGAACGTATGTTGACGTTCAAAGCCATGAGTGACTTGTCCCTGGATGAAGACGGAAGGAAGTGTACCCAGAAAGCCTCGTAAAGAACGGAGATACTGACGATCGTCTCAATAGAGATTCAAACGCGAAGAGGGCAGGAAAGAAAAAGGAGACCGAACGCAGAAGACATCGCACGAAGAATAGGGGCTAAGAAGCGGCTCGCGGTTTCGAGACCATGGAGAGCATGAAGCTCGCTGGTCTTGGTCGTGCTGCCCGTAACCCAGCGACCATTGTGGACTGTGCTCAGGGGGGTTGATTAGTGCCAATATGGGGAGAAAAACAGCGAAGAAGCAGGAAGGGCATTCTTGAACAGCTGCTTCCATCCCCACTCCACCGTCTGGCAGGAAAGCCACAAGTCTGGGAGAACCGGGAGAGGTCGAGGAGTCACGCTGATGAACACCCCGTGCAAGGCTATTGCCATCAGACAAGTTGGAAGACTTTGGCTGCTCGGTCTTGGGGGAGATCCCCGACCGGCCGTTGCGACCACCCAGAGCATGTCATGGGAAATTCTCGACATCGCTGTCGTTTTCGTCGGTGCCCGTGCATTGCTTTCCCAGGCTTTGTCGTGTCTGCCTGGATCTTGCGAGGGCCAGAATCTCGGCGTACATACAGTAGTCTGCCGGATTGTTCCACGTGCGAAGGTGATGCCGTCGCTAGCTTCTTGTGGCTGCCGTTGCGTGAGATTGCGATCCACCAGTCCCGGGTAGTATCACCAAAGCCTGAAACAAGGGCGCTGTGACATCTCACCACGAGATTTGGGGGAGGGCCTGCTAGCTGCTTTGGGGCTGTTCGCCAGAACACCGGCTGTTTCTTTCTCTGACACCACGTGGACCGCTCCACGCGGTATGGAGTCAAAACACCTCAGGGATTTTGGACAGCTGTTCTGTCCTGTCGGCAGCGATGCTGAGTGTCTGGACGACGTCGCCGTTCGACGGCCATTGACCTGGATCGACAGAGTGAGTATCCAGCCATGATACGTCGCCCACGAATAGGCAAAAGGTGCTCCCATTCGCCGAGATTCGCCCGCATTCGCCTGGCTCCCATTCCAGAGAGAAGAAGCATGGCGCTGTCCTTGGACTCTTGGGAGCGACGAACAGGACAGGAAGAATTGCAAGTTGGAAGAGACAAGTGCAGATGGGTGCTCAGGGTTCATATAATAGCGAGTCGGGACATCCTCCTCGTAACGGTAAGGTCTGTCAACCAGCCGTTTTGATCTCGTTCATTAGTCTCATCTGTGGGTTTTGGATTGGCGTCATTTGCCCAGGACGGAGTTCACCCAAAGGGGGGAAAAGCCGCAAAGAAGAAACGAGAGAGAGTATTGTTGCTGTGTGTCCTGAGGATCGAGGTGGGCGGTGTCCGAGTATTTATGGCCTTTTTTCCTTCTTCTTCGTCTTCTTCTTCTTGATTCGGAGTTCGTGTGAGTCTTAGACCCCTGAGGACGTTGATACATATTCCGTCACCGTGATACAAACCGCCATGGATTGCGCCTCTTCTCCCAGATGGGAGAGCCTATTGGCTGTGACCAGAGACCACCATCTGCGCCCAGGTCACGACTCCATTTGTCGCAGGCTCGCAGCATCTCCAGAGTAGCCTCTACACCATGAATAGTGAACCTCTCTTGTTACTGGTCTGCTCTTCAGCTTTGGGTACACCATGCAGCCAGATTGCCAGCTCAGCATTGCATACGATGAAGAGGGGGGTATGAGCCTCATCCTGCACCTTTACACTGCGCTCTCCCCAAAGGCTGTCTTTCAGAAGGCACTCTTCGGCTTCTTCTTGCACACGCCAGCATGGAGAGAACGAGAATGAGAGGTTACAATAAGATCGCAGGCGTGATGGGCACTTATCCCCAGCTCTCCATTTTCCGAAGATTCCTCATCTCGAATGCCAGGAACCTGCTCTGCCTCCAGGCCGAGATTGTGAACCACGAGCATGATCTCCGGGTCGCCATCAAGGACGACCGCAACTCGGCCGACCCGACGAGGAAACGGTTCGAGTACGACATTTCGGCCATGAAAGGCCCACACGAGAGCCCGCGGACGGGCCTGCAATGGACCAGAACCCTCGAAATGCGTGGTCTGCTCAGAGAGTACAGTCCGTGTCCCCTGCCCTGTCTCCAGAGAATCGTTGTGTTGACAGCCTGCGTAACCAACCTATTAGACACGGCCCTTCTTCAATTTGCCTCTCTCTGTCGACTTGCTCCCGTCAACAAGTCTGACCTGGCCGTGCTTCACGAATTGCTGGAGAAGCCAGACGGCAGCGGAGAGCCATTCCTGGAGGCTCACGAGTACGAGACATGGGATGAGGATACTATCAAAGACCTGACTTCGGTGGCCGGACTGCACACTGATAGAGACGCTCTCTCAAGATTCATCGACAAAATGGTGAGATCTGTCTACCACAAGCACATTGGCCGCAGACTGCATGACCCTATCTCGGTGGTCGAAGCCTGGGCAGGGGAAGAGGGAGAAAAAGACAGACACATCATCGAATATCCTGACAGCTATGTCACGACCACCATCGACACGTTGTCCACCATTCTGGCCTCGGTGCTCCCGACCATCGCAGCCTTTGGAATCTATCTCATACCTGATATTATGACGAGGATGGCGGCTATCGTCGGGTGCACTCTGCTCTTCTCCACCACCCTCTCGCTGGTGGCAAGACCCAAACGAGCCGAGTGTTTTGCGGCGTCTTGTGCCTTTGCAGCAGTTCTTGTCGTATTTGTCGGAAATTGGAATGTGCCTTCTTCGTCTTAGGAGGAAATACTTCATTGTCGTGATCGACGGCGGGGCGTGTGTGGGAGACAACGCTCATAGCAATCCAATGATGCCGAGAGTGACGATGAGAAAGGCGCGTGCATGGTTCGGAGGGAATCACTCTTCCCGTTAGCCATGACATTGCTCTTGATGAGAGTCTCTTGGGGGCAAACAATCCAATCACTGATTCGACTTCTATGGTCTATGTGTTCGTTCTGTCCAATGGCAGGTTTGCACAAGGTTCAGTCGCAGTGAATAGTTTGAGAGGGAGAGATTGATTGATTCACTCAGTAATACACTGCAGGCTAAACTAGGATCCTCCCTTCCTCCCAATAATAGGTGCTAATTTTCTTGGAGGTCCTCGGGCTCCCCTGGCCATCTTCCCCCCTCCGTCAGCAGTGCCACTGCCAGTGCCAGTGACAAGTCATGTCGCTATCCGTTCCATCGCCTTGGGCAGAACTGACGCAGCTCGGGCAGCATCTCGTCCTCTGGGACCGCTCACCAATGGACCCAGACACGCCCCGTTTACGCACCATCTGGCTGCGCGACTTGGCCACCATTTCGGCCTCTGGGTGGGCATTTTTTGTGAAGACCGTGGGCGCCGAGGTGTGGGAAAACCGCTCGCACAGTTTGAGGACAGTCGGGAGCGCAGGAGTGGTCAGCGGTTCGAAGATGGTCTGCATGGCGACAACGAGCAGCATTGCTGTCTTGGGAGCCATGGGGGGTAGGGGCTGGTCGGGGGTGTCGGAGGGCAAAGATCTTCTTGTCCCGGCCGGGCTAAGCGATGGTGTTGAAGGATGCCGGGAGGTGGTGTTTGGGCATACAACCACCACAGCATCTGTCAAATCGGCGCGCACGGTGTGAGTGCATGGAACAACGGACAGCCGCCAGCAACGCGGGTGGGATCGCTCTGTTTCGCTCATCATGAGATTCTTTGCATGCACAGCACCTCATTACGAACGTCAGACACTCAACTCGGGCTCGCTACAGGCTGGTTTCCTTCATGCACACCACCATCTCTCTTGCATGAGCCTCACCGCTGCCCGCGATCGTCACGACAGCTGTCGAAACGCTTTGTATGCATCTTGGTATGCTCGTCCTCATCACTCACATCGGGTCAGGGCTGGCTGGGGTTGAGATAAAGATTACGCTGATTGGCCGCGTTAATTTAGCTTCCACGGCGAACGGAGGCGAACGAGAGCACGAACCGGTGGATCCTGGCAGAGGGAGCGTCGGGTGTGCACACCGAATGCGTGGATGGGCCATGGGCGGCGGCGACGACAACGCATGGTTCGGCCCGGCTCGCTAGCCATCGTGCATTATTCGCGCGGCTGCTGCGGTGGACACGGCGCAAACGCGGACAGAATGAGTCTCCATCCCCAAGTTACATTGGTAGATCCGAGTTCTTCACGGTTCGGTGGGGTTTGGACAGAAAGTTGACGTGGTCAGGCGTCACATACAAGTCGGGCGCCGGAAAAACAGGAAAAGGCGGTGTGCTGAGTTGTGTTGTCCACTGGTCACGAGGCTTGCCACGACAACAACGACGACGACGACGACTGCAACAACGCGAGGCTGAGGATTCATCACATCCTGCAGAACCACGGCCCGGTCGAGGCGAGACGAGACGAGACTCGAAACCCAAGGACCGGGCGTCGCTCACAGGGCGCTGACCACGCAGACTTCACGACGCCATGACCACAAGAGATGGATGGACGGATGGATGGATGCCTGAGCTGGGAGAAGAACGAGGCGGCCAACAAACAACACGAGGATGCGTTCCGCTGTCCAAGAGCTAATCCAAAATGGAATGCAAAGGAACGAGGGCTGGCTTCTTTGGTAGTTGTCACGTTCGGTGTCTCATGGGGACCTCATTTGTTAGTGTACAGGGATTGTCCTTCACTTAGGGCTTCCACCTTGTTGTCTGCGCCCTTGGTCCTCCGGTCAACCGAGGAGAAAGAGGCACAGAAGAACGGTCAAGATCCTCATTCAACACTCCCACCCTCGCTTTTTTGGCGCAAGCTTGCCTGCCCTGCATGTCCTCAAAGTCCATCGGTCCGCATCCTTCGAGGGGCGTGTGCCCCGAGGTCTACCGGTAGACGTGAGCGCAGGCACCCACGTGTTGTTGATGGATGCGGCTCGCTGATGCAACTTGTTGTCGGGCTCAGATGCTCAAGGAGAAGCACGGGTGGGCACTCTGTCGTCGTTGTGTGTTCCGAAAGAAAAGTCTCCAACTCCCGGATCGTGCATGGTGTAGCTGCTCCAACCGGGCGTGACAGTCGATCACTGCTGTGGTCCACGGCCCCCCTCCGCCCCTTCTCTCTCTCTCTGTCTCTCTCTCTCTGTGTATGTGTGTGTGTGTTGGGGGTTGATAGGAAGGAACGTGTCCCTATTGCTGTGTTGTTTGATCTGAGTCAACAGCGGAGGCGGTGGTACTTGACAGTGATGTTCAACTGAGTGTCAGGGCTCCAGTGAACAGAAAATAAACCGCTGCTGGAAGTCAGGGGTGAAGTGTTTCTTACGGGCCATCAAGCGATGCGACGCCTGAACAGCGGATAAGATTAAGGGCATTTTGGCCGAGTTTGTAACATGATATCGGTCTAATGTCTTTTTCCCTTTCTTAAGGTCGAAGGGCTAGCACGAGGCAGTGGTGAGAAAGCTTGCTGCCCAGGAACGGTGCTAGGTAGAACGTAGCTCGTCGAAAGTTCTCCGGTGAAGAATTTTTGACTTGAGCAGTGATCTAGCAGTAAGGAAAACGCGGCACTGGCGAACGAGCTGTTCTGCCCTCCATTGCAAAGAGGTCAGCGGAACATGACACGATAAGAGGACTGAGATCCAACAAACTTAGCTTGGGCGAAATGTGATCAAGAGACCTGTTGGGTAGCACGGTCCCAGCAACATCGAAGAGGTCTTGGTTTCCCCAGCTAAGCTGGGTACTCACACCCTGGAACCGGTTGAGGAGGAGATTAGTTGAGGAACGGAAAAAAGTGGTTATCTGTAACGGTTCCGCCAAGAAGCGGAGGAAATCAATGTTCAGTGAAGTGACCAGTTGATTCATCATCCAGGCACAGCTTCTGGTTTCTCCCCGCTGGAAGCACTCGGACTCTCCCGCTTGTGGATATAAACAGGGGCGGTTGCGGAAGTAGGACCGTGAATCTCCTCCATGCCATACATTATGTGTCGAGGTGGTACATAAAGATAGGCACTGTTACGCCTAACGACATTTGCAGCCGAACTGCTGCCATGTCACCATAACCTCTGGCGACCAAAGACCTTAGAGTCCAGAAAGCAGAGTCCGCGGCTTCCCGGAAGAAGGTTACAAAGGCCCTGGGATGGAAATGCAGACAACTTTATAATCACCGGAACTGAATAACACCTGCAGGCAAAGGCCAAAGATGTTGGTGTAGATGACGAATCTATTTCACGCCACATCAGACGCCATTTGACGACAGCAGATTACGAGGCTTGAGACCATTGTGGATGGATTACACTGGCATGTCCATTGAACGACTTCCATCAAGTTTGCTCCATCCGGATACAAGCTCATCTGAGCAGTTTGGACAATTCAATGTTCGTTATCGATCTGGTCGGTGATGGTAATGGTGGCTATCTTCAAGATCTCCTCCAATCACCACGACAGGCTCCGGCTTTGTTAGAACAGTGGGTGGCTTCGCTGACTGCAGGTAGAAAGAATCCATATGGACGCGGCTATTCAGAAAGAAATTAGCTACCCTTCTAGGGAAAAAAATGCTCGGAATAGCCACTTACCATACAGGACACGTTGCGCTGTAATCCAGCAGCCATCGATCCACACATCTCTGATGGTGTCGGTGACCACAGGGAAGGACTCGAAGAAAGTCACCCTTCACGAACGGCTGTGCACAGATGGAACACTCTGGCTCTTCCAATTCGAGGTAGGGCCCTTTTCCATGGCCATCTTTTGATTTTCCGTCAGAGGCTCTCCCGATTTCCATCATCTCTGCGTGCATTTCCTTGATGTTTTGTTGGCTCTGGGCCAGGGACCAGTTCTGAGGGTCCTTCTGAGGGTCCTTGGCCAGGTGCCCCTTTTCCAAGTCCAAGCTCTTAGCACGCCGTGTTGTGCCATTATTACCATCGTATTTGACGATGGGTACGGTCTGGAGCAGGGAATTGTCAATTCCCTTGACTTGTTGTATTTCTCGTTGGCGTCGCCGAAGTCCAGAGCGCTGCAGTTCGGCCTGGAGCTGTAGCTCGTCGAGCCTTCGAAGCGGGCTGTGACGTCTCATCCAGACGGCCGAGAAGACAATGGCACCGATGATTGCCACAATGACAGCAACGGTAATGACTGTCCTGTGTTCACTCGAGCCGGAAGGAGGAGGATGAGGCTGTGGAGCTGTCGCCATGGACAAGAACCCAAGGAACAAATCTGCAGAAGACCAACCTGAAACAGCAAGAAAGGTCTGGTAGCGGACGAGGGCTCTCTCATATTGCCACAAGCACCTCTGTGTATGCTATTGCGCTGCATCCTACTCCGAAGGGTCAGATCGAGAAATGGCTCATACTCACAGACACGGATAAAGGCCCCTTTTTTTACATGACAACAACAGTGGAGATGTCCACGGTCTTCCTCCGCCTATCTTGTTCCCCAAGGTGGTCTTCAGAGGTCGTGGAGGAGGTAGTCTGCTCGACACAGTGAGACTGAACCAAACTGTATCCTGATTCAGAGTCGACATAAGCTTTTCCACTGTGTGTTCCGTCTCGCCGGGAGGAATGAGGTGGAATGAGACTCCACTCAACAGGAAAATCTCTCATACCAAATGTCGAGTGGACCGCCAATGATGCGAGGCTGGTTAGACGGAACGGCGCAGTTTGCTGCCAAGACTGCGCAGGGAACTTTCACACTTGCACACAGCTCCCACGATTGCAACAGGGTCACTCATCCTCATCCTCCTCGCACTTTGCCTTCTCGCCGGAGATCCCTGCCTACACACTCACCGACCATGTGTTCTAGCCCACAGACAGCGGCAGAAACAACGGATCTACATTCTAGTTGGGGCTGCGCCGCAGTGTCTAGTCCCTCCGCCCGGGAACTGCACGACAACTCTGCATTCCCTCGAGAGAGCAAAGCAAAATCTGCAATCATGACATGACTAACCTGGCTACATGGCTGATGCTACCGATATGCATACATGCTGCTGAGAGAGCTACACCGCAAGGACCCTTTTGGGCGACTGGACGGTCCTTGACCTGATAGAGCCAAGCTCCCCCGTCTATCCCGTTTCCTCACCACATGCTCGACCATGACTGATTCACTGGGTCGTTGTCCATGCGTTTCGGTCTGGTCGGGCGTGGACGTGTCCATGATGTGATGTCCCACCATCCGTGATACGGGTGTCCCTCTGCCTTAAAAGCTATCCCGGCCTGCCCACTTCCTGTTCCTCACAAACTCAGTCTTCCGCCGTGATTTCTTTCTCTTTCTTCTCCCTCTTCTTTTGCTTTCCTGCACAGTCCGAATCTCCAATCCGTTCATGACAATGGCTACTATTCGCATTGCGGACGGGATTCATCCCAAAAATGAGCTGCAGGCCAAAGAAGGGCGGCCCGCCGACTCGACCTCGATCTACACCCACGATGATGGCATCTACAACATGCGCTCGAGGAGATCTTCCCATGACCTGAGTCTATACCGTACAAGGTCTCTGCAACAAGATGAAGACCCTGGGCTGCGAAAAGAAGGCGACTTTAAGGAGAAGCAGGTCTGGTGGACCCGTGCTGCCTCCCTCTGGCAACTTAACTGATCCCGTCCTAGGTCTTCAGCGGCAAGATGCTTCTCTGGCTCGCATATCAGTCGGTTGGTGTCATTTACGGAGACATCGGGACCAGTCCCCTTTACGTCTACTCCTCGACCTTCACCTCTGCGCCGTCACGGGAGGACCTCATTGGCGTCTTGTCTCTCATTCTCTGGTCTCTTATCATGATGGTGACGGTGAAATACATTATCATCATTCTACATGCAGATAATGAAGGTGAAGGAGGGACTTTCAGCACGTACTCCCTCCTCAGCCGCTACATGAACATCACGAATCGCGATCCAAGAGAAGCCTCTCTGATAAGGATAAGAAGACACGCTTCCGGCGATCTCGAACTTGCCGGGCGTGTCATGCGGAAAGGCTTCGAAACAAGTCGCCTGGCGCGCGGGATTCTCAAGACCATGGGCGTTTTCGCCGTTTCTATGGTCCTGTCCGACGGCGTCCTCACGCCCGCACAGTCCGTTCTTGGAGCGGTCCAAGGTGCCCGGGTGGTCAATCCGAGCATCTCGAAAGGTGCTATTATCGGCGTCACTGACGCTATTCTTGTCCTCCTCTTCCTCATTCAACCTTTCGGTATCACCAAAATTACGTTTGCCTTTTCTCCGATCGTTATTGTCTGGCTTGGCTTCAACGCCGTTTTCGGAATCTACAACCTCGTTAACTATGATGCCTCGGTCTTTCGAGCGTTTAACCCAGGCTACGCTTTTGAGTTCCTGATCCATCATGGTGAGCACGGATGGAGAATGCTGGGGGGTGTTCTGCTGGCTTTTACCGGAGTCGAGGCTTTATTTGCAGACTTGGGAGCATTCAGCCGCAGAGCCATTCAGCTTAGTTGGCTGTGCTACACATTTCCATGTCTCCTTCTGGCATACATTGGCCAAGCGGCCTATATCAGCGTTCACCCAGAAGCGTACTCGAATCCGTTCTTCGAGGCTGCCCCTCCTGGGACCATCTATCCCGCTCTCATTATCGCCATTCTAGCAGCAATTGTTGCTTCACAAGCCATTATCACGGCAACATTCCAGGTGAGCAGCGATACAACTGTGGTGCGAGGTGATGCTTGGCTAATGTCCTCAGCTCCTCCATCAAGTCATGAAATTGTCGTATTTTCCACAACTTTCGGTCAAACATACCTCAAAGATCTTCCACGGACAGCTCTACATTCCTCTCGCAAATTGGCTTCTCATGATTGGCACAATCCTTGTGGCCTCAATTTACAACAACACGACCTCGCTGGGAAACGCTTACGGTGTTTGCGTCATGTTTGTCACGTTCTTCGACACGTGCATGGTCTCCTTGACGGCCATCTTCGTGTGGCGTTTCAGTCCGTTTCTGGTTCTTCTCCCGTGGCTCACGATCGCCTGCATGGATGGCACGTTCCTTTCTTCAGCCCTCACCAAAGTGCCGGATGGAGCCTGGTTTACTCTTACGTTGGCATTTGTTTTGGGTATGGTGTTCATGCTCTGGCGCTTTGGAAAGGAGCAACAATGGTTCGCTGAGGCCGAAGATCGATTCCCGACCTCCCATTTCATCAAGAAAGGAGCCGACGGTCTGCATCTCACCGAACGATTCCACGGCACAGCGCTGAGCACCATCAATGGGTTTGGAATTTTCTTCGACAAGGGTGGTGAAACGACACCAATCGTCTTCAGCCAATTCGCCATCAAACTCACCGCGATGCCTGAAGTGTCGGTATTCTTCCACCTCCGCCCGTTGGAGACGCCTTCCGTGCCACATTCAGAGCGGCACACTGTCTCGAGATTGGCGATTCCGCACTGCTACCGTCTGGTGGTAAGATATGGCTACAATGACGAAGTGATTACCCCCGACCTGGCCTCTGTCATCTACGAGCAGATCCGACTATATCTCCTTTCCGAAAACAAGTCGAAATCACAAACCAATGCCAATGCTGTGCTCGAGGACGCCGCCACGAACGCCGCCACAACAACCGACGGCGAGATGGGCACGGGCACGGACACGGGCACGGACGAAAAGTTTCAGTATCCGCAGAAAGTGCACCTGCAGCCATACAACCACGACCTGGAAAAGCGCACGGAAGCCCTCGCGCGTCTCGACGCCGCATTCGCCTACAAGGTCATATACATCATGGGCAAGGAGCAGTTGACCATCAAGCACGGCACGAATTACTTCCGGAAGACCATCCTGGCGCTGTTCCTGTGGATGAAGGACAACTCCCGGACCAAGATGTCCAACCTGGACGTGCCGACGGAGAAGCTCATCGAGGTGGGCTTTCTGAAAGAGATGTAGAGGCGGACCGCAGGACGAGCAGGGATTTTGGACTGCTGATCCAGATAACCATTCTACCTCCCGCGCCTTTTCCCGGGGAGATCTATTTGCATACAAACTTTTTTTTTTTAAAAAAAAAGAGCAGGTTAAGGAGGAACGGCAAAGAGGACACTTGGGCGGATGGGACCATGATCAAAAGTTGGATATATATATATATATATATACAT